>NC_141694.1:1198695059-1201195059 GCF_964263255.1 Lissotriton vulgaris | reverse complement strand
TGCATTGCGGGCGCGCAAGTTATAGTTAGCTGAAGTAACTATAACGGGGGAATTTCATTGGTTTTATATGAGTAAAATATCCAGCTAACTATAACATGTGTCAAACCTATGGTTTTTTCAGTGAATTTCATAGGTTTTGTAAATGCTACTTCCTAACTATAACGTGTGTAAAACCTATGTTTTTTTCAGTGAATTTCATAGGTTTTTTAAATGCAACTTCCTAACTATAACGTGTTTAAAACCTATGGTTTTTTCAGTGAATTTCATAGGTTTTTTGAATGCTACTTCCTAACTATAACGGGTTCAAAACCTATCATTTTTTCAGTGAATTTCAAAGGTTTTGTAAATGCTAATTCCTAACTATACCGTGTGTTGTACAATTGTGGTCGAATGTGTGCATGGTTTCATCTCTCTTGATATACGATGGACGTCGGCTGTTGTACAACAATTCTTGAACCCCTCCCATGCTTATGACGGAACGCTCCGTCATAGACCTCGGGTGGGCTGCGCTGGTGACGGAGTGGTTACGTAATGGCCCGCCCGGCACGCCTGCGCGGCGCTGATTTCACGCCTGCGCTGACGTTCTGAAGAACGGGCGGGACCATGACGGAACCAGATGCGTCACGTTGCAAATAGTCCACACCATGGCGCAACTTTTGCACCGCCGCTGCGTCACAAAAGTGACGCAACGGCGGCGCAAAGCAGGTGTAAGGGGCTTGTAAATCTGCCCCAAGGTGTCTAAAGGTAGGGTAGTGAGTTAAGGGAAATTAAAAATTATGGGAAGAGCAGTATGGAAAAGAAAGTTAAGGAGGAGGAATGGTATTTTCGAGGAAATTGTTAATTTACACTAAAATGTTAAAATGAACAAATGTGGACAGCATGCCATACAAAAATGAAGAAAGGTAATGCAATCCCAGGTACTCGCTGATGAAAATGTTTAGAATAACTACACCAGTGCAAGGCAGGTAATCCATAGACTACCAGTCCCAGAACACCCAGAACTAAGGGGCGGATTCTAGAGACCGAGGGGGTGTAACTTCAATGTTTTGCTTGTTTCATAAACTGTGAGCCTCACAAACCAAACTGACCGTGATCAAGACAGCGGACGCTGTCGAAACGCGTTGGTTGCTTTTTGTTGTTTGAATCCCCCACATGGATTGATGAAAATAAATCTTGAATCTTCACTGAGATAAGCGTGTCAGAGCCGTCTTTTCTGCGACTCCACTTCTCCCCGGGACCGGGGAAAACCTGTTGTAATTGCCAGCGGTTGGCTCAACCGCAGGAGTAACGCGACCGAGAACAAAGAAGCGCCTAGCGAAGGGAAAGGGAGCCAAGCGGTGGACATATATATATATATATGTGTGTGTGTGTGTGTGTGTGGTTCGGTGGGGTGTGTCTGACTGCCCAAAGTTTCTTGAATAGTTGATTTTGTAGGTATATGAGGTTAAGACTACATGTTATAACAGTTGTTTGGGTGAGTAAATATCTTTATGGGTGTGGTGATGAGCAAATATATCTCTCAATGGTACATGTCCAACAAACTAGAAAAATAAAAGGCAGTGTATATGGCAGTTGTATTGGTGTGTCAATGTCAATGGATTCAAATATGGTACTCTTTATTTTACAGTGAGTGATGAAAGGTTATACTAGTTTATGATGAGGTGTATCTGATTGTCACGTGGAACATGTCATCAGTGATGTCATTTGAGATGTCATCAGTGATGCCATCCCTACGAACACCTCCACCACTGTGTCCGAGGGACTATGCAGGGTGAACAGGCATCCCCAGAAAAGGAAGAGACAAAGGGCCAGAGTAGGTAAATCTAATTAACCGACTCTTAAATACCGAATCATACCGATTCGGTATTTATGCACCGGTAAATTAGAAGGAGGGAGATGTAGGTAATTTTTTATTTTAAATTACCGATTCTGTAACATTCGGTATTTACCGATTCTGTAAATACCGAATCGGTATTCCCCATTGATTCCTATGGGCTTTGGAGCCCATAGGAATCAATAGGGAATACCGATTCGGTAGGTATTTACCGAATCGGTAAATACCGAATACAGTAAGGGTGCAGGGGGTGTCACTTTGACACCCTATTGCACCCCAAGTGCATGCTTGTGTGCCATGTGGCACACATACATGCCCTAAGGGCATGTCTGTGTGTCACATGGCACAGGTGTGCATGCACAGATGTGCATGCACACCTGGATTCGGTATTTTACCACCCAATAGGATTGGGTGGTTAAATACCGACTCTTAAGGGCCTGTGGCACTCTGTGGAGTGCCACCTACATCTTGATTTTCCGAATCTGTAAAATTACCGATTCGGTATTTTACAGAATCGGTAAATTTAGCGATTCGGTACATTTTCCGATTCTGTAAAATTACAGGCCCCTACATCTCAAAAACCAATTACCGGTCGGTAACGGCCGAAATCAGCCATTACCGACCGGTAATTGGCGACATACATCTGGCCCCAAGTCAGTGGTCTATCCGCTGAAGGAATGGTCAGGTAGGAAGGGGCGGATATAATTACAGTGGAAACAAGAAAAAGAGAACAACACAACGTTACTCTATCATGTACCCAACAACTATTCCCCTAGAAATGATAAGGTGTGTGATGTCCCACACTTACCCGTAACATCAATATAGCAGGACTTTAGCAGCGGTGACCCATTAGTAGCGACTTGGTCTCAAACAGAAAACAGGTTCCAATAGTTCCAATAAATATTGAACTATCACCACTCAAAATCCGGTGGTTGAGGGCAAGAACAAATAATGAATTTAAAACAACAAAAGTGGCCAATCCCAAAAAGACCACGAGTGCTGGAAATGTCTGCGAGTAGTACTAGTTATGCCCCAGCATCATGAATGTACTACGAACAAGCATCTGGCAGATATCCGAGAGGGAACAGCGTCTCTCACGCCCTGTTCGTGAAATGCGTCTGGTAGCGATCCGAGAAGGAACAGCGTCTCTCACACGCTGTTCGTGAAACCTGGTAGGAGTCAATAAAGTTTTCCACAGGTTGAACAAAAGGAAAGAAACAAAACAGTAACACGTTGACCCGTTGCTTGCACGGGGACACACCTCAAAGTCACAAGAGGTTTGCAAAGCGTAACAGAACTTCAAAATAACACCCGACCCAGATTAGCCGAGCGGATCCAAGATTAAGCAGAAACCAGTCCCCGATCACACAGGGCGCTTCTGCGGGCAGCCAGGAAGGACACACGAAACAGCAGTGTAATTCCAACAGAGAAGCAGTAAGGGGGGGGCAGGGAGTGCGAGCTCTTCAGTTTCCAAGGGGAAATGCCGGAATAACCGAAGGGGGAGCTTGACACGATGAGGAATCCAACAGGATAGCAGGAACCGAAAGGAAAGCCAAGCGCCGCCATCATCGCGTTAGGTGCTTAAGTTCCTCCCTTCTTGGTCAGCTGACCTGTCTCAGGGCAGTATGGGAAAACACACCACTCCTCCCAGTGTAAGGCATTATGGTACTTGTGGTGCAGCCTGGGATCCCCTTCTAGAAAAACTAACAAGCTAATTATAACACTCCTAAAACCTATGGTTTTTCAGTACATTTCTAAGGTTTTTTTAATGCTAATTTCTACCTATAACATGTCTGAAACCTATGGTTTTTTAAGTGAATTTCAAAGGTTTTTTTAATGCTAATTCCTAACTATAACATGTCTGAAACCTATTTTCTTCAGTGGATTTCACAGGTTTTGTAAATGACAATTTCTAAATGTATTAATTGTTATAGTTATTTTTTTATACTGATTTACTACACTGTTTTAAACTATTTCTTTTTAGATATTTTATTTTTTAAATTACATTATAATTACATTATACATTAAATTACAAAATATACTGACTCAGAAATAATTACTTTAGTCTAAATATTTTGCAAATAGGCAATATACTTTTAAGTACAGTAGTTACAGTTGTTGCAATGGGCAACACAATTTTAAACACAGTACAACATTGAGCTCAATGGGAATTTCTAGTTAAATGCAATTAGTTACTTTAGGGATTACTTTTCTAACCACAGGACTGGATCCTAGATTCAGTCCTGGGACATCTCCTGTAAACAGTTGAGTAAAATTTTTTGATTACAGTAGTTCAGGTTTTTTATTAACTGTACAATTAATTAAAATCTTTACAGTAAAAAGAGAAGGTACAGAGAACAGTAATTCTAAAAAAAAAAGAAAAAGACTTCTTTGCTTGTTTAAAAAAGAAAAGTGTACCCTGTGGTAATTAAAAGAATGGTATAAAAAAAACAAAATGAGAAAGAAGGATACAGCTCCCACAGTCTTAGTCCCATTGATTGGCGTTTCCCGGGATTGTATGCGTTGGGACAAGTCCTTACTTTCTTCCATATTGGGGCATGCAAGTGGCATTGTCAATGAAACTGCGTGACGATTGCACTTCAACTCTGATCAGTTGCTTTTGAGGTGAGCCTCCTGAATGATGAAATAATCTCATTATGGGTTTTTAGTGCTAAACTAATTTGGTGAACGAATTTCTCTAATCTCACTAGGAACATAGTGTTGGTGGTGGACAAACACAGGGCTGATGCTTCCGAGCATGTTGTTATGCTCCGATTGAGGCAAATCGGGCGCAACAGTCGCCGGCGTTCATTCTTGAAGTAAGGACAGCAACAGAGAAGGTGCAGCCAGGATTCCCTTTTGTACGTACATAGCCTGCAGGATATGGAGTCCCCTCTTTGGGCCCAAGCGGGGTTGAAATCTGCTATCTCGAGCGTGATCAGCCTCATGGATAGAATTTCGCTTCGGGCCTGTGTTGTGATGGCCTCTCTTAGATATGATTGTGCTTTGCCCACAGTGTAAGAGTTGTTTAGGGGTTCCAAATTGGGGCTACGACGAAGGGATTTATAATCAAGTTCAAAGGAGATTTTGTTCACTTGTTTGTTAATGGCTCTCTTCCAAACGTTCAGCGGGATGTCCTGCCTCACGAGATTTTCTTCCACTATCTTAAGAGCTTTAGTTGCAATTCCCAGCCTAGTTTGCCATGTCGATGCTGGGTCTTCAAAGATGTATCTCAAGTGGTGTTTTAGGGAGTTAGCCGGGGCCTTTAATATCCTCAGGTACAACTTGATAAGGTCCCCCTGGCTGTTCACGTCAGGCCTTGCTAGGCCAAGCTCCAGTCTCAGTCTGGTTCTTCTTGCAGACCTAGGTATATGTAACACCGACTTGTAAGCCTTAACTTGGGCAGAGTTGAGAAGTGCATCCAGCTTCCCATGAAATGCCAGATGTCCGTAGGAGATTGCAGGAAGACGCTTTGCTCTTAGGGCTATCAGAATTGGGCTGGCGGAAGGGCTGATCAGATTCTGGCTTAGTTGTCTTAGCAAATGTGTTACCTTGTTGGCTTTCGAAGTCAGCTGATTAAGGTGAACATTTGCTTTGGCCCGTTCCGAAAACCAGACCCCCAGGTAGTTGTAAGAGGCCACAGAATGTATTTGAGCATTTCCCAGCTGCCACTGTGCTTGCCGTTTCTGATGGTAGGATCCGAAGATGATGACCTTGGTTTTCCCTTTGTTGACTGTCAGGCTATTGGCGATGTTGAAGCTGTTTAGGGCTGTTAAAGCTCTTTGTAGGCCTATCCTCGTGTGATCCATTATGGCTGTGTCATCAGCGTACTGTAAAACTGGTAGCCTCAGTCTTCCTAGTCTGGGGGCTACTAGACTGGCACCTTTTAGGGCCTCACCCAAATCCGCGGTGTATAGATTAAATAGGATGGGGGCCCGCACGCACCCTTGCTTCAGCCCGTTTACTGTGGCTATTTTGCGAGTGATAGTGCGAGTGCTTGTTTTAACCCGCACCCAGGTGGCCTCATATAGTGACCTAATAGCCTTTAAAAGTTTCGGTGATATCCCCCATTTTTCTAATTTCCACCATAGGCGTTTTCTGTCCACTTTGTCGAATGCTGTGATTACAGTAGTGATTTTTAAGGAATATTATTGTATTTTAAAAGTTGGCACTTAGAAATGTTTTCACATAGAATCACCAATGTTTTCCTATTGGAGGAAATTCACTTACCAGGTAAGTAGTTTTATTGTTACTTTTTCTTACTCAGTGGTGGATCCTGGATCTAGCACTGGTGCATCTCCTGTAAACAGTTGAAGAATGCGTTTAAGTTATACTGGCGATTTTTAAGGAATATTTGTAGTTTGTGAAAATCGATGCTTAGAAATTTTTCTGGTGAAAACCAGACAATAGATTCCTATGGAAGGAAATACAAGTTACTGGTAAGTACAGTTAGAATTACTTTTCAGGTTCAGTGCTGGGCTAAAAGATGCAGCACTGGGTTCACTCCTGATACCAGGTGAGTAAATCGGAATTTGTTGTTTGAATGATTTTAGGTGAATATTTTAAAGTTTGAAAACTCCACACTTAGAAGAATTTCCAGGGAAACCAGTCAATCTTAGCCTCTGGAATGAAAATTCAAGTTACTGGTTAGTACGGTCAGAATTACTTTTCAGGATCAGTACTGGGCTCAAAGATGCAGCACTGAGGTATCTCCTGATAACAGGTGAGTAAATCGGAATTCGTAGTGCGACTGATTTTAGAGGGTCCCTAGGGTCAAACTAGCGCACTAGGTACCTAAAATAAGTGCCAAAGAGCTGTGTTGCAGAGAGGGGTACAAAGGGGTGTGGCCTCTGAACACCTGTCTGCAACGCAGCTCCCTGGTGCATACTGGAGATACCTGTTGGGCTATTTGACCCTCAGGGACTGTCAGTAGTGAAAGGAAATTAATTCCCAAACTTAAAACCCACAACGGGGCACAGTGGTGAAGCAAGGGGACGTGGCCTGATGTGACATGACTGCAAACACGCCCTGTGGCGCGTTTTAAGTTGGAGAATTAATTCCTCCTCGATCCTGTGGGTCCCTGGGAGCCAACTTGCCCACCAGGTACCTCCCGATGTTCAGAAATGTGGCAATCAACTGTGTATAAGGGAAGGAACTCGCACATCAACAATAATGTATTTATTTTAATACTCAAATAAATAAAAAAAATTGAATTGCACCTTTTAAAAAAAAATAAGGATAATAGGGGTTTTGGGTGGGGAAGTGTATTAAAATTGTGCACAGAAACTGTACACAGTAAACAATAAATATACTTGTTTTAAAAAATAAATACAAAGGTATTTATTTTAATACTCATATAATAAAAGAGAAAAAGAATTAAAAGAAAAAGAAAGAGTGAATACGTATGAGGATATAAAACGAAACTAAAACTGTTTAACAAGTTTCTCATTTTCAAAAACACGAGCACAAGTTAAACAGTGGAAATGTGAGCACGTGTCAACTGAAAAACGTGACAAAAAAATGGGAGGAGCACTAAATTGGTTCCATAGTAACTTGAATAACCAAACGGTTTATAAACCACACCCTTAGGATGATTATTTTCGTTTCTGTGATTTAATTACAGGTGACCAAACTATGAGCAAGATAAACTTTACGATCGTTGGATTCATCTTCAGTTTATCGTCCATTTCCTCAGAGGGAACATAAAGTTAATGTATATATTGTAATATATAAAACATTATGCTCCCTCCAGAGGAGTTGGATGTATGTCAACGGAAGGAGGAAAGAATTTTAAAGAGAGGTAAATTAATAGTATAAGTTTAGGCTTTATATATTTTTTCTGATGCAAGTATATTATTATGATTTCTAAATGTAGTGTGTAAAAGTATAATTGTACTTTAGGTTTAAAGTATTTTATTAAGGCATAAAAAACACGGGGAGGGGAGCAGGAGGTCAGGCAAGCATACAGTACAAGAGGCAAAACGTTGCAGCGAGTCAGAAGAGGAAGAGGGAGGCAGGGTGCCCCAGAGGGTAACAAGGCAAAAAAACATAAGGCAGTAAGTCACTGTAAACAACCCCCCGTAGGCCCCCACTCCCTAGGCAAGGCCAAGCCAGAATAGCGCTCTGCGACACAGCAAAGGAGAAGCATACCATACCACCAGCCCCTCGACCCCAGAAAAGGAGAAGAAAGAAAAGCAAGGAGGAAAGAAAAGAAAACAACACCCCAACATTCCCGTCCGAAAAGCAGCATTAGAAGCATATAACCCCACTTCCCGCCCCCAGCCCCCGGTCCCCAATCCGCTCAATCACTCCGCCGCTGGCGCCGGCGGTGTCAGCCTAAGGAGGCGCAAGTACCGTGGGCACGTTAGCTCGCGAAATTACGTGGACAGCAGTGCCAAAAAGGGATGCCAGAGCTCCTCAAACTGGTCAACATTCCCAGCCACCGTTAGCGATATCTTCTCCATACCCAGTACCTGCCAGAGCCTATGCAACCAACCAGTGATAGAGGGGGCAGTGGGGGTGCGCCAAAGGACAAGTATGTTCTGAACGGCTGAGCCTAGCGCAATCGCAATCTGCCTGCCCCTGCGGGATTTCAGCGGATACATCAAGTCATTGGGGAGGCCAAGCAAGACATACGCGGGGAAGCGCGGGAGCTCAATCTCAAAGTGCCTATCCACCTCATCTAAGACTTCCTTCCAGTAGGCCGACAGCACCGGGCACTCCCAGAGAATGTGCGTGAGGGTGCCCTCCTGTCCGCAGCCGCGCCAACAACCCTTATCGCCTAGTTTGCGCATCTCGTAGAGCCGCTCCGGGGTGTAGTACCAATAGGTGGACACTTTAGTGAAGGTTTCCGTCAACCCAGTGTGGTACGCAGAGTGCCTCGCCCGATACGCAATCTTGTCCCATTCCTTGTGGCTCAGGGTCCTGCCCAGTTCCCTGTGCCAGCGCTCTCTCCCCGGGTTATGGTAGTGAAACGGCGGGGGTTGGAGAAATTTATACAAATCAGTGATGAGTTTGGCGTCCGAGGCCCGGGTCACCAACCATCGCTCATAGGGCGTAATCATACGGGCGGCGACGTCACGCACTGAGGGTTGAAGAGCCCAGTGGCGGACTTGCATGTAGCGCAGTCTGTCCCCCTCCGTCAGGCCAAACTCCTGTCGGAGCTGCTGGAAGGGGAGCACGCCCTCCGGCCCGTAGATCTGGAAAAGCGCTCTACATCCCGCACTCACCCAGTGGGAAAAGGCCCCCGGCTCCAGACCCGGAGTGAAGTCCGGGTTGCCAGCAATGGGAGTGAACGGCGACGGAAAAGTGGTAAGCTCCCGAAGCTCACACACCGCGTCCCACACTCTTAGCGGGACCCGGGTGATAAAGGAGGCGTAGAGATTAGGCGGGCGGTGAATGCGCCGTAGGAACGGGACCTCCTGGAGGGTACGGCCCGCAACTGCCTGGTCTTGAAAGAGCCAGTGTTTGTCCGATTCCCACCGGCTCCACTCCACCAGGTACCGGAGCTGCGCCGCCTGAAAGTACTTCCGGAGGTCTGGGACCCCGAGACCTCCCGCCTCCGGGGCGAGCATGGAGAGGACCCGCTTCATCCGAGGCTTACGGCCTTGCCACACAAAGCGGGAGATGTCTGCCTGCGCCTGCCGTATCCAGCCCACGGGGGGATGAAGAGGTAGAGCGCGGAAAAGGTACAGGATCTGGGGCAGTATCGTCATCTTCACCGCCGCAATACGGCCCAGCCACGAGAGTAGGCCCTTGTTCCATCGGCCGAGTTCCTCCTTCATCTTCTTGCCTAGAGAGGAATAGTTAGCTGCAACCATGGCAGGCAGGGTGGGAGCAAGCAAAATGCCCAAGTAAGGCACCGTGGAGGAGGACCACTGCAAAGGGAAGAGACTTTGAAGGTCCCGTCTGGTGTCGGCAGAGAGCGACACATCCAGTGCAGCCGACTTGGTCATGTTCATTTTAAAGCCTGCAACGCGGGCAAAAGCGTTCAACTCCTGGACGCAGGCAGGGAGCGACCGTCTGGGGTCATCTAGGGTCAACAAGACATCGTCCGCGTATAAGCTGACAGTGTGTGTGTATTGCCCCATCTTCACCCCAATGGCGTCCGGGTTGTCGCGGATCCTCTGCGCAAACGGCTCCATATAAAGGGCGAAGAGGAGCGGCGAGAGAGGGCAACCCTGTCTCGTGCCGCGCTCAATGGTGAAGCTGCCGGAGCTGTGTCCATTGACACGCACTGACGCCGACGGTCTCCTATAGCAGTTAAAGACCATAGTGCGGAACTTCTCGCCGATTCCCAGTTTCCCAAGGACCAGCTCGAGGTATGGCCAATGAACCCTATCAAAGGCCTTCTCCGCGTCGACCGATAGCAGCATCCGTTCCCCCGGGACGCGTGAGGCCTTTTCCAGGACGTGCGTCACTCTCTTCGTGTTGTCGACCGTCTGCCTACCGGGTACAAAACCGGCCTGATCAGCCTCCACCAAACCTGGTAAGTGTAGACCCAGTCTGGCCGCCAAGATTCCGGTGTAAAGCTTGAGGTCCACATTTAGGAGCGAAATGGGCCGATACGAGCCGCACAAGGTCCGGTCCTTCCCCGGCTTGGGGATAACCGACACAGTCGCCGAGAGGAGGTCCGGTGGGATGGCGCCCGGTTCGGAGAAGGAGTTGAACAAGCGAGCCAGGAGAGGAGCAACAGTGGGACAGAAGGTCTTGTAGAACAAGGCCGTGTAGCCATCCGGGCCCGGGGCTTTGCCATGCTTCAGCCGTGCGATCGCGGAGATGACCTCCTCCACGTGAATGTCCCTCTCTAGGTGATCCGCCTGGGAGGGGTCCAAGGCCGGGAGGGCCACGGATTCCAGATAGGCCTCAGCCTCTCCCGGTGGGGAGGAGTCTGAAGCGTACAGTGCCTCGTAAAAGGATCGAAAGGTATCGGCCACCTCCGCGTCACCAGAAACCGGGATCCCATCCACTCCCACCAGCTCCTTCACCACATTGCGTTGCTGCACAACCCTAAGCCTATGGGCCAGGAGCTTACCGCACCTGTCTCCGCCGGTGTAAAAGGCATGTTTCAGGCGCAGCGCTGCGTACTCCGCCCGATCTAGATCCAACGCAGAGAGGAGTTTTCGTGCCGCCTTCAGTTGCTTCCAAACCCGAGGTGCCCCCGTCCGGCGGTGGACCTGTTCAAGCTCCCTAACCTGCGCCGTCAGTTCTTCCCTCTTGCGCTGGCGTTCCTTATTTTCCGCCGAGGAAATGGAGATAAGCTCTCCCCTGACGACTGTTTTCAAAGCCGCCCACTGTGTAGCCAGGGACGTGTCAGAGTTGTTATTGTGGGTCAGGTAGTCCTGGATGACCTCCTCCACTCGCTTCACCACCGATTTCTTATGGAGAAGCGTGTCCCGAAGCCGCCACATCCCTCTCGAGGGGGGGGGCGCCGGCCACGCAAAAACTCCGGAGACCGGCGCATGATCGGACAGAGACAAGACCCCGATGTCCGCCGCCATGGCGGCCGAGCGAAGTGGGCCGCTCACCAAAAGATAATCCAACCGCGAATAAGTGCGGTGTGCGTGGGAAAAGTAGGAGTAGTCCCTATCGGTGGGATGCATGGTGCGCCAGAGGTCATGCAGGTCCATCTCTGCAATCTGGTCCCGCACCGCTTTAGAAAGCTCCCCTGTCTGCGGAAAACGCAGGGCAGACCTATCTAGAGTGGAGTCGAAGACCATATTCAGGTCTCCCCCCAGGATGACATGGCGATCGGGCGAGGCAGTAACGTCCACCAATACCGAGTCCAGGAAACGATCCTGGTGATCGTTTGGGCTGTAGACCGAACCAACCGTAAAGGTAACACCTCCTAAGTGCATGCGATACACTAAGAGTCTCCCCTTCTGCTCGGCATGTTTATACAGCACCTCCCCCCTAAAGGAGCTGGCTAGAAGAATGGCCACCCCAGCGGTCTTAGTCGCAGCAGAGGAAAAAAGTTGCGTGGGGAACTTGGCAGAGCGCAACCTATGGCAATCTCTGGAGAGTAAGTGGGTCTCCTGCAGGAGGCAAATATCCGCCTGCGACCCCTCCAATAGGGAGAGGATCGCCCTACGCTTTACGGGGTTATTCAGACCCTTGACATTAAGGGTCACTACTTTCAGGGGTGGCATCGCCTCCAGGGAAACAGCGCGCTATGCAGCAGGCGGGGGATCAGCGGAGGGGGCGCGCGGGGTAGGGGCGCAGGGAAGGCCAGAGGCGGCATCGTACTCGTTCGGACAGCTTCGGACGGGACCCCCCCCACAACAAACCAACAATGAAACCCCCCCAAAAACCATTGATGGCAACCGGCCAAAACAAAAAGCAGAAAATAACACCCTATAGTCTCAGTCTAGCCCAAATGGGCGAGTCTGCAGAAAACAGTCAAGTGGACGTCCAGCCACACACCACCCCCCCGCCCCCTGACCCCCAGCCCAGCATCGTGAAAGCTGAGAACCTCTCCCCCCGGAGAAAATTTAGGCCGTCAAGGCCACACCAGTAGATTCAGGCAAGTTCCTGGCCGCAGTCCTCAGGGCCTCCGCCATGTCAGCTCTGATGGTGGGCGAGTCCGGACGACTCACTGGCGCTGACGATGGGCGCCTTCTCGACCTCCGCCGGCCCCGCCGCTCGGGGCGCCTCCATGCGGGAGTAGCCCCGTCCTCCTCCGTAGCAGTAAGGCCCAGCACCCCGCAGACATCTTGTAAGGAGCGCAGCTGGTGCAGTACCCCATTCCAACGAAAGATAAGGCAGAAGGGGTGACCCCAGGAGTAGGCTGTCTCGTGCTCTCGCAGAAAGTCCGTAGCGATGCGGAAAGACCTGCGCTTTTGCAGTGTGATAGCAGACAGGTCCTGATAGAGCGCCACAGGTCTTTCGCGGAAGGTCAATGGTTGCTTCCTACGGGCCTCAGTCATGATGCGCTCCTTTAGAGGGAAATCCGGCAAGAATGCCAGGATATCAGGCGGGGGTGCCGATGACTGGCGCTGGCGGCCCACCCTGTGTGCTCTGTCAATGCGGATGGGGAAATCCACTCCCTCCTCCAAGATGTCACAGAACAGGTCCTGCAGATAAGCCACTAGGTCCGCACCTTCATCGGCGGATGGAACACCCCGGACCCGGATGTTGTTCCTCCTGGACCTGTTCTCGAGGTCCTCCGAGTGGGCCTGGAGCTCGACACATTGCTCCCGGAGGCGGACGACGTCCTGTTGGAGATGGGTTATCTCCTCATCGCGGCGTTGAGCCGCCGTCTCCACAGTCTCGACCCGTTCGCCCAGGCCCTCGACTTCCCTGCGCACCTCCCGGACCTCTCCAGCCATTTCGGTCTATAATTGTACTTTAGAAACAAAATGACGTAAGAACAGTTCATGTATTATCATCGCGAATTGAAAATACGACGAAGATGCAGAAAAAAGAAGGTTTGAAATATGTACAAATAAAAAGAATGATCAAGTAATTCTCTTTTTCTTCGAGTGAAAATGGGTTTATCAGTATGTATATTGTGTAGTACTGTGATGTATTTTCACTCCTGAGGAAATGGAGGTTTATCGTTGCAAGCAGTAAACATGAAAAAAAAAAATAATGTCAATTAACAAATAATAAAATAATCCTTTTTAACAGTCACAATGTTTTCATAAAGAGTAATTGAAAAGAAATGTACAAAAAAAAAAAGATGAAGTAGTGTGGGAGTGTTTGTAGTAGCACTTCTATTCTACTTTATCTGTAAGTAAATCATGCCCTTTTATATTATTAAGAATTTGGGGGAAACACTTTAAAAAAGATTTGAATAGAAAATAGTGTTTGCGGAGAAAATAGGGAGTGTGTGCTTATTTATATAGCGAGTAGTAGACCCAAAACTATATCAGCAATTTACATGAGCACCGTATTTACAGTACATTTTCAGGCAGGCTTAGATTACATCATTTCTCTTCAATAAAAGGATGTGGACGCGACGCAGAGGCTCGAACACTGATTTCCAGCACTAAGTTCGACAGTGTACCTGAATGACCACATATGTATATATATTAGCTGCCCTTCATGTGCCAAAAACTGCATCCTAAAGCTTTCATAGCCCTTTATTACTACAGCTACAACACTCCACTGAATGTAAAACAAACATTCCTATATGCAGAAATACTTCAGGTCCACCATCTTGTATGTGTGCAACTATGGATGAATATAGGGTTAGTGATACCCCGTACCTTCCATGTTGGCCATGCTGTGGTACTTTACAGATATGGTATGTTATGTTATGTTAATTTCGATTTATATAGCGCCAAATCACCGGCAGGTCTCTTAGCACTTGCTTTGGGAACCCGTCCTGGCTTTCCCTGTGAGATAACTACTACTGGGCATCCCCAAGGTGAAGACCAGGCATCCCATCGCGGTAGGGCCATAGTGGAGATTAAGCAAGCTATTGCCCAGAGTTGCAGAGTGTGAACCCATGATTCGAGTAGGCACCGAGGCGAGAATTATCGAGTCTGTGGACATTTTGAGCTCAAGACCCTGCCGCATCGGGAATTAAACCCTGGTCCCGGGTCTGACCTCTACATCAGGGTCTGCCTCCTCTAACCAGTGAGCCACACTTCTCCACATATAAAAACACATTTGAGTTTAAGACCCGGATAATGTCAGCACTACAACACGGACACCCAAATCAGTTGATTTCTCATATAGCTCACGACGGCACCACGCCCATAGCTCCGGACTCATGGTTCACAGCCTCGCACAGCACTGGCATGCGTCAGTCCAGCCCACTCCGCTTACGCTTCCAGGAAACCACAACAAATTTAACAACACTTTCCTAACGCTAAAGTGACGATAATTTTAATACTGTCCTTGTAAATATGCCTCCAATATTGCGAGAAATACAGCAAAAATTCATGTTTGCAAGTGAAACCCTTGTTAATATAAGACTGTGCAATTAACATATCAATCCACTTCAGAACAGATGTTAGGATCCGACATAAACCGCAATTAGTGAGAGTATTGCTATTGGTCCTCAATCCAGGGCCCTCTTGTAAATACAACGCTATTGTCCTACCTCCCTGTTCCATGTTATATTGTCATAGGAACACCTACCTTGCCTCTGGGAACACCTACATTGCAACTCATTGGAGATACGAGGCGAGCCCTTAGCAAACCGGCTGCTAACATGCATGAATGCATGTTAGCGTTGCCTAGTAAATAGGGCACTATAATTTTCACCACAGTTTTGGTTCTTTAAAAAAAATTGCAGTGAAATGGCACTTGTTAATATGCCCTCAAGCTTGCTACGACACAGTGAGAACCTCGACTCCCGCCCTGCCATAGCAAACAGCAGTGTCCCTGGGGTAGACACCCTGAGACACAGCTGGAGCCGCTACTGGGGGGTGGTGTTCCCCAAGGCTTTCGGCTGCTCCAGAATGGAGACCATGCGGCTCCCCCTTCCAAAATATAAAAGCAACAGAGGGTGGTAATCCCCGTGGCTTAGATGGACCTTTGAACTCCCTCACCCAGTTATTTTGTTGCACCGAGGAATGACGGTCCCTGGGCTACAGGGCCTCTCTGGACCACTATCAAATGTAATATTTTAGGCCCCGGGATTTGACCATTCCAATCAATCAATCAGAGTACTTGTAAAGCGTGCTACTTACCCGTGAGGGTCTCAAGGAGCTATGGGGAGGGGGGGTGCTGCTACTGCTCGAAGAGCCAGGTCTTGAGGAGTCTTCTGAAGGGGAGTAGGTCTTGGGTCTGCCGTATGTGGTTAGGGAGGGTGTTCCAGGTCTTGACGGAGAGGTAGGAGAAGGATCTGCCACCGGAGGCGAGGCTGGTGGAGAGGAGCGGAGCTGGCGGGTGGGGGTGTAGAAGCTGAGTCTGCTGTTCAGGTAGGCTTGTCCGGTGTTGTGGAGTGCTTTGTGTGCGTGGGTGAGGAGCTTGAAAGTGATCCTCTTGTCGACGGGGAGCCAGTATAGGTCTCTCAGGTGGGGGGTGATGTGGCTGCAGCGGGGTAAGTTGACGATCAGTCTGGCGGAGGCGTTTTGGATGCGTTGTAGTCGTCGTAGGTGTTTGGCTGGGATTCCTGCATAGAGTGCATTGCCGTAGTCCATTCTTGTGCTGACGAGTGCCTGTGTCACCGTTCTTCTTGTTTCAGTCGGGATCCACTTGTATATCCTGCAGAGCATGCGGAGGGTGATGGCATTGACCTGCTTAGACATGGAGAGGGAGGAGTCGAGGATGAAACCTAGCTTGCGTGCATGGTCATTGGGTGTTGGTGCTGTTCCCAGTGTGGTCAGCCACCAGGAGTCATCCCAGGCTGAGGGATGGGTCCGAGGATAAGGACCTCCGTCTTGTCCGAGTTCAGTATCAGATGGCTGCTCCTCATCCAGTCGGCGACGGCCTTCATTCCCTCGTGTAGGTTGGTTTTGGCGGTGTGTGGGTCCTTGGTGAGAGATAGGATGAGCTGGGTGTCATCGGCGTAGGTGATGATGTTGATGTTGTGATGGCGGGCCACTTTTGCGAGGGGGGCCATGTAGACGTTGAACAACGTCGGGCTGAGAGATGAGCCCTGGGGGACGCCGCAGATGATGTCGGTAGCTTCGGATCGGAAGGGTGGGAGGCGGACGCTCTGGGTTCTGCCGGAGAGGAAGGACGTGGTCCAGTCAAGGGTCTTCTCTTGGATTCCTGCTTCTAGGAGGCATGTCTTTAGAGTGCGATGGCAGAATTGCCAGGAAGCTAATTTTTAAACAAGCACAGGAACCTGCACTTCATTTTTATCCATGCACTCAGTGCACATTTCTCAGTTTTTTCACCCAAAAACTTTTTGGAGGGGCCCTGAGGATCCATGTGGGATCTAACCACAATTTATTAGGTAGGGTCAGAGGCAATTTTAGAGACCTAATGGGATAATGTGCCCCAGACACACGAACTCTACAAACAAACGGTATCCCATAGTCTACACACTAATAGAGAGCTTCTGAGATTTCCCCTAAAAAAGGCTATCCCAAAATGTAGCTCAAAAAAAATAAACATACATTTTTCGGATTCCCATCACTCACCCAGCCAGGTGACATGCTTCATCATCTGGGTCTCCTCTGACAGTCAACCTAGTGACTTCAAGAGCTACAACTCCATTATAGTGGTGCAGAAGCCCGAGGATGTTTTAATCTCTATTGAGGGCAATTAGACTAATTAACCAGATATGAGCAGTGGAGTGTATGGAAAGTGCAGTGCAATAGTGAAAAGTGAGGTTAAAATTGGACCACGGTAGACCCAATATTTATTCCTGTCCACCGTAACCCAAATTAAAAACAGTACAGATAGACAGTTTCAACAGATAGCCGTCTATACTATTTAGCCACTTTCAATAGTATAGACAGCTATCGGTGGACAGGAATAAATATTGGGTCTACCGTACTTGTTTTCATTGTATTCTAAGTGTCTTTTAGCATACCACTGGCTCTAGGTCAGGTTAGTCAGAGTCAGTTACCACCAGTACCTCTCTGAAAAAGTTGTGGGCACAGGATGATTTTGTAACAAGGCCTCTTTCCGCTCCTACTTTCTTCACATGTCCTACCTCTGTAGGCATAGTTAAAAACTAGCATTTGAAAAACTTTGAAATTCACTGAAAAAACCATAGGTTTCAGGCCCGTTATAATTAGAAATTAGCATTTAAATAACCTTTGAAATTCACTGAAAAAACCATAGGTTTCAGGGGTGTTATAGTTAGCTGGACATTTCACTCGTACAAAACCATAGAAATTCCTCCGTTATAGTTACTTCTGCTAACTATAATTCGCGCCCCTGCAATGCACTGCTGATGACGTCACATATTACATCACTCATGACATGGTAAGTGACATCAATGATGATGTCACCTGCTCTCACTTCAATGAAGCAAAGCAGATTGCTTTTCCACATGGGGAGCAGCATGTTAGCTGCTCCCCTTGTGGAAAAGCAATGCCGGCTCACACAGAGTGAGTGGAGCTGGCTGGGACCGTGGGGGGATTAGGGACCCCTCATGGTCTCCAACGGAGAGGGCCAGTCCCGGGGGATGGGGTACCCGAGGCTACAAGTGGCCCAGGAGGGGGCCCACACGGCCCCCTTTCCAAAATAAAAAAAGAAAAGAAATAGAAAGGCTGGCCTCGGGGATGGGGTCCCTGGGGCCATAAGCTGCCCCCCTCCCCAACAGTTTAAAAAATAAACAATAAAGAAAAGGAAAATGCCATGCCCCGGGGGATGGGGTTCCCGAGTAAGTATGGGCGGAAAATCCGTTCCGCTCGCGGATTTTGCGGATTTTCGGTAAATTCGCAATCCGCGAGATTCGTGAATTTCCCGCAAAATCCGCAAATCCGCGAGCAGCGGATTTTATGGCTTGCTCGCACTGTTCGCGTGAGTTCGCGGCTTTCCAGTTCAACTTCGCGCCCCGCGAATAAGCGCTAAATTGCAGAAATACGATCTTAGCAAAACTGAAACTACTTACCAGGTTCAAAAGTTCAAGCTAATCATTAGTAGCCATTTCCTGTAGCGCTTCCTGAGGGGCCCCTCCAGAGCTCAGTTGCCTACTTGCAACTATTATGTGACCCTGCTCTGACCCTCAGAATAGTTACACATATGCCACAAAGGTCCTGAATTACAGCTAAGGGAGACAAGCAGGAGCCAGGCTGGAAGTTCAAATCCAATGACACATTAATCAGCCCCTAATTCATTATTGTCAGTTGGGGCAGGGAAGGTGTTGTAACTAATTTTGCAACAATGAAAGCACTTAGCAAGTGCAAAAGATCACTAATCAGGAAGCACTAAGGAAGCAGGTGCCAGCTAAAAAAATATTCTGTGACACATTAATCAGCCCCAAATTAATTCAGGTCACTTGAGGCAGGGAAGGTGTGCTTTGCTTTGGCACAATAATGTACACTGGACAACCAGAGGGTGGCATGGGTGGGCCAGAGGGTGGCATGAGTAGTCAGAGAGTGGCAGTGGTGACAGAGGGTGGCAGTGATGAAGAAGAGTGTCCCAAACAGGCTGGACACGTAGAAACAACAAGTTCGCAAAACTTGCGACCCGACAGGTAAGTTCGCGTTTGCGAAATTGTACAAAACCCTCGCGAACTGGCAGAAACGCGCGCGAACACAAAAACAAAAAATCCGCAAATTCGCGAGAATTCGCGGATTTTGCGGATTGCGAGTTTGCAAATCCGCAAAATTTGCGAATGCGAGATTCGCAAAATTCGCCCATGCTTATTCCCGAAGCCGATTAAGGCCTTGAGAGGGGGTCCACGTCGCCCCCTTCCACATTTTTAAAATGGAAAAAAAAGTTAGGGGGCAGGCCCTGGGAAATGGGGTCCCCAGGGCCCCAAAAATAGAAAAAGAAGGGGGCTACACAGCCCCTCTTCTTAATTTTTTATGTAAAATAGACCGGCATCGCGCCGGAGGCCACCCCCCCTCCTTTCATCACTATGCAAATGCGCCCTTGAATACTGGAGGGTCCATGGGGGCCAAGTAGCCCACCAGGAACCTCTAGTATCCGCCAGGGAGCTGCATTGCAGAGAGGTGTTCTGAGGGCACACCCCTTTTTACACCTCTCTGCAAGGCAGCTCTATGGCACTTACCGGAGGTAGCCGGTGGGCTAGTTGCACCCCAGGGGCCCTCAGGATTCAAGGGGATTTAATCCCCCAACTTAAAACGTGCCACAGGGCGCGTTTGCACTGTGGTGAAGGGAGGGGACAGGGCCTGAGTTCACATGTGTACAAGTATACCCTGTGACGCGGTTTAAGTTGGGGAATTAATCCCTTGTCAATCCTGAGAGTCCCTGGGGGCCAACTAGCCCACCAGGTACTTCCAGTAAGTGCCACGGAGCTGCGTTGCAGAGTATTGTACAAAGGGGTGTGCCTCTGAACACCTCTCTGCATCGCAGCCCCCTGCCGCATACTGGGGGTACCTGGTGGGCTAGTTAACCCCCAGGAACCCACAGGATTGAGCAGGAATTAATTCTCTAACTTAAAATGCACCACAGGGCGTGTTTGCAGACATGTCACCTCAGGCCACGCCCCCTTCCTTCACCACTGTGCAAACGCGCCCCATTACGCGTTTTAAGTTGGGGCGCGAGGGAGCTGTGTTCCATACAGGTGTTCAGAGGCAACGCCCCTTTTTACCCCTCTCTGCAATGCAGCTCTGTGGCGCTTATTGGAGGTACCTAGTGGGCTAGTTTGACCCTAGGGACCCTCAAGATTCAAGGGGACTTAATCTCCCAACTTAGACGGCCACAGGACATGTTTACACAGTGGTGAAGGGAGGGGATGGGGCCTGAGGTGACGTGTGCAAACACGCCCTATGGCATGTTTTAATCATTCCCCTTCAATCTGAGGGCCCCTAGGGGCTAACTAGCCCACCAGGTTCTTATAGTAAGCGCCACTGTGCAGCATTGAAGAGAGGTGGTCCAGGCAGTGCCACTTTTTACACCTCTCTGCAATGCAGGTCTGTGGCGTTTACTGGAGGTACCTAGTGGGCTAGTTGGACCCTAGGAACCTCAGGATTCAAGGGGAATTAATCAGACAACTTAAAATGGCCACAGGGAGTGTTTTACACAGTGGTGAGGGGAGGGGACGGGGCCTGAGGTGATGTGTGCAAACACACCAAGAGGCGCATTTTAAGTTGGGGAAATAATTCCCCTTCAATCCTGGGGGACCTAGCCCACCATGTGCTTCCAGTAACTGCCTCTGCGCTGCGTTGTAGAGAAGTGGTCTAGTCCATGCCCCTTTTTACATCTCTCTGCTAAGGCAGCTCGGTGGCGCTTACTGGATGTACCTAGTGGGCTAGTTGGACCCTAGAGACCCTCAGGATTGAAGGGGAATTATTTCCCCAACTTAAAACGCACCATAGGGCATGTTTGCACAGTAGTGAAGGGAGGAGATGGTGTAGGAAAGTGGCTCTATATATACTGGACCGAAGTAAAATCAGCCGAACTACGAATTCCGATTTACTCACCTGTTCTCAGGAGAGACCTCAGTGTTGCATCTTTGAGCCCAGTACTGATCCTGAAAAGTAATTCTA
This sequence comes from Lissotriton vulgaris, assembly GCF_964263255.1. Taxonomy (NCBI): domain Eukaryota; kingdom Metazoa; phylum Chordata; class Amphibia; order Caudata; family Salamandridae; genus Lissotriton; species Lissotriton vulgaris. The sequence continues at coordinate 1,201,174,191 of NC_141694.1, read as the reverse complement.
ACCGTACTTACAAGTATCTTGAATTTCCTTCCAGAGGCTAACATTGACTGGTTTCACTTGGAAATTCTTCTAAGTGTGGAGTCTTGGAACTTTAAAATATTCCTCTAAACTCAGCCGAACTACGTATTCCGATTTACTCACCTGTTATCGGGAAAAACCTCAGTGCTGCATCTTTGAGCCCAGTACTGATCCGGAAAACTCAATCTAACCGTACTTACCAGTAACTTGAATTTCCTTCCATAGGATATCATTGCCTGCTTTTTGTTGAAAATGTTTCTAAGCATTGATTTTTGAAACTTACAAATATCCTCTAAAATCAGCCGAACTACGAGTTCCGATTTGCTCACCTGTTATCAGGAGAGACCTCAGTGCTGCATCTTTGAGTCCAGTACTGATCCTGAAAAGTAATTCAAACCGTACTTACCAGTAACTTGAATTTCCTTCCGTAGGCTAACATTGAGTGATTTCACTTGGAAATTCTTCTCAGTGTGGTGTTTTGGAACTTACAAATATTCCTCTAAAATCAGCCGTACTATAATTTCCGATTTACTCATCTGTTATCAGGAGAGACCTCAGTGCTGCATCTTTGAGCCCAGTACTGATCCTGAAAAGTAATTCTAACTGTACTTACCAGTAACTTGAATTTCCTTCCATAGGATAACATTGCCTGCTATATAAAATATATATACATATATTTTAAAAAATATAAAATAAAATAAAACAATATTAGAATTTCAATATTTTTTTCAATTTATATTAAAAATATTTAATGTAATTTAAAAAATAAAATATCTAAAAATAAATAGTTTAAGAAAAGTTAGTAAATCAGTATCAAAAAAATAAATATAACAATTAATACATTTACAAATTGTCATTTACAAAACCTTTGAAATTCACTGAAAAAAGCATAGGTTTCAGACATGTTATAGTTAGGAATTATCATTTAAAAAACCTTAGAAATTCACTGAAAAAAACATATATTTTAGGGGTGTAATAGTTAGCTGGACATTTCACTCGTACAAAACCATTAAATTCCTCTGTTTTAGTTAGTTGTACTATAACTCGGGTGCCCGCAATCCACTGCTGATGATGTCACATATTACATCATTCATGACATGGTCAGTGACATCAGTGATGGCATCTCAAATGACATCACTGATGACATCACTGATGACATCATCCAGCGAATGTGGCTTTGTTCGATATTTAAATAAGTATTGAATATATAGCAATCTGCATTGAAGACTGACTGGATGTATAAGTGTCTGGGTGGAGCATTTAGTAGCACTGTGATTGACTGTCTAAGTGACTAATTTAAAATGTCTCACTAAATGTATGGAATAGTGAATAAACTGTGTAAATATCTGTATCACTCTATCTCTTGTTGTGTAAACTACTACACAAGTTGGTTACTAGCTATGTGAACGTCTAATTAGTTATGTGAGTATATGTATGGGATAGTGAATGTGTGTGTGGTTGGGTGGGAGGTGTGTTACTGTCAAAAGATGTGTAAAGTGTTGATTTAGTGAGGCAGGCAAGGCACAGAGCAAGAGGCAGAAGAGTTTGTAAAAGCGCTAAATCAAAATGATTACAACATAGAGCTAACACAACATGAGTAGAGAAGAAATAAAATTTCTAGATGTGAAGGTAACAGCAACTACCAACTTCTTACAGACCAAACTCTTCAGGAAAGTAACAGCAGGCAACAGCATCCTCCATGCTCTCAACAGGGATCACTGACAGAATATCGACAGTCAAAATATCGACTTGCGAAAATATCGAGGTTAAAATATCGAATGCCAGAATATTGACTTCCTATCTACAAACAGGTAAGTACAAAAATATCGACTCCAAAATATCAATAGGAAAAAATATAGACAGTCAAAATATCGAATTTTTTAAATATCTTAAAAGTAATTTAAAACTAATATAATAATAAATATAATGAATTTAAACATAAATAAAATACTTAAATAAACTTAAAATTAATAAATAATTAATGTAACTTTAAAAAAAAGAAAAATTTTAAACAAATCTATGTATATATACATATTATTACCAAAACATATCCAATATTTTTTCCGTAGGATAGCGAGAGGGCTAAATTTACTATTCCCACTCCAGAGAGCGCAACAGTAGGGAAAGCGTTGGATAGCGTAGGGATAAAAATTACTATTCCCACTCCAGTGAGCGCAACAGTAGGGAAAGCATTGGATAGCGTAGGGGTAAAAATTACTATTCACACTCCAGTGAGCGCAACAGTAGGGAAAGCGTTGGATAGCGTAGGGGTAAAAATTACTATTCCCACTCCAGTGAGGGCAACAGTAGAGAAAGCGTTGGATAGCGTAGGGGTAAAAACTTACTATTCCCACTCCAGAGAGCGCAACAGTAGGGAAATCGTTGGATAGCGTAGGGGTAAACATTACTATTCCCACTCCAGTGAGCGCAACAGTAGGGAAAGCGTTGGATAGCTTAGGGGTAAAAATTACTATTCCCACTTCAGTGAGTGTAACAGTAGGGAAAGCGTTGGATAGCATGGGGTAAAAATTACTATTCCAACTCCAGAGAGAGCAACAGTAGGGAAAGCGTTGGATAGCGTAGGGGTAAAATTTACTATTCCCACTCCAGAGAGTGCAACAGTAGGGAAAGCATTGGATAGAGTAGGGGTAAAAATAACTATTACCACTCCAGAGAGTGCAAGAGTAGGGAAAGTGTTGGATAGCGTAGGGGTAAAAATTACTATTCCCACTCCAGTGAGTGCAACAGTAGAGAAAGCGTTGGATAGCGTAGGGATACAAATTACTATTCCCACTCTAGTTAGTGCAACAGTAGGGAAAGCGTTGTAAGGCGTAGGGGTAAAAATTACTATTCCAACTCCAAAGAGTGCATCTGTAGGGAAAGCGTTGGAGATAGCGTAGGGGTAAAAATTACTATTCCCACTCCAGTGAGCACAACAGTAGGGAAAGCGTTGGATAGCGTAGGGGTAAAAATTACTATTCCCACTCCAGTGAGTGCAACAGTAGAGAAAGCGTTAGATAGCGTAGGGGTAAAAATTACTATTCCCACTCCAGTGAGTGCAACATTAGGGAAAGTGATGGAAAGCGTAGGGGTAAAAAAAAACTATTCCCACTCCAGAGAGTGCAACAGTAGGGAAAGTGTTGGATAGCGTAGGGGTAAAAATTGCCATTCCCACTCCAGTGAGTGCAACAGTAGAGAAAGCGTTGGATAGCGTAGGGATACAAATTACTATTCCCACTCCAGTTAGTGCAACAGTAGGGAAAGCGTTGTAAGGCGTAGAGGAAAAAATTACTATTCCAACTCCAAAGAGTGCATCAGTAGGGAAAGCGTTTGATAGCGTAGGGGTAAAAATTACTATTCCCACTCCAGTGAGCGCAACAGAAGGGAAAGCTTTGGATAGCATAGGGGTAAAAATTACTATTCCCACTCCAGTGAGTGAAACAGTAGGGAAAGCGTTAGATAGCGTAGGGGTAAAAATTACTATTCCCACTCCAGTGAGTGCAACATTAGGAAAAGGGTTGGATAGCGTAGGGGTAATAATTACTATTCCCACTCCAGTGAGTGCCACAGTAGGGAAAGCGTTAGATAGCATAGGGGTAAAAATTACTATTCCTACTCCAGGGAGTGCAACAGTAGGGAAGGCGTTGGATAGCGTAGGGTTAAAAATTACTATTCCCACTCCAGTGAGCGCAATAGTAGGGAAAGTAAATACTTCATATATAAATATAAGTAACATAAATATTAATACCAATTACAAAATAATTTAAATATTTTAAATTTTATAAAATATATTAATTAATCAATTAAAATTACAAATAAAAATGAACTAGTAATAAAAATTACCTGCTAATACAAATTTTTTACCAATTACCAATGAATTAATTTACAATATAAAAATATTTAAAAATTAGACACAATTTTTTTTAAATGTAAATACTTACAATGAAATTACTTCCCAAGCTATTCCCCTATAAACACACCACCCACTACAGAAAATAATGTAATAAAAGTAACATATAATTATCAATTAATCAATTACAATAAATTACAAATTATATTTTAATTAATTACCAATTAATAATTAACAGTTAATTCTAAATACATAACATTAAATAAAATAACATATTTAATTAATTATAATTAAATTATTTCCCACCCTATTCCTCTATAAACCCACAACCCGCTACAGAACATAAATTACTAAAATTAACATATTTATCAATTAATCAATTAAAATTAATTACCAATTATATTTTAATTATTTACAAAGTAATAATTAATTCACAATTATTTCCAAAAAATACCAATAAATAAAATAACAAATGTAAATAATTATAATTAAATTACTTCCCACCCTATTCCCCTATAAACCCACAACCCGCTACAGAAAATAAATTACTAAAATAAACATATTTATCAATTAATCAATTAAAATAATTACCAATTATATTTTAATTAATTACCAATTAATAATTAATTGACAATTAATTTTAAATAAATACCAATAAATAAAATAACATATTTAATTAATTATAATTAAATTACTTCCCACCCTATTCCCCTATAAACCCACAACCCGCTACAGAAAATAAATTACTAAAATAAACATATTTATCAATTAATCATTTAAAATTAATTGCCACTTATATTTGAATTAATTACCAATTAATATCTATTAACAATTAATTCTAAATAAATACCAATAATTAAAATACCATATTTAATTAATTATAATTAAATTACTTCCCACCCTATTCCCCTATAAACCCACAACCCGCTACAGAATTATATTACACAAAAATTAAAAATTAATATTAACTTACCTTAAATTCGATATTTTTGTTGTCTATATTTTGTCTAGTCGATATTATGTCCATACTATATTTTTGATTCAATATTATGTCCATTCTATTCGATATTAAAATTTTCTAGTCGATATTTTGGTAGTCTATATTCTGTCTAGTCGATATGTCTATTTTATATTTTTTACTCGATATTATGTCTAGTCGATAATAAAAACTCGATATTTTGACTCTATACCTCTCAGCAGCTATCCAGAGACACTCAAATGGAGCATTCCCTATGGTGAGCTGCTGAGAGCGAGAAGGAATTGCAGCAATACCAGCGAATATCAAAAAGAAGCAAAAACATGCTACAAAGATTCAGAGAAAGGGGATATCCAGAATGGGTCTTAGACAGAGCATTGTCCAAAATAGAAACTGTGACTAGAGAAAAAGCACTAGAAGAAAAAATACAAGGGGAGCCCAAAGATTTGTCTAGCACTAGAGTAGTGCTTACATACAACAGAAAATCAAGTAACATCCAAAACATACTCAATGATAATTGAAAGATCCTGAAAAGTGACTCTGTTGTAGGCCCCCAACTCAGTGACAGACCCATGATCATGTACCGCAAAAGTAGAAGTCTTAGAGATATACTCATGCAAAGTGATATAACTGAATACAGTGTCCTTAACCTTCACAAACTATAAGGGTTCTATGCCGCCAACCCCTGTAAAGCATGTAAATATAGAAGAATGGTGAAAGAATTCAGCCTTCCATACAGAACACAGAAAAAAGAAATAACCCATTTTCTTACGTGTAGTACCTCATATGCGATCTACATTTTGGAATGCCCTTGTAACAAGAGGTACGTTGGGAGTACAAACCTTATGGTCAAAAAGAGAGTTATGGAACATCTTAGAGCCATCACCAAAAAGGATCCCCAATATCCCTTAGCACGTCACTTTGCAGAATTCCATCTCTCAAATTGCAGTCTGCTAAGATACTTTGTGATAGAACAGGTACATGTTGGCCATAGAGGAGGTAACAGGGAACTAGCCCTTAGGAGGAGGGAATCCAAATGGATCCCAGACCTTGAAACCAAACAGCCGACAGGACACAATCAGAATGAGGAATTGGCAATACATCTGATTGAAATATAATTCATGTATATCACTTCGTAAATTGTGCTTTTCTCCATGCGTGTGTAAATGTTCAAATCAATGATGTGTAATACAGAATGTTATTACATGGTTTTAATCTTACAAAACATATCGGTACTATGTACTCTATTCTTAATCATATTCTCTTTTCTCTTTCTTGACAGGAGGGAAGGAAGGGGCCCAACCTTTGTATCAAGAGCACTATCATGGGCCACCTAACCTTTTCTTCAGACACCATTCAGAAAAAAACAAAGGAAGGAATAGATAAGAGACTTTTCACTTTAATCACTTTATTAACGTTATTCACTATTTTAGATGAACTGTTGTAGATATAGTCTGCCTTATACTGGAAATTGCTACCATGCTAGGAAACATTGTCACAGCCACTTGGCGCTAGTATTTTAGAGCCAATCCTATCCATGGCAAAGGTTGTCATTAACTCTTCCACTAGGCGCAAGTTTTGTAAAAAAACGATCAAGGTCACGGAGCACCGGTATTGCACACAATAGAGTCTATATGCTGAACCAACTAGTAGCCTGTGTGTAAATTGAGCCAAAGGTAGCAGCAAGACAATATGTACAGAATGTGACACAAAACATGCATGCCGTAAAGTAGAGAGGCACACATGGCTAATAACGTACTGTCTAAAAATGTTATTTATATACTTTTTGTCTATCAATTGTATGAATCAAATACGAATATGATGAAAATGTATGTAAACATAGTCAAAGATGGCGACCTTGGGGGAGGAGCTACGCTACGAACGAAGATGGCTGCATAAGCTCCCGGCTCCGCCAACCTCCGCCGGCGGCTCGTATATCCTGTTGATTATCCTTTCCTCCCGCCGGACTCCCGTACACATGAAGTGCTCCTGACTCCTGTGGTGCAATCCCGGATTTCCCAACTCACCGGGTGACGAAGTTATATCGAGTACTATTCTTGGCCTGCTCCAGGGCCGCAGCCGGGACCTCGATTACTAGCCCATCCGAGTTGGAGTTGCACAACATCGGCTGTGGGACCAGGGTTGCGCCTGGTCTCCCGAACTTGGGTCATTCCTTGCATTTTCGATTGGCAACTCAGTTACCGGCTTACGCTATGGACATGGTACGGTGACGCAAGTGAAGATCGGCTACCGCGGTCGGGGGTCCGGCGCCCGGAGACCCTACTGGGGGGCTGGGGTCGACGGGCTTGGCCCCCGCGAGTGGCGAAGGTGTCGATTCTGCCAGTTTTGTGAGTGCCCGCTGTTGTTATCGGCTTTGTGTGTGCCTGGTGCCTCGGAGTTGTGTCCGGGGTTCGAATCCTGCTTCGTCTCTTCGCCAGAGGGGATGGAGGGGACGGAAGGCACAATATCGTTGAGGTCCGTAATGGCCGCCATTGGGGCGCTCCACTCTCACATCACCGGCATGTACGCTCGGATGTCTGTACCGCTGGACAACGTTTGTTTGAGACCGGAAGACGGTGCTCCGACATGTTATCAGCAAGCTGTGGTTCCTGTGGAGTACTCTGCTCGCTACTTCGAGGTCCCTGGGCGGAAGCCTGATTTGGCTCACTCTGATGCCTCTGGCTCCATGGATGGCGCACCCGCGATCATCGTTGGCTTTCCCTACTCGATCCCTGCTCGGCGGAATATCGTCGCTAAAGGTTTTGATCACCATGAACAGCTCTTCAGTGACTATTGGAGGGGTTTGCCTTTCTTCTTCATCTTTCCTTGCCAGAATGGTGGACGTTGCCATCTTGTATCCGGTCTTCGATCCGATACCATTGACTTGCACTGTGTTAAACGCTTCGATTTCCTTAAGATGACTGTGGCTTGGGCGTCGAGGGCTATTGTAAAGACCCTTACTGGTCAGGGTTGACTTTGGCTTCTGGGGTTTGCTCCTGTTCTGTGCTCTATGCCGGGATTGTACCTTACAATGTAACGGGGGTCGGTTGGTTTTGCTGATGCCCTCCCCAGGTTGGGGTTCAATACTTGCTTCAAACAGTGGCTACGATGTCTTGGGGAGGTCGCTAATGGCGGGAGGTAAGGGAGATCGGGAGTATGTATGTTGTTCTCCTCCTCCGCTCTCTTTTCCTTTCTTTAGGGTAGTTCTGGGGCGACAGGCACGCTGTTAGTGGGGTAGGCCGTAGCCATTACAGGGGTGCAGGGTGGCGGGTGTTGGGGAGGGTTTTGTTATTTTAGTTTGTTTTGTTCTATGGTCCCTTTCTTTTCCTTTCCTCTTCTCAGTAGGGTCTGCTGTCTCTCCTTCTGTCACTTCTTGCTTTATTGGGCGTCTATACCAGCTTCTACTTTATTGTCTCCTAAGGGTGGGTTTTCTGGAGAGTGCTTGCACTTGATCGCTTGCCATAGATCAACTTTACTCCTTGGCTGTTGTCTGACTAAGGTTGTATTATTTGTTACCTGTATGGCCGAGATACCCGCCACCCCCTCTCAACACAATCCCCAAAAGGAGGGAAACCGGAAACAGTTCTTGAAGTTTTTGGAAGTGGGATGGAGTGACCATCCCGGCCGTATTTATTAAAAACAAAATTAAAACATTAAACGTTTCATGTTATGTACAATTTCATTACCATATTGCGATGTTTGGCTAACCTTAACAGATTCTCTAATACAGAGGTTCTCCTAGCCGAACTAGCATCCTACAAAACATTTCTTGACATATTGAAATTGTACAACCTAACGTTTAAGGGCCAACGGCAAGGTCATAACCGGTGTCAAGATCCCTAACCAGACTTACCCCTCCCACTTGGGCTGGGCGACAGCACGGAGGCGTGCCTCAAGTGCAACTATTACCGATTTCCCTTGACTTGACGGGGGCACCTAAAGACTCGACGCCAGTTAAAGGTCGTTCGAATACTCGTGTGAGGTATCTAGAAGGTACCGTAGACCTTATCCCAACCCCACACAACTTACCGCATCTGCCGTCGCAGATGTCACTGGCCCCGGGAAATTCCCCAGGAGGGGGCTGTAACCCCTCCTACAAAGGAAGGGGCCTTGACCGCCTTTCCTTTACTTCCGGCGACCCATCCTTAGAAGGGACCGCCTCCCCATTGAGGGGCCAATGGCCACCTCTCCCGAGCGCTCCCATCCGTGTTGGGTGACGCCCACTCATAGGGATCTACTAATTAGTGCTCACCGATCATGACCTTACCGCCTACCAAAATAAATACGACAGTGCAAATTAACCTACGAATACATTGGCCACTATGACCGAAAGAGCATGCATTAAAATTCAACACTAAACTGAATATCTTTAATGGCAAACATACTCAAAACGACCATTCTTTATTAACTCATCAACATGGCACTATGACCTGTATACGAAAACCGAAGCAATATTAATCAACTTTATTATACACAACCGGCTGTCTTCAGGGGCTGGTGGGTGGGTCAAAATTGGCTCTTCGTTCTGTCCCGAGCTCACGTGCAGCGAGGAGGTGCAGCTTCAGAGCACAAGAACAAGAGGATGTCTTCTGGTCTTGCGTCCCTTTTTATCCGTCTTCAGGGCGGGCGTATACCCGCCCCTGCCTGCCCCGAGGGCGTGGCTGGCTGCGTCGGTGTCTAGGCCAGCCCACTCTAGGGCGGGAACGAGCGCGCCCCAGCTACGCCGCTTCGGGCATACCAGCTGAGACGCGCCTCCCGCCCAAAAATGGCTTCCCGGGGGGATCGAGGCACTCGGCCATACGTTCGGGGGGACCGAGTTGGTCGCCCCTTTCCATATGGCCGAGATACCCGCCACCTCCTCTCAACACAATCCCCAAAAGGAGGGAAACCGGAAACAGTTCTTGAAGTTTTTGGAAGTGGGATGGAGTGACCATCCCGGCCGTATTTATTAAAAACAAAATTAAAACATTAAACGTTTCATGTTATGTACAATTTCATTACCATATTGCGATGTTTGGCTAACCTTAACAGATTCTCTAATACAGAGGTTCTCCTAGCCGAACTAGCATCCTACAAAACATTTCTTGACATATTGAAATTGTACAACCTAACGTTTAAGGGCCAACGGCAAGGTCATAACCGGTGTCAAGATCCCTAACCAGACTTACCCCTCCCACTTGGGCTGGGCGACAGCACGGAGGCGTGCCTCAAGTGCAACTATTACCGATTTCCCTTGACTTGACGGGGGCACCTAAAGACTCGACGCCAGTTAAAGGTCGTTCGAATACTCGTGTGAGGTATCTAGAAGGTACCGTAGACCTTATCCCAACCCCACACAACTTACCGCATCTGCCGTCGCAGATGTCACTGGCCCCGGGAAATTCCCCAGGAGGGGGCTGTAACCCCTCCTACAAAGGAAGGGGCCTTGACCGCCTTTCCTTTACTTCCGGCGACCCATCCTTAGAAGGGACCGCCTCCCCATTGAGGGGCCAATGGCCACCTCTCCCGAGCGCTCCCATCCGTGTTGGGTGACGCCCACTCATAGGGATCTACTAATTAGTGCTCACCGATCATGACCTTACCGCCACAGGCCCGGATAGTTGACCGGCTATCCGGGCCCCGCACAAAACTCCTAGCTAAAGGTCATGTTCCAACGTTTTTAACCATGCTAAGAAGTCTCCTATGAGTAACTCATTTCCCACCCGAGACAAATGCACACCATCCCTTAGATACATACTGTCATCATTAATACAACCGTGCGAGATAGAATGCAATGTCCTGGAACGAAACAACCTACTCACTTTGTTATTAAGTTTTCTAACAGAATGGTTCAAAGCAGGGATCGAAACAGCCCCCCGCCACACTTTTCGTGGGACCATATGAGACCACGCAATTATGCACCCCGGAACTTTCCTCGCCAACCAACTTACAGTGGAAAGCATTGCCTCCAGGAGAAGTCGTCTACCGGTGGTGACCAAATCATTGCCCCCTAAATGTACTATGACTATAGACGGCGGTGACCTCGTCCGCCCTAACAAACCCTCAAAAAATGCCTGAAACTGGTCAATACAGAGACCGCCCCTTCCGTAGAAGGACATTCTGTACCCGTATTCCCCAGCTACGTGAATCATGTCACCTGCTTTGAATACGTCAGCGGCACGCCTCACGTATGAGTGGCCCACGACCCACACCTCCTTTCTCACAGCCGGTGATGTCTGACCGCTGGCCTGGTGTTGGGTCGACTGCATAGTCCGCCCCGCCTCGAAGGCTTGCGTAACTGAAAACCAAACAAAAGACAAGAAGCGTGAGTACATTATTACAGCTTCACAACATGTGCAACCGCACATACCTCTTATAACAATTGGAGGACCAACGCCCCACTCGTTTTACTTGTTCCACATTAAGACCCCTGGCTGTAGCTTCAGTGGCAGCCCCTATCCGAAAGGAATGGGTCCCAAACTCACCCGGGTCCAAGCCCGCTGCGGTAATTGACATCGCGAGCACCCACTGAAACTGAAACTTCGTCAGTGGGGTGCCGTCCGCGTGTCTCAACAATGTCCCCCCCCATGATGCCACCCTTCGTGCTAGGTAATCTTCTAAACACTGCACCGGACACATGGAAGACCCCGAAATCCTGCGAATGACTATGCAGTCTCCCGCCCCACCTTGATCGGTTTTTGACTTGACAAAGGATACAGTCATCGTCTCACCCCTGATCTGAACGTGTTCCTGGCACAAACCCCCCACCACATCCCGCTTGTTCCTTGCTACCAGCTCACTTATCCTCATTGCCCCGTGAAATGCAAGCGTAAAAGCAGCTCGGAACAAACAGGCCTCGAACTGAGACGAGCATGTGGCGGGGAGTGTGGCCAGCAACTGGGACAACCTATCCAGACCTATCGGGCGCCTCTCATCTATTTTGCGACCCTCAAGGCGTTGCCACCCACGCAGCGCTTTCTGTACCACAAAAGACGCTGTCGGGTCCTGGATATTATGCGCCCTGGCAACAAAGGAAATGGCAGCACGATGCCTCTGGGCTGTAGCCACCGACTTCCCAGCCTTACGCAAGGACATCAGAAAATGTACTACCCAATCCTCATGCCCCCAAAGCCCCCCTCTCTCAGTCCCCAAAAAGGCTAAATAAGCCCGAAACGCCCCTTCGTATGCCTTCCTCGTCCTTGGTGCTAGACTCTCTCCCACGAGGTAACGAAGTTCGGGGCACCGAGAGACCAGAGAGCTTCGGGAAAGGGTGCTGGCTCTGGGTCCGCTGAGGGAAGGAAACCCAAGAAAGCCTGCATTTGAAAACGAGACAGTGCATCAGCAGCCTGATTCATCACCCCTGGGACATGTTTTGCTCTGAATACCACGTTCAGTTGCATACACAGTAAGACAATTTCTTTAAGCAGCCTTAAAATCATTTTACAACGTGCTGCCTGACTATTGATGCATTCTACAACGGTCATATTGTCAGACCAAAATATGACGGAGTGATTTCTGAATCCATCGGGCCAGGTTCTGAGGGCCACCAAAATGGGAAACAGTTCAAGGAAAGCAATATTACTCGTCAGCCCCTCTTCATGCCACCATGTTGGCCACCTTTGTGCCGACCATTTTTGCCGAAGATGGCGCCGAAACCCATGCTTCCCGCTGAATCCGTCCATAGACCAAGCTCTTCAGAGGACAAGGCCGGTTTGTTCCAGACGACTCGACCATTGAAATCCGCCAAAAATGCTAACCAAATACGCATGTCTTGGCGGACCTCGGCCGATAATCTCGTGCGATGATGACCCTCTTTTAGGCCGACCATCGCCTGGGCAATTGAACGGGAGAAGGGGCGGGCCATCGGGATCACCCTCAGGGCAAAATTCAACTTCCCCACCAATTGCTGCAATTGATGCAGCGTAACTTTAGATGCAATAATACACATTTGCAGGGCTGCCCTGAATTTCGACACTTTGGCAGCTGGTAAACGAAAACAACCCTCACTAGAGTCCAACTCGATCCCGAGAAACTCGAGGCAAGTCGTGGGACCCACAGTTTTACCTGGTGCCAATGGCACGCCAAATTGATTCATTAGAACACAAAATTCAGTCAAGGCCCGGGCACATTCATCATCCCCAGCGGCCCCAAGGAACAGAAAGTCATCGAGGTAATGCATCACATTTCGAAAACCCGTTTTCTTCGTGTAAACCCATTGTAGAAAACTACTGAATTTCTCGAAATATGCACAAGATATAGAGCACCCCATCGGCATACACCTATCCATGTAATACGAACCTTGAAACATGAATCCCAAAAGCCGTTGGTCTTCCGGGTATACCGGGAGCAAACGGAACGCTGACTCGATATCTGATTTCGCCATCAGCGTCCCGGGCCCCAGGCGATTCAAAATGGCTACGGCCTCATCGAATGATGCGTACCGCACCGAACATATCTCTGGATCAATTGCGTCGTTTACAGAAAGGCCATGAGGCGCTGATAAATTGTGAATCAATCGAAACTCACCTGGGTCCTTCTTGGGGACCACCCCTAAAGGAGAACAAACAAAATTCTGTACCGGGGGAACACTAAACGGGCCGGCAACCCGACCTCGGGTAACCTCTTTCCGGATCTTATCCTGTACTACAGTCGTATGCTGCAAGACGGACAGTTGGTTTTTGCACGACCCGACACCCCGAAAGTTCCCCACCGGGATGCGGAAACCATATGAAAAACCGTTTCGTAGCACCCCAGCTGAAGTACGATCAGGGTATTCGCTGAGCCAGGGAATCATCGCCAGGGTATCAATCGGGGTTGGTAAAGGCGCCCCTCGGACTATATTAGACCTGTTTGGCGCCCCCTCTACCCCCATTTTCACCCGATTTGGCTCTGCACGAGGACTCAGGATGGGGTGCCCCACAACTACTACATTCGTGTTTGAATTTACAAGATCCCGGGGGCCTAGTACATTTACTTCTGTTGAAATTGAAACAGAAACCTCTCTTCCCTGTATTGCCGGCGGATCTCGGGTAATCGTCTGAACCCGTACCCGACCGAAAGGGCGTCCCCCCATTTTGGCGGGAGGACTCACCAACAGTACTCCCCACCAACGGCACTTTCAACATCCCCGACTCTTTCATTTTATTCCATGTCAAAGAATCGTAACAGTCCCAGGTTAAACTTTTGTTATGCTCCATCGCTTTCCTGAAAAGGTTGTCATAACAGAACCATTGGTTACCTTGGTGCGATGTCGAGTACCCCATAATTCGTGACTGATATACTGGAAATTCAGGGAGCAATTCAGGCCTACGTTCCCCCAAAATTGACGTAAAAATTCCCCAAGCATTACCCCAGTTGCCAATATTCTCATTCACTTTAAAGGCGGCCATTTTTGCGCGCCAAACACTTGGATGCATCAGATCCTTTTGGCCCTTAACAGTTTCAACCTCATAATGATCAACGAGCAAGGAGAAAATGTTTACGTATTCCCCCGCCCAAATCTTTTCCTTTATTGCCAAAGGAACATGTTGCCCCAACTTTTCTCTACGAGAGGGTGTTGACTCATCCCTTGCGATCGGCAATGGCCGCTTACCTGCACCGGACGCTGCCTCCGCCACTCGTGGCTTGTCTATCACCGCATCCGACGCGGGCACCTTGGCTGTATCACGTTTCTCGCGCAACTGTTTAATGAGTGCTTGCGCTTCGGCAGCCGTGGCGCCCTCGCTACTGTCCCCCAACCACGCCGCTAACTGTGCCGCCAACTCGGGAGGCATATCTTCAGTGGATGTCGGGGTGACTACTACGGGAATCGGATTCCCCTCCTTCGGTACCGGGGCCGGTACCGGGGCTGGCGCCTCGAGCGGGGAACAGGGAACCGGGACGTCTCCCCCGACCGGCCCCCTTCTCGGCCTCTTTGGCTTCCCTCCGGCCGGTGGACGCCCCGATCCCTCCTCGCCGTCTCGCTCCGCCAACCGCTTCTTAATTTCGGACATGTCCTTCATGAGGGCCCGAACCAACTGGTCAGTCGACATTCTCTTCGCGCCTTTCTTGGGCATCTTTTCAGACGAAGTATCTAGAAGACAAAAGAGGGATTAAAACGCTCAAAATTGGCTCTTCGTTCTGTCCCGAGCTCACGTGCAGCGAGGAGGTGCAGCTTCAGAGCACAAGAACAAGAGGATGTCTTCTGGTCTTGCGTCCCTTTTTATCCGTCTTCAGGGCGGGCGTATACCCGCCCCTGCCTGCCCCGAGGGCGTGGCTGGCTGCGTCGGTGTCTAGGCCAGCCCACTCTAGGGCGGGAACGAGCGCGCCCCAGCTACGCCGCTTCGGGCATACCAGCTGAGACGCGCCTCCCGCCCAAAAATGGCTTCCCGGGGGGGATCGAGGCACTCGGCCATACGTTCGGGGGGACCGAGTTGGTCGCCCCTTTCCATTCTTGACTGCAGTGCGTGGTACATCCCCTCATCTCTTATTGCTTCTTATAAAATGATGTGACGCCTCCTACAGTAATGCCGCTACTGCTTCTTCAAAAAGAAAAAAATGAAACCTTTGATATACCCTTTGTACTGGCGGCGCATTCAATCATACGCTGTAATCTCTTCGCAGCTGTTGCCAGGGTCGATGATAGATGCATAAATCCTATTTTGAATTGCTGACTTTGCGGCCGGCCCCTGGGGTTGTAGGCCGGCGCTTGTAATACTTCAAGGCATGAATAAAGGTTTAAAAAATAAATAAATAAATACATTTTAAAAAAAAGATGGTGACCATAAACAAAAGTGTCTAGTCCTCTGTCTATGCAGATTCAAGGCATCTATGTAATGCACCGAGTCAATCACGCCCAGTGTGTAAACAAGAGAGTTTACACACTGCACATTTCACTCATACAAAACCATTGAAATTGATCGTATATAGTTAGTTTTACTAACTATATTTCGCGCACCCGCAATCCACTGCTGATGATGTCACATATTAGATCATTCATGACATGGTCAGTGACATCACTGATGATGATACTGAGTGATGTCATTTGAGATGTCATCAGGGATGTCACTGACCATGTCATGAATGATCTATTATGTGACATCATCAGCAGTGGATGAGTGAAATGTCCAGCTAACTATAACACCCCTAAAACGTATAGTTTTTTGAGTGAATTTCAAAGGTTTTTTAAAAGCTAATTCCTAACTATATAAGGCCTGAAACCTATGGTTTTTTCAGTGAATTTCAAAAGTTTTTTAAATGCTAATTCCTAACTATATAAGGCCTGAAACCTTTGTTTTTTTCAGTGAATTTGCAAGGTTTTTTAAATGCTAATTGCTAACTATATAAGGCCTGAAACCTATGATTTTTTCAGTGAATTTGCAAGGTTTTTTAAATGCTAATTCCTAACTATATAAGGCCTGACACCTTTGGTTTTTTCAGGGAATTCGCAAGGTTTTTTAAATGCTAATTGCTAACTATAAAAGGCCCGAAACCTATGGTTTTTTCAGTGAATTTGCAAGGTTTTTTAAATGCTAGATGCCCACCCCCGGGACATTGATGTTTGCTATGGCAGGGTGGAAGCACAGCTCCCACCATGTCATAGCAAACACTGCTTTGCTTCATTGAAGCAAAACAGAATTGCTTTTGGGCAAGAGGAGCCGCATGTTAGCAGCTCACCTTGCCCAAAAGCAATGCCAAAACTCCCGCAGGGCACGGGGAGCCAGCAGGGACCATTGGGGCTCCCCCCACGGTCCCCATCAAAGAGGCCAGGCCCCGGGGGATGGGGTCCTCAAGGCCATAAGATGCCTGGGGTCCACTCGGCCCCCCTCTCCTTGAATTACATTTTTTTTTTAAACGGAAGGCCGCTCGGTCCCCTCAAACAAACATTTAAATAATTTAGCAGTTATACTTAGTTGAGCTAACTATAACTTGCACCCCCACAATGCACTGCTTATGACCTCTCATATTACATCACTCATGACATGGTCAGTAACATCACTGATGGCATCTCAAATGACATCACTGATGACATCCTCCAGCGACTGTGAGTGGTTTTTAAAAGTTTATCAGTGTTAAATATATATAAAAAGGTTTATTGGTGAATCAGTGGGTGTATGAGTGCCTGTATGGATGTTTCAGTGGCTGCGTGATTGACTGTATAAGTGAGTGATTAGGCATCTCAGTAAAAGTAAGGGTGAGTGACTGGTTCTGTGAATGTCTGTATCAGTCAGTCAGTTGGTGGCAAATTGGTTGTATGGGTGTGTAAGTGGGTATGTGAGTGGCTGTATGGATGAATAATTGGTTGACTGAGTACATGTGTCTGATTGTCTGTGTGAGTGGGTGTGTGACTGCTTATATGGATCAGTGAGTGGGAGGGGTCAGTAGCTGTATGGGTTAGTGATTGCATGTGTGAGGGGCTATAAGGATGCATGAGTGTATGTATGGCTGTATAGGTGAGTGAATGGATGTATCAGTGGTATATGGGTGAGTAACTGGGTAAGTGAAAGGCAGTATAGGTCATTGATGGGGTATACAAGTGACTGTATGGGCGAGTGAGTGAATGTGAGAGTGGCTGTATTGTTGAGTGTGTGCTTGTGCCAGTAACTGAAAAGGTGAGTATCTATATGAGTAAGTAGGTGTGTGTGTGTGTGTGTAAATTGTATGGGTGAGTAAGTGGTTGTGTGATTGAATAAATGGGCAAGGGAGTTGGTGTGTGAGTAGCTCTATGGGTGACTTAGTGTGTGAGTGGCTGTATGGGTATAGGAGTGGATATGTTTTGTCTTTATTAGTCAGTAAGTGTATAAGTGGATGTATAGGTGAGTGAGTGGATGTGTGTGTAGATCTATGAATCTGTGAGTATGTGTACAAGTACTGGTGAATGGATTTTGTGAATGGTTTTGCAGGAGTGGGTGTATGAAAGGTTCTATGGGGTATGAAACGGTGTGACATTACTGATGTCATCAGGCATGCCATTTGAGATGTCAGCAGTGTTGTCCTCAGTGATGTCAATGACCACATCATGAGTGATGTAATATGTGAGGTCAAAAGCAGTGCCTTGCAGGGAGGTGAGTTATAGTTAGCTCAGCTAACTATAACTGCTGGATTTCTCTGGTTTTGTATGAGTAAAACCTGAGCATATCAATGACATCTCTGTAAACTTTGGTTTTTTCAGGGAATTTTTAAGGTTTTTGAAATACTAATTCCTAACTATAATGTGCCTGTAACCTTTGTTTTTTTCCGTGAATTTCTAAGGTTTTTGGAATGCTAATTCGTAACTCTAACATCCCTGTCACTTATGGTTTTTTCAGAGAATTGTTATGGTTTTTTAAGTAGTAGTCGTGCTTGCAGAGTTTTGAAGAAAGGGGGCAAGGTCTCTGACCAGCTCTCAGGAATCCTGCTGTGTAGGATTTGCAGAAGGTACCAGACGGGCTTCTTGGCCCCCAAGGACCCTCAGAAGTAAAGTGGAATTTATTCCTTAACCAGTAGTGTGGCAGGAGGATTCTTTGCAGAGTGGTAGATAAAGGGGGCATGGCCTCCAAGGACCTCTTGGCAATCCCATTGTGTGGGACTTATTTGAGGTAACAGGATGGGTAGTTGGCCCCCAAAGACGTCCTTGAGGGCCAACTACCCATCCTGTTACCTCCAGTAAGTCTCACCCAGTAAGATTGCTAAGAGTTCTTTAGAGGTCAGGCTTCTTTCTACAACACTCTGCAAATGCACCTTCTGGTTGGGGAAGAAGTCCACTTTAGTCCTGAGGCCCTCAGGAGTAAAGTGGAATGAGGAGGGTTAGGGAAAGGGTCTTCCTAGCTCCCTTTCCCTGGGTCAAATTTGGACACTGGGTAACCCATCCCCAGGGCACGCATTTTTTAGAATGGCGAGGGGGGCCATGTGGCCTCTTTCTCTACCGGGGACCCTATTCCGCAGGGTCAGGCCTGGATTGTGGGTTCCATGGCCAATAACTCACACTGGGGCCTACAGGGGGAACCTTAAGGCATTACTTTGGTACAGAGATATGCAGCTCCCTCTATCCAAAAGCAATTCTGGTCTGCTTCGAGTAAGCAAGAACATTTTACATGCTCTCGCTTACTCAAAGCGGAGCAGCATTTGCTATGGCTTGGCGGAAGCAGTGCTCCTGTCAAGCCATAGCAAAACACAATGTCCCAAGGGTGGGCACCCTGGGACATTACTGGAACCAGCCTGGGGGGTGACAATCCCCAGAGCCACCTAGGGCCTTCCTTCATTGCAGAACACAGCCCAGGGGGTGTTGGTCCCCGGGGCTGCACGCAGACACCTTCACATTAACGTTATATTTAGCCCCCCTGCATTCAATAATTTACCCTGAGGAGGTGGCAGTCGCCAAAGCACCGTTGTTGCATTGGGCAATCCCAATATTATTTTCAAAATGCCCTGGAGAGGTGGTGGTCCCTGGGGCTCTAATGCTCCAAGGAGGAGGGACTTGTGCTCCCCCTCCTAAGTATTATACACTTGTCCTGGGGACCTGGCCCATCAGGAAGCCGATTACACAGGAAGTGCAGTTGCCCCCGCTTACTTTTTTAAATAATTTCAACAGGAATCATGGATCTAGCGTGCCTCTCACTGAATGTTTTTTAAACAACTTATTTTTTGGCCCTGAGGGTCCCCCGAGGGACCCCCCCCCCACTCAAGAGGCCTAGGGGATCAGAGTGTTTCTTCCCTCCCCCTTTTCTTTCTTTTTAATCTTTTTTCTGTGACTCCGTTCCACTGAGCCACAAGATGGTTGCCAGCACTTTCTGGTTTGAAGTGTTGGCAGCCAATCTGATTTCAGCACGAGATTGGGAGGGGTTGCAGATCCACTGTGTCCCTATTTATACAACTGGAATATCACAAAAAGGTTGCTTTTCACTTTCTGGACCAACAGCTACCTTTCTGCCAAATTTGGTGTAATTCTGTTCAGCAGTTCGTGCTGTAGCCCTTTATAAAATGTCCTATGGAAATTAACGTGGGTAAAACACATTTTGGGACTCACATTTTTCTCAGCCCCCACTCAACGGATGTCCCCAAAAAATTCAAGACAGCAGCTTAAGTGAGCATTGAACTAGCTTTGAAAAGTTAGTGAGGATTTGTCAAACAATGCCAAAGTTATTGGCAAATCAAAAAACACTCTTCCGACTGAAACTATATCCTAACTATAAATACCTACAGGTGAACACCTGTAGGTAATATATATGTATCTCTCTCTCTCTCTCTCTCTCTCTACCTATATATATATATATATATATATATATATATATATATATATATATATATATATATATTTTTTTTTTTTTTTTTTTTCCACTGAAAAAAGAAAGGTTACAAGGACGTTATAGTTAGCAAATGGAATTTTAAAAAAATGTAGGAATTGACTGAAAAAATCCAGCGGTTACAGGGACGTTATAGCTAGGCTCAGATGTCACTCGTACAAAACCAGAGAAATTCGCTGTTATAGTTACATGCGTTAACTATAACTCACACCCTCCCAATGCACAGCTTATGACCTCACATATTATATCAATCATGATATGGTCAATGACATCACTGATGACATCACTGATAGCTGAGTTAACTGTAACTCGAGCCCCTGCAATGCACTTCTTATGACCTCTCAAATTACATCACTCATGACATAGCCAATTTCTAAAGTTTTTTAAATGCTAATTCTTAACTTTAACATCCCTGTAACCTTTGTTTTTTTAGTTAATTTCTCAGGGATTTTAACTAGCAGTCACATTTACAGAGTAGTAGAGAAAGGGGCTGGACCCCTGACCAGCTCTCAGGAATTCTGCTGGGCAGGACTTACAGGAGGAACCAGGAAGGCTTCTTGGCCCCAAGGTTTCTCTGGAGCCAAGGGGACTTTATCCCCCAACTAGTAGTGCACCATGAGAATTGTTTGCAGAGTGGTAGAGAAATGGGAAATAGCCTCTGACAACTTCTCAGCAATTATGTTGTATGGAACTTACTGAAGGTAACAGGAGGGGAGCAAACACAATGACTGCTCCCAGCAATGCTGGCTTCCGAGCATTTTGGGGAGCCAGCTCGGGCTGCAGGATCCTGGGGCTCACCCACCTCTCCCAAAATTGTGTATATTTGCTGCCCTGGGTAGGCACCAGGGCGCCCACCTATACTAAAGGCAGGCCCTGGTGATGGGGTTCCTGGGGCCTGAATAAGCTCGGATGGGGGTTATGTGTCTCCTCTCCTCTTCAAAATAGATGAGGCCGTGGGGCATAGGGTCCCCAGGGTATAAGAGGTTCAGGAAGGGGGCTCACACTTTTATATTAGTATGGCCTTGGGTATGGGGTTCCTGTGGTCTAATAAGGACTGGGTGATGGGGTCACATGGCTCGCTTCCCTTTTTTATTACATTTGGCCCTGGGGAATAGAGTTCCCAGGGTTGAGGGCCAACCCTATGCTGTGCATGGCAAAGAATGTACATAGTGTGGGGTTTGAAGCATATTGGGGGCTTGGCCACAGGGCCTGGCAGCAGGCTAATCACTGTGAACAGCCTCGTCTGTGCAAGAACACAGTTTGTGTGCAGCACAGGATTGGCTGCCTGTGAGGAGCATGGTCTGGCTAGAACTCAGGCAATGTGGCTAACCCCATGCCATGCAGAGCAAATGCTGTGTATAACATGGGACTGGCTGCCTCTGGGAGGCTGCCTGCTGGCAGTTGGAAGCAGGACCTGGCTGCAAGCCAGTCCCTGCATCAAAACCAACAATGCTGGTGACGAAAGGCTGCATGCAGCATGTGTTTGGCTGCCTGCAGGGGTGTTAACTGCCTCTGGGTGGGTTGGTCACAGAGCCTGGCTGCAGGCCAGACCCGGTTGTCAACACTCTACTGTGCATGTCCGAAGAGCATGCGCATCATGGGGTTCGCTGCCTGTGGGGATTTTTCCAGGTACTGTGGTTAACCCCTCACCATGCACAGCTGAAGGGCATACCCGGCGGGGGTTGGCTTTACGTAAGGTAATAAAATATTCAGTAAGACATTCACTGAAAAGCCAAAGGTTAAAGTAATGCTATAGTTAGCTGTGATAAAAAGATCTGTTTTGTGTAAACAAAAACTTAGAAATAACTGAAAAAAACAAAAGTTAAAGTGATGTTATAGATAAGTTAATATGTGACTAAGCACATTAACATTTTGAACTAAACAATCCACAAAAATGTATCAGTTATAGCTAGCAAAGCTAACTATAACTTACTCTCCTGCTATGCACTGCTTATGACCTCCCATATTACCCTACTCATGTCATGTTCAATGACATCATTTATGACATCACTGATGAAATTTCCAATTACATCATTGATAACATCTCTGATGACAACACTCAATGAGTGTGCAAATTTCTTTTATAGTTTACATAGTGGTGAGAAGCTACCATATTACTTTTCTACCTAATTTTGTACAGCCTATGTCAAGCTAATGGGCGTAAGTGTTTACAAAATGCATGCCCGTTAATGCATCATAAGTGTGCACAGGTACTGAACACATTATAAATCTTTGTAAGTTTTCTGCTTCTGTAGAAAACTTTAACAACAGGTCAAAGATTCTGTTCAGTAGATACTTAGGGGCAGATTTACAATAACTGGTGCATACCTGCATATCCGCAGGGATGCAGCAGATATTGTGCGCCGCAGCTCCGCCACCCTGGATTTGCCGCATTTACAATGCGGCGCACCATGGGGAAAAAACGGCACAGATGCGTCACGCATCTGTGCCGTAAAAGCGCCGCATTGCTGGGGGTGCGTTGCAAGCGCGATGCAGCTCCAGCAATGCTCTAGGGGGTCCTATCTCCACAATGATGCGTCAATCCTTACGCCTGCTTGAAGCAGGCGCAGGATTTTGACGCAGCATGGGCCCAAAAGTGACTGAGTGAAATCTTGTAGATTTCACTCAGCCACTTTTGGGAGGCGTTCTTGCGCCGGAATGCCCCCCCTGCGATGGAATACCTCCTTCTGGCGCAGGGCTTTACAACGGGACGCATCTGGGAGATGCGTCACGTTGTAAATACCCCACACCATGGTGCATCTTTTGCTCCACCGCTGCGACACAAAAGTGACGCAACGGCAGCGTAAAAGCAGCGCAGGGGGCTTGTAAATCTGCCCCTTAGGGCCTCATTACGATGATTGGAGGGTTTCCGAGTCTCACTGTGGGTTTCACATTCGGCTGCCACAATACGATGCTGGGGGTCAAAAGTGAAACTGGCCAGTCAATTCGATGGGCTCAATGAGCCCATTGGCCAATTGGAGGCGTGACTGTAAATCCAATAGACAGCGTTTTCGCCGTTGGGATTACGATGTTGGTTTCCAATAGGCTTTCCATGTCACCCTGTCAGAAAGTGACTTGGGGGCTCCTAACAGGGCCCCCTTTTTCCCTTGCAGCCTCCGGTTGGGGTCCGAGCCCCCCTGTTGATCCCTGCACCATATGGCAGTCACCTTGATGTGCCTGCCACACGGTGCGGGAATGAACAGATTCTCCCATTTCTCTATGGGAGTTGTTAGAAAGTGCCCTCTTTTTGCATGATTCCCACAGCTTTTTGCTAAACTGCTGATGTACTTTGACTGAGTGTGCCCTGGGTTTGTGCTAAACAAGTACCAAGGTCCTATGTTCTTTCCCTAAACTGCATGAAAAAAAAATCCAATTGAACCCTTTGACCACAGGTTAGTTCTTTGTAAAAGATACCACAGGTATCAAGGGCATTGTGGCCAGGGAAGCCTTCAAGGGCTGCAGCACTTATTGTGCCACCCTTAGAGGCCCTGTACCTTTATACACTGCCTTTGCAGGCTGCATGTTTTGATGCAGAACAAAGTGATGAGTCGACATGGCACACATCCCTGTGTGCCATGCCTACAACCCACTGCCCTGGCAAAGGTCAGCCACCCCTCTAGCTGGGTGTACTATACCGCTGGTGAGGGTACAAGTACTGTAGTGTAGTTCCTATTTTCCCTATAGGCCCTGCGCATTGGAATAACATAAACAGCAGTGTAGACATATGACTGAGGTCATCTAGGTCTCTAAAGACTATGTTAGACTTAATTTAGGTTTGCGCCAGCTAGCTCAGAGGTCACTAGAAACTTTCTTGACTGAATAGGAAGTGATCAGCTTCCCTGGCTCAGACAAGAAGGGATTCAGCTTCCGACAACCGCATAAACATGACAACTTTGCTCCCTCAGAATAAGAGTCAATCTCTAGAGTCATGTGAAACAATAGACAGCTATTTCACTCAGTCAGATGTGCATACTTAGTTTCACCAGAGTGCAGAGAATAGAGAGACAGGCGTTTTCAATAAAATGTATTATTTATTGAGCAGTCTTCCTTCTCATGCAAGAGAAATGAATTGCTACAATTGAAATACCTAATGCAAAGTAAAGTACGTACAGTAAAAGGAGTAATATGAAATAATACTGTAAAAGGATTGATATGGTTTCTTAGCCATAAGACACTTTAAAATGGATAAAATATATATACATATATACATAGGCTAACGTGCTCAACTGGTGCTTCTAAAATACGCCTACCCCGGTGTACCTGACCTAAGCCTACTGCGTGGGAAGGAGTAAGTTAGTAGCAGTTTAAGTTAAGTAGGTTTTTGCCAAGAATCTGACTCAAGAATTCTCTCTAAGGGTTTAGTCAGCACTGTACCTTGGGAATAGAATGTAGCAGGTCTGGTATGTCTCTCTCAGGACTCGATATCCCAGTCACCCGCAAGGGTAGGCTGGAAACGCCGGAGCTGGATTTTCTCGGCAGGAGAAAAGACAGCATCTTTCTCAGCGCGTCAAAGAGGAGGGGCAGCGTCCGTGGGCTCTCCGCATCTGCTAGGCTCTCGGCAAGTAGATTAGCTGCTCTGCTCCAGAACCACCACCGTGTGTTTGCTTAAGGCAACGTTGGTATATTTATACCTGAAAGGTGCTGAGTTTGATGAAAGATTTGGACATAAGACGTCAATAAAGATGTCACTAAGAACTGGCCGTTCTTACAGTGCTAGCAGGAGTTCTATTACAAATCAAAACAAAGCAAGCGGGGATTTCCCAGGTTGCTGGAGGTTTGGTGTGTTGAAAGAACTCGTTATGCTGTCTAGGAATCTAAGGAAGTAGCTTTTGCCATGCCTTGGGCTGCAAGGGCGATTTACTGAAATATGGATCTGTTTCTTATGCCATTATAGGGGTATTTATTGATTATAGCCGTGTAAGGGCATAAAATGGTAATATTGATTCAGGTACCTAGATAAAAACACTACAGTACAGGAGCCATGTACCACTGTAGTATCTAAGCCAATTCTTCGACATTGTAAGTGCAGTAATGCCATTAAGAGTATATGATGCTGAGAGTTTGTCATTACAAAACTCCACAGCATCATAATGGCTTTACTGAAAACTGGGAAGTTTGGTATCAAACTTCTCAGTACATGAACTCCACCCTAATATCAGTGTATAATTTAATGAAAAATTCACTCAGAGGACATTTTAGAGATGCCCCCTGAAAAATTACTTAACACTAGTGTCCAGGCTGAGTGGCTGCTCACCATCTGCCACCACCAAACATGTATCTGGTCCCCTGGGTTAAGAGCCTGCTGCTCTTGGGGGTTTGAAATAATGCACATCCAGGGATGGTGCCAAGCCTCCTCCCCAGGATGGTCATGGTCCATGAAGGGGAAGCTTCAAAGGCTTGCCACCTTTGTGAGCTATCCCAAGCCTTTGTTGCTTACAACAACTGACCCTCACCGGTTCTTACCTCCACTTTGGGTGGGAAAACCAAGTGAGGAAGGGAGGTGTGCCTGCCTTAGCCAACCCCACCCTCAGGTGGGGGAGACGAGGTAAAGCACAACTCTTAGTCCCTGTCATCTTGCAGACGGGGGACCTAGCCAACCAGAGTGAGGAATATGCCCCCACCCACTGGAGGGTGGCAAAATGGGGTGTATCCACCCCAAAGAAGGGTCCCATTGGTCCCAACCTTTATCCAGCTTTAACACCACTTAAATCTAGTATTTAGGGGCAACCCTGAACCTTGCCTCCTTAGACAAGAATCAACAGGAAGAAGAAAAGAAGAAGGACCGAAGAACCTGTGCTGAACTAAGAAGAGGAGGATGCCCACTGACTTCTCCCCAGCTGTACTGGCTGGTCCCCATCTGGAATTTGCTCCAGCAAAATCCCAGTGAAAGTCCAGCAGTCAGCAACCTCAAGATCCCAGAGGACCTGCCCTGCCTACCAAGTCAAAGACTTTGTTTCCAGTGAGCACCGATTTGTTCACCCACAGACTCGGGCTCTGGCCAAATTTGCGACTCTGCACCACTCTACACCCAAATGCCCAAGACCCAACTTCAAGTAGCCCAACACCACAAGGTGGTCTCCCCAGTAATCCTAATCTGAGATATGGTGATCTCTGACTTGCCTCGAATATCCAAGCGAAGCCTGCTGCCTCTTTCTGGAGGATCACCCGACCACGACCAGAGATGGTTAGAAAACCCACCCCCTAAAGACACCCCTGCTTCCGATGCCCCGCGGCCTTGGGTGGCCCAACCGACAGTGTCCCAGCAACTCCAGGCATCCAAACTTACCTCTCTAACCGGTGGTCACCTCCAGGAGATCTTCGTCCTCGAACCTGCAGTCTTTGTTGCAACCAGAGAATTCCCATTGAAATCAACAGGGCACCCAACGTCAAAACAGCATCCTGCACCCAGCCGTGCCTTTGCTGGTGTACTTTGGGTGCTAACTCGGATCCCCCTTTGCCCTGAGCCTAACACCAGGAGCTTTGCTCCCACAACCTTGTGGTCTGCTTGTGAGCAGCCACCAACCAGAGGCTCCCTATCCCCCATTGGATAACATCGGGCCTCAGCATTCTGCACCCAGCCGTCCTAGTACCGCTGAGGGTGCTTTGAGAGTGCATCCTTGACCCTGAGGGAACCCTGATTCTAACCCCAAAATACCAACTCCCACAAATAACTACTTACCTTTAAACCAATAACTCAATTTCCTTCCATTGGATTGCATTGACTGTTTTCCTTGAACAGTGTTCCAATTGTGGAGTTGGTTTTGTGTGAGAACTTGAAAAACTGCAAATATCTAAAAACTGATTACTTACCTTTTCTCTAGGAGATCTCCCAGTGTGATATCTAGACATATCACACTGAGTAGAAAAAGTAATCTATAAAGTAATCTGAAAAGTAATCACCAGTATTCTAACAGTAATTTCCACTGCATTGAAAGCATTTACAAACCTGTAACAAATTAATTTTCATTCAGCTTGCTTGTATTGTTCAACCTGCCTTGAAAAGTACCATTTACAGTTACCTGTACCAGGCTTTCTTGGTTCTAGAAACTAAATATAACTAAATAATATTTTTATGTAAACAAATTTGTCTGACTTCAGTCTTTGAGTGTGTGACATCATGTGCTGCCTGAGTGTGTACAACAAATGCTTACCACTACCCACTGATAAAGCCTTACTGCTACCATAAATAGAGAGAAGTTGCTATCTACTTTTACCTCTGCCTACCTTTGGGGATCCACTGGACTCTGTGCACACTATACCTCATTTGGTATAGTATATACAGAGCCAGCTTCCTACAGGGGTATGTGACCGCACCATGTGCAGTGATATTGTAATGCTGTGGTAGGGACTGCTGACTGGAGGTCGGTTGGCACCGATTCCGCAAGGTTGCCCGACATTGTAATAAGGCCCTTAGTATTGTAAGCAGCCTTGAGTTATTAGACAGAATTGTCTTAGCATGACAGTTTCTACATAACAAAGCACCCCAGGTAGAAACCTGTATACATGTGCTTCTTTTGCTTCAGATTATGAGCTGTTACGGTTTCACCACAGTATGAGGGCTGCAGGCAGTATAGTCTTCAGAACCTTCAAATCGTCGTTATTTTAAGTGAATAGTGTCTTTTTGACAAGTGTTGCATAGAGTGTACACTGTTCTTAGAAGATACTTTTTAATACTCTGTATTTTTCATGAGAGTTGCACTGTCTCCATGGAGTAAACAGTGTTTACTGTACCGACTTTTCTACTCATATCAACTTCATTTTTAGGTTTAGGTTTGTGTGATGGGTTGGATACAGAAAAAAGCTCTCAGTAGTAGCGCATTCTTTTTTGGACAGATGATGGGTACCTGGAGGAACTAAGCTTTCTATGAACAGTTGTATACAGATTGAACACAATGTGCAACGGGGTTTCTCATATATCTGTGGTTGATTGTTAATGTTAACAAGGCTACCTGTGAAGTGTGTGGAATAGCGTCAATGTTGCACATAACCCATGCTTGCTGCACCCAAGGGAATTGTGTCTGTGATGGCATTATTGATTATTCTGAGCAATTTTGTACCTACTTTCAGGCCTCTAATGCCATACTAGTTTATACAACAATGTGTGTAAGAGATGCTTCGATTATGTCATTAGTGATTTTATCAGTATTGTCATTGATTATGTCATTTGAAAAGTCATCAGTGATGTCATAACTGAAGTCATAGAACATGTCATGAGTGATGTAATATGTGAGGTCACAAGCAGTGCGTGGAGGACACATGAGTTATAGTTAGCTTTGTTAACTGTAACTGGTGAATTTCTGTGTATTTTTAGTACAAAATGTTAAGGTTGTCACTGACATATTCACCTAAACTATAACCTTACTTTAACCTCTGTTTCTTTCAGTGAACATCTATATATGTATTTGTATGTTAGATATGCAGATTGCCATATGCTGCTTATTACCATTGTTAAGTGTGGCAAGGAGCCAAGATTCATTAGAATCCTTGAGTGGATCATAATGCTCCTTTGCTCCTTCAACATGAATAAATAAAATTGCACATGATACTCTGCACATCATAAATGGTGTATGCCATGGCATTGCTTCATGCGTATTTTTTTTAACACAAGTTTCTAAACTAAAACCAGGATTCAAGGGGATAATAAGTACAATAAGGTAAAATCCCATTGCAAAGCACCTCTGACTATGGGAAGACTTTTTCAATCTGTAAATTAATTTTTATGTGCAATCTGTGAGGCAGTTCTCAGTGTTTCTGTAATTTCAACTTTGTTGTAGTGTGGTAATACATTTGAATCTGACATTTTCCTTAGAGTGGTAAAAGTTTGATTGATTGTGTTTTTATTAGTACAGTTGCTCTGAACAATATGTGTTATTGGGCCACATTTATTTTCACCTCAATAGCAAAATATTTATACTGATTGGATTTTTTTCTATGAGAAGTAGGCATGGGTATTTTGAGAAAGACACATCTGAGGTGAATAATTTGACTTCCACCTGATGAATTAAATATGGCTTCATCTCACTCCGTGTTCACTGTCTCCTCTATTTTTTTTAAAGATTTCTATGGATACCTAACTTGACCTAACCATATCCATAAACTCGCTGTTACCAATGTATAGTATATCTACAAAATATGGAAACATCCCAACTGTTAAGATAAAGAAAATAAACCAAAATAATCCCATGGAGTACAGTCTATCACTCATTTCAAAGAACTACACAATATGATCCGCAGGGCATTATAGGAGCATCGGTACCAAATAGAGAAACCCCCTCATCTAGAAAAAACTGAACTCGACTTTTTGAGCTATGTAAGAGTGTAGAAACATGCTCACAGCGAAGTCTTGGGCAATTGCAGTGCAAGCATGGGCTTCCGCAGGGGGGGGCAAGGGGGTGCGCTTGCCCCCCCCTGGATCGCTGGTCCCATTCCTTTTGGTCCGTAATGTTCAAGATTACAGCAGGCTGTTCCCCTGCGAGAAGCCCCAGGAGTTTAAATGTTCTCTCACTTGGGGCCTCTCGCAGTTCTATTTGAACTCTAGAGGCTGCAGCAGCCCCTCCCCGACCTCGAGCAGACTGTGGACAGGCCCATTGTCATTCTGTCTGCTGCTGATCATCACATAAAGAATGACAATGGGCCGTCTGCATTAAACGTGCCTTGAAGGCGAGTGAGGAAGTTAAAATGTTGCCCCCCCTGGAAGACGAGTGCTGAAGTTAAAATTTTGCCCCCCCCTGGAAACATTTCTGCGGACGCCCATGAGTGCAAGTATTCGAATGGGAGTACAGACTTTTACATTTACCATACGGAGGTCCTGATTTTGAGTAAAGGTGCCATTTAGTGCACCTGATAAATAATGGTACCACGAAGTATGTAATTTATTGGGTACAATAAATAACACTTATTACGAGTTTGTGGGGAATAACTCACCGAAAACCGCACGATAAAGTAAAAACCATGGGGCAGATTTACAAGCCCCTTGCGCCACTTTTGCGTAATTTTTCCGCTGTTAAAAGTGACAGAAAAGTGGCGCAAGGGGCTCGTAAATCTGCCCCCATATCTTTTTCCCCTGTTAAATTTTGGTAGGCTTGACCACCTGAAATTTATCGAAGGTACAGTTATTTAACACATCCAATAATTATTAGATGTGTTAAATACCTTCAATCTTGTAATTCAGATCCTTGTGTTGAGTCAGAATACACCAACCAACTTGCAATCAGGTCCGAAGCGTAATGCACAATGTTATTGGCCCATAAAGCCTTTGGAAGACTTTAGGGCTATACAGAACCCATTTAATGAGCGCAGTGCCAGATAGAACACTTCATTGAACAATGGGAACTTACAATTTAATGATAACTCAGTGATAATCAGCTTTGAACTGTGAATGTACATGTATGTGTAATTAAGAAACATTCAGCCACATGCATCATTGTAGGAATTTGCTATTCCTAAATTGCGAAAATTAAGGAATCGCAATTTAGGAATCGCAAATTCCTATGCATCAAGAAATCGCAAAAGTTTTAGCGATTTCTTAATTTTCCTTATTTGCGATTCCTTAATTGCGAATCACAAATAAGGAAACGCTTTACATTGATTCCTATGGGCCTAGAGGCCCATAGGAATCAATGGGAAGGCATTCTCATTTTGCGAATTCGCAATTAAGGAATCGCAAAATGAGAATGCAATTTCAAGGGTGCAGGGGGGGTCCAAAGGACCCCCCCTGCACCCCTGTAATGTCACGTACATACATTTTACTCACACATATGTCCCAAGGTCATGTGTGTGTAACATGTAAGTTTCAAAAATGCATTTATTTGCATTTTTGAAACTTTTCGCATATTACCATGATGGTTTACTTCATGGTAATTTTTCCCTTCAAAATTGCGAATTCGCAAATTAAAATTGATCATGCATAGCATTGAAGAAATCGCAAAATTTGCGATTCCTTAAATGCAATCGCAATTTGAGAAATCACGAACAATTGCGAATTCTTAAATTGCGATACATGAGAAATAAATGATGCATCCCAAAAAGTGATTTTGGAATCACAAACGGCCGAATTTTTCGATTTGCACCATTTGCGATTCAAAAATCGCTTGATGCATGTGCCTGATTGTGATTATTTGGATAATATTTGAAGTAAAGTGGTGACAAGATAATGGAAAAATATTTGATTGATATACAGAGTACACATTCATAAAATGTGTATTCAGTTGTGCTGGCATTTGCTCGCAAAAGAGACAGTTTTGCAATAAAATAGTCAAAGTTGTCCACTGCATCTGCAAATGCAGTATAGTTTTGTAAAGTCATGCTTGAGGGCATAATCCATCGGAAGAAGGAACTATCACCAAACGTTTAAGTGTAAAAAAAAATGCGAATTAGAGTAAAAACATCATCACTCAAAAGTTTCTCATTCAATGTAAGAGCCAGCATTTAGCCTGATTGTCAAAAAACTGAATCGAAAAAGTGTCACAAAGCAGAAACCAAAAACTAAGGAAAATTATAGCGATAGTATACTACATGTAACACAGAACACCAAAACTTCTGATCCACTGCAGAAGATAAATGCCCTTTTAAGGTACTTGTTTATATAGTAAACACACAATAGGTAAATACAAAGTCTGTCATTTTTCAAAGCACCAAGAGAAGATGTTTTAAATATTTTTTTGTCATACATCGTTATTGATATTTGCAAGTAACAAAGTGGAACAGTCGGTAAACCTCACAATCCATTAATCATCTCAGCATTCCAATATTACCAGAGGTCAGATAATAAGTGTTACAGCAATCCATCTTCCTGACTGCATACACTTATCAATACAATACAAGAACCTATTTAGAATTCTTCAATAATGGTAACTCACATTTGTCTTGATGGAGCAATAAACAGTTAACTATAAAAAGTTAATTTATTTGAAAGTAAATCATCCATTTCCCGTCCTACGAGGATTATCATCTGATGACCTCTTGAGGGTGATCAGAAATAGATCCTGTGAGTCTGTCTAATGTCTCACAATTAAGCTTTATCTCTGTGTCCTTAACAATTTGCAACCTGCTTATGTCCATTTTTATCACAGCTAATACCCACAGTACCAGTGGAGGATATTTTGGTAGTTTCCAAAATATAGGTATTTTCCCCTTGGCCAGCTCCCGCCCCGTTATTCTTTTGTTTGAATCTGTTTATTATTAGTTTTTCATTTCACAGTACAATACAATTGTAGGAACTACGCAGGACAATGTATAATGTCAGGCAGCATTACTCACAATTGACAGCGAGTGTCGACAGGGATGAATGTCCTAGGGGACAGGAGAAGAAAAGTAAGGTTAAATATCAGTCCCTGATTGACACATACAGCCTAACAATGGTCCATTGGAAAATAGATGGGATCTGCAGAATAATCTGCATTGCGAAATAGCAAGCCTAATAGCAGAGATGTAAAATCAGGTTTGTTTTCATTTATTTATTTTGAGTTTTAATAGAGTGCGAACTTGACCCGTTAGGGATTCAAAGCGCTTTACAGGAATCAGCAGTAGAAAACATCAGACTTGGCGGGGGGGGCTGGATACATAAGGGATAATGGCCCGGCAGTTACATTTACATTTTATGGGAAACGAAGGTCCCTGGGTCCATGGAGAGAAGCCCGGAAGTTCTGAGTGTATGTGTCAGGGTACTCTAGGGCGATGCCTTAGACGGAAGTAGAGCAAGGTCTCTGGAAGAATAGAAGGCAAAAATTAAGAGAGGAATTTGCCCATTAGGACGGTTTTGCCATCCTTTTTGAAGCGAGCCAGAGAAGGGATTTTTCTAATGTCGGGCGGGAGTGAGTTCCATATTCTCGGTGCAGCCCCAGAGAAGGCCTGATTGTAAGTTTTCTTTTCCTGAAAGCATGCAGGTTGGAGAAAGAGGTATCTGGTGGATCAGGAGTTCCTGGTTCCTCTCGATATCACAAGTTTCAGGGCAAGATATGCAGGGGAGTTTGAGTATAATGCCTTGTGTGTGATACATGCCAATTTGAGTTGGATTCTGGCCTGTAGAGGAAGCCAGTTCAGAGCTTTGAGATGGGGTGAAATATGGTTGAATTTCTTTGAGCCTGTTAGTAGTCTGGTGGCCACTTTGAGGCAGGCTTTTAAAGGTGTCAGGGAGATCTTGGGTAAACCCGAGAGGGTAGAGGAGCCATATTCGGGTCTAGAGATGACTAGTGACTGGACTGCCATTTTTACGTCAGGAGTGTCAAGGAAGGGTTTCAGTTTCCTTAGGTAGCTCAGGTGGAATCTGGCTGATTTGGCCATTGAATTGATGTTGTCCCGCATCCTCAGGTTACAGTCCAGAGTTATTCCAAGCGATTTGGACGAGTCCACAATGGTCAGAGGGCAGTTTAGGGCTGTGATGGCCTTAATCCATACCTGAAGCTCGGGTTGGGTTTGGGTGGGGAAATTAGAAGAAATTCTGTCTGCTTTGCGTTGGGTTTGAGTTGGTTGGAGGAGAGCCATTGGATAGTCAGTTTCAAGGCTTCATTCAGGGAAAGAATATCCTCGAGGGAAGAGATTTTGATGTAGATCTGAGTGCCGTTAGCGTACATATGGTAGTTGATATTTGCGGTGTGCAGTACTTCGGCAAACGGTTCGAAGTTAAGGTTGAAGATGGTGATGGACAGGGTTGAACCTTGGGGGACTCCAACCGTGACTAGAGAGGGAGCAGACAGGTTTGTGTTTCAAACACAATAACCAACAACAAAAGAAGCAAAAACATCAAAAATAGCCATATACATGTGGACCCAGCCCGCATCCCACAATTGACATAGTAACAGCAAAGCGCACACAACACTGCTTTTTGTTTGTGCACAAATACGCTCCCATAGAAACAAGTCTTTGAGGTGGATCTGATAGACATCAGTGGTCAAACCAGAATCATCAATAATGGAGGAGGTTGTCTGCGCCCACCTAAGATAAGTCCACAGTACCGGTGGCAGTGATATTAGCGTCCATCTGGCGTGCAATCAGAATAGTGTTCCAGCAAATTGCAAGAAGGTATTTATGCAACACAAGGTTATCATCCCTATGCAGGGCAACAATTTTGGCCTACGCCCAATGGAGCAGTGAGCATGTCCAGGCAACCAATGGTGGGGGGTCAGGTGACTTCCACCTGTGAGTGATAAGGAGCTTGGCCACTAAGAAACCTAGATCCAGGAATGGGAAGTAGCTTTTTGTTTCTTCTGTCTGTGGTAGAGACCCAGGACAACATATCTCCCATGTGTGGAGATCCAGGTGCTCAGTGCATGCAGACAAGTAACTGTGTAAATTTGGACAGGCCATATCATATGAAGCATGTCAGCATCAATCTGCTGACATATAGGGCAAGCAGCATCTGGACGATGTGATAATAGTGATTAATTTTGTCATGTTTGAGGAAGGCGCTATGCATGATATAGAATTGAATGAGCTTAAATCAGGAATTGCTCTGTACATGCAGTGCGCATTCGAACAAAGAGGCCCATTCTTTTTCTGTGCAGGGGTGTGTCAAATTGTCATTCCATTACCAACGCAAGGCGGTGAGTAGCGGGGCAGTATGAATCTATAGTAAGTCAGTAAACCAGTAGACGAGGTGTCTACCAGACCCCATGCCATGGAGATATTGTATCAAAAGATGAGCTGGGTGTTCATGGGTCATGTCACTACGTCTGCGATCTAAGGAACCAATCACAGAGGTTTTTAACAAAAATTGACCAGGTGGTAAGCCGTCCTCTTCAATTAACTTCTCATATGGGACCAGGGTGCCCTCCCGATAGCGATCCCCTAGGGTGTGTATGCCTGCAGCGTGCCATGCAGTCAGTTCTGTTGACAAATTGAATATGCCACCCCTGGGTGTCCAGAGTATCACCCATCAACCACTTGGCAATCCACTAGATTTGAGATGCAAGATAATACTACTCATCAATGGATCAGCAAGTCCACCCTTATCCGTGGGTAGGTATTGTTTCACCAGAGCTCCCTGCTAATTCCAGAGGAGTTCCTGCACCTGACCCTGTGGATGTGTATTGGGTTGATATAAGGGGCCATGTTTTGACCCTGATCAGCGGTTGTGTGTAAAGCAGTTTTACAAGTCATAGAAATCTGTATCTAGGTCCATTGCGAGACAATATGTTAAAAACGTAAAGCCACTCCAAGGAGTAGAATGCCTTTTCACAGGTCTAAGAACATGCATCCGGCTTGTGGCCAATGTTGTGGAGAGTAGGTCGTGATGCACAAAAAGCAGCACAAGTTGAATGAAATGTTGCGAGCAGGTAAAAATCAGTTTTGCTTCAAGTGTACTAAGTCAGGACAAATGGTGCCAACTGGTCTGCAAGGATCTTGGCCAAGACCTTGTGCTTAAATCAGGAATTGCTCGGGACATGCACTGCGTATTCCAACAAAGAGGCCCATTCTTTTTCTGTGCAGGGGTGTGTCAAATTGTCCTCCCATTACCAACGCAAGGTGGTGAGTAGCGGGGTAGTATGAATCTATAGTAAGTCAGTAAACCAGTGGACAAGGTGTCTACCAGACCCCATGCTTTGGAGATATTGTATCAAAAGATGAGCTGGGTGTTCATGGGTCATGTCACTACGTCTGCGATCTAAGGAACCAATCACAGAGTTTTTTAACAAAAATTGACCAGGTGGTAAGCCGTCCTCTTCAATTAACTTCTCAGATGGGACCAGGGTGCCCTCCCGATAGCAATCCCCTAGGGTGTGTATGCCTGCAACGTGTCATGCAGTCAGTTCTGTTGACAAATTGAATCTGCCACCCCTGGGTGTTCAGAGTATTACCCATCACCCACTTGGCAATCCACTAGATTTGAGATGCAAGATAATACTACTCAACAATGGATCAGCAAGTCCACCTTTATCCCTGGGTAGGCATTGTTTCACCAGCGCTACCCTGCTAATTCCAGAGGAGTTCCTGCACCTGACCCTGTGGATGTGTATTGGGCTGATATAAGGGGCCATGTTTTGACCCTGATCAGCGGTTGTGTGTAAAGCAGTTTTACTAGTCGTTGAAATCTGTATCTAGGTCCATTGCGAGACAATATGGTAAAAATGTAAAGCCACTCCAAGGAGTAGAATGCCTTTTCACAAGTCTAAGAACATGCATCCGGCTTGTGGCCCATGTTGTAGAGAGTAGGTCGTGATGCACAAAAAGCAGCACAAGTTGAGCGAAATGTTGCGGGCAGGTAAAAATCCATTTTGATCCAAGTGCACTAAGTCGGGGCCAATGGTGCCAACCGGTCTGCAAGGATCTTGGCCAAGACCTTGTGGTCAGTATTGAGGAGGCCGGGGGTCCCATACGATCCTTATACGGTTTAGGGAGAGATAGGAGGGTTGCCTCTAGTTGGGAGATAGGGAGAGTGTTAGCAGAGAGGGCTTCCTCGTACATCACCAAGAGACGAGAATCTGGCAAGGGCATGTATGCTTTGTAAAATTCAGCAGGCACACCATCAGGACCTGGGGTCAGGCTGGTCACTAGTGCTCTTATTGCCGCCTGGATCTCAAACTTCAAAATAGGCTCATCTAGTTCCCTTCGTAGATCAGGGGTAATGCAGGGCATCACTATCGTGGAAAAGAAGGAGTCAATATCTGCAGGATTTGCATCTGAGACTGATTGGTGTAAGAGTGTGTAGTGGGGTGTTGGTTCATCATGTAGGGCTTGTTGAGTGTGTATGAGTGTCCTGTCAGATAAGCTACCAACCGGCCAGTTCTATCAGCTGCAACATGTGTGAGGGCTGAGTGTGTGGCATAGTTGAGACAGTGCAATCTCTCAAACAATCCACTGTGTTCGTGTTGCACATCTGCCAGTTGTCCAGCATTGGTGGGACTGTGTATCACCTGTTGCTCATAATCTAAAAATGTGTGTTCTCTACTGGAAATATCCCTAGTGAGTGTTCCCCAAGCAGTGACCTGCATTCTAATAATTTGGTGGAAGCCGTGTCAGTATTGTGTTCGATGTAGTGCACAATAGCAGCACAGAGAGATGTGTGAAAGGAGGGATCTTCCAATGCCGCCATTTGCAGCTGCCAGGTATGTAAGGGGGAGGGTGGAAGTCCCACACTAGTTGCATATACTGAGGATTATGGAGTGTGTGAATGTCCTAAATAGTCTATGTGTTGTACTGAGGGAAGTAAGAAGGAACTTCATGCAAACCTATCTATGCGGACGTGTAGCTGATGTGGAAAGGAGAAAAAAGAGTATATTTTCATATCTGGGTTACAGAAGCACCAAAAATCAACTAATTGCCAATGCTGCAGCCAGTCATGCTGCACCTAAGCATTAAATGTTGCAGGGTTTTGAAGCAGTAGGGAAAAGGAGCAGTCGAGGGCTGTACTTGGGACTCAGTTAAAGCCCACCCATCAGCCACGGTAACCCACTCCAGCGGGACAATGTCTCAGGTAAGCTGTTCAAAAATGCAACTTGTTCGGTGTTGGGGGCATAGGTGGAACCCAGGAGAATTTGACGGCTGTCAAGATGACCCAACATCGTCACGTATCTACCTTCTGTAGCTTAACAGTGTCATCTACCACAAAAGGAGTACCCAATTACACAGTCATGCAGTCTGTATGTAAACATGGGCAATGCAACAACATACATATGAACACATTGTTAAACTGCATCTCCCCTTCACATTGCAGAGTGAAAATCAACACCTCCTGCAGAGCAGCCCGACCCTCTCTTCTCTGATGATGATGGGGACCACCACAGCTTTGACTCTGACGCCCTCCTTTGAGGACACCCCACCCCCTGCACAGACCACAAAGCAGGCAGCACCCACCACCATGGATGCCTCACAGGACTCCCACGAAGAACACATGGCCATCTCTCCCCCTTTCTGTCCATCTATCTCTCTCTCCCCCTCTCTGTCCGTTTATCTCTCTCTCTCTCTCTCTCTCTGTATCTATCTCTCTCCTTCACTCTCTCTCTGCCCTTTGATGTGCACAAGACACACCTTCTCACGTTGATTTTTGTCTTGCAGGCTGTGACCTACGGATTGTCCCGAGGGGAGTTGCCATGTGTCTTCATTTCTGTTCTGTGTTTAGTTAAATACATTTTCATTTGTTGATTCAAAGGAGAATGTATGATGCTCATTTTTGTGACGACACATGCATATCACCAGATGTGATTGTGCGACATCAGGCAGATTATTTGGTACATGATTCTATGTAGCTGATGTGGCATGTCTTTGGCAGGGGAGGTGCCTGGGGAGGGAGGTCCTGGGGGTGGTGGCGGTGGGTGTTATGGTCCTGTTGGGGCTCCGAGCTGCATGATCAGTGGCTCCATGGCATCTGTTGCCCTTCAGGTGTGGCTGTGGGCTGGGCTCCCTTTTGTGGTGCAGGCTGTGGTCCAACTTTACACCAGGTCAGAGCAGGTGTTAGTTTCCTGCTGCAAATGCGCCTTATCGCATTTTTTGTGGTCGTAACGCCGATGTGGCTGGTCACTAAGAATGTTGTGGAGCGGTGTTGTCATGCTTTCTGCTGAGGAACGCCTGCTCTGCCTCTCATTAGCGATAGTTGCGGGGGTCATCTGTGGCGATGTTTTTTGCGGCTGCTATCGCAGGTAAACTGGTGCTATGGGCTGTTGTCTCCAGCTTGTGAATGGGGTGATAAGTTTATCGCGACTTTGGCTGCAATAAAGTGCCATTAACTCGGCGATAGCTCATTGAGAATATGCCCCCTTGCTGTTAATAATGTAATTTTTAAGAATCTTTATGTATTTTAGTATATGTTTTAATTGTATATGGTATACATTGTTTGTATAATTATTGTTAATGTTTCTTAATATAGTTTGTACATTTTTAATCCTTTTTAAATGTAATGTAATTGTTTATTGTAATTTCTAGTGCCGTAGCGGGTTGTAGGGTTTGTAGAGTTATAGGGTGGGAAGTTAATTACGAATTCATTTATTGATAATTAATTATTACTGTATTATTAATTATTTAATTTATAATTATGTTAATTGTCACATTATCATATCAGTTAAGTTATATTTTATGTGTACATTGTTTACTCTGTAGAGGAATAGGGGGGGAAGGCATTCAAGTAATCATAAGTTAAAAAATATTTATTAATTTATTAGAAATTGCTTCTTTTAAATTAATGAACAAATAATAAAGTTATACTTTGTTTATTTCCATTACTTTTTCATTGTTGGCTGTTATGTTTGTAGGAATATAGTGTGGTATTTTTATGATATTACTAATATTTATTAAAAATTGTAACATTAATGCTATTTGTTATAATGTTGTTAAAATGTAGACATTTAGGGCCTCATTACGATGTCAGTGGGACCGCCACCAGCGGGCCATTAGTTGTAGTCCCACTGACATATATGCCATCAGTCCGACCTCTGGATTACGATTCCGGTGGTAGGAGCAAGTTAGGTGGAGGGAAAGACCGCCACGTCTAACAGGCTCAAGGAGCTTATTGGGACCACAGTCGGATTCCTAATCCATACAATGGAGCGGTGCATGCGCAGGCTCCACCCTAGGGATTAGGAGATCCCTTTTGGACTGCCTGTTCATGGTGGACCCAACGTAATAAACATGAAAATGGAAAGAGACTTTGGGGGCCCATAGCAGGGCCGCTGTCCACTGTGGGCCTCGGCTATGGGGCCAGAGTGGCACATGTGGTGCCCCCCAAAACATTCATTCACTGTGTGCCAAGCACCACATGGTACCTTGAACATGGTACATGGATGTTTACAAACATGTCCTTTTCTATTGCAGCTTGTGCTACTGCCCTTTTACAGGCCGTAATGATGGCGGTCGTGCGCTCGTCTGACTGCCAACGTAATAGGGCCCTTAATTTTTATAATGAGAATTTTATATTTTGGGGGATTTAATAGAGTTATTAAAATACGTTATTTGTTTGAAGTGAAGTACTCCCTCTGTACCGTAGCAGTGAATGGAGTGGGATTAATACATTAAACAACCTCCTGAGTCCAACGCTTTCCCTAATGTTGCACAAACTGGAGTGGGAATAGTAAATTGTATCCCTCCTGAGTCCAATGCTTTTCCTACTGTTGCACTGACTGGAGTGGGAAAAGAAAATTTTACCCTTCCTGAGTCCAACGCTTTCCCTCCTGTTGCACTGACTGGTATGGAAATAGTAAATTTTACCTCTCCTGAGTACAACGCTTTCACTACTGGTGCACCTACTGGAGTGGGAATAGTAACTGTAATCCCTCCTGAGTCCAATGCTTTTCCAACTGTTGCACAGAGTGGAGTGGGAATAGTAAATTTAACCCCTCCTTAGTGCAACGCTTTACCTACTGCTGAACAGACTGGAGTGGGAATAGTAAACTTAATGCCTCCTGAGTTCAATGCTTTTCCTACTGTTGCAAAGACTGGAGTGGGGATGGTAAATTGTAC
This sequence comes from Lissotriton vulgaris, assembly GCF_964263255.1. Classification (NCBI taxonomy): domain Eukaryota; kingdom Metazoa; phylum Chordata; class Amphibia; order Caudata; family Salamandridae; genus Lissotriton; species Lissotriton vulgaris. Next base: position 1,201,133,723 of record NC_141694.1, on the reverse strand, counting down.
CCCTCCTGAGTTCAACACTTTCCCTAGTGTTGCACACACTGGAGTGGGAATAGTATATTTATTATTATTAGAGTTCAATCGTTTTTTCAGTATTTAAATATTTATTAGCATTATGTTTTTTGTATTTCATTTTATATTTTTACTAGCAGCCCGCCTGGGGGCAATGAGGCTTCAGGGCCAACCGCCCGCCCAGGACCCCGCCCACCCCGACATTGTCCGTGCATGCCCATGCACGGACACGGACCAGGCCCCCCTCCCGCACCGACTCACTCCCGCTCTGACATTCGCCTCCCCCTGCACATGGACCAGGCCCCCTTCCCGCCCCGACTCCCTCCCGCCCAACTCACTCCCGCACCGACATTTGCCTCCCCCTGCATCACACAGTCTCGCACTGAGAGCTTAACTTTCGCTTTCCTTACCTGTGCCGCCGCTCGTCACTGCACAGCCGCTCGTCACTGCCCCGCCGCTCCTCCTTTGTCGTCATCACGCACGTCGCGGTCATCACGCACGTCGCGTCGCGGCCAGCGCTAGGTCCCGGCCGGCGCTACTTTCAGGGCACTACTTTGTTTCCAAACGTAATTTTTTTTATTTACTTTTTTTTTTTAAATTTATATAGCCTATGTCCATCTACACACCCTGACATTTTCATAGATGTATCGGGTGTGTAGGTTGGCGCTGTGGTTCCCGAGTTTACCTGGCCAAAAGGTGCAAGTTCTCTCTTTATAATAGTAGTATAGATATATTTAAATGTATGTAATTCTTAACATATTTTTGTTAAAATGTATTTTTATCTATTGTTTACTTTTGAGGTATAATTAAACTGGAAATATTTTTTGCGGTTTATTTGTTACATTTATTATTTACTTTTATGTGTATGTAAATATATGTATAGTTATAACCTAGTATCCATGGGAAAAGCATTTTTTGATTTGCTAATTACTTTGGTGTCGTTCGATGAATCTTCTTGAAATTCTCCAAAAAAAAGGTCTATCCAGGTCAGCTCCTATCTTGAAAGTTTGAGGGTGATTCGTCAAGCGGGGGCTGAGAAAAAGGGGGCCCCAAAAAGTGTTTTCTCCATGTTGATGTCCATAGGAAACTTTAGCAAACTCTACAGCCCGAACTGCTAAACGGAATTACAACAAATTTGGCAAACAAGTAGCGCTTGGTTCAGAAAGTGACCTTTTTTTTAAAATGGTGTATATCCGTTCAGTAGCTGCTGAGAAGTTTGAAAAACTAAAAGTAAAAAAATCAATTTCCCTTAGGAAAATTTAGCCAAGGCTACAGCCCGAAATGCTGAACAGAATTACACCAAAATTGGAAAAAAAGGTAGTTCTTTGTTCAGTAAGTGACCTTTTGGAAAATGGTGCAAATTCGTTCAGCAGTTGCTGAGAAAATAAAAGAAAAAGAATATCGATATCTAGGGGCGTATGGGAGTTTGTGACCCCTCCCGACCACACGCTTCATTCCAATTGGCTGCCAACACTCCAAACTAGGAAGTGTTGGCAGCCATCTTGTGACTCGGTAGAACTGAGTCACAAGAAAACAGTAAAAGAAAGTGAAAAGGGGGCAGGGTAGAAACACCTTGACCCCCTAGGACTGCTCAGGGGGTTCCACAAGGACCTCCCCAATTTATTTATTTTTTTAAATGTCTGAGTGCGCGAATCCGGATGAAAAAATGTAAAATAAATAAGCTCCACCACTTCATTTAAATAAGCACCCAGGTGGGCCAGGTCCTGGGGGCAATCGTATAATCATACCGCCACCTCCTTGGGCAATGTAAATAAGGTGCGGGGGGCACATGGCCCTCCCGCAGCCCCCGGGAACCACCATCACCCCGGGGCTTTGAAAATAGATTGAGGAGGGCAGCGCGGCCCCCTCCTGGAGCGCTTGATCGCCCTGGGGACCGTCACCGCCAGGTCCGGTTCCTGCAATGTGCCGGGTGTCAACCCCCGGGACATTGCTGTTTGCTATGACAGGGCAGGAGCATTGCTTCCACCATGTGATTGCAAACCCAGGTTTGCTTTGTTGAAGCGAGTGGAAGAAAACCTCCTCTAGCTTCAATAAAGGAAAGGAGAATTGCTTTTGGGCAAGGGAAGCTGCATGTTAGCTGCTCCCATTGCCCAAAAGGAATGCCAGCTCCCGCAGGAGGCGGGGACCCGGCTGGACCGTGGGGGCATTGGGGCTCCCCCAGGGTCCCCAACAGAGAGGCCAGGCTCGGGAGATAGGGTCCCCAGGGCAAGAAGTGGGAGGGGGGTCACACGGCCCTCTCCCCCTTTGAAAAAAAAAATGTATAGATGGGCATGGCGAATGTAAATTAATGAAAGTGAACGGTTTTTATTTTTAAAAAAAGTTTGGAGTTGCTGCTCTAGAGCGGCCCCCTAGTGTGAACACGGAGAGTGCGCGGCTCTCAGTGTGGCCCCCTGGTGTGAATACGAAGGGTGCGGGCCTTCTCAAGTCTTTAAAACACCAAGGGGCATATTCTCAAGGACACTTCCCTGAGTTAACTGCACTTTATGGCTGCAAAAATGGTGATAAATTTAACGCATCATTCACAAGCTGGTGCAAACAGCCCATGTCACCAGTTTACCAGTGATAGCAGCCTGAAAAAACATTGTCACGGATGACCCCGACAAATATTGCTAATGAGATGCAGAGTAGGCGTTCACGTGTAAAAAGCAGTGAACACACCATTTCGCAACTTTTTCAACCATTAGCAATATTGGCGAAGAGAATATAAAACAGGCGATAAGGTGCTTTAGCAGCAGGAAGTTTACACCTGCTCTGACCTGGTGTAGAGTCGGACTACAATCTGTAATTTGAAAGGGAGTCCAGCCCACAGCAACACCTGAATGTCAACAGATGACTTGGAGCCAATGATCATGCATCTCGGACACCCAACAGTGCCCCGACACCCCTCGCCATCAGCCTCGCATCTGCCAGCCATCCCTCACTGACCCCCCCAACAAACAAATGTGGCAGCAATTTTCCGAAATCTGGAACGCAACAAATCGGCTGATGTTATAATAAAAAAGATGCATGTGAGGTTGGACAAATGAGAATCACAGTCATGTATCCATTTACATATAAAACATTTTATTTAAACAAAACAACAAAAAATAAAAGTAGGTACAGCCATGGGGTGTCATCCCTCAACAATTTGTGAATCGCAGCCTGCAAGACAAAAAGCAAAATAAGATTGTGCATCATGCGCCCATCAAAGGAGAGAGTGAGAGGAAGAGAGAGAGAAGGAGTGAGAGAGAGAGGAAGAGAGAGAGAAAGGGAGAACGAGTGAGAGAGAGAGGAAGAGAGAAAGAGAGAAACAGTCTGAGAGAGAGGAAGAGAAAGAGAAAGAGTGTGAGAGAGAGAGAGAAAGGACAAGATGGAGAGGGAGTGCTAACACTGTGGACAAAGCCCTCACAGCTTACCTTTCCGCCACCGGTGGGTTTCTACCCACATGCCGGGACATGTGCAACTCTTAAGCTCGCTCATCTAAAACGTAGTATAGAATTAGTAATGGCAGAGTACATAGAACTGCACACGCCTAAATCACTGTCCCGCCCCTGCACACCTAGGCTGCTGCACCCCAATCACTCCTGCCGCCCAGAGGTGTCTGCCCACTCCTGTGCACCCAGGCTGCTGCACACCATCCATTCCTGCCGCTCAGAGGTGTCTGCCCACCCCTGCGCACCCAAGCTGCTGCACCCCATCCACTCCCGCCGCCGAGGTGTCTGTCCGCCCCTGCGCACCCAGGCTGCTGCACACCATCCACTCCTATCACCACAGTGGTGACTACCCGCCGCTGTGCAAACAAGCCTCTCTGCTCACTTCCGCCACCGGCGTGTATGGAAGAGGGCCCACCACGTGCCGAAGCAACCTCTTCAGCCGTGGCGTACACGCAGTCGAGCAGAGCTCATGATTCAAATCCAGGTCTTGATTGCCAGGATGGTGTATTGAGGCCACGCAACATCGCAGGCTGCACGCTCGCTCAGCTCTGGTGGCACTAACTCAGTGGAAATCAAGCCATTGTCAAGTAGCCGGAGGCCCGTGTCGGGCAAAGTACCTCGGCTGCCACCAACTCTGTGAACTTCAAGTCATGGGAGAAAATGGAAATGGCGTCCAGCACGTGTGCCCGGCCCTTTTTATTGGCAGGGTCACATGTTCTGTGACGCCTCTGCTGCATGGGTGTGGGTGTAAACCGGCCATGAGGGAGTAGCTATGGCATGCTGACTCCTAGACCGGTGATCAGCAGATCACTACAGAGAAGACCTAGGACATGTAGCATTGTCGTTCCTCCCTGTAAGCGTAAGCGGAGTGGGCTGGCCTGGCATATGCCAATCCTGCATGAGGCTGTGAACAATGACTCCAGAGCTGTAGGTGTGGTTCCGCCCTGGGCTGTATGAGGAATCAACTGATGCAAGTGTCTCTGTTGTAGTGTTGCCGCCATGAGGGCCACAAGCGCCAATGTGTCACCCTGTCACCCAAGTCCCACAACATGGCCAAAATGGAAGGTAGGGGAAATCACTGACCCTACATTCATCCATACTTCCACGCATAAAAGATTGTGGACATGAGATATCTGTGTGAATATGAATGTTTACTGCACATTTAGTGGAGTGTTGCAGCTGTAGCAATACAGGGCCATGCAAAGCCGAAATTTCAGTTTTTGGCACTTGGAGGCAGCCAATTAGAGCCAAGCTCGTGCTCGGGGGTTAGGCTCTGCCAACATATGTACTTATGCAATCACTCCGCCAATCCCTAAGCACTTATAAATTCACTTATAAATTCACTATACACTCTTCTTGTAGTACTGTCACTTAGACAGTCAATCACATTGCTACTAAATCCTCCATTCAGACACTTATACATCCACTCAGTCTTCAAGACTAATTGCTATATATATATATATATTCACTAAAAAAAACATAGGTTTAACACACGTTATAGTTAGGAATTAGCATTTAAAAAACCTAGCAAATTCACTGAAAAAACTAAGGGTGGGCGGCCAGCTACGCTCCGTGCACGGAGTGTGCGTAGTGCCGCCTACTCCGCATTTTGCGGAGCTGGCGGAGCCAGGCGGCACTACGCACGCTCCGCAGACGGAGCGTAGCTGGCCGCCACCCGCCTCCCTCCCGCCCTCCCTAAATACTTTGAAATAAAGGAATGCAATAATTTAAAAAGCACTTACCTTGCCGCCGCTGCCCGCCGCGTCCCCGGGGCTCGTTATCTTCCGTCTTCCGTCTTCTTCAGTAATGCGCATGCGCGGGCGGCCGCGCATGCGCATTTTCACGAGAAAATGCGCATGCGCGGCCGCCCGCGCATGCGCATTACTGAAGAAGACGGAAGATAGCGAGCCCCGGGGACGCGGCGGGCAGCGGCGGCAAGGTAAGTGCTTTTTAAATTATTTCATTCCGTTATTTCAAAGTATTTAGGGAGGGCGGGAGGGAGGCGGGTGGCGGGGCTGGCGGCCAGTGGTTTTGCGGAGTGGGGCTACGCGGAGTGCGGAGGTGGGCGTAGTTTCTCGCCCACTTCGCGTAGCTCCGCGAAGCCCCACTCCGCCAACTCCGCCCAGGGCTAGAAAAAACCATAGGTTTCATATCAGTTATAGTTAGCTTGACATTTTACTCATACAAAACCATTGAAATTCCCACGTTATAGTTAGTTGTACTCACTATAACTGGCACGCCCGCAATGCACTGCTAATGACGTCACATATTACATCACTCATGACATAGTCAGTGACATCACTCATGACATCACTGATGACATCTCAAATGACATCACTGATGACATCACTGATGACATCATCCACTGAATTTGTGTCTTCCTGAAAAATAAATATGTTTTATATATGTGTACCTAAACGTCGATGGAAGAACAAACGGTTAAATAAGTGTCTAAATGGATGTTTTTTTTATTTGATTGTATAACTGACTTATTAAGTGTATCTTACTAAATACATGTATTCGAAATTATTGTTTACATTTGTAAATATCTGTATCACTGTCTCACTTTATCTATAGATGGCTGCTTGGGTTGGTGAGTACCTACGTGAGTGTCTATATGGGTTATTAGTTTGTTTTTTGAGTATTAGTAGGAGTGTCTGTATGGTTTGGTGGGGGGTATTCCTTTGTGCATAGATGAATGAATGAGTGGCTTACTGTTTGTATATGTTTTGAAAACAGCATGTGTGCAGGACTTTATGGGTGGATGAGTGTGTGTATGGGTGTGTTAGTGAGTGAATGACTGTCTCAATCATATCCTTATGAGTAACTACATATGTTTTAAATTAGTATAAGTGAGAATTGATGAATATAGGTAAGTATGTGTGAGCGTGAGAGATTGTAAGAGTTTCTGTATAAATACGTTTTTGTTCCTATAAGTGATTGTTTTAGTAAAAAAGTATGTGTACATTTCTGTAGAAGTAAGAGTAGTGGTGTATGCATAGCTGTATAAGCAAGTGGATGGTTGTTTTATAATTTATTTACATGTGTGAGTATATGTGTGAGTAACTCTAAGGATGAGTGTCAGTGTGTATTACAAAATGTATAGGTGAATGAGCATATATGCTGATTGAGTATGTGTATGAGTAACTATATAGAAATGTTGGTGAATGAGTGAATGTGTATATAGATTTTGCAATTTCTGAATAGGTTGTTGTAACTGGAATTCGTTTCTCCATTGTTTTTAAATTTTTTGATTCTATTTTTGAATGTGTGTATCAAAACTTATATTACACTGAGAGAGGGTCTGCCATTCTTTCACAAGGATGATGTCATCAGTGATGTCATCAGTGATGTCATTTGAGATGTCATCAGTGATGTCATGAGTGATGTCACTGACTATGTCATGAGTGATGTAATATGTGACGTCATTAGCAGTGCATTGCGGGCACGGCAGTTATAGTGAGTACAACTGACTAAAACGTGGGAATTTCAATGGCTCTGTATGAGTAAAATGTCAAGCTAACTATAACTGATATGAAACCTATGGTTTTTAAAATGAATTTGCTAGGTTTTTTAAATGCTAATTCCTAACTATAACGTGTGCGAAACCTATGTTTTATTTCAGTGAATTTGCTAGGTTTTTTAAATGCTCATTTCTAACTATAACGTGTGTTAAACCTATGTTTTTTTAGTGAATTTGCAAGGTTTTTTAAATGCTAACCCCTAAATAAAATATGTGTGAAAATCTTTGTTTTTCATTATGAATATAAATACAACATCAAAACACTGAAACTTGGTTTTTTTCTCCTTTCTTTACTGCACTTCCCTTAGTTTTTCATTCCCCTTAACACACTCCCTTACCTTTAGTCCCCTTCTTTCACTCACTCTTCAACTCCTCTTTTGTCACTCACCATACTCCCCTTTTCTCACTCTTTCCCTCAGTCCCTTCCTTCCCTTCACTCAGTCATTTCAATCACTCATTTATGCACTGTGCTTTCATTCAAAAAAATGCACGACACAGTGTATTAGGAATATAATTCTTTTTAGAGAATTGAATGAGTTCTGAAAAGAATTTTTTTGTTGTTTTATATTTTTTTCAAGCTTATTTTCAAGTTATATATTTTATTTTGTTTTTTTGAAGAAAATTCAGGAACCGCAACATGGAAACTGTTGAACAAGAACAAAATAAATGAAAAATAGAAAAAAATGTATCTCCTTTCAGAGCATTTATAATTCTGAATGCTGCGTTCAATTAGATTCAGGCTCTGTTCTCCAAAAACAATAAGATCAAAACATTTGTTGCACCGCATATGCACATGCGCCAAATATGGCCTAAGGTCCATTTCTGCTGTTGCTGGCGATGGAGGTGGAGCTGTAGATGTGCTGGCCACAGTTGGTGGAATCTGCTGGGCCAGAGCTCTTGTGGTTGCTTGGGCATATTGCACAGGGTGCACATTTTTTACATGTCTGATCATGGTATGGATTGAAGAGTATTTTTTGAGAGGGTTTCCCCTTGAAAGAACAGTACCAAAAAGGGTACACGTTACTTTAGGGCAGAGGTCTTCAATCTGTGGGGCGCGACCCCCAGGGGGGTCGTGAAGTCCTTGCAAGGGGGTCGCAGATTATGTCAGAGTGCAGTTCCTGGCTTGGGCTGATCGAGGGTGCTCGGTGGAGGCCTAATTCACACCGAGGTGTGAAAAACATAAAAGCCTCATTAACAAGTAAAAGGTCTTTCAAAGACCTGTCAAGTACTCGGGTGTGGCTGTTTGTTGAGTCTCTGAAGCCGTTTCGAGCTGCGGGATAAGGGGAAGTGGGGGGCGGAGGGGGGCTGGGGGAGCAGGCTGTAGTGTAGCCCTTTGAGGTCAATGGATATTGCGCGCCTGGAGCTGTGGGTCCCGTGACACGTCCCCCGCCCCCAGCAGGGAGGCACAGAGATGCCCTCCCATGATCAGATGCTGCCCCTTCCCCCTCACCCCCACCCCCATGAGAGAGGCACAGAAAAGGTGGGTGGATGAATGATGGGTGGATGGATGGATGTAAGGATGAAGGATGGATGGATGTGTAACAAGGTGGGTGGATGAATGATGATTGGATGGATGGAAGGGTGGATGGATAGCTGAAAGGATGGATGGATGAAAGGGTGGGTGGATGGAAGGATGAAAGGGTAGATGGATGAAGGATGCATGGATGAATGATGGATGGATGAATGATGGATGGATGGATGGATGAAAAGGTGGGGGATAAATGGTGGGTGAATGGATGGATGAAAGGGTGGATGGATGTATGGATGGAAGGATGGATGGATGGAAGGATGAAAGAGTGGATGGGTGAAGGATAGATGGATTAAGGATAGATGTATGGATGTAAGGATGAGAGTGGACGGATGAAGGATGAATGGATGGATGAAAGGGTGGATGAATGGATGATAGGATGGATGAATGGATGAAAGGGTGGATGAATGGATGAAAGGGTGGATGAATGGATAGATAAAAGGTTGCATGGATAAATGATGGGTGTGTGAAAAGGTGGGGGGATGAATGATGGGTGGATGGATGGATGAAAGGGTGGACGGATAAAATGTTGCATGGATGATTGATGCATGGATGGATGTGTGAAAAGGTGGGGGATGAATGATGGGTGGATGGATGGATGAAAGGGTGGATGGATGGAAGGATGAAAGGGTGGACGGATGAAGGATGGATGGATGTATGGATGGATAAAAGGTTGCATGGATGAATAATGCATGGATGGATGGAAGGACGAAAGGGTGGATGGATGAAGGATGTATGGATGGATAAAAGGTTGCATGGATGAATGATGCATGGATGGATGTGTGAAAAGGTGGGGGGATGAATGATGGGGTGGATGGATGGATGAAAGGGTGGATGGATAAAATGTTGCAAGGATGATTGATGCATGGATGGATGTGTGAAAAGGTGGGGGATGAATGATGGGTGGATGGATGGATGAAAGGGTGGATGGATGGAAGGATGAAAGGGTGGACGGATGAAGGATGGATGGATGTATGGATGGATAAAAGGTTGCATGGATGAATAATGCATGGATGGATGTGTGAAAAGGTGGGGGGATTAATGATGGGTGGATGGATGAAAGGGTGGGTGGATGGATGTATGGATGAAAGGGTGGATGGATGAAGGATGGATGTATGGATGGCAATATGGGAGGATGAAAGGGTGGATGGATGTATGGATGGATAAAAGGTTGCATGTATGAATGATGGATGGATGGATGGATGAAAGAATGGATGGATGTGTGAAAGTGTGGGTGGATGAATGATGGATGGATGTGATGAGGTCTAACAGGCGCATTTATGGTTGTCAAAAGATGATGATGAGGAGTACCAGTTTCTAGAAACTTTTGTCGGAAGGGGGTCCTTACCCCTAAAAAGGTTATATAAGGGGGTCTCGGCATCAAAAAGTTTGAAGACCTCTGCTTTAGGGGCATTTACCTTTTTTAGTCCCTCAGGAAAAGTAAAAAAACTTCCAAATAAAAGAAGATTTCCCCTTCTTGGCTCGCTGGCGATATACTATGTGGAAGTCAGAAGGAGAAGATGTTGTTTCCTGTCTTTCTGCCATTTTTTCTGCTTCCAGCTCCAAAAAGGGTCCTTCTTCCAGGAGAATAAAGCAAATAGTGAGGGAAATGGGTGGGGTTTTTGAAGATTCTAGATCTAAAACTACTATGAACCAATGAAAAGTATTGTTTTCGAGTCACATAACTTGACGTGCGCGTTCGGGTGCACGCACCCGGTTGCGCACGTCGCTTCAAAATCGCGTTTTACCAGATTTACATAAAAGTTTCATAACATAAAAAGGAGGCAAGGTAGACACTCCCTGACCCCCTAGAGCTTCTCAGGGGGTCCCTAAAGAACCCTGACAGGCAAAAAAACAATTAATTTAATATTTTTATGGAGGGGGGCTGCATAGCCCCCCCTACTCAGGCCACTTCAAGGTCCCGCGGACCCCATCCCCTGAGACCTGCCATTGTTTTTTTTTAATACATTTTTTTGGTAATGAGGAGGGGGGCCCTCACCGTTGGGGTCCGTGGGGGGGTCCCCAAGCCCCCCACAGTCCCGCTGGCTCCCCCCCTCCTGCGGGAGCCAGCATTGCTTTTCCATATGGGGAGCAGCTAACATGCTGCTCCCCATATGGAAAAGCAATCTGCTTTGCTTCATTGAAGTGAGAGCAGGTTTCCCTGCTCTTGCTTCAATGAAGCAAAGCAGTTTGCAATGGCAGGGTGGGAGCCACCAGGATCCCGCCCTGCCATTGCAAACAGCAGTGTCCTGGGGGTGGGCACCCCGGGACACTGTAGGAGCCGGCCCTGGGGGGTGGCGATCCCCAGGGCCTGAACAATGCTCCAGGAGGGGGGCCGTGCGTCCCCCCTCCCGAATTTTTCAGAAGCCCCGGGGGTGGAAGTCCCCGGGGCTGGGGGGAGCCTCAGAGCCTCCCTCACCAAATGTTTCTAAGCCCCAGGGAGTGGCGGTCCCCAGGGCTGGGGGGCATCAGAGCCCCCACCCATTTTAAACAAGCCCTGGGGTTGGTGGTCAAAGCACAGTCGAGTCGAAACGTTGACGCCCTCCTACTAACCAAGACCTGTACCTACAGTCTCTTGGTCATATTATTGGAAAATGCATTGAGTGCACATATGAAATTTACAGATTACTTGTAAATCTAATCTGGACAGGCTTGTACTCTGATACCAGTAATTGTAAAATATCGAACATATTAGCTTCATTCTCTGATTCAATCTTTCACCTCCCACCACTACTACCCTCCCCCTTTTCACCTTTTTCGCGCGCAACCTGTGGTCATTTGAAAAAGTAGATTTTTGATTCATGCAAATAAATACTTGTTATTTAACTACAGAATTTGACGCTTTTTTTGCTTGTGTGGTCTAGTAACTTTTGTACATGCATAAATAGGTATGAATTACATGCATATGATCTTTGTTAGGTTGTTAAATAACCAGGTTGTAGTGTTTTCACACAACCCAAATTGTTAAACTTTTTTGAATTGTGGTCACAGACCATTGTTTTCATTCCTATATTAAATTAGAGCCCCGGGGGTGGTAGTCCCAGGGGCTGGGGGGCCTCAGAGCCCCCCAGTTAATGTTTTCAAGCCCCGGGGAGTGGCGGTCTCCGGGGTAGGGGGGCCTCAGAGAGCCCCCACATATATTAATTTAGAGCCCCGAGGTGGCGGTCCCTGGGGCGGTGTGGGGGGAATTGGGACCCCCACCACACTATTTTTTGAAAATGTCCCTGGGATTTGGCCCCCCAGGGGCAAATAACCTTTAAAGTGTGGGTAGCCCGTTCTTTGTTTTATGGCCTTGAGGGTCCTTTTGGGACCCCCTGAGCAGGCCTAGGGGGTCATGGTGTGTCTATCCTGCCCCCTTTTCATGTTTTGCAGCGTTTTTTGGGGAGTTTCTTGTGCCTTGGTTCTACTGAGGCACAAGATGGCTGCCAACACTTCCTGATTTGGAGTGTTGACAGCCAATTAAAAAACAGCTCGTGCATGGCAGGGTGCGCATAGGCTACGCTTAGGGTACACGGATAGGTACACGGATCCACGGCGCCCATAGATATATAAATGACTTTAACTGTAATTTTCTCAGGAACTACTGAACAGATTTACACCAAATAAGCAAAAGGCACAAGTCTGAGCCAAGAACTACCTCTTTGCCAAATTTGCTGTAATTCTGTTCAGCAGTTCGGGCTGTAGCTGCGGCTAAAGGTCCTATGGGAAATTGAATGTGAAAACGCGTTTTGGGACCCCCTTTTTTCTCTGCCCCCGCTTGATGAATCATCGTGAAACTTTCAGGATAGGAGAGGACCGGAGCTGGCCATAGGTTTCAGGGTTGTTATAGTTAGCTGGACATTTCACTCATACAAAACCATTGAAATTCCTCTGTTAAAGTTAGTTGTACTAACTATAACTCTCGCGCCCACAATCCACTGCTGATGATGTCACATATTACATAATTCATGACATGGTCAGTGACATCACTGATGACATCACTGATGGCATCACTGATGACATCTTCCAGTGAATGTGGTTTGGTTCGTTATTTAAATATGTATTATATATATAGCAATCTCCATTGAATGAGTGGATATATAAATATCTGGATGAAGGATTTATTAGCAGTGTGATAGACTGGTTGCTTGGCTAATTTATAGTATCTCACTAAACATATTGGATAGTGACTAAACTGTGAATATCTGTATTACTTTGTAAGTTGTTCTGTAAACTGCTGCACCAGTTGGTTAGTAGCTATGTGGAAGTCTATTTTAGTTATTGATTAGTTAACTGAGTATTTGTATGAGAGAGTGAATGTGTGTGTGGTTCGGTGAGGGATGTGTGACTGCCCAAAGATGTGTGAACAGTTGATTTAGTAGGGATATGAGGTTAAGACTACATGTTATAACAGTTTTTTGGGTAAGTGAATATCTTTATGTGTGTGGTGATGAGCAAATATATCTCTCAATGGTTCATGTCCAACAAACTAGAAAAATAAAAGGCAGTGTATGTGACATTTGTTGTATATAAATAATTATTCATAAGACTCAGTGATTGCATGAGTGACTGTATGAATAACTGTATACTTGTAATAGTGATTTTATAACACACTAAGTATCGGTTACTATCTATATGAATAAATGATGTGATGTTTGTATAAGTGTGTAGCTAAGTAATTATAAGCATGATCCAGTGTTTGCATAAATGAGTAGGATGACTGCATAAGTGAATAGGATGTGCGCTGGTGTATAATGACGATATAGGTGCATAAGTATATTTGATAGTGTTCTATTGATCATTGGCAGCATGTATGAGTGAATTTATAGGTAATTTATTAGATGTGTGTGTAGATCTAGGAATCAATGAGTGGGTTTTTAGAAACTTGTATTGGGTTGTCAATGGTTTCAAATATGGTACTCTGTATTTTACAGTGAGTGATGATAGGTTATACTAGTGTATGATGAGGTGTATCTGATTGTCACGTGGATGATGTCATCAGTGACTTCATTTGAGATGTCATCAGTGATGTCATCAGTGATGTCACTGACCATGTCATGAATGATGTAATATGTGACATCATCAGCAGTGGATTGCAGGCATAAGAGTTACAGTTAGTACAACTAACTATAACGGAGAAATTTCAATGGTTTTGTATGAGTGAAATATCCAGTTAACTATAACACCCCTAAAACCTATGTTTTTTTCAGTGAATTTTTAAGGTTTTTTAAATGATAATTCCTAACTATAACATGTCTGAACCACATGGTTTTTACAGTGAATTTCAAAGGTTTTTTAAATGCTAATTCCTAATTATAATGTTCATTAAGTATATCTGTTTTTTTAATCTTTTTTAATTATCAACCCATTCTCAACCTAGTAAAAACTGCAAATATTACCACTCTTCAATTGATTCCTTCCTCCAACAAAATTGCCACAAACCAGAACCACAACTAACGTTAATAATATACAAACTAGGCTTTCCCTTACAAAAAAAATAAAAAAACACCACTTCCCCATATTTTGAACAACAAGCAAAATCTGCAATGCTACCTAAAAAACAGACAATAGTTCTAGTTACCACTAACAAATTAACATCAACATTTAAGTAGTGTAAGAACGTCAACTGTTTACTGTGCGAATTACATCCAACTAACACCCATATTTAAAGAAGAATATGTAATAGAGGTAGTAATTATGCACTTCCAACACCTAACAAAATCACAACACCCAGTGCCACCACAAGTACAGCCACCCCTCCTCACCCCTCCCCCTATACTACCTCAGAGGCAGCGCAAAACAGGACAATGGACCTGCTCAAAATAATATATCCCCTCAACAGCACACTAGCTGAATGTTCAGAGATGTGGCAACCAACTATATATAAGGGAGGGAACTCGCACATCAACAATAATTTACACAATGCCAAGACTACCGGTGATATGCTATACACAACTCACTATAGAAACCCAAACGTTTTCCGTGTCTACATATACTATTAATACGTGTAGTATACTGCACAGTGGACGCAATCATGTTATCTCAGACACTGGGGAATATCTCGGTCATGTAGCTATCTTGTCCCCCCCCTTGAAGCAGAAGCGGAGTGGACTGGTCCAACGTACGCAACTCCAGCGTAAGAGTATAAATAATTAGGCTACGCCTTGGGCGTGGTTCCCCTGTGCAAAAAGAAAAGACTCTGCCACAGCGAAGGTCCTCACCCTGCCACGTGGCTGCCGCCATGACCACGTGCCTCCTCGAGACAGGCCCATTGCGAAGTCAGCGCCACAGCACCGCAGACTTATGTCTGTATCGACTACTGCCTTCGATCTACTTTGCGGACAGCAGGGTTCGCAACTTGAATTCAGCTTTGGATCTACACTACGGACAGCATTGAATTTAACCTTGATTTAATTAAGGCAAAGACAATTGTACTCTATGTCCTCAGATTTTGTTAAAGGATGTGACAAAAAGCATTCCTCGATGTTTGTGTAGACTACTGCCTTCTATGTACACTGCGGACTGCAGGATTTACAACTTGAATTCAGCTTTGCATCTACACCACAGACAGTAGGGAATTCAGCCTTGATTTATTTAATGCAGAGACAATTATACTGTATGTGTTCAGATTTTGTTAAAATAAGTGACAAAAAGCATTCTTCTATAACTGTGCTGACAACTGCCTTCGATGTACACTGCGGACAGTAGGGTTCGCACCTTGAATTCAGCTTTGGATTTACACTACAGACAGCATTGAAGTCAGCCTCGATTTATTTAAGGCAGAGACAAATGTATTCTATATTCTCAGATTTTGTTAAAAGATGTGACAAAAAGCATTCCTCCATGTCTGTCCTGACTACTGCCTTCGATTTACACTGTGGACAGCAGGGTTTATACTTGAATTCAGCTCTGCATCTACACTAAAGACAGCATTGAATTTCGCCTTGATTTATGTAAGGCAGAGACAATTGTATTCGATGTCCTCAAATTTTTTTAAAGGATGTTACAAAAAGCATTCCTCGATGTTCGTGTCGACTACTGCCTTAGATCTACACTGCGGACAGCAGGGTTTACTACTTGAATTCAG
Organism: Lissotriton vulgaris; assembly: GCF_964263255.1. NCBI lineage: Eukaryota > Metazoa > Chordata > Amphibia > Caudata > Salamandridae > Lissotriton > Lissotriton vulgaris. The sequence continues at coordinate 1,201,118,163 of NC_141694.1, read as the reverse complement.
GTTTGTATCTACACTACGGACAGCATTGAATTTAGCCTTGATTTATGTAAGGCAGAGACAATTGTATTCTATGTCCTCAGGTTTTGTTAAAGGATGTTACAAAAAGCATTCCTCTGTGTCTGTTCTGACTACTGCCTTCGATCTACATTGTGAAGGCTCATGATTCAGGTAGAAGAGCAATTGCACATGACGCATTCGAGTAAGCAAGAGACATTGTACCAGTGCGACTCGCCCGAACCACGAATCATCGCAGGGTACGCATACGCTGAGTTCTTCAGGTAGCACTAACTCACTGCATCACAAATCATCTTCATGTGGCCTTATTAAGACAGAATTCACTAGGCAAAAACATTGCTCCCAGTGCGGCCTGCCTGGACCACGCATCATCGCAGGTTAAGTACACGCTCAGTGCCAAAGGTACTACTAACTCAGTGCACCATATTTCATCACCACGTGGCCGTAATCAGGCAGAATTCAATAGAGAAAAGACATTGGTCCAAATGCAGCCCCCCTTGATCAGGCATTATCGCAGGGTACGTACAAGCTCAGCTGCAAAGATACTAATAAATCATTGCAAAGAAGAGTGAACAGTTTTATGTCAGTAATGAGGCATACTATCACTGTTAATTGGAATTGATGGAGAATTCAATAGAGAAAAGACATTACTCCAATTACTGTGCCTCCCCCCGACCACGCATATTTGCAGGGTACGTACACGCTAAGCACCAAAGGTACTACTAACTCAGTGCACCATGAATTATCGCCACGTAGCCTTATTAAGGCAAAATTCACTAGGCAAAAAACATTGCTACCAGTGCGGCCAACCTGGACCACGCATCATTGTAGGTTACGTACATGCTCAGTGCCAAAGGTACTACTAACTCAGTACACCATAAGACATTGCCACGTGGCCATATTCAGGCAGAATTCAAACTAATTATAACGTCCCTCAACCCTACATAATATCCCTTTAGTATACTTCCTTCAAGAACTGCTTTTATATCAGTTATAGGTTTAGTTGAATAATAAAATTCCCCCTACAAGTGCCATGGAACACTGAATAGCAGTGTTCACTGCGGACAGCACAGGTCACAATTTGAACTATAATGTCCCTGAAACCTATGTATTTCGACAACATATTCCATATATGTTTTAATGCAAAATTCAGTAGTCAAAAGACATTCTTACCAGAGCGGTCTACCTGGACCAAGCATCATCGCAGGCTCCACACAAACTGCCCCTAGCTCAGTGCACCACAACTCAGGAACCCTTTTTGATAGAATCTTCTGTGTATTATTTCACATGTAGTGCTCCTACCTTTTTACAGCAGAAGTCATAAACTGTTTATGATGAAATATCTGTGAATAATATCATGATTACTATTGTACTTGTTACCAACAGCAACATGATAAAATGGAGTCCAAGGCTTGTGCCTGTACCCACTTCAACTATCTATCTGTGTCTGTGTATTTATTATGTTTGTAAAATGCTGCTCTTGGGCCCTACCAGGCGCGCAACACCCATTGATCTCACCGGTCTTCAGCCCCCCCCCCCGTCGTGTGTGGCAGCCCGGGATGAGACAGATCCGGGGCACACACAGAGCCGCATCCAAACGTTTAACAGGTCTTTAAAAGGCCATTTGAATGTTAATTAGGCCTTGCAGTTGTTTCACCCCTTCTAAGAGCCCCTGCAGCCCTACTCTGCCTACTGATTAAGGGTTCAACCCCCCTGAAATTTTTTCCTAGCCCCCCCCCCCCAAAATTTGGCTCTAGTTGCGCCTCTGGGCCCTACCACATTATATTGTGCTGTAAACAGCATATGCAACCATCTTGCTTCTGGCAGTAACAAAAACTTTGGTTATATAACTTTCTCTCGCTCATTTTACAAATACGAACGTAGAAAATGTATTATTACAATACTGCAAGAAAAGTACATAGTAAATTTATAAGTGTTTGCTGTTGCTCGAGTTTTTGGTAGCATATTTATATAGCACAAAGTCGACCCAAAACTATGTCAGTAATTTACATAAGCACCGTATTTATAGTACATTTTAAGGCACGTGTAGATTACGGTATTTCTCTACAATAACAGGATGTGGACGCGACTCCGAGGCTCCAGCACTGATTTCCAGCATCAAGTTCGACAGTATACCTGAATGACCACATAAGTATATATATTACCTGCCATTCATGTACCAAAAACTGCATCCTAAAGCTTTCATAGTCCTGTATTACTACAGCTACAACACTCCACTGAATGTACAACAAACATTCATATTCGCAGAAATGCGTCATGTCCACCATCTTTTAAGTGTGGAACAATGCATGAATGTAGGGTCAGTAATTCCCCGTACCTTCCATGTTGGCCATGTTGTCGGACTTCACAGACAAAATGACACATTTCTGTTTAAGACCCGGGTGATGGCACCACTACAACACAGCTACTACAATCAGTTGATTTCTCAAGACACAACGGAGCCACGCCCATAGCTCCGGAGTCATTGTTCACATCCTCGCGCAGCACTGGCATACATCTGGCTAGCCCACTCCGCTTACGCTTACTGGAAAACAAAACAACGCTCCATGGCCCAGATTTTCATTGTAGTGATTTCCTAGTTCCAGGTCTAGTTGTGAGAATGGCACACACACACACTCCATCATAGCTGGTATACACCTACACCACACCCATCCAGCACAGGCGTCACAAGACACGAGACCCTACCAATAAAAAAGACCAGGCGCATCTGCTCTACGCCATTTTAGAGTTGCTCCCATCCCAAGTGCTGTGATGGCCCGTCCTGGTGGTTTGGACGCTTCATGTAGGCCTGAACCACCGAACAGGGGGGCCCACCACCACGTGTGTGGCTTCTTTGGTCACTGATTTAGTGGTACCGCAAGGACTGAGCAGGTGTGGAACCTGCGATGATGATGGGTGCAGGAGTATGTCCCTTTCCATGGCAAAATCAAGAAGCGGGACCAAATGTAAGACTTCTTGGTGGCACAACAAAACTGCATGATGTAGAAGGTATTCTGTCCGCAAAAAGGTGAGCAGTGAGGCCTGGGTGCGCACCGGGGGAAGTAGATGCGATACAGCAGACTGGATAAAAAAAAGCGATACAACGATTTAGGCGTACGCAGTCCTACATACCCTATCTTACTGCATTTGTATTTGTTTTTCTATAGCAGGAAAGTTTTTATAGTCGCTCAAATGTTTGTCGCTCCCACATGCGTAGTAAAGTATATGAGTATTTATTTTTTTATAGTATGTACACTGAAATATACCATCTTATTTTGAACACCTTTCTTTTCTCAAATCATTTAGCACTCCTGTCTCTGTTGCTGTACGCAGTACAACTCGTGCCATCTTTGGAGTGCACAGCACTGCTCACGCAGTGTGAGACAATTTCAATGTTAAAAAACAAGGATATGAACCTAACCTACGAATCACACATGGTTGTGCGTGTCTGTTTCCTTCCGTGCTAAACCATTGGCCTTTGCGTGCTACTTATTCTAAAAGACTGCACCCAATTGGCCAGAGGCGGACGCATTGCTCCGTTCATGGCCTATTGGTAACATAAGAAGCATGGGAAATTGCCGTAAGAAACCCCTCATGTAGAGCCTGATTCAGAAAGTGGAAAAAGAGGAGTGAAAAACGTAGTATATTTGAAATTATGGAGTAATTTGTAAAGACGAGAAAATGATGGATTACTTTTGGAAAATTGGAGCCGAAATGGCACTTTTCTGCAGTGCACTTGATTTGGGGCGTAAACTTGCCTCATCACTATATATCTATTGGTATCTATTACACGTTTTTTTCGCTCAATAGACTCCAATAGTACATGAAATTTCATTTATCGTGCCCAGACACGGGCATGACGACTGAAATCACGTGTATGACTGTGCACCACTTGTTTTCTATAACGAAATGCAAAACATTACTACTGTACTAATTGTTCATAAATTGAAGCCCATTAAACAAGTTGCAACCGTACCAATGGTTCTATTTTTAATGTAGGATGGAAGGTGTGTCAAAGGGCGATGTTATTCTACTCCACATTAAAATAGTGGCAATTGCCAATCATACCAAATGTATGTATACATCCTCATCCTGCTAAGTTTGAATAACTGTGTAATGGGATTTTCTCCAATTCCCTCATGGATCTCTCACCGACGACTACTAGGCACCTATGCTATCCATATATATTATTATCTACTTTTTTGTGTTGAATTGCAAATACCAATTGTACCTTAACAACCTCATCCTCCTAAAACTGAAAAACTGTGTAACATGAATAGCTCTGACTCCCTCGTGCATCATTCTTTGTTGACTACTAGTTACCTAAGCTATTTATTTACTATAACCTACCTCCTTTGTACTATTGCGAGCACCGAATGTATGTACACCACTTCAACTATCTAATGTTCAATTATGTTATATTGTAAAGCGCTTAGATGCCCTCGCATGTCATGTTGGCGCTATATAAAACTTTATAAATTAATAAAATAAATAAATACAATTTTTCTTTTACTATCTTTTAGATGTGGAGCTTCAAGGAGCACTATGCTCGGCATGTGGTGGAAGACACACCAGTAACAGAAAGGTGAGCTGCGAATATTCTTATCAGTCACTCTCTCACTCTCTCTCTTCCTCTCTCCTTTGATGAACAAATGACGCACAATCTTATCTTCCTTTTAATCTAACAGGTTGTGTTTCACAAATTGGCGTCGTCACCCCCCCCAACGACTCCAAAGCTCAACGTTTGAGGAATCTGCGATGATGCGTGGCCATCGTAATAATGCCTAAGAAGGTTGTTTGGACACGTGGTGGACCCTATTTTAAACACGCGGAGACACAAGGTGAGCAAGAAAGCGGGGAGAGTGGATAGTGTGCAGCACCTTAAGCACATAGGAATGTACAATTACCACGGGCAGTGGGAGTGGATAGGTTGCAATAGTCTGGCTGTGCAGGAATGATCACTTACCTCTGGACACTGGGAGTGGATGGAGTGCAGCAGTTGGGGTGTGCACTAATGACAACTCACCACTATGCAGTAGAAGTGCATGGGGTATAGCACCCTGGGAGGAAAAGAGCGCACAGGCACCTACTTGCAGTGGGAGTTGATGTAATACAGTAGCCTGGGTGTGCAAAGGCGTAACACAGAAATGTACGTGTGCAGTTGTATGTACTCTGCAATTACTAATATTATACTATCTTTCAGATCACTAAACTTGAGGGAGCGGTATAACCTGGCACGTGCTTGGACACACACCAGAGGCAAAAAGGTAAGCTATGAAGATTTTCTCCAGTATCAACACTACCTCTCCTGCTCCATCTATTACTTTCTCTCTCTCACGCTTTCAATATCTTTCTTTCTCTCTCTCTTCCTCTCTCTCACACTGTTTCTCTTTCTCTTTTCAAGTTATGAACCCTGCTGTCCACACTGCAGATAAATATATCAAGGCTGAATTTAACACTGTCTGAAGTATACATCCAAACCAGAATCCAAGTTGTAACCTCTGCTAGATGCAGTGTTAGCAAAAGGTAAGCAGAGCAGTCTAGATACACAATGCCTCCAATTAAACGAGCTACGAACAAGCAATATTTTCCTGCATAAGGACGTGTTCTCTCACCTCATTCTGTCTCATCTCTGAATCATTTTAAAGACCTGCTGGACCATACTGTAGATCTGAGCCAGCAGGCACTTCCCTGCAGACACCTCTTCAGCGCGGGCCTTCGAGAGGGGTGAGATGTATCAGGCACACTGCACACGTGCGAATAAGCAATATTACCAAGTGTTATATTAATTTGTGATTTTTCACCTCATTCAGTCACATCGCTGTCTCATTTTAAATACAATCTATTCCATATTATAGGCCTAAGCCTACAAGCAGCGCTGCCCTACAGATTCCTGTTGAGGGTGATTCTGCGGGAGGGGTGGGGTGCACTACCCTGGGTGTGCATGTGAGGAAAAATTATCTTGCCTTCTGTAATGATGTAATCTCTCACATCAATCTAATTTTAAAGACTTATTTTCATTTTCGTTTTGCAGGTTACCTACACTCTTACCATTGGAGTCCATCTCACATTTTGTTCATTATACTGTTATATTACGTTATGTTTTTATTTATTTATTTCAGTTTTAATAAAAGATAATTTTTAAAAAACTCAGTGTATACCTCTTCTTTTTCTGACTACATTTGACTATATTTAGTGTGATAATCATCTGCTTAGAGAAGATTTTAAAACCAAAAGTAGAAATGATGTTTATAACTAGAAGTGGTGAGGCTAACTCTTTACCAGCTCTTTACCAGAGGCTGTAGCTTCGATTAACGGTTCCAATGGAAACATTTTAAAAGTCCAGCACACTTGCTGTTTGGATTAGCAACATTGTGTGCTGAACTTGTGACCTGTGTGCTCAGTTAAGTGTTCCATGAACTGTTACTATGGTAACAGGCAGTAAGCAGTTTGGGGGTAGGGTTCAAAGGTGCTGGCTGTGCAGAAGCCGTCAGATTTACCCAGGATCCTCTACATGACAGAGGGACAAGCAAACTGAGACGACAGAACACTGTGTACATTAGGAGCAAAAGAAGTACACAACTCTTCGAATTAACCGCAAGAGAGGGCTCGAGTCATAACCACTGACGTTACAAAACCCCATGTACAATTTGCCTACTCTCTACTCAACAATGGGCAATTATTTATCGATCCCAATCAGACACTGCTGCTTCACGATTCACAGTGTGCACTTCACCAAATACTTCGTGGCTATTTAAATGGAAGACGGGATTGTCAACATTCCAAAACTTAGGGGCATATTTACAACGACGCCGTTAAAATTATTGCCGCTTTAGCAGCAGCAAACTGCCACTAAAACGGCGATAAGACTTCAAAACCCTTTGTTGTCTTACCGGGAGATTTTTTCTACACTGCTGTTTGCTATGGTAGGGTGGGAGCCGAGGCTCCTGCCCTGCCATAGCAAACTTGGTTTGCAGTTTGAAAGAGAAAACACGAAAACCTGCTCTCTCTTTTAAAATGCAAAGCATATTGCTTTTCCCCATGGGGAACTACATTTTAGCAGGTCCATGTGTACAAAAGTAATGACAGCTTCTGAAGGTCGCAGGGAGCTGGATGGGACCGTAGTGACATTGGAACTCCACCCACGGTCCCCAACGTTGTATATACGCCCATGGATGGGATCCAGAGGAAGAATGAATATTAGTAGTAGGTGATCATTTTTTTAACTGTAAAATTAGGAGTCTGTAATCGGCATATTTACAAGGACAGCGGTAAAATGTCCTGGTGTAAATCTGGGCTTCTATTGGAATTCTCAGGAATTCTCAAAAGCCTATTATTAAGCCTATTATGGCCTCTTTAGCGGCACTTTCCTAACGCTAAAGCAACAATAATTTTAACGCTGACTTGTAAATATGCTCCCAATATCGAGAGAAATACAACGAAAATTCATGTTCGCAAGTGAAAACCTTGTTAATATAGGACTGTGGACTTAACATATCACTTCACCTCGCATATTAAACATGCTTAAGTCTACTTCAGAACAGATGTTAGGATCCGTCATAAACCGCCATTCGCAAGAGTTTTGCTATAAGTCCTCAAATCCAGGGCTGCCTTGTAAATACAACGCTGTTATCCTACCTCCATGTTCCATGTTATATTGTCATAGGAACACCTTCCTTGCCTCTGGGAACGCCTACATTGCAACTCATTGGAGATTCAAGGCGAGCCAATAGCAAACAGGCTGCTTACATGCGTTAATGCATCTTAGCGTCGCCTAGTTAACAGAACAATATAATTTTTAACCCATGTTTTTTTTGTTTTTTTTTAAATGCGTCGAAATGGCCCTTCTCAATGTGCCCTCAAGTTTACTATGACAGAGCGGAAACCTCGACTCCCACCATGCCATAGCAAACAGCAGTGTTCCGGGGGTAGGCACCCTGAGACAGAGCAGAAGCCGGTACTGGGGGGAGGTGTTCCCCAGGGCACTCGACTGCTCCAGAATGTGGGCCATGCAGCCCCCTCCCAAAATATAAAAAGACTCGGAGGGTGGTAATCACCGGGTCTTAGAAGGACCTTTAAGCCCCCCACCCATTTTTTTAAAGCCCCGGAGAGTAGCACTCTCCAGCGCTGGAGGAGAACGTAAAGCCTCCCCTACCCAAGTATTTTACTGGGGCAGTAGCCTCTGAGCCCCCCCACCCGTTTATTTTGTAACACCGAGGGATGGTGGTCCTCGAGCTACGGACTCCTATGCACCCCATCAAATTTAGTATTTTACACCCCGGGATTTGACCCCCCCCGGTAGCTAATACAAGCACAGGAGCCTGCGCTTCGTTCTAATTTTTTGACGGCGGATCCATGCACACTGCGCACATTTCTTTGTTTTTAAAAAATATATATATATATTTTTGCGCCCTGTGGGTCCTTGTGGGACTCCCGAAGCAGGTCTAGAGGGTCAAGATATTTCTACCCTGCCCCCTTTATACGTTTTGAACACTTTGTTCCACTAATTTCTTGACCCTTGCTTCTACCGAGGCACAAAATGGCTGCCAACACTTCCTGGTTTTGAATGTTGACAACCACTTTACAGCCAATTAGCATTCAGCGTGTGATTGAGACGGTGCGCTTAGGGTGCGCTCAGGATGCGCGGATCCTCCGAAGCAATAGATATATATGTACTTTTAATTGTAATTTTCTCAGGAACTACTGAACAGATTTACACCATTTAATCAAAACGCATGAGTCTGAACGAAGGACCGCCAAATTTGGTGTAATTCTGTTCAGCAGTTTGGGCTGTAGCCGCAATGAACGGTTCCTATGGAAAATTGCATGGGGAAAACAAGTTTTGGGCCCCCTTTTTTGTAGGCCCCCGCTTGACGAATCACCCCAAGACTTTCAGGATAGGAGCGGACCGGAGCTCCCCACCAGTTTTGAAAATTTCACGAAGATTCCTCAACTGGCGCCAAAGTTATTCTAAATAGAATGTTGCGGATTTCCTATGGAAAATAGGTCCTAACTATAACTACCTACTGGAGTCCGCCAGTAGGTAATATATATTGATGAATTGTCTCAAGATAACTGCCAAAGAAGATGGTGTTTCTGTTCTGTGTCAAAATATATGGTGTTTATAACTAATAAAGTTGTCTTGGTCACTTGCTTTTGCTGGGCTGTGTTGTTGCTATTGGCAGGCTCTAAGACTGCAATCGAGGGCCCTGTGATACTGCTTGGTGTTGTTATTGTCACCTTTGGTAGGCGAATATAGAAAGTTGGTAAGTGAGAAATCAAGAAGCAGGATGGAGACCTGCGGACTTGAACGGGCCGTACTGGGGGTGCAGAAAGAATGAGTATAGAGCACCAGAGTGTCTGACGTGTCCTGCATTGCAAATTGTGTGGCAGCTAAGAATTGCCCACTTCAATAACAAATGACAATTCTAAAGAAGGACTTTAATGAATGTAATCAGGATTCTCTTTCTGGCATATGTTTTGAATAAACTGTTTTATTCTCAAGAGATTTAGATTTAAATACTTTTTTATTATCATTTTGTTGCCATAGTCAACTATTCATCAGTTAATATAAATTGTACATCAAGCTCTGAAGTGAATGAGAGGTAATCCCCAAGTAAATCCCTCCCCATGCATCCTTTCAGCCATCACACAGGGCCGGACTGGGAACCCAACGTTGCCCTGCCAAATGTTTTCAGACCAGCACTCATGCGGTGCATAGTGATTGCAGTGAGTGAGTCTGACCACTAAAAGGAGAGTTTTAAGGGGGTCCTCCCACAAGAAAATTTAGGTAAAAATGGTGCATTCTACAACACATGTTTAATTAGATATCCAATTGCATTAGCTTTTAAAGCATAGTAAATGATGACCTCACAGTGCGCAAGAATTCAACAATCTGTGTTGTGGCTTTCAATGATTCCTCACTATAACCTTTGACCAGCGCCTCTCAACTCTCCATAACCCCTGTCTCACATGTATATAATTTGTTTTATAGCACTACTGATACCAGTTTAGGGTGTCAAAGCACTTTACATCACACACAATTATGAAGATAATGAATCTTATATGTGTAAATCAGTGTATAGAAAATGTTACACAAAATAACGAGGTAAAATTTGGCACTGAGGATCGGTTTACAGTGGAGCTGTTTGACCGGACTTTGAACTATGCAGCTGAGGGACAGCACACAGGTATAATATTGTTAGTCATTAGTTCTATAAAATGTGGGGAACGATAAGTGACAGTTTGTTGTGTAGACTGTTGATGATTTCCTCTGCCGTTTAGACAGCATCAGAGTGGTGTTATTTTGAGAAGCTAAAAGTGGTCGCTATAACAAGATGACAAGATCGAGCAGGTCGGATTACTCCTGAGATACGCCTGGAATATCTTAACAACAGAGTCTTGCCTAGCTTTACAGAGGTTTATCCACTCTGACACTAATTTACGTTGTTGTTGTTTCAGGAATTTTGGTCCACATTTCTTTTGTAAGTACCTTCCACTGGTATGGGTAGTGATAGAAAGATGTTTGGTAATGGTGTGAAAAAACACAAGGGTGCTGATCATTGAGAAAGGGGAATAGTAGTGGGTTCCACTTAGGACTCCATTGGCATGGAGGTGAACCAGTCGCACGTGATAGAGTTGGAGGTGGTGTCGTTTTTGTACCTCATGTTGGTCTCTTGAGTAATGTACAAATCACGAAATTATGAATATTTCATTTAATTGGACTGTGGGTCCCGAAATGCATAGGGCACTGAACTATTACTTTTGTGGAACACAGAGATGAAGACATAAACAGTATTATTTAACATATCCTATGTTATGTAATGAACATTGTTAAATTGTACTTTTTGGATTCTGGTACAAGAGTTTAACATGATGGTTAAATACATACATGAATAATTAATTAAACAAACTTTTGCCTTAAAAACTGATTTTGATGTTGAACATATCTTTGAAAAGGAGTTTATAATGCTGTGTCTAATTGTTGATTACACACAAAGTTAAATACATGAAGCAGTGCACACAGGTCTTTCTGGCAACTGTTGTCCGGAATTTCTTTCTCTCATATCAGATTAGGGCGACAGGCAGTTCCCTCAACCTGTATTGCACACAAATTGGTGTGCATCACCCATCATACAATTAACCTTCACACTCCGCCCATGGAACGCCTTCCCAGGGCAGAGTAACGCAAGGCATTTCTCCAGACTGACTTAAATAGAAATCTGAATTAACCAAACCATTATCTTTGGCAATCTATTCAGACACATATTTCTTCTTTTTATCCGTGTCTTAGGGATCACACATTAAAATGTAATCTTTTTTGATACCCTTTAGGCACCTTTTATCTATATAACTCACTTCACGCCCTTCACACCCAACCAGCTCCGCAGTCTCCTGGCGTCGCAGCACACGAAAGAGGCACTCGGCCTCTTTTGTGGGGCCCGATGATGAAGCATGACACTGACCAGGTCGGTGTGTGAGGGCCTTCTATACCACCCAAATTGGGTGTGTGATCTCTCAGTACTTTGCTCCTCTCTGTGGTGTCTTTGTAACTTATATAAACCTCTCTTTTGTTGTTTATTTGCATAAAACCGGGGACTAAGAGAGAGTTTCTTTTTCTCCCTGCCTCTCCCATTGTTGTTTTGTATTTCTCCAGATTCACCAGGCCATACAGCCCCACGGAGGGTGGCATTGCATGGCTTGGTAAATCTCATTCTATGTTTTGCATCACCCTGCATAACCTTGCATGGCACAAAGGGATGCCAAAATTGATAAACTTGACCCTTTGTTTCTTCCAATGCCCCTCTCTGCCTTTATCAGGTGAAACAAAATGGGCAGAGTGCAGGGTCAGAGTGGGCCATAAATAGGCGTGGGTGCTAAAATAAAGTTGACCTCATTAGCGAATCAGATAACTAAAAAAGGGGCCCACATTTGCAAGTAGAGGACCTTTTGACCTTGGGAAGACATGCTGTATAGTTGTTTTGCTGGGTATATGACACTGTGTGCATTTGTGTTTGCTGCAGGCAATGTTTGGGTTAATATCAGGGAAGTCAACAGTAAAAATTGTCCCAGCAGATCAGGAAACAGGATGACAAACAGCAAAACAAATGGCCCACACTGTGATCTGTCAAACCACCCTTTCTGGCAGTGCCTGATTTCCCTATTGGTCAGTCCCACCATGACAGAGATATCAGATTTGTTATTCTTAGTCGGATATAGATAATAGATATGCTTTGTTTTACAGTATAAGTTATTTCATTTCTTATGTGACTGAAAATAAACTGTATATATCATGTTTGTTGCTCTATAATTCATTGGCAGCAGAACCCTTCAACCTGTAGAGATCCACATCACACACTGCACTGAAGGATTTCTGAAAAAATTAAAGAAATCCACCCACATTATAATGTTTGTAAGGTGCATCAATATCTCAGGGTAGTGAGAATCCCTTTTATTGTTTTTAGTAGTTTACTTCTTTCAATTTTCATAGCCCTTGTCACCATAGACAGTGCAGTAATGCACGTTCAGTGCCAAGTTGCCCTTTCTTTAGCCGCCACATTTCCCAGGACCGGCGTGAAGTGCTGCTCTAGGTCAGATTTTTTTTTGAATAATGGGTCTTGTAAGCGTTTTTTCTATAATGACATAACCAAGAATACAACTCTCTTAATAGCAGAAGTGGGAAAGGGCACTCCTAACTACCACAACTTATTTCCAAGGCCATCCCACGGAAAACAGTTCTACTGACTTCGGGATTGCAGGTTTTCTTTACAAATATTTTTTCAGTGAGATGCATTCCACCATATTGCTGAGGGCCCATTCCCTAGTGCACAAACTAAGAAGATTTTTTACTGTTATTTCACTCAGCACAGGAAAGGAACTTCCTGCCCTGTGTTGCATGAAAGAGAAAGTTCAGAAATGCTCAATATTTGCAAAGATATGGAGCTTTTTTTGTTCTCTCCTTGTTCTCTGTGTGCTGCCAATCGCCACAGCAGGTATACTTACACTATAGTGCAGGTGCAAGGGTGCCTGCATTGTGGGCAGGATTTTTTTTGTGCAGGAAGGGGTAACTTCCGGCTATAAAACATTACTTGGAAACAGTTTCCTCTTTCTATGTGTGTTGCAGAATGCACCACACGTGGAAAGAGAAAATGACAAGGTAAAATAAAGATATTTTTCCTTGTTACATCTTTCTATGGTAGGCGCACCATTTAGGGGCCTATTACGAGTTTGAAGTTCCCGCTGCCGCACTGCCTAACCCATGTGAGGAACACCTGCCCAGTAAAGACTTATTTAGTAATTGGTGGGCCTTTCGTTTGCTGTTCCCATGGCGGTGCCTAAAAAATAGGCACACATAAAATGGGCACTGCAATGGAAATGTCAAAGGAAGTTCCAGCATGGCATTGTAATGATATTAAGAATGATATATTGACCATTGGCTTCATTTGGCATAATTGACTCAATTTTCTGTGTTGACTCCATCTCGTGTAAGAGACTTCATTTTCTGTGCTCGCACGTAGCTGCAAAGTGGGTAGGGGATGTTTTCACTCTTCACATGTTTTCACTCCTCACCAATCACCGTGAACTGGAACATGTTTTGTGGGATGCATGCTTGGTACCTTTAATGGCAGGGATTGTTGTTGCTAGCGGAATGAGTTGAAGGTACAGCTCTGTCTCGGAGTCAAAATACAGAGGCCTGGCCAACTTCTGTCTTGACCTTGACACAGACCAGTACGGTCAGCTCGGTTTTTCGCAACAGAAGAAAGGAGGTGAGGTTTCTAGAACCTTCGCCTCACTTTGAGTAAAAGGTATTAAAAGTGGGGAGTCTTTGTGGGCAGCTAGGAGCTAATTTGTGGAGTAGATGTGATGTCACAAAATAATCTGGATTTGAGTCCCGATCGAACTTCTTCCTGGGCTGTCGAAGGACTCCTCCAGCTTGGGTTGTCAAGGAGGTTGCATGATCGATCGGTGACGTGTTACTTACTTTGTGTATATAATTTCTATGTTTCTTTGCTACATGTATATATGCTACATGGTATTCTGGTTTTGTGCTTGAGTTACTTGATATTTGTGAATCTGCATTAACCAATATATTTTACCTTCCCTTCCAAAATATCGAATTAATAAATATGTGTGTGTCACTTGAAATGTTCTTGAATTTGTTTCCTTGCCTCGCCTTGGGAGAGTGCTGGGTCTTATTTCATCACCTCCTCTTTTGAGAGTGCTGTTTTATGTTTTTTATTTAAAGGTGCAGCTGTGCATTTGCCGGCTATCAGGAGTGCAGGGTTTAGGTGTGTCCTATTGTGAAAAATTATAAGCATTACAGCCATGCTGGAACTTCTGTGCATGCGCACAGGGGGGCACATGTTGTGCTCCTCTGTGTGCAGCCACAAGGCGTGAGGCACAAGAGGGCCCAGTATGGCCCCTTTCTTTCCTCACTGCCACTGTTTTCATATAGGTAATGAAAGAAGTAATATGTTTGGTGGGACCACGGTGGTCCTACCATGCACATTGATGCCTCTGGACCGCCGTGCCACCAGCCAGAAATGCCAATTCCAAGGCGGAGTCGGCCATCCCAGGGCGGCACGACCATTAGGGTTGCTATGTGGCAGCTGCAAGACGTAATAGGGCCCTTAGTGTTTATAAATCTGGGACTGCATCAAATTCAATGGGTGGATGCAAAATGACTCCACCATAATGAAATGTAAAGCAAAGCTGCACTGCTTTACTTTTACTTCAAGGTCAAGCATTTGGTGCAAATAGCCCTTTGTGTGGCTTTGTAAATCTCAGTTATGGACATGCAATGCATTGCAATGACTTGTGTCATGCAAGGCAGTGCAAGTTCTTAGTAAATCCGGGCTTAAATTTGTCAATACTGTTGACTGCGCTTGACGCTGCACATGGTTTTATAAATGTGCTCTCTTATGCATATGCTGGAGCAGCACATCACACTTGGATATGGAATGCTTGGCAGGTCTGCATTGTCATCGCTCCTTTTTTTTCAAAACTGGGGCCAACGGGACTTCATTTCTGACAATAGTTTCCACAACAGGCATTTCCCTTTAAGATGCTGGACAGTGAACTGTATGTCCCCTTTCTGTTTCTACTCCTGAAAGAGAAAATGAAACTGTGGTGTACTGTCACACTTTGTTTCTCATTTTTGACATGAACCACTGCCAGGTCCCATTCTTTTACTACTCTAGTACAAGTGGAAATCTATTTTTGGGGGGGATTTAGATTATGAAAAATGTTATCATTGTGGGTAGTCATCAAGGACCCTTGTTGGTGATTTTTCTACATAGGCTTCCAGACGGAACTGACGTTAGCTCCACATAATCTCATTTTGGCTTCTTTAGCACTGTCCCTTTAGAAGAATTATAGAACATAAATTATTCTTCCTTATTTGTACTAAATATTTGCTTTATAGGTTTTCGCTTTGCAATAAGGAAATGTGTTTTCTGATATTGGCACACTTCAATGTGTGTGTTATTCAAAAACATTTTAAGAAAAGCAATATTATCTAAGAATAAAGAAAATCAGTGTTCCTTCAAACAGTGATGTTTGGTCAAGCAGATACTAGCTAACACATTGGTACAATTGAGGGACGATAGACAAAGTATGGCTATGAGTTTTGACCACATTTAACTTGTTATTTTGAGAATGCCAAACACATGTGCTAGTTGCATTTTCTCACTATGTTTGCCTCTTTCATTCCCTAACATATGGATAACAGGGACTAACTTAAAGCCTGAAGGTTGTTGCCGCGCCAGAGAACTTGCTGCATTTTCTTTTGAATGTGTTTATTAAGTTTTCCATTGTCATTTTTAGAACATTATATTGTAAACAGATGTTAGTCGCATAGCAGAGAACAATCATGAAAAGTCGTGCAGGAGAATTGACAAATATTATTTGTGTTATATTGTCTCTTTTCAATCCATATACGCAAATATTCCAATTTTTTGTAGTGGGTGTTAAATGCATTTCCGAATACAGATATTGCACACCGCCAAAAATGGTGTATTTGTCACTGAGTTTGAAATGTGTATTGTCATCAATTTCCCTAAACAACTCTCTCCTAAAATGCCCCATAACCTATTTGTGTTATTTCACTCTTTTTATATGCCATGCGAATCACTACCAGGCATACCATTTCGCATCAGTCTTCTGGGTTGGATCTGGTCTATTTGTAAGTTAACCACTGGAAAATGTCTCCCCTGTTGTTTATTGTGAAGTACCCAAGACAAACTGCAGTACAATTCCAAACTAAGGATCTTCAAATTTTCAGGAGTGCGTTCCAAAAAGTGATGTTTCTTACCATGACAAATCCATAATTACCTCTTTAAAGTTGCCATGACTAATCACTGTCTCAAGTTATTGAAAAATAATATTAATAAATAAAGTGAATTTGTAAGGTTTTTTAAATGCTAATTTCTAACTATAACTTGCCTGAAACCTATGTTTTTTCAGTGATATATATATCTGGGCGAGATGCATTGCCATTCTTACCCCCGCTGAACAGATCCCTGGAAGAGATGGTTGTGCAGTCAGGGCGCGAGGAGACAACATATTCCTGCAGGCAGCGCAGGACATCAACAGAGGGTTTCACAGAACCCTGAAGTTCGCGCAACCACTGGGCCGCCCGTTCCTGACTTACAACTGCATTCTGGGACTTGCAGTCAATTCGACACTCCAGGAACTATCACAGGTGATATGAATCACCGATGAAGGTGGAGCGAACTTTTACTATTTCAGTTGGGACAAGACACACCTTTGAGATTACATCTCCCTTTCCCGTTTCATTCTGGGCGCTGAAGAGGCCACTGGGCCGAAATGCATACGCCCGTTGCTGTATAATTTTGGAATAAAGACTTTCCGGTTTGCTCCCCTACTGCGGCCTCTGCCTTTCAATTCTGGAGGGGTTTCTGGATATTAATGCAACGCCAGCCAGCGGCGTGCTACAGAGGTCCCTGCCCACAAGACGGCTAGGTCTACACTGGCGTTGGTGTTTCGACAGAAATACTTCTTGTTTCAAGTTATTGAAAAGACCCAAGCCCACCTCTCTATTCAGGCGGAAACAGAAGCGGTGTCGGAGTCACTGTATTCCGCGCTGGGCGAGATGCATTGCCATTCTTACCCCCGCTGAACAGATCCCTGGAAGAGATGGTTGTGGAGTCAGGGGGCTCGAGGAGATGACATATTCCTGCAGGCAGCCCAGGACATTGGCAGAGGGTTTCACAGAACCCTGAAGTTCGCGCAACCACTGGGCCGCCCTGTTCCTGACTCACAACTGCATTCTGGGACTTGCAGTCAATTCGACACTCCAGGAACTCTCACAGGTGATATGAATCACCGATGAAGGCGGAGCGAGCTTTTACTATTTCAGTTGGGACAAGACACACCTTTGAGATTACATCTCCCTTTCCTGTTTCATTCTGGGCGCTGAAGAGGCCACTGGGCTGAAATGCATACGCCCGTTGCTGTATAATTTTGGAATAAAGACTTTCCGGTTTGCTTACCTACTGCGGCCTCTGCCTTTCAATTCTGGAGGGTTTTCTGGATATTAATGCAACGCCAGCCAGCGGCGTGCTACAGAGGTCCCTGCACACAAGACGGCTGGGTCTACACTGGCGTTGGTGTTTCGGCAGAAATACTTCTTGTTTCAAGTTATTGAAAAGACCCAAGCCCACCTCTCTATTCAGGCGGAAACAGAAGCGGTGTCGGAGTCACTGTATTCCACGCTGGGCGAGATGCATTGCCATTCTTACCCCCGCTGAACAGATCCCTGGAAGAGATGGTTGTGCAGTCAGGGGGCTCGAGGAGACTAGATATTCCTGCAGGCAGGGCAGGACATCGGCAGAGGGTTTCACAGAACCCTGAAGTTCGAGCAATCACTGGGCCGCCTGTTCCTGACTCACAACTGCATTCTGGGACTTGCAGTCAATTCGACACTCCAGGAACTATCACAGGTGATATGAATCACCGATGAAGGTGGTGCAAACTTTTACTATTTCAGTTGGGACAAGACACACCTTTGAGATTACATCTCCCTTTCCTGTTTCATTCTGGGCGCTGAAGAGGTCACTGGGCCGAAATGCATACGCCCGTCGCTGTATAATTTTGGAATAAAGACTTTCCGGTTAGCTCCCCTACTGCGGCCTCTGCCTTTCAATTCTGGATGGGGTTTTTGGAGATATATATATATATATATATATATATATATATATATATATATATATATATATATATATATATATATATATATATATATATTACCTACTGGCGGTCGCCAGTAGGTATATATAGTTAGGATTTTTTTCCTATGGAATTTCTGAAAATTCTATGTGGGATAACTTTGGCGTTTGTGGACGGAATTGGCTGAAATTTTCAGGAAAATGGCACATTTTGTTTCTGAGCGTTCTCTGGAAGATTGGGGGGGTTTCATCAAGCGGGGTCCGAGAAAAAAGGGGGGTCCCAAAACGTGTTTTTAACATTGAGTTTTCTATAGGACGGTTGGACTCACTTTTAGCTCGAACGGCTGAATGGATTTACACAAAACTTGGCAAAATTGTAGATATGGTTTGCCCGACGTGCCTTTGCTATGTCTTAATATATGTGCTCCAGTGGATTTTGAGAAATTAACGTTTTAAAAAATAGATATATCTGTGACAGCGCTCCATTTAGCGCCCCGGTTCGCGTACTTTTCGCGTAACGGAGCTTTGCGAAGCGAAGCTGATTGGCTCTCCGGTGTCTGTAAACATTCTAAACAGTCCGTAGCGGCCGCCATCTTGTCTCTCGGTAGGATCGAGAGGCAAGAGGAGGAGAAAAACGAACGGGGAATTTAATGAAAGGGGGAAGGTAGACCCCTCTTGACCCCCTAGGAATGATGTTGGGATTATTAAAGGGTCCTGTGGGGCAAATAAAAAAAATTTGATTTTTCGCGGTAGAAGCGCTTCCCGGTTCGCGAACCGGGTCGCGAACTGGTAGCGAAACGGGAATTCGCCATTTTGTGTTTCAATTTAATTAAATTACAAGATGGAGGAAAAATAATGTGAGAAATGGGTATAAGGGGGTACGGGAGACGTATCCTGACCCCCTATGTTTTCTGAGGGTGGTTGAGGAGGCTCATATATGTTGATACTTGTCTTCCAGCGGCTGCGCGTGAGCGTTTTTTTTTTTTTGTTGCTGCGTGACGTCTGTTAACGTTCGATTCGAAGGAAATCAGGAAGTGTTGACCGCCATTTTGACACTGCGAGTAAATATATTGTTAAAAATAATTGTTATAAATTAATCCATATTGATAAACATTGTCTGCGCCATCTTGCTTTTTTTCCAATGCCACACTTTTGTCGTTCACGGCAGCCATTTTAGATGCCTTGACCAGACCCACTCTCTGCACGCCGCCGATCGTGACGTCTGTTAACGTTCGATTCGAAGGAAATCAGGAAGTGTTGACCGCCATTTTGTCAGTGCGAGTAAATATATTGTTAAAAATAATTGTTATAAATTAATCCGTATTGATAAACATTGTCTGCGCCATCTTGCTTTTCTTCCAATGCCACACTTTTGTCGTGCACGGCAGCCATTTTAGATGCCTTGACCAGACCACTCTCTGCACGCCGCCGATCCTCAGCATGGCTCCCCACCCTCGCAAGCATCTCCCCCATGCACTGATCACCCACGCTCTCTCTCTCATGCATGGGCCATAAACCTCCTCCCATATGCGCTGCTCTTCCCTGAGAATCACACCCCGTGCTGAGGAAAATTCAGCCCAGATTACAACCGATGCCCAGGCTGCTGGCACAAGACGCCACTTAGTTCCCATCTTGAACTGTTACCAAATAAAGAGATGGGCGCTGGAAGCATGAACACAAGAACAGAGTTTTATTTCTCATGAGGAGAGCCTGTGATTTCGGACACGCACATAGTGTCTTCAGGAGGTGCTCTAACAAGTTTCTCTGAGGTTTCATCTTTTATACACATGTTTATGATGCACAAACATTCCTTATTGCAATAAAGATACTTCGAAGTAGGAAAAGCATGTTTGGATTCCCAGCTTCAGGCCTATTCCCATACCAGTCGCTCGGATGTCACCCCCCCCCTCCTGAATGTAACAAGAGATTGTGATCTCTCAGCCGGACATTCCTACAGGACACGAGGGCAGGAGGGGATGATCAGATCAAAGGTTGGGCAGGCGATAAAATCGAGCACTTTGGATGGTGTGTCACGGTTTTGTTATGCTGGGCAAAAAAGGGGGGTGTACTCCCACGAGGCTTGATCTTATGACTTGGGACCGGGTCGAGAGGCCAGGCGCAGCTGGGGGGGGGGGTTCGTCAGCAGAGGGGAAGGGTGTTCCTGGGAGGAAATGGGGGGGGGTGGGTCAAGCAGGAGTGTTACTTCTAGAGCAGGGTCACGCAGAGGGAGAGGGCTTTATGGTCGATGCATGAGTTGTGTGCGCGGGAGGGGTGCTGGGGGTTTAACAAACGGGCAGAGAGGCCATGGTGCCTAAAAATGGCTGTCGTTTGCGTGCGTGCATAGGTCTATGCTGGCGGGATAATGCTGTCAGTGTTTCGCGCTATTCGTTCTGTTTACAGCAAGGGGTATGGTGAACACAAATGAACGCCGCTTATGTACATATACATTGCCATTTTCAACAGTCGCCGCTTTTTAACATAAGTTAGTTCATTTCCGTGTTTTCCCCAACTGACGGGGTGTACATATAGCCATGTGTGGTCAATGGAAAGACATTTGTAAATACTGGCGGATTGCGTATAACCAGGTACATTCGATGCAATAGACGAGATGTAGTACATATGAGTTTACATTTGCTGGGTTATACATACAAGCCTAGAGATCGGCATAATACTTAGTCGGGGTCAATCAAGAAAAGGTTCCGACACATTATAGAATCATGTTCTGACTTTCTCTCCGGTGACATCCACGTACAGTAAAAAGTGCTCTGATACCTTCGGGTCTTGTCAGTGCTATATGAAACTTTTAGAAAACTAAATACATGAGTGACCGATGAAACATTTTGAAAGCAATACAAAGTGGTTGAGGGAGGAATTCAGTTCGATACAAGCAATTAGTCAAGGGGGCGGTAGAAAGTTCAGAAAGGGGGTTTTCATCACAGTGTCTTTTTAGCAGCGAGCCATCACTGGTAGGCTCTAGTAATCCGTCTTCTTTCGTTGGCGCTGTTGAGCACCGGCGGTGGAGCTATAGGTCCAGCTCGGATCCATCCTTACGCGTTGCAGGGTGCGATCAGTCCTCTGCTGTTAGATCACAGTCCTGTCTCCTAACTAATCTTCTCAGGGGTGCCTCATGCTGGGCACCTGCGTGTCTTTCTTCTTCCGTGGCAAAACCCTACTCTATCTAAATGCTGTTCTTCTTTTCTGAGTCAAGATTCATACGGAAAAAGGTGGTGTTGTTGGATAATCGAGGGAAGAGAGGGCGGAGTGGGATCAGATCTTTCAACACACCAAGGGACCAAGGGAGCAAAGGATAACGTGCAGGCAGGCCCATCAGTCGGGCTCAAAGGGACGGGGACTTCAGGCACGAGTGGGTGAGCAGATCGAGGGCTTCAAGGCAGCCCTTCATCCTTTCATCTTCCGAGTTCGAGAGTGGTGCCTCGTCCCGCGTCTCGTTGCTCTGCGATTCCACCTTTGGTCAAGGTCACATGTGCTTCATGATCTGTGGCCAGGCTGTGCGTCACGTCCAGCCCCTCTCCTCCGGTGCTTGTGTATCTTTGAATAGGTACAAAACAAGTTTTAGAAAACTGGCAGGAGAAGACATTTATACATCTCAATTCCGCCCCCAATCCTAAGTAGTTAGGTTCATCGGTCACAGTCAGAAGTCATCACTATGGAGTATGTGGGAGGGCATTTCCACTGAATTCGTAAGCCTATTTGGCGTTCATTCGTGACGTATGTGGAGAGAAGTCAGACTCCCATCGACAGTAATATGGCAAGTTACACTCGTTTTAGTTCCAGTCAATTTTGCCGAACACCTTTGTGTTCGAAGAGACCCAATTAGGTTTGTGCCGGTGGGGCACAACGTTACCACACAAGGGAAGAGGGAACAGGGGGACCCTCGGAGAGAGAGTCGTCCGAACTCTAAACGAACCATTCGGTACACGTACGACATGGAGAGAGAGAGAGAGAGAGAGAGAGAGAGAGAGAGAGAGAGAGGGAGAGAGAGAGAGAGAGAGAGAGAGAGACGTGTACAATAATAGGCCATTTAGTGCGCACACAACACAGAACAGCAGGGGTCAAGTAATATGGAAACACAGGCAGAGGGACGACGTAGATCCATACATTACGTACACACAAACTCGGGCGGGGGGAGACAGTACATGTATTATATACAAAAATCCAAGACAAAACATAGAACAGTTGCTGGCCAAAAAGATCTCTTCCTGCATGCTGCGCATCCTTAGAATCCTACTTAATTCATCTGGGGGCTGAGCTCTTTTTACCTTTTTCTTCTCTCTTATCGTCGGCTGCCTTCGCTGGTGGCTTTGGTTGCAAATACTTACACCTTTGCCAATTGGTCGGGAACTAACCTGGTCGGGCTAATACTCAGGGGGGATCTTCGAATCATTTTTAGCGAATGGGTTTCCAGGCTGAGGCAACGGTAGGTGTCAGTCGGGAGAACAATGGGGCAGCTTTGAGTTTCATGTCTATGAGGGTGCGAGAAGGAGGTGGTAAATCTTAAACATTGGCAACATTCCTAGTCCTCCAGACGGAGGGTACTTGGGTAAACCTCACCTCGGAATATTCCTTAAACTTTCCCTATTTAGTTAAACGTAGGAATTTATTCATTGGTGCACGTCATTCTTGGTTGTATTATTCGGGGTGCCAAGCGAAGTCATATTTTGTCATCCTGTAATAACCCGTCAAGTTTCTGCTTCAGGCTGCCCTCCCAAGCGCTGGATTCAGAGAGAGACATAGTCATTGTTTGCTCGTCGTGTATAGGCACCATATTCAAACCCTTTTTCCCATCCCATCGGCCGTTAAGTCACCATTTTTCCGTACTTTAATCGACGTTCCGAAGTGACCTGCAGAAAAGAGGGAAAAAGAAGGGGCGGGGGCAGCGTTTAAAACACATCAGCGCGCATAAACCCGAAAAGGCTTTTACTTACTACATACTCGGCCTATCTCCACGGGATGCAGTCCCTACCATCTCGGCGTTTAAGCCCAGGGGGGACCGGTAATGTGGGAGAGATAATTATCGCAGGCCTGTGGATAGCATAGGTCGCCCAAGTGTGGCATTACGGATCGTGTGCAGGGGAGGGTCAAAACAAAGGGCAGTCGGTGTAAAGTGGGGGCGAGCTCGTGCTCTATTTTGAGGAAGAGAGATAACCTACAGTGGTACGGGGTCGTTTTCATTCGTACTAGGGGGGCCAGGTGACATTCCTTCGGGGTGGCTTAGGGGCATTTAAAACAACTTCCCTGATACAGGTAGCATATAAAGTAGAGGCTAAATACCAGGATCTTTATCGATTGCTTTATGCTGTACAAAAATGAAAAACACATACAACAAACCTGGACCATTCATATTTGCAATGTTTCTGCGTACTATACTTTTTAACCCTTAACTAATCGAGCTGCTTCATTTCACCTGCTTTTTTTTTTTTTATATCGGAAACAGTGGCCATTTATTCGAAACCTACCAATCTACGCGTTACAACTACGTTTGCTTTTTCAAAAACCTTTAATAAAAATGTTGGTGCACAAATATGGGCCTACAACCCCGTGGGCCGGCCACGGAGCAGGCTGGAACTGTAAATGGGGGGGGTATTTATTTGTGGAAAACATAACAGAGTCAGTGGTCGTTGATTTCATAGTAAAAAGTGCGACAAGTGCAACAAAATCATATCGATAATTCATTGTGAGCAAGTACCAAAAGTGTCGACAATTCGAACCTTCAATAAATACAGTAATCAATGATGCATTAGAACTTAATATCAATTCATTGTCCGAACGTGTAATCAGTACCCGTCCCATGTCAATTCATTGTTCGAACGTATAATCAATACCCATCCCGGATCAATTCATTGTCCGAACATATAATCAGTCTTATCCCATATCAATTCATGTGCTAAAAACTGCATACATATCTCATGATATCAAGGCTGAGCAATCGGGGCACAACAAGGAGTTGAGAGTTTCATTTGTACTGGCGCCATTTTGGGTGAGGTCAGGAAGGTCCAAGTATCGTCAAAATGTCTCCACCAACTCGTGGTTGGACCGGGACCTCTTTCGGCAGTCCAAAAGTTTTTGTTGAAGGGTAGTAGAGGGGACTGGCGACATGAACCATCAGTCAAAGTGGGGTGGGAGGCAACAATCTCTCCTACCGGGTCATACTGGTGTCCCACCGGAACTGATCAAGTTGGTAGTCTTGCAGGATTTTGGTCATTTCAAGACTGAGGCCGGCGCCGGCATGAGCGCGCCGACGTCCCGCGGCTACGTCGTGGTCGTTCCGTGGGTGATCATGGCAGTCATTCCCCATCGGGGGTGTATGCGGGGGTCGGGGGGCCCCGTGGCTCTTATAGAATCTTCAAAGTCGAGGAGAACGTTTCTGGACGCAGGACTCATTTTCTAGCTGAACTCAGAAGCGCCGTTGAACCGCAACAGTGGACGAGACCCCCGCTGGGTGAGCGGAGCATCATTGCCTCGCAATAGTGGACGAGACCTTTTGTTGGGTGAGTGGAGCGTTGGGGGTGCAGCTGAGGGGCCCCCACCTGGGGGGGTGGGAGAGGCTCGTTCGCGCCGCCTCTCCCTCCCAGCGCACCCCACGCCGACACCTGGCGTTGATATCCATAATGTCCAGACCAGGCGATAAGAGGGGGGGGGGGTCGGAGGCAGAGGCAAGACATCCCCCCCGTGGCCTGCAGGGCGCCGCTTCAGGACCGAACGGGGAGCTCATACCAAGCCGGGGCCAGACCAGGAGATACGAGGGGAGGGGGGGGGGTCGGTGGCATGTGCAAGACATCCCCCCCGTTGTCGCAGCCATTATTGAAGAAAGAAGAGGATGGGACAAGGGATCCCGTCGGCCTCGGCTCCTCTCCTGGCCCACCTTACGCGACGACCTCCCCGGCCGACGGCTGCCAGCAGGACCCGCCCTACACGTGCCGAAGGCCTCGTCTTCCGGATGGGCGTAGCCGCGAACCTGTTGCACTTCGGGAGTTTCCGGAATGGGGGTAGGTATCTGCTGATTTGTATCTTTGTCATGTTACCGTTATTGGGCGTGGCGGGCAGTGGGACAGACATGCTTGGAGCAGTGGGGGGGTGGCGGAGCCTAGCTACCTCGTGGCTGCCCTAACGTCAAGCTTGGCTTCTCTCACCACTTTCATGTTTCTTATTTCTAGCGAAGTCAAAAACTCATCAGTGGCCTACTGATTTTGTTCGATTTCTTTCCCTTCCTTTTCAAGTGTGTTTCATGCTAAAGTTTCTGTTTAACAGGATACAGTGATTACTTCGTATTTTACATATGTCTTCTTTATTAGGGGTACCCTCCGGTTGAGCCAGATGATGTACCTCTAATAAATGGTCCGGGTGGAACTAGTTTATCAATCAGTGGGGAGTAGATGGGCATGACAGATTACAACAGGGGACAAAGGTCCGCATTACCCACCCTTCACTACTTGCAAAGACTAGACAGAATATTTCTATTCCACGTTATTTGCAAACAGAGAATACCTCGAAAGAACTATTCCTTGAACAATAAATGTCCAGCCAATCAATCAATCAGTGGGGAGAAAAACAGTCATGACGGATTACAACGGGGGACAAAAGTCTGCATTACCTATCCTTCACTATCTGCAAAGGGAGACAGAATATTCCTATTCTTCTCTGTTTGTAGACAGGGAATATCTCAAAGAGCAATAATCGATAAAAAATTTGTAGGATTATAACACTTTAATAACTTATAAATATATACATCGCAACAAAAACAGTAAACACCTTAAAACATTTTTTATTAAAACAGAAGCAACAATGACAACTAACAGTAGTGATATCCTGGGCGGGTGATGGAACTGGGATTGTTCATGGAAAAACATCTGCAGAGAAAGCTATTGGTGAATTATACTTCTCCGGAAATGTAAAACTCACAAATGTTTCATTTGTGTAATCGTTTCATAAACATGTACATTAAAAAACTAAATACGCTCCACTGTTTTAGAAAATCTTTACAGCTTGCTAGATCACCCTTTAAAGTTACAACTACGAAAACCTACTTGCTTAAGCTGTTGAATTCGGCTTCAAATGTAAAGCATAAGTTCAAGCTAGCATATCATATGTCTAAAAGGTTTAAAATAATTGATATGCAAATTTAAATACTACCCTTTCTTAATGGTGACACCTTATCTCTCCTATATCCCACAATTTCCATGAGCAAAGCAAAAGAACTTCTGAGGCCCTGAAGAAATAAGGCTTACTGTGGGGTTCAACTCAATCTGGTGTTTGGGAGATTCCATGTTTTAGGGTGATATTCTGTGACAGGGTGCAGGCACCAGAAGAATTTTAGCCTAGTTCATCACATTGGAGAATGAGGGTCTGGGTAAATATCTAATCTGGTGAAGAACCATCCCTTCTTTTAACCCCATGGTGACCAACTATAGTTTATTCTCTATTTCGTTCCCTTGCCATAACAAAATAAAAGATAAAAGTCTTGGGTTATTTATGGAAGGGAATACTTTTTGTTTCTTCCAATTTTTAAAAGAAAAGAAGAGGGGGGGGGCAGCGTTCAAAGCACATCAGCGTGCATAAATACGAAAATGTTTTTACCTACCACGTACTTGACATTTTACAGCTTTTCATATTTGCTATTAAAAAACCATTGAAATTCACTGAAAAAACCATAGGTTATAGACCATATATAGTTAGCAATTAGCATTTACAAAACCTTAATTTACTCGCACAAAACCATTGAAATTCGCATATATAGTTAGTTGCGCTAACTATATATCGCGCACCCGCAATCCACTGCTGATGATGTCACATATTACATCATTCATGACATGGTCAGTGACATCATTGATGACATCACTGATGACAACCCAAATGACATCACTGATGACATCACTGATGACATCAATCATGTGATAATACGATCAACCTCTTCAGACTCTAATATAACCTTAGATACATTCAGAGTAAACAGACACTCACAGACTATCACTCATCCATGGAGTTACTCACACACCTAGTCAGTCATGCACTGAATCAATCACACCTCCATTTCCTCAACTATACAGTTATACACACCTTACTTATTGAAACATATTCTAACACATATTTACTCTCTTATACATTCACTGATACAAGTTCACAATGATCCATACAGCCACTCACACATTCACTGGCTCTTATGCACAGTTATTTATATATGTCAACTCTCACATGTACTGTGTTTTACATATGTACTTACTTTGACATGTAGCACTGAGATATCCATTCACTCACCAATACACTCGTGCACACAGTCAACCACCCATACAGCTGTTTCCACATGCACTTTTGAACCCATACATCTAGTGAATCAACTGCTCACACATCTATGCACAGAGTCACACACCTCCCAGCCACCCACACACACACACTCAGTCTCCCATACAAATACTTGGGCAACCAATCAATAACCCATATAGTTACTCATATAGGTACTGATCAACACATGCAGCAGTTTACAGAACAACAGATATAATGATGCAGAAATTAAGACAGTTTAGTCACTAACCCATGCACTCAGTGAGACACATTTAATCACTCTCTCATACAGTCAGTCATGCACCTACTAAATCCTTCATCCAGACACTTATACATCCACTCATTCTTCAATATGTAAGACATATTTTAACTTTACAGAAACATACAGTCACTGGATGATGTCATCAGTGATGTCATCAGTGATGTCACTGACCATGTCATGAATGATGTAATATGTGACATCATCAGCAGAGGATTGCGGGTGCGCGATATATAGTTAGCGCAACTAACTATATATGCGAATTTCAATGGTTTTGTGCGAGTAAATTAAGGTTTTGTAAATGCTATATGGTCTATAACCTATGTTTTTTTCAGTGAATATATATATATATATATATATATATATATATATATATATATATATATATATATATATATATATATATATATATATATATATATATATATATATATATATATATATATATATATATATATATATATATATATATATATATATATATATATATATATATTACCTACTGGCGGTCGCCAGTAGGTAGTTATAGTTAGAATTTTTTTCAATGTTAAATCTCAAAATTCTATTTGGAATAACTTTGGCGCCGGTTGAGGAATCTGCTTTCCTCAAAATGGCCTCGTTGAGCTCCGGTCCTTCCCTGAAAGTTTGGGGGGGATGCGCCAAGCGGGGGCCGAGATAAAAGGGGGGTCCCAAAACGCGTTTTCCCCATGTTAATTTCCATAGGGCGGTCGACCTCACTTTTAGCCCGAACGGCTGAATGGATTTACACCAAACTTGACAAAATTGTAGGGACTGGTAGCCCGATGTGCCTTTGCTATGCCTCAAGATATGTGCTCCAGTGGATTTTGAGTAATTTAGGTTCCAAAAAATATATATATCTGTAAGAGCGCCCCGGTACGCGCACCGGGGAGCGCACCGGGCGCGCAACGCGACTTGTGCACGGAAAGCTGATTGGCTCTCGGGTGTCTGTAAACATTCTAAACAGTCCGGAGCGGCCGCCATCTTGTGTCTCTGTAGGATCGAGACATGAGAGGTGGCCAAAACAAAGGGGGAAATGACCATAAGGGGGCAGAGTAGACCCTCCCTGAGCCCCTAGGTTTGATGTGGGGGCTTTAAAAGGGCCCCGCGAGGCAAAAAAAAAAAATATTCGATCTTTGCGGGGGGAGTGCCCAGTACACACACCGGGAAGCGGACCGGGGAGCGTACTATGGGAAAAAAAGAATGATAGACTTTTCAAATATTGTATGTTTATTAATTGTTCTTTTTGTTGTTTTTTTTTTGTTTTTTTTTATTTAAGTACCAACATGTAGGTACCAATGCAGAGTCTAAAATTTAATATACACTGTCTCCTTTGTAGATATCTTGCATGTTGTTACACAAGTTATTGTGGTATATGGAATTCATACCATAGTCTGTCAGGAAAGCAGAAACAATATAGAGGCAGGAGATGATAAAGAGATGTTAAATACACATTGGAGAAAGGAAGTAACAATGAGCAAACTTACTATGTAACACAAAAAAGTTGCACAGTATATTTTAAGTCTGACTTTACATTATAATCAATTTGGTACTAGTTTAAGAAATACATATAAAAATGAATAATGTCTCAAACAATTTTTGAATTATTGCATATTAATTTATTTTTCAGATTCATTTAACAGAACTTCTAATATTTGATTGTCGGAAATGTCCTCATTTTGAATCAGGAAATCTACTGATTGTACACATTGAAGTAGTTCATAGTCCCGTGATTCATCCGTGAATTCTGAGTTATCATTGGGTTCAATAACTTTTTTATTGTTGCTCTCTAGAACAATTTCGATGGAAATTTTTTGCTCTCCTTCCATTTTTGTGCTGTAATTTGTATTAAAAAAATATATATCAGTAGCGATAGGGCACTGTTGGGTTTAAGTTCAGACAGGTACTTTGGTTTTTTTAACAGTGATTTTATCTTTGGGCAGTGTATGGTATCAGACTGGAAGTAGAAATATAAAAAAGTGTATGTGATAAAGCCTAAGAAAATTCATAATTATACAAGACAAGCCTAACATCCATAACTATAACAGAGAAGTCTATCTCATTCTATAACTATTACAGAGGGATAGTATATAACTGTCAGTAAATGTTTTCCAAATTAACTTAAAGTGCACAACATACTTCAGTTTTTAAAATAACATCTTACCTTTGTTACTTAAAATGTAAAAAAAGGTTGGAGTTACTGCAATTATTCTCATTTGACTTATAAACAACGTTTGCCTTATGACTTTAAAAATTCTTACCTAGGGTTTTTAAAACCAAAGTTTTAGTAAAGGTAATTGGCCTTTGAAGACGGGAATAGTTAATAAAAGTTAGTTAGTTAGTTAATTTAATGTTTAAAATGATTTATCTCATATAGGTACTGTAAGTGGGTCTCATAGTAAAAAATACTCATATATCTGACACGATTTGGCCGTAAGGAAAGAGTAAGGTATGATGTTCTTAGATCTTTTTTCATAGGAAGTCGGTGAAATGGAAGTTATAGAGAACAGCAGACTTTTTTTCCACCAAAAGGACCTTCACTATCTTCTATTTGGCCTCACGGAAAAGTAAGTGAATCAAAGATTTTGTTGTTTGTTGAATTCTGTCTTTGAGAAATGTAGCAGTGATAGAACAAAAATAGAAAGTGTGTCTGAAATTCGAAATGTCTTAGACAAATGTTCAGGTCAAATGCAATTTTCTCAAAATATTCAGCAGGATTGTCAGGAGTTTTTAATGTATATGCTTGAAGTATTGCAAGATGAAGGTGTAGATGTAAATTATCTGTTTGGTCTTTCTTATCAATGGCAGCATGACTGCGAGAACTGTAGGTTATCAAGTACTACTAGTGTAGACTCAGAAAGATTTATATATTTAACTTTGCCAGACAGTAAATCAGTATCCTTTAATAAGCTGGTAAAAGCAGCAGATCAAAACATGGAGTGTAGCCAATGTAAGTCTGCAATGCTGTCCACATTATTTATACAAACTTATGGGTGTTATGTCATTTTAATGTTCCAACGATGTAGACCTGATGGAAGTAAGTTGTCAACTTTAATTAAAAATGTTGTGGCTTCACAGTCGTCGATTTCAGGAAGAACATTTGTAACTGCAGCTATTATATAACATGACGGTCCATCGACAACATCAGGACATTTCACAGCTTATTTAAAATGTAAAAAAGGCTGGTCTTTCTGCAATGATTGCCATTTGACTTTCAAACAACGTTTGCCTTTTAAAAATTTTTACCTAGTGTTTTTAGAACCGAAATTTTAGGGTAGGTAACTGGCCTATAATGATTCGAGGAGTTGATATCATTTAATCTGCTGTTTTAAATTGCTTTGTGAGTAACAGTGATCTAGAGAATTAAATAATTGTAGTAGTCAGAGAGGTAGTGTAAGTGTGCCTCATAGTAAGCGGTATCAGTGTTATAGGAAATGTGGAACATATGTGAGCCAGAAGAGGAGATATTACTAGTACAAGATTGTGAAAGTGATTTTCAGCGTTTTCTTTCTGAAAGTCGGGAAAAATGAAAATGTCGTAATTTGCTTTGAGGAATTTCAAGAGTTTCAAATGGCTCTTACACTATTTGGCCTTGTGGAGAAGTGTGGTACAGAGCGAAAAGTCATTTATAGTTTCTAACATATTCCTCAAAAAGATGGAGCTTTTCTTCCAGAAAGTGGCTGGCACGGATTTCTTAGAGCACAACAGAGTATTTTCCAATGATAAGCTGTTCCTAGCATATCATTCGACGTCATGGAAAGTAAGTGTACTTTTGATGAGTTCAGATTTCTGATTTGTTATATTATATGTTTTTTTTTAAACACAATCATTTTGATTGTGTTTTTTTCCCTGCTGTTATATGATGAATACCTTCAACTCACTGTTTTTAGTGAAATTTGATATATTCTAAGAACAGCAAAAATAAACCATTTAACATGCATAATTAATTCTTTACTTTGTATTGTGAATTTTTATTTGTACTCGTCTTGGCTCATGCTCACTCGTCTTTTACTACCCTCTATCAATCCTCTTTACTTACTCACATAGCCTTTTGTTTTACTCTCTTTCACCCTTGTTCTCTAACTCCACTTATCTTTCAACCTTTGTTTCCCTATTCCAAGTCTGCTTTTTTATTTTCTCCCTTGCACCATTTTTCAGCTTTTAGTCCCTCTGCTTCGCTTCACTTTTCCATTTTTTCTCCCTTTGTTTTCTTAATTAAATATTTTTGGGTTCACCTTTTTGTTGCAATCAGTTAGTATAACTCACCCTCACCTCACTCATTTATCTTTTTTTGTTGCCTCACTCAGTCTGTATCTGACAGTCTTTCCTTCACTTCCTCTGTCCCCTCTCTCCCTCTCTCTCTTTTCCTTATTCACCATTTCCTTATTTAGTTTACCTTACTCACATTCTTTTAGTATCTTACACATCTTAAGTTTATTTTTCTCTTCTATCCTTCTTTTCTGTCACTGAATCTATCCACCTTTTTATTCTCTTAGTAATTTACTTTATTTCTATTTCTTTATGTCTCTGTCTGTCTTTCACTGTTACTTTATTTTCCTTTCTGAATGTTTATCTCTGACTTTATTTCTTTGAAAAATTGTATGATTTTCAACCTTTTGCCTTGTGTTTTCTATTTTTAAAATACATGTTTTAATATTTTTCAAATTTTTGTTCTTTCTTTCACAGATTGAAAGTTTAAAAAAAACAACTAATCACGTTAACAATAATTATAAGGTAAGTGTTTAGTACTGTTCCCCTTACATCCTTATCACATGCAACTTCTATCAGTTACCCTGCTTTATTTCCTTAACCCTCAGTTCCCTTCCTTTGCTTCTTCCCTCATACCTTTTCTATTACTTACTTACTGCACTCCTTCCACTCCTTTTTCTCAGTCCCTCTGTTCTCACAGTTCCTCACTCCCGTTCGCTCAGTCCGTCTCTCTTACTGTAATTGTCTCTGTCTCTTCACTCTTTCACTACTTGTTCGTTATGCTTTCTCCCTGAAGTTCAAGCACACTACGTTATTTACATTTCTTTGCTGCTTCAATTATTCCCTTTCTGTCACTTCTTCTTTTCTTCTTTCTGTTTTTTCTCTCTGTCAATCCACATGTTTTAACTTTAGTCGATTTTATCCATCTTATTTCATCCATCTTTAGTTATGCACACTACTTTTTTCTCTCTCTCCCTCACCAGTGTTATTTAAATCTGGTTCCGTTATTACCTTTTATTTGTACATCATTTTTCCTCTTTCCTTTTACTCTTTACAGCCACTCACATTCTACATGTGCCTCTGCTTTAGTATTCTTCTTCTCTCTTTCTTTGTTTCACTGCCTTATATTTTTTTCATTTTCTCTCTTACACTTTCCTATATCTTTACACTGTTTTACTATGTATTACACAGTACCTCTGTGTTGCTCCCTCTAGCTGCCTGTCTCTTAACATTAATCTCTCTTTCTCTTTCTTTTATGCTCTCCGTCTCTTGTTTTTTTTTCTTTTTTTTTGATTGTGCTAACGGGGCGCACCGGGAAGCGCACCCATGAAAAAAATGAAGTTAAGAGTGCTAAAAATTTTAGTAATTTTTTTTTAATGGGAGGTAGTTCTGAAAAGAACTTTTTTTTAATGTTTTTGTTGTTTTATATTTTTTTTATTATTTTTCTGAACATTTTTTTTTGAACACTTATAATTTTTTTGGTGTTTTTATGGGGGAACAACAAAAAAAGGAATTACAAATGGCTCAACAGGAGCAAAAAAAAAAGATTTATTGCTTCTTCTTTTGGTTACATTGATGGTTTTCCACCGCATTGCTTATTAAGGTCATGCTTAGTTCCCCATAGCACAGCATCTTGCCACAGAAGATACATACAATTTTGATGCTGCCAAAATTTTTTTGAACATTGGGCACCATTTGCCGTCCTTCAGGTGCTGCATGTGATACTTCGGCAGAGGAGGTGCTGGGCTGTGGGTTCTTCTGATTTTGTGCCATGGCATGAACCTCTGCTTGAGCAAGAATATTAGGATGCAACCTTTGCATGTGGCGCATCATAGTATAATTGCCGAATGAATATTACTTCTTGGGATTGCCCCTGGAAAGAATATCTCTGCAAATAAGGCACTTAACCTTAGGGGCATTCACTTTCTTCTGCCCAGGAGGGTGAGAGAAGAAGTCCCAAATAAAATGCACTTTTATGTGCCTCTGTCTTGGCTCTTCAGGCAAAAATTGCCTGTGATGTTCCTCCTCCTACTGTTCTTCCTCCTCATCCTCTTCTTGTTCAGGGACAAGGAACTGGGATGGTGGTCCTTCCTTTCTAGGTGGTTGTGGTGGTGGAGGAGGTCCACCAGCTGCAGCTACTAATTATGCCATTGTCAGAATCAGATACAGGTCTTCCTCTCTCAAAGTAGAAAGTCAGAGTGAGGAAAAAGGTGGGGGCTTTCATCATTTAAAAAAAAAAGTTTTGATCCCATGAAAAGTGTTATTTCCAAGTCACATGACCAGTTGCGCTTATGTTACGATCTCCCGCGCGCTTACGTTATGCGCTCTAGGTCGTGCCGTAGAGCGCTTCCGGGCGCGTTTACGAAGCGCAAAATAAGACGTATTGCGCGGCAACGCGTTACGTCACAGTTACACGGCGCGTCATGAGACGCATCTAGCGGCTACGCGATACGTCACGCTTATGCGACGCGTCACGATGTTTTTTTCATTTGCGGGAAATGTGCTAATGGGCGCTCTCCGTTACGCGCACCGGGGCGCTGCACGAAACTGCGCTTACGGGTGCACTGCCCGGTGCGCGCAACTGAAGCGCACCTGGGCAAAAAAAAAAAAGAACATAATAAACTTTTCAAAAATTGTATTACATACATAGAAAAAAAAGTAATCATTATAAAAAAGAATATATTTTACAGCTATAGATATTTGCTTTTTAAAAACCAATGAGATTCACTGAAAAAACCATAGGTTGGAGACCATATATAGTTAGGAATTTGCATTTACAGAACCTTGAAAATTCACTGAAAAAACCATAGGTTTGAGACCATATATAGTTAGCTGGATATTTCAATCATACAAAACCATTGAAATTCCCATATATAGTTAGTTGCACTAACTATATATTTCGCGTACCCGCAATCCACTGCTGATGATGTCACATATTACATCATTTATGACATGGTCAGTGACATCACTGATGACATCACTGATGATATCTCAAATGACATCACTGATGACATCACTGATGACATCTTAATTGACATCACTGATCACATCACTGACGATATCATTCATGTGATAATACGATGCACGTCTTTACACTCTAATATAACCTAAGAAACACCCAGTGTTAAATACAGACTACCATTCTTGAAACCATTGACACACCAATACCAGTTACTACATACGCACACACTGATTCCTAGGTCTACACACTCGGTCACTCATTCACCCATAGAATCACTCATACATACAGTCACTCATCAATACAACACTATCATATGCACTCATACACCTATACAGACACTCACGCTCTGCCACTCATCCATGGAGTTACTCACACATCTAGTCAGATATGCAAAGAATTAATCACACTTCCATTTCTTCAACTATACAGTTATACACACAACACCTTACTTATTCAAACATATACTAACACATACTTACTCTCTTATATAATTACTGATACAAGTACACGTTGATCTGACAGAGTCACACAACTTTCAAGCACTCACACACACACTCAGTCTCCCATACAAATACTTTGTCGCAGGGTTTCCGTTCTCTCACAGAACTGTGCTCAGAGACCTAGAACCTGGGTGAGTCAGGGTGCCCCACAACTCACCTATGTTTCAGAAATCCCCTTACCAGGCTAGCTACAGTATCTCATCGGCAGTGAATACTTCCCGATGTCTTAGACAATCCAGAACATGAACTTAGAATACCTCAGGTATCGTGGAACACATGAACACTCTTTCGTTATATTATCATTCCAAACCGAAACTGGGAGGCAATGAGAACACGTGCAAGTTTGAAATGTTTATTTTTTCAATGCAACATTCTCAAACGCAGTATCTTGTATAATATCAACATACATATTATAAAAATCAGAGTCAGCAGCATAGTCACTAATCCATAGTAAGCAAACTGTGATAACATATTATGATGCAAAATCTATAGAATTCTGTATCACCTATATTTCGTGCACCCTAATTAGCATATTATATTATATCTAAGAAGGTCTCATCTGGGCTTTTGCTGGGCGAACCCATACCTCAAATTCTCAGTAGGAGGAGATCACATCAACAGCTACCAGCTCTCAGCATGTCCAGCATCAAGTGTGTTTTCTAATTCCCTGTAACTGTATCTTGAACTCACGTAAAGCCCAAAGTTGGCACAAACATTATTTGTGTTATGACTAACGTAGTGCGAGGATCAGGCCTACAATAACCTTGTGTTAGAGTGTGCAGTTCTCAGTGTGCAGACAGTTGTACCAAGTGTTCCAGGCACGACTGATACCAGTACAATAATATATTATTCTGAAGTAAATCACATCTTTCGTCTAGGTTAAAAGCTGTAATAACAATTAGGTGTCGTGTGCAAACCGAAGCAGAAAGAAAATATGGCGTTTAAACATTTAACAAGCACATGCTAACTTAACACAACCTATGGAAACGTAATAACCATATGACACCCCCCCAATGGTCCGAGGACGGTCAAAAGACAAATATATAAGCCAATACTCTATGAGAGGCAAGACTTGAAAGCAGAGTTCAATGATATTGAGCCAAGCTAAATGTATGTAATGTATGTAAAATTTAAAAAATACAAAAACTATGTATGAATGCCTATAGTGGCCACACAAAATATAAAAAGTCGAACTTGAGGCCTAAATATAATAAACAGGCCTTGAACATATGAAAAAATCGAATGCTCGTATTGAAATTGGCACCATTCAGAATTACTAAAAAGTCACGTGCCATATAGATGGAAGTATTCAGAGTCATTCCTCGTTGAATGAATATGCAAAATATGTAGCAACAGCTTCCAACATGAAATCACTGTCATCATCCGAAAACAGTTCAGCCATCCAATTAAGCAATGGGAAAGAACATACGTGCTCCTCCAGTACTGAATCCTCTAGCATCATCAGAGGACAACTCAGTGGGTTCTCGAGAACGCTCTGTGCCAGAAAGTCATGCGCTGCTGCGAATATGTCCCACTGACCCATTAGTCCATGCATCGCTGCCACAGCCATAACCCTTTCGCCAGAACAGACCAACTCATGAGCCACTACGGGGGACATCAGCTGATCAAAGTCGACGTCAGGAGAAGTCGGTAAACAGAGACACAAATCAATGGCCCAGTCGAAATCACAGCTCAGGCAATGAAACACAGGCTGGACACAGGTGAAATAGGAAAATCTGAAAGATAATCCAAAAGCCGTGCTTAAAGTCGCAAGCGGCAGGGATCCATAATAATCAAGCATCCGGTTGCGAAACTGCATCAGTAGGTGCTGTGCGTTTCCTTGCGCAGGATGGGCATCCATGTTTTATGAAATAAAATATCACCATATCGCCTGCAGCCAAAGCCAGCAAAACAGGAAATCCGCCAAACAGACTAGCGAATATAGAATGAAAGAACGCAGGGATAATACCAAATACTTTTTCAAATGTAGTCACAAGACCACTGCTAACCATTTTAAAAAAATGAGCGAGGCTGGATGTGGAGGAGGCATTAAAGATTTGATGAACCAGCTCGCAAAAATGAAACGGCAAATCAGTACTTAAAAGAGCTTGTACTTCTGTGCGTGTGTTTGCTATGTGAAGGACATAAGTTTCGCGGGCAGAGCTCAGGGCCACCTGTTTTTGAGACAAAAGGGCTCTTATACGGCCTAAACCATTGAATTCAGCTCTCAAGGTTGGTATTCTTGGCCAAATTAAAACTTCTGAATTCCCATGCGTGGGTGGATACAACACATTCTTGCAGCAAACGACCCTTTCAGACACGGTAACCACATATGCGATTCCAGCCTCTAACCCACAACAAAACTCGTTATTTAAAAGTAAATAACTACTGTTGGACAACAACGTGAACGTGGGAACTATTGCAGGAACTCGCGTCCCTTTCAAAACACAGGCCAAATTCGGTTTGTCCTGATTACAAGAACCATGCAACTGGATGTGCCTGCAAATAAGTGAGCGGTCAGGGGACTGTGTACATTCTTCACTATTCAGATTCACTTCATTCCCCTCCTTAAGGCATCTGTAAGTGTATGGTAAAGACCATGTCTCATGGAGGAAAGCGCTGCCTAATGGTTCATATCGCCCAATGGCAATATATTTCATACAATTTGTAAATTTATACAAAGCAAAAGGTAATGTTATAACACCATGAATAAGCCATGTTGCTGCAGTAACTTCAGCCACCGAAAATGGCAGGGATTCAAATTTTTCAATATGTAACATAGAAAATGTCGCATCTCTCATTGACAACATGCGCTGTTTTTCAGTCAAATTAAACGGGGCAAATAATGATGATACGTTCAAAAAAGTCCATGGCACTCGACCAGACTTAAGAGTCTGTAGTGTCCACGCAAACTGCATCACAGAACGCAATTGATTTTGACCATGATATAACACGGACACTTCATCATGTACAATGTCGACAACAGAAGACACAATATTATTTAAAGTGTAAATTCGGGAAGAAAGCGTGTTAATGCTGTTATCAACCACTGCAAGCACTTTTTCCAAATTAGCTTGATCAATAGCCCTTAGGCGTTTAGCAGCCTCAACCTGGTTAACTTTCCAAATTTCATTGTAAATTGCATACAGGAATCTTTTAGATCTACCTTTAGCAGGGCCTTTTATAAAATCGTTTAAATCCACATTATCATGTAATTGAGACAAATGTAGTTTAACTGCAGCTAAAGTTGAATGCTGTAACCAATTTTGACACAGCTTCCCCACAGAATAAGTCGTGACAGTATAGTCTTCTTCAAAACGTGGATCGGGCCTGAGTTTTGTGAACCCCTCAGCCAAACCCATAAATCTGCGCTGGCAAGAATCAGCACTCTTTTGCCATACCAGCCAACCCTTGGAATCCAAACTGGAAATGTTAAAGGATGAATTGTGTAAAAGGGTCTGCAACCCTTGAATGGAGGAATCAGTGAAATTACCCCAACCTGTATATTCATTTAAATCTGGGATGGATGGTGTATCTAATTTTTTAGAAGTAGCCAAACCAAAGCATGTTGTCTGGAAAATGGTAGAATTTAAAAACAACATGTGATTTGGGATGAGACATGCACGGTGCAAAGCCTCAGTGCCTTGTACCTGCCAATCTTTGGTACCCCAAACCGATTTAAGGTCAATTGTTCCTTTCCAGAACTCGTAGCCATCTACAGCCAACCTGTCTAAAAAGGACTTCGAACACAGTAATTTTGTATCGGTAAGTCTAACTTTGGAAATGGGCTTTTGTGTCATTTTAAAATAAAATGATTCGGGATTAGACTGATCAAAGTCTGTAAAATAGGTATATTTCTTCAGAAATGTATTGGAACTGCCACTGAATGGAGCAGGGCAATGTTCCCATTGTGTATAATTTACAGCAACCCTCCTGGAATTCGTCTTATGTAAAAAATGATTACCATAGTGTTGAAAACAAAACAAATCTCCATAATTAATAGAATCTGTATACAGATCCTCAGTATCGAAGGCAGCATAATACTTCAAATCCGAGAATAATGTTTCTACGGCCTGAATATCCCAATCATCAGAACGTATATTTTGTTTAATCACATCTCCCATGTTTACTCTAAGCACATTTGGAACATTAATCACTTCAGTAGGCCCGTGTATCTGAAACCTAACCGCATCCCACACAATCCCATCAAGGACAGGCCAAGCTGTAATGTTAACCGTATTTAAGTTTCGTTTCTGTCTGTGCGCAGAATGTGAAGAGGAAAGAGGGTTCAATGTTCCATTAAGGTACCGAATTCCTGTTCTTTCTTTAACGTAGTGACCATCAATCAGGCGGAAAAAATAAAACACAAAACCAATTGACATAAAAAGATAGAATGAAAATAGGAGCAACCAAATGTATGTCCAAGGCGGAATTAAAAAATGTTTCTTGAACAACGTGGCATATCTTGCAATGTTTGTGGGTTTCTTTGATGTTTCCGAAACAGAGTCAAAAGAGAATCTGGACTGGCCTGCCAACCGGGTCTGCAAATCAGGCATCGATAAATCAGCAGGATAAGTGTAGTTTAGCTCATCAATGTTAGTATCAGGAATAGTATTTAATAAAGGACTGGATATGGCAGGCATCTCGAGGGACACCTCCTGTTCTGCACCAGATGTAATAGCCAGCACAGAGTGCCTCACCATGGAAGGACAGGATACAGCCGGTGTCATGCTATGAAGAATCGGCCACCCTGTGTGTCTTGACATTGTCAATAGAAATAAATCTGTTTTCCTTACGACCTGGAAGTGGTGGTAAAATGACTGTTCTTGTGCCCTTCACTCCAAGGACTCGAACTGGTGCTCGATAAGAGGGACCAAACTCTTTCTTGTTATCGATCTTCTCTCGAACCAGTTCTCCAACTTGGGGTAGCCAGCCAACTACCGGGATCTGCAACGCATCATCCGATGTGGAGGGCAAATGTTCCTTTGCAAGACTGTCTCTGGTCTTTTGTAGATTCTGTAAAACATTGCAATGTTCATCTACGTCAAAGGCCCCGGCCTGGGCCTTGTAGTCCGGCCCATCAAGGTCAGGTACATACATCTTGATACCAAAGAGCATT
Organism: Lissotriton vulgaris; assembly: GCF_964263255.1. Taxonomy (NCBI): domain Eukaryota; kingdom Metazoa; phylum Chordata; class Amphibia; order Caudata; family Salamandridae; genus Lissotriton; species Lissotriton vulgaris. The sequence goes on along the minus strand of NC_141694.1, from coordinate 1,201,077,596 downwards.
TCGTATGGGGTCCGCCCACCCAGAGACCTTCTAGGGAGATTATTAAGCGCACGCTGCACGCCTATGAGGTGGGCTAGCCAGTTTCTACCAGTACCTATAACTCGGGCTGTCAAAGATTGCTTTAAGTCGCGGTTCATTCGTTCTACTACACTATTACCCTCAGGTCTGTAGGGACTTGAAAACTTGACTTGGACTCCCAACGAAACCATAGCAGCCTTGTATGCCTTAGAGGCAAAAGCCGGGCCCTGGTCCGAATGGAAAGTACCACAGGCAAAAATTCCCACAAAGACACGCAAATCCTTAATGACAGTCCGCGAATCAGCGCTTCGATGCGGCCATACCCATACAAAGCGTGTGCATGAATCAACTGCTACTAAGATGTATTTAAACGCAGTATCAGAAGAAAAAGGACCGCAGTGATCCAAATAAACGCAACCAAGCGGTTTATTAGAGATGTACAACTGTGTCTGAGGCGGACGCGCAGCAGTAGAAGGCTTAATCTGCTGGCAAATGTTACATTGAAGAACATATTCACGCGTCTGTTTGTACAAACCCCGCCACCAGAATCTCTGTTGTAGCTGAGTTACAGTGGCCGAGACGCCCGCATGCGCAGACGCCACACCTTCATGTGCCGCTGTAATCAAAGCAGCTCTGCGATCTGAGTTGGGAACTAAACGCTCGCCAACTTCAGGGATTTTCACATAAGGAACCTTATCGGGACTTAAGTGGTATGTGTATTTAGAAGGGAATCCCGCAGGATATTTACCTCCCTTCTCCGTTGCAGCTACAGCTGCCAAGATGTCATCATCGATTTTGCTTTTGGACCTCGTGACTGCCGCGACTAAGTATTTTGATACAGCTGACTTCGCTGCTTCGTCAGCAAGCGAGTTGCCAACAGCGTGGACCCCCACGTGCTGATGACCGAGAGTATGAATCACAAACACGAGTGGCAGCTTCTCTTTAAGTTCCGCCACTCGGACCCAGATTGTTTTATGTTTTATTGTGCTACCTTTGGAGTCACGAAAATCATTCTGAATCCAAAAGAACAAGTTTTCATTGTAAGACTGGACACAGTAGTAAGAATCACTTACGATTAAAGTCGTCACACTAGGATCTGCGAACTCCAATGCAAGCATCAGAGCACGAAGCTCTGCCAATTGTGCGGTGCAGTCTCCAAGCGTCTGCGTGTGCACGACACTGGACTTGAACTCATCGTTCACCATGGCACCGACCACAATGGCGCAAGCGGAAACGTAGGCATGTTTAGAGCCATGCGCAACCTGCGCCGAACCATCAGTGTAAATGATGCAATGGAAATCCTCCAACGGCCGCATTGCTAATGGAGCAGGATGAACAAACTCATACTGTAAATACTCCTGGGACCGTAAGGTGGCGTCAAAAATAAACGTGACATCCTGGGACGTCAAGGACGCAGCCCATTGAATCCACCGAGGGTGCAAAGCTTTGGAATTAGGTACACTGGCTTTCGTAACCGCCTCTAAGGCAGGGCACGGGGTAACAACCAACATGCGCTTTCCTTGTGACAGGGCACGTTCCTTAAGAATTGCCATCTGCACAGCCGTTAAAACTTTCTCCACAGTGGAAAAACGCAATTCAGCCTACAGTGTGACTTGTAAGCAATAGGTACTGTATCTCCTTCATTAAAAGTCAGGTACGTGAAACCCACCGCCCCAGGGATAATTCTTATCACCAGGTTGGTCTGGTTATCACGAGTCTGTAAGTATTCAGAAGCGAGCAAATCAGCCTGTAAAGACTGCAGAATGGCCGAATGCTCAGGCAGCCAGCATGATTTGGAAAAAGATGGTTGTATCAAAGCATACAAAGGCTTGATACGCTGGGCATATTCCGGAATGTAAGTCCTCCCGAAATTCAGAAAACCCAGAAGAGATTGTAATTTTTTCAGTGTTGTCGGAGAGCACAACTGTGCACATTTCTCCAGGAAATGGGGTGCTAAACCCTTCCCTTCATGGTTAAGCTCGTAACCTAGAAACAACACTGTGTACTCTGCAATGTGCGACTTTGCAAAGTTAAACTTGTAACCCATGTCAGCAAAGTTACAAATTATGCTATTTACTCGACACAGATGCTCCCAAAGATCGTCGTCTTTGAGATAAATGTCATCCACATACGAACAAGCAACTGGGTCGAAGCTCTCCAAAAGAGAGACTATGCGCGCGGAAAAAACTCCCGGACTGTTCTTGTAGCCCATTGGGAGTCGTTTAAACATTTTTTGCACTCCGGCGCACGTAAAACTGGTCCATTGGGAACTTAGACCATCTAATCTATGTGCATAAAAACCATTGGAAATGTCAAGCGTGGTTTTGAACCGTTTACGCTCAAGACTATTCACTAACGCAGAGCCGTGCGTATTCTGTACTGCACAGTTACGGCAATGCGAGTTCAAATGCCTATAATCCAAAACCAAACGATATGATCCGTCCGGTTTGTTCACAGTAAAAAGAGGGTTATTCATCGGTGACACACACGTTTCAATTACACCTTGATATTCCAATTGTTCAAGGATAGCCGCGACTGAAGCTTTCGCTTCACGCCGTATGGGATACTGTGGTTGAGGCTGTGGCTGTGACCGTAACGGAATCTCATGGCTTGGTGACAATTTATCCCAGCCACATTGATTGCGGTACACAGCCGGCGCAAGCGCCAGAGCCCACTCTTCTGCAAAATGCAGCGCCTCCACCCTCGGCACCGTGTGCGCGAAGCTGGGTAGGATTACCTCCTCCCCTCGCGGAGCTGCGAGAACAAAAGGTGGGGGCCAGTCAGCCTCCGAAAGCAAAATGTCATACGTAGACGAGAGATTTTCCCAAAATACCCCTTTTACAGTTCGCTGCATGTCACCTTCAATTAACAGGACAATTTCAAAAAGTCTTTCAGGGGGAGCAACATGCGTATCTGCAGTTTCAATCACAACAAAAGTTTCAGTCGCTGTCACCTTCAACAGTGGACAGAGGGCCTCTCTCACTATGGTAATCTCTGCAGTGCTGTCCAGCAAGGTCAGAGCCCACGTCAGATTCCGAAGCCGCGTTCTCACTATCTGGGGCATAACGATGCGCGGTCAGGGCAGCGACTTTCTTCGTGGCAAACTGAGGTCTCTTGGGCGTAGAGCCTTCCTGCTGATCTCCACTGGAACGCGGGCGGGGCTGACCACGTCCTTGCTGGCCACCCCGGCCCTTGCCCCCCCCTCCACCACCGGTTGACGGAGCCGATGAGTCCTGAAAGGAACGAGGAGAGCGTTGTTCAGAAGCCTGAAACCTCTCAGGCGATTTAATCATCGCGCGGTCGCGCAAATCATAAACACGATCCGACTGCGCAGGCAATGGAGACGCAGGAGCAGAAACCTGTATTTGTTGTTGTTGTTGCTTACCCTGATTCTGCTTTTTAGGCCAATTTTGTTTCTTGGACTTTTGTTGACCACTAGTTTCCGATGTCTGACTCTGGGGCTGTTTCTTCTCCTTATCAGGAAAAGTTTTAACCCCCTTTGCATTGCGGCCCACCATTGCGTAAGCATGCACAATAATCTTTGCTAACTGTCGGGGTCGGTCGGGCTCGGGAACCAACGCTAATGCGTTAGCAACTTGAAAGTTCACTGCATCCCCCTTGACATTCGCAAGGATCACACCGCAAACCACTTCAAAGGAGCCACACAGGCGCATGCCCAATTCAACAGCCGCCTCCGGTCCATGTTCGTCCTGAACACGTTTAAGGACCCCACCTAGATTGGTCACAGACGGGGAGCCATAGCACCTCGAATAGACCGCTGCAAAAGTTTTTCCCCAGGTCTCACAGTCAGCAAGGTCAGGAGCCAGATCTTTCGGCAAACTTAGTGTAAGAATCCGGTGTTTATCACCCGGACTCGTATTAGGAAACACAGCTTCCAGCTGGCCGAATTTCTCAGCAAGCCAGAACGGAAAATCGTCCTTTTCCTGGGGCTTCTTACCCATCACGGAATTAACCATGACCGGGTTGATTTTCAGACCAGCATGTTCTGCTCGAAGCTGTGCGCCTCTAGGGGCCGCGTCTTGAACATTACGTCCAATGTAATGAACAAGCGCTCTAATCACTCCCACCGCGACTTCATGAAGAAGCCGCAGTTCACCTACGTTACATGCGTTACGTCTAGGGTGAGGAGTAAATCCACCCAAAGCAGGCCAACTAGTGCCTGCAATGGACAAAGGACCTAACCTCGGAGCGGTCATAGCGTGCGGTAGGGCGCCACCAAACCAAACTCCATGCTGCCAAGCGTCAATAGGCACCTCCAGTGCTCTGTACGGAGCGTACGCCGCCGGTACAACCGAAGCAGTGTATGTGTGGAACACACCAGTATTTGCGTCCACCTCCGGAAATGTCACCCACGAATAAAACAGTTCGTACGGGTAAGCATGTTCCGCGCTCACCACCAGAACCACAGCCAAGCCATCCAAAGGAACATCATACATCCGCAAATGGTCACGCACCGCAATGCGACTATGCTGCGGGATGTCCACGGGCTGAGCCATGCTAGCACAGGAATGAGAAAAAACAAATTATACTTTGTAGCACAACTGGGTAGTAATTCAAAGAAACCGTTTTAGACAGATTCAAGCTTGAAAATGACCTATTTCAAAAATAGGTAGGTTTTTCCGACACTGCCGTTTTCCGGAAACGGGAATGTAGGCGTTAAGGTTTGAATGATATACTACTCGAGTGTCATGTTATAGGGCCAACCAACGTTTGGGCGCCATGTCGCAGGGTTTCCGTTCTCTCACAGAACTGTGCTCAGAGACCTAGAACCTGGGTGAGTCAGGGTGCCCCACAACTCACCTATGTTTCAGAAATCCCCTTACCAGGCTAGCTACAGTATCTCATCGGCAGTGAATACTTCCCGATGTCTTAGACAATCCAGAACATGAACTTAGAATACCTCAGGTATCGTGGAACACATGAACACTCTTTCGTTATATTATCATTCCAAACCGAAACTGGGAGGCAATGAGAACACGTGCAAGTTTGAAATGTTTATTTTTTCAATGCAACATTCTCAAACGCAGTATCTTGTATAATATCAACATACATATTATAAAAATCAGAGTCAGCAGCATAGTCACTAATCCATAGTAAGCAAACTGTGATAACATATTATGATGCAAAATCTATAGAATTCTGTATCACCTATATTTCGCGCACCCTAATTAGCATATTATATTATATCTAAGAAGGTCTCATCTGGGCTTTAGCTGGGCGAACGCATACCTCAAATTCTCAGTAGGAGGAGATCACATCAACAGCTACCAGCTCTCAGCATGTCCAGCATCAAGTGTGTTTTCTAATTCCCTGTAACTGTATCTTGAACTCACGTAAAGCCCAAAGTTGGCACAAACATTATTTGTGTTATGACTAACGTAGTGCGAGGATCAGGCCTACAATAACCTTGTGTTAGAGTGTGCAGTTCTCAGTGTGCAGACAGTTGTACCAAGTGTTCCAGGCACGACTGATACCAGTACAATAATATATTATTCTGAAGTAAATCACATCTTTCGTCTAGGTTAAAAGCTGTAATAACAATTAGGTGTCGTGTGCAAACCGAAGCAGAAAGAAAATATGGCGTTTAAACATTTAACAAGCACATGCTAACTTAACACAACCTATGGAAACGTAATAACCATATGACAACTTGGGCAACTAATCAATAGCCCATATAGCCACTCATATAGCTAATAATCAACACGTGCAGCAGCTTGCACAACAACAGACATAATGATGCCAACATTCAGACAGTTTAGTCACTAACCCATGCATTCAGTAAGACGCATTTAATCACTCACTCATACAGTCAGTCACGCACCTACTAAATCCTTCATCCAGACACTTATACATCCACTCATTCTTCAATATGTAAAACATATTTAAACTTTACAGAAACACAGTCACTGGATGAGCGCTCCTGAGTGAAATATAAAAAAAAGAATATACTTTAAAAAAATATATATTATATTAATATACAATATAGGATTCATTTTTAGAAAAACATACCTTTCTAAGCTATAGATATTTGTGAAAAAATAACCTTAGAAATTCACTAACAAACACATAGGTATGAGTCCATATAAAAAGTTAGGAATTAGCACTTAAAAAACCTATAAATTCACTGAAAAAACCATAGGTTTCACACCAGTTATAGTTAGGAATTAGCATTTAAAAAACCTATGAAATTCACTGAAAAAACCATAGGTTTCACACCAGTTATAGTAAGATTGAAATTTTACTGACATAAAACCATTGAAATTCCCACGTTATACTTAGTTGGACTCACTATAACTTGCGCGTGTAATGCACTGCTGATGACATCACATATTACATCACTCATGACATGGTCAGTGATATCACTCATGACATCACTGATGACACCATCCTTGTGACAGAGTGACTGACCTCCTTTCACTGTAAAGTAACCCTTGAAACACATATGCAAAAATAGAAACTAACATTTACAAAAAAGCGGAGATACCTATACCAGTTACATCAACCAATTCAGTAATTCCACCATTTATATACACATCCACTCATTCACCAACAGTTCTATATAGTCATTCATACATATACTCACTTATCATATGTAGTGAGACACCTTTACATCCGTTAACACACCGACAGTCTTCCAAAAGTTGCTCACACACATACTCACACATGCAAATAAACTATTGAACATCCATTTTTTTGCATATACAGCTATACACACACTACCACCTTACTTCTAAGGAAACTTACAAATACTTACTCTCTTAAACAATCACTTATAGAAACACATACTTATTAAAACAAGAACTCTTTCAATCTCTCACTCTCACATATAGTCACTTATATACATCAATACTCACATATACTAGATTAAAACATATGTAGTTACTGATAAAGACACTAGTGAGACAGTCATTCACTTACTAACACATACATATACACACTCATTCACCCATACAGTCCGGCACATATGCTGTCTTCAAAACACATACAAACAGTGAGTCAGTCATTGATGCATCTATGTGCTAAGTAACACCCCCACCAAATCAAACAGACAATTATAAAGATACTAAAAAAATCTAATAACCCATATACACACACATGTAGCTACTCACCAACCCATGCAGCCACTTATACACAAAGTGAAACACAGATACATATATTTAAATATTTAAACATTACTAGCTAATATATGTATTCACTAAGATACACTTAATAAGCTAGTTAACCAATGATTTTTTTTTAAAAAACATCCATTTAGACACTTATTTAAACATTTATTCTTCCATTGACCTTTACATATACATATATAAAACATATTTATTTTTCAGAAAGGCACACATTCACTGGATGGTGTCATCAGTGATGTCATGAGTGATGTCACTGACCATGCCATGAGTGATGTAATATGTGATGTCATCAGCAGTGCATTGCACGCGCAAGTTATAGTGAGTCCAACTAACTATAACGTGGGAATTTCAATGGTTTTATGTTAGTAAAATTTCCACCTAACTACAACTGGTGTGAAACCTATGGTTTTTTCAGTGAATATATATATATAGTTGTTATACTGGTTTATTTAAAATACATTAAAAATAATAATATAGATTAAAATTAATATTTTTGAGAATAGTTATATAATATATATGTGTACATAAATATATACACCTTCATATATATGTGTGTACGCTTGTTTAATTAAGTATGTATTTATGTATATATATATATATCTTTGAATATTACTTAAACATATTTAATTTACATTATATACATTTTCAGGAGTGCGTTCCAAAAAGTGATGTTTCCTACCATGACAAATCCATAATTACCTCTTTAAAGTTGCCAGGACTAATCACTGTCTAAAGTTATTGAAAAATAATAATAATAAATAAAGTGAATTTTTAAGGTTTTTTAAATGCTAATTTCTAGCTATGACTTGCCTGAAACCTAAGTTTTTTCAGTGATATATATATATATATATATATATATATATATATATATATATATATATATATATATATATATATATATATATATATATATATATTTGATTTGTTATACTGGTATATTTAAAATACATTAAAAATATTAATATAGATTAAAATGTATATTTTTGAGAATAGTTATATAATGTATGTGTACATAAATATATACACCTTCATATATATGTGTGTGGCCTTGTTTAATTAAGTATGTATATAAATGTAAATGTAAATGTAAATGTAAAGTGTTTTATAGCGCGCTCAATTACTACCGGAGTATCCTGGCGCGAATGACCGCTGGGGAACCCGTCCTGGCTTTCCCTGTGAGATATATATATATATATATTACCTACTGGCTATCGCCAGTAGGTATATATAGTTAGGATTAATTCCCTATGGGATTTCTGAAAATTCTATGTCTAATAACTTTGGCGTTTGTGGACGGAATCGGCTGAAATTTTCAGGAAAATGGCACATTTTGTTTCTGAGCAGCCCCTGAAAATTTGGTGGGGTTTCGTCAAGGGGGGGCCGAGAAAAAAGGGGGGTCCCAAAACGCGTTTTTCCCATTCATTTTTCCATAGGGCCTTTGGCCTCACTTTTAGCTCGAACGGCTGAATGGATTTGCACGAAACTTGGCAAAATTGTAGGGACTGTTAGCCCGATGTGCCTTTGCTAGGTCTCAATATATGTGCTTCAGTGGATTTTGAGAAATTAACGTTTAAATCAAGATATATATCTGTAACAGCGCTCCGGGCAGCGATCCGGTCCGCTTACTTTTCGCTTATCGGAACTTTGCGCGCAGAAAGCTGATTGGCTCTCCGGTGTCTGTCAACATTCTAAACAGTCCGGAGCGGCCGCCATCTTGTCTCTCGGTAGGATCGAGAGAGAAGAAGAGGTGAAAAACGAAAGGGGAATTTAATGAAAGGGGGCAAGGTATCCCCCTCTTGACCCCCTAGGAATGTTGTTGGGGTTATTAAAGGGTCCCGTGGGGAAAAAAAAAAAAAATGATTTTTCACGGTAGAAGCGCTTCACGGGCCGCGAACTGGTAGCGAAACGGGAATTCGCCATTTTGTGCTTCGTTAATTAAATTACTAGGTATAAGTGGGTGCGGGAGACGTATCCTAATCCCCTATGTTTCCTGAGGGTGGCTGAGGAGGCTGATATATGTTGATACATCTCTTCCAGCGGCTGTGCGTGAGCTTTTTTTTTGCTGCGTGACAGTCCGGAGCGGCCGCCATCTTGTCTCTCGGTAGGATCGAGAGAGAAGAAAAGGTGAAAAACTAAGGGGGAATTTAATGAAAGGGGGCAAGGTATCCCCCTCTTGACCCCCTAGGAATGTTGTTGGGGTTATTAAAGGGTCCCGTGGGGAAAATAAAAAAAAAATGATTTTTCACGGTAGAAGCGCTTCACGGGCCGCGAACTGGGCCGCAAACTGGTAGCGAAACGGGAATTCGCCATTTTGTGCTTCGTTAATTAAAGTACTAGGTATAAGGGGGTGCGGGAGACGTATCCTAATCCCCTATGTTTCCTGAGGGTGGCTGAGGAGGCTGATATATGTTGATACATCTCTTCCAGCGGCTGCGCCATCTTGCCTTTTTTCGAATGCCACAATTTTGTCGTGCACGGCAGCCATTTTAGATGCCAGGCTGGTCCCAGGCTATCACCTAACCCTGCGGATGTAGTTTATGGCCCCAGCTGTAGAGAATTCAGACATGCCAATCCTCCTGATTCAGGCGTGTGACTACTGTTTCAGTGCTAGTCTCCCGCCTCCCGATTTCTGCAAGCAAAAACCCGGGGGCATATTACGAACAACTAGCGATAATTTTTGTCTCTAACTTGTTTAGAGACAAAAATTATCGCCGCACATCGGCGATTTTTATCGCAGATAAACCTTGCTATTATCGCAGAAAAGTCAGCGATATTCATGTATTATCGACCTAATGCTCTTAGCCATGTTATCCACCTCCCATTGGATAACATGGCTAAGAACTGCTCAGGGCAGGTGTTAGATTTTGGAGATATTCGCGCTTAGCGCGAATATCTCCAAAAGTTGGTAATAGAAGGTAGCGGTGTTAGGGACTGTTTCTAGTCGCTAACATCTTGGCACGCCACTTTGCATGTCATTAGTGATAAGTATCACTGACATGCAAAGCGGGGCCCAAGATGGTCGCAATCTCCTTTTAGCTGTCACTAACTGGTGTTAGCGACAGCTTGGTAATAGGGAGATAATTTTATCTCCGCTTTCAAGGCTTTTAAAGCCAAAAAAGCGGAGATAAACCCCCTTGATAATATGCCCCACGATTCCTTGGGGGTTTCAGCTGACAGGGCTTGGTATTGGGTTACATGGTAATTTTTCCAGGAAACGTCAGAGGGTCGATGCAGGGGTTCTAGAAGAGGTGATAAACCATTTAAGCCTCATGAACAAGCGCATGGTCTTTTAAAGATTTGTGAAGTACTCGGAGCGGCGGTGTGTGTGTGTGCCCTCTTTCAGGAGCGGGCGGGGGGGCACTGCCAGCAACTTGCCAGGTCAGGTAGTGTTCAACACGTGCATCACCCTTTCTCTGCTTGCTATTGCGCTCCATGCTTCGGAAAGGTAAGAAAAAGAACGTGCATTTGAGTTTGAAATGTCCGATCCTGCAGCAGCACACTTCCAAAGCCCACACATGACAATAACCCGATTCAAGGCCCCATTCACCCGTTTTAAAAAAAATAGATAACACTCCAACAAAGTAAGGTTATAAAACTTTATTAACTACTAACTTTAACGAACGGAACAAAAACTAAAAACATTTAAACATTTCTCAACACAAAAAGCAACAATGGTTAGAAGCTGTCTTTTGTGCGAATAGTCCCAAGGCAGCACAACGTGCAGAGTTCTGGACGGCACCCAGGTGATGTCGCCTGGGTGCCGCACTGGTTTAGGGATCCTACAATGCAGCACAGAAAAACAGCATGGGGCGTCCCGGGTGGTGCGGGGGGAGGCCTCGTCAGTAGCGGTCTGTGTCCAGTGTCACATGGCTGACACAACATGTACGACAGGCACCCAGGTGATGTCCAGTAAACTGCCGCACTGGTTTTGGTATCCTACAATGCTGCTCCGAAAATTGGCGTGCGGCGGCCCGGGGGGGGGCGTGGGGGAGCCGGCGTGAACGGGCCTCCCCAGGTGGCGGCCATCTAGCTGAGTTGCGCCCGCTCTTGCGGCTACAGCGTCTCGCTCACCATGTTGTTGAGTTGCTCCCACTCTTGCAGTGCAGCGATAGGCGGCTGCCACAGGGCTCTTAAAATGGCGGACGGCTCCTCGGTTTTAGGCCTGGTCCACTGAAATGGCCCTGGGACACTTTGGAACTCGGACGCTTGCCTGCTAGGGCTTGGGCTCCATTCTCGAAAAGCGTTCCCTCAGCCGTGAAGATTGTATAAAAGTCTTGGGGGCCCCCGACTCCCGCAGGCTTCCGGTGGGGAGCGGCTGCCATGATTGCTCGCGGAATGACCACGACGGAGCCACGAGATGGTGGTGCTCTCATGCTGACGCCAGCTTCAGTCTGAATGATCCAGAAACAAGGTGGGGCTTTCATCGTTTGGGAAAAAAAAATGTTCTAAACCAATGAAAAGTGTTATTTTTAGGTCATATGACCAAGCCTTCCATCTTTAGGAAACCAAAAGTAAAATGAACCAATGAAAAGTTTTATAAACAAGTCACATGACCTGTTATGCGGCATAGGGCTACAAAAAGCGTAGAAAATCCGTTGGCACGTGAGGCGGCGTCAGTAGCGGACCGATGTGCGAATAGGCCGAAGGCAGCACAACGGGCCGAGATCCGGATGGTACCGAGGTGGTGTCCAGCAAATTGCCGCACTGGTGTGGCAATCCTACAATGCTGCGCCGAAAGACGGCGTGTCCAGCTGAGTTGCGGTCACTGTTGCGGTACAGTGACTCGAACGCGCCGAGATCCGGATGGCACCGAGGTGGTGTCCAGCAAATTGCCGCACTGGTGTGGCCGTCCTACAATGCTGCGCCGAAAGACGGCGTGTCCAGCTGAATTGCGGTCACTGTTGCGGTACAGTGACTCAAACGCGCCGAGACCTGGATGGCACCGAGGTGGTGTCCAGGAAATTGCCGCACTGGTGTGGCCATCCTACAATGCTGCGCCGAAAGACGGCGTGTCCAGCTGAGTTGCGGTCACTGTTGCGGTACAGTGAGTCGAACGCGCCGAGATCTGGATGGCCCCGATGTTGTGTCCAGCAAGTTGCCGCACTGGTGTGGCCATCCTACAATGCTGCGCCGAAAGTCGGCGTGGGGTGCCCCGTTGGCTTATGAGGTGATGTCAGTAGTGGACCGATGTGTGAATAGGTCGGAACCAGCACAAGGCACCAAGATCCGAATGGCAATTCCTGGATGTTGAGTGCCTCAGTTGAGAGTTCTGAGCAGTGCTTGTAAGACTGTCTGAAGCTTATTTGCACCTGCTGCAGCTTCACTAGGTCCGGCGGAACTTTTTTCCTTTTCCTTTCTGCTTCTTTTCCTACAATGCGTTTCATCTGAAGACACGACCAGGTCCCTGAATGTGTGCAGGGGGACGCTATTGATTGAATGAAAATGGCGGCTTGACACAAAGCTGACTCAAGCGTTACTGTTGGTGCTATACAGAAAAAAATTGGTTTTCAGTTTGTACATTCTTCAGGTTTTTTTTTTCCATCCAAGTCTGATTGAGAGTTTGTAGAAAAATGGCTTCAGATTTTCCACATACTACTCTTCAACATTCTTCCTAAATGTAACAATGTGAAACTCACTAGGAGAACGGCTGTTTCTGTTTCCTTTCAAAATGCTGCCAACAATATTTTCTGAATGGAAGACACCATCTTGTAGCATAAAGGGCCGAAAGGGGTTCTGGTCTGGCCGATGGTTGGTGGAGACATTTTGACTATATCTTGGACCTGCCCGGCCTCGCCCAAAATGGCGCCGGTATAAATGGGACTCGTAACTCCTTGCCCGCAAATGTATATATAGAAAATGTTATTGTAAGTGGCCCTGTTCTATTTTAATTACAAAATGTATGTCCACCGATTCCGCAACTGTTAGACACCTTAGTTCTTGCAACCTAATGGCCCGCTCGTTACGTTCCTCTACAGTGTAAATGTCTCCTCATCATATACGATTTCAGTTTGCTCCGTGGCCGGCCCACGTGGTTATAGGCCCGTATTTGTATACTGACATTTTCACAATAAAGGTTTTTAAAACAAAACACGGTAGTAGTATTTACATTGGTAAAGTTTTTACTTTTAGTGACTGTTTTCGAATCAGTAAAAGGCAAGTGAAATAAAGCAGTCCAATTACATGACGGAAAAAAGGTATAATATGTAGGAACGCAGTAAAGATAAATGGTCAAGGGCAGTTGTGTTTTTCATGTCTGCAACATAAAGTGATCGATAAGAATCTGATAATCAGGCGTATCGGCGACTAAGACAGCAGGCCGAATCTCTTTTACTCAACGGCTCCGTCATGGAAGGAAGAAACGCCCTTTTTCTCGAAAAAGGAATATATTTTACTTGCAAGACAGTTGTAAATTTTCCGGGAAAGTACATTAGCCTGGAATATTATAACATATGTTTGAAAAAAAAAATATTGTTCGAAAATAATAAAAAGCGTAATTTTTAGGTCATATGACCAAGCTTTTCATCATTAAATTAACAAAAGTAAAATGAACCAATGAAAAGTTTTATTAACAAGTCACATGACCTGTTATGCTTACGTTACGCGCTGCGCGCCGCGCCTCGGATCACTTCCGGGTGCGCTAATGCGGCGTGTCATAAAACGCATTACGCGACAACGTAGGTCAAGAATATAGTCTAAATGTCTCCACCAACCAGCGTTCAGAACACAACCCCTTTCAGCAGTCCAAAAAGTTCTGTTAAATGACAACAGAGGGGACAGGCAACAAGAACCATCAGTCAAAGAGGGGAGGGCAAGTTCTTTTCTTCCGGGTCATGTTGGGGCGCTACCGGAACTGATCGAATTGGTAGTCTATAGTGTTTCTGGATGTTTCAGACTAAAGCTGGCGTCAGCATGAGACCACTACCATCTCGTAGCTCCGTCGTGGCCATTCCACGAGCAATCATGGCAGCCGCTCCCCACCAGAAGCCTGCGGGAGTCGGATGCCCCCAAGACTTTTGTAGAATCTTCACGGCTGAGGGGACGCTTTTCGAGAATGGGACCCAAGCCCTAGCAGACAAGCGTCCGAGTTCCAAGGTGTCCCAGGGCCATTTTAGTGGACCAGGCCCAAAACCGAAGAGCCGGCCGCCATTTTGAGAGTCCTGTGGCAGCCGCCTATCGCTGCACCGCAAGAGCGGGCGCATCTCAACTACATGGTGAGCGAGACGCTGTAGTCGCAAGAGCGGGCGGTAAACAGCTGAATGGCGGAAGAGGCACAGTGTAGCAAAAGCGGGCGGAATGGCAACTAAAACGATAAAGGGGCGCCCCACTACAGCTTGTCTTCAGGTCAAACGGATTGTGGGACAAGGTCCAGAATTGAAGAGTCATCAAAAGGCAAAAAGTTCCGCCGGACCCCGGGAGCCGGCCGCCTATGTCGGGGGCGATCTCAGGCTACACCAGTGCTATAAGACTTGGGGAGGGTGTCGGAGCCAAGCGTCTTCTACGAGTCCATGGCCATCACACCGCCCCTCAGGGGCCTCCGTCAAGCTGTTTAGGAAGGTAACATATCACATTGTTTTCTAATGCAGTCAGGTCCACAAACGACACTCACTTACTTTGAGAATAGTGAAGCTGCAGTAGGTGGAAATAAGCTTCAGACAGTGTTACAAGCACTGCTCAGAACTCTTAACTATGGCACCCAACATCCAGAACTTATGCTATTTGAGAATGGCAGTGACATCGAAGCATCTCAGGGACCAAAACCATTAACGTACTTTCACGTATGAAAATCTTACTTGGGGAGGGGGCAGGAGCGAAGCGCCCCCTCCCAGTCAGCGCCACCACACCGTATGTTGAAAATCTGAAGCCATCGTTCTACAAAGTCAACCAAACTTGGATTGAAAAATCTAGAAAAATGTACAAACTGAAAACCAGTTTTGGTCTGCATAGCATCAGTAGCAACGCTTGAGTCAGCTTTGTGTCAAGCCGCCATTTTGATTCAACAAAGCACAGGCATTGAAAAAGGCTGAAATTCAGAACTCTAAACTATGGCACCCAACATCCAGGAGCTTGCCATCCGGATCTTGGAGCCTTGTGCTGTTTTCGATCTATTCACACATCGGTCCACTACTGACATCATCTTATAAACCAACGTTATGTAAATAGTTTTTTAATAAAATGTTTTACCCTGTTTCTTTGCTGGTGTGTTGTCTATATTTTTAATATTTGCATAGGGTTTGTCGTTATTTTGTGCGGGATGGGTGATGGAGCCGAGCTGTCTTGCAGCCCTCATGGTGTGGAGCTCAGTTCATCTCACTATTTTCGTATTTCTCATGAAGGGTTGTTCCTAATATTTCTATTTTAGCGAGGTCAAAAAGAGATCCAATTAGTGGCTTACTGATTTTGCTCGATTACTTTTATTTTTTTACACGATTTTTCACTATCTGCAAAGACTAAACAGAGTATTGCGACTTTGTGCTTGTTTGTAAATAGAGAATGATCCAAAGAGAACCAATTCTAAAACAGTAAATGCTTGGACAACAATCAATCAAATGGAGAGACAAGGAGGCACGACGGATTACAACGGGGGTAAAGGCCTGCGTTAACTACCCTTCAGTATCTGCAAAGAGAGAGTACTACTAAGACAAAAGAGGGGAGGGGGGGGGGTGCAGCGTTCAAAGCACATCAGCGTGCATAAATACGAAAATGTTTTTATCTATCACGTACTTGACATTTTAAAGCTTTTCATATTTGCTATTAAAAAACCAATGAAATTCACAGAAAAAACCATAGGTTATAGTGGATATATAGTTAGGAATTTGCATTTACAAAACCTTGAAAATTCAATGAAAAAACCATTGGTTTTAGGCCATATATAGTTAGGAATTAGCATTTACAAAACCTTATTTTACTCGCATAAAACCATTGAAATTCCATATATAGTTAGAAGCGCTAACTATATATCGCGCACCCGCAATCCACTGCTGATGATGTCACATATTACATCATTCATGACATGGTCAGTGACATCACTGATGACATCACTGATGACATCTCAAATGACATCACTGATGACATCACTGATGACAACTCAAATGACATCACTGATGACATCTCAAATGACATCACTGATGACATCACTGATGACAACTCAAATGACATCACTGATGACATCTCATTTGTCATCACTGATCACATCACTCATGTGATAATACAATGAACCTCTTCAGACTCTAATATAACCTTACATACACTCAGTATAAACAGACACTCACAGACTGTCACTCATCCATGGAGTTACTCACACACCTAGTCAGTCATGCAAAGAATCAATCACACCTCCATTTCCTCAACTATACAGTTATACACATCTTACTTATTCAAACATATAATAACACATATTTACTCTCTTATATAATCCCTGATACAAGCTCACAGTGATCGATACAGCCACTCACACATTCACTGGCTCTTATGTTCAGTTATTTATATATTTCAACTCTCACATGTATTGTGTTTTACATACGTACTTACTTGCACATGTAGCAATGAGAAATCCATTCACTCACCAACACACCCATGCACAGTCAACCGCCCATATAGCTGTTTCCACATGCACTCATGAACTCATACTCCTAGTGAATCAACTGCTTACACATCTTTGCACAGAGTCACGCACCTCCCAGCCACCCACACACACACTCAGCCTCCCATTCAAATACTTGGGCAACCAATCAATAACCCATATGGCCACTCTTATAGCTACTGATCAACACATGCAGCAGCTTACACAACAACAAACATACTGATGCACAAATTAAGACAGTTTAGTCACTAACCCATGCACTCAGTGAGACACATTTAATCACTCTTTCATACAGTCAGTGATGCACCTACTAAATTCTTCATCCAGACACTTATACATCCACTCATTCTTCAATATGTAAAACATATTTAAACTTTACAGACACATACAATCACTGGATGTTGTGATCAGTGATGTCATCAGTGATGTCATTTGAGATGTCATCAGTGATGTCATCAGTGATGTCACTGACCATGTCATGAATGATGTAATATGTGACATCATCAGCAGTGGATTGCGGGTGCGCGATATATAGTTAGTGCTTCTAACTATATATGGAATTTCAATGGTTTTATGCGAGTAAAATAAGGTTTTGTAAATGCTAATTCCTAACTATATATGGCCTAAAACCAATGGTTTTTTCATTGAATTTTCAAGGTTTTGTAAATGCAAATTCCTAACTATATATCCACTATAACCTATGGTTTTTTCTGTGAATATATATATATATATATATATATATATATATATATATATATATATATATATATATATATATATATATATATATATATATATATATATATATATATATATATATATATATCTTTAAATATTACTTAAACATATTTATTTTACATTATATTAATGGTATATGTTAAAATATTTAATATTTACAGTTTTTGAATAAATATATATTTATTAAAAACAATATTTGTGTACATATTTTTTCGATATTAGTGTAAAACGATCTTGTTTCAATATTTTCATAATTACCATTATATGTACAGAAAAACAATATTTTTGAGATCGATGTTTTTGACGCAATATTTTTGTATCACAATATTTTTGGTTTTGATATTGACCATTTTAGGCCTTATTACGCTGGTCATGTATGATCTATGCACGCATTTGCAGTATATGTGTTTGTCTTCTACATTTTCAGAAAACATATTTAAAGAAACTGTATGTCTTTCACCATTTCAAAGTATCTAATGGTCCATCAATATCTATTTCCCATTTCTTTATAAGCTATGGCAACTGCATGGTTTCAGTTGATATGCAAACCTTGCACAGGTTAGTGGTAAGTTTATACCCTTCTCCTAGAAATAAATTATGCCATTTCATGTGTGTTTTTTTTTGAGGAAGTTTGGCCATGCCATTCACATTTCGCCACTATCCTTGCAAACATTAAGAAATTACCATTATGAATCCCCCTCTGGATGTAGAAGTCCGTAAATCTCTACAATCTCCCATCATCACACAAATGAGCTAGTAAAGTTGGGGCTGTCCTTAATAGTATTTTTGAAATGTGGTACCTGCATTGCTCCCTGAACCCAAAGTAACCTCAGGGTATTAAGTGACATGCATGATAGTCGTTACTCCAGAACAGTTGCTGTAGTACAATATGTGTGGTGTGTAAAAGCTTGATTATGATGCCGTTCGGACTCTCATCTGACTGGGACAGTAGCAGAAGCAGGACCACCCGACTAGACGTTGGCGGTCCCGTTGCCCTGATTACAATATGACCGCCCACACGGCGGTCGCAATGTGTATATTTTCTATTGCACTGTGTGCTGTTGGCTGCAGCACACGTCCCAAAAGAAAATAAACACTCTAACATATCCTGCACCGTGTGCCTGAAACATGGTGCAGGGATCCAAGCCCCATAGCGAAGGGCCAGGGGAGACGGGGACCTGCTAGGGGCCCTCAAAGTCACTTTCCACCTGCCTTTTGATGGCGGGTGAACCACCATTAAAGCGCAGGCAGAAACTGACACTGTAATCCCTATGGCAGTGCCTGAGCAGGCACTACCCTTAATGTAGGGATTACTGACCCTCCAGTGCACCAATGGGCTCCTTAATACCGTCAGAAGAGTGGCAGATAGTCCCTCCGCTGATGCCTCTGCGGCGGGCAGACCGCAGGGGCAGATGTCAGTGGATCGACTCTGACAAGCAATCTGTGTCAGACCAACCAACATAGTAATGAGCCCCATTATCATCTTTTAGCCAAAAGTACATCCCATCAGTGACCTTTGGAAACTGGAGCCAGTGCTTAACTGACTCTAACCTGTTCAACAAAGTTCTGTTTTAGTGATGCACTTCATAGTATTGTGGCTTTAATATATGTAGACATCTAGTCACATGAAGATTTATATTTTAAGAGGTGGATCACCCAGCTGATTTACATTTATGTATGGAAGTGGGTACACTATAGATATAGGTGTGTTGAATTTAATCCTTGAAAAGTTGTCCTCTTCCTTTATGGTGTTATACATATACTGTATTATTATTATGAGGCCTCTACTGTACTGCGGTACAATGTAAGCATACCACAACTTGTTCTCTACCCAAGGCTGCAATACTGTTGTAGTAGTTCAAGAACAGAGTAGAAATCCGTGGTCAAAGAGGACAACCCTGTCTTTTTCCCCATTGTGTTGAACAATGCTCTGAAACTTTTTCATTCTTGTGCACCCTTGCATCCACTCCACTACATAGGAGGAATAACTATTTAATGAGAGCTTGATTCAGCCCAAACCTGTGTAGGGTGTCCAACATAAATCGCCAGCCCACTGCAACATATTCTTTATATACATCCAGTTTAAATTCAACATATGGGATTTATTTGTCTTATGTATCTTCCAGTAGAAGGAAAATACTCATAATCTTATTAGTAATGTCTCTAACTTCGATGAACCCTGCCTGGCCTTTGCCCGCGATGGTGCCAATGACTTTGGAGTGTTGGCCAACTAAGATTCTCCCTAGTGTTTTATGATCCATGTTAATTTTTTGATATGTGACTGTAAGAGTGGCTCTCTTCTGGTTCCTTCCCCTGTTAGTAATGGAGTTATTAACTTTGGAAACAATTCGGGGCCCATGAAAGAAGGATTAATACTCTAACAAGGAAATCAATTGCTTTGAAAAAGGTTTTGGCACCGGGCTCAGTGCTATTAAGCAATAGGATTAGTGCACAAACTCTAGACACACAACAACATGATACACACTAAACCATACCGTTTAGAAAATTATTTTTGATTTTATTTATCTTTTTGAATTTTTTGTAGATAGAAAAAATATATATATAAATAGATTAAATTTATACATTATTTAGACATGAGTTGATGTACATTACAAAATATATTGCACTGGTTACAACTCTATGTTATCTGAACACAAATTGTAATGAACTTAAGGTTATTTCTGCACGACACCACCAATGCGTTTCGGTAAATGCCTTCTTCAGGATTTTCTGTACCAGTGAATACTGTGCTGAATTCTTGAAAGATATTAATAGTCACCGCCCTTCGTCACTTATTGGGTTATAGATTAAACTGACAGCTCTGTATAGCACTTTATCTCACCAAAAATGCATCTTCTTTTAAAAAGTAGTGGTCGGAATATTGGGATGACTTCGACGAGTTGAACCTGTTTTATGTTATCGTTATTGTCTCTGTTCTCAGCCCTGGATTCGATATCTTGATTATTCCTAATGGTCGGAGGTCTCTTGATTATTTCTGTATTCTTATCTAAAATATACTGGAGACTAACTAAGATGATATATTCCTTATTTACTTTTTTGTGCCCCGCTGATGAGTAAAATCATATGATGCGATTCAAGGAACCTGCAGTTTCTTGAGCCACCGTTTTCTACTTCTTTAGCTCCATAACTGTTATGTGATTAATTTCGATCCCTCCAAGGTCACTTGTTTTAAATATCAAGGCCTCAATAAGATCGCGTTCACCTCCTGATTTAAACAAAATGCGATGTGACCAATTAGCTTCCTTTTTTGTAAATAAAGTGGATAAAATTTACCAGGGTATTGAACGTATACAAAAGGACCAAAATCAGTCGAACACGACTATCCTTAGTAGCCCAACCGAGGACTTATGCAATAATATTAATGTATCAGATTCACGTGTCACTGTTAACATGCACGCTACACTAGAAAGCTGGCCTTTGCTGAGTGTTGATTCTGTCATCGACTTACTAAACACAATCAAATCCGGCTCACCAAAAGACCCTTTACCATGTTCTATTCTAAAGCAATTAAATAGGAACGCCATGACTACGATCACGGACCTTCTAAATGCTTCCCTTCAGGAAGAACATGTTCCAGCAGAATGGAAGCATGCAATGGTTCATCCATTGTTGAAGAAAGTTGGAGCTGATCCAAACATGCCCTCACATTTTAGGCCAATTTCTCTTCTGCCAATTTTTTCAAAAATTTTAGAAAAACATGTTCATCAGTCCCTCACTGAGTTTATAAGGACACACAATCTCTTGCCCCCGCAACAATCTGGTTTCCGCGTAGGCTTTTCAACTGAGACTACGTTGCTTGGAGTGACAGAGAACATCCGCGCCATGATGGATAGAGGAGAAACGATTGCACTCGTATTATTAGACCTTAGTGCCACGTTTGATGCGGTGTCACACGCGGTACTTTTACGAACACTCTCCTCTATAGGTATTCATGGCGCTGCTATAAACTGGATTAAGCCCCTGCTAAGCAATCGTACATTTCAAGTCTTCTCCCATTCTGCCTGCTCAGAGACTTTAACTCTTAAGCATGGAGTACCGCAAGGTTCAATTCTAAGCCCATTGCTTTTTAACTTATATATGAGTCCACTTGCCAGAATAGTAGAAGAGGCAGGTTTAAATATGTTTTCCTATGCCGACGATTCTCAGCTCCTTTTCTCTCTCTCTTCAGCAGAAAGCAATCATCCTTCCACGTTAAAACTAGGACTGGGTAAGATCACAGGATGGATGCAAGCTAATTTTCTAAAATTAAACGGCGAGAAAACAGAGCTATTCGTTCTAGGAAGAAATAAAGAACTATGGGGACCCCAGCACTGGCCATCTGAAATGGGCCCTCTTCCAATGCCAGTCTACAGGCTCGAAATTTAGGTGTCATCATTGATGAATCTTTGAATATGCACCAGCAAGCCGTTAAAACTTCAGCCACCTGTTTTTCA
Source organism: Lissotriton vulgaris (assembly GCF_964263255.1). Taxonomy (NCBI): domain Eukaryota; kingdom Metazoa; phylum Chordata; class Amphibia; order Caudata; family Salamandridae; genus Lissotriton; species Lissotriton vulgaris. Next base: position 1,201,055,661 of record NC_141694.1, on the reverse strand, counting down.
GTCTTAAAATGGCTTAAAAAAATCTGTTGGATGCTACCTGATTGTACAAAAAAAACAGTTATTAATGCTTTGGTAACTTCAAGGCTTGATTATAGCAATGTGCTATATTTAGGGGCAAAGAAAACTACGATCAGAAGGATGCAAATGGTGCAAAATGCGGCGGTGAGACTCTTATTCAAAATTCCTATGTCTTGCTCTACTTCTAAATACATTCGTGACCTACATTGGCTGAAAGTCGAAAATAGGATTAAGTTTAAATCCTTGTGCTTCATGCATAAAATCTCAACTGGCACTGCCCCAAAATACTTGCAGAAACTTGTCCGTCCTTACCAACCATCTAAGACCCTTAGGTCAGCAACAGCCAATAACTTTGTGATCTCTAAAATTAAACTGTCACGGATGGGTGGGAAATCTTTTGTTTTCCTGGGTCCATCTCTCTGGAATGCGATGCCATATGCATTACGTACGGAGATGAGCCACGTGAAATTTAGAAAGGCCTTAAAAACCTGGCTATTTAACATCTACTATTGCTTGGCACTAGAACGCACTTCTGAATTATAAAGCGCCGGGAAACCCTTTGGTGGGTAGCTGATTTGCGCTATATAAATTAAATAAATAAATAAATGTGGAGAAGTGTGGCTCACTGGTTAGAGCAGGCAGACCCTGAAGCAGAGGTCAGACCTGGGACCAGGGTTCGATTCCCGACGCGGCAGGGTGTTGAGCTCAAATGTCCACGGACTCGATAATTCTCGCTTTGGTGCCTGACCTAATCATGGGTTCACACTATGCAACTCTGGGCATTAAGCTTGCTTAATCTCCACAACGGCCCCCCGGCAGCGGGATGTCTGGCTTTCACCTTGGGGATGCCCTATAGGGGCTATCTCACAGGGAAAAACCAGGACGGGTTCCCAAGGCAAGCGCGGAGATACCCCTTCGGGGGTCAATTCTGGCGCTATATAAGAAATGCAATAATAATAATAATAATAAATAAATAATAATAATTCTTTATATCTGCATCCGACCAGTCTTTCCGTCTGCCAGGGCTGAGAACAGAGACAATAACGATAACATAATACAGGTTGAACTCGTCAAAGTGGTATTCCTCAAATAACTACCAGTGTCGTGCAGTGATAATCTTAAGTTCATTACAATTTGTGTTCAGATAACATAGAGTTGTAACCATTGCAATGTATGTTGTAATGTACATCAACTCATGTCTTAAATCATATAATGTATAAATTGAAGCTATTTATATATATATTTTTTCTATCTACAAAAAATTCAAAAAGATAAATAAAATCAAAAATATTTTTCTAAACTGTATGGTTTAGTGTGTATCATGTTGTTGTTGTGTGTCTAGAGTTCGCGCATTAATTCTATTGTTTATCAGCACTGAGCCCGGTGCCAAATAGTAATGGAGTTGTTGCCTCCCTCATAGATTTTAGTAGTTGTTGATTTCCATGTACTTCATTAATCATTTCCAGAAGCAGGGTCTCTTTGTCCCACATATGTTTTCTACAAGTTCAACCAACATACCTTCACCTCCAGTGGACTTCTCAGTACCCACATGCCCAATTGCCTATCTTATCTCTCATATGCCTATTGGTCAGTGTGTTTTCTCACATAAGCTTCAGCTGCAGTAGGTTATCTTGTCTCATTTACCAGGAAAAGCATTTGTGACTGATCGCCAACACATCGTAATATATACAAATCTATAAAGCATTCTGCAAAACTACAATTTATTGTTGTCTGATCTACCAAAATCTGCCCATTTCTATCATTTGCAGCCATATTCTTCTCACACTACCTCTACTTGTTAACCAGACATTCCAATAACCTTCCTGTTATGACTCCACTCTTATGCCGAAAGGATATGTAAACTCAGTAGTCATGTTTACCTAATCTATGAGCAGTCTCAGCTAACTTTAATATTTGCCAAAATGCTAACACATACGTCTGAGCCCTGTGCTGTTCACTAAACCATGCCTTTTACTTCATTCTGCAGCATGACTAAAGGGTTAGTTTGGTCACACCATACCCAGTATATTGTGTTCATGCAGGCGCCCTGAATTGTGACTTTAAAAGCTTCCCAGACTGCGCTAGCTGGTTCAAGTGAATCAATGTTCAATTCAACTTAACCTGTATAGATTTCGCTATTGTATTCTTGTATGGAGTGTCTTGTCCTTCTTGGGGCTGAGGTCATCCCCCTTGAAATCATGAGGGTTCATATCAAAAATTTCCATGACCCGAATGTAAACTTCAACCTTTTCATAGAAATGGAAAACTGGAAGGTGTCCTTCACGTTTCCCATAGAGTTTTGCTCATGTGGAGAAGGATGCTGTAAATCAGGCAAACCTGTCCTAGAGTCCACCTTCTGCAGGTAAAAGTGTGAGCCCTATCCTAAATCAGTGCACTGATAATTATTGGTATTTTTACAACAAACTAATATTTACAATGTGATTTCCGCCTATAAATTATGTAAAATGTATTGCCATTATTAATATTTTAGTGAAGAGTATAATTAAAAGGGTGAGCCTAAATGATATTCCATGATAATACAGACTCCAGAATATTGTAATACCAATATTTTGATGACCAAAATATTATCAAGGTAAATGCATATAGGTAAGTGTAGTTTTACTTTACTTAACTTCACTAACATGTACCTTGACAATTGTCCAAGTACATACCAGTGAAATTCTGCCCCTCGTAATTTTGAGCCCAAGTCATGTAGTTTTCATCTTAGCTATTAGTCTGTGTGAATAGGTATACCTAAAATCTGAATTTGCACATGTATCTTTTTTCTCCACAGTTAAAATATGCATCCATGTGCAGAAAGTCATGCCTGTGAGCCCCTAATAAATATAAGGCTGTTACCTCCCCTTTCCCACGCCAAAAAGTCTATTTACTTCTGTGTTATAGAAGAGTAATTTTCCATGTGCTTCTATTGTGTATAATACCATGGAAAATTGTTGTCACGTTTGCCAAAGCTCTGACTTTGTGGTTGTGTAGAAGCATTTGTATGGCCCTGTGCTCCGCGCATGACATAGCAATCCATTCCCCTCCCGGAATAGGCCTACTTACACAGAAAAGCCCTCCAATAAGCTTTCCACCTGGCTAACCAGATCTGTTTTAATGCAAATCCTCAAAACCCAGAGTTTTTACAACTACAATGTTAAATTTTAGTGCACCTATGTGTCACTAAGGTTTCCAAAGACTAAGGCGGAGGTGTGCTAAGATTTGGCGCAACACAGCATGACAACGTTCCGCTCTGCATAAGATGGAGAGAGCTGGAATGCACCATATTTATAAACATTAGGTGCAATCCTGTTCTCTCCATAAATGGGAACACTCATGCACCACCCATGGAACGCCTTCTCAATGCAGAGTATTGAAAGTTAGCTAGTGTGCTGTCTTGTGTTACTTCAGATTCATTAACCACGTGGAGTCATGCAAGGTGTTTCTGAGTGGCTTAGTAAATCTCAGTTAATTACTTGTATTGCCTTGTATCCCCTCGTGTGCAACAAAAGCCCTTGATAAATCTGGACCATAGTGAATTGGACCCATGTACATTGTGCTTAGCTTTAATTTATCATTCTTCAATCACATTTTGTAAGCTAAAAACAACCCTCTTTCAACTGTTTACTATTTGATTTTTTAAATATTGTCATATCTTCTTCAAAATTACTACTCAGGGCATAATTACTATGGGGCCCATTCACAGAACTAATGTGAGACAAAATCCTTAACTCACTACTTTTGGTATTCGCAGAAGGCATTTAGTAATAGTGAAGTTAGGATTTTGTCTTAAGTTAGGAATTTGTCTTAAGTTAAACTTAAGTTTCTCTTAAGTTTTGGTCTTAAGACAAAATCCTAACTTAAGACAAAATCCTAACTTTACTACTACTAAATACCTTCTGTGAATACCAAAAGTAGTAAGTTTAGTATTTTGCCTCCGATTAATTCTGTGAATCGGCCCGAAGTTGGGCAGGAAAGTCCCTGTCGGAGGCTTTCCACCTAATATCATAGGTTTCAGCCCGATCTGCGTATTGGGAAGATGGTGGTCAGAATGAAAGCTATGGGGGGATTCCGATGTGCTTTTAATGGGCTCATGGAGCCAGTCGAAAGGCACCCTAATCCGCTAATGATAGTGGAGCCAGACTCTGCTCTGCCGTCAGGATTATGATGACACTTTCCAGTTGCCCTTTCATGGGGGACCACCCACCAAGAAAAGGCAGGTGGAAAGTGACTTTGGGGGCCCCTAGCAGGACCCCTTTACCTCTAGCCATCAGCTATGGAGCCTGGGGGGCATCTATGCTGGCCCCCTAAATATCCCTGCACCGTGAGGCAGGCTGTGTGATGTGTCTGCCACACGGTGCAGGGATGTTTCCAAACATCCATTTTGCTATGGCAGCTTGTGCTGCGGGCTTTTTCTCCGCCCCCCACAAGCTACCATAGCAAAATTGATGTCTCCGACTGCCTTTCAAATTGTGAGGTTGTAACAGGTGACCTATTGTCGGGTGGTTCCAGACTGCTTCGGTGTTGGGCGGATGCAAGTCTACCCAAGATCATAATTAGGCCCCAAGCAATCCGGCTCTGCCTTGTGTGGACATTATAGATAGGAATTGGCATTTTAAAAAACTTGGAAATTCACTGGAAAAAAAGAATGTTAAAGGGATGTTATAGTAAGGCTCAGATTTAACTAGTACAAAACCAGTGAAATTCAACATTTTTAGTTAGCTGAGCCAATTATAACCCGTGCCCCCATGCACTGCGTATGACCTCACATATTACATCACTCATGCCATGGTCAGTAACATCACTTATGACATCACTGATGACATCCCAAATGATTTCACTGATGATATCATTCAGTGACTGTGAGTGCTTTTAAAAATGTTTATGAGTGTTAAATATATATTCCAAGGTGTATTCGTGAATTAGTGGGTATATGCCTGTTTGGATGATTCAGTGGGTGAATGATTAACTGTATGAGTGAGTGATTAGGTGTTTCAGTGAATGTATGGGTAAGTGACTGGTTGTGTGAGTGTCTGTATCTGTCTGTCAGTTGGTGTCTAAGTGATTGAATGGGTATATGAGTGGGTATGTGAATTTCAGTATGGGTGAGTGATTGGTTGTTTGAGTACCTCTTTGGGTGTCTGAATGTGTGTGTGGGTAGGTGAGGGTGTATGTGACTAACTGTCTGAATGAGTAAGAGGGTGAGTCAGTGGCTATATGGGTTAGGGAGCGTGTGCTAGTACCTGTATGAGTTAGTGAGTGGGCATGTGTATATCTGTATGGGTGAGTAAGTGGCTGTGTGATTGACTGTATAGGTGAGTGACTAGCTGTGTAAATAGCTGTATGGGTGACTGGCTCAGTGTGGGAATGGCTGTATAGGTGTATGAGTGCATATGCCATTGGCTGCATTAGTCAATGAGTGGGTATATGAGTGCCTGTATACGTGAGTGAGTGGATGTGTGTATAAAATCTATTAATCGGTGAGTGGGTGCGTAAGTACTGGTATGAGTCTATGAAAGGGTTTGCGAATGGTTGTGGGTAAGTGGGCTTCAAAAAGGTTCTATAGGGTATGAGTGGTTGCATCAGTGATTCTGTGGATGATGTCATCAGTGATGTCATTTTAGAGGTCATCAGTAGGGGTAGGCAGACATTTGCATAATTGTGTTACGCAAATGTCAGCGAAACGGTAAAAAATGTCCGCAAACATGCAGAAATTCCGTGAGTAGGCAAAATTGCTTGTTTGCGATGCTTTTTTACTGCTCGCAATCCTTGTTTGTGTGCTTGGGGGGAAATATCTTGCGAACACGCATTTTGAGAATGTGAACAAGCAAACAATTTTGCGAAGTCACGGAACGCAGAATTTGTAGCAATTTTGCGTTCTCCTCGGAACGCAAAATTACCCAAATTCCATAAATTCCGCAAACGGAATGGAATTTACCGCCCAGGCCTAGTCATCAGTCATTTCATGATTGATGTCAATGACTTTGTCATGAGTGATGTAATATGTGACATTATCAGCAGTGCATTGTGGGGGAGCGATTTATAGTTAGCTCAGGTAACTATAAAGGCGGAATTTCTCTGGTTTTGTATGAGTAAAATGTTGGCCTAAATATAACGTCCCTGAAACCTGTGCTTTTTTCAGTAAATTTCTAAGGTTTTTTTAATGCTAATTCCTAACCATAACGTCACTGAAACCTTTGTTTGTTTCAGTGAATTTCTATGGTTTTTTAAATGCTAACAGGCAAAAGAGGTACAGAAAGAAGCAAGACGGTGCAGAAAGAACCAACAGAGGTACAAAAGGAGGCAAGAGGGGTGCAGAAAGAGGCAAGAGGGGTGTAGACATTTGCAAGAGAGGTACAGAAAGAAGCAAAAGCATGCAAAAAGAACCAAGAGAGGTACATAAACAGACAAGAAGGGTGTAGAAAGAGGCAAGAGAAGTACAGAAAGAAGCAACAGAGTTGAAGAAGGAGACAAGAGAACTGCAGAAAGAGGTAAGACAGTTGCAGGAACAGGCAAGAGAGGTGCAGAAAATAGGAAGAAGGGTGCAGAGAAAGAGGCAAGAGCAGTGCAGAAAGTGGGAAGATGGGTGCAGAGAGAAGCAAGAGGGCTACAGAAAGAAGCAAGAGAGGTATAGAAAAAAGTAATAGAGGTGCATAAAGAGGCAAGAGGGGTAGAGAAAGAGGCAAGATAGTTACAGAAACAGGCAAAATAGATGGAGAAAGAAACAAGAGCAGTGCAGAAGGAACCAACAGAGGTGCAGAAGGAGGCAAGCGGAGTGCAGAAAGAGGCAAGAGGGGTGTATAAATGTACAAGAAAGAATCAAGAGCAGTGCAGAAAGAACCAACAGAGGTGCGGAAAGAGGCTAGAGGGGGAGAAACAGGGAAGATAGGTACCGAAAAAGGGAACAAGGGTGCAGAAAAAGGCAAGAGAGGTGCAGGCAGAGGAATGAAGGTTGCAGAAAGAGGTGAGAGGGATACAGAAAGAGGGAAACAATGTGCAGAAAGAAGCAAAAGAAGTGCAGAAAGAAGTAAGCGGGGTACTGAAAGAAGCAATAGAAGTGCAGAAAGAAGCAAGAGAAATGCAGAAAGAGGCAAGAGAGTTGCAGAAAAAGGCAAAAAATGTGCAGATAGAAGCAAGAGCAGTGCAGAAAGAACCAACAGAGGTGACAAATTAGGCAAGAGGGGTACGGAAATTTGCAATAGATGTATAGAAAGAAGCAAGAGCAGTGCAGAAAGAAACAACAGAGGTGCAGAAGGAGGCAAGAGGGGTGTGGAAAGAGGCAAATGAAGTGGAGAATAAACAAAAGAGATGCAGAAAGAGGCAGGGAGTACAGAAAGGGGTAAGAGAGGTATGGAAAGAGGCAATGGAGCTACAGAAAAATGGAAGAAGGGTGCAGAAAGAGGCAAGAGGGGTGAGGAAAGAAGCAAGAGAGGTACAGAAAGAAGCAAAAGAAGTACAGAAACAAGCCACAGAGGTACAGAGAGAAGCAAGAGGGGTGCAGAAAGAGGCAAGGGGTGCAGAAAGAGGTAAGGGAGAGGGGTGCGGAATTAGGCAAGGGGAGTACAGAAAGGAATTACAGAGGTACAGAAAGAGGCAAGAGAAGTACAGAAAGAGGCAAGAGAGTTACAGAAACAGGCAAAAGAGGTACAGAATGAGGGAACGAGGGTGCAAACAGAGGCAAAAGAAGTGCAGAAAGAGGGAAGAAGAGTACAGAAAGATGCAAGAGGGGTGTATAAATTTGCAAGAGAGGTGCAGAAAGAAGCAAGAGCAATGCAGAAAGAACCAACAGAGATGCAGAAAGAGGCAAGAGGGGTACAAAAAGAAGTAAGATAGTTGCAAAAACATGTAAAAGAGGTACAGAAAGAGGCAAGTGGGGTGCAGAAAGAGGCAGAGAGGTGCAAAAAGAGGCAAGAGAGGTGCAGAAAGAGGGAAGATGGGTACAAAAAGAGGCATGAGGGGTGCAGAAAGATGCAAGTGAGGTGCAAAAAAAACCCCAAAAGTGCAGAAACAAGCAACATCAGTGCAGTTGGAGGAAAGACGCATGCAGAAAGCAGCAAGAGAAGTGCAGAAAGAAGCAACACAGGCACAGAAAAAGGTAAAAGAAGTGCAGAAAGAATCAAGAGAGTTGCAGAAACAGTCAAAAGAGGTGCAGAAAGAGTGAACAGGGGTGCAGACAGAGGCACAAGGGGTGTAGTGTAGAAGCAGGCAAAAGAGGTGCAGAAAGATGCAAGAGCAGTGCAGAGAGAACCAACAGAGGTGCAAAAGTAGGCAAGAGGGGTGAAGAAAAATGCAAGAGGGGTGCAGAAATTTGCACAAGAGGTGCAGCAAGAAGCAACAGAGGTGCAGAAAGAGGCAAGAGAGTTGCAGAAACAGGCAAGAGCGGTGCGGAAAAGGGGAACAGTGGTGTAGAAAGAGGCAAAATTGGTGCAGAAAAAAGTAAGAGAGGTGTAGAAATGAGAAAGAGGAGTGCAGAAAGAAGCAACAGAGGTGCAGGGAGATGCAAGAGGGGTGCAGAAAGAGGCAAGGGAAGTGCAGAAAGAAGCAAGAGAGGTCCAGAAACAGGCAACAGAGGTACAGAAAGAGGGAAGGGGGTGCAGAAAGAATCAAGAGAGGTGCAGAAAGAAGCAAGAGAAGTGCAGAAAGAAGCAAGCAAGGTGTAGACAGAGGCAAGAGAAGTGTACAAAGAGGCAAGATTGGTGAAGAAAGAGGCAAGAGAGGTATAGAAAGAAGACAAAGGGTACATACATTTGCGAGAGGTGCGGAAAGAAGCACCAGCAGTGCACAAAGAACCAACAGAGGGGCAGAAACAGACAAGATAGGTGCAAAATGAGGTAAGAGAAGTGTTGAAAGAAGCAACAGAGGTACAGAAGGAGGCAAAACAATTGCAGAAAGAGGCATAAGTGTTACCGAAACAGACAAAAGAGGTGCAGAAAAAAGCAAGAGCAGTGCAGAAAGTACCAACAGAGGAGCAGAAGGAGGCAAGAGGGGTACAGAAAGAGTCAGGAGGGGTACAGAGATTTGCACGACAGATGCAGAAAGAAGCAACAGAAGTGCAGAAAGAGCCAACAGAGGTGCAGAAACAGACAAGAGGGTTGCAAAATGAGGCAAGAGAAGTGCAGAAAGAAGCAACAGAGGTGGAGAAGGAGGCAAGACAATTGCAGAAAGAGACGAGAGGTGCAGAGAGAGGAAAGAAGGGTGCAGACAGACGGAAGAGGGGTACAAAAAGAGGGAAGAGGGGTGCAGAAAGAAGCAAGAGAAGTGCAGAAAGAAGTAATTGGGGTACAGAAAGAAGTAAGAGAAGTGCAGAAAGAAGAAAGAGCAGTGCAGAAAGAACCAACAGAGGTGCCGAATTAGGCAAGAGGGTTACACAAATTTGCAAAAGATGTACAGAAGAAGCAAGAGCAGTGCAGAAAGAAACAACAGAGGTGCAGAAGGAGGCAAGAGCGGTGCAGAAAAAGGCAAGAGAAGTGGAGAAAGAAACAAAAGAGGTGCAGAAAGAGGCAAGGGGTATAGAAAGGGGCAAGAGAGATACAGAAAGAGGCAATGGAGGTACCGAAAGAGGGAACAACGTTGCAGCAAGAGGCAAGAGGGGTGAGGAAAGAAGCAAGAGAGGTACAGAAAGAAGCAAGAGAAGTACAGAAACAAGCCAGAGAGGTTTAGAAAGAGGCAAGAGCGGTGCAGAAAGAGGCAAGGGGGTGCAGAAAGGAGCTACAGAGGTACAGAAAGAAGTAAGAGAAGTACAGAAAGAGGCAAGAGAGTTGCAGAAACAGGCAAAAGAGGTGCAGTATGAGGGAAAAAAGGTGCAAACAGAGGCCAGAGAAGTGCAGAAAGAGGGAAGAAGAGAGGCAAGAGGGATGTAGAAATTTGCAAGAGAGATGCAGAAAGAAGCAAGAGCAATGCAGAAAGAACACACAGGGATGAACAGAAAGAAGCAAGTGAAGTGCAGAAAGAAACAAGAAAAGTGCAGGAACAATCAACAGCAGTGCAGTTAGAGGAAGGACACATGCAGAAAGCAGCAAGAGAAGTGCAGAAAGAAGCAACACAGGCACAGATAGAGGCAGGAGAAGTACAGTAAGAGACAAGAGAGTTGCAGAAACAGTCAAGTGAGGTGCAGAAAGAGTGAACAGGGGTGCCAACAGAGGCACAAGGGGTGTAGAAGCAGTCAAAAGAGGTGCAGAAAGATGGAAGAGCAGTGCAGAAAGAACCAACAGAGGTGCAAAAGGAGGCAAGAGGGGTGAAGAAAGATGCAATAAGGGTTCAGAAATTTCCACAAGATGTGCAGAAAGAACCAACAGAGGCGCAGAGGTGCAGAAAGAGGCAAGAGAGTTGCAGAAAGAAGGAAGAAGGGTGCAGAAAGAGGCAAGAGTGGTGCAGAAAAAAAGCAAGAGAGGTGTAGAAATGAGCAAGAGGAGTACCGAAAGAAGCAACAGAGGTGTTGGGAGATGCAAGAGGGGTGCAGAAAGAGGCAAGGGAAGTGCAGAAAGAAGCAAGAGAGGTGCCGAAACAGGCAACAGAGGTACAGAAAGAGGGAAGAGTGTGCAGAAAGAAGCAAGAGAGGTACAGAAAGAAGCAAGAAAAGTGCTGAAAGGAGCAAGCAAGGTATAGAAAGAGGCAAGAGAAGTGCACAAAGAGGCAAGATTGATGAAGAAAGAGGCAAGAGAAGGGCTAAAGAAGTAACAGAGCTGCAGAAAGTGGCAAGGGAGGTGCACAAAGCAGAATAGATGTGTGGAAAGAGGCAAGACAAGTGCAGAAAAAGGAAGAAAGATGTAGAAAGAAGCAAGAGAAATTCAGAATGAGACGAGAGAGGCACAGAAACAAGCAAGAGTGGTTTTCACACCATTAGTACCATTTTATCACCTACATTAGAAATTAATAAGAGGTGACCATTCTAGGTTTGCAATGGGCCTTTTTACCACGCTATAAAAGTTGTCTCTCAATTTTTAGTAACGTTTGAGCAGTGTGAGCTAGAAACAAGGATTTTTTTGTTCACATCTGCAGATTATGCAGCAGATGATGGATTATGTGCAAATATGCAAAATGTATAATTTTGCAAAAGTCAGTGCAGCCAAACAGTCACATAATTCCAGTGGCCCTGCTCATAATTCTGACTCTGATGCGGTCCGTGAAGTGTTCATCAGTGGTTCCTTCTTTTTTTGTCTCATTGAGTTTATAGTTTCGTTTCTATGGAAAAAGGAAGATTAAACATGAGGTTACCACTCCATAACACATACTACCATACCACATCATTAATCTCCATAATGCATAATCCCACTCTACATAATTCCTATACACTAAATACCACATACTTTCTAGCCACATAATCTCACTGCACAGCAGATCACATCGTATCGTATCGTATCGTAAGGGGTGCTTATAGAGCGCGCTGACACCATGGGTTTCCTGGCGCTGGTTGGAAGTAGAGGGGACAGAAAGACTAGCCAGATTGGGGGAAGAGACAAGTTTTTAAAGACTTACGAAAAAGGGTTTGAGAGTTAGAAGTTTTGAGAAAGAGGGGGAAAGAATTCCAAAGCTTGGGGGCCAGGTAAGCAAATCTCCGGCCTCCAGATCTACAAAGCTTGTAGGAAGGAACAGTCAAGAAATGGAGGTGAGAGGATCTCAGGTTGCGGGATGGGCAATAGGGTCTGATGAGGGATTTAATGAAAGCAGGACAGGGGCCAACTAATGACTTAAAAATAAGGCAGCCGATCTTAAAGGCTGCCCTAGAGATGACAGGGAGCCAGTGGAGTTTGACAAGAAGGGGCCTGGCGGATTGCCACTTCGGAATCCCTAAGGCCAATCTCGCCGCCTGATTTTGGACCACTTGCAGTCTAGCCGTCGATGTTTTGGGCAGACCGTGGTAGATCGAGTTAGAAAAATCTAGGCGGGAGAGGACGAGGGCCATGATAACCTGCAGGAGGGCATCGGGTGTAAAGAGGTATGCCACTTTCCTGATCCTGCGCAGTTGGTAGATACAGGACGAGACCACGGTCCCTACCTGCGGCCCTAGGGATAAGGCGGAATCGATAGTGACCCCCAGGCTCTTCACCGAGGCTACGGGAGTGGGAGAGGGGCCCAGATCCGCCGGCCAGAATTGAGGCCCCCAGAGGTGGCGCTCCTACCGGGAAGGAGGAGCTCCGTCTTTCCGGGGTTCAGCTTTAACTGATTATGGCCCATCCACTGGAGAATGTGGGACATAACTGCCTGAAAGTTGGGGATAGCAGAGGGGGAGTTAAGAGAAAAGATGAGTTGCAGGTCGTCCGCGTAATTAAACACGGTGACGTCCCACTGCCTCAAAGAAAAAAGAAGGGGGCGAAGATAGAGATTGAAAAGAAGAGGGGACAAAGAGGAACCCTGGGGGACCCCGCAGAGCGAGTGCTCTCTGGGAGCCCTGAAGGCGCCCAGGCTAAGGGTCTGGGGCCTGCCGGTCAGAAAAGATCTGACCCAGGCCAGCGCCAGGCCCTGGATGCCAGCCTGTTCGACAAGGTGGAGAAGGATGTTGTGGTCCACCGTGTCGAAGGTGGCTGACAGATCTAGTAATACCAGGGCCTGGGGAACAGCCTTGTCAACACCGTCTCTCAGGGCGTCCAGCACGGCCCAGATCACTGTCTCCGTAGAGTGGCCGGGTCTGAAGCCTGCCTGGTTGGCCTCGAGGAAGTTGGAACTCTCGATAAACTGTGAGAGACAGGTGGTGACGTGGGCTTCCAGGATCTTTGAGAAGAAAGGTAAGAGAGAGATAGGGCGGTAGTTTGCCGGGACGGCGGGGTCGGCCCCCGGCTTCTTCAGGAGGGGCACCAGCACGGCCTCCTTGAAGGAGCCCGGCACCATACCGGAAGAAAGAGAGGAGTTTAACAGGGGGAGAATGCAGTCGGGTAGAGAATGGCAGATGTCCCGGAGAATGGAGGGGGGCAACAGTCATCTGGTGATCCCGACTTAATGCGGGTAGCAAGAGTGGCCAGAGATGTAGAGTCTAGAAGGGGAAATTGTGTGAAAGAGGAAGAGTTGTGAGGAGGGGAAACAGATCCAGCGCCAGGAGATGTGACGGGGATGGTGTCCTTGATTAATACGATTTTTTCGATAAAAAAGGAGCTAAGGGTATTACATGCTTCCTGTGTAGGGGCCTGAGTAGGGAGCGTCCTGGGGTCGGAAGTGAATTCATTAAGCACCTTAAAGATTTCCTTAGACTGGCAGGGGGCAGATAGAATTTTGCCAGAGGCATAGGTTTTTTTGGCAGCCAAGATGGCGAGTTTATACCTATTGCGTGCAGCCACATAGGCATCTCTGCTTGGGGAGCAGTAGTCCCTCCTCCACTTGCGCTCAAACTGGCGAAGTTCTAAATGGAGAGCTTTTAAGTGGGGGGTGAACCATTTGTGGGAATGACTGTGCCGGGATAGGGGAAACTTAGTGGGGGGGGCAAAGATGTCACTGGCTGTGGTGAGCCAGTCTGCCACAAGCCCACAAAGCTCGTCGGTACCAGTGTCATTGGGTGGCAGGGGATACGTTTGGGACAGATGATCCAATAGTTTGGAGGGGTCGACAGCCTTCCACTTGCGGGCCGTGCCACCCTCCCGTGGGGGGACCTTAATCTGACCAGCCGCCGAGAATGTGGTGTCGATCAGAGAGTGGTCTGACCACACACAAGGTGTTATAAGTGGGCGAGAGGACGTGACTCCATGAGTCCAAATATGGTCGAGGATATGGCCACCCTTATGGGTGGCAGACCTGACTAGTTGGGTGAAATTCAGGCTTGAGAGACCCTCGAACAGTTCGGAGGCATGTGGGCCGGCGTCCTCGTGCTGGAACCAGTAATTAAAGTCACCAATGATGACAATACGGGGGGAGCAGGTAGCAATATTGGTCAGCTGGTCGATAAAGGATGAAGGGAAAGATGGCATGGAGTGGGGGGGACGGTATAGTAGCACAAGAGTGACTGCACCTACCTCAGTCCCCAGGCTAAGGACCAAGGTATCTACTTCCGGCAAGGTCATGGCTGCCGAGGCAATGATCTTAAGATCCTTACGGATTACCGCCGCCACCCCTCCCCCAATGCGACCCCCTGATCGGTTGGTGTTCAGCAAGAAATAGTCGGGGGGTAGCGTGGCCAAGATGTCTGGGAGAGAGTCGTCGGTAAGCCAAGTCTCTGATAGCAATAAGACATCGGGACTTTCGGACATGAGTAGATGTAAGATGTCGACTTGGTGCTAAACCATTGAGCGGGTGTTTAGGTATAGGACCCGAATGGACGACTCGATAAGAGCCGGAGCAATAAGTGATGGTATCGGCGCAAGGTTAGGGGTTGAAATGCCTGCAATGCCAAGAGATGTAATGCGAGCCCAGGTGTCGGGGGAGAGAGGACTGGCGGAGGCATGTAAGCACCTAAGAGCGGAAGGCGAGTAAGATACAGGAGTAGCAGCATCCCTGGCCCCTGGGCCCGTCCGCCGCGGACAGGCGCAGACGGGCTGGACTTAGGCGCGACTTCGGCGCGCTGACGGCGTGCCCGCTGCGCCCGTCCGCTGCGCTCCCTGTAGGGGGGCGCCATTTTATGGGCTGAGGTCGTGAGTGGCCGAGCGCTGCACCGCTCGCCTCCTCAGCGTCCTCACCCAATATGGCGGCCAAACAGCGCGACCCTGCGGGAATCAATCTCCTGCGAGGGCGGCTGACCAGGATGAACGTGGTAGCAGAACCTGCACAACAAAAAGGGGGTTAGTTGGCTGGCGGCGCAATTAAAAGTGGTTTTTTAAAAATGAAGATTTAAACATGCGCGAGTAGCGCGAAAGGCAGCGTGAGCAGCGCGAGTAAAAGCGCGTCCAATACAAGACCGGCAAGTGGCTAGGTCCCACTGACCATCTCGTGGCTTCCACTATACACAACGTACATCCACTCCATTCCCAAAAACATTAGTAAAAACCTTTTACATTTACAAAGCCAACAGCTATAACTGTCGCAAATGCAAGACCTATTACACTGCAAATGCTTCTTTAACTGGTGGTCGCATTTGCAGAGTGGTGGACAACGGCCGCTGCTCAGGAATTCAGCTGCATAGGACTTACAGGAGGTACCAGGAGGGTTTCTTGGCCCCGAAAGTCCCTCAGGAGTAAAGTGCACATCATGCCCCAACCAGCAGTGGGCCAGGAGGCACGTTTGCAGAGTGGTGGAGAAAGGGGGGCATGGGCTCCGAAGTTCTCTTAGCAATCCCTCTGTGTCCGACTTACTGGAGGTAATGGAAGGGGTAGTTGTTCCCCAAGGACATCCTCGGGGACCAACTACAACTCGTGTTACATCTGTTAAGTCCCACACATCAGGATTGCTAAGTTCTCATACCAGGCAACGCCCCCTCTGCCTACCACTCTGCAAACACGCTCCCTGGCGTGCTCTTGGATGGGGATTGAAGTCCCCTTCGCTGTTGAGGATCCCTAGGGGCCAACTAGCCTACCTGTTACCTCCAGTAAGCTCCACACAGTGGGATTGCTGATAGGTGGGCACAAGCCACGCCTATTTCTCCACCACTCTGCAAACACACCTCCTAGTGCACTCTTGGTTGGGGATGAAGTTCCCTTGCCTCCTAAGGGTCCCTGGGGGCCAACTAGCCCTCCTGTTATCTCTAGTAAGCCCCACACAGCTGCATTGTTGAGAGCGGTCAGAGGCCCCTCCCCCTTTTTTAAACCACTCTCCAAATGAACCTCCTTGAGCACTGCTGCTTGAGACATGAAGTCCACTTCAGTCCTGAGGTCCTCAGGACAGAAGAAACCTCATTGCCTCACCAGCAGTGTGCCAAGATGCGGGTTTGAAGAGTGGTGTAAAAAGGGGCATGGCCTCGGACCATCTCGCAGCAAACCCACTGTGTGGGGCTTACTTAAGGTACCTGGTGGCCTACTTGGCCCCTAAGGACCCTTAGGATTCAAGGGGACTTAATCCCCTAACCCAGAATGTGCCCGGAGGAGCGTTTGCATAGTGGTTCAGGGAGAGGGTGGGGACTTTGGCCAGATGCTGGCTTTTCTTTTTTGTCTTGTTTGTGGAAGGGGGGCTGCGTGTCCCCCCCTTCCCTTGATACTGTTTGGGCCCTGGGGACCCCATCCATCAGGGCCAGAGGTATTTTTAATTAAAAAAAATTAAAAATAGGAAGGGGGCTGTGCTGCCCCCCTCCCGAGGCCAATTTCAGTCTGGGGACCCCATCCCCCAGGGCATGGCCACTTCTTCTTTAAATACCTTTATTTGAAGGAAGGGGGTCACACATCCCCTGTCCTGAGGCTATTTTCACACTGGGGACCCCATCACCTGGAGCTTTTCCTCTTTATTTTATTTTATTTTATTTTATTGGAGGGGGCCACATAGCCCCCCTTCCCTGGGCAACTTTTGGCCCCAGGGACCCCATCCCATGGGTCCTGGCCTCTCTTTAAAAAAAAACATTTTAGAGTTGGGCCCTGGGCCACCTTCCTGAGGCTGTTTTTGGCCCTGTGGAGCCCATACCCCATGGCTTTGCCTCTTTTCTTTTTTTAAATAAATTTTATTTTCAGGAAGGGGGCTGCTTGGCCCCCCTCCTGGGCCAGTTTCATCCGAGGGGAACCCATCACCCAGGACTTGGCCTCTTGTTGGGGACCGTGTGAGGAGCCCCAATGCCCACACGGTCGGAGCTTGCTTCCCCACCTCCTGCGGGAGCCAGCATTGCTTTTGGACAAAGGGAGCTTAAACATGCAGATCTCTTTGCCCAAAATCAATTCTGCTTCGCTTCATGGAAGATAGAGCCAGTTTCCTGAAGCAAAGCAGGAATTTGCTATGTTAGTGCGGGAGCAGTGCTCTAGCCCTGCCATAGCAAACTGCAATGTCCTGGGGGTGGGCACCCCAGGACTTTACTTAAGCTAGTCCTGTGGGGTGGTGGTTTCCAGGGCCATCTAGGGCTCCTGGGGGGCCTTGCAGCCCCCCTCCCACCATTTGCACAGCCCCAAGGAGGTGGTGGTCCCTGAGGCAGTGTGGGGGGCTTGAGCCCCCCACACTTAGATTTTAAAGGTAGCCTCGGTGGTCCCCATGGCTTAGGTGGACCTGCGAGACCCCTCTGCCCTAAATAAATTAAAGCCCCGGGGAGGTGGCGGTCCGCGGGGCTTGGGAGGGCCTGCACCCAAGATATTTCATGCCCCAGAGAAGTGGCTTTCCCTGGGGCAGCGTGGTGGAGGCAGGAGCCCCCATGCATTTTTAAGAATAAGCCCTGGGAAGGTGGCTAAAAAAAACGCTTTCTGAACCAAGAGCTACCTTTTTGGCAAATTTGGTGTAATTACGTTCAGCAGTACGGGCTGTAGCTTTGTCTAATGTTTCCTATGGAAATTAATACGAAGTAAACGCATTTTTGGTCCCCCTTACCTGGTCCGCGGCGTCCCGGGGCACCCTCTTCTATTTCACTCCAACTGCTCCCATCCAAATGCGCATGCGCGGCCGCCCGTGCATGCGCATTTGGATGGGAGAAGTTGGCGCAAAATAGAAGAGGGAGCCCCGGGACGCCGCGGACCAGGTAAGTGCCTTTAATGTACTTTTACTGTAGTTGTTACTTGAAATTATGTATGTAGAAGAAGGCGGGAGGGAGGCGGGTGGCGTGTAGTGGGGCTACGCGAAGCGTGTGATTGGGCGTAGCATCATGCCCACTTCATGTAGCTTCGCGTAGCCCCACTACGCATACTACGCCCACCCTTACTTCTCAACCGACCGGCTGTGAGAGACCAGAGTGCCCAGGTGTACTGTTAAAGTTCGGTTGGTTAGATTGATTTTAAATCAGTCTAGGGCTGTTCCTCTGACTCCCATCTTCCACAGTCAATGCTCTTAAATGCTGTGGGAGATGGTGTCAAAAGCAGCCAACAGATCTAGTAGGACAAGCATGGCTGACTGCCTGCTGTCCTGGGCAAGTCTTATGTTGTCAACTACCTCTACCAGCGATGTGTCAGTGCTGTGGGCAGCCCTAAACCTTGATTGGGAGGAGTCCAACAATTTGTGGCTTTCTAGATGAGTTGTAAGTTGCTTGTTGACCAGGGACTCGAGCACCTTTCCAAAGTAAGGAAGAAGAGAAATGGGGCGATAGTTGATAGGTTCCTTGGGATCTGTGAAGGCTTTTTCAAAATCGTCTTGACCCTGGATTTTTTTCATTTTATTGGGACTGTTGCTTGAATTAAGGACAAGTTAAAAAGGTGGGTGAGACTCCTGAGGAGCATGGGGGCAATGGTGGACAGAATATGAGGTGAAACTGGGTCGACCGGGGAACCCGAGTTGACCTTGGAGTGTGCAGTGATAACATTTTCTTACGTGAGTATGGTAAACTCGTCTAGGAGTGTATTAGCAGATATCTGATTACTGTCAGGCTCATTATGTTTTTCAATAGCACAATTGAGAAAGGAGTTATGAATAGTGTTAATTTTGTCCTCAAAGAAGGTTGAAAATGTGTCCACACAGTCTTTTGACGTGGGATTATCAGACTGACAGGAGGGAGGGTTGGTAAATCCTTTTGATATTTTGTAAAGCTCCCTATTTGAGTTAGCAGCCTTGTTGATTCTATTCGGGGCATATTAGCACGAACCTCGTTAAAATTATCGCTGTTTTAGCTGCAGGAAACTGCCGCTAAAACGTCGAAAATAGGCTTGCTAAGATGCGTTATAGAAATTCCAATAGAAGCCCATATTAGATGTGCTGACATCTATCCTGGGCTTCTATTGGAATTCTATAACGCATATTAGCAAGCCCATTAATGCAGTTTTAGCGGCAGTTCCCTGCCACTAAAACGTCGATCATTTTAACGAGGTCCTTGCTAATATGCCTCTTAAGTTTTTTGGGGCTTACTCAATGTTATCTAGGTAACATCTGTAGATGACTTTGTACACCTGTCTGTCCTCTGTGAATTTGATTTCCCTTCATTTGCATTTGGCTTTCCTCCTGGCTAGTTTTTTAGATTTTAGGGATTCAAAAAACCAAGGTGCCACTTTGGACTTAAGCTTGACCCTTGACAAAGATGCAGAGATATCGAGGGCCTGGGTTGATTGCCTTCTCAAAGGCGTCCACTGTGTGATCTATATTATTGGTGCTTGTTAGGAGCAGGGGGCTGAAGTAGGGAGAAAAGGTAGCTAAACTAACTTTCCTTCAGGCCCTGAACTGTTTTTCCATTTTGCGCTCTCTTGATCAGTAATTTCCTCTGCTCTGCTTTCCCTTTTTGCTCTCTCTGGCAGTATATGACCCTGTAATTCACTGTATTCTGTGTTCTGTTCTGCCCTCTACTGTTGGTTGTTTCTTCCCTTATTACACATGTTTTGTGCTGTTCCCTTTGTTCCCCCTCTGTTCCCGCCACTGCTATTCCATGACCCCTCCCCTTACTGCCCCGCTCCCGCCCCGCCCCGCCTCCCAGCTGCACGTCCCTCCCTCCTCCCTACATAATGGCGGCCACTGCACTGTCACGCTGCTGGCACGTCGAAGGCGCGCCTAAAGCAAGCCCATCTGCACCATCCGCGACCCGACCGTGACCAGCACCAGGAACCCTGGATCACTGGGACCGCGCTGATACAACCCCGCCGCACTCGACGCACTCAACCCAGTCAGACACACCGACTACATAAGAGCCCCGCCCATCACCACCCATGGACAGTTCTCGTGCAGACTCTGCCACAGATCCTTCACCGTCGACAAAGCCACTGCACCTGACGAAGGCACGCCTGAAACACACACCACCGAATCCGTAACCTGCATCCTCCTCAACGTATGCTTCCTGCACCGACATGCCGCAGAGATCTGGGACCTGATCAACACCCTCTTGCCCGACGTCGCCTTCTTCAAGGAAACCTGGACTAACGCCACCTCCGGCCCCGATATCACCATCGCCATCCCCGATGGCTACAAGATCCAGAGAAAGGACCGCCCAGACCGCCCAGGAGGAGGACTTGCCATCACACACAAGACCCCACTTTGACTCTCCACCTCCAGCATGAGTGACACCCTATTCCAACACCTCCCCCTCCACTTCCAGATCCAGACAAGCCCCAGCACCACACTATGCGGCATCCTCATCTGCAGACCACCAGGACTCCATACCCAGTCCGCAACTACCATCGCCGAGTTCGCCGTGCCCCACGCCATCTCCTCCACAGCCCACATCCTACTCGGGGACCTGAACTTCCACCTCGACAACTGCAATGACCCCGACTCCACCACTCTCCTCGACAATCTCGCCAGCTGGTCAACACACCGACGCACAAAGCTGGACACACTCTCGACCTTATCTTAGCGGGTAGGACAAACATCTGCTTCAGCCACACCACCAAGCCCCCCTGGATGGACCACTACTGCGTACATTTCACATTCAACACCACCACCACCACCGCACCCAAGCCCCGCCTGTGCCAGCCATGAAGGAACTGGAGCAAGGTCTCAGAAGAACTACTCAACACCACCTTCCTCCAAGCCCGCCCCACCCCATCGCCTTGACTGACAGCAACTCTGCAGCCAGGGAGTTTCACCGATGGATCTCCTGCTGCGTCAACAAACTTGCACCCCTTTGCCGACCCACCAAACAACGCCCTCTGAAGGCCACCTGGTTCACCACAGAACTACTAGAAGCCAGACACTCCTGCAGACGCCTAGAGAAAACCTGGCGAAACCAGAAAATCACAGAAGCACAAAACAACCACAGGAGCGCCCTGAAGGAATACCACCAGCGCATAAGAGACACCAAACGGACCTTCTTAAGAGACAAAGTCCAGACCAAAGTGACCAACGCCAAAGAACTTTTCAACGTCATACAGCAATTCACTAAACACCCCAGCGAATCCACGGACGTCACACCTTCCCTTAGAACTCTGCGACAAGCTCAGCTCCTACTTCCACCTGAAGATCAAGACTCTCTACTACAACTTCAATGAATAGGTGCCTGACACCAACCCCCTCCCCCTCACCACCCACAAGCCTTCCATCATGACCTGGACCCCTGCCACCACAGAACTCATCGCCATGACCATGAAGAAAACCCACTCAGGAGCCCTAATCGACCCTGCCCACCCCACATATCCCACAGGGCCGACCCTGCCATTGCACTCGAACTAGGACAGACCATTAGCGCCTCCTTCATGTCCGGCATCTTACCAGAGGCCTGGAAGTGGACAGAGCCGACCCAACAGACCTGAAAACTACCAGCCCATCTCTCTCCTCCCCTTTGCGGCCACAGTCACAGAGAGACTCGTGAACTATCAACTAAATGCCTTCATCAAAGAGAACTCCATCCTGAATGCCTCCCAGTCTGGACTCTGCAGCAACCACAGCACCGAGATCGCCCTCCTTGCCGCCACTGACGAATTCCGCATGCTAAAGGACCAGGGACATACAGCGGCCCTCATCCTTCTGGACGTCTCCTCAGCCTTGGACACCATATCACATTGCACGCTCGCAGCAAAACTCCACAACACAAGGCTACAAGGAGCCACCCTCGACTGGATGCAATCTTTTTGCTCCGTTCGAACACAGATGATCAGACTCCCTGCCTTCCTCTCTGAGCCCACTGACATCAATTGAGGAATGCCCCAGGGCTCATTGATCGGCCCCACGCTCTTCAACATCTACAAGGCCTCCCTCGCAGCCGTCGTCAGACAGCATGGGCTCAGCCTTGTATCCTACGCTGACGACACCCAGCTTATCCTCACGCTCACAAAGAACCCCGAAGACACCTGACTCTGTTTCCAGAAAGGAATGAAAAACATGGCAGCCTGGACGATGGACAGCTGTTTGAAGTTCAACTCTAGGAAGACCGAGGTCCTAATTTTTGGACCCTGCACTCTGCTTGGGACCACACCTGGTGGTCTGCCGCCCTTGGGATCCCGCCCACCCCCACGGACCACGCACAGAATCTCGGCATCATCCTCAACTCCTCCTTCTCCATGCACCGCCAGATCAACGCCTTCATCTCCACAAGTTTCAACTGCCTGCGCATCCTCCGAAAGAACCTCAAATGTATCTCCCCCGACTGCAGGAAAACTGTCACCTATGCGCTCATAACCAGCAGACTGGACTACGGCAACGCCCTATATGCCGGTATCAACAGGACCCTTCTACACAAACTCCAAATCATCCAGAACGCCGCAGCCAGACTCATCCTCGAGACACCACATCACGAACACATGACCCAACACCTTTGAGACATCCACTGGCTCCCCGTCGAGAAGAGGATCACCTTCAAACTCTTCACCCACGCCTACAAATAACTCAACATCGGACCCAAATACCTCAACAAGAGATTATCCTTCCACGTACCCAAGAGAAACCTCCGCTCCACCGACCTCGCCCTGGCAGAAGTACCCTACATCCGCAGAAACAGAACAGGCGGGAGAGCCTTCTCCCATATCGCAGCCAAGACCTGGAACGAGCTCCCTGTGAACATCAGACGCTCCCTGAACCTGCACATGTTAAGGATGGACATCAAGACCTGGCTCTTCGACTGAACAGGAGCTGCTCTCCCACCTCCCCTCCTAGCACCTTGAGACCCTCACGGGTGAGTAGTGGGCTCTACAAACCCCCTGATTGATTGATTGATTTCTGTTCACTATTTGGATTGTTGTTAGTAGTAACTATTTGTAAAGAAAATTTCAATGGACTATGACCTGACCACATCAAGGGAATATGGTGTTCCACTATGATATTAGATGTATTAGTGAACAGGAGATCAAGAGTATGGGCAGCCAAGTGGGTGGGTTTGGTCACCAATTGTAATTATCCCAGTGTGTTTAGACTAGAAATCAGTTGGCAGGTATCCATGTCAGAAAGTAGCGCTGCGTTAAAATTGCCAACAAGGAGAAAATTGTCAGCTGCTAGCAGATGTGGAGCAATAATCTCGATCAGGTGTGTGATGCAATTGGTTTTAGGGCCGAGAGGTCTGTAGACTAGGGCACCTCTCAAGGTTCCTTTGGTTTGTATATACCTACATATATTGCAGCTCCCCTTTCTGCTGTCCGCATTCTCATGAATTCCTGCTTCCACTTTATTAACATATTGATTGCATCCTCTTTGTTATAACTCTCCGCATACCTACAAATGATCGCATCAATCAGCTCCAATATCTTTCCACAACATTGCATGCTCAATCTTATTTTCCAAAACTTCTTTAAAAACATCCTACCCCTTCTTTAAGTAGTTCCTACCCTTCTTCTTAAATCAGGGTTCCAACAGCAAATATTCCTTAGCTTAATACCATACTGATTTCACCTCCCTCTGCTGAAACCCATCTCGTTGAAATGTGTGACCACCCTAGACAATCTCCAAGCACAATTAGTACTTCAGTTCAGTTAGAAATGGGGGGGAAAATTAACTCACCTGCCCATTGTATTTCGGAAACCTCCTTGGTCTAGGTTACAAGTGTCCCAGAGGAGACTGCGCTATTTACTGCACTTGGTAAAATCTGATATCCCGCGAGGGTTTGAATTTATCAGTTAAGAATAGCACCAATTGGGCATTTTACCCTAAAAATGGGACATACTATGCATACTTTGGTGCTTTCAGCACAAACATTCGCATGATCCAGTATTTACGGGGCACATATTTTTCCTTGTTGGATTTTGGCAGGTTTAATTACTGTGTATGGTAACGCATAATTTATAAGTCTGATCCCTGCGCAAACACGAGTTTGCCCAGGGATCATTGTTATCTGAGGCTCATTAATGTAATTTTTGTCATTATCCTTCCTGCAGGGGCCGCCTTCACTTTAAGCCCGATGCTAAACACGTGCTAGAGTCTTGTTAAACCATTCTTGAAACCCGTGAAGCACTTTGGGCAGAAGTGGTATGTAAATAATCTGTATGAGGTGAGGAGAAAAGCACTTGCAAATGTCTTTAAGAAATGCGCAGGGTCCTGAGAGTAAATTGGCGGAAACATATGCTGCGCCTGGGAAGGTGTTTTGTAGCAGTGGTTTGATTATGACATATACTCCATGCATAATAAACCCCTCTGTTTTTAAAATGTGATATATGTGAAAAAGTGACATAATTAGACAGTACACTACTCTTACACAACATAGAACACATTGACGTGTAAGTAGTTCAGCGAGTCGCACAGAGGAAGCCAAACTCCTGGGAAATGTGTCGAGTGAGAGTAACTGGCCACAAGGGTGAAAACGCATGACGGACCTGATTTGATTTGGACATTTTAAAAAGACTCATACACCCTGCAGCATCAACTGGAGACGTAACAGAGAGAACAGAGTCTGGACTGGACCACAAGAAAGTGTTGGCTAGAGCTATAACACGTGGGAGGTTGTTAGACCTGACAACATTGTCTTAATATTCCCCCCAAATATTATGTCTTCTCTCACTTACTTTGCTGAACTCGTGCTGTTGGCATAAGAACTCTATGCACTGTACCCCTGCTAAAGTGCTTGTATTCTCTCCTTAAAACCTGATAAAATTGGCTATACCTAATTTGCACATTAAATGTACTTGTAAGTCCCTAGTAAACAGTATTCCCTGTACCATGGGCCTGTAATTAAAAATGCTACTAGTGGGAAGCAGCCCTCCTTGTGACACCCACTAAAGTAGCACTAGAAAGCATGTTTCAGGCCCTCCACTGCAGCCTATAGTGCAGTTCTAAACTTGAATTTCAACCTGGCAAAATAAACCTTTTGCCAGGCCTAAACATTCCTTTTTATTAGGTCTTGGACATAGCGTACACTGCGCAGCAGTGTCGCTCAGAGCGAGTCCTTTTCCTGGGGTTTTGAAAATGCACCTAGGAATTCCATGCAGCTCGTGCGTGTTATGCGTGTACTTTTGAAACAGAACACCAATAGGTCATGGGCGGTTACGTAGCTCGGTGTCTGTTACGCGCACTCAAGGCCATATATCTTCAATTATAATTGAATTGTAATTGAAGACATATGCTCGCGATTTGTTGAAGTGCTGCTTGTTGTTTTTATTGGGCACCCCTTGTTTTCTTTGTCCCAGTAGTTCTTTTCTCTGTGCCTGTTTCTGTGAGGCATTGCTTCTTTCTGTATGTTTTATGAATGCTAGTGTGTTGAATCGTCTCTGTATGTGCCTTGTGGTTGTGTGTGGTCCCCATCTCTGTGAATGCCTCTGCATGGCTCAGCTTGTGCGAGTCTGACTCTCACGCTCCATGCTGCCTGTAGCTCCTCCTGTGATTCACTGCAAACATCAGCCTTGTGCATTCCGCTCACCACAGGAAGTCCGTGGGTGCCTCAGAGCGGAGGTGCAGTCTGAGTGAGACTCGGCTGAGGCAGCCTCAGGTGGGTGCTCGTGAGGAGGAGTGGGGGCGGCGGGAACCCTGGCACGCGCTGCAGGGCGCACGGGACACCCCCATGTGAGCCCTCACTCCACTGCCCGCACCTCATCGGAGCCAGCTGCCATGGCTCGGGCACACCTCTGACCCCTGCCCGCCCAACACCTCGGAGGACGGAGCCCGGCCCCACCATATTCACTCGAGCTGTCAGCAGGCTGAGCCGGAAGAGACAGCCTTCAGGTAAGAACCCCTCTCTGTTAGACAGGGCGAGGGTCGTCTCTTCTGGGCGTACCGGAGTCTGGCTGCAGGACTCTCCCACCGGAGCTCTGCTGAAGTCGGGCTGCAGTTCACAGTGGGAGGTGCTTCCTTATGGACAGAGCAGATGTCTGCCTCGACGTAGCCAGACTGCTCTCTCAACTGATGTCTTAACTGTAGGACACCCGGGGAGGCAGTCGCTACTGTAGGGACTCAGCTGATGTCTGACTGAAGGACACGTTCTAGGCAAGGGGCCTCCTAAGCTGATGTCTGACTGCAGAGCACCCTTGGGAACTGGGTGCCTTCAGTGGAATTTGCTCCCACAGTTGGTGTCCATCTTTAGTGTACCTTGGGGCTGTGTCTTCTAGCTCTCAGCTAGTGTTCGAGTGCAGGGCAAGCAGGTGGTGGGAGGAGGGGGTTCCCATACTTCCTTACACCCCCTTTCCCTCACGTGAGATGGAGACATGTAAATTGCGGAACAGAGACTCGTGGGTGAGTGCCCTTTTCCATGATTCAGCCCCGGACTTGCAGCCGCGAAGGGAGGGGCGTCTGTCTCATATCATAGCCAATCTATCTACTCTAGTGAGTTCTTTCTTAATATGTTGTTTCTCAATATGTTGAAGACTCAACTGTCTGTCAACGTTTCCCTCTGCTATTCTTTTTCACTCTCCAGACTCTCCCTATCTCTTCCTCTAGCTCACTCCCTTCTATACAGACGTCTCTCAGCTGGCTCTCTCCTTCGGTCTTTTCTTTCTCTTCCTCGCTGCCACCCACTCTCTCTCTCTTCCATCTCCCCGCTGGTCTCCAATATCTCCCTCACTTCGTCGAGGGTTATATCCCTTTTAGTCTCTCCAGACCCCCGTTTTCTGCCTCTGTTGCACTCGCTTTTAGCCCCCACCCCCCTTTTGTTCCCTCCCAACCTCTTTATTCTCTGACTTTATTGAGCTTTCCTAGTTCGCCAACTTAGGACGCAACGGTCATAGTACACCAAATGGAAAAACAGTGTTATTCGTAACTTCTGGCTTTTCTGCTTAGATATCACAGTTTTACAAAATATACATAAACGCAGTTGGGTTGAAATGTTTCGGTCGTTTGTAGCAGGATGACAGGATAGAACATCGGCGACAGCTGTCTGTGTTTTCCGGACTGCTGTACAGTTTTATGGGGAAGTTTGTTTCTTTCTCAGACAACTTGTAATTGTATTTAATTGCATTTATATAGCACATACTACCCCTGACAAGGTGTCAAAGCACTTTTTCTGTGAGTAGCACGGTACTCCACAACCCATGAGTGCTTGAGTATGCAGGGTGATCAGCATGTGAGTATGCAGGGTGATCAGTATGTGGATATCCAGGGCCAGCAGTGTGTGAGTATGCAGGGTAGGCAGAGTGTGAGTATGCAGGGTGAGCAGTGTTTGAGTATGCAGGATGATCAGTATGTGAGTATGCAGGGTGATCAGTATGTGGGTGTCCAGGGCCTGCAGTGTGTGAGTGTGCAGGGCGAGCAGAGTGTGAGTGTGCAGGGTGAGCAGAGTGTGAGTATGCAGGGTGCGCAGAGTGTGAGTATGCAGGGTGATCAGTATGTGGGTTTCCAGGGTGATCAGTATGTGGGTGTCCAGGGCCATTAGTGTGTGAGTGTGCAGGGCGAACATGCTTTCACCAGACACACACACACCACCAGCCATCACTGCAGGCTTTCACCAGGCACACACACACCAGCAACCATCAGTGCATGCTTTCACCAGGCATGCACACACCACCAGCCGTCAGTGCACGCTTTCACCAGGCACACCCCACCAGCCGTCAGTGCATGCTTCCACCAGGCAGACACACACCACCATCCGGCAGTGCACACTTCCACCAGGAACACACACCACCAGCCATCAGTGCACCATTTCTACAGGCACACACACACACCACCAGCCATCAGTACACACATTAATTGTTAACGCATCCACAATTAAGTATTGTACCAATCACAGTATTGCGCACTTTACATTTAAACATTGTCATGTAAAGCCCAACATGCCACCATTGCTACAATTCCAATCCAACCCACATAATTACACTACACACCACATGCATACACTCCATAACACATGGCGAAAAGACATTGCCATTTACAATGCCATTTACTCTATCTCAAATACTTACGAGACCTATTGCATTTTCAATGCTTGTTAATACTTATACGTGACCCCTAAGGTAATACCTTATGACTTCCAGGGCAGTGCGCAAGGAATTTAAAAATTAGGACATGTGGGTTTAAATTGTAAATGTCCTGGCAATGAAAAACTCATGAAGGCTTTTTTCACTGCTGATGAGTCTTATCTCTCACATGTACTAGCACTTGGTTGCCTTCTCACAATTATTAAGTGCTAACTTCCAAACTCGAGCAGATAGAGAAATACTGCTCACCCTCAAATTAACTGTAATTTAAAATCCTCTTTAGTTAGTGGAGAAGTGTGGCTCAATGGTGTGCTCTAAGCGGCAGACCCTGATGCAGAGGTCTGGCCCGGGACCAGGGTTCAATTCCCTGCCTCGGCGGGTCTAGGGCTCAAAATTCCACAGACCTGATAATTCTCGCCTCAGTGCCTATTCCAATCATAGAGTCCCACTCTGTAACTCTGGGCAATAGCTTGCTTAATCTCCACAACGGCCCCCACAACGCTAAGGATGCCTGGCCTCCACCTTGGGGGTGCCCAGGAGTGGACGCCTCACAGGGAAAGCCAGCATGGGTTCCACAGCGGTATTCGTACAAGCGCCTTGAGACCCTTGCGGGTGAGTAGTGCGCTATACAAGTATCAATTTACATGTTTTTACAATGGTAAAGTTGGATTTCAGATTACACAATTATGAAAACGCTACTTTTAGAAAGTTGCGATTTTCTGGCCTAAAGTTTTTGGGGACTTTCTAGGAGATTTCAGCTGCCTGAGCATGTTAATGGTTCCCCCCAACAGTAATGTCTATTGGGCCCAGACAGTAAACAATATAACATGGGTGTTTCTAGTTGAGGGCCTTCCTGGCAGGATTGCTGGGGAGGAGCTGTACCCTGCCCTGATTACATTTCAAAGGACTTTGCCTGCAGCACACACAAAGGTATCTCTATGGACCTGAGAAATTAAGTAGAGATATGAGATACAAGATGCAAGTTGTGTGAGGGGGGAGTAATCACGGGCGAGCAAGTGAGCGGAGTCGCATCGAGTTGCATGGAGCTGCCAGGAGCAAGTCTTACGGTCTATGGACCATCAACCTCTGGAGGAGAGGCGAGCAGCCGATATTGGGCTAAGGGCGGCAGGACAGCTAGATGGTAAGTGCAACAGCACTTGCTCACCACCCAAGGTGGCTGGCGTAAGGTTGATGTGTCTTGCTTTCACACGGGGGTCTGCCTGTTTACCTCCACTGTTCACTGTTCCCCGCCTGCCGTTGAGCTCACTTGACCTTTACACCTAATGTGACAGCCCATTGCTCGGCTCCCGCTTCCGAGCTGCGTCTGTGGCCCTCACGACCACTACACAACCGCATTGTGACTCAAGCAGGGGAACTTCAAGTTCTATGTTGCTTATGCTACTCTATCATCTTGCCTGCAATCTCACGCAACTTTCACCTCCCTCCCCATCTACCCTGGTTCACTTGCAGGAAGGTGGTTGAAAAGAAGGGGCAAAAACCAGCAGGCCCCTGCTGTAACTTGGGACATCCATGCAGTTCACGCCCCTGCTAACATCTAAATGTCAGTTACTCAGAGCCTGCCTTTCAACACATGAATTCAGAAGCCTCGAAGTAGGACAAAAAAAAGATCCACCATTGCGGTAAATCGCACAAAGTATTTAAAATGAGGCATAAAAATTCAAGGGCTACTAAAAACTCCAAGTACACAAAAAATAATTCTATTGCACTGCCCAACTCATGTGCAAAGGTCCCCTCATTGGACCTTCAGTCTGTGTGGCCTGTGGGGAATGTCTTACAAGGGCATGAGACATCATAGATGTCCATCTTGCCTATCAAAACTATTTCTTAAAACCCAATGAACTCAATAAACTGGACCCTGGTATCCCTCTTCTTCAAGCACAGGGTGACAAACCTTGAGTGATACTTAGCATAATTGATGCAACCAACACTTCTAATATGGAGACCAACAGCATAGCAGTTTTTTTCTGCCCCGCTATGCTCTCGGTCACCATTGATTTGACTGGAGAATTACAGAATTGATTTGATTTATCTGTCAAGCACTCAATTCTAATAATAATATTTTGGAGTGCAGTCTTGAATTCCTTATCTGATTTCCCCCGTAAAATGCTAGTCGCTCTAAATAAGACTGTTAAAATAACTGGGGTATCCACAATTTCAATGCGTGATACCTTGTGCTGGCTCAAAGTTGCAACTAACACGCCATAAAGTTCGAATACGCGTGCTCCGGAGTAATTAAGATTGATAAGTCCATCTCTAGTTCTACACTCGTATGAATCCCGAGATTTCCATCCAGTGTGAGGAAGTTTTCATCGACACGCAATAAAATCTGAACACACTGCCGCAAGGGCCACCAAGAGTCACACATCTCCAGCGCTACGATTTTGAAGAAATTGAGTCAAGTTGGTCTGATTGTCTCTAGGGGTCTACACCCTCAATGTAAATCTTACTATTCCTAAGTCCAGCACCCTACAGCGCAAGTCGTTGTAACGAATTGCGTTGTAAAACCAGCGTTGTAATGGCAGTGCGGTGTAAACACTGCGTTGTATTGACATACAACCCCTGCCAACATAAGATCCACGGATAACTACATATCTTCAGAAGACTATTCAAGAGTTGGCTCTTCCCTACACAAATACCATACTCAAACACAAATGTACAGCATATCCCTATGAATACAAGCATTTAATTTTATGTTATGTATGTATCTAGATACGTGTATTTCTTTGTATAAATATGTATAATAATTATGTTCTTAAATATATAGATATTATTTAGGTTTGCTTAACAAATGTCAATATATAACTTTGGGTTATATTATTCTATGCTTAACATGTAAATAGGTCACTGCATAGTTTGCATATACGTTATTTGATTAGATGCTTATTGTTCTCCATTTATTCATCTGTCACAATATATACATTTTCTCAAAACTACTTATCTACAATTGCTTCACTATTGAATTATTGAAAAGAAGAAAAATCTCGATATATCACCTTCATTATACATGTATTTGTTCCATGTGCTTATCATGTGCTTATGTAGCTATATTTTTATTATTTTATTCCTAATATAGAAAAATACAAAAAAAGCACATTTTAATCTCTCAAATGCACTACCCTTTGTTTCACCCCATACCGCTCTCAATACATCCTCTAACTCCAATCTCTTCTCCCAAACCTAATTCTAGTGCTATGATCTCTAAAATAGAACTTTCTAGACTCTTCCCTCCTTGAATCACCCCAGACCTAATTTTACTACTAAGATCTGCCAAACAACCCTTTCTAAATTCTTCCCTCATATATCTCTCCTTAGACACCTCATTTTACTACTATGATCTCCCTAATCCATTTCTAGCAACTCTTCTATCTTCCTTTTTTTTTTTTTTTTTTTTTTTTTTTTTTTAGTTCAAAATAAGTTTATTAAAAGTAATACAAGAGAATAATACAAATGCAAGTGAAGTATTATGAGGGAAAATAATAGGGGGATGGGAAGGGAGGGGGATCAGAAAAATGGTAAATAGAAAACAATGCAAAGTGAAATAAGCAATTCGAAACATAGTGAACTAATCATGGGTATCAGGAAATAAGAAGAAGATGTGCAGTAAATATACAATGAAAACAAATGCAAATATAACTGTGCAGTAAAACAGTTTAGCATAACGTGAGGAAAGAGACAGGGTATCAAGGGGGTTTAGAAACCTCCTGCTGAGCAGGCCTTGGACGGAAGGAGCGAGTTGTACAAGTATCTAGATACAACGAAATAGGAAGCCATAACTCGACACGCTTAGCTGCCAACTGGGCAGGAAAAACAAAAGCAGTATCAAGTCTATGATTGTGACAAACATTATACCACCATGCTTTGAAAGTAATAGTGTAGGCAGACTTCCAATTAATAGTAATTTGTTGAAATGCAACAGCCAACAATAAATCAACAATACGAACATTGAGATCAATCTGGTCCCAACAAGGGGATAAACTACCTAAAAAGATCTGGGTAAGGGAAAATGGGATACTGGTAGAAAAAATAATATTAATTTGAGCCCAAACTTGTAACCAGAAGGCGCGTACATCCTTGCAAATAAACAACATGTGAAATAAAGTAGCATTGGGTGATGTGCAAGACCAACATGTATCTGATGTGGTAGGGAAGCGTTTGTGGAGAGTAGAGGGGGTGTGTAGTAAACGATTGTAAATAAAAAATATAGATTGTGTTAGAGATGCAGCCCTAGAAGTTTTACGAATCTTTGTCCAAATCTTGTCCCAGAGAGAAATTGGCCATGATGTGGAAAAATCATGTTCCCAAAGCTCTTCCACCTTGGACTTAGGTCTGGGGAGTGTATGTGCATGGAGGTGTTTATATATGACAGCGGCTTTAGGAAGAGTACGTAAAGTAGAGTGAAGTAGAGTGATAGGATCGGGTGAAATGGGAGAGGGGATAGACTTGGAAAGCTTATTATAAACTTCCATAACTGACGCTTTAAGGAGAAGGTATTTGGGAGCAAAAGAGAGGGGCAAGTCAAAAGTGGAGCGTAAAGTGTGGAAGGATAAAAAAGTGGATTGTGAGAATAATTGCGAAATCCAAAGCAAACCCTTAGTTCTCCAAGATTTCCAGAAAATAGGTTTACCTCGGAGTAAAAGGTGTTTATTGTGCCAAATAGTGGAGGAGAGAAAGTCAGCAACACATACAGGAGGAGAGGGATTAGAGGATAAAAGGAGTTTGAGAGTGAATTTATGAATGGGAGTAAGGATTGAAGAGGGCTTGCGTGTAAAGGAAATACATTCAGCAAAGGAGAAAGGGGAGAGGAAAAGGCGCTCAACCTTAGTCCACAAAGGGCAGGGGGAATCAGGATCTTGTAGCCAAAGGGAGGATTGACGCAACGAAAAGGCCTTATGATATGCCAGGAAGTCTGGAAAATTGACACCGCCTTCAGTAGCAGGACGGATCAGTTTGGCAAGGGACATTCTAGATTTATTATTGTGCCATAGAAAGGAGGATAAAACTGAGTTAATTTATTTAAAAAACTTAGCTGGAATAGAAAAAGGAATATTGGAAAAGGTATAAAGAACAATAGGGGAGAGCATCATTTTGATAGTGTCTAAGCGACCCCACCAAGACAAGTAAAGAGGATGCCATTTAGCCGTAAGGTCGGATAATTTCTGGATACATTTAGTAAGGCATAAGGAAATGGTATCAGGAATAGAAGGAGTGATATGCAAACCTAAATATTTAATATGGGACGAGCTCCAGGTGAAATTGGAGGCGCTAAAGTCAGGCTTAAAGGTGAACTTAGTCAAGGGCAGAATTTCGCATTTGTCGTGATTAAGTTTATAACCCGAGATTGAGGAATAGGTCTGTACTTCCTCCAAAAAAGCGGGAACGGAAATAGCAGGGTTCGAGATGAAAAGTAAAATATCGTCTGCATAGGCAGCAAGCTTTATGGAGAGATCTTTAGTTTGAAATCCGTGAATATTGGGATTTTGGCGTAGTCTGGACAAAAAGGGTTCCAAAGCCAGGTTAAAAAGGAAAGGCGAAAGGGGACAGCCTTGGCGAACACCTCTACCTAGGTCGAAATAAGGAGAAATTTGACCATTAGCATAAACTGCAGCTCGGGGGCGAGAATATAGTAATGAAATTAAGGAAATAAATTTAGGACCAAATCCAAACCAACTAAGGGTATGAAAAAGGTAAGGCCACTCAACCCTATCAAACGCCTTTTCAGCGTCAAGGGCTATCGCCGCGAGAGGATGTTGGAGATGGGAAGATTTTGTTAAGATGTTAAATAAAAGTCTGGTATTGTCAGTAATGTAACGGCCTTTGACGAAACCTGATTGTTCATCACCTAGAAGGTCAGGAAGCAAATGATCAAGTCTAATCGCTAATAATTTGGCAAAGATTTTGTAATCAATATTAACTAAAGAAATGGGTCTGTAGTTTTTGCAATGTTGGACATCCTTCCCGGGTTTAGGTATTAAGCAAATGTGTGCGTCTGAAAAAGTGCCAGAAGAGGAGCCTAATTCAGCAAAAGAGTGGAGAAGGGAGTGAAGTTTTGGAAGTAATAGTTTAGAAAAGTGAAGATAGAACTCAACAGTTAACCCGTCTGGGCCAGGGGCTTTGTTAAGTTTAAGGCGTTTGAGGGCAGTAAGCAATTCTGTTTGTGAGACATCAGATTCTAAGGACGAGAGGTCAAGAGGGAAGGATGTTGGGGTTTGTATGGTGGAAAAAAAGTGAGCAAGAGACTGAGGAGAAGAGTGAGTGTCGGAAGTATATAAGGTCTTGTAGAAGTGGGAAAAAGTAGCAAGAATATCAGCATCCTTGTGTTGTAAATGTGCATTGGTGTCATAAACCGATTCAATGTTCACTTTGTTATGCTTGACCTTTAAGTAGTTAGCAAGAATCTTCCCAGCTTTATTCCTACCACCATAAAATTTAGCACTTGACTTAAGTAGATACAAAGAGGCATCTTCAGTAGACTTTTCATTAAATTTAATCTTAGCAGCAACCAGAGATGTCAGACTATCCGAGGAATGAGAAGTAAAATAGGCGTGCTCCAATCTCTTAATGTCATGAAGAAGGGTTTTATTGAATTGACGAGATGCTTTACGCTTCTTAGCGACAAAATTAATAATAAAGTCGCGTGTCGCCGCCTTAAAAGCATCCCAGAGAGTATGTTTTGAGATTGGGGGGACATCATTAAAAAGGAAAAATTCATCAAAAAAGGTAGTGAAGGAAGCGGAAAATTTGGGATCAAGAAGAAGGGCATTATTAAAACGCCATCTTTTAGGGCCTTCAATTTTGGGAAGAAGCTCAACACTGACTATTACAGGAGCATGGTCCGAGAGCAATATTGGACCAATTTCCGCCGCAGTAAGTGTTTGGGCAAGTGCATGGGAAACAAAAATATAATCAAGTCGTGATTGGGAGTGGTGATGGGGTGAATAAAAAGTAAACTCTTGTAATGTCGGGTTACATAAACGCCAAGAATCTACAAGCTTATGTTGTGAAATAGCTTGAGTAAAGAGTTTATGTGGTTTTGTGGGGATATAAGTAGCATCAGACTTCCTGTCCAAAAAGGGATCGAGAGGGTGATTACAGTCACCCGCAAGGATAAAGTTATCATCCATGAATTGGGTAATGTGGGGAGAGAACTCGGCCCAAAAAAGTGGCTCACCGTTGGTGGGACCATAAACATTAAGAAGAGAGATTGGAACACCTCTAATCGATAGCCTGACATGAGTCCATCTACCATTACTATCCGAATCTTGAGATATAACAGTGAGAGGGAGCGACCTGCGACATAAAATAGCAACACCATTACGTTTGCCATCACCTTGTGAATAGAAGACTTCACCCACCCAACCCCTCTTAAGCTTTTCAGATTCTATATCAGAAAGGTGAGTTTCTTGAAGAAAAGCAATGTCAATATTTAATTTAGCTAGATGAGATAAAATACGCTGTCGTTTAATTGGAGAATTAATACCCTTAACATTCCAGGAGATTAAATTTAAAGACATAGTTTATGCAATAAGGCAACAAATTGGTAAAATAAGAGATCAAAAATGCAACCAGTAAAAGTAAGTAAATCAGGAAAGAAAAAAGAAATGATCAGAAAAATAAGAAGAAAGAAAAGAAAGAGTTGCACAAGAAGAGAGCAATATGCAAAGAAAATATATGCACAAGTGAGAAAAAGACCCAAAA
Source organism: Lissotriton vulgaris (assembly GCF_964263255.1). Classification (NCBI taxonomy): domain Eukaryota; kingdom Metazoa; phylum Chordata; class Amphibia; order Caudata; family Salamandridae; genus Lissotriton; species Lissotriton vulgaris. Next base: position 1,201,020,280 of record NC_141694.1, on the reverse strand, counting down.
TGAAGAAGTAAGAAGTAGAAGAAAGAAAAGTACTATAATAGAGTAAATGAGAAAGTGAAGGAAGGAAGTGATTAAAATGGAAAAAAGAGGGAATACAGCCTGAGAAAAGAAAATCATCAGTATTATGCAAGATAGGAAATCGATTCAGGTGGGAGAGGGAAGAGGGTAAGAACAAAAAACAGAGAGAGGAAATGGAACTTGAAAAAGAAAAATAATCATCAGCAAACATATAAGGAAATCGAGACAGGTGGAAAAGGGAAGGAGATGAGAACAAAAAGAAACAAAGAAAGAACAGAAAACAAGAGGAAAACATTTTTACAAAAGGGAAAGATGAGAGGAAAGCGAGGGGGGAAGGAGACATATGGGTAAGGCAACACAACTGAGGTCAGCTGGGCAGGGACCCGGGAAGACATCGTCAGACAAAGAAGGGAACCTGTGGAGACAAAGAAGGGGAAAAAGAATAATGAATTGCGAAACAGTAGTTAATGAAAAGACCAGAAAACAAACATCAACAAAACATCATAAGAAAGAAAACAGTCAAACAAGTGAAAAACTCGAAAAAGGGGCGACCATGGCTACAGCACAAGAGAAAAAGACAAAGGAAGACATGCGCACAAATCAACCAGGACTGGAGGATGAAGGGCCAGAGGCGTCCATGGCAGATGAACGATGTGCGTTAATGAAACTCTGCAGTCTCACTGGATCTTCGTATGCAGTCGTCTTGTTGTTGTAGGTGACTTTAAACAGACAGGGATGGTACAGTCCGTAGCGAGCACCCATGGAACGAAGGACCTCTCTCATGCCTAAGAAAGCTTTTCTACGATTTGCAGTTGCTTTGGCGTAGTCCTGAGCAAAGAACAAAGGAGATCCAGACCAAGCCAACTTGGGGATAGCTTTAGCAGCTGTGAGAACCTTCAAGAGATCAGTGTACTCAAGGAAGTAGATGATGATGCCCCTTGGTCGTTGCGAGGAGGACATGGACGTCGGTAGACGGCCAAGGCGATGGGCACGCTGAATGTTGAGAGACGTTCCTTCTGGTAGATGAAGCAACTTGGGAAGAAAAGTTTTGAAGAAGGCAGGCGGGTCCGAACCCTCAAGACCTTCCACTAAGCCGTAGATGCGGAGATTATTCCGTCTGCCTCTGTTTTCTAACTCCTCCACCTGCTTCTGGAGTGCTCCCACCTGTGAGGATAAATGTGTCACTGTGGTTCGGGTTTCCTGAAAAGAAACAACAGACTGCTCAACCGAGGAGACCCTTGTCTCAATTAGCGACCAATTGTCTGTTAGAACTTGAAGTTTGGCGTTGGTTTCCTCCATGAAAGGGGGAAGTGTCCGGATCTCCTCAAGAAAAGGGCGAAACGATCGTATCTCTTCCAGCAAGAGTTCCATGGAAACAGGTGTTGGCTGTTTGGGTGGTGAAGGGGGATCTTTTTTTAGTCTTTTCATGGTGTTTTTCCCTGATGTTGGTTGAGAAGAATCCATGGCTGCCTCCGAGCCAGATGAAGTAAGAGACTCCTCTAACTGAGAAAAAGCTGAAAAAACTTTAGAGTTTTTCACAAAGGCGACCTTTGTAGGTGCTTTAGAAGGTAGGCGGGACATAGATTTAAGTCGCCCCATAAAGAGCAGCCGGAAAGGAATGAGTAAATCGTGTATCGTCACAGCATAGATAAATGGTTAGAATCACCAACAAGTGTGAGGAGGTATATTCAGTGATAAAGAAGAGTCACTTGAAGAAAAGTGCAGTACTGGAAGCTGATCTCGAGGTGTAGTAAGTAAGGGATAAAAACATATAAGTCATCGAATAGAGCTGAAGAAGTAAGGAAGTCGCCAGTTTAGAGGTGCATGTAGAAAGAGCTGGAGGTTATATGACATGTTACACGAGGAATACAGCTGCACCAATGAAAAAGAAAGCACATTGACATGGATTCCAGGGTAAATGCAATGCGCATCCATGAAATGCGCGTAGGAATTCAGCAAGAGCAAAGAAAGTCATGGAAATGATGTAGCCTGCCAGCAAATGGTGAATGAGCAAGCATAATAACCATCCAGATGTGAGGTGGTCCAGGAAGGCAGTGAAGAAAGTCCTCGAAGTATTAAAGCCACTATGATATAAAAAATGTGCTCTTTAGTGATGAGACGACAAGCAATCTGCCGCCCTCACATAACTGCAAAACAATGGCAGTAAGCTGACAATGCAGGAAAATTGAAGCATTATATGTGGCGCTATGGAAGTTTGCTGTGAGCTTCAAAAAACATACCAGCGTGAGAGCACAAAGCACTAAGTTGCATTAAATGGCGGCTGCAATATGATGCAGTAAATTGAAATAAGTGAAATCACTCACAGGGCGTCTGCATGACGAAGCTTCATCAATTGGCAATCAGCATAAGAACGGCGGAAAGTAGCCGAGCTCCACGGAGCCGCCAGTGTAAAAACAAAGGCAGAAATGCGCTCGTCCACACATGAGGAGCGCACCGGGTCAGGTCGCGGAAAATGGCGGCCGCGTACAGCGGAGCGCCCTCAGGGAAAGAACGGCAATTATTACTGTCACCGCCTCGATGAAAAGTGCTGCGCGGGTGTCAGAGCATCGCTGAAATGCTCCGACGGCTGGCCGTAGTCCACAAGAGTAAAACCAGGGATTTTAAATGACGAGTCTCCCGGGTCTGCTTCAGAGCCTCAGTCAGGCACCGCCATCACCCACGGGCGCCAAGCCACGCCCCCCCAACTCTTCTCTCTTCCTACTAGTATGATCCCCCAAAAAACACTTTCTAGACTCTTCCCTCTTCTATCCCTACATTATCCTTTACAATCCAACCAAAAGAGTCCCATGTCCACTTTTCAAATGAATTTATATTTCCCTATACTAATTCACCACTAATGCTTTTTTGGGATCCCGAGCAGTGCACTACTCATCGAAAAGCACATTGATGTGTCATCAGGGGAATTGAGCACTATATAATTACAATTACAATGAACAGACAATTAATTCAAGCCAACGTTACCCTATACCACTAAATACCACTAAACTGATAGACTGTCACATAACATGACCATGACCCCCTTACAGCCGGAGGGACCTCTTTCCAACCTGCCATTAACATTTAAGAATACCTCAACCATAGACTATATGATTGTGAGCAAGCCCCTACTCATGTCCCTGAAGGCTTCTCAATATTAGCTTGCTCTGCAAGCGACCACCTTTCACTAAGAATACTACTAAAACGCAATCATTTTAGGGCTACCCAGTTATTGGGACTTCCAACAGGAGTAGAAACTCAATAGACCAGTAAGGAGTCTCAGATGAAGCAAGGTTACCCTAGCCCAGTCAGCAAGTGGAAGCAATCCTTTTATTCTCAACGTTCTCATGTTGACCCTCCAATATGGCTCCAGCCGCATCTATATTGGGACATCTTAATTGACACTCTCTACCAAAAAATAAGTGGAAAATGGGCCTCAAAAGGCAACCAAATGGCAGGGGAACATCAAAAACAGGTGGGGCACTCCAAAATTAAGGAAACGAAGGTCGGTTCTAAGGTCAGCTGCCAAAAAGTATAAAAAAGAAAAATCTAATATAGTTATGGCTCAGTTTTACTGCAATGCAAAAAGGCCTACAGATCTTCATTGTGGTCCACTAAGCAAGGACATATGCATTTGAATGGATACATATCCACTCCTTACTTGGTCATAACAGCCAGGCCGAATTCTTGCACTATATTAACACCTTAAACAATGCACCCACCAATAGAAGGAACAGTGTCTCACTGCACAAGTGATCAACTACGTGTGCGGGCTCAATTAAAATACAGTCACGCCCACCGCTGCATACAGGGTTCAACATGATGAGCCTAAGGACCAGGGCTTTAAGTGGGACAGGTCTCACCGGTGCTAAGCACCGGCAATTTTTTAAAGGGGGGCCTCGAAACCGGTCTCTGTCAGGCTCTGTTTTGTGCCCTGGCACAGGCAGTCCATTTTTTTCAAGACTGCAGTGACAGCAGGCACAACAATGTGTGCATGCTCACACTGGTCATGCCAGGTGAGCATTGTAGGGAAAGGAAAATCCTTCAAAGAGAGTAATTTTCTCTTTGGATTTCCCTTCTCTTTTTGATACGCCGGAGCAGCAACATTGTTGTGGTGTCACCAGGGCTTTAAGTGGAAGCTTTTTCAATATTATATTCAAGCCATAGTTGCTGCTTATTTATCTTATGCAACTAACAACCATTGACAAAGTCAATAGTCCTGACTTGTTGTAGGTATGATGTTACTTGTTGTATCATATATCTGGATGGAATGATAGAAACAGCAAAATACAAGTTTGGCGGCACCCTATGCTAAGCACAAATTTTTAGCTTGTGTGTTTTTAATAAGCCACGCCCTTAATTACATTGGCCACACCCTATGAGAGACCCCCCGGTTTTTTATCCCACTTAATGCCCTCCTAAGGACAGTACTGAAAAGATGACAAGTGAGAACGTCCGATGGGTTATCAAGACATTCAGAGAAAATGAGGTGCCTGGGCCCAAAGGTTCACAGTTGATCTGGAATTTTGGGCAGATGTCCTTATACCCTATATGAAGAAAGCTTTGCCAATGAGTAGGCCCCTCAGTCCTGCAGAAGATCCATTCTGTACCCCATTTGCAAAAAAGGCAATAGAGGTGATCCTGAAAATTATCGCCTAATTGCTCTATCAGACATCAAGACAAAAGGATATGGGAAAATTCTACTGCACGAACTTGAACAGTGGGCACTTAGAGAGAATGTAATCCTTTCCTATCAAACAGGCTTCCGGCAAAATTCATCAACCACTGATAACATAACTGCACTGGCGTACCTCGCTCAAAACTCGCTCCAATTCGTCAGACCTCCACTGTTTGCATGCTTGATCCATTATTTGGCTGCTTTCAACAGGGTGGATTGTAAAAGGCTCTGGGCCAAGCTTGCAAAGTGGAGCATACCAAACAAACCCTTCACTTAAAGCCATAATTTGTCTTTATTGAGATACTTGGGCTTGAATTAAGTTAGGATCTGAAAACACAGACAAGTGCAAAATACCGACAAGTCGAGGCCTGAGACAAGGCTGCGTATTGCCCATTGTTAATTAATCTGTAGTCTGGTGATTTGGGCAGCACACTTATAAAGGCAAACACAATTCCCTGAAGGATAGATTTATACAGAAAGCCGACCATCCAGTACTCGGATGATCTTGTCATCATGGGCCACACCAAAAACAACATGTGCCGAGTGCTGAATGAACTAAACAACTATAACTTACAGGATGAGTTGGTGGCAAAAGCCGCAAATATGAAGGTGATGGTCTTTGGAAAATATAAGTACAAATCAACACACATCTGGTGGCTTGGCAATCTTAAAATGGTATCAACCTTGAGTTATAATTACTCAGGCGTCTGTTTATTGGAGAATGGCAAACCAAATCTACATTTGAACCATCTCACAGGGAGAGCATTGCCCTTAACAGTGGCGTTAGGCAAACTACACAGGGGCTTATTTGTAGGCCCCTTGAGCCACTTTTGCGTCATTTTTAACACGGGAAAAGTGACATACAGGTGGTGCAAGAGGCTTGTTAATAAGCCCCACAGTGTTTTACATAGTCCATTGGCAGAAGTCATCAGAAGAACTATCAAAGCAAAACTACTGTTGACAATTTCAAACAGACATATAGCCTAGCCTGGGAAACTTTCCAGAGCTTTGGACAATCTTCAGTGTAAAACGTTTCCATCTTCCTAGGTACACACAACGACTCTGCCTGTGACTTGAGTTTGGTTTAACAGTGCAGGACCTTGAATTCAAGGTATATTTTCCTAAATATTTCTATTCTATTCATCAAGCCGAACCTGGGGGCATATTATCAAGGACCGGTGTTAAAATTATCTCCGTTTTATCGCCAGGAAACTGCAGATAAAACGGCGATAATGGGATTGATAATACGCCCTTGTTAATTCCCATAGAAGCCCATGTTAACATCAGAACATGGGCTTCTATGTGAATTAATAAGGGCGTATTATCAAGCCCATTATCGCTGTTTTATCAGCAGTGTCCTGCCGGTAAAACTGCGATAATTTTAACACCGGTCCTTGATAATATGCCCCCTGGAGCCCTAAAAATTACTTTGAAGGATATTTTTTTAAAAGACAATTCAAGAGCCTTATCTTTACACTCTGTTGCAAGGGATTTGAACGTGAACCTGGAATCGATGCTGATGACCCCGGTTTTACAAGCAGGAATAAAGGCCACTTTAAAAAACTAATTATAGTGCTATCCCGAAAATAAAAGAGGAAGATGGCTGCTGTGATGTGGTTTATAATTTGTTCGACATTCTAAGTTCTAGAGTTTAGAAGTTTAGTGATGTAATACTTTGAAGAGCTGCAAGGAGGTGGCAATAAAAGTAATATGCATAATGATAGCCTCTGGTCTTGTCACGAAATCGATGATGCACTTACTCTGCAGCTGTCCAGAAAGTTTATCAGTATGCTGCAGTTTACTGAAAACCTATGTTTTTAAAGTATGGGATTTTATCGTGTAAAGAAGCCCTTGATCTTTTTCTGAGGATTACCACCCCCAGGGATTTATCCTGGTTTGGCACATTTAGAAATTAAATATCAACCACAATCAACTTAAAGGGGAACTTGTGACACACAGTAAACAAAGGAACTAAGTAACAAACTGAACCTCTTTTGAACTGCAAATAGGCTGGACAAGTTGAATTTTTATTTTTAATCCATTAATTTTATTTGGCTTCTTGAGTCTGTTGTGTCCATTTTACACAATTAAATCAATAAATTGTTCATTCGTTCATCCACAAAGGAAACTGACACCAGGCCTGCCCTTGCCTTTGTCATCCTAAACTGTTTGGAGTCAGGACCAGGGTAAGGGGAAGAATTAACCAGATTCAGTTTAGGGCATCAGTCAAATAAGAAGAGAACCCCCAGTACTTCTCATCAGAAAACACCTGGACCTGGGGAAGATGCAGACTGGCTGCTTTGCTGTTTGGGGGACAGTCTGAAGAAGTAAGATTGGACATATTTGCCTCAATCCCAGGCAACCCAGAGTCATTCCAAGGGCCAATGGCTTGCCTCCTGTGTGATTTACAGGGACACAACAAGTTTCCAGAGGCCTTTCCCAACTGACCTGCACCAACTGGACCTGGCTGGAACAGTAAATATTCATGACGATAGGCAATGGTAGACCTGCACTTAGTGCCAACAGTGACCGTCCGCGATGATCAACCAGTGAAGTAGTGTGGCTCACTGGTTAGAGGCGGCAGACCCGAGAGCAGAGGACGGCCCGGGACCAGGGTTCGATTCCCGGCGCGGCAGGTTTCTGGACCAGGGTCAGCGGACTCGATAATTCGCTCGCCTCGGTGCCCACTCTGATCAGCGATCACACTCGGCAACTCTGGGCATTAGCTTGCCTCATCTTCACTAACGGCCCCACCAGACCGCCGGGGATGCCTGGTCTCACCCTGGAGATACCCATTAAGGGACCATCTCTCAGGGAAGCCAGGAAGGGTTTTGCAGCGGTCGAAGCGCCTTGGGACCCTACGGGTAAGTAGTGCGCTATATAAATGCCAATACAACCAACGCAAAGGTCCAGCAATGACTGGCTCTTTGCCCTACAGCAACGACCGTCCGCGACAATTGACCTGCTCTTCATGTTGAAAGCCTCTACTTCGCAACCTCCAGCAACACGAATGGAGCTCTTCGTGCCAAACTACAGACGATAACTCTACAGCAGAATTAACTTGGTCCCTGCATCCTACCCCTGCTCCATCCATGGCAGGCCTGAAGTTGTGACTTCCCACTGTCTAATGCAATCAGATACCCAGGAGTGGCACTTATGGTTTCTTGGTCCTATTTTCACTAAAAGCTTAAATATTCAATGTATCTGGTTCTCCTGATTAGACTTTTGTCATTCTGGTATCATTTGATGTATTAAAATGTAGTCAATTTTTCTAAATTGGTTTAGGATTTTTCTTGTGCTGTATTTTCACTTTATTACTATTTGTGTGCTGCTGCCTAGATACTTTACACATTGCCTTAAGCCTGATTGCTTTTGCACCAAGCTTCCAGGGGGTGAAGCACAGGCTACTTTAGTGACTTTTGTGTTTCAACCTGACAAGGATTGTGGTTGTTACCTGAGTGGGGCTTCCACCCCACTCAACCAATAACTCACTTTCTTTGGCACCATGGCAAAATGTAACCATGGCAGGACGCTGAAAGAGAAGGACAAGGTAGGAAAAACTAAAAACTATTTTGGCAAAAAATATCTAGACTGCATTTAACCATGCATATGCAGACAAATGCAGTGTCCCACGTGAATGGAACCAAAAAAAACACGAGTGACACACAAAGTAACACAATAAAGCAAAAAACAGGGTTTTCAAAAATACATAAACGACCAGATACAGTAATAGATCCCTCTTTACGATCAAATGGGTCGGCTATGGTTAGTTTAGTACAAGTCTGCGACGTTTCGACCCCTTACACAACGTGGGGTCTCATCAGGACCGATTCATAGGGAACATCTAATGAATCTTGAGAACAGCATGAAGGCGACAAAGAAAAGGGGCAGTGTTGTGTGCAGACCAATCCAGTGATTGAAGGGAGTGTTTCTCACATGGGGACCTTTCTGGGAGCCCAGGGCAGAAAAGGGTAAGGACTGTGAGCTAGTAGGTGGCAGCACTCTGCACCCCTTGACCTTCGTAGAGCATGCTCTGATCAACAGCACTCAATGTCAGATGCAATAAAAGATACGTTATAGGCACATATAAGTATAAGGTATAGGCCGGTGTAAGTTGAAGGCATGCTGCGGTGAGGCTGCCTTGATAATCCTAGCATGCATTGATGTGCCTACACTTCGTCTTTTAATGCATCTGTCCTTGGCCGACAAAAGTAGACGAGGAGCCGAGCTAGCCATCCTAGAATAGGCCCAAAAACTCTTTCTCATTCAAAGAGATGAGGGACCATCATCCCTACCAAAGCTCAAGATTCCTAGACACTCAAGTAGTTGCGCGCAAACTATGAACGAGAAGGAGACATCCCCCATGGTGGGGTAAACATCTGACAAGGTGGCCTCAACAGGAAAGCACACCATGCAGAAAGAACCAGCAAATATGCAGCCAGACACTACTGGGCATCTAAAAATAAGAGACTCAGCAACTGGCACACTTTCTGAATGTGTAACTTAACAAATGAAACCACAGCATTGAAACCAACTTACGGCGCTCTGCACTGCATAACATGAGAAAAATAATGCCCAATAAACAAATGCATGCTCAATGGATGGTCAAAGATAACAGAGATCAATGGCTAAGCACCTTAATAGGATGGGGCCTCTCCAAAGACAGTTCCTCAATGCGACAGATACCTAGAGTTGGCAATGACAAGAACTCAAAAACATTATGTTGGAGGTTATTTGACACGCAAAGTAGCAGAACTACCTCAATAAATGCATGCAGTGAACACGTCCCAATGAAGAATGCAAAGTGGACCAAGCCATGTACTGGCAGTTAGCAGCAAACCAGAGCCCTAAAGGCACAGTGAACCATGCAGACCAGATACCTATACCTGATAAAGTAATTTGCAACGTATAGGCCATGCAAACACAAGTCAGAAAGGACCAGAAATGCCAAAAGACAGTCTGTGCTGGCGATGACAGGGGGACAACAATAAACACAACAAGGATGGACAAGAGGGCAATAGTAGTCGGAAGTTACACCAAAGTGCAATCACCAAAAGAAAGAAGAAAACGTTGATAAAGATGACGACAGAGTGTAACGTGGCCGAAAGAGAGCTACTAAAGAAACTCTCAATAGTGTATCTTGGAATGAGGTGATACAGTAAGACATAACAAAAGAAAAGGAGTCTCAGAAGCAAACAGCCAAAGAATTAAAGTCACAGCCAAAGGAGTAATCGAAAACCGTGGGAAGAGGAAGCCACCAGTAAGAACAATGTGCCTTACCTCAGTGCTGCAGCTGGTGATGGAGTCACTGGAGTCTATGAAAGTGCTTTAGAGAACAAGGCAAATGGTACTCAAAACTTGACCGTAGAACACAGCTGGTCTAGTGGAAAGTGTGTAACAAGCTTAATAAGCCCAGTGATTGTAAAGAGAGTACTATAAATCCCTGGCCATAGCTTCAAAGAGGAGCATATGACCTAAAAGACCCATAAGAAGATATAGTTACAGTAAGGACATGAACCTTATTCCCAGTTCGATTTAAAGCTGAGAATGGCACATATCACTTAAGAGATTGCACAACAGTTTGTCAGAAAACAGACAGTTAAGCAGATACCGGTCTTTTACATGACTAAGAAGTGGTGACCAAAACCAAAAGGCCATGAATAACTCACTGAGGCCACAGCAGCTGGAAGCTTCAGATGGTCTGCCGTCCAGGTAAGGCCCAAACCCAACTAACTGCTGACATCAGAATAGACCAGGAACATTCAGGGTGTAATGGCTGCAGGCACATCGGAGAGATAGAATCAACTAGTAGAAAACAAGTACTACAGCAGACACTGGATCACAGCAAGACAGGGACTTCACCTGTAAAGCATGCAATGAGTCAGCAGATTGTGGAGCAATCCACATTAAAACCGAACAAGATAAACACCAGGGGGCCTCATTTATGACTTTTTGCCGTAGGCAAGCGCAGCAGGCCTTCCTGCTGCGCTTCCCTACGGCAAAAGAAAAGGGCAGAAATACGCCGTATCTATAAAATACGGCGCATTCCTGTCCTTTTCCCCTGCGCCGGCGCACAATGGGCTGCCTGAGCCAGAGCAGGCACCCTTGCACAATGGTGCAAGGGTGCCTGCGTTGCGGGGAAGATTATTTTTGTACAGGAAGGGAAACCTTTCTGTACAAAAATAATCACAAGAGGCTTTTCCTCTTTCTATGTGTGCTGTAGAATGCAGCACACATAGAAAAAGGAAATACGAGGAGAAATAAAGACAATTCTCCCTGTTGCGCCTCCCTTACGCCTCCCCTGGGGAGGCATAAGCTTTTGGCACTGCTTCAGAGTTACGATTTCTCGTAAATCTGGGGCAGTGTCAAAAGGCCATGGATGTTGCTGGGAACGCCCCCAGCAACACCCATTGCACGCCCCTTTAACGCAGAACACTGCGTTAAAGGGACTGATATTTATCAGGCAGCAGTACGCCACAAAAACTGGCGTACTGCTGCCTGATAAATACCACGCAGGCTTCTGCGCCACGGAACTTCCTGAAAAGTGAAGTTCCGATGGCGCAAGGGGCCTCATAAATGAGGCCCCAGTGACTTACCTCAGTCAGAGATCATCATACAAATCCCAAGGGAGACTCCAACATGGCAAAGACCCACAGGCGACAAACTCCACCAAATCACAAGCAGGCCAACCAAAATTCAAAAGGATGCCCTATTTGTAGCCCTATTCATGTATCACAAAATGTGTTATGTAAGTGGGATGGGTAGCATCTGCAAATGGAAACAGTAATACAAAAGCTTGAAAGTTCCTGCCGCAACACCACTAACTCTACTGCCACATTTATATGAGGCAGTAAACAACAGATGGTCACCAACCAAAAGGCATCCACCGATCAGAGTTGGACAGTAACCAGGGGGTACTACGGCAGGGAAACAAACATCAGAGCAGTGCTAGGAAGTTGATCACCCACTGGGACAACCACACATCTCTCCCAGTATCCCGGTATTAATATGGGAGAGACAAATCCCGGCGACTACATGACTGCACCCTTGCACCCATGTTTCCCTCCTCAAGAGTAATGACACCAAGATAGGAAAGGCCGTCTTCTGCAGCAGAAGCTGCCCAGCAAAGAAGCACTGCAGCCTTCACCCCCTCCACCATAGCTGAGGCACAGTTCTTGGTAGACCCAGATGGGAACACATGTTCTCCATTTCATTGCTGTTGCTTTCAGGCAGAGCTTCCATCAACACATCTGTTCCATACAGTCATTCTTTAACACAGCCTCACGCCATTCATACATGATAGACATGTTGCAGTCAACGAACATAGAGAACATTTTAGAGTGAAATGATGCACTTTGCTGACAACAATTCAATACAGAGGCTTTCTGTTGCAATCGGTGTTTACAGGCCATTAACTATGATTATCTAAGTTCATGGCTGTTTTATTTGCTTGTTCTAGCTTGAGTCAAATGTTGTACATTTCTTGGTAAAACAAATTTGGAAGAAGTGTTGATATGATAATGTACCTGTGTGATGCAATTTTGATTATTTTAGCATTCCTTTTGTGCACAAACATCACTAAATATTATATGTTAGTACTAACTACAAGTGGCAACATTGTGTAAAACACCCATAAAAACAATTAGCGAATGCAAATAATCCATACAACAATTAGTTAAGTGACTATAGATGAGTATACATGTATAAACATCAAAATATGCTCTTAAAAACACGCTGAGCGTCTCCGCCTGTAGCCACAAAACAGAAACAGCACTTGAATACCACAGGGCTTACTTGATGTGCAAGCAACACCAATGTAGCCACACAGAACAAGCAGGCATGCTTGAAAGCGGAAAATGCCCGTTTTAATTCCAATTTTGTCCTTGCAAGGATGTCTTAAGATGTCTCCAAAGGACTACATTAAAAAAGAGATTCATACCTCGGATACAGGTAATTAAGCAGTCCAACCTTTCTATTCTATTAGATGCGGCTCTGTTGAGTGTATATATTCATAGGAATTGAGAAACCGGGATAATAATTTCAAGGTCATGTAATCTCCAACCATTAACATTGATGTTTCCTTTGTCTTCAAATGCCCGATTAAACATTATTCATGCTTTTCTGATTAAGGTGACAGCTTTAGAGGGGAAAATGTAAGCCGTGTAAAATAAGGAGAATGTTGAAACCCTATATAAATATGCAATCATGTATTAGTCATATTCTCCAGGAATATGTCACTGAAAAGTCCATACAGACTGTATTGTCATTTTCAAAGAAAGACGAATTTCACTGAATGTGTTATGATTCCCTCTATTTCATATATATCTAAAAAAAATAGGAACACTTGGTAAACAGGCTCTGGACCACTTTGCATTCCTCTGATGCCAGCAAAATGAAAGGATCTGCTAACAAATGATAAGGCAACTCATATAGGACAAGTAACCTTGAAACTACAACAACAGCCTCATAACAACCCTGTAGTATTAACTTGAGTTTGCACCTGAAGCAGGATTCCAACTACTGTGGTAATACTGTACTTTTTACAGGCACGAATACTACCAGGTAAAGCAGATTTCTTGCAGCGAGACCCTACATCCTTTGGAGTACGCACACCTGGTGACAGGGGCAGCACTTGGTAGTGCCTTCTTTTCCCTCATTTTGAAGGTGAGGACATTGGAATGATAAAATATTCCCAGAGTAAGTGAATACAACATATCACGTTATTTGTGTTTGCCGGTGTGGTATTACGGGTCAAAATTTCTATATGCAGACTTTAATATGAAATGAAACTTCTTTAGATGCATGTTTGACCTTAGTCTAACTAGAAGTAAACTAAATGTCAAAGGCAACTGTAGAATTTACTAATAGAACAAGCACTTTCAAAGCCAATAGTTCAGATGTTGTCTGAGAGCCTTTTGGCTTTGTTAAGGCTTGCTTTGTTTTCACATGGTTTTTGTAAAACTTTATTTTGTGGGGGCTATCGTGGCCTTACCAATAGAAAAATTTCTAAAAGAAACCTTTGTTTTTTTGTCTAAAAAACACACATTGCTACATTAGTCCTTCACTGAAGGGAACTACTGTGCATGTGGATGTGCTCCTTGTGAAAGAGCAGTGCACCATCACTAACAGGGCAGTTAGCCTATAGCTGAAGTAAACTGATCCATTGCCGTATAATGTATGCTGCAGTGGGTGTATGAAAAATGTGAATGAAGCAAGTATATATATATTCACTGAAAAAACCTCAGGTTTCAGGGATGTTATAGTTGGGAACTAGCATTTAAAAAAACCTTGGAAATTTATGGTAAAAAGCACAGGCTACAGGAACGTTATAGTTAGGCTGACATTTCACTTGTACAAAACCTGTGAAATTCAGCAGTTATAGTCAGCTGAGCTAACTATAACTCGCGCACCCACAATGTACTGCTGATGACGTCACATATTACAGCATTCATGACATGATCAGTGACATCACTGATGACATCTCAAATGACATCACTGATGACATCATCCAGTGACTATGTATTTCTGTAAAGGTTAAATATGTTTTATATATATATATATATATATATATATATATATATATATATATATATATATATATATATAGGACCTTCACAATTTTGTAATCTTAGGTAACTCTAAGCACATTAGTCATGGTTTTTATCCATGATGATAGAAGGCCTTTTCTTCCCATAATCAATGAGGCAGCCTGGGAATTCCGTATCCAAGAGTCAGCAGTTATACTTAAGCACATATCTATACACCTGTGCTTCATTCTCAGCAGGTGATGATAAGAATCCTTTGAGAATTGATTTTAATTTCACTTTTTTACTTCGGTAAAATCACACACACTCTCAGGATCTACATAGACTTCTAGTTCATCCTGCCTACGCATTAGTCAGTTTAGAGCACCACGTTAGGAGCACTGCAATACACAAACTCTGCATTAGCCATAGAGCAAGGACGAAGCTACCTAGTCGCAACCAGAGTGCTGTGTGAGTTTGTTCTTTCCTTGAAGGAGGACGCTTGGGCATATCAATTTCATTCACACCTCACGGATCAGGAGGCGATACTCACTAGCACCTTAGAAGACTACTAGACATAATTGATTACTTAATCACGCAACCCAGGAGTGCGATTGTTAAAAGCAAGTTTTTTAAACCTCATGAGATTGAACACCATCCAGACTCTGTCCCCCCTTAATCCGGTATGACTGAAATGCATACTACTCAACTGCAGGACAGCCAGCAAACACGCCTCTGATCTTTTGGCCTCATCTAACACAATGAATTAGACATCATCATCCTCACCGAAACATGGCTCAACCCCTCCTCCACTCCTATCCTAGACCTCCTAGTGCTTCCTACCCACAACATTATTTGGCTAGACAGAGCTTTGAAGCTGGGTGGTGGCCTAGCTTGTATACATCGGAGCTCACTCTCTGTTTCCCACTTGGAGTATTCTACGCCACCCACCCGCTTATACCATTGTCTCAACATTTCAAGGAACAACCTTCCAGTGTGCAAACGTCCCACTTTTTATCACCCCCCCAGGGGACAAGCTCCCCTTCATCGAACACTTAATGAAAATCATCTCTTCCACCTGTGATAGCCATACACCTAAATGTTACATTACCAACATTTTCTCCAGTACCAGAGGTAACAGGGTTGCATATGCTGTCCACAGCGCAACGTGCTATAGTACGGCCCAGAGACAGTATCACGCATAGATAATGAACACACTGACACAGAAAGATAGTAGAAGTGGGTACAGGCACGTGCACTCGACTCCTTTTTATTACCAGGGCGACATATTCAGTGACGTCTGTGCTGAATGCGTGTAGGCTGAGTGTAAACCAGCCTTCAGGGAATGGTTGCTGCTAGCATCAACTACAACAGTAATCATTGGATCACACACAGAGATTCAATATTAAAAGAATCAATAATTTGTGCTGCAGTAAGGTAGGGACAGTAGATGTGAATAATACAGAAATAATTCTATCGTAAAAGAAACACAACTTGTGGTATACTGACACACAATCAATAGATCTGAAATAATACACAAAAATATATCATAAACGCTCCATCAGTTCTAGTGCACTCACATAGCCACATCTAAAGCATTCAACATGTGCACAAGCTGGCAATAATGCATGCTGTAGACAGGCCGGACTAGGAGCAACAGCTGTCACCATTAACACTGCATCATTTGCAATAGCGACTCAATCTGAATTGTGAACACTGCTGTCTGCAGTGTTGGCCACAGAGAGTGGTCAGCAACGGCCCACATTTACATAAGGTGACTTGAGCTGCCCAGTGTGTCGTAAGTGAAGCAACAAAAAAGCGTGTGCGGATCCTGAGATGATGCGTATGAGTGGTGCAGACAGAGCGCACTGTAGCAATGACTTTTCCTACAGGACTGCATCATCTACAATACTGTCTGAATGCCATTGTGAACACTGAAGTGTTCAGTATAGGCCAGAGAGAGCGTTCAGCAAGAGCCCACCGACATGTGGCATTGACTTGAGCTCTACAGTTTGCAATACATGAAGCAAACAAAATGTATGCGGAGCAGGCTATACCGGCTATTAAAGGCCTTCTCCAGCATTGAAGGCCGAAGGCGAGGGCCTTTACCAAGGAGAGGGACTTTAATAGCCACTATAGCCCAGCTACAAAGGGCTATAAGGCTTTTTGACATTCTGCCACTAGAGGATAGAATGTTCTAACAAATAAAGCAAAGCCTTAAGAGAGCGCAAGGGGATTGGAATCCCTTCAGGATTCCTTAAGAATTTGTTCACAGCCAGAGCTGTGAACAAAAAAACTTTGCAATGTTGGAGCTACAGGCTTATAAAAGCCATTATAAGATCGGAGCTACTCCATTGTTTTTAATGGAGCTCACAACATTCCAATGTTCTAATAAAACAATATTGTGTATGTTTCAATAGATGTTCTAATTACTTAACTACTGGATTCTGTAATTAAACAATCTTTACTCAATCCTAATTGTGAACCCTGCGAACCGCATTCTAGAACAAATGCAGTGGTCATTTACACCTCACAGCCACATACTGTTTGATTCGAAAGCACGGAGTTGGTTGCACCTGATCACAGAGGGTACACAGAAATCATCACAGACTTTAACTTATGACATCCTTAATCATACAATCAAGACCCCATTTCATTGTCCGCACCTGCTGTACCACATTATACTCCACTGACTACTGTCAACCAAGCCCAATAATCATGTGCAGCGGTTAGCTATGGAAGCACAGAGTGTGATGCACCTCAACACATGAACTTCTGAGAAAAGCAAGCAGCAAGTAATATCGAACATCATCCATTGTGGGATCAAGACACTGTTCCACTGTTGGGACCTAGAGTTGGTTGCAGCTGGTCGAACCGAGTACCTCCATCTCCACTCTCAGATACAGTTCTAACATTGTCCATTGTGGGATCAAGACACTGTTCCACTGGTTGGGGCCTAGAGTTGCTTCCACCTCATCGGAGAGGGTACACAGAATCATCGCAAACTTTAACTTCTGACATCCTCAATCATAGAATTAAGACCCTGTTCACTGTTTGGACCTGTTGTACCGTGGTGTATTCCAGCGATAGCAGTCAACTAAGCCCAATAACTATGTGCAGCAGTTAACTACTGGAGCACAGAGTCTGATGCACCTCAACAGAGGAGTTCTGTGAAAACCAGCAACAGATAATATCAGACATCGTCCATTGTGTGATCAACACACCATTCAACTGTTGGGACCTAGAGTTTCTTACACCTAGTCAAAGGGAGTACCTTCATCTCCACTCTCAGATACAGTTCTAACATCGCCCACTATAGTATCAAAAACACAGTTCCACTGTTGGTACCTGTCAGACTACTGTGTTAGTAGTATACAGACCACTCCACCGTGCTGGACCTCAGGCTGGACGCTGTGTGCCTGTGTTGCAGTACCCAGCGTTAATCTCAGGATCCTTCAGAGCTCGGAGACCTTGGCCCAGGAGCTCCGCCGGCACGTGGTGGACCCTCTTTCACATATGGCAGGGTCAAAAGGTGAATTAAGGAGCATATATGCGTCGCAGCGGCCATTACCCTTTCTAGAAACCAACACAATGAAAGCATCATTCATGCAGCCACCTTCGCTCCCAGCCTTAGCCTCATGGCGGGTGTAAGCTGTGCAGACGTGGCAGACACGTTCGCCAAGCCAGAAAAGAACTACATCCAGAGAAACGTGCTTCTTCTTCAAACCCCTACGTTAGCCTTGCATACGCCAAGCCAGACCACTACCCTAAACATTTGGGGGGGGGGGGGGGGGGAGGCACGTACACGCTACCATTCAGTAAGCTTCCCTACTGACTGTACTATCATGGTTGCGTCCACTGTCCACTCATTCAATAGAGCATCAGTGTATGTTGACATGTACATGTCTGTGCTCTGCATACTCAACTCTGTCTGGCACATCTCCTCAAGACTTTGAAATATAAATTTTATAATCGATAATTACTTACCACCTACGCACATACTTTGCTTCCATCTCTCCCTGCATTCTCCATTGTGAGGCAGTGGTGCCATGCCATGTTTAGTTTGTGGTACAAAAGGGGGTGGTGATGGACGGAGCATCTGAATCAATCAAACGCTCACACCCAGTCAAAGATCTGGGTGTGTAGCAGAGTGGGCTAAAGAACGGTGATGGATTAAACCAAGATCTTTTGACTGGGTGTGAGTGTTTTATTGGTTCAGATTCTCCGCCCATTACCACCCCTTTTTGTACATGTTTAGTTTGTGCACATGGCTAGCAAGTTTTCCCACAGTATGTTGTTTTGTTGTGTCTGCTAGGTGCACATGTTGTTTTTCATGTTGTATATGATTATATCAGGTAGCAAGTTTATTCACGAGCAGTGGTTTCTCGCATTTACATATCACTGTCTTAAAGAGCATACAGAAGTTTTTCTCACAGGTGAAAAGTGCAACCACAATGACAGTCATTTATTACTATCCAAGAATGTCCAACTAAATGGCGCTTCTAAGCTTACAGCCCCAACCTTTTGACCTTTCCTAAAATTACGCCAACTCCCACAAACCAACTAACATTCACATCACACAGCTTTCTAATGATAGTTATCTGCTTCTCAATATCATGCACTCCTACGGAATGTGAGCTGGCACACCGCATGTCCTTACTGTTTCAAACACAGTAACTTCGTGTGGCAATGTCTAGTCCCACTCACACAATCTAACTCCCAAACTTCAACTTGGCCTTTAATTCTTAGTTTGGAAACAGATTTCAGGAAACAAACCAAATTAAAAGCGCTTTGTTCAGAACAAAAGTCTCCTCACTTCTGCAAAATAAATTTATCGGACTACAGATCATCTCTGGATTAACAGGACAGTGCCCATAATTCTCGCCCTCTTTGCGGCCATCGACTACTAATTCTACTTCTACAAATGGCTATTCTCTCTGTGGTAACAACAATGTCCGACAGAATACGCTTCTACGCCAAGCTACAGTAATACTGTAAAAAAATGGAAAACTTTTCGGCTACCTGCCTCTATCTATTATCGGAGCTAGCTACAACGTAACATTTGTCTACGTGGTATAGGAGCATTACCGGAGAAAGAGCATGACTGGGTAGATTCTTGTTGACCACGAGCGTACGAGTATGAGAGCGTTGGTGCTCCTCAATTCTCTAGAGCAGCCCGCTTTGTGAAGTTTTTGAGAGAAGATACAGTGGGGTTTGAAGATGCAAGGTTTTGTTTGTATGCATGTGTTCTTGTAGACGGATCTGCCTTCTAAGGGAAGCCATTGGAGATCATTGAGGATGGGGGGATGTGATCGAACCTTTCGCAATCAGAATAGCCCTGGCCGCGATGTTCAGGACAGACTTGATTGGGGCAAGGCGGGCTTTAGGTGTTCCAAAGAGTAAGGCGTTCCCATAGTCTGATCTGGAGAGTACTAATGATTGAACAACAGATTTGAAATCGTCAGCAGGAATGAAGGGTTTGATTTTTTGAGGTGAAGTAGGAGACGCCTTTTGCCTGCATTTTTAATGTGGGGAGAAAGGCTAATGTTTTGGTCAATGCTTATTCCGAGGGATTTGACTTCAGTTTTTTGGGGGTTGAGTTTCAGGTGATTGTGATGAAACCAACATTGAATCTTAGTCAGGGTATCATTGAGGTGCAGAATGTCAGCATGGGCTTTGATTTTATAGTAAAGTTGGGTATCGTCCGTATAGAGGTGGCAGTTGATTCCTGCATTCTTTAGAATGAGGGTGAGGGGCTCCATGATGAGGTTAAATAAAGAAGGGGAGAGAATGTACCCCAGGGGCACCCAAGGAGACCAGCATGAGTTTGGAGAGGCAATTGCTGATTTTAATTTGTTGAGTTATGAACTGTAAGAAGGAGGTGAACCATTCAAGGACCGGACCATTGAAGCCGAATCGGTCTTTGAGGGTGTTGAGTAGGGTAGCTTGGCTGACAGTATCGAAAGCAGCAGAGAGGTCAAGAAGGATGAGAAGGGAAGTCTCCCCCTTGTCTAGGGAGTGATGGATATCATCCACAATGTTGAGCATCGCAGTTTCTGTGCTACAGCCCTTTCGGAAGCCTGACTGAAGTGCGTCCAAAAGGTTGAATGAGTTCATGGGTTTATCCATTTGTAGCAAAACACATTTTTCAAGGGCCTTGGAAAGAAGAGGCAAGTCAGAGATAGGATGCAGATTGTTAAGATCATTGGGGTCAGCAGTGGCATTTTTGAGGATGGGTGAGATTTGGCCAAGCTGGAGGGAAATCGGGACGCTACCAGAGGCCAAGGAGGAGTTGATGATGGTAGTCCAAAAAGGTGTAATGATATGCTTTAATTCTTGAACGAGGTTGGCAGGAGCGGGCGTCAAAGGTATGCGAAGAGGGTTTAAGCTTAGTGATAATGTTGCAGACTTCAAGCTCGGTAACAGAGCTGAAGTGAAGCCAAGAGGCGTTATTTTTGAGCTGCGGATTGGGGAGACAGTCATCCAGGGGGGCGACTTCATGCGGGGGAAGAACAGGGTGTGGAGAGGGGGAGGAGAAAAAGGCGACTTTTGAGGGAGGTCATAAAGGGGGAGGCGCTGCTGGGGTGATGTATTTGACGCGAAGGATAGATCATATTCAATTTTCTCGGAAAAGAAATTGGCAATCTCTTCACATCTTTTGGTAGTGGCGATCAATTTGAGGGGAGCAGACGCAGTTTGATTTTTGATGATGTTAAAAAAGTTCCCAAGGTCTATTCGTAGCTCGATCGAGTTGAGCGCGAGAAAAAGGAGGCCTTTTTCATTGTAGATGTGTTTTTTTTAAATACCTCTAGCGGTTCTGAGGAGGGCAAGGTTTGAGGGAGAGGGATGAAGTCTCCATGCGTGTTCTGTCATCCTAAGCGCGCATCTCTCACTGTTGAGATCCGTGTTGAACCAGGATTTGGAGGGGATGTTTCTTTGTGGTTTTAGTTTGGCAGGGGCAATTTGGGTCAAGGATTGCAATGATGGATTTATTGTAGAACTCAGTGAGATCATTAGCATTTTGTGAGGGAGGTGGGAGTTGAAGTTTCTCTTTGAGTTTAGACTCCAATGCACCTGGAGAGGATAAGGTGAAGGTTTCAGGTTAATTTCTTATGTTTAGAGTTATTGGGGGATGGGGAGGAGTGACGCTATTGATCGTGAAGAGAATAAGGGGATGGTCCAACCAGTCAATTGGGACAATGTGCGAGAGGGAAGCCAAATCTTTGTTAGAGATGATGGCATCAAGAGTGGCTCCTTTATCATGTGTTGGGGAGAGGCAAAGTTGAATCATGTCTGTAACGTGGAGGAGGTCATTTAGGATACAAACAGAGGGATCAGTTTTATTGTTCCAGTGAATGTTGAAGTCACTGAGGAAGATTTTTTGGGGGTTGGACATTGAGGCTAGGGAAAGTAGGTCGGACAGTTCTTCAACAAAGGGTATAGGGTCGCCCGGGGGATTCTAAATGTTACGTAGTCGAATAGCAGGTGCCCCCTGGACTTTAAGTTTGGTTACCATGTATTCGCAAGTGGTTAGATCGGAGTTCTTAACAAGGGAGAGTGGGAGTTCATCCTTATATATTATGGCTAGGGCCCCATCGATTTTGTCGAGTCTATCTTTCCTGTGGATAGAGTAACCCGGGGGGGGGGGGAGCATGTCAAGAGTAACTGAGGAGTGAGCATTAAGCCTGGTTTCCATGAGAAAGGTGATGTCAATAGCTTCACTGAGGATCGTCTCGCAATTTCTGTGGCATGACGAGCTGCCGATTGGCAGTTGACCAGCATGCAGTTGAGGGGTTTGTGGTTGGTCACAGGGAGAATCCAGAGTGGATAGTAGTGAGTTGAGGGGGAGGCCTGGGCGAGCCGGGGTGGCAGGAGAGCGGCTTATCCCCAGAATCACGGGAATGATGGAGTGCCGAGAGAAGGTTGATTAGTCAGACGTTATTTGGGGAGGAGACTTGGGCGAGCCAGAGCGTTAGGGCAGGGGATACTCCCTAGGGTCACTGGGATGGCTAAAAGTTAAAAGGTGATTGTAAAACCCAGCAAGCAGTAAAATTATAGCTTATGTAGAGGATTATTCATGCTTCCAGGGAATATGGGGTAATAAGGTAATTCCAGATTTGTAAAGTGCAACTTATCATCCCAGGGGAATCTAGGAGCTGGGGGCCACTGGGATATTGAGTGAGCTATTGCCCAGACTCCCATGATGCTAAGCTGCCGCCGGAAACTGCGAGCTCCATGCCTCTGGAGTCAGTTGCTATGGCTGCTGAGCCATACCTCTCCCTGAACCAGGCACTGGACTGACACCAACTGATGAACTCAGGGCTGGAAGGGGAGTATCAGACGTTACATTGGTATTTGCTTACTCCTAGGAAAGCCATTCTTCTGTAGTAGCTGTTAAGTATGCTAGTAAAGAGGTGCAAGCATTAGGAGTCAGGAAGATGTCAGCACAACCAGCAGTGTACCAGGTCTTCTTCAGTTCAACAGGCAAAATAGGTAAGTGATATGTAATTTTTGTTTTCTGTCGACATTTCATCTCATTTTGTTAGGAGTGGAAGACCTCAGAATATGCATTCAATATATATTAAAAAATAGCTTATACTTGTCACCCGAACCATTCCTATAGCTTTGGTGTCCTGGAATAGACTGAATTTTTACACTTTCAGCGGCAAAGAATGGTGCAAACTGCAGTGGTCTACTGATGAGAGCACTGTCTCTTTTTTTTAATGCAAAGAAGAACCCCTGGCATGAGCGTATAGCTGCCTATAGTCATTGAGTGACATTGCAACATATCTGTTAAGGGTTTAACCATGTCAGTGGACCAAGTCACAAGAATATTCACTTGGCCATTGAGTTTAGTTATAGGAAGAGAAAGCACACGTCTGCAGATTCAGCTTGCTTCAAATGTGATAAATGCTAAGATTCTGCCTATATATTCACAACGTCTTAAAATGTCGAGGGGGCTCCAGAGTGCAAATGTCAGCTCTGTCAATTTCGATTGCTATACATCCAACGTTAAATCCAGAGTAGCAAACAGATCAGACATAATACATGGAGAAAAACAGACCTTTCAAAATTTGATAGATCTTCAACAGTAGAAGGTAGGTACTTCAAGGTGCTATAAGAGTAGAGAGAAGTGTGCAAAAACTATGGTGAAATGACTTTCACTACCACAGTATGTATCTGAGTGGCGGCTATGCAATGGCAGAGGAGTCGCCCCACTGCCTGGCACAGAGCCAGCAAATAAAAAATAAAATAATGCTCTTGCATCGTTTTATTTTTCATTAGCCAGCTTGTACATGGAGGGGCGGGGCATGGGAGGGTGTAGGAGGAGTGCTTGTGCACTTCCTAAGTGCTCATATGTGTTTGGCCGGCGTCTCAGGCCAACCAAAACACACATGCGCATTTAGGTTTCTCCAGCCCTGCTGCATTCAGCAGCCAAGCTCGAAACAAAAACCCCACAGACTCCTTGGTCTGTTCATAGCGTCTTTTAAGCCTGCTCAGACCAATCCCTGGCTGCTCTGCAGGGATTGGCTGGGAGTCTGCCCCAGGGGCTACTGGGACCCAGGAAGAGGCCAGCAGGAGCGACGTGGGAGGTGGCCGACAGTGTCAGTTAAGTTTTAAAAATGATTATTAAACCCCCTTCCCCCACACCCGCTCTCCAACACCCCACGCGCCCACTGCCCGTGCTCGCTCTCCATCATCCCGTGAACCCCCTCTCCCGCCCCCCACCTTTTGTTAATGGCGGCCGCCAATGGTGTATCTTTCATATTCACAACTCGAACATGAACTGCCTGTGCTGTGGAGCTGTGCACTGACAAACTCACACAGAAAATTGTCTCACAGGAGGGTGACTTACTCTGCTCAGTAGAGGGAAGTAGTAGAAAAAGAGGAATAGTGCAAGCTTTACTACTAAATCTTATCCTGATCATTTTAGCTCTGCTCCTGCACAATCCAAAACACTGGGAAGGCGTCTGTGTTCAGGCAGACCAGAGTGGGCAGATGACGACGACAAGTATTTGTAGAGCAAAGACTGACACCCAAAAATAGATGTCCTGGCTCTGAACTTCAGAAACAAATGCAATATTCCTCAGAATAGTCAGGTTTTCAGGCCATTATGGCACTGAAGATAATTGGATTCTGACGTAGGAAAGATGGGAAGAGTGTTCCATAGTTTAGGGGCCAAACTGGAAAAAGCCCTCCGTTCTAGTTAAGGTCGATGAATACAGAAGAGTATTACCAGGAATGCTTCAACAGGATGTAATGACAATACATTCTGGATTTAATATGGGCTTAGATCCTAATATAATGGGCTCTGGGACAAATGCATAAACCTTAAAAGTCACCAGTAACCACTGAAGGGCCCTCAGATGTGACGTAACAGAGAACCGTGAGGGAAGGTGTGACAAGAACTTTGCTGTTAAGCTTTGAATTAACAGTAGTCTTTGTGTTCGTTTTTTATGCTAACCAAAGTACAGAGAGTTATATTAGCTGATACACGATAGGACAATCTCATGAATTATACATAAATAATAAAAATAGAACAAAGTAAGTGCATTGATTTGCTTTGTGAAACACCAAAAATCCAGAATAACTCCTACATTCTTTGCAGAATCTTTAGGAGAAAGGACATCACCCCGTCGAGAAGGCCTCTAAAAGGAGGACCACAAAAAAGAAGCAAGTCAGTTCTGTCTTTATTTAATTTAAGGGAATTATTTCTCATCTAGAGAGTCATGGTAAATAAGCACAAATGGAAATTGCTGGCAGTGGGACGGGACTTGACTTTGAAATTGGCAACAATCTGAGGGTGCTGCATAGGACAATAACCCCCAAAAAAAGTATGTCTGCCAAGGGGATGACGTAAATATTAAAGAGTGTTGGGCTCAATGAAGAGTCGTGTGGTACCCCACACACCAATGGCTTAGAATGTCTCTCCTTGTCATCTCTGCTTCTTTTCTCTTCCTGATCTCAGTCTTGAAGAAGCAGGAAGCACACAGGCTCCCCTAAGCCAATCACAACGCTGCAATGTAGCGTTGTGATTGGTCTGACGCTGTAGTTTGACGCTCAGACAGGGACAGGGACAGGGAGCCTGTGTATGTTCCACCACCAAGCTGTGCATTACAGCCTTGTGGGAATATGCAAAGTGCACATGACTGTTTGGCCGGCCTAAGATGGCTGGCCAAGCAGACATGCGCACTTAGTGTGCACAAACCACTCGTCATCCCTGAGCCACCAGCCACTTCCGCCCTTACCCAGCCCAACAACAACAAAATTGTTATTATCATTTTATTTTTGTATTTTTCATTGCTTTTTTAGCAGTGGAGCAATGCGCATCTGCCTTAGCAGTGTAGCCACCCCTGCTATCAAGGTGGAGAATATATGACTAAGTATGGACGAAATTTGCGAATTCGCGGTCCGCAAATTAGTGCGAAAGGGAATTCGCGATCCGCACCGACTGCGAAGTTACCCATGCGGTCATACATGGGCGGGGCAATCTTGTGCGCGTTGCGTATTTCCATTTCCAGGCGCTATTGGCTATCTCGTGTTGTGTGCAGCGCGGTATTACGAGTTCACGTGTGTTTTTGCGTACTCGCGGGGAAAATATTGAGCGAACTTACCCACGCGGTCCTCAATTGGCGCGGACATCTTGTTTTTCATTCATTGCTATGGTTCTGGGCATGCTTTTCCTATCCAGCTTCAATCTTTGCCATCCTTTGTTTGTTTGAAGTTTTTTTTAATCTTTTTTACTTATTATCTATCCCTCTATTTTTCTAGATCTATATTTTGTGCTTTCTTCTACTTTTGGTTACTTTAAAACTACTTTTTTTGCCTCTTCTTTTATTTACTTTTCCCTATTCTCTTTCCTATTTATTATTTCCATTCCTGTCCAGGACCATGGCAAAGGGAGCCGGGAAGGAGAAGGGGAAGGGTCCCGCACCCCGTACCCGGCTCCCATGCGGCCGATTGCGGGGGGAGCAAGTCACAGCCCGGGAAATCTTCAGCGCGGAGGAGGTGGCCGCACTAGTTTATTATGTGCAGAGCCACCTCCCCAAGACCATCGCGGCATGCGGCAGGATCGCTAGCGGGTACGGGCGAGAAGGTGTGCTGGGCCATGTATAAACACTCTCGGGTCCAGCGCATCTACAACCAGGCCACGCACCAGTGGTCCAACCTCCTGGACCGTGAACATGACCTGCTCGACCTGCTAGGCATCGAGATCCCCGGGCTTGGTGAGTAGTAGTAGCTATTTAATCACTACTCTGTTTTCTCCTGCACTATGTGTTATCATATTGCAAATTTTTGTTTTTTCTGAAGAGCAATAATGCTGCTGATTAGATTGTAGGTAAATTCTGTTTCAAAATGTTCTGTGATTTCATTTCAGGTGCACTGCTCTCCTGCTCAGTGGCGGTGCTACAATGCTTATTTGTTTTCGATTTTTTGTGCTCATTTCATTGGCCTGAGTAATTATGTATGAGTGTACTTTACAGAACTGCATAATGCTAGACACTAAGGGGCAGATTTACAATTACTGGCGCATCCCTGCATATTAGCAGGGATGCGCCAGTAATAGTGCGCCACGCCTCCACCACCGATGGTGCGCCGCATTTTCAATGCGTCGCACCATGGGGCAAAAACGACACAGAAGCCTCACACATCTGTGCCCTAAAGGCAGCGCATTGCTGGAGTTGCGTCGCAACCACGACGCAGCTCCAGCAATGCTCTGGGGTGCCCTATCTCCCCAATGCTGCATCAAGCCGTACGTCTGCTTCAAGCAGGCGCAGGGTTTTGAGTGACGCAGCATTGGCCTAAAAATGACTGAGTAAAATCTTGTAGATTTCACTCAGCCACTTTTAGGATGCGTTCCTTCACAGGAAAGCACTCCCTTGAGCTGGAACGCCCCCTGATGGTGCAGGGCTTTACAACGTGATGCATCTCCCAGATGAGTCACGTTGTTAATATACCCCGCACTATGGCGCCTCTTTTGCGCTGCCGCTGCGTCACAAAAGTGCAGTCCTTCCTTTGTACACCTGCCACTACAAAGAGATAGTGGTGGTGAATTGATAGTTTGAGTATTTTAATTTTTAATGACTGGTTATGTAGTTGGAAACTTACTTTTTACTGTTCTCACTGGTCTGCAATCACAATGGACTTTGTCTGCCACTTCGCGTGCTGCGGAGTGCTGCCTGCCAGTCCTAGTCGAACCTTTTTGTAGTTTTAGTGAGTTACATAACTTTCCAAGTCAACGGTCCACGAATCCAGCAATACTAATATCCTAGTAGACCACATCAGATAGGTCAATAAATGTAGTGCAATTGTTGTCTATTTGCTATTTCCCCGAAATGATTTGGTATTGTTCTTTTGAAATGTTTGATTTGGTTGACAACAATCATCCATGTTTGGGTCTTTCTTTCATGTTGTACATCAGCTTCCCCCAGGGGCAAGAGGACAGAGTAGGAGGTAGCGGCGCTGGCGGAGGAGGACCAGGAAGGCCAGGATCGGTCCGGCGAGGGCTCCTCTGCTGGCCCCAGTAAGTTTTCATGTTAATATTAATAATTATACTTCCCTATCTTTTAGAGTACCTATTTTTTACCAACATTCCTCATTTGATTTTTTCGTCTTTGATCTTGTTGTAGACTGTTTCTAAATTCTTATCCTGCCTCTACTATGACTCCCTGAGGTACTACTAGATTATTATTATTAGTCTGTCTGTGTAGCTAACTAAGCTTGCACAGTTGGCAAAAGATGTTAAACGAAACTCCCATTCTATTCAGCAATAGCTCTATCCACTGAGTGCAGTCCTCTGGGTTGTCCATTGAAGTCTTCTAAATGTTCATGCTTTGACAATTCCCGAAAATAAACTGTCAACGACCACCAAGAAAGAATAAGATACTAGTTTACTTTTTGATTGGATAGGAGGAAAAGCCATACTAATATTGTTGCAGGGACAATTCTGCACAAACAGAACTATGGACACTAAATAGTGCATTGTTTATCAGTTATAATAGGCGCAGTTAGACTTTCCACATACCTCAGTCATAACAGAATTTGAACCCCCAATCTCCTTACTGACTAGCTAGTGTGACAGAGTCATTTAGCTCCCTAATTCATCGATGATTGATCCCCAATGATGATTATCCAACCCAGGACATAAGACTTCGGAGTCAGAGTCCTGAACTGACAGAGCCAAAGACTAATGCTTGCAAATTGCAAACCCTTTTGCTCCCTCTCTCATGACTAAAAACCACAGAGTCTATGTAAGTTTCAAAGCTTTATTAAAAGTAAAAACATTTATTAAAATCAAGTTCATCATACAACATAAACGGTGGATTGAAAATGGAAAAGTGATTAGTGATTTCACACATTAATTGTGGGCGAGCCCTCACCTTGTTGGAACTTCAAATCTTCTTTGTGGAGCTGAATCGTTGCTGACTCTGTCCTAGTGATGATGATCTGATCTTGCTCTTGATATTAGAAGGGAAGCTTCTGTCTGTTATGAGAAAAACGGTGCGTGTTAAAAAGCAAGCATTCATCAGTTGTGCCAAAAAGTGTAGCAAGACAACACCCTTCCCTGAAAAAAGTGCAATTTTTAGTTTTGACTAGACAGTCACAAATTATTAAATTTGTTTGTGTAGTCGTAGTGACATTTTTTCATTCCTAGACAAAATACTAGGGAGTGGTGTATATGGCATCTAAGAATCTGAAATGTATTTTCTAGCCGGAACATTGGCACAACCATCCACCGGTGCCGGGGCCAGCGCGGAGGTGGGCACTCCTGGGGCGGAGGCGGTGCAACAGCCAGCGGAAACTGCTGTGGGGGATGCCACTGTAGTGGTGGACAGTGGTAAGCTATTATATTCCTTACTTATTGAGATTGCAGACTGCAGAGTGTGCTCTCTGCACGGGTGTATATGTTGTACAGTACAAGAATACTATACTGTTAAGAAGACTTACAAATTTAGAACTACGTTTTTATCAACCAGGTAGTAGCCTCCTCTAAATTGACTTCAACTCAGCTGTGAAAGTTTTTTCGAGAATCCAAGTCAGATCAGAGATGAACTTAATGGATGAAATGAACGAAAAGGGAAAGAAGGGTGTAAGTAAGTGTGGAAGGACGAGCGATTTAAAAGTAATGATGACTGGCAAAGAATGATACGTTTTTTTGAATGCTGCCCGAGGTGGCTGTGAATATGATGCATGGCCAGTTGAAGGATGAAGCAAGGATGGGTGGAAGGAGAAAGGGAAGATAACTACTGAGTGGGTGAAACAGAAACTGTATGTGTGCGCAATATTTCCTTTGGTTGAAATTCAAATGCAAGTCAAGCACGGATGCATGGCTTGTGGTTTCCAAAATAAAATGAAAATGTTGTTTTCCCGTGAGAAAAAGTAAGGTTTGTCCAGTTGAGACATTAAGAAGAATAATTGACATTTACTTTGAATGGATGGATGCCTGGATCATGGTACTATCTAACTCATAGATAGCATATGTGTATGTAGAGGGAGGAGACGGTCACTGGATGAACTAAGTGTTACTTTGAAGAGCATGTAACACCGCAACCGCACGTCCGTTCCAGTGTAGGAAAGGCAAGGAAAAGAAGTTGAAATTTTTCCGAATTCTACCATGAATAGTAGCAGTAGTTTGTATTGCAAGCACAGCATATATCCAGTGATTACGGGGGCCACTCACTACCTCTGTTAATAATGTTAGTACAACTCTGTTATTCATGTGTGGCCTATCAGTGTTCACTCAATAAAAAACAAAGCACCTAAAGTCATCCCATATGTAATCAAATACATATCCTGTGAAGGGATAGATAATCATATTATTTATCTTCTTCATTTTCCTTTTCTAGTAGTCATTGGCACTGTAGGGTGAAAGTTAAATTAAATAAGCAGTAGCCCTTGTAACAGAGTATTCTCAGTGCCACCCATAATAGAAAAGTAAGAGCTTCACCACCTGCATGTACTGGACTGGTACAGTAACGCAAGCCTGTGTCATCATAGCGTGCGTCTGTTTTTCTCGGGTGCAAGTTGACTGCGCAGAAGTTTACGTACCAATTTCGCTAAACAAAAGAGAAGAAGAAGAATAAGACTGGTGCACTGTCATAGTCGACTCTAATGTAGTGAGTCCATAGTGCTCGTAGAATTGATTCCTGAAACTCCCACTAATGTTAGAGCAAGGCTGAAGAAGTGGGAGGTTAGATAGATACAGGCCACAAATGTTATGTACTGTGCTTGCAAGTTGCTAGTTCTACTGTGACACAACTTTCTGCTGAATTATTTTGTGTTAATCTTAAAGAGCATTGGTTACAGACTATGTTTTTCTTTTTCATATAGATGCTCCTTCAAAACTGTCACGGAAGGAGCTGGCTAGACAGGCCCGGCAACGGAAACTGGAGGCGACTGTCGCCAAATATCGGCGGCTGGTGGCCCAGGAGGAGGAGGACACGCAGTCGACCTCCACAACATCCACAGCAACAGCTGCATCCTCCTCCGCGCTCCCTGGGTCAGCCAGTCAGCGTAGGCCTCCAGCGGTACAGAACCGTGGTACCGCAGCCGCTCGCCACCGCCAAGCAGACAAAAAATCTGCTGCCCCACACAGCAGGTGCGAGGCGCGCGTGCACTGCCTAACCCTCAGGGTGTCCTACCTTGAGCAGGAACAGAAGAAAATTAAAATCCTGCTCAAGAACCTCCACAAGGAGCATGACCACCTGGCCCAAAAAGTACACCGCCGGCGGCATTAGAGGAGGAGAGACTGTCCCTTGCCCCTTTTTTTATGAATTTTGGGAGGTGGGAATTGGGAGTTGGGTTTTTTGGACTTTGGGGACTTTTTATTTCACGGACATTCTTTGGGGTTAGGTAGGGGGGGTGGGTCGGGTCTTGCAAGACAGTTTATTTTTGTTAGGGATATAAATAATTATTACTTTCAACTTAAACATAGCATACATGTTTTTACTGCAGTTGAGGCTGGAGGGGGGGGGGGTTCACTGTAAGTTTGTTTTCCTGAAACTTAAGTGGCTTCTTGATTCAAATTGTGTAAGTAATTGCCCAAATGTTTACAAAAGTAAGTGCCTCTCACAGAGTTAGTGAATTCAATTGTCCTAGGCCTTTACTAGTACTACCGTCAGTCTCTCGTCTCTCCTACTGCTCCATTATTCTTCCTCCCCCCAAACGCTTATCTTACCTGTAATTTGTGTTTGAAAATAGGGCTAGGCACAGGGCTGGCTGCATGGCAAATGGCGATTAAGGTAGGCAATCCTGGGCGGATGAAATGGCAACATTGAGGTGGTACTAGTGGTGGTACACAGTGGCAGTTGCAGCATATGGAAAAAAAGAAAATTACATCTTGATTGGCCTGAGTGGAGCATTAGAATGGTACGATAGATACTATAGCACATGAGAGTACACTAGAACAGTGCCATAATGTAGCCTTACAAATGCTAAAGTATTGAAAGAATAACTACTACTTGCGTGGAATTTGACATTGGCTACTACTACAAGAAATAGTACTGAAGGTGAAGGCAGACAGCACGGTAATCATTTGCCACGTGTAGGAGGAGGATGTTCTTCATGATCACTCCAGTTGATGGCGCCCATGAAAATCTGATTTGATTTGCCAATAGTCATGAGTCTGTGTCAAGCTGAGTAAGAATATATCCTCAGATTCCTTCACCAGCCTTGAAATGTAATTCATTTTCAGTTGCTATAACCTTATCCTCCCCAGCAAGTGTGTGGAATTATTGCTGTCATTTACTCAGACATCAATGAAAACCACACAGCCAGGGTGGAGAGGGTTAGGGTTTGGAAATTGGATGGGAATGGGTTTGTTTGGGAAAGTTTTGTTGAGAGAGGAAAGAAAACCACAGCACGGACAAACAACAAATGAAGATAAACAAATCTTTGGATACGAAGATATCCATAAATCTTTTAAGGGACATAAAGGAAGTGCATGCTCTACTGCAGGCATGAAGTTGATTGCTAAATAGATGGTTAGGTTAATTAAACTAAGTAGTACTTTCTAATGAATGAAAGAATGCGACAGTACAGGGCTGCAGTAATTATGCGTTTTCACCTGCCTATCTCTGCACTCAGAGAAACACTTTGTTCATTAAATTAGTATGAAAAATAGCAAAGTAAAACTATTCAATGGCTGGAGGGATGAATTTAGAAGCAGAGAGCAAAGAAATGCAGAGTCACACTCATAGAAGTTCACAGCAATAACATTACTTAAACGATAAGTAGAAATGAATGGATACTGTTACTGTATGTTGTTGTGCTTGTCCTGTTGAATTTTGAAAGTTGCATGCATCCAACCATTCCTCCTATTTGCGGTACTCATCCGTTCCATCTGACGCTCCGTCGATCAATGTTGGTGACCAGAAGACACCCTGTCCACTGCCTGCCTGGCGGATACTGAATTGCGGCTGGCTAATGTGAAGCCTGACTTCATCCTTTTTTCCATTGCACAGGGTGAATGCCGCCCTGTAAATGTTGATGGAAAAACAGGAAGTGATATTAAAACACCACTGAGAAAAAATTATAAGGTACGTACGCTGTGTAGTGCAAAAAGTCACACTTTCAGTTTCAAAATCGACAGTACAATAGTTTCGAAAGGGCATACTCTGAGTCTCCTTTTGAAGGATAAATAAGTATGGGCGAATTTTGCGGATCTTTCCCCTTAAGCTAGGTGTACTGTAAACTACGATTTTAGAACAACATTAGACCTTCCCAGCAGTGCTCCTAGACCCTTAAACCCAGACGCTAAAATGTAGAATACCCCCAATCAGACCCTAAAAAACATGCGATACTGCTACCTGTCTGAGGCCTAGTGGAAAATGGTGACAAAACGTACTTTGAAAGTAAAGTAGGCCCAAATCCCCCCTTTCCCACCATGGATTTTCTTCAAACCACTTGCAACCAAAATTAGACATTTCTCGACAAGTGCTCCAAGAGTAGACCCCAGAACCCAGTTGCCAAAATCTCGAACACCCCCAAACACATGCAATACTGCTAACCCTAACGAGCCCTAAATTAAAAATAGTGTCAAACGCTTTCTTCATTAGGCCCTAACTCCCCTTTGCCACCATGGATTTTCTCCAAACCACTTGCAATCAAAAGTATCCATACCCAGCGTTTCTCCAAGACCCCAACCCCCCCTTAAACACCAGGAACCCCCCCAAGCAGGCCCCCGAAATCACGAAAGTTAGCGAAAACTCTGGAAAGTGAAAAACTTTTCCACCATGGATTTTCTAAAAAAAACACTTTTATCCGGTATTAGACGTTCCCAGCAATGCCCCCAGACTCTCAACCCGGGCGAAAACAAGGTTAACACCCCCAAACAGCCAAAAAGCAAAACCGCAAAAAGTGAGACATAGCAAATTTCGGGCCTACCTGGTATTCAGTCCAAATGTGCTCTGCAGCTAGGCCCTAACTCCGCTTTTCCACCATGGATTTCCTGAAAAACAAATGCAATCAACATTAAACTGTGCCATCAGTGCTCCCAGACCCCAAACCCCACCCACAAAAACCTAGAAGCCCCCCAAACAGCACCCCAAATACAGGCAAGTGAGCAAAAACGCAAAAACTTTTTCACCTCCGATTTTCTCGAAACCACCTTTATCCGGTATTAGACTTTCCCAGCAATGCCCCCAGACCCGTCCACCCAGGCGGAAACAGGTTTAACACCCCCAAACAGCGAAAAAGCAAAACCACAAAAAGTGAGACAGAATAATTTAGCCCTCAATCCCAAATCACTCCGTGCGCGCTCTGCAGCTAGGCCATAACTCCCCTTTGCCACCATGGATTTTCTCCAAACCACTTGCAATCAAAAGTATCCATACCCAGCGTTGCTCCAAGACCCCCCAAGCCCCCCAAACACCAGGAACCCCCCCAAGTAGGCCCCCGGAAACACGAATGTGAGAGAAAACTCTGGAAAGTGAAAAACTTTTCCACCATGGATTTTCTCCAAAACACTTTTATCCGGTATTAGACCTTCCCAGCAATGCCCCCAGACCCCTCAACCCGGGCGAAAACAAGTTTAACACCCCCAAACAGCCAAAAAGCAAAACCGCAAAAAGTGAGACAGCAAATTTCGGGCCTACCTGGAATTCATTCCAAATGCTCTCTGCAGATTGGCCCTAACTCCCCTTTTCCACCATGGATTTCCTGAAAAACAAATGCAATCAACATTAGACTGTGCCAGCAGTGCTCCCAGACCCCGAAACCCACCCACAAAAACCTAGAAGCCCCCCAAACAGCACCCCAAAGACAGGCAAGTGAGCAAAAACGCAAAAACTTTTTCACCTTCGATTTTCTCCAAACCACTTTTATCCGGTATTAGACTTTCCCAGCAATGCCCCCAGACCCGTCAATCCAGGCGGAAACAAGTTTAACACCCCCAAACAGCGAAAAAGCAAAACCACAAAAAGTGAGACAGAATAATTTAGCCCTCAATACCAAATCACTCCGTGCACGCTTTGCAGCTAGGCCATAACTCCCCTTTGCCTCCATGGATTTTCTCCAAACCACTTGCAATCAAAAGTATCCATACCCAGAGTTGCTCCAAGACCCCCAACCCCCCACAAACACCAGGAACCCCCCAAACAGGCCCCTGAAAAAACAAAAGTGAGCGAAAACTCTGGAAAGTGAAAAACTTTTCCACCATGGATTTTCTCCAAAACACTTTTATTAGACCTTCCCAGCAATGCCCCCAGACCCGTCAACTCAGGCGGAAACAAGTTTAACACCCCCAAACAGCCAAAAAGCAAAATGGGCAAAAAGTGAGACTTAAAATAATTTAGGCCTAGTTCCCAGATCACTATGTGCGCGCTCTGCAGCTATGCCCTGACTCCCCTTTGCCACCATGGATTTTCTTCAAACCACTTGCAATCAAAACTATCCATACCCAGCGTTGCTCCAAGACCCCCCAAGTCCCCCCCCCCAAATACCAGGAACCCCCCCGAAAACACAAAAGTGAGCGAAAACTCTGGAAAGTGAAAAACTTTTCCACCATGGATTTTCTCCAAAACACTTGATTCCGATATTAGACCTTCCCAGCAATGCCCCTAGACCCCTGCACCCACCCGCAAAAAAGCAGAACACCCCCAAACAGGCAAAAAACAAAAATGGGCCTACCTTCAATTCAGTCCATATACGCTCTGCAGCTAGGCCGTAACTCCCCTTTTCCACCATGGATTTTCTGAAAAACAAATGCAATCAAAATTAGACTGTGCCGGGGGGCGTGGCTACGCAAGCGGAGATGGCGGTCGCAGCTTGCTAGAGCTCCCGCCAGCCCGCCATTAATCCGACTAATTATCCTGGTCCCTGACCCCGAAAACCCACAACCAAAGCGGGGCGAATGTTGCCAGGAGTGCCAGGGACCCTCCGGTGTGCTCAGCGGTGGTCCCGCGCTCCAAAACCGGACTGGGCTGCGAGGCGAGAGGTGCGGCCTGGAGGGCTGAGGAGCAGCCGGGGCCTCGATTTTGGTGCTCCCCGGCCGGGGAGCCGTGCAGTGAGTCGCCTGGCCTGGTGGGGGCTGCGACGTTCAGCGGTCCGGGGCGCCGAGGACGCGAAGGAGTGTGCGTGATTCCTCTTCCAGGGCCCAGCTGCTTCGAGAGGAGACACAGGGGCAGCAGACGACCGGAGACAGCCGAGACGGCCTGGTGGCCCAGGCGCAGCCGGGACCTCGATTTTCGCGGCCCCGCGTCTACCAGGGGCCTGCAGACTCAGAGGGGGTTGGACGCCCTGATGATCCCGCCCGGTGGTGGAGGGCCCGGGACACGGATGACCTGCGGGGCGCCTGGCATTAACAGTGAGTAGTGACCCTCCCCCTAACCCCCCGGACCAGAGGAGACACCGGCGCTGTGGCGCAGGATACACTTGGACTATCCACCTTTCAAGGGGAGGGTTGCTGGTCGTGGGAGACCCTGCTCGTAGGCGGTCACTGAGGCCTGCCCCACGCTGACCGTGACATTGGGCCATACCAGAGCGAACCCGCCGGGACCCACCTGGGGGCCAGAGACCGAGCATTGCTTTTCCCCCCCTCCCATTATATTGGATAGACTTCAACGAAGGCGGTCAGGGTCCCACACCTTCATTTCATCTTGGGGCCCTTATACCCTCGGCAGTCATGACCAGAGGAGGCGGCGGCCCCACCAAGCAAGTGACAATCGATAAATTTACGGGGCCCGGTGGGGGCCTTGGACCGTCGGGGGGTGCTCCGCCTGGAGGGGGGCCAGACAATGCAGCCCTTATGGCGGCCATCACCCAGTCAAGGGACATGCTAGACGCCAAGATAGGGGCAGTTGGCGCGGATGTGACCCTGTTGCGCCAGGACCTGAGAAATGCCGTGGCGCGAATCACGAAACCGAATCCAGGGTATCGGTGGTAGAAGAAGACGTGAATACCCTTAAAAAGAAAATGGCGGCGATGGAATCTGCGCAGCGAAACACGGCGCTCCGTGTGGAAGATGCCGAAGGGCGGGCACGCCGCAACAACCTCCGCTTTATTGGTTTTCCGGAGCGCTGTGAAAAAGGCAACATCTGCTTGCTTCATTATTGAAAGAGCGCACCGTGCCTTGACGCAAAGGCCACCTGAGGGCGAGCGGCCTAGGGCGGTAATCGCTAGGCTGCTGAATTATCACGACAGGGATGCTATACTGAGGGAGGCTAGAACCAAGGACCCCTCCTTTATGAAAACAGTAAGATCATGATTTTCCCTGACTATACTAAACTTGTGCAACAGCAGCGTCATTCTTTCATGGCCGCCAAGGCAAAGTTGAGAGGCCTTAAGCTCCAATATTCCCTGTTGTACCCGGCGCGCCTGAGGGTGATCTTCCAATCACAAACACTGTTCTTTGATACACCGGAGGACCTCTTCCAATGGACAGATGAAACGGTGCGGCTCAGACCGAATTCTCAACCAGGGCTCAATCCGGGCTCTCCTGAGGGATCACCACGGGCACAGAGAGACCGGACGACGAAGAAGGGTCGGAACAAGCGCTCCAAATCGCGCAGACGCGTGTCCTCGGTCGATGGCACACAGACCAGTGGTAGAACCGAGGATTCGGAACAATCTGGAACAGAGCACTGAAGACTCCGGGGCCTCGACTCCCCTCTTCTGCTGTTAATGCTGTGAATTCTGGTTGGGCTCACCAGGTCGTCTGGACTCATTGATTACCTGGCTATGTTGCTGCCCTGGGACAGTACTGCTTCTGTCTCCTGATCGTGGATAGGGTTGTGGGGTGGGGGTTCGGGGACTACGTGATAGGGGCTACCACTCTCCCATTAGAGAGAGGGACACTGAGGGAGGGGGGGTAAACTTACTGTTCCTTTTTGGGGATGTTGGGATCCATTGGTATGGGTGGGCCCGGGCCCTAAGTTTTGGTCTCGAGACCACTCATGCCGCGACAGGTACTTCATAGTTCATTGAGGTATAGGGCAGGGGGAGGCGAGATATGGGCGGTCGGGGATGTGGCTGCTGAGTTGGGGACCGGGACTGTTTGGGGCTGTGGGACTGTGGGGTTGGGGGTTGTTTTTTATGGGGTAGACAATAGTATGCATGTGTGTGTCGCAATAATGTTCCATGTGGTGTGCGGTGGGTGGCGCGGGAATGGAGGGCTCGTATGGTGGATCTTAATGCACCATGGCTGAATCGACTCATAGACTCCCTGAAGACTCTATGCGGGTGATTACGTGGAATGTCAGGGGTTTATTAGACAAAATTAAACGCGGGGCTGTGTTGCGCTGGGGGAAAAAAGAAGTTGCAGATGTACTTTTGCTTCAGGAAACTCACATGATGGGCACGAAGACTCTGGGCCTACAGAGGTTTGGTTATCAGCAGGTTTTCCATGCGGGCTTTTCCAGGGGATCCAGGGGAGTAGCCATATTGATTCACCGCAGGGTGGCATACGTCCATGAGAAGCAGTGGGTGGATCCCCAGGGTCGATACCTGTTTGTTAAGGGCATGGTGGGCACTGAATCTGTGGTGTTTGGCAGTGTTTACGCCCCCCCCCTACAGTGGGCCCTGGCCGAGAGGTTGTTTGCAGTGTGGGAGGACATCTCCGGATCGCTGGCAGTGATTGGGGGAGATTGGAATGATGTGATGGATATATGTGTGGATCGCCGAAGGCGCCAAGAGGGGACCGAGATCCCCCCCCCTTCCCCTTCGCCCACCAGATTATATGCAATGAGTGAGGGATTGGGCTGGGTGGATACTTGGCGACATATGCACCCTGCAGCCCGAGAATATACTTATGTTTCAGCTGTACACGGCTCATTCTCGAGGCTAGATTGTATGTTTGTGCCTAGGGAATGTTTATATAGGGTGAAGGGTGCTGACATCTTGCCGAGGGGCCTGTCCGACCACTCCCCCGTCTCAGTTAGAGTGGAACTCCTCCGGAGAAGGCAGCCGTTTAGATGGAGGATGTCCTCGTGGCATCTCCTGCAACCGGCATATACCAAACACTTGCGATAAACCATTGACCATTACTGGCGAGAAAACCTGGTGGAGGGTGTTGATGTAGGAGTGGTGTGGGAAGCTATGAAGCCTACCATACGGGGAGTAGATATCGCATGGTGCTCGGCGGCCCGTCGGAAGCGTCGAGAACAAACTACGGAGGCGGCTGCGCGAGTGGCGACCCTGGAGCAAGAAAGCCGCGAGGGAGGTGATGAAGTCGGGATACGTCTGCTTCTGCAGGCACAGCAAACTTACGGGTCCCTCTTGATAGATGAAGCCAAACAGGCATGGCTGGCCACCAGAAGTAGGGTATACCAATGGGGGGACAAGTCATGTTCAATGCTCCATAGACTGTGCCAACACAACTTCCAACTCCTCATGCTGCCAGGTCTCACGAATGGCGATGGGGAGGTCCTGACCGACCCGAATGAATTGGCGGCGAGCTTCGCCTCGTACTATACAGCCCAATATGCTCCGCGCGACCAATTGTCTGAAGGCGACTTAGCTCGATTTCTCGCAGAGTTGCCGCCTGTACCGATATCTGATGAGACCAAGACGGCCCTGGATGCACCCCTCACAGCTGAAGAGCTGGGAGACGCACTGGGACAACTCAATACTGGTAAGGCCCCTGGCCCAAATGGCTACCCGTGTGAATTTTTCAAAAAATTTCATGTGCAGCTCGGATCTCATTATCGCCGGGTGCTTGAGGTGGCACGTACACGAGTGGTATTGCCCCCGGACTGGCGCCATGCGGAAATAGTGGTCTTTTTGAAGCCGGGCAGACCCCCAGATAGCCATGACTCGTATAGACCCATTTCATTAATTAATGTTGAAGCCAAGATCTTAGCCAAGGCCCTGGCAAACCGTTTAGCTCCACATATCACGGACTTGGTCCATTCGGACCAAGCAGGTTTTCTGCCTCACAGGGCAACGCGGCATAATATCCGACGGCACAGGCGGCGATCGACGCTGTTGGGGCCTTGGGGGACCAGGCGGCGCTGTTGCTAGCCGACATCAACAAGGCCTTCGACTCTGTTAGCTGGTCGTACCTATTTGCATTGCTGCGTTGTCTTAACCTGGGCCCGGTCTTCCTGTCCTACGTCAAACTCCTTTATACAGACATCACAGCCTCG
Organism: Lissotriton vulgaris; assembly: GCF_964263255.1. Taxonomy (NCBI): domain Eukaryota; kingdom Metazoa; phylum Chordata; class Amphibia; order Caudata; family Salamandridae; genus Lissotriton; species Lissotriton vulgaris. The sequence goes on along the minus strand of NC_141694.1, from coordinate 1,200,980,480 downwards.
GTGCGGGTCGCCGGGGCAGTGTCGTAGATGTTCTACATTGGCCGCGGGACCAGACAAGGATGCCCTCTTTCCCCCTATTTATTTGCACTGGCCATGGAGCCCCTAGCTGCCAGAGTGCGCCAAGATGTGCTGATACGGGGCTTTCAGAGGAATGCCACCCTGTCGGATAAGATTGCGTTATACGCGGACGATGTCCTCTTCTTCCTTACCGACTTGCAGCGCTCGGGCCCGCGTGTCCTAGAGGTTATGCAACTTGTTTGGGGAGGCTTCAGGCTTATATCTGAACCTACATAAATCCACACTGTGGGTACTGGATGGAGGCACGGTGACGGATCCCTGGGCTTCAGGGTTGCGAGTGGCTACGACCGGTCTGAAGTACCTTGGAGTGTTTCTCTCGGACTCGGCGGACACTGCCTGGGACCGTAATCTAACACCAGTCTGGGAGCGGGTGAAGACGGATGTTAAAACTTGGTCTCGGATGCCCCTGTCAATCTTTGGCCGATCGGCTATTTTCAAGATGGTGGCGCTACCGCGCCTATTATACCAGCTACAGAACCATCCGTATCCTATCCCACCTCAATGGTTTAGGCAGGTCAACTCTGAGTTGGGCCGCTTTCTTTGGGCTGGAGGTGCCGCCAGAGTGGCGCTACGTACATGTTTTTTGTCCACCTACTGTGGGGGCTTGGCCACTTCGGATTTGCAGTCGTATTATCAAGCCGCGCATCTTCTCATTCTGAATGAATGGTGGTATGGCGATGGTGGGGATCCAGCCTATGCCCTGGAACGTGCTTTGATGGGCGATAACTCGCTCACACCATCCTCTACTCACCCCGACTGCGTCGCTCGCTGCCGAGGGTTACTCGACTTGTTTTTGCGGTGTGGCGACAGGCCTTGCGTCGCATGGGCTGGTGGGGCAGACTGACCGCCGAAACGCCCCTGTGGCGTAATGGCATGCTGCCCAAACTGTCTAGGCTATCGGGCTTCGATGGCTGGGATGCGATCGGTATCTCGCAACTGGGCCATGTGATGTCCGGAACGACGCTCAAATCTTTCCAGACCTTTAGTACCGAATTCGATATGCCCCAATCTCAATTTTTTCGATACCTACAATTCCGGCATGCACTGATGCCCAGTATTACCAACCTTGACTCACTCCCCGAATTTAGCCCGATTGAAGCGAAGGTCTTCATGGGTGACCTTGGGGATAAAAAAGTTTCAAGCATCTACCAGACAATGGTCACCCATTGCTCCTCCACCCTTCTTCCACTGAAGGCGGCCTGGGAGGTTGACATCGGTCAGTTAGATGAAGATGATTGGCGAGAGGCCTTGGAATCCCCGATGGGGGCGGCTATTGCAATACGATTTCGACTCATACAATTCAAAATTCTTCATAGAGCCTACTATACACGTGAGCGTCTGTGGAAGGCAGGACTGATTGAGTCCCCGGAGTGTCTGCGATGTGGGGTGGAGATGGGTACGTTGCTCCACACAGTATGGTCGTGCCCCAGACTGGTTGGCATCTGGAGGGGTGTGTGGGGCTGCCTATCGGAGGTGCTGGGCTGGACCCTCCCCCGTACTCACCGTCTGGGCCTACTGCACATCCTGGAGGGGGTTGGTGGCAATATATACAAGAGACACCTGCTCCTCCTGGGGCTAGTGGTGGCCAAAAGAGACCGAGCCCGAGCATGGAAAGATGTGAGGCCCCCCCCCCCTGAGTGCATGGAAGGCTGGCATAGACTTCTGTATGGGTCTGGAGAGACCGATCTTTGAAGCTCGGGGATGCCCCCGTAAGCACTTTAAGGTATGGAAGAGGTGGGCGGACTACAGGGGCTTGACACTGGACCCCCCGGCGGAACAGGAGGAAGACCTTTAGCCCCATATGGCCCGGCGACCCCGTTTCCCGCACACACAATTGCCACATCAGGAATTTGCATTGGCACAGTACGTACACACATGCATGGGGTTAGGGTGGGTTCCAGGGGAGGGTTCTGGGAGTTGGGTGGGTAGGTAACTGAAAAGATAAAGAAGGGGAAAATGTTTCTTTGTATCCTTGAGTTACATTGGTTCCTCGACTGGACACTCCGTCCTATTTCATGATTGTATCTGTATGTTTGGTGGTACCATCCTGACTGTGGGGGGCCACTCTATTTCATATGCTCATCTTTATCAATAAACTTGTTGTGAAAAAAAAATTAGACTGTGCCAGCAGTGCTCCCAGACCCCAAAACCCACCCTCAATAACCTAGAAGCCCCCCAACAAGCACCCCAAAAACAGGCAAGTGAGCAAAAACTGAAAAACTTTTTCACCATGGATTTGGTCCAAAACACTTGATTCTGATATTAGACCTTCCGAGCAATGCCCCCAGACCCCTGCAGCCACCTGCAAAAAAGCAGAACACCCCTAAACAGGCTAAAAGCAAAAATGCATAAACTCAAAATTTTCAGCCAACCAGTCAAAATCGGTCCAAATACGCTCTGCAGCTAGGCCCCAACTCCTCTTTCCCACCATGGATTTTCTTCAAATGACTTGCAATCAAAATTATGCTATCCCAGCAGTGCTCCCAGACCCTCCCCCACAAATCTAGAACACCCCCAAACAGCCCCCCAAAAAACTGCAATACTGGTATATTCAAAACATGGCAAATTGTGCTGTTCACAAAACATTGCTGTTTTCAGCACTTCCACTACTTCGATCCTCTTGAAACTTACCTGGACAGTCACTTGTTCCAGCGATTCACAAGAATCTCAGCAAGGCAGAACAAAATCGAACCACTGCACTTTTTGAAGAAGAAGAAGAAGAAAAAGAAGAAGGTCTACGACTAGTTTTCACTTAGTTTTCACCCAAGCACACGCACCCGCAAAACACCAAAAAAGGCCACAATTCTGCCAATTCTGGACCAAAGAACACCAAACCCCCCTAAAACCTTCCCAACATCATTATGAACGAGCCTGCATTGGGCCCGAGCCCTAGAATCAGCGTGAACCATACCAACTTAAACCCAAAAACCCTAGTAAATCGCACTGAACCCTAAACCCTAGATATGCTTTGTCTGTCTGTGTCAAAGAGCCTAGGTATGCTACATCAGGAGGATGCTTCACTCAGTGGTACCTGCCTTGACCGTCTGCATGGCCCTGCCACAAGCATGGGCAAAAAATACGTTTCGCTCAAGATTTTGCGTATTTTTGGTAATTTTGCGAGATTTGAGAAATACCAAAAAACAGAAAATTTTGCAAACATAATGAATGTTTGGCCCAAGCTTGAGGCAGTGCCATGCAGAGGGTCAATGCAGGCACCACTGAGTGAAGCAACCTGATGTAGCATACCTAGGCTCTTTGTCAGACAGACAAAGCATATCTAATTGTATGCAGCAAGCCACATAGCCCCAATTTTACATGAACTGCTGTCTGGAGTGGACTCTGCCTGGCATAACAACAACAGTACACTGCCTCGCCCTCAACCACTACATACCACGAATAGACAGACATGTAGTTCTGATGTAGTAGTTGTTGTAGACTGGTTTACCTGTTTGCCACTCACGAATTGGCCACAGTTCTTCCGTAAACCGACGCTGATGATCCATCCATCCATCCCAGTGAGTGACTGTAAAAAAACAAGATATATTATTTAATCAATCATAATGGTATATTGGCAAGTAAGTCCGCTCCAAGGACATTTTGCATTTTGTGAAATGCAATATAGTGGCCCCTGAATTTGAAGTACAATTTAAATTAAACAAGGTAAAAAAAAACAGAGTTGTTGACATGAGTTACAATTACTGTGTAAAAGATTAAATAATAACTAAGACAAGACATATGAATCATCATTTCATGCACAAAAATCAAACAGCAATTGGTTTCATCAGAGCCAGACAGCCATTGTTGTCCACTGCATGCCATCTTCTCAATTATTTATTACCTGTTCTACTTTTTGTCTGCATCTTCTTCGGAAAGTGAGGGCCCACAGGGAAGCCTCTCCTGTCAATATCAGAAGTAACTCTGTCAGCAATCAGCAAGCATGTAGTCAGTCAGTAATTTCAGTCCCACTTGTGGGGACTTGTCGTAATCCATCCATCTACCTTGATCGAAATGGATAGGGGGAGTCTGGAAGAGGAGTATAAAAGAGCATTATTGAGTGGTGAACTTGTGAACCTCATGAATGCAGACTGCGGCACCTTCAAATAAATAAGGAATACAAGATGAAGACAGTGCTGCTGATGGACTTGTTGTGATTAGGTGATTAGAGTTTTGTTGTGGTAAAAGTTGCAAAACAAAGAAAGACACACAGGAATAAAAGTGAATAAGGACAAAAAGGGAAGTCATTTTCAGGGCTCGGTGTCAGGGAAGTAGAGCTTGTCCTCAAACTCCATGAATTGAGACAGGAGTAGGTCAGGTAACAAAGAAGAACTTCCGTCACCTAAGTCGGTGTCCTCTTCTTCCTGCGTGCATTCATGTACTTTGTAATCTGGTGGTATGAAGTGCTGATTCATCTTGATCAGTGTTAACCTCTCCACATTTTTGGCCGAGAGGCGGGTCCTTTTTGAAGTTACAATGGCACCAGCAGCACTGAAAACACATTCAGAAGACATGCTTGCGAGTGGGCAAGACAAATAATTTACAGCCAGGTTCGTGATCAGTGGCCATAGAGCCATTTTCCTGTACCAATACAGCAATGGGTTCTTATTAAGAAAGACCTCTGTTGGGTCATCCAGATAGGCCTGCACCATCGACTCAAGGTTCTCCACGGTTGCTCCACTTTCCGTACCATCTGTGGCCTTTGCAGCACTGGAACGAGCAAACCCTTGATGAGTTAGCCAATCCGCTTTCAACAATATTATGACTGGGCCTGGTGCAGGTGAGGATGATGATACGGTTGCTGCTGGTGTCGTTAACGGCTGTGAGGGAAAGTGACTCCCTTCGCCCACAGATTCAGTAGTAGAACTTGATGCCGGGTAGCCTGCTGATTCAGTTGGACTTCTGCCGGCTCCTTGAATTTTCTGCCGTTCTTTTTCGAACATAGTGGCTGACACAGCTAGCCAATGTTTGTACTTTGAAACATCTGCTTCATCAAATGGAATGAATGCTTTGCTGACCACTGCCTTTTTGTACCGTGGATCCAGAATATTGGCACAAATGTAATGTTGTTCTGTATGTATGTTTTTAAGCCTCTCATTGGCAACTAGGCAGCTTAATAAGCTCTCCGCCAACTGATATGCTTCTTGCTTTTTTTCACCAGCATCTCTGAACGTTGAAGACACCGCCTTCAGTTGGTGCTCTAGCATGACCAACAATGGGATAGCTTTGCCCAAAGAACAGTCCTCCCTGCTGACTTCACGCGTGAAGACCTCAAAAGGACGAAGCATGTCTGTCAGGCTTTTGACTAGCTTCCATTCCTCCAACTCTAGCCTCATGTCTTTCATAGTAGAACCTAGTTGAAAGACATAGTCATTGATTACCATGCACTGCTCAGACAGATGCTCAAGCATGTAAAAAGTTGAGTTCCAACATGTTGCCGCCTCCTGGATGAGTCCTTTGACTGGTACTTTACGTTCATGTTGAATGCTCCTCAGCTCCTTCCGGGCCTTAAAAGAATGGCTGAAATGTGTGCAGATTCTTCAGCAGGTGGTCAGTAGCTTCTTTTTTTTTTTTTGGTAATCCTCATATATCACGAATGGAACTCTTGATGGAAAGCTGGCACCTCCATGCACCATTAGTCGTTCTGTACTGGCCCTCGTTGTTTACGGCCAAAAGCAAAGTGGTACGCCTGCATCCTCAAGTAGCCTGTACCTTCCCCTCCATACTCCTTTTTTTCACCGATCTTTGGGCACCCATGCTACTTAGGAGTCCAGGGAACCAGCAGGGCTCCAGACAAATCATTGGAATACCAATCACCGAAGTTGCCATGCCACCAAGGCCTCCCAAACATTGGTCTCACTCATGGGGTCACATGCCATATCTGATTTACTTGTTATCATTATCTGCCGTAGGCAATTAGCAAAAGTAGGGGGAGTTGGGTCCTTCCACGCCCTACAGATCTCTCGCATTGCCAGCAAGATGATGTAAAAAACAAATTTTGTGGGGAGATCGTCTACCTGAAAAGTCGTTATAAGCCCTGATATTATAGTAAACGTTGAAACTGGTATGGGCATTGAAAGGACATCTTCCAAGAATTCCCTTATCTTACTCCAATATTCCTCTAATTTGGGACAATCAGCGAACATATGTACATCATCTGCTTTCAGATGACCACACCTCGGGCAGCCGTAATCTATGTTAGAGTATTTAGCCAGTTTCTTAGGTGTTATATAAACCCTATACATTGTAAACAGATGGTTTCTTTTCAGGGCTCCTGGCTTAATTACAGCGTTTAACACTCTGAAAGAGTTGTGCCAAAGCTCCATAAAGGACCCACTAGCCGGATTTATAGCGTTGCTCCATACTTTGCTAATTTCAGCCTCTGTCACCTCCTCACCCTCTAACAGTGCTGAATACCAAAAAGATATTTGACTCTTCCACTTGCCCCCTCTCGTTACTGCATCAAATTTAGGATTAAGGGGATTGGGTCTTACGGGTCTCATTTCCCACCACCCTGATAGTTGATAATATTTAAACCTGGTCAAGGTCCCCCTTGTTAGATTGGAGAGCCTGTCCCAGCTTAGGAGCTGTCCATCTTCCTGCAGATCCCCCCAGCATTCCAACCCAGCCTGTTTTAATGGTAGCGATAAAAGGTCATTTAGGCATGCTGGGAGTCCGGGACGCATAATAAGGGATGTTCAGTTTATTCTTCACAAATACCCAATTTTTCAAAGCAGTCCCCAAAATCTTCAACCTTACTTTTTTGAAAAATTTTGGGTCCCCGAACTTATAAAGGAAGAAACTCGATCCCTGAGGGACATCTTTTAACAAGGCAGAAAATAGCAAACCCATCGATGATTGGTCCAATCGACCAGCCATGGTTCTAAAATGCTTGAAATGGAAAGCTTGGCAATACAAAAGTAAATCTGGAAAAGTAAGCCCTCCTGTCTTTAGACCTCTCCTTAATTTTTTCCAAGCTATTCGAGGGCCTTTGGCATTCCAAATGAATGATCCTAATTTTCCTTGTAGTTTTTTAATTAAAGCTAACGGAAAAGATAAAGGGATAGCATTAAATAAAAACGTGATTTTTGGAAGGATTATCATTTTCAAGAGGTTCACTCTTCCATAAATATTTAGAGGTAGAGAGGACTAACGTTGTAGTAAAGCAATTGTGTCTTTAGTGACTCTATCTAAATTAATTTTTGGGATATCTTCTATCTTATTCACTAGATGGACTCCCAAATACCTCATGTTATCTTTTTTCCCTACCGAGTCTGTCTGCTGGTTCCATTTTTTTATTTCAGTTTTTTCTACATTGATAGAGTACCCAGAGATTTTACCGAACCCTTCGGCGAGATCTAATAATCTGGGTATTGCTTCTTCTGGATTTGACGTGTACATCAGCAGGTCATCTGCATACAATGCAAACTTCAATTCCATGTCAGCGATCTTAAAGGGTTTGATTAATGGTTCTGCTCTTAACATACAAACAAAAGGCTCGATATATAAATCAAACAAAAGGGGGGATAAGGGACAGCCCTGACGCGTGCCTCAGGTAATGCATATCTGCTCCGTCAGGGAGCCATTTACTAAGACTTTTGCTGTTGGGGCTGAATATAGTAGCTTTATGGCTGTTATAAAACTTTTAGGGAAGCCAAATTTTTCCATCGTCATCCAAAGGTAGTCCCAGTCTACCTGGTCAAAGGCCTTGGTGGCGTTGACTGCCACAATGGTCAGGGGCAACGTCTTCTCTTGAGTGACATCTATCGCGGCAACTACTTGAAAGGTCAACTCGTTGAGTTGTCTATCCGGAATAAATCCCCTTTGGTCGCAATGTACCAACGATTTTACTACCTTTGCTAGTCTGGTTGCTAACACCCCTGCGAATACCTTATAATCTACGTTTAATAAGGAGATAGACCTATAAGACTTTATCCTACTCGGATCCTTATTTGGCTTCAATAGTAATGTAACTATAGCCTCAGCCCACGATCTTGGAGCCTGCCTCCCTTGAAGTAACATTTCGTTAAACAATAAAGTCAAAACACCTATTACCTGCTCTTGTACGATCTTGTACAATTCCACTGGAAGCCCATCTGGACCTGCGGCCTTGCCCTTGACCATCTTTAACAACTGAGTCCTCACTTCTCCTTCTCTTATTTCTGAACTGAGAAAGGACCTGTCTGAATCTGCCAACTCAGGGATCTGAGCATTAACCAGCCATATTTCTGTCTGCTGCCTACTCAGAGTGAGAAGGGTTGGTTCCGTATAGGGACTGCATGTACCTCATTGCCTCTTCCCTAATGAGGTTGTCATCATTAGTTTTTTCCCCCGTGCTTGTTAATAGTAAACTGTCTATTTGATTCCTTGTTCTGTCTGCTCGGGCTTTCCACGCTAAGAGTCGCCCACACTTCTCGCCGTAGGCGAAATGTTGCAAATTGCTTGTGTCCCACTTTTCCTTGAAAGCTTTATCTATCACCGCTTGGTATTCAGCCCGCAGACAATCTGATTCCCTTTGAAGAGATAGTCTATTATCTGACTCCTCCACTGATGCCCTTTGCAACTCTGATTCTTCGAATTTGATTCTCAAAATCCTTGCTTCCCTTCTCTCTCTCTCCAATCTGTTCCTCCTTATCATCAGGGTTGTTAAAAGGCCTCGGGAGAAGGCTTTATATGTATCCAAGACAGTTTGTTTACTTTCTGTCCCAATGTTGACCCTAAAGTACTCCTCCGACTGGGTCACTAAGTCCTGTCTGACCCCCTCTTCCAATAGCAGCGTCCGATCCAATGTCCATCTCCTTTGCTGCATTTTTTGCTTCAAACTGATCACCATCTCCACTATTGAGTGGTCTGACAGAATTGCTGGAATATATGATACTAGCAGCTCGCCCCAGCGTTGCCAGGGGCAGAAGGGGGCTGGGGGCAGCATTTCAGGCTTGCGTGCACTCCCGCCCCGGCCCCCGCCCGCCACGACATTGTCTGTGTCTCGGACAATGTCGTGGCGGGCGGGGGCCGGGCGGGAGTGCACGCAAGCCTGAAATGCTGCCCCCAGACCCTGAGCCTTACCACAGTTGTTCCGGCCCAACCTCCCGCACCGGCTCCCTCCAGTCCTGTGTCCCAGAGCCTTACCTGAGCCGCCGCTCCTCCCCGAGCTCCTCACTTCACCGCCGCTCCTCCTCGCAAGCCTGAAATGCTGCCCCCTCCCGTCCCGTGTCCCAGAGTCTTAACTGAGCCGCCGCTCCTCCCCGAGCTCCTCACTTCACCGCCGCTCCTCCTCGTCATCACGTACGTTGCGGCCAGCGCTACGTCGTGGCCGTCAGCGTCGCGGCCGGCGCTACTTTCAGGGCACTACTTTTTTTTAAAGTTATATTTTTAAATGTACGTTTTTTTTAATTTTCTATAGCCTATGTACATCTGCACACCCTGAGGATAACAACAATGTATTGGGTGTGTGGATTGGTGCTGTGGTTCCCGAGTTTACCTTGCCAAAAGGTTTGTGTTCTCTCTTTATAATAGTAGTATAGATAGAGTCAACTGCTGATGTAAGAGTTTTATCCAATAGAAAAAGTCTATCCTAGAGTGATGTCTATACCTTCTGCTGTAGAAGGAATAGTCTCTTTTTCCCGGATATCTGAACCTCCAAATATCTATCAAGTTAAAGTCCCGTATTATGTTCTTCAACTCCAGTCTAGTTTTTTTGGGGGGTGTAAATTTCACTCTGGAGGTTCGATCGAGTTCTCTATCAAAGATTAAATTGAAATCGCCCCCAAGAATTATGGGACCCTCTGTCTCTATTAGACTGATTTTGAGTTTCAACAGAGCCCCAGTGGCATCCAGATTCGGACCATAAAAAGACTGCACACGTAAAAGGGGTACTCCCAGCAATCAAAGTTGTCACCAACCACCTACCTGAATTATCTGTCTCATGTTTAATAAGCCTGATCCCTGTGCCTGGTCTGATAATTATTGCCACCCCCCGCGTACTGCCACCTTGTTCTGAGCAAACAACATCCTGGATCCACCTACATCTACCGAATATTCGGTTACACTCTTCCCTCTCCAAATGCGTCTCCTCGAGTAGACAGATATGAGCCCCTGAGTTAAACAGAAAATCAGTAATCCTTCTCGCTTTCTTCCTATCCCTTAACCCGTTAACATTCCAGCTTATTAAGTTTTATTCTACTTATCATGTTGACCATGCTCCTCTGTGCCCACTTTGGGGATTCTAGACCAGTCCCCCGCGAGAGTACAATTTAATTTCATACATAAATGAGGATTAATTTTTTTCATTTTTTCCCCTACTCCCCACCCTCCTATCCCCCTCCCCTGAGGAACCCCCCCCTTGATTCTTCTGGCGAACATGTCGCCAATTGAGAGCTCTCCAGACCCCTGGATGGTGACCCCCTATAGTAAATTAGACTTCGAGAGTACGCCAACTATTTGAAATTCAGATATACATAAAAAAAGAAAATGTGTAAAAATACCTAGGTGTCCCCTAAGTTTTTTTTCCCTTTTTCCCCCTTTTCTCATTCTCATTCTCTTATTTCCTTTTTTTTTTCATTCCTTTCCTCCCCGCCCAAAAAAAAAAAATCAGAGAAAATTCTGCTTAAAGCTACTTATGCCTCCCAGTCCCCACTTATTCACCCTAAAACATGTGTTGCTTAATTTCTGACTGTACCCTTGGTTGTGATCTTCACTTTTATACCCGCCTTAAAGACCTATGCTATAGCTTCTGTAACCCAAGGGCACCCACCTCCAAATTTGTTGAAACTTTTTGGGATTTATGTCTCTCTTTCTTAAAGTGCACTTTCTCGCATTAGGGAGAGAAAGGAATCGACTTCTTGTGTTGAAGTGAAATTATGTGTCTTATTCTTCCAGACCACTCACAAAAAAGCTGGGAACTTCATCTGCACCTGCGCCCCCAAGCTCCTCAAGTCCGGCATCCGGCTCCCTAGCTACCATTTCCTCTGCGCTGTTACTTTCCCCACATCTGATCGAATAAGATAATTCGCTGGACCAAATTGTAGGGATTTTCTTGCAAAGCTCTGCTCAGGATTAGTTCTTTAACCGTAAAGGTCAGGAAATTTACCAGGATCTTCCTCGGACCTGACCTCCCCGGATGCTGCCTAAAGGGGTCTCTGTGTGCTCTTTGTATCTCGGCCTCCAGGTTGATGCCTGAACTATCCTTAAGGACACCCTCTCTGAAAATTTTACATATTAGGCCCTTGACATCCCCATTTTCCACTCCTTCCGATATTTTCAAGAATTTCAAGTTGTTTCTTCTTGAATGAATTTCAAGTCTTTCCACGTCCATCTGAAGAGCTCTGTTCTGCACTCTTAGAGTCTCAATGTCCCTGTCATGTCTTTTTGAGGCCCCTGTTAGTAAATTAACTTCTTCCTCCAACACCTCCGTACGTTTGCTGACATCTAACAATTTTTGTTCTAAGCTGGCGCACTGCTCGTGAATGATTTTTTGATTGGCTTCAGATGTATCAAATTTTTTGTCGAGTTTTGTCAAAAGGTCTTCTCTAAGACTAAGAAGAAGAGTCTCGACCTGCGACAGACGCGCTTCCGGGCTTGCTGATTCCGTTATTCCATTGCTGGCCCTAGCTTCAACTACCAGTGTAGTTACGGGTGTTAAAGAACTAGCTTGGGCTGCATGAGGGAACTTCTGCCTTACAGATATATCCTCTGCTCCATCTGTTTCTGTTTGCTCTGATTCTTCCTCCTGTGCCTGAGCATCCTCTATTTCTGCCAGCACCGTATATCTATTTGTAAGAAGCACCGAGGAGGATGTGTGTGGTATGCTAGGTGATCTATGATTGGGTAAGCTAAGGGTACTAGGTGTGTCTGTTGCATTAAGGTCGTCCGACAGCAGGGCGCCGGGAGGGTCAGAGCTAAGAACACTTCGGGTATTGACCGTATGTCCCCCCCGGGCTGTTTCTTGCCCTCCCCCACTTTAGGGTCAACCACCTTTTCCATAATTCTGAAATAGGATTTCAGAGATGGGGTGGGCTTTGGCAATGTCCAACGCACTTTCGGGGGCTTCTGCCTCTGCTTATTCGCCTCCCCTGTCCTGGAAGTGTTGCACCTCCTGTCCCTCCTCTTTTCCTTAGGGGAAATCCGTATGGCCCCTACCCTTGCGGGGCTCGGGCACTCAACTCCTGTTTTTTGCAGCGCAAGTCTAGATCTTAATTGATACCTATTTCTGACCTGTGGGACTGGGGGCGCGTGGGAAGACTCCCTGTCCTTGCCCTTATCCTTGTTCTTATTTTTGCACTCTTCCCCAACCGGGCAACCCTCTGAGGTGTCGGTCACGTGGGCTTTGACTGATTCCACTCTGTGCTGTGGATATGAGTGAGAGTGTGGGTGTAAGTAATCTATGTCTATGTCTAGATTCGTTCCTGGGTCCATACCCTTGCGCTGTATGAAACTCAGAGCCACCGGAGCCCTACTTGTGCTTCTCTCAGCTTTCACCCAGCCTGCATAGCATGTTATCTTCCCGCTTATTTTTCTCCCTGCAGAGCTCACAGAACAGTTTGGCCCCTGGGCCCCCTGGGGCCCCTCTCTTAATAATTGGGGGAAAAAATAGAGGTTGCGAGTCAGAGGCGATCTGAGGCTTACTCTCGCCAATAGCCTCCTAGCATGCCTCCAAATTCTCGCCTGGTCCTTTTGGTGCCCTGCTGAATCACCGGCACTCCTCCTCCTCCCCTTAGAAGAACCAGTAACTGCTGCCACTGCTTGTCCCGCTGCCCCAGCCGCCTCTCTGCCTTCTGTTCCCACCGTGGGTCCGGACGGCTGTCTGCTACAGCCCATAACCTACCGCCCAGGCGCTTGCCTCGCTCACCACTCCCCCGCCTTCCTGTGCCTGAAACTGCCGGGTCCTAGCGCTGGGTATGTATCCGGGGGTATTGAGACGCCGTTTCTCCTCGTTTCCCCGAAAAGAAGTAAAAGGAAAAAAAAACTCCCATTAAAGGTTGGCTCGTAAAATAAAGCAAGATCTCTGCATCATCTCACAGTTTTAGGCGTCTCTACTACAGCATTTTCTTCAGGGAAACCACCTCCCGGTCTGGAGCTCCCACGGCAGACGTCAGCCTGCCGCCATGTTCCCCTCCACCACCCGGTCAGTAGCTTCTTGACTGTGTTTTCATTTTTCAAGAAATCTTGCACAACCAGGTTTATACAGTGCGCCAAACACGGCACTCTGAAATATTTACCTTGCTGCATGGCCTTAACTATATTACTGCCATTATCTGTGGAAACATAACCAACTATGAAATTTCTTGGTTGCAGTCATTCAGAGACCTTACTGTTAAAGTCCTCCAAAATGTTTTTTGCAGTATGAGATTTCTCCATGGCAAACATAGCTAATGTTGCATGTTTCCCAGTACCTTGAAAAAGTATGTCCAGGTCAACAACTTTACATGACTTGTCTCTAACCCCTGCAAAAGAGACCCAGTGTGCAGTGATGCACTTGTAATCAAGGGCTTGGCAACTGGTCTACATGTCTGTTGTCAAGTGGATAGTGTGAACAGCACTCTTCAGCAAAGCTGCCCCAATCACCTCCAGCACATCCTGATGTAGTGATGGAACCGCAACTCTGGCAAAATAGGACTGGCTTGGAACCTACCATTTAGGGCAGACTGTTGCCACTAATTCTAGAAACCCCACCCCTTCCACGAAAGAAAAAGGGAGAAGGTCCAGCGCTAGCATTTTAGCCAGCTTTGCGTTATACAGATGTACCGTTGGGTGGTTGCGTTCAAATGGCGCCTCCGACCAAAACATGCTTCTAATGGTGGGCTGGACCGTTTTACGTGATGAGAATGATGATGATGATGCGGACTTCAAACCAGTTAGGCTCATTGATATACTTTTTTGCATTGGTGTCTGTCCCAGACTCTTAGTGTGCCTCATACATGTTGCAGGGGTAGAGGGTGTGGCGCTACCACTGCAGAGCTGCTGCCAGGGGTACTGGGTGTACTAGATAAAATGTCGCTCGATTCTTGACTTCCCCCCCTGCACAATCAGCCCCTCGTCAACATCAGATGCCAATGTGAATGGATATATTTGGATCAGTTCTACTTTGTTGGGCTTCCTCGATCTTACTTAGGTGCGTATACCACTGGATAGGGTGGTGTTTTTTGAGATGACCTCTCTGGCCTCCGGTACCATAGTTGGTACCAAGCTTACCCCGACTAACGGATACTTTACAAATCGAACAAACGACCATGTTTTCCGCCTTTGCCCTAACAGTAAAGAAGTCCCAAACTGGGGACTGGTGATGTCTGCTGGTGGTGGAGGTGCTACTTTGACTTTCAATGCCAGATGAAATGGAGGATGGGGGTGGCTGAATTCAATTCTGTTGTTCACTTACAGCACCACTACTTGAGGTCGAGCTGGATGGAGGTCCATGCCGGCCCTTCTGACTAAAAAAGATGGAAGCTATGGGTTGTGTTGGTGTTGTAGTTAACTGCGTTGGTGGTGGTACCAGTGCCACGCCGCCCATATCCCGCTCAGCAGCCATTCGGGATAGGGTCAAAATGTTTGTCTGCTGCATGCCCGCTGGGGCTGGAGTGACGACTGTGATGACTGGGTCATCGTCAGACTGTTCATCAGCAGCAGAAGACACCACTCCTTGTTCGTCGTCATCACCCATAAGTCGAAGCCTTGCGGGAGCCTTCCTTTTTAGGCTTAGCTACCTTTGTCGGCTCATGGCGTGACTCACTCTCACACTGCATTGCTGGGTTCCAATCACGATCAAGGTCATCAGAATGAAGGGGGCTTGAAGAAGAACTTGTCGTAGTAGTAGTATCCCTCCTTGACCTTTTTCTTGCTGGGGATCTGGAAGACAATGGATCATCATCAGGAGGAGTGTCATCCTCGGATGATACCTCCTCTTGAATATCAATTTCCCGATGTGCCCCTACTTCTGGAGGAACAAGCATTCTAGGCAGTTGTGCCGCTCCATGAACCTCTTGCGCCTCTCCTTGTGCCTCTCCTTGCCCATGTACTTGCGCTTGTACTAGTTGCACCTGTGTTTGTGGTTGCGGTTGTGGTTTTTGAACACTCGTCAGCTGAGTTACACCTGGCGTTGATTGGAGGGTACTTTCTTTTGATGAGCCAAGGTCACTGGTCGATGGTGATTGAACAACCAAAGTGGCTGCCGCAGCAGCACTCACGTTCTTGGACCTAACTTGGCGTGGTGGCACTGAGCCCAACGAAGCGGAGGTGCTGCTTCCAGCTTGGTCCCCGGCAGACACGGCTGCTGCTGCAGGCGTAGTTTTTTTTCCCAAAAAAGGTGTCGGTGGGCACACCAGTCTCCTTGGTAGGTGGTGCCACTTGCTTCTTCTGCTCCTTCTTACTGGCATTGGCACTAGCTACTTTTTTCGCTGAGGCCCTACGGCCAACTTTCTTTGGGGACATCTTCTTGAGATGTCAGAACAGCAGGCCACAGTTGCACGAGTTGCAGAGTTGTCTTGTCTGTGGCCACACGTGACGTCAGGTGACGTTGTGCTGCACGCACCGCTGCAGGACTTCTTCCTTGCACTGATGGTTCTCTTGTACACCTAAAAGCAATGGAAGCCAGAGGAACATCAGTTACACACCCCAAAAAGTCGAAAAACACTCACAAATCACCACAATCCAATGCCTGGGCATAATAGTTGAAAGCAAGGCAAACTGGGTGCAGGCCTGAGCACATTGCCTGGCATCAAAATGGCCCCTTGACCCCCACCACATGGCCAGGCCCTGCCTGTCCCAGGCCTCAAAATGGCCCCCACTCACATGGCCAGGCCCCAACAACGCCCCAAAAAGTCGAAAAACATTCAATAATCACCACAATTCAATGCCATCCATGCCCTCAATGATGTTTAAATTCAAGACACCCCACAGAAAGACTAGGCCCATGCACCACTGAGTACCCCTGGGCATAATGGTTGAAAGCAAGGCAAACTGGGTGTAGGCCTGAGCACACCACCTGGCGTCAAAATGGCCATTTGACCCCCACCACATGGCCAGGCCCTGCCTGTCCCAGGCCTCAAAATGGCCCCCACCCACATGGCCAGGCCCCAACAACGCCCCAAAAAGTGAAAAAACACTCACAAATCACCACAATCCAATGCCATCCATGCCCTCAATGATGTTTAAATTCAAGACACCCCACTGAAAGACTATGCCCATGCACCACTGAGTACCCCTGGGCATAATGGTTGAAAGCAAGGAAAACTGGGTACAGTCCTGAGCACACTGCCTGGCTTCAAAATGGCCCTTTGACCACCACCACATGGCCAGGCCCTGCCTGTCCCCGGCCTCGAAACAGCCCCCACCCACATGGCCAATCCCCAACAACACCCCAAAAAGTCAAAAACACTCAAAAATCACCACAATCCAATGCCATCCATGCCCTCAATGATGTTTAAATTCAAGACACCCCACAGAAAGACTAGGCCCATGCACCACTCACTACCCCTGGGCCTACTGGCTAGCCCAAAATAAAAAAAACAAAAAAAACACATATAACAGTGAGCTAAAATTCCATGACATAAATGAGATTTAAGTTCAACAAAACTTGCAGCAACTGCAATGCTCCAAACAATTAACATCAACTTACTTGTAAAATCTCAAATCCAAAAGTGATTCAAACTCCAAAGTCCAAAAAGTCCTCAAATACAAATATCCAGCAGCAGCCACAAAAAGTAATCCTTCCAGCTGCGGATCCAAATGAAAAGTGACCAGGACATGGACAAAGCACTGGGAGGAGCCTGCTGGACAGGAACAGGAAGTTGGAGACTCTGGGACACTTCCTTCCTCCTGCCCACCCAAAAATGGACTCCTTGCACAAAAAAAGTGCGGCCAAATGTCGATCTTAGGAGTTATTCTGATCAAAATCATCATTTTCACAAGGTTTATGCTTCCTGCGGTGGATTTCTTGTGCAGAATTGCAATTTTTGCAATTTCGGGAACGCGAGCTGTTTAAATCTCCGCCGGAAGTTAGCTGCGTGCTGCATCTACGTGTTGGGCATCGTTTACTCCTGCAATGCGTGAATGAGGGCCTTTATGACGTACTCGCGTTGTCAAACTCTCGCTGTGCAAGATGGCAAGCCGCGATAACATAATTGCGTTCGAAAGACTCTTGCACGATCACGCAGCAATATCAAAAATGGCGCAGCACACGCAAACCGGGAGAAAAACAACTCGGCGGACTCAGAATCACGGTAAGTCAACGCTGCGCACGCGATATTGTAATTTTTTAAGCGCAACCAAGCAAAATAATTTGTAGCTTGCGAATTTGCGGATTTTTGGGCAAATTTGGGCGATTCGCGAAATCGCCAAAAATCCGCAAATTCGCCCGCGAAACGGATTTTTACGCCCATACTTACATATGACCCTTTTAGGAAAGTAGGATCTGCTTTTTGTGGTTACCCCCACCTTTTGCTAAATATGATGCTGTTTTTGACTAGTCTGACTGGGATCCTGCTTATTAGGACTCCAGTCTATATGCATTCTCCCGGGTTGTCAGTGAAGCATCCATATACTAATATAGAGGGGCATTATGCAACCGCATGATGAACATCTCAAAACGGCTGCAACAAACCCTATTGTGTTTGGTGTCAAACATGTCGGTATCTTACCCCCACACTGGTAACCGGTTTGGGAGGTATGATTCCGCAGATTGGGAGCGCCCTCTGTGGCTCTCGGTGTTCCTGGTACCAGCTTTTTAGTCCCGGACAGCACAAAAGGTTGCTGCAGACTCGAGACACATTTCTGCCCTCATGCTGCTGAGCCAAGCTTGAGAAGATGAAGGCAGGACAATAGGCATCCTGAAACAGGGAGATGTGACCACCTCCAAGACAGGATTTAGTGTATTAGGGCTGGGTGGGTGTGCTTACCAGTGCCTGAAAGTCTCCATGAGGGGCACAATTGGTGTCCCTGTGCATAGTCCAGTTCAAAACAGTCCTGGGACTAGTTGACTCCCACTCTGGCACACAACTGGACAAAGGACAGGGGAGTAACCTCCCCCCTGTTCAGACCCTCCCCTGGGAGGGTCCCCTGAAACTTACCAACTCTTTCCTTAGGCTACTGAAGAACTCACCTGGCTGTAGGGCCTTAGATTCATTTTGGACAAGATTCAGAACTGAAACTACTGCACTTCATCCATCTGGGCACTCTGGACTTTCTTGGACTTTGTTTGGGCCAGACTGTGTCTCCCTCTCAGTCTGCTACCTTATTTGTGCCTGTTCACCATACAGGATCTGAGTAGAGCCTGTGAAGCATCCAAGACACCTGATAATATTCTCTCTTCGAGTGAAGCAGTCACTCCCCTGTGTTCGCAGGCACCACAACACTGCTGACCGGTCTACTGATCCCAAGCTCCTATGGACTTCCAAGGAATCAACAACACAAGAGATGGATTGCAACGTCCCTCGAGGCCCGAGCTGCCATCTCACTCAGTTTGAGGCCAGAAATCCTTGTGGGGGCTGCAATATCTGAACCCCTGTGCACCCCATACTTTTGCAAGTGCAAATGCTTGTTGGCAATTCTGCAGCAAGTGCATTGGGCTCTAAGTAGCCCCAACCTCTGGCAACTTCTCCTGCAAAGATCTTCAACCACATCACACTGTGTGCTCTGTGGCCTGTTGTTTTGTAAAGCTACTTGAGGTCCCCTCGCAACTCTAGTGCCTCCGCATGTGGGTCCAATTGAGGGTCATCTTTATTTTCCTTGGGCTCTCCTGAGTGCTCGGGCCTGCCCTCACTCCCCTGCTTGTGGTGAGTCTCCTGGAAGCTTGCTGGTCTGAACCGTACACTTTCTTGACCTCCTGCGTGAGTGGCCTTTGCCAAGGCTTATTGGTGCTCCCGCCGGACACCGTCCCCTCAGCCCTTGACATCCTTTGTGGGACAGCTTGTATCAAGCTCCTGGTTGACCTCAGCATCACCTGGTCCCCGCAGCTGCAGAGTCAAAATCCCCATCAACAATCCTGAAGCACCTGTCATGGTCATATGTCTATTGAGCCCTGGTTACTCCCAAGTGACCCAGACTCTGCCCCCTCTGCTTTCAGGTACTCTTCTTCAAGAATCCACATTTGGATTCCCACAGACACTTTCTCCTCTTTCAGCAGCGGCATTTTCCCAAAGTCCTTCACTGGGTTTGACAATGGTTTCTGATGCCATCATTCAAAAAAGAAGGTTCATAAAGCACACCCTAAATTCAAATGTACAAGATCTTCACAATCGCAAGAATGTAGAGTCAAGTTGATCTATGTTGCATATATATGTAAACAATGTTAATAATGACATAAACTGATCCAGAATTCCACCAGGACAAGATGACCGGGTTACGATGCCTAAACGTATAATTTTCTTTATTTCTTGTTCTTCTGAAACTTATATCCAGTCGTGAGCTGCAGCCAACACGTGTCGTCTGTACACAATTAGTACTTAGACTTTCTCAAGGCTATGATACGATCCTTCAAAGAATCTCAAGTCATGTAGTAGGTGTAACATCAAGAAGATTCTATTGGGAGCAAGTCCACACAACAGACACTCTGTATCTGGAGCGATCTAATTCAGAATTAGGCATAAAGAAGGGATAGGAGCTTCTTTAGTAGATGGAGCTTCATTTAATGTGTTGGTCCCTTCAGATATAGGTGTATATAGGCTCCAAAGTGATCCTGGCAGGAAATATGGAGACAAGCATGAAGATGGTGATTGTATGGCCCCCAATAAAGTTAGAACATCATCTAGCTTGACCTAAGCAGCTGATACTGTAACGTCCACGCATAAAGGACAGACCCCATCACTTTGTGTTCTTCAGAAGTAAGAAGGACATCAGAAAGCAAAACGTCTGATAACGCGGCTCTCGACGGTTTCTGATGCCACTTCACATCTATGCACCTGGATCCTATGGGATAGGTAAATTGGGTATTTTGGGTTCCACTGGTGGGATGGCTCTCCAACCTTCTGTCTTCCATGGGGTTTCTTTGAGGTCCACTGGGAAGGGTCCCTAATCTTTAAAAATCCAACTATGACTTGCACATAGACTTGTACGGAGCACGCTGTACTGTTCACACACTGTACACACACTCCGTATGGTCCCTATGTACTCAATTTGGGGGGTTCCTTGGGGTCCCAGCAATTCTACGTCCTCTGGATATTGTCCTGACTCGACTCATCGTTCTTATACCACTTTCTTAGTATCTGGGTTGCCCCCCCCCCCGGGGCTTAATGTCTATTAGTGCTATTTACTGTCATTTATTTGCTTAAGTATTGTGCGCTTTGTGTCTATCTCCGTGTTGGAGATACTGTGACATACTCGATATTGTGATATAATAAATTCATATTTTTTATAATTAATGTGTGGTTCTCTTTTCATTTATGCTATACTATAATATTGCATTCTGGTAAAACAAGCTGTTTTACACTCCTTCAAGACTAAGCCTGAAGTGTGCTCTCCACAGCTAACACATAGCTTTCTAAGGTTGTCTGAGACCTCTAAAATCACCATACGGGTTATCTGGACTGGTGCAAAGTGTCCACTTTAATTAGTGGACAGCATATACTAGGCGGGCTTCTCACAACCCTAAATATGTAAGAGGAGGCAATGTTGATGGCCAGAGACAGAGAGGCAGATTTGGCTATTGACATCCATCCTGAAGAAATTAGCAGATAAAAGAAGAGTAATCACTCATCAAATTCAAAGAGTACTGAGAGATGGACAGTTCGAGGCCATGATAGAGGATCCCTCACACTTACAAAAAATACTACAAACATGATCAGTTTGAGCAATAAGATAGAAGAACTTGAATATTTTTTCTGAGTTAGAAGTATTCAGAGATAAAGCTCTTTTAAACAAAGGAAAGCATCAGACTTGTCTGACTGGAATGTTCAATAAGAGTTAGAAGCTGTAGAAAATGTATCTTGTGTTTTCAATAAAGAAATTGTGGGTTTCCAGGATGATGCTAAGAGGAACAATCGTGGACTAACATACACCTCAGATATTATAAAAGGTGTTACCAATTATCAGGATTATAATGCTGTTTTAAGATTTATCATGCCCTTTGCAAAGAACCAAAATACAAAAGGTTCCTGTTCATTGCTCACATATTTCAATATCTCTGTGAGTTAACATGCTATATCTCTACCCAGACCTAGGCTTATTTCCATGTATTTATTTGTAATTGTTAGAGAGCAGACATATGCCCATGGTTACGGTGATGAGAAAGGAGCTGCGGTAGCACAACAGGATGATATTAATGCTGGAACAACCACGTTTCCAAAAGCCTTATGAAAGTAAGATGATTAATACTGGCAGGCATGGATAAAGGAACCACGTTCCAGGTTTTGTTGACTCAGAAGCAGAGCAAATACCTAATTCCTCTAATCAATATGACATTTTAAAAGTCGCCATTTTGAAAATACCAAGCTGGAAAGTAAAGGGCATTGGGAGGAAATGAGCACACAGCCACTTCCTTTGAGTTCAAAAGGCTGCTTTATTACAACTGGAGAGCATAGTACCTAGACCTTGAGTTAAGACGCAAAATCTACCTGTCAACTGGGCTAATAAAACATTCTAAACTAACCCGCCTTCCCTAGGTAGGTCCCAACCCCAACATCCCACCCCCCAAACACCTCTGAACTGCACACAACCTTTGGAATGCCGTGAGTCCTTATGGTCCTCGCATTGGATCCCACATTAACCATTCTGTCGAGCATGCCCGCTCCTGGACCATGTCCTCATCCTCACCCTAAGTCTTTGCTCTGTTGTTCCTTACTTGTTCCTAGAGCCCCCAATCTTCCCCCAAACAGCTGGACAGTCTGCCTTCCCCCACCTATCCCACCCAACTCAAAGCTTCTTACGAGATTTCATCCAAACTTCCAGTAACCTCATCAACTCTTCTAAATAAATGTTACTGCCCTGCTCAGACAAGTGCACCCCATCGTAGCTGAACAAATGAAGGGACTCAAAAAGAATGCTCTGATGTACTCTCACCTTGCAGAAATCAGTCATCTCTCTTTTTAGCTCCTTCCTATCCCTATTGATCGCAACCTGCCACTGCGCGCCCCTTCACACCCTCCTAGGCCACAGCCTAGTCCAGAAGATATCTTTGGAAACCCAGCTGAGAGTCAGCATTTCCAACTCCCGGGTCATAGACTTCAGCAAATCCAGCCCAATGGATTGCACCATATCATTCTTCCATAGATGAATGACTAACACAGCAGATTTTCCCACCTTTGCCTGTTCTTCCACAAGGTCAGCACCAGTTGCACCCAAGGCATCCCACCAAGGCAAACCCAGTGCACCGTTGCACCATCTTATTCCAGCTCCAGCTGGTTGCCTCCAAATTACCTCTATGCTTGCAACTTGGTCTACTTCACCCAGGAGTGGCTGCAGATCCATATATCCCACTCGTGAGACTCCGTACAAGAAGCACCTGCCAAGAAAGCAAAGAATCTGTGAGTTATTTTCTTGCTGAACATATTTCCAAACACAACTGCTGTGCTACCTAACCAAACCATAAAGTCCATCTTCCCTATCTCCAACAGGAAATCCTCCATCGCTGCCCTTATCCGAAGTGAGTGAGTACCAAAGACCAGTGCTAGCAAGCTCGAATCTTGTGAACATCTTCCCAGCACTCCCAGCTCTTGCCCTGAGCATACTGCAGAACTGTTCTCTTGAGAGAAAAAAAGGTCCTCACCATAGCCCTTAACTCCAAAACGGCCCACAACTACAACCAAAAGCAAACCCATGCCTCACCTGCACAGTGCATATACACTACTGCCCCTTACCCTTTTTGGTAAGTCTTGAACCTCCTCAAACACACTTCCTAACCCTTTGTATGCCACACAAGGTTCACCATCACCAACCATAAACTTCCTTTCCCACCTACGAGCTCTGATACCCTCAATGTGCAAAGAACATCAAACTGAATCGTGCTCTGAAGAACTGCACCTCCCCGGCAGAAGCGCACGCAGCTCTTGCCTGCGAAACTATTTCCCTTGGGACCACGATTGAAATCAGACACCCTTCATGGGGCAACTTGCCCTTGCAGTCGAGACCAGCCATCTAACACTCTCCAACCCAGCTCCCCATTGCATGGGTCATGCCCACATCGCATCTTCCAATAGAAGGCAATATCTACCAGCTTGCTCCCTATGATAATTACAGATAAACCCTCTCTATTTGACCCAAAATGAATTCCAGCGTGTCCTCACATCTTAACTATAAGCCCACCCTGTTCGAGCCACACTATCTGGCATATGATTCTGTCAAATCCTTCCAGCCCTGTTGGTAAATCTTCCTTATGTACTCTACCAGTGAATATTCCACAAGTATATATGCTTTCACAGTCCGATGCCCCACAAGTCTTCATGACATGAAAACCTTCCTTCACTACACTTGAGTCCAAAACATGGAAACTTTTCAATTGAGAAGGAGAAAGTGCATCAGCCACTCCATTGTCCAGACCCACAATGTGCTTAGTTCGAAACTAAATTTTCTTCTCCAAGCAGTGCAAGACCAATTCTCTCAGAATCTTCAACATTCAAGCAACAGAGGACGTCCTTCTGTACACCACCTGCACCACTGCTGCATTGTCAGATACAAAGATCCACCCCCAACAGCAGCGGAAAAATCTAAAAAGGCAAAACTGTGGACATGGATCTTCCAAAACAGTGACCTGCTCTTTTCACACCAATATTCCTCTCTCAGAGCACACTAATACCCACCACTACTGAGGCATCCGAAAAAAATACTATCTTCCACGTTGTGGTGTTCTCGTGTTATCCGTTCTCATTTGGAACTCGGAACACTCGGAGTGAAGAGTGTTCCGAGAGTCTCAGATGTAACGGTAGACTCAGGCTTGTAGAGATAACTTACGTGTCTCTGAATAAACCAACAAATAAATCTAATTAATCTGCTTCCTGCGACTTACTTCGAAGAGATTACTTCACTGGCGACGATCGGGTGACGAACCTAGCTGATCCTCAAGCCTGAAGCCCTGCTTACTGCGGACCAAGATTACCGTTTACATTTCCAATGTGGCAATTGAATCTGGAGTGCTGTCCGATGCTGGTATAACCAAATCGCTTTTCATTTCTGAAAATCCCGCTTTCGGAGCATGTGTGGTGAGACTTTTCCTTAATTTTATCCTGTTTCGGTGTTTCCGATACGCAATGTCATAACGCATGCGCTTACTATTCCTCAGCGCGCTCTTCAACGCATGCGCAACAGGCACTCTATGGGACTGATTCTTAACGCATGCGCGATAGTAATAGTTGCCGTGCCAGTGTTCATATCTTAGCAACTCAATGCTTATGACGTATCTGTACCCTGATCTGCGTTCTTTTTGCCACTGAACAATGCCAATGACTCATAATTGAGTCAAGATTGATTTTACTTTTGCAAGTTGTGACCTCACAATACCCACTTGGTGTATCTATCTCATTTTTTTTTCATAATAAGGTATGACATCACAATAGCTTACTTGGATGACATATTATGTACTAAACAATAGTGCATTCTGACCTTAATTTTTCTTTATTATTTTGTTTGTCATAATTTTCTCGTTTCCATTATAAACAAAAGTACACTCCTACCATGGACGGTTTTAATGCTCCTCCCCATTCTTAGCATCTCCTGGAGAACCACCATTGGAAATGAAACAATGGAGAGAAGGTTTTGAAGCCTATCTGGAGGCAATTGGAGGAGATACTTACACTGATAAGCGTAAATTGGCGATTTAAAAAAATTCTCTTGGTGCTGATGGTAGGCAAATTCTTAGTCACCTACATCCTTTAGTTTTGGATAATTCTAGCGAGGAGGAAACTGACGTCTATGAAAATGCTATAATGCTATTTGCCAAGCAATATATAAAAAAGTAAATGAGGTAGTTGCACGCCACACATTTTTAAGCAGACTTCAATTGACAAATGAACCCATAGACTCTTTTGTAAAAGATCTGAGAATTTTGGCCGCTAAATGCAACTATCAAGAGTTCCATGACCAAATGGTGAGAGACCAGTTAGTACACAATGTTGCTGATGTCAAATTATAAGAGAAATTGTTGGATGCAAAAGATTTATCTCTGACCAAGGCCCTCAACATAGCCCATCGTTTTGAGGACATGAAATTAGGATTGGTAAGTTGTCTGAAAGAAAAACGAAGGGATCTTCCGATAAAAAGACTACATCTAAGTTCAGGTTGTTAAGAAGAAATTCAAGGAGGGCAATTACAGCAAATCTTCTGTTCCAGTAAACAACAGTTTTAGGAAAGATGTAGTTTGTTTCAAATGTGGTTTTCCTAGTCATGTTGCAACTGATAAAAAAATGTCCATCCATAGGTCAAGTGTGCAAATATTGTAGATCCAGAGGTCATTTTGCAAGAATGTGCAAGTCTAGGAATAAGTCTAGATATAATACTGTTGATGTTAGAAATAACAAATTTGAAAATGTTCGTGAAATTGATACTGATACTGACGATTTTGATGATTTATTAACAGTGTATGAAATTGACAAGGAGAAAAAGATGCTCCATTCTGCATGTTACAGATAGGTACAAAAATTATAAAAGTCATGGCTGATTCAGGTGCCAGACACAAGTTGATTGGTGATGAATGGTTAAAAGAATTTCCTAATGTATCTTTGTTTCCTTCTGACATTAGATTGGTCGGGTATGGGAAAAAACCAATAGATGTTTTGGTTATTTTAACACTGAACTTTCATTTAAAGGCATAACCTCTATAGTTTATGTTGACAAAGAAGGCTCATGTTTATTAGGGAGGCCTCAACAGCGTGATTTAATGATTAAGTTGGATCCTAACCACCCTCAACAAGTTTTGGGTTATTCTGACAACATCAGTTAAGTTAATTTGGTCTCTGACAACAAATTGGAAACATTATTTCCTAATGTATTCTCACCTACACTAGGGTTATTAAAGAAGTTTCAACATAAAATTATTTTGAAACATAAAGCTATACCAAAAGTTCATAGGGTTAGGAACATTCCATTATCTTTGAGGAAGTCTGTTAAAAAAGAATTAGAGAGACTGTGTAAACTGGATGTTATAGAGGAGATCGAATCTTCTGAATGGCTTTCGCCCGTTGTTGTTGCACACAAGCCTAACGGCAAAGTAAGATTGTGTGTCGACATGAGAGATCTCAATTCAAAAGTTTGGATTAACAGACATCCCCTCCCGAATATCGGTGAAATGTTCTCGAAACTCAAAGGTGCTTCTATTTTCACTACGCTAGACTTATCTAACGCGTATCATCAAATAGCACTTCACGATGATAGCAGACACTTGACATCTTTTATTACCATGGAAGGTGCCTTTAGATACAAAAGAATGCCGTTTGGCTTAGTTTCAGCCTCTTCAGTCTTTCAGCGGGTCATGCACAATCTGTTTAAAAACCTGTCTAATGTATTATACTTTCAGGATGATATATTAGTTTTTGGGAAAGATGAAAAAGAGCACTCAGAAATTTTGTACCAGGTTTTATCTATTTTGCAGGACAATGGGTTGACATTAACTAAAGAAAAATGAAAATTTGGCATGGAGTCAGTTGATTATTTGGGCCATTCCATTAGTAAAAAAGGAATTTGACCCAAGCATAGTCTAGTCAAAGCCATTGAAAATGCCCCTGAACCTACCAATAAGGATCAACTCAGGTCCTTTTTAGGATTAGCTGAATACTCTACCAAGTGTATCCCTACTTTTGCTGACAAGACTGTTCATTTGAGGAACTTAATGAAAAATCATCAACTATTTGTTTGGGATTCCAATTGTAAAGATCAGTTTTCGTATGTCAAGAAATGCATTGCTTCAGCACCTGCTTTATCTCCTTTTGATACTTCTTGTGAATCTGTCATTATTACTGATGCTAGTAATGTTGGCATTGGTGCTGTACTTATGGAAAAACAAAAACACAATCTTGTTACTATTGCTTTTGCATCTAGGCCATTAGGGGGTGCTGAAGACAAATATTATACTTTAGAAAAGAAACCCTGGCCTGTTGGTGGGGGATTGAGTATTTTCGCAAATATGTCTATGGTTAAAGGTATTCAGTAAGAACTGATCATCGTCCTCTTGTAGACTTATTCACTACAAAAGGTTGTAATAAAGTGACTGCCAGAATAGCTAGATGGCAATATAAATTGCAAGATTTCCAGTTCCAAGTAGAGTACATCCCTGGCGCAAAGAATGTTTTAGCCGACTGTCTTTCCAGGTTACCCGTCGATGACGATAATGTTGTTGCTTATGATGAGGATCCTGACCGGGTAGTCTCTATTTGTGAAGTTTCTAAGGTTTGCATAGGAGAAGAGGACTGGAAAATTGCTTGTGGTGGTGATGATGATTATAAGAGTGTTTTGTCTTTTGTCAAGGACGGTTGGCCTAACAAAGCTAGTTTGTCTCAAGAAATGTTATCTTATTTCCAAATAGTTCAGGAACTGTCTATTCAAAACAACACTCTTCTAAGAGGTTTGCAATTAGTTGTACCTCGAGATCTTAGAGAAATTGTTCTTGAGATGGCTCACGAGGGACACCCTGGTATGACAAGCATGAAAAGGAGAATCAGAAGTGAGTTTTGGTGGCCTGGAATTGACAGATCCATAGAAAGAAAGGTTAGGTCATGTTTGGAGTGTACTGTAAGTGATAAGGCACAGAAGGTTGTAAATTAACATCATGATGTTGTCACAAGACCTACTAAGCCTTGGGAATCTGTTTCTGTTGATATTGCTGACCCCATGAGTTTTGGGCAAAATCCTGTTTACACCATTGCTCTAATTGATCAGTTTTCTCAGTGGCCTGAAGTAAAATTTGTACCCCATGTCACCTCCAAAATAGTCATTGATTTTCTTAACTGTATTTTTGAAAAGGAAGGAATTCCTTTTTCAATTTTGTCTGACAATGGTGCACAGTTCACATCTTCTGATATGAAATCATTTTGCCATAATCATGGGATAATTCATAAACGTTCTTCTGTTTATTATCCTCAAGGTAATGGTATGGCAGAAAGGTGGATTAGGGTATTGAAAGAAGGTTTACAACTTGCCCTTTGCAACGGTCAGAATTGCTATGATGCTGTGAGAAAACTCTTATGGAATTATCGGAACACCCCTAGAAGTGATGGTGATTGATCCCCTTTCGAGAAAATGCGAGGGAGAAAAGCTATTTGCAATATGAGTCAGCAATGGATGAGAGATCTGATTTGTGGGCAAGATATGAGATTATTGTCCAAAGCAAGGTACTCCACTGTTTGTCTTCCCTGTAGCGTTGGTGATTGGGTGCGAGTAAGAAAGTCTGGTTCTATTAGGTCTGGAGAATCTCGTTTTTCCGATCCCATGCTAGTTGTTAGGGTTGGCAAACAGGTTGTGGAGTTATCGGATGGTAATGTTTGGAGTTTTTCAAAGGTTGTGAAGGTTCCCAGATTTGTGGATATTGCTGGTTCAAGTAAGAAAGGGAGTACAGTTTCTGCACATGGATGTGCGTCTCCAAGTTCCATGTCTTTTCATGGGAACAAGAATGGGTGGAAGAATCAGCATGGTTTGGTTTCTGTTCATCATAGAGTAAGTCATAGGCAAAGGAATGCACCTGTATGGAGTAAAGACTATGTAATAAGGGGATCATTTATTTATCACTGCTAAGACTTGTTAGAGCAAATTTATCTCCTGTGTTTGAGGTGTGGATTTTGATTAGGTTTTTTTTTTTTACTATTTTAACATGTTTTAAAAAATTTATTTAAAATCAATTTTTGCTTTTGTTTACATTGTTACATGTTTTCTTTCTTTTAAGATGGGAGCTGTGTGGTGTTCTCGTGTTATCCGTTCTCATTCGGAACTCGGAACACTCGGAGTGAAGAGTGTTCCGAGAGTCTCAGATGTAACGGTTGACTCAGGCTTGTAGAGATAACTTACGTGTCTCTGAATAAACCAACAAATACATCTAATTAATCTGCTTCCTGCGACTTACTTCGAAGAGATTACTTCACACGTCATAGCTGAGTTTGTACCTACATGTTCACTATGCCCACCAGAAAACACTTCCAGAGTCATCCTTCACTCTCTGGACAAACAAATCCGGTGATGTGGTTTACACTCCCCTGCATCATAACGGTGATGCTCATACAAAAAGCAGGCCCTGGGGGCACCACTGTACATGCAAAATTCATAGAATTGAGCAACCTTTTGCTCCTGTTAAAGCTCCCACTTACCTATGTGCAGGAGCTCATGAATGAAACCATTCAGCACCTCCAACTCGTCACTTGGAAGCTGCTACATCATTGCTACATCATTGCCACTGAGTAGTAGCCAGTCCATCTATCTTTCGGCTGCCAGTGGGACATCAAAACTGTTTCGACCTCCGTCACTATCTTCATCAATCCCGCACCCTCTCCCATTACCACTTCTCTCCCTGCTAGCAAGAAAGCATCCATGTAAGAAGAACCTGCTATGATGAAGCTACCGTTCACATCACCCATTAGAGGAAAGTGCTACATTTTTCAAACACTGCTCACGCAACTGAAAATCCCAAAGGCATGCACTTGTCAGCAAAGTAAACTGTATTCTGAACAAATGAAAATCCTCTTGGTGGACTGGTGGTGCACCGGTTCCACCTCTCCACTTTAACTGCAGGCTATTTTTGGTTTGGGATATGACACTGAACACTCTGCCTGATCAATGAAATCATTCCAGACCCCCTTCAAGCCATGACTGACAGTGCATCAGCCTGGACTTCCCCTGAGCTTTCGATTGCACCACCCCTAGAGGACGAATGTATGACGGAATCCTGCATGCATTGTGCACGCATGCCTGCACAATACTGGCATTTGAACACATGCTTCATTACAACGCATTCCTTTACCACAAGTCAATACAACAAGTTGCCTTAGGGAGGCACTGGACTTTGGAATAGTATCATTAACTATTCCAATTCCAGTCTGCACAATAGTAGGGAAGGTGTTGGACTTAAAATCCGACACCAATGCGCCCCCCCTAAAGCAAGTTGTGATAACGACGTATGTGCTGATGAAATGCGTGGTAACGATGCATTAATTCTGTTGCCGGAAATGTAGAGGCACAGCACAATTCCGGCTTCATTCTAAAGGACCCTAGGGGACACTCAATAGATGAATTGGAAATTGCCTCGCCATCCTATCCTGACTCACTTCTTTCCACAGCTTCTCCAGCACTATCTCCTACGTCTCTTTGCAGGAATTTAGATTGTTCACTTGTCGACCCGCACCGGGTCCCATGTAAGGTTTGCAAAAACAAAAACCCTCCCACAAGAAACCCACTGTTGCACCCTCAGGATATCTCTTCAACCGCAGTAGCATTGCCTCCAGTTTAAATAGAAGTATCCATGCTTTGCTGCACATCAGGGGATTCCCTTTGCCATTCCCCCACCCATTCCCACCATGGGTGGATGGTCCCCTGATGTGCACTGCAGCAAGGAGTACCTGCCATCACATCTGAAACAGTCATGGTGAAACCTGTAGTGGTACCTAGAACAAGCTCCCTTGATAGAATTCCAGCAGGACTCCCCCATCCCGATCTGGGAAAGGTAAGGAATAGGCAGCCCATTTCCAGTATTTGCCATTTGCACAGTTCTCGTAGGGTTTGTCGTGCCCCGACGAGGGCACTAGGACCCTGGGGACACAGGGTGGGGACAGGGGACACCGGACACCACATCCGGTCAGGGGTGGGGACGAGAGGGCAGACTGGACCTGGACCTTGGGGTGAGAGGTCGTGGAGACATCGCGCTGCGCCCAGCATGTAACTAGCCAATAAAGTTACCTTGAAAACCAGCATTGTGTCCTGCGTGTGTTCCTGGGCAAGGGGAACACGACAGGTTTCATGTACCGTAGCCAAAGTTGCAGGTTAATATAAGGTTGGGCAGAATATTCTGTTCAGCCCGGGAATTGGCAACATTTTGGCAACTCGTTGTACTCTTGTAGCTTGGAGTTCCGGACAAATTCGGGCAATCACAGCATGGCAGAAATGATTCTTGTGTGCGGCTCCACAACAGTAAGTTTGTGAGTGAAAGCAAGATTTGGCAGGCCCTATCAGGATTTCCGGTCACTAGGAGTCATCCGGTGAGATTTTTTTAACACAGGCGGTTGAGGGCGATCATGACCTTTAGCGGTCAGAAGGATGCTCTTGAGTAAAAAATCTACTTGAGCGGTAGCAAAATCAACTCAAGTAGCTGCGCCAACTGGTGCACCGCATGATGCCATTCATGCTTATTTTTCAGTGCGGAGCACAATAATGGCACTGAATCATAGTGCGAGCAGCGTGACGTTCCTTTTTCTGTCAGTTGGGAGGACTCCACGGAATCTCACAGAGTTTTTATGTAACTCCACAGAATGCTGCTGCGTCATATTCTGCAAGTTTCGCCAACCCCTAGCCAATATCCCCCATGATTTCGCCAGTGTGGTGCTCTTCCGTGCCCTGAACTGCTCCTCATATCCTAACCAGAGCAAGCCACCAAATCTGTTGCTAGCTGTCCTAATCACATCCATGTACTTCCATATGGCCACACTCTGCAGCAGGCCGTGCCATATAAGATGCTGCTAAAAATAGTTTTAAATAAAGCCTTACAGTTATCAATGTTAGTAGGCACCTTCAGCCTCCTAGCTAGCTGTCTTTGCTCTGCTTTTGTGCTCTCTTTGTTCACTGTCCCCCTGTGAAGCAATTTAAACAAATCAATATACTCATTTGCCCAGATGTTATCCTTTGTCAACTGCATCAAACGAACCACCACCAGGGGCACACCTATGCCCATATATGGTAATATCACATCAGATTGCTCACCTGGGACTCACGCTGTTCACCGCAGCCCCTACAGTGCAGCCTCAGCAGTTGTTTCTGCTCCGATTTTTGCTTAAGAATCACCACCCAGGCACGGGAGTAGTGTTTGGGCTGAGTTCGGATGGGATGCTGCAGACTTCGTGGCAGCCTTTCTTCCGGAGAATTATCAGCAAGCGGGTACTGCAGGGACCAGTGATAGTGTGGGAATACCTGGGACGGCGGCAGGACGGGCCCCTCGTGGAGCTTGGGAGACACCAGAGACCTTTCCATGGAAAAGAGTGTTTCGGCACAGGGCAGGGGCACTGTTGCAGGCTCACTTACCACAAAGGGTGTTCTTCAGTTCTTGAGCAATAATTTGGAATTCAAACAGGGTCTGGGGTATTAGGAAGATGCAAATGGGGCTATAAGTGGTGTTGAGGGTCCTGGAAGGGCTGCAGGTTAGAAAGGATAGCAAATAAGTCTCTACAGGCGGTGGAGCACAGAACTGATAAGAGGTCGGTGGTGGTAAGGATCATGGAGCCGGCAATGCCTAATGAGGGGTGTGCTAGGAGGGTGGCAAAGGGCCATTAGGATGCTTTGGCTAAAGATGGCCACCTGTCTGGTGCAGATGACAGTGACAGCCAGGGGATGGGGCCTCCTCTTCAGGGGATGTAGGGTCTGACACCGGCCTGGCACAAGCTCAGGACAGCTGTGGCCATAGTTCAGAAAGGGATTGGGCGCTTGATCAGGCTTCTGACAGTGAGGAGGGTGGGTGGAGAGGGCAGGAGGAACATAGGGGAATGGTGTGGGACAGATTAGCCTTTGGAAGGTAGCAGGGGCCAGGATGGGAGTATGAAGATGACTGGGAGAACTCATGGGGAGTTTGACAGATAGAAAGATGGGCTCATGGCTATCGGGCTGGGGTTATGGTGAGAATTGTTGGAGTGGTTTTGGTG
Organism: Lissotriton vulgaris; assembly: GCF_964263255.1. Lineage (NCBI taxonomy): Eukaryota > Metazoa > Chordata > Amphibia > Caudata > Salamandridae > Lissotriton > Lissotriton vulgaris. Next base: position 1,200,947,673 of record NC_141694.1, on the reverse strand, counting down.
GTGCACCGTAAGGGGCAGGGTGCAACTGTGGCGTTGAATGCTGAACAGACTGCAGTGATTGTTTCAGCAGGGGGAATGCTCTGCCATGACACAGGTAGGGTAGAAGGGGAATAACCTGTCAGAGAACACCCCAAATGCTTCACATTTGCTGAATTTCCAGTTTTCAGGGGGCCCCTGAAATGAGAAGTTTCCAATGTCAGAAAAACATTTAGGCCTTCAATAACTGTGTCACAACATCAGGAGCTCTAAAAATTCCTTTCAGCTCTGCGGTGGGTACAAAGGAAAGTGCGCCATCATGCCACTGCATCGTTCACGCCCCTTCCTCCCAACCTACCCAAGTAAGTAGTGCGCTTGGACCCTGATTAACGATCAAATTCAACAGGATATGAAAAATCAAATATGAAAGATTGAAGCCCAATTTACTGCGGCCTGAGTACAACTACAGGTCTAATATTCTTTCAGGGTGCAAACCCCTGATTGCTCCCGAAATGGGATTCCAAGTCAGGCTGCATTTGCCTGTTTGCCCGTGCACAATTTGCGCACCTGGGGCCATATTACTGAGAGTTACCAGGGCGGAACAGGAGTTTGCGCCCCCTATGCACGCACGCGGCACTTCGGTTTTACAAAAGGAGGCGCAGACGCTTTTGCGGCCCCTTCTCTAATACCAATAGCGCTGACGCACTTAAAGCTCCAGCGCTACCTTCAGAGGGCATTCCCTCATTTGCATGGGGCATGGCACATGCAAATCGGGGCATCCCTTTGCCTCTGCACGCACACTGTATTACAGACTTGGGCACAAAGGCAAAGAAGCTGGTAGGAGGCGCACTGGAAGGGTGCCACCTAAAAGGTGGCACACTGTAAGTGCGGCCCTTGTTGGTAGCCCTCTGGCAGGGGAAAGGGGTCCCATGGACCCCCCTGACATCCCCTTTTAGGTGGGTGCATCCACTGACTGCACCCGCCTGCAAGGGAATCTCTAATCCCCTTGGAAAGTGCAGGCGGGTGCCCCCTGCACAGTGAAACTCGGAGCAGCTGCTTTAAAGCCACTCCATGCTTAACTTGAATGCGTTGCCCAAAGAGCAGCACAAGTTTGTGGCTGTCCTGGGGGCAGCGCATTCTATGTAATAGGGCGCACTTTCTCTATTTTCTCTCGGCGCACCTGTTTCAAGGTGCGCCAGGCGCGATTAGGAAAAGGGCGTCGTAATAGATAATATGGCCCTCGATGTTATTTGGCTACTTTACTTCGGGTAAAACCTGGATAGCAATTTGTTGGCAAAGAGAATACAATTTCAATGTGTGTATCCTGCAATGTGGTGTGGGTTCTAAATTCCAATGTAACCCAATTTACAGCTAAGAAGTAACTGCCATGTTATTTGGTGAGTTGCAATCTTTCCCAGCTGTCGGCATTGCGGTGTGTTAACTCCAAGATCACAGTGATGTGAACATTTCCTTTCCACAGTTACACCACTTTAAACTGGCAAAATAACTTTTAAAATCCATTTTTTTTCCTATATGGTCACTTATTTGAATATTAGGTGGAATATGTCACAGAGCTTTAGCTTGCAGAGTTCAAGGCACACTTACATTTGTCTTCTTTGTTCATATCTTAATACACAACCCCAATGGCTTTCAATGGCTTGTTAATAGGCGGTCAAAATGCTATCAACATTTACGAATTGGCTAAGAGAGAGGAGAACCTCTGAATTATGTGTAGTTAATTGTCAAAAGAACATTGCAGGGACTGAGGTCATGAAGCAGTAGGTCTGCTTGAGGCTGCTGTGAGCAGGAATATTGCAAAAAGCTGCAGATCAAGGCTTTACAATTGACACAGCAGAGGATGTACCGCGTACAAAGCCACTATAATTGGGAGTAGACAGCCAGCACTCTACTAAATTATCCAATTATTTAGTATGTCATGTCGATCTTTACTGACAAAGGCAGTACTTAAAGCACTGCAGGCAATTACACTAAATTAGACGGCAGTACAGTTTGTGAAGGTACGCTCCTAGAAATACAAAAATGTTTTCAAGAATCGTGTATGGCAATAGCTGATCACATGGTTCTCCTTTAGTCTGTAAAAAAAATTAAGATTGAAGGAGAGAGAACAACATGCTCTTCTCAAGTCAAAAAAAATCTCGGATCTTTTCTTTTTCTTTTACATGCCATGTTTGCAGTTATAAAAGGCAGCTTTCATAGTCTTCAGGTTACCCCTTGCTCTGGAATACCTCATGCTGAGCCGTAACTTCTACAGTGGGAGGAGGTGGAGGTAAACTGGTGAGAAGTGCTACAAAGTGAGTGAAAACGGTAGGAAGCGTCCTTGCTTTGGGGGAAGAGGCGCAGAGGGAAGAGGTTAAAGGGTAGATGGGCGAAGTGTAATGGGTAGAGTACAAGAGAACATTCATGTATTAGTGCTGGTGGCACTTGTCCTCTGTCCCCAAATGAGGGCGGAGGCTTCTCATGCACCATGTGTGGTTTCATGTTTCTCTCGTGCTGGACAAGGACCAGTGTGTTTGATATCAGAGTTCTCACTAATGTATCTGATTGGTGAAGGAAGGCTTGCATTCTCTGCTATTATTTTGTCACTCTGCAGTCCGGAGTGCTAGCGGGTGGGGCCCATAACAGACCAACATGTCTGACTTTAGCCTCTTTCCAGTGTGATTTTAATCTCCTCATATACTTTGAGACCGGCACATCCATTCCAGAATTGTTATTTTAAAGCACTTAGGGGCAGATTTATGAAGGGCTTGCGCCACGTTTACGCCGCCGTTGCGTGACGCAACGGCACGGAAACGTGGCGCATCCCTGCGCCCTATTTACAACGTGACGCATCTAGGAGATGTGTCACGTTGTACAGCACTGCGCCATGAGGAGGCGTTCCTGCGCAGGGGGGGCGTTCCTGCGCAGGAACGCCTCCTGAAAGTGGCTGAGTGAAATCTATGAGATTTCACTCAGTCACTTTCAGGGCAATGCTGCGTCAAAACCCTGCGCCTGCTTGAAGCAGGCGTAAGGCTTGAAGCAGCATTGAAAGAATAGGCCCCCCCAGAGCATTGCTGGAGCTGCGTCGTGCTTGTGACGCAACTCTAGCAATGCGCCACATTTCCGGCACAGATGCGTCACGCATCTGTGCCGTTTTTGCCCCATGGTGCGCCGCATCATAAATGCGGCGCACAATGGGTGGCGTAGCTGTGGCGCACTGTGGCGCATGTTAACTGGCGCATCCCTCGGGATGCGCCAGTTAACATAAATCTGCCCCCAATTTTGGCTTAATAGGCCCATGCTCCTCCAAACATTCCTTACCACTAGTGTACATCCAATAGCCCCACTGCCATGTTGCTTTTGAGGTCCTACAAGCACGTTTGTCTACCAGTGGTTCCTCCTTGCATCTCGTATTGCATTGTCAGACACAATGGCTTGTGCAATTTCAGCTTCTCTATTGGCCTGACCCCTACTATGACTCAACTATGGGTGTAAAGATGAACACATTGCTAACTTGCCTGAAACCTTTCACTTCAGTATCAGTGTAGGAGAGTAGGGTCTGCTTCCCATGGTCACCCTCACTTTTTGCTGTGATACTCAGGTTTTTCGACTTTAGTGTGGCTGTGGGCCTGCTAATCAGACCCACAGCCCAGCTGTTCTCACTCTACATTGATACCATGTACTTTAGGTACATACCTAATTGGGAATTGGGTCACCTTTGTGAGCCCCTGTATAGTGTACCATAGGTACCCAGGGCATATGTGCATCCAAGGCCTACCAGGGGCTGCAGCATGAATTATGCCACCCCTGGCTGGCCATCTAAACTGACACCACAGGCTGATCACTCAGCTTGGGCAAGGTGGTGTAATCACCCCTTGCTTAGCTATAGTATTCCTATATCTACCCTTACATATAGACACATATATACCTATAAGTCACTCCTATGGCAGGCCTTGACAATCCTGAAGGCAGAGTGCTTGGTTTTATGTGAGTTGGTGCTCTAGCATGAGCTGAGCCCTTCTGCAGCTTTCGGAACCATGTACTTATATCTGTTCAATGATATAGCCATACTATATACTCTTAAGTGAATTATAATCCTCGCGGTTAATGCTAACTTTGGTTTGGCTTTATCAAAACATGTAGTGTAAGGTGTCAAACACTTTGGAATACTACCCCCCCCCCCCAGTCCTGGTGGCGGGGGTAGCATTCCACCCTTCTAGAGGGAGAAGACATGTAGTTACTGCTTTACTCGGTTAAACTTAAACAGAGCCTCAGCATCACAAAATGGATGCTGCTGCCACAGACATGAGTCTGACCTCCTGCTGCTGGACAAAACTCTGGCAGGGGAGGCCTGGACAATAGGTTTCCTGTCCAGGGAGGTGCTAGCACCTCCTCAGACAGCCTGTAGTGGATTGGGGCAGGGTGGGATCAATGGAAAGATGCTTTTCCAGACACTGCCTGGGGCACACAAGGTGCTCCATGCATAGCCTGGTTCAAACCAGTTGCTGGGGCACTCCAGCCCCAGCTCTGGTGCAAAACTGGACAAAGAGAAAGGGGTGTAACCACCCCCTTCTGAGGTTCCACCCATAGGAGGGACCTATCCGGTAATCCAGCCCCTTAGTTTAATATAAAGATAGGAGCTTTGTCTAGAGACATTAGATTCTCCTGGAAAGAAACTCTGAAATGAAACTCTTGGACCTTCGACGTTCCATATCGACTGGAAGACTGAAGACATCTCCCTTGTGGTCAAGGAGTGACCACCCTGTGCAAACAGGCACCACCAGTAACTTGACAGTTTGCCTTGTTGATGCTCCCGCCGGAACCTGAAAACTTAGCGACTCAGGTACTGGACTTCCAGACTTCTCCGACTTCAATCCACATCCACAGCAAAGCTGAGACCAGTGGCGGACACGAGAGACGTGGGACTGGACACCCTGGACTACCTGCTTTTTGCTACCTGTGCACCCTCGAAGTTGTGCATTGGGGTTTGAGAAGCCCTATACCCGAGCAGCATTTGCACCCAAGTCCAGCCCTCCACACTCCACGAGTGCCGCGTAGGGGCCCACTCCTGCATTTCAGCTCAACGCGTCTTCCCAGTTGCTAGCCCGTTCTCTAGTGAGCCCTATGCAGATGAACCTTCAAATCTACAATGCTTGCCTGGTTGCTCTAGTCTTGCTCCAGCTTCCCTGTGAAGGAGAAGTGCCCCAGACCTTGCTGGTCTGAACAGAAGCCCGTTTTCACTTTCTGCGTGGGTTGTGGTTACCAAGACTTGTTGGGTCCAATCTGGATACCGACACTGCAGTCACCTAGATACTTCATGGGATAGCTTGTATTCAGCACCTGGTTGTCGTCGACGCCTCATGAACCACGTGGCTGCAGAGACAAGCTTCACCTCTTCACCTGAGTGCATCTCGACATCGCCTGGTTCCTTCCTGGTTCCTTCCTGGTCACTGGCTAGTGACCCAGACTCTGTCCCCTCTACTTTCAGGTTCTTCTTGACTCTAATCCACCCTTGGACCCACCCGGAAACTTTTCTCCTGCTCGCCTGCAGCACTTTCTTGCAGCTCTTCATAGGAAACAGCGACAAAACCCAACACGAAAGAACACCTATGCACCTGGCTTCCCTAGGTGAGGTAACTCGAGTACTCCGGTGCTCCCGTGGGTATTAACTATCCAAGTGTCCTAGTTTAACAGGGTTCTCCCGTAGTCCATCCGGAAGTGTCCGAAGTCTACTACTTTGTAACTTTTACGTTCCCTTTCTAAATCCATGGTAACTCATGTGTGTGTTTTGACACTGCACACGCCTCCCGTGGGCCTTCTACTTCAAATCCCTTGGTTGTTCAGTGTAGCCCCAGCGATTCCCTAGGCCCTATTCATCTTTCCTGAAGTGGTTCTTATACCACTTACTTAGTATATGTTTCGTGAGGCCCCTAGGGCAGAATTGTATTTGCGCAACTTTTAGTATGCTTAATGAGTAACTTGTAACGTATCTCGAACTCTGACCTCATAAAGAGTGCAGAGGGGTTGTGTTAGTAATAAATACATATATATTTGATATATGACTTGTGTGGTGTCCTTTCATTTGATATTCAAGGGATTATTATTGGTAAAACAGCTGGCTTCACATGCTCTCTGAATTTTTTGCCTAAGTCTGCTTTGTCCATGCTACCACTAGGATAGCTAGTCTATATGGTTGACTTTACAACCATCACCATAAGGGTTGGTTGGACTGGTGCAGGGTGCCCACTAGAATAGTGGACATCATATACCAGGCCAACGTTCTACAGGCTCTCCCTTCGCTCATTCTACCCTCAGTCTTAATGGCGATGATCAGCTGGTTTGCCATTGGTTTAGTTCGAGCCTGCCGTCATTGGCCCAGTTGCAAAATAGATTTAAAGTTTTTTATCAGATTGTATCACCTACTTTTTCCAAGAATACTATCTATTTGCCAGCAACTTACTTTCCCAGACTTATCTCTGCAGACATCCCCGGCCAAAGGTCCACACTTATTGCCACATGCTTAAATCTCCTCTTCACAAGCAGCATCAATGATAATTCTGGTGGAAATATATGGGGCATAGTTATCCCTGCGCTAGTGTCCACCAATGTGAGCTTCCTGTGTTCCCCGTTTCCACCTTTACCTCAACATCATAATCATGTACAACCCAATCTGTGGAGCTTCTCCAAGCACATTTTCCAGCGGGCATACGTTGTTACAAGGTTTGCCTCAGTTGCTTACTCATACTCAATTTGCCCTGATTTCCCAGAAAGCTGTGCTTGCTGCACACTCATATATCTCTTCTTTGTGTACAGAAGAAGAATGATCTACTTTGTTTGCAGGTGTCCACTCTTCCAGTAGTCATAAAAATCAGCTCAATAAATCATCCATTGCATTGACCCAGCCACCCCTCTGATCATAGTTAAAATGGTGTTTGCCTGTTTTCTGGTAACATAATGCCTGTGAAAGTATTTGCAAGCATCAATGAACCACTTAGCAAATCAGGGAATCAGAGGACAAGGGAAGTTTCACAAATGTTTTTGTCAAAATAATGTGACATGGTCATGACTGAATCAATGGCCCAACTGATCATAAGTAATTTTATACATGTCTGTTGTCAAATTGAGAGAAGTTTACATAAAACATACCTTGTGTTTAGTGGTGCAGGTTGCTCACTGACACTGTCCAGGACTCCAGAGGGAAGGTAGATCCACACTTCCCCAGAATTGCACAGATGGAATTGGCAAGTTATGGTTAGGACCAAAGTCCACAAATTGCACAAAAGTCTTGCAAACAATAACTCACACACTTAATAAAAAGCTTATGTGGAAGCTGAACATTTTGACATCAATTTATATCATAACAATGTCAAAATGAGCCTTAACGTTCATGTAGAAAATATGTGTCAATATAGTGGTTAGAGAAAATGTGCCTTTATTAACATGCAAAAAGAGAGAAATGCTGTTTAGTTCTGCAGAAACCTCCCATTTCTATTGTTCTATCACTACTAGGCCTCAATGTCTTTCTTTATTCTTTCCAAACCTTTTAATAAAGTAAATGCCTTTTTGTGAATGCTGATGTAATGTTATAATTGTACTGCAGTACCGCAGAATTTGACATCTTCGAGAAATCTGTTATTTTTTGCAAAATGCATTTCTTTCCTTCCTCACACCATATCATTTCATCCTATTTTAGATTGTTTCCTCTGTCCCATGCTTAGAATGAACAAGTATATTGATGAAAGAAAATGCTTGCTATAGACTTCAATTGCATGATCTAACCAGGCAATGCTAAATATCAATGTTTCATTTCATAGAGCAGCTCATTGTTACAAAGTGGGACACAGAACAGTTAACAGTGCAGGCTTGCAAAGGTTCTCCTGAGAACCATCCTAGATTTATCTTTTGCAATACGCTGTAGCTGCAATCAAATAACAACATGTCGGCAAGGATGTTTACTGTGGGAATCAAATGAAAAGACGACGGACCACCAGAAGATTCTTTCCTGTTGGCTAGAGGTGATACAACATTTGGAGTTTGCAACACGTTTTGTGCTTTTCTATATAGTATGTGTTTCTAGTTAGAGATGAATGCATTCTATGCACATCTTTCCCCTGCTATGCCCTCTAGTACTTGACTGTGCTACTCTTGCTCGAAATTACTGTGAGCTACTGCTAACAGTGATTTTCTGTTATTCTGATTTTTTTGGAGGCTTTCTCCATGCTGATCATAGCTACTGCTGTAAATATTTCTTTATACCTGTTTTACCGGTTGGTACTGTAGCTGTTAGGGAATTCAACTGAGTTTCCAGAACTACTCTTTTTGGGGAGTCCGACTTTTCATAGCTATTAGCCTGTTGCTCTGGATTTTACTTGCTCTTTTCCAAAAGAACTCTGTATGGTTTCTCACTAGTATAGGTTAGGACTTTTAAATTAAGAAAGGGACTAATTCTCCATGGAACACTTTGTTATTTCGTATGCTCATTCTAACCAAATTTGCTTCATATTTCGGTAAACTGATTTATCTGACTAACCTGAATAAAAAAATTGGCAGACTAATATCTTAATGAGATAATAAAATATTAAAACGTAACAAAACCTCTCAACATTCACTGAACATTATGTACTGTAAGTTGATGATTATTTTATCTATAGCTATAAAATCTTACCCAAAAAATGTTATTTGAAATTTCAGATTCCTGAGTGCAATGGCTAGAACTTGAAGATCTGACAAACAGGTATTTGGAGGTGGTTGTGGTTTTGAAGGTGTGAGTATTTATAGAGCAAAGGTGTTGTGTTTTTTTTATTCAGATTAAAGTTGTGGATTGGGAAATTGAATGAAGATTTCATGCTTTTTGAAGTTGAAAAATCCAGGGATATTACAAATTAATTTGAAAACTTGTTCGCAGGATCAACGTGTTGGGTGTGAGGTACCATCACCTACACCAGTAACATAGGGTTATTAAGTTTTGTTGTGAATACTTGACATTGATCAGTGTTAGTTGAACCTAATTGTGCAAACAGGGGAAACTACATTGGGTTGGGTGATTTCACGCTGGTCGAGATTTCACTTGCGATTATGAAGTGCATTCCTGGATGATTGTAATACTTATTTTCTTATTAGAGCAAAAAAGAAGGTGTTTTAAAAAGTCGCTAATTACAGTTGTGAAAGTATGAAAAAAATTGTAAAGAAGGGTGAGCTGCTGCGTGGAGTGAGGATTTGCGTCACAGTGTTTCACATTGGGATTGGTCGGTCAGTGTGTTTTTGCGCTGTGATTGCTTGTTGACGTTGAAGTTCCACGCAGGGATTGGATCCCTAAAAATGAATACAGTATTTGGATTAGTTAAAAAGAACTATGGAAAAGTAATAACTGGAATATAATTGGTTCAGCAAGAAATTGTCATATACAGAACAAAATCATAACATTCAGTTCAATCATGTTGGTTCAAATTGATTTGACATTATGAAATGTTTCAGGTAAATTAAGAATTTTGTGAAAGGGGATATAAAAATTCTGGTACGTAAAGGAGAAGAGGCACCTTCTGAGGGTAGGCCTGCTTATATCATAACTACTGAGCATGGATTAATTACATGTGCTTGGCTTCGTCAGTGGAGTAGAATTACAGAACAGGAGGGTGCATTGGGCTTTCCTAGATAAAGGACATTTAACACTAGAACTCGACCATTTAAAGAAAAAGTGAACAAAATGAAGCCGCCACCAAGACCCCTTCAGCATGAAGCATTTAATGCTTGGGAAAGAGTTGCCAGGTGGAAAGATAGGGAAAAATACCACAGGAGGACTAATATGGCAGTGAAAAATATGTCAATGCCCAGATGGGATGAAGTTAATCAATCAAAATGATTGTTTAATTGATTGATGAATCTCTCTCTATTGTGTTTACCGATTATGATTTCTGGTTTATTTAGATCCAATTGATTTGTACTACAATTCCTATACCTTCACTATCCCAACACTACCCTTCCCTGTCCTACCCTTTAGGGGCATTGTATATGATTAAACTGTGTATCTATTTTTATGAATAATTTTACAGGACACGTTGTGATTAAAAACAATGTTGCTATCATTTTCCTTGTATTCATTCAAGTGATTTTGATTGATTAACTTTCTGGGACCACTTTGTTTGCATCAATCATTCACCCAGGTCCCAGGGACTTGCTGGGTTAACCCGTGTTTTTACAGCACAGATGGGATGAAGAGCAGCGTAAATAAAAAAAGGGAACTAGATTATATCAAGTACGTACTGCTAGACTGCTAAGAAAGGAAAGATACAAAGATTCCTACAATAAAGAAGGATATGAGTCAGATACTGATTCAGGGGATGAGATATTGAAAACATTTTTGAGTTCGAGACCCCCCACATGCGATCCCTGCAGAGCAAGGTGAAACAGGCACTAGTACCAGTTCAACAGTACCTATTGCTCCTGCACCTTTTGGGTGCAACCCCAGTTGAACAACCCTCACAAATATTGCAGATCACCTCACCCATAATACTAGACTGAAGGAAATAATAGGAGGATGTGTGTAGTTTGAACACATAGAACAATATCAAAGGAAATAATTAATGTACTTGTGCAAAACGGTTATGAGAAGGGCAGCCTTAGCTCATGACAAATTAACTGAACAAGCTCAAAAAAATAAAAAAGATCTTACAAAAAATGTGCATTTACAGAGAAGTTATAGGGTTCAATTGCTTGATCCAGCATTCAAGGATATGAAGATTACAGGACTGTGTTTGCATATTATTGAATTGGTGAAGTGCATTCACAGGTTGAGTGAGACTGAAAAATTTGAAACCAAATGGGCTGAGACGCATGAGATGAGGAAGAGGGAAGCAGCTATTACAAGATGCAAGATGAAGGAAGTGAGGGAGTAGTAACAATTTACCCACTTAGACAATGTGCATGTACATGTTCCTTGGAGTCGAGGCGACTTGGCAGCAGTCACAAACAATTTTAAAAAATTGAGAGATAAGCAAGTGCAGTGGTATACACAAGCTGAAAGTTTATTAAAATTTCAAAGGTGTTATGGACAGATTTGAATATATTTTTGACATTGTAGTGCCTGCTGAATCATGGGCAGAATGTAGGACTGCAGGACAGTGGCCCAGAGGGCAACCAATGAGAGTGGCTGGGACATATGCACTATCTCCTCTGGTGATGGGGATGTATGAGGCAGGTATTACCTTTTTTAAAGGCAGAGTGCCCCCAAAAGATATGGATTAGCTCAAATGTAAAAGGAGCCGAAGGAAACAGTGCATGAATATTATGAAAGATTCTTGCAGGTGTTTCAGCAGCACAGTGGATGTGACTATCATGAGGAGAAGGATATGGGGATTTTAATATCCAGTTAGTTATAGGGTTGAAGCCAGAGATCTGTTCATACATAACATAAAGCATGACCTACTGGCAGACAAAATCACTAGATGAAATCTTGAGACATGCAAAATATTACAGTGACGAGATAGACATGGAGCATAAGAAAATAAAAGAGAAATTCATTTAAGCACAAACAAAGCTGGCTCAGAAAGGTTTTCAGAATCCTTTTTTTGAGGAAATCAAGGAAGTATGCAAGGAGTTGTGGCACAGTTTGGCTTTCAGTGAAACCAAAAAATGATGAATGTATTGCGGGGTAGAAGTAGAGGTTTTCCTGTGGGTACAGGTTCTTGATCAGATATTGCTGCTATTAAGAATCATAGAGGTGGACATTGGCAGAAGGAATGTCGATATAATCCTAAGAACGCTGGTGGAAATGTACAGATGCTGCGAGGTATACAAACTCAAAATGTGACTGCACAGCAAATACCAATGCAGGTTCCAAAGATACCTGTTGCACTTGCACAAATTGGAAACCCAAGGTTTAATCTAAATCAAATGTCAAAAATGAATGTCAATCCATATCAGGATGCCATGCCACAATTTCAGAATCCAACCCAGAATGCATTAAACATTCCTGTTATTTGAAAATGATGATCCTGGTTCAGATAATTCTCAATGACAGTGCCTGAGAAGGGAGGAAGATTGCGTACTTGGTGCAGTCTTAAAGGTAGACCAGAGTGGCCCATGTATACCAAATTTCAATGTTCACTCTGTTTCATTTCTTATTCATACCAGTGCTACCAGGTCCACTGTTAGAACAGTGGAAGTCCCAGACCTACCTCTCTCTGGGAAAACTATCGAAGTTGTAGGAGTAACAAATAAACAAATCCAAAACCCCGTCTCTGAAAAGGTTCCAGTAAAAATAGGCTTATTTAAAGAAAAGCACCAATTTGTTTTTGTGATTTAAATCATGTGAACCTGCTAGGAGGATATTTGTTGTGCTAGTTAAATTGCATCTATTGTACATTGGAAGGTGTGGCATTCCAAATGGATGAGGAGGATGTAGATTTTAAAATAATAAACAACAGGTCGATACAGGAATTTTCCTTTTGCTAACCGTTGATGAATTACCTGAGGATTTGAGAGAAACGGTACACACAAAAGTCTTGTATTTTACAGGGAAAGACATCAGACTTATTAAAGGTGTAGGACCAGTCGGAATCACTGTGAAACCAAATGCTGCATATCCCAGAACACATCCATATCACTTGACACCAGAGACGATGTCAGGAATACAACAAGTGATAGATGACATTTAAAAAATGGAATCCTGAAGAAACTATTTGGAAGCCCATATAATTCTCCAATTATGGGTTTGCAGAAACCCTACAGTAAATACAGGATAGTTCAAGATTTACAAAAGGTAAATGAAACAGTAGTGCCCTGTTGTCCTGAGGTACTGAATTCAACTATCATTTTGTTCCAGATCCCCTATACTGGAGAGTGGTTTACGGTTATTGACTTTCGCCAGACTTTCTTCTCAGTGCCATTGCACGAAGAAAGCCAATTTCTTTTTTCCTTTATATTCCAGCAGAAAGCATTAACAAGGTAATGTGTCCCACAAAGGTATACAGAGAGTCCATCCATTTTCAGTCAAATCCTGAAAAGAAATCTAGAAACCCTGAAAATGCCAGGCAGATCAACCCTTGTGCAATACATAGACAACTTGCTTGTGGCATAAGAGAGGCAAGATACATGTAAATATGACACCATTGCACTCTTGAACCACCTGGTTGAGAATGGACACTAAGGGGTCTATTAGATTGTCAGGCAGATCGCCGCCACCCGCATGGAGGTGGCGATCCACCCGACATTCTCCTCCACCTACATACCATTTCCCCCTGCCATATTAGTATGGCGGGGGACCCCGGCGGACGGAATTACCACCACGGAAAGGCATGCAGTTTCCTCAGTTGGGGGCCCATTGTGGGCCCCCAGGATGTTGTGGGGACGTGGCAGGCACCGCGCGGTGCCTGACACCTTGTGCATGCAAATGCGCACATGCCTTTTTTGGATTGCGGCAGGTGCTGCTGACAGCACTGTTACAAGAGAGAAGAGACCCTGCCGAGAATAAAGGGGCCCTATACTAGGGTCCTAAGAGTTAAATTACCTTAATGGACCAGAAAGTGATGCCAAGAGATACAATCACAACATTAGAGCAGAGTCCATTTTTCTCTTTATTTATTTATTTTCTTTTTTATCTTTATAGGTTCATACAGTGGTAGATAAATTTAGTCTTTGGTAAACATATTCAACAATTATATCCAACAAAGTAACAATTCATAAAAAATTCATGAGTCAATGTGAAGTCCCACACAGAACCACTCATACCTCATCGATCTTCACTCAAGACACAGTCATACAACATCATTCATACTTAATAGCTCCAATTAAAAACCAGATCACGGTACACAAATGCCTGAATAGAAGGTCAGATGGAAATACACTTTAAATATAGGAAGGCTATATTTGCTGGTAAAAAAGGGGCCGATCCAGGAGAAGACTAAGGATCACTGTCATCAACACCATAGACGCCTACGCGCGTTTCGGTGAAGCAGCCAGGTTAGGCCACACCTTCATCAGGGCCAAGAGGTACTGTGGGACAGGGAAACAACACTGTGGTACAGAAGGAAATTTTTTTTATATAAAAAGATATGTACATTTAGCAGGACAACATAACAAAAATATCAAAACAGTTCATATGTTTCTAGAATCAACTTAGTGAAAAAATGGCATAAAGCATACTGGTCCATAAGGGTTTTTGAGAATATTTTAGTCATTATATCCATCGGGTTTCAAAAAAACCTCATAAGACTCACAGGGAATCGGGGAGTTTCTCCATCAGGCTCAACGCATTCATCCATCTTGCATGTATCCAACTCTCTTTCTATATATACACAAGCTCATTCACTTCGTTTTGGCCTCAAAGGTCTAAAGGGGTAGTGGCAAGGGAGAACATTCAATCTGTCTCAACTCTTAATTAAACCAGTCCTTTATTTTATAACTTTCCATATCAGCTTCATGATTTTTCGTCGGTTTCAACTCCGTAAGTTCCAGGTATTATCAAGGGACTTACCTATGAAACCAAGAATCAAGGTCTCAATAATAGATGAGTCGTTTTGGGTGAACTATAGTTCATAACAATTTCTTCGACCTTGCATCATTTATTGGTCGGTCCAGATGGGCTTACAGCGTTCTTTCACAATTCAAAGGAATTTCTAGAGGGAAGTAGCGTACCCGTCAAACAGTGCATACACAAAAGGGGGATTACAAGTAGGGAAAGATCCCTCGATAAAGGATCAGTTCAGGGATTTTTGTTAATACTCTTAGAACATATTACCTGAAAAGTTCAATGGTTGGTTTCGCTAAGCTTAAGTAAATAGGGGAAGTCAGTCTCAGTGTTTATAGATGGATCAAGGATGGTAGGATCATCCCAGCTAGAAGGTTCCGATAAGGAAATTAATATTTACTTAGGTATGATGTGAAGAGAAGACGGGGAGATGGAGTCACTTTCACTCATTATATAAGGTGTCATCCTAGCTACTTCTTAGTAGAGGCGCTCGATACATGGTCTCTATCAGTGGGTGTGAGGAGAAGACAGGGAGATGGAGTCACATTCACTCATTGTATATGGTGTCATCCTAGCTAATTCTTAGAAGAGGCGCTCGATACAAGGTCTCTAATAATGGGTGTAGCAATCAAGATATAGGCTATTTACCTGTCTTATGTATAATAGAGGTGAAAAATCCTCGAGGATTCAGGAAAAACAGGGTCCGTTGCCCCAGTATATCGATGGGGGATAGTATCCTATTTCTGGGGGGGATGAAAAAACGGGTAGATTAAACAAAGACTACTTAGAAGATTTCAAAAGGGGAATAGAGGCTACCAGCATGTCCGTCTAGTAGTAGAAAGCGAGCGGCAAACCTAACATTCTAACCATAGTTATTTTAAAAGCAATCGCAATTTACCTATATCTTAGTTAGTGCCGATAGATCCTCTCAGTTTGAATATCCAGGCAGGTACGCAATATTTCAACAGGGGTCACCGATAAATAACTCTGTCTAGATTGAAAAAAACCAAAGGTCGTTTTCTAGCAGGATAATAGGGGGAGACGAGCGCAATAGATATAATTACAATCTCAGGGAAGGTTTGTTGGCGCCCACATCAGTACACTCCACAGCAGAGGACGCTTGTGTAAAGTCGCTGGTTAAACGGTAGTTACCCCAGAAGAGGACGCCAAATAATGCTGAGAATTAAACAAGGCTAATGGGGGGCTCTAATGACAGCACCACCCGCTGCAATGCAAAAAATGCGGGATGCGCCCGCCAGTGTGGCAGGCGTATCCTAATTGCCCATGTGGGACCCCCTCACCCTTAGCAGGCGGTTCCATTTCCCAGGGCGATGGTGGGTGGAAAAAGCCCGCCCGCAAACATAATAGACCGCAAAATGTCTCCAGGGAAACTCCAGTATTGTCAAAACAAGGTCCAACATCTAGGACACATTATTCTGAAAGGAACTAGGAAAGTGACACCAGAGAGAGTGGAAGCAATGTTGCAGATGAATCCCCCACAAACTCAGAAATAAATCAGAATGTTTTTGGGAATGGTAGGCTACTGTAGACAGTGGATATCAAGTTTTCCTTGGCCAAGCCTCTGCAAAGGCTAGCACACAGAGATGTGTCTTATCCCCTTCCAAGGGACTGAATGCACAAGAGCATTCCTCGAGTTGAAAGAGAAATAACTAGGAATGCCAGAGTATACAAAAGAAATCACATTGTTTTGCAGTGAGAGAGATGGGTGAGCTCTCTTGGTTTTGACACAAACAAATGGAGTATCCTGGAAACATACTGCCTATTTTTCTACTACACTTGACCCTGTAGTAGCAGGTCTTCCCAGTTGCCTTAAAGCAAGTTTGGAAAAGCGTGAGAACATAGTGAAGGGGTACCCTTCAACTGTATTGTTCCTGCACTCTGTGGAGTTACTGTTAACAACAACAAAAACACAATATATGACCCATAATAGGCTGACCCGATATGAACAAAATATACTCTCTTCTGACAATATTGTTTTGAAATGATGCACATTGCTGAAGGCTTCAATGTTGTTCCCAGTAAATGATGATAATAATTGTGATGAAAGTGAACATGATTGCACAGCAAACCTCATCCTGATGTTAAGGAGGAACCTCTGATTAAGCCTGATCATATTTTATTTGTAGATTGCTTCTGTTTGAGAGGAATTGATGGTATTCTTAGAGCAGCATATACTATGTGCACCATAAATGATGTGGTTGAAGCTTCATAAATTCAAAATGTTTTTTCTGCCCAGGTTGCTGACTGATTTCAAATATGCGATGTTACGCCGCATGCGCTACAACGCATGTGATTACAACGTGGTTGTTACAACAACCACATTGTTACCATGTAAACCATTACAATGCAAGTACTTTCTATGACTTGCTGTAGGGGGCAGGCTGGATTTATGAATAGCATAATTTACTATTCCAACTCCAGCATGTGCTACAGTAGGGAAGGTGTTGGAATAGTAAATTTTACTATTCCTTAGTTTAGCGCCCCCCCTACAGCAAATCGTAGAAATTATTTGCGATTTAATGGCTTGCGTTGTAAAAACACAGTTGTTGTTGTATGCATTGTAGCGCATGCGATGTAAACGCTGTTTCCCGCTGATTGCTCTTACTTGAGCTGGTTGGTTAACTGCACAATGAGAGTCACCATAATCACTCACAGCCTGTACAGGTTTGGCGTCATCCATGATTCTGGACAATTTTGGTCACTGAGGGGCTTTCTAACTTCCTCAGGATGGAACCTACATCAAGGACCTGTTTGATGTTCTGCAATTACCAGGAGAAATTGCTAAGGTGAAGTGTTTAGCATATCAAGGAGGAAGCAGATATGTTGCCAAGGGCAACCGATACGCTGACTCAGTGGCCAGGTACTGTACATTGTTAGCTTGTTTCTTTAATGGAAATTTCACATGTGAGTCCAAGGATGAGATTTCTTTTGCAATGTTGATGAAAGTTACTGACACGTGGGATGAACTGAAGCGAGTGCAAGTAAAGGTGTCAGAGGTAGAACGGAATGGTTGGGTAAAAGCAGGATGTGAGAAAATCCAAACAACATTTGGGTGTCAGCAGATGGAAGAGGAATATTTCCAGATAGCTTGTTGATTCCATTGACACAATCCTAACATGGATACACAAATCTAGGGAGAGATGCAATGGTGAGATTTTTCAGGCAGATTTGGGATACCTTAGATTCAGAATGTAGGCAGAAGAGATTTGCCATCGGTGTGTAACTTGTCAACAGTTAAATGTAGGGGAAAGAATACAACATTCTAACACACCTAGGGTGATTTTTAAACTTCACCAAACCTCTCATCATTGACTGAACATTAAGTACTGTAAGTGGAGGACTATTTTAGAAATGTATTTGGTTGTGCTCCATTCTAATACGGTGGCAAAGTTTCATCAACCTAAGGAAGAAATTGGAGTTGAAATTACAGACTAGCTTAGTAGGTTTCAATGTGGAGCTGTTTATAAAACATTTATGAGATTTCCGCGCTCACACTTATAACCTCACAGTTCTTAACCCAATAAATACCATTGTCTAAAAGCAAAACATAACAACACAAATTAAAATCAGTAAATAGTACTAAATTAATTTTCAACTCTATTGAATTGGTAAATGTAATGTTATATATAATCAAATCAATAAGATTAGTTATGAAATGTGTAATTCCAATCTATTGCATTAAGAGGTCACGAGTGAGGTAATTAGCACTGCATTTGGTTTGCAAGTTGTGGTTGCATTGCTGTTTAGTAAGTTATGCATTATAGTCCTAAACAACTTCTCAATTTCAGTGATGTTTGGTTTTAAATTGTAATCATAAATAAACTTTAACTGCCTCAAGCAAAGTAATGAATAAACAAAGCAACCGAAGTTTCCATATTTAAGAAAAGTCTTAGCTTAAGAAGTATAGAACTGTTCTTTTTACTCCAAGGTCAATTAAAAAAAAATCTGCCTGTAGAAACGACCACGTAAAAAGGAAGTGTAAACAATCTAAAAACTGGCTGAAAACTTGAAACCACGTTTGACTTCGGATAATGTAATACTTAACCCAGAAGTGCACTTAATTCTTCTTTACATGTTGGTACAAAGTGTGGAAGGTCCACCCACATGATTTATGGACTGGCAGACCTTCAGTATGTAGAAGGCAGAGACTATCCCATCTTCACTGCCTACATACCACTCCTATGGCCTGACAGAGTAAGCGCTGTCATAGGTTTAGCTAGGTGTCCGCCCACTCGATTTAGAGGCGGCGAACACAGGGCAAGTTTTTACTTTTATAAAGCGCGTATGTAAAAGTAAAAACTTTCCAATGAGCACTACATCGTGGGAGAACACTCCCATGGTGAGAAGGCCATTTCTGTTTTCATTTTTAAAAAGAAAATCTTGTGTTGTGATTTCTTTTTTAAATAAAAAATAGATTGAATGTTAGCCATGTTGCACCGTCATGTTGTTGGAGCAGCAAGCGACACTTTCATTGCAATTACTGGAACCACCATATGGCGGCTCCTGTAAACGCAAGAGATGTTCACTGGGCCTGAGGATATTTCTAAATTTGGTGGGTGGAGTACCTTTAACATTGCATGAGTAAAGCACCGTGATGACGATACTAGCACCATCCGCAAACATTTAAATCAGGCTTATAGTTACAAGTTATATAATGTAATACAATTTAAAGTGTCTAAATAATAGAGCTCTGTTACTAATTCTGGTTCTTGGTAAAATTTAATCTACACCAAAGAGCCTCAAAGGATTGCAGTTAAATGAGTGCATCTCTTGGAAATGTCCAGATATAGGATACTGTTTATCTCCATGTATTATGGTTCTCAAAAATTCAAGTACTCGTTTTTTTACAGGATGAATGGTACTGTTAAGATAGTTTAATAGGTAAATGAAAAAATCTGAACTTTAGGTTATAAATGCACTGATTAGTCTAGGTTTGTCATTATGGGGTACCTGATATGTTCTACCATTTGTACTATTGTGACAGGCCTTCTAGGCATTGCATTTGAAAAAGGCACTAATTTAGAGTTATTACTGCACTAGATGTTTTGATGGTAACCTCACTCTTGTCTAAGTTGTCCCTTAGTAACCTTCTGTAAGTGATACTTTGGTTCTCACTAATGATGCTGCCAATAATCAGATTAAAAAATGAACCAATGTTTTTTTTATGTAACCTTATGACATCAAAGGAGCAGTTGTTATTCTAACCTCACTGTTGGAATTTCTGTTCCCGACTGACCTTGCCATATAGAAGTTCCTTTCTAGTCTTGTGTTGTGTCCTTTCTTCTGCTCTCACTCAAACTTTCTAAGATTACTACCATTTGTTTAACCCTAATGAGTTCCCATATGGGATAATCCCTATACATCTATTAGGGTGACCACTCTTCGAATGGAGGAGACTGTTTCCCGCAGTGGGTCTGTGGGACAAGGTAATAGTTAAGGTGTTACTGCACACTGTAACCCTAATGTCTAAAAATATATAAGTGTCTTATCACTGAAGGTACTGCATGCATCAGCTAGCATTCTAGATCCTTTTTAAATTAAAATATTGTTGAAATTAAAAGATTGTTGATATAATGTAGTTAGGTCACAACATGAGTTGCATACTTCTCCATAGCAGGTACCCCTGTCATCTCCTAGGAGGAGACCTGTGTAGGACAAATGCTCTGTCTAAATAATTCCAGTTTAAACATCAAAACACAGGGCCTGATTTAGATTTTGTCAGACGAGTTACTCCATCATAAAGGTGATGGATATTCCATCTGCTGGAATATAAATACCATAGGGTATAATTGGATTTACATTTCGGCAGACAGGATATCCGTCATTGTTGTGACGGACTAACCCGTCCGCCAAGATCTAAATCAGGCCCATAGTCTTTTGTGTCAGTATTCCAGGGAATATCTGAGACCCTCTTGAACATGGTCATCTGTCAGAAGAGTCTTCTTGAAGTTTCCCAAATTCTTCACGGAAGCAGAATGATGCGTTTTCCCAATGCTTCTCTAGGAACCCCTCCACGCTCTCCCAGAATATTCCTAGTGAGCTTGAGGAAACCCCCAGGGGGGAAAGGGGATGGGGACAGAGAAGAGACAGCCTCGTCTTCTATGTGGCGTCTTCAATTACTGCTACTTCTAGATCTCTTCCTTCACAGTATTTTCAATCAATAAACGCTCTAATATAAGAAACACATTAAGGCAATCTATTCTATACTCTACAATTATCACAACGTATTTTATGCTTCTCTTTACTACATACCCTAGAAGACTTGGCTATTGCCTCTCTTCTTAGTAGTCTTATATTTTATGTAGCTTAAATACTCCACAGTAGATTTGGTATTGCTCTCTAAGGACTATAGAATGAGGATTTTGAATTATAGCCCTACTGTTTTCTTTATTATGAAGAATGTCTAGATAAAAAATGTTAATTGAATCTGAACTCTATATTTAGTAGTAGACTTAAAACTACTTAATAGTCTTTTCTTTCTCAATTTCCCTTGTATGAAGCCTGGAACTGAGCTCAACAGGAACCCAGCGATACAGATAAGAAATATTGAATTATTTTATATACACAAATGATTTAGCTTCAGAAATATGCCCCACAGGTACTTGCATGACTTGAATAATCAGGACAGGAGCAAGGAACAAACTTCAGATACTTCTTCAGGATATTTCTTAATCCAGAAATCTTCTTGACAATCTCAGTCACTCTCTCATGAAAGTTTTCTGACTCGTAGTTAAACTCTATTCTGCCACCGGCAAAATGTTCATCGAAATTCTAACTACACTGTGCTAACCCCGACGAATGTTGGGAAGCTGTCGTTTGCCTGACGAGCTCGGTGAAGTGCGCAGTGCAGGGTGACAGCCTGAGCCTCATCTGTGTCAAGAGGCTTGTGCCCAGAATCTGAAAGCTGGAGCGCTAACTCAGCATTAGAGGCCATCTTGGAAAACCGCAAATTGAATAACGCGGTCCAGGATGGGTCACGCTTCATCCTGTGAGTGTGGGATGCATTAACAAACCTTTTGATGGAGGGGCAGAGGTAGAACCCACTAACTGGCATGTCCTTGTGCTTTTTAGACCTCGGTTCCTGACAGTACCCCTCCGCAAGGGGGTTCTCCAATTTTAGCCTTAAGGGGATGCTGTTCATGAAAGGCTTTTACTAACCTTGGGGCATACACATTAGAGTATGGTTCCCACGACCTTTTCTCAGGACCATAACCCTTCCAATCGACTAAGTAGTACAGTTTTCTATTTTTCCATTTAGAGTCTAAGATTCTTTTAACTTTAAACTCCTCTCCATAGTCTGTTTGGACAGGTTTTGGAAGTGTCCTAGGCCTGAGATTAGGTGAGGATCTCTTCAATAAGAAAACATGAAAAACTGCGTGAATTTGAAGTTGTGAAGGTAAGTTCAAGCTATAGATCACTGGATTTATTTTCTTCTCGACCTCAAAGGGACCTATGAAGTGAGGTTGAAATTTCCGATTCCCTTTTAGTTTCAGGTTCTTAGTGCTAAGCCAAACCTTACTTCCAATAGAATAATCGTCCTCTGGCCTCCTTCTTTTATCTGCACAGTTTTGTACATTGCTTTTGATTTCTCTAACCGTACTCATGGGTTTCCCTCAAATGTTGAACTAAATCCTTAACTGCTGGAACTGATATTTCACTAATACTGATCATAAGAGTAGGATGTCGCCCATAATTTAGATACAATGGTGAATGATCCGTGAAACTATTTCGAGAATTGTTGTGTGCGAACTCTGTAGCTCAGAGAAGGTCCGGCCAGTCCTCTTCCTGGTCTAACAAAAATAGCCTTAGATACTGTTCTAACTCCTGGTTCTCCCTCTCTGTCTGTCCATCTGTTTCTGGGTGATAGCTGGTAGAAAATCTTGTTTCTGTATTTAATCCCTTAGTAAAGACCCTCCAAAAATGAGACACAAACTGAGTTCCACAATCAGAAATGAGAACCTTAGGGATCCCATGCAACCTCACCACATGTAAGCTAAACTGAGTAGCTAAATCCTTAGCACTAGGGATATCTTGTAAAGTAACAAAGTGGGCCATCTTGGTAAAGGCATCAACCAGAACCAGAATCGTATTGTAACCCCGACTAATAGGTAGGTCCACAATCAGATCCATTGTCACCATATGCCAGGGATAAGGAGGTGTTGGCAAAGGCTGTAGTAGACCCAGAGGTGATTGCTGTGTAGGTTTTCCCTGAGCACAGATCCCACAGCCTAATACGTATGTATCCTTCATCATGTTGGGCCACCAAATTGATCTTTTAGTCGATTCTTTGGTTTTGTTTATGCCTTTATGAACAGCCATGGTGTGATCATGATAATCGTCCAAAAAATGTTCTTGCAATTCCACTGTAGGTATAAACAAGGTTCCACCATGGTATGGTAAACCTCCTTGGATTTCTCAAGACAGGTCCGCCACTACCCATTGTTGGAGTTCTTCTGGAGTAAATGACTCTCTGGCCTTCTCTTCCATAGTTTCATTAGTAATGGCCCCAACAAACTTTGATTTTGGAATGATCTTTTGATCTTCAATACCCATTTTTTGTTCTTCCGAATCCATCCTTGACAAGACATCCACCTTACCGTTTTGGTTTCCCAGTCTATAAGTGATCACAAAGTTGTAATCTGCAAAATATAGAGACCATTTTAGCTGGCCCGGCATTAGAGTTCTGGCAGATCTCAGAAATTGCAGATTCTTGTGATCTGTGTACACAGTTAACGTATGCCTGGCTCCCATTAGATATTGCCTCCACTCCTTCAAGGTGTCCTTTATAGCTAATATCTATTTTTATGTGATTGTACAGTTGCTTTCAGCTGGCAGAAGCTTCCTTGAATGATAGGCAACTGAGTGTAATTGACCAGCCTCTTTATGTCTCTAAGAGAGAACCCCTCCGATAGCTTGAACTGACTCGTCTGTTTCAAGGTAAAATGGTTCCATAGGATCTGGATGAAGAAGAATTGGGCCAAAGTAAAACTCTCTTTTAGAGACGGGAAAGCTTCTTCTGCCTCTCCTGACCAGATAAAAAGATCTGTTTCTTCAATAGATGAGTTATCGGAACTACTTTCTTAGAGAAATCCTGGATAAATATCCTGTAGAAATTTGCGAACCCAATGAACCGCTGTATTTCTTTTACTGTCTTAAGGGAAGGCCAATCCAATACAGCCTTGATTTTGTGTGTATCCCTAGTAATTCCCTCAGGAGGAAGGACAAATCCAAGGAAATCTACTGAACGAACGTTGAATACACACTTTTCTAGCTTGACATACAAGCTGATTTCTCGTAGTTTTTCCAATATTCCTCTGACATGTTCTTGTGTATAGAATATCGTCAATATAGACAATGGCACACTTGTCTATAAATTGACTCAATACATCATTAATAAAGTACTAGATAGCTGCTGATGCATTGCAGACTCCATAGGGCATCACCTGGTATTCTTATAGACTAAATGTGGTTCTAAATCTAGTCTTCCATTCATCACCTTCTCTAATCCGAACCAGGTGATATGCCCCTCTGAGATAGAGTTTCGTACAGATTTGGGCTCCTTTGACTTGATCTATGAGTACTGAAATCAGAGGCAGTGAATACCTTTTCTTCATGGTAATTCGATTGAGCGCTGTAATCAATGCAGGTCCTCAAATCACCTTCTTCCTTTTTAGGCACAAAGAATAATGGTGAAGAGAAGAGGGACTGTGAAGGTCTGATGAAACCATTCTTCAAATACGTCTGAATATACTCCTTCAAAAACGTATCATCCCTCTCAGTCGAGACATAGATTCTGCTACATGGAAGATTATCCCCTGGCTCAAGCTCAATTTTACAATCGTAAGGCCGATGAGGGGATAGTTTCTCAGCATCAACCTCACTAAAGACATCCATATAGTCTTGGTACATTTCTGGGACTTCTTTAGTGGGTATTACACGCAAAGAGGCTCCATTATCACACAAGCAGGTGGCCAGTTTAGACTCTCTCACTTGATCTTCACCATGATAACAGGACTCTCTACAATATTCTGAGTACATCTTTATCGATATCTTCTCCCAATCTAATTGAGGATTGTGTTCAGTTAACCAAGGAAGACCAAGAATCAGTTGGAATAGTGGTACGTCAATTAAATTAAACTATAAGCACTCTTGGTGTCCATCTCGTAGAAATAATTCCACTTTCTCAGTGTGGCTTACAATAGGACCTGAAGAAAGATTCGTACCATATGCTGCTCTCACAGCTTCACTCTTGTTCTTCTGTATTGCTGTTAATCCAATCTTAGAGGCAAACTTCAAATCACAAAATGTTCCAGTGCCTCCGGAGTCAATCATGACCGGAACATCACATTGGACTAATGTTCTAAATTTTAACATGACTGGGAGAGTCAAGTGCGGAGCCGATAATTGTAATGTATTTGCCAACAAATGAAAATCCAGGGTTGTGATTTCTTTAGCACCCACCAGTCCAACCCCTCCTACTGGTGGTGCCGCAAGTTTTCCTTCGGCAAGGTCTTCAGCTTCTTGGATTAGACTTCGACAAAATGGCCGCTGACTCCACAATGCTTCCTTTGAGAGTGGACCACGTACTGCTCCTATCTGCATGGATGCCACCGATTGATTTTTTTTTTTTTTTTTTTTTAGTCCTCATACTGCCAAAGAAAAAGCTCTTAATGGGATTCCTCCAATCAATCCATGCCAACTATTTCCAATTCTTAGGTGAGGCATATGGAGAGAAAAGGGATCTTTCCCTGCAAGATGTTACTGTTACCTTCTCCCACTCCTGTTCACATTTCATGGTGTACCCAATGTTACTTAATAGGACAGGACCGACGGTACCTTGGCTTAATCATAGGACCCACTTTACTACTCCCTCCAGTCCACCATAGCTGCCCAAATCTTGCTTTTACTTGTTTGGTCATAAGCCACATTTGATTTGCTGGTATAAATAATATTCTTCAAGCATTCAGCAAAAGTTGGGGGTATTTCAGATTTCCATGCCCTGCAGATTTCCCCTCCTTGCGAGAATTACCATGTAAAACACAAATCTGAAAACAGGTGTATTCATAAGGTAATCATTCGGTAGACCAACAAAAAAACTGGGACTTACTTCCATCTGTTGATGTAGCACAGCTTCCAAAAAGACACATACCTCTATCCAATACTGCTTAATTCTTGGACATTCCATAAACATATGGATGTCACCCGCAGCGGGGCACTTACACCTGGGGCAACTATATTCCTTCCCAATGGCTTTATATAGTTTTTTTGGTGACCAATCGACTCTGTCGGCCGTATAAGGATGGTTCCTCCTAAGTGTAGCTAGTTTAACTATTGTCTGCAACATAGAAAAAGAGTCAGACCATATTTTATACACTTCCTTTTCTCTGCCTTTTCTCTGCCTCTAAATTCTTCTCCCCACAGTCTTATAACTTCAGGTACCACATCCTCGCCCGCTTCAAGGAGGGCACAATATCAAAAGGAAACTTCCCTTTTCCATATGCTTGTTCTGGAGACTACATCAAATTTCCAGTTAGCTTCGTCTTTGCCCCAGGTCTGCGTTGCCCACCAGGACGATAACTGATAAAACTTAAACCTAGTCAGTGTCCCTTGAGTTAGGCTACTTAATGCCTCCCAACGTATTAACTTCAAGTCGTCTTGCAGGTCACCCCAGCATCGTATACCTCCAGTTTTTAGCAGTTGGCAAAAATGATCTTGTAAGCATTCCGGAGTGCTGGGAGAGTCCCAGACTGGAGCCTGCGCTGCATAGTATGGAATTTTCATTCTTCTCCTAATATACATCTAATTCTTTAGTGCCGCCCCCAAAATCTTTAGTCTGACTTTTTTATAGAACTTTGGGTCTCCGTAATTATAAAGGAAAGACTCCTGCCCATGCTCCACATCCTTTAACATTGGCTCAAACAAGAAACCTAATGATGAGGAATCAGTTTTGTTGGCCAAAATCCTAATTTGTTTTAATGAAATGCATAACAGTAAGTGAGTAGGTCTGGTAGCACTAACCCACCCACAGTAAGGCCTCTCCTTAGCCTTTTACATGCTATCCTAGGGCTTTTTGTAGCAAAAGTGAAGGTGCCTATTTTACCCTGTAATTTAGCGATATCCTCCCCCTCGAATGGTAATGGGACTGAGTTGTATAAAAAGGTAATTTTCAGCAAAATTATCATTTTTACATTGTTGACCCTCCCATAGATGTTTGAAGGGATGTTGTTAATAGACTAACAACCTCTTTGGAGACCCTCTTCCAGTTAATTTTGGGGCTATTTTCAAGATTCTGAGCTAATTGAACACCAAGATACCTCATTTGGCTCTTAACCCCCTGACTTCCATTAACTTGATTCCATTACATTATTTCGGTCTTTTCCTTATTAATTTTATATCCTGAAACTTCGCCAAATTTTTCTGCCTTCTCAAATAACCTGGGTATAGCTTCTGCTGGATTTGATGTAAACAGAAGTAGGTCATCTGCATAAAGAGCCAGTTTCAACTCTAGCTCTGCGATTTTAAAAGGGTGAATGCTTGGATCACCTCTGAGCCAACAAACAAACGGCTCAATGTACAAGTTGAACAAGAGTGGTGACAAGGGGCACCCCTGCCTAGTGCCTCTTGAAATATTGAACCAATCTGTCAGTGCTCCATTTACCAAAGTATTTGCTTTCGGGTTAAGAAACAGACACTTCACAGCCTGAACAAAATATTTTGGGAAACCAAAACTTTGTAATGTCTCACAGAGATATTCCCAGTTCACCTGGTCAAATGCCTTTACAGCGTCTATTGCGACAATCGTAAGAGGGACCTACTTTACTTCGGCTACATCAATTGCCCCCATTACCTAAAAGGTAAGCTCATTTAACTGTCTCCCGGGTATGAACCCTCTCTGATCAGGATGAACTATAGCCTTAATGCCTTTTGCCACCCTTTCTGCCAGTATTCTTGCAAAAACCTTATGATCTTAATTTAACAAAGATATTGGTCTGTCAGACTCGATCTTCTGAGGATCTTTGTCTGGCTTTAAGATCAGGGTCACTGTTGCTTCTGCCCATGAACTTGGAGTGCCTACCCCCTTCATGTTTATTTTGTTAAACAGATTTTTTAAAACTGGCACGACCTTATCCAACATACCCAGATAAACCTCAATTGAAAGCCCATCTGAGCCAGCTGCTTTACCCCTGGCCAATTTTTGCATTGTGCTCTGATTTCTTCCTCCGTTATACATGCTTGCAAGAGTGACCTATATTCTTCTGTCAATTGAGGGAGAGTTATTAATTTTAACCATTCGTGGGCTCCCTCAAGTCCTAATTCAATATCTTCCTCATATAAGTTGTTCATAAAAGATCTGGCCTCCTCCCGAATTTCATCATCCTCATATAACAACACTCCTGTCCCTCTTTCAGTTAGGTTCTTTATCAGGTTCCTTACCCTATCTGTCTTTGCCTTACACGCTAAAAGAGAGCTACATTTCTTGCCGTATGAGAAGTGCTGGAGATTGCTGACTTTCCACCTATCCATAAGTTTCTTATCCAAATTGGCCTGAAATTCCGCCTGTAAATCCTCCAACTCTTTTTCCAAACGCAACACCTAGCCATGGGACACCAATGATGCCTTCTGTAAATCCATCTCCTTTTCCTTTATCTTCCTCATCTTATCCGCTTCATCTTTTTTCATAAGTTTCCTCTTGCTAATCATTAAGGATCATATAAGCTTTGAAGGCCTCCCAGACTATCTGGTCTTTAGCAGTGCCAATGTTGAACTTGAAGTACTCAACTATTTTCCCCCAGCTCCAACATCAATCCTTCATCCATTAACATGGTCCTGTCATGAGTCCACCTTCTTTGGAACTCTATTTGCTTAAACCCCAAAGTCATCTCTACAGCTGAATGGTCTGATAGAATTGCAGGGATATGCATTATTGACTCAACTTCGGAGAACATCAGCTGATCTGCAAGAAAGTAATTGATTCTTGAATGGTGCATGTATCTCTTACTATAAAAATTAAAGTCCCTAGTTTTCCCATTCTTACATCTCCAAATGTCAAGCAGGTTAAAATCTTTAATCATGTGTTTTAGCACTACAGACAATCTTGATGTGGTGTTATATTTTGCTTTTGAGGTACGATCTAACTCCTTATTCATTATTAAATTAAAATCTCCCCCAATTATAATCGGTGCAGTAGTGTTTAGCAAACTGGCCTCTAGTTTCAAGAGCGCTCCTAGGTTGTCATCATTTGGCCCATAGTATGCTGCACAAACTAGAGGCCTACCCCTAACTGTAAAGGTAGCTGCCAACCATTTCCCTGACTGATCTGTGTCAAATTTTACTACATTTATGCCTGCATTGCCTCTGATAATTAAAGCAACTCCCCAAGTGCTTCCTTTATGCTCTGAGCAGAGCACCTCTTGAATCCATCTGACCTTACTGAAACCCTGCATACACTCATGGGCCTCTAAGTGAGTTTCTTCTGAAAAACAGATGTGAGCCTCACTATTATTAATAAATTCAATAACCCAGGACATATTCATCCTACCCCTCAGGCCATTTACGTTCCAGGTTTTAGCTTAACTTTATTTGGCCTATTCATTTTCACAGCTCTCTGAACTCTCCCCTCGCAACTCTAGCGCTTTAAGACTCGTATGAGAACTACATTTTTTTTCCTCTTGCTCCCCACACCTTGCACCTCCTTCCCCCTCCCACCCATAAGGAACCATCCTACCATTCCCTTGGCGATGAAAAAACGCCTCTTCGGGACCCTCCCTTAGCAACTGAGGCACCTATCCTAAAAAAGAAAAAAGAACAATAGCTCACCCATCCATGTTTAGTTATAGTAGGGCATATCAAAATAAACGAAATTTTAACTAAGTTTTTTGGTTACTCCTAAAACTTATTATTTATTTTTTCCCCTCCCTTCCCCACTATAACTTACCCATAATATACCTCCCTCGTGATTTGTGTTTCAGTGTCAGTGTAAGTGCCTATCTAAATCTAAGTTACTTCAGCATTTGTGCCAAAAAGATATCTACTTCCTCAGGGGAGCTAAAGTTATGCATCTTATTTCTCCACATGACCTTTTACAAGGCTGGAAATTTCATTTGGACCTGGGCGCCCTGAGTTCTCAACTCAGGCATTCTGGATCCAAGGTCCCATTGCCTTTGCGCTGTTCTTTTACCGAGGTGTGATCTAATTTGGTGATTCACAGATTCAAATTGAAGTACTGTTTCTTTTAAGGCTCTCCCCAGGACCAGTTCCTTAACTGCATAAGTATGAAAATTGACCAGTTCCTTAACTGCATAAGTATGAAAATTGATTAAAATCTTTCTAGTGGCTTTCCTGTCAGGGTGCAACTTAAAGGGATCTCTGTGGACTCTGAATTTCTTTATCCAGGTCTATATCCAGTCTGTCTTTCAGAATTCCCTCTCTAAGAAGTTTGCAGATAAATGTCTTAATATCTCCTCCCTCCACGCCTTCCGGTATTTTGATAACTCTTAAGTTGTTTCTTCTTGCCTACATCTCCAACCTTTTCAAGCTGCGGTCACCAAGATTGGATTCCGGGTTGCGGAGGGCAGAGGCAGCACAGTACGCCGGCAGGCAGTCTCGCTGCAGGAGGAAAACGCGGGACCTTTTTGGCTCCTCGACTGATGCAGTAAGACAGGTGCTCAGCGGGGGGAAGGCCTGGTCCATGGAAAAGAAGCTCCACTCTTCTCGCCTGGATCTTCTTTATGGTCCCCTTGAGCTGGGTTTAGGTAACAAGGTAGTAAAACAGGGGGTAAATACTGAGTCTGTACCTTTATTAGAACAGCCCCTGCGAGGGGCCCTGACTGAGTCTAGCGACTGTCTGAACACCCCGCATGCTAAATGAGGGTTGCCCCCCCCCCCCAAAAAAGCAGATATCAGCTGCGTTCGCACCTCGAGGTGAAAACAGGGAAAGACTAGTTGTGGAGGGGAAAACTGTCAGAGAAGTACTTCCAACCACCCCAAGGAAAAAAAACGATCAAATCTGGCGATACTAAAAAGCGGAGGGACGCCAAGGCAGTATGCCTACCTATTAAGACTACCCCCTCACTGAAATCTTTTTTTTAAAAAATGGAGCAGGCGGTTATTTCCAAGCGGCAGATATCAGGTCTCCAGCAGAGCTCTCGCCCGCTTTTAGTGGAAAATCGATATGCTCCATTAATGACTGTCACTGGGGCTGAGAAAGAGGCTTGTCAGGTTAGTTCCATAGAAGTATCCAGGGTTGGAAACACCCCTTCTACGACAGATCAGCCTTCAAACACTCTATCAATGCCATCAATGCCTATATCCGTTAGCAACAATGTTCTAGATGGATCAAATACAGACACTTCTAATAGAGGAGAAGCAGGCCGGTCACAATTAGAGTCAATACCCCTAAGCTTAAGGGGTGATTTGCTCTCAAAATTTGAGATCTCCGAGGCCAATCAGAGAGGGATACATGAGAAATTTGAGACATTAGAAGGGAAAATGGATGATATTGTATTACGAACTGGAGTGCTTGAATCTGAAGTCAAGGCCCTCTCGGAAGTTGTTCAAGGGAACACCAAAGACTTAGAGAGATTAAAGGCCCAAAATAAAAATTTGCAGGATTGATTATTTTCTACAGACTTGGTCCCTTCTGTTCTCATCCGTCCAAATCTTGAAACACTGGAGCGAAATTCCCTTCTCTTTTAAACTCTTCTTTCAGTTAGTCTATAGTCCAATTCCAGGACCAAGTCTATAAGGGCAGAAACTTTGGTGCGTCCATTGGGTATTTGTGACAGAGTATCCTTTAGTTCATCCTTCAGGCCTCTGTAGAAAAGCACTGCTGTTTTATTTTCTGGCAAGTCAGTCTCCACTATGAGATTGTTAAATCGGGCCAAATATGCAACTAGTTCTCTGTTTCCTTGTTTCAGCTCCAAAAACTCGTGGTCTGTAGCCTGAGCTATTTTTCGCCGGTCAAAAAGTCTCAAAAAATCCTTCTTGAACTCTTCAAGGTCATACAAAATTGGTAAATCCTTAGAAACCAAAGGCAGGGACCAAGCTGCTGCATCGCCACTCAAATAGGATAGAATGAAGGCTACACAGGACTGTGCGTCAGGGAAAAGGGCGAGTCGACACATAAAGTTGTAGAGAACAATGAGCTCGAAAGAATTTGAGCCTTTCGCGGGTCTCCACTAAAACACTCTGGAGGGGCTGATGGAATACCCTGTGACAAGGAGTGCACTACCTGTATGGTGCTTCTGGGGTGTATTATTGGAGAAGAACTGGAAGTTTGGGAATACTGGGATAATGTTGAAAAGCTGGTCCCAGAAAAACAACCATTCATTTTACTAGCCAAATTTGTAGTTTCTCTCCTAGAAGCCAACAGGTCCTATCTTAAACTTCTATTCTCCTCTCTGACGGCTAACAATTCCTTTTGCATGGTTTCTAATACCCCGCCTAAATTCCTAAGATCTAAAACTTATGCCATTCTGCTCCGGTGAGTATTTTATTTGTGAGCACTTCACTCTGTCAGAAGAGTCTTCTCAAAGATTCCAAAATTCTTCACGGGAGAAGAATGATGCTTTTTCCCAATGCCTCTCTAGGAGCCCCTCCACGCTCTACCGGAATATTCCTAGAGTGCGTGAAGAAACCCCAAGGGGGGAAAAGGGATGGGTATGGCGATACTAAAAAGCGGAGGGACGCCAAGGCAGTATGCCTACCTATTAATACTACCCCCCTCACTGAAATCTTATTTTAAAAAAATGGAGCAGGCGGTTATTTCCAAGCGGCAGATATCAGGTCTCCAGCAGAGCTCTCGCCCGCTTTTAGTGGAAAATCGATATGCTCCATTAATGACTGTCACTGGGGCTGAGAAAGAGGCTTGTCAGGTTAGTTCCATAGAAGTATCCAGGGTTGGAAACACCCCTTCTACGACAGATCAGCCTTCAAACACTCTATCAATGCCATCAATGCCTATATCCGTTAGCAACAATGTTCTAGATGGATCAAATACGGACACTTCTAATAGAGGAGAAGCAGGCCGGTCACAATTAGAGTCAATGCCCCTAAGCTTAAGGGGTGATTTGCTCTCAAAATTTGAGATCTCCGAGGCCAATCAGAGAGGGATACATGAGAAATTTGAGACATTAGAAGGGAAAATGGATGATATTGTATTACGAACTGGAGTTCTTGAATCTGAAGTCAAGGCCCTCTCGGAAGTTGTTCAAGGGAACACCAAAGACTTAGAGAGATTAAAGGTCCAAAATAAAAATTTGCAGGATTGATTATTTTCTACAGACTTGGTCCCTTCTGTTCTCATCCGTCCAAATCTTGAAACACTGGAGCGAAATTCCCTTCTCTTTTAAACTCTTCTTTCAGTTAGTCTATAGTCCAATTCCAGGACCAAGTCTATAAGGGCAGAAACTTTGGTGCGTCTATTGGGTATTTGTGACAGAGTATCCTTTAGTTCATCCTTCAGGCCTCTGTAGAAAAGCACTGCTGTTTTATTTTCTGGCAAGTCAGTCTCCACTATGAGATTGTTAAATCGGGCCAAATATGCAACTAGTTCTCTGTTTCCTTGTTTCAGCTCCAAAAACTCGTGGTCTGTAGCCTGAGCTATTTTTCGCCGGTCAAAAAGTCTCAAAAAATCCTTCTTGAACTCTTCAAGGTCATACAAAATTGGTAAATCCTTAGAAACCAAAGGCAGGGACCAAGCTGCTGCATCGCCACTCAAATAGGATAGAATGAAGGCTACACAGGACTGTGCGTCAGGGAAAAGGGCGAGTCGACACATAAAGTTGTAGAGAACACTGAGCTCGAAAGAATTTGAGCCTTTCGCGGGTCTCCACTAAAACACTCTGGAGGGGCTGATGGAATACCCTGTGACAAGGAGTGCACTACCTGTATGGTGCTTCTGGGGTGTATTATTGGAGAAGAACTGGAAGTTTGGGAATACTGGGATAATGTTGAAAAGCTGGTCCCAGAAAAACAACCATTCATTTTACTAGCCAAATTTGTAGTTTCTCTCCTAGAAGCCAACAGGTCCTATCTTAAACTTCTATTCTCCTCTCTGACGGCTAACAATTCCTTTTGCATGGTTTCTAATACCCCGCCTAAATTCCTAAGATCTAAAACTTATGCCATTCTGCTCCGGTGAGTATTTTATTTGTGAGCACTTCACTCTGTCAGAAGAGTCTTCTCAAAGATTCCAAAATTCTTCACGGGAGAAGAATGATGCTTTTTCCCAATGCCTCTCTAGGAGCCCCTCCACGCTCTACCGGAATATTCCTAGAGTGCGTGAAGAAACCCCAAGGGGGGAAAAGGGATGGGTATGGCGATACTAAAAAGCGGAGGGACGCCAAGGCAGTATGCCTACCTATTAATACTACCCCCCTCACTGAAATCTTATTTTAAAAAAATGGAGCAGGCGGTTATTTCCAAGCGGCAGATATCAGGTCTCCAGCAGAGCTCTCGCCCGCTTTTAGTGGAAAATCGATATGCTCCATTAATGACTGTCACTGGGGCTGAGAAAGAGGCTTGTCAGGTTAGTTCCATAGAAGTATCCAGGGTTGGAAACACCCCTTCTACGACAGATCAGCCTTCAAACACTCTATCAATGCCATCAATGCCTATATCCGTTAGCAACAATGTTCTAGATGGATCAAATACGGACACTTCTAATAGAGGAGAAGCAGGCCGGTCACAATTAGAGTCAATGCCCCTAAGCTTAAGGGGTGATTTGCTCTCAAAATTTGAGATCTCCGAGGCCAATCAGAGAGGGATACATGAGAAATTTGAGACATTAGAAGGGAAAATGGATGATATTGTATTACGAACTGGAGTTCTTGAATCTGAAGTCAAGGCCCTCTCGGAAGTTGTTCAAGGGAACACCAAAGACTTAGAGAGATTAAAGGTCCAAAATAAAAATTTGCAGGATTGATTATTTTCTACAGACTTGGTCCCTTCTGTTCTCATCCGTCCAAATCTTGAAACACTGGAGCGAAATTCCCTTCTCTTTTAAACTCTTCTTTCAGTTAGTCTATAGTCCAATTCCAGGACCAAGTCTATAAGGGCAGAAACTTTGGTGCGTCTATTGGGTATTTGTGACAGAGTATCCTTTAGTTCATCCTTCAGGCCTCTTTAGAAAAGCACTGCTGCTTTATTTTCTGGCAAGTCAGTCTCAACTATGAGATTGTTAAATCGGGCCAAATATGCAACTAGTTCTCTGTTTCCTTGTTTCAGCTCCAGAAACTCGTGGTCTGTAGCCTGAGCTATTTTTCGCCGGTCAAAAAGTCTCAAAAAATCCTTCTTGTACTCTTCAAGGTCATACAAAATTGGTAAATCCTTAGAAACCAAAGGCAGGGACCAAGCTGCTGCATCGCCACTCAAATAGGATAGAATGAAGGCTACACAGGACTGTGCGTCAGGGAAAAGGGTGGGTCGACACATAAAGTTGTAGAGAACACTGAGCTCGAAAGAATTTGAGCCTTTCGCGGGTCTCCACTAAAACACTCTGGATGGGCTGATGGAATACCCTGTGACAAGGAGTGCACTACCTGTTTGTGCTTCTGGGGTGTATTATTGGAGAAGAACTGGAAGTTTGGGAATACTGGGATAATGTTGAAAAGCTGGTCCCAGAAAAACAACCATTCATTTTACTAGCCAAATTTGTAGTTTCTCTCCTAGAAGCCAACAGGTCCTATCTTAAACTTCTATTCTGCTCTCTGACGGCTAACAACTCCTTTTGCATGGTTTCTAATACCCCGCCTAAATTCCTAAGATCTAAAACTTATGCCATTCTGCTCCGGTGAGTATTTTATTTGTGAGCACTTCACTCTGTCAGAAGAGTCTTCTCAAAGATTCCAAAATTCTTCACGGGAGAAGAATGATGCTTTTTCCCAATGCCTCTCTAGGAGCCCCTCCACGCTCTACCGGAATATTCCTAGAGTGCGTGAAGAAACCCCAAGGGGGGAAAAGGGATGGGTATGGCGATACTAAAAAGCGGAGGGACGCCAAGGCAGTATGCCTACCTATTAATACTACCCCCTCACTGAAATCTTATTTTAAAAAAATGGAGCAGGCGGTTATTTCTAAGCGGCAGATATCAGGTCTCCAGCAGAGCTCTCGCCCGCTTTTAGTGGAAAATCAATATGCTCCATTAATGACTGTCACTGGGGCTGAGAAAGAGGCTTGTCAGGTTAGTTCCATAGAAGTATCCAGGGTTGGAAACACCCCTTCTACGACAGATCAGCCTTCAAACACTCTATCAATGCCATCAATGCCTATATCCGTTAGCAACAATGTTCTAGATGGATCAAATACGGACACTTCTAATAGAGGAGAAGCAGGCCGGTCACAATTAGAGTCAATGCCCCTAAGCCTAAGGGGTGATTTGCTCTCAAAATTTGAGATCTCCAAGGCCAATCAGAGAGGGATACATGAGAAATTTGAGACATTAGAAGGGAAAATGGATGATATTGTATTACGAACTGGAGTTCTTGAATCTGAAGTCAAGGCCCTCTCGGAAGTTGTTCAAGGGAACACCAAAGACTTAGAGAGATTAAAGGTCCAAAATAAAAATTTGCAGGATTGATTATTTTCTACAGACTTGGTCCCTTCTGTTCTCATCCGTCCAAATCTTGAAACACTGGAGCGAAATTCCCTTCTCTTTTAAACTCTTCTTTCAGTTAGTCTATAGTCCGATTCCAGGACCAAGTCTATAAGGGCAGAAACTTTGGTGCGTCTATTGGGTATTTGTGACAGAGTATCCTTTAGTTCATCCTTCAGGCCTCTGTAGAAAAGCACTGCTGTTTTATTTTCTGGCAAGTCAGTCTCCACTATGAGATTGTTAAATCGGGCCAAATATGCAACTAGTTCTCTGTTTCCTTGTTTCAGCTCCAGAAACTCGTGGTCTGTAGCCTGAGCTATTTTTCACAGGTCAAAAAGTCTCAAAAAATCCTTCTTGTACTCTTCAAGGTCATACAAAATTGGTAAATCCTTAGAAACCAAAGGCAGGGACCAAGCTGCTGCATCGCCACTCAAATAGGATAGAATGAAGGCTACACAGGACTGTGCGTCAGGGAAAAGGGTGGGTCGACACATAAAGTTGTAGAGAACACTGAGCTCGAAAGAATTTGAGCCTTTCGTGGGTCTCCACTAAAACACTCTGGAGGGGCTGATGGAATACCCTGTGACAAGGAGTGCACTACCTGTATGGTGCTTCTGGGGTGTATTATTGGAGAAGAACTGGAAGTTTGGGAATACTGGGATAATGTTGAAAAGCTGGTCCCAGAAAAACAACCATTCATTTTACTAGCCAAATTTGTAGTTTCTCTCCTAGAAGCCAACAGGTCCTATCTTAAACTTCTATTCTCCTCTCTGACGGCTAACAACTCCTTTTGCATGGTTTCTAATACCCCGCCTTAATTCCTAAGATCTAAAACTTCTGCCATTCTGCTCCGGTGAGTATTTTATTTGTGAGCACTTCACTCTGTCAGAAGAGTCTTCTCAAAGATTCCAAAATTCTTCACGGGAGAAGAATGATGCTTTTTCCCAATGCCTCTCTAGGAGCCCCTCCACGCTCTACCCGAATATTCCTAGAGTGCGTGAAGAAACCCCAAGGGGGGAAAAGGGATGGGGACAGAGAAGAGACAGCCTTGTCTTCTATGTGGTGTCTATAATTACAGCTACTTCTAGATCTCTTCCTTCGCAGTATTTTCAATAAATAAACGCTGTAACATAAGAAACACATTAAGGCAATCTATTCTATACTCTACAAATAATACAATAAATTGTATGCTTCAATACTCCACTGTAGATTTGGTATTGCTCTCTAAGGACTATAGATTGAGGATTTTGAATTATAGCCCTACTGTTTCCTTTACTATAAAGAATATCAGGATAAGAATGTTAATTGAAACTAGACTCTATATTTAGTAGTAGGCTGAAAACTTATTAATAGTCTTTTCTTTCTCAATTCCCTTTGTAGGAAGCCTGGAACTGAGCTCAACAGGAACACAGCGATACACGTAAGAAATATCGAATTCTTTTATTTACACAAATGATTTAGCCTCAGAAATATGCTCCACAGGTATACTTGTGTGACTAGAATAATCAGGACAGGATCAAGGAACAAACTTCAGATACTTCTTCAGGATATTTCTTAATCCGGAAATCTTTTTGCAAATCTCAGAATCAATCTCTCATGAAAATTTTCCAACGGATAGCTAAACTCTATTCTACCACCGGCAAAATGTGCAACGAAATGCTAACTGCACTGTGCTAACCCCGACAAACGTTAAGAAGCTGCCATTTGCCTGATGAGCTCAGTGAAGTGCGCAGTGCAGGGGGACAGCGCGCGCCTCAGCTGTGTCAAGAGGCTAGCGCCCAGAATCTGAAAGCTGGAGCGCTAACTCAGCATTAGTGGCCATCTTGGAAAACCGCAAATTGAATAACACGGTCCAGGATGGGTCGCGCTTCATCCTGTGAGTGCAGGATGCATTAACAAACCTTTTGATGGAGGGGGCAAAAGTAGACCCACTAACTGGCATGCCCATGTGCCTTTTAGACCTCGATTCTTGACATAATCCCCTCTTAATGCAGCTCACCCTTTCTAGAGTACAACCTTTCCCTTAGAAAGAAATTAATGAGACTGAGTAGGAGTCACACTGCTGTAGTACTAAGTGACTTATGCTTTGTACGGAAGCAATCAATCACTAATATATACACTCTCAGCCACCTACCTGCTGCCATCGCTGTCTGAAGGTAACCTCTTATCAATGCCTAATAGCTAGTGTGGTCGACCGCAAAGCTGGGAAACCGGGTTCGAATCTCGGCAGGGGTGCTCCACATCCTGTGATTCTGGGCAGACCACTTAATCTACCTGTGAATTTGTTTGTCTGTAACACAACTGGCGCTCATGTAAAGCACTCTGATACCTTCAGGTTGAATTGTGCCATATAAAACACCAAAAAACAAAAACTTTAGCAGGCTCTATAATTACCAGATCCACCTCTCACACAAGGGCCACACTGAAGTAAGTGTTTCCTCTTCCAAACAAGGTCAATATGTCATGATCCTGGAAGCCCTCTTATAATAGCAATGAGAGGGTCACAGATGGAGCTACACATAAAGATTCACCCTAGGTTTAACATGAAAAAGGCTTTTAAAAAGACATGGTGGAAGACAGCTGCTTGCTATTCTTTAACTAAATTTCACTGGCCCACTCTGGGCCTCATTTATGATGCTGTGCATCACTTTTACGCCACCAGTGCGTCACTTTTTGTGACGCACCAATGTCTTCAAAAATGCGCTTTGTTGCGCCATATTTACAAAGTGACGCATCTAGGTAGATGCGTCACTTTGTAATCCCCTGTGCCACATTATACCTGTGCCAGGTATAATGTATGCAAGGGGGGCGTTTTGACGCAAGAAAGGGTCATTTCTTGGCCGCTAATGCGTCAAAATCTTATGCCTGCTTCATGGCTGCTACTGACGCAGGCACTAACAACATGGGACTTGCCCAAGTGAAAGTACACACTGCTGGAGTTGCGTCACTTTTGTGACACACTTCAGCAATGTGTCACTTTTGCGCC
This sequence comes from Lissotriton vulgaris, assembly GCF_964263255.1. Taxonomy (NCBI): domain Eukaryota; kingdom Metazoa; phylum Chordata; class Amphibia; order Caudata; family Salamandridae; genus Lissotriton; species Lissotriton vulgaris. The sequence continues at coordinate 1,200,908,637 of NC_141694.1, read as the reverse complement.
TACAGATACGTCAGAAATACTGACGTATCTGTAACTCCTTGCGACATGATGCGTCATATTTATAATATGACGCATCAATCATGACGCAAGGAGTGCGCAATGAAAAGTGACGCATCGCTGTTTTCACGCAGTGATGCATCACTTTTCATAAATGAGGCCATCTGTTTTTAGTCAAATCAACTTGAGATTTCACACTTAACTTTGTAGCTCTCTGCTACATAAGCTGAGCTGGCCCTCAAATGTTCTCTGATAAAAGCATGCATAGCAATCATACTGTCATAAAGAATGCCCTGGTTTAAAATGCTCGTATTAGAAGGTCAAATATTAAGTAATATGACCTGAAACACATGACTAGGTTAAAGACAGACAATATCCTATTACCGTGTGTCTAAATCTCACTTTTGTCAATTAGATTCTAAATATATATATCCTAACTGCACACCTCATAGGTACAACATGCTTCAGGATGTAGCCATGTTAGGGGTAGGCCTGGGTGGCATTTCAATTACTCTTAATTAATTCTAGTAATATTGGTAATTCCACATTACTCTTTTGACATGCAATTACACGATTATGCCTGCTTGTGTAATTAAGAGATATTTGAGGAAGAAATCCCTCCATAGAAGCATGGAAACAATGAGAGCAGCTGCTGCTGTTCATGTTCTGCTGCATTTAGCACTATTTTTTAGCACAAAATACATCCTCTGGTCAATTTTGGGATGCACGGGTAAATTTTGTGCTGTGAAAATAGGACGAAATGCTGGGTTACACTCCTCACATAATTCAGAGTAAACGTGCATACTTGTTCTGCAATTCACTGTAATTAGGCTACAGCAAAATATGCAAGTTATGCCCACCCATAGTAAGGGGCATCTCTGAGACTGCTTTCCTGTAGCCATCTTGAAGAGAGGTTGTCTACAGCGTTCACCCTATACATTGCCATTTTGATTAAAAAAATATTACCTCAAACAAGGAGCCGGACACCAGTCTGTCCTCTTAATTGCTTAGGGCTGAATAGGTGATCCAAGTAGACACATGCACACTCTCTTATATATGCCAAGTGAGGCCAATGATTCTCTGTCACTTTGCACCCTTTCTTGTGTGGTCAGTTGGTTCGTGGAGAGTAGTGAAAAAGGTGAAAGGAGAAGCAGAAGTGGCACTCCCCAAGAACTCCAGCATGTTTACAGGACAGTAGGTTGCCACAGTGAGATGGAGAGATAAAGTAGTTCATCAAACTAGAGCAGCCCTGAGTCCAACACCAGTAGCTCTGCTGAAATTATTTCAAATTGTGTTTTTAATGGAAGTGAAGCTGGTGCTAATTTCCATGAAGGGTGTTTCTTTGATCTACATGTGTTCTTTTTCTAGACTTCATTCTCAGGTTAAAGCAAAAACGACGTTTCACCCTAGGGAAGTGATCTGGCCAAAACTACAGTGCAGCTGTTGAATTTGACTCTCTCTCCAGGTTTACTGCCAAACTTTTGCCTTCATCTCATCCTATTCTTCTGAATTCAGGTTTTTTTTGGGCCTTAGGACTCTGTGCTCTTTGCTCTGATATTCAGTGCTAAAATGCCTGTACTCACTCCTTAAAACATGGTAAAACTGGTTTACACCCAATTGGCAAATTTACTTTACTTATAAGTCCCTAGTAAAGTAGTACCATATGTTCGCAGGGCCAGCCACTGCCTGTGGAGGGAGTTACGGTGGGGCACTCGCACTGCATCGCATTTTGCAATGCTGGGCGCGCTACGAAATTCGTTTTATTTATTAAATTCTTTACTTACCTCCAATTATCCATATTCCGGTTTTTAGCACCCCCACCCTGCCACTCCCCCGCCCCACCTTCCTGACACACCGTAACTCCCTCCACGGGCCGCGGCTGCGCAGGGCATGTAAACTAAATGCTACTAGTAGGCCTGCAATACTTATTGTGCCAGCCACTTAATCAGCCTTTTCAAACATGTCTTATGCCAGCCATTGCAGCCTGTGCACAGTTTTAAGCTGCCAATTCAACTTGGAAAAATGAACTCCTTGCCAGGCCTAAAACTCCTTTTTATACATATGTCACACTTAAGATAGGCCCTAGACCCATAGGGCAGGGTGCAAGGTATTTAAAAAGTTGGACACTTTCTATTACTTTTTACATTTACTGCTAGGGAAAATCTCCCAAATTATTGTTTCACTACTGTGAGGCCTACCTCTCCCATAGGATAATATGTGGGTAACTTATTACATTTAATAAGTGATAACATTTGTTTGGAACCAGGTAGAATAGCGTGATTGGTGTCTAAGGAGTTACAATCAAAAAATCCTCTTTAATGGTAAAGTTGTATTTTAAGTCATAATTCTGCAAAAGCCACTTTTAGAAAGTTGGCATTTTCTTGGCCTAACCATTTAGTGCCAACAGCCTGTCCCTGAGTTACATGATTAGATGTAGTTGGCAGTTGGCCTTTGTGCATTTCTCCCAGACAGTCACACAATAGAGGGACTGCATTTTGTCAGGAAGGGCCATCCAAGCAGGACAAAGAGGGCTATGCCCAGCTCAACTTGCCCTTTAAACACACTGCCTCATGTCACACATAAAGAACTCCACACTTGTCCATTATGAATGCATGTAGCCTGGAACCAGAGCAGAGAGCAGGAAATTCTAGATATTTCTTTAGCGGGGGAACTCCAGAAGTGTCTTCCACTTCATAGCTGTGGAAAGGACTCTCAGAAGACTTCCCTGCTGTCTGTGGCCTGCTGTGTACCTCAGAAGAATCCCCTACTGCACCACGAGGAATGCCTTGCTCCCTGAAGCCTGCTTTGTGCCCTCAGAGGACTGCCTGCTGCTTGCAAACTACTTTTCTGCTTGAACCTAGACTCCCAGAGTGACTACAAGGGCTAGTTTGCTGGCCTCCTGATCAGAGCCAAGGGACAAAAAAGGCTCCACTTATCTTGAATCCGCAACTAGATCCAGTCTGAATGAGTACTGATTCTTCAAGTGTTGCCTCTCCATTCTCTGACCCTTAGAAGGGGTGCTATTGGTGCCCAGATAGCCTAAAGCAAACGCTTGGAACTCTGAGCATTAAGCGAACATCGAGACCTACCTACTTGTTGATCTATACAAAAGGCATTACCAATTGGCTGGACTTTGCAGCAGCTCCCACTATGTTCTTTTACACAGCAGCAAATCCTGTTTAGCGGCTCCTCGCAGAAGGGGTTGACCTCGTGAAGCTCTCATTGACTACAGCCTGCAACTTCGTCCCACTGGAGAACTTTATCTGCCAAAATTGAGACTCAGTCCAAATGAATAAATCTTCATTGTGAGAACAGAACACGAACAAACCTCTCCTAGGTAACACAATAATATATAGGCAGTATATCCTTCATTAAATATACATCAACATTGTCCCACAACACAAGATTATTTAAAAAACATTATACTTTTTTATTTTTAGACATAAAAGATATACTCATAACAAAATAGCGTCATCCAAATTTTCATTCAATATATACAATTTCTTAATTTACATATTAAATATACAATTCATCCAATAACACCACACATTCATCAATCATATCAAACATCACTAAACCACAGTGTAACAACTTAGACAAAATATCATAGTGATATTAGTACATAAAAATATATACGCACACAACATTACAACAAAAAGTGGCGCTGACGCCAGTGTTTTGGAATAGGATCCGTGTCCACAGTTCCTTCGTCAGGGCGCAATAACTATAATTTCCTGTAGACGGAACTTTCCTCAATATTTAGAAATCAATCAATCTAATATAATAAAAAAAGGGGGCTCAATCTTGAATTTCAATCAACATGATTATATCATCATGTACTTTGCTTATGTGTCAAATATGCCAGGGGGGTTAAGTTGCACAATATAGATAAACTGTATTAGGCACAGCAGTCTCGGGAGTCAAAAGGTAGCCCTTGGAGAAATGGGGCAGTAATGAATGGAACGTATTCCTGAATATGGAAGAGGAGAACCGGTACCCCCTTCAGTTCTTAGTGTGCCCAAAGTCCTTGTGTACTACTAAATAAGAACCGATAATGTCGCAGGATGACTGTACATTCAAAAAAACCTTTGTGGAGGCCAACGTAATAGAGCTCCGTAATTTCAATCGACTGCCTGGACAGATAAGGCGGATCCTCAGCATATAGGGCATCCGTAAGTAAAATGAATTCATTTTACTTACGGACGCCCTACATGCTAAGGTTCCGCCTTATCTGTCCAGGGGTACCGGTTCGCCTCTTCCATATTCAGGAATACAGTCTATTCATGCAACTTAACCGCCCTGGCATATTTGACAATAAGCGAAGTACGTGATGATATAATTATGTTGATTGAAATTCAAGCTTGAGCCCCCTTTTTTATTATATTAGATTGATTGATTTCTAAATATTGAGGAAAGTTCAGTCTAAAAGAAATTATAGTTTTTGTGCCCTGACGAAGGAACTGTCGACACGGATCCTATTCCGAAACGCACGTCAGCGCCACTTTTTGTTGTAATGTTGTGTGTGTATATATTTCTATGTACCATTATCACTGTGATGTTTTGTCTAAATTGTTGCACTGTGGTTTAGAGATGTATGGTATGATTGATGAATGTGAGGATGTGTGGTGTTATTAGATGAATGAATTTATGATCTGTTTCTCTTGTGGGACATTGTATATTTAATATGTAAATTAAGAAATTGTATATATTGAATGAAAATTTTGATGACGCTATTTTGTTATGATTAAATCTTTTATGTCTAAAAATAAAAAAGTATAATGTTTTTCAAATAATCTTGTGTTGTGGGACAATGTTGATGTAAATATAATGAAGGATATACTACCTATATATTATGGTGTTACCTAGGAGAGGTTTGTTCTTGTTCTGATTTGTTCCCTGCCCCCTCTTCTCGTATCTTTTGAATTCAGGGACCCTTTGTTGTTTATTAAATCTTCACAGTGACCTCATCCAGCAGCTCCCTAACAATGATATTTCCTCCTCAGATACCACCAGCTGCCTTGCCTTGCTGAACTTTACATGCTCAGATATTTTTCTTCAAAATTTCTTTTAAGTCCAAAGGTAAGGAGAGACCGTGCCCAATACACTTCGTGTATCTGAACCGCACTCCATTGCGGTTGGCCTTAACTTTCGACTTTCCCCCGGTGTTATGCAACTAGATGTCCGCAGTTGGCACTGAGATCTTTTAGCCCTATTTTTCACTTGATATTGTTAAAAAAGACATGACTCCAGTTCTACTGATTGGATTTTTGTTGTTTTCGTGTCAAATAATTATTTTCAAATGTTCCCTATTTTTCTAATTTGGAGTGGGTCTTTTCCTGTGTTGTGTTTCCACTTTCACACTGTCGGAATGCCCCGATCGTCACTCGAGTTAGGAGAAAAATCCAACATATTTTTGTTAAAATCAGTCATAGAAACTCAGACATCAGATGTACAGTAACCCGACTTTCGACCAACCCCATGCGATCCAAATGAAACATCACCCTCTGTACCATTGGGGTACCCTTCAACTTTAATAGTAACAGTGGGGCACTTGTGGCAAGACAACCCATTACAAGGGACAGTGAAGCCAGATGAAGTAGTTGCTTCCCCTCCACCCCGGGCAAATATGTTGGAGGGATGATTGAAATCCTCTCCGACAGTCGCCTCAGCAAGACCCCTGCAGCTTACCTTAGCCAAAAGCATGAGGAGGAGAAAGAGGCTGCTTAAGGACAGGGAATAGGATAAGGAAAGTCTCCGGCCTCAAAGAAACCATCTGAATACACTAGTGGTGCCTTGCTGCTGCATTAGGATCCAAATAAGGATATAGACCATTTCTCATCTATTATAGATTACTCAAAAGAGCCCCCATGCAACCCTTGACAGATATGCCAGCAGTTAGAATATAATGAACTCCAGAAGGGGAAGGGTACATGCAACAGAGTGTAGATGAGACTGCATGAGAGTAATTGGTGGAACAACTCTGTGATACTATACAGTCACAGACCGTAGGCAAGCTAAGAAGTTGCTCCAGTGCCATATGTAATATGTAATATGGATTCCCTAGAATGTACAGGGAAAGGCATAATTGTTGGTGCTGGCATTAGTGCTACCAGTGTTAAAGGAATAAAGACAAATCCAAACTACCAAACTGTTGTACAACCTCATCCAGTGAAAAAAAGTCATTTAGACCACACTGAGCATCCAGTAGATCCTCACCATTATATACTGAAGGCATCTCACTGTGACAGTCCAAACCAAGCCTCTACACAGACAGAAGACAGACAACATATTATGGAGAGAAGGGCTAGGGAATCCAGTGAAAGGATGGCAAATTAAAATGCTATCCACCCTGCAATTAACAAGACTTTTGATCATCAGAGATCTCACATGCTTCCTGTGAAGTACTGCTGGTTAAAAATGAAAACAGATAACGAGAAGAGATTAAGTGTAACAAATGTCCTGAAACCTACAAGATGTGTACCGGGAGCTGCTCCTAAGAACTGAGAGGCCTATTCAGAAAGGTAAACTTACAAATGAGTATATCTATATTTGTAAGTTTACTCTTACACTTTTGAGTAACTTTCCCACTTTTGGCTACTGGCCACTTACAAATATAGAGTTACCAAAAAATGAAGACTTGTGTGACCCTATCCCCTGAGAAAGGGTGCAGAGTCATAAAAATGCAGTTTACCCCAGTCAAATCACTACTAGTAGTGACTTAACAATCCTATTTGATGTTCCTAACATTTGGTGGACACCTTTACAATCAGAGGGGAGATCTCCCTGTGGTAAAGTGTAGGGAAATTTTTTAAAATGTATTAAACCTAAATTATTATTTAAGATAATTGTACATTGAATGTTAATGTTAATTAACTTAATATGTTTATTTTACACATCCATGTTTTTTAATACAAAATCCACAGCAACATTCACTAATATTTCAACTTATAAATGTAATTCATTTAAGGATAATAATTAAATTGTTAATTATTTTTTAAAGATATATTAAAAAACAATCATTTAAAGTAAAATGTTATATGTGTTTAACATGTATTAATATGTATTAAAAGTTACTAAACATTTGTGTAGATTTTATTGAAATTAATGTTTTTGTTTCAGGAAAATGTGACATTTATTTTTAAACTAAAAAAGTTATTAAAAAAGTTTAAAAAAAATATTAATTACTTATAATATATTTTTTATTTCTCATCCTTAAAATAAATGCATATATATATTTTTTTAAATATTTGAATAAATAAACTTTCATTTTATTTCCTATGTGGTTTTATATTAAGATCTCACCCCCATTATTTTCTATTAGAGGGTATTATGGTACCTATGAATGGCCATGAGTGGTGGAGAACTTACTTCTGCTCTGAGCCGGAGGACAATTATGACTGTTTTGGATCCATTTTAGTTGAAATACCTATAGGAATGCAGTTTGTGAATAGCAATGGGCTTACTCTTTTGTGGGTGGGCACATGTCCTCCCTTTTAGCAGTAAGTGTTCCCCATTTTCCAACAACTTCCTTCCCACTGTTACTACTAAAACATATAGTTACGTGTGTGGAGATCTCCGCAGTCAGGGTGGAACTTTCCTCACATAAAAGGAGAGATGGAGTATTAGGTCTCTGCAGTTAGGTTTGTGAATAGCTATGTGTGGTGCATTATCAGTACTATTGTAGTACTACTATACATTGTGCAAAATGCAAGTTGCAAATCGGTTCCTTAGCCTGCCTTTACTCTACAGATGGTTGTGCTGTAGTTAGACCTCAGGACATCAAAAAGCAGCTGCATTTGTGGAGATTTAATTATTGTGTACTGTGGAGGTAGTACAGCACCTTATTTCTGGCAAGGAACAAGAACTTGTTGTATGTACAATCAGCAGTCCGAATTGTTTTTGACATTTAGGACATGTCTGCATAAGTAATTTTAGGCTACTATGCTGAGAAGGTCCTCTTAAAACAGTGCTTAATTTGTAAAAAACACAAATTGTGTCATCTCTCTTGTCAGGAGGCCACTGCAGGTTACACCACATGTTGTCATAACGGCGCTACCAATGACAGTACCAACACAATTACTAACCATCAAACTCTTACAAGTGTGACAATTCAGACCGTTCCAGACTCCAAAGCTATAAGAAAGGGTTAGGTGGCAGGTTATTTTGATTAGCACTCTCACGTAATTTAAAAGTGTAAAAATATGTCGATTCAGTTTACCTGTGAGTAAGGTCTCCGTAGAGACCGAAATGCGTAAGGTGTAGCTGGCTTGCTGTGATAAAAGCGAATAAACTGGATAATTGATAAAAAGAACGTGTGGTGTAATTCTGAAGAACACGAGAGTGCATGAGGAATATATATATATATATATATTACCTACTGGCGGTCGCCAGTAGGTATATATAGTTAGGATTTTTTCTCTATGGAACTTTTGAAAATTCTATGTCTAATAACTTTGGCGTTTGTGGACGGAATCGCCTGAAATTTTCAGGAAAATGGCACATTTTGTTTCTGATCAGCCCCTGAAAATTTGGAGGGGTTTCGTCAAGGGGGGCCGAGAAAAAAAGGGGGTCCCAAAACGCGTTTTTCCCATTCATTTTTCCATAGGGCGTTTGGCCTCACTTTTAGCTCGAACGGCTGAATGGATTTACACGAAACTTGGCAAAATTGTAGGGACTGTTAGCCCGATGTGCCTTTGCTGGGTCTCAATATATGTGCTCCAGTGGATTTTGAGAAATTAACGTTTTAAAAAACAGATATATCTGTGACAGCGTCCTAGATAGCGTACTAGTTCGCATACTTTTCGCGTATCTGAGCTTTGCAAAGCGAAGCTGATTGGCTCTCCGGTGTCTGTCAACATTCTAAACAGTCCGTAGCGGCCGCCATCTTGTCTCTCGGTAGGATCGAGAGACAAGAGGAGGCCAAAACGAAGGGGGAAATGAAGGAAAGGGGGCAAGGTAGACCCCTTCTGACCCCCTAGGATTGATGAGGGGGATATTAAAGTGCCCCGCGGGGCCCAAAAAAAAAATTGCGATTTTTTGTCGTAGAGGCGCAAATCGGTACGTGAACCGGGTAGCTAACCGGGCAGCTAACCGGCAGCGTAACGGGAGTCTGAGGAGAAGCTGATTGGCTGTCAACATTGTAAACAGTCCGGAGCAGCCGCCATCTTGTCTCTCGGTAGGATCGAGAGACAAGAGGTGGAGAAAAACGAAGGGGGAAATGAAGGACATGTCTGCATAAGCAATTTTAGGCTACTATGCTGAGAAGGTCCTCTTAAAACAGAGCTTAATTTGTAAAAAACACAAATTGTGTCATCTCTATTGTCAGGAGGCCACTGCAGGTTAACCGGGCAGCTAACCGGCAGCGTAACAGGAGTCTGAGGAGAAGCTGATTGGCTGTCAACATTGTAAACAGTCCGGAGCAGCCGCCATCTTGTCTCTCGGTAGGATCGAGAGACAAGAGGTGGAGAAAAACGAAGGGGGAAATGAAGGAAAGGGGGCAAGGTAGACCCCTCCTGACCCCCTAGGATTGATGAGGGGGATATTAAAGTGCCCCGCGGGGCAAAAATTTTTTTACAAAAAATTGCGATTTTTTTTCCCGTAGAGGCGTGTCCGGTACGTGAACCGGGCAGATAACTGGGCAGCTAACCGGCAGCGTAACGGGAGTCTGAGGAGAAGCTGATTGGCTGTCAACTTTGTAAACAGTCCGGAGCGGCCGCCATCTTGTCTCTCGGTAGGATCGAGAGACAACAAGAGGTGGTGAAAAACGAAGGGGGAAATGAAGGAAAGGGGGCAAGGTAGACCCCTCCTGACCCCCTAGGATTGATGAGGGGGATATTAAAGTGCCCCGCAGGGCAAAAGGAAAAAAGAAAAAAAAATTGCGATTTTTCGCGGTAGAGGCGCTTCCCGGTACGCCAACCGGGCAGCTAAACGGTAGCGTAACGGTAGTCCAACATCTTGTGTTTTTGGAGCGTCCGGTTTGCGTACCGGGTAGCGTTCCGGTAAGCGTAACAAAGGGAAAACCAAGAGAAACAGTAAAATAAAATTTAAAGGAATAGATTTCCACCAAACTTGGCAAAATTGTAGGGACTGTTTGTTTGATGTGCCTTTGCAAGGCCTCAAGATATGTGCACGTGTGGATTTTGTCTAATTAAGGTTAAAAAAAATATATATATATCTGTAAGCGTGCTCTGGCGCGCTTACGTTACGGGTTTTGTTTGCGTTGCAGAGACGATACGTCACGTTTATGTGACGCGTCATGAGGCGTCTCACGTGGCTATGTGATACGTCACGTAATAAAGAATATATTTTACAGCTATAGATATTAGCTTTTAAAAAACCAATGAAATTTACTGAAAAAACCATAGGTTATAGACCATATATAGTTAGGAATTTGCATTTACAAAACCTTGAAAATTCACTGAAAAAACCATTGGTTATAGACCATATATAGTTAGGGATTAGCATTTTCAAAACCTTAATTTACTCGCACAAAACCATAGAAATTCGCATATATAGTTAGTTGCAATAACTATATATCGCGCACCCGCAATCCACTGCTGATGATGTCACATATTACATCATTCATGACATGGTCAGTGACATCACTGATGACATCACTGATGACATCTCAAATGACATCACTGATGACATCTCAAATGACATCACTGATGACATCACTGATGACATCTCAAATGACATCACTGATGACATCTCAAATGACATCACTGATGACATCACTGATGACATCTCAAATGACATCACTGATGAAATCACTGATAACATCTCATTTGACATTACTGATCACATCACTGATGATATCATTCATGTGATAATACGATGAACCTCTTCAGACTCTAATATAACCTTAGATACAATCAGTGTAAACAGACACTCACAGACTGTCACTCATCCATGGAGTTACTCACACACCTAGTCAGTCATGCAAAGAATCAATCACACCTCCATTTCCTCAACTATACAGTTATACACACCTTACTTAATCAATTATATACTAACACATATTTACTCTCTTATACAATCACTGATACAAGTTCACAATGATCCATACAGCCACTCACACATTCACTGGCTCTTATGCACAGTTATTTATATATGTCAACTCTTACATGTACTGTGTTTTACATATGTACTTACTTTGACATGTAGCACTGAGAAATCCAATCACTCACCAATACACTCATGCAGACAGTCAACCGCCCATACAGCTGTTTCCACATGCACTTTTGAACCCATACATCTAGTGAATCAACTGCTCACACATCTATGCACAGAGTCACACACCTCCCAGCCACCCCCACACACACACTCACTCTCCCATACAAATACTTGGGCAACCAATCAATAACCCATATAGTTACTCCTATAGCTACTGATCAACACATGCAGCAGTTTACAGAACAACAGATATAATGATGCACAAATTAAGACAGTTTAGTCACTAACCCATGCACTCAGTGAGACACATTTAATCATTCTCTCATACAGTCAGTCATGCACCTACTAAATCCTTCATCCAGACACTTATACATCCACTCATTCTTCAATATGTAAGACATATTTTAACTTTACAGAAACATACAGTCACTGGATGTTGTCATCAGTGATATCATCAGTGATGTCATTTGAGATGTCATCAGTGATGTCATTTGAGATGTCATCAGTGATGTCATCAGTGATGTCACTGACCATGTCATGAATGATGTAATATGTGACATCATCAGCAGTGGATTGCGGGTGAGCGATATATAGTTATTGCAACTAACTATATATGCGAATTTCTATGGTTTTGTGCGAGTAAATTAAAGTTTAGAAAATGCTAATCCCTAACTATATATGGTCTATAACCAATGGTTTTTTCAGTGAATATATATATATTTATATATATATATATATATATATATATATATATATATATATATATATATATATATATATATATATATATATATATATATATATATATACCAAACGATTCTCAGTATTCACCGTAAAAACAGACTCCGACCAGGACACGGACCACACGGCAAGTTACGAATTTTCAAAGTGCTTTTATTTTCCCATCCAAACAGACATGACGCGTTTCGTCCGGTTAGCCCGGACTTGATCACATGATATATATATATATATATATAGCTGCAGTTCGAGGGGACACAGGGAGGCCTTGAAGATTTTGACAGCACCTCTTGGGGTCTTCACTACCTACCTGCACTATCTGGACAAGCCATCAATCCACAGTCAGGCAACCCTCACACCGCCGACCCAGATGCACTCAATTGGTGAATTCTGGGAGTTGAAGTCCGGACATTCATTCCGGTAACCAACAGGTGAACGCAATCAACCGGGGGTGGAGTTTCCGGATCTATAAACATTAGAATGCAGAACTGGGACAATGATTTGAAGCACTACCTCGTATGGCTGGGCTCTGAAGAAGGCTTGTATGCCGAAATGCATTCGCCACCATTACATACTGCTGCCAATTAAAGATTGGCTTTCCCTGTCAAACCCCCTCTGGCCTCCGTTTCTTCTGTTGTGGAGGGAAGTTTTGTGATATATATATATATATATATATATATATATATATATATAGGGAAACCAAGGGAGCCCCTGACTGACATTTTTCCGCAAGGCTCCACACATATTTGCCGCGCCTTTACCCTGAATTCTGACCCCCTATTCACGCAGCATCCCCTTGGGCGCAATGCTAGCTGGGACATGAAGTCCCATTATGGACTACATTTTCTCTTTCAACATCATGTGACTAGGGGTGCAACTTACCTTCCAATGAGGGCAAGCCAGGACACTTTAAAGGCGGGGGTGGAGCATCATCACGGAAGCAGCAGCATCTGAGGAAGGTTATTTTACCGAAATGCATCATGCTATGCTGTGTCCAGTAAACGGCTCCTGAACGTTTCCCTGTGTGGCCTCTTTCCTTTTCCTACCGGAGTGGTCTGCTTTTTCATTTCATTTGCGTGCAAGCCAGAGGCACGCAAGAGGCTCCGCTCCATCAAGTGACAGAGGAATGCTGGCACCTGCTGTTCATCGGCATTTCTTCAATTGTTCGAGGTATCGAAAAAACCTCTGTCCACCTCCAATGTGCATGAAGCTATGGTCCACTGCCAGCGGCAGCCCGTATACCCACGAGGAGTTTTCAATCACCGGATTGTTCTCTTGGCTGAACAGACGTCATCACACGAGGTGGGAGCTGAAGGGAAACCAAGGGAGCCCCTGACTGGCATTTTTCCACGAGGCTCCACACATATTTGCCGCGCCTTTACCCTGAATTCTGACCCCCTATTCACGCAGCATCGACTTGGGCGCAATGCTAGCTGGGACATGAAGTCCCATTATGGACTACATTTTCTCTTTCAACATCATGTGACTAGGGGTGCAACTTACCTTCCAATGAGGGCAAGCCAGGACACTTTAAAGGCGGGGGTGGAGCATCATCACGGAAGCAGCAGCATCTGAGGAAGGTTATTTTACCGAAATGCATCATGCTATGCTGTGTCCATTAAACGGTTCCTGAACGTTTCCCTGTGTGGCCTCTTTCCTTTTCCTACCGGAGGGGTCTGCTTTTTCATATATATATATATATATATATATATATACACGCCAAGTGCAAACTGCAACTCTGGTCTCCCAGGAACAGAAAGCCAGCACGAATCCAAATATAAGGCAAGTTGTTATTTTATTAGGTAAATAGCAGCAAACGAAACTGACGCGTTTCGGGCAGTTGCCCTTGTTCACAGTCAAACATTACCCACAATGCCTGGTTTTTTAAAATGTCACTGCATACCAATTGACTTCAATAAGCATAGAGAAAATACTACAACGGTATTTATGTGCGTCCCTGAGTACATGGGTTTCAAATACATACTCCTAACCTTTAATTCACATAGAAATGTAAACGTTAATATGACTGAATAAATTCATTGGATTAGCGCAAGATTGTATCTGCATAAATGCATAAATAAAGTCAAAACAGTATAATATCATTAGTGCAAAGTTGATGTGCAAAATAACGCAAAATGTAAACATTTCACTCTGTGCAAAACAGGCAATTCAGTTATAAAAGTATAAATACTTAAAAACTTCTCAATACAAAATTAATTGTTATTGTAAAAACTGCCTTATGCGAATGTTTAAAATATGCAAAACTGTAAACTTCCACACTCTGTGCAAATCGCGCAATATAAATACTTCTACTGTTAAGACCAAATAAATACTATTTACAATCCTGCAGGGACATCTATAAATGATGGCAACCCAGTATATCCAAAACAAGTGTTTAGGGACATCTACTAATGATGGCAACCCAGTAGTTCTCATAAGTTCACACCCTGTCTGGTAAATCTCTATGTTGTAACTTAAATGTGCTAATAACACCATAATACTATGTGTTAAACTCAAAATGGAAAGTAATATAATCCATTCTTAATTAAGATAACCCCCAGGGCAAAGAAAAATAAAAGGAAAAATGACTGGAATAAACAATGAGGGATGGCGAGAAGCTTAACAGGAGACCCCACGGAGCAATAAAGCAGCCAAACGGGTGGATAGGCTAGGGTATGAACCCATCTCTAATTCTGATTACATGTACCAGCCTATAAGAAGTGATATAGGTCTTCCGTGGTGTTAAGCCCATTGGGTGCCTTAGTATCTAGCTCTAATATCATTTTCGACTCCATTTGACGTAATAACTTGTCCCTGTCCCCCCCTCTGCGTGGTTGAGTAACAGCTGTCAACACAAAGTAATTCAGGCACTCCAAATTGTTATTGTGGACTCTTCTGAAGTGCCTGGCGACTGGATACGTGTTGTCATTGTTGACAACAGCACGTAAGTGCTGTAGTATCCTGGCGTGTACCGCCAGGATACTACAGCCAGTCAGTAAGTCAAAACTCTTTATTTCGATTAGTTAAAATCATAAAAGAAGCAGCAATACATACATGCATTGTACATAAAATAGATAAAAATATGTATATATATACAAGTAAATAAAAGGCATATGTTTACAGGCATTCATATATATACACTACTTATGATTCATGATTCCTACAAAACAGTTGGTCAACAAATGTCTCCGCCTGACCTAAAAAGTGCTATTTAAAATACAATAAAAATTCTAAGACCTTCGTTCCAGTTTCCATAATTATAAGGACAAAAACTTAATTCATGCATATTGTTCTTTTGTTCTTCACTCTCGCTGCGGCCATCAGAAAACTTGCTACACTGAAGATGACCCGCACACTGTTCAACAGTTGCAAATATAAAAGTGCAGGCCTCACCTGTAGAAACCCTGCTTCTCGTAATATAGGCAGTAGGAATTTTTTACGTGCCTCGGAAAAGTTTTCACAAAACATGATTAGATAAAGGGTGTCTTGTGTCGAGAAGTTATCACATGAGCAAGGTGAGGAATCAGCTGGTTTACTCCACTGCTGGAAGTCTCCTAAAATGAAGTGAATTAGATTGAATCTAAATCTTATCAACAGAAAGCGATGGAACGGCTTAGTAACTATCTTGAGGTAAGGTTCAATGGAAGGTGAAGTCTGTAAGGCATAAATGCTTCTTACTCCTGATTTTTTGAGCTCCACCTCCTCCCTATCTGCCTCCAACATGATCCGGAAATTGTTTTTAATCCATCCCAAATCCTCTTTCTTAATTTCCTCTGGAGCTGTATATATATATATATATCTTCCAGTGGGCCTTGGTGTATCCTCCAATTTCCAGTGTGGCCCCATCATGCCGCTTTCAAGCCCAGCATTATTCTAAGCTCAGCGGCTCCCCGCATCGTTTTTAGGGTGGTGCAGTCCTCCGCAGCCGGAAGCACCGCAAATACTACCTCAACAACTTTTACCCAGGAATTGACGATGCACTCCATGATGGGTGATTAATTCAAATCAGATTACGATCTCAGACCCCTCATCGGATCAACAATGAAGAGGAGTTATTTATACATCTGGACTGAGTACCCCTGAATCTCAACAATTCACTGCACTTGAGGAGAAAAAAAGGAACACATTTGAATAAAAACATCATAAAGGGCACTAATCCCTATGACGTAGGAATAAAATGAACCCGGAACAATGGATGTGAGAGCATCCTATAGATGGGTTCACATATTAAAATCAGCAAAGACACTAAGGTCTAGCAAATGAAGATAAAAGAAAGACTCACTGAACTGGTACAAATCAAAAAATAAATTAATTGAGCAATTTTTGGTTTATAATGAATTGTAAAGAACAACAAAACAGTGAAATACAATAAATCTCACCTAAAATTCTGAGATAACCTTGTAAACATTGTACATAGATATACACAATGTAATGAGTAAACTCTGTTTCCCACAATGCCACATTATAGGCAAACTGTTTTTGCTATAAATAGTGAAAGAAAAAAAATATTCACTAACCGTGATAAAGGCTTCACAAGGCTGAAACCCGTTGGTGTGAGCTAGCACAGCTAAAAATAAAAACTTAAACTGGATCTGGAGTGCGTTGCATCACTGTTTTATGAAAATAATCAAGGGCTTAGATTCAGCCCCATCGTGATTGCACTCGTCGTTGTGCGCGCTGCTGGTAGGACTAAATTGTGTTGAAAAAATAAATATATATATATATATATATATATATATATATATATATATATATATATATATATATATATCACGTAATCTTCAGACCTCCACACACAAGCGGCGAAAGAAGAGGCAGACCACACGTTATCCAGGCAAGTTGTATTTATTCACGTGCCTTTCAAAAATGTAACGTTTCGAGTACTAGCGTACTCTTGTTCACACACCACATTCTTCTTTGGAGTTTTCTTTTATGTTTGCGGTTCTGACCCCACCTATGGGCCACACCTACCACACGTGCATCACATGGTTCAGCCTACAGCCTGGGTTAAACAATTTAAAGCCACAGTACATGTTCAACATTGTGAATTATAGTTACACTAGACACATTTAAAACCACGTATCAAAAAATAATGCCTGATGTAAATTTCATCGTGCTGATTAGAAATTTTTGTATATTACTGTACAAATACTTTAAAAGTTTGCATATCTTAACTGCACAAATGCATGAAAGATTGTCCATAAAACGATTATTGAAATGATATGCTTGAATGCATAATTCACAACTAAATCAGTTTGTAATCAAAAGTAGAACAATCAAAAAAAAATATATAAGGCATTATGAAAAGGTTTTAGTGTTGAACTTGATCACAGTACCGTTAAAAATTGATACAGAGCTTAGCAGAACTTGTGAAAAAAGGAAGATATGTCACCAAGATGCACCTCAGTGTATAACCATGATGTTGAGCTACAGTCCTATATATTTATTTAAAATGTATACATTGTAAACTTTATATCACATAAATATTAAGGACTATTTACAAAAAATTATATGTGCAAAAAGTGAAAAAAGTGCTCAAGTATATTCACAGTGTAAATGAACCACCTAAAGAAATTTCTTTTAAACCAATGATTATTTAAAAGACTGCCTTGTTCAGAAACCTGAACAGCCAATTCAGAAACAAAAATCGGACTGCAGATCACCTAAAATGGGTGCATTATTGTGGATTGCATAATGTTCAAGACGTGTGTACTTAAACACTCTTTACTTGATGGCATAACAGCTGAACCCTGTATTGTGTTGCATATACCTATTCCAGAGTGTGTGCGCTTGATCAATGCTTCTACAAAAAATTATGCATATCCTCTGTCGCGTTCAACCCATTGGGTTGTTTACTGTCGAGCTTAATAATGTACTGCATTTCCAGTCGGCGTAATAGTTTGTCGCGGTCGCCACCGCGTCTAAGTGGAGCAACAGCGTCTATGACATAGTATGTAAGACAAGACAGATCCCTGTTGTGTCTGCTGTTGAAATGACGCGCCACCGGATAAGCACCATCATGGTTGACAATGGCACGAAGGTGCTGCAGTATCCTGACATGCACCTGGGCACCGGTACTGCCCACATAGCGCAGACCGCAGGTGCATGTCAGGACGTAAACCGCAAACTCCGTTCGGCAGTTGTAATTGCCACGAATTGGTATTTCAGTGTCAGAGAATGGAGTGCGGTAATGGGTGATGTTCTGCCCAAATTTACATGCTCGACATGAGGAACATTTGTGGAAGCCTTTGCCTCCAAACCATTGATTGACTCTAGGTAATTCAGGGCTGGATTTAACTAGCTTACTGTGCATACTAAATGCACGCCTGAATGTTATCACAGGTCTGTCTGGAGTCATATCACGTCATATCACGTAAAGCACCATCAGTTTTTAAGACTGCCCAGTGTTTGTTAATTATAGATTTGATTTTTCGGTGTTGTCTGCTGTATGTGGTTATTAACCGGGTCGTGTCTGCATTGGCATTGTTATCGGGAGGTTTAGATGTCAGCAAGGAGACTCTTGATCTTTCTCTACTCTTTTCTAATGCATGTGATAAACAGCCTTTGCTGTATCCCCTTGCCTGGAGTCTGGCTAACATCACAGCGGCACCTTCCTCAAACTTCTCTTGTGTGTTGCAAATTCTTTTTAAACGCAGCAATTCGCCAAGAGGAATGCTGGTTATGACATGCTTTGGGTGACCACTGCAGGCATGGAATATACTGTTGCCAGCAGTGGGTATCCTGTGTAAAGATGTACCAATCATAGCACCATTGATATTGATGCGAACATCAAGAAATTCAGCAGATGTAGTACTGATATTAGATGTAAAAAATAAATTGAAATGATTGGCGTTAAGTGCGTTGACAAATATTTGAGCACTATTTACATCACCCTCCCATATGCAGAAAATGTCATCGATAAAACGCATCCAATGCTTGATGCGTTCAAAACGAGGAATACCAGTCAGGTCCTGCTCCTCCCACAGCCCCACGTGCAAGCACACGTAGCTGGGGGAGAAGCAGGATCCCATGGCAACACCGCGTATTTGTCTCCAAATGTCTTTTCCAAACAGAAAATAATTGTTATTGAGGCACCATTGCACCAAGTCACATATCATTTTGTTATGACTGTAGTACGCACAGGATTTATGTCCCAAAAAATGTCTGATCGCTTCAATACCTTGCGTGTGTTCGATACAGGTGTACAGAGACTCAATGTCTAAAGTGATAATACACCAATTTTCTTGCCATTGTATTGACTCTAGCTTAGACAAAAAGTCCCCTGTATCTTTGATATAACTTGGCAGCGATTGGACATGCTCCTGTAAATAAAAGTCAATGTATCGTGAAATGTTCTCACCCATACTTCTGATCGCCGAGATGATGGGTCTCCCCGGTGTTGGATTTTGCATTTTATGGACCTTGGGAATTAGATACATATGTGGCATAACCGGATGTTCCACCAAAAGAAAAGCACATTCAGTAGCTGTAATTAGATTGCTTCTTTTGTACGATAACAGCATCTTTTTAGCATTGTCTTTAGCGTGCTTATACTGAACGCCGTTACTCTTTACATAACAATTGGCGTTTTCTAGTTGTTGTTTGGCTTCTTTGATGTATTGATCTTTTTGCCACAAAACAATGTTGCCTCCTTTATCAGAAGAATTCACGGTAACCTCTTGATTTTTGGATAGTTTAGCCATTAAGTTGTTATATTGCTTGGTTTGAAAACTGGACATCTTTCTTGGTATGGATTTGTTTGTTAAGTTTTTTCAAATCCTCGATGATGCAATCATGGTAAATGTCCACTGCGTCCTTTGGCATGACGGGGACAAATTTACTTTTTGGTTTGAAGGAGCTCTCACCGGCGCCCTTTTGTGGAATGTCAATCTCTCGCAACTCACTCTGTGTATCAGGGACATCCATGTTGGACATTGGTGGAGCTGCTCCGCTGTTCAAATTGCAAAGCGTTATGAGAGTTCTGGCGTCGCTAGCTGCAACCAATGGGGATACGTCAATTTCATTAGCTACCCCAGTGGTTTTAGATGAATTCACGTTGGATTTGGATTTGATGGCATAAAACCTCTTGAGTTTTAATTTTCGAATATACAGAAAGACATCAGCTCTTGTGTTGGTATAGTCAAATGAGCTCTCTGGACAAAAATTGAGACCCAACTTGAGTATTTGTTGCTCAGCTGTAGTTAGTGTTATGTCAGATAAATTGATGATGGTGCTTGCATTAATCATTGTTTGTTGTTTTTCTTTTTGAACCATTTCTTTTTTTGCGGCTGCGGTGGTTTTTGCACGTTTTCTTCTTGCCCTCCGCCTTGTATTTTTCCTCTTCCTGGCACCTATAATTGACCACGCACTTACGGGGCCCATTGGAGGGTCTTTTAAAATAATTCCGCAAACACCTTGTACATGGTGGACTACATATCCCAGAATACCTGCAGCCTATCAGGAGGCAACTAATGGTAGCCTATCAGGAGGCAATTAATGGAATGGAATAAAGGTGTGGTCTTAACAAACACTGTGTACTTTGTGGAATTAAGCCTTTGAAGAAGGAATCATTTCGAAACGCGACGGCTGCCTGAGACGTGATTGTTGGTGTGTGGATGTACACCGTGGCTTGAGTGCTTCCCGAACCTGTGGGTAACTTGGAGCTTTCATTGACACGCGGCAACCCAGCTGTAAGGGGAGGCACCACCGCACAAAGGCAGAGGGCCAGTGAGCTGGAAATCATGTCCAGTTCTGAATAGAGCCATGGCACCTATGATTGACCACGCTGGCCTCGGGCCCATTGAAGGGTCTTTTTAAAATATTCTGCAAACACCTTGTACATGGTGGACTACGTATCCCAGAATACCTACAGCCTATCAGGAGGCAACTATAGGCAGTCTATAAGGAGGCAATTAATGGAATGGAATAAAGGTGTAGTCTTAACAAACACTGTGGGCCCGATTCACAGAATGAACTTAAGACTCAATCCTAAACTTACTACTGCTTTGGTATTCACAGATTGCACTTACTACTTTTGGTATTCACAGAATAAACTTACTACTTTTGGTATTCACAGAATGAACTTACTCATTTCGGTATTCACAGAAGTTAGGACTCCTAACTTTAGAACTCCTAAATGCCTTCTGTGAATACCGAAAGTCATAAAATTAGGATTTTTCTCAATTTAGTAGTAGTAAAGTTAGGACTACTAACTTTAGGACGCCTAAATGCCTTCTGTGAATACCGAAAGTCCAAAAATTACGATTTTTCTCAATTTAGTAGTAGTAAAGTTAGGACTACTAACTTTAGGACTCCTAAATGCCTTCTGTGAATACCGAAAGTCTTAAAATTAGGATTTTTCTCAATTTAGTAGTAGTAAAGTTAGGACTACTAACTTTAGGACTCCTAAATGCCTTCTGTGAATACCGAAAGTCTTAAAATTAGGATTTTTCTCAATTTAGTAGTAGTAAAGTTAGGACTACTAACTTTACTAATACTAAATTGAGAAAAATCCTAATTTTAGGACTTTCGGTATTCACAGGAGGCATTTAGGCGTCCTAAAGTTAGTAGTCCTAACTTTACTACTACTAAATTGAGAAAAATCCTAATTTTAGGACTTTCGGTATTCACAGAAGGCATTTAGGCGTCCTAAAGTTAGTAGTCCTAACTTTAGTACTACTAAATTGAGAAAAATCGTAATTTTAGGACTTTCGGTATTCACAGAAGGGATTTAGGCGTCCTAAAGTTAGTAGTCCTAACTTTACTACTACTAAATTGAGAAAATTCCTAATTTTAGGACTTTCGGTATTCACAGAAGGCATTTAGGCGTCCTAAAGTTAGTAGTCCTAACTTTACTACTACTAAATTGAGAAAAAGCGTAATTTTAGGACTTTCGGTATTCACAGAAGGCATTTAGGAGTCCTAAAGTTAGGATTCCTAACTTCTGTGAATACCGAAATGAGTAAGTTCATTCTGTGAATACCAAAAGTAGAAAGTGCATTCTGTGAATGCCAAAAGTATTAAGTTCATTCTGTGAATACCAAAAGTAGTAAGTGCAATCTGTGAATACCAAAACAGTAGTAAGTTTAGGATTGAGTCTTAAATTCATTCTGTGAATCGGGCCCTGTGTACTTTGTGGAATGAAGCCTTTGAAGAAGGAATTATTTCGTAACGCGTCGGCTGCCTGAGACGTGATTGTTGGTGTGTGGATGTACACCGTGGCTTGAGTGCTTCCCGAACCTGTGGGTAACTTGGAGCTTTCATTGACACGTGGTAACCCAGCTGTAAGGGGAGGCACCACCGCACAAAGGCAGCGGGCCAGCGAGCTGGAAATCATGTCCAGTTCTGAATAGAGCCATGGGACCTATAATTGACCACGCACGCCTCGGGGCCCATTTGAGAGTCTTTTAAAATAATTCCGCAAATACCTTGTACATGGTGGACTACGTATCCCAGAATACCTACAGCCTATCTGGAGGCAACTAATGGTAGCCTATCAGGAGGCAATTAATGGAATGGAATAAAGGTGTGGTCTTAACAAACACTGTGTACTTTGTGGAATTAAGCCTTTGAAGAAGGAATCATTTCAAAACGTGTCAGCTGCCTGAGACGTGATTGTTGGTGTGTGGATGTACACCGTGGCTGGAGTGCTTCCTAAACCTGTGGGTAACTTGGAGCTTTCATTGACACGCCGCATCCCAGCCGTAAGGGGAGGCATCACCGCACATGGCAGCGGGCCAGCGAGCTGGAAATCATTTCCAGTTGTTCTGAATGGAGCCATGGCACCTATAATTGACCACGCACGCCTAGGGCCCATTGGATTGTCTTTTAAAATAATTCCGCAAACACCTTGTACATGGTGGACTACGTATCCCAGAATACCTACAGCCTATCAGGAGGCAACTAATGGTAGCCTATCAGGAGGCAATTAATGGAATGGAATAAAGGTGTGGTCTTAACAAACACTGTGTACTTTGTGGAATTAAGCCTTTGAAGAAGGAATTATTTTGAAACGCGTCGGCTGCCTTAGACGTGATTGTTGGTGTGTGGATGTACACCATTTCTTGAGGGCTTCCTGAACCTGTGGGTAACTTGGAGCTTTCATTGGCAAGTGGCAACCCAGCCGTAAGGGGAGGAAACAAAGCACGAAGGCAGCGGGCCAGCGAGCTGGAAATCATGTCCAGTTCTGAATGGAGCCATGGCACCTATAAATGACCACGCACGCGTCGGGGCCCATTGGAGGGTCTTTTAAAATAATTCCGCAAACACCTTGTACATGGTGGACTACATATCCCAGAATACCTACAGCCTATCAGGAGGCAACTAATGGTACCCTATCAGGAGGCAATTAATGGAGTGGAATAAAGGTGTGGTCTAAACAAACACTGTGTACTTTGTGGAATTAAGCCTTTGAAGAAGGAATCATTTTGAAACGTGTTGGCTGCCTGAGACGTGATTGTTGGTGTGTGGATGTACACCTTGGCTTGAGTGCTTACCGAACCTGTGGGTAACGTGGAGCTTTCATTGACACGCGGCAACCCAGCCATAAGGGGAGGCACAACCGCACGAAGGCAGTGGGCCAGCGAGCTGGAAATCATGTCCAGTTCTGAATGGAGCCATGGCACCTATAATTGACTCCTGATAGGCTGCCATTAGTTGCCTTCTGATAGGCTGTAGGTATTCTGGGATACGTAGTCCACCATGTACAAGGTATTTGCAGACTTATTTTAAAAGACCCTCCAATGGGCCCTGAGGTGTGCGTGGTCAAATATAGGTGCCATGGCTCAATTCAGAACTGGACATGATTTCCAGCTCGCTGGCCCGCTGCCTTCGTGCGGTGGTGCCTCCCCTTACGGCTGGGTTGCCGCGTGTCAATGAAGCTCCAAGTTACCCACAGGTTCGGGAAGCACTCAAGCCACGGTGTACATCCACATAGCAACAATCACGTCTCAGGCAGCCGACGCATTTCAAAATCATTCCTTCTTCAAAGGCTTAATTCCACAAAGTCCACAGTGTTTGTTATGACCACACCTTTATTCCATTCCATTAATTGCCTCCTGATAGGCTGCCATTAGTAGCCTCCTGATAGGCTGTAGGTATTCTGGGATACATAGACCACCATGTACAAGGTATTTGCAGAATTATTTTAAAAGACCCTCCAATGGGCCCGAGGCGTGCGTGGTCAATTATAGGTGCAATGGCTCCATTCAGAGCAGGACATGATTTCCAGCTTGCTGGCCCGCTGCCTTCGTGCGGTGGTGCCTCCCCTTACGGCTGGGTTGCCGCGTGTCAATGAGAGCTCCGAGTTACCCACAGGTTTGGGAAGCACTCAAGCCACGGTGTACATCCACACACCAACAATCAAGTCTCTGGCAGCAAACACGTTTCAAAATGATTCCTTCTTCAAAGGCTTAATTCCACAAAGTACACAGTGTTTGTTAAGACCACACCTTTATTCCATTCCATTAATTGCCTCCTTATAGGCTGCCATTAGTTGCCTCCTGATAGGCTGTAGGTATTCTGGGATACGTAGTCCACCATGTACAAGGTATTTGCAGAAATATTTTAAAAGACCCTCCAATGGGCCCCGATGCGTGAGTGGTCAATTATAGGTGCCATGGCTCCATTCAGAACTGGACAATATTTTCCAGCTCACTGGCCCGCTGCCTTCGTCCTGTGGTGCCTCCCCTTGCGGCTGGGTTGCTCCGTGTCAATGAAAGCTCCAAGTTACCCACAGGTTCGGGAAGCACTCAAGCCACGGTGTACATCCACACACCAACAATCACGTTTAAGGGAGCCGACGTGTTTCTAAATGATTCCTTCTTCAAAGGCTTAATTCCACGAAGTACACAGTGTTTGTTAAGACCACACCTTTATTCCATTCCATTAATTTCCTCCTGATAGGCTGCCATTAGTTGCCTCCTGATAGGCTGTAGGTATTCTGGGATACGTAGACCACCATGTACAAGGTATTTGCAGAAATATTTTAAAAGACCCTCCAATGGGCCCGATGCGTGAGTGGTCAATTATAGGTGCCATGGCTCCATTCAGAACTGGACAATATTTTCCAGCTCACTGGCCCGCTGCCTTCGTCCTGTGGTGCCTCCCCTTGCGGCTGGGTTGCTCCGTGTCAATGAAAGCTCCAAGTTACCCACAGGTTCAGGAAGCACTCAAGCCACGGTGTACATCCACACAACAACAATCACGTCTCAGGCAGCCGACGCGTTTCGAAATGATTCCTTCTTCAAAGGCTTAATTCCAAAAAGTACGCAGTGTTTGTTAAGACCACACCATTATTCATTCCATTAATTGCCTCCTGATAGGCTGCCATTAGTTGCCTCCTTATAGGCTGTAGGTATTCTGGGATACGTAGTCGACCATGTACAAGGTATTTGCGGAATTATTTTGAAAGACCCTCCAATGGGCCCCGAGGCGTGCATGGTCAATTATAGGTGCCATGACGCCATTCAGAACTGGACATGATTTCCAGCTTGCTGGCCCGCTGCCTTTGTGCGGTGGTGCCTCCCCTTACGGCTGGGTTGCCGCGTGCCAATGAAAGCTCCAAGTTACCCACAGGTTCGGGAAGCACTCAAGCCACGGTGTACATCCACACACCAACAATCACGTCTGAGGCAGCCAACGCGTTTCTAAATGATTCCTTCTTCAAAGGCTTAATTCCACAAAGTACACAGTGTTTGTTAAGACCACACCTGTATTCCATTCCATTAATTGCCTCCTGATAGACTGCCATTAATTGCCTCCTGATAGGCTGTAGGTATTCTGGGATAAGTAGTCCATCATGTACAAGGTATTTGCGGAATTATTTTAAAAGACCCTCCAATGGGCCCGAGGCGTGCCTGGTCAATTATAGGTGCCATGGCTCCATTCAGAACTGGACATGATTTCCAGCTCGCTGGCCCGCTGCCTTCGTGCAGTGGTGCCTCCCTTTACGGCTGGGTTGCCGCGTGTAAATGAAAGCTCCAAGTTACCCACAAGTTCGGGAAGCACTCAAGCCACGGTGTACATCCACACACCAACAATCACGTCTCAGGCACCCGACGCGCTTCAAAATGATTCCTTCTTCAAAGGCTTAATTCCACAAAGTACACAGTTTTTGTTAAGACCAAACCTTTATTCCATTCTATTAATTGCCTCCTGATAGGCTGCCATTAGTTGCCTCCTTATAGGCTGTAGGTATTCTTGGATACGTAGTCCACCATGTACAAGGTATTTGCGGAATTATTTTAAAAGACCCTCCAATGGGCCCGAGGCGTGCGTGGTCAATTATAGGTGCCATGGCTCTATTCAGAACTGGACATGCTTTCCAGCTCGCTGGCCCGCTGCCTTCGTGCGGTGGTGCCTCCCCTCGCGGCTGGGTTGCCGTGTGTCAATGAAAGCTCCAAGTTACCCACAGGTTCGGGAAGCAGTCAAGCCACGGTGTACATCCACACACCAACAATCACGTCTCAGGCAGCTGACGCGTTTCGAAATTATTCCTTCTTCAAAGGCTTAATTCCACAAAGTATACAGTGTTCGTTAAGACCACACCTTTATTCCATTCCATTAATTGCCTCCTGATAGGCTGCCATTAGTTGCCTTCTTATAGGCTGTAGGTATTCTGGGATACGTAGTACACCATGTACAAGGTATTTGCGGAATTCTTTTGAAAGACCCTCCAATGGGCTCCGAGGCGTGCGTGGTCAATTATAGGTGCCATGGCGCCATTCAGAACTGGACATGATTTCCAGCTCACTGGCCCACTGCCTTCGTGCGGTGGTGCCTCCCCTTGCGGCTGGGTTGCCGCTTGTCAATGAAAGCTCCAAGTTACCTTCAGGTTCGGGAAGCACTCAAGCCACGGTGTACATCCACACACCAGCAATCACGTCTCAGGCAGCCAACGCGTTTCTAAATGATTCCTTCTTCAAAGGCTTAATTCCACAAAGTACACAGTGTTTGTTAAGACCACACTTTTATTCCATTCCATTAATTGCCTCCTGATAGGCTGCCATTAGTTGCCTCCTGATAGGCTGTAGGTATTCTGGGATACGTAGTCCATCATGTACAAGGTATTTGCGGAATTATTTTAAAAGACCCTCCAGTGGGCTCTGAGGCGTGCGTGGTCAATTATAGGTGCCATGGCTCGATTCAGAACTGGACATGATTTCCAGCTCGCTGGCACGCTGCCTTTGTGCGGTGGTTCCTCCCCTTACGGCTGGGTTGCCGCGTGTCAATGAAGTTCCAAGTTACCCACAGGTTCGGGAAGCACTCAAGCCACGGTGTACATCCACACAGCAACAATCACGTCTCAGGCAGCGGACGCGTTTCAAAATGATTCCTTCTTCAAAGGCTTAATTCCACAAAGTACACAGTGTTTGTTAAGACCACACCTTTATTCCATTCCATTAATTGCCTCCTGATAGGCTGCCATTAGTTGCCTCCTTATAGGCTGTAGGTATTCTGGGATACGTAGTCCACCATGTACAAGGTATTTGCGGAATTTTTTTAAAAGACCCTCCAGTGGGCCCGAGGCGTGCGTGGTCAATTATAGGTACCATGGCTCCATTCAGAACTGGACATGATTTCCAGCTCGCTGGCCCACGGACTTCGTGCGGTGGTGCCTCCCCTTACGGCTGGGTTGCCGCGTGTCAATGAAAGCTCCAAGTTACCCACAGGTTCGGGAAGCACTCAAGCCACGGTGTACATCCATACACCAACAATCATGTCTCAGGCAGCCGATGCATTTCAAAATGATTCCTTCTTCAAAGGCTTAACCGCTTTGCTGCTGCTGTGATTTTTCCCCTATGCAGATTTTTTCTAAAAGCCGCGTTAGATGACGCGCTCAGCACGTCATCCGCACACGCCCCACGTGGCTGATGACGAGCTGAGCTCGTCATCAGCATCGAAGGGGTTAATTCCACAAAGTACACAGTGTTTGTTAAGACCACACCTTTATTCCATTCCATTAATTGCCTCCTGATAGGCTGCCATTAGTTGCCTCTTTATAGACTGTAGGTATTCTGGGATACGTAGTCCACCATGTACAAGGTATTTGCGGAATTATTTTGAAAGACCCTCCAATGGGCCCGAGGCGTGCGTGGTCAATTATAGGTGCCATGGCTCGATTCAGAACTGGAAGTGATTTCCAGCTCGCTGGCCCGCTGCCTTTGCGCGGTGGTGCCTCCCCTTACGGCTGGGTTGCTGCGTGTCAATGAAAGCTCCAAGTTACCCACAGGTTCGGGAAGCACTCAAGCCACGGTGTACATCCACACACCAACAATGACGTCTCAGGCAGCCGACACTTTTCTAAATGATTCCTTCTTCAAAGGCTTAATTCCACAAAGTACACAGTGTTTGTTAATACCACACCTTTATTCCATTCCATTAATTGCCTTCTGATAGGCTGCCATTAGTTGCCTCCTGATAGGCTGTGGGTATTCTGGGATACGTAGTCCATCATGTACAAGGTATTTGCGGAATTATTTTAAAAGACCCTCCAATAGGCCCTGAGGCGTACGTGGTCAATTATAGGTGCCATGGTTCCATTCAGAACTAGACATGATTTACAGCTCGCTGGCCCGCTGCCTTCGTGCCGTGGTGCCTCCCCTTACGGCTGGGTTGCCGCAAGTCAATGAAAGCTCCAATTTACCCACAGGTTCGGGAAGCGCTCAAGCCACGGTGTACATCCACACACCAACAATCACGTCTCAGGAGGGCCGACGGGTTTCGAAATGATTCCTTCTTCAAAGGCTTAATTCCACAAAGTACACAGAGTTTGTTAAGACCACACCTTTATTCCATTCAGTTAATTGCCTCCTGATAGGCTGCCATTAGTTGCCTCCTGATAGGCTGTAGGTATTCTGGGATACGTAGACCACCATGTACAAGATATTTGCGGAATTATTTTAAAAGACCCTACAGTGGGCCCGAGGCGTGCGTGGTCAATTATAGGCGCCATGGCTCCATTCAGAACGGGACATGATTTTCAGCTCGCTGACCCGCTGCCTTCGTGCGGTGGTGCCTCCCCTTGCGGCTGGGTTGCCACGTGTCAATGAAGGCTCCAAGTTACCCACAGGTTCGGGAAGCACTCAAGCCACGGTGTACATCCACACACCAACAGTCACATCTCAGGCAGCCGACGCGTTTCGAAATGATTCCTTCTTCAAAGGCTTAATTCCACAAAGTATACAGTGTCTGTTAAGACCACACCTTTATTGCATTCCATTAATTGCCTCCTGATAGGCCGCCATTAGTTGCCTCCTAATAGGCTGTAAGTATTCTGGGATACGTAGTCGATCATGTACAAGGTATTTGCGGAATTATTTTAAAAGACCCTCCATTGTGCCCGAGGCGTGCGTGGTCAATTATAGGTGCCATGGCTCCATTCAGAACTGGACATGATTTCCAGCTCGCTGGCCCGCTGACTTAGTGCGGTGGTGCCTCCCCTTACGGCTGGGTTGCTGCGTGTCAATGAAAGCTCCAAGTTACCCACAGGTTCAGGAAGCACTCAAGCCACAGTGTACATCCACACACCAACAATCATGTCTCAGGCAGCCGACGCGTTTCAAAATGATTCATTCTTCAAAGGCTTAATTCCACAAAGTATACAG
The DNA here is from genome assembly GCF_964263255.1 of Lissotriton vulgaris. Classification (NCBI taxonomy): domain Eukaryota; kingdom Metazoa; phylum Chordata; class Amphibia; order Caudata; family Salamandridae; genus Lissotriton; species Lissotriton vulgaris. Next base: position 1,200,879,121 of record NC_141694.1, on the reverse strand, counting down.
TGTCTGTTAAGACCACACCTTTATTCCATTCCATTAATTGCCTCCTGATAGGCTGCCATTAGTTGCCTCCTTATAGGCTGTAGGTATTCTGGGATACGTAGTCCACCATGTACAAGGTATTTGCAGAATTATTTTGAAAGACCCTCTAATGGGCCCTGAGGCGTGCGTGGTCAATTATAGGTACCATGGCTCCATTCATAACTGGACATGATTTCCAGCTCGCTGGCCTGCTGCCTTCATGCGGTGGTGCCTCCCCTTACGGTTGGGTTGCCGCGTGTCAATGAAAGCTCCAAGTTACCCACAGGTTCGGGAAGCACTCAAGCCACAGTGTACATCCACACACCAACAATCACGTCTCTGCCATTAGTTGCCTCCTTATAGGCTGTAGGTATTCTGGGATACGTAGTCCACCATGTACAAGGTATTTGCAGAATTATTTTGAAAGACCCTCTAATGGGCCCTGAGGCGTGCGTGGTCAATTATAGGTACCATGGCTCCATTCATACCTGGACATGATTTCCAGCTCGCTGGCCTGCTGCCTTCATGCGGTGGTGCCTCCCCTTACGGTTGGGTTGCCGCGTGTCAATGAAAGCTCCAAGTTACCCACAGGTTCGGGAAGCACTCAAGCCACAGTGTACATCCACACACCAACAATCACGTCTCAGGCAGCTGACGCGTTTCTAAATGATACCTTCTTCAAAGGCTTAATTCCACAAAGTACACAGTGTTTATTAAGACCACACCTTTATTCCATTCCATTAATTGCCTCCTGATAGGCTGCCATTAGTTGCCTCCTGATAGGCTGTAGGTATTCTGGGATACATAGTCCATCATGTACAAGGTATTTACGGAATTATTTTAAAAGACCCTCCAATGGGCCCGAGGCGTGCGTGGTCAATTAAAGGTGCCATGGCTCCATTCAGAACTGGACATGATTTCCAGCTCGCTGGCCCGCTGCCTTCGTGCGGTGGTGCCTCCCCTTACGACTGGGTTGCCACGCGTCAATGAAAGCTCCAAGTTACCCCCAGGTTCGGGAAGCACTCAAGCCATGGTGTACATCCACACACCAACAATCACGTCTTAGGCAGCCGACGCGTTTCGAAATGATTCCTTCTTCAAAGGCTTAATTCCACAAAATACACAGTGTTTGTTAAGACCACACCTTTATTCCATTCAATTAATTGCCTCCTGATAGGCTGCCATTAGTTGCCTCCTGATAGGCTGTAGGTATTCTGGGATATGTAGTCCACCATGTACAAGGTATTTGCGGAATTAATTTTAAAGACCCTCTAATGGACCCCGAGGCGTGCATGGTCAATTATAGGTTGCAAAAAACGCAGATGATGGACAGAATGCAGAACAATGTCTTACATTCACCCCAGTACAAAGATCTAGGCCTAAATCCATCGTTTTTTTTGCACTGCACACCACCCTAGGTCATACAATGGATATATGCAAATCAGCCTTGACCCCGTGCCTCATGGGAACAGTCCAGCCCGAACTACCAAGCCATGTCTTTCCTAGACCGGAATCAAGCATCCAAGGACCGGTTTCTGGCTATCAGCCTTCTTCAGCCTGGATAGCTTGACTCCAGTGATGTGGAGAGCTTGGGACTCACGTCTGAGCATACCCAGTCCACTCGGGGTGAAAATTGCAAAAAACACAGTTGATGGACAGAATGCAGAACAATGTCTTACATTCACCCCAGTACAGAGATCTGGGCCTAAATCCATCGTATTTTTCCACTCCATACCACCCTAGGTCAGACAAGGCTATATGCAAATCAGCCTTGACCCTGGATGCTTGATTCCGGTCTAGGAAAGACATGGCTTGGTAGTTCAGGCTGGACTGTTCCCATGAGGCACAGGGTCAAGGCTGATTTGCATATAGCCATTGTTTGACCTAGGGTGGTGTGGAGTGGAAAAAAACGATGGATTTAGGCCCAGATCTTTGTACTGGGGTGAATGTAAGACATTGTTCTGCATTCTGTCCATCAACTGTGTTTTTTGCAATTTTCACCCCGAGTGGGCTGGGTATGCTCAGACGTGAGTCCCAAGCTCTCCACATCACTGGAGTCAAGCTATCCACGCTGAAGAAGGCTGATTGCCAGAAACCGGTCCTTGGATGCTTGATTCCGGTCTAGGAAAGACATGGCTTGGTAGTTCGGCTTGGTAGTTCGGGCTGGACTGGTCCCATGAGGCACAGGGTCAAGGCTGATTTGCATATAGCCATTGTCTGACCTAGGGTGGTGTGGAGTGCAAAAAACAATGGATTTAGGCCCAGATCTTTGTACTGGAGTGAATGTAAGACATTGTTCTGCATTCTGTCCATCAACTGTGTTTTTCGCAATGGTCAATTATAGGTGCCATGGCTTGAGTGCTTCCCGAACCTGTGGGTAACTTGGAGCTTTCATTGACACGCGGCAACCCAGCCATAAGGGGAGGCACAACCGCACGAAGGCAGCGGGCCAGCGAGCTGTAAATCATGTCCAGTTCTGAATGGAGCCATTGCACCTATAATTGACCACGCACGCCTCGGGCCCATTGGAGGGTCTTTTAAAATATTTCCGCAAACACCTTGTAGATGGTGGACTACGTATCCCAGAATACCTACAGCCTGTCAGGAGGCAACTAATGGTAGCCTATCAGGAGGCAATTCATGGAATGGAATAAAGGTGTGGTCTTAACAAACACTCTGTACTTTGTGGAATTAAGCTTTTTTAGAAGGAATCATTTTGAAACGCGTCGGCTGCCTGAGACGTGATTTTTGGTGTGTGGATGTACACCGTGGCTTGAGTGCTTCCCGAACCTGTGGGTAACTTGGAGCTTTCATTGACACGCGGCAACCCAGTCGTAGGTGTAGGCACCATCGCACGAAGTCAGCGGGCCAGCGAGCAGGAAATCATGTCCAGTTCTGAATGGAGCCATGGCACCTATAATTATCCACGCACGCCTCGGGGCCCATTGGAGGGTCTTTTAAAATAATTCTGCAAACACCTTGTACATGGTGGACTACGCATCCCAGAATACCTACAGCCTATCAGGAGGCAACTAATGGTAGCCTATCAGGAGGCAATTAATGGAATGGAATGAAGGTGTGGTCTTAACAAACACTGTGTACTTTGTGGAATTAAGCCTTTGAAGAAGGAATCATTTCGAAACGCGTCGGCTGCCTGAGACGTGATTGTTGGTGTGTGGATGTACACTGTGGCTTGAGTGCTTCCCGAACCTGTGGGTAACTTGGAGCTTTCATTGACACACGACAACCCAGCCGTAAAGGGATTCACCACTGCACGAAGGCAGCGGGCCAGCGAGCTGGAAATCATGTCCAGTTCTGAATGAAGCCATGGCACCTATAATTGACTACGCACGCCTCAGGCCCATTGGAGGGTCTTTTAAAAAAATTCCGCAAACACCTTGTACATGGTGGACTACATATCCCAGAATACCTACAGCCTATCAGGAGGCAACTAATGGTAGCCTATCAGGAGTCAATTAATGGAATGGAATAAAGGTGTGGTCTTAACAAACACTGTGTACTTTGTGGAATTAAGCCTTTGAAGAAGGAATCATTTCGAAACGCGTCGGCTGCCTGAGACGTGATTGTTGGTGTGTGGATGTACACCATGGCTTGAGTGCATCCCGAACCTGTGGGTAACTTGGAGCTTTCATTGACACGCGGCAACCCAGCCGTAAATGGAGGCACCACCGCACGAAGGTAGCTGGCCAGAGAGCTGGAAATCATGTCCAGTTCTGAATGGAGCCATGGCACCTATAATTGACCATGCACGCCTCGGGGCCCATTGGAGGGTCTTTGAAAATATTTCTGCAAACACCTTCTACATGGTGGACTACGTATCCCAGCATACCTACAGCCTATCAGGAGGTAACTAATGGTAGCCTATCAGGAGGCAATTAATGGAATGGAATAAAGGTGTGGTCTTAACAAAAACTGTGTACTTTGTGGAATTAAGCCTTTGAAGAAGGAATCATTTTGAAACGCGTCAGCTGCCTGAGAAGTGATTGTTGGTGTGTGGATGTACACCGTGGCTTGAGTGCTTCCCGAACCTGTGGGTAACTTGGACCTTTCATATATATATATATATAGCATTCAACCAAAAGACTTGGGAAAAAACAATGGGCCCTCCGAGAAGTCAGAATCAAAGAGGGAGAGGAAGAGGAAAAGGACGGGGAAATACGCCTCAAAACAAACCAGAAGAGGCAAGCGAAAGTACAGCACAACCTTCTGGCACAAACCACGTGGGAACCATGACACGCAATATGAGAAAGAAATGGAACAACTAAATGAAGATCAAAATATAACATCTGATGACCAGGAATTACAAGTAATCAACCTATCCTCAAAAAACCTCAACAACTTGGAGCTTAATTTACTTAAACGGGGCATGAATTTCTGTCCAACAAGTGGAATGAATTTGGCAGAAACATGCATAGACCTCTATAAGTTTGTCAGAAAAATAAAATTAGCAAAATTGTTCATTGACAAACCAAACATGGCCAATTACAGAAGGAATGTACCTCAACCTACAATGGGAATACCGATACAAGATGCTGAACATTTTGTAAATCTGATGGAACTAAGTCAGGATCCTCAACAAATTGGCAGAGATGTACAAGCGTACTGTGTACAACTAGGAGCAGGAATTTTCAAAATGAAACCACAATCGAAATTCTATCCACAGCTCCCACCTGGTAACAAAATAGACTTTTTTCATGAGTGCGTAATAAAGGATCTTTATCAACTTAAAATCCCATACAAAAAAGACAACCTAACCAAAGAAGAACTCCAAGCGCTAAACAAACTCAGAAACGATGATACCATCGAAATTAAAATGGCAGATAAAGGTGGAAATGTAATTGTTCTGGACAAGGAGGCATATATGCGAGAAGCGCATTCTCAACTTCGAAATAAGGAATACTACGAAAAATTGAAAGTGAATCCCTTGCCAAAGCTAAAAGAAGAACTAGACTAGAAATTAGACAATAGGTTCAAAGGAAATCTAATCGACAGTGATGAATATAAATATCTTCAAATGCCACATCCAAAAATGGCCACGATTTACTTTCTGCCCAAAATCCATAAGCACCCCACCAGACCACCAGGGAGACCGATAATCTCGGCCAAAGGAGCCCTATTGGAACCTATTGCAAATTATCTTGATGTTTTTTTGCTACCATATGTGAAGGGGTTAACATCATATATAAAAGACACCGGGGACATGTTGAGAAGATTACAAGATGCTCCATGGCAATCCTCTTACAAGCTAATCACAATGGATGTCATATCATTGTATTCGAATATTCAAAATAAAATTGGTTTGGAGGCATGTAAGTCCTTCCTCATGGACAGAAATGTTCAATTTGCAGATCGCAATAATATGCTTCTAGAAATGATTTCTATGTGTTTGGAGCAAAACATTTTTTTGTTTGGGCAAGAGATCTATCGCCAATCCAAAGGCACAGCGATGGGCTTTTCTTTTAGTCCGTCGTATGCATTCCTGACAATGGGGCAATGGGAGAAAATGTGGGCATGGAGATCTGAACATGATGAGGCTGTATCAAAAACTGTGGCATGGCTAAGATATATAGACAATTTATTGTTGATTTGGGATGGAACAAATCAGGAATTTGAGGCTTACTTTGAAATTCTTAACAATTCTGATTTCGGTCTTAAATTCACATATGCAATTAGCAAGTCAAGAGTGATTTTCCTGGATACAGAAATCTTTATTGAAAATAATGCAACACAGACAACGTTGCACCGCAAGAGCACCGCAACAAACGCGGTCCTGCATGCTCAAAGTTTCCACCAATCCAGCCTAATTCAAAATATTCCTTACGGAGAATTCTTGCGAATAAAGAGAATTTGCTCTAAAGAAGAAGACTGGAATATGAACAAAAAACTAGCCAGTAACAGATTTGAGAAACGCAAATACAATCCTGCAAGTATTCAAACAGCTCTAAATCGCTCCTCCAAGGTCAAAAGAACTGATCTACTCAAAGAAAAATAAACATCCAACTCGGATGATCAAAAGATTCGATTCATTACCACTCATTCCACAGCCAACCAATCAGTAATCAAAATCCTAAGGAAGAATTGGCACATTCTACATATGGATACAAAAATTGCGGAAATTGTGGGGGACCATCACAATGTGACTTATCGGAGAGCTAAGAACCTAAAAGACAAACTAATTCACAGTCATTTCCAAGAAAAGAAAAAACCTGAAGCTTGGTACAAACCCAAGGGTTTTTACAAATGCTCTGGATGTAAAATTTGCTGCATTGCCAAAAATGTCAAAGAACTTGAAATGATGAATAAAAAAACATGGAAAATTGATCCATTAATCAACTGCAAAACCCACTTTGTCATTTATGTTTTGGAATGTCCTTTCTCTTTAAAGTACATTGGAAGCACCAAAAAGGAACTAAAACTGCGCATCCTGGAACATGTCCGGGCCACTATCAACTCAGATCGCAGCAACGCAATGGCAAAACATATGGAAATAGAACACAACAGCAACTGAAAAGAACTAAAATTCTATGGAATTGAGAGTGTTGGGCCAAACCAAAGAGGGGGTGATCGTGAAAAAGTAATGAGACAGAAAGAATCAAAACACATCATGAGTTTCCGAACATTGAGCCCGTATGGGCACAACCAGGACGAAGAACTACATTGCCACCTTTAAATAAACTCTGTTTTTGATCAATGAACATTGATGAGTAACAAGATTACCTCTCTGAACAAAGATTTTTTAACTTGCACTGTTTCACTTTATAATTAGTTTTTCACACTGAAGGACATGTAAATTGTTTATGGTATAAAGACTTGCACATTGAATGAGAAATGGAGGGCAAATTGATCTATATTGATACCCAAAAGGTTTAACTTAAAAGCCCACCAGAGGGCTTAAATACGAAACAGAGAGATATAAAAGTTGACAAATTTGGGCACCAGCATGATGCGGGATTTGTTTTGAAAATGTTTATGTATATGCCCACTGGAGGGCTTCAATCGTAGCTTATTGGTAAACATTGTGGTTAGGTTGAAATACCGATGTGGCTCAATATTCTGACCCAAATGACAATAGTATATATTAATTGGCGATAAAAGGTTAACATGATGATAATGTTTCCAGACAAGACTACATGTCCCAGAAATTCTGTGTAGCAAACAGGAAGTGATGTAACAGATTAGCACTCTCACGTAATTTAAAAGTGTAAAAATATGTCAATTCAGTTTACCTGTGAGCAAGGTCTCCGTAGAGACCGAAACGCGTAAGGTGTAGCTGGCTTGCTGTGATAAAAGCGAATAAACTGGATAATAGATAAAAAGAACGTGTGGTGTAATTCTGAAGAACACGAGAGTGCATGAGGAATCAACTCTCTGAAAAGGGAAAACGGAATCAATATATATATATATATATTACCTACTGGCGGTCGCCAGTAGGTATATATAGTTAGGATTTTTTCCCTATGGGATTTTTGAAAATTCTATGTCTAATAAATTTGGCGTTTGTGGACGGAATCGGCTGAAATTTTCAGGAAAATGGCACATTTTGTTTCTGAGCAGCCCTTGAAAATTTGGGGGGGTTTCATCAAGGGGGGCCGAGAAAAAAGGGGGGTCCCAAAACGCGTTTTTCCCATGTTAATTTCCATAGGGCGGTTGGACTCACTTTTAGCTCGAACGGCTGAATGGATTTGCACGAAACTTGGCAAAATTGTAGGGACTGTTAGCCCGATGTGCCTTTGCTAGGTCTCAATATATCTGCTCCAGTAGTTTTTGAGAAATTAACGTTCAAAACAAGATATATATCTGTAACAGCGCTCCAGGCTGCGCTCCGGTTCGCTTACTTTTCGCGAAACGGAACTTTGCGTGCAGAAAGCTGATTGGCTCTCCGGTGTCTGTCAACATTCTAAACAGTCCGGAGCGGCCGCCATCTTATCTCTCGGTAGGATCGAGAGAGAAGAAGAGGTGAAAAACGAAGGGGGAATTTAATGAAAGGGGGCAAGGTATACCCCTCTTGACCCCCTAGGAATGTTGTTGGGGTTATTAAAGGGTCCCGTGGGGAAAATAAAAAAAAAAATGATTTTTCACGGTAGAAGCGCTTCACGGGCCGCGAACTGGGCCGCAAACTGGTAGCGAAACGGGAATTCGCCATTTTGTGCTTCGTTAATTAAATTACTAGGTATAAGGGGGTGCGGGAGACGTATCCTAATCCCCTATGTTTCCTGAGGGTGGCTGAGGAGGCTCATAAATGTTGATACATCTCTTCCAGCGGCTGTGCGTGAGCTTTTTTTTTTTTGCTGCGTGACAGTCCGGAGCGGCCGCCATCTTATCTCTCGGTAGGATCGAGAGAGAAGAAGAGGTGAAAAACGAAGGGGGAATTTAATGAAAGGGGGCAAGGTATACCCCTCTTGACCTCCTAGGAATGTTGTTGGGGTTATTAAAGGGTCCCATGGGGAAAATAAAAAAAAAATGATTTTTCACGGTAGAAGCGCTTCACGGGCCGCGAACTGGGCCGCAAACTGGTAGCGAAACGGGAATTCGCCATTTTGTGCTTCGTTTTAATTAAATTACTAGGTATAAGGGGGTGCGGGAGACGTATCCTAATCCCCTATGTTTCCTGAGGGTGGCTGAGGAGGCTCATATATGTTGATACATCTCTTCCAGCGGCTGTGCGTGAGCTTTTTTTTTTTTTGCTGCCTGACGTCTGTTAACGTTCGATTCGATGGAAATCAGGAAGTGTTGACCGCCAATTTGTCACTGCGATAAAATATTTTGTTATAAATGAATCCTTATTGATAAACATTGTCTGCGCCATCTTGCCTTTTTTCCAATGCCACAATTTTGTCGTGCACGGCAGCCATTTTAGATGCCAGGCTGGTCCCAGGCTATCAGCTACCCCTGCGGATGTAGTTTATGGCCCCAGCTGTAGAGAATCCAGACATGCCAACCCTCCCGATTCAGGCGTGAGACTACTGATTTCAGTGCTAGTCTCCCGCCTCCCGATTTCTGCAAGCAAAAACCCGGGGGCATATTACGAACAACTAGCGATAATTTTTGTCTCTAACTTGTTTAGAGACAAAAATTATCGCCGCACATCGGCGATTTTTATCGCAGATAAACCTTGCTATTATCGCAGAAAAGTCAGCGATATTCATGTATTATCGAGCAAATGCTCTTAGCCATGTTATCCACCTCCCATTGGATAACATGGCTAAGAACTGCTCAGGGCAGGTGTTAGCTTTTGGAGATATTCGCGCTTAGCGCGAATATCTCCAAAAGTTGGTAATAGGAGATAGCGATGTTAGGGACTGTTTCCAGTCGCTAACATCTTGGCACGCCCACTTTGCATGTCATTAGTGATAAGTATCACTGACATGCAAAGCGGGGCCCAAGATGATCGCTATCTCCTTTTAGCTGTCACTAACTGGTGTTAGCGACAGCTTGGTAATAGGGAGATAATTTTATCTCCGCTTTCATGGCTTTTAAAGCCAAAAAAGCGGAGATAAACCCCCTTGATAATATGCCCCACGATTCCTCGGGGGTTTCAGCTGACAGGGCTTGGTATTGTGTTACGTGGTAATTTTTCCAGGAAACGTCAGAGGGTCGATGCAGGGGTTCTAGAAGAGGTGATAAACCATTTAAGCCTCATGAACAAGCGCATGGTCTTTTAAAGATTTGTGAAGTACTCGGGGCGGCGGTGTGTGTGTGCCCTCTTTCAGGAGCGGGCGGGGGGGCACTGCCAGCAACTTGCCAGGTCAGGTAGTGTTGAACACGTGCATCACCCTTTCTCTGCCTGCTATTGCGCTCCATGCTTCGGAAAGGTAAGAAAAAGAACGTGCATTTGAGTTTGAAATGTCCGATCCTGCAGCAGCACACTTCCAAAGCCCACACATGACAATAACCCGATTCAAGGCCCCATTCACCCGTTTTAAAAAATATATATAACACTCCAACAAAGTAAGATTATAAAACTTTATTAACTTTTAAATATAATGAACGGAACAAAAACTGTAAAAACATTTAAACATTTTTCACCCAAAAAAGCAACAATGGTCAGAAGCTGTCTTTTGTGCGAATAGTCCCAAGGCAGCACAACGTGCAGAGTTCTGGACGGCACCCAGGTGATGTCGCCTGGGTGCCGCACTGGTTTTGGGATCCTACAATGCTGCTCCGAAAATTGGCGTGGGGCGTCCCGGGTGGTGCGGGGGGAGGCCTCGTCAGTAGCGGTCTGTTGTGCGAATAGTCCCAAGGCAGCAGAATGCGCTGAGATGTTGATGGCACCCAGGTGATGTCCAGTAAACTGCCGCACTGGTTTTGGTATCCTACAATGCTGCTCCGAAAATTGGCGTGGGGCGGCCCGGGGGGGGGGGGGGCGTGGGGGAGGCGGCGTGAACGGGCCTCCCCAGGTGGCGGCCATCCAGCTGAGTTGCGCCCGCTCTTGCGGCTACAGCGTCTCGCTCACCATGTTGTTGAGTTGCTCCCACTCTTGCAGTGCAGCGATAGGCGGCTGCCACATGACTCTTAAAATGGCGGACGGCTCTTCGGTTTTGGGCCTGGTCCACTGAAATGGCCCTGGGACACCTTGGAACTCGGACGCTTGCCTGCTAGGGCTTGGGCTCCATTCTCGAAAAGCGTCCCCTCAGCCGTGAAGATTCTACAAAAGTCTTGGGGGCCCCCGACTCCCGCAGGCTTCCGGTGGGGAGCGGCTGCCATGATTGCTCGCGGAATGACCACGACGGAGCCACGAGATGGTGGTGCTCTCATGCTGACGCCAGCTTCAGTCTGAATGATCCAGAAACAAGGTGGGGCTTTCATCGTTTGGGAAAAAAAAATGTTCTAAACCAATGAAAAGTGTTATTTTTAGGTCATATGACCAAGCCTTCCATCTTTAGGAAACCAAAAGTAAAATGAACCAATGAAAAGTTTTATAAACAAGTCACATGACCTGTTATGCGGCATAGGGCTACAAAAAGCGTAGAAAATCCGTTGGCACGTGAGGCGGCGTCAGTAGCGGACCGATGTGCGAATAGGCCGAAGGCAGCACAACGCGTCGAGATCCGGATGGCACCGAGGTGGTGTCCAGCAAATTGCCGCACTGGTGTGGCCATCCTACAATGCTGCGCCGAAAGACGGCGTGGGGCGCCCCGTTGGCCTGTGAGGTCGCGTCAGTCAGTGGGGGCTGTGCGTCTCCCCCAAGATGGAGGCTCCTCGGCTGCAGTGGGGCGCCCCTTAGCGTTTCACTCGCCGTCCAACTGAGTTGCGTCCGCACTTGCGGCTACAGTAGGCCGAAGGCAGCACAGCGCGCCGAGATCTGGATGGCACCGAGGTGGTGTCCAGCAAATTGCCGCACTGGTGTGGCCATCCTACAATGCTGCGCCGAAAGACGGCGTGTCCAGCTGAGTTGCGGTCACTCTTGCGGTACAGTGACTCGAACGCGCCGAGATCCGGATGGCACCGAGGTGGTGTCCAGCAAGTTGCCGCACTGGTGTGGCCATCCTACAATGCTGCGCCGAAAGACGGCGTGTCCAGCTGAGTTCCGGTCAGTTTTGCGGTACAGTGACTCGAACGCGCCGAGATCCGGATGGCACCGAGGTGGTGTCCAGCAAGTTGCCGCACTGGTGTGGCCATCCTACAATGCTGCGCCGAAAGTCAAATGAATTCAAGTGAGAGGCCTAATTTCACTTGTGTGTGTTGTCGACGCACTTATTATAAGAATCAGACTAAGTTGAAGACTGTCTGAAGCTTATTTGCACCTGCTGCAGCTTCACTATTGCCCTGGTGTGGCCAAAGGTCGCACATGACATAGGCGGCCGGCTCCCGAGGTCCGACGGAACTTTTTTCCTTTTCCTTTTTGCTTCTTGTCCCACAATCCGTTTCATCTGAAGACATGACCAGGTCCCTGAATGTGTGCAGGGGGACGTTATTGATTGAATCAAAATGGCGGCTTGACACAAAGCTGACTCAAGCGTTGCTGTTGATGCTATACAGACAAAATTTGGTTTTCAGTTTGTACATTCTTCAGGATTTTTTTTTCCATCCAAGGCTGATTGAGAGTTTGTAGAAAAATGGCTTCAGATTTTCCACATACTACTCTTCAACATTCTTCCTAAATGTAACAATGTGAGACTCACTAGGAGAACGGCTGTTTATGTTTCCTTTCAAAATGCTGCCAACAATATTTTCTGAATGGAAGACACCATCTTGTAGCATAAAGGGCCGAAAGGGGTTCTGGTCTGGCCGATTGTTGGTGGAGACATTTTGACTATATCTTGGACCTGCCCGGCCTCGTCCAAAATGGCGCCGGTATAAATGGGACTCGTAACTCATTGTTGTGTACTGGTTGAACAACCTTGATATCACGAGATATGAATGCAGTTTTGATGCTCATGGCGGGCGGGGACGAGAATTGATTGAATATTTCGACATCCCTATTGATATTAAGTTCTGATGTGTTATTGATTACTGTACTATTGAAAGTTCGAATTTCAGTTTGCTCCGTGGCCGGCCCACGTGGTTATAGGCCCGTATTTGTATGCTGACATTTTCACAATAAAGGTTTTTAAAACAAAACATGGTAGTAGTATTTACATTGGTAAAGTTTTTACTTTTAGTCACTGTTTTCGAATCAGTAAAAGGCAAGTGAAATAAAGCAGTCCAATTACATGACGGATAAAAGGTATAATATGTAGGAACCCAGTAAAGATAAATGGTCAAGGGCAGTTGTGTTTTCCTCTCCTGCAACATAAAGTGATCGATAAGAATCTGATAATCAGGCGTATCGGCGACTAAGACAGCAGGCCGAGTCTCTTTTACTCAACGGCTCCGTCATGGAACGAAGAAACGCCCTTTTTCTCGAAAAAGGAATATATTTTACTTGCAGGACAGTTGTAAATTTTCGGGGAAAGTACATTAGCCTGGAATATTATAACATATATGTTTTTTTAAAAAAAGTTCGAAATCAATAAAAAGCGTATTTTTTAGGTCATATGACCAAGCTTTTCATTATTAAAATAACAAAAGTAAAATGAACCAATAAAAAGTTTTATTAACAAGTCACATGACCTGTTATGCTTACGTTACGCGCTGCGCGCCGCGCCCCGGATTACTTCCGGGTGCGCTAACGCGGCGTGTCATATAACGCATTACGCGACAACGTAGGTCAAGAATATAGTCAAAATGTCTCCACCAACCAGCGTTCGGAACACAACCCCTTTCAGCAGTCCAAAAAGTTCTGTAAAATGACAACAGAGGGGACAGGCAACAAGAACCATCAGTCAAAGAGGGGAGGGCAAGTTCTTCTCTACCGGGTCATGTTGGGGCGCTACCGGAACTGATCGAATTGGTAGTCTACAGTGTTTCTGGATGTTTCAGACTAAAGCTGGCGTCAGCATGAGAGCACTACCATCTCGTAGGTCCGTCGTGGCCATTCCACGAGCAAACATGGCAGCCGCTCCCCACCAGAAGCCTGCGGGAGTCGGGGCCCCCAAGACTTTTGTAGAATCTTCACGGCTGAGGGGACGCTTTCGAGAATGGGACCCAAGCCCTATCAGGGAAGCGTCCGAGTTCCAAGGTGTCCCAGGGCCATTTTAGTGGACCACGCCCAAATCTGAAGAGCCGGACGCCATTTTGAGAGTCCTATGGCAGTCGCTTATCGTTGCATCGCAAGAGCGGGAGCAACTCAACTACATGGTGAGCGAGACGCTGTAGTTGCAAGAGCAGGCGGTAAACAGCTGAATGGCGGAAGAGGCACAGTGTAGCAAAAGCGGGCGGAATGGCAACTAAAACGGTAAAGGGGCGCCCCACTACAGCGTGTCTTCAGGTCAAACGGATTGTGGGACAAGGTCCAGAATAGAAGAGTCATCAAAAGGCAAAAAGTTCAGCCGGACCCCGGGAGCCGGCCGCCTATGTCGGGGGCGATCTCAGGCTACACCGGTGCTATAAGACTTGGGGAGGGGGTCGGAGCCAAGCGTCTTCTCCGAGTCCATGGCCATCACACCGCCCCTCGGGGGCCTCCGTCAAGCGGTTTAGGAAGGTAACATATCACATTGTTTTCAAATGCAGTCAGGTCCACAAACGACACTCACTTACTTTGAGAATAGTGAAGCTGCAGTAGGTGGAAATAAGCTTCAGACAGTGTTACAAGCGCTGCTCAGAACTCTGAACTATGGCACCCAACATCCAGAACTTATGCCATTTGAGAATGGCAGTGACATTGAAGCAACTCAGGGACCAAAACCATTAACGTACTTTCACGTATGAAAATCTTACTTGGGGAGGGGGCAGGAGCGAAGCGCCCCCTCCCAGTCTGCGCCACCACACCGTATGTTGAAAATCTGAAGCCATCGTTCTACAAAGTCAACCAACCTTGGATGGAAAAATCTAGAAAAATGTACAAACTGAAAACCAGTTTTGGTCTGCATAGCATCAGTAGCAACGCTTGCTATCAGAGTGCATGAGTTTCATGCTCGATCGATTGAGCTAGCCGGATCGGGCAATAAAAAGTATAAAATAGTTATGTAAATAGTTATTTAATAAAATGTTTTACCCTGTTTCTTTGCTGGTGTGTTGTCTATATTTTTAATATTTGCATAGGGTTTGTCGTTATTTTGGGCGGGGTGGGTGACGGAGCCGAGCTGTCTTGCAGCCCTCATGGTGTGGAGCTCAGTTCATCTCACTATTTTCGTATTTCTCATGAAGGGTTGTTCCTAATATTTCTATTTTAGCGAGGTCAAAAAGAGATCCAATTAGTGGCCTACTGATTTTGCTCGATTACTTTTATTTTTTTACACGATTTTTCACGATTTTTCACTATCTGCAAAGACTAAACAGAGTATTGCGACTTTGTGCTTGTTTGTAAATAGAGAATGAACCAAAGAGAATCAATTGTAAAACAGTAAATGCTTGGATAACAATCAATCAGATGGAGAGACAAGCAGGCACGACGGATTACAACGGGGGTAAAGACCTGCGTTAACTACTCTTCACTATCTGCAAAGAGAGAGTACTACTAAGAGAAAAGAGGGGAGGGGGGCAGCGTTCAAAGCACATCAGCGTGCATAAACACGAAAACGTTTTTACCTATCACGTACTTGACATTTTACAGCTTTTGATATTTGCTATTAAAAAACCAATGAAATTCACTGAAAAAACCATAGGTTATAGGCCATATATAGTTAGGAATTTGCATTTACAAAACCTTGAAAATTCAATGAAAAAACCATTGGTTATAGAACATATATAGTTAGGAATTTGCATTTACAAAACCTTATTTTACTCGCATAAAACCATTGAAATTCCATATATAGTTAGATGCGCTAACTATATATCGCGCACCCGCAATCCACTGCTGATGATGTCACATATTACATCATTCATGACATGGTCAGTGACATCACTGATGACATCACTGATGACATCTCAAATGACATCACTGATGACAACATCCAGTGACTGTATGTTTCTGTAAAGTTAAAATATGTCTTACATATTGAAGAATGAGTGGATGTATAAATGTCTGAATGAAGAATTTAGTAGGTGCATGACTGATTGTATGAGGGAGTGATTAAATGTGTCTCACTGAGTGCATGGGTTAGTGATTAAACTGTATTAGTTTGTGCATCATTATATCTGTTGTTCTGTAAACTGCTGCATGTGTTGATCAGTAGCTATATGAGTAACTATATGGGTTATTGATTGGTTGCCCAAGTATTTGTATGGGAGACTGAGTATGTGTGTGAGTGGCTGGGAGGTGTGTGACTCTGTGCATAGATGTGTGAACAGCTGATTCACTAGATGTATGGGTTCAAAATTGCATGTGGAAACAGCTGTATGGGTGGTTGACTGTGTGCATGAGTGTATTGGTGAGTGAATGGATATCTCAGTGCTACATGTCAAAGTAAGTACATATGTAAAACACAGTACATGTGAGAGTTGACATATATAAATAACTGTATAAGAGCTAGTGAATGTGTCAGTGGTTGCATGGATCATTGACAACTTGTATCAGTGATTGTATAAGAGAGAAAATATGTGTTAGTATATGTTTGAATAAGTAAAGTTTGTATAACTGTATAGTTGAGGAAATGGAGGTGTGATTGATTGTTTGCATGACTGACTAGTTGTGTGAGTAACTCCATGAATGAGTGACAGTCTGTGAGTGTCTGTTTACACTGATTGTATCTAAGGTTATATTAGAGTCTGAAGAGGTTCATCGTATTATCACATGAATGATATCATCAGTGATGTCATTTGATATGTCATCAGTGATGTAATCAGTGATGTCATTTGAGATGTCATCAGTGATGTCATCAGTGATGTCACTGACCATGTCATGAATGATGTAATATGTGACATCATCAGCAGTGGATTGCGGGTGCGCGATATATAGTTAGCGCATCTAACTATATAATGAATTTCAATGGTTTTATGCGAGTAAAATAAGGTTTTGTAAATGCAAATTCCTAACTATATATGTTCTATAACCAATGGTTTTTTCATTGAATATATATATAAATATTACCTACTGGCGGTCGCCAGTAGGTATATATAGTTAGGATTTTTTCTCTATGGGATTTTTGAAAATTCTATGTCTAATAACTTTGGCGTTTCTGGACGGAATTGGCTGAAATTTTCAGGAAAATGGAACATTTTGTTTCTGAGCAGCCCCTGACAATTTGGGGGGGTTTCATCAAGGGGGGGCCGAGAAAAAAGGGGGGTCCCAAAACGCGTTTTTCCCATGTTAATTTCCGTAGGGCGGTTGGCCTCACTTTTAGCTCGAACGGCTGAATGGATTTGCATGAAACTTGGCAAAATTGTAGGGACTGTTAGCCCGATGTGCCTTTGCTAGGTCTCAATATATGTGCTCCAGTGGATTTTGAGTAATTTAGGTTCAAAAAAAGATATATATCTGGGCGGAGCCTAACCACACATCTGATCTGATTGGCTGTCACCACTTCATCCAAGAAGTGTTGGCAGCCATCTTGGGACCAATATACATGATAGCACCTCATTAAAAAGCATTGTAGTTAATAGAGGGTTTTAGGACTTTAGTTACATTATAAATCATTTGTTGATGGTACCATACTCGTTTTAGGAATTGTGGTGGGTTCTAAGGTGATTTTACCATGTGAAAAAACCTTCTGCTGTGATATCATGAATATTGTTTGAAAGAAAACTAATATCTCATGATTTTCCCACAGTGGTTTGGAAGGGGATCTATAAGCTAAACTGAAAGCATATTTTCTGTAAATTCATATTATCTTTCTCAGTCATGTGAAAATGAAGTCTGACATTCTCAGTAAAACATGTACATCCAACAAGGACAGAGACTGTCAGTTGATTCCTTTGTGTTCTACTGCAGCCTCCTAGAGTGTTCTAAAGAACAACTAGAGCGCTAACAGTCCTACTTATTACAAAGGTATGGCACACCTGAAGCCATCTTGATTGGAATAAAGTGGTAACTCTTAAAACATTTAATTGAAAAAGAAACAACATGAGGGGGTATATTTTGCCATAGAAAGTATGATTAGTGCTGCAGAATGAAAAATTAGGGCACATTTTGAGTGACTTCTCAAATCCTTTTCTATTTCATTAAAACATTCTGACATGCAGTCTCCCAAAATGGCCACCAGAGACAAAAGAGCCCAAATGTAGCCCAAATATCACCCAGATGTAGCCCAAGTATAGCCCAATGACAGAATGTCCCAGAGTGTTCTAAAGAACAACTAGAGCGCTAACAGTCCTACTTATTACAAAGGTATGGCACACCTGAAGCCATCTTGATTGGAATAAAGTGGTAACTCTTAAAACATTTAATTTAAAAAGAAACAACATGAGGGGGTATATTTTGCCATAGAAAGTATGATTAGTGCTGCAGAATGAAAAATTAGGGCACATTTTGAGTGACTTCTCAAATCCTTTTCTATTTCATTAAAACATTCTGACATGCAGTCTCCCAAAATGGCCACCAGAGACAAAAGAGCCCAAATGTAGCCCAAATATCACCTAGATGTAGCCCAAGTATAGCCCAATGACAGAATGTCCCAGAGTGTTCTAAAGAACAACTAGAGCGCTAACAGTCCTATTTATTACAAAGGTATAGCACACCTGGAGCCATCGTGATGGGAATAAAGTGGTAACTCTTAAAACATTTAATTTAAAAAGGAACAAAATGAGGGGGTATATTATGCAATAGAAGGTATTATTAGTGCTGCAGAAAGAAAAACTAGGGCACATTTTGAGTGACTTTTCAAATCCTCTTCTATTTCATTAAAAAATTCTGACATGCAGTCTCCCAAAATGGCCACCAGAGACAAAAGAGCCCAAATGTAGCCCAAATATCACCCAGATGTAGCCCAAGTATAGCCCAATGACAGAATGTCCCAGAGTGTTCTAAAGAACAACTAGAGCGCTAACAGTCCTACTTATTACAAAGGTATGGCACACTTGAAGCCATCTTGATTGGAATAAAGTGGTAAATCTTAAAACATTTAATTTAAAAAGGAACAAAATGAGGGGGTATATTTTGCCATATGAATTATGATTAGTGCTGCAGAAAGAAAAATTAGGGCACATTTTGAGGGAATTCTCAAACCCTCTTCAATTTCATTAAAACATTCTGACATACAGTCTCCCAAGATGGCCACCAGAGACAAAAGAGCCTAAATGTAGCCCAAATATCACCCAGATGTACCCCAAGTATAGCCCAATGACAGAATGTCCCAGAGTGTTCTAAAGAACAACTAGAGCGCTAACAGTCTTACTTATGACAAAAGTATGGCACACCAGAAGCCATCTTGATTGGAATGAAGTGGTAAGTCTCAAAACACTCAATTTAAAAAGCAACAACATGAGGGGGTTAATTTTGCCTTAGAAAGTATGATTAGTGCTTCAGAAAGAAAAATTAGGGATCATTTTGAGTGACTTCTCAAATCCTCTTCTATTTCATTAAAAAAATTCTGACATGCAGACTGAAACATGCACTTTGAATACCAGCAGCAGACGTCCCTGGTGAGCAGTAGCTTTACTACAGTGATCTAATGTGCAACTAGAGTGCTAACATTCAGAATTTATGGCAAATGTGTGACACATCTGAATGCCTTTTTGATGGAACCAAAGTAAACAAGCATTGAAAATGCAATATATCTCGCCCTCGTTTAAGTTAAAGCCATTCTGTTTGTAATGAGGTGGCTTTTTAGCTTTGCTTTTATTAGTGTTTTTTCAACGTTCATGTAAATAACATGCATCTGTATGCATATAAGTATATGTATGCATGCATTTATGTTTGTATTTATATAGATATACAGATGATATATGTTTATATATGTATGTATATATATATATTCACTGAAAAAACCATAGGCTATAGACCATATATAGTTAGGAATTAGCATTTACAAAACCTTGAAAATTCACTGAAAAAACCATAGGTTATAGACCATATATAGTTAGGAATTAGCATTTACAAAACCTTGAAAATTCACTGAAAAAACCATAGGTTATAGACCATATATAGTTAGGAATTCGCATTTACAAAACCTTATTTTACTCACACAAAACCATTGAAATTCCATATATAGTTAGTTGCACTAACTATATATCGCGCACCCGCAATTCACTGCTGATGATGTCACATATTACATCATTCATGACATGGTCAGTGACATCACTGATGACATCTCTGATGACATCTCAAATGACATCACTGATGACATCTCAAATGACATCACTGATGACATCACTGATGACATCTCATTTGACATTACTGATCACATCACTGATGATATCATTCATGTGATAATACGATGAACCTCTTCAGACTCTAATATAACCTTAGATACAATCAGTGTAAACAGACACTCACAGACTGTCACTCATCCATGGAGTTACTCACACACCTAGTCAGTCATGCAAAGAATCAATCACACCTCCATTTCCTCAACTATACAGTTATACGAACTTTACTTATTCAAACATATACTAACACATATTTACTCTCTTATACAATCCCTGATACAAGTTCACAATGATCCATACAGCCACTCACACATTCACTGGCTCTTATGCACAGTTATTTATATATGTCAACTCTCACATGTACTGTGTTTTACATATGTACTTACTTTGACATGTAGCACTGAGATATCCATTCACTCACAAATACACTCATGCACACAGTCAACCGCCCATACAGCTGTTTCCACATGCACTTTTGAAACCATACATCTAGTGAATCAACTGCTCACACATCTATGCACTGAGTCATACACCTCCCAGCCACCCACACACACTCAGTCTCCCATACAAATACTTGGGCAACCAATCAATAACCCATATAGTTACTCATATAGCTACTTATCAACACATGCAACAGTTTACAGAACAACAGACATAATGATGCACAAATTAAGACAGTTTAGTCACTAACCCATGCACTCAGTGAGACACATTTAATCACTCACTCATACAGTCAGTCATGCACCTACTAAATCCTTCATCCAGACACTTAAACATCCACTCATTCTTCAATATGTAAGACATATTTTAACTTTACAGAAACATACAGTCACTGGATGTTGTCATCAGTGATGTCATCAGTGATGTCATTTGAGATGTCATCAGTGATGTCATCAGTGATGTCACTGACCATGTCATGAATGATGTAATATGTGACATCATCAGCAGTGGATTGCGGGTGCGCGATATATAGTTAGTGCAACTAACTATATATGGAATTTCAATGGTTTTGTGTGAGTAAAATAAGGTTTTGTAAATGCGAATTCCTAACTATATATGGTCTATAACCTATGGTTTTTTCAGTGAATATATATATATATATGTATATATATATATATATGTATATATATATGTATATATATATATATGTATATATATATATATATATATATTACCTACTGGCGGTCGCCAGTAGGTAGTTATAGTTAGGATAATTTTCAATGTTAAATCTCAACATTCTATTTTGAATAACTTTGGCGCCGGTTGACGAATCTGCCTGAATATATATATATATATATATATATATATATATATATATATATATATATATTACCTACTGGCGGTCGCCAGTAGGTATATATAGTTAGGATTTTTTCTCTATGGGATTTTTGAAAATTCTATGTCTAATAACTTTGGCGTTTGTGGACGGAATTGGCTGAAATTTTCAGGAAAATGGAACATTTGTTTCTGAGCAGCCCCTGACAATTTGGGGGGGTTTCATCAAGGGTGGGCCGAGAAAAAAGGGGGGTCCCAAAACACGTTTTTCCCATGTTAATTTCCATAGGGCGGTTGGCCTCACTTTTAGCTCGAACGGCTGAATGGATTTGCACGAAACTTGGCAAAATTGTAGGGACTGTTAGCCCGATGTGCCTTTGCTAGGTCTCAATATATGTGCTCCAGTGGATTTTGAGTAATTTAGGTTCAAAAAAAGATATATATCTGGGCGGAGCCTAACCACACATCTGAGCTGATTGGCTGTCAGCACTTCATCCAAGAAGTGTTGGCAGCCATCTTGGGACCAATATACATGATAGCACCTCATTAAAAAGCATTGTAGTTAATAGAGGGTTTTAGGACTTTAGTTACATTATAAATCATTTGTTGATGGTACCATACTCGTTTTAGGAATTGTGGTGGGTTCTAAGGTGATTTTACCATGTGAAAAAACCTTCTGCTGTGATATCATGAATATTGTTTGAAAGAAAACTAATATCTCATGATTTTCCCACAGTGGTTTGGAAGGGGATCTATAAGCTAAACTGAAAGCATATTTTCTGTAAATTCACATTATCTTTCTCAGTCATGTGAAAATGAAGTCTGACATTCTCAGTAAAACATGTACATCCAACAAGGACAGAGACTGTCAGTTGATTCCTTTGTGTTCTACTGCAGCCTCCTAGAGTGTTCTAAAGAACAACTAGAGCGCTAACAGTCCTACTTATTACAAAGGTATGGCACACCTGAAGCCATCTTGATTGGAATAAAGTGGTAACTCTTAAAACATTTAATTGAAAAAGAAACAACATGAGGGGGTATATTTTGCCATAGAAAGTATGATTAGTGCTGCAGAATGAAAAATTAGGGCACATTTTGAGTGACTTCTCAAATCCTTTTCTATTTCATTAAAACATTCTGACATGCAGTCTCCCAAAATGGCCACCAGAGACAAAAGAGCCCAAATGTAGCCCAAATATCACCCAGATGTAGCCCAAGTATAGCCCAATGACAGAATGTCCCAGAGTGTTCTAAAGAACAACTAGAGCGCTAACAGTCCTACTTATTACAAAGGTATGGCACACCTGAAGCCGTCGTGATGGGAATAAAGTGGTAACTCTTAAAACATTTAATTTAAAAAGGAACAAAATGAGGGGGTATATTTTGCCATAGAAAGTATGATTAGTGCTGCAGAATGAAAAATTAGGGCACATTTTGAGTGACTTCTCAAATCCTTTTCTATTTCATTAAAACATTCTGACATGCAGTCTCCCAAAATGGCCACCAGAGACGAAAGAGCCCAAATGTAGCCCAAATATCACCCAGATGTAGCCCAAGTATAGCCCAATGACAGAATGTCCCAGAGTGTTCTAAAGAACAACTAGAGCACTAACAGTCCTACTTATTACAAAGGTATAGCACACCTGGAGCCATCGTGATGGGAATAAAGTGGTAACTCTTAAAACATTTAATTTAAAAAGGAACAAAATGAGGGGGTATATTATGCAATAGAAGGTATTATTAGTGCTGCAGAAAGAAAAATTAGGGCACATTTTGAGTGACTTTTCAAATCCTCTTCTATTTCATTAAACAATTCTGACATGCAGTCTCCCAAAATGGCCACCAGAGACAAAAGAGCCCAAATGTAGCCCAAATATCACCCAGATGTAGCCCAAGTATAGCCCAATGACGGAATGTCCCAGAGTGTTCTAAAGAACAACTAGAGCGCTAACAGTCCTACTTATTACAAAGGTATGGCACACCTGAAGCCATCTTGATTGGAATAAAGTGGTAACTCTTAAAACATTTAATTTAAAAAGGAACAAAATGAGGGGGTATATTTTGCCATATGAATTATGATTAGTGCTGCAGAAAGAAAAATTAGGGCACATTTTGAGTGACTTCTCAAACCCTCTTCAATTTCATTAAAAAATTCTGACATACAGTCTCCCAAGATGGCCACCAGAGACAAAAGAGCCTAAATGTAGCCCAAATATCACCCAGATGTACCCCAAGTATAGCCCAATAACAGAATGTCCCAGAGTGTTCTAAAGAACAACTAGAGCGCTAACAGTCTTACTTATGACAAAAGTATGGCACACCAGAAGCCATCTTGATTGGAATGAAGTGGTCAGTCTGAAAACACTCAATTTAAAAAGGAACAACATGAGGGGGTTAATTTTGCCATAGAAAGTATGATTAGTGCTTCAGAAAGAAAAATTAGGGATCATTTTGAGTGACTTTTCAAATCCTCTTCTATTTCATTAAAAAAATTCTGACATGCAGACTGAAACATGCACTTTGAATACCAGCAGCAGACGTCCCTGGTGAGCAGTAGCTTTACTACAGTGATCTAATGTGCAACTAGAGTGCTAACATTCAGAATTTATGGCAAATGTGTGACACATCTGAATGCCTTTTTGATGGAACCAAAGTAAACAAGCATTGAAAATGCAATATATCTCGCCCTCGTTTAAGTTAAAGCCATTCTGTTTGTAATGAGGTGGCTTTTTAGCTTTGCTTTTATTAGTGTTTTTTCAACGTTCATGTAAATAACATGCATCTGTATGCATATAAGTATATGTATGCATGCATTTATGTTTGTATTTATATAGATATACAGATGATATATGTTTATATATGTATGTATATATATATATTCACTGAAAAAACCATAGGCTATAGACCATATATAGTTAGGAATTAGCATTTACAAAACCTTGAAAATTCACTGAAAAAACCATAGGTTATAGACCATATATAGTTAGGAATTAGCATTTACAAAACCTTGAAAATTCACTGAAAAAACCATAGGTTATAGACCATATATAGTTAGGAATTCGCATTTACAAAACCTTATTTTACTCACACAAAACCATTGAAATTCCATATATAGTTAGTTGCACTAACTATATATCGCGCACCCGCAATTCACTGCTGATGATGTCACATATTACATCATTCATGACATGGTCAGTGACATCACTGATGACATCTCTGATGACATCTCAAATGACATCACTGATGACATCTCAAATGACATCACTGATGACATCACTGATGACATCTCATTTGACATTACTGATCACATCACTGATGATATCATTCATGTGATAATACGATGAACCTCTTCAGACTCTAATATAACCTTAGATACAATCAGTGTAAACAGACACTCACAGACTGTCACTCATCCATGGAGTTACTCACACACCTAGTCAGTCATGCAAAGAATCAATCACACCTCCATTTCCTCAACTATACAGTTATACGAACTTTACTTATTCAAACATATACTAACACATATTTACTCTCTTATACAATCCCTGATACAAGTTCACAATGATCCATACAGCCACTCACACATTCACTGGCTCTTATGCACAGTTATTTATATATGTCAACTCTCACATGTACTGTGTTTTACATATGTACTTACTTTGACATGTAGCACTGAGATATCCATTCACTCACCAATACACTCATGCACATAGTCAACCGCCCATACAGCTGTTTCCACATGCACTTTTGAAACCATACATCTAGTGAATCAACTGCTCACACATCTATGCACTGAGTCATTCACCTCCCAGCCACCCACACACACTCAGTCTCCCATACAAATACTTGGGCAACCAATCAATAACCCATATAGTTACTCATATAGCTACTTATCAACACATGCAACAGTTTACAGAACAACAGACATAATGATGCACAAATTAAGACAGTTTAGTCACTAACCCATGCACTCAGTGAGACACATTTAATCACTCACTCATACAGTCAGTCATGCACCTACTAAATCCTTCATCCAGACACTTAAACATCCACTCATTCTTCAATATGTAAGACATATTTTAACTTTACAGAAACATACAGTCACTGGATGTTGTCATCAGTGATGTCATCAGTGATGTCATTTGAGATGTCATCAGTGATGTCATCAGTGATGTCACTGACCATGTCATGAATGATGTAATATGTGACATCATCAGCAGTGGATTGCGGGTGCGCGATATATAGTTAGTGCAACTAACTATATATGGAATTTCAATGGTTTTGTGTGAGTAAAATAAGGTTTTGTAAATGCGAATTCCTAACTATATATGGTCTATAACCTATGGTTTTTTCAGTGAATATATATATATATATGTATATATATATATATATGTATATATATATGTATATATATATATATATATATATATATATATATATATATTACCTACTGGCGATAGCCAGTAGGTATATATAGTTAGGATTTTTTTCCTATGGGATTTTTGAAAATTCTATGTCGAATAACTTTGGCGTTTGAGGACAGGTTTGGCTGAAATTTTCAGGAAAATGGAACATTTTGTTTCTGAGCAGCCCCTGAAAATTTGGGGGAGTTTCGTCAAGGGGGGGCCGAGAAAAAAGGGGGGTCCCAAAACGTGTTTTTCCCATGCAATTTTCCATAGGGCGGTTGGCCTCACTTTTAGCCTGAACGGCTGAATGGATTTACACCAAACTTGGCAAAATTGTAGGGACTGGTAGCCCGATGTGCCTTTGCTATGTCTCAAGATATAGGCTGCAGTGGTTTTTACGAAAATTAACTTTGAAAAATATATATTGGGCTACATTGGGCTATATATATGTTGGAGCCCAAATGTAGCCCAATGTAGCCCAATGTAGCCCAATGTAGCCCAAAGATGGCCACCAGAGACAAAAAAAAACAAATGTAGCCCAAATACCAGCCAGATGTAGCCCAACTATAGCCCAATGACAGAATGTCCCAGAGTGTTCTAAAGAACAACTAGAGTGCTAACAGTCCTACTTATTACAAAGGTATGGCACACCTGAAGCCATCTTGATTGGAATAAAGTGGTAACTCTTAAAACATTTAATTTAAAAAGGAAAAAAATGAGGGGGTTCATTTTGCCATAGAAAGTATGATTAGCGAATATATGACGAAATCCCGCATACCATCAGTCCGCAGAAAAAATCCCGCATGTACTATTAGGCCACAAATTAAAATAACGAAAACCTTTAGAACGAATATGCCTTTAGCACACACTAAACAACTAAACTACCCTAAACCCTAAAACACTACCCCCAGCATGACCCTACACTACACAAACAGTACAACACTACCCTATACCCTAAAACACTACCCCCAGCATGACCCTACACTACACAAACACTACAACACTACCCTAAACCCTAAAACACTACCCCCAGCATGACCCTACACTACGCAAACACTACAACACAACCCTAAACCCTAAAACACTACCCCCAGCATGACCCTACACTACGCAAACACTACAACACTACCCTAAACCTTAAAACACTACCCCCAGCATGACCCTACACTACGCAAACACTACAACACTACCCAAAACCCTAAAACACTACACCCCAGCATGACCCTACACTACGCAAACACTACAACACTACCCTAAACCCTAAACCCTAAAACACTACCCCCAGCATGACCCTACACTACGCAAACACTACAACGCTACCCAAAACCCTAAAACACTACCCCCCAGCATGACCCTACATTACGCAAACACTACAACACTACCCTAAACCCTAAAACACTACCCCCAGCATGACCCTACACTACGCAAACACTACAACACTACCCTAAACCCTAAAACACTACCCCCAGCATGACCCTACACTACGCAAACACTACAACACTACCCTAAACCCTAAAACACTACCCCCAGCATGACCCTACACTACGCAAACACTACAACACTACCCTAAACCCTAAAACACTACCCCCAGCATGACCCTACACTACACAAACAGTACAACACTACCCTAAACCCTAAAACACTACCCCCAGCATGACCCTACACTACACAAACACTACAACACTACCCTAAACCCTAAAACACTACCCCCAGCATGACCCTACACTACACAAACACTACAACACTACCCTAAACCCTAAAACACTACCCCCAGCATGACCCTACACTACGCAAACACTACAACACAACCCTAAACCCTAAAACACTACCCCCAGCATGACCCTACATTACGCAAACACTACAACACTACCCTAAACCCTAAAACACTACCCCCCAGCATGACCCTACACTACGCAAACACTACAACACTACCCTAAACCCTAAAACACTACCCCCAGCATGACCCTACACTACGCAAACACTACAACACTACCCTAAACCCTAAAACACTACCCCCAGCATGACCCTACACTACGCAAACACTACAACACTACCCAAAACCCTAAAACACTACCCCCAGCATGACTCTACACTACGCAAACACTACAACACTACCCAAAACCCTAAAACACTACCCCCCAGCATGACCCTACACTACGCAAACACTACAACACTACCCAAAACCCTAAAACACTACCCCCAGCATGACCCTACACTACGCAAACACTACAACACTACCCAAAACCCTAAAAAACTACCCCCAGCATGACCCTACACTACGCAAACACTACAACACTACCCAAAACCCTAAAACACTACACCCCAGCATGACCCTACACTACGCAAACACTACAACACTACCCAAAACCCTAAAACACTACACCCCAGCATGACCCTACACTACGCAAACACTACAACACTACCCAAAACCCTAAAACACTACCCCCAGCATGACCCTACACTACGCAAACACTACAACACTACCCTAAACCCTAAAATACTACACCCCAGCATGACCCTACACTACGCAAACACTACAACACTACCCAAAACCCTAAAACACTACCCCCAGCATGACCCTACACTACGCAAACACTACAACACTATCCTAAACCCTAAAACACTACGCCCAGCATGACCCTACACTACGCAAACACTACAACACTACCCTAAACCCTAAAACACTAGCCCCAGCATGACCCTACACTACGCAAACACTACAACACAACCCTAAACCCTAAACCCTAAACCACTACCCCCAGCATGACCCTACACTACGCAAACACTACAACACTACTTGAAACCCTAAAACACTACCCCCCCAGCATGACCCTACATTACGCAAACACTACAACACTACCCTAAACCCTAAAACACTACCCCCAGCATGACCCTACACTACGCAAACACTACAACACTACCCTAAACCCTAAAACACTACCCCCAGCATGACCCTACACTACGCAAACACTACAACACTACCCTAAACCCTAAAACACTACCCCCAGCATGACCCTACACTACGCAAACACTACAACACTACCCTAAACCCTAAAACACTACCCCCAGCATGACCCTACACTACACAAACAGTACAACACTACCCTAAACCCTAAAACACTACCCCCAGCATGACCCTACACTACACAAACACTACAACACTACCCTAAACCCTAAAACACTACCCCCAGCATGACCCTACACTACGCAAATGCTACAACACAACCCTAAACCCTAAAACACTACCCCCAGCATGACCCTACACTACGCAAACACTACAACACTACCCTAAACCCTAAAACACTACCCCCAGCATGACCCTACACTACGCAAACACTACAACACTACCCAAAACCCTAAAACACTACACCCCAGCATGACCCTACACTACGCAAACACTACAACACTACCCTAAACCCTAAACCCTAAAACACTACCCCCAGCATGACCCTACACTACGCAAACACTACAACACTACCCAAAACCCTAAAACACTACCCCCCAGCATGACCCTACATTACGCAAACACTACAACACTACCCTAAACCCTAAAACACTACCCCCAGCATGACCCTACACTACGCAAACACTACAACACTACCCAAAACCCTAAAACACTACCCCCAGCATGACCCTACACTACGCAAACACTACAACACTACCCAAAACCCTAAAACACTACCCCCCAGCATGACCCTACACTACGCAAACACTACAACACTACCCAAAACCCTAAAACACTACCCCCAGCATGACCCTACACTACGCAAACACTACAACACTACTCAAAACCCTAAAAAACTACCCCCAGCATGACCCTACACTACGCAAACACTACAACACAACCCAAAACCCTAAAACACTACACCCCAGCATGACCCTACACTACACAAACACTACAACACTACCCAAAACCCTAAAACACTACACCCCAGCATGACCCTACACTACGCAAACACTACAACACTACCCAAAACCCTAAAACACTACCCCCAGCATGACCCTACACTACGCAAACACTACAACACTATCCTAAACCCTAAAACACTACGCCCAGCATGACCCTACACTACGCAAACACTACAACACTACCCTAAACCCTAAAACACTAGCCCCAGCATGACCCTACACTACGCAAACACTACAACACAACCCTAAACCCTAAAACACTACCCCCAGCATGACCCTACACTACGCAAACACTACAACACTACCCTAAACCCTAAAACACTACCCCCAGCATGACCCTACACTACGCAAACACTACAACACAACCCTAAACCCTAAAACACTACCCCCAGCATGACCCTACACTAAACAACCACCACAACTCTACACTACACTAACCCAACACTACACTACACAACACTACACTACACAATCACTAACCCACGAAAAAATTAACACAAACCCACTTACCTCTCTCGTCATCGTGGTTTTCACAACGCAAATGCATTTACCATACATGCCTTTAAAACGTAATTCTTTGTAAAGGCATGCGCGATAAATGCACATGCGTTTTGAAAAAATGAGGGATAATGGTATGCGAGGTCAATGACCTTGCGGGATAATGGTATGCGTACTAAAAGTCTGCGGGATAAAAAATGCGGGAAAATGGCTGCAAACCATGATTAGCAGCAGACTTCCCTGGTGAGCACTAGCTTTACTACAGTGATCTAATGAGCAACTAGAGTGCTAACATTCAGAATTTATGGCAAATGTGTGACACATCTGAATGCCTTCTTGATAGAACCAAAGTAGACAAGCATTGAAAATGCAATAGCTCTCGCCCTCGTTTAAGTTAAAGCCATTCTGTTTGTAATGAGGTGGCTTTTTAGCTTTGCTTTTATTAGTGTTTTTAACCCTTTCGCTGCTGATGACGAGCTCAGCTCGTCATCACCCACGGGTGTCGTGTGCTGATGACGAGCTGAGCTCGTCATATCTGCAGCAGAATAGCAATTTGCAGCACAGCGCAAAAATCCCCGCAGCAGCCATGTGGTTAAAACTTTCATGTAAATAACATGCATATGTATGCATATATGTATATGTATGCATGCATTTATATTTATATAGATATGCAGATTATATATGTTTATATATGTATATTACCTACTGGCGATAGCCAGTGGGTATATATAGTTAGGATTTTTTCTCTATGGGATTTCTGAAAATTCTATGTCTAATAACTTTGGCGTTTGTGGACGAAATTGGCTGAAATTTTCAGGAAAATGGCACATTTTGTTTCTGAGCAGCCCCTGAACATTTGGGGGGGTTTCGTCAAGGAGGGGCCGAGAAAAAAGGGGGGTCCCAAAACGCGTTTTTCCCATTCATTTTTCCATAGGGCGGTTGGACTCACTTTTAGCTCGAACGGCTGAAAATATTTACATGAAACTTGGCAAAATTGTAGATATGGTTTGCCCGACGTGCCTTTGCTATGTCTCAATATATGTGCTCCTGTGGATTTTGAGAAATTAACGTTTAAAAAAATATATATATCTGTGACAGCGCTCCGGTTAGCGCCCCGGTTCGCGTACCTGACGCGTAACGGAACTTCGCGAAGCAAAGCTGATTGGCTCTCCGGTGTCTGTCAACATTCTAAACAGTCCGGAGCGGCCGCCATCTTGTCTCTCGGTACGATCGAGAGACAAGATGTGGTGAAAAACGAAGGGGGAAATGAAGGAAAGGGGGCAAGGTAGACCACTCCTGACCCCCTAGGATTGATGAGGGGGATATTAAAGTGCCCCGCGGGGCAAAAAATAATTTTTTTTTTTTTTTGCGATTTTACGCCGTAGAGGCGCGTCCCGGTACGCGAACCGGGCAGCTCACCGGGCAGCTCACCGGGCAGCTAACCGGGCAGCTAACCGGCAGCGTAGCTGTCAACATTGTAAACAGTCCGGAGCGGCCGCCATCTTGTCTCTCGGTAGGTTCGAGAGACAAGATGTGGTGAAAAAAGAAGGGGAAATGAAGGAAAGGGGGCAAGATAAACCCCTCCTGACCCCCTAGGATTGATGAGGGGGATATTAAAGTCCCCCGTGATTTTTCGCGGTAGAGGCGCTTCCCGGTACGCGAACCGGGCAGCTAACCGGCAGCGTAACGGGAGTCCGCCATCTTGTGTTTTTGGAGCGTCCGATTCGCGTACCGGGTAGCGTCCCGGTAAGCGTAACAAGGGGAAAACCAAGAGAAACAGTAAAAAAAAAAATAAGGGAATAGATTTCCAGCAAACTTGGCAAAATTGTAGGGACTGTTTGTTTGATGTGCCTTTGCAAGGCCTCAAGATATGTGCACGTGTGGATTTTGTCTAATTAAGGTTAAAAAAAATATATATATCTGTAAGCGTGCTCCGGCACGCTTACATTACGGGTTTTGTTTGCGCTGCAGAGCCGATACGTCACGGTTATGCGACGCGTCATGAGGCGTCTCACGTGGCTACGTGATACGTCACGTAATAAAGAATATATTTTACAGCTATAGATATTAGCTTTTAAAAAACCAATGAAATTCACTGAAAAAACCATAGGTTATAGACCATATAAAGTTAGGAATTTGCATTTACAAAACCTTGAAAATTCACTGAAAAAACCATAGGTTAGAGACCATATATAGTTAGCTGGACATTTTATTGACATAAAACCAATGAAATTCCATATATAGTTAGTTGCACTAACTATATATCGCGCACCCGCAATCCACTGCTGATGATGTCACATATTACATCATTCATGACATGGTCAGTGACATCACTGATGACATCACTGATGACATCACTGATGACATCTCAAATGACATCACTGATGACATCACTGATGACATCTCAAATGACATCACTGATGACATCATGACACACCAATACCAGTTACTACATTCGCACTCACTGATTCCTACGTCTACACACACATTCACTCATTCACCCATACAATCACTCATACATACAGTCACTCATTATTACAACACTATCATATGCACTCATACACCTATGCAGACACTCACACACTGCCACTCATCCATGGAGTTACTCACACACCTAGTCAGTACTGTAAAGAATCAATCACACTTCCATTTCCTCATCTATACAGTTAAACACAGAACACCATACTTCAGTGACATCACTGATGACATCACTGATGACATCTCAAATGACATCACTGATGACATCTCAAATGACATCACTGATGACATCATGACACACCAATACCAGTTACTACATACGCACTCACTGATTCCTACGTCTACACACACATTCACTCATTCACCCATACAATCACTCATACATACAGTCACTCATTATTACAACACTATCATATGCACTCATACACCTAGTCAGTCCTGTGAAGAATCAATCACACTTCGATTTCCTCATCTATACAGTTAAACACAGAACACCATACTTTTCACACATATACTAACACATACTTACTCTCTTATACAATCACTGATACAAGTACACATTGATATGCACAGAGTCACACACCTCCCAGCCAGCCACACACACACTCAGTCTTCCATACATCCACTCATTCTTCAATATGTAAAACATATTTAAACTTTACAAAAACACACAGACACTAGATGATGTCATCAGTGATGTCATTTGAGATGTCATCAGTGATGTCATCAGTGATGTCATTTGAGATGTCATCAGTGATGTCATCAGTGATGTCACTGACCATGTCATGAATGATGTAATATGTGACATCATCAGCAGTGGATTGCGGGTGCGCGATATATAGTTAGTGCAACTAACTATATATGGAATTTCATTGGTTTTATGTCAATAAAATGTCCAGCTAACTATATATGGTCTCTAACCTATGGTTTTTTCAGTGAATATATATATATATATATATATATATATATATATATATATATATATATATATATATATATATATATATATATATATATATATATATATATATATATATATATATATATATATATATTACCTACTGGCGGTCGCCAGTAGGTATATATAGTTAGGATTTTTTCTCTATGGGATTTTTGAGAATTCTATGTCTAATAACTTTGGCGTTTGTGGACGGAATTGGCTGAAATTTTCAGGAAAATGGAACATTTTGTTTCTGAGCAGCCCCTGATAATTTGGGGGGGGTTTCATCAAGGGGGGGCCGAGAAAAAAGGGGGGTCCCAAAACACGTTTTTCCCATGTTAATTTCCATAGGGCGGTTGGCCTCACTTTTAGCTCGAACGGCTGAATGGATTTGCACGAAACTTGGCAAAATTGTAGGGACTGTTAGCCCAATGTGCCTTTGCTAGGTCTCAATATATGTGCTCCAGTGGATTTTGAGTAATTTAGGTTCAAAAAAAGATATATATCTGGGCGGAGCCTAACCACACATCTGAGCTGATTGGCTGTCAGCACTTCATCCAAGAAGTGTTGGCAGCCATCTTGGGACCAATATACATGATAGCACCTCATTAAAAAGCATTGTAGTTAATAGAGGGTTTTAGGACTTTAGTTACATTATAAATCATTTGTTGATGGTACCATACTCGTTTTAGGAATTGTGGTGGGTTCTAAGGTGATTTTACCATGTGAAAAAACCTTCTGCTGTGATATCATGAATATTGTTTGAAAGAAAACTAATATCTCATGATTTTCCCACAGTGGTTTGGAAGGGGATCTATAAGCTAAACTGAAAGCATATTTTCTGTAAATTCACATTATCTTTCTCAGTCATGTGAAAATGAAGTCTGACATTCTCAGTAAAACATGTACATCCAACAAGGACAGAGACTGTCAGTTGATTCCTTTGTGTTCTACTGCAGCCTCCTAGAGTGTTCTAAAGAACAACTAGAGCGCTAACAGTCCTACTTATTACAAAGGTATGGCACACCTGAAGCCATCTTGATTGGAATAAAGTGGTAACTCTTAAAACATTTAATTGAAAAAGAAACAACATGAGGGGGTATATTTTGCCATAGAAAGTATGATTAGTGCTGCAGAATGAAAAATTAGGGCACATTTTGAGTGACTTCTCAAATCCTTTTCTATTTCATTAAAACATTCTGACATGCAGTCTCCCAAAATGGCCACCAGAGACAAAAGAGCCCAAATGTAGCCCAAATATCACCCAGATGTAGCCCAAGTATAGCCCAATGACAGAATGTCCCAGAGTGTTCTAAAGAACAACTAGAGCGCTAACAGTCCTACTTATTACAAAGGTA
Source organism: Lissotriton vulgaris (assembly GCF_964263255.1). NCBI lineage: Eukaryota > Metazoa > Chordata > Amphibia > Caudata > Salamandridae > Lissotriton > Lissotriton vulgaris. Next base: position 1,200,844,493 of record NC_141694.1, on the reverse strand, counting down.
TGGCACACCTGAAGCCGTCGTGATGGGAATAAAGTGGTAACTCTTAAAACATTTAATTTAAAAAGGAACAAAATGAGGGGGTATATTTTGCCATAGAAAGTATGATTAGTGCTGCAGAATGAAAAATTAGGGCACATTTTGAGTGACTTCTCAAATCCTTTTCTATTTCATTAAAACATTCTGACATGCAGTCTCCCAAAATGGCCACCAGAGACAAAAGAGCCCAAATGTAGCCCAAATATCACCCAGATGTAGCCCAAGTATAGCCCAATGACAGAATGTCCCAGAGTGTTCTAAAGAACAACTAGAGCACTAACAGTCCTACTTATTACAAAGGTATAGCACACCTGGAGCCATCGTGATGGGAATAAAGTGGTAACTCTTAAAACATTTAATTTAAAAAGGAACAAAATGAGGGGGTATATTTTGCCATATGAATTATGATTAGTGATGCAGAAAGAAAAATTAGGGCACATTTTGAGTGACTTCTCAAACCCTCTTCAATTTCATTAAAAAATTCTGACATACAGTCTCCCAAGATGGCCACCAGAGACAAAAGAGCCTAAATGTAGCCCAAATATCACCCAGATGTACCCCAAGTATAGCCCAATAACAGAATGTCCCAGAGTGTTCTAAAGAACAACTAGAGCGCTAACAGTCTTACTTATGACAAAAGTATGGCACACCAGAAGCCATCTTGATTGGAATGAAGTGGTCAGTCTGAAAACACTCAATTTAAAAAGGAACAACATGAGGGGGTTAATTTTGCCATAGAAAGTATGATTAGTGCTTCAGAAAGAAAAATTAGGGATCATTTTGAGTGACTTTTCAAATCCTCTTCTATTTCATTAAAAAAATTCTGACATGCAGACTGAAACATGCACTTTGAATACCAGCAGCAGACGTCGCTGGTGAGCAGTAGCTTTACTACAGTGATCTAATGTGCAACTAGAGTGCTAACATTCAGAATTTATGGCAAATGTGTGACACATCTGAATGCCTTCTTGATGGAACCAAAGTAAACAAGCATTGAAAATGCAATAGATCTCGCCCTCGTTTAAGTTAAAGCCATTCTGTTTGTATGAGGTGGCTTTTTAGCTTTGCTTTTATTAGTGTTTTTTCAACTTTCATGTAAATAACATGCATCTGTATGCATATAAGTATATGTATGCATGCATTTATGTTTGTATTTATATAGATATACAGATGATATATGTTTATATATGTATGTATATATATATATATTCACTGAAAAAACCATAGGCTATAGACCATATATAGTTAGGAATTAGCATTTACAAAACCTTGAAAATTTACTGAAAAAACCATAGGTTATAGACCATATATAGTTAGGAATTAGCATTTACAAAACCTTGAAAATTCACTGAAAAAACCATAGGTTATAGACCATATATAGTTAGGAATTCGCATTTACAAAACCTTATTTTACTCACACAAAACCATTGAAATTCCATATATAGTTAGTTGCACTAACTATATATCGCGCACCCGCAATCCACTGCTGATGATGTCACATATTACATCATTCATGACATGGTCAGTGACATCACTGATGACATCTCAAATGACATCACTGATGACATCACTGATGACAACATCCAGTGACTGTATGTTTCTGTAAAGTTAAAATATGTCTTACATATTGAAGAATGAGTGGATGTATAAGTGTCTGGATGAAGGATTTAGTAGGTGCATGACTGACTGTATGAGTGAGTGATTAAATGTGTCTCACTGAGTGCATGGGTTAGTGACTAAACTGTCTTAATTTGTGCATCATTATGTCTGTTGTTCTGTAAACTGTTGCATGTGTTGATAAGTAGCTATATGAGTAACTATATGGGTTATTGATTGGTTGCCCAAGTATTTGTATGGGAGACTGAGCGTGTGTGTGGGTGGCTGGGAGGTGTATGACTCTGTGCATAGATGTGTGAGCAGTTGATTCACTAGATGTATGGTTTCAAAAGTGCATGTGGAAACAGCTGTATGGGCGGAAGACTGTGTGCATGAGTGTATTGGTGAGTGAATGGATATCTCAGTGCTACATGTCAAAGTAAGTACATATGTAAAACACAGTACATGTGAGAGTTGACATATATAAATAACTGTGCATAAGAGCCAGTGAATGTGTGAGTGGCTGTATGGATCATTGTGAACTTGTATCAGGGATTGTATAAGAGAGTAAATATGTGTTAGTATATGTTTGAATAAGTAAAGTTTCTATAACTGTATAGTTGAGGAAATGGAGGTGTGATTGATTCTTTGCATGACTGACTAGGTGTGTGAGTAACTCCATGGATGAGTGACAGTCTGTGAGTGTCTGTTTACACTGATTGTATCTAAGGTTATATTAGAGTCTGAAGAGGTTCATCGTATTATCACATGAATGATATCATCAGTGATGTGATTAGTAATGTCAAATGAGATGTCATCAGTGATGTCATCAGTGATGTCATTTGAGATGTCATCAGTGATGTCATTTGAGATGTCATCAATGATGTCATCAGTGATGTCACTGACCATGTCATGAATGATGTAATATGTGACATCATCAGCAGTGGATTGTGGGTGCGCGATATATAGTTAGTGCAACTAACTATATATGGAAATTCAATGGTTTTGTGTGAGTAAAATAAGGTTTTGTAAATGCGAATTCCTAACTATATATGGTCTATAACCTATGGTTTTTTCAGTGAATATATATATATATATATATATATATATATATATATATATATATATATATATATATATATATATATATATATATATTGTACTAGTAAGCAACTGTTGTTGTACTCGTCTCTAAATTAGACAGACAGTGCCACAAAGTGGCAGACTGTCATAAGTGTCGGTGTTGACAATTAAGTGCCATTGCTGACCACCAGAAACCACCAACTCAAATTAAGCACTGTCTTAAACCCTGCTCCCCATAATGAACAGCATCCTGTTTTCATCAGTAGGCTGTGTTTTGGTGTGTCACTCCAAGGTCCCTCTGAATGGAGAAATAATAAGAAGGTTGCAAGGTGAACTTGATAACAGTCGTGTTCAGGCTTCTGCAGCCCAGCAATGAAGTTCAAACCCCGCTTGAACACACCTTTTAAGATCCATTTCCTACCTCCTTCGAACCAGGGATCACTGTGGAAAGCATGTCTTTTTACATTTGTCCTTGCATGCCCTTGTGTAAAAGAGTTATTGAAAGCCTGGGGTTCTCTTCCCAGCTCTGGACTTGTGCCTTTTGTAAATTAGAAAATTTAACTTTTAAAATGTAACCCTTCTCAATCTCATCTCCCCCAAATATTTTTAAATGGTGCCTTTTATTATCCATCATGATCAGCAACAGGAAAACGGTTAAGGAAATGTTGGTAGAAACGAGATTAACGCATTGTGTGCTTAATGGTAGAAACTATTTTCACTAAAACCCTGTTCGGAGTGATTATGGCTTGCACTTTATTTGTATTTTAGCCTCACTTTTTGTACCTCGCTTCTCATTCTGTTTTTTTGTATGTTGGGTAAATTAATGTGTAGACAAAGACACAAGTGGCCGAATGCCTAGCAACAAAACAAAAAAAAACGATTGGCCTATTTGGGACAGGCAGAAGTTCAAGTATAGCACATCGGAGTCTTTATATGGCAGAAGTTCAAGTATAGCACATCGAAGTCTTTATCTATCTCTTTCTTTAGCTATGTGCACGCTTTGGAGATGGCCTAATGACTACGGCGGTGGACCTCGAATCTTGGGAACTGGGTTCGAGGCTCAGTAACGACAGCTGAACATCTTGTGATTCTGGGTATATCACGTATTCTCCCCGTGCCCAAAAAAATGAATGTGATCTTATGTAAGTCAGCTAGTGCTCTGTAAAGCGCCCTGATAACTGATACCTTCGGGTCAAGTTCGCGCTATATAAAACTCCTTAAAATTAAATGAGGGATAAACACAAAATATGTTTTTTTTTCTTATTTTATATTTTAGAAAGAATGCAAAGTATAATTTAAGCCAGTGAGATTTTCACGGTTCTGAAGGTGCAATTTGTTTCCAAAGATAATAAGAAGGTGCAAAAAATAAATAGTAAAGTCGACTCTAGAAATATGAATTCATGTCGGAAAATAGCTGTACAAGGACTTATCACATGTAAATGATTCCACTATGCAAACCTTAAAGAGTGCAGCATTTCTGAAACTAAAATATTCTTCCTTGCACTGCATTCAAACAAAATTGTCAACTCCATTTACCAGATGCATGCTTCTACCACTGCGAGGAAACTAAATTCCAACAGTGATCTCACATTTTGCATCTCACGAGGAGGCTTTGAAATGCAAAGAATTCGTGCACATCAAAAACGATCCTGCTTCAGCCATTTGCTGTAATTTAATCATTTAGATCAGAGCGCCTCTGAGTGGGGTCACCGAGAGGTCACAAGGAGTTTAGGCGCAGCGGGCAACGAATACGTTCCCGTAATTTAATGCGGTATACTATGAGGTGGGATCCATTTTAGGGCATTCCAGTGGACATCATCATCTGGATTTTAATTCTTTTTGTTTGGGTTGCACTGCGGAAAATTAAAAGAAGATGTAGCACCTGATTGAAGTGTATGGGATAGCCTGCTTTAGATGGTCAGGCATTGTTTCAGAATTATCTAAATTTCAAGGGTATCTTTGCATAAAGGCTTCTGTGGGTTTCTTTGTTTGTGCTACACCAACCTTTCCTAACCTTCCTTGGAATATGAGATATTAGGTGGCCTACATGTAAAGTGGGAAGGTGTAACTGTGGCCTAAGCAGCCAGACAGATGGACAAAGCAGGAATTTATTTTGACATAGTAGTGATTTACTTTGAAGTGTGCAGCTGCTCAATTGCACACTTCCAGTGCCTATTTCGTGTGTTTTACGCCCACCACAGCCAGAGTCGAGTTATCTTTCTACTATGCGCAGAAAGCATGCGTAGAGTTTGTTCAGCTGGTGTAATTTTTCTGAAAGGGCCTGGGGTTCTGCAGTTAGGGAGACCTGGAGGACGCCTAAAAATTGAATCGCGGCATGAAAGGAAGGATGAGGTAACTGACTGTGGCTGTACCAAATCCGGGATGATAGGAGATATTTGTAGAGAAATATTTGGGTGTGCCACTGCTGGGAGTTTTGATGTGTGCACAAATGCTCTGGAAGGTTCCAACGATCAGACGAGTTAAGGTCTGTCGATACGGCACCAGTAGCTTCACATGCAGGAGTTTTATTTTGCTGCTTTTATGTAGGGTTCAAAGAGAAAGAAGATCTCCGTTAGCGAGGACGCTGAACAGCCATGTGACTCCCCTGCTAAGGCTCCAATGCCCACATGCATCATTGAGAATTGCATTCGCAAACGGTGCGAATCGCAATTTCCGGCCGTTTGCGAATGCAATTCTCAAATTTGGGATGCATTCATGCTTTTCGCAATTTTAGGAATCGCAACCATGTTGCGATTTCTAAAATTGTGATTGCATTTAAGAAATCGCAATTTGAGATTTCTTAAATGCAATGCATGAACATTTTTAATTTGCGAATTCGCAAATAGGAAGGGGTAAATTAGCATGAAGTTGACCTTCATGCTAATTTGCGAAAACTTTCAAAAATGCACAAAAAGTTTCATGTTACACACACACACGTCCTTGGGACATGTGTGTGTGAAACTTGCACTTAAAGTTACATTTCAGGGGTGCAGGGGGTGGTCCTTTGGACCCCCCTCTGCACCCTTGAAAATGCATTCACAAATTACGATTCGCAAAATGCTAATCGCAATTTGTGAATGCCTTCCTATTCGTTCCTATGGGCCTCTTGGCCCATAGGAATCAATTGGAAGGGATTCCTTAATTGCGATTCGCAAATTGTGAATCGCAATTAAGGAATTTTTGGAAAATCGCAAATAAAAATGTGATTTTTTGATGCATAGCAATTTGTGATTTCTTAATTGCGCTTCCTTAATTTTCCCAATTAAGAAATCGCAAATGCTAACTTTGATGCATGTGGCCGCAAGGGCCCTTCAGGCTAGAAGGTCTGCAACAAGGCTAGCTCTTAGCCACTGGCAGGCAGATTCTTTGGTCTTACCTACACTGCTTCACCAGGTGCAAGGTGCAGAAGTCATGGAAAAGTTGGAGTAACCCAGACCCAATCACTTATGGTTAGGCAGTGAGTGGGGAAAGCTCTGTCCGTCACCACTGTTAGGGTTAGCATCCCTGGTGGGTCAGTTAACGTACTGTGTGAGAATGTTGGCTCAGCTTTAGGCTTTAGAACGAATGATACACTATAAATTTGAGACTCATGTTTGGGCAGGAGTTGAGTGGGTCACATTACTTTCAAGAAAAATCAGGGGCTCTGCTACAGTAATGCTTACATGGCTATAGCAACTAGAAACTATGGGAATAAGGAACGGCAGGTCATGTGCCGGTAAATGGGTTATTACCATATCTTCTTTTAGCGATGTCTTTTCATCAACGGTGTCTATTGACTTATTTCCCCTGCACTTTCGTACACAGACGATGCAGCTTTAATCACATGCTCTGGCAGACGCCTTCAGCATCTTTTTGTCTTTTTTATAGATTATATGGATAATCTGGACCTATTAAACCAATTTTTAATAAATCACATGTCATGGTCTTGGGCCATCAGAATGCTAAAACCTCTATTTTTTCTGTACCTGACCAGGTTTTAAGCATGGTGGACACTTTTACTTACCTAGGGATTTTGAGAGACTCTGGTCTTAGCTGGCAGCCGTTGCTGAAAAACAATACAGCGTTGTTTCAAGAGTGCTATTGCTAGTTTAAATGATTTTTCTTCACGCTTGGGCCACAAGCCAGTAAAAACCCTGTTATTTTTATTTTATTTGCGGAGTTTTATAAAGCGCTGACCTGACCAGTGGGTATCGGTGCGCTTTACATCAGTTACAGAGCCTGTTAAACACAAATACAATGATGTCGGACAATCCCGTAATACAAATACTGATAGGTCACAATGCCAGAAAAGATCCGGTTAGAGGACTAGCTGGCGTAGAGTCAGGGCGGAGTGAGGAGTCGATTTCAGCGCACCAACAGCTCCTATCGGTGCACTAGGGATTGATCAAGGAACAGGATTTTGAGCTGGCTTTTGAAATTAGCAAAGGAGGGAATAGTTCTGATGTGGGGAGGGATAGTGTTCCAGATTTTGGGTGCGTTTCCGGCAAAGGACCTGGCCGAGGTATTTTGTTTTCGAGCTTTCAGTGGTATGAGTAGTAGGGTGTTTGAGCTTCTGAGGTTCCTGCCCTGTCCTAATTTTTTGAGTTTGGCCGCCAGGTATTCGGGTTTGCCGGTGTGTAGGGCTTTGTGTGTGAGGCAGGCTGTTCTGAAGTTAGCCTGCATTTCTACTGGGAGCCATTTGAGTTCTCTGAGTGCCGGTGAGATGTGCTCATATTTCTTGAGTCCAGTGACAATTCTGGCAGCGGCATTGAGAGTAGTTTTAAGGGGAGTGTTAGATCTGGGGGTCTCTAGTTGGTAGAGGTAGGTACCAATGTCCAAATAGGGACCCTTGCTTCTAGTCAGCGCAAGGGGAATGCACTCTTTAGATAACCCCTGCTCACCCCCTTGGTAGCTTGGCACGAGCAGACAGGCTTATCAAAGGCTATGTGTAAAGTATTTGTACCAACACTCACAGTAACCCAGTGAAAGCACCACAATTGGAATCCACACCAGTTTAGAAATATAAAGTATCTTTATCTAGACTACACAAGACCAAAACGACAAAAATCCAACATACACAGTTCAGGAAAAAGTCTTTAAAAGAGTTCTAGGGTTTGCATCAAAATAATTCACAGTTGCCTAACGTTTAGCCCAAAGTACCTGTAGATGCGACAAAAGTTCCAAATGGAAGCTGCAGAGTTGAAAAACAAGCGATGCGTCGCTCCTGAAACCCTGGGGAAGCGATGCGACAGCCCAGCTGGACGCAGCAGGCGTGTTGCGATGAATCTGGTCTGTATGGGAGGGATGCGATACCTTGTATGGATTCCGGTGCGCAGGTTTGGTAGGAAGCATCTTGCACAGGCAGGATGCGAGGATCTTGGGGACAGCTACGATCTAAGGTGCGGCAGCGATGTGCGTCGCAGCGCCGATCTTCTCCTCTCGTGGCCCCTCGATGCGATGGCTCTGTGATGATGTTCGCAGCGACGTGATGCGGTCTGTAAGCAAGCGATGAGAAGATCTCACCCAGCGACGACAGGCTCTGTGAAGATACTCGCAGCGACATAAATCTTTCCGCACAGGGGCGATGCGTTCCGCAAGCGAACGATGCGTTGGTTCCTGCAGCGGCAACAGGCGCTGCGATGATCTCAATCTTTGCGGCGGAGGGAATTTCCTTGCACTGTCGGGGATACACTCGGCAAGCTAGCGATGCGTGAAAATTGCAGATTGTCTTCTTTTCTCCTAGTCCAGCTCCCCAAACAACAGGCACAAATTCCAGAGGCCCCACAATTGGATCAAGCGTTCTAGGAAGGGCAGAACTCCCTTAGCAGAGTTCAGGGTGAAGCTGGGGGTGAAGTCCTTTTGTTTCTGCGACTTCTTAAGAGGAGGCCAGCTCTCCTCGGGCCCTTGGAAATCTTTTCAAGCAAGGGGACACAGCACACAGCAAAGTCCTTCCCCTCTCCTTGGCAGCAAAGCAACTGCAGGTCAGTCCACAAGCACACAGCATGACAGTTCTTCTCCTCCAGTCTTCTAGCTTTCTCCTTGGCAGAGGTTCCTTCTTGATTCCAGGATGATCTAATTTTCTGTAGTCTGGGTAGCCCTTTGTATACCAGGTTTTCCTTTGTTCTCTGGAGGCAGAGAGGCATTGGCTTAGTCAGAACCAGTTCTGGTCAGTCCTGGAGCACTTTGTTTTCCTGAGTTCTTCTTTTCTTTCAGAAAGAGGGGCAGAGTCGTCAGCCGCCCAGCAGGACATGGAGCCAGCATTGTGGAAGGCAGGCACATCCCTATCCAGGCCCAGATGCTATCCCCTCCCACCACTCAAGATGCAGATGGAGCTTTTCAGCCGAGGGATGGCTCACTCAGCCTCTGGGTGCCACCCAGCCCCTGTCACTCACAAACAGTCAATTCACAAACAGGCCAAGGCACACAGAAAGGGCAGACAAGAGAACAGTCACTTTCCAAAAGGGCAGTTCTCAAACGCAGGATTTAAAAAACATCCTTCCTAAAAGATGTGTTATTAAATTCTGAGTTCAGGGAACTTTTATTTTCTATCTTGCTCCTATGGGAAGATATGCAGTTAAACATTCCCCATTATAGCTTATGGCCAAGATAGCCCTCTTGTTAGACCTGACATCATTGGCGTGAGTCTCCCTTCCATTTTTGACGGATTGCCCCCTCTGTTATGATATGTTTTTGCTGGTATTATGCTTTGGGCACTGTGTCACTGCTAGTCAGTGCCACAGTGCAAGTTCTCTCTATGTTAAATTGATATACTAATTGGTTATTCCATGATTGAGGTACAGTGCACCATGTGTGCCCAGGGCTTGTAAATCAAATGCTGCTGGTGGGCTTGCAGTACTGGTTGTGCCACCCACAAAAGCAGCTTGTAAAGTGTGTCTCAGGCCTGCCATTGCAAGGCCTGTGGGCAGTCTAGCACTGCCATGTCAACTTGGCCAAGTGCACCCACTTGCCAGTCCTTAAACCTTCCCTTTGCTTCATATTAGACAACCCTATGGTAGGCCCAAGGGCGGCAGGGTGCATTGTAAGTATAAGGTAGGACATGCTCTGATGTGTGTAGCATGTTCCTATAGTGAATTACAGCTATTTTCGTTTTTCACTATTGAAGGCTACCTGTTCTCCATAAGCCAGAATGGGCAGTTAAATTATTACATTCTTATAATCCTAACTGACTCAGGGAATGTGGTAGAAATTCAAATTTAGTATGCCTGAACTCAGAAAAATAAAATATATCTTTTAGTAAAGTTGGTTTAAATATTCTGTGTTTGGAAATACCACTTTTAGAAAGTAGGTATTTTCCTGCCTAACTATCCAGACCTACCTCTGCTGGGTTGTGTATTCCATTTCTGGGTTTGTGAGTGACATGGCTGGGGAATTCCAGGAGACAGACTGGGGCAGTCCAGTGGTGAATAGAGAGACCTGCCTCTAGATGGGAGGGATGAGTTGCACCTGGGACTTGAAAAGGGCTGGGCCTTCCCTCTACAATGCTGGCTTCACCCCCTGTGGTTTGTCTGATGTGACTGCCCTGCACTGTGAAAGGAGAGGAGGAATCATGTCAACAGAATGCTCCAGAGCTGCATCTTCCCTCCCCTGTGCTGGCTCCACCTCCTGTGGGGCGGCTGATGTCTCTGCCCTGCACAGTGAAAGGAAGAAGAGAGTCATGTAAACAAAGTGCTCAGGAACTGGTTTGGACTAGGTAGAGGCCTCTCTGCCTTCAGAGAACAAAGGATTTTGGGGTATAAATATTGGGACCCTGATCCCAAGAAATTAGACCACTTCTGGACAAGAAACCTTTCTGCCAAGGAGAAGAACCAAGGAAGCTGCAGGGGTTTTGACTGCCCCCCTGCCAGTGTGTTGTTTGCTGGGTTGGCCTGCAGTGGTTGCTTCATTACCAAGGGAAAGGGGAAGGAACTTTGTAAGGACTTTCAGCTATAGAATATTCTCCAAGGGCTTGAACTGTGCTTGCCTCCTGCTGAAGTCTCAGGGACAAAAGACTTCAACTCCAGCTCCCTCCTGATTTTCATTGCTGGGAATTCTTATTCCAGACATGTGCTTGCCACCGGCAGCTGAAAGCGCGACGCATCGAGAAGAAGTGTGTCGCTGCCGCAGCTGAAATCATTGCAACGCCAGAGAAGCGAGCCTTCGCCGCATCTCCCTGGAAGCGTGTGTTCGTCCAAGCTGCCTGCTGTCGCATCACCGGAGAAGCATGTTGCCATTGAGAGAGTCGACATCGCATCACCGGAGAAGCATGTCGCAGGGCCTGTCACAACTCCAGAGTACAGAGTCGTTGCAAGGATGCCAGGATATCATCGCATCATTGAAAAAGGCCACCGAGACATTGACCTACAGTGGCAGGTAATTGAACATCTCAGACTCCCTACCAGAGGTGGCAACATAAACTTACTTCTAAACCGAGCTGAATGTAAATGGATCTCACTTGTAGACTCTGTAAACAGGGGCCTCAACACCTTTGATGAGTGGAATAGCACGGTAATCACTTGAACCTCTATTCAGACTTCCTGAATCTGACCTATGCCTAAGCTTCATGATATCTGAAACTGCCAGTTTAATTATGGAATCCCACTTAGGCACTAATTACCTTTGTTCAACTGATCCTGCCGCCCATCGGTGCGGTTTTCTTGCAATTACTCATGCCTCTCTGCGCCTTTAACCTTTGATGTGTATTCACTATGCATTTATAACCTATGTTATTTTACTGTGACCTTGATTGCTTAACAATACGTGTTCTTGTTCGTGATTACATCTCCCTTAATCATAAGTCTACAGCGCAGTGCTCCCTCCCCTTCCCCCACCCACCCCACGCCCCCTCCCACCACTCCACGTTACCAGACCCCGCCCCGGGTGTAGTTCTCTCTCCTATTCCCCTCCCCCCCTCGTTCCCACGCCCCCTCATACCTTGTGGCCCCGCCCCTCCCAATGGTTACTTCCTGGTTTCCTCTGACAACCGCATTCAACCCGTGTTCCTTCACTGGAACCCATCACCACGGATTCATTCGGCTCCAGCGCCAGATTAACTCAGGTAAACTGCCTACCCCTTACCGATCCACCGCCACATCGGAGGCAATTTACTAGTCCATTAATGCCCGACATCTCTCACCACGTCCTAACCCAGACTCTCTTTCCAGACGCCGCACCGGCTCGATACGTTGAGACCTGGACCACCGGCCAAGATCACTGCTTCACCTCTGATCGCCTGGACCCACAATCATTGTACGACTGACCCCCCATCACTGTCAGCGTTTATTGACTTCAGGTACACAACCGCTACCCCTCACCATCCTATCCCCCGTCCTCCACCTTAGCCCATCTTTCCTTACTCACACGCTAAGTAATTGCATGCGCCCTACCACCGCCCACACTGATAGGCCCTTTATTAAACTGGCTCTTCCACTCCTTGTGAATTGCCCTACCACTCGGCTCACACTCGCGCCCTTTAATTAGGCTACCTCCTTTCCATGCCCGATCTCTTAATTTAACTGTATCCCCATGCAGCACTTCAAATCATCGCCAACCCTGTCCTGAAGAGGATCCCAAATCACCGAGGATCGAAACGCCGTCGACAAACACAGCGCGATTTCTTGGCGTATTATCTCTAGGCTCATAACTGTGTTAAAATTTAAACATTGTAATCATGTATATTCAATGTGGAGCCTGTTTCTGATTATTCCCAATCACTTTGCGCCGACCACGCTGTTCACCACGTTCACTTGCGTCGTCACTTTCACTTTGTTATCACCTTGTCACCAAGTGTCATTTGGGTTGCTTCATGAATGTTTTCATGTACAGTGCTGCTTTTTAACTGTGCTTCCCATTTCTAACAAGTTGGTGATTAATAACCATCTCACAAATGTATTGAGACTCCTTGTGGTTCTTTCCTTGTAATACTTATTGTATGCATTTTTCAAACTGTCTTTGACATTGATACCTATTGGGACACTGTACCCTATATAAAGGATATCATCGCAACATCATTGCATCGCCGCATCAAGGGCGCTATCTTCTCGCATCGCAACCGAATCATCGCATCGTGGGGCCATCTTGCGCACCGCAGCGGGCTGAGAATCTACGGATCACCTCCGCACTGGTAAGGTTCACGACGAGTTCCCTACTCTGCACAAGTATTGAGGCAGGACGCAACAGTTCCCCCAGGTCACGGAACCGACGCATCTCCCCTTTTGCGAGCCTTTTGTTCACTTTGCATTACGCATCCAGGTACTTTGTTGAGAACTTTGTCGCATTTACCAACAACTTGAACTAAGAAACTTTAATCATCTTTTAAGCAATCTTAAGTGTAATATTGTGGATTTTTGCCATTTGTGGTCTTGTGTTTAAGTCTATATAAAGAATACTTATTTTTATAAAACCTGTGTTGTGTCCATCTGTAGTGTTTTCACTGTGTTACTGTGTATATTCACAAAGGCTTAACACGCTGCCTCTGAGATAAGCCTGTCTGCTCGTGCCAAGATACCAAGGGGGTGAGCAGGAGTTATTAATGAGTGTAATCCCCTTATCCCTACTTAGAAGTAAGGGTCCCTATTTGGACAAAGGTGAATACCATTGCCAACTAGAGATCCCCAGATCTAACACCTCTCAATAGTGAAAAACAAAAATGGCTGTAATCCACTACCAGAGCATGTCACACACACTAGCGCATGCTCTACCTTTCATATACATAGCACCCTGCCCAGGGGGGTACCTTGGGCCTTCCATAGGGGTGACCAATGGGTATAGAAAGGGAAGGGTTAGGCCTGGTCAGTGTGGGCACTGGCCAGGTCATCATGGCAGTTATCAACTACACACAGGCACTGCGGTGGCAGGCCTTAGACACCATTTTAGGGCCGCTCATGTGGGTGGCACAATCAGTGCTGCAGGCCCACTAGTAGCATTTGAATCACCAGCCCTGGCACACTCAGTGCACTTTACTAGGGACTTCCTGGTAACGCAAATATGCCAATCATGGATTACCAATCACAATAACAATTTACCTAGGGAGCACTTGCATTTTGACACTGTTCAGCAGTGGCAAAGTGCTCAAAGCATCTAAACCAACAACATCGAAATCCAGCACAGCGTTAAAAATACAGGAGGTAGAGGCAAAAAGTCAGGGGAAACCACCCAAAGATGCCAGGTCTAACACGTGCCCCTCCAGCTAAAAGTGGAGAGAAGTACCCACCCTCTTGGGAGTTCTCTTTACTAACGGCGGAAAAACCTGGACAGACCATCAGCATTGGCGCGTTCTGTACCAGGGCGGTGTTCCACCGTAAAGTCCATTCCCTTTAGGGAGATGGACCACCTCAACAGTTTTGGGTTCTCACCCCTCATTTGCATCAACCATCTGAGGGGCCTGTGGTCTGTCTGAACCCGGAAGTGAGCCCCAAACAAGTAGGGCCTCAGCTCAGAACACAGCAAAAGCTTCCCTTTTAATCACACTCCACCTCTGTTCCCTGGGAAGTAGCCTCCTACTAATGAAGGCTACAGGTTGGTCCGAGCCCTCATCGTTGATCTGTGAGAGTACTGCTCCCACACCATGCTCTGAAGCATCTGTCTGCACTACAAACTCACTGGGGAAATCAAGCGCCTTGAGCACAGGGGCTGTGCACATGGCAGTCTTCAGGGCATCAAGGGGGCAACAATGGTGCCATATCCCTTGACAAACCTTCAGTAATACCTGGTGAGACCTAAAGAGGCTCTCACCTCTGTCTAGGTCTTGGATGGCTCCCAAGCCAGAGTTGTATCAATCTTCGCTTGGAGGGGGGCCACCTGACCACTCCCTACCTGGTGTCTCAAGTACACCACAGATACCTGCCCTATCTGGCACTTACTGGCCTTGATAGTGAGGCCTGCCCCTTGCAGAGCCTTCAACATTTTGCAGAGACGTTGCAAGTGTTCTTCCCACGTGGAGCTGGACACAGCAATTTCATCCAGGTATGAGGTGCTGAATTCCTCCAGCCCGGACAGTACCTGTTTGACCAGTCTCTGGAACATAGCCGGGTCGATCTTCAACCTAAAGGGCATGACACAGAACTGGAAGTGCCCCTCTGGCGTTAAAAACGCAGACCTCTCCTTGGCCCCCTCAGTTAAGGAAATCTGCCAGTACCCAGATGTTAAGTCAAATGTACTGAGGTACTGGGCAGCTCCTAATCGATCCACAAGCCCATCAGCACTGGGGATGGGGTGTCCGTCAGTCTTGGTGACCACATTGAGCCTACTGTAGTCCACACAAAATCAACGTTCTGTAACAGCACCGGGCGCAGCAGCTTTTGGTACTAAGACCACTGGGCTAGCTCAGGGGCTGCTGGAGGGCTCAATCATCCCTAGCGCCTACATCTTGGAAACCTCTTCCTTGATGCTGGCCCTGACCTTGTCAACTACCCTGTAGAAATGATGCTTCACAGGTAGACTATCTCCAGTGTCCACATCATGGACGTACCAATTGGTGATACCTGGGATCAGGGAGAACAGGGAGGCGAAATGACCCAACACTTGGCGACAGTCCTTCTGCTGTTCTGGGGTCAGGGTGGGTGAGAGGACCACACCATCCACTGACCCGTCTTGCTCCTTGGCTGCCAGGAGGTCAGGGAGAGGACCACTATCCTCTTCCCTTCCTGCATCTGTGGTAATGAGCATTGTCACTTCAAACCTCTCAAAGTGGGGTTTGAGGCGGTTCACATGTAAGACTCTCAGGCGTTGCCTGGGAGTCTGCAAGTTAACCACGTAGGTTACTTCACTCTTGCGCTCCACCACCTCATATGGGCAAGTCCACTTGTCTTTGAGTACCCAAGGCTCCACTGGTGCCATCACCCACACTTTCTGCCCAGGTTAAAATTCGACCAGAGCGACATTCTGATCGTACCATCTTTTCATTTCTTCCTGGCTGGCTTCTAGGTTCTCCTGAGTGAGCTTCCTGAAGTGCTGTGTCTGTTTGCGGAAGGCCAGCATATAGCTGAACACATCCTGGGGTGTTTTCCCGGGGAATTTCTCCTACCCCTCCTTCACCAGGGTGGCCATACAGAAGCTCAAAGGGACTGAACCCTAAGGACTTCTGAGGCACCTCCCTGTAGGCAAACAACAGGCATGGTAAAAAGACGTCCCACTTCCATCTCATAGGCTCTGCCAGGTCCATAATCATACCTTTCAGAGTTCGGTTGAACCTTTCACCCAACCCGTTTCCTTGAGGGTAGTAAGGAGTGGTGAACTTATAAGTTACCCCACACTCCTCCCACAGAGACTTCATGTACCTAGAGAGGAAGTTGGTGCCCCGGTCAGAGACCACCTTTCTGGGGATCCCCACACAGGAAAAGATAACCATCAATGCACGGCCCACCACGGGTGCTGTGATTGTCCTGAGTGGGACAGCTTCCGGGTAACGGGTGGCATAGTCCACTAAGACCAGTATGAACCTGTTGCCTAAGACAGTCTTGGGGTCCAGTGGCCCCACAATGTCGATGTCCACCAGCTCAAAAGGGGTGCTCATCACAGGTAAGGGTTGGAGGGGTGCCTTGCACTTTCCTCCACTTTTGCCACTTGCCTGACAAGTCTGGCAAGTCCAACAGAATGTACCGACATGCTTCTTCATCTGGGGCCAGAAGAAGTGGGTGACAAGCCTTTGGAAGGCCTTGTCTTGCCCCAGTTGTCCTGCGAGAGGTACATCATGAGCCAGACCCATTAGGAAGGCCCTGAAGCGATCTGGTACAACCAGCACATGGGCTGCACCGGGCTCAGTGACCTTATGCTCACTATAGAGTAACCCATCTTCCCAGTAAATGAGATGATCTTTGGACTCTCCACTTGCTGCCTGGTCTGCAACCTGCTGCCGCACACCAATGATAGAAGGGCATTCTATCTGTGCTTTGCAGAACTCTTCCCTGGAGGAGCCCCCTACTTGCTGCCAATGGGTCAGCTCAGGTAGGTCCCCCAGTACAGCCAACTGTTCCCCTGCAGGTTCCAGGGCATCATCCTCAGGTTCTGCTACTTCCTGGACCGTGGGAATGGCTGGGGCTGGTTTCCCATGCCCACTGCCCCTTCTCTTCCTGGCAGGCTCCTGGGCCACTGTTTCAGGATCCAGGTCTGCTGAATCACCCCTACTGGCTGCCATAGACTGTGTGGTCACACAGATCCACTCAGGTACCCCCTTCCATGGGGAACTCTCCAGGTCATTTCCTAGCAGACAGTCTACAGGCATGGATGGACTCACAACAACCTTCAAGAGACCTGAGACCCCCCTCCACTCAAAGGGAACCTGCACCACCTTGCAGAAGTGCACCAAGTCGTTAGCTACAACTATTGGGAGAAATACATTGGGAATGACCTGCTCTTCAGACACCCACTGACACCTTACAGATGTCACACTGGCTCCTGTGTCTCTCAGAGCCTCCATCTTCCTCCCATTGATGGTCACCCACTGCCCATATTTCTTAGTGTTTGGGACAGGTAGGTTTCATGGACTGTCTCTTGGTCTCCTAAAGAGACAAGGGTCATTACTGCTAGTCCCTCCCCCTCACTGGACATTAAATCCCCTCCCAAAGCTACACTCACTAAACTCAGTGTTAGAGCACCAGTGGGTGCTGGAGGTGTCTTGGGGCAACTAGGGGCAATGTGTCCCACCTCTTTGCAGTGATAGCAGGTAGGGGGGCACCTCATGTCCTGCCTGCCCCTAGGGGGCCAAGTTGGTCTAGGTTTTTGGGGGTTGGGACTCCTTTCCCTGGGAACTGTTTTGGGGTCATTGAGAGAACTCGTTTTGGTTACCCTTGTCCCCCCACTCTTCTGCTGGGGACCCTGCCTACCTTTGGCTGTGGTACCCACAATTCCTCTGTGGACCCTGGTTCTGGTCCAGTGGTCCGCCTCCTTAGCAAGCTCAATGGGGTCCGTCATCTTGCTGTCTAAAAGATGATGGCGCAGCTCTGGAACAGATAGAATACTCAAGTGCTCCCAACTAATTAATTGCAACAACCCTTTATAATCAGTTACTTTGCTGCCCTTCATCCAGCCTTCCAATGCACGCGAGTACAGATTCACACACTCCATCTTAGTCTTAGACTCTTTCTTCTTGGAGTTCCTAAACTTAAGCCTATACTGCTCTGTAGTAAGTCCATACCTGAGACACAGGGCCTCCTTCATATTGGGATAGTCATGGTACTTGCTAATTGCTAATTCTAAGGGCTCTAGAGCACTCCTCCCAGAAGCCTCAAAATGTTTCCACAGGCCTGCCCCCCAATGCTGTTTAGGCACACCATTCATTCTCAAAGCAATCTCATACGAGGTAAACCAGGCATAGATATCCTCACTCCTATTATAATTTTCTATCAAATCCTTGGAGATGTATACTTTACCCCCCTGCACTGGCTTTGCGCTGCCACCATTTGAACTGGAATCCACCTGCTTGGCCTTGATATCCAGTTCTCTAATGCTCATCTCATGAGCTAAAAGCAATCTCTTTTCTTCTGGGGCACGAGCTTTCTTGCTCTCCTCTGCCTCTTTTCCACTTCCAATTGCTTCAACTTTTTCCTCATGACTTCCACTTCATGGTTTCTCACTCTTTGATTCTCCTCTAACTCTTCTGGAGTAAGAACTCTACTGGAATGGTTATTGCCAGGCCTTGAGCCTGGATTGCTTACAGGCAACTCGTGGGGTTGAAAACCATCACTTCCACTTGCATCATTTCCCTCTTGGGCCTCCCACCAGGCCTTCAAGGCTCTCTGCAGCTCATCCTTCCTAGAGCTGTTTTTCATTGGGCAAACAAGATCTTTGCAGAATTGTTTAAGCTGCTCCACTTTGTATGAATACAGATCCTCAATGTGAAACTCCAATTCTGCCCCTTCACTTGCTGCCTTCCCCTTTAGAGACATGATGCTTTTGAAGAGTTACTCAAAAATAGAATAAAAAAATCAAAACATGGTATGTGGTTGCATAGTGGTCTGCACAAAACTAGTGATGTACACACAAGTTCAAATCCTCACCGCTGACCTCCAATGTTAGATCTGGGGGTCTCTAGTTGGTAGAGGTAGGTACCAATGTCCAAATAGGGACCCTTGCTTCTAGTCAGGGCAAGGGGGATAAACTCTTTAGATAACCCGTGCTCACCCCCTAGGTATCTTGGGACAAGCAGACAGGCTTATCAAAGGCAATGTGTAAAGTATTTGTACCAACACTCACAGTAACACAGTGAAAACACCACAAATGGACTCCACACCAGTTTAGAAAAATAAAGTATCTTTATCTAAACTATTCAGAAAAGGGGGTGGTAATGAACAGAGTGTCTGAAATAAGCAGACGACTCATACCCAGTCCAAAGATCAGGGCTTGATCCATCACCGTTATTTAGCTCACTGCACCATCCCAGCTCAGAACCTGGCTATATGCAAATCAGTCTGTCCCTGGCCCAGTGCATCATGGGAACAGGGCAGACTAAACTACCAAGCCAATTCTTCACCAGAAAGGAGAAAAGCTTCCGGGGACCGGTTTCTGGCATTTCAGCCGTCGTCGGCCCGGCTTGCTTGAATCCTGATGGTGCAGTGAGCAAGGGACTCATGTCTGAGTATACCCTGCCACGCCTATAGTGGCCAAAAACGATTCAGAAAAGGGGGTGGTGATGAACAGAGTGTCTGAATTAGGCAGACCACTCTTACCCAGTCCAAAGATCAGGGCTTGATCCATCACCGTTATTTATCTCACTGCACCATCCCAGCTCAGAACCTGGCTATATGCAAATCAGTTTGTCCCTGGCCCAGTGCATCATGGGAACAGGGCAGACTAAACTACCAAGCCAATTCTTCACCAGAAAGGAGACAAGCTTACGGGGACCGGTTTCTGGCATTTCAGCCGGGCCGAAGACGGCTGTAATGCCAGAAACCGGTCCCCGGAAGCTTGTTTCCTTCCCAGTGTAAGAATTGGCTTGGTAGTTTGGTTTGCCCTGTTCCCATCATGCACTGGGACAGGAACAGACTAATTTGCATATAGCCAGGTTCTGAGCTGGGATGGTACAGTGAGCTAAAAAATGGTGTTGGATCTAGCCCTGATCTCTTGACTGGGTGAGAGTATTCTGCTTAATTCAGAAACTCTGTCCATCACCACCCCTTGTTGTTAAATATTTTGTCCACCATAAGCGTGGAAGGGTATACTCAGATGTGAGTCCCTTGCTCATTGCACCATCATGATTCAAGCAAGCCGGGCCGAAGACGGCTGTAATGCCAGAAACCGGTCCCCGGAAGCTTGTTTCCTTCCCAGTGTAAGAATTGGCTTGGTAGTTTGGTTTGCCCTGTTCCCATCATGCACTGGGACAGGAACAGACTAATTTGCATATAGCCAGGTTCTGAGCTGGGATGGTGCAGTGAGCAAAAAAACGGTGTTGGATCTAGCCCTGATCTCTTGACTGGGTGAGAGTATTCTGCTTAATTCAGAAACTCTGTCCATCACCACCCCTTGTTGTTAAATATTTTATCTAAACTACACAAGACCAAAACAACAAAAATCCAACATACACAGTTCAGCAATAAGTCTTTAAAAGAGTTCTAGGGTTTGCGTCAAAATAATCCACAGTTGCGTCACGTTTAGCCCAAAGTACCTGTAGATGCGACAAAAGTTCCAAATGAAAGCTGCAGCATTGAAAAACAATGATGCGTCACTCCTGAGAACCTGGGGAGGCGATGGGACAGCCCTGCTGGACGCAGCGGGCATTCTGTGATGAATCCGGTCTGTATGGGGAGGGATGCGATACCTTGTACGGATTCCAGTGCCCAGGTTCGGTAGAAAGGGTCTCGCCAGGCACAATGCGACGATCTTGAAAACGGCAACGATCTCAGGTGTGGTGGCAATGCGCGGCGCAGCGTCGATCTCCTCTCGCGGCCCCTCGATGTGATGGCTCTGCGACGATGTTCGCAGCGTCGTGATGCGGTCCGCAAGCAAGCGATGCGGAGATCTCATCCAGCGAACACTGGCTCTGCGACGATACTCGCAGCGATAGGAATCTTTCCGTACCGGGGCGATGCAGCCGCAAGTGAATGATGCGTCGGTTTTTGCAGCAGCAACAGGCGCTGCGACAATCTCGATCTTTGCGGCAGCGGGAATTTCCCCGCACTTCGGGGATGCGCTCCGCAAGCGAGGAATGCGTGAAAATTTCAGATTGTCGTCTTTTCTCCTTGTCCAGCTCCCCAAACAACAGGCACAACTTCCAGAGGCCCCACAATTTGATCAAGCACTCTAGGAAGGGCAGAACTATCTCAGCACAGTTCAGTAGGAAGCTGGGGGTGAAGTCATTTTGTTCCTGGGACTTCTTAACAGGAGGCCAGCTTTCCTCAGGCCCTTGGAGATCTTTTCAAGCAAGGGGATACAGAACACAGCAAAGTCCTTCCTCTCTCCTTGGCAGCAAAGCAACTGCAGTTCAGTCCACAAGCACACAGCAGGACAGTCCTTCTTTTCCAGTCTTCCAGATTTATCCTTGGCAGAGGTTCCTTCTTGATTCCAGGATGATCTAATTTTCTGTAGTCTGGGTTTCCCTTTTTATACCAGGTTTTCCTTTGTTCTCTGGAGGCAGAGAGGCCTTGGCTTAGTCAGAACCAGTTCTGGTCAGTCCTGGAGCACTTTGTTTTCCTGACTTCTTCTCTCCTTTCAGAGAGAGGGGCAGGGTCATCAGCCGCCCAGCAGGAGGTAGAGCCAGCATTGTGGAAGGCAGGCACAGCCCTATTCAGGTCCAGGTGTTATACCCTCCCACCACTCAAGATGCAGATAGAACTATTCAGCCCAGGGATGGCTCACTCAGCCTCTGGGTGCCACCCAGCCCCTGTCACTCACAAACCAGACAGTCAATTCACAAACAGGCCAAGGCACTTAGAAAGGGCAGACAAGAGAAAAGCCACTTTCTAAAATAGCTATTCTCAAACACAGGATTCAAAAACCATCCTTCCTAAAAGATGTGTAATTAAATTCGGAGTTCAGGGATACCAGACTTTTATTTCCTATCTTGCTCCTATGGGAAGATATGCAGGTAAACATTATACAAAGCATTCCCCATTATAGCCTATGGGCAAGATAGCCCTCTCAATAGTGAAAAATGAAAATGGCTGAAATTCACTACCAGAGCATGTCACACACACTAGTACATGCTCTACCTTTCTATACACTGCAACCTACCCAGGGGGGTACCTTGGGCCTTCCATAGGGGTGACCAATGGGTATAGAAAGGGAAGGGTTAGGCCTGGGTAGTGTGGGCAGTGACCAGGTCAGCATGGCAGTTAGCAACTGCACACAGGCACTGCGGTGGCAGGCCTGAGGCACCATTTTCAGGCTACTCATGTGGGTGGCACAATCAGTGCTGCAGGTCCACTAGTAGCATTTGAATCACCAGCCCTGACACATTCAGTGCACTTTACTAAGGACTTCCTGGTAACACAAATATGCTAATCATGGATATCTAATCACATTAACAATTTACCTAGGGAGCACTTGCACTTTGACACTGATCAGCAGTGGCAAAGTGCCCAAAGCATCTAAACAAGCAAAAACAAAATCCAGCACAGCGTCAAAAATACAGAAGGTAGAGGCAAAAAGTCAGGGGAAACCACGCCAAAGATGCCAGGTCTAACAGGGAGCAAGATGTGCTTTTTGAATTCCTGTGAGGACTGCATTCCCATAATCTAGTCTTGACAGCACCAATGATTGAGTGGCTTGTTTGAGTTCTTTGGGCAGGATGAAAGGTTTTATTTTGTTCAATAACTTCAGGTTGAGGAAGGCGCTCTTAGCTGAGTTCTTAATGTGTTTGGTCATTTGAAGTTTCGGGTCTAGCGTGATACCTAATGATTTAACAGAGTCAGCCAGGCTCATCAATAGCTTTTAGCCAATCCACCATTTGGGGGTTCTCTACTGTTCAATATGAGGAGTAATTCAGTATTGTCAGGATTCAATTTTAAGTGATTGCTTGACAACCAGAGTTGCACTTCCTTCAGTATGTCGTTTAGTCTTTGAATGTCCTCAGCAGAGGAGATTTCCAATTAAATCTGTGTATCATCAGCATACAGGTGGAAGGGTATGTTAGCTTTTTTTGAGTAGGGCGGTGAGGGGTTGCATGTAGATGTTGAATAGTTGAGGGGAGAGCACTGGCCCTTGAGGGGCTCCCCTGTTGACTGGGTGAAGGTCAGATTCAAAGTTTTTGATTTTGATTTTCTGGGAGCGGTTGTGTAAGAAGGAGGAGAACCATTTGAGGACTACCTCATCAAGCCTGGCCCTTTCTTGAAGAGCCTTAATAAGAAGTTTGTGATCTACAGTGTTGAATGCTGCTGATAGGTCGAGGAGAATAAGGAGACAGCATTGATCTGAGTCTAGAGATTTGTGGGGCTAAGGTGCATTTCAGTTTTTTGGTCAGTTATGCAGGTAGAGGGTCTAAGACGAGCACAGAGAGCTTGGAGTTAGAGATCAAGTTGACTGTCTCGGTTTCAGGAATGGGGTGGAAGAGTAACCAGGGGTTGGTGTGGGGTAAGAGAGCGCTGCAATGCAATCCAGTCAGGCTGCTATTGACAAGGTATGGGCTGTTAGGGACTAGAGAGAGCTTGATCTTGGAGATCTTATCATTGAAGAAGTTGGGGAAGTCATTGCATAGTTCTTTGGATGCCTGCACTGTGGATGTGGCTGGTTTGGATGTTTGATGTCTGATGATATTGAAGAGCTCCTTAGGTCTATTCTTTGCATTGTCCAGTGCAAAGCAGAAGAACGTGGATTTTTTGTTCTTGATGTGGCTGTTGTACTTCTTCTGTACTGTTCTAAGTTGATCGCGATGGATACTAATAGGATTCTTAGGTTGATGCGGAATAGGATCAAGTGGTGATCCGACCAGTCCACAGGTAGAATGTAGTCGATCGTGATTGCATCTCAATGAGCGATGATGGCATCCAAGGTTGTTCCTTTGTTGTGAGTTTCCTATGTATAATGTTGAGATAGATTATTGTCACATAGAAGATTGTTTAAGGTTTGAATTAGCGTGTTGCTCGATTCGTTCCACAGAAGGTTCAGATCACCCAGTATTAGGTTATTAGCGTCTCCGAGTGCGCAATGAGCAATCATGTTGGCGGAGAACTGTTCCCCGAATGTGACAGTATTACCTGGTGGGTGATAGAGAATGTGATAGAGTATTGGATTGTTGTCCTTAATTTTGTTGTTGACAGTAAGGCATTCAAAGGAGTTGTATTTACACGAGTCCATTTCCATGATGTCGATGTAGTCCTTGTGAATGACAGCTACAACTCCACCTCGTTGGTCTTTCCTATCTTTGTTGATGATAGTAAAATCTGGGGGCACGAGCATATCTAAGTATGGTGGTGAGATCTCATTTAGCCAAGTCTCTGTGATGAAAGCAATGTATATGTCTTGAGAGAAGTTAGCTTCTGCTAATTCTGTTTCATGTTTAGTGGCTGATCTGCAATTAATGAGCATGCAATTGGTGGAGAGCCCTATTTTGCTGAGATTGTTTCCAGGTGGGGCCCAAGGTATGGTGGTGAGGAGGGATGGGGGTCTGGAGGTTTTTGTGGGGGGGTAATCTCTTCTGCCCGTGATCACTTGAATTCTGGAATTAGGGGATGCTGTGGGAGGTGAGTTGTATGTGGAGGCAAGATCTGCTGCTTCTTCTTCAGACATTGCAGCTATGGTTCTAGTAAGTCTACGTGTCTGGGTCTCGTCATCCTTTCTTAGGAGACTCTGTGCCTGGGATGCCGGGGCTTTGGTTCTTGTGTGACTCAGTGGCAAAGACTCTGCGTCAGTTCTAATGGGACACTGCAATCGGGTCACTTGGGTGGTTGAGGCCCCTATATGGTGTTTTGTTAAGGTGTTAGAACTCTACAAATCAAAGTGTATCCCTATATTCACTTTTGGTTGTGAGACTTATGGCTATGCCAACATTGCCCCAATTGTAGGAGAGGAAAACACATTTCCGAGGGGTATTTTAGGTGTAGGTCAGAGTACTCCCTCAGAGATTGTCCATGAAGAGCTTGGTTTGAGTTTTATAGAAGATCTTATTCATCTGCATCTAATTCTATTATGGTGTGCAGTTTGTCTTAAGGATGAGCTAAGCCTTAACAGGGTAGTTACTCTGTACTTTTTGAAACTGGGTATTATGTCCCACAAATCTCGGCTGCACTATTTGAGAGAAAGCTTTAAAGCCCTTCGGAGACCAGAGTATTCTCTAACCCCAAGAGCATTGTAAAAAAGATATTGTCTGGCTAAAGCAAGCCTTTCGTCTAAGGATGGTAGCCTTTACCCTATCCAAACAGTTGCTTCGCCAGCACATAGCGGTAAAATCAGTAAATGGGACAGAGCCATATCTTCTTTTAAAGATGTCTGATCATCAACAGTGTCTAATGACTTATTTTAGGCTGGGTAGTTTTCATCAGTTAATGTTTACAAATGGTACCTGGCATAAAAAACTGATTTACCGCCTTGCACCTATGATCAAGTCTCTAGCTATGACATTATGCACAAGGTGCCTAATTTATGAAAACTGATGCATCGCTGTGATAAAACAGTGATGCAACAGTTGTCATTGTGCACGCCTTGCGACACGATGGATGCACTGTATTTAATGCATGCACTCCATGTCGCAAGGAATGACAGACATGCCAGGAATCCTGTCGTATTGTATCGATTGGCACAAAAGTCACACATTCCTGGAGTTGTGTTGCAAGCATGATGCAACTCCAGAAATGCATGGGGTAGGTCAGTGCATATGGCACTGCTTCACCCTCATGCCTGCCATGAGGCAGGCGTAAGGTTTTGATGCAGTGGCATCCTAGAAGTGTTGCAGTGAAATCTACGACCAGGGCCAGATTGGGATGGCAAACCAGCCCTGGCAATTACGTACGACTGGCCTCCTGGTGGGGGAGGGTTGGCGGGAATGCTGCTGCGCTTTGTTACAAGAGGCCAATTTTGCAGCACTGCTGCAAAACCAGACCCCGATTCAGAAAAGGGGGCGGTGATGAACACAGTGCCTGAATTAAGCAGACCACTCTTACCCAGTCCAAAGATCAGGGCTTGATCCATCACCGTTATTTATCTCACTGCACCATCCCAGTTCAGAACCTGGCTATATGCAAATCAGTCTGTCCCTGGCCCAGTGCATCATGGGAACAGGGCAGACTAAACTACCAAGCCAATTCTTCACCAGAAAGGAGACAAGCTACCGGGGACCGGTTTCTGGCATTTCAGCCATCGTCGGCCCGGCTTGCTTGAATCCTGATGGTGCAGTGAGAAAGGGACTCATGTCTGAGTATACCCTGCCACACCTATAGTGGCCAAAAACGATTCAGAAAAGTGGGTGGTGATGAACAGAGTGTCTGAATTAGGCAGACCACTCTTACCCAGTCCAAAGATCAGGGCTTGATCCATCACCGTTATTTATCTCACTGCACCATCCCAGTTCAGAACCTGGCTATATGCAAATCATTCTGTCCCTGGCCCAGTGCATCATGGGAACAGGGCAGACTAAACTACCAAGCCAATTCTTCACCAGAAAGGAGACAAGCTATCGGGGACCGGTTTCTGGCATTTCAGCCGTCGTCGGCCCGGCTTGCTTGAATCCTGATGGTGCAGCAAAACCAGACCCCAGCAACTAAAACTGTACAAAACTGGCCCCCACCCTGCCGGCCCACTGGGGAAACTCCTGGTGCCCGCTAATGCCAGTCTGGCCCGGTCTACAATCCTTTTTTTCATGGAAACCACCACCCTCCATACATAATACCTCACGCAGATATAATGTGGCGCAGAGCTTTAGAATGTGGCGCACCTGACTAGATGTGTCACCTTGTAAATATGGTGCAACGTGGTATATTGTTTACGCCGCTGCTCTGTCACGAGAAGTAATGAAACAGTGGTGCAAAAGTGATGCTAGGCCTAAAGTTTTTATATGTCCTAAATATATCATCCTTTGTAATACGTTTTTAAAGCCACATTTACTATCCATCAGATTTAAGACAGGTTAGACCTGCTTTTTTATATTTACAGCTTTAATCAACACCCAAGATTTTTAGGTCGCGCGCGAGAGTCCTTTTGACCTGGGCTTCAAAACAGAGCCTGGAATCGCACACGCTCGTGCGTGTGCTTCTCCTTTTGGCTTCCGCTATTGGGCTTTGATTGCGTGTTTTTTTTAAACAGAGCACGCAATAGGCCAAAGGCGGGCGCAGTGCTCCGCCCATGGCCTATTGGTGTCTGTTATGTGCACCAAAGCCCATGTGGTTTGAATTATCATACCCAGACACGGGCTCGATAATTGAAAACATATGGGTCGCTGTGGCGCGCGCACCACTCGCGGGCGCGTTTTACTTTTTACATTTCACTGCCGCTTGTTCTCCTAAAGCACTGTGAACAGCAGCGGGGCATGGCTGAGCGCTGTAAATCTAGCCATTGAAACAAACTTGTTGTGGAAAATATTTTGGTGTTGTCCCATTCGACACCGCAATATTTAGAACACATTGTGAAATCATAGGGCTCGAATTCTCGCCAGTAATAACCATCATGAGTACTGTCTGCATTGCGAGCTGCATTGCCTCTTCGCGCTTCAATGTTATTTGTTATCTATCACCAAACTCGGCGGTACTCATTTTATTTACCACAGAACAATGAACACCTCAGTTGGGCCTCGCCGGGATTTGGACCTCTGACTTGGAACTTGCATATATCTCACAAGCAATTACTCGACTCTCCGGACTGTTTTAACGGCTATGCCCCAGTGCCACTTTTAGGTTGTAGTCATCTTTGTATGTGTTTAGCTCAAATTTCTGACCGTTTTCAGAACCTCTTTCGAAAACACCCCACAGTTGCACAATTCAATTAATTTCACTGTTGATAAAAGTAATAGGACACTTCGGAATTTTCCTGTCATAAACCTGTGATAAATAAAGGTGTCCCACGAAAAACATTTTAATTAAAATAATGCAAGTAACATACATTCCTGCCTTTTTTGAAAAAGTATAGCTAGCGTAATGTTTATTTTTCGTAGTCAGGGGAGCAGGATCTCTGACATAAATTGGCAGAGCTCCCACTCTGCCGAACTTCAATTTCCTCCACCTGGTTCAGGGGAATACCTGAGTACCCATCACTGGAGCCTCAGCAGCAGAAATCTATGACCCAGCAGCCCATCCACCACAGGGCCACCAGGTCACAGTGACAGTAACTGCCACATTTAGGCCTGCATTCTGATGTTGGTTGGGCCAAAACCCTCAGCTTGTTTAATGGGTGCAGAGGGCAGGATTTAATACAATTGTAGGATGTGTTGGGAGATATGTCTTGGTCACCCTTCTGACCAACAGGTTTCATGTTACTGCTGAATGCCCATTTTGTCTTCAATATTTTACATTTTACTCTTATGTCATATGAGGCATATTCAACCAAATAATCTTTCTCAATAGGGGATTTATGAACTAGAAGTAAACTGAAAGAAATGGGACTATGCAGAGAACAACATTCCCGCTCCTCTGCACATCCTGGGCATGAAAAGCACTCCAGCACATCTCTCATTTGCAACAGGCACACAGCTTGTAGTTAGCCTGGGAAAAAGTAGCAGGCAACACTCGACTAGAATGGGTTTGCCTTCTGAATGTATAAACATGTCCACATTCAATGTAGTACTTCACACTAACGGATTAGGACGCTTCTTAGCACTCCAACTTTAAGCAGATAAAGGAAAAGGGGCATGGCCTTTATCCAGCTGACCAGACAATAAACCACCACATATACTGCCCTTGAGGGACTGTAAACCACTAACTAAAGAACACTAAGCCTCCTGAAAAGTCACACCTGCGGCTCATCAGTCTCCTGATAGACTAGCACACTGAAGTGGCTAGAAAACAATATTGATTAAGCGCTCTACAACTACTAGGCATTGTTATTTACAATGCCAATAGCTTTTTTTTTGGTAGGCACGGGAGAAGGACA
This sequence comes from Lissotriton vulgaris, assembly GCF_964263255.1. Classification (NCBI taxonomy): domain Eukaryota; kingdom Metazoa; phylum Chordata; class Amphibia; order Caudata; family Salamandridae; genus Lissotriton; species Lissotriton vulgaris. The sequence continues at coordinate 1,200,815,858 of NC_141694.1, read as the reverse complement.
TTAAGATGTGCTCTCCCTTGTGTGCTTTCTGCCCACTTCCCTCCGTCATGTGTTCACCCTGTGTGCTTCTTCCCACATCCCTCTGTCATGTGCTCACCCTATGGGCTTTCTCATGACTTCCCTCGGTGCTGTGCTCACCCATGTGCGTTTCCTCCCCACTTCCCTCCATGATGTGCTCACCCTTGTTTGCTTCCTTCCCACTTCCCTTCGTGATGTGCTCACCCTGTGTGCTTCCTTCCCACTTCCCTCCGTGATGTGCTCACCCTGTGTGCTTCCTCCCCACTTCCCTCCATGATGTGCTCACCCATGTGTGCTCCCTCCCCACTTCTCTCTGTAATGTGCTCACCCATGCGTGCTTCCTCCCACTTCACTCCATGATGTGCTCACCCTGTGTGCTTACTCCCCACTTCCCTCCGTGATGCGCTCACCCATGTGTGCTTCCTCCCCATTTCTCTCTGTGATGTGCTCACCCTTGTGTGCTTCATCCCACTTCCATCCGTGATGTGCGCACCCCTGTGTGCTTCCTCCCCAATTCTCTCTGTGATGTGCTCACCCGTGTGTGCTTCCTCCCACTTCCATCCGTGATGTGCTCACCCATGTGTGCTTCCTCCCCAATTCTCTCTGTGATGTGCTCACCCATGTGTGCTTCCTCCCACTTCACTCCGTGATGTGCTCACCCAAGTGTGCTTCCTCCCTACTTCCTTCCATGAGGTGCTCACCCTTGTGTGCTTCCTCCCCACTGTCCCTACCCGCCCTTCATCCTGCACCTCCAAGTCTAACCCCTCTCTCTAGCATCTCCTCTCCTGTACCAGGGCACAGTTTTACACCTCACATCCTCTCCTCTCTTCCCATTAGCTTCATTTCCCACAACAATGGATTTGCTTCAAGTAAATAAAAGGCTTTGTCATTTACAATGCTAATTCTTCAAACTCTAGTAAATGCAAGACCTATTGCATTGCAAATGCTTGTTTAATGTGTTGTGGTATTTGACTGGGGTGTTCAGCTCTAGATATTTGGTTCTGTTAACTTCATTCCTCTGTCTTTAGGTATTGATGCTGCTATTTTTTAATCAGTTCTACAAGACGTCTGCAAGGCCTTTTCTTGATAAGATATCTGAAATGATGTGTTATGGTTTAGTATTTGCAAATGTCGACATTGCCTAATGTAATTTTTGGACTTTGTTATTGTCTGCTTTTAAGATATTCATGATCAAATGCCATTGTTTATCTATATTTATGATGGAATGTTTTTGTCTGTACACTTGTAAGATTTTATATAAAATCTAATAAAGTAATGAACTGAAACTGAACTGAGTGCCTAACTGGAAGTTGTGCAGGAACAAAAAAAAGCTGCAAATATACTATTTCCAAAGTTACCTTCAATTTAGCAGACACCTTCCTTTCTGTTTGAATATTTGTATTTCGTGCCTTTAATTGTCACTCTAATAGAAAACAACTGATCCTCTAGTTGCATATATAATCGGTGTATGCTCTGTTAATTCTATTCATAGATTGAATATTTACGTTACATTTATTTTCTTTCAGCATGTGCTATGAGACTAAAGTTTGCAGTATTGTTTTAAAAATCACTATAGATATCATAGCTGCTTTTTGAAGGGTGAAATTGTATTTTTTAAATCAAAAATGAATTATGCTAAAAGAAATATATAGACATCATTGGACATGTGCTCTACTTTGATATGTTAGTCTGTGTTCATGTGCCAATGCAGGGCATGTTGCTAAATGGACTTGTAACATATTAACCTATCTTTTTGGGTTATGCTAGAGCTCTATATCTTAGGAAAGGTGGGGTCAGGATCATGTCAAAATGAAAAAAAGCAGAAACTGTGAATTATTTTAACCTTGTTCGATAAAGAAGTATTAAAGCTTTACTGAAATATTCAGATAAACTTGAGTCATTACTTGTTTAAAAGAATTGATAATAATTAAGCTTGTGTGACATTTCTACACCATCTTCTGCAGGTGAATGTTTAATCCTCTTACCTGGTCAAGGCAGTGGAGTGACTGAAGACTAATACATTCCATGGTTAAGTTCCATGACAACCCGTTCATGGGATTCTTCAGAGGAAAACAAAAACGTCCAGAATTTTTCAGAATAAACCACTCATATATTAAACGCAGTAAAAAGAACACAGAAAAGAATGTTCTAGATTAAGTTGATAAAGATAAATGTTTGTTAACTAAATCTGTGAAAACATTCAAGAAATTCATTTAATGAAATGTCAATGAAATTCTGTGTACTTCCACAAATGATGTTGATAGTAAGATTCAATATCGACTCCTGTGAGGCTCTATGCATGATAATGAGGAAAAGTAAAATTATGAAGTAAGAGTTAAGTAGAAGATGTACAAAGCCATTTTGTGGTTGCAAATGCCCTGATTCACAATTTTGGTTTGCACATCGGTATTTGGAAGGGGGCGTGTTTAGGGCATCCTTTCCAAATACTGATTCGCATTGGTATGTATGAATATTTTGTCACCGAATTGCGGTCGAAAAACATTTGTACTTTGCCGCTAAGTCAAAGTTGGTTGTAACCCATTTGCAAATGGGAAGGGACCGTTTTCTCTTTGAGAGTGGTTGAAAACATATTTTTAAGAGCAAACAGTGGTTCCATAGAATACTGCCTACTCTTAAAAAATTTAACTTTTAAGTTTCTTTCCTTTCTTTTTTAACATATCCTTATTTTTTTAGGAAAAACGTGCTGAGTTTGGAAAAAAGACTGCTTTATTTAAAAGCAGTCACAGACATGGTGGTCTGCAGACTACAGCAGGCCTACATCCCTGTGATGGCTGCAATTCATAATGTGTCGCAAATTGTGACCTAGCTCATTAATAAACATGAGGTAGGTCAAAGAACCGCGAATGAAACTCAACAGAGTTTCATACATTTGGACATCAATTTCCTGATTGTGATTCCCTGCATAAGATGGTGTAGAAATGTCACACAAGCTCAATTATTATCAATTCTTTTGAACGAGTAATGACTCAAGTGATTCCCTAGAAATCACAATTAGGAAATCGCTATTCCTAGCCTTCATGCATCCAGCCCTAAGTGACTCTATGAGAGATTTCAATATATCCTTGGAAAACTAGATTTAGCTTGTGAGTGCATGCTGTTGGATACAGATGGTTAGTTAGGCCTAATGATCAAAGTCACCTCCTTACTTAATGGTTATATTGGAACCAATGCATACTGAGCAGAAAAGGTCTGGAAAGTACTTCCCTTTGTTGGATATTCTGGTCTGGTTGTATCATAGAACAATGTTGAACAACTACATGTGTTTTCAGTGAGTTTATAAGGTTCTTTTAAAATGTTATTTCCTAGCGATAATTCCCCTGTAACCTATGGTTTGTTAAATGAACTTTTAAGGATTTTAAATTGTATTCTCAAACTGAAATTGCTAACCTTTAAGAGTGAGTGTGTAAGTTAGTGCATGAGTGTTTCAGTGGTTGTCTGAGTGTCTCAATGGATGTGTGACTGGGTGTGTGAGAGTCTAAGTGGGTCTGGGTGCACTTGCATAAGAGTCTGATTGGGTGTGTGAGTGGATGCAAGAGTCCGTGCTGGATTCTGGTCGGACGGCGGCACTATTGTTATTAGATCTCAGTGCCGCCTTCGACACGGTCTCGCACGGGATTCTGATTCGGCGTCTTGAGGAGGTGGGCATTTCTGGCTCCGCCTTGCACTGGTTTCGATCCTTCCTTATGGATAGGTCATTCCAGGTGGCGATCCCGCCCGGTAAGTCGTCATCCTACCCGTTAGACCAGGGAGTCCCACAGGGGTCATCACTGAGTCCCACCCTTTTCAATCTGTATGTGAGACCGTTGGCTGCGTTCGTCAAGCGGTGGGGCCTGACCATGGTCTCTTAACCTGGAGGCTCCCAGGTTCTGTGATTGTCTGCGGGAAGTGGCTAACTGGATGAATTCGAACTGTCTCCAGTTAAACACCAAGAAGACGGAGATCATGGTGGTTGGTAAACAGGTGGCTTTGTGGGGTGACAAATGGTGGCCTTCGGAGTTGGGTGTGACTCCCCTCCCAGCAGCAGAGATAAAAAACCTGGGGGTGTGGCTTGATCCTTCTCTGAGTTTCATCTGTCATACCAAGAAGGTGGCGGCTTCTTGCTATGGCATCATCAGAGGACTTCGACCCATCCTCAAATTCTTTGATGCACCCACAAGACAGCTGGTGGTCCAAGCATCAGTGCTGTCCAGGCTGGACTATGCCAGCTCCCTACTGCCGGGGATTAACCAGTCAGAATTTCTGCGGCTCCAGCGGGTTCAAAACGCTGCGGCCCGACTGGTGACAGGTCTGCCTAGGCGGTGCTCGGTGTCCAATGCCCTGCGCTCTCTCCACTGGCTCCCTGTGCAGCAGAGGATTAGATTCAAGGTTCTCTTCCTTGCATTTAAAATCCTCAAGGGTACTTCCCCACAAATCTTGGAGAAACTGCTGATCCCCTATGTCCCCTCTCGCACTCTTAGATCGCTAGGCCAGAACTTAGCAGTGGTCCCGCGTTTTAAGTTGAGCAGAATTGGTGGCCGCTCCTTTCGAGTCCTGGCAGCGAGCTGGTGGAATTCTCTTCCTCCACAAATCCGGGCCATCGATGAGCTCCTTCAGTTTAGACGGGCTATCAAGACCTTTTTATTTGTTTAGCTCATCTGTTGTGTCTCTTCTCCTTTCTGCCCGCTTTTCATGATGTGTTGTGTTTACCTTCTCAAAGCGCCAGGACGCCCCTTTGCTGGGGCAGCTGTGGCGGTACAAATAAAAACAACATAACATAACATAACAAATGGGTCTGTGAGTGGGTGCGTGAGTCTGAATAGGTCTTTGAGTATATGAGTGGGTGCATGAGTGTGAGAGTGGGTCTGTGAATGGATGCATAAGTGTCTAAGTGGGTCTGTGATTGAGTGTGTGAGCCTCTGAGTGGGTCTGTTAGTGGGTGCATGATTGTCTAGTGGGTCTGTGAGTGGGTTGTGAGTGGCCAGGCCACATTTTATTGGGTTGGGGGCTACCCATCTCCCAGGGCCTGACCAAAATTCGATCAGGAAGAGGAACTCTGCAGTCCCCCTCAGTCTTGGGGACCCCATCCCCCATGGCCCAGCATTAAACAAATGGGGAGGGGGGCCAGGCCTTGAAAGTGACATATTCTTAATAGTGGAGAGGGACCATGCAGCTCCCCTCCCTGGGCAAATTTGTGGTCTAATGGACCCCATCACTGGGGGCCCTGCCTTATTCTGAAGGTGTAGCCACTTGACCTCACTTCCTGGCCTGAATTTCCCCCTGGGGACCCCATCCCTGGGGCTCAGCATTTTTTCAATGGGGTAGTGGGACAGTGGGGTCCTCCTTCAAGGCCGATATAGGACTCAGCCTTTAAAAACAGCCTTTAAAAATACATATCAAAAGGGGAGGGTAACTGGGCTAATTTTGGCCCTGGGACCCCAATCCCAGGGGCCCGGCCTTTTTCTAGAGGGGAGGGGAGCTGCACGCCCCCTTCCTTGCCAATTTCAGCCCCAGGAAACACAACCCCTGGGGTCCGGCCATGGTTCTCTCAGTGCCCCTAGGGCACCCAGTGTGCAATGGGTCTGCGGGGGAGCCAGAAAACCTCCATTGTCCCTCCCAGCTCCTTGCTGACTGTGAGAGCTGGCAATGTTATCATATACAGAGCACTACTAAACATGCAGCTCTCTGTGTGTGAAAGCAATTTGTCTGTTTCCCTGCTCACTTGACAGTGGGCAGAGAAACAGATGTAAGCTCCGCTTGCAGCAAGCAAGAGCATTTTTCAGCTCTTGCTTGCTGGAAACAAAGTGCTTGCTCTGACTTGGCAGTGGAGAACCTGACATTATGGGCCAGGCAGCGCAGGGCACACCTAAGATCTCCGGGTTCACCTGCCTTGGCCGACAGAGACACGTGACACTCTGTTAGGCGTAGAAAAGCAGATTTATTAGCTGCAGCTAAGCACAGTTGTCCTGTAAGCACACCAATGGTAGGTTCTCAGGAGACTGCCACTTCATTCCGTGGCGCACAATCTATTATACTACACAGGTTTACAATGCCAACTCCAAAAACATACAAAACTGACAAATAGGAATAGTTTGAAAACAAGCTATCGAATGTCTAAAACACACCCTTCTTTCAGACCTGTGTGCTCTCCTCCCCTCAAGTTAATCAACACTAGTGCCCGTAATTCAATTTGCAGGTGGTAGAACATGTTTGAATGCTTCAAAAGACAGTTTATGGAACAAGAGAACACACGAAGAGAATAGCGGAGGTCAGTTAAACAAGATAAAGTCAAGAAGAATGGTGGGACCCAAACAGTGGAGTAAGACATGGATTAATCAGTCTAGACATGGATTTACAAACTCGGGAAACCCTGACATCAGTTTCGTAAACATGGGCAAGAGTTACTCTTTTACGAGAGAGACACGTAGCAGCTGAAAAGGCAAAAACATCGCGTTCACCACGTCCGCCGTGCTGCCTGAGTGAGGCAACACAAAATGGCGGTTAAACACAAAATGGCGGCTAGATACGAAGCAGAGTCGAAAACCACGTAACCTCAGACCCTCCTTTTGCCATACTCAGGCAAAGCACAAAAAGACTCATGTTAGTCTGAGTCTATATCAATGGTCATGAGGTCATTGAGTTGTTGCTGCAACATCATTCTAATATTCTCTGTTTTCTGTGTTACTGGCTTAGAAACACATACAGTGGCACAAAGTCCGCAAATGGCTGGACCACACTGTAAACAAAGACAACAAGAAAAGATAATCGCTAGAATCGCTCCAAGGAAAGTTAACACTTTCCATCCCCATGTGGACAGTAGTCCCCAAAACCATCCCATCACAGACCAATCTCCAGTGTCCTGATGAATGGACTAGGAGATGACATGTAGCTTAGAAATGGCTTGGTATACTGAAGGGGCATTATCAGGAACGTAAATGCAGCAACTAGACCCAATCAATTTACAGACTCCGCCTCTATCTGCAAGGACAATGTCTAGAACCATTCGGTTCTGCAAAGTCATGAGGCGATCCGCCTGAAGTTCAGCTGTCAAATTACTCAATGCTCCAGAAGTTACATTTATGGTAGCATCGACCACACGAACTAGGGGTCTAATGTTTCTACTATTAACCATTGGACCCCAAAAAGGAAGAAACACTTTCAGAAAATCTCCCTCTTGTCTTCCACATCAATAACCCCTCTACCAAATCTTTTTCTATGGTGATCTGCAGGAGCAGTATATGTCGGGGGAAGAAGAAAGGCTATATAACATGTTCCCGAGAAATATGTGGGAAGCCATGTATAAGCTCTGTCATGACAGATAAAGTATGTACCTTGAGATGGCACTAACGGTGAAGAGATCAAGGGTGTATAAACATATGTGTGGGAACAATTACTCGTTTCTTGCTTAACTTTAGTATTCTGGCCATTTATTTGTAAACACAAATTACCTCTTTGGGGTAAAACCCAAATTGGTGCTAATCTCTTCTGTTTAACCTTGTCAGTAAGACTAATGATATAACGAGTCACGTTCCATCCATCATATGGTCTCTTCTCATCCTTGTGAATTTTAACAATATCAGCCATTTTTACCATGGTCACTATTCCCTTTATCAAAGAACTGTGACTGAAATCCACTCCACCATTATAGGACCCACCAGGAGGATATCGGAGTTGGTTCTGGTATGTATTAGAAAACATAGCCAGATAAGCCCAAGCAGAACCTTCATACGTAAATGGAAGGACATAGGGCCATATGTATCAAGATACTCATTTGCGATTCTCAAATAGTGATTTTTAAGGAATCGCTATTTGAGAATCTCAAATGGGTATGTATGTACAAAATCGCATTTTTTTGTGATTCCTTAGAATTCCTTAATTGCGATTAGCAAATTGCGAATCGCAATTAAGGAATACTTTACCATTCATTTCTATGGGCCAGGAGGCCCATAGGAATGAATGGGAAATAATTCTCAATTTGCGATTCGCAATTTGCTAATCGCAAATTGAGAATAATTTCAAGGGTGCAGGGGTGTCTAAGGGACACCCTGTTGCACCCCTGAAATATGCATGGGTGCACATGTGGCGCACATACATGCCCTAAGGGCATGTATGTGCATCACATGGCACTTTGAAAAATGCAAAAATATGCATTTTTAAAGGAATTCGCAACTTACCACCAACTAGAAGTTGGTGGTAATTTGCAATTCCTTAAGGCCAATTTGCGAATTTTTTTGGCTTCTTACATTGCATTTAAGGAATCGCAAAATTTGCGAAAATGCAATCGCAAAATAAGGAATCGCAAATTTTGTGATTCCTTATTTTTAAAGCACATTTCCTTGATGCATACCATTTGTCCAAATTGCATTCGCAAACGCCGAAATTCTGCGAATTTCGGCGTTTGCGAAGTCAATTTGGCTTGATACATATGGCCCTAAATACGGCATCCCTCTCTCTGTATTATGTGGTATGAGCCCACAAACCCAACAATCAGTAGTATTTAGTACCAATTGCTGCTGATGTAACAATTGGATAAATGAATAGTTGAAATATTCCATTCTTCTCCTCTGCTCATGGTCTGGGAGTGAGTAAAATTTTTGCGGAGAAATAGTAGTAGAGGAAATCAAAGAAGTAGAAGTAGGACCAAGTGTCAGCTGCATACTGTGTACGATCCATCCAACACATGCTAATAAACTACATAAACATACTGAAATACATAATGCTACGCCACAACGACTGAATAATAATTTCTTATAATGATTTCTTTTCATTATCTTAATATCATTCTCTTTTCCAGCGCTATCCATTACTCTAAAGGCGTTGCTCACGATAATCTTCCTTAATCACTTGGCTGTGATTGTTAGCCGTCCTATGACACTGCAAGTCCTGTTGACCTAGTCACTATTCAGGTCACAGCCTAACACTCCTACCGTGACCCTGCAACTTGATGAATAATGGAAAATTAATGTTTTTCTTTTTAATAAAGGCAACATTATAAAACACAGAATTTAATTGTCTTTAGGCAACCTTTTTCTTAGGTTGTACCGTGTTTTGCCAGGTATCATTTGGTCCTTAAACAAAGTCTCTGGATCCGATGTGTTTAGTCGTAGGTGTGGAGGTACAGCTTCCTGCAAAACGTTGTCGTCCTCTTTCTCATAACTAGTCCAATCCAGGCGTGCACTGCTGAATGGTACAAATCTGGGTACTTTCTCACATTTACTATCACCAACACCTTCTCGGACCCACTGGTCATAAGGTAAAGGTAATGGTACCCTTTTGCAGTGCACGCCGTTGATCCAGTTTTTCTTTCCAACGACTTTCACTGATGTACGGGTGGTTAGTAGAACTTGTCTCGGCGGCCCCCAACGAGGTTCCAGATTCTTTTTCCTCTGGAAATTCTTCAGACAAACCCAGTCCCCAGGTTGGATGGAGTGTCCTGGATCTGAGGAGGCCTCCGGCAAAGCGTTTTGGACCGGTTGACGAATAACACGCAATTTAGTGGTGAGGTCATGCAAATAATCAACCAACAATGGATACGGAATATCTGAATACTGCTTGGGTCGAGGGACTCCCCAGACATTAGCTGGGCGTCCGAAAACAATTTCGTATGGGCTAAGCCCCAAACGAGAATGGACAGTCGTTCTTGTTGAGAGAAGTGCCAAAGGCAAGGCATCAGGCCAGGAAAGGCCTGTGCTGGTCTGAATCTTTGCTAACTTAGGTTTGAGAGTGCCATTGTAACACTCTACCAAACCCGCTGACTGAGGGTGGTTTGCTGCATGAAATTTATGTCTAATACCAAGACCCACACACACCTTCTGCATAATTTGACCTACAAATTCACTCCCATTGTCACTCCAGACAATGCGCGGCAAACCAAACCTCGGGAAGAATTCCTTCAAAAGGACTTTGGCAGTAGACACAGCAGTATTGTTCTTTAGGGGGTAAGCGTCTATCCATCTGGAAAAGGCACAAACCACCACCAGGACATACTTAAGATTGTTGAAACATTCCATATGAATGTAATCTATTTGCAATACCTCAAAAGGATACGTAGGGGGAGCAAAGTGACCTGCTGGAGTTGGAGTTCCCTTTCCTGGATTATGCATCAAGCAAACAATACAATGCTTCACTACATTTTCTGCACATTTAGAAATACTTTCATTCTGCCATACTGGAGCTAAGAGTTTACATATACCCCTTGCATTAATATGGGCTGGTCCATGAGCCATAGTAACTACAGGTAATATATACGCATCTGGTAACAACCATCGCTGATGCTCTGACAATTCCGTCCAACATCCCATCGTATCCAACATTCCCATACTCTCTCTTCACTTACTCAATTCTTTCTCAGTTGCCTCCTTCTGAATCATTTTCACGCTTTCTACTGTGTTTTCACACATACCAGCATCTGGGACCCAACTTGCCGGTCCTGCAACATACATGTGACTTTCAACATTTTGTGCCGTTTCCCTCGCTATTTCATCGGCAAATGCATTTCCTCGACCCACGTCATCAGTAATCATTTTATGCGCACTACACTTCACAATCGCTATTTGAGTAGGCAAAACAAGTGATTCAAGAAGGTCGGTCACCAACGGGCCATGCTGTATTTTAGTGCCGTGGGAGGTAAAGAATCCTCTTTCTCCCCACAAACGGCCGAAGCTATGGGCAACGCCAAAGGCGTATTGACTATCTGTATAAACAGTCACTCTCCTTCCTTTCGCCAACACACATGCTCTCATCAACGCAATCAACTCTGCAGCATGCGCTGAATTCTGAGAAATGCGTGGAGTTTCTACTATTGTATGTAGAGTTCTAACAGCATAAGCTGCTGTTGTCTCGCCAATAGGAAGCTTGAAACAAGACCCATCTACCCACAGGATCCCATCTGGATCCGTAAGTGGTGTATCTTTCAAATCAATTCGACCTTTAGTTTCTTCTTCCGTACGAAGAAAACAATCATGCTGATCTTGTACATTTTTCTCATCCAAAATAGGCAACAAAGTTGCTGGATTCAGAACATTACATCTTCTGATATGTATGTGACTAGCTAAAAGCGTCAACTCATATCCAGACAAACGGGCACTCGTTAAGTGCTGGGTTTTTGTCCTGTTCAAGAGAGTATCTACTGCGTGTGGCACCATAACATTAAGAGTATGATCCAACACCAATCCAGCAGATTGACAAATGGAAATCGCTGCTGCCGCTGTTGCTCTAAGACAACTGAGCAATGTCTGAGCAACTGGATCTAATGTAGCCGAAAAATAGGCACATGGCCTTTGTTTATCTCCAAATTGTTGTGTCAAGACTGATAATGCACAACCTTCTCTTTCATGAACATAGAGTGTAAAAGGGTTACTGTAATCTGGAGTACCCAACACAGGAGCCGAACACAAAGCAGTACGTAAGTCAGAAAACTCTTTTGACATTCATCAGTCCAAGGAAGAGGTTGGGGTGTATCTTTCAGAGTGAGTGCCAACAAGGGTTTAGCTAGTAAGGAAAAGTTCGGAATCCACTGTCTACAATAAGAGGTAATTCCTAAGAAAGCACGCACCTCTCTTTGTGTGGATGGTACAGACATTTGCGCAATTGCATGGATACGTTCTGGGGTCAATCGCCTTCCCTCCTTCGACAAGAGATAACCTAAATAGGTAACCTCTTGGCGGCAATATTGCAACTTAGAAAGTGATACTTTGTGGTGTAGATCAGACAAATGTTGCAAAAGTGACACAGTCGCATTCTTACAGACATCTTCCGAATCGGCAGCCACTAACAAATCATCCACATACTGGATAAGAGTAGCACCTGATGGCAAAGAAAAGGTGTCAAGCTGAGACTTCAAAGCTTGACTATAGATGGAGGGACTCTCACAATAGCCTTGAGGTGCACGCTTAAATCGAAAAATTCGGCCTCCGAGAGAGAAACCAAAGAGATCCCTACTTTCCTCAGCAATGGGAATGCTAAAGAAAGCATTTTTGAGATGAATAACCGAAAACCAAGCTGCCGAAGCAGGAATCATAGTAAGCAAAGCAGGAATATCTGGAACAACAGGAAACTGAGGGACAACAATTTTGTTGACCTCTCGGAGATCTATCACAAAACGATCCACAGGTGGCTGAGAAGGATCAGTACGCTTAAGAACAGGCAGAACAGGACTATTACAAACATTTCCTCTGGTCTCCTCGACCACACCCTTCTGAACCACGTCATGAACAATAGCCAACAACGCTCTCTCACCATCATTAGAGTTTTTATATTGTGGAATACGTGGTAACTTAACATCAGGCCTCACAGTAATCACATAAGATGGAATTTGAAGCAAACCAACATCATTCGGACCCGTAGCCCAAAGCGTACCAGGAAGCGAACGCAGTTCCAGTGGCAGTTGGTCTTTAGATACGTGCATCGGAGAAGTCAACTTATCACCTAAAGTAAGATGTACACCAGAGGGTGAGCAATACAATGTAGCATGTAGATGTTTCAATAAGTTCATACCCAATAAATTCTCTCCGCAACCCGTCGTCAAAAGAAGTGGAGCTTCTAAATCGTACGGACCAATGGAAATAGGCAAAGGACAAGAAACAGGGTTGCTAACTGGGGCGCCAGAGAATCCTACAGAAACATTTGTTAAGCCAGACAAAGGTGCCCCAGGGAGTTTGGAATGCATAATAGAACTTCTAATTGCACCAGTATCCAAAAGAAATGGTTCTGTAACACCCAATGCTACAACATTAACATAAGGTCCATCCTTATCCACTGGAACTGATGCGACTCCCTTGCTCTGTCTATGGCTATCCTAGCAAGTAAGGAAATCAGCATTCTCACTATCTGCGCAATAATCGTCATTGTAATATTGTGCAGACTGAGAATTCCGCTGATCAAAATAATTTGTAGAGCCCTGAGGGGGAGAGGGACGTTGTTCCTGAGACGACGCACCACGCCCTCTACCTCTGGACACTGACCCAGAATCTCCACGACCCCGTGGCGCTAATGATCCACCATAACACTGCAACAAAATTGGATAACTATTCTTAAAATGACCTTCCTCTTTACAATAGGCGCAGTGATTAGGACCCAACGGTATTCGCGGAGCTGAAGATACAGGTTTTTGCAACAGCTTCTGAAACTGTGGGGGCTGTTGAAATTGCGGCTGAGTAGAACGAGGAGGATAAGCCTGTTGCAGAAGAACCTTTGTTTTTAATTCTTTCGTTTTCTTCCCCGCTTTTTCCTTGTCTTCCTTATCCCTATTCTCATAATATTGAGCAGTAGCTAATATCTGGGCAGTCGAAGAAACAGCCCATGCACTCTCAGATTGTTTCAATTTATGCGATAATTCTGGAAGTAAATTAAAAACTAATTTATCTACAAATAATCGATGTCCACCTTCAGTACTCATATCTTGACCACGATGGTCGATGAAAGTCTCTTCGAAACGAGTAAAGAAATCGGAGACGCTTTCATCATTCTTTTGTTTGCACGCTGCTAACTTATCCCAGTTAACGCATACAGCAGGCATCATTGTTTTCATAAGATCTATTATTCTACCGGTCAACTCCGTAATCAGATCATCAGGTTTGGCACCACCTATTTGTCCTGCATCTGCGGCTGTAATAGCAACCCAATTACTACCTAAAGCTTGATCATGGTCTTGCCTACGAATTTTAGTCCATAAAGCTTGTGGAACTACATTTCCCATAAGTAAATCAATATCTGCCAAATTCATAATATGTGCATTAACAGTCTGAGACCATTCTTTATAATACCCAGTAGGATTCTTACGAGGGTCCGGTAAGGACTGCTTAAGTGCCAACACTTCTGATCTTTTCCAAGGATCATGTACCCATATGCGCTGAAAGTTAGAGGGGACAGGCGGGGGTGCGTTTGGGTCTGCCTCTCTCCATATTGGAGGGACTTCTCACATAGGATATTGTGCCATTTTACGACAAACCGCAGGATCAGGCTCAAGAGAATTTTGAGAGAAAAAGGAAGATCGGAAAGTAACAGGCTTCTGAACAGCAGACTCTACATCAGGACCCATGATAAGTTCCTTATCAAATTGATCCTGTATTTTGAATAGATCCTGAGGAGGTGAATCCAAATCCATATCTTCCCACCCTTTGATAAGAGTGTTGCACATAGTATTAAAGACATACATCTGCGTAGGCGCGTTCCATTGCAGAAAGGTGTCTAAAATATCAGGCACACTATACTGTAGACTACTGTGATCCAATTACGAGCAAGAGAATCTAACTTAGTCCGTTCTTCCAAATCTGGAATCTGGCTACGAGATTGTCTTCGAGATGAAGCAGGAGAAAAGAAAAGAGGTCCAAGAAAAGGTGACAGAAGACCAGAAACAGTTTCAACTAAACGTTGTCGAGCTGTAGGGGAATCTGATACTAGAACAGGAGACAGCGTATTCTGTAAAACAGGAGAAGAACCAGTAGCAAAAGAAGGTAAAGGTAAAGGAGACTGAGGCACAGAAGATTGGGGTACAGAAGTCGGTGGCAAATGGGGCGGAGGTGGAATCACAGGAAGAGGCAACTGTGCAGGAACCAGAACAGCTGGATTAGCAACAGGTTGTAATGGAGGTGCATTAGCGCCTAACACATAAGGTGGAGGTAACGTCAAGAGATGGGACACGAAAGGATCTTCGTCAGAACCCTTACTCTTTGAGGTAGTAGGCAACACAGGATAACATCTGTCTATTGCCATACGATGCTGTCTTTCCGAAACCTCAACCATTTGATCAGCTTCATCATTTTTAAACTGTTGGGCAGCCTGCAAAATCGTCATATTCTGTTCTTTCTTATCTTTCTTCATTTGCTTACTTTCATTCTGTTTGGCTTCTTTACGCTTCCAAGTTATCTAGTATAGCAGGTTCAAAGGTGCCATTTTGTGGCCACCGTAAGACACCATCTTTTTTAGTATATCGAATCCATGTTTCATTAAAATATTAGGACCTAAACCATGTTTTGAATAGAGCTCATAAGTGGGAGTTCCAACCGGAGGAATCGGACAAGAATCCTCTAGCCGGGAATCCCTAGTACAACCAAAACAACAACATTTCTTAAACTTTCTAAATCCCGGCATTTCGTAACGAACTGGACTTCTTACAAACGTCAAGGGATTTTAGACAATATAGTCACAGCACAAACGTACTTACCCCTTGGCTTCGGTTAGTGCCCTAAACGAATAACAAAAAACAAAAACAAAAAGTGGGCCCTACCCACGAATACTTAACTAAATGTTTTCTCACGCCAACAGATGTCCGTCTAACGTCTCGCGATACTAATCATCACCAGGGGCCAAGGCAGGGCGACAGTCAGGGCAGTAGTCATCAGCAGCCGTCGGGAAGGAGTAGCCGCGCTTCAAAAGACCTTCGGTCCACTTCGACATACAGGGGTCGCTCACGTGGCTCGCGAAATCCTCCGGAATTTTCTTGCGAAGCTCCTAACGACCCTTAGGCAAAACTACTACCACTGAAGTCGTCCACACGTTGGGCCGCCAATTGGAGAACCTGACCTTATGGGCCAGGCGGCGCAGGGTACGCCTAAGATCTCCGGGTACACCTGCCTTGGCTGACAGAGACACGTGACTCTCTGTTAGGCGTAGAAAAGCAGATTTATTAGCTGCAGCTAAGCACAGTTGTCCTGTAAGTACACCAATGGTAGGTTCTCAGGAGACTGCCACTTCATTCCGTGGCACACAATCTATTATACTACACAGGTTTACAATGCCAACTCCCAAAACATACAAAACTGACAAATAGGAATAGTTTGAAAACAAGGTATCGAATGTCTAAAACACACCCTTCTTTCAGACCCTGTGTGCTCTCCTCCCCTAAAGTTAATCAACACTAGTGCCCGTAATTCAATTTGCAGGTGCTAGAACATGTGTGAATGCTTCAAAAGACAGCTTATGTAACAAGAGAACACACTAAGAAAATAGCTAAGGTCAGTTAAACAAGATAAAGTCAAGAAGAATGGTGGGACCAAAACAGTGGAGTAAGACATGGATTAATCCGTCTAGACATGGATTTACAAACTAGGGGAAACCCTTACATCGGTTTCGTAAACATGGGAAAGAGTTACTCTTTTACAAGAGAGACACGTAGCAGCTGTTATTTTTCATAAAGTCGTTGCGGCCACAGATATCACTAACTTTATTGTCTTATAGTTCTCAACAGCTACTGAATGGATTTACACTAAACTAACAGAACAATCTTCATACCTAAATTGACCTTCGTGCCAAATTTGGTGTAATTTTATCCAGTGGTTCCGGCTGTAGACGTGTTCAAAGGTACTTGGGACAACACACTTTTTTACACCCCTTTTTCTCAGCCCCCACTTGACGGATCACAATGAAACTTTTCATGCTTAACAAGAATCAAGGCACGCTTTGTATGGAAATGTTCATGAAGATTTGTGAACCAGCGCCAGACATATAAGTAAATAAAAAAACACTCTTTCTATGGAAACATATCTCAACTACAGTAGGTAAAATATATATATTGAGTTGAAATTTAGATAACATGCTCACCAGAGAGCTAAATTTCATTCATTTTTTCCTGTCATAATTAATTTGCCCACCAGATGGCACTCTTAATTCCCGGTGTTTGACGGTCTCCGTGTGCTTTAACATAAATGACCAATGAGTAACAATGATCCTTTTGTGTGCAAACAGTTTGAAATTACCTGAGAATTGCAATATCAACAGAATATAACATAGCTTTGTTTACAAATTATATCGCTGTTTCCTATAAGACACACTCTTTTTGTGACAAAAACTACATTTCCCAAGCTACTTCCTGAATTTGGCAGGAAGTGATGTCAGTTGTATGAGTTTGAGGCGGTTTTTTCTAAATACAAATTGGAACTGTAACATTGTATCCCTACCGTGATCAAGCAACAGTGGGTTGCGAAACGCGTTGGTGCTGTGTGATGCATGCTGCTTCCTGATAAATAAACCGTGACGATTTGGGAAAGAACTCCTGTGTTGTGTGCTGACTTGCGCTATCGACGGATAGCTTTTGGTGAATATATATATATATATATATATATATATATATATATATATATATATATATATATATATATATATATATATTCACTGAAAAAACCATAGGTTTTAAACCCGTTATAGTTAGGAAGTAGCATTTAAAAAACCTATTAAATTCACTAAAAAGAACATTGGCTATAAACACGTTATAGTTAGGAAGTTGCATTTAAAAAACCTATGAAATTCACCGAAAAAAACCATAGGTTTGACACATGTTATAGTTAGCTGGACATTTCACTGATATAAAACCATTGAAATTCCCCCGTTATAGTTACTTCAGCTAACTATAACTTGCGCGCCCGCAATGCACTGGTCTGTTTAAGTGGCTGCATGTGTTGGTGAGTAGCTATATGACTGATACATTATGTCTACAAAGGTTATTGTTTCTTTGATTATTAGTGAGAGTGTCTGAGTGTCTAAGTGTTAATATACTACATTAGGAGATCTTACATACTGCATACATGCATGAATGAGTGACATACTGTTCCTATATGTTGTAGGCAACATATGTCCTACACTGTATGGGTGAATAACTGTATGTGGATAGTAGATATATTGGTTACTATTTCTTCCTTTTCTGTATGAATGTATATATTAATGTGTAAATGAATGAATTACGTTTTTAATAGTCTTTTTCTGACTAAGTACATATGTTTTAAAGTAATACATATAAGTTATGTGTGAGTAACTCTATAGTTGAGTGTCGGTGTGTAACAGGATGATTTGGATGTATCAATGTATAAGAACATATGATGACTGAGTACATATATGAATCACTGTATTTAATATATAAGTGACTATATATGTGTGTGCATGAATAAGTGGTTGTGTATATATATTTTCAAATTACTAAATAGGTGTGTTCTAAGTGACATTGGTATGCTTATTGTATTTAGAATGTTATTTACTATTTTTGAGTGTGTGTAATAAAGATTATTTTAGGGCGTGGAAAGGTCTGTCACTCTTCTACAAAAATAATGTTATACGTGATGTCATTTTAGATGTTATCAGTGATGTCATGAGTGATGTCACTGACCATGTCATGAGTGATGTAATATGTGAAGTCATCAGCAGTGCATTGCGGGCGTGCGAGTTATAGTTAGCTGAAGTAACTATAACGGGGGAATTTCAATGGTTTTATATCAGTGAAATGTCCAGCTAACTATAACATGTGTCAAACCTATGGTTTTTTCAGTGAATTTCATAGGTTTTTTAAATGCAACTTCCTAACTATAACGTGTTTAAAACCTATGTTTTTTCTAGTGAATTTCATAGGTTTTTTTAAATGCTACTTCTTAACTATAACGGGTTTAAAACCTATGGTTTTTTCAGTGAATTTCATAGGTTTTTTAAATGCTAATTAATAACTATATCGTGATTGCAACCTATAGTTTTATCAATGAATTTCAGCAAATGTTTTTATCGGAAAAAACTGTTTTCTTGACTGGCAGACTTGTTTAGGGGCTCCTTGTAAAGCTCTAGTGGATTAGGGAGTCTCTACCTTGCCTTATTTTGAACGTTTTGAAATTTGTCACTAAATGGAGGAGAATGCCTTTGTAAACTTTCGTGCGCGACCGGTTGCGCGCACCCCGCTATATATTTCGGGAAAACATTACATTTTTTGACCCATCGAGTTTCATCATAGACACCCCAGAGAAGTTGTAGTAGGTCAAGGAGACTGTACCTTCCCTTCTTTTTAACGTTTTGAAACTTTTCACTAAATGGAGCCGAACGCCTTTTTAAAATTTTGTGCGCGACTGGGTGCGCGCACCCCGGTATTTTTCCAAAAACATAAAAGGTTTTATACTTTAACAATATTGTTCTTGGATCCCCCTGAGAAGATGTACAAGATCAGGGTGTGTTTAACTTTCCTCCTTTTCACGTTTTGAAACTTCCGTAAACTAGATCGATACTTACAAATGTCGTACGTGACCGGGTACTGTCACCGCGTACACGTCCTAATGCGCGCATGTCAAGTCATGTGACTCAAAAACAACATTTCCAATTGGTTGTTAGTAGTTTCTGTTCTGCAATTTTCACGGATCCCACCCACTTCCCTCACTATCTTTTTTACTCTCAAGGGAGAAGAATGTTTTACATCTTTCCGAAGACTTTGGTGAAATGGCTGCCGCACAGAATTCATCTTCTGAATCTGAAGAAAATTATCGGCTACCTTTAACAAAAAGGAAGGAATCTTTCATCTGGCAATTTTTTACTTTTCCTAAGGAAGAAAAAAAAGTGAAAGCGCCCAAAGTTACTTTCACAATATGTAACGCAGTTCTTTCAAGAGGAAATCCTTCGAAAAAGTATTCCTTTTCAATACATACGATCATGAGGCATGTGAAACAAGTGCATCCTGAGAAATTTGCACAGGCATCTACAAGAGCTCTGGCAACACAACTACCATCAGTCGTGGCCAGCACATCATCTGGTGGACGACCTGCATCTCCATCCAGTGCACAGACGGACTTGAGACCATATTTGTCAAAGGTGCATATGAAATGCAACTTGTGCGGAGAAATTTTGTGTACGGAGAGCAGAGCCTCACTCTTATTGAAAAAAGAATTAATAATCATCAATGCTTCGACAGAAGATGATTTTTTTCATTTCATATTGATCCTGTTTCCCAGTTTTACAGTTCAAAACTTCGGTTCCAGTTTTACAAATCAAAAACAATATAAAACTTGTCAAAAAAAAAATAAAAAATAAATAAAGTTCTTTTCAGAACTAACTCATTGTACCAAAGAGAGCTCTATTCACAAGCTGAAGTATCAACGCTTTTTTTCATGACAATTATGCAAAAAAGCGACGATACTTGGGGCATATTATGAAGAAGATGTAATACATTATCATCGGTTTCATCGACAGGACACTGCCGATAAAACTACGATAATAGCCTTCGTAGTATGTTCTGCGAATTGCAACCCAAACCTATGTTAGTTGTCTTTATATCTAACATCTAACATATTATCAAGGCCGTTATCGCTGCTATATCTGCAGTTTTCTGCCGATAAAAGTGGCGTTAATGTTTTGCCTATCCTTGAATATATTCCCCTGCACCTTATTGAAAATGGCATTACAACGCCTTCAGTAAGACCACTTTGCATATGTGCCACACAGTAAGTTAATGACATGTAAAGTGGGCGTACCTCAAAGCACATGCAAAATGTGGTTGGAGGAGAAAATATCCTATCACGAAAACAGGCGTTGCGAGAAAAAGAGGTGGAATAAATTTGTTTATCGTAGGACTGCCAAAGCCTACTCTAATCAAGCATTTGGCAGCGTTAACATGGGGGTGTGGAAAATAAAACTGAATCCACCCCGTTCCCTAATTACAAGGCACACATTAGTGCATGAAAACAACGCTTGTTTTCACGCGGTAATGTTAAGTACCGCCGGCTGTTACAAGATTTACTATCACATATGTGTTCGCATTGATATTAACGCACTAACACCGCGGAAAATTCCGCCGATAGCGGCGACATTTTTGACGCCGAGCAGTGGCGATTTTTATCGCTTAGGAGCCTTGCTATTATGAAGTTTTATCTCCTAAGTCTGTGATTCCCAAACTGTGCACCGCGGCTCCCCTGTGCGCCGTAATGAGGTGCCAGGGGCGCCGCGCATAGTCTAGGGTGACTAACCGTCCAGAAATTCCACAGACGTCCCTACCCTGTTATCTGTAATTGTGGCCATCACAGGGAGCAGCGCTGCTCCACTCTGAGAGGCCTCACTCCCACTGCTGGAATGGCCTCATACTCCTCCAGGAGGACAGGAGCAGCCCCTCCCACCCATTGAAGTTCTGTATCGGGCTCATTGCCACTTACTGAATGAGAATTGGGCAGTCAAGGATGTTCAAGCATGTGGCGCTCATCCTGCTACAGCGTGCCGAAAGGATTGTGTTAGGTATAAAAAAGTAAAACGCCCACGCTACAATGTTAGAGAACACTTCATTTAAAGAAGCCTGTGAAATAAGTTTAAAAGAACAGGTTAACGTTCTTTCACTGTCTCATCATCCTTGAATATAAGTATTTACAATATTATATTCAACAATGCCATGGTTGCTGCTTTTTTATTTTAAGAAACTAGCAACCATTGACAAAGCCAATAGTCATGGCGTGTTGTTGGTGAAAAAATACTTGCTATATTATATATCTGCTTTGAATGACAGAAACAACATAGCACCAGTCGGGCGCAACACTATGCTAAGCGCATATTTTTAGCCTACTTGTTTTAAACTGCCCTCTGAATTACATCCAACACTCCCTTTGAAGAGTCCCCCTATTTTTTAAACACCTCTTAAAGTCCAGGAAACAACACCATTTAACATTAACCTCACATCCTGGCACTGTACATCATGTGTGACTCATGACTTCTACCTTTTCAGTCTGCCTATGTACAGGGGCATAGTAAAGTCTCCCCCACCGCATCCCACCCCTTGCTGTAGTTCGTTCTTGATAGGTCTCTTCTCCCTGCAACTCTGCAGACAAAAGCTCACCTCATAATATGGAAAGATGGGTGAGTAAATAAGTATGGAATGGTGGGGAGCCATGGCCAACTGCCGATTAGGTCAAGGGAGCCACAGGTCAAAAAAGTTTGGAAACCACTGTGCTAAGCGATAAAAATCGGTCGAAATGCATGATTATTGCTGTGAAGTCAGCGATATTCATGCATTATCGAGCTACTGCTCTTAGTCATGTTATCCACCTACCATTGAGTAACATAGGTAAGAACTGCTCAGGGGTAGGTGTTAGTTTTTGGAGATATTCACGCTTAGCGCAAATATCTCCAAAAGTGGGTAATTGGACATAGCAATGTTACCGACTGCTTCCAGTCACTAACATCTTGGCATGCCCACTTTGCATGTCATTACTGATAAATAACACTGACAAGCAAAGTGGGGCCCAAGATGGTCGGTATCTCCTACTAGATGTCGCTAACTAGTGTTTGCAACAGCTAGATAATAGTGAGATAATTTTATCTCTGCTTTTTTGTTTTTTAAAGCCAAAAAGCGGAGATAAACCCCCTTGATAATATGCCCCAAAGTTCTTTAACACACATCATTTACCTCCAATGTTTTCATATATCAGCGTTGGTGAACTGACTCAGTGAAATGTCGCTGATTTCAGAAAATCACTTTTAAGGCGCTCCTTATGACACTGCACCCAATCCTGCGTGGAAGTGCTCACATAAAACATGACACTGGTATGACCAGGATAGACAAAGAAATAACACAGTGATGGAAAAGTTTCTTTATTTTTTATACTTACCTAAGAAATAGTAACAAAGTAAAACTAAATTTCTTTAAAAAACATAGTGTCTGTGGAAGAAAAGTAAAAATAAGGTTATAATGTACATTTCATAAAACAAAACAAAGTAGAAGTGAATGAAACAGAAAGTGAAATAAAAAAGAGTGAGGGAGAGTGAGAGACAGAGACAGAATGTGTAGTATATAAATCAATGAGTAAGATAATTAATTGAAAGAGATAATAGCACTGAAGGAATGACTGTCTAAACGAAAGTAAAGTGAGAGAGAAAATGAGAGTATGATCAGTGATAGTACACGAAATAAACAGTCTCTTAAAGAAACGGACTAAGAATACGAGAATGTCTTAAGGAGATAGATAAAATAAAGGAAAAACAGTAAGAGAAACAGATTGAAAAAGGGTGAGTAACAGAAGATGAATGGGGTAGAAACAGACAAGGACTGTAAGAGACAGATAAATAGAAATGAAGTTGGGTAAGGGAAATAAACTATAGATTTAAGTTTAGGAATTGAGCATAATAATTGAAAGCAGAGTAAGGGAACAAATATTAAGGTACGGTAAGACAAAGGAATTAAGATTCAAGAAACAAAGGTGATACACGGTCAATAAAGGTGAGTCACCAGGAGACA
The DNA here is from genome assembly GCF_964263255.1 of Lissotriton vulgaris. NCBI lineage: Eukaryota > Metazoa > Chordata > Amphibia > Caudata > Salamandridae > Lissotriton > Lissotriton vulgaris. The sequence continues at coordinate 1,200,792,892 of NC_141694.1, read as the reverse complement.
ACGGAAGAAATAAACTGAAGAGATAGATAGACTGAATGAAATAGTGACAGAAAAGATGTAAGAGAAACAGGATAGAAAATTAAACAACGCAAAATGTGGATGACTTAAAGGAAATAACCGTGACTGAACAGCACTGAGAAAGGAAGTGGATGAAAGGAATAAGGATAAGAGAGAAGCAGAGGAACCTCTCGGATGTTATTAGTTGTACTTACCTTATAAATGTAATATCTGTGGAAGACAATAAACAAATCTGTTATAATACATATTTCTAAATCCAATGTAACAAAATAACTTAGACAACATATTACATGGTTTATTTTTGCTGTCCTCAGAATATATTGATTTTCACTATAAACAGTGATTTCAATAGTAATCATCATGTAACAGCGGGGAAAAAAAACCACAATCTAAATGATTGTGTTTAAAAACCCCGTACAAGATCTCTATACATAATATAAATACCTGAAAAAAACATGTCTTAAATTTTTTTCTCTAATTCGCAATTTCTTGAGTAAGCACAGTACATCTTCCAGAGTTACAAACTAATTAAGCCATACCACTTATTTTTAAATACGTCTCAACAAAGCTCCGTGCAAGTATTTTCTTAAAACATTTATCTTAAGTACACATTTTCTTCTCTCATACCTTTCCGCGTGCTCAAATAGTATGAGTTAACTCGTTATTTTTTAAATACCTCTCAACAAACTTCCGTCCAAGTATGTTCTAAAAACATTTATCTCAAGTACACATTTTGTTGTCTTATATTTTTCCTCGTGGCCAAATAGTATGAGTTAAGTAGTTACTTTCACAAATTACTTAATCGTAGTCTTATCCATTCTTTTCTCAACCTTTCGAGTAAAAATTCCAACGTGTTCTGTACCATCAAACATTAAGTACTTGATGCTATCACTGTGCCAAATACAAGTTTCATTTCTAGATTTGCACACCCTCAGTCACATGATATTTCTAAACAACAGAGTTTCATATCTTTACAGTATTAATCTTCCTACACCAAGTAATTTTACTGAAATTTGGGTTGCAAAAATAGCAGATAAGAATTAGTTAAGTCAAAAGGCAAACGTTTCTTAAAACTCAATTGACTATCATTACAGAGCGTCCAGCCTGTTGGAGACTTTAAATAAGCTGTGTAATGTCCTGATGATGTTGAAGGCCCTTCATGAAAAATAATGGCTACAGTTACAAATGTTCTTCTAGAAATAGATATTTGAGAAGCCACAAAATTTTTAATTAAAGTTGACAATTTACTCCTATCAGCTCTGCATCGTTGAAACATTAAAATTACATATTGTCCATATCTGTGGATAAATAATGTTGATAACATTTCAGAGTTACATTGAGAGCAGACCATGTTCTGATGCAGATCTTTAACTCGTTTATTAAAGGACACTGCTTTACAGTCTGGTAATGTTAAATATATTAATCTTTCAGTGTGTATATCCGTACTACTTGAAAATGAACAATTATCGCAATTATGTTCCCATTTATAAGAAAGGCCAAAAAGACTATCAATATCTACAACTTCATCTTCCAAAACTGTAAGCATATACATAATACATTTCTGACAATCTTGCTGAATATTCTGAGAAAATTGATTTAGTCCTGCACATATGTCTAAAACATTCCTTTGTTCTGAAACACTTGCTACTTCACTATTACCACTGCTACATTTTTCAAATACAGAATTTAACGAACAACAAAATGTTTGCTCCCGATTTTGTACAATCTGTTGCTGTAAATTCTTTAGAAAAAAACAACATTAACCACTATATTTGCATAATACAACTTTCTCACTAATTTTCTCATTTTCGTATGATGCACTGCTAACATCCTGAAGTGATGAAAGATACTCTGGCATATTTTTTTAGAAAGACAAGCCAGAGAATGCCCTTGCAGACCTATTTTTTCTCGAACTCTGCAATGGTCTAATTCTTGCAACATTACAATTTTTTTAAAGACTTTCCTTAGTGTACTTACGTAAGAAATTGCGAAAGAAATCAATTGAATCCTGTCGTACACTGCAAATGCTACTACAATTCCAACTGTAAACAGGAACATTAGGACGTCCCTCTAAAACTTCTCCAGCTATCACCTCTTCTGCATTTCTAACCACAATTTTCTCTTTCTCAATAGCAGAACCATCCTTCACCTCATATTCTCGACCACTGGTGTCAACTGCATGCAACAAATCGTTACTTTGAAAGTAACTCTCTTCATTAAAGAATGGCTCAGAAGTTGAAGTATGCATCCATTTCCCAGAAAACACTTTACAAAAATTACTTCTATTTATGTGTCTCTTCCATTTACTCTTAGCTTTTAAAACTCTGATTGCCTTATTTAGTGTATTTATACTATTAATTACTAAAATAAATAATTTTCTTTTTGTCTCAAACGCGCGCTCAACAACATCCTCTATATATTTTTTCTTCTTATAAAAAGCAGATTTCCTTTTAGAAACTTTTTCCTTTTTTAATAAATTTGAAACTACTCTGTTATAAAACATAAGCTTCCTGATTTCCGCAAACTGATTAGTACGTCTTTTACTGTACATATTTTCCTCACTGCTGATTTGAGAAACATTTTGCTTTTTTCTGGCATTTCTCCTTGTAAATATTGATAACTGTTTATCCTTTTGAAGATTATCCTTTGCATTTTTCCTTTGACATAATTTTTTTAAGAAATCCTTGCTTTTCTTACCAGGAGCACTCTTCTTTTTATCCGTCCTTTATTGATTTGATAATTCTTCTAACTCTTTCCTCTTCAAATGGTATGTCCGTTTATACAGCTTTCTTTTTTGATTTCTGGTCGGCATACTAATTTATGTTTCTGATAAAAATGACAATCTGTTAAGAAAAAAGATAACAAATATTATAGACCGCTACTAGCATATAACATACAAATTATAACCACTGGTTCATTTTATAAATAGAATAAAGACAAAGAAACAGTCTCTGAACAGACTAGGAAATCCTGTAATGAATGTTGGTTCTAAATTTATGACAGTCCATAGCTGTGTCAACATTATAGACGTATTTTCTGATTCTAATTTTTAAGGCATACAAACAGTACACTGTTTTTCAAGCACTGTCGGTGATCGTAGTGCTTTTAATTTTTTTTACTATAATCTCTTATACACTTCATGAGAACATGTATTGTCACACTCAGAAAGCAGATCACGACGAATAGTACAAGAAAACTGTCTTCAAGAATGCTTTAGTATCAAAAAATATTTTATTTATTTAAAAGTTCATATTCTAAAAGGACTTGTAGCATAATTTAATCGGGTACTTCTTCAGATTCAAAATTCTCATCCTCCAAACTCTGCTCTTCCCCTTCCACCATCTCTAAATAAGCACTGTCCAATGTATTGTCCATAAAGTCCACATTTTCTGTATCAATTTCCTCCTCAAATACTCCAACTATTAATTCCTGGATTAGTTCGTTAGCGATTTCAAAATTTAATTCACTTTTCTCAGAGTAATTGTCCATTTTTGTAATCTTTTTTGAGTCTTCTGTATCCTTTTAAAAAAATATAAAGACTAAATTATATCTTTTTCATCAATAGATAACTTAAAACTACCTTTACTAATTTTTAAACTACATACATTTTTATACTTTGTAACTCATTAACTACATATATTAAGATAGCACCTTCCTCTTGTTTGAAAACAAATTGACACTATGAGACTAGACATTAACACTATTCCTTTTTATTTCATTAAATAATTACTGCTGTAAAAAGACATCTTACTGTGAAATTTGTTTTTAGGTTTTCTAAATATCACAACTATTGATAGACTTTATAATTGATTTTTAGGGATCCATTTTCTGACTTCACCACTACAAATTGCTATTCAAACTATATACAGTCTGAAGGGGAGGCTCACAATGTACAAACCATAACATTCACTTAACAGATTACTACTTCCCACAGAGACAGTTGCTTTTATGTTTCAACAGCATACTCAGCATGTGAATTTCATAGCACGTACAAAATTTCATGCTAACCATGAGAAACCACATCATAATAAACCTCTGCAAATGTGTGTAAAACAGTGCAGACAGATAGTACAGTCACAGATATGCAGAAAAGATGCCCATTACACCAAGACCCATATCATAATACACCTCTGTAAATCAGGAAAAAAACTGCACACAGAGGATACAGCATGAGTTAGAGAAATAATGAAGACTTAGCAAGAATTATTCCACGGAAACAGCAAACTCTTATAGTCAAAGGATAGATGAACCAGAACTGCATTGAAAAGAACACATGAACCAGGCCCATAAAAAGATAGTGTCAACAGACAGTGGAAAAGTATGTCAAAATACATATCTAGTGCAAGCAGATACAGACATTGCAAAAATAGTAGATAAAATCATCCACCAAAGAGAAACTTTGCAAATATTCTAAAAAATCTTGCTTATTATTTTAATCTGCACCCAAAAAATTACCTTTCAAAAATACCAACTCACCTGAAAAAAAGAATGTGATTGCTGAAAACTCTGTAACGTAGAAGGCAGGTTGTTGCTGTTCCGCACCAAACACTATAAAAAATAGAAATACTGAAATTTAATCAACATATTACAGACATATTTATTACACAACATACAGCCATTGTAGCAAACAACAAGCCTAACAGATAAATTACCTAAGATTCTCTAGCATTAGATATCCTAATGCCTAACTAAGTCCAATAATTGTTTTTTGAACACATCAAATAACTAAATATTAAATAAAATATTAAATATAGAGTAGAAAAGAGACACAGGACCGGAGAGATACAGACTACAGGAGAGAGAGAGACAGTAGCAGGGAGAGGAACATACAGAGACAGACCGGCATTTAAAGCACAAGTGGAGAGACAGAAAATAACAGCAGCAGAGAAAAGTCAAGAAAGAAAAGGAAGATACAATAAAAAAAAAAGATGAACCTGGAGAAGGAGTCACAGAGTAGAAATAACAGACAGAGCACAAAGGAGACAAACGGCATGAGGCACAGAGACAGAGAGGACAGCAGGCAAACAGTACAATAGGAAAAGAGAGAGCTGGAAGAACACAGAGATGGACAAGCAGAGCAGAAGAGAGAGACAGATGGAGAGAAGAAGGGTGAATAGCAGGAAGAGAAACATAACCACCATACAGACAATGCAGGAGGAAGACTGAGAGCAGGACACAGAGAGAGGTACAAAACGAGTACGAGAAGGAGAGAGATATCACAAGGGAGAGGGAAGGTAAGAGTGCTTTCAGGCCAGAAAGGAAAAGAATGACAAAAGGGAAAAAATATAGTAATAAGGACAACAAAGAGAGAGAGAGGAAGAGAAACAGAAAGAATAGGACACAGAGTGAGGGAGAACAAGAACTGCATAGAGAGAAAATGTATGAGAGACAGGAACAGTAGAAATCAGAGGATAGGCAACATGGAGAAAAACTGCACAATAGACAGAGATACAGCGGGCGAGCCAGACACACTAAAATATATGACGTAAGCAGCACAAAAACAGTATGTTGAGAAAAGGAAAGCAGGAACACAGATATATGTATACTGACTCCACTAACTTAGTGCATGAACTTATTTGTTGCAGGAACTTCTGCATAACCTCATAGTCACAACTCTTTGTTTCCCTTTAGCCCCAACCCTTTCCCCTCTGACCTCTCACCCACCAGTGCAGCTCTCCGCCACAAACCACACTGTGAATTTTGCCCTCCATATTATTGCATGTAGGTATGGTGCAACAGATAACATCATACCTACAGCAACTACTACCTTTGACACAGATTCATAGCTGCACAAGTTAAGTAAACAGTCTGCCTATGCCAGGGCCCAAAAGTGGAGCCCGATAGACAGCAACCCTACCTTTAGGAAACTGCCTGTGCTGAGACCCGAAGAGACCCAGCCAACTTAAAGCCCTGAAACTATCTTAATGTCTCCTCTCTCTTTAAACCTTTACATTTCACTTTCAAACCAAGTTTGCTTTCCATGACACACGCTTCTTTTTCGGTGTTCTACATTCAACGCCTAGACACTTTTTCCTTTTTAGTATCAGAAGCCGCAGCTGCAACATAGCTAATGCACAAATTAATTAGTCTATCTTTCGCGTTTTTTCAGTGTTCAAATTCTATAATTTTTTTTCACATAAATAGATACGAGCGGCTCAGTACCTCTTACTAACATAAAACTAAGTCGCTCCCTTTCACTTACAAATGCCTTGGAGACAGCAAAAAAATGTCGGGCAGATTTACAAGCCCCTTACACCACTTTAGGGTCACTTTTAACATGGGACAAGTGACGCAAAAGTGCCGCATGGAGCATGTTAATCTGCCCCTATATCTATATAGACATGAGTGTACTGAAACATGTAATTAGTCGTTCACATCCAGGCACTTTCAATTACATGACTTATTTAACTCGAAGCGCTGTAATGTTGCATGTCTTTTCAAAGATACACCAGTGCCTGCTATAATGCCGACTTTTTCCTTATTCTTCAACAGTAGTTATTTATTTTCATGCAATGAGAATTGTTTTGAGTTTTTAAACGACAAAGCTTACGCTGTAATAGTCACTCTGCATATGCTTTCCTGTAAGAATGTAGTTTATCCACCCGCGCATGGTAACCTTGATTTTTCCATCTGGCAGCGAATTCCGGCCTTGAATTCAAAGTTCAATCACAAGACAAGAGCCTTATTGTCACAAAAACAAGTCACCCTACCATCTGTTTACAAACATATCTCTTTCACTTAGCTAACATTCACAGAGAAGTGCATACCTTATGAAATAGTGACCTTCCTTTACAATTTGCTGAGGTGACTCCCATAATCTTTAACGCATCCTCCACTTCAGGGCAGGCCTATTTTTTTATAACTACTAAGCAATGGTTTTGTGACTTCTTTGACAGAAATTATTTGAAGTCATTCTGCTACTCTTCACTCCATAGTCGCCGACCTATATTTCTGGACTTCCTGTTCTACTGCCAGTGGCTGCGCCTTTTGTGTTCTATTTTGTTTATTAGAAAATGGATGTCCGTCCTGTCTTCGCAAACGAGGTGAAGCACTTAGAACTATTTCGCCAGAGGATGCTTGAGTACTATAGCATCCTGCCACTTGCGACTTTGAGTGCGTCATATGCATTATCATTTCGATTTTCCTATTTCACCTGTGTGCAGCCTGTGTTTCATTGCCTGAAGTGCGATTTCATGTGGGCCCTGGACTTATGTCTTTGCAACTTGGTATCTCCTGAAGTGAATTACAATCATCTTATGAATCCGTTAATTGATCATGAACAGCTTTGTTCCGACGGAGGGATTATGGCCTTTGCAGTGATACATGGAGTTCTGGGTCATTGGAATATATTCGCAGCGGCGTAAGATTTCTTGGCCCACAGCTACATAGAAAAGTCACTGAGTTGTCCTCTGATGGTACTAGAGACTCCGGTAATTAAAGAGCATGTATGTTCTTTTCCTCTTTTCAATTGGATGGCTGACTTGTTTTCGGATGATATTAGTGACTTCCTTTTAGAAGCGGTAGCTGCTTATTTCGCCTACTCAGTTGTTGGATGACTCTTATGCAAGCCATTGACGTCTACATTTTTTTTTCCCTCCCAATCTTTTTCACGTTTTCTTGGACTTCTTTTTTTATATGAACAGACCTATTGGCTTTACTAACAGTGCACATTACAATTTCGTGCTGGTCAGATTTTCATGTTTTATGTGGACTAAATTTCTTTTCCTCACCTACGCGATTTCAAACTAAACTTTTCATTGAACTCTAATTTCAACAATTCAGTTGCTTATCTTATCTTATCTTATTTGAAACTTACTCGGAGCAAAGCAGGGTAATATATGCTACATGTGCCCTGATTAATGTGTAAAGTTAGCATGAGTTTTTTATAAGTTTAACGCCATTTTCCCTTTCAGCTGCTTATTTGCGCCTCACACACCTCTGCTGCTTTAGTTTTCCATGTACTAAAATATTTTCGATTCATACGGGAAAAATATGTTCTTACACTAATGTTAGCCTTGCTTTTCGAGCTGTATCTCAGATTGAGTACTGAAACAATCAAAAGATATGTCAATACAGTAGTTGTTCTCAACACTGATTTTCGAACGTTCCAACAGATAACATACATGCAGCTCCAGACAACTTGTCCCTTTTGGCGCGTTTTTTATTTCCTTACACAATAGCATAACACAAAGTTGATAGTGCTTCGCATGCAGAGAGGTGATTGTTAATGAGGTGATGTCTAACCACTAGCATTTTCATGTATGGTTCCTGAACTTAAAGTCAAGACACCTTCTTAGATTTAATAAAATGTAATATACTTCCTCAGAATGGTATAGAATAAATTTTGCTAAACCGTATTCATTTTACATCATACTATGCTTCCACCGTTTGTATTCTATAGACTAGTGACTATGCCGATTACTTTGTTTCTTACAATATCTGTACTCGTATTAGAAAAGAAACTTCCCTTGAAATCATTGCATTACTGAATAAACATTTCAAATTTACACGTTCTCTCTTTTAATCCATATTCTGAACTGAAATTATTGTATACTGAAAGAGTATTCATGTGTTCCACGTACCCTCAGCTGTACTAAGTTCATGTTTTCTTTTGTCGACCTGAGTTACTCATACTACAACCCGCAGGCCTATGACGGCCCGTCAAGCCTTTCTTAGCAGGTCGCAGACCATGCAAACAATCGTACCTCTGGTAAGAAAATAATTTATTACTGTAACCAAGCACCGCCGCAGTTGCACTTCACTCACACTGATAATCACTGCTCCCCCGCTTCTATAGACCAGACGCTATGTCGTATTTCACTACTTATCACCCTTTCATCTCCACTATAACAAACACTTCTCCGCCAGCCACCAGAGAACAGAGTGGGAAAGCGAAGGCACTAAGAAGTGAAATACGACATACCCTCTGCTCTGTGGAGCCAACCGAGCGGTAATTGTGAAAGTAGACATTGACTAGCGCTTCAAAAAAGCATCTCAATTATATAAATAGTTTTTTGAAAACATGCCAAGTACTTTGATGCGACTATCTGTGTGTGACTGCAGAGGAAACTTCCTCAGCCCGGACTGAAGGCAGACACAAACAGACACACACACACTAAGATAACACAGGGCAACGGAGACGGAAAGTAGGAGGGAGTTAAAGATGGAGTCAGACGGCAGGAGGGAGAGAGATCTATGTATACTCCGTCTGCTACCTCAATGTATGAAGGCATGTACTCCACGGACCTGTGTACAACCTCATGGCCACCAGTTTTCATTTTATTTTACTCGGCCCCCTCCCCCTCTCCCCCTCTCACCCCACCCCCACCAGTGCAGCCCGTGGCCACAAACCACACTGTAAGTCTGTCGTCTGACAGAAAGTTTATGAATACCTTAAGCATTAGCACTTTTTGACGATGGTATCACATGTAATGTACGATTTCTCTCTCTACCTGCATTATCTGTGTCTCTGTTAATACCATTTTTTCATCTCCAAACCAACTTCACAGATTATATGGGAACGCATCCAAATCACTCAAATAATTACTGTCTATTTTAAACATATTTCAATTTTTATTCCCCCCCCCCCCCCGAAATTTTGTTCCAGTTCCGTCTCTGACTGACAGTGAATAAAAAGAACTAACAGTAAGGGATTACATAAGGTGGGAGATAAAGATGGAGTTAGACGGCAGGAGGGAGAGAGATCTATGTATACTCGGTCTGGTACCTTAATGTATGAAGGCATGTACTACACGAACCTGTACACAACCTCATGGTGACAATTTTTCATTTTATTTTACTCAGCCCCCTCCCCCTCTCAACCGACCCCCACTAGTGCAGCCCGCGGCCACAAAGCACACTGTAATTTTGTCATCTGACAGCAATTTTATGTATACCTTAAGCATTAACACTTTTTGACGACGGTAATACATGTAATCTATCATTTCTCTCTCTACCTGCATTATCTGTATCTCTGCTAATACCATTTTTTCATCTCAAAACCAACTTCTCAGACTATATGGAAACGTTTCAAAATCACATAAATAATTTCTGTCTATTTGAAACATATTTTATATTCCATTTTTTCAGTACACCAAAATTATATACAAAACTATAATTAACACTTGAAAGAATATGAAGAAAAGGTGAGCAACCTCCATTAAATTCACAGGACTTGAGGCCCCCCTCCCCTACCGTCTGGTGTAGCAGCCCAAAGTAACATAGATTCCAGATACACACACAGTACACACACACCTGAACGTTTCACATCTCTGTAAACAACCATTTGAATGTTAATTAGGCCTTGCAGTTGTTTCACCCCTTCTAAGAGCTCCTGCAGCTTTACTATGCCTACTAATTAAACATTCATGTCCGCCTAACAATTTTTTTTTAATTTGCCCCCCTGCGAATGTACAGGGTCTAGATGGCTTCTTTCCATATGGCCACTGTAAGGCTTGTGCCAACAGCAAATCTTGTAAAGAAGTCACCTACAATGGGATTAACAAGAAAATCATGTCTTTTCTCACTTGCAGTTCCACTTTTGTTGTCTATGCAATTGTTTGCACATGCAACAAATGGTATATAGGCAGCACGACATGCATGGCTAAGAACGCATTCTGGAACATACTAGGGCCATCACCAATTTTGACCCCAAATACCCGGTGGCACGACATTTTAGAGAACAACATTTCTCTAATGTCAAATACCTCAGTTTCATAATTTTGGAACAGATACCCAAGAATCAGAGAGGGGGTAATAGGGTTCTTAAACTACGTCAGAGGGAGTCGAGATTGATCATAGACTTCCAAAGTAAGGATCCAGGAGGCCTCAACCAGGATGAAGAATTAGCCGTACATTTAAAAGATCAATAGATTGTTTTTGTCAGAATAATTTTCCTTTGACATTTTGCATGTGTACATACCATGTTTGAAATGTAATCTTCGTTCTCACCATACCTTATGATTGTCTTTAGTCCTATGTTGAACATCACAGGAATGGAGTCATGTTACTTACTATGTCTTTTAACCTTTATTTATTTATTTGTTTTGTTCTCTTAGGAGCAAGAGAGGGGGCCCACTTCACCGGCACTTCACTTCATGGGACCTCTCCCCTTCTCTGCCTCCTGATCACAAGGGCACTTGCATGGTTTGAAAGACAGATTGTTTAAGGACGGTAAATTACTGTATATTATATTCGAGCACTTGCGAATACTGGACTTCTGACCACATATACAATGACACTTTAACAGGGCCTTGTGTACCACACCCCATACTGCCTCCCTTCTGTCACCCACCCGGAACCTGCTTTCAACTTGGGCACTTGCCATGTCATATGTTCCCCACACCCACATGTGGGGATAACCAGTGACATTCCTTCTCAGTCCGAGCTTTGTGCCATTTGCTACGCATTTCGCGTTAGCAGGGCTGTTCGCACAACAATAGCGGGAAACATGGTGGCTTGCATTTTTCTGGAGTACGCCAGCCTGGTTAGGGAGGTTTATCTGGTGAACTGATATACTCTCACCTTTGTATTTATCGTATGCATTGTTTTACTAATTAAGGTACTTCAACCGATTTACTGATTTAATTAATTGGCTTTGTGGTGTTCTATACACACAGTGTACCAGTATGTTGTGTCTTCATGTATTCCATTAATTTCACGCTTAATTTACAGTTGTCAGTACATGGCTTATAATCAGTTTTTACTTTGTCACTGAGTGGTGTTGACAAGTCCTGTTTTCATGTCTATGATTCAAATAGATATAACCAATGCCTTTCAAACATGTCTTCCACGTGATCAAGCCGTCTTCACGGCGAAACGCGTTGTGGAATAAACAGCACTTCGGATATACCTGTGTCTGCCTCGTCAATGCCCTGAGAGCGTACTTTACTGACTTTGTTGTTCTAAATAATATATATATATATATATATATATATATATATATATATATATATATATATATATTACCTACTGGCGGTCGCCAGTAGGTAGTTATAGTTAGGATTTTTTTCAATGTTAAATCTCAAAATTCTATTTGGAATAACTTTGGCGCCGGTTGACGAATCTGCGTGAAAATTTCCTCAAAATGGCCTCGCGGCGTTCCGGTCCTTCCCTGAAAGTTTGGGGGGGATTCGTCAAGCGGGGGCCGAGATAAAAGGGGGGTCCCAAAACGCGTTTTCCCCATGTTAATTTCCATAGGGCGGTCGATTTCACTTTTAGCCCGAACGGCTGAATGGATTTCCACCAAACTTGGCAAAATTGTAGGGACTGGTAGCCCGATGTGCCTTTGCTATGTCTCAAGATATGTGCTCCAGTGGATTTTGAGTAATTAAGGTTCAAAAATATATATATATCTATAGCCGCGCTCCGGTGCGCGCACCAGGGAGCGCTCCGGGCGCGTGACGCGAGGTGCGCATGGAAAGCTGATTGGCTCTCGGGTGTCTGTAAACATTCGAAACAGTCCAGAGCGGCCGCCATCTTGTGTCTCGGTAAAATCGAGACATAAGAGGTGGCTAAAACAAAGAGGGAACTGACCATAAGGCGTCAGGGATAGACCCCTTTGACCCCCTAGGTTTGATGTGGGGGCTATAAAAGGGCCCCGCGGGGCATTTAAAATAATTTTTTTTTTTCGCTTTGCGCGGGGGAAGCGCCCGGTACGCGCACCAGGTAGCGCACCGGGGAGCGTAAAATGAGGGAAAAAGATGACAGAGTTTTAAAAAAAATGAAGTTTTTATTTAGAAATTGGAGGTAGTTCTAAAAAGAACTTTTTTTTTTCTTCTTTTTGTTGTTTTATATTTTTTTTGTGTTTTTTGAACTTTTTGAACTTTTTTTGGCTTTTCAAAACAGTTTTATATTTTTTTTGTATTTTTTTAGGGGGAGAAACAAAAAAAGGGAATTGAAACTGGCTCAACTGGAGCAAAAAAACAAAAAACCCAAAAAATTACTTCTTTTTGGGGCACTTGTGATTATCACCTGCAAGGACGATGAGCTTAACACTTTTTTCGCCATAGGCGATAAGCTTGCCACATGCAGAACAAGTGATTTTAAAATCAGCAAATCTCGGCTGAATGCAAGGCATCACCTCGGATGTTTCTGGTTCTGATGAGGTGGGTTGGTTTCTTTGGGAGGGGGTCCTTGATGACTGGGGGAGGTTACTGGCCAGTTCCCTGAACTCTGCACGAGAGTAGTTGTTTGGGTGCTTTCTGGTCATGTGCCGAATCATGGTATAGTTACCAAAAGAATATTTTTTGTTTGGGTTGCCCCGTGAAAGTTCATCATTGCAGATGAGGCAAGTCACCTTGGGCGCATTCACCTTTTTTTTCCCCTCTGGGATTGAAAAAAACTGCCATACAATGTGTGGTTTGGGTTTGTAAGGTGTATTTTCTTCTGGCAGCCATCTTCTTCTCCCCTCCTCCTCTTCCTCTTCCTCCTCCTCCTGTTCTTGACCACCAATATAATTTGGAGCTGGTCCTCTTGGTGGTTGTGGTGGTGGTGGTGGGGCAGATGCACCAGCTGATGCTACTACTGAAGCCATTATTTGGAGCAAAAAAGTAGAGAGAGCAACAAACAGGTCTTCCTCAGTCAAAGGACAAAGTCAGAATAAGGAAAAAAGGTGGGGTCTTTCATCATTTAGAAAAAAAAACTGTCCTGAACCAATGAGAAGTGTTATTTTCAGGTCACAAGACCAGGGGCTTCATCATTATGAAACTAAAACTGTTATGAACCAATGAAAAGTGTTATTTTCTGCTCACATGACCCGACGCGCTTACGCTACGCGCACGGGGCGCGCCCGGGGGCGCGCAGCGTAAGCGCGTCGGAAGTTTACGTTGTGCGATCGTATTCGCTCGAGTACTTCCGGGTGCGCTTACGCCGTGCGTATCATGCGGTCGCGGCTACGCGATACGTCACGATCATGTTTTCGTTTGCGATATTGGCGCTCACGGGACGCTCCCCGGAGCGCGCCCGGGGGCGCTTTTCAGAAATACGCTTTTCGGGGCGCACTCCGGGGCACGCTCCGGGAGCGCTCCCCCAAATTTTTTTTTAAAAAAAATGGGATAATTGTAGGGACAGGTAGTCCTATTCTGAAGTGGTTTGTAAAAAAATTAACTTTAGAAAAATATGTATTGTGCAACATTGGGCTTAATATATGTTAGAGCCAAAATGTAGCCCAAATGTAGCCCAAAGTAGCCCAATGTAGCCAAAGATGGCCACCAGAGACCAAAAATTGTAAATGTAGCCCAAATTTCAACTAGATGTAGCCCAACTGTAGCCCAATGACAGAATGTACCAGAGTGTTAAAAAGAACAACTAGAGTGCTAACAGTCTTATTTATAAAGTGAAACTTATAGTTAGGAATTAGCATTAACAAAACCTATGAAATTCACTGAAAAAACCATAGGTTTCACACCAGTTATAGTTAGGAATTAGCATTTAAAAAACCTATGAAATTCACTGAAAAAACCATAGGTTTCACACCGGTTATAGTTAGGAATTAGCATTTAAAAAACCTATTAAATTCACTGAAAAAACCATAGGTTTCACACCAGTTATAGTTAGCTGGAAATTTTACTGACATAAAACCATTGAAATTCCCACGTTATAGTTAGTCGGACTCACGATAACTTGCGCGTGCAATGCACTGCTGATGACATCACATATTACATCACTCATGACATGGTGAGTGACATCACTCATGACATCACTGATGACACCATCCTTGTGACACAGTGACAGACCTCCTCTCAGTGTAAAGTAACCCTTGAGACACATATTCAAAAATAGAAACTGAAATTTTTAAAAAATGGACATACCTATATCAGTTACAACAAGCAATTCTGTACTTCCACTATCTATATACACATCCACTCATTCACCAACAGTTCTATATAGTCACTCATACATATACTCACTCATCATATGAAGAGATACACCTATACATCCTGTTACACACCGACATTCATCCAAAAGTTACTCACACACATATTCACACGTGCAAATAAACTATTGAACAACCATTTATTTGAATATAGAGTTATACACACACTTCCACCTTACTTCTATTGAAAATTACACATATTTATTCTCTTAAACAATCACTTATAGAAACACATACTTATTTAAACAGGAACTCTTACAATCTCTTACTCTCACATATACTCACTTATATACATCAATATTCATATATACTAGATTAAAACATATGTAGTTACTGATAAAGACACTAGTGAGACAGTCATTCACTCACTAACAAACACATATAGACACTCATCCACCCATACAGTCCTGTACATATGCTGTCTTCAAAACACATACAAACAAAGAGTCAGTCACTCATGCATCTATGTGCTAAGTAATACCCCCACCAAACCATATAGACACTCAAACTGATACTAATAAAAATATCAAATAACCCATATACATACGCATGTAGCTACTTATCAACACATGTAGCCACTTATACACAAAGTGAAACACTAATATATGTATTTAAATATTTAACCCCTTCCGTGCTTCGAACGTCCAACGGTCGTCGCGCGCGCTACCTCGCTGGTGCTGCTCACGACCGTTGGACGTCCGAATCCCGTTAGCGCGATCGAACGTCCGCACTGGGGCGGAATGTTCGACGCGCTAAAGGGGTTAAACATAACTCACTAATATTTATTTTTCAGAAAGACACATATTCACTGGATGGTGTCATCAGTGATGTCATGAGTGATGTCACTCACCATGTCATGAGTGATGTAATATGTGATGTCATCAGCAGTGCATTGCACGCGCAAGTTATAGTGAGTCCGACTAACTATAACGTGGGAATTTCAATGGTTTTATGTCAGTAAAATTTCCAGCTAACTATAACTGGTGTGAAACCTATGGTTTTTTCAGTGAATTTAATAGGTTTTTTTAAATGCTAATTCCTAACTATAACCGGTGTGAAACCTATGGTTTTTTCAGTGAATTTCATAGGTTTTTTAAATGCTAATTCCTAACTATAACTGGTGTGAAACCTATGGTTTTTTCAGTGAATATATATATATATATATATATATATATATATATATATATATATATATATATATATATATATATATATATATATACAAAGAATCCTTGTTCTTTAAGATTCCCCAGATACTGAAACCAGAAAGCAGGAACGGACTCCAATTTCTTGGTGCAAGTCTTGTGCCATGTTGCCATGACACATTTCGGCCTATGCAGGCCTTAATCACATGACAAGCCTACAAGCCCTCCCTGTATTTAAAGTGCCATGTGCAAAAACATGGTAGACAGATTATCGTTCTGACTCACAGCCATACACAATGCAAGTAACAGCAACATTGTACATTTGATAAGACATCTGGACAACGGTTGTCTGCCAAAGTGCTTGAAAGGTAAATATGACTGTATAAATACAATAGTTATTCCACACATTGTTTAAGAACATATTGTTTTAAAAGACATTAAGAAACCTTAAAAGAGATTAAAAGCACTTAAAACCCAATGAATCACAGTGGCAATTGAATACAGGCCTACTAATATTCTATTAGAATGTGGTTCCTGTGCTTTGTCTTATATATATAATATGTTCACTGATTGCCAGAAGTCCTCTAATGTACCTCTTTGGTACTGCCCCAGTGGGCGATTATTGCTGCTGAAATTGTAAAGTTCATGTGCTTTAACGGTGCCTTAGTGTTGAAGTGCTAATTCAATCCTAATGTTACTCTAAAGTGCAATGTTCCACTTATAAAGTGCCTAAGTGAAAAAGGCACAATTATCTTTATAAACAGACAATTAAAATGTAAAAAGGAAGGTTATTTACAGGGATTATGAAGTGCAGTCTTAACTTGGGATATGTGCAAAATCGCATTGATGTCTCTAATCAATAGTTATTGAGTAATAGGATCTAGTCTCAAGACTGGAAACTGCTGTAACCATGTGTATAGCTCCTCAGTTGTATTGAGGTATTGTAGGCTTTTGCTGTCAAATTTCAAGATGTGTAACCACACTATCCCGGGAGAATCCTGGGGGAGGGAATTAGAGGAGCGGGCGCTAGGAGCAGGCCGCCTCCGACATCAAATGTTCAACACAAAGTGGGCCGCCCCTGGTATAGTGACCGAGGTGCTCAAGGATTAAATTGTGAGTGTGGACATCTCACAAAAAGTGAAGGACTGGCCTCACACACCACTAGGTGGCATGCTTCATCATCGGAAGTCCTCGCCCTCTAGAAACTCGGTTTGGTAGAGGGTGGGCATAAACCTGATGACAGGGATACACTTCTGAGATAAGTGGGGGCCTGTGAAGAGTGAGTGAGATTTAAAAACCATTATAGTTACCAAATTAAATTTGAATATGACTGGCAGCTATATGGTATTAACCCCTTCCATGCTCATGACGAGCTCAGTTCGTCATGAGGCACAGTTGAGCTGTGCTGATGACGAGCTGAGCTCGTCATGACACCAGCAAAATGGCAATTTCCAGCACAGGGGAAAAATAACCACAGCAGCGATGTGGTTAAAAACAATGAACGATATAAGGGGGACTTTATTGTCCCTTCACCCTGGTGAGTATGGTCGACATGTTTCTGCTGTTTGGCCTTGGGTCCGTGACATTCATCAGAACCTAAAACAAGGGGGCTCTGTTCTTAACAAACTTGTGGAGAGAAGGTACCACTTTGTGGGGTGACCTGTGTCACACTCCACCACAGAATGGCTCATGTTAAGCCTGAAAAACAAAATATATACAAAAGTTCATTGAGAATATCCTGGGTCACTTTATAAAGGTCATTCAATCACATGCACAATTCTTAAAGTGAGTGGCTATATATGTGACACGTGACACTTATCTGTGCACACACTTGAGTAAGAAAAGGGTATATGTGAGAGGTTTTATCTCACATGTCTTACCCTAGGAGAAGAGCCGACATGCCCCATGGGTAGTGGAGAGATGGAAGACCCCTGTAGTCAAACTTTAGAGGGGTAGGAAACAAAAACAAAAAACAAACAGTAACACAAGTTAAAACTTCAAATCTGATAGTCTCGTAGCGTAAGGAGCCTGTAAGTACTCCCATGCTAACACACTCATTCATTCCGAAATGCCTGCAAATATTCTCTTACTGCCTCAATGTGCGTCTCTCGTGATTGCACCTGGATGTGTGCTGCTTTCCTCCCAGACATTGTCTGAATGTAAATGGAGCATCGTATTTATAGTGCTCTTAATTGGGCAGTAAAGCACTAAATTAGCACAGTGATTGAAAAAAAATATTTTTGGCCCTGGGGTCCTTGTGGGTCCTCCTGAGCAGGCCTAGGGGGTCAGGGTGTTCTTACCCTCCCCCTTCTCTTGTTTTTCCTGCTTAATTCTCTGTTTTGTTGTGACTCGTTCTACCGAGTCACAAGATGGCTGCCAACACTTCCTGGTTTGGAGTGTTGACAGCCAATTAGAATAAAGCTCGCCGCGGAAAGCATTTGCACACTTGTCGCATCAGGCCCCACCCCCTGCCTTCACCACTGTGCAAATGCACCACGTGGCACATTTAAGTGGGGGGATTAAGTCCCCTTGAATCCTGAGGGTACCTTGGGTCCAACTAGCCTCCAGGTACCTTCAGTAAGCGCCACAGAGCTGCATTGCAGAGAGGTGTAAAAAGGGACATGGCCATGGATCACTTCTCTGCAACACAGCTCCATGACACTTACTGGAGGTACCTGGTGGGCTAGTTAGCCCCCAGGGACCCTCAGTATTCAAGGGGAATTAATCTCCAAACTTAAAACCTGCCAGGGGGTGCGTTTGCACAGTGGTGAAGGGAGGGGGTGGGACTGATGTGACATGTGTGTAGTTATCCAATCACTCCGGCAAAACCCAAGCACTTATAGATTCACCATGCACTCTCCTTGCAGTACTCTAATCATCTAGTCGGTACCCATGCACTCATGCAATGACCCAGGCACTAACACATGCACTGCTTCAATACCCTGAGCAATACCCATGCAGTCCATCCATCCCCCTGTCAGTACCTGTGCATTCCTTCAATCACCCAGCCAGCACCATGCACTTATCCAATCACTCCACCAAAACCCCAGCACTTCTAAATTCACCATGCACTCTTCTTGCAGTACTCTAATCTTCCAGTCAGTACTCATGTACTCATGGAATGGCCCAGCCACTAACACATGCACTGCTACAATCCCCTAAGCACTTTCCATGCAGACCTCGAACCACCTACACACTATTGATTCACTCCTCTAATTACCCTGTTAGTACCCATGCACTCCATAAATCCATCTGTCACTACCCATGCACTCCTCCAATCACCCAGCCAGCCCTATGTACTTATCCATTCACTCCGCCAAAACCCATGCAGTTATAAAATCATGCACTGTCCTTGCAGCACTCTAATCATCCAGTCACTACCCATGTACTCGTGCAATGATCCAGTCACTCACACATGCACTGCTGCAACACATTGAGGACTACCTATGCAGTCCAGTAATCTCCATGGTACTACCTATGCAGTCCTCCAATCACCCAGCAAGTCCTATGTCCTTATCCAATCACTGCACCAAAAGCCAAGCACTTATAAATTCACCATGCACTCTCCTCACAGTACTCTAATCATCCTGCCAGTACCCATGTAGTCATGCAATGATTCAGGCACTAACACATGCACTGCTGCAATCCTTGTGCACTACCCATGCAGTCCTCTAACCACCTACGCATTTCTCATTCGCTCCTTCAATTCCACTGGCAGTACCAATGCAGTCCAGCAATCACCCTGTACTCCCCCTGCAGTTCCCCAGTCACCCCGCCACTACCATGTACTAATCTGAACACTCCGCCAATACCTAAGCACTTATACATTCACTCAGGCACTCTCCTTGCAGCATTCTAATCTCTCAGTCAGTAGCTATGTACTCATGCAATGATCCAGACACTAACTGATCACTGTTACAATCCCACATGCCCTACCATACAGTCCTGTACCCACTTACATACTTCTCATTTGCTCCTTCAGTTCCCCAGGTAGTACCCATGCAGTCCCGTAATCATACTGTCACTCCCTGTGCACTCCTCCAGTCACCCAGCGACTACCATGTACTAATCCAAACACTCCTCCCATACCCAAGCACTTATACATTCACCACACACTCTCCTTGCAGTACTTTAATTATCCACTCATGTACTCATGCAATGACTCAGTCACTAACACATGCACTGCTGCAATACCTTGAGGAGTACCTATGCAGTCAAGTAATCTCCCTGGTACTATCTATGCAGTCCTCCAATCACCCAGCAAATCTTATGTGCTTATCCAATCACTGCGCCAAAACCCAAGCACTTATAAAATTACCATGCACTCTTCTTGTAGCATGCAATCATCCAGTAGCTACTCATGTACTCATGCAATGACCCAGGTATTAACTCATGGCAAATAGGGAAGAGGTCATGTTAATCACAGGGGTACCCCAACGCATAGTGTTCCCTAGTGTATGTAGGTGTTTTCACTGTATTCTAAGTGTCTTTTTGCATAGCACTGGCTCTAGGCCTGGTTAGTCAGAGTCAGTTACCACCAGTACCCATCAGCAAAGTTTGGGGGCACAGGAGGACTTTATGTTTCTCTGTTGGTTCTTTCTGCACATCTTTTCTTCTTCCTGCACTTTTCTTCGTCTTTCTGGACTTCTGTCGCCTCTTTCTGCATTTGTCTTGCTTCTTTCTGCTTCTGTCTTCCCCTTTCTTCACATGTCCTACCTTTGTAGGCATAGTTAGAAATTAGCATTTAAAAAACCTTTGAAATTCACTGAAAAAAACATAGGTTTCATGGACGTTATAGTTAGAAATTAACATTTAAAAAACCTTAGAAATTCACTGACAAAACCATAGGTTTCAGGGACGTTATGGTTAGTTGTAGATTTCACCGGTACAAAACAATAGAATTTCAGACGTTATAGTTAGTGATGTAACTATAACTTGCGCCCCACCAATGCACTGCAAATGATGCCACATATTACATCACATATTACATAACTCATGACATGCTCAATGCAATCACTGATGACATCTCAAATGACATCTAAGGTTTTTAAATGCTAATTTCTAACTATAACACCCCTGAAACCTATGGTTTTTTCAGTGAATATTTATATATACATATATGTATCCAAATGAACAATCCAATGACGTAAGCACTCAGGACAAATGGTAGGATACCAGTCTGTAGTCCAAGTTTATTACACAACGAGTTTCGACTGAACAGCCTTGATCATTATATATATATATATATATATATATATATATATATATATATATATATATATATATATATATATATATATATATATATATATATATATATATATATATATATATATATATATA
The DNA here is from genome assembly GCF_964263255.1 of Lissotriton vulgaris. NCBI lineage: Eukaryota > Metazoa > Chordata > Amphibia > Caudata > Salamandridae > Lissotriton > Lissotriton vulgaris. The sequence goes on along the minus strand of NC_141694.1, from coordinate 1,200,771,511 downwards.
TATATATATATATTACCTACTGGCGGTCGCCAGTAGGTAGTTATAGTTAGGATTGTTTTCCATAGGAAATCCTCAACATTCTATTTGGAATAACTATGGCACTGGTGGATGAATGTTTGTGAATTTCTCAAAGAATATGGCTCGGTCCGCTGCGCTCCTTCCCTGAAAGATTGGGGGGGATTGGTCAAGTGGGGGCTGAGATATAAGGGGGGTCCCAAAACGTGTTTTCTCCATGTTATTTTCCATAGGACCTTTAGACTCGGCTACAGGTCGAACGGCTGAATGGATTTATAAGAAATTTGGCAAAACTGTAGAGTCTTGTTCGCAGATTACGCTTTTTTTGGAATGGTGTAAATCCGTTCAGTAGTTGTTGAGAAAATTAAAGTTAAAGTCAATTATATATCTATAGGCGCGCATGCGTGCGCGCACCCAAGTGGCCGCGCGTGAGCGGAATTTTTTTGGGCTGCGTGACGTCTGTTAACGTTCGATTCGAAGGAAATCAGGAAGTTTTGTCCGCCATTTTGTGACTGCGAGTAAATATATTGTTCATTTCAAAGTGTTGAAACATGGAAAGGGGAGAAGGTAGAGATTGTTTTGCTGCGTAGGTTTTCTCGGGGTGTGTAGTAAGGCCCTTAAACGCAAAAAAATATTTTTTTTTATCTGGAAAAAATAACGGGGTGCGCGCACTCGGTCGCGCACACCTATTTGCGCACACCTATTCACAAGAGTATGAAAATGGAGATAAATTAGAAGTTTGAGTGCTTAGATATAAAGTGCCTTTGAAAAGAGCCCTTGTGTTAATTGAGTGTTTTCTGCATTTATAAGTAAGTATCGATGCAGAGCCTGATGTTGCAGAGGAAGATTGTGTTTCCCTTATTCGTGAAATGAACACCGTCTCTCCTATAGACGTCTTGCATGTGGTATCTGCTTACTGTATTTTTTTCACTCTAGTGAATATAACTGTGTCCTATTAGACAGACCTTCATTTTTAATGAATTTGTAGTCGTCGTCCGATTGGTTCTGGAAGTGGAATGGTAGTTAAAAGTTGAAATTCTAAATTAAAAAAAAGGAAGAGGGTGGGTGTGGTTAATAAAATAAAAATGATTGGTTGATTATAATAAGTGGAGATTGAAGAGTATGTTGCATGTTAATGTTTATGTTAAACGAAAAGTAATATTGGGTGTGAAAAAAAGACATGTAACTGAGTTGTGGATTGGCAGGTGTTTCTGGAGGGAAAACAGTCTTCTTAGTTTGTTGTAGGCCGTTGAGATATGAACTTTTGACCTGTGCCTTCAGCAAGGTGCAGAATGAGGTGTTACCATGGAAACAGCCGGAGATGGCAGTTGGTGATGGGTGTCTCTCACGTAAGTCTGAAAATATTGTGAAGGACAACCAATTGAAATGTAAATTTGATTTGACAATTTTGCGTCAGGAAATGTGATTGGTTGAAGAGAGTTATATGAGTGTGTATTGACTGGATATCTGTGCCATTGAATTTTGGTTGCAGTGATAGAAGCAATATTCAGAGTTCCGCTAACGAATATCTGTTTTGTGACTTTCACTGTTCTACATCGTTCAAAGCATTGGTAAAGGTAAGTGCGTAACTGTTTGTTTTGTCATGTACCGTATAATATAGTTTAATCAGAAACAATCATTGATTTTTCATGTGAAAACTAATTTATGACTGTCGTAATGTGTTGTATTTGTAAAAGTAATTTGTTCCATTTAAATGTTGAATACGCAGTAAAAAATATTTTTAATATAGAGTAATTAGTTTTGTAATTTTGAAGCATTTATATATAATGAGAGAAGTTGTTGAGGATATGAAGAAATAATATTAGCAGAGACACAGACAATGCAGAAAGAGAGAGAAATGGTAAATTACTAGTGATACCGTTGTGAAAAAATGGTAATGGTTAATGAATTCGTAAACTTTTTGTCAGTCGACAACATTTCAGGCTGGTTGGTGGCCGTGGCCTGCACTGGTGGGGGTGGGGCGAGAGGGTCGGGGAAGGGGGTTAAAATGGTAATGATTAAGGTATTCACAAAGTTTCTGTTAGACGTCAAAATTATAGTGCGGTTTCTGGTCGTCGTTTGCACTGGTGGGGTGAGGGAGGTGGTCGAGTGAAATAAAATGAAAAGTTTTGACCATGAGGTTGTATAGAGATTTGTGTAGTAAATGTGTTTGTACATTGAGGTTGCAAACGGAGCATAAAAATATCTCTCTCAGTTCTGCTGTTTGACTCCATCTTCATGTCCCTTCTGTTTTGCATCTCCGTTGCCCTGTGTTATCTTATTGTCTGTGTGTTTGCCTTCAATCCGGCCTGAGGAAGTTTGCTGTGGAGGCACACACAGATAGTCCTATTAAAGTGATTGGAACGTTTTCAAAAAATAATTATATAATTGCATTGGTAGTTTTAAAGCGTTACTGAATGTTTTCGATCTCAAGTACCGCTTGGTTGCTTTCTCAGAGCAGAGGGTATGTCGTATTTCACTCTTTGGTGCCTCTGCATCTGAGTCTGTTCTCTGGTGGCTGGCGGAGAACTGTTTGTTATTGTAGAGATGAAAGGGTGATAAGGAGAGAAATACGACATAGCGTCTGGCCTGTAGAAGCGTGGGAGCAGTGATTAACTCTGAGTGAAGCGGAACTGTGTCGGTGGTTGGTAACAGTAAAAAAAAAATGTTAACAGTGGTATAACTGTCTTTACGGTGCGCGACCTACTAAGAAAGAGTTCACAGGCCGTAATTGGCTTGCAGGTTCTAGTATCAGTAAGTGAGGTCGAGAAAAGAAAACATTCAGGATTTTATTTATGAAGACCTTGCGCCACCGGTGCGTCACTTTTTCTCATTTTAAAAAATGAGGCACCGGCGGCGGAAGGTCTTCATAAATAAGGTCCTCAGTGTCTACAGTTAAGGTTATGTGGAACCCATGAATAGTTTTTCAATATGAAATCATTTCAGTTGAGATTATGGATTAAAAGAGAAACCGTGAATATTTGAAATATTTATTTGGAAATGTACTGTTTTAAAGGCAAATCATTATGTAACATGAGTATAGAAACCGTGAATATTTGAAATGTTTATTTGGAAATGTACTGTTTTAAAGGCAAATCATTATGTAACATGAGTATAAAAATTACATGCAATACAAACGCTGTAGTTGAAGAAAAATGAATATAGTTGGAAAAAAACATTGTACACTCTTATAAGGAAGTATATTATATTTTAATAAGTGGAAGAAGATGTCTGGTCTTTTAGTTTAGGAAGGATATATAAAAATGCAAGTTGTTATACATAATTACTTTATGAATCAGCTGTCTACATACGAAGCACTATCAAGTTTGTGTTATGTTACTGTGTGAGGTGAAAAAAAGGTGCCAAAAGCGACAAAATGGCGAGAGGTGTATGTATGTGAGGGGAAAAAAAAGGCGCCAAAAGCGACAAAATGGCGAGAGGTGAATGTATGTGAGGGGAAAAAAAAGGTGCCAAAAGCGACAAAATGGCGAGAGGTGAATGTATGTGAGGGGGAAAAAAAAGGCGCCAAAAGTGACAAAATGGCGAGAGGTGCATGTATGTAATCTGTTGGATGCTGCGCAAATCACTATTGAGGAGAACTACTGTATTGAGATATCTTTTGAGGGTTGCAGTATTGCATTTGAAATACAGCACTAGTAATAATTGAAATTTTGTTGAAAGACTAGGGGGCATATTATCAAGCCTGTGCGCTAAAATTATCGCCGCTTTATCGGCCGAAAACGGCCGATAAAGCGGCGATAATGGGCTTGATAATATGCTCTGTGGAATTCCAATCGAAGCACATGTTAGATGTGAAGACATCTAACATGGGCTTCACATCTAACATGTGCTTCGATTGGAATTCCACAGAGCATATTATCAAGCCCATTATCGCCGCTTTATCGGCCGTTTTCGGCCGATAAAGCGGCGATAATTTTAGCGCACAGGCTTGATAATATGCCCCTATATTTTTCTGTAAAGTTTTTTAAAAATATAGGGGCATATTACCAACAACTAGCGATAATTTTTGTCTCTAACTTGTTTAGAGACAAAAATTATCGCCGCACATCGGCGATTTTTATCGCAGATAAACCTTGCTATTAGCAAGGTTTATCGCAAATGCGATAAAAATCGGGCGCAATGCATGAATATCGCTGAAAAGTCAGCGATATTCATGCATTACCGAGCTAATGATCTTAGCCATGTTATCCACCTCCCATTGGATAACATGGCTAAGAACTGCTCAGGGCAGGTGTTAGCTTTCGGAGATATTTGCGCTTAGCGCGAATATCTCCAAAAGTTGGTAATAGGAGATAGCGATGTTAGGGATTGTTTCCAGTCGCTAACATCTTGGCATACATTCTTTGCATGTCATTAGTGATAAATATCACTGACATGTGAAGCGGAGCCCAAAATGGTTGCTATCTCCTATTAGCTGTCACTAACTGGTGTTTGCGACAGCTTGGTAATAGGGACATCATTTTATCTCCGCTTTCTTGGCTTTTAAAGCCAAAAAAGCGGTGATAAACCCCTTTGATAATATGCCCCATAATTTTATAGGAAATTAAAGGAGCAGAGGCGTGTGAGGCGGAAATAAGTAGTTGAGATGCGAAATGGCGTTTATAGTTATAAAAAATTCGTTTAAAATTTACACATTAATTAGGGCACATGTAGCATATATTAGCGAGTTTTGCATCGAGTATGTTTGATTTGTGGTTCTGTGCAAGTGTATTGCTTGCATGTGTATAATGCTGGTCCTGTAGTTTTTCTGTATGGACATGGGGCTTTATTTATGACGGCCTTGCGCCACTAGTGCGTCACTTTTCCCATGCTAAAAGTGACGCAGTGGCGGCGCAATGTTTCATTAATAAGGCTTTTTTTGTTTTGTGAGTTGGCCTTTTTCTTTTCATAGCCTACTGTTGTAGGTGCATGAATTTTAACATAAGGAAAAGTGACATATCTGTGGCACAATGCTTTTATAAATGAGAAATTTTGCATTTATTTTTAATGGAGAGTATTTTGGGAATCTTATTACTTATGCTTGTTCAATGCTATAATGATTGTATATTGTGTAGGAAATAAGTTTGTAATAAGTTAATAAAATGTTATTATTTCGATTTTTAGAGTGTTTGGTGCCTGAAAGGAACAACCTGCCATTTGAATTGAAATATTGAGAGTATATATTCTTTTTTTCAGGTGAGTTCCTCTTTTTTGCTTTGGCAATTTCTGTGGGTGGTGATGAAAATAATAAAGAATATTTTTTGAAATGTTTAGAACATGATTTTATCTTAAATTTTTCACATGTGGTTCTATCAGATTATAGTATATATGTTTTTTGAGATGTTCTCCATTGACAGTTCAAATTATGTTTTAATCAGCTTGGGATATGTGATCTTTGCAAGGAGTTGAGATTTAGAAATCATTGGAGTATAATTCTTTCAGGTTTATTTTAGTAATACTTGTGAAGTGCTCATTATTTTTAAAATCTTGTTGTATTATGTTTGGCAGTGTTCCATTTTTAATTAGAGAGAGGTATTATGATATGGATCGAAATGTAATGCTCATTTTCCTGCATATTTGTGAATATACTATATATAGGCAGTTTTTTAAATATTAATGTAGAGTTTTATTATGAGGTGGTTGTTCATGGTAAGTATGACATATGCATATGGTAAGACATTGACATGGTGAGTATACTGTTGTAATATAAATGGAACTGTCTCTGTGGGAAGTAGTAATCTGTAAAGTGAATTAAATGGTTTGTATAGTGTGATTATTTTCTTTAGGGTGCATATATTTATATTGCACTTTGTAGTGATGAAATAAAAGAAATGGGTCTCTAAAAATTATTGTATAGGTAATAAATATTTCAAATGTGTAGAAAATCTAAAAATACATTTTACAGTGAAATGTCTTTTATCAACAGTAATTATTTAATTTAAAAAAAATACAGTGTCAATGTTTAGAGTTATGTTGCCAATTTCTTTTTCAAAACAAGAGGAATGTGGTATCTTACAATATATAGAGTTAATAAGTTAGAGATTATAAAAATAAATGTAGTTTAAAAATTAGTAAAGGTACTTTTTAGTTATACAGTTATGAAAAAAGATATAATTTAGTCTTTATATTTTTTTAAAAGGATACAGAAGAATAAAAACAAAGTAATTATGGAGAATTTCTTAGAAGAGAATCAAATTCATTTTGACATCATTAATGAACTAATGGAGGAAATTTTAGATGCGGTTTGTCAAGAGGAAACTGTTGAAAATAATGACTTTATGGACTTATCCTTTGATTCAGCTTACTTAGAATTGGTAGAAGGAGATGAGGACAATGGACTTGAAGAAGTCCCTGATGAAATATTATTGGAAATTCTTCTAAATTATAAACTTATAAATGAATTAAAAAAAATGATAACAAAGCATTCGTGATGACAGTTTTCTTGATATATTCGTCGATGAAGTGCTTTATGAGAGTGATAAGATATGTTCTCATGAAGTGTAAAAGAGATTGTAGAAAAAAAGATTAAAACACTTATGATGACCGATAGTTTTTGAAAAAAGTGTACTGTTTGTATGCTTTTAACATTTTTTTCAAAATTGTCTATGAAGTTTAAAGAAATATATAGTGGGATAAATTTACAAAGAAAATTCACTACAGGATTTACTACTTTGTTCAGAGATTTTCTGTTATTATGTGTATTTTATAAAAAAATGAATGTCTGGTTTTAATTTGTACGGTATATGGTAGTACTGAACTATAATATTTGTTATTTTTGTGTCTTATAGGTTCACAATCTCATCAAAATTTTAAATTAAGATGCCGACTAGAATTGAAAAAAAGAAACTCTACAAACGGACGTATAGTTTAAAGAAGAAAACTACAGAATTATTTTCAAGGACTGAGAGGACGAATACAAAGAAGAGTATTCCTGGTAAGCAAACTAAAAAGTTTGTGAAAAGTATTTTGGGAAGGAAAAATCTAAATGTAGAAGTTCAGAAGGAGAAAAGGAGAAAAGGATTTCATCATCTAAAAAGACATCTGGAGTTAAACAAAGTACTATTAGTGCAATTAGGAAAGATGAAAGTCAGTACAGTAAAACCCGGATCAATCAATTTAGTCAAATCAGGAAGCGTATGTTTTACAACAGAGTCGTTGCGAATTTATTACAAAAGGAAAAAGTTTCTAAAAAAAGATCTGTTTTTCTTTAAAAAAAACTATATATAGAGGCTTTTGTTGAGCGCGCACTTGAGACAAAACAAAAGTTATTTATTTTAATACTTAATAGAATAAATATTTTAAATAAGGCGATTCGAGTTTTCAAAAGTAAAAGTAAATGGAAGAGACATATAAATAGGACTAATTTTTGTAAAGTGTTTTCTGGGAAGTGGATGCATACTTCAACTTCTGAGCCATTTTTTAATGAAGAGAGTTACTTTCAAAGTAACGATCTGTTGCATGCAGTTGACACCACTGGTCGTGCGTATGAGGTGAAGGACGGTTGTGTTATTGAGAAAGAGAAAATTGTGGTTAGAAATGCAGAAGATGTTATGGTTAGAGAAGCTGTACAGGGACGTCCTAATGCTCCTGTTTACAGTTGGAATTGTAGTAGCATTTGTAGTGTACGACAGGATTCAATTGATTTCTTTCGCAATTTCTTACGTAAGTACACTAAAGAAAGTCTAAAGAAAAAAATTAAAATGTTGCAAGAATTAGATGAATGCAGAGTACGTGAGAAAATAGGTCTGCAAGGCCATTCTCTGGCTTGTCTCTCTAAAAAAATATGTCAGAGTGTATTTCATCACTTCCGGATGTTAGCAGTGCATCACACTAAAATGAGAAAATTAGTGAGAAAGTTGTACTATGCAAAAAGTCCAGCACTTAAACTTAAACAGTTAAATAGTGCTCTTTTGTATGGATGTGAATTAGATGTTAAGAAGATTTGTGCAGAAATTGAGGTAAGTTATTTTGGTCCCGAGGAAGATAATGTAGAAGGTGATGTAATTATAGAAGGAAATGTGTTTGAAAATGTTGGGAATGTAAATATTGAAAACTTTGAACAAGAAATAATAAAGTTTAAGGTAATTACAGGTGAGAAACCAAATTTTTCTTGTGTCTGTTGTCGACGAATTCATTACAAAAGTCAAACGAGGTTAGTTGATTTATATTTAAAAAGTGAAGATGAAAGTAATGGTCAATGGAAAGATTTTGCAACTTATTTGTTGGTGGAAACTATTTTGATTTGGGTTTTGAGCAATGTGTTTGTAAATATTGTTATAATAAATTAGATGAAAATAAAATGCCTGCTAGAGCTGTTCACAATAATTTAGAGTTGGTAAATATTCCATCTGAATTGATGAATTTAAATACTTATGAGACAATTCTGATTCAATGTGTACATCCTTTTCAGGCTATTGTTCGAATGGAGCCTAAGACTGGTAAATTAAATCCTTCAGATTTACTAAGAGGATTAAAGGGTAGAGTTGTGTATTTGCCTCTTGATCTTAAAAAAAATATGGAAACAATTGGTGTTGAAAATGTAGAAGAGGAACCTCTAGTTATTCTAGTGAATGGTGTACCCACAAAGAGTAAGAAAATCTGGCAAGATTTAGTGGAAGTTAGGAAAGTGAAAAAGGCAACGTTGTATTTAGTGCAAAATAATAAGTATTACAAAGATATATATGTAGAACAAGAAGATGTAAGTGAGAAGAGGATAGTGATTTGTGTAGTGGACAAATTGAAAAAGTTGATGTATCTAGATCTGAAGAAATTTATGAACATTACAGTGTTCATTCATTGCATTCCAAAGAAGCAATAGGGAATGCTATTGAATTATTTCAGATGAGAAAGGCGAAAGGAAATCCTATTAGTGTGTGGGAAGAAAGTTTGGAAGGTCGTTGTTTCCCACAGTTATTTCCTACAGGTGAAGGTACACGATATGATGATCGACCTATGCAGATTCCTGCATCTGAGTACCGGACAACTAGATTATATGCAGAAGATCCAAGGTTTCGCCAATGTATTCCATATCTGTTTCATCTTTTGTTTAAGAGTGACTTATCTGGTTTGTCTTATGCAGTAAATCATATCTTAAAAAGTGGTGTACATCTGCAAAATATTTCAGCAAAGGAATTTATGGATAGAGTGCATCAGAAAGATAGTGTTTTGGATTCTCATTTAATTAATTTAATGGCTTGTCAGCGGGGTACTAATGAGTATTGGTACCGTCGTCATGGAGATTTAAAGTGTATGCTTAGGAACTTAGGAGCACCAACATGGTTTTTAACTCTAAGCTGTGCAGAGTATGCTTGGGAAGATTTAATTGAATTTCTTCGGGAGTCGAATGCAAATATAGAAAATATAAACTACAAGACACCTGGAGAACTGTGTTCATTAGATCCAGTTAATGTTTGCAGGTATTTTAATCATAGATTTGAAGCTATGATGTCTTTCATTACTAACAAGAAAAATCCGCCTCTTGGTGAAGTACTTGATTTCTTTTGGAGAAAAGAATATCAAGCAAGAGGTGCTCCTCATATTCATATGCTACTATGGATCAAGGATGCTCCAAAATTTGGAATAGACTCGGATGAGACTGTACTGTCTTTTATTGAACAGTATGCCACTTGTGACATACCTAATAGTACCACTGATAAGGACTTAAGAGGAAAAGTGTTACGTTTCCAAAGTCATCGCTGTGGAAAATATTGTCGGCGAAAATTCAAAACGAAGAGCAAATTTTATACCAAATGTCGCTTTGGATTTGCACGACCGGTACTTTCAAAAGGAAGAGTGAACAATTTGATGTCATGTTTGCGACATAATATCAGAAGGAGGTCACCTAAAAATACGTACAATTTAGGAAGAGGTGAAGAATCGAAATATATTAATGACTATAATCCAGTCATTTTGTCCATGTGGAATGCTAACATGGACATACAATATGTTGCAGACAACTCTATTGCTGTGGCTCGATATGTAACGTCTTACATCACGAAATCTGAAAAGACGGAACTGAAGGAGATGTGGGAAGACATTTCTCATGAAAAGAGCCTGAGCAAGAAATTATATACGTACAGTTTGAAGATGCTGTCTCATCGAGAAATTGGAGCATATGAATGTTGTGATAGATTATCATCAGCAAGTCTTTATGCGAAGTCAAGGACTATTCTCTGGGTGAGTTTGGGCCTAGCAGAAACACGAAACCGTGTTCTAAAACCTGTGCAAGAAATTGAGTACCTAGCCCAGAAAGAACCAAACAGTACAGACATTTTGAAAACAAATATGTTGGATACATACTATCCAAATAGAAGTACTCTGCTTGAAAACATTTGTCTGTATGAAATACTTCAAAATTATACTTTTAAGAGAAATGTTACCGAGAATATTGATAAAGGTGTTCATGCTGTAATTGGACATGAAGGATGTCTGGTAAAACAAAGAAAAAGACATTTGATAAATCATCGGAAACTGAGTTGCGAAACACCTGATAAAAGAGAATTTTACTATTTTGCTCTTTTGAAACTCTTTAAACCATGGCGTAGAGAAGAAGAACTACTTGGAGAGTTAGATAGTTATGAAGATTCATTCAACGCATCTAAAAGTAGTATTGAATGTCCTGTTTTCAGCAATTATCTCCAAATGTTGAATGACGAAATAGAGCAAGAAGCAACAATTGCAGCAGAGATTGCTAGAGATAGTTCACAAGATAGTCAAAGTTCGGCATCATTAAGTCAAGATCCACTGGGACAACCAATTATTCAAAATGAAGCAGCCACCGCCATGGATGAGGTGGAAAGCGCAATGCAGCAAGGTCAAGAGGAAGTTATCGACTTAGAAGAATTAAAGAAGCAGTTTAATGTTGAGCAAAGACAGATATATGATGAAGTGACTGAGCACATTGAGCATGGCTTTCGTCATGAGAGAAAAGATTGCTCATGTATGTCATTTGAGCCTATTCGATTATATGTAAGTGGAGAAGCTGGGACTGGTAAAAGTTTCCTAATTAAAGGAATTACTACATATTTACAGCAAACAACTCAGTCAACACTGTCGTGTGTTGTTACTGCTCCAACTGGATTGGCAGCACATAATATAAAAGGTGTAACTTTACATCGTTTGCTGATGCTGCCAGTTGAACATGAAAAAAAATTACAATATCAGAAGCTATCTGGAGAAGCTTGTTTTGAAGTTTCTAGAGTCCTTAAAAAAATGAAACTTCTTATTATTGATGAAGTAAGCATGGTCTCTAATTTAATGCTTGCTTTTGTGCATTTAAGAATGCAACAGACACTTAAGACAGAGTATGATGTGTTATTTGGAGGTAAACATGTCATAGTTTTTGGAGATCTACTGCAGCTGACTCCTGTCAAAGGACAACCTGTATTTGAAACTGTTACACATGAGGAGACCAGAAAGTGCCTGGGCAGTATTGGAAATGTAAATATATGGTCACATTTCAAATATACTGAACTGATTCAAAATATGCGACAGGCAAAGGATACTAAATATGGAAGTATTCTTCAAGATATTAGGATTGGAAAATTAACTGAAGATGCGAAACAGACTCTACGAACGCGATTACTTTCCAAGCTGTTTCCTAATGAAGATAATGTTCCTGAGAGAATATATAGTAAAGAGGTTGTAGATAAGTCAGTGATATGCTTGATGCCAACTCTGAAAGAATGTTCAGTTTTTAATGAGAAAATGTTGAATTTAGAAAAGCAAGAAATTAAGAAACTGGAAGCTAAAGATAGAATAGAGCATGAAGGTAGTACTATTGTTTTGTCTGAAAAGTTGAAATTGAAATTGGATTCTCTTCAAAAAACTATATCTAAAACTGCTGGTTTAGAGAAAAATCTGTATGTATGTTTAAATTGTCGGATAATTTTAAGAAGAAATTTACATGTAGAAAGAGGATTGGTAAATGGAGCAATGGGTAATGTTGTTGGTTTTGTGAATTATACTAATAGAGATGAGATTGAATTTTTGAGGATAAAATTTGATGGGATTGAGGAAGTTCAACAAATTAGTCGATGTTCAACTCGTTTTTTGCTTGTGAAAGACTTATATGTCCGTCGTAAGCAATTTCCAATTTGTTTGGCATATGCAGTGACTATACATAAATCTCAAGGTTTAAGTGTAGATTGTGCTTTGGTAAATATTGGAAGTACTGTATTCAAAGAGGGTATGGCGTATGTTGCTCTGTCGCGTGTTAGAACTTTATGTGGACTTTATCTAATTGATTATGATGAGACAAAGATTAGTGCAGATTTAAATTGTGTGAAGGAGTACAATAGGTTAAGAAGAGAATATGCTCCAAGTTTACCTCAATATCCTTTAATTGAAAGACGTATAGTTGGTCAGAAAAGGAAAAATGAGGAGAAATGTGCTGAAGTAGTCCAGAAACGACGAAAAAAAGATGTAGCTGTTGTTGGTAGTTCTAGGAAAACTGTTGGTAGTGAAGAGATTGTTGGTTTTAAGTTGGAAAATAGGTGTGGTGTCAACTGCTATGCAAATGTAGTAGTTAATGTTGTTTTCTGTTTGAAAAATGTTAAGGAACAGATTATAGAAAATCAGGAGCATACTTTTTGTCATTCTTTAAATTCTATATTTGAAACGTGTAGTAGTGGTGATAATAAAATAGGAAGTGTTTCGGAATTAAGGAATGTTTTAGATATATGTGCAGAAGTAAATCAGTTTTCTCAGAATATACAGCAAGATTGTCAGGAATTTATTATGTATATGTTTACAGCTTTGGAAGATGAAGGTGTAGATATTGATAGTCTTTTTGGGCTTTCTTATAAATGGGAACATAAGTGTGATAATTGCTCATTTTTAAGTAGTACTGAGATACCCAGTGAAAGATTTTTATATTTGACATTACCAGACTGCAAAGAAGTGCCTTTTAATAAACTAGTTAAAGATGCGCATCAAAATATGGTCTGTTCTCAATGCAAGTCTGAAATGTTATCAACTTTATTTATCCATAGATACGGACAATATGTAATTTTAATGTTTCAACGATGCAGAGCTGATGGGAGTAAATTATCCACTTTAATTAAAAATGTTGTGGCTTCTCAAGTTTCTATTTCTAGAAGAACATTTGTAACTGTAGCCATTATTTATCATGAAGGGCATTCTACATCATCAGGACATTATACGGCTTATTTGAAGTGTGCTACTGGCTGGACATTTTGCAATGATAGCCAATTGACTTTTAAAAAACGTTTGCCTTTTGCTTTAAGTAACTCTTATTTGTGGAACCCAAATTTCAGTAGAGTCGTTTGCTGTAGGAATATGTATACTATAAAGATCTGAAACTTACTAGTTTAGAAATATCATGTAAATAAGGGTGTACAAATTGATAAATGAAATTTGTGTTTTGCATATTGATAACATCAGGTACAAATTTACTTAATGTTTGATGGTATAAAATATGGTACAAATTTTGATTGTAAAAGTAGAGAAAATAAAAGATGAGACTAAGATTACAAAAATTCAGAAAAAAACTACTTAACTCATAGAATTTGGCCACGTGGAAAAATATGAGAGAAGAAAATGAGTACTTTTGAGAATTATTTAGAAACTTATATGGACGTAAGTGTTTGGGAGAGGTATTTAAAAGATAATGAGTTAGCTTATACAATTTGGCCACGCGGAAAGGTATGAGAGAAGAAACTGTGTCTTTCAAATATATTTTTTATAGGAGATTGCTGCACGGGATTTTGTTGAGATATCTTGAAAAATAAGTGGTATACTTTAATTAGATTGTAACTGTGGAAGATGTAGTGTGCTTACTTAAGAAATTGCGAATTTGAGGAAAACATTTATGACATGTTTTTTTCAAGTATTTATAATATGTATGCAGATTTTGTATGGGTTTTTTAAACACAATCATTTTGATTGTGTTTTTTTTTCCCGCTGTTATATGATGATTAATGTTGAAATCACTCTTGATAGTGAAAATCAATGTTTTCTGAGGACAGCAAAAATAAATCATTTAATATGTTGTTTACTTATTTTGTTACATTGCATTCAGAAATATGTATTATAACAGATTTTTTTTTTACTCTCCTCCACAGATATTATATTTATAAGGTAAGTTTAATTAATAATATCTGACAGTTTTGTTTGCATCTATCTTATTGTTTCGTATTGTTTTTTGTATAAATAATATACTTTATAATTTTATTTTTTATTTCTTTCCACAGGTGCTACGTTTTCATAAGAAATTTTTTTTTTCTTTTTATTAGGTAAGTATATATAATAAAGAAATTTTTACAACATTGTGTTATTTATTTCTCTATCCTTCTTAAAACAATGTCATCTTTTATATTGAACACTTCCACATAGGATTGGGTGCATTGTTAGAAGGTATGGTTTAAAAGTGATTAAATAAAATGAGCGATATTTCACTGAGTGAGTTTAGGAAAAGTGATATATGAAAACAATGGTGTATATGGTATTAAATGTTACATGGTGTTCTTTGCAGGACTTTAAATCCTGTGTTGCAGTTCCAATTCTGACTCAAGATTAGGGGGCTGGGGGGCTTAGTGGGACTTGCATGGTTATGATTGAGGTACTCCTTTTATGAGTCATGGTTCAAGTGTGTTTATGATAAAGTGGTTCCGTCATGGTCCTGCTTAGTAAATAGAACGTGTTAAGGAAGCACAATGTTAGTGTTCTGCATGGACAGCGGCAAGTTCATCACAAATGTTGTCGGTCCTGAGGACAAATCAGGTAATGTTCATGATGGAGCAGGTTTGTGATGAGTATGGAAGCATTTAATAGATGTTAAAAGAACCTGAAGGGTTTTTATAAAGACGAGATATGTCTGTCATTCTAGAGCCCTGTATCATAAAGAACTGTTCTTCTGAAGTAATGCGTATTGAAAGTGGTTGACTGTCATTTATGAGATTTTACTCAGTGACTTTTTGGCCATATTCTTTCAAAACTGTGCATGTGATTGCTGCGTGAAGACGTACGCCTACTTCAATTTGAATATAGAGGTATATTATGAAAGGTGTTTATCTGTGTTTTTTTTTATTTAAACGTCAAGAAAGCAGAGATAAAATTATCTCTCTATTACCTAGCTGCTGCTAACACCAGTTAGCAACACTTAGTAGAAGATAGTGAACATTTTGGGTGCAGTTTGCATGTCAGTTGCATTTATATCTAATGAGATACAAAGTGGGCTTGCCAAGATGTTAGCGAGTGAAAATAGTCTTTAACATCGTTATGTCTTATTACTAGCTTTTGGAGATATTTGCGCTAAGCGGAAATATTTCTAAAAGCTAAGACTTCCCCTGAGTAGTTGTTAGCTATGTTATCGAATGGGGGGTGGATAACATGGCTAATAGCATTAGGTTGCTATCTATGAATAATCCTGATTTTTTGTGATACTTATGCTTTGCAACGTGTTTTAACGCATTTGCGTTAAAGCTCATTATACCAAGGTTTATTTGCGGAAGAAATCGCTGTAGCGCTGCGGTAAATGTTTAGGGGCATATTACCAACAACTAGCGATAATGTTTGTCTCTAACTTGTTTAGAGACAAAAACTATCGCCGCACATCGGCGATTTTTATCGCAGATAAACCTTGCTATTAGCAAGGTTTATCGCAAATGCGATAAAAAACGGCGTCAATGCATGAATATCGCTGAAAAGTCAGCGATATTCATGCATTATCGAGCAAATGCTCTTAGCCATGTTATCCACCTCCCATTGGATAACATGGCTAAGAACTGCTCATGGCAGGTGTTAGCTTTAGGAGATATTTGCGCTTAGCGCGAATATCTCCAAAAGTTGGTAATAGGAGATAGCGATGTTAGGGATTGTTTCCAGTCGCTAAGATCTTGGCATACATACTTTGCATGTCATTAGTGATAAAAATCACTGACATGTAAAGCGGAGCCCAAGATGGTTGCTATCTCCTATTAGCTGTCACTAACTGGTGTTAGCGACAGCTTGGTAATACGGAGATAATTTTATCTTCGCTTTCTTGGCTTTTAAAGCCAAAAAAGCGGTGATAAACCCCTTTGATAATATGCCCCCTAGTCTCTAATCAAGTAGAAAGGATACTACATACTTGAATATTGTTTAGTGCTTATTTTTATTGAAATCGTCACAGAAGTTTAATGGATCCGAGACGCTGTTTTTGTGTATCCTGGCGACTGCCAAGCCTTTGTAGCAGTGGGAGTGAGGCCTCTCCAAGGGTGGCAGCGTAGCTCCTTTTGATGTTTACAATTGCAGATAGCAGGGTAGAAATGTCCGCGGAATTTATGGATGTTTAGTCACAGTATAGTGTACGTGCTGCTTTTAGCAACTCATTACGACACACAGGGGAGTCACGTTCCACAGTTGGAGATCAAAGACTTAGGAAATAAGGGGCATATTATCAAGCCTGTGCGCTAAAATTATCGCCGCTTTATCGGCCGAAAACGGCCGATAAAGCGGCGATAATGGGCTTGATAATATGCTCTGTGTAATTCCAATCGAAGCACATGTTAGATGTGAAGACATCTAACATGGGCTTCGATTGGAATTCCACAAAGCATATTATCAAGCCCATTATCGCCGCTTTATCGGCCGTTTTCGGGCGATAAAGCGGCGAGAAATTTAGCGCACAGGCTTGATAATATGCCCCTAAAACTTTATAATAGCAAGGGCTCTAAGCGATAGATATCGACCGTTGTCGGTGTACAAAATATCACCGCTATTGGTGGTATTTTCTATGGTGTTAGTGGTTGAAGGAGAATAGTAACATATATGTGAAAAAAAATTCTGTAACAGGCTCAGCATTTCACATTATCACGTGAAAACAAAAGTTTTTCTCACATACTAATAAGTCTTTTATAATTAAGGGACGGAGTGTATCTAGTGCTATTTACTACACTGCTATGTGAACGATGTCGAATGTTTCATAAGGGGAGGCTTTAAAAGTTTTTCGATAAACTGGTTTTCTAGGGAAGTGGGTGGAGTGTTCCATGTAAATTGCAGAATAGAAACTAGTAAGAACCAATTGGAAGTGTTATTTTAAAGTCACATGACGGCACATGCGTGTCTCGACGCGATAGGCGGGTGCGCGCACCCGGTCGCGCACAAAATGAAAGCGGTGAGAAAATATCAGCTAGAAGTGTTGTTTAGAAGTCACATGACTTCACATGCAAGTCTCAGGCCCTCTACGCGATAGGAGGGTGCACGCACCCGGTCGCGCACTACAATGAAGTGGCGAAAAAACATGTCAAAAGATGCTCTTCGAGCATGTTTTGATAGCAATAGTTAGTTCTGAAAAGAACTTATTTTTTTTTTTTTTTGGGTGAAACAAGTGTTAGGATGGTTTCGATTTCTTAAAGTTTGTACTACATTTTTCAGTATGTAATACTATGAAAATGAAGTGAAGAAATTTATTTTTTCTTGGGGCATTTGTGACTTTCAATTTTGAGTTTAATAAGAACAAGGCTCTGCTCTCCATACGAAAGAATTTCTGCACACTGATTGCATTTCATGTGTACTTTCGCAAGATATGGTCTCAAGTCCATCTCAGCACTCGATGGAGATACAGGTCCTCCATCAGAAGATGTGCTGGCCACCTCTGATGGTAATAGCGTTGCCAGGGCTCTTGTAGATGCTTTTGCATAATGCTCAGGGTGCCTTTGTTTAACATGCCGCAGCATGGTGTGTATAGAAAACGAATATTTTTTACTTGGATTTCCCCTTGAGAGCTCCGAATTGCATATCGTGCAGGTTACTTTTGGCGCATTCACTTTCTTTTGATCTTTAGGATAAGTAAAAAATTGCCAAATGAAAGATTCCTTTTTTCTTCTTAACGGTGGTCGCTCATTTCCTTCAGATTCGGAAGATGAATGCAGAACGGCAGCCATTTCAGCAAAGTTTTCCGGAAGATGCTCGACGTTGTTGTCTTTTCAGAGTAGAAAAGATTGTGAGGAAAGTGGGTGGAGTGCTTCGTGTAAATTCCAGAACAGAAACTACTAAGAACCAATTGAAAGTCTTGTTTTGAAGTCACATGACTTTACATGCGCTTTTTAGGACGTGTAGGCGGTGACACTTTCTAGTTACGAACGTGATTTGGAAGTAGCGATGTTCTTTACTGAAGTTTAAAAACGTGAAAAGAAGTGAATTCAAACACATACGGATTTCACATATTTTTACAGCTCCATTTAAGTATAGAATTAATAAATTATAAAATCTGTTATATTTTTTTGAAAATAAATATTAAGGTGTGTACAATCAGTCACGCACGAATGATTGAAAAAAATTCGGCTCCATTTAATTAAAAAGTTTATAGGAGAAAAAAAGCCTAGGTTTAGTATCTTTAACGTACTATAAGTTTTTTCATTGGTCTATGAAGAAATTCATTAGGTTTAAATTGGAAAGCTTCATGAAATAAATAGGTGGGTGCATGCACTCGGTTGTGCACGTAAGATTGGTATGTCGATATTTATTTTCGGTATATGCTTCATACTTAGGAACTAGCATTCAAAAAACCTATGAAATTCACTGAAAAAACCATAGGTTTTACGCACGTTATAGTTAGGAAGTAGCATTTGAAAAACCTATGAAATTCACTGAAAAAACCATAGGTTTGACACCAGTTATAGTTAGCTGGAAATTCTACTGATATAAAAGCAATGAAATTCCACGTTATAGTTAGTTGGACTCACTATAACTTGCGCGTGTAATGCACTGCTGATGACATCACTGATGACACTATTCAGTGAATGTGTGTCTTTTTAAAAAATAAATATGTTTTATATATGTATATGTAGAGGTTGATGGAAAAATAAATGTTTAAATAAGTGTCTTAATGGATGTGCAGGACTGTATGGATGGCTGAGTGTGTATATGTGTGTGTTAGTGAGTGAATACCTGCTTCACTAGTGTGTTTATTAGTAACCACATATGTTTTAATGTAGTTTATGTAAGTATTGATATATATAACTGAGTATATGTGACAGTGAGATATTGAAAGAGTTCCTGTTTAAATAAGTATGTGTTTCTATAAGTGATTGTTTAAAAGAGTAAGTAAGTGAAAGTTTACTTAGAAGTAAGGTGTTAGTGTGTGTGTATATCTGTATATGTAAATAAATGGATGTTTATTACTTTATTTCCAAGTGTGAATATGTGTGTGATTTACTTTTGGATGTCTGTCGGTATATAATAGGATGTATAGCTGTATCACTATATATAATCAGTAAGCATATATACGAGTGACTATATAGAACTGTTAGTGAATTAGTGGATGTGTATATAAATGTTGGAATTACTGAATTGGTTGTTGTAACTGGTATAGGTATCTCCATTTTTTTGAAAATGTTAGTTTCTATTTTTGAATATGTGTTTCAAGGGTTACATTACACTGAAATGATATTTGTCACTTTCTCACAAGGATGGTGTCATCAGTGATGTCATGAGTGATGTCACTGACCATGTCATGAGTGATGTAATATGTAATGTCATCAGCAGTGCATTACACGCGCAAGTTATAGTGAGTCCAACTAACTATAACGTGGAATTTCATTGGTTTTATATCAGTAAAATTTCCAGCTAACTATAACTGGTGTCAAACCTATGGTTTTTTCAGTGAATTTCATAGGTTTTTCAAAGGCTACTTCCTAACTATAACGTGTGTAAAACCTATGGTTTTTTCAGTGAATATATATATATATATATATATATATATATATATATATATATATATATATATATATATATATATATATATATATATATATTTATATATATATATATAAAGGCAATGGTTTTGTATGAGAGAAATGTCAAGCTAACTATAACATGGGTGAAACCTATGGTTTTGTCAGTGAATTTCTAAGGTTTTTAAATGCTAATTCCTAACTATAACGTGGCTGAAACCTATGTTTTTTTTGTGAATTTCTAAGGTTTTTTAAATGCTAATTCCTAACTATAACGTGCCTGAAACCTATGTTTTTTTCAGTGAATTTCAATGCTTTTTTAAATGCTAATTCCTAACTATAAAGTGCCTGAAACCTATGTTTTTTTCAGTGAATATATATATATATATATATATATATACACAGGAAAACAAAACAGGCACTTTCCTTACAAAGAAGTACAAAGTTTTCTTCTGCTCAATCAACACATCATCCACACATACACACACCTACTTGCTCCCTTTCTTGGCTGGGGTTATCAATCATTCTTCTTTAATTCAAATTCAAACTACAGGCCCTTTATCAACGCTTTTTATTATAACAACGACCCCGGCCGAAGGCACTATGAAATTTGCACACTTGCTCCCTTTATTGGCTGCACTTATCAATTATTCTTCAATTTCAGATTTTGATTCAAACTCAAGGCCCTTTATTGAGGCTTTTTCTTGTAACTACTGTTGCAGTAATTCTGCTCCTACACACAACTGTGCATAAAGACGTACGACCTCAGTGAATTACAGTGTTCTAAACCACACCTTAGTAACCAAACCCCCTAACAGACTAACAATCAGTGACTCATTGGTTCTTCCTCCTATAGCAAAAACACCAATTATTAGTCAACTCATAACAGGCGACTTAGGTTGCCTGACATAAGGTAGATAAGAAGAGCACTCTTTCGTTACATTCTTACACAAGTCCAAAACAAGCACTTAATAAACACACCTGCAACTTTGAAATGTTTATTTCTAACACCGTAATCTCATGCCCAGTACCTTACATAATACAAGCAAACATGTTATCAGAAACAAAGTTGTCAGCATTGTTACTACTCCTTAAAATACAAAGGGAGAAAGCATCCTATGACGCAAAAGGGAAACAGATTTAAAATATACCTAAATTTCACCCTCCCTACTTAGCAGGTTAGTTTATAACTACAGAAGATCACATATGACTACATAGGCAGACCCATACCTCTATTACACAGCAGTAGTGGATCACATTGAGTTCTACACAAACTGTCAAGATAATGTTCTCAAACTGTGTGTAATCATGCCTGCACAATTCATTACTAAACGTGCAAGTATAAGAGATGCCACAGCTGCATATCTCTTACGGCGCAAACGTGCGAACATCATTCCAAATAACACACACAGTATCCAACATAACCTTGATGTTTCATGCTCTCACTATGCACACTAAAGTAGTGACACAGTCTACAAATGTAGTATATCAAATTATTCTCATATGAAGCAAAATACTCAGCCTTTTCTAAACAATATTGCAAGTACATGTAGTGTACAAACCAGAGCAGGAAAACAAAATTGGCGTTTAAGCTTCTAATAAACCCATGCTAACTTAACACAGTGTGAGTGCAAGGCTCAGCTCACAACACATTTCCTTGACCAAAGCACATAATGTAAACATGGGCAAATTACGAACGCAGACTCCAAGCCTGAAAAGCAGAGTCAAGTTCAATTTTGCAAAAAAATGATTCGATCTTTGATAAAAAGCAGTAGCTAAATAATAAAGAATAGGTAGTAAAATCAAACAGTCTTATTCCACCAGCGTATAAGCACAGTATGTAGCAACAGCCTCCAACAGGAAGTCATTGTTCTCATCTGAAAACATTTCAGCCATCCAATTTAATAGTGTGAATGAACATACATGTTCCTCAACCACCGGAGCCTCTATCACCATTGGATGAAAACTCGGGTCATCTTCAATGTAACTGCGTGCCAAGAAGTCATGCGCCGCTGCAAAAACATTCCAATGTCCCATTATTCCATTTGTCGCTGCTAAGGCCATAATCCAGCCGCCAGAACAGAGCAATTTAAGAGCAACTAAGGGGCTCATCAGCTGATCATATTCCGAATTGGGAGACACCGTACTGCAGAGACACAAATCCAGGGCCCACTCAAAATCGCAGCTCAGGCAATGGAAGACAGGTTGAAGGCATGTGAAAAAGGAGAATCGAAACGATAATCCATAAGCTGCACTCAACGTTGCAAGAGGCAGCGCTCCATAGTAACTAAGCATTCGGTTGCGGACCAGCAACAACCGAGAAATATTTTCGTCTGCTGCAAAATGTGCATCCATATTAAAGTAAACAAATTAATAAAAGCACACCGGCAACTAATGTGAGCATTAAGCACAATTCATCAAAGATGCTGTAAAAAATCGAATGAAAAAACACCGACAGACACCAAATATAGTTTCTACAGAAGTCACAAGGCCAATGTTTATAACTTTAAAAAAGTAAGCTAACCCCCTACTCGAGGACGCATTAAAGATAGTCTAAATTAACTCCCTAAAATTCTGGGGCACGTCTGTATTTAGTAAAGCATGCACTTTTGTGCTGGTGTTTACTGCATGAAGGACAAATGTTTCTCTAGCAGATGTAAGAGCGACCTCTTTTTGAGACAATAGCACTCTTATAGGGCTCATTTGGTTGACTCTTCTTTCAAGGTCGGAATAGACGGCCAGATGCAAACATCCAGCTTCCCATACAAAGGACTAAACACAACTTTTTTTATAGCAAACCACAAACTCAGTTACTGTAATCACGTAAGCAATGCCTGCTAACATCGCACAATAAGCCTCACAGCTGAATCGGATCTCCAATAAGTGACCACTTCTAACTATTCTCATAGCGCGCTCTCTGCTCTGATTTGACAGAGAGTGATCGCACCATAGTTTCTAATGCTAATCATTCTCAGCATACGCTACGAATACGATAAAACAGCGATAATTTTAACACCGGTCCTTGATAATATGCCCCGAATTTCGTAGCGCGCCCTGCATCGCAAAATGCGATGTAGGGCACGGAACGAAGAGGCATATTATCAACAACATAAGACAATACATTATCGCCGGTTTTATCGGCAGGAAACTGATGATAAAGTAGCGATAATGGGCTTGATAATAGGCCCCTGTACATTCCCATAGCAGCCCAGGTTCTGCTGTTAACCTGGGCTGCTCTTGGAATTCACAAGGGCATATTATCAAGGCCATTATCGCCGCTTTATCAGCAGTTTCCTGACGATAAAACCAGCGATAATGTATCGCCTTATGTTGTTGATAATATGGCCCAAAATTCATTTTATTAATTTAATTGTTTACTTACCTACAATCATCCATATTGCGTTGTTTATCACCCCCCACCCTGCCCCTCCCCTGCCCCGCCTGTCCCACTGCAACTCCCTCCACGGGCCGCATCTGGCCTTGATAATACGCCCGGAAAGTGCCGCTAAAGTGGCGATAATGGGTTTGATAATATGCTCTATGGAATTCCAATCGAAGCTCATGTTAGATGTGAAGGAAATCTAACATGAGCTTCGATTGGAATTCCATAGAGCATATTATCAAACCCATTATCGCCACTTTAGCGGCAATTTCCCGCCGATAAAGTGGCAATAATTTTGTCGCCCAGGCTTGATATTATGGCCCAGAGTGCGTAGTGTACAGCAGCTTCTCTGTAAAATCTATAATTACCTCAGAGCAGTGACAACAGATAGGTTACAATAGTCTGACAAACAGATCGACAACCTTATTACGCCACTTTTCAGTCACTTTTAACATGGGTAAAGTGACGCAAGAAGCTTGTAAATCTATGTCTGACTTTTCAAGAAAAAATCTCAACTCCAGACTCTGCGACACAGTTCTAATGTTCTTTTCTCTCTCTCACTCTCTATGACATAATTTCTCTTTCTCTCTTAAACTTATAGACACTGCTGTCCGCTTCGACATGTAGAAGAACAGCCCAAGTGAAGTTGTGGAATAAACTGTCATTAGAAATAAGTCGGCATAACGGGCGTCAGTAACGCAGTAGCCACTTTCATATAGACATCACTTGAACGCTGCAGTATAACAGAACTGAATTGTACGAGGCACACTGCACACGTAAAACTGTAGAGTACCCACAACTTGTAATGCGTATTAAGCTTATTTACTCACATCTACATAATTCTAAACTCTAATTTTCTTTTTTGTTTCGCAGATAACCAATCGGACATCTCTGGAGTCCAATTAACAACTTGTTTATAATATTGTTTGTTAAAGTTATTTTTCTAGTTGCTTCTATTATAGTTATAATTCAGTTTTGTTTACATTTATTTATTTAATAAAAGTTAATAAAAAAAACTACATACTTCTTTTATTTTGTGGGGGAAAGTTATGACGGTCCGCAACAAAAATAATGTTGAAATGCTATAGTAAGATATTCAAGACTAGGATTGAAAACTACTGAGTTCTAATAAACAGATATAATAAAAATAACGGTGAAGAACTACTAAAATGGCGGTGGATGCAGTATGTAATCAACATTTGGCGCCTCGACACTACCTTTCAAATAAATTTAGAAAAAATATGATTATTAATATATTACAAAAGTACAGCAGCGGATGACACACACGACCGGAAAAAGAAAGCGACAAATTTACTACCTGAAATAAAGAAACATTTGCCTGTTGAACTTCAAGAAAAAGAAAAAAACGTGGACTTCGAAACGAGGCTGCGCATGCGTAGAGAGTACAACTGCTACACAAAAAAAGGAATGTTTTACATACTATAATAGAAATGAAGGGGCATATTATCAACAAAAAGCGATACATTATAGCCGCTTTTATCAGCAGGAAACTGCAGATAAAGTGGTGGTAATGGGCTTGATAATAGGCCCTTCCTATAGCAGCCCAGGTTCCGATGTTAACCTGGGCTGCTATGGTTATTCACTGGGCCAGGGACAGACTGATTTGCATATAGCCAGGTTCTGAGCTGGGATGGGGCAGTGAGATAAATAACGGTGATGGATCAAGCCCTGATCTTTGGACTGGGTAAGAGTGGTCTGTTTAATTCAGACACTCTGTTCATCACCACCCCCTTTTCTAAATCGTTTTTGGCCACTATAGGTGTGGCAGGGTATACTCAGACATGAGTCCCTTTCTCACTGCTCCATCAGGATTCAAGCAAGCCGGGCCGAAGAAGGCTGAAATGCCAGAAACCGGTCCCCGGTAGCTTGTCTCCTTTCTGGTGAAGAATTGGCTTGGTAGTTTAGTCTGCCCTGTTCCCATGATGCACTGGGCCAGGGACAGACTGATTTGCATATAGCCAGGTTCTGAGCTGGGATGGGGCAGTGAGATAAATAACGGTGATGGATCAAGCCCTGATCTTTGGACTGGGTAAGAGTGGTCTGTTTAATTCAGACACTCTGTTCATCACCACCCCCTTTTCTAAATCGTTTTTGGCCACTATAGGTGTGGCAGGGTATACTCAGACATGAGTCCCTTTCTCACTGCTCCATCAGGATTCAAGCAAGCCGGGCCGAAGAAGGCTGAAATGCCAGAAACCGGTCCCCGGTAGCTTGTCTCCTTTCTGGTGAAGAATTGGCTTGGTAGTTTAGTCTGCCCTGTTCCCATGATGCACTGGGCCAGGGACAGACTGATTTGCATATAGCCAGGTTCTGAGCTGGGATGGGGCAGTGAGATAAATAACGGTGATGGATCAAGCCCTGATCTTTGGACTGGGTAAGAGTGGTCTGTTTAATTCAGACACTCTGTTCATCACCACCCCCTTTTCTAAATCGTTTTTGGCCACTATAGGTGTGGCAGGGTATACTCAGACATGAGTCCCTTTCTCACTGCTCCATCAGGATTCAAGCAAGCCGGGCCGAAGAAGGCTGAAATGCCAGAAACCGGTCCCCGGTAGCTTGTCTCCTTTCTGGTGAAGAATTGGCTTGGTAGTTTAGTCTGCCCTGTTCCCATGATGCACTGGGCCAGGGACAGACTGATTTGCATATAGCCAGGTTCTGAGCTGGGATGGGGCAGTGAGATAAATAACGGTGATGGATCAAGCCCTGATCTTTGGACTGGGTAAGAGTGGTCTGTTTAATTCAGACACTCTGTTCATCACCACCCCCTTTTCTAAATCGTTTTTGGCCACTATAGGTGTGGCAGGGTATACTCAGACATGAGTCCCTTTCTCACTGCTCCATCAGGATTCAAGCAAGCCGGGCCGAAGAAGGCTGAAATGCCAGAAACCGGTCCCCGGTAGCTTGTCTCCTTTCTGGTGAAGAATTGGCTTGGTAGTTTAGTCTGCCCTGTTCCCATGATGCACTGGGCCAGGGACAGACTGATTTGCATATAGCCAGGTTCTGAGCTGGGATGGGGCAGTGAGATAAATAACGGTGATGGATCAAGCCCTGATCTTTGGACTGTGTAAGAGTGGTCTGTTTAATTCAGACACTCTGTTCATCACCACCCCCTTTTCTAAATCGTTTTTGGCCACTATAGGTGTGGCAGGGTATACTCAGACATGAGTCCCTTTCTCACTGCTCCATCAGGATTCAAGCAAGCCGGGCCGAAGAAGGCTGAAATGCCAGAAACCGGTCCCCGGTAGCTTGTCTCCTTTCTGGTGAAGAATTGGCTTGGTAGTTTAGTCTGCCCTGTTCCCATGATGCACTGGGCCAGGGACAGACTGATTTGCATATAGCCAGGTTCTGAGCTGGGATGGGGCAGTGAGATAAATAACGGTGATGGATCAAGCCCTGATCTTTGGACTGGGTAAGAGTGGTCTGTTTAATTCAGACACTCTGTTCATCACCACCCCCTTTTCTAAATCGTTTTTGGCCACTATAGGTGTGGCAGGGTATACTCAGACATGAGTCCCTTTCTCACTGCTCCATCAGGATTCAAGCAAGCCGGGCCGAAGAAGGCTGAAATGCCAGAAACCGGTCCCCGGTAGCTTGTCTCCTTTCTGGTGAAGAATTGGCTTGGTAGTTTAGTCTGCCCTGTTCCCATGATGCACTGGGCCAGGGACAGACTGATTTGCATATAGCCAGGTTCTGAGCTGGGATGGGGCAGTGAGATAAATAACGGTGATGGATCAAGCCCTGATCTTTGGACTGGGTAAGAGTGGTCTGTTTAATTCAGACACTCTGTTCATCACCACCCCCTTTTCTAAATCGTTTTTGGCCACTATAGGTGTGGCAGGGTATACTCAGACATGAGTCCCTTTCTCACTGCTCCATCAGGATTCAAGCAAGCCGGGCCGAAGAAGGCTGAAATGCCAGAAACCGGTCCCCGGTAGCTTGTCTCCTTTCTGGTGAAGAATTGGCTTGGTAGTTTAGTCTGCCCTGTTCCCATGATGCACTGGGCCAGGGACAGACTGATTTGCATATAGCCAGGTTCTGAGCTGGGATGGGGCAGTGAGATAAATAACGGTGATGGATCAAGCCCTGATCTTTGGACTGGGTAAGAGTGGTCTGTTTAATTCAGACACTCTGTTCATCACCACCCCCTTTTCTAAATCGTTTTTGGCCACTATAGGTGTGGCAGGGTATACTCAGACATGAGTCCCTTTCTCACTGCTCCATCAGGATTCAAGCAAGCCGGGCCGAAGAAGGCTGAAATGCCAGAAACCGGTCCCCGGTAGCTTGTCTCCTTTCTGGTGAAGAATTGGCTTGGTAGTTTAGTCTGCCCTGTTCCCATGATGCACTGGGCCAGGGACAGACTGATTTGCATATAGCCAGGTTCTGAGCTGGGATGGGGCAGTGAGATAAATAACGGTGATGGATCAAGCCCTGATCTTTGGACTGGGTAAGAGTGGTCTGTTTAATTCAGACACTCTGTTCATCACCACCCCCTTTTCTAAATCGTTTTTGGCCACTATAGGTGTGGCAGGGTATACTCAGACATGAGTCCCTTTCTCACTGCTCCATCAGGATTCAAGCAAGCCGGGCCGAAGAAGGCTGAAATGCCAGAAACCGGTCCCCGGTAGCTTGTCTCCTTTCTGGTGAAGAATTGGCTTGGTAGTTTAGTCTGCCCTGTTCCCATGATGCACTGGGCCAGGGACAGACTGATTTGCATATAGCCAGGTTCTGAGCTGGGATGGGGCAGTGAGATAAATAACGGTGATGGATCAAGCCCTGATCTTTGGACTGGGTAAGAGTGGTCTGTTTAATTCAGACACTCTGTTCATCACCACCCCCTTTTCTAAATCGTTTTTGGCCACTATAGGTGTGGCAGGGTATACTCAGACATGAGTCCCTTTCTCACTGCTCCATCAGGATTCAAGCAAGCCGGGCCGAAGAAGGCTGAAATGCCAGAAACCGGTCCCCGGTAGCTTGTCTCCTTTCTGGTGAAGAATTGGCTTGGTAGTTTAGTCTGCCCTGTTCCCATGATGCACTGGGCCAGGGACAGACTGATTTGCATATAGCCAGGTTCTGAGCTGGGATGGGGCAGTGAGATAAATAACGGTGATGGATCAAGCCCTGATCTTTGGACTGGGTAAGAGTGGTCTGTTTAATTCAGACACTCTGTTCATCACCACCCCCTTTTCTAAATGGTTATTCACAAGGGCATATTATCAAGCCCATTATCGCCGTTTTATCAGCAGTTTCCTGCCGATAAAAGCAGCAATAATATATTGCCTTTTGTTGATAATATGGCCCATTGCTCTTTTTTTGACCAGTAAACTTGGGTGCATATTATCAAGGACCGGTGTTAAAATTATCGCCGTTTTATTGGCAGGAAACTGCCGATAAAATGGCGATAATGAGCTTGATAATACGGCCTTGTTATTTCCCATAGAAGCCCATGTTAACACCAGAACATGCGCTTCTATGGGAATTAACAAGGACGTATTATCAAGCCCACCCTCCCAACATTAATAAAAAACTCCAGACAATGCAGGTACCCGGAGCTGGAAGGTCATTTTACATATGACTGCCCTAGAAAGGTGGCGTTCCCCGCGACGTGTACAGGGAGAGAGAGACAGAACTACTGAGTTCTAAGTAACAGATATAATAAAAATAACGGTGAAAAACTACTAAAATGGTGGTGGGCAGAGTACGTAATCAACGTTAGGCGCCTCGACACTACCTTTCAAATAAATATAGAAAACATATGATTATTAATATATTACAAAAGTACAGCAACCGATGACACACACAACCCAGTAAAAGAAAGCGACAAATTTACTACCTGAAATAAAGAAAGGTTTGCTTGTTGAACTTCAAGAAAAAGAAAAAAACGTGAACTTCGAAACGAGGCTGCGCAGGCGTTGAGAGTAAAATTGCTACACAAACAAATGAAAGTTTTACATACTATAATACAAATGAAAGGGCATATTATCAACAAAAGGCGATACATTATAGCCGCTTTTATCGGCAGGAAACTGCAGATAAAGCGGCGTTAATGGGCTTGATAATAGGCCCTTCTAAATTTCCATAGCAGCCCAGGTTCTGATGTTAACCTGGGCTGCTATGGTTATTCACAAGGGCATATTATCAAGCCCATTATCGCTGCTTTATCAGCAGTTTCCTGCCGATAAAAGCGGCGATACTGTATCGCCTTTTGTTGATAATATGGCCCATTGCTTTTTTTTTTACCAGTAAACTTAGGTGCATATTATCAAGGACCAGTGTTAAAATTATCGCCGTTTTATTGACAGGAAACTGCCAATAAAACGGCGATAATGAGCTTGATAATATTGCCTTGTTATTTCCCATAGAAGCCCATTGTAACACTATAATATGCGCTATGGGAATTAACAAGGACGTATTATCAAGCCCACCCTCCCAACATTAATAAAAAACTCCAGACAATGTAGGTACCCGGAGCTGGAAGGTCATTTTACATATTACTACCCTAGAAAGGTGGCGTTCCCCGAGACGTGTATGGGGAGTGAGAAACAGGGAGCTCAAAACATATTTTTTTTTAAAAAGACTGAGGGGTGCCGCTCCCCGAGACTGCGGGGAGTAGGACCATACCCCCCCACATACTTCAAAATAAACCAGAGGAGTGCCGTTCCCCAGTGCTCGGGGAACCTTACAAGCCCCCATTATGCAAAAAAAATACCCCCGTAATTTGCCCCCCAGTACCTAATGAATAAAACGGACTTCTAGCTTTTTTTCACCTTTTCCACCGCGTACAAGTACTGCACGAGTACCCCACCATTTTCTATTTTAAATAAAATTGAGCCTAAACATCCATGTACGATCCCCTGAGCAAGCCTAGAGATTCAGAATGTTTCTAGCCTGCCCCCTTCCCTTATTTCTCAACTTTGTTTTACTGTTTTCTTGTGACTCGATTCTACCAACACACAAGATGGCTGCCAACACTTCCTGGTTTCGAGTGTTGACAGACAGTTCACAGCCAATCAGCATGCAGCACGCGCTCGTAATTGAACGGATTTCCGTACGCGTGCTGAACTCCGTCTCTAGATATCGCTATGATTTTACTTGCAATTTTCTCAGAAACTACTGAACGGATATACACCATTTAACAAAAAGCACAATCTGCGAACAGAACTCTACCTCTCTGCCAAATTTCGTGTAATTCCGTTCAGCCGATCAGTCTGTAGCCCTGGCTAAAGGTCCCTATGAAAAATTGCATGGGGAAAACATGTTTTGGGACCCCCCTTTTTTCTCGGCCCCTGCTTGACGAATCACCCCCAAACTTTCAGGGAAGGAGCAGAACCAAGCAGGCCATTTTCTTGGAGAAATTCGCGAAGATTTGTCCACTGGCGCCAAAGTTATTCCAAATAGAATGTTGGGAATTTCCTGGTTAGTTATGGCTTAGGTTATCGGGAGGAAGAAATATATTGCATTCCGTGCACATACAGAATGCCAATAGGCCACGAGTCACATCCTGTATTATATCAGAAGTGGGCACATTTTGTTTAGGTTTGTTGAGAGTGTGCTGTTCATTGGAGGTCTACCTGAACCTCTGATAACAGTTAAAATATGTCCACCTTGGTTTTCATCCTTAAATTAAGGAGTGGAGTACATTGCATCCAGTTGGCGCCATTTTAAAATTCCTACAATTTAGTTTTCCTATCAGGACCGAGGTTACCCTGGTTACTGGTGTAAAGGCCAGTCCACTTTATGAGTCCACTCTGTCAACTCAGTAGCTACTACAGAATGTAGCTCTGAACCCTATGTTTGGGATGACCGTGTTCAATCATGGCAGTGTCCAGCGCTCCCTTGCTTTGTATCCTTAGCAATGGTAAAGAAGCCTCTCATTCCCATTCTGTCAGGTGACTTGATGGGTGTGTTCTAGATCCAGTGGCGCACCTGGAAGGCCTTCTGTGGATGAAGCATTTGATCACTGGAGGGTGCAATTTTATCATTTTAATTATTAGCTATGCCGTGTTGTTGCTCTATTGGTATTGGTGAACATAAATTGCTGCATATTCTGTCCCATTTCCCTTTTCCAAAGTCTTCCATTCATTTCCAGACCTGTTGAGCAGTTTGTATAGAGTGTTGACTTCCTTTAGAGGTGTAAATATATACACTTTTCATCTTCGCACTTGCCACTTCTGTTTTTCCTGCAGTTACACTAATGTGTGTGGTTGTAGTAGTGGTACTCCTGTCAGAGCTGCTGTTTGCTAGCATTCTGTCTGTAGGAATTGCAAACCTTCAGCAAATGTATTCTGTGTGGTGTCCTCTGCCATTACCAATTGTTGTCCTTAATCGACTGAACAGTAAAATGAAATGAAAGGTGTTGGTTATATAGCGCGGCTGCCACTCCTAACGGAGTCTCCTGGCGCTGTCAATAACAAAGATCAGCTGTATTAGACTAGGACCTAGATTAGTGCCAGGCAACAGGCATCTGATGTTCCAAAGATCCATGTCTTTAGAGTCTTTCTGTACTGCTCTTCCTGTTCCGTTGCTCTGAGTTCCTTTGGCATGTAATTACAGGCCTACTGCATTCCTTGCTCCACTGCTTTTTGGTGCCGTATCATGAAAGGGCTTTGATGGAGGATTTAGATTAAACATTGTCTAAATTTGAAACACATAACTGAGAATTTCTCAGAAACAAAGAGTGGAATCCCCCTTGTTCCATGTGTTCTATTTGAACTTCACTCTTTAAGTCGGATACATTCTGAGTTATATGTTTGAACTTTAAACACCTCACACTAACAAAAAACAGGCATTGAGCCCATCATGGTACGGCCCCTGGAGTTATGTTTCAATATGTTAATGTCATTTATCTACCATACACTATGCATTAGGCTACTTCAAGACATGTGGCACACCAACCTGCTAGAGAAACCAGCCCAGTAGTTGGTCAAGCCAAAAGTATTTTTAAAGGATTCTTGATGTCATAGTAGTTTTGCATGTTTTGGAGCCTCAATGACAGGGGCGGCTTCTTCGCTGAGGCACATGAGCATCGCCCCACTGCCTTTTTTACTCACGGCAAAAAAGGAAAAATAAAATGATAACAATGAAATGTTATGATCATTGATTTGTCTATGCTGGGGCAGTTTTGTGGGGCAGGGCTAAACTGCACAGGGGGGAGTGGTGGCAACCTCCTAAGTGCGCATGAATGTTTAGCCGGCCCTCTGGGGCGGACAAATATTCATGCCCACTTTGCATGTCCTCCACCAAGGCTGCTTTACAGCCTGGGTGGAGAACATGCCCAGGCTTCCATTCCCCATCTGAGAGTCAAACCACAGCTCTCAGACCAATCCCAACACTGCAATGCAGTGTTGTGATTGATTCCAGGGAGCCTGGGTGCTTACCAATCACAACGGTGCATTGCAGCGTTGTGTTGGGCTTAATGGAGCCAACTCTGCTTCCTGCTTCAACAGATGCCAGGAAGAGGGCGCAAAAGAGGCAGTAGACAGCAAGCCGCCTGCTGGCAGGTAAGTAAAGTTTTTTTTTCTCCCCCTCACCCCTTTTCCCCATCTCCCTTCCCCACTGCTGGTTCACAGGAGCAGCTGTGACTGCTCAGTGACAAATCATTCCTGAGTTATAACCCAGGCATAAATATAATTCACAATTCAACATGCAATGCCCAGTTCTCGCAAATTATCAACCTATATCAAAGTTTGAACTTAGGATCCATTTTGGACTTTTGTTTTATTATTATTTTTTGTGGCTTCATGTGTTTGTATTCTCTGAGTGCTTGAATTTCCTCTTAGATGGTGGCCTGATGCTGTGGAGCACTTATATATTGCAAATGGCAATGGGGTTTTTCATAAGGTACCTGTCAGTCCAAATTTTCACTTCATACTGCATTGATGCTCGGGTGGACTTTTCAGATTTTTTAGGCGATGTGCAAGTGTTCATGATGATGTTTCCAGTTATTGTCTTGGTTCAAGGATGTGTTATAAAGATAAGACATTAGTCGCAGTGGTTATGAAGTTCTTAGGTCCACCCTTTTTCTTTATTCTCCTTTGTTTCAGATAACGTTCAGTCCTTGGAAGTTTCTTTGCCACAACTTTGGGGTGATGCATTGGAGGGTGTTTCTCTGGGACAAAGGAATGCTGTCATGGGAAGTGGTATAAGGTTAATCTATCTACATTTCTTGATATTGTAATGGGGCATTTGTTTGGGCAAGGTGCTATCATCACTTTATCACTAGACATCACCAAAGCACAGTCACACCTATGTAGTTATGGTTAGCATCCCACTCCATTGGAAATCTCATTTTTCACCCTCAATAAATGTGGCCCTCCTTAATAACTTGCACCACCTGCCTTCAAAAGGTAAACTTGCAGTATATTAAATTTGGTGCCGAATTTGGAAGGTTATCTAAAGTTAAAAATGAGGTATGTCCTTTGAATACATATTTACATGGCAATTGTGATAGTCGACATTCTTCTTGAAGAACTGAAAGCACTGAAAAGCTTGTCTTCATTTCATTCATTTTACTGATTTGTTGCATTTAAGTCCAGCTGTGTATTAAATATTAAGCAAAAAAGTAACAAATGCCCATTGTACATGGACAAGAGCAAAATTTACCTCAAATTGTGTGAACTTAAATGGTATTGCATATCTGCTGAATCAGCGCTTTGACATCTAGCAACCATCCCAAAAATGTTCAAACTGAGTCCAGAAATAAGGACTTTTCCAATATTCCTGAACATCAACCTAAATACATCATCAAACTAGGCATGGGCTAAGCTCTCATCCTGGTTGGCCCTACTGTCACAACTTCGACATACACATTAAGGCCACAATTCGTGTTTTGTATATAAATCAGACGTAACTTTTGTTTCAGAAAATCAAACGAGACACAGCCACGATCCTAGTGTGGACGATGCGCTAGCACTGGAAGCACATCTCTCACGAAAACACATACATATCACAACTTATGTTGATTGCAAAAAAACTACTCCAAATGTTGTACAAAACACAGCACAAATCTGACTTTGGTGATGTCTTTACGCAAGGGACTCAGCTGACATACTTCCCCCCACCCCACACACATACAGACAGGCAATTTATGTTGGATGCAAACATCAGACCTACTCAAATGTTCACGAATATCACAGTAAACATATCAGCAACACCTGCATGGGAATAGCCCTCTCCCACGGGCACAACTGTCTCAAATGCTAGAGACACATATAGGCAACAATATAGGTTGCCTGAAAAATAGACATACTCTAATGTTCACTAGTATCAAATTAAGCACATCAACAAACTCAGTGTGGTTGTAGTCCTTTGTATGATAAACTGGCTATCATACCTACCATATACACATACACGCAACAAATTCTGTTGGATCAACAAACCAAATGTCAACGGATTTTTGTGAAATTTAGTTAAAGCACAAAGACAAAATAGTGTGCATCCACTTCTTAACGAGTATGCTCATAAATATGATGTTCACAGTCATTACAATTAGTATACATCAGACTACATATTACTTTACAGTGTTCGTTAACATCCTTATTAGCAAAAATGTGTTTTCAAAACAATACTCACAAAACCCCTTATAAGAACTGTAACTCTAAAAAAAAAAAAAAAAAATTCAATACAAAATACAAAGTTAAGGATACATTAATGGCGATAAGTGTATTAATTGTGGCTACAGTACAAATTAAAAAAAAACATCATAATGAACAATTAAGATACTACCTTAACCTCATCCCCCTTCCAGTCATTACTTTTATTCCCACCTCTGCCATACACTCTTTTCAATATCAAGCATGTTTGCACACATACAGTATCATTCTATGCAATATAACATTTCTGGAAATACATCTACAATGATTACATATGAGTAGAACTCACATTTCAAAGGCTAAAAATGAGCCGCAACACAATGTAATACTAAAAATACTATCATACATTGAAAAGGAAAGAACATATTATAATGCATGCTGAGAGGTCAAGGACTTAGAAAAAAAACACTAATCACCTCATCAAAGTCGCACACTTTCACCCAATAACAATACCTTCTTCTCACACAACAAAATAATTATGCTATCACCATTTTTCAATTCTGCTTCATTTCATCTACTGGATCAGCAACACAAACATCAAGTCTCTCAATCCCTCATCACCATACTCAATGTGTCTTTCTGTCACATCTAATTTCCACATTCCACATATGATGACAAGAGTGGGAGTTAAGGTTAGGTGAACACCTTGAGATGCGATTTCTTTTATTTGTTTATGTTATGCCACTGTTAACATCCTCCTCAAATCAACCCTCTTTAACTATTTGTGGGATTTGATGTACAAGCACTTTCTGCTTTTACACATTTGAATCTTTGGTCACAATACTGTTAATTTTCAGAGTAGTCCACTTAGACGTATTGCTTTTTTTGAGTGTAGCTGGAGGAAAAAGGACAAAGAACACAGAGAGATAGTGGTGCAGCATATATTCACCACAAGCCATAGATGACAATCTTTTGGAGGCCTAACCACTTTAACACAAAGCACTTTAGTACATGGCCAATGGCCAGCCAGTCAGATTATGATGGTGTAGTAGCAACGCAGGGGGATATGCACAATAACGTGTGATAACCATTGCAAATCTAGCTTAACGCAACTTTGCATATCGCGACAAAATAACAGTTTTATCGTACTATTCCCAACCCGGCGACACCATGCAATAGTAGCAGGATTATGTGCCAAATGACCGCGCAAAAATCAACGTGAGGCAGAAAGAAATGAGAAACACAAACAGCAAAAAAGATGCTATGCCCAAAATAGCGACACAAAAATGAGCCACAACCAGCGACAGGTCTGCAATTCCCATGCATCATGCAAGAAAATGCACTATAAAAGCAACAAAAAAAAAAAAAACAAAGCAAACTGCGTAGCACCATGGATGCACCCGGACCGAGTACAGAAGACAACCTGAACCCCAGAAGCCCAACGGAGAACCAGCCAGGAACCCTGTGTTCGGGGAAGGCCAAGGAGCGGAGGAAGAGGAAGACAGGGTTCAGTCTGCAGGAAGACCAGATCTTCATCACGACGATGAGAGAACACTACCAACAACTGTTTGCAACCTCTACTGCATCATTGGGAACACAAACAGATATATGGCAGTCCATCGTCAACACTGTTAATGCAGTCGGAGTGTCAAGGAGGTCAATGGAGGAGGTCAAGAGGAGCTGACATGATGTGCAAAGCCAGACCAAACAGAAACTTACAGCCAACCGGAATGCAGGAAAGGCGACTGGAGGTGGGAGTCCTGCTCCACAGGAGGAGGTGGATGAGCTGGAGGAAATGGTGGATACAGTGATCAGTGTGGAGACGGTGCAAGGAGTTGGGGGTCTGGACACAGCTCGATATGACCTGACCCAACAGCATCGACTGGGGGGAAGGGGGAGATGGGCACAATGGCACACATGAACAATCATGTGTGGCACACTGCACACGCACAATGATAGTGGAATATGTCCCTCATACCCATGACACAATGAAGCACGCATACCAACATCAAGCAGGCCCCCGTCCACAATGTGCACAAATGGGCCTCCTCCATATCACCAGTGCCACAACCTACCCATGCACATGTGCAGAATCCAGAAAAGCAGCGGCTCTGTGAGCCACACTGACAATGCAAGTGACACTGCATGACCAATAGCATGGCTGCGTTCAAAATAATTGACATGGTGCATGAGTCAACATTGAGGTGGCCCAGTGTGGATCACATCCGTAAAGGAGCAGGTCACACTCAGACACATCCATGTGCACTACAACCCATGACGTCAATAAGACATCAGCAGACAAACAATGCACAAGACCACAAAATCTGTCCAGGAGCACAAATGACCCAAGTCGCACACATCCTAGCCCCCGAAAAGCACAAAAGTAAAAGGCACACAGGCTCAAAGGAAAAAAGGTCCGATAAATCAGAGCTGCAGGGGCGACTCTCCCACAATGCAGCAGGCACACATAGCAATCACAGCACATCAACATTGACGGCAATGTGGTACAAAGTGCAACACCTACACCACAGGACAGAGGACACACTGGTACCACTTGTGCGTAGTAACTGCCACTCACATCTGGCATTGCATGACACTGTGAGATGATAATGTATGAGTACGACCACACATCTGTCATGTAGTCAAAATGTCCACTGTCTGCCATCAAATAGCCAGCTCCACCAAAACAGTCACAATATATATTGTCATGCAGTCTGTATGTAAACATCTTCAATGCGTCAACATACATGGGACACTGTGTTAATCTGCATCTTCCCTTTACACTGCAGAGGGACAATCAACACCTCCTGCAGAGCAGACCACAAATCTCATCAGTGATGAAGAAGAGGACAACCTGCACATATGCTCAGACACCCTCATCGGCTGATGGACAGCCTCCGCACCCCACTCCGAGGAGCAGGGCTGCCCAGCGGCCTCAAGATGACCCCATGCCCAGCACAGACCACACAGCAGGAAGCACACACCACCACAGCTGTCACCCAGGACCCCCGACCAACATATGGAATTCCAACGCCGTGTGTTGGGTTGACAGGAGGAGATGGCTGATCAGCTGCGGGTGGGTTTCGAACTCATGGAACTTGATGCCATACGAGGGTGTCTGAGTCCCATCAGGGACCATTTACAGTCCCTAATGGACACCCACTGTCCGCACCATGCACTACGACAATCCTTGGCTGACATTGCTGGGGCCATTATTCGGATATAAGAACTGTTTAGTCAGACAGGCACCAGCGATGACAGCACAGAGTTGGCACAGATGGGCAGGACAATGGAGACCATGGAGCCAATGCAGGCTGGAAGTATGGCTGCCACAGCTGAACACCAGTGAGATGTAGCTGGGATCTTCCATGCCTTGCAGTTCCTCATCTTGCCATTGCTGCCACTGAGCCTGTACCAGATAACTGCTGTGGGAACTTCGACACACACATCTCCAACCCCTGATGTATCAGTAGCACACAGTGAAGCAGCCCTATCACTTTCACACCCTGATGCGTCAGTGGCACACAGTGATGCAGCCATCAGACCACCACACACACCTGATACACCGGACAAAGAAGACGTATCAGAGGAGTAAGATGTGGATGGTAATGACTGTGTGAGGGAGGAGGTAGTAGCATCCATCCCCGCCATATGGCCCGTCCCTGCCTGGTTCATCCCTATTCATCATGCCCTGAGACAACCCCTCCCACTGTCCCCCGGAACACTCTGCGACATTCACCGGACCCCGACATGGACTGCCATTTGTGCTGTGGTTACCAATGACACAGCAATCCGGCTGCAGACTTAACTCTCCCTCTTCCAATTCACTTTTCATTCCCAAAAGGACTCTGGTTGGCACACCACTGGGCTACCATGTAATGTGGGCTTGGCATGGCCATGTACAGCACCAGCTCCGGTATTCACCAGAATGTGAATAAAACATGCAAAATCACAAAGATGTGTCATGTCTATGTTCACTCAAGTATAAAAGTATGTATGGATGTAGGCAGCCGTGGCCGGTAGTAGGAGTACATGCCCGACGGTGATGTTAGGAGGGGGAGGGGCAGGGTGGGGGGTAGTAATGTATGGATTCCGGACCTTAACAGGTAAGTAAACATATAAATAAATAAAACAAATTTCGTTGCACGCACTGCATCGCATTTGGTGATGCAGTACACCCAACAAAATTCGTTTTATTTATTTATATGTTTACTTACCTGTTAAGGTCCGGAATCCATACATTGCTACCCCCCACCCTGCCCCTCCCCCATCCCACATCACCGCCCAGCAGGTACTCCCACTACCGGCCGCGGCTGGATGTAGGGACATTGATTGCACAAGAAGGTGCACCCTCGTAAATGACATCAATGTGCATGTTTGACCCTGAGCCACATGGCTAATTAGATGACTGTGAAGGTGTGAACTAGCTGTGGCTCATTGCACATGAACAACAATCTTGCAACCCCCCAACGTAGGCACATGTCCATGTATGAAATAGGGCTGTGTGTAGATATGACAAAATCGGTAGCTGGCCAGAAGTGTTGTCCTCCATCACATGTGACAACAGAACGTCTCTTTGCATAACTACTCACACACATCTGTGTGGGCACAGTCTGTTTTGATGTATGACTTTGCTCTACATGGCTAGGAGTTGGACACCATACTCACATTGCTGAAGATACGTAAGTGCACAGTTCTGCAAGCAAATATCTCAAACACAAAGTCTGGCTCACACAGGTGGAGCTGTCAAAAGGGACCCACCCCATTGTACAGGTGTCAGTCAGTCCCTCCCTGTGTACAGACAATGCTCATTGAGGCACATGATTTGTTATTCTCATCAACACTCATCACAGTTAAACACTAGTGAAGGTGCGTGGACTTTATTAGCATGTGCGTGTCAGTACCGGCAAGGCAAGGGCCACAACACGCAGGGAAATGCTTAAGACACTTACACGCAGCATTGGAATATGTCGAGGTGAAAGAAATGGGGAGGCAAAAACGTGCACAAATCATTACGGATGGCAACGTGCTCATCCCAACTTACCTTACTGGACCAGTCATGTGATGTTTGGCATATGATCATTGCCCCGTGTCAGGGGACAGGACTCACAGCCCATGGGATCGGTATAGTGCTGTACCAACGGACTACGCCGACTTACTGCTCTGCTGACAGTGAGCAGGTGAAAGGGTCCAACAAGGTCAAATGTTGTACTGCATTGTCATGTGTGTACTTTCCCCCTGCAGTATGTCCGAATAGGGAATATTGCCAAATGACGCTGTGCAGCTCCGCCCATAGGACTGCATCACCTTGCACAGGTGTGTGTACACATGCATAGTTCCACGCACATGCATTCTGAGTTCAAGCGAAGTCAGACATGTCCACTGTTGTGGTGGGATATGTTAGCATTCCACAAGATGCAACAAGGTGTTGAGACCTGTGCTGTGGGTGACAATCAGATGTGGCTGCAGGAATGTAGTCACTCATCCATGAATGCGAGCGCAGCTTCATGGGCAATCTGTTCCAGGAGTACGTCGTTGTCGAGTTCAAGGAACACCAGGGAGAGCCGATCCATTAACTGGTCCAGACAGATGTTGTCCGTCCACGTCATTTCACCAATCCGCAACACAGCCCAATATGGGAGCGCCTCGATGTTGTCACTGCACACGAGGAGTTGTGCAATCTCCCATGTACAGCTACCAGCACATATGCCAAAGATGAAGGCATCCCATGCATGGGTAACCCGGTGACACTCCTGTTCGTGGGCCAACGGGGGGCGCACTGACAAGTCATAATCTAATTCAGCTACCGTTGTGTCGGATAGGCAGACGTCCATGGGCCTCTTGAATGTGCATGATCGACAGTGGAACCAAGGCTGGACCCAGGTGACGTAAGAAAAGACGGAAACTCAGACGGTAACTGATTCACAACACTGCAATTGGCAGTGATCCCAACAGATGCAGCATTCGTGCACGGTACAGTTCCATGTGACAGGGGTTGTGCATGTGCCCGGGATTTCCTGTCATTGTGTTTGTTGGTCTCGTAGCACCGGCAATCCTCAGACCGGCGGCTGTTCGGTGACGATTACCCATGCTCTGGGCAATGACTAGTATGTGTGTGCACCGTTTGGTTGTAAGGGTTATTTTTTTACAATGTGCCAAGGGCATCTCTTGCTGGTGTAGCTCAAGCAGGGACAAGTATGTGTGGACAAGTTGGTCCGTCATTAGCACAGTTCGTGGTGTGGGAGTCGTCAGAGGCTGGTATGGTATCTCACACAGGGTGTGCCAGCCGCATTCAGGACCGAGGTCGGAGGTTCAGTTGTCCTTCTGCCTTGTGTATTGAGACAAATGAGCTTTAATACCTAATTTTAGTCTGACAACTGCTTGCATTTCCTAAATGTGATGTGGCCTTCGTGCTGACTTTGATGCCAGGCCTTCAAATTGGGGTGCACCAATTGTGAAAAACATGCAGCATTTGGCATGTATGAATGAGCCAAGGGCACGATTGGCCATGCGCTCCTTGTTCAGTCTCTCTCTTTCTCTCTCTTTCTTTCTCTCTCTCTCTCTCTCTCTCTCTCTCACTCTCTCTGTCTCTCTCTCTCTGTCCTTTGATGTGTGCCTGACACACCTTCTTATCTTGAATATTGTCGTGCAGGCTGTGACTCTCAGAATGATCAGAGATGCCCCACCATGACAAATTTGATTGTGATATTTTGTTTGTACTTTCAATGGTACTCACATGTAAGTTGGTTGTTGTAAAGGTGCAACATTAGGTGAATGCTTTAGTTCATGTTTTTGTGACTTTGATGTGCAATATCTTGGTCTGGGGGAGGTGGGAGTGCCCGGGATTGGGCACAGGGGTTTTCCTGGGAGTGGTGGGTGTTGTGGCCTTCTTGGGTGTCCGAGCTGCTTGATTGTTGGCTCCACAGCATCTGTTGTTCTTCAGGTGAGGCTCTGGGCTGGGCTCCCTTTTCTCGGGCAGGTTGTAGTCCAACTTTACACCAGGTCAAAGCAGGTGTTAATTTCCTGCTGCTAACGTGCCTTATCGCCTGTTTTGTGGTCTTATCGCCGATCTGACTGGTCGTTGAGAATGTTGTGATTTGGTGTTGTTGCTGCTTTTATGCACGGGAACGCCTACTCTGCATCTCATTAGTGATAGTTGCTGGGGTCATCTGTGGTGATTTTCTTTACGGCTGCTATCGCAGGTAAACTGGTGATATGGGCTGTTAGCACCAGCTTGTGAATGGAGAGATTATTTTATTGTGAATTTGGCTGCGATAAAGTGCAGATAACTCGGCGATAGATCCTTGAGAATATCCCCCATAGTGTAGCGAATAGGCAGTGTTAGCACGTACTACTGGGCTAGGGTTTTAAACATTAAAGGTTTACAAATCTGGCCAAGGACGTTTTCAGAAATTGTGGCAGCAACATTCTCTGTCCTATGTTTGGTCAGCACTTCACCACAGCATCTTCCGATGCTTGGTTCAGTTTCTCTTGTTGGTCCTGTTTCCACATAGTGTTTAGCTGTATTTGCTTCACTATTAAAAGAAGTATGTTAGAAAATGGTAAGCAATGTTTCACATGGCATCCTTGATTTGGGAGGTATTTCCAAGTTTGTTATGTTATGTAGATTTGATAAGTGCACTTGTCGCCTATGAGAGTACCCAGGAGCTAAGCGGTGAGTAGGAGGCGGCTATACCCGTTTTTGTCTTCGATGTATTGCAGGTTTAGTTGAAAAGCCGGGTCTTCACATTCAAGCAAAATTCGAGAAGCGAAGAGGAGGCTCTGATGTGTTGGGGAGTGAGAGTTTACGATCAAAACACCACCACAACAATACAGAAACAAGCAGGGCTTAATTTGTGCTGGTGTTTGTCAGTGCTTGGCACCTGCACCTATTTCCAAACACCAATACTTTATCATGACAGTCCAGAACGTGCAATTAAAAAAAACACATAATGAACTAGCGCATCTAGTCAATTCTTACAACTCGAGGTGGCATGGAATAGTTCAACATGTCACATGTGTATCAGTGTAATGGTTAGTAGAAAGAGCTGGGACAGACATTTGGCAGACTTGGGAGGAGCAGCGGATGGTGTGAACACTTGATCTACATACCTATTTGATGGGAATCCAACACATCTCTGTACGGGTCTTACCAACAATCTCAGTAGGTCCTTCGACAGGTTTGTCCTGGCACACATTTTGATATAGAGACTTATGTAGCTCTATTAGCAGCTAACTCACTTATGTAGGAGTTTTGCAGCAGCTCGGAGTACTTGAAGCTCCGTTATAGACCCCCGGTTCTTTTGTTGTTAGGATTACAGTTAGGGGGATATGAACTGGGCAGGTCTTTAAATTTCCCTCAGACCCTCCTTCAATTGTTTGTGTTTTACTGTTTAGCGCAGCTGCCAGCTGCGGGTCTTTCTCTTAGACTACACTCTATGGAGGTAGTTCTTTCGCTAGGGACACTGTGCGCTCTAGTCTGCACCACTGAATCTTCTGGGGAGGTATTAGGTTCAGTTTCCTTTGAGTCTAGGGTCACCCACCTTCACTTTGGTCCTTTAGGGCTCTCTACAGATGTACCCTTGGCACACTGTTTGCCTATATGTGAGTTTGAACTAACAAGCAACATCATTAGAGACCACTTTGATGGATCTTTATAAATAGACATCAGCCCGGTCGACTATTTCGCGCTTGCAAACACTTGCGCTATGGTTAAATAAAGCACCTTTATTTTTGAACTAGTTCAAATTTCAAACTACAAAGATGGCCGTAATGATGTCATCTTGTAGTTCTTGGGTGAACTACAACACAGTGGATTGTGACATCACTCTGTAGTTCAATCAAATCCCGCGAGAGTACGTGATACTCCGCCCC
Source organism: Lissotriton vulgaris (assembly GCF_964263255.1). Taxonomy (NCBI): domain Eukaryota; kingdom Metazoa; phylum Chordata; class Amphibia; order Caudata; family Salamandridae; genus Lissotriton; species Lissotriton vulgaris. Next base: position 1,200,728,015 of record NC_141694.1, on the reverse strand, counting down.
TATCTCCTTTATAAGCTTCCTGTGGGCAGCCATTTTTGCCTTCCACAAAGCTCGGGTCCTGCGATGAGACAACGCCGGACAGGTTAGTGGCTCATTAGGATTTATGTTTGGCCTTTTTTTCTTTTGGGGTGGCATAGACTGGTTCACCTATGTTTCTGGGATATAAGACCAGGCTTGGTCAGTCAAACTTTTGCTAGCCCAGATCTAAACCTGCTACAGTTTAGCTCCATCCTATTTAGGACACTCATATTTAGAGGAAAGCTTTTTACATTAAGTGATGGATCTTGGGAACCTGGGACTTTTATGGGCTCTGTGACTTATTCCACCCTTAGGATTTTTTGTGGCTCTGTGAAGCTTGACTGTTATAGGGGCTATATGTATTGGAGGGAGAGATAGAGTAGTACTGTCCACCCTTCCGTTCATTACCCCTTCCTTGCCTTCACAGAGCGGGGCCTCCTTTTTCCTGAGCTGGGTTCCAGGAAAGGTGAGGTACACTCCCTGTACTATTCAGGTGAGTAACATTAGTAAAATAAAATTGGCTTAATTAGTAGAAGCCAGTGCCAGGTCTTTCCTGTTTCTATAGGACTTACTACAATTTATTTCTTGTTTCTTGTTAACAGATGTAAGAGACACCGTTTGGTACAGAGGAACACGATTTTGGACTATTTATGTATATCCTTTACAGATTGTCGTTACGTTCACTTTATGTATGCAGTAGCTAATGCTTAGAACTCTGGCCCTGAAGAAAGCCATGGGATCTTGTCCCTACCGACTGAAACATGTTGGCCTTGTATATGCAGTTATATGTTTAGACTGCTTCCTCTGCATTGTTCTTGTTTGTTTGAGGGAAAGGACAAATTACATTAGAGTTCTTCACCTATTGATCCTTTTACCCCTTGTTTTTAACTCACACATCTTTTGATTTTTGCACTGCACTCGATCCCATCTTTATCATTTGTTCATGGGTACCTTAGCGATTGATGGTGCGACCCAATTGAGTAAGGGCGATGGATGGGTCTCATTGATCAAGAGACATACCACCCCATTTTTGGATGACCAAATGAGAACACTTGATCTACATACCTATTTGATGGGAATCCAACACATCTCTGTACGGGTCTTACCAACAATCTCAGTAGGTCCTTCGACAGGTTTGTCCTGGCACACATTTTGATATAGAGACTTATGTAGCTCTATTAGCAGCTAACTCACTTATGTAGGAGTTTTGCAGCAGCTCGGAGTACTTGAAGCTTCGTTATAGACCCCCGGTTCTTTTGTTGTTAGGATTACAGTTAGGGGGATATGAACTGGGCAGGTCTTTAAATTTCCCTCAGACCCTCCTTCAATTGTTTGTGTTTTACTGTTTAGCGCAGCTGCCAGCTGCGGGTCTTTCTCTTAGACTACACTCTATGGAGGTAGTTCTTTCGCTAGGGACACTGTGCGCTCTAGTCTGCACCACTGAATCTTCTGGGGAGGTATTAGGTTCAGTTTCCTTTGAGTCTAGGGTCACCCACCTTCACTTTGGTCCTTTAGGGCTCTCTACAGATGTACCCTTGGCACACTGTTTGCCTATATGTGAGTTTGAACTAACAAGCAACATCATTAGAGACCACTTTGATGGATCTTTATAAATAGACATCAGCCCGGTCGACTATTTCGCGCTTGCAAACACTTGCGCTATGGTTAAATAAAGCACCTTTATTTTTGAACTAGTTCAAATTTCAAACTACAAAGATGGCCGTAATGATGTCATCTTGTAGTTCTTGGGTGAACTACAACACAGTGGATTGTGACATCACTCTGTAGTTCAATCAAATCCCGCGAGAGTACGTGATACTCCGCCCCTATCTCCTTTATAAGCTTCCTGTGGGCAGCCATTTTTGCCTTCCACAAAGCTCGGGTCCTGCGATGAGACAACGCCGGACAGGTTAGTGGCTCATTAGGATTTATGTTTGGCCTTTTTTTCTTTTGGGGTGGCATAGACTGGTTCACCTATGTTTCTGGGATATAAGACCAGGCTTGGTCAGTCAAACTTTTGCTAGCCCAGATCTAAACCTGCTACAGTTTAGCTCCATCCTATTTAGGACACTCATATTTAGAGGAAAGCTTTTTACATTAAGTGATGGATCTTGGGAACCTGGGACTTTTATGGGCTCTGTGACTTATTCCACCCTTAGGATTTTTTGTGGCTCTGTGAAGCTTGACTGTTATAGGGGCTATATGTATTGGAGGGAGAGATAGAGTAGTACTGTCCACCCTTCCGTTCATTACCCCTTCCTTGCCTTCACAGAGCGGGGCCTCCTTTTTCCTGAGCTGGGTTCCAGGAAAGGTGAGGTACACTCCCTGTACTATTCAGGTGAGTAACATTAGTAAAATAAAATTGGCTTAATTAGTAGAAGCCAGTGCCAGGTCTTTCCTGTTTCTATAGGACTTACTACAATTTATTTCTTGTTTCTTGTTAACAGATGTAAGAGACACCGTTTGGTACAGAGGAACACAATTTTGGACTATTTATGTATATCCTTTACAGATTGTCGTTACGTTCACTTTATGTATGCAGTAGCTAATGCTTAGAACTCTGGCCCTGAAGAAAGCCATGGGATCTTGTCCCTACCGACTGAAACATGTTGGCCTTGTATATGCAGTTATATGTTTAGACTGCTTCCTCTGCATTGTTCTTGTTTGTTTGAGGGAAAGGACAAATTACATTAGAGTTCTTCACCTATTGATCCTTTTACCCCTTGTTTTTAACTCACACATCTTTTGATTTTTGCACTGCACTCGATCCCATCTTTATCATTTGTTCATGGGTACCTTAGCGATTGATGGTGCGACCCAATTGAGTAAGGGCGATGGATGGGTCTCATTGATCAAGAGACATACCACCCCATTTTTGGATGACCAAATGAGAACACTTGATCTACATACCTATTTGATGGGAATCCAACACATCTCTGTACGGGTCTTACCAACAATCTCAGTAGGTCCTTCGACAGGTTTGTCCTGGCACACATTTTGATATAGAGACTTATGTAGCTCTGTTAGCAGCTAACTCACTTATGTAGGAGTTTTGCAGCAGCTCGGAGTACTTGAAGCTCCGTTATAGACCCCCGGTTCTTTTGTTGTTAGGATTACAGTTAGGGGGATATGAACTGGGCAGGTCTTTAAATTTCCCTCAGACCCTCCTTCAATTGTTTGTGTTTTACTGTTTAGCGCAGCTGCCAGCTGCGGGTCTTTCTCTTAGACTACACTCTATGGAGGTAGTTCTTTCGCTAGGGACACTGTGCGCTCTAGTCTGCACCACTGAATCTTCTGGGGAGGTATTAGGTTCAGTTTCCTTTGAGTCTAGGGTCACCCACCTTCACTTTGGTCCTTTAGGGCTCTCTACAGATGTACCCTTGGCACACTGTTTGCCTATATGTGAGTTTGAACTAACAAGCAACATCATTAGAGACCACTTTGATGGATCTTTATAAATAGACATCAGCCCGGTCGACTATTTCGCGCTTGCAAACACTTGCGCTATGGTTAAATAAAGCACCTTTATTTTTGAACTAGTTCAAATTTCAAACTACAAAGATGGCCGTAATGATGTCATCTTGTAGTTCTTGGGTGAACTACAACACAGTGGATTGTGACATCACTCTGTAGTTCAATCAAATCCCGCGAGAGTACGTGATACTCCGCCCCTATCTCCTTTATAAGCTTCCTGTGGGCAGCCATTTTTGCCTTCCACAAAGCTCGGGTCCTGCGATGAGACAACGCCGGACAGGTTAGTGGCTCATTAGGATTTATGTTTGGCCTTTTTTTCTTTTGGGGTGGCATAGACTGGTTCACCTATGTTTCTGGGATATAAGACCAGGCTTGGTCAGTCAAACTTTTGCTAGCCCAGATCTAAACCTGCTACAGTTTAGCTCCATCCTATTTAGGACACTCATATTTAGAGGAAAGCTTTTTACATTAAGTGATGGATCTTGGGAACCTGGGACTTTTATGGGCTCTGTGACTTATTCCACCCTTAGGATTTTTTGTGGCTCTGTGAAGCTTGACTGTTATAGGGGCTATATGTATTGGAGGGAGAGATAGAGTAGTACTGTCCACCCTTCCGTTCATTACCCCTTCCTTGCCTTCACAGAGCGGGGCCTCCTTTTTCCTGAGCTGGGTTCCAGGAAAGGTGAGGTACACTCCCTGTACTATTCAGGTGAGTAACATTAGTAAAATAAAATTGGCTTAATTAGTAGAAGCCAGTGCCAGGTCTTTCCTGTTTCTATAGGACTTACTACAATTTATTTCTTGTTTCTTGTTAACAGATGTAAGAGACACCGTTTGGTACAGAGGAACACGATTTTGGACTATTTATGTATATCCTTTACAGATTGTCGTTACGTTCACTTTATGTATGCAGTAGCTAATGCTTAGAACTCTGGCCCTGAAGAAAGCCATGGGATCTTGTCCCTACCGACTGAAACATGTTGGCCTTGTATATGCAGTTATATGTTTAGACTGCTTCCTCTGCATTGTTCTTGTTTGTTTGAGGGAAAGGACAAATTACATTAGAGTTCTTCACCTATTGATCCTTTTACCCCTTGTTTTTAACTCACACATCTTTTGATTTTTGCACTGCACTCGATCCCATCTTTATCATTTGTTCATGGGTACCTTAGCGATTGATGGTGCGACCCAATTGAGTAAGGGCGATGGATGGGTCTCATTGATCAAGAGACATACCACCCCATTTTTGGATGACCAAATGAGAACACTTGATCTACATACCTATTTGATGGGAATCCAACACATCTCTGTACGGGTCTTACCAACAATCTCAGTAGGTCCTTCGACAGGTTTGTCCTGGCACACATTTTGATATAGAGACTTATGTAGCTCTATTAGCAGCTAACTCACTTATGTAGGAGTTTTGCAGCAGCTCGGAGTACTTGAAGCTCCGTTATAGACCCCCGGTTCTTTTGTTGTTAGGATTACAGTTAGGGGGATATGAACTGGGCAGGTCTTTAAATTTCCCTCAGACCCTCCTTCAATTGTTTGTGTTTTACTGTTTAGCGCAGCTGCCAGCTGCGGGTCTTTCTCTTAGACTACACTCTATGGAGGTAGTTCTTTCGCTAGGGACACTGTGCGCTCTAGTCTGCACCACTGAATCTTCTGGGGAGGTATTAGGTTCAGTTTCCTTTGAGTCTAGGGTCACCCACCTTCACTTTGGTCCTTTAGGGCTCTCTACAGATGTACCCTTGGCACACTGTTTGCCTATATGTGAGTTTGAACTAACAAGCAACATCATTAGAGACCACTTTGATGGATCTTTATAAATAGACATCAGCCCGGTCGACTATTTCGCGCTTGCAAACACTTGCGCTATGGTTAAATAAAGCACCTTTATTTTTGAACTAGTTCAAATTTCAAACTACAAAGATGGCCGTAATGATGTCATCTTGTAGTTCTTGGGTGAACTACAACACAGTGGATTGTGACATCACTCTGTAGTTCAATCAAATCCCGCGAGAGTACGTGATACTCCGCCCCTATCTCCTTTATAAGCTTCCTGTGGGCAGCCATTTTTGCCTTCCACAAAGCTCGGGTCCTGCGATGAGACAACGCCGGACAGGTTAGTGGCTCATTAGGATTTATGTTTGGCCTTTTTTTCTTTTGGGGTGGCATAGACTGGTTCACCTATGTTTCTGGGATATAAGACCAGGCTTGGTCAGTCAAACTTTTGCTAGCCCAGATCTAAACCTGCTACAGTTTAGCTCCATCCTATTTAGGACACTCATATTTAGAGGAAAGCTTTTTACATTAAGTGATGGATCTTGGGAACCTGGGACTTTTATGGGCTCTGTGACTTATTCCACCCTTAGGATTTTTTGTGGCTCTGTGAAGCTTGACTGTTATAGGGGCTATATGTATTGGAGGGAGAGATAGAGTAGTACTGTCCACCCTTCCGTTCATTACCCCTTCCTTGCCTTCACAGAGCGGGGCCTCCTTTTTCCTGAGCTGGGTTCCAGGAAAGGTGAGGTACACTCCCTGTACTATTCAGGTGAGTAACATTAGTAAAATAAAATTGGCTTAATTAGTAGAAGCCAGTGCCAGGTCTTTCCTGTTTCTATAGGACTTACTACAATTTATTTCTTGTTTCTTGTTAACAGATGTAAGAGACACCGTTTGGTACAGAGGAACACGATTTTGGACTATTTATGTATATCCTTTACAGATTGTCGTTACGTTCACTTTATGTATGCAGTAGCTAATGCTTAGAACTCTGGCCCTGAAGAAAGCCATGGGATCTTGTCCCTACCGACTGAAACATGTTGGCCTTGTATATGCAGTTATATGTTTAGACTGCTTCCTCTGCATTGTTCTTGTTTGTTTGAGGGAAAGGACAAATTACATTAGAGTTCTTCACCTATTGATCCTTTTACCCCTTGTTTTTAACTCACACATCTTTTGATTTTTGCACTGCACTCGATCCCATCTTTATCATTTGTTCATGGGTACCTTAGCGATTGATGGTGCGACCCAATTGAGTAAGGGCGATGGATGGGTCTCATTGATCAAGAGACATACCACCCCATTTTTGGATGACCAAATGAGAACACTTGATCTACATACCTATTTGATGGGAATCCAACACATCTCTGTACGGGTCTTACCAACAATCTCAGTAGGTCCTTCGACAGGTTTGTCCTGGCACACATTTTGATATAGAGACTTATGTAGCTCTATTAGCAGCTAACTCACTTATGTAGGAGTTTTGCAGCAGCTCGGAGTACTTGAAGCTCCGTTATAGACCCCCGGTTCTTTTGTTGTTAGGAGTTCAAGGAACACCAGGGAGAGCCGATCCATTAACTGGTCCAGACAGATGTTGTCCGTCCACGTCATTTCACCAATCCGCAACACAGCCCAATATGGGAGCGCCTCGATGTTGTCACTGCACACGAGGAGTTGTGCAATCTCCCATGTACAGCTACCAGCACATATGCCAAAGATGAAGGCATCCCATGCATGGGTAACCCGGTGACACTCCTGTTCGTGGGCCAACGGGGGGCGCACTGACAAGTCATAATCTAATTCAGCTACCGTTGTGTCGGATAGGCAGACGTCCATGGGCCTCTTGAATGTGCATGATCGACAGTGGAACCAAGGCTGGACCCAGGTGACGTAAGAAAAGACGGAAACTCAGACGGTAACTGATTCACAACACTGCAATTGGCAGTGATCCCAACAGATGCAGCATTCGTGCACGGTACAGTTCCATGTGACAGGGGTTGTGCATGTGCCCGGGATTTCCTGTCATTGTGTTTGTTGGTCTCGTAGCACCGGCAATCCTCAGACCGGCGGCTGTTCGGTGACGATTACCCATGCTCTGGGCAATGACTAGTATGTGTGTGCACCGTTTGGTTGTAAGGGTTATTTTTTTACAATGTGCCAAGGGCATCTCTTGCTGGTGTAGCTCAAGCAGGGACAAGTATGTGTGGACAAGTTGGTCCGTCATTAGCACAGTTCGTGGTGTGGGAGTCGTCAGAGGCTGGTATGGTATCTCACACAGGGTGTGCCAGCCGCATTCAGGACCGAGGTCGGAGGTTCAGTTGTCCTTCTGCCTTGTGTATTGAGACAAATGAGCTTTAATACCTAATTTTAGTCTGACAACTGCTTGCATTTCCTAAATGTGATGTGGCCTTCGTGCTGACTTTGATGCCAGGCCTTCAAATTGGGGTGCACCAATTGTGAAAAACATGCAGCATTTGGCATGTATGAATGAGCCAAGGGCACGATTGGCCATGCGCTCCTTGTTCAGTCTCTCTCTTTCTCTCTCTTTCTTTCTCTCTCTCTCTCTCTCTCTCTCTCTCTCTCTCACTCTCTCTGTCTCTCTCTCTCTGTCCTTTGATGTGTGCCTGACACACCTTCTTATCTTGAATATTGTCTTGCAGGCTGTGACTCTCAGAATGATCAGAGATGCCCCACCATGACAAATTTGATTGTGATATTTTGTTTGTACTTTCAATGGTACTCACATGTAAGTTGGTTGTTGTAAAGGTGCAACATTAGGTGAATGCTTTAGTTCATGTTTTTGTGACTTTGATGTGCAATATCTTGGTCTGGGGGAGGTGGGAGTGCCCGGGATTGGGCACAGGGGTTTTCCTGGGAGTGGTGGGTGTTGTGGCCTTCTTGGGTGTCCGAGCTGCTTGATTGTTGGCTCCACAGCATCTGTTGTTCTTCAGGTGAGGCTCTGGGCTGGGCTCCCTTTTCTCGGGCAGGTTGTAGTCCAACTTTACACCAGGTCAAAGCAGGTGTTAATTTCCTGCTGCTAACGTGCCTTATCGCCTGTTTTGTGGTCTTATCGCCGATCTGACTGGTCGTTGAGAATGTTGTGATTTGGTGTTGTTGCTGCTTTTATGCACGGGAACGCCTACTCTGCATCTCATTAGTGATAGTTGCTGGGGTCATCTGTGGTGATTTTCTTTACGGCTGCTATCGCAGGTAAACTGGTGATATGGGCTGTTAGCACCAGCTTGTGAATGGAGAGATTATTTTATTGTGAATTTGACTGCGATAAAGTGCAGATAACTCGGCGATAGATCCTTGAGAATATCCCCCATAGTGTAGCGAATAGGCAGTGTTAGCACGTACTACTGGGCTAGGGTTTTAAACATTAAAGGTTTACAAATCTGGCCAAGGACGTTTTCAGAAATGGTGGCAGCAACATTCTCTGTCCTATGTTTGGTCAGCACTTCACCACAGCATCTTCCGATGCTTGGTTCAGTTTCTCTTGTTGGTCCTGTTTCCACATAGTGTTTAGCTGTATTTGCTTCACTATTAAAAGAAGTATGTTAGAAAATGGTAAGCAATGTTTCACATGGCATCCTTGATTTGGGAGGTATTTCCAAGTTTGTTATGTTATGTAGATTTGATAAGTGCACTTGTCGCCTATGAGAGTACCCAGGAGCTAAGCGGTGAGTAGGAGGAGGCTATACCCGTTTTTGTCTTCGATGTATTGCAGGTTTAGTTGAAAAGCCGGGTCTTCACATTCAAGCAAAATTCGAGAAGCGAAGAGGAGGCTCTGATGTGTTGGGGAGTGAGAGTTTACGATCAAAACACCACCACAACAATACAGAAACAAGCAGGGCTTAATTTGTGCTGGTGTTTGTCAGTGCTTGGCACCTGCACCTATTTCCAAACACCAACACTTTATCATGACAGTCCAGAACGTGCAATTAAAAAAAACACATAATGAACTAGCGCATCTAGTCAATTCTTACAACTCGAGGTGGCATGGAATAGTTCAACATGTCACATGTGTATCAGTGTAATGGTTAGTAGAAAGAGCTGGGACAGACATTTGGCAGACTTGGGAGGAGCAGCGGATGGTGTGAGCCCTAGTGGCTACCTGAGAAATAAGCTGGATTCTAGCACCTGCTTTTTTACAAATTAACTACCGGAAAAATCGACACCTTCAGAAAGTTCCACAAAAGGGCTAGATTGTATTCAGTGGAGCTTCTAGCAATCTAGAGCTCATTTTGAAAATGATTGAACACATCAGCATAATCCTCCCATAAACAATAGCCACCTTTCTTTCGAAGAGGCGCTTAAAGTCTCACTCGAAGCAAGTATTGAATTTGCTTTCATTGCATGCAGCTGCTTTTTGACTGCAGTCATATCTGATCCAATTTCTGCTCAAATCAGCTTACTGCCACCACTGTTACCGCTCAATAAAATTGATTCTTAAAGCATGGTCTTTGTTTCCTGGACTCGAGTCATGACATCTCACGGCCATTGTCTGGCTGAACCTTGAGCAGGTAGAGCATAACACCAGTTGAATGGATCATTTCAAATGAATAGCAAACCTGAGTAAAAAAAAGCGACTTCCTCTAATTAAATAAGCCTTTCTGAGCCAGCAGGCAGTGCTACATCAAAAGCATTTCTTGACCCAAAGCCATATCTTAACGAAGCTTCAGCTGATGGCAGAGATGACTGAAGTGAGCAGGTTAATACAAAAAGCATCCAAAACAAGGAATAGTCATATAAAAAAACACACAATATGTGACTTCCACTGTGACATATGAAATGTGCAATTTTCTGGCACTTGGCTGGAAACAATATTTAGAGAGGCCATGACTGGTGTGAGGCAAAGCCTTGTGTTGGTCATAATGTCTCTCCACTCCCTCAACAGTGGTTATGCAATGTCAGTTTAGCAGGTGTAGTAATTAAAAATATATATTTAACCAAAACCAGGATACAAGAAGTTAAAATTGTACAATGAGGTAAAATCAAATTGATGAAGCCTTGTGATTATGAGGAAAGTTGTTTCCAAGTCTAAATAATTGTGACATGCAGCCTGTGAAGCAGTAAAGACTGTTTTTAACGTCATTCCCACTGTACTGCGACAATAAATTGAAATATTCACTGTAGTAATGATGTGAATGTGCTTTAATATTTGTATAAATATTTATTAATGCACCACTTCACCTCAATAGCATGCCCACCCGAGAGCAAATAAAAAGAACAGGCCATGGCTCCATTGCAATTAATGCTTTTTAGCTGCACTTTGCCTATTTGAAAAATAAACAGGCTTTTATCGCAACAGAGTCACCGGCCATTCTCTTTAATTGCTGTTGGATGGACGTGCTATAGAGTTGAAGTGGTGTGTTGCTTTATTGATTGGGTTCGCTACCCTGCCGCTGACTCACCACAAGTAAGAGGTTTGTGCTACAGTGACATGCAACATCTATCTATCTATCTATCTATCTATCTATCTATCTATCTATCTATCTATCTATCTATCTATCTATCTATCTATCTATCTATCTATCTATCTATCTATCTATCTATCTATCTATCTATCTATCTATCTATCTATCTATCTATCTATCTATCTCTATATATAGCCAAGCAAGGGCGGCTATGGAGCAAGTTGTGACTTCACGACGGGCCGGGTGCATTATCATCCCTACCCCTGCCCGGTGGATGTTTGAACTTGGGGGCTGGAGTGTTGAGGGGACTCGAGGGAGTTCTGAGAGATTGCACCGACTGGGATTCTGCTATTAGACCCCACCGTGGCCTAAATCCACATGAACCTTACAACCAAATCCCCACGCAGCACTTACCTGGAATGAAGCATTCTGGGACTGGTGGTTCCGACGAGCAGCCAGTTGGTGTACAATCACATGGATGGGGGCGGAGAAATTTTCCATTAATGAGAAAAGTGCTGGACATTTAAAAACGGAGGTGGAAGAAAATCCTGAGAGGAGTGGCATAGGTTTCACACCAGTTATAGTTAGCTGGTAATTTTACTGACATAAAACCATTGAAATTTCCACGTTATAGTTAGTTGGACTCACTATAACTTGCGCGCCTGCAATGCACTGCTGATGACGTCACATATTACATCACTCATGACATGGTCAGTGACATCACTCATGACATCACTGATGACACCATCCAGTGAATGTGTGTCTTTCTGAAAAATAAATATGTTTTATATATGTATATGTAAAGGTCGATGGAAGAATAAATGTTTAAATACGTGTCTAAATGGATGTTTTTTAAAAAAAAGTTGATTGGTTAACTGGCTTATTAAGTGTATCTTAGTGAATACATATATTAGCGAGTAATGTTTAAATATTTAAATATATGTATCAGTGTTTCACTTTGTGTATAAGTGGCTGCATGGGTTGGTGAGTAGCTACATGTGTGTGTATATGGGTTATTAGATGTTTTTTTTGTATCAGTATGAGTGTCTGTATGGTTTGGTGGGGGTATTACTTAGCACATCGATTCATCAATGACTGACTCACTGTTTGTATGTGTCTTGAAGACAGCATATGTGTAGGACTGTATGGGTGGATGAGTGTGTATATGTGTGTGTTAGTGAATGAATGACTGTCTCACTAGTGTCTTTATCAGTAACGACATATGTTTTAATCTAGTTCATGTGAGTATTGATGTATATAATTGAGTATATGTGAGAGTGAGAGATTAGAAGAATTCCTGTTTAAATAAGTATGTGTTTCTATAAGTGATTGTTTAGAGAGTAAGTATGTGTAAGTTTCCTTAGAAGTAAGGTGGTAGTGTGTTTATAGCTGTATATGCAAATAAATGGATGTTCAATAGTTTATTTGCATGTGTGAGTATGTGTGTGAGTAACTTTTGGATGACTGTCGGTGTGTAACAGGATGTATAGGTGTATCACTACATATGATGAGTGAGCATATGTATGACTGACTATATAGAACTGTTGGTGAATGAGTGGGTGTGTATTTAGATGGTGGAATTACTGAATTGATTGTTGTAACTGGTATGGGTATCTCCATTTTTTTGAAAATGTTAGTTTCTATTTTTGAATATGTGTTTCAAGGGTTACATTACACTGAAAGAAGGTCTGTCACTCTGTCACAAGGATGGTGTCATCAGTGATGTCATGAGTGATGTCACTGACCATGTCATGAGTGATGTAATATGTGACGTCATCAGCAGTGCATTGCAGGCGCGCAAGTTATAGTAAGTTCAACTAACTATAACATGGGAATTTCAATGGTTTTATGTCAGTAAAATTTCCAGCTAACTATAACTGGTGTGAAACCTATGTTTTTTTCAGTGAATTTCACAGGTTTTTTTAAATGCGAATTCCTAACTATATATAGGGCCTCAAACCTATGTTTTTTCAGTGAATTTCAAAGGTTTATTATAGCAAATTTTTATAGCTATGAAATGTAATATTTTTTATAATGAATCCTATATTGTATATTTATGCAATACTATTTTTATTATGTATATTGTTCATGTTTTTTTGTTTTTTTTTTTGCCCTTGAGTGCTCCCGGTGAGCGCACCGGTAAGCGCAGTCTTGCGGCGTGCCCCGGTGAGCGTTCCGTTAGCACTATTGCAGCGAACGAAAACATCATCGTGACGGGCGCGTAGCGTAAGTGCGGCGGGTCATGTGACCTGAAAATAACACTTTTCATTGGTTCAAGACAGTTTTGGTTTCCAAATGATGACAGCCCGGGTCATGTGACCTGAAAATAACACTTTACATTGGTTCAGGACAGTTTTGTTTTCCAAATGATGAAAGCCCCCACCTTTTATCCATATTCTCACTTTTTACTTTGACTGAGGAAGAGCTGTTTGCAGACCTATTTGTACCTATTTGTACTGAGAAATGGCTACAGTAGCAGCAGCAGCAGGAGCATCTCAACCACCACCACCACAAGGACCACCACAACACCACAGTGGTGGAGAAGAAGAAGAGGAGGAGAAGGAGGAGGAGGAGGAGAGGCGGTACCTGCCTGAAGATACTACAACCTATAAGCCAAAGGAGCACATAGTCTGGGAGTTTTTTAAAATCCCAAGGGGCCTCAAAAAAGTTAATGCGCCAAAGGTTACTTGTATGATCTGTGGCACTGTACTTTCCAGGGGGAACCCTGCCAAAAAGTATTCTTTTGGCAACAACACCATGATTCGCAACATGCAACGCCGGCACCCAAACAACTATGCTGCGGCAGAGGTCAGAGAACAGACCAGAAACCCTCCTCAATCTTCTCCCAGCACCTCCCAAAGTAAGTAACCCACTCCATCGGGTCCAGAGACAAGGGAGATGGTCCCAAACATCCAAACCCAGTTTGGAGTTTTCAAAATAGTTGGCATATTTTGTGGAAGGACAATTTGCTATGGTGAGCAAAGCATTAAACTCATCAACCGTGCTGGTGACAACCACAAGTGCCCAAAAAAAACGTAATTTTTTCCTGATTTTTTTGTTCCAGTTGAGCCATTTACAATTCCCTGTTTTTTGTTTGTCCCCATAAAAATCACACAAAAAATATAAATTTGTTCATAAAAGCCCAAAAAAGTTAAAAATGTTCTAAAAAACAAGAAAAAAATTATAAAACAAGAAAAAGAATTTAAAAAAACATTTATTTTTAGAACTACCTCCAATTTATAAAAAAATACTAAATTTTTTTTAAAATCTGTCATTCTTTTTTCCCCATGGTACGCTCCCCGGTACGCTCCCCGGTGCGCATTCCGGGCGCTCTCCCCGCGTAAGTCGAAAAAAAACCTAGAAGGTCAGGAGGGGCTACTCTGCCCCCTTTTGGTCATTTCCCCCTTTGTTTTTGCCACCTCTTGTGTCTCGATCCTACCGAGACACAAGATGGCGGCCACTCCGGACTGTTTGGAATATTGACAGACACCCGAGAGCCAATCAGATTTCCGGTCGCGAACTCGCGTAGTGCGCTGGTACGCGCCCCGGTTCCGCGTACCGGGGCGCGCATATAGATATATATATTTTTTTAACCTAAATTACTCAAAATCCACTGGAGCACATATCTTGAGACATAGCAAAGTCCCTACAATTTTGCCAAGTTTGGTGGAAATCCATTCAGCCGTTCGGGCTAAAAGTGAGTCCAACCGCCCTATGGAAATTAACATGGGGAAAACACGTTTTGGGACCCCCCTTGTATCTCAGCCCCCGCTTGATGAATCCCCCCCAAACTTTCAGGGAAGGAGTGGAGCGCAGCGAGGCAAATTTAAGGAAAATTACAGGCAGATTCCTCAACCGGCGCCAAAGTTATTCCTAAATAGAATGTTGCGGATTTCCTATGGAAAACAATCCTAACTATAACTACCTACTGGCGACCGCTAATTCAGACCTTAGCTCCGCTCTTGAGAGTGAAGCTGAGACAGAGGCATGCAGTCAGTCATTGAGACAGATCCCAAATAAAATTTCACTATCAGAGGAGGTGGATTTTTTAGTCTGGGAGAGAAGACAGATACTGCGCCCCAGGACTCAAAGAAACAGACCGCCTCGGGAAGAACAATCAAACGAAGAGAGAGGCAGAAAGCAGTGGAGAATCAAGAAAAACAACACAAAAAACAAAAAAGGATATGGAGGTGGTGAGCAGCGCAGAACATCTAAACAGCCAGACAATGATAAACTTGACTGACATCAAACTCAATGAAGCAGAAAAGCAGCTTCTACGCCTCTGACTCTCTTATTGCCCTCAAACCTGCTTTAACTATGCAGAAACTAGAGTTAATACCTACAAGAGCGCGAGAAAACTTAAATTGAAGAAGCCTTTCCGCAAAATCGATAAGACAAATGCTGAACCATTAGAAAAATTAGTTGGACCTTCAAACACTTCACCTTCCTATGACCTCACGCCTTCTGATGAACCAGTACTCAACAATCTATTGGATTTGGCAAAATAGGGCATGGAAACAACCACATCCAGTGAACAGGCAAAGTCATCTATTGAAACAACCCCGTTTAAACCAGGGTCAACGTACAACCCTATAACAACCTGAGGCGCTATTGACATCTTTCAGGAACATGTGATTTCAGATATCAAAAAACTGAATGTAGAGGTCAACAAAACCAATAAAAGGAAAACTAAGAAGAAAGAGCTCCAATACCATCTATTGATCAAGAAATTAAAATCCAACAAAGAAATAGTTATCAGAAACTCAGATAAAGGGGGCAACCTAGTTTTTTGGAGTCACAAAGCATACATTGAAGTTCAGAAAATGTTACCTTTGCTGTGTCCTACATCAATCAGGACAATGTATAACAACTATTACTCCACAGTAATAGCATGGAAGAGCGCAGGATTAATCACAGCACAGGAATACAAATTTTTACGCAATGACCATCCGGTCATTGCCATTTTATACTTTATTCCAAAAGTGCACAAGGGCCCACTTAAACCTTCAGGTAGACCAATAATCTCAGCCCATAGCAGTCTACTAGAGGCAACATCACAATATGTAGACTAATCTCTCTAGGACCATCTCCAAAAATGACCCTCTTATATAGAGACAGCAGGATTTTCTATCCAAGATCCATAACCTGGAGTGGAAAGAGGATTATATACTAATTGCGTTGGACGTAACATCGCTCTATTTATCAACCATCAGGACGGACTCTGGGTCACTACCTGGCAAAAAGAACACCAGAACAAGAACAGTACAGCAAAATGATCATAAGTAAGGTTAAATTTTGTTTGAAAAACAATATTTTTCTTTTCCAAAATGCCCACTACCAACAACAACAGGGGTGGCTATAGGGGCCAGCTTCTCCCCCAGCTATGCTTGTTTGCCTATGGGGTGGTGGGAGGAGCTGGTTCTCCGCAAGCAGCATGAAACAACATTAATCAATATCGTTAAATGTTGGTATAGATTTATGGATGATATTTTTTTGTTGCATGGCAGGGATCAAACAGGGCGCACAAGATTTTGTAGAAGACCTCAATAAAACAGCCTAAATCTTAATTTCACATCCATCATCAGTTCAGAAAGAGTCACATTCCTAGATGTTGAGGTATATATAAAAGAGAACAGGATAGAGACTACACTGCATAGGAAACCCTCGGCAGGGAACTCCCTATGGGGAGATGCTTAGATTTAGGAGGATTTGCAGTAGTCAAGATGAGTTAAAAAAAAGCACAGACAGACAGCAAATCTAGATTTTTATCAAGAGGCTACACAAAAGCATGCGTGGATGCAGCAATAAAGAAAAGTGCAGCTATACCCACAGAAACTCTCCTTGAACCTTAATCAGTCAAATGAAAACAGGATAACTAAGGAGAGGATGATTCAACCTTCAGAATGATCTTTGGTTACAACAAACAGCACAGAAGCATAAAAAAACATAATAAAAAGAAATTGGCCACTCCTGTTAGGAGATCCAATCATAGGTCATTTGTTACCCAGACAAGCCTCCATCACATTTAGGAGGGCATCCTCGATGAAAGATTCCCTGGTACATAACGATGTAAGCATTTCACCAACTGGCATATGGTTATCCCAGAGAAAGGCTTTCCACAAATGTAAAACATGCAAAGCATGTCAGTTTGGGGTGAACAAAACTACTTATCAGACACCTTTTAGTGAAATGAACTAACCAATCACTAAAGCTTTATCTTGCAAAAGTGAGTTTGTTGTCTATGTGCTGGAGTGCCCCTGTGGCCTACAATATGTAGGTAGTACAGGGGCACAAGAGAGTGATCCAGCACATTAGAGCCATAACAACCATGATCAAACTTACCCGGTGGCAAGGCACTTCGAGGAAAAACATGATGGGAACCCAAGGGGTCTCACATATTTCCTGATTGATGCCATCCCACCTAATAAAAGAGGTTGAAAACAGGGAAAAAGCACTAAGATATTTAGAGATCCGGTATATCTTAGATCTCGACTCAAAGACCCCATGAGGCCTGAATGCCACAGAAGAGCTCTACACGTGCCTCTAGTGAGTTAACCCCTCTAATGCAGCTATCTAGAAAGTCTGTCATATCAGGTTTACTAAAGCTAAATGAGATTATCAGAATCAAAGATGAAAACCGCCGCAGCTCTTAAACAAACCTACTCACTAACACATTTATTCACGGTTTTAGACAGGGTGTTTATTTTAAGATAACAGCACATTTGCACTGTACACTTTTAGAAATTTTTGATTTTCTTTTAGCATTAGCACTACATGCAATGGGAAGTTTTTATGTGAGTAAACGATTTTAAGATGACATGATTCAATACTGTGACAAAATAGCTACACGGCAGTATAGCATGGAAACAACAGAACAGAGGTTGTGAATTCAGGTATTCAGACCTGAACGCCAGTTAAGTCCTTAATTCGAAGGGGCAATGCCTATGCCCAAATCAAGCAAGCACACTGCTTGTAGAACCTTAAGACATAATATTGGCATACAGTAATAACAGAGGTATGTAACACTGGTGAACAAAAAAGCAGCAGGGACCAGAGTGATAAACTTGTGGCTGACATAGAGATTGAGCTCAGGATGTCCACAAACTATGTTCCCCCGCCCACTAATTTACATTATGGCATAGGTGCCTTAGCACTATTGCTGGGTCCGAGTAAACCAATGTGGTATGTTTTTACAACAATGGTTTTAACATATATATATTGTTTTAACCAGGGTTTATAATTTGCTGTTTACATTTAAGTATTTATACAGAAATATGCTGCTTAATTTATGATGTTTACATAGAATTTGCACTTTAGTCAATGCAGTAAGTCTTTTTATCATGTCAATTATATGAAAACATCCTATGCACTGTCACTTTAAGAAAAAAACAGAAAAAATTATTTAAACTTACCTGTTACCTGAGAGTGCGTCATGTGATCAAGGACCTCAGAGCTCGAAACGCATCATGAAGGCTGGACTTCTACTGATGCGCTAAAGCGTGGTCCGTGCTCCGTTACTGATACTGGTAGCAGGATATTGTGAGCGGAGTTTTCGGGATATATATATATATATATATTTGTATTTTCACTGAAAAAAACCATAGGTTTCAGGCATGTTATAGTTAGAAATATATATATAATACATGTCTAAACTTCACTGGATGAAGTCATCAGTGATGTCATTTGAGATGTCATCAGTAATGTCACTATCCAGGTCATGAATGATGTAATATGTGACGTCATCAGCATTGCATTGTGGAGGTGCAAGTTATAGTTAGTTGAATTAACTATTACGGGGGAATTTCTATGGTTTTGTCCAACTAACTATAACGTCCCTGAAACCTATCTTTTTTTCTGTGAATTTCTAAGGTTTTTTAAAATGCTAATTTCTAACTATAACGTGCCTGAAACCTATGTTTTTTTCAGTGAATTTCAAAGGTTTTTTAAATGCTGATTTCTAATTATAACGTTCATTAAACCTATGTTTTTTCAGTGATTTTAAATTATCATCCCATTCTCAACCTGGTGAAAACTGCCGATATCGCCAGTTTTCCATCAATAGCTTCTGCAAAAAAAATCACCACAAATGAGAGGGACAACTAACGCTAACAACATACAGAGTAGGCGTTCATGTGCAAAAATAACACGAAAACACCACTTCCCGACATTTTCAATGATCAGTCAAATCTGCGATGCGATCCAAAACCAAGCAAAAAGCTGTGTTAGCAGTAAGAATTTAACATCTGCCTTTTACTGGTGTAAAGAAGTATGACTAACTACAGTATGAAAGGGAGTCCAGCCCAGAGCCACATCTGAAGATCAACACATGTCATAGAGCTACTGATCATGCAACTCCAACACCCAAGAAGGCCACAACTCCCACCGCCACCACCCCGAGGACCTCCCCCCCTACTACCACTGAGGTAGTGCAGTACAGGACAGCGGACCTTCCCAAAATGACAAGGCCCCTCAGCCGCACAATAGCTGAATGTTGGGAGATGTGGGAACCAAGCGTGTGTGAAGGACGCAAGTCACCCATCAATAACAATGCACACAATGACAAGTGTAGCGGTGATGTGTTGGACAGACCTCAGTATGCAGAGCACAGACCTCTCCATGTGTGCTTGCAGTGTTGTGGACAGTGGGCGCAACCATGTTACCTTAGGCAGTGGGAAAATCTTGATCATGTAGCTGTGTCCCCCCCCCCTGTAAGCAGAAGCGGAGTGGGATGGTCCAACATAAGCCACTCCAGCATAGGAGTGTGAATAAATAGGCCGGGGCTCTGGGTGTGGTTCACTTCTGGGAAGGCCAACGTGTCTGCCAGGGCAGCAGCCCTCTCCCTGCCACGAGACCGCCGCTATGACCGCCCGCCTCCTCAACACAGGCCCCCTGAAAACCCAGGGGCACAGCACCGCAGAGTTAGGTCTGAACAGACTACTTACTGCCTTCGATGTACACTACGGACAGCAGGGCTCACAATTCAGAACGAGTCGCGATTGCAGATGACGCAGTCCAGTAGGCAACAGACATTGCTACCAGAGCAACCATCAAGGACCACGCATCATCGCTGGATGTGCACATGCTGAGTGCTTCAGGTGCCACTAACTCAGTGCACCACTTATCATCGCTGGCTGCACACATGCTGAATTGGCACTAATAGTGCAGCTCAATTCAACGCCACGCGGCTGTGGGCCTTTGATGACTGCTGCCTCCGGCCTACACTGCGGACAGCAGGGCTTATTATAATTCAGATAGAGTCGCGATTGCAGATGACGTAGTTCAGTAGGCAATAGACATTGCTACCAGTGCGGCCCGCCCGGACCACGCATCATCGCTGGCTGTGCACACGCTGAGTGCTTCAGGTGCCACTAACTCAGTGCACCACAAGTCATTGCCACATAGCCTTATTAAGGCAGAATTCATTAGACAAAAGACATTCCTACCTGTGCAGCCCATCTGGACCAAGCATCATCGCAGGCTGCATACATGCTGGTTGTTTCAGGTGCCACTAACTCGGTGCACCACAAGTCATCGCCACATAGCCTTATTAAGGCAAAATTCAACAGACAAAAGACATAGCTACCAGTGTGGCCCGCCCAGACCACGCATCATCGCAGGGTGTGCACACACTGAGTGCTTCAGGTGCCACTAACTCAGTGCACCACAAGTAATCGCCACATATCCTTATTAAGGCAGAATTTATTACACAAATACATTGCTACCAGTGCAGCCCGCCCGGACCAAGCATCATCGCAGGCTTTGCACACGCTGGTTGCTTGAAGTGCCACTAACTATGCAGCTCAACTTCACACCATGTGGCTGTAGGCTCTTGCTGGCTGCTGCCTCCTGCCTACACTGCAGTCATCAGGGCTCACAATTAAAATTGAGTCTTGATTCATTAATTGCAGAGTCCAGTAGGCAACTAAGTATAATGTCCCTAAAACCGCCATAATATCCTTTTAGTATCCTTGCTTCAAGAACTTGTTTTACATGAGTTATAGCTTTATTACAATGACCAAATTCATCTTGCAAGTCCAAATGAACACTGAATGGCAGTCTACACTGCGGACAGCAGAGCTCACAGATCGAATTCAGTTTTGATTTATTAATTGCAGAGGGAAATGTACTCTATGTCCCTGGATTTTGTCAAGAGCAAGTGACCCAAATCATTCCTCGAAGTCTTTGCTGACTTCTGCCTTCGATCTACACTGTGGACAGCAGGTCTCATAATTCAGATCGAGTCGCGATTGCAGATGAAGCAGTCCAGTAGGCAAGAGAAATTGTTCCCAGTGGGGCCCGCCTGTATCACACATCATCGCTGGCTGAGCACACACTGACTGCTTTAGGTGCCACTAACTGTGCAGCTCAAGTGAACTCCATGTGACTCTTTGCCCCTTCTGACCACTGCCTCCAGTCTACACTGTAGTGAGCAGGGCTGACAGTTCAGATAGAGTCGCGATTGCAGATGACTCAGTCCAGTAGGCAACAGATATTGCTCCCAGTGCGGCCTACCCGGACCACGCATCATCGCTGGCTGAGCACACGCTGAGTAATTCAGGTGCCACTAACTGAGCTGCTCAAGTCAACGCCACATGGCTGTGGGCCCTTCCAGACCACAGCCCCGCCCTACACTGCGGTTAGCATGGCTCACAAATCAAGATTAGTACCAATGCAAATTGTGTAACAGACTATAATCGGTTAAAAAGACCAAATGCCTCTGGTCTACACTGTGGTCAGCAGGGCTCACAATTCAAATTCAGTCTTGATTCATTAATTTCAGAGTCCAGTAGGCAACTAACTATAACGTCCCTGAAACCTAATATTTCGACGATGTATTCCATACATATTTCATCTTTTCTTCAAATACATCTACACTGCAGTCAGCAGAGCTCACAATTTGAATTCAGTCTTGATTTATTAATTGCAGAGAGAATTGTACTCTATGTCCTCCGATTTTGTCAAGAGGAAGTGACAAAAAACATTCCTCAATGTCTGTGCTGACTACTACCTTAGATGTACATTGCGGACAGCAGGGCTCACAATTCAGATCGAGTCGCGATTGCAGACGGCGCAGTCCAGTAGTCAACAGACATTGCTCCCAGTGCGACCAGCCCGGACCACGTATCATCGCTGGCTGTGCACACGCTGAATGCTTCTGATCCCCCTACCCCAGTGCACCATAACTCATGAACCCTTTATGATAGAATCTTTTGTGTATGATTTCAGATCTGCTGCCCCTACCTCAGTGCACCACAAGTCATGGACCTCATACAATAGAATCTTTTGTGTATTATTTCACATCTGGTGCCCCTACCTTAGTGCAGCACAAGTCATAGACCCTTCATGATTGAATCTCTGTGTATGATCCGATAATTACTGTTGTACTTGTTGCCAACAGCCATTCCCTGAAGGCTAGCTTACACTCACCCCACACACATCCAGCACAGACGTCACTGGACATGTGACCCTGGTAATAAAAAGGGGCACAGCGCAAATGCCCATACCCAGTTCCACTATCTATCTAACTGTGTCTGTGTGTTCATTTAGTATATTATGATTTCCGTCATTGTTTTTTAGAGAAGGAAAGCACAGACTTTTTATGTATATATGAAGCGACACGTTTATCTGGCTTGATTGTTGTTAGTGAAGGTAAGAGTGCCCAGAAACGGCACATCTTGAATACTTGGTTATTTACGCGGTTTTACTCTGAGAATAGTTTACTTTGCATGTAGTCATTACTAGGTGACACTGGAGTTGGGCTGTTCACAATGTTTTCGGTCTGGTTCATAAGGTGGTAGGTGAACTTTTGTGAGCATGATCTTTGATCTCACACGGGATGTGCATAATACACTTGGAGATCTTCTGGTTTCTGTTCAAATTAATTAAATAATGGAATTTTTGCATTTATAACTGTGAATACTGTATCCTTTTGGTATATATGTGATAGAATTTTATGTTACTTATAGAGCATTCCCCTGACGAAGGTGCATACCGAAATGCATTGGGATATGTCTTCATATGTTGAATGATGGAGAGTTGTTTGAAGAACTCAAACTATCACATTGAATGATGGAAAAAGAAGAATAAAAAGAACTTTGAAGAAAGAAAATACAATCACCGTTCGATGAGAATTTTCTTTTCTTTTCTTTTCTGTTTAAGCTTCTCAGTCTGATTATTAAGACTGTGTACACATTTTGTGAACATCCCAGTTGAATTTTTGATGAATAACTAATTTGATGAAATTATCACGTTCCAGTTAGATTGAAAATATGTATGCAAAATAAGAAAAAAACATATCACGTAATTGTGAGTGAGTGGATAGTGCTCCCCATAACACAGGTTTCTGTGCGTTTTTTCATAAGTCAGGAAAATACCAGGGGGCATATTACCAATGTTAAGCAATATTTAAAGCTAACGATCTTTAGCAACACCTTTTTTAACGCTAAGCATCGCCGGAAATTATCGCAGAGATAACTTGCTATTAGCAAGGTTTATCTCAGAAGTGATAAAAATCCTCAAGCTAGCTGTCAATTGAGAGATTATCGCTGGAAAACCAACGATAATCTCTCAAAGTTTGGTGTTAGTTTGATGATAGGGGCTCACAAACTTAGTCATGATATCCACCTTCCATAGGATATCATGGCTAAGTCAGGAAAATACCAGGTGTAAAAAAAGCAGTGCTAACCGCGGTTAGCGCTGCTTTTTTTTTTACCTCTAACAGGGTTAGTGAAGTCCTTGATAATAGGAGAAATGTCGCTTAACAACATTTCTCCTATTATTTTTCTCTGGAACGCCCCCTTTGCATCTCATTAGAGATGCAAGGGGAAGCGTAGAGAAAAAGGGTGCTAACATGCGAATTTGCATGTTAGCACCCTGTTGCTGATAGGGAGATCATTTTATCTCCGCTTTCTTGGCTTTTAAAGCCAAAAAAGCGGGGATATATCTCTTGATAATATGCCCCAGAGTACCTCTGTTGCAGTCACGTAACAAAACATGAGGGGGCCCCCTTGCAAGATATGCTGAAGGGGCCCCTCACACTCACATCAGAAGGGGCTGACGGGGCCCCCTCTAGTATGAGTAAACTGTGGGGTCCCCCCGCATCGCGGAGACTGCGGGGGTCTTTGGTACACCCTTGCTTTGTTGCACCTGGACTTCTGTGTGCACCGGGGGTAGGTTGCTCATGGGGGGTTAGGCAACGGGCCAAGACAAAGTACTGGCCATGCGACCAACCACCAGTGTGCCCCACTGACACTCAGGAGCAGTTGGGTTTGGCTGCCAATGGAGGTTTGGGTGCAAGGATTGGTCAAATGGCCCTGTGGAAATCCGATGTGCATGCGCATAGGCATAGAGCAGGGGCAGCTGCATTTACAGAAGACTGCAGTATTTAATCATAAAAAAAAGTTTCATGGAAACCCCAATAATTACAGTCAAATTATGTTTTCTTCCGATCATAGAACATTAATTCTCATTTTAAGAAAAACACTTAATCTTGAGTTAAAGTAAAGTCATGGTTAAAGAGTACAACATAAAAATTCCTAGCAGTTCTGGTAAGAAAGTCAAACCACTACTCACGCCCCTAACATGAAAACCAGGGGACATTTTTACGAGCCCCTTGGACCGCCAGAGAGTCACATTTTGTGTTTTTCCACAAGAAGAAACACTTTACTCTAATCCCCACCAATTGTGAGGGTCCTACGTTTCCCTTCTCTTCCAGAGTTACTCCTGCCCTTCAGCACAGGACGAGCTGAAAGAGGTTTTAGTAAACTAACAATTGTGTATATTTACTTGTCTCCTCAAACTGTAGGGAATTTCACATTAGAACATCCACTCCCGACCCCATGACGAAATGTGCACAAATAGAAATATCAGCATGAGTAAATCCCTTCAGAGGTGCAAAAGCAAATGGAGTGAATGGCAGTAGTTGTTTAGCACTCCTAGAAGAAGTTATTTGTGTTTATAAGCAAAACATACAAGCACCAATAGAAATGTGATTTGTGCCTCATTTGAACTAGTGATCTTGCATAGTTAAATTAAATTTGATTCCATAAATGGACATAAATAATTCTGCAGAGTATAGGAGCAATAAGAATTCTGGAATATAAACACTTCTCGCTGTGATAAGTAAACACCACCCATGTATTCAGTGGTGGCTCGAGGGATGAAGCATAGGGACTCTACTGTCCCTTATCTCTTTCCATTTTTATTACTGATTGTGAATAATAATTTATTATTCTCTGGTAGTATAATAAAAAATGCTGACCCTTACTACTGAGGGACAGGGTCAAGCAGCAGTCTGAGATAGACAGTGACATCTGCATGATGGCTGGTACCGGTGCCTGAAGCCACCTGCATCAGCCATCAGACAGATTTCTAGAGCTGTCAAAGATCCTGCCCTGGCCTCAGCTCAGTGCCTCACCATTTGTGATGCACTACAGTGTCACTGGTAAGGGTAGACCCATGAAACTTAGACTTAGGCCTTTTAGTGCCCTGGACTACACATCTTCCCATCATTCCCAACTCTCCACAGCATTAGGAAAAGGTGGAGTCCTGAGGGTCGAAGGAGCACAAGGAAAATAACAAGACCTACGCAAGCACCAACAGTAAGTAAAAGATGCTTTCAAATGTTGTGTTCTTATGTGTGTATGATGGTGTGGGTGGGTATAAAAAAGAAAGAGCTTGTTTATGGGTAAGTGCATATGTATAAATGTGTTAGCAAGAGTGAGCATGTGTGTGTGAGTCAGAGTTGGTGAGAGAGGGAGTGGGTGAGAATCAGTGGAAGTGAATATGAATGAGTCAGAGAGTGAGAATATGTGAGACCAAGAAGCAAAGAGTGAGCAAGAGTGTAGGAAACTTCCCCTTTTTGCATGTGCACCCCCATTTTTTTGCTAGATTTTGTTGCTGTTTTTTTGACATGCCACACTGGGACACAGCCTCCAGTCTTGCCATGTATCCGACCAGTCCTCCATCTCTGTCAACCCTAAACTGTACCCTTTCAATCAAGCTATACAAAATTCATATCTGCAGTTCCCCTCATTGGATTTTTGTTGTTTTGGTGTCATTTTGTTCATTAAAATGTTCTCTATTTTTATAAACAGCCTGTCTGCTCAGTGCATTATACCAGGGGTTGAGGTCAGGTTTAAATTACTGAAACCTTTATTGGACCCAACAAGAATAGTGGCATTATTACTTATGAGGCATACCCATCCATCCCAACCAATAATCCACTTTCTCACATTGGTGTTTGGCGGTGCAATACAGAATTTGTGTTTAGCAGTAACACTCAGCTATTACGTTTCAAATTAAAAATCCCCAAAATGAGCAGAAAGCAAAATTTGGTTTCCGGTTTTTAATTGCCACTAGATCTTCAAGTCATTTTTTATTATTCAAATGTGTTTTTGATCCAATTTTGGACCTTTAAAAGCAAAACCCTTGAAACTCTCACAGTGATGGAGTTTAAAGTCCTATGCTGATATAGGCAATTGAAATAGGGACAGATTTTCAGGAGAAAGGAGTATGTGAAGGCACTCAGAGCCTGACAGGAAGTCAAACAGCTACAGGACATCTCAGAGGAGGATATTGAAGTGGTTGATGAAACTCCAGGAAGGGTAGCGGCAGAGAATTCTCTCTCTCAAAGAGGTTTCTCATGTTCACTTTCTAGGGTGGGAGTGAAGTTTTCCACAACCTGAAACCCTCACAACTGGCGGCCTGTCAGAGGAAGTTTCAGGATAAGCAGGCGGAGAGGAACCTTCAAGCCAAGCTGGCTGCCCTAACCCTGTAGTAGAAGAACATTGCTGTTGGACTTGGCCCTTTTTGCAGGGTTATCCCCAAACCTTTTGGTTCTTCCTCCTATTTCTTCCTGACCTGCTTTTTTTCGCTTTAGGACTCTGAGCACTTTACCACTGCTCATCAGTGCTAAAGTGCATACGCTCTCTGTGTTAATTGTTGTTGCAACTGGTTTGCCCTGATTGGCGTATTTGATTTACTAGAAACTACCTAGTAAAGTTCACTGAGTGTGCCAGGGCCTGTAAATCAAATGCTACTAGTGGGCTTGCAGCACTGATTGTGCCACCCACCAAAGTGGCCCTGAAAATGTATCTCAGACCTGCCATGGCAGTGTCTGTGCGGAAATTGCTAACTGTCATGTCAACCTGGCAAATAGACCACCTTGCCAGGCATTAACCTGCCCTTTTCTTACATGTAAGAAACCCTTATGGTACGCCCAAAGAACCCTCCTGGGCGGGGTGCAGTGTAGTGAAATGTAGGACATGTACTGTTGTGTGTGACATGTCCTGATAGTGAAATACTGCCAATTTCGTTTTTCACTATGGAAAAGCTAATTGGCCTCATAGAATAGAATGGGAATGCTTCTTAACACCTTACATCCCATTGGGACAAGATAGTGAAATAAAGTTCAGGCTCTCTGAACTCTGAATTTAATGACACATCTTTTAGTAAAGATATTTTTTGTGTGTGTTTGGAAATGCCACTTTTACAAAGTAGACATCTTCATGTTTAACTATTCTGTGCACCTCTGCCTGCTTGTGTATTGACTGTCTGGTTTTGGAGTGACAGGGGATGGGGATGTGCTTTCACTGTAGACAGCCACTGGGGGGTTGAGGTGTGCCTGGCTTTTCCTGTATGACTCAGAGCTGAGTTAAACAGACCTTGGCTGAATTTAGAGTAGTGGGAGAAGTTTTCCTTGCACCTGTAAAGGGCCTGTTTCCCTTGCACAATGCAGTCTCCACCCCCTGTGGTCATACTGCACCAGTGAGGACAGAACTGGTTTGGACCCTTGCACAAAGAGACAAAATGGGGTATAAGTAGTAGACCTTAAGCCCCAGAACTTTAAATCACTTCTGGACTCAAGAGGAACCTTTGGTAAGGAGAAGCAGAAGAACTGTTAGGAGGAGTACTGCCACTTTGCTGTGTGCTGTGTGGGGTTGGCCTGCAGTTACTATTTATTCCAAGGAGAGGACAAAGACTGTAACTTTGCTTTGAACCTGCTTGATTAAGATCTCCATGGGCCTGTTCGTGCTGGCCTCCTGTTCTGAAGTCTCAGGGACACAAAAACTTCCCTCCCAGCTCCCCTGAACTCTGCTGCTGAGAGTTCTGACTTGCTAGGAGGCGCCTGTTCCAGTTCTGGGCCGCTGGAGGTTGTTGCTGCTGTTGGTGTGGAGAGCTGGAAAAAACCTAAGTAACTGAAGACATTGAAGCATCGCTCTTCTTGCAACTAATTTCCGACACAGCACTGCTTTGTGAGAAGAATCTCCAAGCATCCCTGTGCCACTGCCTGTTGCCGCTGTAATAACAAAAGCACCGAGGGATCGTGGCTGAAGAAATTGATGCAGCAGTGTCAAGCGGCGCTACGTCAGTTTCTTCAGCGACGATCGCCAGCGCATCCCAGATTTCCATGCATCGTCCCTGTGCGGCATATTACCTGAGTACTAGAATCGTCTTGGAGTCGACGCATCACTTCCCCATACAGTCTGGATTTGACTTATGACTTCTCCTGCGTGCATCAGAACTGTTGCATTGCTTCAACATGGTCTCAGGAACTGACGCATCTCTTTGTTTCTCGATGCTTCCCATCTATGCGGCTGTTTGGCCTTGTGAAGTTTGAACCATTTGAAAATAACAAGGACCCCCTGGGTGGTAAAGATCTATAGACTCCTAGGGCAGGGTAGCAACAGGTGCGAGAAAAAATTCCTAGGACATCTAAGCATATGAGTGAACAATCAGGTCAGACCAGTGATCAAGAAGGAATAATCAAAAAGTTAACAAATTTGTATAAAAAGTATATTTTTAATCAATATAGTTAAAAATCATATTGTGAATGACCAAAGGCCAGACCATATGATGGGTGTAAGATGTTGGTAACAGCAAATTAGGTTTTCGTAACCTTGTAATATTTTCACTGATATGTTGACATAAAATTATGATTGTATAGATAACATATTTTTCTATTCTTCCTTTATGAATGTGTTTCAGGATTTAATCTGTGTCTCCTGAAGAAGGCGGTCCAACGCCGAAACGCGGGTCGAGTTTTTATGCTTTTTTTATTATCCATGTCTCTATATATATGTGTTTGTCGTTGAATTTCACTGTGTTGAATATGAGTCTTATGCTAATTGTTTATTAGAACTGTGTGTATCTAAGGAATATTTTACACCCATCATATGGTCTGGCCTTTGGTCATTCACAATATGTACTAAACTGGAGTGGTGTACATTTGGGGTGTTCTCACTGTATTACTGTGTGTTTTGAGTATAAATACTTTATACATTGCCTTTGGGATAAGTCTGTCTGCTCGTGCCAAGCTACCCAAGGGGTGAGCAGGGGTTATCTAAAGTGTGTATCCCCTTTACCCTGACTAGAAGCAAGGGTCCCTATTTGGATAAAGGTAACTACCTCTGCCAACTAGAGACCCCCATTTCTAACATTGGTGGCAAGCATGGGCGAAATTTGCGAATTCGTGTTCCGTGAATTCACGGATTTCCCCGCAAAATCGCAAAAAAAATCCACAAATTTGCGAATTTTCCCGCGAAATCGTGGATTTTTTTGCGATTTGCCCTGGAGTACTTTCTACTGGCTAATCCAGTAAGTGCTCCCTCATTGGGTAAATGTTTAGTGCTTTTACTACACTGCAGCTGCGTAAAGGGCCAGAAGATGTGTCTCCAGTGACCATGTGTGCCTGTAACACAGGCAGAGGCACACATGGTCACTGGAGACACATCTTCTGGCCCTTTATGCAGCTACATTGTAGTAAAAGCACTATGGGGCAGATTTACAAGCCGCTTCCGCCTCTTTTGCGCCGCAGTTGCATCACTTTTGTGACACAGCGGCAGCACAAAAGATGCGCCATGGTGCTGGGTATTAACAACGTGACGCATCTGAGAGGTGCGTCACGTTGTAAAGCCCTGCACCATCAGGAGGCATTCCGGTGCAGGGGAGGGCGTTCCTGCGCAGGAACGCCTCCTAAAAGTGGCTGAGTGAAATCTACAAGATTTCACTCACTCACTTTTAGGCCAATGCTGCGTCAAAACCCGGCACCTGCTTGAAGCAGGCGCAAGGCTTGACGCAGCATTGGGGAGATAGGGCCCCCCCAGAGCATTGCTGGAGCTGCGTCACGCTTGCGACGCAGCTCCAGCAATGCGCTGCTTTTACGGCACAGATGCGTGACGCATCTGTGCCATTTTTGCCACATGGTGCGCCGCATTGTAAATGCGGCGCACCATGGGTGGTGGAGCTGCGGCGCACAATAACTGGTGCATCCCGGGGGATGCGCCAGTTATTGTAAATCTGCCCCTATACATTTAGCCAACGAGGTAGCACTTACTGATTAGACAGTAGAAAGTACTCCAGTTGAGTAGAGGTATTGCACAAAAAGGTGACATCTTAATGGACAAACACGCAGGGCGGGATTCATTCTGCCCCTGTTAGACTCCTTTTTTGTGCCCTTCTGCCCTCTGTTAGACTCGTTTTTCCCTTGTTTTTCTGCCCTTCTGCCCTCTGTTAGACTCGTTTTTCTCTTGTTTTTCTGCCCTTCTGCCCCCTGTTAGACTCGTTTTTTGTGCCCTTCTGCCCTCTGTTAGACTCATTTTTCCCTTTTTTGTCTGCCCTTCTGCCCTCTGTTAGACTCGTTTTTTGTGCCCTTCTGCCCTCTGTTATTCCCTTGTTTTTGTGCCCTTCTGCCCTCTGTTAAACTCGTTTTTTGTGCCCTTCTGCCCTCTGTTAGACTCGTTTTTGTGCCTTTCTGCCCCCTGTTAGACTCGTTTTTTGTGCCCTTCTGCCCTCTGTTAGACTCGTTTGTCCCTTGTTTTTCTGCCCTTCTGTCCTCTGTTAGACTGGTTTTTCCCTTGTTTTTCTGCCCTTCTGTCCTTTGTTAGACTGCTTTTTGTGCCTTTCTGCCCTCTGCATCACCACATCATCACTCAGCGCTACCCCAACATCACTCAGCACCACCACATTATCACTCCGCACCACCACATTATCACTCAGCACCACCACAGCACCACTCAGCACCACCACTGCATCACTCAGCACTACCACAGCACCACCACTCAGTGCCACCACAGCATCACTCAGCACCACCACAGCATCACTCAGCACCACCACTGAGGTACCGGGTTTTTAAGGACCCGGCGGTGCCAGGGGGAACACCCAAAGACCTCGAGTCCTTCCCTGTTTCGGACCACAGAAACACAGAGTCTTCTAGGTGATGTCAAGGATCGAGTTTATTGGCTGCAACCAGTAACAGGTATCCTAGAAGTACAACGGCATGTAGCGCATGTAGGTTCTCAGGAGACTGCTCGTTTTTACAGAACCAGCCTTCTCTTTTTATACACAATAT
The DNA here is from genome assembly GCF_964263255.1 of Lissotriton vulgaris. Taxonomy (NCBI): domain Eukaryota; kingdom Metazoa; phylum Chordata; class Amphibia; order Caudata; family Salamandridae; genus Lissotriton; species Lissotriton vulgaris. The sequence continues at coordinate 1,200,696,968 of NC_141694.1, read as the reverse complement.
TACACTTCAGGCAAGAATTCTTTGTTTTTACAGCGGGTCCTATAAATATTTCTATTACAAAGGAAAAGCATAGTCATGATGACAATCCCACATTTCAGTTGGTCCAGTTTGTGATAGATTACCCAGCAAGGCCCAGAACTTCCATCAGATATCGATGAACCCCTAATAAAACCGGGCACCTCCTCCTCGTAAAACTAGTCATAAAGAAGAAACAAGGATAGGTGTGTGCGTGATCAGCCATAGCTTGTATGCGATGAACGGTTTATGACATGTTGTGCTTTGATGCTAATCTCGCTCGGCCATTGGGATGGGGACTGCCCGAACAGGTTTGGCTTGAGGCAGTGGAGTCAGCTCGCCCAGGTCACAGAGGAGTCAGCAAAGGTGTACGTGTCCTTTCAGATCGAATTCGGCCTTGGTCAATTGACTATGTAAGGGCAACCACAAAATGGATGCCGCTCACAAAATGGAACCCGAGGGCTCAAGACAGAAACTACGATTTAAGGGTGATTGCGTCACTCAATCATGACGCAAATGCATAGGTATAATATCTTAGTCATTACCGGTCTGCCGATACCAAAATCGTCATGATACGATGATATTTTTGACACAAGTGAAAAGCTTCGGTACCACACAAGAACAGGGTTACACTCATGCTAATCTGAGTCCAGGTCGGTGTGCATAAAGTCATTGAGATGCTGCTGTAGCATCATCCTGTTACTCAGTTCATCCCTTGACACAGGCTTCCTTACACATGATGTAGCACAGAGGCCACATATTGCAGGAGCGCACTGTACGCATAGACAGAACATGAACAGAATGGCTAAGACCATTCCAATGACTATCAGAATTTTCCATCCCCAGGCAGATATCAGTTTCCAGAACCACCCCATTAAGGACCAATCTCCTTCATCCACGCGAATGGACTCGGAAATCTTATGCAGTTTGGAGATGGCCTGGTATACTGTCGGAGCGTTATCTGGGATGAAGATGCAGCAACTGGATTGGATCACCTTACATACCCCACCACGGTCTGCAAGTATGGCAACCCTGTTCTGAAGAGTCATAAGGCGGTCCGACTGGAGCTCCGCAGTCAAGTTACTAAGGGCACCAGCCGTTTCGATCACGGCGGATTCAACTACCCTCGTCAATTGGCGAATGTTCCTGCTGTTCACCATAGGCCCCCAAAATGGCAGAAAACCTTTTGCAAAATCCCCAAACTCCTGTTCCGCAGTGTCGTCTTTACTCACAATACCCCTAACTGTCAATGTCCTATGGTAATCTGCCTCGGCCGTGTAGGTGGGTGGCAGCAGGAACGAGATAAAACATGTGCCCGAAAAGTCAGGGGGCAGCCATGTATACGCTCTATCATGGTAGACGAAGTAGGTACCCTTAGCTGCTAGGAACGAAGGGGAGGTCTGAGACGGGAAAACGTAAGTTTCAGTACAGACACTCTTCCCTAACTGAGCTCTGGGGTTTTTGCCATTTCCCTGCAGACATAGGTGACCCTGATGGGGTACTATCCAGATTGGGGAGGACTTCTTTGCTCGCTGACTCTCACTCAAGGAAATTCCATATTTCGTTATATTCCATCTACTGTAAGGCTGCAACTCATCTCTGGGAATCGTTCTATACGTGTCGATATCTCTGCTCAAATTTCTGATTCCTGCCACTAGTGCCTTGTTGCTCGAGTTGCTTCCTGTGGGACGTGGGGGATATGGTTCGATGGCAAATAGGAACATTGTTTGAAATGCCCACAAAGAAACATGGTAGCTAAATGGCAGGACAAAATACGGGATACCCTTACCAGTCGTGTGTGGCATAAGTCCACACACCCAGCAATTCGTCGTGTTCATTACAAACTGGTGCTGGTGTAGGAGCTGAACGAATGAGTTGTTTATAAATTCTAGTCTCCTGGCAGACTCGTGTTCAGGTAGAGGGTGAAAAGAGTGCGGGGAAATAGTAGGAGGAGGTGTGGGCTGTGTGGTGTGTTCAAATGAAACTCGAAAGGTGAATAAAGCATAGCCAATTAAAAACATCATTATACTACACAACATGAAAATGCATATTATTAAAAATCGTGTTTTTGCCATCACAGTGCATATTCTGGTTTCAAAGTTCGTTGATCTGGCAGGTCTCTCCATCTTGGGAAACTCCATCCTCTAAGTTGCTGCCCACGGCGGGAGGTTGATTCTGCTAAGGGGTGCTTCTGTCAGTCCAGGGCAACTCCCTTAGACCAACCAGAACCGTCGACCTAACCGTCTTCGGCTGCACCCCAAAGACTTTGGGCAGCCGCGGCCCTAGCAGCAGAACCGGATGGCGGTTCGAAAAAATCAAAAATTAGCAAGTTTCTTGGATGAGAGAGCTGCACAATCAAAAAGAAAAGACTTTATTTGTCCATAGTCATAGGCCTTGGCCTCAAATTGTAGCGATTTCGACCAGGTGCTGTTTGGTCTTGAAACAAAAATTCAGGCTCTGTAGTGTCCAGTCGCATTGACCGTGGCACGGATCCTTGCAGAATTTCGTCACTTTTGCGCACAGAGTTTGTTCCCTTCACCCGTGCATCACTGAAGAGTAAGAAGCGGGGCAAAGTTTCGGTCTCAGAGTCAGCAATCCCCTCCTGGACCCACCGGTCGTGAGGCAGGGGTAACGGGACCCTTTTGCAGTGGGTCCCGTGGATCCAATGTTTCTTTTCCTCCACTCGGATGGCTGATCTCGTGGATAGGAGCACTAGGTGAGGGCCGGTCCACCGGGGCTGGTCATTCTTTGTTCGTTGGAAGTTCTTGACCAGCACATATGACCCAGGATCGATAGGATGCCCTGGAGCTTCAGAGGCCTGAGGTAGACTGTCGTGGACCTGTTGGTGTAAAACACGCAATTTAGCCGTCAATTCATACAGATAGTCAAGCAGTACAGGATGCTCTATTTCACTGAACCGAGTGGGCCTTGGCACCCCCCAGATATTGGCCGGACGGCCGAACACTATCTCGTTGGGGCTAAGTCCCACTCTCGAGTGTACAGACATTCTAGTTGATAGGAGTGCCAAGGGTAGAGCGTCAGGCCATTTAAGACCAGTGCTCGCTTGGATTTTGGCCAGTTTCATTTTAAGGGTGCCGTTATAGCACTCTACTAGTCCAGCTGATTGGGGGTGATTTGCAGCGTGGAACTTCTGTTGTATGCCTAGCCCTTCACACACTCTCTTCATCACTCGTCCCACGAATTCACTCCCATTATCACTCCAGACCATTCTAGGCATTCCAAACCTAGGGAAGAACTCTTTAACAAGGGCTTTAGCTGTTGATAGGGCAGTGTTGTTTTTAAGGGGGTATGCTTCGATCCATTTTGAAAAAGCACAAACAACAACGAGTACGTATTTCAAATTGTTGCACCTTTCCATGTGGATGAAATCTAGCTGCAAAACCTCGAACGGATACGTTGGAGGCGCAAAATGACCAGCTGGAGTTGGGGTTCCCTAACCAGGGTTGTACTTCAGAGACACCATACAGCTCTTGACCACATTCTCTGCACATTTAGGTATTCCACTATTCTGCAATACTGGGGCTAACAATTTACAGATCCCTTTCACACTGATGTGAGCCATTCCATGAGCCATTGTCACCACTGCAAACACATACGCATCGGGTAACAACCATCTCTGATGCTCTGACAATTCAACCCAACAACCATTCGCATCCAGTTTACCCTTACTTTCTCTCCATTCATTCACCTCTTTCTCTGTGGCTTCAGTTTGGATAGACTTCACACTTTCAATCGTATCTTCGCACATACCAACATCACCAATCCATCTCGCAGGGCCTGCTACATACATTCGACTCATTACATTCCTTGCAGTTTCTTTCGCAACTTCATCCGCAAACGCGTTCCAGCAACCAACATCATCCGTTACCTTTTTGTGTGCACTGCATTTCACAATTGCAACTTGTAATGGCAAGGCCAGCGACTCGAGAAGCTCATTTACTAGCTGACCATGCTGGATCTTAGCACCGTGCGACGTCAGGAACCCACATTCACGCCACAATCGTCCAAAACTGTGAGCCATGCCAAAGGCGTATTGGCTGTCCGTGTACACATTCACTCGTTTTCCTTTCGCCAACACACATGCTCTTGTAAGTGCAATCATCTCTCCTGCTTGTGCAGAATTGTGTGGGATACGTGCAGCTTCAATAATTGTATGCAACGTTGTCACAGCATATGCTGCAGTCGTATCACCATTCGGCAACTTGAAACATGAACCATCAACCCACAAAGTACCATCACATTCAGAAAGAGGAGAGTCCTGTAAATCTATTCTCCCTCTTGTCTCTTCTTCTGTCCTAAAACAGCAGTCATGTTCTTCGACCTCATCTGTCTCTACTGGAATGGGCAATAACGTGGCTGGGTTCAATGTGTCGCACCTCTTTATGTGTACATGACTTGCTAACAGTGTCAGCTCATAACCTGACAATCGAGCACTAGTTAAGTGCTGTGTCCTTGTTCTTTTTAGCAAAATGTCTACTGCATGTGGGACCATGACGATCAGCATATTATTCATTACTATCTCAGCAGACTGTCGAATACAGACAGCTGCTGCCGCAGTGGCCCTCAAGCAACTTGGCAATGCCTTAGCTACCGGATCTAGAGTTGCCGAAAAGTACGCGCATGGACGTTGTTTGCCCCCAAAGGATTGTGTCAGGACTGATAATGCACAACCTTCCTTCTCATGGACATACAACGTGAAAGGCTTACTATAGTCGGGGGTACCCAACACAGGAGCCGAACACAATGCATCACGTAACTCGGAGAAACTTATCTGACACTCTTCAGACCACGGAATGGGTTTCGGTGTATCCTTGCAAGTTAATGCCACCAAGGGTTTGGCCAACAGGGAGAAATTCGGTATCCATTGTCTGCAATACGATGTAATGCCCAAGAAAGCACGCACTTCTCTCTGTGTCCTTGGGACACTCAATTTTGCAATTGCCTGAATTCTCTATGGGGTCAGCTTCCTTCCCTCCTTCGATAAGAGGTGACCTAAGTAGGTCACTTCTTGTCGACAATATTGCAACTTTGAAAGAGAGACTTTGTGGCGCAGATCACATAAATGTCGCAACAATGACAAAGTGGCTTGTTTGCAAATCTCCTCAGTATCTGCAGCGACCAGCAAATAATCTACGTACTGAATAAGAGTCGCGCCATCAGGTAGAACAATCGTGTCAAGCTGTGATTTCAGAGCCTGACTGAATATTGATGGACTTTCACAGTAGCCCTGAGGAGCGCGTTTGAAGCGGAAACTTCGGCCTCCTAAATTGAAGCCAAAAATATCTCTGCTCTCCTCAGCAATAGGGATGCTGAAGAAAGCATTCTTCAAGTCAATCACTGAGAACCAACTGGCTGAAGCTGGAATCATAGTCAATAGGGCAGTGATGTCGGGAACAACTGGAAACTGTGGCACAACAATCTTGTTCACTTCTCTCAGCTCGATCACAAGCCTATAGACAGGTGGTTGGGAAGGATCAGTACGCTTTAAAACCGGCAGAAGAGGACTATTACAGATGTTGCCTGTTGTCTCTTCGATGACATCTTTCTCAATCAGATCATAAATGATTGCTAAAAACGCCTTTTCACCTTCGCTAGAGATCTTGTATTGGGGAATGCGTGGCAGCCTTACATTGGCTTTCAACGTTATAACATATGGCGCTATTTCCAAAAGACCCACATCGTTGGAGCCAGTAGCCCAAAGTATATCTGGGAGAGAAGATAATTATGTTGGAAGTTTTTCCCTTGACAAATACATTGGAGAAATCACTTTCTTTCCCAGGGTAAGTTGTACTCCCGAAGGAGAACAGTACAAAGTCGCATGTAATCTTTTTAACAGATCCAATCCCAACAAGTTTTCACCACAACCTGTCGTAAGAATGAGAGGTGCCCCCAATTCACAAGGTCCAACAGAAAAAGACATTGGACTAGAAATCGGGTTCCTAACCGGGGCGCCAGAAAAACCTACTGAGACGTTCATTTCGCCAGACAAAGGTGCGCCAGGAAGTTTTGAGTGCATAATAGAACTCTTTGTAGCACCAGTATCCAACAGAAAAGGTTCTGACACACCTGATGTAATTACCTCAACATAAAATTCCATTCTGATCTACTGGAACTGAAACAACTCCCTCTCTTTGTCCATGGCTGTCCTAGCAACCATTACCCTCATTCTCGTTTTCTGCATAGTAGTCATCAGCATAGTACTGAGCTGTCCTAGAAGACGCGTTATTCTGTTGGTCAAAGCTATTCATAGAATTCTGAGGCGGGAAGGAATGAGCGTTCTGGGGGAAATTTCCACGGCCCCTACCTCTAGGAGCTTGTTGAACGCCTCGACCTCTCGCACCAGATGCACCATTCGTACGCTGTAACAAAACCGGACAACTACTCTTGAAATGACCTTCTTCCTTGCAATACGCGCACTGATTCGGTCCATACTGTACACGTTGTTGAGAAAACTCGTTTCTCTGTGAGTTCCTCGAATATAAGCATGGGCGGAAAATCCGTTACGCTCGCGGATTTTGCGGATTTTCGGGAAATCCGCAATCCGCGAGATTTGCGAATTTCCCGCAAAATCCGCAAATCCGCGAGCAGCGGATTTTGCTCGCGCTGCTTGCACTGTTCGCGTGAGTTCGCGCCCCGCGAATAAGTGCAAAATTGCAGAAATACGATCTTAGCAAAACTGAAAGTAACTACTTACCAGGTTCAAAAGTTCAGGCACATCATTAGTAGCCATTTCCTGTAGTGCTTCCTGAGGGGCCCCTCCAGAGTTCAGTTGCCAGTTGAAACTATTATGTGACCCTGCTCTGAACCTCAGAATAGTTACACATATGCCACAAAGGTCCTGAATTACAGCTAAGGGAGACAAGCAGGAGCCAGGCTGGAAGTTAAAATCCATTAATCAGCCCCTAATTCATTATTGTCAGTTGGGGCAGGGCAGGTGTTGTAACTAATTTTGCAACAATGAAAGCACTTAGCAAGTGCAAAAGATCACTAATCAGGGCGCACTAAGGAAGCAGGTGCCAGCTAAAAAAATATTCTGTGACACATTAATCAGCCCCAAATTAATTCAGGTCACTTGAGGCAGGGAAGGTGTGCTTTGGTTTGCCGAAAATAATGTACACTGGACAACCAGAGGGTGTGGTGATGAAACAGAGGGTGGCATGGGTGGGCCAGAGGGTGGCATGAGTAGTCAGAGAGTGGCAGTGGTGACAGAGAGTGGCAGTGATGAAGAAGAGTGTCCCAAACAGGCTGGACACGTAGAAACAACAAGTTCGCAAAACTTGCGACCCGACAGGTAAGTTCGCAAATTGTGAAATTGTAAAAACCCTCGCGAACTGGCAGAAACACGGGCGAACACAAAAAAAAAAAAATCCGCTAATTCGCGGGAATTCGCGGATTTTGCGGATTGCGAATCCGCAAATCCGCAAAATTCGCGGATTGCCAATCCGCAAAATCCGCTCATGCTTACTCGAATACTGCTGGGGTTGCTGATAATCATGCTGACTAGCAGTACCAGGTGGATAAGCTTGCTGCAGAAGGACTTTAGTTTTCAATTTCTTAGTCTTTTTGTCTGCCTTCTCTAGCTCATCTTTGCGCCTATTTTCGTAGTACTGGGCTGTAGCTAAAATCTGCGCTGACGTGGAAACAGCCCAAGCACTCTCAGAATCCTTCAACTTGTTGCATAATTCAGGAAGCAAATTATGTACAAATTTGTCAACGAACAATCTCTGGCCACCCTCAGTAGCCATATCCTGACCACTATGATCGGGGAAAGTCTCTTCAAACCGCGTGAAAAAGTCAGACACATTCTCATCTTTCTTCTGTTTGCACGCAGACAGCTTGTCCGAATTCACACGCAATTCGGGCATTAAAGTCTTCATATATGCAATAATCCTACCAGGAAGTTCTGCTACTAAAGGCTCGGGTTTAGCACCACCCACTTGTCTAGCATCAGTAGCAGCGATATTAACCCATGTGTCACCTAACTCTTGATCATGATCTGTATGACGAATCTTTCCCCATAAAGGCTGTGGAACAACATTTCCAAACAACATGTCTACATCGGCTAAATTCATGATACAGGAGCTGGCAGTCTGTGATAACTCCTTATAATACCCTGCAGGATTTTTACGGGGATCAGGCAATGCCTGTTTTAGAGCCAAAACCTCATATCTTTTCCAAGGAACATGTACCCACACATGCTGAAAATGCAGCAGAATGGCTGGATTAGCATTTGCGTCACCTTCCCTCCAAACTGGGGGAACCTCTCTCATGGGATACTGTCGCGCCTTTTTCCTACCTGGCATGTCATGTTCAGATAGTGAACGAGAATTGCTTCCCTTACTCCTATAAGACAATAGCATCTCAATCGGTTGTTCAACATCGGCACCCACAATCATGCCTTCTGCGAACTTGAACCGCGCACGGAATAGGTCGGGCATGTCGTGCTCTGGATCATTTCCCTCCAAATCTTCACAGAGGAATATACACATTTGTTCAAAAACATATCTCTGTGTAGGTGCTTCCCACTGACGGAAAACTTCCATGACGGATTGAACGTCATACTTTACAGTATTGGTAACCCATTTACGCGATAACTCATTCAGTACTTCCCTCTCTCGATAGTCAGGCAGTCGACTCCGCAACTGTCTTCGTTCTGGGTTAGGGGTCGTATTAGGCGACCCAAAGAAAGGTGAGAAAAGACCAGTGACAGTGTTTGATACTCTCTGTTGAACAGAAGGAGAAACCGACGGAAAGGCAGATGCGCCAGAAAAGACAGGCTGATGTAAAGCAGAAGTGGAGACAGTAGCAGAGGCAGTATTAGGATAAGCAGTTGGAGCAGTGGGCGAAGTCGTAGAAAAAGCAGATGGAGTAGGTAGCTAAGGCGGCGGCCCTTGAAGGGCTGCGCCGGAGGAGTAGAAACCAGCTGAAAAGGAGCTGGTGCTTGTATTAGGACCTGTTGTCCAACAATAGGGCGTTGTACAACCAAAGGTTGCTGTGGTGCTGTAGCACTTTGCGCATATGGAGGTGGTGAATTCAGTAAATGGGACATTAAAGGATCCTTCTCAGGTGTCTCTTTCGATCCTTGTTCTTTACGTGGCAAAACTGGGTAGCATTTATCTACCGCTAACTTCCTACTTCTAAGCGTTTGTTCACTTTCCTGCTCTTCCTCATTATCCCTGAACGCAATGGCAGCTTGTACCATTGACATACCTCGTTTATTTTTCTTTGCTAATTTCATTTCTTTCTGTTTGGCTTCTTTGCGCCATAGGCGAAAGGAGTCAAACATCGCCGGCCGGGCTTTCTTCTTAAAAAGTTTAACCTCTAAATTATCTAGGATTTCTGTGTCAAAGCTACCATATTGGGGCCATTTTAAAACACCATCGTTTCTGGTGTATCTGATCCATACTTCATTATATGTGATAGGGCCTACGCCATGCTTCACATAGAGCTCATATGTTGGAGTTCCAATCGGAGGAACCTGACACGAGTCCTCCAATCGGGAATCCTTACTACAACCAAGACAAAACAAATTTCCAAGTCTGTTAAGACCAGGCATCTTCGCTCTCTAGACTAGCTTCAAACTTCAAAGGATTATCGAATACGATAGTCTCGTGAATACACGAGTCCTTATTTTATTTATTTATTTATTTCTTTCGATTTGTATAGCGCTCTATAACCCAGGGGTCTCTAAGCGCTTGTCCAGTAAGCACCGCAGGAAACCAAAAGAAAGATACTTCCCAGAAATTTATAGCCCTCCCCAGGCCTTCTGGAAAAGAACAGTCTTCAACCTCTTCCGAAAGGACAGCAAATTAGGTTCTTTGCGTAAGTCCGCCGGTAGACGATTCCAAGCCCCTGGGAGGGTGTTCGAGATGGCACGACCGCCCACTGTCGCCAATCTGAAACGAGGTTGCATGAGAAGAGTTGCCTCAGCAGATCTTAACACCCTGGCAGGTTTATATGGAATCAGGCGGGTCTTAATGTATCTTGGTGCCTTACCGTAAAGGGATTTATGTGCTATGCATAACCCTTTGAAAAGCACCCTCTGCCTTACTGGGAGCCAATGTAGCTCACGCATAAGTGGGGACACATGCGTGCTCCTAGGTTTCTTATGAATGAGCCTAGCGGCATCATTCATCACCATCTGAAGTTTGTCTAGGAGTTTTTGGGGTAGACCCAAATAGAGCGAGTTGCCGTAATCCAATCTTGCAAGGATCATAGCGGAAACTGCCCGTCTCAGTGTGGAATGGGACAGTAGTGGCGCAATTTTTCTAAGTTGACGAAGCAGGCCAACACAAGTTCCTACCACCGTGGTAACTTGTTTCCGCATGGAGAGCTTGTCATCCACATAGATGCCTAGGCTTTTTACAGCCACTGCCGGCTCCGGAGGCGGTCCAAGTTCCCTCGGCCAGAATCCATCATGCCATGGATTGCCAGCGATGGTAATAGGTAGAACTTCCGTCTTGTCCGGATTAATTTTTAGGGAGTTCAGCGACATCCAATTAGCTGTATGCTTCAAGATGGTTTGCAGATTTGCTGGCGCCCCAGGCGTATTATCCATTTGGATAATAATTTGGGTGTCGTCCGCATAGTTGTATACCTGACAATCCATTTGATTCAGGAGTGCAATCAATGGTTGAAGATATATATTGAATAACAGGGGCGACAAAGCCGACCCCTGTGGCACTCCACAAGAGATTGGTGTTGCAGTAGAGAGCAATTCTCCCAGCTGAACTCTTTGTGTCCTCCCTTGTAGAAAAGAAGCAAACCAGGCATGGGCTGTGCCCTGGATGCCGAAGTCCCTCATCCGCGACAGGAGTTGTTTGTGACAAACGGTGTCAAACGCCGCGGAGAGGTCTAACAGCACCAGGGCGCCGGGTATCTTCTTGTCTGCCCTATTTCGAAGCTCATCTATGATGGACAGCATGACCAGTTCCGTGCTGTGATTTGCACGGAACCCCGATTGGTTTGGTTCCAACAGACCGTTCCTTTCTAGATGGTCAGAAAGGTCGGCCAAAACATGCTGTTCCAGCACTTTGGCCAGGAAAGGGATCTGGGAAATAGGCCTAAAATTTTTTAGGCATTTCACGTCTGCCCCAGGCTTTTTTAGCAAAGGGATCAACCTTGCTTCCTTAAAGGCAGTGGGAACCTTTCCTGATACTAGAGATGAGTTCAAAAGATTCAGCACCTCCTCTTCTATTCCTGGCATAGCCAGTTTGAAGACGTCAGGGGGACAAGGGTCTGCCTGGGATCCAGACTTGACTCTCCCAATGAGCAGGGACAGTTCCTCTTTCGTAATGGGAGGAAGGAGATCCAGAGGTCTATCCACCAGCTTTTTACCTGACGTAGTCAGTGGGGGGCAAGCATGTATGGGAGTGCAAGCAATTTCCGCAGTAAGATCTCTAATTTTGCTGGTAAAGAAGTTCTGAAATCTCTGGCAGACTTCTAAAGTGAACTCCGGCCTTTGTTCTTTTACTTTCTTGAGTTCATTTAGGACTCGGAAGATTTCCTTTTGAGGATCTGTAGCTGTGGTAGTCCTTCGGCTTTGGCGCTTGCAAGTTCCAAATCAAAGCTATCCCAAAGGATACCAAACTAAGAACCAAACTAAGGACTGGGAGACGCTCCACTTATACTTAACTGAAGTATCGATGATCGATGATGTCACTAGAAGACTCGTCTATCGTTTCACTCTACCAATCATCAAGGGTCAAAAACAGGGCGATAGTCAGGGCAGCTGTCCTTCGTAGCCGTCGGGACGCGGGGAACCTCGCAGCAAAGACCTTCGGAACCACGTCGACATACAGGGGTCGCTGAAGTGGATGGCCGTCCTCCGGAATTTTCACACGAAGCTCCTCACAAACATCTGGCTTGGACCGATACCGCTTGATACCGCCCCGAGTTGGGCGAAGACCTCGAGTCCTTCCCTGTTTCGGACCACAGAAACACAGAGTCTTCTAGGTGATGTCAAGGATCGAGTTTATTGGCTGCAACCAGTAACAGGTATCCTAGAAGTACAACGGCATGTAGCGCATGTAGGTTCTCAGGAGTCTGTTCGTTTTTACAGAACCAGCCTTCTCTTTTTATACACAATATTACACTTCAGGCAAGAATTCTTTCTTTTTACAGCGGGTCATATAAATATTTCTATTACAAAGGAAAAGCATAGTCATGATGACAATCCCACATTTCAGTTGGTCCAGTTCGTGATAGATTACCCAGCAAGGCCCAGAACTTCCATCAGATATCGATGAACCCCTAATAAAACCGGGCACCTCCTCCTCGTAAAACTAGTCATAAAGAAGAAACAAGGACAGGTGTGTGCGTGATTAGCCATAGCTTGTATGCGATGAACGGTTTATGACATGTTGTGCTTTGATGCTAATCTCGCTCGGCCATTGGGATGGGGACTGCCGGAACAGGTTTGGCTTGAGGCAGTGGAGTCAGCTCGCCCAGGTCACAGAGGAGTCAGCAAAGGTGTACGTGTCCTTTCAGATTGAATTCGGCCTTGGTCAATTGACTATGTAAGGGCAACCACAAAATGGATGCCGCTCACAAAATGGAACCCGAGGGTTCAAGACAGAAACTACGATTTAAGGGTGATTGCGTCACGCAATCATGACGCAAATGCATAGGTATAATATCTTAGTCATTACCGGTCTGCCAATACCAAAATCGTCATGATACGATGATATTCTTGACACAAGTGAAAAGCTCCGGTACCACACAAGAACAGGGTCAAGAATTCTCAGTACCACACCACATTATCACTCAGCACCACCACAGCACCACTCAGCACCACCACAGCATCACTCAGCACCACCACAGCATCACTCAGCACCACCACAGTATCACTCAGCACCACCAAAGCACCACTCAGCACCACCACAGCACCACTCAGCGCCACCACAGCATCAATCAGCGCCACCACAGCATCACTCAGCGCCACCACGTTATCACTCAGCACCACCACAGCACCACTCAGCACCACCACAGCATCACTCAGCACCACCACAGCATCACTCAGCACAACCACAGCACCAATCAGCACCACCACAGCACCACTCAGCGCCACCACGGCATCGCTCAGAACCACCAAAGCATCACTCAGCACCACCACAGTATCACTCAGCACCACCACAGCACCACTTAGCACCACCACAGCATCACTCAGCACCACCACAGCATCACTCAGCACCACCACAGCACCACTCAGCACCACTCCAGCATCACTCAGCACCTTCCCAGTATCACTCCAGTATCACTCAGCACCACCACAGCACCACTCAGCATCACCACAGCACCACTCAACACCACCACAGCACTACTCAGCTCCACCCCAGCATCAATCTGCGCAACCATTCAACAACAACTGGTTCAAAAATGTTCTCTCAATGTTTCAAGCTTTATTACAAATGTCACAAAAAGATGTTAATATTACATTTCTGTTCTTGGATTTTCGTCAAAATAAAATACACTGAACATAATCTTCACAAAAGTTGTTTACAACAGTTTAAGATATTGCCATTATAAATTAAAATCACTTTTATTTAAGTATTAATTATTTTAAAAAAATTAAAAGCCATTGTAATTTGTAATATCAATACATCTAAGTCACATAAATACAAACAGCATTACAAATGATATAGGTGTCACATTTGCGAAAGTTATAACTATTGGCATTGTAAATAACAAAGCTATTAATTTAGCTATTTTCAAAACCAACACATAAATAAAAAAAAAATTCATTTACAAGACCAATAGCTCAAACTTTCCTAATGCGAGACCTATTGCATTGCAAATGCTTGTTTTTATATCTGTCAGTGCTTCCTGTTGAGGTTCAATTTTCGGGACAGGCGCCTCATTGCCTACTTGTAACTATTCTCTGACCCTGCTTCAAGGGTCAGAGAAGGGTCAGAGAATAGTTGCAAGTAGGCAACGAGGCGCCAGGAAGCACTTACAGGCTTACAGCAGCAGGTGCCCAAGTTGAAGTTAATTTCTTTGTAACCCTTTTGTAAAAGGTTACAAAAAATTGGCTTCAACTTTTGCACCTGCTGCTGTAACCCTGTAAGTGCTTGGCTGAAAATTCATCCCTGCTGATTCGCCGATTTAACCGCGTTTTCGCAAGATTCGCGGATTGCGAAATCGCGGAAAATCCACAAATTCCGCGAGCGGAACGAAATTTCAGCCCATGCTTAATTGGTGGTCTGCGTGAGGATTTGAACTTGTATTTGTACTTGACCCACTGTGATTGGTGTACATCACTGGACTAGTGCAGACCATTACTCAACAACATGCTATTTTGTTTCTCTCTTTTTTCCTTCGGAATTTGGTGGTTGGAACTCTAGTTAGTTGTTGCACCTGTGGGGCCTTGTCAAAATGGAAATCAACTTTTGGCGCCTGTACATCTACATGATAAGGGAACTAAAAGTATTTTGCATGGAGAGGGGGCTACCTGTGAAGAGAAGATCCAAAAGTCAGGATCTTGAGGTAGCCCTGTATATCTATGAAGTACCACACTGGGAAGCAACGCTGTAAGATGACTCCGAGGAGGAATCTGAGGGGGAGTATCCCCACCAGAATATCCAGAGGGCAGTGGCCCTGAGAAGGGAACATTGTGAGGAAGATTAGCTCGTGATTAAAGGAAGCAGAACCGCGCTTGTGACCGGATGCTGAGACAACTGTACCAGGAGTGCGAGGAGATAGAATGCAGCTCATGAAGTGTGCTTGGATGGTTTAGAGGTGGAGTCCAGCTCAGATGGTGGGAGCAAAAATGTAGTGTCGAGTGTGGAGGGAAAAATACACACACCCGGAGATGTGGAGCCTGACTTGAAGGATGGGGTTGACATACACCAAGGGGTTCAGGGTTATGAGGTAGCTCCAGTTATGCTACCGAAGTGCTAAGAGGCTGCAAAATTCAAAACACATAGGGGGAGATTTACCAATACTCCTTCCTTCGCAGCACAGCCCCCAGCAAGGCTGTGCTGCACTGCGTGAAAGAGAGGGAGCAGGAGAGCGCCATATCTTTAAAGAAATGTCTCTCTCTTCCACTTTTCCCTATGCTGCACTGATTACAGCTGCTGTATGCTGTATCCCTGAACAAAATACCGGACATATGACATGTTGTGCTTTGATGCTAATCTCGCTCTGCCATTGGGATGGGGACTGCCGGAACAGGTTTGACTTGAGGCAGTGGAGTCAGCTCGCCCAGGTCACAGAGGAGTCAGCAAAGGTGTACATGTCCTTTCAGATCGAATTCGGCCTTGGTCAATTGACTATGTAAGGGCAACCACAAAATGGATGCCGCTCACAAAATGGAACCCGAGGGTTCAAGACAGAAACTACGATTTAAGGAAGATTGCGTCACTCAATCATGACGCAAATGCATAGGTATAATATCTTAGTCATTACCGGTCTGCCAATACCAAAATCGTCATGATACAATGATATTTTTGACACAAGTTAAAAGCTCCGGTACCACACAAGAACAGGGTCCAGAATTCTCAGTACCACACCACATTATCACTCAGCACCACCACAGCACCACTCAGCACCACCACAGCATCACTCAGCACCACCACAGCACCACTCAGCACCACCACAGCATCACTCAGCACCACCACAGCATCACTCAGCACCACCAAAGCACCACTCAGCACCACCACAGCACCACTCAGCGCCACCACAGCATCAATCAGCGCCACCACAGCATCACTCAGCGCCACCACGTTATCACTCAGCACCACCACAGCACCACTCAGCACCACCACAGCATCACTCAGCACCACCACAGCATCACTCAGCACAAACACAGCACCAATCAGCACCACCACAGCACCACTCAGCGCCACCACAGCATCGCTCAGAACCACCAAAGCATCACTCAGCACCACCACATTATCACTCAGCACCACCACAGCATCACTCAGCACCACCACAGCACCACTCAGCACCACTCCAGCATCACTCAGCACCATCCCAGTATCACTCAGCACCACCACAGCACCACTCAGCATCACCACAGCACCACTCAGCACCACCACAGCACTACTCAGCGCCACTCCAGCATCAATCTGCGCAACCATTCAACAAGAACTGGTTCAAAAATGTTCTCTCAATGTTTCAAGCTTTATTACAAATGTCACAAAAAGATGTTAATATTACACTTCTGTTCTTGGATTTTCGTCACAATAAAATACACTGAACATAATGTTCACAAAAGTTGTTTACAAAAGTTTAAGATATTGCCATTATAAATTAAAATCACTTTTATTTAAGTATTAATTATTTTAAAAAAATTAAAAGCCATTGTAATTTGTAATATCAATACATCTAAGTCACGTAAATACAAAACATGTTGCATTACAAATGCTATAGGTGTCACATTTGCGAAAGTTATAACTATTGGCATTGTAAATAACAAAGCTATTAATTTAGCTATTTTCAAAACCAACACATAAATTAAAAAAAATTCATTTACAAGACCAATAGCTCAAACTTTCCTAATGCGAGACCTATTGCATTGCAAATGCTTGTTTTTATATCTGTCAGTGCTTCCTGTTGAGGTTTAATTTTCGGGACAGGCGCCTCATTGCCTACTTGTAACTATTCTCTGACCCTGCTTCAAGGGTCAGAGAAGGGTCAGAGAATAGTTGCAAGTAGGCAACGAGGCGCCAGGAAGCACTTACAGGCTTACAGCAGCAGGTGCCCAAGTTGAAGTTAATTTCTTTGTAACCCTTTTGTAAAAGGTTACAAAAAATTGGCTTCAACTTTTGCACCTGCTGCTGTAACCCTGTAAGTGCTTGGCTGAAAATTCATCCCTGCTGATTCGCCGATTTAACCGCAGTTTCGCAAGATTTGCGGATTGCGAAATCGCGGAAAATCCGCAAATTCCGCGAGCGGAACGAAATTTCAGCCCATGCTTAATTGGTGGTCTGCGTGAGGATTTGAACTTGTATTTGTACTTGACCCACTGTGATTGGTGTACATCACTGGACTAGTGCAGACCATTACTCAACAACATGCTATTTTGTTTCTCTCTTTTTTCCTTCGGAATTTGGTGGTTGGAACTCTGGTTAGTTGTTGCACCTGTGGGGCCTTGTCAAAATGGAAATCAACTTTTGGCACCTGTACATCTACATGATAAGGGAACTAAAAGTATTTTGCATGGAGAGGGGGCTACCTGTGAAGAGAAGATCCAAAAGTCAGGATCTTGAGGTAGCCCTGTATATCTTATATCTATGAAGTACCACACTGGGAAGCAACGCTGTAAGATGACTCCGAGGAGGAATCTGAGGGGGAGTATCCCCACCAGAATATCCAGAGGGCAGTGGCCCTGAGAAGGGAACATTGTGAGGAAGATTAGCTCGTGATTAAAGGAAGCAGAACCGCGCTTGTGACCGGATGCTGAGACAACTGTACCAGGAGTGCGAGGAGATAGAATGCAGCTCATGAAGTGTGCTTGGATGGTTTAGAGGTGGAGTCCAGCTCAGATGGTGGGAGCAAAAATGTAGTGTCGAGTGTGGAGGGAAAAATACACACACCCGGAGATGTGGAGCCTGACTTGAAGGATGGGGTTGACATACACCAAGGGGTTCAGGGTTATGAGGTAGCTCCAGTTATGCTACCGAAGTGCTAAGAGGCTGCAAAATTCAAAACACATAGGGGGAGATTTACCAATACTCCTTCCTTCGCAGCACAGCCCCCAGCAAGGCTGTGCTGCACTGCGTGAAAGAGAGGGAGCAGGAGAGCGCCATATCTTTAAAGAAATGTCTCTCTCTTCCACTTTTCCTTATGCTGCACTGATTACAGCTGCTGTATGCTGTATCCCTGTACAAAATACCATGCCTAGACAAGAGTCACAGCTTTTCCCACTTTGTTTGTGTGCTGCACAGTGCAGCACACACGCAAAGGCCGAAAAAGAAGGAGAAATGAAAGCATTTCTCCTTCTTTGTGCTTACTTTAAAAGGGCACAGTTTTCTCACACTAAACCCTATCTACTCTATTTAGTAAATTTGGTTTAGCCAGAGAAACCTTAGATGGTTGCATGGGAACCCCCTTGCTCCACCCTTGGCGTGCCTCCATGGCGCTAAGTGATGAAAAGCAGCGCATTGCTATGCTTTGCATTACTTTTCCGTTATTTCCAGCACTAAACAAGTTTAGCGATGGAAATCAAGTTGGAAAAAAAGATATTGTGCCAATTTGCGCCACTTTTGTGATGCAAATACGATGCAAAATCTTCGTAAATCTCCCCCATAATATTATAACATCAAATAACTAAGCCTGAAGAAAGATATACTGGGGAAGATTTACAAATATTTTGCCCTGGGTTAGCATCACAAGAGTGACCCTAACAAGTGCAAAATGTTTTTTTTACTACTATAGCACCCTCAAAGTAGCACAAAGCAGCACGGAGCACTGCTTCACATTACGTAGCGCCAAGGTGGCGCTACATGGGTAGAACTTGTGCTTTCCCATGCAGCCACCCAAGGTTTCTAATGCTAACCCCAATTTACTAAATAAAGTAGATTGTGTTTAGTGTGATGAAACAGTGCCCTTATTAAGTAGGCACACTCATGCAAAGTCGGAAAAAGGAAGGAGAAATGTAAGCATTTCTCCTTCTTTTTCCGACTTTGCATGCATGCTGTACTATGTAGCACGCACACAAAGTGGGAAAAACTTTGCATTGTGTCTTTCCCTTCCTGTACAAACCCTATGCTAGACTAATGCACACACCCTAGCGCTGCGGCGCAATGTGTATGCGTGGGACACTGTAGCTGTAATGAGCACCGGTGCGAGGGAAAGGAGAAAGGAGAGAGCATATCTTTGAAGAAATGGTGCTCTCCTGCTCCCTCCCTTTCGCGCAATGCATCAAGGGGGGGGCTGCGCTGCGAGAATTGCTTTGTAAATCTCCCCCATTATTAAGTAAATGAAGTCTAGATATTCATATATATTTCATGTGAAATATTGAGGTGTAAACAACAAGTATTATAACATAATGTAACGAGTACGGTACAACTACTTCCGTAACGTGTCTATCAGGCCTAGATATTCAGGAGTTATTCATATGTAAAACAGAAGTAAGCCATATCTGCCCATAAAAAATCCTGGGGGCATATTACCAAGGGTGGCGATAGGCAATTATCGCCGGTTTAGCAGCCGTTTTTGGCCGCTAAGCGGCGGTAATTCTATTGCTCTATTAGCAAGCTGTCGCTAACTGATGTTAGCAACAGCTTTTAGGCGATAGCGAGCGGTTTGGGGCCCGCTTTGCATGTCAGCGATATTTATCGCTAATGACATGCAAAGTGGGCGTACCAAACCTGTTAGCGAGTGAAAGCAGTCGCTAACATCGCTATCGCCTATTAGCAAGGCAAGCATAGCAATGGAAATATTTCCGCTATTGCCAAAATCCAACGCCTGCTCAGACCAGTTCTTAGCCATGTTATCCAATGGGAGGTGGATAACATGGCTGAGAGAATTTCGCTGCTAATGCTGGAACATCGCTGTATTCTCATCGATATTCACGCATTTCGCCGCTATCGCCGGAAAATTTATCGCTTTGGAGATAAGCGTTGCTAATAGCAAGTTTTCTCAGCAATACATTCCGGCGATGCTCAGCGATGAAAAAATCGTCGCTAAGCCTATTTAGCGATAAATATCGCTACTTGTTGGTAATATGCCCCTTGGTGAATTGGGCCACCTGTGTATTGAGTCAGACTGATTTGCATATAAAATGTATACATTTCCTAAGATACTGGAAAACAAGAAAGTCAAATGTGATTTTGAGGGAGTTTCCTATGAATCTTAATGTGTTTTCTCTCACGCTCCGTATCATTTTAGGCATTCGTGCCTTGATTCATTTTTCTC
Organism: Lissotriton vulgaris; assembly: GCF_964263255.1. Taxonomy (NCBI): domain Eukaryota; kingdom Metazoa; phylum Chordata; class Amphibia; order Caudata; family Salamandridae; genus Lissotriton; species Lissotriton vulgaris. Next base: position 1,200,677,072 of record NC_141694.1, on the reverse strand, counting down.
TTCGTAAGTGCTTTCTAGTGGCGCCATAATCTTTTAAGACGTACGCAGGAAATATAAATGAAAGCACGTATTCATTGTGATCACGATGCTGTGGCTAGGGCGGGGTGGTGCGCCGGCTCGCGAGCTGCGCGAGGATCATCAGAGAAAGCAGACGGGTGCAATGGTATTAAAAACTAAAGACTTCAGTCAAGCTTTTAATTGAAAACAATTGGACCCTACTGGATGGTAATTACTTTGGCTGCTTGCTAAGGATATCACACAACACTGCTACCTGCAGAGGAAGAACTGAAGTGAAGTTAATAAAACCTCCTTCTTATGTATGCATAAAGCGAGCCATTCCCAGAACTATTAAAACCTTCGCACTTCTTGCAAGAGTTTGGCAGGTGTTTTCATGAGAACATTTTATTTGTTTTGATATAACTCTTGAAACGAAATCTGTTTCAGGCCGGATAATGCCAGAACTCACACAAATCTGACAATGCTACATTCAGTTCTGTGTTTATACCCGATATTTTCACAGTCCGAAGATGAAACCCCTCCTGCGTTAGGACGAGGCTTTGGCCTCAATTCAACAACATCATTCCAAATGCATTTCCCTGAAGGGGGGGCAGAATGTATGCAGAGGTTGGGCAACGGTATTTATTTTCAGGTTCCGAGACAGATTTTTCATTTTGAACATTTTACCAAGATAGAGACCGGCAGAAATAGGAGAAGGAAGGAGGAAGAGACAGCTAAAAAAAAGTTGTAATATGAGAAAGAAGGGAGGGGAAAACTTGTAAAATTGAGACAAAGAAACTGAGGGGCATATTTATAAAGAAATGACGCGGCGCGGCGCTGCAAGCAATTTAGCAGCGTCGTGCTGAATCATTTAAAAAAGACGCTGGGTTGCGCCGTACTCACAAGAATATGGTGCAAGCCTGTGTTTTCCCTTGTGATGGCACTAAAAAAGATGCCTAGCGCCAACGCAGACACCACAGCACCATGGTACAGGGTGTCTGCTTTGCGGGCATGATTGTTTAAGCGCAGGAAGGGACACCTTCCGGTACATAAACAATCATTAAAGGCGATTTGCTCCTTAGCAGCACACATAGAAAGAGCCAAAAACGAGGAGAAATAACGGAATTTCTCCTCATTGAGCCACTTTAACACTTGCTTTTTAGTGGCTTTAGTTTTTGGTGCTGCCTCAGATTTACTCTTCCTTTTAAATCCGGGGCAGCGTCAAAAAGCAATGGGTGCTGTGGTTGAACGGCCACAGCAACACCCATTGCTCATCCCATTCACGCAATGTGATGCGTGAAAAGGGGCACATATACAAGGCCAAGAAAAGCTACTCAGTAGGGCCTTGCATGTCCTTGTAAATACACAGCGCCACCACAGTGTCAAAAAAGGTGAAGCTCCGTATCGATAGGGCTTGAAAATATGCCCTTGGACGTGGCGAGTTATAGAAGAAAGAATCTTGAGGTAAAATCCAGACCACACAGCTTTGGTTGCTGAATTCTGCTGCTATTAAGGCAGGTACTTAACCGCATCGCTGCGGCGGCTTTTCCCGCTGTGTGCGGCAATTTTAAAAAAGCTTCGTTACCTGACGAGCTCAGCTCGTCAACCGCACACGACCACTGTGGCTGATGACGTCATCAGCAGCAAAGGGGTTAAGAACACATTTGGGCCCTATCACTTTTTTGTTTTTTACAAGTTAGTCTCTGCCTGTAGTCAGCCATTGTTAGTGGTGGGCGGAGCTCGTGTTGCTGCACTCCATGTAATTCTGCGGAGCTACCAGCAAACTCCACCTAATGTCATGGAGGTTTGTGCACAATTGGAGTATGCAATTTAAGGCAACCAGATACAGTTTGCGCAGGTCCTCTCGGGCGCTAAGGGGTAGTGGTGCTGGGTAAGATTTCCTTATAGGAAAAAAAGCTGTGCCTGGAGTTTGACTGGTCCACTCCACGTATGTGAACAAATATGCATCCGCTACAATACAAATATATATTTTAATGGCATGGAGTCCCACTTATTTTGACTGCAGCACAGACACCCAGAGCAGGGTGGCACCGCCATTTGCCAGTCAGGGGCGTAACACAGGCCACCGCATCCCCTGCAGTGCGGGGGGCATCAAGCTCAAGGGGGCCCCCTCAGCACTGCACTTCGTCCTGAGAGCTCCTAATAGAGTCCGGAGGGGGCCCCTCCATGTACCTGTCAGGGGGGGCCCCCTCAATTATCGTTACGTCACTGTTGCCAGTCTTTAATCCATCCCCTCTTCTTTGGGCAGGAGGGGAGATTTGTTTCAGGCCATTCCATTAGGTCACGGTGTCACCAACCCTCCCACAAGCACAGCAGCACATCCAGAGAACAGCCAGCTCATAGAGTGCACAGCACAGGCAACTTTCATGTCTTCTGATGGACGTAATGGACAGCCCACTCCGCCCGTGCCAGAAAGCAGAAAGGGAAGGTGCGCAAAGACAGGCAGAGAAGAGGATTGGGCAAAACGTGCACTGCCCTGGGTGGCCCCACCTATTACGTGCCGCACGAGCTAACAACAGCATGGCCAGCTTTAGGTGGCATAACTTACTGGCGTAATTCACTGCACTTATGATGTCCATTGTCCACCACATTTTTGGAATGAAGGATTCTCTGAGAATGTACAAAGAACACACATACCACAAAGTTTCAGCTTCACAACTTGTGTACTGAGTGCTGCAACAACTAATGCCTTGGTGACAGATACGTTTAAAAATGTACATGCTCGGGGCAAAGTTGAGGAGTTAACAGAGCACTAGACCAGTCAGCAACCACATTGACTGAAAATATGCACATTGGGATTCCCCAAGGGACGGCCTTGAGGCGCAAAATACTAATCATCCAAGCTAAGCAATGCCCAACAGATGAAGGAGCAAAAAGTAGTGTCTTCCTCCGTGCAGTGGGCTAAGGTCCGATGTGGCCACCACTGGCTACATGTGATATACAACCTTGCCCATACTGTCCTCAGTATAGGCAGGTAAGGAGGCTAAGGTCCAGTAAGGCCACCACCAGGCTGGAAAAAAGGCCACGATGCATGTAAGAGAAATGCAAACAGCACTCCACCCCGGGCATGAAGGGCTCGCTTGCCGAGAGCCGCGTCCACAGAGCACCGTCACTAACAGAGAAGCCTGATGGAAACCAGACTATAGGGAGCTGCCCGCACGAGCAGGGAAGGTGACAGCCACGTGTTCGCATCAGCATGATGCGTTGTTATGTTCTTCGAAGAAGATTCTGTGAGTTTATCACAGTAAAGAAGTAACATAACACAAATGCCCCACCAAGCACTGGCACTTCGTGACAGTAGAAACAAGGCTAAGGCGAGCAGACACAATGCACAAAAGAGTGCTTAGAATGATTCCTGATGTCCTGCGAGCTGTTCACTGGGGGGACAGTAAGCGTCATTGTTAGATTATCACTAAACCACTGCATATCGTATAAAGAAATCATATCAGTATTAGGGGTCGGCACTGCAGCACCGGTAAACTCCGCTATGTGCTGATGACTGAGTTTTTGCTGAACTCTGTGCTCCAAGAGAGTAGCGGGGAGTGGGCAAACTCCACTGAGTTCACTAGGGGATTCCGGAGTTGGGAGCACACCGCTGGCCTCTTCCGCCGTATCGCCCCATTGCATCATGATCTGTGCAGTTCAAGTATTTTCAAGAACAGTTCAAAGTTCAAATTTTCAAAGTATTTCACCTCAATCGGTGCAAGTAAGTACTTGTATTGTGATCATCTCTAGTCACGAGCCTAACTCGTGTTTCGGGATTGATTCCCTCATCAGTAGAGATAGTTTTGGGGTTGCAGAACAGGTCGCCAAACATCCCGTCACAGGCCTCGTTGCACCTCTGGCGCGCAGGTGCATCTACAACAAGCTCATCAGCTAGTATGGCTACCGGGAGCCATCAAATGGGGATTCCGGAGTTGGGAGCAGACCGCTGGCCTCTTCCGCCGTATCGCCCAATTGCATCATGGTCTGTGCAGTTCAAGTATTTTCAAGAACAGTTCAAAGTTCAAATTTTCAAAGTATTTCACCTCAATCGGTGCAAGTAAGTACTTTTATTGTGATCATCTCTAGACACGAGCCTAGCTCGTGTTTCGGGATTGATTCCCTCATCAGTAGAGATAGTTTCGGGGTTTCAGAACATGTCGCCAAACACCCGTCACGGGCCACGTTGCCCCTCTGGCACGCAGGTGCATCTCCAACAAGCTTGTCAGCTATTATGGCTACCGGGAGCCATCAAAAGGGGATTCGTGAGTTGGGAGCACACCGCTGGCCTCTTCCGCCGTATCGCCCCATTGCATCATGGTCTGTGCAGTTCAAGTATTTTCAAGAACAGTTCAAAGTTCAAACTTTCAAAGTATTTCACCTCAATCGGTGCAAGTAAGTACTTGTATTGTGATCATCTCTAGACACGAGCCTAGCTCGTGTTTCGGGATTGATTGCCTGATCAGTAGAGATAGTTTCGGGGTTGCAGAACAGGTCGCCAAACACCCGTCACGGGCCTCGTTGCCCCTCTGGCGCGCAGGTGCATCTCCAACAAGCTCGTCAGCTATTATGGCTACATAAAAAGGGGATTCCGGAGTTGGGAGCACACCGCTGGCCTCTTCCGCCGTATTGCCCCATTGCATCATGGTCTGTGCAGTGCAAGTATTTTCAAGAACAGTTCAAAGTTCAAACTTTCAAAGTATTTCACCTCAATCGGTGCAAGTAAGTACTTGTATTGTGATCATCTCTAGACACGAGCCTAGCTCGTGTTTCGGGATTGATTCCCTCATCAGTAGAGATAGTTTCGGGGTTGCAGAACAGGTCTCCAAACATCCGTCACAAGCCTCGTTGCCCCTCTGGCGCGCAGGTACATCTCCAACAAGCTTGTCAGCTATTACGGCTACCGGGAGCCATCAAAAGGGGATTCTGGAGTTGGGAGCACACCGCTGGCCTCTTCCTCTGTATCGCCCCATTGCATCATGGTGTGTGAGTAGTGTGCGACCCCACCCCCATTTGTAACTTTAAGCTCCTTTGAGCCGCGGGCTGACGATCCTGCACCTACGCGCCGGAGTGGGACTATACCTGGCAGATATTGGCAGCCATCGGCAACCCCAGAACACGGCCTATCCCTGCTGATGAGGGGTGGTACCCCGAAACACGTGTCATGGGATGGCGAAGACAGCGAGGATAGCAGAAGATCGAAAGATGATGCATCGCAAACACATTACTACATTGACGAGAGTCCTTAGGGGCGACACCGCCGGTGTGTAAGTAGTGTGCGACCCCACCACCATTTGTAACTTTAAGCTCCCTTGAGCCGCGGGCTGACCAGCCTGGGATCCCGCACCTACGCGCCGGAGTGGTACTATACCTGGCAGATATTGGCAGCCATCGGCAACCCCAGAACACAGCCTATCCCTGCTGACGAGGGGTGATACCCCGAAACACGAGTCCAGGGATGGCGAAGACAGCGAGGATAGCAGAAGATCGAAAGATGATGCATCTTAAAGACGTTATTTCATTGACCCGAGTCCTTGGGGCGACATCGCCGGTGTGTGAGTAGTGTGCGACCCCACCCCCATTTGTAACTTTAAGCTCCCTTGAGCCGCGGGCTGACGAGCCTGGGATCCCGCACCTACGCGCCGGAGTGGTACTATACCTGGCAGATATTGGCAGCCATCGGCAACCCCAGAACACGGCCTTTCCCTGCTGACGAGGGGTGATACCCCGAAACACGAGTCCAGGGATGACGAAGACAGCGAGGATAGCAGAAGATCGAAAGATGATGCATCGCAAACACGTTACTAAACTTGACCAGAGTCCTTAGGGGCGACACCGCCGGTGTGTGAGTAGTGTGCGACCGCACCCCCATTTGTAACTTAAAGCTCCCTTGAGCCGCGGGCTGACGAGCCTGGGATGCTGCACCTACGCGCCGGAGTGGTACCATACCTGGCAGATATTGGCAGCCATCGGCAATCCCAGAACACGGCCTATCCCTGCTGAGGAGGGGTGATACCCTGAAACACGAGTCCAGGGATGGCGAAGACAGCGAGGATAGCAGAAGATCGAAATATGATGCATCGCGAACACGTTACTACATTGACCAGAGTCCTTAGGGGCGACACCGCCGGTGTGTGAGTAGTGTGCGACCCCAAACCCATTTGTAACTTTAGGCTCCCTTGAGCCGTGGGCTGACGAGCCTAGGATCCTGCACCTACGCGCCGGAGTGGTACTATACCTGGCAGATATTGGCAGCCATCGGCAACCCCAGAACACGGCCTATCCCTGCTGACGAGGGGTGATACCCTGAAACACGTGTCCAGGGATGGCAAAGAAAGCAAGGATAGCAGAAGATCGAAAGATGATGCATCGCGAACACGTTACTACATTGACCAGAGTCCTTAGGGGCGACAGCGCCGGTGTGCGAGTAGTGTACGACCCCACCCCCATTTGTAACTTTAAGCTCCCTTGAGCCGCGGGCTGGCGAGCCTGGGATCCCGCACCTACGCGCCGGAGTGGTACTATACCTGGCAGATATTGGCAGCCATCGGCAACCCCAGAACACAGCCTATCCCTGCTAACGAGGGGTGATACCCCGAAACACGTGTCCCGGGATGGCGAAGACAGCGAGGATAGCAGAAGATTGAAAGATGATGCATCGCAAACACGTTACTACATTGACCAGACTCCTTGGGGGCGACACCGCCGGTGTGTGAGTAGTGTGCGACCCCACCCCCATTTCCACTGAGTTCACTGCCCACCGCTAGCCCTTGCTTGCTGCCTTTGCTTCAAAACTATATTTTATATTGTGCTCCCAGCACAGGCTTAGCCGGACCCTTATCCAACAATTGTATTGCTATTGGATGCAGTAGTAAAATGATACCAAATATTCTCAATAATGTTATACTTTGGCCTTGTAGGAGTGGTCAAACCAAATATTTTAGAAAATATGTTCACATCCCACTCTCTAGCTCGAGTATGGGTGTTTCAGTCCTAAATTAATGCCCTCTTGTTGGAAAGTTGTCCTAAACTGCAATATATAATTGCAATTGGAAGACAATAATTAGTGAATTGGAAATTACTGCTTGACCAATAGTTCCTAAAATGGTGACTAATGAGCATGCTCCTTGCTGACAATCAAATTATTACTACATTTTAAAACATGTTAATGAGGAGTTTTCTCTGTGAACATACCTGGCTTTTTGAAATGCATGCACTAAAGCTAATTGTATGAATACAGATTTGTTTGGGATGTTCTGTGGAAGGTAGTCTCATCACTTGCATAATTATTGTATTGTATTGTACTGATTTTTATGTAGCGCATTCCATAAACCTTGTGAAGACTAATGTACTTTCCCGGGAACTGAGGAAGTATCAACTCCATATGTATGTCGGGAGTCAGGCCCAGGAAGGGCAGGGTCATGCGTTGTTGTGTAGTTCCTATCGTATCCTTGCAGGATCTGCGCGTTTGGATAACATAAACTGTGGGATTGGTGGCAGACTGGTTCCCTACACCCCCACTGAGAAATGTTAGCCTATTTGTATTTAAGCTAGCTCACAGTGCCACTAGTGTCTCCTCTTATCGGGGAGAGACTAGTTTCTCCTACAATGCCTATCTAGTTGTACCTAAGTGTACCTAGCATGTGAGTAGATATAAAAGTTAAGAATCCCTCTAGGATTTAGTCGAACCCCATTAGCTGAAGTGTGAGAATGTAGAAGCCCTTCTTGGTCCTGATTTGGACACCCCGCGAGAGATGTTCAGACCACTGTCAGCTGAAGCGTCTGCACGCAGGAGCCTCAGGTTCTCTGGTCAGTGTGTCGGTGTGGAAGTCTCAGTTCCCTCTGTCTAACACTAGCAAGGGGTGCTATATTTTTACAGAAAGTATCTAGGGCTCCTTTGTCCCTTGTTGCTTGTATTAGCCACTGTTGGATTTGAGGATGACGTATGGGATGAACCGTGTACGTAGATGGGGAGGAATGGCAAGGTATTGCCAAACGTCTGCAGACCCCCAATTCTGTACTCACCTTTACTTCCTCTGGTTTATCACCCTAAGATGCTGGTCTTACCTTGAAGGTATTTTCAAAAAAAATAATGCTAAATACAGTAGCACTTGCTGTTGGATCTCTAAATTATTGGTAAATTATGCACATTACAGCAACTGTTTTCAATGCAACCGCCCTCTCCCATGGACATATTTCTATACGTTCGTGTGCAACAAGGTGTTAAAGAGCACACACCTGCATACCCTCTGGAGCCCCACTGCGCATGATATTACGCACTGATGCTGCTTCGCATTTAGTTTCTACACTATATCATAGCCTATATACCAATCCAGACTCAACCCATTGCACTGCCAGAGACAAATGGACTGCTGAGATGGGACATGAAATCACTGACGAGCAATGGACATACTGCTGCATTCAGACAGAACAAAGCTCATCTAGTAGCCGACTACGCATCACTCATTATGAATTTTTACACCACACTTACTACACCCCGGTCAAAATGCGTAAATATAAATTGCGCAATAGTGACAAATGTGAACGGTGCGGTACGGCGGAGGCATATTGCCTGCACTTTGCCTGGTGTTGTAGAGTGGTGCATGCCTACTGGCGGCAAGTGCTCACAGCACTGGAGCAGATGACTTCACTGCAGCTCCCGTTTTCCCCTTTGCTGGCCTTGTTGGGATACACAGATAATTTCACAGTGGCATATCGGAAATTCGAATCCTTCGGCCTCCTTTTAGCTAAAAGAAGAATAGCATGTAGGTGAGGTCGGGGCAGGGCACCCAAATTCAAGTAATGGATCAGCGACAGGTTATTTTGACAGGAACAAACATTTACTTTCGCAGAACTCCTCCCCCTCACTTTGCACCCTCAAGATATTTGTGACCCCTTAAAGGCATATTTACTCACACATCCAATTGATACCACAAGCCCTGCCCGTGCCTCCGGTGCTGGAGCGTGTGAACATACTCCTGGCCACTCTTACACATTGCCTAAACACTATAAGCAGAGATTATAGATTCCACTTGCACAAATATGTCCCCCAGTTGCAGTAGTGGACCTCTCATATATGAACAATGCTAGTGATTACTGCTTTGAATGTTGATTTGCAAGATGTAATGTACTTAACAGCCATTGCAATCTTTTTTTTTCTACTCCTTTTTCTTCCTCATCATGTTTCTACCTATGCAGTATACATGCTGTGCTAAAACAAAAAAAGACACGGGGAGTAAGGTGGTGTTGCCCCAGCCTGGTTTCTAAGAACCCTTATGAATGTTCATTCATACTGTGTGAGTCTATTGATGGAGTTATAGGACTCTATTGTTTAGGAGAAACTCTCGGTCTGCACCCAGGACTAGAAGTAGGTAAAATTTCAATACAAAAAGGCTTGTTACAGTGTAGTGTAAGGGAGGTAATGTAGGTGAAAGGGTATGATGTAACCCGGGCTTATATTAGGGTACCTATATGAAACCTAACAGTGGGCTACAAAGACCTTTCTTTGAAGTCTCCCTACTTCAAAGGCTAAAATGGGTATAGGTACTAGACCTCTGGCACCATATATTCTGAACACTACTGAACTGAGGACATTCTGCCAGGAATAAGAGCTGTTGGACTGCCAGAAGAGACTGTCCCGTTGCAACTTGCTTTGCTGTGTTGGCCTGCTGTCTGCTGCTTCTTGCTTGGGAGTCAGAGTACTGACTTTGCTGTCTGCATTTTGCTTTCTAAAGTTTTTCCAGAGGCTTGAATTGAGTTTGCCTTCCGTTGGAAGTCTCAGGGCCATCAAAGACTTCACCAGCATCTTGCTACCAGAAACTGTTTTTTTTGCTCCTGAGCAGTCAAGTGGTGCCAAATCCAGTCCTGAACGCTTGGAGGTAAATCTGATGCTACAACCAAGAGATCGACGCATCAACTCTAAGCATCACTTAGGAACTGGTACACCCCTGCAAAGTCGATGCATCTCAGCTTGGTGCACCGAAGCCATGGTCCCTGCTCACTGAGTGCGCAACACAATCACAGCAACTTACAATGCAAGCCCAACTTTGCCGAAATGCCTTCCAAGTATCGAAGCTGCATGAGTCTCGAGTACCATTTCACCTAGGTCTGTGGTGCACCACTCCGACTCTGATGCAATGCCTCTGACTGGGTGGTTCTAGATCGATGCAGTGGAATCGATGCACCGCACTGTGACATTGATGCATCATCAAAAGCACATTTCCTTCAAGGCCTGAGGTCTCTCCCCAGTAAGCTAAATAGTGTACTACATTTACCCTGAGTATGGTGTGGGTTTCTACTTTAATGGAGGTATGCTCAGACGTGAGTGCCTTGCTCACCTTGCCACTGGATTCAAGCAAGCCGGGCTGAAGACGGCTGAAATGACAGAACCCGGTCCTCAGTAGCTTGTTTCCGGTCCAGGGAAGGCATGGCTTGGCAGTTCGGGCTGGACTGTTCCCATGAGGCACAGGGTCAGACTGATTTGCATATGGCCATGTCTGAACTGGGGTGGCAGAGTGGGCTAAAGAACGGTGATGGATTATACCCAGATCAGTTGACTGGGGGTGAGTGCTTGCATTGTCAACGCTCCGTCCATCATTCCCATAGTTTTTCTTTGTTCGCCATAATTTGGCAGGGTATGCTCAGACGTGAGTCCCTTGCTCACTTTGCCACTGGATTCAAGCAAGCCGGGCTGAAGACGGCTGAAATGCCAGAAACCGGTCCTCTGTAGCTTGTTTCCGGTCCAGGGAAGCATGGCTTGGCAGTTCGGGCTGGACTGTTCCCATGAGGCACAGGGTTAGACTGATTTGCATATGGCCATGTCTGAACTGGGGTGGCAGAGTGGGCTAAAGAACAGTGATAGATTAAACCCAGATCAGTTGACTGGGGGTGAGTGCTTGCATTGTCAACGCTCCGTCCATCATTTCCTTTGGTTTTTCTTTGTTCGCCATAAGTTGGCAGGGTATGCTCAGACGTGAGTCCCTTGCTCACTTTGCCACTGAATTTAAGCAAGCCGGGCTGAAGACGGCTGAAATGCCAGAAACAGGTCCTCAGTAGCTTGTTTCCGGTCCAGGGAAGGCATGGCTTGGCAGTTCGGGCTGGACTGTTCCCATGAGGCACAGGGTCAAACTGATTTGCGTATGGCCATGTCTGAACTGGGGTGGCAGAGTGGGCTAAAGAACGGTGATGGATTATACCCAGATCAGTTGACTGGGGGTGAGTGCTTGCATTGTCAACGCTCCGTCCATCATTCCCATAGTTTTTCTTTGTTCGCCATAATTTGGCAGGGTATGCTCAGACGTGAGTCCCTTGCTCACTTTGCCACTGGATTCAAGCAAGCCGGGCTGAAGACGGCTGAAATGCCAGAAACCGGTCCTCTGTAGCTTGTTTCCGGTCCAGGGAAGCATGGCTTGGCAGTTCGGGCTGGACTGTTCCCATGAGGCACAGGGTCAGACTGATTTGCATATGGCCATGTCTGAACTGGGGTGGCAGAGTGGGCTAAAGAACAGTGATAGATTAAACCCAGATCAGTTGACTGGGGGTGAGTGCTTGCATTGTCAACGCTCCGTCCATCATTTCCTTTGGTTTTTCTTTGTTCGCCATAAGTTGGCAGGGTATGCTCAGACGTGAGTCCCTTGCTCACTTTGCCACTGGATTCAAGCAAGCCGGGCTGAAGACTGCTGAAATGCCAGAAACAGGTCCTCAGTAGCTTGTTTCCGGTCCAGGGAAGGCATGGCTTGGCAGTTCGGGCTGGACTGTTCCCATGAGGCACAGGGTCAAACTGATTTGCATATGGCCATGTCTGAACTAGGGTGGCAGAGTGGGCTAAAGAACGGTGATGGATTAAACCCAGATCAGTTGACTGGGGGTGAGTGCTTGCATTGTCAACGCTCCGTCCATCATTTCCTTTGGTTTTTTTTGTTCGCCATAAGTTGGCAGGGTATGCTCAGACATGAGTCCCTTGCTCACTTTGCCACTGGATTCAAGCAAGCCGGGCTGAAGACGGCTGAAATGCCAGAAACCGGTCCTCGGTAGCTTGTTTCCGGTCCAGGGAAGGCATGGCTTGGCAGTTCGGGCTGGACTGTTCCCATGAGGCTCAGGGTCTGACTGATTTGCATATGGCCATGTCTGAACTGGGGTGGCAGAGTGGGCTAAAGAAAGGTGATGGATTAATCCCAGATCAGTTGACTGGGGTTGAGTACTTGGATTGTCAACGCTCCGTCCATCATTTCCTTTGGTTTTTCTACTTTAATAGGGGCAAACCACTGCCAACTAGATACCCCATTTCTACAAGTATCATTTATAAAAATATTAAATAATGAAATCCCTTTTTTACTTTTAGAACTACATTTTGATTTTCTAAAGTAAATCAAATACACAATAACTCTTCAATCTTCCTACTAATATCACACTACCTACCCAATCCCTTTGTCATGTAATAGTGGGCAGATCAGATTTTACATTTATGTAATTGCTGTTGTTTCTATTTGAGGTCGTAGAGAAGGCAGAATGTTTATTAAACCTAGGCTTCAACTCAATTGGGGTGTCTTCTTTAGCAATGGGGCATCTATGTCCAATACCAAAATGGGACAATTAAAAAGACTGCTGAAGTTATCTTTCTAGCGACAAAAGTTTTTTCAGTCACATTTGGGGGATCTCAAGAGGTAGACCTATATTGAGTAACAGCGGATTTTACAAAACCTCAAATTCTAATTTAGAGTTTGATGCAGCTCTTCCTTTGCATGCACATTCCAGGACCTTCTTCCTATAGCTAGAGGAGGATGGAAAAATCAAGTTCTCCACCTGCTATCACCACTTCTTTAAATCCATGTCCTTCTTCTCATGTGAAGAACGGGAACCATTTTCTGGAATCTTGACTGTGCCAAGAGAATCCATGATTGAGGGCTCCTGATGAAATGTCATCTATTAACATTTGATGGAGGTTTTCTGGAAATCACTTTACAATATGTGGGTACATGATGTGGTTGTCCATTGATATACATGCTTGAGTGTTTTTGTGGCCCCTCCAGTAGAAAGTCTTTGCTTCATTTATAGGCTCAGAAATATGATAGGTATGTCTGCTTATGTGCTTCAGAAAAATAAAATCCTTCCTTTTTGGAAGGACAACATTTTCCGATCCTATTCTTCTGTCTGACATCCTTAGGAGATTGGCCAGTGGTTTTGGATGCCAAAAGATTGAATTAACCTCCTTCAAGATGGAAAGCATGTGTTCATTATTATCCACGATTTTCTTTTCAAACTGAATGTACCAACTGCCTACTTGTATGTTTCCATCTATTCATCTCACCAGAGGTTCATGTACTTTGCACTGATGGGAAAGCATTGCCAGCTTGCGCTAATAATATTTGCCTCAAAGACAACACCTCAGGTATTTAAAAGGGTTGTCTAAATACTGTTGGCTATGCACCAAGAAATACGTCTCTCTCTCTCTTTCTCTCTCACACACCACACACAGACACACACAACACTAGGTCCAGTCTCATTCTTTCAATGAGATTTACAGATCTGTTGTATCATTCAGCAATACCCTTTCGAAGAAGATGATCTGCATTTACACTTGGGCTAATCTCACCTGCAACCTGTGACCAACATTGTATATATTGCTTCACATTTCAGTACAAATATTGTGCTAGTGTGTCTTCAGGATAGTGGGGGCTCCAGGGTCAGTCTCAGTAATTGCCCCAGCCAGGACCTGTTGTCATGTGGTCCACAGAAGTTATGAACTCGTCAGGACAATGCAGCCTGCTTTTCAGTGATTTGAGGAAATCAGAATCTGAGACTAATTGTATTGCATGATCTAATGGACAGGAATATCTGTTTGAAAAGGGGAACATCCTTTTCAACGCAACTTTAACGACGCATATTTTTACATCGCAAGTTTTACAATGCATGTCATTACAACGAATTGCGCTGGGGGCGCTCTAGGATAGGGAATAGATTTCATTTACTACCCAACACCTTCCCTACTATCCACGCGGACTGGAGTTGGAATATTAAATTAAACTATTCACTATCCAGCACCCCTCAACACTATGCGTTGTAACAGCATGCGCTGTAAAACTTGCGATGTAAAGGCATGCGTAGCAAAAGCATGCGCTGTAATGTCATACAACCGTTAGAAAAATATGTTCACAAAGTTTATGTACAATAGGGGCACTGCTACAATTGTTTTTATCAGTGGCTCATCTGGTGAGGTGTCCCTTGAAGCCATCGTAATATTCATTCTGCCAATGTACGCTAATGTTTTGAAATCAAAGGAGGTGTTGATCTATGATCAGGCCTAGTGGTATGAAGCTGCATCAGAGGGGTCTTTGTTTTCCAATTGAATGGAAATGCCTAAAGTTCTGTGTGTTCTAATGGCTTTTCCCCTCAAGTATGGTAAAGAGGTCATGTTAAGGGCAGACAATAAAGATCTGTGACTGGAGGTGAGTGTCTGAAAGGTTTCAGCGCTACTCCATCATCTCCTTGTGATTGCTATGTTTGCCCTAAGTTTGAAGGGTATGCTCAGACGTGGGTCCAGTGCTTACTTTGCCACTGGATTTAAGCTAGCCTGGCTGATGAAGGGTGTTACCCAGAAACCGGTCCCAGGATGCCTGTTTCTGGTTCAGGTAAGACCTTGCTTGGCAGTTCGGGCTGGACTGTTCCCATGAGGCACAGGGTCAAGACTGATTTGCATATGGCCATGTCTGAACTGGGGTGGTCTGGTGAGCAAAATAACGATGGATTAAACCAAGATCTGTGACTGGGGGCGAATGTACTACCATTGTGCAACATTCCATCCATCAATTGTTGTTTTTGCATTTGTCACCGAGTGGGACAGGTATGCTCAGACGTGAGTCCCGTGCTCTCCAGGCCACTGGAATCAAGCTATCCTGGCTGATGATGGCTGATAGCCAGAAACCGGTCCTAGGATGTTTGGTTCCGGTCCAGGAAAGACATGGCTTGGCAGTTCGGGCTGGACTGTTCCCATGAGGCACAGGGTCAAGACTGATTTGCATATGGCCATGTCTGAACTGGGGAGGTCTGGTGAGCAAAATAACAATGGATTAAACCCAGATCTGTGACTGGGGGATGAATGCTCTGCCATTGTGCAACATTCCGTCCATCAATTGTTGTTTTTGCATTTGTCACCCCGAGTGGGACGGGTATGCTCAGAGGTGAGTCCCGTGCTCTACAGGCCACTGGAATCAAGCTATCCTGGCTGATGACGGCTGAAAGCCAGAAACCTGTCCTAGGATGCTTGGTTCTGGTCCAGGAAAGACATAGCTTGGCAGTTCGGGCTGGACTGTTCCCATGATGCACAGGGTCAAGACTGATTTGCATATGGCCATGTCTGAACTGGGGTGGTCTGGTGAGCAAAATAACGATGGATTAAACCCAGATCTCTGACTGGGGGTGAATGTTCTGCCATTGTGAAACATTCCGTCCATCAATTGTTGTTTTTGCATACATCAGTAGGGAGTCAGAAAATATGGAGATGAGCAAGTACAGGAATCTTTTTCAGCTTCCTCACAGACATGCTTCATTACAATTTCTTGTCAGTGCTTTGCAGACAATGGCTATATCTTTATGCTCAGCTACAACATTTTAGTCTCCTCAAGTTATGCCCCAGTACTTCTTATGCATCGACATGCAGTGACTGTCTCATGGGCTGCTTTAGACACCTCCCCCTTACAAATCGGATCCATGAGATGCTGACCAAGTCAAGTGGTTCCACAGTGGATGAGAGTGGAGTGGCTTCCGCTTCTCAATCAGTTGGAGGATGGACACAAGTGAATCTTCATTTAGAGCTTTTGAATTTGTTAAAATGGTCACATAACTAGTTGCAACTCTCAGTTTAAAGGCAGATAAGCTGGGTCTTCAGAAGGAGGATCTTTCTGGGCCTGTTGGAGACTTTTAGATAATTTGAAGAATTTTGTGCTAATAAAGTTTTATTCCTTGACTGTACCATTCAAGTCTTGTTTCATTTCTTGACAGATTCCTTCTGTCATTACTGGTTGCTTCGTGGTGGGCTCAATGGGCATCAATATAGATTTTCAAGGACTCATGGAAGGAACTCTCTTTGGTAGAATCTTATGTTGTCAGTCTCTTTTGCTGTTTTTAACTTTTCTATCCCCCAGCAAACATTTTTCCTCTTCGGGGTATTATGGGGATTCTGTGGCATTTGCAGTCTAATTCCTTTGGAACGTTTGGTGAGAGTTACTGTGGTACTTCAGAAACGAAAAAGACTACAGGTAGGTAAACATAAGCTGTTTATTAGCCACAACAATGAGCTTTAAGTAGCAGTGCAGTCAGTCTCAAGCTCTCCCCTCAATCTCCCTACATGTGGAACCTTCACATAACAATGCCAAGGTTGCGTCAGTAGTGCGAGTCCACATGCACATGCATAGATCACTAAATGGCTCTTTCCTTTTGCAAACATCCTTTCCTTTGATATGCCTACAACCAAAGATAATGTACAAATAAATATTGCCTACATAATGAAAGTAATTAAAATAAATACAGATTACACTTAAAACAGAACACCCCAAAGTGGTCTAAAGGAAAGTCGCTAGACAACTATTATATTAGTAAATAACATTAAAGATTTGAACAAAAAAACTAAAAAACTAAACAATAGATATGATAGCATCAATATGAGTCAAAAGATTATAAAAAACTTAAACTTGAAGCATTTTCCGGACTAGATACTATCTCTGAACCTTAAAGCTACCTTAATTTCTCTAATGCTACATCTCAGACCAGGTTCTTGTACTGAAACGGCTAACATAGCATTTTGGTGATGTGAACCTGCATCCTCTGTTCTCTTCACTAACTTTGTTTCAAGAGCCATAGGATTTCTCCTTTCTTCTTCCAACCTGTTTTTAGCAATCTCAACTATCATCACACTTTTACTGTTGCACCATTGGCCACTTTCCACTTCCACCCTACTACCATTCACCTTTGTGACCATTACAGGAACACCAAACCTGGTTCTCCCTTGAGACACATGTGTGTGTTTATACACAAGAACCACATCACCAACCTTGAAATTTGATGACCTAACTCTGTTTCTATCATCAAAATATTATTTTTTTATTTGTTGCATTCTGGAAACCTTTTCCCTGACATTATCACCTGAACTTTTTCCTTGTCCAGACCACACTCATTTATTCTTCCATCTAGGGCGGAAACATATGGTAGCTCTTCTCCCATGCAACAACTCAAACGGAGAGAGCCCTGTTGCAACATAAGGACAGGTACGGACAAGCCAAAGCATACTTTATGTTGCATTGGCAACTACACACGTATTGGCAATTGCCTAATAAATAGACTCCCCTAGCACCTTATTCATTCTCTCAACAAGACCATTTGTTTGAGGATTATATAAAGAACTTGAGATGGTTTATGCCACTCGCATCCAGGAACATTTACCACTCTTCTGAAACAAACTGGACCCATTGTCTGACACCAATGTAGCTGAAAATCCTTCCTTCAAAAAGACTTCTTTCATATATTCCACAACTACTTTGGATGTCACCTCACCTACAAACTTCACTTCAGGTCATTTATTGTAGTAGTCCATCATGACTAGGGCACATCTAGAGGTGCTGGCTAATGAGTAGCATGGTCCTACAATGTCACTGCCTATTTTTTCCCATGGTCCAGTGGGTAATTCAATGTGACACAAGGGAGGAGTTCTTCATTTCATTGACTTGTCAAAGCTGGAACAGATCACACATTATTTGACTACTTGATCTATATCATGATCCATCACCGGCCACCAGAAGACAACCTCACATGCCTTTTAATCATTGGAGCCCCTAAGTAACCTTCATGGCCACCACAATGATGGTTTATCTGGAAAAAATAGGAGGAACAAACTGAGCCTTCAATACAAGACTATCATCCACAGACAGCTCCTCTGCTACCTTGACAAAAGTTATAAGGTTAAAACCAAGATTTCTCTCCTTAGGCCGACATGTTTCAATATATTTCATGACCAGGCCTACAGTGCAATCTTCTTTCAGCGCCTTCCGCATGTCCTGCTCCGTAAAAGCTCCCACTAAAGACAAATCAATAGATGCCACAATGCAATTTTCCTTGTTGTCCTCACGACTCAATTCCTTATCATCCTCAACACAATCTGAAGAACGTGATAAAAAATCAGCACAACCATTTTTCACACCAGGAATGTATTCCAGTGCAAAGTCAAATTTCAGCAACTTAGTCAAGAGATGTGCGATGCGAGACGTAAACCTTTGGAATTCTTTCGATGCAGGATATAGATTAGGGGTTTGTAATTGGTCTGAATGGCAAAGCATTTACCCTATACATAGTTCCTAAATTTCATATGACAGCCCACCTAAATGCTAACAATTCCTTTTTGATCACAGAGTATTGTTTTTCTGTGTTGGTCAAAACCTGTAATGCATATCCAATAGTCTGTAATTGGGATTTTTTTTATAGCTGAGCACTACTGCACCCAGCCGCACATTGCTCGCAGCGACAGTAAAGACACACTGCAGATCTTTGTTATAATTCTTTAAAACTCTAGGTGATGTCAATTGCTCTTTCACCCCCTCAAACATTTCTTGGCACTCCTTCCTAAACTCAAACACAACTCCTCTCCTTAACATGCTGGACGATGGCCTTCATTTGTTTGCATAATGTTTTACAAACCTAGGACAACATTTGCATAAGCCAGGAAACCATTTTAAACTAGGCTTATCAACTGGTGGTTCGTCCTGAATAATACTCTTCACTAGGCCAGATTTAGGCTCAACTCCCTGACTGGTGATTATATGCCCCAAATATTACAATTTGTCCTATCTTTCCTAAGTACAGCCTCTTGTGTTTGAAATCTGTTTAGCACTTCATTAAAGATCTTGTCATGAGATTGTCTGTCTTGGGCATAAATCAAAGCATCATCCTGGAATATAGATATTCCATTTATACCTTAAGCATGTTAACCATAACGCTTTGGAATACCGAAGCTGCCAAAGCCAACCCAAATGGCATACATCAGTACTGGTACATACCTAAAGGGAATAAAAAGCTGTAAGATGCTTAGACTCATAATTCAATTCTATTTTGTGATAGGCTGAAACAAATCCAGCTTGGAAAAAATGTGGCTTCTTTCAATCCTGCCAGCAGTTCTGAGATGTTGGGCAACGGATGTGAGTCTACTTATATTTCTCTGTTTAAACACAGTGAGGATTCAACTGGATCGATTTCACCTCTTTTGCATAGAATGTCTAGTTGCTTTTCTAAATATTTGGAAATTCTAAAAGGCACACTTCTGAGCTTATGCTTGACAGGCCTGACCCCTCCTTTACAATGACTTTGTGTTTGAATCCTAATATCTTGCTCAACTCTCTGGAGAAAACATGGGGGTACAAGTTCATAATATTTTCTAGTTCTGGATCATTTCTAATGGCTAATACTCGCTCTTCAGTTCTAGGTTTCAAAATCAAGCTAAAGAGCCCCTTGTGAAACCACCCCAGAATATTAGGGTCCTTGTTTGGTATGTACACTCTGCCTGCAATCCTTCTACCTTGAATTCAAGAATATTATCAATGTAACCAAACAGGTCAATGCTGCAGCCAACTTTTTGATCAGGAGGTAATAATGTTCTGATATGCCACACCTTCTAAAATAGCTCTCTGGTAACCATAGTTATACGTGCCCCAGAATCCACAGGCTATTTTACCATTTTAATTCCTACTACAATTTCAACATAAGGATCAATTCATGACCTGGGGTCCCCAGTCTTTATGTCATCTGTCTTCACCACTAGGTCCTTGCCCCTCAGAGATCTATCAATGCTGTCTTCATCACAATCCTCATCTTCATCTGTAATGCATTTTATCAAAGATGTCATTCTAGACCTGTGACTTTGGCACACCTTTGCAAAATGCCCCTGTTTGCTGCATACCTAACATACCAATTTTTTTGCAGGGCATTCAGGCACATGCATCAAGAAAAGCTTTGTGAGTCCTTAATTGCAATTATTAAGGAATCACAATTAAGGACTCCCAATAGCCTATGCATGTAGGAATCGCTATTAAAATTGCGATTCTTAAACATTCCTTAATTGCGACTCACAAATTGTGAGTCGCAATTAAAGAATGGCTTCCCATTCATTCCTATGCGCCTACAGGCCCATAGGAATGAATAGGAAATTGCAAGCGCAATTGCGAGTACCAATAGGTATTCGCAAATTGCGCATGCAATTTCAAGGGTGCAAATGTGTTAAAATGACTCCCTGTTGCACTCCTGAAATTGTGATGTGCACCCATGTTACGCACACACATGCCCTAAGGTCATGGGTTTGTGTAACCTGAAACCTTGAAAAATGCACTTTACTGCATTTTTCAATGTTTTTGCAAAATACTGACCAGAGTAATTTCTCTGTATTTTGCGGCCCCAAATAGCGAATTTGCTATTTCTAAGTGCTTCTAGCATTGCATTTAAGGAATCGCAAATTGTGATTCTGCAAATGAAATCGCAATTTAAAAAATCACAATAAATTGTGATTTCCTAAATTGCAAGTACCTAATACTTTAATGCATCACAAAAGACCTTTTTGTGGGCGCAAACGGATGATTTTTGCAAATTGCACCGTTTGCACTCGCAAAAACCTTTGATACATGTACCTCATTGTCTTCCACCCTTACTATGCATATGATTGTTATGTTATTGGTTTCTTGTATAGCGCATGAATCCCACGGGGGCATCTCGGCGCTTAACCTGGGGGAAGACGTCTAGCGGGTCAGGAGAGTAATTTCTCTGAAGCACTGTTACGTTAGAACAGGAAAGTTTTCAGTTGTTTCCGGAAGATCAGGAGAGATGTTGATTTCCGCAGCGCCTCAGGTAGCGAGTTCCAAATTTGGGGGCAACGTATGAGAAGGCTCTGCCTCCTGTACAGCTCAAGCGGATACGTGGGACCCTCAGGAGGGCCTGGGAGTTTGATCTTAGGTTACATTCAGATGTATGCTTCTGTAGCATCTCTTGTAGGTAACAGGGGCCTTCCCCTTTGAGGGCTTTAAAGAAGAGACAACAGGTCTTAAAAAGAACTCTCTTTTTAACTGGCAGCCAGTGAAGTTCTCTGATAAGGGGAAGAGATGGAGATCCCGGGGGGCGGTTCAAAACCATCCTGGCTGCAGCATTTTGAATCACCTGCAGTTTAGCTCATGCTGTGTCTCCTACTTCGGCCAACAATGCATTCCCGTAGTCAAGTTTGCTCATGACCAAAGCCTGAACTACGGTTCTGAGATGTTCTAATGGTAAATAGGGGAGAGTTTTGCGCAGCAGCCGGAGGCTGTAGTAACATGACCCTGCTATGGATTTGATGTTATCTTTCATAGAATGTTTGTGGTCTAATTGGATACCCAAGCTTGTAACTGAGGAGGAGGGAGTGGGAGCCTTGCCCATCTCTGCTCTGGCCACCAATTGGCTGACCAGGAGTGGGCGGCTCTACCCAGGAGCATGAGCTCCGTTTTTTCCAGTTAAGCTGGAGACACCGTTCCCTCATCCACTCCGAGATAGCCAGCATTCCTCCTGAGAACCGAGATTTCTCATCCATGCGGTTTGAGCCGATGTAAATGTAAATGTAAATGTATTTGAGCTTATATAGCGCACAGCTACCCGCAGTGGGTTTCCCGGCGCTTGCTTAGGGAACCTGTCCTGGTATTCCCCTGTGAGATAACCCCGGCAGGGTATCCACAAGGTGAAAGCCAGGCATCCCGCCGTGAGGGGCCGTTGTGGAGATTAAGCAAGCTATTGCCCAGAGTCACAGAGTGTGAACCCATGAGTCGAGAAGGCACCGGAGCGAGAATTATCGAGTCCGTGGAATTTTTAGCCCAAGACCCGCCGAGGCGGGGAATTGAACCCTGGTCCAGGGCCGATCTCAGCTTCCGGGTCTGCCGCCTCTAACCCCTGAGCCACACTTCTCCACGATCGGGAATAGCAGTTGTGCATCGTCGGCATATGAGACTATCTCGATGCCAAAAGGTTGCACAATTTTCGCTAGGGGGGCCATATAAACATTAAAGAGCGTGGGGCTCAGGCACGTGCCCTGAGGAATGCCCTTATCTAGCAGGAACTTTTGAGATGCAAATGAGCCAATAATGGTAGTTTGGCATCTGTCCGTAAGGAAGTTCCTTAGCCATTTCAGGGCCACACCCCGATGCCACACTCCTGTAATCTCTCCATCAGCAATTGATGAGATATAGTATCAAAAGCTGCAGAGAGATCTAATAGGATCAGTATCATAGAGCCTCCTGCGTCGAGGGTGAGCATTTTCTTTTAAATGTGTACTGGTCAGCCACATACACACTACCCCAAATCCTGAAATACTGACACTAGTCATTTGGCCAATAGAAGAAAACATGTAGATATTCTAAATTGTGGTGAAGCTTGTAGCGAATCACAGGAAAAGAGTTCCACAGCATTGCAACAAACATATTTGAAAGTGTGCCAAAAGCCAGCAAGAATATTTCTTTTTACAGTAACCACAACACTGAATTAATCTTTGCGTATCAAAGATGCTGTACCAACAGTGCAACTGTGCAGATCCTCAACAAATACATATATATTTTTTATATTGTCCCCAAAGACACACAATAGATCTGTGCATGTAAGAGATGCTGCGCCCTTTTTTAAATTAGTCTCAGTAGTGCTGATATACAACCATGTTGTACATGTCAGCAAGTGCCCATGCAGAGAATGAACAGCTGCTCATGAAATCCGATGTAAGCTTTGCGTGTCAGCGAGACCACTCCTTCTTTGCATCCTGAAACTGCCCACAGAACACTCTGATGTTCCTGATGGCTGGTGTTGACTCTACACACGACACAGGACTGGAAAATTCATGTCGGATTACGCATGCATGCCTCTGGTTGTCTAATACATTGAATTTCCAATGCAGTTCAAGTTTCCACATGCGTATCACCACCACAACCATCTCTGCATTCATAGAATTTTAACTGCGTTCCACCACCATCACAATGACCTCTTGGTCAGACTTCCTGACTGCAAATTTTCTGAAAATGCCTCACAACACTTAGAGATTGTCTTCATTGCACTGCTACACAGTCAAGACCTGGTACAGTACCTTGGTGCGGATGCCCCCAGAAGCTAATTTTTTTCTTTTACCACCTCTTCTGTTGTCTGTGAGTCCGTATTAGCAGCTCGCCTACACTCGTCACCAAGAAAACCCTGTGGTACTTCAGAAACTAAGGAAACTAAAAGCAGGTATACATAATCTGTATATTAGCCAAAACAACGAATTGTTAGTAGCGGTGCAGTCAGTCTCCAATTCTCCCCTTAACCACCCTACATGTGTAACCTTCACATAACAATGCCAAGGTTCCACCAGTAGCGTGAGGTCACATGCATAGATCACCACAGTTACTTTAAATGTTTGTGTTCTAACCTTAATTTCTCACCACTATGCCATAATCCAGATCACTGAGAGATTTGAGGCCCGAATTAGTGTATTCTTCTAATTTTAAGGTTTTTCTAGGTTTCTTAGTAACAACGACAAGTCAATCTTTTCTTCCCAGTGAACACTTATGTTTTCATTTTTCATGAGTCAAGAGATTGAGCTCTCTTTTCTTCTGAATACCTCCAACTCTCCCTAAAATGTTTTTTCTGTGCCTTTGATTTAAAAAGGCTATGGTAGTATACCTTCACATAATGCACTCCCTGTTTAGAACCATCTGTGCAGCAAATCATGGGACAATGTGATCCTCAATGTCCCTGAGCAGGTGAACAGGTTCAGAATTCTTGAGATCTATTCCCAGATGCAGGTCACATGACCTCCCTTGGTTCACAACACGTAAACAAATTGGGTGAAGGGCCCTTGCCCAAACCAATTTCCTAACCTGATTTTCAGAGTAGCTTCTTGAGAGTGCACACACCTTTTCCATTCATTATTATTTGCTGCTTTCTCAGGATTGTGTTCCTTCACTTGCTTCAAGATTTTCAGCTTGGTATTGCCCAAAATCACATAGGCAATGTGCCATTGCCAGTGAAGATTATTGCTTTGGACGTGCACTTATATTACTTCATGCAAACCAGGTGCGACAAGACAAAATAGGGGAAAGTGGGCAAAAGCCCATTAACTTACTTACTCAGTACTCTGAGTCTAACTCTTGCTTGCCACAGACCTCTCATTCCTCCTTCTCATACAGTTATTCCGTATTTACCTGCTGTTGGGTTGACCTTGTGTAGTTAAGAATGAGGAGGAAGTGGTGGAGTATTCAATTATAGAAAAGCTGGCATGTGTGGGAAAAGCATGTAGGGCATGATTTTCCTGTAGTCATCTCAATAACAAGGAAGCAACTTTGAGCTTCGATGTGAGGTATGAGGGGCCTCACAAAACTAATCAAAGCTAAGGGGCTGTGCCTTCGATGGAGAGGACTCAGATTCCTGACAATTACTATTGTGTAATTAGTTCACTAACATCCCATTCTTATATTTCCCTAAGCGTGTTATTCATAATAACTAATAGTTGCATAAATGTTTTCATCTAAACTCTACCAAATGGTTTTACTTCTACAAATCACACCGTTAACTCATGATTAGTTGTTGTCCTTTAAGGTATGGAAGATGTTCATGCATAGAGATTCAGCATTTGAAGGTGAACTTGGCCTTTTTACTTAGTTGTTCTTTTCAATTAATGCTTTTATACTTATTCGTTAATACAGATGTTTCGATTTCTTTTTAGTCCATTGTTAACAATTTAAATGATTTGACATTTAGAAGGTTAGATGTAGTTTAAATGTGGGAAAGTTGCCCACAATGAGAAAAAAGTCCCACATAAACTTAGAAACAATACAACGTAGTTTCAAACCTAGCATTGCTGTCTGTGGCCTACTGTGTTCACGTGAGGAGAAGAGGATCCATTCTGGTCCCAGGAGAGCACTGAAAGCTGAATGGCTGACTGGAGAAGAAGAAGCCACATGTTGCAAATCATCAGCATGTGTTGTCTATAATAATGTGTGTTCCTAGAGTAGGTTACAATTCATCCAGACCATTCTTATCCTACTTTCTTCATCATTGCTCTGAGACTCTTCTGAGTTTCTTGAACCTCTCGTTATGGGAAGCTCTGCTTTGATTGATTTTTTTATTTATCCAACTGTTTTTTATGCCAAAGCTTTATACTTAAAACTCTCACCCTATCGAACTGGAATGCTTTATGGGTTCTGACTGACACCATTCTCTCCTGATTTATAAAATAGGGATTATTTCCTTTACGGAACATGCTAAAGGCTTTTTACTGCAATGTATTCACTGCCTATTGATTGAATATTGAGTTCCAATAATATTCTAATGAATAACGTTGATAGATATGATTGTGATCTAATAAAGATGACTTGCTGAAGAGGTTTATAATAAAACTGTTTAACTCATACTAAACTCTCATTATTGACTGAAAATAGAATAGAAATTGTGATTATAATTTATGTGTTGTATTGCTTCTGATCGTCTCTGAAACAGCAGCAAAGATCCATCACAAACATTCATCAACAGAGCGAGGATTAGTCTGTGAGATGGTAAACCGAGAAACTTTGAAAATTGTGAACTGATTCCCGCTCCAGCAAACTCATGTACTTCCAGATTGTTTATTTTTTATTTATCCCCAGCTGGAAGTAGTTTTAAGATATGAAACAGCTGCTAGTAAAGGATGTGGCAATGACAGAAGACACAACGTCTGCCCACTTACTTGAGAAGAGGCAACTCCTGTGATAAAATGTTGTGAATTACTCAAGCGAAGTTCATTGCTATGAACTTGTAAATTTAAGTCAATTAATTAATCTGTCCTTTAGCCTGGACCTTCTAGCTCTAAAGGTAGTAGATGAATTCTTTATAGATTTGGCTGGTATTCTTTTGTCCATCCTGATAGAAAAAGAAATGAGGGCCTCATTTACAAAGATTTGGCAAAGGGCAGCACTGTAAGTCTTTTTTGCTGCACTGCCACACACCCAAACAATAGGGCAGGAATGTGCTGTTTTAATGATATACAGTGCTTTTCTGTCCTTTTTGCCTGCACCGGCACACAAATTGGTGCCCAGCACCAACGTAGGCACCTGTGCCACAAGGTGCAAGGATCTCTGCGCTGTTGGCACGATTGGACACCTTCCTGCACAAAAACAATCATTACGCCTCCCCTGGGTAGGCGTACGGGTTTGAGTCAGTCCCAGAGCTATGCTGTGTTGTAAATCTGGGAATGTGTGAAATACCATGGGCGTTGAAGTTGAGTGGGAACACCCACTGCAACGCTCATGGCATGCCTCCCTGACCCAGTGTGAGGCAAGCACAACTTGCGCTGCATTGCCTTACATTGCTGAAGCTTTTTCCTTACCTTGTGGAGTTCCTCAGGGATCCTCTCTAAGTCCCACACTTTTTAACATGTACGTGTCTTCTCTAGCCCCGTCTATTGAGTCTTTTGTTTTTAATCTCACGCCATACTCCGGTGACACCTAAATCGGGGTCAATATTCGACCTGACAAGCAAGGCGACACTACTTCCAGGCTACAGGACTGTATGTATACAGTGAGTGACTGCATGGAACAGAACTGCTTAAAGCCCAATTCCAGCAAAACGGAGGAGGTGCTTTTTGGAAATAACCCCTCCTTTTGGACCCCAAACTGGTGGTCGCCTGCCCTTGGCCCACTACCACCCCCGACCAAGAAGGTGAAGAACCTGGGAGTTTGGATAGATGATACCCTAAGCTTTAAAGACCAGGTGAACGCAGTGACATCAACCACCTATTTCATTCTCAGAACTTGTAGAAAAATAATGCCCCTACTTCCTAAAGACGCAAAACAAACAGTATTCTCAGCCAGGGCCGGACTGAGAACCAAAACCGGCCCTGGCAAAGCGCTCAGCTTCCCCCCCCCCCTCCCCCACGGGGGGGGTTGGGGTGCCGCCGAGCTCTTTGCCGGGGCCGGTTTTGGTCCGATTTTGTTACAGGAACGATTTTGCAGCAATGCTGCAAAAACAGCTCTGTAACAAAAACGACCCCCATTGGCCCAAAACCGGCCCCCACCCGTGCGGCCCACAGGGGAATTGCCCGGTGCCCGCTACGGCCAGTCCGGGCCTGGTCTCAGCTCTGGTGTTGTCCAGACTGGACTATTGTAAGGACCTATACCTTAAGTTGCAAGAAGGCTCTATGCACAAATTGCAGATGCTGCAGAATGCAGCAGCTACACTCCTTACAGGTATCCCCAAGTATGCATCTATCTCCACATCTATAAAAAAACTCCATTGGTTATCAGTCAAAAAGCGCACCCAATTTAAGGCCCTTTGCCTGGTGTTCAAAACCCTACAGGGATCTGGGCTGGACTTTCTAAAGCAACAACTCCGCTGGTATATACCAAATAGAACACTTTGTTCATCAGACGCCAAACTGGTAGTAACACCACGAGTAAAAAAAGCTAACTGGGGGGGTAGAAGCTTCACTACAAATGCAGCCAAAGCTTGGAACATGCTCCCTCTACAACTAAGAAGCATAACCAATCTTTTGGCCTTCAGGAAGGCGCTAAAAACCTGGCTCTTTAAGAACTAACCTGCAACACACACTTTTTCAAACCTTTGGAAGGACCGCACTTCAGTGCCAGGACACCTTCGGGTAGCAGCTGCGCTTTACAAATGCAGTTAACATTAACATTAACATTAACATACCTACGAGGCCATGAAAAGCCACACAGAGTAGATATTGCTCTGCACTCAGCGTCGTGGGAACATAAAAAAAAGCGACATTCCAGTGGCACACAGGACTTGTAAATAAGCCCCCACGTTTTTCTATCATGCCTTCACTTGACAACCATAGGAGATAAAAGATGCATTAAAAGCAGTGCTTAAGTTGAGCTGGTGGTTTCTGGTGCGCACTGGCACTTAATCATCAAAATTGGTGCTTTTCATGAGCACCAGTTAACCCCTTCACTGTGGCGGCTATTCCGCCGCAGTGCTAAGGGAGTGGGGTGGAAATGCGGCGGGCGCATGCTGGTGACGGAACCGCTCCCTCACCAGCGTCGGTTACGCTGTGCTTATGACGGAGCGGTTCCGTCATGGCCCCGCCCGCTCAATGGAACGCTCAGGGCAGGCGTGGAATTCGCGCCGTGCAGGAGCGTCGGTCGGGCCATGACGGAACAGCTCCGTCATCAGCACAGCGCCACTGCAGCTGATGACGGAGCGGTTCCGTTATCAGCAGGGGAGGGGTTAAGGATACATTCATGTACAGAGAGATCAGGTGATGTACCCAGAATCACAGGTCGCTGAGTGATGCTGAGACTCGAACCTGCGTCCCCAGCTCTGAAGACGGCATCTCTTGCCATTACACCACATCCGCTCCCCACTTTCATAGTTAGTAGTTGGTACTATTTTTGGCGACGCAAACAGGAGAAATGGGCTGGTGCAAGCTGCCTCCTGCCCAGGACCCCGGCACTTTTTTTGTTTGTTTACAAATTAATCTAATTAAAAGGTCTTCTCTGCCATGCTGTTTACTGCACTTGCCAGGGCGCATTACAACAAAACTAATTCTATGCGGGATACTTTTTCTCCTATAGTGTTTATACAAGTTACATAAAAAAGTTGCATTTCATGTCGGCGTCTTTCTCCTACCAAATGACTTGAAAAAGGTATGAAAGACGACGCACTGCTCAGTTTCCAAAACAACAAGCTGACTCACCCAGATCCGGTTCAAGAATTAACACGAACCAATCAACCAAAAAAGGACGCAGAGTTGACAGCTTGGCAAGAGTATACATTTCTGCAAAACTTCCTTTTTTTTAGGAAAATTTCCCGATAAAAAGTGTTGTTTTTTTTTACATGAAAACTTACTTTGCAGGATTTTCACTGCCATTTATTCGAACTGCATGCAGTTTACAGAGAGAAGTATAGCCCGTTTCGAATATTTACAATGTATAGACCGTATAAATAAAAAAACAAGAATAAATAAGACCTATCTCTTATGCATTTGCATCCGCTTTGACTGTGAGCATTGCATCTACACTAAAATAAAGTATAACACATCATGAAGAGAAATTGCGTCCCTGAACACAGCGCTACATCAGTTGGAAGTTCGACTCTCTCCGAGTCTAATTTCAGTCTTGTCTTTGTCTTTGTCTTTGTCTTTTTACTCTGTTATCGGTGTGTTGCGTTTTTAATGTGATCCGCATTCATTTCTCACCTATAATGCGAGGCTTGATGGATAAACAATAGTCTTTTCGAACAACCAAAGCGTTTGTCGCTACTCATTTGGGAGAGGACTTTTCTCCGTTGTCTCTGTTACTGAAGAAGATCTAAACTAAGGCTGAAAAGGGTTGGATATTCAACACCACTCTCTATTTCTACAGATATTGTGTCCAAATCCTTCCATGAAATCACTTGAGAGTGAAACCGGAAGCCAAGGCCGGCGCTGTTGGCTCTCCCTTCGCCTGAACAGTTTGGCGCTGCAGAAACTGTGGTAGGTATTAGGTGAGAGTTCACACACATGAGCTCCTCAAAGCAATCAAAATATTGTCCGAAAGGGATTACTTTTCCACTGTGCACATCTGGTCCTTCCATTTCTTTTAATCATCGAACTCGTGATATATTGGATGCGCGGAGCTTGGCCTGAATTGCAGCTTTGTATTTAATTTCACACATGGTGGCGAGTGCAACGTGCGTGTGGTCAGCCTTCAGATACTTTAGTATAATACTAACGCCATGTTGAGCCAAACGAGCGCAGTAAACAAGCCCAGCAGGGACATTTCAAGGGTTTTTGGGGGCCCTGGGGCTAAACGTATTTTGGGGGCCCCTGTACGCATCAGCTTTTAATTTGTGATCCAATTTCAGCTCGTTGGTGCACTCTTCGGCCAGGCCACTGACAGCGCACAGGCACACTCTTCCAAATTCTAAATGTGTTAGCATATAATTCACGCATAGTGAAATGTGTTTCCAATATTGTAACACAGCAGCCGCTCACTAATATTACTGCAAATAATCTCTGTGACCCCCTCCCACCTCTCATATGTGAGGTCCTGTTTTAATCTAAAAGCAACTTTTTTTTATGGATGTTGCACGAAACATTAGGACAACATTTCTCGGCAAAATGTCTGTCATAGATTCTCACATCGCCCACATTAAAAATAAAATTAAAGGAAAAAGCTATTTGCAACAATCTGTTTAAGAATTATTCAAGTTCGTCAGGGCAAGGCTATCTGCCTGCTGAACAGAGCTGTCTGTGTCAGGGAACCGCCTGAAAGGCTGGGGCACTGGGCCAGAGCCCACTTTGCCCACGCCTTAAAACGTCTCTGAAGCTCAGTGTTCTTCAAGGTTCATGGGGCCTCATTTATGAGCCCTCGCGTCACTTTTACGCCGCCGGTGCGTCACTTTTTGTGACGCACCAGTGGCGTAAAAAATGTTCCTTGTTGCGTCATATTTACAAAGTGACGCATCTAGGTAGATGCGTCACTTTGTAAACCCCTGCGCCACATTATACCTGCACCAGGTATAATGTATGCAAGGGGGGCGTATTTACGCAAGGAAGGGTTGTAGAAGTGACGCAGTGAAATCTATGAGATTTCACTGTGTCACTTTTAGGACACCGTTGCATCAAAATCCTGCGCCTGCCTCACAGCAGGCGTAAGACTGACGCAGGCCCTTTCACATGGGGCTTGCCCCATGTGAAAGGACGCATTGCTGGAGTTGCGGCACTTTTGTGACACACTCCAGCAATGCGTCACTTTTGCGCTTACGGATACGTCAGAAATACTGACTCCTTGCGACATGATGCGTCATACATTAAATATGACGCATCAGGAATGTCGCAAGGAGTGCGCACTGAGAAGTGACGCGTCGCTGCATTCACGCAGCGATGCGTCATTTCTCATAAATGAGGCCCATGGTGTTGTTGGGATTCTCTCCCAATAAGTTTCATGTCTGGAATCTGCCAACACCTTTTGATTTTACTAAAATTATTTGAATAATATACTTAAGTACAGTGGCT
The DNA here is from genome assembly GCF_964263255.1 of Lissotriton vulgaris. NCBI lineage: Eukaryota > Metazoa > Chordata > Amphibia > Caudata > Salamandridae > Lissotriton > Lissotriton vulgaris. Next base: position 1,200,646,072 of record NC_141694.1, on the reverse strand, counting down.
TTGAGTCAGCTCTCTTCATCCATGGTCTATCACTTTGTCATTCCCATATTTCTTTCGCCCACTGCCGCATACTGCATGAGGCAATGGCTTTGTTCTGTTCGGTCATTGGCTAACTGCGATGATATTTTTCTATTTCACAAGGAGCACATCCACACACAAAGTTGTTCACTCTCGTGTCAGGATTACTTTTGCATTGTGTGGTTTTTGAGGACCAAAAAATGTTTTCGTTTTTTGCCAATTTATTTATTTTATATTGGTGATGGTCTGGTACCTTCTCCAAAAATAAAGTTTCACAGAATTCATGACAAAATAACAAGTGTCACAGCAAAAAAAAGCTGGTCCAGATTTACTATGATGTTGCATCAGGATTGTGTCACTGTTGTGGCACAGCCCCAATACAAAATCATTTTTGGTATTTACTACTTTGCGTGGTTTAGTAAATACAAAGTAACGCAAGGAATTGCAAAGCGTTGCCTTGCACTACTTTGCGTTGGGTACATGTTATGTGGGTGGAGCATGAGCGTTCCCATTCATCAACCCATGTAATTTGATGCAAACGCAGATTTACAAAGACTTTTAAACCTGGGTTTGCACTAGACGTTGCACCTACCCGATAGAGGCATAACAAGGAGAAATATCTTTATTTCTCCATGTTGCTTTCTCTTTCTACATGTGCTGCATTCTGCTGCACTCATAGAAACAGGGATATGCCTCAAAGGATTGTTTCTGTGCAGGAAGGTCCTGCACAAAACACCCTGCTGTTAATGGAGAAACACTTAACTATGGTGCAAGGGTGCCTGCTTTGGCGCTAGGCAGCAGACAGTTCACCAGCGCAAGGAGAGAGCAGAAATGCTCTAAATCATTGCAAATATGCTTTCTGCTTTCTCCTTTTCACGCAAGGTGGTGCAGTAAGTTCTCTTGTGCCCCCTGATGGCCAACACTTGTTTTAAACAGGGCTAGGCAATGTAACATAGAGCACTAGTTTCCTAATATAACTATAACTCTAATATAACTTTTGAACTTTTCCTGCAGTTTAGGGTATTTCACTGTGACTAGGAGCAATATTCGTCCACAGCAGCAAACCACACATTTGCTTGGGGTTGCATGGGTGCGCACACATCTTACAGGGAACAATGGTTTTGAGTGACATCAAATTAACAATGAAAGGGAAGCTCAAGTTGTCTACGATGTAACTCAGAACCCCAAGGAGAAAAACACCCCGTAATTCATCATTATCCATGTATAATTCTATATGTTATGTCTGACACAGGTAAAGAGTGACTAGAGTGAATAACTGGATTCAAATCCAGTAACTCACTACCATAACGCTGCAACAGTTGTTAACTAAAGTTGCTGCCCATTTTGCTACATCATAAAGAAATTCTAGGCTTCTCTCTCTCGTGGGCATATTATCAAGAACGGCGTTAAAATTATCGCCGCTTTAGCAGCAGGAAACTGCCACTAAAGCAGCAATAATGGGCTTAATAATTGACAATATGCCCTTGTGAATTCCCATAGAAGCCCATGTTCACACCAGAACATGGGCTTCTATTGGATTTCACATGGCATTTTTTCAAGCCCATTATCAGTGTTTTAGCAGTAGTTTCCTGCCACTAAAGCGGCAAAAATTTTAATGCCGTTCTTGATAATATGCCCCTAAGAACCTGTCGGAGCAGCACTGGAAACCAGGGATCACAGCTTCTGGAGGGGAGAGAGAAGGCACATTTTGGACACAGAAAGAGATTTTATGTATTGCTCTCGATTACAATGGCAGATCATTTTGGGGGTTAATTATAGTTGGGAAATGTGAATTATGAGGATATTTTTTACTATGGGGTTCTGAGTGATATCGAATCGACAACGAAAGCGAAGCGTGTGTTATCCATGGTTACACTCAGAACCCTGAGGAGAAAAACTTCCCAGTAATTCACTTTTTACTCACTTATAATTCTGTGCTATGTATGTCTCCCGAAATCATCTGCACCTGCTTTCAACTGCTACACAGGGTTAGAGGAGTAATGGGAGAGCCATACATAACATGGCCCATCCGCTATGACCCAAATGTGAAAAATAAATACCTGATCCAAAACCATCCCCACCACCTTCCCTGCCTTCTTTTCCCCTTCTGCATCTGTGCTTTCTGCTTTCAATCCAAGCTGACAAGCAGCTCTATGCTGACAGGTTCTTTTAGAGCCCTGTCAGCCTGGCTGGCCCGGGTAGTCTTTTTGACAAAGCAACAATTAGTAAGAAGTTTGATTATCAACTGTTGGAATGTCAGAGCAGTGAATTGCCAGATTTAGAATCTTTTGTAAAGGATTGAGGTGCTCTGTGAGAGCCATGCATAATGTATAAAATTATAGATGGGTAACAGTGAATTATGGGAATGTTTTTCACTGAGGGGTTCTGAGGGACATCACATAGACATTGAGAGCGAAGCTCGAGTTGTCTATTATGGCACTCAGAACCTCGAGGTAAAAAACACCCCCATAATTCACTTTTTACCCATCTATAATTTTATCATACATATGGCCATCAAAATCAACTGCCCCAATATTCAACTTCTACACAGGGGCAGAGGATAATGAGAGACCTTTACATAATGTAGGCTCTGTTAACCTCTTAACTGCTGGGCCTTCCCTAACCCCACTGCTGAGCCTTTTTTGGGCTATTTGGTTTAGTTGAGCACAATAACTTTTTTTCCACATAGGGTATCTACGCCAAATGTACATCTCTTTTTTCCCCAACTATTTGGGAATTGTGAAAGTATCCAGGGTTTGTGGATTCCTATTGGAGGGGTTGGAAAAAGTTGGCAAAATATAGCAGCATTTTGAGGTGTTTGGGAAATATAGCAGAAATGTGCTCTGGATAAAAATTTGGCCTTTTTTCTTAAAAATGGCAACAGCGAACGGATTGCTGTACTAGAGCTTTCAAAAATATGCACAGCCAGAAATAAAAAAATATGTTTTTAACACACTATTCGCATTTTCAAAGAGGTAGACACATTTTCCTCTTTTTTGCGCCCTTGACCTACTACCAGTTCGGGGTGATAATCAGTGTGAAACCCATGGGTGGTCCAGGAAGGCTATAGGCTTCCAGAAAGTACACAAAATTCTAAATTGATCAAGGGCTCATATATGTCGATACTACAAGTTGTTCCAAAAGAAACTGACTGTTGAAAAAAAGAAATATTGAAAATGAGTAGGAAAAATTTGCTATTTCATCTGTATATTTTTGTCATGATGGCCGATTTACACATGCAATATACTATTATGTCCGCTAGACATTTTTAGTTGTGGGGTTGTATAGGGTATGTAGGATCTCCAAGAACCCAAGATACCCACAGTCAACAACTGAGTTGCACTGTACAATGGTTTTTCACGGTCTGCCGAGTATAGGCCAATTTATACGTTAAATATGTAGAGTGAAACGTGGATATTAAGGAAACCTATGTATTTCTGAAATAAGCACAAGATATGGAGTTAAGAATCAATGGTTATTTGTAAATCTCTGAATTTGTCGGTACATGTAGTAGCGCATGATTTAGAGGGAATTTTTCAGAATGTCTTATTTTCTACACGCTGGCTTGTATTTAGAAGGCACAAATGCAGCAAAATCCAAATGGTAATTACATGTGTTCTACCATGTTATGCTCTCACATGTCTTCCAATAAAAATGGTACCTCACTTGTGTGGGCTAGCTGAGCACCCGCGACAGGAAATGGGCCAAAACACAACATGGATGCATCACAATTTTCCACTGAAAACGGACCCTTTTTTCCAATGTGGGCAATGTAAATTTTGAGCCCTCGCTAAGCCGGTACCTAGAGAAACCTAACAAACCTGCCCATTTTTTAAAACGAAACACCTGGGAAAATCCAAGTTTGGGTGACTAGCATGGCTCTCAAGGTTTTTTTTTACCCAGACTCTATTGCAAACCTCAACTTTGACTAAAAAACTGATTTTCTCACATTTCTGTAATAGAAAGTTCTATACTCTGTCATATCCTGAGTTCCAACATGTTGCCCAATAAGAACAGTACTCCACTTGTGTGAGTGGGTCAAGAGACTACGAAATAAAATGCCCAAAAGTGCTACATTGATAGAGAAGCAATAGGGGTAGCTGTGGTATTTGGGGCTGCACTGTGGTGCCACCCATGCAAATCTGGAAACCACAGACATTTTGGAAAACTAGACAACCATGGTATTAAGATTGGTGTGTCTTGCATGGATCTCATGAGGTTTTCTTTATCCACAATGCTCTAAAAACCTCAAATTCCCTGAAATCACTAATTTTCCTTACATTTCTGTGATGAAAAGTTTAGGAATCTACAGGGCATTGTGGGCTATAAAATGGTTTGGAATCCATTGAAGTGCACCACCCTGGACTCCTCTGAATGTTTAGTTTTCAGAACTGTCTGGGTCTGGAAGGTGAATACCCCGTCCAGCCCCCATGAGGGGCAGCAAGTCTGTTGGGCCTGGGGATGGGTGGAGCATGGGCCATGCCAAGGGGGACTACCCCCCAAAATATTTACATTAATTCAGTCCCTAGTGTCTAGTGGACTCTCTGCACCCCGGGGAGCAGATCTGGGGCAATTGTCTCCGCTCATTTTTTTTTTGGGGTGGGGGCATGGCCATGCCCAGGGTGGACAGCCCCACCACTATATTTCTTTAAAATAAAATCCTTAGTATCTACTGGGATTTCTCCCCCCCACCCCCCCCGGGCCAGAGCAGATTGGGGGTGATTCCTCTATTGCCCTCTGGGGGGGCAGAAATACTGCTGGCCCATTTAGTTGGAGTGGAGGCTTGGCCATGCCCATGGACGGCAGTCCCCACCTCTTTATTTAAAAAGAAAATATTCTCTCTGGAGTCTAGTGGGCTTTCTATCCACTGGGGAGGCACATCGGGGGTGATTACACCTATGGTCCCAGGGACCAGAGAAAGACTGATGCCCCATTTAAATGCAATGGGAGCATGACCATGCCTATGATGTGCAGCCCCCACCCCTATATTTAAAAAAATAAATCCTTTCCCTGGTATCTAGTGGGCTTTCTGCCCCCCTGTGGGGCAGATTGGGTTCAACTACCACCACCCGGGAGGGAGAAATACTGAGACCCCACTTAAATGGGTTGGGGGCATGGCCATGCCCATAGTGGGAAGCTACAACCCCTACATTTAAAAGAAATCCTTTCCCTATTGTCTAGTGGACTTTCTGCCCACCCCCAGGGGGCAGATCGGAGGTAATTACCCCATCTGCCTCCTCTGGTGGGGCAGAAAGACTGACGCCCATCACATTTGGTGGGGGCATGACCATGCCCATGGGTTCCAGTCCCTACCCCTATATATAAAAAAAAAACAATTGCTTTCCCTGGTGTCTAGTGGGCTTTCTATATCCTCAGGGGAGACAACTTGGGGTAAATGATCCCATAGTCCCCCAGAGGGGAAAAAAAGACTGATTTCCCATTAAAAGGGGTTGGAGGCATTGCTATGCCCCCTATATTTAAAAAAATCATCCTTTTCCTGGCTTCTAATGGGCTTTCTGAACTTCCTCCCCCAAAGGGGCAGATTAGGGAATTACCCCATCGGCTCCCTGCCAGGCAGAAAGGCGGATGGCCCATTTAAAAGGGGTGGGGGACAGATCAGGTTAAGTATCCATCCACCCCCAGATTGTCAGAAAGACTGCTGTAGTTAAATATTCTTGGGGGAGCAAAAGCCCTTGTCTAAGGGGACCCCCGCTATCCTTGGAACCTAGATCCCTGGTTGGAGAACACTGTACTGTGGTAAATGCCAAACAGGGATCCACTGGGAAGATGTATTATTAAGAAGGGGAGATTCTCTCCTTTCCAGCGATACCCCTCCCACCTCAATCAGTGGTTGTGGGGCTGAGATATGCATAAAGCAAGGAAATATGCAGTTCCTTTTGTGAGTCGCAGGTAGTTATGTATGTTTTTGAGAGCACATATGTGGAAGTGCTCTCAGATAGCAGGAGAAAATTGCCTCCTTTCGGAAAAAGACCCTCAAACAGGAGTTCAAATTTAAAACCGGAGTTAGTAGTCCACCACCCGGGCTGGCAGAGCGAGGAGTAGGATGACTGCTGTTCCGGTGGACACTGAAATGACACTACACCTTTAGTGTCTACACCTGCCAGTACACGTTGCCGTTCATAACCAACCCGAATATGGCTATGTTATAGATCTACAGGTACCACTTTTTACGGTGCTCTATGGGTGGTCTTACCTTCTCTTCACGTAGCTCAGACCACTACCAGAAAGTGTAGGTAGATCTCACATTGGTCCAGAGGAATTGCCATCAAATTGATTATAGGGAAGAAACATGTTGACCCAAAACATGCATATAATACCGCAACCTTAGAGCGGGCGTACGCACCTATTTTCTTTTAATCAGTATACTGCCATGTTTCATTATAATTATCTTGAGTGGAACACTAACTCCTGTTTTAAATCTCACACCCCTTTACATCACTACACCTGCACTAAGGAAGGGCCCTCACATGCACTACACCCTACGGCAAAAAGGAATTAAGATCTCCGCCAAGAAGGCCCCATCACGGGTGCCGATCAGGTATTGCAGCGCCCACCCTGTAAGGAGCAGACCTGGTGATGAAGCATGACACCTAGTTGGCTGGGTGTGTGAGGGTCTTTTTCCAAAAGGAGGACATTTTCTCATGCTGTCTGAGTGCACTTCCACATATGTGCTCTCAAAAACATATATAACTACCTGCGACTCACAATAGGAACTTCATACCTCCTTGCTTTATACTTAAGTCACAGGCCTGTATGCTGGACCTAGAACAAAAGGCCCTAAGTTCCCACTTTTTTTAAATACATGGGCTGAGATATGCCCCCGAGCACTGATGCAGTGAATGTAAAATGAGCCCTTTTGACTTGTTTTTATTTCACTATACTGTAATGCCGTCAGCACGCCTTGCGCACTGATTGTCACAACAGTAAAGTTGAGAAAAGCACTCAGACTACTCAGAAAGCTCTTTCAGAGAAGCCTGAGCTTAAAATGAAATAAAGGTTTCCCTCTGGTGCAGCACACCAGAGGGGTCTTTATTTACCTCCCCAGTGTCAGCCAATGATGACACCCGCCCTCGAGAGGTATTGGGTTAAGTATCCCTGTCCCAAAGGTAAATAAAAAATAAAAATACCTTACCAGCCATCCTTGACCAACCCTACCCTTCCCCTCATTCCTTCCCACTCCTTTAGCTGTGCTTTATGCTTTCATTCAAAGCAGACACGCAGAGCTTTTCTGACAGGCTCACAGAGGGCCCTGTCAGCCTGGCACAGTATGTAGCCCCAATACCTAAACGTTTTTGGAAACAAACCACAAACTTTGACCAAAGCTATCAAGTACATACCTTTATAGATTTTCCTCACCCCAAGAAGTTTAACAGGGAAGGTAGATATCCCTCCTTCTAACTGGTTCACCTGATCAAGTCAGAAAATGTATTGTCTCTGGATGTTTGCATGACTTTTCTCAAAATATGACATTTCTATTCTCCCTTGATCACACATTGAATTAAACAAGTGGTGTTTGTATTGCATTGTGTAGTAAAATTAATTCTTAGGATGTGAGAGGGAGAGGTCACACTCTTCAAATGAACTGTGATTGAGCTTCCAGACCAAAGGAATCATCCATGAAAGAAAAACTGGTTTCTGTGAAAAATCCCTGGTTGACTATTTGCTGTTTGGTTCCAGCAGCATTTCTTTACTTAGTGATATGCATGTGTTACATGAACGACAACTAACCATACGCACAGTATAGTAAAGCATTATAGAAAATGAAAAGAAAACCTGACATGCGGATTAAAAGTTATAACAAAAAATGAATTGTAGGTTTATTGGTAGTAGTCGGCTTTAAACAAACAATTAAAAAATGTTTTGGGCTGACATGGACACAAGGAGGTAGGCTCATTGCAGTCACACCACCTTCCCTTGCATCAGGTAAAGGGTTCACAAGGGCAGATGAAAAATGCCGAAATGCAACTGATCCACTTTATCCTACGGGGGCAACAGCATTCCTTTACCGGGTCTTTGTCCTCCGCTCATTCACAGGATAGATGTTCCACAGGAGCAAGCAAGCATCATAATAGCACTAGTTTGTATATTTTGAGGAGGGCTGGGGGCTTGATTGTAAAGTACTTTTCCACCATTTCTTGTGTTTTTTTTGTTAATTTTCCCAAATAGCCCCTGCCTGCCAGAAGGTCTCATAGGCGCACACCAGCAATACTGTTTTAAAGAATGATTCCAATTTCCCCTGCACCCCCTGCCTGCCACAGGTGTCCCATAGACCATCGGCACACACCAGCACTAATGTTTTAGGAATTATTCAATTTTCCCCTGCACCACATGCCTCCTATAGGTGTCTCCTAGCAGGCCCCTGAAATATTTTTTTACAAATGATTCCTTTTTCCTCTGCACCCATTCTGCCATAGTTGTGTCATGGACTATAGCTATAGGAACACACTAGCACTAATTTGGTGATCTGAACATGGATTGGACCCCAGCGGATTCCCAAACCTACCACAAGAGACAAGGGAAATCGAAAGCTTCTGAAAGTCTTATATTTGTGGAAAGTGACTGTGATGATGAGCTGGCGATGGTCAGTATGGATGGCGGCTTAGTGGACACCGAGTTAACCCCTCCTATTCAACCTGTTCAGATGGATGTGATTCCACCACAACCACCAGCTTCCAAATTTGTAAGACCCTCACTGAGACCTGCTTACACTACTACCACAGTTGAAGTACACCCTACAGAGAGGCAAATGACACCCCCAATAACCTCCAGTTCTTCAGACATTGGCAGAGGCACACTAAAATAATATCCCCCCCAGTTTGGGACTTCTTTATGACTAGCAAGCAGGAGGATAAACATTGCAATATTCTCAACTTTCTACATGAGTGTTCATCAAGGTAAACCAGGCTTGCACTACAGTACTAGTGGCCAAACGTCCCATCTGAAAAAACATTCCCCGATGCAGTGGTAGGATTACCTTTAAAAGATAACTGGTAGTGGTGGTGATGATAGAGTAAAAGCAGCTCCGTTCTCTGTGATAGCAGAAAAAGGTGGTCATGAGGAAGAAGAAGATGATGGCATTACACAAAGCAGCCCGTTCCTCTCTAGTGTGCCAGCATCACCTGAATCAGCAACCTCCAAATGGCAAAAGGCTCAGATGGAGACACTGCTGCATACAGTGATTACTGCAGGACGCACATTGAGTCTACCACCTGCTGCTTCTGTCTGGAAGTTTCCTGTACCAGTGGCTTCACAAAAGAAAACAGTTCAAGCTACTAATATTGGCATGTTTCGGCAGGGGGCCCTATGAAAGCACCCACCCAATAACACAATGGTATATTGGGAAGCTGGCTAGCATGTTAGTGCTGGACCTCCTCCATTTTTTCTTTTGTGGAAGGAGTTGGGTTTTCAGAATTTGTGACAGTCATCTACTCCAAAATGAAAGGTCCCCAGCCAGATCTATTTTGCCAGAGTTGCTATTCCAGTGCTCTATCATTGTGTGCTGCAATTGGTTGGCCAAGCTATACAGTAGAGTGCTGTTCAGACTATTCACCTGACATGTGGACCAGTTATCATGCAACTGATAACATTGTATCACTGAAGACTGGATCTCTATGGTGGGGGTTAAGTAACAGCTATCTGCAGGTCTCAGCACTGAAGAAAGTTTTAAGAACATTCGGTGGTATGCAACAGTAGTGATGTTTGCCAGGTAGAAATCACATACAGCTGTACACAGCTTGAAAGAGTTGAACAGCAAGGTGTTTGAATTGCTTCGAGTCAGAGGTCTGAGAATTTGTTTGTTGCCATTGACAAAGCAGTAATATAGTCAAGGCTATGTCAAATGGTGGATATTTCAGGGTCATGTGTTTGGCGCATTGCACCAAACTGATTGTGCAGGACTTTCTCAAAAAAGAATACATAGCAACATACTGGTTACCTGCTGAAGAATCTGCACTCATTCCAGTAATTCTTTTAAAGCCCATAAACAGTTAAGAATCATTTAGCATGCTGAGACAGTACTGGTTAAAGCCCTCATACAGGAGGCGCCATGACCTTGGTACTCGAACTATGACTCGCTAAAACGCCTATTGGAGCAGTTGTTGGAAAATTGCTTTTTTTGCAGGGCACCTCCAAATGTTTTGCCTTCCTCCTCAAACATTTTGCTGAATTCGTTTTTGCTAGTCTTAGGACTTTGAACACATTACCACTGTTAACCAGTGCTGAAGTGCATGTGCTTGCTCCTCAAAACATGGTAATATTGGCTTATATACAAGTGGCATATTTAATTTACTGGTAGGTACCTAGTAAAGTGGTTCTATTAGTGCCTAGGACCTGTAAAGTAAATGCTAGTAGAGAGCCTTCAGCACTGCTTGTGCCACCCACTTAAGTAGCCCTTTAACCATGTTTCAGGCCTGCCATTGCAGAGTCTGTGTGTGCAGTTTAAACTGCTATTTTGACCTGGTAAAACAAACCTTTTGCCAGGCCCAAACCTTCCTTTTTAATAGATATGTCACCCCTAAGGTAGACCCTGGCCAACGCAGTGAGCAGGGTGTAATATATGTAATTGACAGGATATGTACTTTTAAGTATCACATATCCTGGTGGGGGAAACCCTCATTTTATAAGAGCAATTTCCAATTGGAAAGTGTGGATACTCTGTCAGGAAGCAGGAGTACTGTGTTGCTGAGAGGACAGTCACTCTGTTGAACTTCTGCTTTGCTGTGTTGATCTGCTGCCCTCGTGCCTGGTTGTGAAGGATTGGACCTGCCTTTCCTGAACCAAGAACGTAGAGTGACTCCAAAGGCTAGACGGTTAGCCTTCAAATCTGAAGCCTCAGAGACATAAGAGGCTTCCAACTAAGCATGGGCGAATTTTACGAATTCGCAATCCGCATAATTCGCGAATTCGTGCGAATTTACAGATTTTTTTATTTTTGCCTGTTCGCGGGGTGCTCTGCGTGTTTGCGCGTGTTCGCGAGGCGCTTTGCGTTTTGGCGGGTTTTTTTTTTGCCTGGTTAATCACTGCCACCCTCTCGTTTTTTTATGCCCATCTGCCCTCTGTACCACTCATTTCTGTGCCCTTCTGCTCTCTGCCCCACTCATTTTTTGTTGTCCCCTTCTGCCCTCTGTCCCACTTTTGTGCCCTTCTGTCCTCAGCCCCACTTAGAATGGCGCCAGCAAGCTGCCAGCGCCATTCTAAAATAGCTACAAATAGCTTCAACAGGAAGCACTAATAGATAAAGTAAAGCAGGTGCTCGAGTTGAAGGTCAAATTAAGTTACACAATCATTAATCACCCCAAGTTTGGGGTGATTAATGATTGTGTAACTGAATTTGAGCAGCACCTGCTTTACTTTATCTATTAGAGCTTCCTGTTGAAGCTGACTTTTGTAACTATTTTAGAATGGCTCTGGCAGCTTGCCGGCACCATTCTGAAAGAGTTACAAAAGTCTGAACTTTTGACCCAATCCAATCCGCACGCGGATTTTGCGGGAAATTTGCGAATCTCGCGGACTGCAAATTTACCAAAAATCCGCAAAATCCGCGAGCGGAACGGATTTTCTGCCCTTGCTTACTTCCAAACCCTGCACCTGGAATCTGCCATCTGTATGTCTATCCTGCCAAGTAGTGCCACCTCTGTCCTGGACATTGGAAGTGGGCCTAAGGTGCTTGCAGGCGGAACCAACACATTTTCTATGCTGAGCAACGCATCCCCGATCAGAACCAATGCATCTCCTTGGTTGAGCGGTGCATCCCCGAGCAGAACTGGCTCATTGTTATTTCTGCATGGATTATACCTGTCGCAAAAGACTTGCATAGACGCAGCCTCCCACATCTTTGGACTGACACATTACCTGTAGAACTGCCACTGTCCGATGCTTTTCCCAATGCCAGCTACTCATATCCCTTGTCGATCGGAGCCTTGATGACGACAAGGAAATTCTGCATCACATCTTCCACACTCATCAGAACTGGTGCATCGCCTATGTTGCATCTCGTATCCTTGACACTAGATTTCACATTGCAAGCCCTGTCAACAGGATCCTCAGCATTAACGCAACATGAACTCGCACCTCAGCTTTGTCGCTTCTCAGAACCTAGGCATCAACTCGGCTGCACAGCAATTATTTGGCTCAGATCAATGGAAAGCTCCGCAACCAGGATGTAATGTACTGTGTTTAGCTGGCCTAATTGGGTCCCTGTAGCGGACACGTTCTTCATCACAGTCGACCTCAACTTGTGACTTTGTTCTGGTCTGGCGCAACTAGTTATCCCCAATTGTGTATTGTGTTTTTGGAGCAATTTTTCACTATAAACTTTACACTTCATAAACTCCAGTTCTACCAATTGGATTTTGGTCTTGTTTCATTTATTGAACTGAGTTCCATGTTTTCAAAACTGTGATGGAATAATTTTGTGTAGCGTTTTCATTGTTTTACTGTTTACAGTATTGCACATATACTTTAAACACTGCCTCTAAATAAAGCCTGACAGCTCTTTGCTAAGCTACCAGAGGGTGCGCACAGGTGAATTTAGGGTTTGACTGCCTTGTACTCGAACTAGGATTGTGGTTGCTGTTTGACCATGGCCCATACCCCAGTCAACCAGTAACCCAATTTCTAACAGTAGTACAGATGGGTCATCTTCAAAGATGCTGGATGCAACCTGCATGATGATTGAAGTGGGCAAATGGGAGCTCGTCAAGTGCCTGACAAAAAAGATACCTTCTTTTGAGCTTTTTATATGGGAAGTCAGAAAGCAGAACAATATAATGAGCCATGCAATCCGGTTGTTGCATCTGCTACAGGACCAGTTGAAAAATCTGTTGCAAAGGTTCACCCGTGTAAATGAAGAAGTGTTTCACCCGTGTAAATGAAGAAGTGTATCAGTTGATTGAGAGCTTAATTCTTCGCTTGGTTGTTAATTGAAGGCTGCAAAGAGTAATCATGTCCTCCAAAGAGTACATATGTACCACAATACTTGATCCATGGTATAAGAAATGCTGGTCACTGTCATTCCTTTTTCAGAAGGAATGTTTCATTTCATAAGACTTAGATTGTCAATAAAGTGAGAGACCTGAAAGAAGAATGTCTGAAAATTAGAGACCTGGGTTGAAGTTCTGATGTGCAGCCTTCAACTTCCAGAGAGGGCAATACTGTTGTCTCACAGACAATGCCATCTTCACCAGCAACACTAGCAACACCAGCAACAGAAGAATAAGGCAATACGTCTGCAATGGCTTGGTTTCAAGTGGCAGGGCTTAAGTCAAGTACAGAGTCAGAGGCAACAGACATAGAGGAAGTGTCAGCACAAATTACCATTTAGAGGATAGTCTAATAATACTTGGATGACCCAAATGAGGTCTATCTGCATTAAAACCCATTGGTCAATTGGTATGGGAGATGCAACAATGGCCAGTGCTCAAAAGGCTGTCAATATAGTGTCTGGTATGTCCGATAGCCAGGGTGCCTTCGGACCGTGTGTTCAGTGCAGCTGGTGCAGTTGTCACAATCAGAAGGACCAGTCTCTCACCTTAACACATGTTAAGATTGACAATGATTAAAATGAATAAACATTTAATAGCACAATGTTAAACTTTTCCTGAAACAGTACTAGAGGAGTATGAGGCAAACTGATCAGACTCAAGTTTGAGGACAAACACTACTTCCCTCACTAAGTAGCCCACAACAGAACTTGCATGTGTTGTCAAACTGCTTTAAAAAAAGAGAGAGAAGAACATTTACATATTTGGTGTCCGGTTTACGCTGCCTTATTTAGTCATACGTATGGGATGGACTAGTGTCCACACAATAAGTCTCCATTTGCTTAAAGGACATGAAAACAATTCATCCCATCCTCATCTTTCTTTCATTCTCTAGCTAGGCTGCCAGTAAAGATAATTATTTATACAAGATTGCCCTTGAGTGTATCACTTCAATAGGAAAGGAGTTACAATAGACAATGTGCTCCACACTTGGAACAGGTAACTATTGTACCAATGACAGATATATTACATGATTAATGATTCATGTGGTAGATGGGAATGTGTTGTAAAACATTTTTAAACTTGATTTGTAATGTTTGGGGACCAGGGGATGGACCTGCCTGAATGCTTGCCTTCCTTTAATATTCACTATAATTAGTTACATGGTCTACTGAGTGGGTGGCACAATCGGTACTGCAGACCAACTAGTAGCATTTAATTTACAGGCCCTGGGCAGATATAATACACTCTACTAGGGACTTTTAAGTAAATGAAATATACTAATTGTGAGTGAGTTTATGTTACCATGTTTTGAGTACAGAAGATATGCACTTTAGCACTGGTTAGCCGTGGTAATATGCTCAGAATCCTCAAGTCAGCCACAATGAAGTCAGCAAAACAGGAGGTAAGGAGACAAAAAGTCTGGGGAAACCATGTAGAGGATGCCAGGTCTAACCCATTCCAATCCATTGTTTTTACTCACTGTGCCACTCTAGACAGAGGCCAGCCTCATGCAAACCATTGCTGACCCTGCTACTTACTAGAACAGTTCATCCCAAACTGCCATTTGAGACAACCTCTAGTAGGGAATACCAGCAATTCCAAACTGGTTATGGTCTTATTAAGGCTCATAAAGGAGGTATAGCTTGAATTCTAGGGCACAGTGAGCAAATTACTGACGTCTGGGAATTCCCTCGGCCTCTTAGATCGGGCACACAGAATGTGGTGGGAGAAATTAATTAATTAATCTCACTTATTTGTCATTGTTCCGGCCACATTCAAGTCCATAATTTTTCACCCACTGTGTTTCTCTAGACAAAAATCATCCATATGCAAATAACCCTTGGTCAGCCTTCCTCAGTTTGGGTTGCAACTATCCAGCCCAATTTGCCATGACAGCTTCCCTCCAGAAGGGAATCCAAGCAACTTCAACCCTGTGTTGTTATGTTATGTTACTGCATTTTATAGAGCACACTTTCACAAGACGGTCTGGTCTCCGGCACAAAGTAACTGAATCAGCATGGCTAAAGATATTTATTGATAGACTTGCTTCAAGAGCCAAGTCTTCAACAGTTGTCTAAATTTTGTATAATTAGGGATATTCCTAAATTCCAGAGGCAGCGAGTTCCAAGCTCGGGGAGCAGTGACTGAAAACTTACTAACGCCTGTCCTATTCATCTTAATTTGAGGAATAGCTGGGTAGTGTATATGACTGGATCTCAGCTGTCTAGTAGGGTAATATTTAGTGAACGGAAATTTGATGAAGGCTGGACTATCCATGTGCAAGGCCTCGAAGATGGTACAGCATCCTTTGAGTATGGATCTCAGTCCGACAGGGAGACAAAGGAGATCTTTAGTCACCTGAAAGATGTGACATTGTTTGGGAAGTTTGTAAATCAGCTGAGCAGCCTGATTTGGAAACAGCTGAAGACTGTGCATGAGGTATTTAGAGAGACTCAGGTAGAGAGAATTGGCACAGTCAATTCTTGACATGACTAAAGCCCTTGTAACTCGAACCAAGGCATCAGTGGTGAGAAATGTCTTTATAGTCTAAATGCGTGAAGTTGAAAGAAGCTAGAGGAGGTTACTGCTCCAGTCTGCTGCTTTAGTTATAGCTCCTCATTAATGATATAGCTGAGGCTTTTTACCGATTTACTGGAAGAGGAGGGGGAGCCCATCTCATTGGGCCAATGGGAAGGGTTCCAGAGGTCCAGCCTTATTTCGGTGATTACTATCTCTGTTTTATAAGAGTTAACCTTCAGATGGTTGCTGTTCATCCAACCGCGGATAAACAGCAAGGTTTCTTTAAAATGCAATCTGGATTTAGTGCTGTCATTGATTGTGAAAAGTAGTTGCATGTCATCAACATAATTAAAGATATTTAATGAAAGAGTTATTCAAAGGGCAGATTAGGAGATTAAAAAGATGAGGAGAGAGGGAGGAGCTTGCGGCACACCAGAATTCAATCGGTCCTCTGGAGAGTTAAAAGGGGAAAGTCTAACTGATTTAGATCTGTATCTAAGGAATGAAACAATCCAGTTGAGAGCTGCATCCTGCAAACCCGCGGCCCTGACATGTTGAGACAAGAGGGTGTGGTTGACCATGCAAAGGCTGCCGACAGATTGAGGAGAACTAGGGCTTCAGTATTGCCACTATCCATTTCCTTTCGCATGTCATCCACTACCGAGAGGATCACTGATTCAATGGAGTCCATGGAGTGCACACTTGGCAGGGGTCGAGAACGACTGAGGCCTCAATGAATGAACAGAGATGACAGACTACGTGTGCCTCCAGTAATTTTGCCAGATAGGGGAGGAGGGAAATAGGCCACTAAATGTTTATATTAAGGGGGTTCTCACCTGCTTTCTTTTGTAAGGTGACTATGACCGCCTTTTGAAGAAAGTAGGGACTATGCCTGTATTAATAGACTTATTGGAAAATGATAATACCAAATCTGGGAATTGGATGAATACTACTTTTAGGATGTTTGGGGGACAAGTGTCATTAGATGACCCTGATTTGACTTTTTAGGTGTCTCTTACTTATCAGACCTTATAAAAATAGAGCTCGTTCTGCTATGGCATTGGAACGGAATGCCACCAAAAATTACTTTTAATCAGGATATTTTAAATGATAGTTTTAGACTTAAACAGGCAACCACCATACCGAGGATAAAGTATGTCAAAATGTTATGAATGACATTGGCCACCCTGATTTTTATATATAATGCCAAGCACAATGATTGTTGTAACAAGAAAGGCTCTTAAGGAAAAGTGTATGTCAATACAGGTCAGATTATCTGCAGAAATTTTGAAGCCAATAGTAATGGCAAATCAGATTATTTTAACATCCTACAGTATCCAGTCTTATCTTACAATTGTCCACAGTGGATATGATAGATTGCTGTTGACCAGATTTTGATTAGAAATCCTACACAGACTAAAATGTTTTCCTGCAATGAAGGACTGGTCAAGAGTTATGAGTAAATGTCCATGTGAGGATGTTTTTGAATAGTCAACACTGCATGTTGTTTTATTCTGCAAATATTATTCTGTGCAAAGAAAGACATGGGTCCTACCAATTTTAAAGTCACTGGGTTTCAGGCAAAGCCGCCCTGCATTTATAAACCTATAATTTTTAGGAAATTAATATTTTACAAGGTACCTATTACTGTTTTTAAAAAGTGAATTAAAGTGCAGAACAACTATTTTAATGTGAATATAAATATAACTATGAATTCAATTGAATTGAATTTAACTGTATAGGCCCTAGACATGATGCTTCTTTTTTAATATTATACACTCATGATGCATTATACTGTCTGCTTTCATGGTTATCTAAGAAAAAATCGAATAAAGGCAGTTTTGTTTTGATTTTGATTTGATTTGACTTTTTGTCAGTAGGTTAGCTAGGCCCTGATTTGGTAATTATAGCATTTTTCTGTCACAAGTTAGAAAACAAGTGTTTTAATTCATGTTTAACATGTTAAGTTACTTTTGAAGGAAACATTCATATTATGATGCCTATGTTTTATTTTTAGTTACAAGTTGGAACCCGTTCCCTTCACTCTCCCACTCAATAACTACACCTTCTACACATAGAGTTGCTTTATTGAAGTATCAGATGTGATAAATCTATGCCAAAACAAATGTCTTTTTAAACCAGAGCACTTCAGATCGGCCATCTGTAGGGCTCAATAGTCACTGCAGAGGTTCAAAACATCAGATATCCAGAGCAGATAAATCTGAAGGACACAGAAATATATAGACTTCCGAACAGCACACTTCTGTAATTACTAACCTCATGGATGCTTGGAATGTGGGATGCAGGGTCATCTGAAATTTGAATGACACATTGCTTTGGAAGTACAAAAACTGAAGCCTAAAGATGTGATCATCTGGTGGAGTTACTGAGTATTATGCTTGTTTTGTTGTATGTGACTACAAGGGCGTTTCCAATGCTTTTACCTCCTGCAACTCTTTCCTCTCCTTAAAAGCCTGACAGCACAGATTCTCAGAAACCAAAACACACTTTTAGGCATCTCACCACCCCAGAATATGTGACATTAACAGAAGTAGATGCTTAACTTTCCCTCAAAATGTAACTGTTTGTATTGGACCTGTGAATGAATTTTCAAACTTCTCTTAGCTTTTTTTGTAAAGGAGAATTCCACAAGTTTTTATTGTCCGCTTTTAACAAAAGCTATTCCTCCTCCCTCCAACAATTGGCCCTCCCTCTTTCTCCTGATGGAGCTGGCAGTCCTGTGCATAATCCAAACTTTTCATGCTATAACAAATTCCTTTAAGATCCTCACCAATCAACAATATGATCTAGCAGAAAATTATAGTTGGAATTGTGGCCCATTGTGTATTGCTGGAATGGATCTCATTTGTTGCTACGTGCCTGTATGTTCTCTGTTTTCACTGAAACCCTTCCATTTCTATTAATCACTGATTCAGTTGCATGAGCAGTATAGCCGGCTCCTTGATATGGAGGTTTGGACCATACGGGGCCGGTGCCAAGTGGTAAGATAAATAAAGAGGCCACTCCTATTACTTGAAAGTTGTATTAAGAATTCATTGCACATGGCTGTCATGCTACTTCCTATTATGTTTTAATACAGGACGTTTTTGTAAATTTTCAATGCCTCTAATCCCTTTTCACATGACTGGGTGTATACCCGGTGCTTCACATGGGATTTGTTATGCTGCTTAATTGGTTCTCTGGTGAGATGGGGCTCAGTTCCCTTATGCCATTCATTTGATTTCTCCAACTCGTCCTTAGCCAGAATAGGCTCCAGCCATGCTTTTAGCGGCACTTCTATCTACAAACCATTAACATGCTTCTGCCTGCACACCTAAAGGTGGGAGTTTACAATGCCTCCTTCATTTCTTGTGCCTCCTGCACTGCCTGGTATTACATTTTAAATTAATCAGTGTGATGTGTTGCACTGCTTGGTCTGTCGTTTGGTCTGCCCTTGGTCTTTCGGGCCCATTTTCTAACCATGGTCTCCATGACTGGTTTCTCTCATATTGAGTCATGCAGTGCAATGTGCTAGGCTCCTTTCTGTTCTTTTTCCATTCCATCTATTTTATATGTTAGTTATATTTGTTATTATCTCCTCTCCCTCACTTGGTTGAGCCTCTGTCTGACTCTGAAAGGATCAGTGTGATATCTTGCTCTGTCTGGTTCGTTCTGCACATGGAATCCTGTGTACTTGTTCTGGACTCCATGCAGAATGTAGAGTTTTTAAATTAGACAGTTTGTGACAAAACTGTGCAGTCAACAGCTTGTAGATTGATCTCTTGAATAAATTACTAATTTCTCTGACCTGCTCTCTGGTATTGGTGAATTGTGACATAATTTGTGGTGATGAGAGAGCTGCTGACAGGGACCCACGATGGAGATATACCTGGGAGCTGTCCGGTAGCCTCTATACTACTATTTGGATTTTGAATGTTTAAATTTGAAGGCGCTGTAGCATACTGGTATCTTCTTGTCTCGATATTTCACCAGAGCACATGTGGCCTTTGTATGAGGCGAAAGAGGCATTTTGAGGCATATGGCCTTTATACGTCACATCAGGAGTGTTGGACCCTATTTGCATAATTTCGCAATGCAGAAAGGAACACATCAATATGCAAGGTAATGGACTAAGGCATGACTGCTAGGGTATTTTGTCTTTAATTCTTCAAGGCATCAGTGGAACACATTGCTAGGACACAGCGCGTTAGGTTAAAGGCTTTGTGCAGCACATTGTGTGCAGCGCATGATCAATACGCATTTGATCGAAAGACCTTTCTTTCAAAATACAGTCCTCTCTGGCTGTCTACTTCATCGGTGTATCACGAAAGTGCATGAACAAGACACCACCAACTGAGTACTGTTCATATCCAATCTGGATGGCAGCGACGATATCGGGAGACTGCTTTTAATGTTTTTATGTTGATGATCTCGATCTTATTGATGACATCCTACTAACGCCTATGGCACCTTAGTTGTTTTTGTTTTCATATTTGCCAGTCAAAAACACTTTAAGCATTGATTCCAGAAGTAATAAATACTTCATTCATTTGAGTGTGATACTTAAGCATCTACCTGAAGAGGATGTAGTAGAAGGTGAAGAAGTAGATACATTTCAAGCAAGGGTAAGGAAGTTGTAGACTAGGTTTGATGTTCAGCCTAGTTTAGTGGTATTGAGGCACACAATTTTAGAAGAGTGCAAAACTGTGGTGACAATGTAGATATGCACAGTACTGCATTGAGAAGGTTAGTCTCTGGCTGTCAATTCGAAAACATTTCAGATCTGCTAGTCAGAGATCAATTCATCATTCACTGCAGTGATATGTCAATTAGACAGAAATTACTATCTATAGAAAATCCATCATTAGCGACTATCAAGACAACCAAGCGTATAGAAACCTTTCAGTTGTCAGCTAGAGAATTGGATTCCAAAAATTCAGGGATTGTTGTTGCTGTCAAAGGAACTTTTATGAAGAATTCTAAGGATGAGAAAACATTGGAACAATCTATATCATTGTTTTCTGAAAGTAATATTTGTTTTTGCTGTAGATACCACACACACACAAGAGGAGAAAAACAATGTACGGCAAGATCAGCTGTAGAATATGCAAGGTCACTTTACAAAGGTGTGCTAGGCTTCCAACAACCAGTCTGATGTGTCACTGTTGAAAATTCACAAGATGAAGAGGAAACTACAGAGAAAGATTTAAGAGGCAAAGGGCTAGATGGAGGTAATTCCCAAATACCGATTCCTTAATAGCGATTTTTACCAAATTGTTATTAAGGAATTGGTATTTCCGATGTAGGAAAAAAATAGGTAAAAAATAGCGATTCGGTAAAAATCGCAAAAAAATAGCGATTTCACACAAATCAGTAAATAAATTACCAAAACCCCATTACTGAATCGGTATTACCGATTCTGTAATACCAAATCCGTAAATAGGGATTCGGTAATTCAAAAATTCTGTATTTGTCAAATCAGCCAATCCTGAGCATCCACATGACCTCCCAACCAGGAAGTGGCCACACCCAAGCAGGTGCACTGAATCTGTAGCTGTTTGGAGAGACAGGGAGCAGGAGCAACAGCAGAGGAGCTGCACAGCCAACACCCAGCTAAGACAGAGGAACTGCACCAATGCCACACCTGAGAAAGGGAAGGATGCTGCCGGAAGGAAAAGGAAGCACAAGTTTAATGGGAGGGGTTGGAGGTCCTCATTGAGTAAGTTGTCAAAGACCATGACCAGCTCTTTGGCAAGAGATCACTGAACATCCCTAAGTCCCAGAAAAGGAGCATTTGGATGGTAATCCAGGAGAAGATAAACGCGATTGGGGTTACACATCCCACAACTGAGGACTTAAAAAAGCGATGGTATGACCTGAGGGCACGTGCGAAGGAAAGGATGGCTGAGCAGCAAAAACAAGCGGGAAGACAGGTGGGGGAAGCTCCACAGCACCTGCTCCTACTGCCCTAGACCAACTTGTAGAGTCCACCCTCCAGCCAGAGAACATCAGTGGCATTGGGGACGTGGATAGCTCTGCAACAGCATCCACAAGACAAGGTAAGATGCATGCACAACATGCTGTCTCCCCTCCCTAACCCCAATCCTCCTGCAACTTTCCCACTCCAGACCATGTTTTATGTAAGATCAGCAATGCATCATGGGAAATGTAGTCCCTATCAATTGGTAGCAAATCAGCCAGTTCCCAATAAGCATAGGCAAGCCACACACATCAATAGATGAGATAGCGGAGGACAGACATCTAGAATGTCAGTTGTGAAATTTATTTGCACACAGTTGCTTCCAGAAAAGTGAGTAATAGTACATTCTGTATCCACAAGCGGAACAGCGCCACAGGCTGCAGAGGGGGAGCCTGGCAATGCCTCGAGGGAGGAAAACAGAAGTGAGAAGGAAGTCATGTCACCACCAGACATTACACCAACATCCCCACCACCACCACCACCATGGTCAAAGAGGTACACAGTGGCTCCACTCCAGGAGATAGATGCCACAGAGGAGGACAGGCAGGAAGCCCAACAAACTACACCAGGCGAAGACACACAGCCATCTGGGGCACAGTCCCCCATGGTGGAAAGCATCACAGGTGCCCATAGACAGCGGCAGAGGTCACAGAGTCCTGATGCTGAAGGATCCAGTGTCTTCCCTGGAATGGAGGGGCAAATACTCAAAGTCCAGCGCCTGCAGGGGAAGACAATGAGGGCCATTCAAAGACAGATGATGGCTAACAACAGGAAAGTGGACGACATGAAGGAGTCCATCTACTGACTCAACAATACTGTGGCAGAGGGAATGAAGGGGTATCGGAGGTAGTGAGGCAGTTATGAGGCAGAATGGATGGGGAGCGCACTGCAAGGCAGAGAGACAGGCAGGTACTTGGAGGCTTCACCAAGTCTGTGAGCAGGCTGTGCAATGCCAAGCAGAGGAGGCCTGGGTAGAGCCCCGCCCCGGTACTGACGATAGGAGCACCCGGAAAGAGTGAGAAGCGATTGAAGGAGGCCGTGGGAGGAGTTCACTCTCCCTGTGGGCGTGTGGGGAAGTAGCGTGGAGGCGCCGGAAGAAGCTGTGACTAAAGCGCGTCCTGCCTCCGGTGTGGAACCTGCCTCCAGGAGCCTGCCTTTACTGATTTGGGCCATAACTAATATTTGAGTCCCCCGAGAGGAAAGCCTTTACTCCTCAGACTGCCGGCATTGGCCGGATCGGCTGATAGAACGCCTAATCCAGACGTAGGCAGAGCTTTGGGCTGGGGGCAAGGTACGTCTCACAGATTCCTCTGCTGGGCCTGGTGGTTATCTGGACTTCCTTCCCCATAAAAGAAGAATGAATGGTGGGGCTGGGAAGCTGTAATCAGCGGAACCACTCGGGGAGATTTATTTTTCTTTATAAGAGTCAGCAAACTAAGGAACAGCTGCTGAACCATTTATAGCTATCCAAGTCATTGTGGAATAGCCAACTAAAGGCAGGGTTACCCATGAGATTAGAAGTGTACCTCGCCTGACTAAATACATGATCTGTAATTCTTTTCTAAACTAACGCATGTTCAGACTTCACAAGGTGAATGTAATTTGTAACTGAATTTAAGTTGAAGTGTCTTAATGCAAATTTCCTACCTTCTCCATTTAAGCATTGTTTTGCTTGATAATTATTACAACCATCTGCTTGATTCTTGCTATTGTGTCTTACTATTGATCTGTCTCAAGACCTTTCTCTAGTCACTATTATATTTAAATGAGCTATTACCTGAAATGGATTCTGTTTTGCATTTATCCTACTGATTCATTCAATGGCTAAGTAAGGTTCAGTAGCATTACATGATTTATTGCCATGTCATAGATTCACAGAGTCAGGAACATTAAATGTAGAATGATGAGTTGTTAAGGCTAATGCAACTGAAGTCAAATTTAAAGGGAAGATAAAGCTTTTCCACTTTTCTAAAAGACGGTGTGGTGTCATTTTTAGTGGAAGTACGCTGAGTTGCTGTGGTGAGTGTGACGCAAGTACAACACAAATGCCTTGAGTTAGGCCTTCCCACTTTGTGCCAAGCAACCCTAGTCAGACCGGTGACCCCGAGTCCAACATATTGGTGTTCAGTGGTGGGATAAGGGCTTGTGCTTGCGTTCACTTGACAGTGACCCAGTGTGCACCACGCACCCTACACCTGAATTTTTGTTTTCTTTTTCTGATTGGAGTTTTCTCCTAGTTGGTCTCCCTAATTGGATATTTTTGATTTTTCCAAAATCCTTTCTGGTGGTGGTGATAAACAGTTCTTATTTCACGCCTCTCTGTTGAGTAACCCAAACAAATGTCTGAGGGCACGTCTGGCAAAATGGAGTTTTAGTTGGCTGAGTTAGAGACTTACTCAGTGGTGCAAGTTAGGGAATTTTGCCAGGAAAAAGGGGTGTTCTTTAAGCGTGATGAGAAGAAAGCAGAACTCCAAACCAACTTGTGAGCATGGGTAGCAGCTCACCCAGGTGGGGGGAGGGGTGAGGAAGGAGGGGAGCCTGACACCAACACAGGATTGGACATGCTGTACCAAACCGAAGAGGGGAATCTGTTACCAGGTCCTGGGACACCTTCGAAGGCGGGCAGTAGTGTGTCTGGAAGGAGCCTGTCTTCAGCGGAATTAGCAGACAGGCGGGAGAAGAGACAACTAGAATTGGAGTTGGCCCGATTGGAGAAGGAGCGGGAGGTCTTTAGTCACCTGAAAGATGTGACAGTGTTTGGGAAGTTTGTAAATCAGCTGAGCAGCCTGATTTGAAACAGCTGAAGACTGTGCATGAGGTATTTAGGGAGACTCAGATAGAGGGAATTGGCACAGTCAATTCTTGACATGACTAAAGCCCTTGTGACTCGAATCAAGGCATCAGTGGTAAGAAATGTCTTTATCATCTAAATAGGGTGAAGTTGAAAGAAGCTAGAATAGGTTACTGCGCCAGTCTGCTGCTTTAGTCATAGCTCCTCATTAATGATATAGCTGAGGCTTTTTACCGATTTCCTAGAAGAGGAAGGGAAGCCCATCTCATTGGGCCAATAGGAAGGGTTCCAGAGAACCAGCCTTTTTTCGGTGATTACTATCTCTGTTTTATAAGAGTTAACCTTCAGATGGTTGCTGTTCATCCAACTGCAGATAAACAGCAAGGTTTCTTTAAAATGCAATCTGGATTTAGTGCTGGCATTGATTGTGAAAAGTAGTTGCATGTCATCAACATAATTAAAGATATTTACTTTCCTGTTTTTGAAAGAGTTATTCAAAGGGCAGATTAGGAGATTAAAAAGATGAGGAGAGAGGGAGGAGCCCGCGGCACACCAGAATTCAATGGCCCTCTGGAGAGTTAAAAGGGGAAAGTCTAACTGATTTAGATCTGTACCTAAGGAATGAAACAATCCAGTTGAGAGCTGCATCCTGCAAACCCGCGGCCCTGACACGGTGAGACAAGAGGGTGTGGTTGACCATGTCAAAGGCTGCCGAAAGATTGAGGAGAACTAGGGTTTGAGTATTGCCACTATTCATTTCCTTTCGCATGTCATCCACTACCGA
This sequence comes from Lissotriton vulgaris, assembly GCF_964263255.1. Classification (NCBI taxonomy): domain Eukaryota; kingdom Metazoa; phylum Chordata; class Amphibia; order Caudata; family Salamandridae; genus Lissotriton; species Lissotriton vulgaris. The sequence continues at coordinate 1,200,620,975 of NC_141694.1, read as the reverse complement.
GAGGATCACTGATTCCATGGAGTCCATGGAGTGCACACTTGGCAGGGGTCGAGAACGACTGAGGCCTCAATGAATGAACAGAGATGACAGACTATGTGTGCCTCAAGTAATTTTGCCAGATAGGGGAGGAGGAAAATAGGCTGCTAAATGTTTATATTAAGGGGGTTCTCACCTGCTTTATTTTGTAAGGGGACTACGACCTCCTTTTTGAAGGAAGTAGGGACTATGCCTGTAGTAATAGACTGATTGGAAAATGATAATGCCAAATCTGGGAATTGGATGAATACTACTTTTAGGATGTTTGGGGGACAGGTGTCATTAGATGACCCTGATTTGACTTTTTAGGTGTCTCCCATTTATCAGACCTTATAAAAATAGAGCTCGTTCTACTATGGCATTGGAACGGGACGTCACCAAAAATCACTTTTAATCAGGATATTTTAAATGATAGTATTAGACTTAAACAGGCAACCACCATACCGAGGATAAAGTATGTCAAAATGTTATGAATGACATTGGCCACCCTGATTTTTATACATAATGCCAAGCACAATGATTGCTGTAACAAGAAAGGCTCTTAAGGAAAATGTATGTCAATACAGGTCAAGCTCAGATTATCTGCAGAAATTGTGAAGCCAACAGTAATGGCAAATCAGATTATTTTAACATCCTACACTATCCAGTCTTATCTTACAATTGTCCACAGTGGATATGATAGATTGCTGTTGACCTATTTTGATAAGGAATCTTACACAGACTTAACAAGTTTTCCTACAATGAATGACTGGTCAAGAGTTATGAGTAAATGTCCTTGTGATGATGTTTTTGAATAGTCGACACTGCATGTTGTTTTATTCTGCAAATATTATTCTGTGCAAAGAAAGACATGGGTCCTACCAATAATAAAGTCACAGGGTTTCAGGCAAAGCCGCCCTGCATTTATAACCCTATAATTTTTATGAATTTAATATTTTACAAGGTACCTATTACTGTTTTTAAAAAGTGAATTAAAGTGCAGAACAACTATTTTAATGTGAATGTGTAACTATGAATTCAATTTAATTGAATTTAACTGTATAGGCCCTAGACATGATGCTTCTTTTTTAATATTATACTCTGCCCCGTGATTATGATGATGTATAATACTGTCTGCTTTCATGATTATCTAAGAATAAATCGAATAAAAGTTGTTTTGTTTTGATTTTGATTTGATTTGACTTTTTGTCGGTGGGTTTGCTAGGCCCTGATTTGGTAATTATATCATTTTTCTGTCACAAGTTAGAAAATAAGTGTTTTAATTAATGTTTAACATGTTAAATTACTTTTGAAGGAAACATTCATATTATGATGCCGATGTTTTATTTTTAGTTACACGTTGGAACACATTCCCTTCACTCTCCCACTCAATAACTACACCTTCTACACATAGAGTTGCTTTATTGAAGTATCAGATGTTATAACATTATGCCAAAACAAATGTCTTTTTAAACCAGAGCACTTCAAATCGGCCATCTTTATGGCTCAATAGTCACTGCAGAGGTTCAAAACATTGGATATCTAGAGCAGATAAATCTGAAGGACACAGAAATATATAGACTTCCGCACAGCACACTTCTGTGATTACTAACCTCATGGATGCTTGGAATGTGGGATGCAGGGTCATCTGAAATTTGAATGACACATTGCTTTGGAAGTACAAAAATTGAAGCCTAAAGATGTGATCATCTGGTGGAGTTACTGAGTATTACGCTTGTTTTGTTGTATGTGACTACAAGGGCGTTTCCAATGCTTTTACCTCCTGCAACTCTTTCCTCTCCTTAAAAGCCTGACAGCACAGATTCTCAGAAATCAAAACACACTTTTAAGCATCTCACCACCCCAGAATATGTGACATTAACAGAAGTAGATGCCTAACTTTCCCTCAAAATGTAACTGTTTGTATTGGACCTGTGAATGCATTTTCAAACTTCTCTTAGCTTTTTTTTGTAAAGGAGAATTCCACAAGTTTTTATTGTCCGCTTTTAACAAGAGCTATTCCTCCTCCCTCCAACATTTGGCCCTCCCTCTTTTCCTGATGAAGCTGGCAGTCCTGTGCATAATCCAAACGTTTCATGCCACAACAAATTTCTTTAAGCTCCTCACCAATCAAAAATATGATCTAGCAGAAAATTATAGTTGGAATTGTGGCCCATTGTATGTTGCTGGAATGCATCTCATTTGTTGCTACGTGCCTGTATGTTCTCTGTTTTCACTGAAACCTTACCATTTCTATAAATCACTGATTCAGTTGCATGAGCAGTATAGCCTGCTCCTTGATATGGAGGTTTGGACCATACGGGACCGGTGCCAAGTGGTAAGATACATAAAGAGGCCACTCCTATTACTTGAAAGTTGTATTAAGAATTCATTGCACATGGCTGTCATGCTACTTGCTATTATGTTTTAATACAGGACGTTTTTGTCAATTTTCAATGCCTCTAATCCCTTTGCACATGACTGGGTGTATACCCGGTGCTTCACATGAGATTTGTTGTGCTGCTTAATTGGTTCTCTGGTGAGATGGGGCGTAGCTCCCTTATGCCATTCATTTGATTTCTCCAACTCGTTCTTAGCAAGAATAGGCTCCAGCCATGCCTTTTGCGGCACTTCTATCTACAAATCATTAACATGCTTCTGCTTGCACACCTAAAGGTGGGAGTTTACAATGCCTCCTTCATTTCTTGTGCCTCTTGCACTGCCTGGTATTAGATTTTAAATTAATCAGTGTGATGTGTTGCACTGCTTGGTCTGTTGTTTGGTCTGCCCTTGGTCTTTCAGGCCCATTTTCTAACCATGGTCTCCATGACTGGTTTCTCTCATTTTGAGTCATGCAGTGCAATGTGCTAGGCTCCTTTCTGTTCATTTTCCATTCCATCTATTTTATATGTTAGTTATATTTGTTATTATCTCCTCTCCCTCACGTGGTTGAACCTCTGTCTGACTCTGAAAGGATCAGTGTGATATCTTGCTCTGTCTGGTTCGTTCTGCACATGGTATCCTGTGTATTTGTTCTGGATTCCATGCGGAATGTAGAGTTTTTAAACTAGACAGTTGGTGACAAAACTGTGCAGGCAACAGCTTGTAGATTGATCTCTTGAATAAATTACTAATTTCTCTGACCTGCTCTCTGGTATTGGTGAATTGTGACATAATTTGTGGTGATGAGAGAGCTGCTGACAGGGACCCACGATGGAGATATACCTGGGAGCTGTCCGGTAGCCTCTATACTACTATTTGGATTTTGAATGGTTAAATTTGAAGGCGCTGTAGTGAGGAAATATAAATTTTATGATCAATTGTGTCCCCTATCTTAGACCCCAACGACTCCGTGTACGCGCTACAAGTACATGTACGTTCCCTCCACTTCCAGCTATGAAGACGCAAATACATTTGCGTCCAACGTTAACATGTCCTCTTTCAGATCCACCATGAATGGGTCGAATATTCCATTTCTAAGTATGCCTTGCCAACGTCTTTACGTGGTGTACTTTACACGTTTTTCAGCCCTGGCGAAGTAGGCCCTGAATTCTGCCATCGAGCCTTTTCCTGCCTTCTGACTCTGAATGCCTCAGCCCGGGCCTGCATCTGTACCCCTGACCTCTGCCTTACTCCCTGTGCGGCTAACGGCGCTTGGCTCAGCCTGTTGCCTGCCAAGACTCTATTCAGCCTTCGAATTATCTGCTCCGCTCCTCGAAAAATACATTCCTGTCCAGTAGTTCAAGTAAACATCCTTCCAGCTGCAGAGCAAGGGGCCCGGCCTCACTTTCTCCGTGCAAGTAATTCATAGCTCCTGTTACCATGGTAGGCCCATGCCCCCTCGCATCTCATGCAGACACGTAGACACTTATACACGCACTCACAGTTAGTATAGAATAGCCTCTGCCCGAGAGACCTTTCCTTCCAGATAATACAGTTCCTTAAACACGAGATATTAGATACGATTTGGGATTAGGTTGATCTGACATCCCAGACTTCTGTCTCCTCATGTTGGGCTAAATGTCAAGTCCCCTTCACCCTCCGGGTACACGTCAATCACACGTCATGCTGCTGCGCGCGCATCTCTGCCATGTATTTCTGCTGACACTATAGGATTCTCAGATCGATCCACCTACTTGTGACATCATGTTAATGACGTTTCTAACGACGTTTCTAGTTCACGCCTTCATGCACGCCTATTGTAACGCCTATCCATTACGTATGTGTATTCTTATCTCTCCTCTCAGCTGTTACGCCTTCTGCATATGCCTTTACTGTAATGCATTGACTATATATATGAATGATTGCCAATAAAGTATTGTCTGTCAGTCCCTTCCCGAACCTACGTGGTGACGGAATGGTATGCCACCTTTGGTTCGAACCAAATACCCTTTCCTTTTTAAGGAATAAAACCCCTTTTAAAAACCTCAATTATCACGGATTTTGCCTCTTATTTTTCTGAGTTATTCTTATTGAACTTTACCGCATAAATTAAGTATAGGTAATTTAATTTTACCACAGTAGCATACTGGTATCTTCTTGTCTCGATATTTCGCCAGAGCACATGTGGCCTTTGTATGAGGCGAAAGAGGCATTTTGAGGCATATGGCCTTTATACGTCACATCAGGAGTGTTGGACCCTATTTGCATAATTTCGCAATGCAGAAAGGAACACATCAATATGCAAGGTAATGGACTAAGGCATGACTGCTAGGGTATTTTGTCTTTAATTCTTCAAGGCATCAGTGGAACACGTTGCTAGGACACAGCGCGTTAGGTTAAAGGCTTTGTGCAGCACATTGTGTGCAGCGCATGATCAATACGCATTTGATCGAAAGACCTTTCTTTCAAAATACAGTCCTCTCTGGCTGTCTACTTCATCGGTGTATCACGAAAGTGCATGAACAAGACACCACCAACTGAGTACTGTTCATATCCAATCTGGATGGCAGCGACGACATCGGGAGACTGCTTTTAATGTTTTTATGTTGATGATCTCGATCTTATTGATGACATCCTACTAACGCCTATGGCACCTTAGTTGTTTTTGTTTTCATATTTGCCAGTCAAAAACACTTTAAGCATTGATTCCAGAAGTAATAAATACTTCATTCATTTGAGTGTGATACTTAAGCATCTACCTGAAGAGGATGTAGTTAAGCATGGGCGAATTTTGCGGATCTCGCGTTCGCGAATTTTGCGGATTTGCGAACTCGCAATCCGCAAAATCCGCGAATTCCCGCGAATTTGCGGATTTTTTTTTTGTGTTCGCAAGGGTTTCTGCCAGTTCGCGGGGATTTAGTACTAGTTCGCAATTGCGAACTGACTTGTCGGCTCGCCACGGTCGCGACTATGTTGTTTCTACGTCTGGCTCATCATCACAGCCTCCCAGCACCCTCTGTTTCACCGCTGGCACCCTCTCTTTGACCCATGCCACCCTCTGTTACATCAATGCCACCCTCTGGGTCATCATCACTGTAGAAGATGGGGGGAAAAGCAAGCCCACCTGCCCTGCTTGAACTGACATGAATTAATTTGGGGTTAGTTTATTAACAACACCTGCCCTGCCCCAACTGACAATAATGAATTAGGTGCTAATTAATGTGTCACTGAAAGAATTTGAAGTTCCAGCCTGGCACCTGCTTGTCTGCTCCTTTAGCTGTAAATCAGGACCTTTGTGGCATACAGTTAAGGTCAGAGCAGGGTCACACAATAGTTGCAAGCAGGCAACCGAATTCTGGAGGGCCCCCTCAGGAAGCACTACAGAGAATCGTTACAAATCATGAGGTTGACCTTTTGCACCTGCTCATTGCTTTTGCTTTTGCTAAAATCGTTTTTCGGTTTTTTCACGCTATTCGCGGGGCGCGGCGTCGTGCGAAACCGACCGCGGAAGCCGCCAATTTGTGCGAATGAGCATTTTATTTTTTTGCGGCTTGTTGTTTCGCGAGTTTTTTTGCAGTATTCGCGAGCCGCTTGCAGCGCAACACGCGAATTTACCCCAAGGTCGAGTACGGGCGCGGCCATTTTGTTTGCGTGACGTATTTCCGTTTCCGCCCGCTATGTATAATCTCGCGCAGTAAGCGCATTGCGAGTAGAGGTTCGCACGAGATCGCGCGGGAAATCTAGAGGTTCGCACGAGATCGCGAGGAAAATCTTGCGCGAACTTACTTTCGCGCTCGTGAACGGGCGCCGGCCATCTTGTTTTTCATTCATTTCCTGTGTCTGGGCATGGTGTTTAATCCTCTTGGTATCTTTGCCATCCTTTGCTTGTTTTCAGTTTTTTTTTTACGATTTTGCTTCTTATCTATCCCTCTCTTTTCCTAGCTGTATATTTTTGTCTTTTCTGCTATTTTTCTTTACTTTTAAACTACTTTTTTAAACTCTTTTCTTTTCTTCTTCCCTATCCTATTCTTTCTTAATTTTCTACTTCTTCCTACCTTACCTGCCCAGACCATGGTCAAGCCAGGCGCCGTGAAGCTGCCCAGGCACTTGAGGGCCGCAGCGGCGGCGGGGAGTAGTGCTGGACCCAGCGCTAGGACAGCATGCGGGAGATTGAGGGGGGAGTAGGTGACGCGACGGGAGATATTCAGCCCGGAGGAAGCGGGCGCGCTGGTCTACTTCGTCCAGCGCCACCTGCCCAGGACCATCGCGGGAGGCGGCAGGATCGCGGCCGGCGGCTACAACATGCGGGAGCGCCGGAAGCAGTGGGAGAAGGTGTGCTGGGCCATATCCCACCTCTACGGGGTCCAGCGCACCTACAGCCAGGTCACCCATCGCTGGACGGACCTCCTGGACCACGAGCGCGACCTGCTGGACCAGCTCGGCTTGGAGATCCCCGGGCTTGGTGAGTAGTGGTAGCCATTTAATCACTCACTACTATGATGTTTTCTCCTGCTCTGTGTTGTTGTATTGCAAATATTTGTTTTTTACATGGAGCAAGCCAATAATGCCGCTGATGACGATTACATTGTAGTTAAATTATATTTCAAAATCTTCTGTGCATTTCAGGTGCACTGCTCTCCTTCTCAGTGGCGTTGCTACTATGCTTATTTGTTTTCTATTTCGTGGTCTCATTAGCCTGAGTAACTATTATGTAGGAGTGTACTTTACAGAACTGCGTAATGCTAGACACTAGGGGGCAGATTACATTTACAAGCCCCTTGCGCCACGTTTACGTTGCCTTGCGTGACGCAACAGCGGTGTAAACGTGCCGCATCCCTGCGAGTCATTTACAGCATGACGCATCTAGGGAGATGCGTCACGTTATAAAGTCATGGGCCTGCACCACAATGGGTGCGTTCCTAGTACGCAGGGTGGGCGGTCCGGCGGCTGTGCGCCTCGCAAAATTGCCTGCGTGAAATCTACAAGATTTAACGCAGGCACTTCTGCGACGCTGCTACGTCAATTCAATTCCTTATGTCTGCTCGAAGCAGGCGAAAGGACTGACACAGCATGTTAAGTATTGGGTGGCCCTGAGCATTACTGGAGTTGCATTGCGTTGGCGACGTGACTCCAGCGATGCGCCGCTCTTACGTGACGAGATGCGTCACGCAAGTGCCTACCCTTGCGCCAGGGCGCGCCGCATTGTAAATGAGGCGCATCTGCCGTGTCGCAAGGGTAGTTTTGCGTGACGCATTTGATCTGGCGCATCTCTGGAGATGCGCCAGAACGCGTAAGTAAGTATGCCCCTAAGGGGCAGAATTGCAATTACCGTCGCATCCCTGCAAAGTAGCAGGGATGCGCCATTAATTGTGCGGCCCGCTACCACCACCAAACATGGTGCGCCGTATTTGCAATGCGGCGCACCATGGGCCCAAAACGTCACCAAAGCTTTACTGCTGGAGTTGCGTCGCAACGATGGCGCAGCTCCAGCAATGCTCTGGGGTACCCTATCTCCCCAATGCTGGGTCAAGCCGTACGTCTGCTTCAAGCAGGTGCAGGGTTTGTGTGACGCATCATTGTCCTAAAGGTGACTGATTGAAATTTTGTAGATTTCCCTCAGCCACTTTTAGGATGTGTTCCAGCGCAGGAATGCCCTCCCTTGCGCCGGAACGCCCCCTGATGGCGCAGGGCTTTATAACGGGATGCATCTCCCAAATGCGTCACGTTGTTATAATATTATACGCCGCACCATGGCGCCCTTTTTTGTTTAGCTGCTGCGTCACAAAAGTCACGCAAGAACGGCGCAAAAGAGCCGCAAGGGGCTTAAATCTGCCCCTTCCTTTGTACCCCTGACAATAAGAAAAATAGTGGCGGTGGATTGATAGTTTGACTATTTAAATGACTGGTAATGTAGCAGGCAACTGTTAGTGTTGTCACTGATCTGACTGAAATCACAATGGAGTTTGTCTGTCACTTTGCGTCTTGCCTGCGGACTGCTGCCTGCCAGTCCTAGGTGAACCTTTCAGTACTTTGTTTAGTGAGTTACGTGACTTTCGAAGTCACAGGTCCGCAAATAAATGAAAACTAACCCTAATCAATATAATTTCGCGGAAATATTTTGTTATTGTTCTTTTGAAATGTTTGATTTGGTTGACATTGACAAGCAACATCCATCCATGTTTTCTGTTCTTTCTTTCATGTTGTACGTCAGCTCCCCCCAGGGGCGAGAGGAGGACACAGGAGCAGCAGGCGGCGGATGCTGTTCAACAGGGCCAGGATCGGGCAGGCGAGGGCTCCTCTGCTGGCCCCAGTAAGTTTTCATTTTAGACTAGTACCTATTTTTCCTAGCGTTCCTCATTTGACTTTTTTCAAAATTGTCTTTGATCTTCTTGTAGACTGTATCTAAATTGTTATCCTGCCTCTACTATGACTCCCTGTGGTATTACTAGATTATTCTTATTAGTCTGTCTGTGTAGCTAACTAAGATTGCACGGTTGGCGAAACTCCCATGATTCTAGTCAGCAATAGCTCTATCAACTAAGTGCAGTCCTCTGGGATTGTCCATAATGTCTTTTGAAGTGTTCTATCTGGACTCATGCTTGCAAAAATTGCAAAACCTTTCGCTCAGTCACTCTAGTCTGGACCAAAAAACACAGATTGTATTTAAGTTTAAAAGCTTTATTAAAAGTAAACACATTTATTAAAATGAAGTCATAATAAAACTAAACGTTTAACTGATAATGGAAAAGTGGTTAGTGCTGATGATTAATTGAAGACATTTCTTGTGGTCGAGCCGAGCTCTCACCTGGTTTCAACTTGATCTTGTTGTTAGAAGTCCATCTTCTGTCTGTGTGGAGAAAAATGGTGCGTGTTAAAAAAACAGCCTTCATCAGTTGTGCCAAAAAGTGCAGCAAGACAACCTTCCCTGGAAAAAGGGACATTTTTTTTAACTTTAAAGTAGACAGTCACAAATTACATTGTTTTCACGTGTCTTCATTCCTAGACCAAAGACTAGTGAGTGCTTTATTCTAACATTCTTAAATGTACTTTGTAGGTGTAACATCTGGTGGCGGGGCCAGCGTGGAGGTGGTGGTGCTCGACACGGAGGCGGAGGGCGATTCTTCAGGGGAGGAGGCGGCGGCTGTGAGAGTTGAGACGGTGGTGGTGGCAGCCAGAGGTAAGCTCTTATATATTCCTTACTTATTGAGATTGAAGACTAGCTGGGAAGGCAAGAATATGAGATGCATGGCTGGGTAAATGATGAAGCAATGATGGGTGGAAGGACAACAGCCTGGGTGGGTGACACAGAAACTGTATGTGTCCATATACCTGGATCATGCTACTATCTGACTCTTAGATAGCATATGTGTATCTAGAGCAGGGGTACTCATAGTACGGCCCGCGGGCCGGTGGTGGCCCGGCAAGCCTTCCTTGGCGGTGCGCAGACCTTGCAGACAATCACTGCTCCCCCGGCCCCCACAGAGCAGAGGCTTTTTTGTATTTCACCTGTTAGCGCCCCTGCATCTCCACTCTGACAATCACTGCTCCCCCGGCCCCCACAGAGCAGAGTGGAGATGCAAGGCCACAAAGAGGTGAAATAGAACAAAGCCTCTGCTCTGTGGGGCCGGGCAAGCAGTGATTGTCAGGGTGGAGATGCAGGGGCGCTACAACAAACAAAGCCTCAATAATATGTTAATGGTCTTTTAAAGACCTGTTAAGTACTTTGGTGTTGTTGTCTGTGTGTGCGCGTTGAGGAAGCGGTCTCAACCCGGGCTGAAGGCTGACACAGATAGACACACACACAGTGAGATGACAGAGGGGGAGGGAGAGGGAGGGCAGGAGGGAGAGAGAGATGGAGAGGGAGGGCAGGAGGGAGAGCAGGAGGGAGAGAGATGTATGTAAATGCTGGGTCTGGTGGCTCAGTGGATGAGGGCATCTGCTGCAGGGACCTGTGTGCAACCTCATGGTCACAAGTTATCGTTTTGCTTTAGCCCCACCCCCTCTGACTTCGCCCCCACCAGTGCGGCCCTCGGCCACAAACTACACTGTAAATTTAGCCACTGAGAGAAAGTTTGTGAGTACCCATGATCTAGAGAGAGTAGACGGTCAGTGGATGAACTAAGTGTAACTTTGAAGAGCATGTAACACTGCACCCGCACGTTCGTTCCAGTGTAGGAAAGGCAAGGAAAAGAAGTTTTAATTTTGTCCAAATACTACCATCAATAGTAGCAGTAGTTTGTATTGCAAGCACAGCATAGATCCGGTTATTACGGTGGCCACTCCCTACCTCTCTTAATAAGTTTAGTAGTACTCAGTCATTCATGTGTGGATGTATCACTGGTCACTCAATAAAAAGCAAAGCACCTAAAGTCATCCCATATATAAGCAAAAACATCCCATGTGAAGTGATAGATAATCAGATTATTTATCTTCTTCAATTTTCCATTTCTAGTACTCATTTCCACTGTAGGGTGAAAGTTACATTAATTAAGCAGTAGCCCTTGAGTTGTAACAGAGTATTCTCAGTGCCACCCGTAATAGAAAAGTAAGAGCTTCACCACCTGCATGTACTGGACGGGTACAGTAACGCAACGCAAGTCTAGGTCACTCCTCATGGCGTGCGTCTCTTTTTCTCGGGTGCAAGTTTACTGCGCTGGCATTATGCCGGCTTGCAGAAGATAACGTACCAATTTTCCTAAACAAGAGACAAGAAGAAGAATAAGACTGGTGTACTTTCATAGTCGACTCCAATGGAAGTCCATAGTGCTCGTAGAATTTGTTCCTTAAACTCCCACTAATGTTAGAGCAAGGATGAAGAAGTGTGAGGTTAGATAGATACTGGCCTCAATAGTTATGTAATGCGCTTGCAAGTTGCTAGTTGTAGTGCAACACAAATTTCTGCTGAATGATTGAGTTAATCTTAAAGAGCATTGGTTACAGAATATGTCTTTCTTTCTTCATATAGGTTCTCCTTCCAAACGAACAAGGAGGAAGGAGCTGGCTAGAGCGGCCCGGCAACGGAGGATCGATGCCACTGTGGCCGAATATCGGCGGCTGGTGGCCCTGGAGGACGAAGAAAGTGTGCAGTCGACCACAACAACTACGTCGTCTGCATCGGCCTCCGTTCCCCCACGGGCTGCCAGTGCCACCCAGCACAGTGGTCCACCCAGACTGAGCCGGGCTGCCAAAGCCAAACGCCACCGCCGAGTAGCAAGGACAACAGCTTCCTCTCACAGCCGTTGCACCTGCAAGGCATTGAAGGCACGCCTGCGCCGCAGTACCCTGATGGTGTCCCGCCTCCAGCAGGAGCTCCACCACTTTTCAAAGGAGTTGGAGGGGCTCCCCGTAGAGCACGCCTTGCTCCGCCAGGAGCATGATGCCCTGGCCCAAAAAGTTGACAGCATCCACCCATAGTGTCCCTTGCCCCTTTTTTAGAGACTTTTGGGGGGTGGGAATTGGGAGTTGGGTTTTTGGGGACTTTTGAAGGACAATCGTTGGGGTTAGGGAGGGTCTTGCGGGAGATTATTTTGTTAGGGATATAAATATACTTTTTCAAACTTTATCTGAGCATACCCGTTTCTTACTGCTTGCCTGGTGGGTGGGGGTTTAACAGTGACTTTGTTTTCCTGAAAGTTTAGTTCCATTTTCTTCCTTTAAGTGTAAATGCCCAAATGTTTTCAACACTAAGTGCCTCTCACAGACTAAGTGAAGTGAATCCAAGAGTCCTAGGACTTTAGTAGTACTACCTTCAGTCTCTCGTCTCTCCTACTAATACTCCATTATACCCCCAAACCACCAAACGCTTATCTTACCTGTAATTTGTGTTTGAAAGTAGGGCTAGACCCAGGGCTGGCTCCACGGGAAACAGCGAATAAGGTTGGCAATCTTGGTCGGATAAAATTTCCTCATAGCGGTGGTACTAGTGGTGTGACACAGTGGCAGTTGCATGCCTATGAAAAAAAAGAAAATGAAATCTGGTTTGTCCTCCTGAGCAATTCAACGGTACAACTGAGAATATAGCAGGTGACAGAAGTACAGTAGAACAGTGCCACATTGCAGCCTAACAAATGGTAAAGTATAACTACTAATTCGGTTGAAGTTCTTTGACATTAGCCATGGTTCTTTGTCAAGCAGAGTAAGAATATATCCTCGGATTTCTTCACCAGCCTGTTGCTATCACCTTATCCTCCCCAGCAAGTGTGTGGATTTATTGCTGTAATTTAGTCACACATCAATCAAAACCACACAGCCCGGGGGAAGAGGGTTAGGGTTTGAAAAATGGATGGGTACGGGGGTTTTTGGGAAAGGTTTTGGGAGACAAGAAAAAATAGCACAGCATAGACAAACAATTGTGAACATAAACAAATCTTTGGGTACAAACCTATCCATCAATCTTTGAAAGTGCATGCACTATTGCATGCATGTCAGTGAAAAGTAAGTAGTACTTTCGACAACTGTGGAAGAAAGAATGCGACAGTACAGGGCCTGTGTGGAATTATTGATAACGATATTAAACATAAGGGCTCTGTAGCCAGATACCCGAGAGCCTTGCTGGTCACTATAAATCCATTCACAACAACACTCAGTGGGGTTGGTCTGGAAGGTATAGTAGATAGAAAAGGAGAAATTGCTTTTTTTCTAGGTGTCCCCTCACTCACCAGGGTTGCCCCTTGGTGACATGCTTCATCATTGGGGCCATCCCAGTCCTCTACGGCCTGGGGCGTGCTGCGACTTGCGAATTACATAGGAGCACTTACAAATGACTATGTGTGGTGCAGATGTGATAGTGGAGTGGACTAAGTGATGTGTACTGTTAAGGGATCAATTTAGAAGCAGAGAGAGATCCAAGAAATGCAGTCACAGTCAGAGAAAAAGGCAAGGGATACTGTATCTATGTGGTTGTAGTGGTCCTGTTGGAAGTGGTAAGTAAGTTGCCTGCAGAAAAAAAATCCTCTTATTAGCGGCACTCCTCCATTGCAGCCGACGCTTCGTCCATCGATGTTGGTCACCAGAAGACACCCTGTAAAAAAAGCACAGCATAGACAAACAATTGAACATAAACAATTCTTTGGGTACAACAAACCTATCCATCAATCTTTGAAAGTGCATGCACTACTGCATGCATGTCAGTGAAAAGTAAGTAGTACTTTCGACAACTGTGGAAGAAAGAATGCGACAGTACAGGGCCTGTGTGGAATTATTGATAACGATATTCAACATAAGGTCTCTGTAGCCAGATACCCGAGAGCCTTGCTGGTCACTATAAATCCATTCACAACAACACTCAGTGGGGTTGGTCTGGAAGGTATAGTAGATAGAAAAGGAGAAATTGCTTTTTTTCTAGGTGTCCCCTCACTCACCAGGGTTGCCCCTTGGTGACATGCTTCATCATTGGGGCCATCCCAGTCCTCTATGGCCTGGGGCGTGCTGCGACTTGCGAATTATGTAGGAGCACTTACAAATGACTATGTGTGGTGTAGATGTGATAGTGGAGTGGACTAAGTGATGTGTACTGTTAAGGGATCAATTTAGAAGCAGAGAGAGATCCAAGAAATGCAGACACAGTCAGAGAAAAAGGCAAGGGATACTGTATCTATGTGGTTGTAGTGGTCCTGTTGGAAGTGGTAAGTAAGTTGCCTGCAGAAAAAAAATCCTCTTATTAGCGGCACTCCTCCATTGCAGCCGACGCTTCGTCCATCGATGTTGGTCACCAGAAGACACCCTGTCCACTGCCTGCCTGATGCTGAATTGTGGCTCGCTACTGTGAAGCCTGACTCCATCCTTTTTTCCCCATTGCAGAGACTGAAACCCGGCCTGTAATTATTCAACGAAAAACAGGAAGTGATATAATATTACAACACCACTGATAAATAAATATAAGGTATGTAGGCTGTGGAGTGCAAAAAGTCACAATTTGATTTTCCTAGTAGACAGTACAATATTTTGGAAAGTGCGTACTCTGAGTCACCTTTTGAAGGATAAATAAGTATGGGCAAATTAATGTAGCGGATCTTTCCCCTCAAGCTAGGTGTACTGTAAACTGTGTTTTAGAACAAAATTAGATCTTCCTAGCAGTGCTCCCACCCAGACCCTTACTAAAGCCAGTCGCAAAAATGTAGAAGACCCCCAATCAAATCTCAAAAAACGAGGCCTAGCAGAAAACTGGTGACAAAACTTACTTTGAAAGTAAAAGTAGGCCGAAGTACCCCCTTCCTAATTACCCCTTACCCACCGTGGATTGCATTCAAACCACTTGCAAGCAACCAAGCAAAAGTAGCCATAGCCAGCATCGCTCCAAGACTCGATATCCCCCCCACTCAAACACATGCAATACTGCTAACCCTAACGAACCCTAAGTTAAGAATAGTGGCAAAGGCTTTCTTTAACTATGCCAAATCCCCCCTTTCCCACCATGGATTTTCTTCAAATGACTTGCAACCAAAATTACACATTCTCACGAGTGCTCTAAGACCCCAGAACTCAGTTGCAAAAATCTAGAACACCCCGAAACACATGCAATCCTGCTGCTAGGGCTAACCCTAACAAACCCTAAGTTACAAAAAGTGCAAAAAGGCTTTTCCGCGAGGATTTTGTCCCAACCACTTCTACCCGGCGGTATTAGACCTTCCCAGGAATGCCCCAAGACCCGCCAACCCACCCGCCAAGAAGCATAACACCCCCAAACAGGCCAAAAGCAAAATCTCATACTTGCAATATTTCTCGGCCTTCGGTCCAAACGCGCTGCGTAGCTAGGCCATAAGTCGGGGTTGCCATGACGGATTTCCTGAAAAGCAAATGCAATCAAGATTAGAGTGTCCCAGCAGTGCTCCCAGACCACGAAACTCACCCACAAACACCAGGAAGCCCCCCAAACAGGCCCCCGAAAACGCTACATTGAGCAAAATGTCAGAAATAGCCCAAAAAAAATCGGCCTGGATTTTGTCCCAACCACTTCTACCCGGTATTAGACCTTCCCAGGAATGCCCCAAGACCCGCCAACCCACCCACCAAGAAGCATAACACCCCCAAACAGGCCAAAAGCAAAATCTCATACTTGCAATATTTCTCGGCCTTCGGTCCAAACGCGCTGCGTAGCTAGGCCATAAGTCGGGGTTGCCACGACGGATTTCCTGAAAAGCAAATGCAATCAAGATTAGAGTGTCCCAGCAGTGCTCCCAGACCACGAAACTCACCCACAAACACCAGGAAGCCCCCCTAAGAGCACCTCAAAGGCAAGCAAGTCATCAAAAACACAAAAAAATTCCGCCTGGGATTTGGTCCAAAGCACTTTTATCCGGTATTAGAGCTTCCCAGCAATGGCCCCAGAGCCGTCAACCCAGGAGAAAACGAGTAGAAGACCCCCAAACAGCCAAAGAGCAAAAGTACAAAAACGGGGACTTAGTCAATTTTTCACAAATTTCCCAAATCACTCCGCGCGCGCTCTGCAGCTAGGCCCTAACTCCCCTCTGCCACCATGGATTTGCTTCAAACCTCTTGCAAAGTAAAGTATATATAGCCAGCAGTGCGCCCAGACCCCGAAACCCACCCACAAACACCAGGAAGCCCCCCAAACAGGCCCCCGAAAACGCTACATTGAGCAAAATGTCAGAAATAGCCAAAAAAAAATCGGCCTGGATTTTGTCCCAACCACTTCTACCCGGTATTAGACCTTCCCAGGAATGCCCCAAGACCCGCCAACCCACCCGCCAAGAAGCATAACACCCCCAAACAGGCCAAAGCAAAATCTCATACTTGCAATATTTCTCGGCCTTCGGTCCAAACGCGCTGCGTAGCTAGGCCATAAGTCGGGGTTGCCACGACGTATTTCCTGAAAAGCAAATGCAATCAAGATTAGAGTGTCCCAGCAGTGCTCCCAGACCACGAAACCCACCCACAAACACCAGGAAGCCCCCCTAAGAGCACCTCAAAGGCAAGCAAGTCATCAAAAACACAAAAAAAATTCCGCCTGGGATTTGGTCCAAAACACTTTTATCCGGTATTAGAGCTTCCCAGCAATGGCCCCAGAGCCGTCAACCCAGGAGAAAACGAGTAGAAGACCCCCAAACAGCCAAAGAGCAAAAGTACAAAAACGGGGACTTAGTCAATTTTTCAAAAATTTCCCAAATCACTCCACGCGCGCTCTGCAGCTAGGCCCTAACTCCCCTCTGCCACCATGGATTTGCTTCAAACCTCTTGCAAAGTAAAGTATATATAGCCAGCAGTGCGCCCAGACCCCGAAACCCACCCACAAACACCAGGAAGCCCCCCAAACAGGCCCCCGAAAACGCTACATTGAGCAAAATGTCAGAAATAGCCAAAAAGAAATCGGCCTGGATTTTGCCCCAAACACTTCTACCCGGTATTAGACCTTCCCAGGAATGCCCCAAGACCCGCCAACCCACCCGCCAAGAAGCATAACACCCCCAAACAGGCCAAAAGCAAAATCTCATACTTGCAATATTTCTCGGCCTTCGGTCCAAACGCGTTGCGTAGCCAGGCCATAAGTCGGGGTTGCCACGACGGATTTCCTGATAAGCAAATGCAATCAAGATTAGAGTGTCCCAGCAGTGCTCCCAGACCACGAAATTCACCCACAAACACCAGGAAGCCCCCCAAACAGGCCCCCGAAAACACTACATTGAGCAAAATGTCAGAAATAGCCAAAAAAATCAGCCTGGATTTTGTCCCAACCACTTCTACCCGGTATTAGACCTTCCCAGGAATGCCCCAAGACCCGCCAACCCACCCGCCAAGAAGCATAACACCCCCAAACAGGCCAAAAGCAAAATCTCATACTTGCAATATTTCTCGGCCTTCGGTCCAAACGCGCTGCGTAGCTAGGCCATAAGTCGGGGTTGCCACGACGGATTTCCTGAAAAGCAAATGCAATCAAGATTAGAGTGTCCCAGCAGTGCTCCCAGACCACGAAACTCACCCACAAACAGACGGAACCTTCCCTAAGAGCACCTAAAAGGCAAGCAAGTCATCAAAAACACAAAAAAAATTCTTCCTGGGATTTGGTCCAAACCACTTTTATCTGGTATTAGAGCTTCCCAACAATGGTCCCAGAGCCGTCAACTCACCTGCAAAGAGGTACAACAACACCCCCACAAGTGCTGAGTCTTTCTTCATTGGGCGTAAACCAGCCCTCTGGTTTGATGGAAATAGGAGTCTGGAGGAGGAGGATAGAGGAGCATGTTCTTCTGAACTTGTGAACCTGAGGAATGCAGACTGCGGCAACTTCAAATCAATTAGCAAACCAGTGAAGACAGTTCTGCTGATGGGCTTGATTTTGTGATTATCTGATTAAAGTTTGAAATATATTAACTGTGCACAACAAAGAAAGACAGACAGACAGGAATAAAAGTGAATAGGGACGAAAAAGAAAGTTATTGATTCGTTGTCTCATTTTCAGGGCTCAGTATCACGGTCCAGGAATAAGAATAAGGCTTCGTCATCATACTCTGCGAATTCAGGCAGGGTGAGCTCAGTGTCACCTGACAGAGTAGAAATTCCCTCATCTATGTTGCTGGCCACCTCCTCTTCATCCGGCACGCTTTCTCGTACTCTGAAATCTGGTGGTATGAGGTGCTGATTCATCTTGATCATTGTTAACCTCTCCACATTTTTGGGCGAGAGGCGGCTCCGTTTGGGAGTTACAATGCCACCAGCAGCACTGAAAACCCGTTCAGAAGACACGCTTGCGAGTGGGCAAGACAAGTAGTTTAAAGCCAGGTTGGTGAGCTGTGGCCACAATTCTTTTTTCCCATGCCAATACGCCAATGGGTCAGAATTAACATAGACCTCTGTTGAGTCATTCAGATAGTCCTTCACCATCGACTCAAGGTCCTCTTCCAAGGTTCCTCCACTTTGCTTAGCTCTTGCTGTGCCTCTGACCTTTTGAGAACCAAACCCACGCAGAGCTAGCCAATCCTCTTCAGCCTCCAATGTTTCTGTTGTGTCTCGTGCAGATGATCCGGTTGCCGGTGTCTTTAACCGCTGAGAGGTCACTTGTGCCACAGCCACAGGTGCAGAAGTGGATTGTTTTGACTGGGGATGGCCTGCTGATGTACTGCCATTTCCTTCAATTTCCAGCCGTTCTCTTTCAAACCTCTTGGCTGACAAGGCTAGCCAATGTTTGTACTTTGGAACATGTTCATCATCAAAAGGAAAGAATGCTTGGCCTGCCAGCGCCTTTTTGTAGCGTGGATCCAGAATAGTAGCACAAATGTAATGCTCTTCTGAGTGGATCTTTTTAAGACGTTCATCACCTTGTAGGAGCTCTAATAATTGCTCGGCCAGAAGCAAAGAGTCTTGGTTTTTGTCATCTTTTTCAAACACAGAACACACCTCCTTCAGTTGGTCCTCCAGCATGTACAACAATGGGATAGCTTTTCCCAAATTAGAGTCCTCCTTGCTGACTGCACGCGTGAAGAACTCAAAAGGACGAAGCATGCGTGTCAGGCTTTGAACTATGTTCCATTGCGGCCCACCCATCCTCAGCTCCTCTGTACCCTCTGTAAGGAAATATTGATCGAGTTCCGTATACTGCTCATACAGACGCTCAAGCATGTAGAAGGTTGAGTTCCAACGTGTTACCACCTCCTGGATGAGTGCTTTCACTGGCATTTGACGTTGATAAAGCAGGCTCCTCAGCTGCTTCCGGGCCTTAAAAGAATGGCTGAAATGCTTGCACATTTTTCGGCAGGTGTCCAATACACTGTACGCTGCACTGCCTTTATTACCCAAGAATTTTTGGACAACCAGGTTTATACAGTGCGCCAAACACGGCACTCTGAAATAGTAACCGTCCCTCATGGCCTTAACTATATTGGCGCCATTGTCCGTGGAAACATAACCAACCCGGCGTTTTAGTGGGGACAGCCAGTTAAGGACCTTTGTGTTAAAGACATCCAAAATGTTTTCTGCTGTGTGACGTTTCTCCAAACCAAACATGGCTAGTGTTGCATGTTTCCGAGCAGCTTTAAAAACAATGTTCGTGTCAACACCTGCGTTTAGCTTTGCTTTAGCCCCTGAAAAAGAGACCCAGTGTGCAGTGATGCACATGTAATCAGCGCCTGCGCCACTGGTCCACATGTCTGTTGTCAGATGTATAGTGTGAACAGCACTCTTCTGCAAAGCTGCCCCAATCACCTTCAAAACATCTTCATGTAGTGCTGGAACCGCAACTCGGGCAAAATAGAACCGGCTAGGAACCTTCCATTTAGGGCAGAGCGCTGCCACTAATTCTAGAAAACCAACCCCTTCTACAAAAGAAAAAGGGAGAAGGTCCAGAGCTAGCATTTTAGCCAGCTTAGTGTTATACAGACGCATCATTGGGTGGTTGCGTTCATATTGCGCTTCTCTAAACAACATCTTTTTAATGTTGCCCTGGACCAAGGATTTACGGGATGATGATGATATCTTCGACCCAGTTACGCTCGCTGATGAACTTTTCCGCATTGATGTCTCACTCTCTCCCACACTCTTAGTGTGCCTCACATGGGGTGTGCTGCTGACAGGGGTACTGGGTGTAAGTGAAGTGTTTGAATCGTCTTCTTCCTCCTCGTCATCATCAGATGAAACAGCATTACGTGCAATTCGGGCTTCCTTGATCGCCTGTAGGTGCGCAAACCATTTGACAGCGTGCTTTCTTTCAAGATGACCTCTCTGGCCTCCGGTACCATAGTTGGAACCCAACTTACCACGACTAACTCGAAGCTTACACATGCTACAAATGGCTACGGTTTAATTTTTTGGGCAAACACTAAAGAAGTCCCAAACTGCAGACTTGAAATGTCTTTGGGGGCCGGAGGAGGCGGCGATACTGGTGGTGGTGGTCCTGCTGGTAATGCCAGATGAAGTGGAGGATGTGGATTGCCGAACTTCAGGACGTTTTGCACTTTCACCACCACGAATTGAGGTCGAGGTGGATGGAGGTCCCTTCTGGCGACTAAGAAATATGGAAGCGGTAGGTGTTGGTGTACTAGTTAACTCCAATGATTGTGGTGTTTCTTCCATTGCCTCCTCGTCGACATCATCATCACGCTCAGCAGCTTCTCGGGATAGGATCAAAATGTCTCTTTGCTGCATGCCCGGTGGGGCTGCAGTGACCTTTGTGATGACTGGCTCGTCGTCATCGTGAGAGGCTTCATCACCAGCAGTATCTGTCACTTCTTGTTGAGCCTCATCACACTCCATAGATATGAGTTTTTTGACGACCTTCCTTTTACGCTTAGGTACCTTTGTCAGATCATGGTGTGCCTCACTCTCAGACCGCAGTGGTGGTTTCCAAGCTGGATCTGTATCATCAGAAGGAGGTGGGCTTGAGGAAGATGTAGACACCCCCCTTGATCTTTTCCTTGCTAGGGATGTGGAAGACAATGAATGATCATCAGGAGGAGTGGCTTCCAATGATACCTCGGCTTCATTGTCGATTTCCTGATGTGCCCCTACTTCGGGAGGAACAACTATTGTGGGCACTTGTGACCCTCCACGCACCTCTGCTTGCGCATCTCCTTTTGCTGCCTCTCCTTCCACATGTACTTGGGCGTGTACTTGCACATGGTGTTGTTGTTGCGGCTGTGGTTGTTCAACACTTGTCATATGAGTTACAACAACCTGTGTTGATTCAGGGACATTGCTGCTACTTTCTTGCGATGAGCCAACATCACTGGTCGATGGTGATTGGAGAAGTACACTGACTGCCTCTGAAGCACTCAAGGGCTTTGACTTAAGTTGGCGTGGTGGTGGAGGCACTGAACCCAATGGAGCAGGGGTGCTGCTCCCAGCTTGGTCCCCAGCAGATCCTGCTGCTGCAGGCGTACTTTTTTTTTTGCTCCCAAAAAACGTGGCGGGTGGCACACCAGCCTCCTTGGTAACTTGCTTCTTCTGCTCCTTACTAGCAACTTTCTTGCTAGAGGAGCTACAGAGACCTTTTTTGGGGCCATCTTCTTCAGAGCAGGTCAGACAGCAGGCCGCAGTTGCACGAATTGTAGAGTTGTCTGAGGCCAGACGTGACGTCGCGTAACGTTATGCTGCACACACACACCGCTGCAGGACTTCTTCCTGGCACTGGTGGTTCTCTTGAGTCTTGTGCACCTAAAAACAATGGAAGACAGAGGAACATCAGTTCAGTTATACAGCACAAAAAAAATCGAAAAACACTGCAAAATCAGCACAATCCCAATCCATCCATGCCCTCCATGATGTTTAAGTTCAAGACAGCCCACAGAAAGACTAGGCCCATGCTAGACTCAAATACCCCTGGTGAAAAGGCCACAAGTACAGGCCCAAAAAACGAAAATCACTGAAAAATCAGCACAATCCCAATCCACCCATGCCCTCCATGATGTTTAAATTCAAGACAACCCGCAGAAAGACTAGGCCCATGCAAGACTCACTACCCCTGGGCATAAATAAAGGTTGAAAAGTAGGCAAAATGGTTGCAGTCCTAACAACAAAGCCTGCATTCAAAATGGCCACTTGCCTGCCAGCACATGGCCAGTGCCTGTAGCTGCACTCAAAATGGCCACCAGCCACATGGCCTGTACCTCCCCATGAACACCCCCAAAAATCGAAAAACACTGCAAAATCAGCACAATCCCAATCCATCCATGCCCTCCATGATGTTTAAATTCAAGACAACCCACAGAAAGACTGGGCCCATGCAAGACTCACTACCCCTGGGCATAAATAAAGGTTGAAAAGTAGGCAAAATGGTTGCAGGCCTAACAACAAAGCCTGCATTCAAAATGGCCACTTGCCTGGCAGCACATGGCCAGTGCCTGTAGCTGCACTCAAAATGGCCACCAGCCACATGGCCTGTCCCTCCCCATGAACACCCCCAAAAATCGAAAAACACTGCAAAATCAGCACAATCCCATTCCATCCATGGCCTCCATGATGTTTAAGTTCAAGACAGCCCACAGAAAGACTAGGCCCATGCTAGACTCAAATACCCCTGGTGAAAAGGCCACAAGTACAGGCCCAAAAAACGAAAATCACTGAAAAATCAGCACAATCCCAATCCATCCATGCCCTCCATGATGTTTAAATTCAAGACAACCCACAGAAAGACTAGGCCCATGCTAGACTCAAATACCCCTGGTGAAAAGGCCACAAGTACAGGCCCAAAAAACGAAAATCACTGAAAAATCAGCACAATCCCAATCCATCCATGCCCTCCATGATGTTTAAATTCAAGACAACCCACAGAAAGACTAGGCCCATGCGAGACTCACTACCCCTGGGCATAAATAAAGGTTGAAAAGTAGGCAAAATGGTTGCAGGCCTAACAACAAAGCCTGCATTCAAAATGGCCACTTGCCTGCCAGCACATGGCCAGTGCCTGTCGCTGCACTCAAAATGGCCACCAGCCACATGGCCTGTCCCTCCCCATGAACACCCCCAAAAATCGAAAAACACTGCAAAATCAGCACAATCCCAATCCATCCATGCCCTCCATGATGTTTAAATTCAAGACAACCCACAGAAAGACTAGGCCCATGCAAGACTCACTACCCCTGGCCATAAATAAAGGTTGAAAAGTAGGCAAAATGGTTGCAGGCCTAACAACAAAGCCTGCATTCAAAATGGCCACTTGCCTGCCAGCACATGGCCAGTGCCTGTAGCTGCACTCAAAATGGCCACCAGCCACATGGCCTGTCCCTCCCCATGAACACCCCCAAAAATCGAAAATCACTGCAAAATCAGCACAATCCCATTCCATGCATGGCCTCCATGATGTTTAAGTTCAAGACAGCCCACAGAAAGACTAGGCCCATGCTAGACTCAAATACCCCTGGTGAAAAGGCCACAAGTACAGCCCCAAAAAACGAAAATCACTGAAAAATCAGCACAATCCCAATACATCCATGCCCTCCATGATGTTTAAATTCAAGACAACCTACAGAAAGACTAGGCCCATGCTAGACTCAAATACCCCTGGTGAAAAGGCCACAAGTACAGGCCCAAAAAACGAAAATCACTGAAAAATCAGCACAATCCCAATCCATCCATGCCCTCCATGATGTTTAAATTCAAGACAACCCACAGAAAGACTAGGCCCATGCAAGACTCACTACCCCTGGGCATAAATAAAGGTTGAAAAGTAGGCAAAATGGTTGCAGGCCTAACAACAAAGCCTGCATTCAAAATGGCCACTTGCCTGCCAGCACATGGCCAGTGCCTGTAGCTGCACTCAAAATGGCCACCAGCCACATGGCCTGTCCCTCCCCATGAACACCCCCAAAAATCGAAAAACACTGCAAAATCAGCACAATCCCAATCCATCCATGCCCTCCATGATGTTTAAATTCAAGACAACCCACAGAAAGACTAGGCCCATGCAAGACTCACTACCCCTGGGCATAAATAAAGGTTGAAAAGTAGGCAAAATGATTGCAGGCCTAACAACAAAGCCTGCATTCAAAATGGCCACTTGCCTGCCAGCACATGGCCAGTGCCTGTAGCTGCACTCAAAATGGCCACCAGCCACATGGCCTGTCCCTCCCCATGAACACCCCCAAAATCGAAAAACACTGCAAAATCAGCACAATTCCATTCCGTCCATGCCCTCCATGATGTTTAAGTTCAAGACAGCCCACAGAAAGACTAGGCCCATGCTAGACTCAAATACCCCTGGTGAAAAGGCCACAAGTACAGCCCCAAAAAACGAAAATCACTGAAAAATCAGCACAATCCCAATCCATCCATGTCCTCCATGATGTTTAAGTTCAAGACAACCCACAGAAAGACTCAGTCCACCCACCACTGAGTACCCCTGGGCAAAAGGCCCCAAAACAGCCCAAAAATCGAAAATTCCAAAATTTTAGTTGCAGCAACTGTAATGGCCCAAACAAACTTACTTGTAAAATTTCTAATCCAACAGTGATCCAAAGAAAGTCAAAAAGGCCTCAAATCCAAATATCCAGCAGCATCCACAAAAAGTAATCCTTCCAGCTCCAGATCCAAATGAAAAGTGACCAGGAGATGGACAAAGCACTGGGAGGAGCCTGCTAAACAGGAACAGGAAGTTGAAGACTGTGGGGCACTTCCTTCCTCCCACCCCCCTCCCCCCCTCCCCAAAATGGACTCCTCGCTAAAAAAGTGCAGGCAAATGTCAACCTAAGGAGTTATTCAGATAAAAATCATCATTTCAAGAAGGTTTATGCTGCTTGCTGGTGGATTTCTTGTGCAGAATTGCAAATTTTATATTTTCGCTCGCCGCATCTCAAATCTCGCAATTGCGAAGTACCGCGAGATGTGATCTCGCTGCACTCGTGTTGACAAACTCTCGCTGGCAAGCCGCGATGACGTAATCGCGCTCGCCAATTCCAGCGGGATCACACAGCAAGATCCAAAATGGCGCAGCACTCGCAAACTATCGAGAAAAACAATCCGGCAAACACGCCGCGCGCCGCATAAATTGTATCACCAACGCCGCGCGCCGCAAAAAAAATCCGCTGCGTGCGAATTTGCGGATTTTGCGGGAAATTCGCAAATCTCGCGGATTGCGAATTTCCCAAAAATCCGCAAAATCCGCGAGCGAAACGGATTTTCCGCCCATGCTTAGATGTAGTAGAAGGTGAAGAAGTAGATACATTTCAAGCAAGGGTAAGGAAGTTGTAGACTAGGTTTGATGTTCAGCCTAGTTTAGTGGTATTGAGGCACACAATTTTAGAAGAGTGCAAAACTGTGGTGACAATGTAGATATGCACAGTACTGCATTGAGAAGGTTAGTCTCTGGCTGTCAATTCGAAAACATTTCAGATCTGCTAGTCAGAGATCAATTCATCATTCACTGCAGTGATATGTCAATTAGACAGAAATTACTATCTATAGAAAATCCATCATTAGCGGCAACTATCAAGACAACCAAGCGTATAGAAACCTTTCAGTTGTCAGCTAGAGAATTGGATTCCAAAAAATCAGGGATTGTTGCTGCTGTCAAAGGAACTTTTATGAAGAATTCTTAGGATGAGAAAACATTGGAACAATCTATATCATTGTTTTCTGAAAGTAATATTTGTTTTTGCTGTAGATACCACACACACACAAGAGGAGAAAAACAATGTACGGCAAGATCAGCTGTAGAATATGCAAGGTCACTTTACAAAGGTGTGCTAGGCTTCCAACAACCAGTCTGATGTGTCACTGTTGAAAATTCACAAGATGAAGAGGAAACTACAGAGAAAGATTTAAGAGGTAAAGGGCTAGATGTAGGTAATTCCCAAATACCGATTCCTTAATAGCGATTTTTACCAAATTGTTATTAAGGAATCGGTATTTCCGATGTAGGAAAAAAATAGGTAAAAAATAGCGATTCGGTAAAAATCGCAAAAAAATAGCGATTTCATACAAATCAGTAAATAAATTACCGAAACCCCATTACTGAATCGGTATTACCGATTCTGTAATACCAAATCCGTAAATAGGGATTCGGTAATTCAAAAATTCTGTATTTGTCAAATCAGCCAATCCTGAGCATCCACATGACCTCCCAACCAGGAAGTGGCCACACCCAAGCAGGTGCACTGAATCTGTAGCTGTTTGGAGAGACAGGGAGCAGGAGCAACAGCCAACACCCAGCTAAGACAGAGGAACTGCACCAATGCCACACCTGGGAAAGGGAAGGATGCTGCCGGAAGGAAAAGGAAGCACACGTTTAATGGGAGGGGTTGGAGGTCCTCATTGAGTAAGTTGTCAAAGACCATGACCAGCTCTTTGGCAAGAGATCACTGAACATCCCTAAGTCCCAGAAAAGGAGCATTTGGATGGTAATCCAGGAGAAGATAAACGCGATTGGGGTTACACATCCCACAACTGAGGACTTAAAAAAGCGATGGTATGACCTGAGGGCACGTGCGAAGGAAAGGATGGCTGAGCAGCAAAAACAAGCGGGAAGACAGGTGGGGGAAGCTCCACAGCACCTGCTCCTACTGCCCTAGACCAACTTGTAGAGTCCCCCCTCCAGCCAGAGAACATCAGTGGCATTGGGGACGTGGATAGCTCTGCAACAGCATCCACGAGACAAGGTAAGATGCATGTACAACATGCTGTCTCCCCTCCCTAACCCCAATCCTCCTGCAACATTCCCACTCCAGACCATGTTTTATGTAAGATCAGCAATGCATCATGGGAAATGTAGTCCCTATCAATTGGTAGCAAATCAGCCAGTTCCCAATAAGCATAGGCAAGCCACACACATCAATAGATGAGATAGCGGAGGACAGACATCTAATCTAGAATGTCAGTTGTGAAATTTATTTGCACACAGTTGCTTCCAGAAAAGTGAGTAATAGTACATTCTGTATCCACAAGCGGAACAGCGCCACAGGCTGCAGAGGGGGAGCCTGGCAATGCCTCGAGGGAGGAAAACAGAAGTGAGAAGGAAGTCATGTCACCACCAGACATTACACCAACATCCCCACCACCACCACC
The DNA here is from genome assembly GCF_964263255.1 of Lissotriton vulgaris. Classification (NCBI taxonomy): domain Eukaryota; kingdom Metazoa; phylum Chordata; class Amphibia; order Caudata; family Salamandridae; genus Lissotriton; species Lissotriton vulgaris. Next base: position 1,200,594,134 of record NC_141694.1, on the reverse strand, counting down.
ATGGTCAAAGAGGTACACAGTGACTCCACTCCAGGAGATAGATGCCACAGAGGAGGACAGGCAGGAAGCCCAACAAACTACACCAGGCGAAGACACACAGCCATCTGGGGCACAGTCCCCCATGGTGGAAAGCATCACAGGTGCCCATAGACAGCGGCAGAGGTCACAGAGTCCTGATGCTGAAGGATCCAGTGTCTTCCCTGGAATGGAGGGGCAAATACTCAAAGTCCAGCGCCTGCAGGGGAAGACAATGAGGGCCATTCAAAGACAGATGATGGCTAACAACAGGAAAGTGGACGACATGAAGGAGTCCATCTACTGCCTCAACAATACTGTGGCAGAGGGAATGAAGGAGGTATCGGAGGTAGTGAGGCAGTTATGTGGCGGAATGGATGGGGAGCGCACTGCAAGGCAGAGAGACAGGCAGATACTTGGAGGCTTCACCAAGTCTGTGAGCAGGCTGTGCAATGCAACCCATGTGCTGAGTAGGAGATCTGTGGCCATGCAACATGAAATAGCAAAGTGCAGCCGTGAGGTTACTCAGGGCCTGGTCACAGTCACTAGTGCCGTAAAGGTGATGCAGACAAACCAGATTGCTGCCACTGGTACAGGGGATGAGGGCGGGAGTGAGTAGGCAAGCAGTCACAGCACTGAAACCCCCCTTGCCAGAGAGCAGGAGGTACAGTGTGAGGCATGGTTCTGCTGCAAGACACAGCGCTGCTTAGGACAGTGTGCATGCAGAACGCAGCACTGGTGTGCGGGGCCGCAGGAGATAGGCACAGCCCTCAAATCCCATTCTGTTGTGGGTGACGTAACCCTTTGGAGACATAGCTGGTGTTACGGTGTGCTGAACAATTGCATGTTGTAAGGTATATTAAACACCCTCACACAAATGCATTACCTGGCTTTGTCTCATTACTTACTTAATTTTGTGTCATCTCTAACCGTCTCTGTCCCCCATCTGCCGCAGCTGCGCCACCTGCTGCACTGTGGCTGTGTACCTTCCTCATCCTCATCCTCCTCTTCAGAATCACACATTTCCACAGTTGTACCCTTCTTAGTGGCAAGGTTATGCAGCATGGCACATACAGCTAAGATTGTGCAACACACCAAGGGCTGGTACTGCTGAGCACCTCCACTTTGGTGCAGGCAGTGGAACCAGCTTTTGAGGAGTCCAAATGTCCGCTCAACCACATTGTGTGTCGATCCATGTGCAACATTGTATCGCCTTTCACTTGGGGTGGATGGGTGCAGGTAAGGAGGCAGGATGAAAGAGCGCACCTCATAGGCACTGTCACCTGTGTGTGAGAAGTAAGTAAGTGTACTGACCAGATTTTTGGACCAGATGGAATCCGCTCCTAGGAGCCCCTCTAACCCAGCCGGAACGTAAACAACTCCCTCCTTAGAACGTATTTACAATAGGTATGGATATATATGTATATGTATGGACATCTCGTACCTAAGGATGGGGAAAGTAGCAATAAACAAGCATTGGTGTTCTACAATATCCTATTCACACCTATTAGTCTCGCGGCAACGTAGGCCCAGACTAGTCTACCCTGGGGCAGGTCTGATAATGTACCATTACGCACTTTGTTCACTTGACACGCAATCCGGCGCGTCTACACACGTGGGCCTGCAGTCCCAGTGTCCTCATTTATACCTGGTCTACAATCCGGCAGACCTACACACCCCTCTATCTTGGGTGCTCTCACTTACACACGGCCTACAATCCGGCAGGCCTCCACACTGTGTCCCTCTGGTGCTCTCATTCACACACGGTCTACAATCCGGCAGACCTACACACCATCTATCTTAGGTGCTCTCATTAACGCCGTATACCAACGACGATCACTTTCCTATGAACTCTTAGGGATGAAATCCGTGGTTATCTATTCAGGATAGAACTACGGCAATGGAAATTAGCATGGTTTTCCGAATTACAATATGTACCTTCTACTCTTGGCATCAAATGTTCCCTATCTCCCTATTTATTCAGTCACTCCTTACCTGATCGGGATTCACATCCGTTCATGCAAACAACGTCTGACTAGAAGAATTAGATTACCATGATTGAACAAGAATACAAGGCACATGTCGGTTCACTAAGAACGGGGGCATTTATTACAGTAAAAAATAAACACGATACTACACAATATATATATATGTATATATGCTGCAAAGAAAAGTAAAGGTTAAGATGCGCGCTTCGCAAGGGAAGGGGCAGAGATCACCTGGTTAATATGAAGTCTGGGCTCGGCAGTCATCTAGGTTCCCGTCTCGTCTCTCTGTGTCTTGGCTCGTCTCGGACTCACACCTCAGCAGTCACGGGTACACGTCTGCACCGCTATGCTCAACCTCCTCTGCTTCCCTCCAAGCCACTGGAACCTTGCTCGCTATTAGCTACCGTCTCTCTCTCTCTCTGACTCTGTGCGCTCCGCACTATTTCTCCTTCAGTCTTTTTCAGAGAGTCTCGGTTTCGGAATCTTTCTCGGACTTCAAAATGGCGATTGTCTGCCTTAGAAATAATTAATGGCATAGATGCTAACGGCTAGCTGCCGCCTACGGACTAACTGACTCATTGCCTAACACTTTCGCTAATATGGAAGCTGTCCCTTCATGGAAAGTTACGGCCAGTAACTTGCCGCCCACCAAATTCTTGTACCTCCCCGTACCAAGGACACGTTCCCAGCCAGCCGGCCTGAAGTTGTGTCTTCGGAGTGGAGAAAAATACAGTCTTTCGATAAGGGCCAGCCTGAACCGGTTCTCTCCAAGCGAACAACACCTTGAAACTAAAACATTACACTTGACCTAGAAAGCCTCTCAAGCTACCAGGCAGAGGGCAAGATGGAGTCTGTCCCGTTTAAGGCCTACAAGGCCCAAAATATGCATAACTCCATAGAAGATATACTAATACTCTTGCAAAAGGATGGATCATCACTAATACTTATATATCTATCCCCTAGCTTAAGTTTATAAGCCCTGATCTAAAGAAAAGGGTACGAAAATGCACTACTGTGCCTTATGGATAAGTCCTACTTATAGTCCTAATCCCTATACTACAAGGGTAATAGGCTGGAGTCATTCTCCATCATCCTCCCTCTAAAAGAGGGTCGAAAAATTCGGCTATTACAGTAAGTTATTCACAGTCTACAATGTACTTACCTAGCAGGTAGCCTTTTCCAAATTCACCTGCAAGGAGAAGGGTGTAGATCCCACTGTTCCTGAATATGTATGAATCATGGAGGCTCCCTGGGAATTTTGCAACTATGTCGGTGATGATGTAAGACGCATCACATATGACCTGTACATTGATGGAATGTGTGGACTTGCGATTGCGGTAGATGTACTCAGTCGCAGCAGGGGGGCAAATTGGTATATGTGTCCCGTCAATGCAACCAATGATGTTTGGGAACTGGGCCTTCTGATAAAAGTATAACTTGGTCTTCAGCAATTCTGCCTGTGTGCTGGGCAATTTGATGTAGTGTGCCATCCTTTGCAACATGGCATCCAGGAATTTATTTAAAAAACGTGACAGGCAACTCTGTGAGACTCCACCTGCCACAGCTATTACCCCTTGGTAACTGCCAGGTTCCAGGAGGTGCAGGCAACAGAGTACCTGTACACGAGTGGGTATTGCATGCGCCCTTGGTGTCTGGTGATCCAGGAGTGGGTGCAGGTCCCGTATCAGGTCCAGGATGGTGCTTGGGTGTAGCCTGTACCTCTCATGGATTTCAGCCTCAGTCAGTTGGAACAGTGTTACATGCAGTCTGTACACCCGCTCCTCCCGTCTCCAGATCCTCAGTCCTGCTGCTCACAAACGTAGACGCCTTGCTTTCACATAGAGGGCTGCCATTCTGTTCACACTGTTGCATTTTGGGGCTGTTTATATGCGGTGCACCTGATCACCACCTGCTTTGAGTCAGTGCTAATTACCGATTCTTAAATACCGTTATTCAGCAAATTTGGTATTACTGATTTTTGGTACATCGCATTTGCGATTTTTTACAGATTCCTTATTTACAGATTCTGTGTTTTTGTCTGCCAATCGGTAAATAAGGAATCGGTAACTGGTTTGTCTTATTTTGACAGATTCCTTATTACCGATGCCATTCGGTAATACCTACATCGCACATGGCTAAATACCGGTCGGTTTACTGAATTTTGGCGTTAGCGACCGGTATTTAACCACTTACATCTATCCCAAAGTTCTGGTGGTGAAGTGTGATGATGTATGGTGGGTGTTCCTAATCTATGTGTTGACCCTTACGTTCATGTCATGGTCAGTGACAAACCTTGAAATCATTAGTAGACCCTTTAGCATGGATAACCATGATAACTCAGGATGTACACACTAAGATCAGTCTTACTAAACCATTGCTACCTCCAGATAGCACAGCTGTGTCTTATGTAGGGCACAGATTTGATTTAATTTGGTAGCTTGAGGATATCCTCTAATTTAAAGGTGGGAGTATAGTTGACAAAGTGTATGTTGCTCACAAAGTATTGAACATTTTAAGGAGGTTTCACCTAGAGTTGTTCGGCATGATACTCAGACTTTTTTCAGAAGATCAAGTATTGGCAATCGTGGAATAGGATAAAACAATGAATAAATGTGCCCACGTTTTTTCTGGAGAATAAGGATGAATCAAACACTTCAGACATAAGATTAAAGTGAAGGAAGGAGCAAGGCCAGTCAAACACAAGTTGAGGAATGCACCTTTGAGCATATGAGAGGATTCAGAAAAGGATCTTGATATATTGTGCCAAAGGAGCATCATGGAGCCAATACATTTTTCTTTATGGCTTTTGCCGCTCGTATTTGCTCATAAACAAAATGGTGAACTAGAAGTTCACCATTATTTAGGAATCACCGCACACCTCTTACAGAGACCCCCTCCCATACAGAATGCCTCAGCTAGACTCATTCTCTGCCTTCCCTGATGAACCCACATCATACCCCACCTCAGGCAACTCCACTAGTCCCCGCACAGAAGAGATGCCAATTCAAGCTGCTGACTCATGCACAAAAGGCTCTACATAACTAAGGACCCGCCTATGTTAACCAGCATGGTGTGGTGGCTCAGTAAACTAATGTGCCCACTGCAGGGGCCTGGGTTTGACATCATGGTCACAGGTTCAAATCCTGGCTGTTCCACTCAGCTTTTCATCTATCTGAGGGCAATAAAATGAGTACAGTTGGGTAAAATAAACATCTGTTATTCAGCGCCAAGAGGCCTCCGGGTGAATGTGCACTTTACAAATACACATGTTATGATATTAACCACTGCCTGAACTTCCGCAAATTGTCGAGAAGAGTACACTCCACCTCTCTCTTTCTCAACCATATTGCCTGCATCTACCGAAGCAGAAGTGAAGGATGCTCCTTATCCTAAATCTAAGCTAAGACCTGGAACAGCGTCCCCAGGCAACTCAGGAACTTCAACTCACTTCTGGAATTCTGTATGGCCCTCAAGACCTGGCTTTTTGAATAAGCCTTTGAGACCTGCAAGCACCTGGATACCCTATGGAGTGATTAGCTGTGTTTTATGTATCCTGAATTACTGATTGATAGACTTTGTGTGTCTATCTGGTGTCTTAGCAAGGAGATTTGGGTTCACCATTATCTCTTACCCAATATTAGTGAGTTCAAAGAGACAAAATGTTTCTCTAAGTTGGATTTGGCCTCAGTGTACCACCAAATTGAGCTCAAACCTAATTCACCTCATCTTAGTGCATTTGGTACATTTCAATATTGACACATACCTTTTGGTTTGGCTTGGGCGGCATCCATCTTCCAGAGAACAATGTCCAACATTTTTAAAGGCATTCAAGATCAATCTATTTTTCAAGATGATGTGTTGATTCGTTTACTTGATAAACAGTCCCATGATAACATATTGGATGAGGTGTTCAAGAAGTTCCAGCTCCATGGACTTGTACTCAAAAGGGACAAATGTGTTTTTCTTTGCTGAAAAAATGGATTATTTGAGTCATTCTATTTTAGCCAGGCAATTGAGAAACAGCCTAGCTTAGTCAAAGGTATCACACACGTTGCAATTTGATTTTAATTCAAAGTACATTGAAGGAATATAGAATGTCTGCACAGATTATCTTTCTTGGCAGTTAGAATGTGTAGAAAAGCAAATAGAACTGGGGGATGGAGAAGATAAAGAAGATTGTATAGTTTCCTCCATTGACTTGCCTCAGGTAGGTGGGTGTGATGCATTAGCAGTGGGACCCATCCTTAGTAGAGTGATGCAGTATGTTGAGTCAAGATGGCCAAGAGAAAGAAACTTATACTTTGAGTCGAACACTTTTGTGAAAGTGAAGGACGATTTGTCAGTTGAAGATGGTTTAATATTGAGATCTTATACGTTGGTTCCACCAGTCTCATTGAGGAATTCTATTATAATACATGCACATCAGGGTAATATAGGTTCCACCTCGACCTAGAGAAGGCATTGATTGTCTTTCTGGTGGCCTTCCATGGATAGAGAAATTAAACAGGTGGTGAATGAGTGTGCCGTATGTTCTAGTTGTGATAAGTCCCTGAGATTGAGAACTACACAGTTGTGTCCTATTTCATTGTCTACAGCACAGTGGGAAGAAATAGGTATTGACATTGTCAGTCCTTTTAATGCTTTGCCCAGTAATTCATGTTTTGCCATGATATGAAGGACTATTACAGCAAATGGCCAGAGGTCAGATTTGTGAGCGAAGACTCCTCAAAGGCAGTGGTGGGATTCATGAAAGATGTTTTCCTCAAAGAGGATTTCCCTGCCACTGTGGTGTGTGATAATGGAGCCCAATTTGTGTCCAGAGTGGTAGAGTCTTTCCTTCAGGCTAATGGCATCAAGCACCTCAAACGTTCCCTATAACACCCTCAAACCAACAGACTGGTTGAGAGGATGAACAAGGTGTTGGGAGAATGCATCCAGTGGGCTATTTTCAACTTGTGTGCGGTAGGTAAAGCTGTTAAGTCTATGCTGCGGTTCTACCTCACCACTCCACATTCAGCCACTGGGGCTTCACCATTTAAGTTGTTGTGTAGGAGAAGAGCTGCTACCTGTTTTGGTCCTGCATGGATGACCATTTGGGTTCAAATGAACCAAAATGACTGCTCGGGTCAGTGAGAGGGTGGAAAAAGGGTGGAAAAAGCTCAAACACAACAGAATCAATATTATGATGATAGAAAAAAAATGAAGGAGACAGTTCACAAAGTGAGAGAGCTGGTTTGGGTTTGTAAGCCTCTAAATGTAAAGAAGGAAGAAAGCACATTTGGTCCACCAGTCAAAGTGCTAGAAGTAACTGGAAATAGTGTCAAAATGGAGGGTTGCCAGTGGTAGAATGATGGTTGTGCAGTAAAAGTGAAAATGAGTCAAAATTATGATGTTGTGAGTCAAGGAAAAGCTTGTGGCACTTGAACTTGGTATAAGGAGAAGTCATCCGTATCTGGGGAGTGTGAAGAGGCAAATGTGAGGCTTGATGGGTCTGTCTCAGGGTCCGATTATAGACATAGTAGACAAATAAGAACACTGCAGCATAGATATAGAATGTAATCTGTTAGCTCTCCGTCATGATCTGTTGTAAATCATTCTTTTAGGTCCGTCATTGTTTAAAGTTTTTTATAAGTACAACAGTTTTTGTTTATGTGTTTTATTTGTTTAATTAGATTTGTATTGTCATTTTAAATCCCTTAGTTATTTGGGTATTCATCAGTGCACTACAGATTTTCTTTTGTAATTCAGTTCTGATTTGTTTTTGTTAAAGGGAAGAGTCAATGTGAAATCTGGTTCTTTCTGGTTCGTTCTGCACATGGAATCCTGTGCATTTGTTCTGGATTCCATGTAAAATGTAGAGTTTTGAAACTAGACCGTTGATGGCAAACCTGTGTTCCATCAGCAGCTTGAAGATTGATCTCTGGAATAAATACGAAATTTCTCTGATCTGGTCTCTGGTATTGGTAAATTACGACAATCATATACCTCACTTACCCAGCACAGTTCAAGCATCTAGCTTCTCCTACATTTATCAACCTTACAGAATCATTCTGCTTACAGCTCTATTTTGCTTCTTATTACTTCCACCACCACCACTTAGAGGGACCCATTATTACCTATTTAGCAATGTTTTCCAATGGGCTTTTGTCGTCGGAATAATGATTTCTGAGAAAATGTTATAATATATTGTGATATCATTTTAAGACTTTCCTTGGAGGATATGCACATATATTGTTATTGGATTCAGGTTTTATATTTAGATGGCTGTCTTTAAGATAATTGTTCTACAGTGATGCCTGCATAATTAAAACATAATGCACCAAGGAAGAATGAAAGTAACTGTTCTCTGAACGCCCCTGCACCAAGCGCTGCGGTATTTAAATTTAGACTTAAGTTCTTTGTTTTTGAAGAAACTTTGCAGCTTTCAAATCCTGCGTAGTATGCAAAACTGTCATATGCTGACATTCTTCAGTAGTTATTTCTTGAAAAAATGCATTTGACAGTGCTGAAATCTGTGTTTTTGGTGTAACCAATTAACTTCACCACACTATTACCTCCCCAGATTTACTTTCCAACACCATTATTTCAGCGCAACCTTTACTGCTCCATACCATTAAGTTGACATTAAGGGCTGGTTATGCAAAATCATTCTCTGATCACAAAGCCTACCATTCAGAAAAATCAGAGGGTTTGCAACAGTTTTTTGTAATGTAGCAAAATTTCCTAGCAATGGGATATCAACCGAGGATCAAGGAACACGTTGGAAGATGCAAGCTCTAAGTTCTAACACCTAAATGTTAATTTACATAAAATAATCAATAGTTACCATTAATCCAAGCAAACATTTTCAGAAAAAGTCAACATGGGTCTTTCAACATCAGCTACCTGAAGAAGAACCAAGTATCTACAGAAGGGGGGACGTGGCTGAGCTGAGTTGCAAGATGGCTGCTCGATAAAGTGGCTCTACCGGCTGTGCACATTATCTGACAGTTATCTGGCTGTAGACTACCCATCCTGACCCCAAGCACAAAGGATCATGTGGAGAAACTGATGTGCAGCGAGCTGCTGTTTTTTTGACTCCAGGGTGACATAGATTACTGAAGAAAACAGCGCTCGACTTGTAGGAAGGGCCCCTGCTGTTGACATCAATATGGCGTGTGACCGGCGAGACGATTAGAGGAGAAGACTCATCAATTTCACAGAGACTCGACTCTGGTGTCAAATGAGGCAAGGAGGTGTATTGGCGAAATTGCTGACACTTGCAAGGACACCCAGCGCAGCAGGAAGCCAGGACCGCCTACGAGGCCTGCTGACGGAGGTCGGGTGAGTGCTCTTCTGCTGTGGCTCCCACCTGTGATACCTCGAGGCATCCAATGTGGCTGCGGCAGCCCATGGCGGCGCCAAAACGCTTGCGACTGTGGCGGCCACGGGGAGTCCCCTCCGGAACTGGACAGAAGGGGTGGACCTGCGGACCTGGCGCTGTGAGTGAGGTCTGCGACGCACCTTTTGGCCTGGAAGACGCCACTCGTGACCCACGGCAGGACCTTTGGCAATTTCAAGCCTGCAAGGTGTAGCACGCGAGGACCCCCCACAGTGGCGATCAGGGCTTCCGGAGTATCAAACCACTCGGGCCTTGGAGGCATAGCGGACTCAGGGACACACTGCGGTTTGGCCGAGCAAGGCAGTGAGACGAACCTGCATCAAAATGCCAGAAGCACTGTGGCTGGCTGCGGAAGCTCACAGCTTCAAGTAGGAAAGCGCGCACCACAGCGGCCCCACTGGGCCCTCCCCTGATGTTGTAAAGAGCTGGGAACTACAGAGGCCTAGATGAGGAGAGAGCGGGGGCCTATTCAGAGGACTGATACCAGCCACAACCTTGCAAGGCCTGGTGACATTGATCGGGCCCTGAGTCAGCAATACAGCGACATAGCGACTGCCATCCCCACCTTGCCTGGCCCGGCTACATTGCCCAGGATCACCAAAGGCAAGAAAGGGTCCCTGCCTTAGTAGTTACTCACTGGCCTTCAGGAACAGTAGGTCGTGTGACAAACTTGCCAATTTGTAGTCCCACCACACACTCCCTGCCTCTGTGGTGCCGCAGCTGAATCCATAAGCATACTAGCAATATAGAATGTGGCGCTTCAGGCGCCCAGGCCCTGAGTGATATGCCATTTGAAGAGACTCTGCGGAGTAAAGACACAAGTTGGTTGGCACCTCCGGAGACTTGTGGCCATTCGGAGTAGCTTCCATATCCATAACTGCCTCCCCTCTTGGGGAAGCTGCTCCCTGAAGACCACACTCAGAGGCACCCTCATCTACAGACCACCAGGACCCCGCACACATTCAGCGAAGACATCACTGACTTCATCAGCCCACACGCCCTCCCCTCCGAGGACTACATTCTACTGGGAGACCTCAACTTCCACCTGGAAAAGAAAAACGACAGCAACACCACCACCCTTCTGGACAACCTGGCCAATCTCAGACTCGAACAACTTGTTGATACCCCCACCCACTATGCTGGGCACACGCTCGACCCAATTTTCACCTCCAGCAAGCACATCTCCTTCAACCACGCCACAGCTCTCCAACGGACGGACCACAGCTGCGTTCACTTCAACTACAAAAAGACCACAACCCACAACCTCCCACAACCAATCCCCCGAAGAAACTGGAACAAAATTACCACCGACCAGCTCTTCACTTCACTTCACCAAAACCCTCCTGCCAAATCATCGGACCCAAACCAAGCAGCCACCAACCTCACACAATGGATCACCCACAGCGCCGACGAACTAGCACCCTTGAAAAACCATCAAATCAAGTAAGGTAGCAAAAAAGCCCCCTGGTTCAACGATGACCTTAAGAAATCCAAGAAGTTATGTCGTACCCTCGAGAAAGCCTGGAGAAAAAACCCAACCACTGACAACCTGACCACCTTCAAGAACACCACCCGCAAACACCACCAACTGATCCGATCCACCAAGAAATCAGCATTCAAGGATCGACTTGACAACAACGCCCACAACAGCAAGGAACTATTCAACATCGTCAAAGAATTTACCAGCCCCACCGCCGGCACCAACAACATCACTCCATCCCAAGACCTCTGCGACTCCCTAGCCTCTTTATTCCACAACAAAATTGCCGACATACATAACAGCTTTGAAAACCAGTCCGGAGACCAGTCCACTCCACCCACCTCCGAACCAAAAACCCCCCTCTAACCTTTGCGCCTGGAACCCAATCACCACTGAAGACACCATCCGCCTGATGAACTCCATCCACTCAGGATCGCCAACCGACCCATGTCCCCACCACATTTTCAACAAAGCAGACTCCATCATCGCACCCCATCTCCGAGACGTCATCAACTGCTCCCTCAAATCCGCTACCTTCCCGGAAAGCTGGAAACATGCCAAACTCAGCGCCCTTCTGAAGAAACCCACAGCAGACCCCACTGAACTTAAGAACTACCGCCCTATCTCGCTCCTCCCATTCCCTGCCAAAGTTATTGAGAAAGCCGCCAACAGTCAGCTCGCCGCCTTCCTCGAATCCAACAAATCCCTCGACCCCTCACAGTCCGGCTTCCGAGCCAAACACAGCACCGAAACCGCCCTCATCGCAGCAACAGACGACATTCGAACACTACTGGACAACGGAGATACAGTTGCCCTTATCCTACTTGACCTCTCCGCAGCCTTCGACACAGTCTGTCATAGCACCCTCATACAACGCCTCAGCAACGTCGGATTACAAGGAAAAGCATTGGACTGGATCCTCTCGTTCCTCGCCGGAAGAACCCAGAGAGTCCGCCTCCCCCCTTTCAGATCGGAGCCCACTGAAGTCATCTGCGGCGTACCACAAGGATCTTCACTCAGTCCCACCCTCTTCAACGTATACATGAGGCCCCTCGCATCCATCGCGCGCCAACACAACCTCAACATCATCTCCTACGCAGATGACACCCAGCTTATCCTCTCCCTCACCAAAGACCCAAACACCGCCAAAACCAACTTACATGAAGGAATGAAAGATGTAGCTGAGTGGATGAAGAACAGCCGTTTAAAACTGAACTCGGACAAAACTGAAGTCCTAATCGTAGGCTCATCCCCCTCTGCTTGGGACGACTCATGGTGGCCATCGGCCCTGAGAACAGCACCCATACCAACGGACCACGCACGTAACCTGGGCTTCATCCTGGACTCCTCCCTCTCGATGACCAGACAAGTCAACGCCGTCTCATCATCATGCTTCAACATCCTACGCATGCTCAAAAAAATATTCCGTTGGATCCCCACCGAAACAAGAAAAACGGTCACCCACGCACTGGTCACAAGCCGACTGGATTACGGAAACACCCTTTATGCTGGAACCACAGCCAAACTACAGAAAAAACTCCAACGCATCCAAAACGCCTCAGCCAGACTCATACTAGACATCCCCCGCCATCACCTGAAAGACCTCCACTGGCTCCCCAACTACAAGAGGATAACATTCTGACTCCTCACCCACGCACACAAAGCCCTCTACGACCTAGGACCCGAATGCCTCAACACGTGCCTGTCCTTTTACACCCCCACCCGCGAACTACGATCGTCCAATCAAGCCCTCGCCGCAATTCCGCGCATCCATAGATCCACCATGGGGGGAAGATCCTTCTCCTACTTAGCGGCCAAAACCTGGAATTCTCTCCCCACCCACCTCCGCCTTACACAGAACCACCTCTCCTTCAGAAAGCAACTTAAAACTTGGATATTCGATAAGTAAAGTACCCCCCTCCCACAAGCGCCTTGAGACCCTCTGGGTGAGTAGTGCACTATACAAATTTTGAACTTGAACTTGAACTTGGTGGTGGTAAATTCAGATAGAGTCACTGTGTCAGTCGGATCTGCATCTATCCTTTTAGAATTTTGGCGACACCCTTGCTGGACTACGGTGCTGGGCAGACTGGCGAGGCTTGGATCAGAGCCCTCACATATTGAAGTCAGGCACCATAGAAGAAGAGTTGCCATGGGGAAAACGGACAATAAACAAGACAAAATCACCTTTAAAAAAAGAAACGCCGCTAATAGTGGTGCTTGAGCAATGCTGTGTGACATGAAGATCAGCTTGAGGGCAATAGACTCTAAACTAGATTCGCTAGCTCTGAGGATGGACCATGTCTCACATAAAGTGGACAAACAAGAAGCCAGAATTGACACCTTAAAAGCCAGAGTCTCTGATTCGGACGACATCGAGGTGGAGACACTGGAGTGAATACTCTGCATGGACAAATTGCTGGAAGTAATTATGGCGCGCAATGAAGACCTTGAACCGAGGTCGAGAAGAAATAATGTCCATATAACGGGCATTCCAGAGTCCACAAACATAACAAATATGGAACAATACGTCGAGGGACTTCTGAGGGATGTGATTGGCTCCGATTTTTCTGCAATGTTCTTGGTGGAATGTGCACATCGAACCCTGGGGCCTATGCCCCCCATGGCACACAGCCATGGACTATTCTGGCTCGTTCACTAAACTACAGAGACACCGTCTTACGGTTGATCCAAGAGAAAAGGGACATAGAACATCAGGGTAACAGCGTTGCATTTTATACAGACTTTACCCAAGCAGTTCAAGCCGCACAACATGTGTTTATTCCAGCTAAAAACTATTTCAGAAAACTAAGAGTCCAGACAGGGGGCAAGCCTTTGATTTTTACTGAGACCAGTGCTGTTCTGAAATTTGCCAAGCAGACTGTGAGAAAGCAATCCAGCAGAGACGCGGAGGCTGCAGCATCTCAGAGTAGCCAGCTAAGTGATAATGACTAATGTTTGATATATGTCTGGCTGATCCCTTGATGCGTGGTACACAGCCTGCAGCCGTCTGATTTCATTATTTGTATACTGGGTCCAATGGTTGAACAGTTAATGCAATTTGGTAGTCAAAAATGCTTGGCCACCCTGTTGCTACTGTGACGGGCAGTATGCCGGCGAATCCATGCCTTTCTGGGATGATTCCCTTCAGCCCTGTGTTCCAAGGGCCTATGTTTGCAGTGGGGTGTTGATTCTGGGCTATACAACCGGGTTGTTTTTGTTATCTGTTGTTTGATGCAGTGTGTGTCAGACCTGTCACTACAGGGTTTTTTACAACAGGTACTGGGCACACGTATAATAAATAATTCTGATGGTACAGTAGTTGAAGACAAACACGATTGACACCAGTAGAATGGTAAAACCAATAAGCGATGCTTTATGTAGTTCTTTTTTCGATTTTACAAACGCCAGCCGACACGTGTTTCATCAACAGGGCGAAGCCTGTGACTCATCAGCGTTGCATATGGCGCTGTACAAAATTGGGGACCGGTTATGGTAGGAATCAATGAAGGGATAAGGGTAGATCGATGGTACGAAATGGATAGTGTCCTGTACGAGATGCAGTCGGGTACGACTGTCAAGCGGTGACCTCGGATGATGGGTCACGGCGGGGCTGTGCAAGGGGATACATCAAACTGCCTCTCGTTCCATAGTGATTGAACTGGTATGGGCGGGGGACAGCCTAGGATCTCCTGGGAAGTGCTAACGTTACAGGCACAAGGTGGACTAGCGGCCCCTTATTTTGCCCTATACGCATATAGTGCTAAGGCACAATTCTTACATTACTGGATACACCCCACCCCTTTTCAGCCCCACATTGCAATCGAGCTGGACAGGGTAGCACCTCTTCCTTTAAACACAGCCGTTTATCAAACATTCAAACATCCACACAACCAAGTGGAAACGGTTGAGGTGCTAAGTTGGGCATGGGGGGGGTCTCTATAAGCGTGCAAACACTAACATACTTTACGCCCCTTCCTTGCAATTGGCAAATAACCCACTGATTCCACCATTCATGGACAGCAGGGTACAGGAGCAAGCGCAGTTACAACACATACAGGTGGGTCAGCAACTTTACCTGGAGGACACTCTCCTAACATTACAACAGATGTGTGGTCCTACGCCTCCCTAAGCCCTAGACACACTGTTATATTATCAAGTACGGGCATCCTGTTGAAGTAAATTTGGAACCTTTCCATATCCGCCCACAAAATTACCCGCACTATAAAACTTACTTTCTGTAGAATCTAGATGCAAGTTGGTCACACAAATTTACACAATCACACAGAGGGATTATCCGATCACTGTGGCGACAACTTGCGCGTCGTGGGAATTAGACCTGGGGGAGAATATTACGGACGAGCAGTGGGATTTTAGCTGTAGACAGCTAGAGCAGCTGTCTCCAAACTATCGCCTCAGAGTCATCCACTTTAAATACATTCACCAACTATATCGTACTCCGATGCAACTACACCGAATAGGGTTGCGCTCTGATGATAACTGTTGGAGATGTGGGGTTCCCCAAGCATCATTCTTATACCTGGCATGGCAGTGTAGACCTATTGTCAACTTCTGGTTAAAAATACTACACCATGTTAAAGACATAACAGGTCAAAACTTGAATTGCACGCCACTGGTGGTGCTGCTGGGAATCATTTCTGATGTACCACCGAAGCTGATGAAATTCCCGGCCATGCTTATGCTGTTGGCTAAGCGACAGGTGGCCCTTCATTGGGGTGCTGTTCCTCCTCTGACAAAGAAGGAGTGGGTCTGAGATGGTACCTTTTGTAGGACCCAATTAGCAGGGTTTTGGGAGCTAATGCTAATGCAATCTCGCCCATGGGACATATGGGGCCCATTTGAGAATTGGTTGTTATCTGCAGATGTAGCCGATTCCTGATAGGGATATCACTGTAACAAAGGCCCCAAATTGTATTGGGCCACTGGGTGTAGTTTCCTGCTGCAGTTATTGTGAGGCTTTTTTTCTGTCTTTCTGGGCATGCAAGTATGCAGATAATGGAGTACACTATTGGATTGTACCATGCTCAAAGTGCTGTGGAGCTGTGATAATGCTATGATATCTATGCAGTCACTCTTTTATCGTTAACTTGTTGGTCTGTTATCACTGTACTGCTGTTAAAGTTGTGTCATTGTTCGTAAATTCACACAAAATGCCAATAAAAAGAATTTTTAAAAAAAGTATCTACAGAAGCAGCAGGTCCAGTCCAAGGGCACCGACTACCTTGCAGGAGTTAGGCAAGATGTGAAGACCCGCTGTGAATGGTAAAGGATTGCAGCATGAAAGGTGCATTACTCAATATCTTTCTGTCTTCATGGTCCATTCTGTAAGTTCTTGCGTCAGAACAGAGATACATTTATGGGAATTTCACACCTCATCATTGCTATTTCATCATGTGATCTGCAGGTGAAACCCTGTGCCCAAATAGGACCCTGTTCAACATATGGCAAAAACAATGAGCTCCCACACAATTAGAACCAATGAACACCATGGACCACCCCTGCTCCCCTACCCCTCATGCTGATACCTGTCTCCCAATCTACCAAGTTTCTTCATAAAATGTCACCTCTTGAACACTTTTTCACTGAGTTGCCATATAGTTGACCTTAATGGAAAATGGTTTGGAGACTCCTCTATATTTGTACTTGACGACCTGTTCCCTGTAAGTAATAAAAGTATCCTTCAGAATAGAAAAGAAGAGAGGGACTTGTCTCACATAAGCTACCAACTTCACCTTTACCAACATCTCTGATATGCCTTAAACATTGTAGGAAGCCATTGTCTATCACCCCTAGTGGGAATACCACTAGTTTCTTGGCATAGTGTATCAAAACAACACAGTATCAAAACACACAAGCCAACCAAATCTTTATCAAGGGTGATTATAATATATACATTGGCAAGCTGGATTCAGAGCCCAATTCATAATCGAGAATATGTAGGCACTAGGCATTTTACAGGTAGTGAAGAGACCAACGCATACTACCAGATGCATGCATGACCTCATGTTCAAATTTAACCATCAAACATCAAATCGGATGGTGTAGCCGCAGATATGGTCAGACCACTCCTTCCTCTCCATCAGTCTGACCAAACCCTATTGCAAATGTCACCCATAACAGTAAATAAAGCACGGCCATCCTTTTTAGGCACTTCAGAAATATCACTAATGATAATTCTGGGGTCTAGTCACAATCTGCATTATGTAGTACATGAAGTAGTACTTTAAGAGTACTACTTGGACTACAAAATGCAATTCAATAACCCATGGGCATAGAACTCCGCCTCCCCCACACATTTATTTTCTGTAAACAGATCTCTGCCCGCGTACGTCTATGTTTTAGTGGTAAATGTGTAAGGGATGGAGGTGCTAAAAAATGGAGAATACTTACACTTAAATGGGAGAGGTTTAGTAAGGGTAAAAAAGGGCTTTAGGAAGGGATATACGAATATAAACACTTACCTACAACGAGTAAGCCTGTTCCTATTCCCCATCTAAGTTTCAACAGCCAAATATGTCTTAAAACAACACAAAAGTACTGCAGCTAATCTTGAAGTCCAGTATCAAGTATATATATATATATATATATTCACTGAAAAAACCATAGGTTTGACACCAGTTATAGTTAGCTGGAAATTTTACTGACATAAAACCATTGAAATTCCCACGTTATAGTTAGTTGGACTCACTATAACTTGCGCGCCTGCAATGCACTGCTGATGACGTCACATATAACATCACTCATGACATGGTCAGTGACATCACTCATGACATCACTGATGACACCATCCAGTGAATGTGTGTCTTTCAGTAAAATAAATATGTTTTACATATGTATTTGTAAAGGTCGATGGAAGAATACATTTTTAAATAAGTGTCTAAATGGATGTTTTTTTAATAAAAAAATTGATTGGTTAACTCGCCTATTAAGTGTATCTTAGTGAATACATATATTAGCGAGTAATGTTTAAATATTTAAATATATGTATCAGTGTTTCACTTTGTGTTTGAGTGGCAGCATGGGTTGGTGAGTAGCAACATGTGTGTGTGTATGGGTTATTAGATGTTTTTTTTAGTATCAGTGTCTGTATGGTTTGGTGGGGGTATTACTTAGCACATAGATGCATTAATGACTGACTCACTGTTTGTATGTGTTTTGAAGACAGCATATGTGTTGGATTGTAAGGGTGGATGACTGTGTATATGTGTGTGTTAGTGAGTAAATGACGGTCTCACTAGTGTCTTTATCAGTAACTAAATATGTTTTATTCTAGTATATGTGAGTATTGATGTATATAGGTGAGTATATGTGAGAGTGAGAGATTGTAAGAGTTCCTGTTTAAATAAGTATGTGTTTCTATAAGTGATTGTTTAAGAGAGTAAGTATGTGTAAGTTTCCTCAGAAGTAAGGTGCTAGTGTGTGTATAGCTGTATATGCAAATAAATGGATGTTCAATAGTTTATTTGCATGTGCGAGTATGTGTGTGAGTAACTTTTGGATGACTGTTGGTGTGTAACAGGATGTATAGGTGTATCACTACATATGATGAGTGAGTATATGTATGAGAGTCTATATAGAACTGTTGGTGAATGAGTGGATGTGTATATAGATGGTGGAATTACTGAATTGGTTGTTGTAACTGTATGGGTATCTCCATTTTTTTTTTAAATTTAGTTTCTATTTTTGAATATGTGTTTCAAGGGTTACATTACACTGAAAGGAGGTCTGTCACTCTGTCACAAGGATGGTGTCATCAGTGATGTCATGAGTGATGTCACTGACCATGTCATGAGTGATGTAATATGTGACGTCATCAGCAGTGCATTGCAGGCGCGCAAGTTATAGTGAGTCCAACTAACTATAACGTGGGAATTTCAATGGTTTTATGTCAGTAAAATTTCCAGCTAACTATAACTGGTGTCAAACCTATGGTTTTTTCAGTGAATTTAATAGGTTTTTTAAATGCAAATTCCTAACTATAACTGGTGTGAAACCTATGGTTTTTTCAGTGAATTTAATAGGTTTTTAAAATGCAAATTCCTAACTATAACTGGTGTGAAACCTATGTTTTTTTAATTGAATTTCAAAGGTTTTTTAATAGCAAATTTCTATAGCTATGTAATATAATATTTTTTATAATGAATCCTATATTGTATATTTATGTAACACAATTTTTTTAATGTATATTCTTCATTTTTTATTTTTTTTTGCCTTGGAGCGCTCCCGGTGCGCTTACCGGTGTGCGCACCGGTATGCGCAGTCTTGCGGCGCGTACCGGTGCGCATACCGGTGAGCGCCCCATTAGCACTATTGCAGCGAACGAAAACATCATCGTGACGTATCGCGTAGCTGCTTCCGCATGATACGCACGGCGTAAGCGCACCTGGAAGCACTCAAGCGCATACGATCGCGCTATGTAACCATCCGACACGCTTACGCGACACGCCCCGGGACGCGTAGGGTAAGCGCATCGGGTCATGTGACCTAAAAATAACACTTTTTATTGGTTCAGGACAGTTTTGGTTTCCAAATTATGAAACTCCTGGTCATGTGACCTGAAAATAACACTTTTCATTGGTTCAGGACAGTTTTTTTTTCCTAATGATGAAAGCCCCCACCCCACCTTTTTTCCTCATTTTCACTTTGTACTTTGAGAGAGGAAGACCTGTTTCCAGAGCTATTACTAATTTGTACTCAGAAAGGGCTTCAGTAACAGCAGCAGCAGGTGCATCTCAGCCACCATCACCACCATCACCACCAAGAGGACCACCACAACACCACAGTGGTGGAGATGAAGAAGAGGAGGAGGAGGAGGAGGAGGAGGAGAGGAGGAGGTTCCTGCGAGAAGATAATACCCCATATAGGCCAAAGCAGCATATTATCTGGGAGTTTTTTTCAATCCCAAAGGACCTCAAAAAAGTAAATGCGCCAAGGGTTACTTGCCTAATCTGTGCTACTGAACTTTCAAAGGGGAACCGTAACAAAAAGTACTCTTTTGGCAATAACACCATGATTCGCCACATGCAACGCCGGCACTCTAACAACTATGCTGCGGCAGAGGTCAGAGAACTGGCCAGAAACCCTCCCCAATCTTCACCCAGCACCTCCAAAAGTAAGCAACCCACTCCATCGGGTCCAGAGACAAGGGAGATGGTCCTAAACATACAACCCCAGTTTGGACAATACAAAATCAGTTGTATATTTTGTGGTAAAACAATTACCTATTGTGAGCAAAGCATAAAACTCATCAACCGTGCTGGTGACAACCACAATTGCCCCAAAAAACCTTAATTTTTTCCTGATTTTTTTTTTGCTCCAGTTGAGCCGTTTACAATTCCCTGTTTTTTGTTTCTCCCCACAAAAATAACAAAAAATATATAAAATTGTTCATAAAAGCCAAAAAAAGTACAAAATGTTCAAAAAAACAATAAAAAAAATATAAAACAGCAAAAAGAAGAAAAAAAACTGTTCTTTTTAGAACTACCTCCAATTTATAAAAAAAAGCTACATTGGAGGAGCTTCGCGGGCAACCAAGATGGCCGCATGAGCTCAGAGCTCCAAAGACCCTCCGATCCTCCGAATTAATCCTGTCGCCTATCCTGCCCCACGGAAGTGGGAACATGTTGTTGAACTGCTGCTGACACGGGACTCGTTTTCCGATTGAAGATCCGAGGTCCCTAGGTGGAGTTACACCATGTGGAAGTTTGGGGACGACGACGCCATCAGTGCCCGGGCTTGAATGGGCGACTGCGGGGCTGCTGCACGGAGGTGGTCTGGGGAGTGAGAGATTGTCCCACCTCGAAGTGTCACCCGAGTTACTCTGGAGACTGTTGGTGCTGTTCGAACGGTGTGCACGACTGCTACCGCTTGCCGATTTGGTGATCCGGCAAGGGCCAGGGGATCTTCCCGACCGAAGTGGCTTCTTGCCTAACATGGCTGGCAGAGGTGATTCCGACAGAGGGAAGCCCCAGGTCAGCAGAAAATCATCTTTCTCCCAGTCCACCAACACAGACCGCTACGCCCACCCAAAGGGTTCGCCCGGAGTTACCGCGAGGCCTAAGGACATGCATCGGGATGTGTCGCCGGACGACTCGGCCCCAACCCTCCGGGACGTCATGGGCGCTATTACGGGCATCAAAGCAGAGATGCACAAACAACAAGAGGTACTGACGCACAAGGTCGACATGCTGGCTATTGAAATCAACTTGATCAGGGCCGATCTGGGCAAGACTAATGACCGGGTCAAGTCACTCGATATAAAATCGTCGAGCCTGACCTCGGACGTAACGGACCTGCAATCGGAGATCCGTGACCTAAAAGCTGCGAACTCGTTGTTTGCCCGCAGGCTTGATGATTTTGAAGGACGGGCCAGGTGCCAGAACGTCCGAATTGTTGGTGTCCCGGAGGGAGCCGAGGAGGACTCCACTGATCTCTTTGTTGAGAACTTGGTCCAGAACCACCTGGCCCCCGGTGGCCTCAGCAAGTTTTTCTCGGTGGAGCGAGCTCATAGACTGCCCGGAGGCCGCCCGAAGCTAGGGGCCCCTCCGCGTCCTATCATCGCCCGGGTGTTCAACTTTAGGGACAGGGACGCTATCCTGCAGGCATCGAGGAGAGGTGGGCCGCTGAAGTTTCAAAATGCTGACGTTAACTTTTTCCCGGACTTCACCCAAGCGGTGCAGAAGCGAAGGCAAAGTTTCACGGGCGTGAAACGTAGACTGCGCGAGCTGGGGATGAAGTAGTCCATGCTGTTCCCCGCGAAATTACGCAGTGAACATGATGGCCGTGCATTGTTTTTCGACATGCCTGAGGTGGCCGGGGACTGGCTGGACACTTTGCCTCAGCGCCGGGAGGAACCCGAGGAACAATCGGAGGGGACAGCTGTTGGCCCCGATCCTCAGGAGTAGAAGGTCCCTTTGGACCATGTTCGGACGATGAGTCTGCCCAGGCAGTTAGTTACACAATATTGTATTATTTGCTGATATCCTTGATCTATGAACGGGAAAACGGGGGAGGGATAGGTCAGCCTCCTTTCTCCTCTAGGGGCTTTTCGTAGAGTAGTTTTTGGGGCGACAGGCACACTGCTAGTTGGGGGGGCTCTTTAGTCTAATGCAGGGGTGCAGGGTGGGGGGTGGATGGGTTGTTTGTTCTCTATGTGTTCTCTGTTTCTCTCTTTTTTCTATTTCTTGGCAAGGCAACTATTCTGCTGTTGATTCTGTTATAGCGACACACCCTGCAGTGCTGGCATGGGCCTCCACATTGACGATGGGGGTTAAGAAGTTAAATGTTCTGAGTTGGAATGTTAATGGGCTGGGTGATCGTATTAAGCGAGGGGTGGTGCTGCAAATGTTTAAGAGATGCATGCCTGATGTCATCCTGTTACAAGAAACTCATCTGATTGGGAATACGTGCCACGCGCTCAATAGAAAAGGTTTCAAAATGGTGGCCCACTCGGGGTTCTCTTCGGGGTCCCGTGGGGCGGGGATTATGGTGCGCATGTCACTCCCGTTTGAGGTGGAATCCAGCGTGATCGATGAGAGGGGACGCTGCGTCGCCGTCACGGGTAGGTGGGAGGGGCGTACCCTGGTCTTGGTCTCTGTTTACGTCCCCCCTGGCTTGCAAACAACTTCGTTTATGGATCTTGCGGGTGCCATTTTGAGTCTGCCTGAAGGGTTGCTTATAGTCGGTGGTGACTTTAATGCAGTTGGATCTGGGACTTTAGACCGTCATCCATCCAGAGATCTTCGGAGCGCGCAGTCCTGGCTTCCTGACTTCTTGGATACCATGGGACTTATTGATTGCTGGAGACTGCTTCATCCTGCTCAGCGTCAGTACTCCTTTCACTCCGGAGCGCATGGTAGCCTCTCCAGGATTGACTATGTCCTGGCATTGGCTGCCCATGCGTCGGCCGTCTCTGAGGCCCGTTTGTTGGCCAGGGGCATTTCGGACCATTCCCCGGTCTGGGTGTCCTTTGACTTTGACATCGTGGTGGCTAAGAGGGTGGTGCCAGTCAATCCGTGGTACTTCCGTAACCCTAAGACTCATGACCTCCTGGCTAAAGCCATTGAGCTCTACTTTTCTGAAAATACGGGCTTGGTAGCGTCGGCCATATCCCTATGGGAGGCCTTTAAAACTGTCTTGAGAGGTGAAGCCTTCTCCTTAATAGCCGAGGTGCACAGACGCAGAGATGAGGATGTGGTGCGGTTGGAATCGGAGATTGAGGACCTTGACTCCAAATTGGAGACTGATCCGACTCCCGCCCTGCTCCACGCTCTTTCAATTAAGCAGTCGTAGTATCGGGCCACTGCTACTGACACTGCCAAGGCAATGAGCAGAGAACAGCAAGGGAGGGTCTACGATGTCGGGGACAAGGCAGGCAAGCTTATTGCGTGGCTTGATAAGAAGGAGATGGCCTCCCGGGTGGTCCCTGAGGTACTGGGGGAGGACGGCTTGGCCGTCACCGACCCCAGTGCTATAGTCACGGTCTTCACCGATTACTTTGAGTCCGTATATACCTCGGCCTCTGTCATGTCCGAGGTGGACTCTGCCGCTCTTCCTGAAGAGGTGGACCTTCCGTGTCTGTCGGGTACCGAACGCGACGACATGGATATGGGTATAACGGCGGACGAGGTCGCACTTGCGATACGCTCTTTAAGGTCCGGTAAGGCACCCGGCCCTAATGGCCTCCCGGTTGAGCTTTATAAAATAAAGGCTGACGCCATTGCTCCGCCCCTGTGGAACATGTTCCTTGAGGCACGCGAGATGGGTGAGCTCCCCCCGGACCAAAGACTGGCCACCATAGTGGTCATTCACAAGGAAGGGAAGCCCAGAGACCTCTGCCGGTCATATCGCCCTATCTCTTTGCTGAACGCCGAGCCTAAGATCCTGGCTAAACTATTGGCCAATCGGCTGGTGGGTGCGATTAGCGATTTGGTCCATCCGGACCAATCGGGCTTCATTCCTCACCGCAATACCGCCCTTAATCTAAGGAGGCTTCACGCGGTTATGTCAATCATCAGCACGCTCCGGGAGCCGACCGTCTTGGCGTCCCTGGATGCGACGATGGCTTTTGATTCCCTTGAATGGAATTACCTGTGGGCGGTGCTGGCGAAGTTCGGGTTTGGTCCTGAATTTATTAGATGGGTCAAGCTTCTGTATGCTAATCCACTTGCCAATGTTACGGTCAATGGCCGAGTATCTGCATCTTTTGCCCTTCGAAGGGGCACCAGGCAAGGTTGCCCCTTGTCGCCCTTGCTATTTGCGTTGGCGCTGGAACCCCTGGCTGCTTGGTTAAGGGTTCACCCTGATATCAATGGGATACGGTGGTCTTCTGGCTTCGAGGACCGCGTGTCCTTATACGCGGACGACATTCTGCTCTACCTCACCTCTCCTTGCAGATCCCTGATTGTGGTTTGTGACGTGCTGCATACCTTTGGCAGGTATTCGGGCCTGGTTATTAACTGGTCAAAATCTCACTTATATGTTTTGAGTGGTGAGACTCCGCGACTTCCCAGGGGCTGTGCCATACAGATTGCGAGGCAGGGGTTTAAAAACCTGGGCATCTATATTTCAACCGATGTCCGGACACGTTATGCGAACAACTTGCTTCCCCCTTTTGCGCGCCTTCGGCGCGACCTAGAGGGGTGGCGTAAGCTACCGCTTTCCCTGCTTGGACGTGCGGCGTTGTTCAAAATGATGTCTCTGCCCAGATTCTTGTATGCGCTCCAGAATACTCAGGACCCAGTCCCCTCCGGGTATTTTAGAGAGGTCGAAGGTTTGCAGCAGACCCTTCTTTGGGATGGTAGACCACGGATTGCTATAACCAAACTGAGGTATGATGGCGGCATCGCTTTGCCTGATATCCGACTGTACTATTGGGCTTCCCAATTGGCCGCCCTTAACCATGGTTTCTACAGACCGGCAGATAATCCGGGGTACGCCATGGATCGGTGGCTCCTCGATGGCGGGAAGTACTACAGGGCGTTGTATTCGAGATCTCTGGATGGAGGAATGACGGGCCCCACTAGGACAGCTGTGCACATATGGAGGGCTATCACAAGGGCACAGGGATGGAAGGGGAGGCTTACGTTGGCTACCCCGCTCTACGACTCAGACCTATTGGGTAAAATTGTGGCACACAAAGGGGTTTGATATGTGGGACCTTATTGGTATCTCCAGGGTCGACAACATGATGGCTAAAGGCGAGATAAAGTCTTCCGCCGCTTTACAAGCAGAGTTTCAGCTGGGAGAGACAGAATTCTTTAGATATGCCCAACTGCGGCACGCCCTTATGGCGGTACTGCCGGAGGGTGAGAAGGTCCCTGAGTCGTCCCCGCTAGAAGACAGGGTGTTGGATGGTCATATGCCGGACAGTGCCATCTCATTGGTCTACAAAAAATTGATCAACGTCCGAACGGACCTCCTTCTAAGTGTGAGGGACCAGTGGGTGCGTGATGGAGTTGAACTGGATGATGAGGATTGGCAGTATGCGGTGTCTTCTCCCAAGAAAGTGGCAATCCCAGCTAGATTACGCTTGGTCCAATAAAAATTTTTGCAGAGAGTGTATGTGACCGGCCCCCGGTTGATTCATATGGGCCACTCGGTGGACGGTCTTTGTAGGCGTGGTTGTGGTGAACTGGCTACATTCATGCACATTATCTGGGAGTGCCACGCCGTCGCCTCTTACTGGAGGCGTGTCCATGCGGTGATGCGTGAGGTGACTGGTGTTGATTTGCCGGCGGAGGCCCGGCGCTGCTTGCTGAATGTGTGGGGCCCCACGGACTACAATAATGCGCAAACCCAATGGGTCACCGTGGGAAACATGGTGGCGAAGCGTGACATCGCTCAGAAGTGGGGCGCCCCGTCACCTCCCTCTGTGGAACTGTGGAAGACCAACATGGACTGGTGTATGGTTCGCGAGAAAACGGTGTACGTGGCCCGGGGCAAGCCCAAGAAGTGGAATATGATCTGGGGGGCCTGGAACGAGTACAGGGGTGATATATGTCTCCCTCCTGATACTGCCCCATTGGACATACGGCTTTCTCCCTAGCCTTTAGTTCCAACACACTCATTTCATTGCCATCCTGTTTCCTTTCCTCCCAATATTGTCCACTTTGTACTGCTCAGTTGCACTCTGCGGGCATAAGGCCCTGCCTTCTCCTGCGTTGGGTATTGTCGCATTTATGTACTTATTTCTTGCCTTTTCACATTGGTTCCGATGTTTCTTTAGGTTCTTTAACTCATAGGTTTGCCGTTATTATAACATAAAACTAAACCTGATACGATTTTATAATATGTACTGTGTGCACTGATCATACTTCTTCTAATAATGCTGCCTAGCCTCTGGGATGTAAGGCTAAATAGCTGTGTGCCTTGATTTTTCAATAAAGCTTTCCCCCCCCCCCAAAAAAAGGCTACATTTTTTAAAATCTCTGTCATTCTTTTATCCCCATAGTACGCTCCCCGGTACACTCCCCGGTGCACGTACCAGGCGCTCCCCCGCATAAATCGGAAAAAATTATAATTTTTTTTTGCCCCGCAGGGCCCTTTCAAGGCCCCCACATCAAACCTCACCCCTTTTTGTCATTTCCCCCTTTGTTTTTTCCACCTCTTGTGTCTCGATCCTACCGAGACACAAGTTGGCTGCCGCTCCGGACTGTTTGGAATGTTGACAGACACCCGAGAGCCAATCAGCTTTCCGCGCGTGAACTCGTGTAGCGCGCCGGTATGCGCCCCGGTGCGCGTACCGGGGCGCGCTTATAGATAGACATATTTTTTTGAACCTAAATTACTCAAAATCCACTGGAGCACATATCTTGAGACATAGCAAAGGCACATCGGGCTACCAGTCCCTACAATTTTACCAAGTTTGGTGGAAATCCATTCAGCCGTTCGGGCTAAAAGTGAGTCCAACCGCCTTATGGAAATTAACATGGGGAAAACACGTTTGGGACCCCCCTTTTATCTCGGCACCCGCTTGGCGGAAAGCTGATTGGCTCTCGGGTGTCTGTAAACATTCCAAACAGTCCGGAGCGGCCGCCATCTTGTGTCTTGGTAGGATCGAGACACAAGAGGTGGCAAAAACAAAGGGGGAATTGACCATAAGGGGGCAGAGTAGACCCCCCCCTGACCCCCTAGGTTTGATGTGGGGGCCATAAAAGGGCCCCGCGGGGCAAAAAATGTTTTTATTTTTTTTTCGATTTTCGCGGGGGAGTGCCCTGTACGCGCACCGGGGAGCGTACCATGGGGAAAAAGAATGACAGTTTTGAGAAAAAGTAGCTGTTTTAAAAAAATGTTCTTTTTGTTGTTTTTATTTTTTTTATTTAAGTACCTACATGTAGGTACCAATGCAGAGACTTAAATTTAATGTACACAGTCTCCTCTGTAGATATCTTGCATGTTGTTATAGAAGTTATTGTGATGTGTGGAATCCATAACATAGTCTGTCAGGAAAGCAGAAACAGATCCTTTAAGCACTCCCTGAGAAGTTCTAGGGGATCATGGGTAGTCTATCCTGCTCCCTTATGATGAAAAAGAGATGTAAAATACACATTGGAGATAATATAGTGGGAGAAAGGTAGTAGTTATGAGCAAACTTACTATGTAACACAAAAAAGTTGCATAGTATACTATAAGTCTCATTTTATAATATAATCATTTTGGTACTACTTCATGAATTACATATAAAAATGAATATTGTCTCAAACAATTTTTAATTATTAAATATAAATGTATTCTTCTGATTCTTTTTCAAAATTTAATACAACTTCTAACATAATATTGTCCGGAATTTCCTCATAATCATTAGTACATGATTCTATTTGTTCCAAACATTCTATTAACTGTTGGTCCAAAGATTCATCTATGAAATTAAGTTCATCTTTTTGTTCTTCTGGATTTTCCACCTTTATTTTGAAAGAAATAACAGTTGATTGTTTTTCTCCTTCCATTTTCTTTCTGAAAATTGCATAAAAGTTAACTATATTAGTAGTGTTAGGGTACTGTTAGGTTTAAGTTTAGACAGGTACTTCTGAGTTTTTAACAGTGAAGTAATTTTTGGGCAGTGTATGGTTTCAGGCAGGAAGTAGAACTATTAAAAAGTGCATGTGATGAAGCCTAAGTCAATTCATAATTATACCAGAGAAGCCTAACTCAATCCATAATTATTACAGAGAAGCCTATCTCAATCTATAACTATTACAGAGCGACAGTATATAACTATCAGAAAACGTTTTCCCAAATTAACTTAAAGTGCACAACATAGTTCCCCTTTCAAATTAACAACTTACCTTTTTCAAAGTAGTTGACGTTTTCTGTCAAAATTCTTTCAAAATGTACCTCAGGTAGTATTAGTCAAAATGGCTGTGTTTCCCTCTCATTTTTCATATATATTCATGTACTTAACCAATCAAATGTCAGCACATAAAAGTACAAAATGTTAGTAACATTTTAATTGGTTGTAAATTCCAACACTTTCATATGTGTTTTTGTCATGTAATTTACCTCAGGATATTTAGACAGGGCTACAGCCCAAATGGCTCAATGTAACCCATCAAATGTGGGATAATGGTAGGGACTGGTATGTAGTAGGGTCTATTCTATATTTGGTGAAAGTCTGTGCAGTGGTTTTTATGTAATTTCGTTTCCCACATTTTTTTGGGGAGTGCTCACCGGTGCGCGCCCTGGTACGCGTACCGGGAGCGCTACCGGAGTCCACCATTTTGTGTTTCGGTCGAATTGAGACACAAGATGGAGGACAAACAACGTTGGGAATGGGTAAAAAGGGGCACAGTAGACACCCCCTGACCCTCTAGGTTTTCTGAGGGGAGTTTAGGAGGGGCATATATGCTAAAAATAAAAAATTAAAAATTCAATTTCGCGGCGGGGAGCGCCCGGTACACGCACCGGGGAGCGTACCGGGGAGCGTACTCTGGTGAAAAATAGTGAAAAAAGTTAGAGAAAGATAATCATTTTGAGTGATCAGAGGTAGGGTAGCTCTGAAAAGAGCTTTTGGGTTCTGTGGCTGATTTAGGTACCTACAAGTAGGTTCCAATGCACAGTCTTAAATTCAGGAGGAATATTCTATTACCCTCATCTGAGAAGTGCACACCATCTCCTCTGTAGATATCTTGCATGTTGAAACGCAAGTTATTGTTGTATATTGAACCCATTCCATAGTCTCTCATGTAAGCAGAAACAGATTTATTCACATGTTTCCGTGCTTTCTTAAATTGTGGACAAAATTCGTTGGACCAGTTCCATTTCTGTCTTTGACATATATTGGAATATACCAAGGCAGTTTGTGGAAAAAGTGTCATCAATTGATCAAAGGTGTCCTTTAAAAGCATTTCCAGACCTACCCCAGTCAAAGTGCCCAAGTCATTTCCTCCACAGTACACTATTAACCACTTGGCTGCTAAGGCAATATTTTACTTTTCATTGAATTTCCATTGAAATCAATGAAAAGTGCATGACGAGTTACCCTTGTCATTAGCGGCGAAGAGGTTAAGAGGTCAGGGTTTGGCAGATGCAAAAAGGTTTTCACCAATGGTATCAATTGGTGACATCTCAATCCTCTCAGGCCAATCCACTTGATTTCCACATTTGTTAAATCAAGGTTGTGAACATTTCTGCTAGCTGCGTACCTTTGAGCCCAGTGGATGTAGCTATGTCCAATAATCCACACAGAATACATGATGAGAGAAGGTTCTGGTTCAGTCAGATGAAGTGTGGGAATGAAATGGCAGTTGGAACAGTAGGAGTTTACCCAAAAATAATAGTGGAGTTTCACTGCTCTTGAATCACAAGCAATGATTGGTGGATTCAGATAGTTGAAAACTAAAAGTTAGGGTGCATGGTTGTGTTTTGTGAAAGAAGAAATTTGAATGGTTAAGAAAAAGTCAATTACAGAAACATTTCATCGGATAAGCTGGTGTATTGAGAGGTCAAACATCCTTGCTTAGTTCATTTGCAACATTGTAGAATAAACTTTTGAACCTGTGAGTTAAGTAAGGAGGGAGTTGCTATGGTAACAGATAGAAAGGGCTGAGGGGGGGAGGATGTTGGTTTGAAAATAGTGAGGGAAGAGTTTTGATTGGTTGAAATGAGGCATATCTGTGTAGAATTAGAGGTTTTCTGTGCCAGCCATGGTTGCAATGTGTGAAGTGCATACCTTTTGCTCTGCTAAAGAAACATTGGTGTGTGTGCCTGACATTGTTCTCTATCTCCCAAAGCATTTGTAAAGGTAAGAAATGATTCATTTAATTTAGATAGAGACTTGTATGCTCTATGGAGAAGATTTGGAAGCAGATTGGTTTTTTAATGTTGTTTTGTGTCATGTTTTTTGATAATGCTTGGTTAAAACATTTTAATGCATAGAGGAATTGTATTTTGTGAAATAGTGAATTTTCAGTAGTGAAATTGAATGCTTGTATATAGGACCTGTGCTGTGTTTCTAAAATGTTATTTAAAAAACGATTTTGGGGTAAATTAATGCTTTTTATATTTTTGAGAAGGAATTATTAGTGCTTGCCTCATTAAATAAATATATTTGAACCTTTTACAATGATGTCACCTGCATTACCTCAGATTAGGATGCAGATTGAGTTTCTTTCTGGTTGGTTTGTGTCATGGTTTTGGATAATACTTGGTAAATAGGTTTTGCAGCATAGGGGAATTGCATTATGTAAAATTGAGAAGTTTCTCTAGTGACATGGAATGCTTGTACATAGGACCTGTGCTGTGTTTCTAAAATGTTATTTAAAAAACGATTTTGGTGTAAATGAATGCCTTTTATATTTTTGAGAAGGAATTATTAGTGTTTGCCTCATTAAATAAATATATTTGAACGTTTTACAATGATGTCACCTGCATTACCTCAGATTAGGATGCAGATTGAGTTTCTTTCTGGTTGGTTTGTGTCATGTTTTTGGATAATGCTTGGTAAATAGGTTTTGCAGCATAGGGGAATTGCATTATGTAAAATTGAGAAGTTTCTCTAGTGACATGGAATGCTTGTACATAGGATCTGTGCTGTGTTTCTAAAATGTTATTTAAAAAACGATTTTGGTGTAAATTAATGCCTTTTATATTTTTGAGACGGAATTATTAGTGTTTGTCTCATTAAATAAATATATTTGAACCTTTTACAATGATGTCACCTGCATTACCTCAGATTAGGATGCAGATTGAGCTTCTTTCTTATTGGTTTGTGGCATGTTGTTTGGAAATGCTTGATATCAAAATATGCAAGATAGAGGAATTGTGTTTTGTGAAATAGTGAGGTTTCAGTAGTGAAATTGTATGCTTGTACATGGGACCTGTGCTGTGTTTCTTAAATGTGATGTGAAAAACGAATTTTGGATAAATGAATAGTTTTTACATTTTGGAGAAGGAATAAATATGGACATGAGGTGAGGCCTGTCCAGGGGTATAGACGAGGTGAGGCCTGTCCAGGGGTGCAGATGAGGTGAAGCCTGTTTAGGATTGTAGATGACGTGAGGCTTGCACAGGGGTGAAGAGGAGGTGAGGCCTGTGTTCAATAGTGTAGTAGGAGAGAAGTCTGTTCAGGGGTGCAAAAGAGGTGAAGACTGTGTTTTAGTATGCAGTGGGGGAGAGGCTTTTTGAAGTCATGTCCATTGCACTGTTCGACACAGGCTTCACCTCCTCTGTTCTCCTGGACAGGCATCACCTCATCTGCACTCCTGTTCAGACCTCACTTCATGTGCACCCTGTCACTATTACTTAAACCCAATACATTGAGGTCTGTCAAGGGGGCACAGAGGAGGTGAGGCTTGCCCAAGGGTCAGAGAAGGTAAGTCTTGTCCATTGCACTATTGGACACAGTGCTCAAGTCCTTTGCACCCCTGTATAGGCATCACCTCATCTGCTCAATCTGTTTACTAATCTGAGGAAACACAGGTGACATGATTGTGAAATGTGTTAATATATTTATTTAATGAGGCAAACACTATTCATTCTTTCTAAAAAATATAAAAGCCATGCATTTACCCCAAAATTGTTTTTTAAATAACATTTTTCAAACACAGCACAAGTCCTATGTACAAGCATTCCATGTCACTAGTAAAACTTCTTAATTTTATATAATGCAATACCTCTATTCAGCAAAATCTATTTACCAAGCATTATCAAAAAACATGACACAAACCAACAAGAAAGAAGCTCAATCTGCATCCTAATCTGAGGTAACACAGGTGATATCATTGTAAAAGGTTCAAATATATTTATTTATTGAGGTAAACACTATTAATTCCTTATCAAAAATATAAAAGCCATTCAATTACCCCAAAATCGTTGTTTTTTAGAAACACAGCACAGGTCCTATGTACAAGCATTCAATTTTACTACTGAAACTTTACTATTTACGATAATGCAATTCCTCTATGCAGCAAAATGTTTTAACCAAGCATTATCAAAAAACATGACTAATCTGAGGAAACATAGATGACATGATTGTGAAATGTGCTTATATATTTTTTGAATCATGCAGATACTATCTAATCAACCTTTTTCTTTGTAATATTCTGTCTTTGAGTTACTCCCTATTACACCTTTGTCAGTTTTATACCCTCTCTCTCCCTCTTTGTGACTTTTTTTTTCTCTTCCTATTACACCCTCTGTCTGACCTACGTCTTGTAAAATGCTGTCTCTGATTTACTTCCTCTTACACCCTCTCTCAAACTTACTCTCTGTCTCTTCCTTTACAGGCTCTCTCTGTTTTAGTCTCTTTTACAACCTTTTCCCTTCTAACACCCTCTCTCTGTCTTACTTCCTGTTACACCCTCTCTCTGTTTTAAACCCTGTTACATCCTTTTTCTGACGTACTCCCTTTTTTGACTTACTTCCTCTCCCTATTACATCCTTTTTCTGTCTTTCAACATATTATACACTCTCTCTGTCTTAGTCCTACTCTATGTTTTACTCCCTCTACCTGTTTCTTTGTCTGAGTCTCTCTGTGTCTTTGTGTTACTCCCTCTAGCTGTTTTTCTTTGTCTTAGTCTTAGTTATATAGTTGCTAATGTATAAACTTAAATATGTTGCAAATTAGTGTTTATATCATTTGCTTATTGTCATTGCTTTGTTGTTTGATAACAGTGGTCTATAATGTGTTATTTTTTTCTTTACCACAGATTGAAATCAAAATTTCAAAAGTAAGCAAAAATGCCGCCAAGGAGAAAAAATACCATACGGAAAGGAAAAAAATCAGCAACGGATTTAAAGGAATCCCCTACAACAAGTACTTCAAAAAACACCAAAAAAAGCTCCTGGTAAGACAACTAAGTCTTTTTTTCGGAACATATGTAGAGGAAAAGAAATGTTAACAGGAATGTGAAGAACCAGAAGGAGAGAGCAAATTTGAAAAGGAGGGAGAGGCCCTCAAAAAATGTCACTACTGGGGCAGGAGAGAAGAGTATGGATAGCAATAGAAGGCAAAATCTATTTAGGGACATTCGTAGACAAATGTTTCGCAATAGGGTAGTTTTAAATTTGCTAAAAACTGAAAAGAAAGGTAAACAGAGAGCTGCTTTTTACAAGAAAATGAAAAGTGTAGAGAAGATTGTTGATCAGGCTTTTGAAGTTAAGAAAAAATTATTTATTTTAGTAATCAATAGAATTAGGATACTTAACAAGGCGATTGATGTTTTCAAATCGAACAGTAGATGGAAAAGAATAATTAATCAAACTAATTTTTGTGAAGTTTTTTCTGGAGAATGGATGCATAGTTCAAGTTCTGAGCCATTTTTAATGAGGAGAGTTACTTTCAGGAAAATGATTTGGTGCATGCAGTTGACACCAGTGGTCGAGCATATGAGGTGAAAGATGGTTGTCCGTTGGAAAAAGAGAAACTTGTGTCTAGAGATGCAGAAGAGGTGTTAGCTGATGAAGTTTTAGGTAGACCTACAAAGGGTCCAGTGTACACATGGAAGTGTAGTAGTATTTGTAGTGTGCGACAGGATTCAATCGATTTGCTTCGAAATTGCTTACGTACATATAGTAAGAAAAGTGTAAAACAGAAAATGAAGATCTTGAAAGAGTTAGATCCTTGCAGAGTGAGAGAAAACACAGGTTTGCATGGGCATTCACTGGCTTGTCTTTCTAGAAAAGTATGTCAGAGTGTTTTTCATAATTTTAGGATGTTTGCAGTGCATCATAATAAGGTGAGGAAATTAGTGAGAAGGTTGTATTATGCAAAACGTCAAGCACTTAAACTTAAACAGTTAAACAGTGCTCTTTTGCATGGATCTGAAGTAGATGTGAAGACTAATTGTGAAGAAATTGAGTTTTGTTATTTTGGGAACAAAGAGGACAATGTAGAAATGGATATGGTAATGGATGGTAATGTGGAAGACAATGTACAGATTTCAAGTATAGAAAAGTTTGACAAGGAAATTACCAAGTTTAAGGTGAAATCAAGTGAAAGGCCTAATTTAACTTGTGTGTGTTGTCGACGGACTCATTATAAGATTCAGACTAGGTTAGTTGATTTATATGCAAAATGTGAATTGGAAAATAATAGTGAATGGAAGGATTTTGTAAGTTATTTGTTGGAGGAGAATTCTTTTGATTTGAGTTTTGATCAGTGTGTTTGTAATTATTGTTTGAAAAATTTTTATGAAAATAGAATGCCTGCTAGAGCTGTTCATAATAATCTTCAGTTGATAGATATTCCTTCTGAATTGATGGATTTAAATGCTTATGAATCTATTTTGATTCAATGAGTCCATCCTTTTCAGGCTATTGTTTGCATGGAGCCTAAGATAGGGAAATTGCCTCCTACAGATTTACAAAGAGGATTAAAGGGAAGAGTTGTTTATTTGCCTCTAGATGTCAAGAAAAATATTGATACAATTGGTGTAGAAAGAGTAGAAGAGGATCCTCTAGTTATTCTAGTTAATGGGGTTCCGACAAAGAATAAGAAAATCTGGCAAGATTTAGTGGATGTTAGGAAAGTCAAAAATGCAATGTTGTATTTGGTGAAAAACAATGAGTACTACAAAGATGTAAGTGTTGGAGCAGAGGAAACTGCTATAGAAGAAGACAGTGATTGTTCAGTTGACCAAATTGAAAAAGTTGATGTGTCTAGAAGTGAAGAAATATATGAACATTATACTGTTCATCCTTAGCATTCCAAAGAAGTAATGGGGAATGCAATTGACTTGTTTCAAATGAAAGCAGCAAAAGGAAGTCCTATCAATGTATGGGAAGAAAGTTTCGAAGCTCATTGTTCCCCACAGTTATTTCCAACAGGTCGAGGTGGCCGATATGACGATCGACCAGTTCAAATTCCTGCAGCTGAATACCGGACTTTAAGATTATATGCTGAAGATCCAAGGTTTCGGCAATGCATTCCGTATTTGTTTCATCTACTGTATGAAAGTGATTTGTCTGGGCTTTCTTATGCAGTTAATCATATACTGAAAAGTGGAGCTCATCCGCAAAATGTTTCGGCGAGGGACTTTATGGAGAAAGTCAATCTGCAAGACAGTATTTTGGAATCTCAGCTAATCAATCTCATGGCATGTCAGCGTGGAACAAACGAGTATTGGTTCCGTTGTCATGGGGAATTGAAATGTATGCTAAGAAACTTAGGAACTCCTACATGGTTCCTCACTCTTAACTGTGTTGAGTATGCATGGGACGACTTACTTCAATTTCTACGAGAGGCAAATGGAAACATACAAAATATAGAATTGAAAACACCTGGAGAACTGTGTTCTTTGGATCCAGTGAATGTTTGCAGATATTTTAATCATAGTTTTGAAGCTATGATGTCTTTTATTACCAACAAAAAAAATCCTCCCCTTGGAGAGGTTTTGGATTTCTTTTGGAGGAAGGAGTATCAAGCGAGAGGTGCTCCTCACATACATATGTTGTTATGGATTAAAGATGCACCCAAATTTGGAACTGATTCGGATGACACAGTGATGAGTTTCATTGAAGAATATTTAACATGTGCTGTTCCGAAAACTACTGAAGAAAACAGTTTAAGGCAACAAGTTTTACGTTTTCAATCCCATCGTTGTGTAAAGTACTGTCGTCGAAAATTTAAAAACAAGGAGAAATTCTACACAAAATGTCGTTTCGCGTTTCCACGACCAGTGATTTCTAAAGGAAGAGTAAATAATTTGATGTCTTCTCTGCGACATACTGTGACAAGGAAATCACCAAAAAATACATACAATTTAAAAAGAAACGAAGAGTCCAAGTACATCAACGACTACAACCCAGTGATTTCATCCATGTGGAATGCTAACATGGATATTCAGTTCGTTGCTGACAACTCTTTTGCTGTGGCTTGATATGTGACGTCTTACATCACAAAAAAAGAAAAGACTGAACAGAAGGAAATGTGGGAAGACATTTCACATGAAAAGAGTATAAGGAAAAAATTATACAGTTTCAGTCTGAAGATGTTGTCGCATCGAGAAATTGGAGCATATGAATGTTCTGATCGGTTATCATCAGCAAGTCTCTATGCCAAATCAAGAACAATCATTTGGGTGAGTCTAGGTCTTGCTGCAACACAAAACCGAGTTTTGAAATCTGTACAAGAAATTGAATATTTGGCGGAGAAAGAACAAAACAGTACAGATATTTTGAAGACACACATGTTGGATACATACTATACAAATAGAAGTACTCACCTTGAGAACACTTGTTTGTATGAAGTTCTGCAAAACCACAGTTATAAGAGGAACATCACAGAAGATATCAATAATATAAAATATGCTGTCATTGGGTATGAAGGATGTCTAGTGAAGCAGAGAAAAGGCCATTTGATTAATCATCGAAAATTGAGTTGCGAATCTCCAGACAAAAGAGAATTTACTATTTAGCTCTTTTGCAACTCTTTAAGCCATGGTGTACAGAAGAGGAACTACTTGGAGATTTTCTCTGTTATGAAGACTCTTTTAATGCAACCAAGGATACCATAGAATGTCCTCTTTTTCCAGATTATCTGCAAATGTTGAACAAAGAAATAGAGCAAGAAGCCACAATTGCTGAAGAGATTGCTAGAGACAGTTCTCAAGACAGACCTCATTGAGTCAGGATCCACTAGGAGGACCAAATATCCAAAATGAAGCTGCAACTGCCATGGATGAGGTGGAAAGAGCTATGGAACAAGCTTAAGAGGATGTAGTTAACTTAAAAGATTTGGGAAAGCAACTAAACGTTGATCAGAAAAAGATATATGACGAAGTCACAGAACACATTGAACATGGATTCAGACATGAGAAAAAAGAGTGCTCATGTACATAATTTAAGCCTGTCCGACTGTACATAAGTGGAGAAGCGGGAACAGGAAAAAGTTTTCTGATTAAAGCCATTGCAAGTTATCTGCAGAAAAGGACTGAATCACCGCTGTCTGGTGTTGTAACCGCTCCAACTGGACTGGCAGCACATAACATTAAAGGGATTACTCTACATCGTTTACTGATGATGCCAGTTGAGCATGATAATAAATTGCATTACAACAAGCTATCTGGAGATGCATGTTCTGAAGTTTCAAGAGTCCTGAAGAAAATGAAACTTCTTATCATTGATGAAGTAAGCATGGTCTCAAATCTAATGCTTGCTTTTGTGCATTTGAGAATGCAAGAAATTCTTAGAACAGAATATGATGTATTATTTGGAGGAAAACACATTATTGTTTTTGGATATCTTCTGCAGTTGACTCCAGTAAAAGGACAACCAGTGTTTAAAATGCTCACGCATGAAGATACCAGGAAGTCCATTGGAAGCATTGGAAACATTAAAATATGGTCACATTTTAAATATGTAGAACTGCTTCAAAATATGCGACAGGCAGAGGATGAAGATTATAAAAATATTCTACAAGATGTAAGAATCGGAAAAGTAAGTGAGCTTGGGAAAGAAGCTTTACATGCTCAATTAATGTCATATTTGTATCCAAATGAAAACATTCTTCCAGAGAATATTTTTAAGAAAATTACTGAGAAGAAATCTGGGATATGTTTGATGCCAACTCTGCAAGAATGTTCCCTCTTCAACAACAAAATGTTAAAGTTAGAAAATGAAGAGATTGTGAAACTGGAAGCAATAGATAAAATAGAGCATATGGGTGCAACAATTGTTTTGTCAGAAAATTTGAAAACAAAATCGTATTCATTAGAGAAAAGTATATCTAAAACAGCTGGTTTTGAAAAGACTCTGAATGTGTGTTTAAATTGTCGTATCATTTTGAGAAGGAATTTAAATGTTGAAAGAGGTCTGGTAAATGGAGCAATGGTCATATTGTTGATTTTGTGAATTATAGAAATAGAGATGGAATTGAATTTTTAAAAATACAATTTGATGGCATTGAGCAAGTACAACAAATTAGTCGTTGTTCTGCTAGATTTTTTTGCTTGTAAAAGACTTATATGTTCGCCGAAAACAGTTTCCTGTTTGTTTGGTATATGCGGTGACAATTCATAAATCTCAAGGTTTAAGTGTAGATAGTGCTTTGGTGAACATTGGAAGTTCTGTGTTTAAAGAGGGTATGGCATATGTGGCATTATCACGAGTCAGAACTTTATCAGGATTGTACTTGATTGAGTGTGATGAGACAAAGATTTGTGCAGATCTAGATTGTGGTAAAGAATACAATAGGTTAAGAAGAGAGTATGCTCCACATTTGCCTCAATATCCTCCGTTTGAAAAACGTGTGGTAGGCCGAAAAAGAAGAAATGAGAATAATTGCAGTGAAGTAGTAGCAAAAAGACAAAAAGTAGATGAAACTGTAATTGTAAGCAGAAAAAAAAGGATTCTGTTCAAGATGTTATTGGATTTCAATTTGAAAAGAGTTCTGGTGTCAACTGCTATGCTAATGTAGTGGTTACTGTTGTTTTTTTTCTTAAAACTTTACAAGAACAGATTGTTGAAAATCGGGATCAAAGATTCTGCGGTTTATTGCAGTCTGTGTTTCAGAAATGTAGCAGTGATAGAGCAAAAATAGAAAGTGGTTCAGAAATTCGAAATCTTTTAGATATATATTGAGGTTAAAAAAAAAATTCACAAAATATTCAGCAGGATTGTCAGGAATTTTTAATGTATATGTTTGGTGTATTGGAAGATGAAGGTGTAGATGTAGAAAATCTTTTTAGGCTTTCTTATCAATGGCAGCATGACTGCGACAATTGTAGTTTATCAAGTAGTACGAGAATAGACACTGAAAGATTTATATATTTGACTTTACCAGACTGCAAATCAGTGTCTTTTAATAATCTACTTAAAGCAGCTGATCATAATATGGTTTGTTCCCAATGTAAGTGTCCAATGCTGTCAATATTATTTATACAAACTTATGGACAGTATGTCATTTTAAAGTTTTAACGATGTAGATCTGATGGAACTAAATTGACAACTTCTATTAAAATTTTTGTGGCTTCTCAGTTATCAATTTCAGGAAGAACCTTTGTAACTGTAGCTATTATTTATCAAGACGGTCCTTCAACAACATCAGGGCATTATACAGCATATTTAAAATGTCGAAAAGGTTGGTCTTTCTGTAATGATACTCATTTGACTTTCAAACAATGTTTGCCTTTTGACTTAATTCTTACCTAGTGTTTTTAGAACCGAAATTTAACTAAAGGTAATTGGCCTATAAAGACAGGAGCAGTTAATAAAAGTTAGCCTGCTATTTAAAATTATATAGTGAGTAAAATTGATGAACATAATATAAAAAATGCAGTTCTCATATAGGTACTGTAAGTGGATCTCATAGTAAGTGATATCAGTATTATAGGAAATGTTGAACATGAGTAATCCAGAAATGGGAATATGAATAGTTATACATTGTGAAAATGTGGTATGAGCTTTTCTTTCAAAACATCGGGTAAACAGTAATTTCTGAGTTTGAAATTAGACTGATAAATCTGACACTATTTGGCACCAAACCCACTGGAGGGTTCAAAGACTGCATAAATGGACTGCAGGTCCTAGAAAGCAGCACAAAAACGGCACATGAGAGGCCAATTAAAGTATGCAAATGAGGAAGACGGGGACGCTGCAGATGCACGCAAAGAGGCTGCCTGTGCTCTTGGCCTCTGAAGAAGAGGAATGTCTCCTTGAAACGCGTAAGGCCGGAGGGGGCACCATGACGGGGTGTGAAGCAGGCTGCCAATTGAAATAAAAGTGTAGCCACCTACCTGTGGAAGAGTGCGGCCTCATATCTGGGGAACTTTGTGGAAATATATATATATATATATATATATATATATATATATATATATATATATATGTGTGTGTGTGTGTGTGTATCAGTGTTTTATGTTAAAATATGTTGATTTAAAAAAAACATACATATTTTTGCCCTATACTTCACCATAGCGATATCTCTGCCATTGTGACGGAAGTCTACAACTACATCTGAGAAGCTACTAGTAGTTACTACACACTCATAATTACTGGTATAGGAAGTACTATCTGGGGCTGGAGAATGTTAAGTCCACAATTAGGAGTACATATAAACTCAGAAATTACGAATATCAAAAAAGTGTAACTTTTCTCACAGGTTTAGTCAAAAAGTTACCCAAAAGTAAATCTACATGTGTAAATGTACTTTCTGAATCAGACCCTCTAAATCTGTTTGTCGTGAAGTGAAGACCAACTCCAGAGTTTGCGACCACCAAATCATTTTTTCTGATGTACATTATTTTTCCAAATTGCAAAATGCATTGAACCTAACTTCCCAGACCCTGAAACAATTTTACGCTACCTCTGTCACAAAATAACTTCTTAACTAACTGTCCACTGTCCTTGCTCCAGGAGAGTACGGAAAATCAAGGAAGGTATGAAGGTTTCCTGCAAGGGGCATAAGTATTCAGACTTGCTTTATAATGGAACTCATTACATGTCAAGCTTATTGACTGAAGAACTTAAGGTATGAATGGCAATCGTCCTATTGGACTTTCACCTGAAGTCCAGTGAGGTGCAGGGCAGCAGGACCATTGAGTTGCCACATCCCTAAACAATTGGACAATACCTCTGCTGGTGAGAGGGTGAAAGGAGATGTGGGACACTGAGAAAGGTCTTGGAGAGGACCAATTTTCTGTGCTCTGGATCAGGAACACCAGTAATTAAAATCCTCATGTACCGAAGGATCTACCAGTCTGTTTCTTTGCCCGACAGTACTTCACCTGTCAATTCACTTATTTAAAACTATAAACTCTTCTAGCAGCCTGAATGTTAAAACAACATGTAGCGCTATACAGACCACACCATAATTAAATATTTAAGTTCAGTCCTTCAGTTATATGTGTAGTATAACAATCATTTCCGCTACATGTTACACATGGTCATCCATGTAAGTAGCATGATGCAACAAGACAGATTAAAGTAACACATGAACATAAGTAACAAGTAAACAAAGTTAAACATCTAACAAATGGGACTGATGTAATAAACATACATAATGCAACAATCAAATGATGATGTAACAAATGGTACTCATTTAAGAAATGGACACGATGGAAGTGGCAAGAATGATGTAATGAATTACACTGAAGTTACAAACTGACATAATTTACCAAAAATTCTAATGTTACAAGCAAGCATTATATAAATTACAATGTAAGCATGATGTGTGGCTTTATTTAACAAACTGCCATGTTGCAATAAGAGAGTAAGGCACCACAAGGCTCTTAAACTACACACAACATAAATAGACTAAAATAAACAGCCCTTGTTCTAGGGTGCAAGATTGAAGGCACTTGATCCTGAAGTGCTTCAGAATTTTGAAAACTGAACAGGCGTCTGTAGTGGAACTTTAATCTCCCATTGTTAGACCTGGCATCTTTGGTGTGGTTTCCCCCTATCATTTTGCCTCTACCTCCTGTATTTTTGATGCTGTGCTGGATTTCGTTTTTGGTTGGTTTAGATGCTTTGGGCACTTTGCCACTGCTGTTCGGTGTAAAAGTGCAAGTGCTCCCCCTGTAAATTGTTGTTGTGATCGATTATCCACGATTGGCATATTTGTGTCACCAAGAAGTCCCTAGTAAAGTGCACTGACTGTGCCAGGTCTGGTGATAACAGATGCTACTAGTGGGCCTGAAGTACTGATTGTGCCACCCACATGAGTAGCCCTAAAGTGGTGTCTCAGGTCTGCCACCGCAGTGCCTGTGTGCAGTTTGTGAACTGCCATGTCCTCCTGGTCAGTGTCCCCACTGGCCAGGCCTAACCCTTCCCTTTCTGTACACATTGGTCACCCCTATGGAAGGCCCAAGGAATCCCCTTGGACAGGGTGCAGT
The DNA here is from genome assembly GCF_964263255.1 of Lissotriton vulgaris. Lineage (NCBI taxonomy): Eukaryota > Metazoa > Chordata > Amphibia > Caudata > Salamandridae > Lissotriton > Lissotriton vulgaris. The sequence continues at coordinate 1,200,551,978 of NC_141694.1, read as the reverse complement.
GTATGTGAAAAGTAGAGCATGTACTTGTTGTGCAGGCGACATGCTCTGGTAGTGAATTACAGCCATTTTTGTTTTTCACTATGGTAAGGCTATCTTGCCCCATAGGCTATCATGGGGAATGCTGGCTACAGTGGCTACCAGCATATCTTCCCATAGGAGCAAGATAGGACCTAAAAGTCTGGTATCCTTAAACTCAGAATTTAATAAAATATCTTTTTGGAAAGGTTGTTTTTAAATCCTGTGTTTGAGAACAGCACTTTTAGAAAGTTGCTGTTCTCTTGTCTGACCTTTCTGTGTGCCTTGGCTTGTTTGTGAATTGACTGTCTGGTTTGTGAGTGACAGGGGCTGGGTGGCTCCCAGAGTCTGAGTGGGCCATCCCTGGGCTGAATAGCTCCATCTGCATCTAGAGTGGTGGGTGGGGGTAGCTCCTGGGCCTGAATAGGGCTGTGCCTATCCACAATGCTGGCTCCACCTCCTGCTGGGCGTCTGACGACCCTGCCCCTCTCTCTGAAAGGAAAGGAGAGGCCAGGAAAACAAAGTGCTCAAGGAACACCCATAACTGGTTCAGACCGGGCTCAGAGCCCTCCCTCACAAAGGGATCAAAGACTTTTAGGGGTATAAGTACAGGACCCTTAACTACAGAAAATAAGATCATCCTGGAATCAAGAAGGAACCTCTGCCAAGGAGAAAGCTGAAACGGAAGAAGGAAGACTGTCCTGCTGTTGCTCTGCTGGACTGACCTGCTGTTGCTTTGTTGCCAAGGAAAGGGGAATGACTTTGCTTTTAGTGCTGTGTCCCTTTGCTTGAAGGAATCTCCAAGGGCCTGAAATGAGCTGGCTCCCTGTTAGGAAGTCCCAGGAACAAAATTACTTCACCCCAGCTTCCCTGAACTCTGCTGAGAGGGTTCTGTATTTCCTAGAGTGCTTGGGCCAGTTGTGGTGCCTCTGGAAGTTGTACCTGTGGTGGGAAGCTGGAAACCAAGCTTTTAAAGACTTTCTGCAAGTTTTGTAGCATTACTCGCTCGCGGAGCGCATCCCCGTCAGTGCGAGGAAATTCCCGCTGCTAAGAAGGCCGAGACCGTCGCAGCGCCTGTTGCCGCTGCCAGAGTCGTCGCATTCTTCATTTGCGGTATGCACCAGACCGGTGCGGGAAGATTACCATTGCTGCGAGTGTCGTCGCAGAGCATGTAGTCACTGGGTGAGATTGTCGCATCGCTTGCCTGCGGACCGCATCACGACACTGCTAGTGTCGTAGCAGAACCATCGCATTGAGGAGCTGCAAGAGGAAGATCACCACTTGTCCGCACATCGTCGCCCCGGAGATCGTCACAGCCCCAATGATCATCGCATCGTGCCTCTGCAAGCTTTTTCACTACGGAACCTCCGCACCGAAATCCATACAAGGTATCGCATCCCTCCCCATACAGACCGGAGTCACCGCACCACGCCCGCTACATCCAGTCTGGTTGTCGCATCACCTCCCCAGGGTCTCAGGAGTGACGCATCGCTTGTTTTCCACTGCACCTGTTTCTGTTTTGGAACTTTGTCACATTTAAAGGTACTGTTGGCTAAATGTGACGCAACTGTGAACTGTTCACACAACTGTGGATTGTTTTATCGCAAACTTAAGAACACTTTTAAAACCATATTCTTGAACTGTGTATGTTGGATTTTTGTGGTTGTGGTCTTGTGTAGTTTAGATTAAATACCTTTATTTTTCTAAACTGTTGTGGGGTCAGTTTGTTGTGCTTTATCTGTGTTAATGTGAGTGTTGGTACAAATACTTTACACGTGGCCTTTGATAAGCCTTGACTGCTCATGCCAAGCTACCAAGGGGTGAGCAGGGGTTATCTAAAGAGTGTATCCTCCTTACCCTGACTAGAAGCAATGGTCCCTATTTGGAAAGTGGTACCTACCTCTGCCAACTAGTGACCCCCAGTTCTAACACCCATTAACAGTGTGAAATGACGCTGTTCTGCATCTGTTCCTACTGACCCATAAAAGGACAGTGTGCAATCTATGGTTCTTCTGTTCCAGTATTTTTGTTGATTCTCCGTCTGTGGATGCCAGTTGTTGCCAAATTGCAAAATATATTTTTATTTGAGTAAAAAGGTATTTTTCTAGGTGTCATGAGGAGGTCAACAGAAATGCTCTGATAAGCTGGACGCAACCTGAACAGAAAGTTGTGGCCACCATTTTATTGATTGGGAATGGTTTCCAGGACTTAACATTTCTGTTAGAGCTAACAGAAGGGGCCAGGGTGGAGGTACTCGCCTTCCCAGTCACAGCCCCACTCAGACACTCATGCATGCTCCCATTTACTCACCCACTCAGAGACTTATGCTCTCACACACACATCTATTGAGACACTCATAAATCCAGTAGTAAACAAAGAGATTGTACAGAGTTCCCCAGTGGGAGCCAATGGATTAGCTCAGGTTAGCTTTTCTCTCACTGATTATGAAAAGGTAAGTGCATGGTGTAGACCCTTTTCGGAATATAAGGATACCTCACACAGGTTACCGGCAGGACGACTACTGTCATCCCAACCGATGGCCGTCCAGCGTCATCATTGGTATCCTGCTCCTACGGCAGGCTGGTGGTGCAATGCCCGTCGGGCAGCATGGGGGGCTGCACTTTGGCGGAGATCTTTAATTCCGAGCCAACGGGTGTATGCGTGTGAGGGGCCTAAAAGAGTGCAATAGTGAGCGTGAGTGTGTGTGAATTAAAAAAAGTCAGTAGAGTCCATTAAGATTTATTTTAATAGTCAGGCTCACTGCTTTATTAAAAGAAAGTAAAGGGGTATTAAGGAGTGATGGGCAATGGGACCAATCCTTATTCAACCCTTAATGTGAATTCGGTCGACATGTTTCTTGCCATAAGGGCAATTCGTCAGGACCTTAGTGCTCATATGATTGCTGGGATCCTCTCAAGTAAGAGGACTCCGGTATACGACCTGCACAGTGTCGCACAGTAAATGTATCCTTTGATGGACCTCCTGGAAACTAGGGAAAAAGTAAGCAAAAATTACTAACATTGTAGTATTTGTGCCCAGAGTACATCATATGGTGCCTGCATGAACAGTGACAGTGATGTGTGCCCGGAGGGTAAAAACTGCATGATTCATGTCAGTGTTTAGGAGGTTCTGTGAGAGAAAAGGGGTGAGAAACAGAACGGGAGAGGACTACGTTCTGTAAAAGGCTGGCATGCTTAAGTCGTAGCATGCATCGTGGTGAAATGCTGGGCTCCCGGCGGTGAGACATACTATATAGGGTGTGCTACTACCACTAACACCAGTTGTAATGTTGAACCCTCCCGCAGTCGAGTGACGTGAGGAGCCTGCATCTAAATAAGAATAGGCTAAAGACAATAGCAAAAACCGCATAGAAAGAATGATCATGAACAATTTGACACTCTGTCTTTATACTGGGTTGGAGACCGGCGCCGGCGAGATAAACGTGATCAGCAGGTAGATCACAAATAAAATGCCATGCTCGCCGTGTAAACGTGAGAGTAAACAAGATCAAGGAAGGACTTACCCGTTAGTCCCGTCTGAAGGTCTCACGAGCTGTCCAGGTGGGGCCAGCAACGAGTGAGGAGTTCCTACAGAGAGAGTAAGGCACCCCGCGGAACCGCAAAGTTAATCAAGCCGATCGGTTTACCGCAGACTGGAGTGCAGCTGAGTAGTCAGCTGCAGCGTGTCTAACAGAGCACACGCGGAAATCAGCGGGGGTCAGGGATTGTCTCCACACCTTACCTCAAAAGTCGCTGATGGCAGGCATCTAGGCACCTACCCCTCCCACGTTGACGCCGAAGCCAGGACAGCCAGTGGAGTTGTGGAGCAATGCCCGGTGCAGTTAAGGGCGAGTTGAGCGCGCACCAAGGGGGCGTGTCCCTATGGTTGCTAGGCAGCGTCACGCGGGAGTAGAGAGCAAAGAAGGAATTGCTCAAACAGTGAGGCAAGCTCAGTACAATGCGGGGGCCATCTTGGAACGGGAGATTGATCTAGTGAAGCGTGTTGGTAATCGTCTGGGTCTGGACAATGCAGTCCTGATTGAAGACTATCTGGCTAGAGTTGTCCAGGGCACCCCATCATTGAGCCCCAGTTCATCGCTGTGTAGACGATGTACCCATCTTTGTTCGAGTCTGAAGAGGGCTTGTTGATTAATGGTTGGTACACATTCGAGGACAGTCCACCGCATGTTTTCTGTGGAATGATTGTTTTCTTTGCAGTGTTCATAAAATTTGGTATGTGTCTTATGACACCGAATATTACTGTTGTGCTCCATTATCAGATGTTTGACAGGGCGCATGGTCATCCCAATGTACAGCATCTCGCATGGGCAAATCAGAACATAGATGCACCTGGAGCTATTGCAATTGGTGTGTTTGTTAATTGTCCATGTGAAATCGCTTTGGAGTACAATGGTTTTGCCCTGGATGGTCTGAGGGCACACGACGCAGGAACCACAGCGATAGTGCCCGGTGACTGGTGGAAGGTCCCAGAGAGTATTGACAGATTGGGTGCTAGTTTTCTTAGGACGGGTGTGAATCAGGGTGTCCTTTAGGTTCGCTGTCCTCTTAAATGCAAAGCGTGGGCGCGGAAGCTCCATCCCTGCAGAATTGAGAATGCCCCAATGTGAGTTGACAGTCTTTTTTATGAATGATGAATGTTTCGTGAACGAGGTCACGCAGGTAATCGTGTCGTCTTGCTCTTTGGGATACACCTCGAGTAGGGATTCTCTATTGTTGTTAAGGGCTCTTTTAGTGGAAGTTTTCAGAAGTCTTGTGGGATAACCCCTGTCCCGAAGCTTGTTTTGTAAGGTATGTGCTTCCCGTTTGAAATCATTGGTCGAACTGCAATTTCTCCGAAGGCGGAGAAATTGCCCGAAGGGTAAATTGTCCCTCAAGGCCCTCGTGTGGTGGCTGGTGTAAGGCAGTAGACTGTTTCTGTCGGTGTCCTTTTTAAATAGAGTGGTACTGATCGTGGTCGGCTCCAGGGAGATGGTAAGATCCAAAAAAGGTATGGATTTATCGGAGATTGTGCCTGTGAACTTTAAAAATGGGTCTTGTTGATTGATCCAGGCACAGAAAGCCTCACAGGTCGATCGGTCACCCTTCCAGAACACCAGAATGTCATCGATGTATCGACGCCAACATGTGAGATTTTCACGAAATGGATTGTGTTCTGGGGGGTAGATGCAGTTCTTCTCAAATGATGCCATATAGATACACGCTAGGCTCGGCGCAAAGGTCGAGCCCATCGAGGTTCCACAGACTTGATGATATAAATTGGATTCATATCTGAAAAAATTCTCAGTGAGTGCAATGTGTGCCAGCTCCATTATGAAGGATATCGGGGTAGGGGACACCCAATCCTCTTGTCGTAGAAGTGTGTCTACTGCTTCTAGCGTTGCTTGTTGAGGAATATTTGTGTACAACGCTTCCACGTCAAGGGTTAGGAGAAGATCGATGTCTTCTCTGCCATCCATATCGCCAATGAGACGTAGCACTTCTCTGGTGTCTTGTAAATAAGACGGGATGAGTTTCACCAATGGTTGAAAAAATGCGTCGCAAAATTGGGACAGGGGTTCCAAAATCGAACCAATGCCGGACACAATCGGTCTCCCCGGGACTGGGGTGGTGCCCTTGTGTATTTTGGGGAGGGTGTAAAAATACGGTATGACAGGGTCCGTTGTCACCAGGAATTCTGCCTCTTTCTTGCTGATCCACTCATTTGTCTCTGCTTCAATGACAAGAGCCATCACGGTGGTGGTCAGTCGTTTGGTGGGGTCCTCCGTCAGAAGTCTGTAGTGTGTAGTATTGGCTAATTGGCGTCTGCACTCACGGTCATAATCGTCATAGTTTTGTATGACCGTAGCTCCCCCTTTGTCAGCTTGCTTGATGACAATTGAGGCTTCCTTGCCAAGGGAGGTAGCTGCCTGTCTCTCAGCATTGGATAGGTTGCTAAAGGGTCTGATGGATGGTTTATTCTGCATGGTTCTCAGGACTGCTCTTTCAAAAGTCAAGACTTCCGGTGGTACCATCCCGTCAGAAGGGGTGAAGGTGGAAGGTTTCCTTAAACCTGTGTCTTCGCTGGGGACTTCAGGCCGGTTATCAAAAAAGGCCCGGAGGCGTATCTTCCTGAAGAACTGCTTGAGCTCAATCATTTCCTGGAAGGAGTCAGGGATCGGAGTAGGGACAAATCCAAGGCCTTTTTCCAGAACGCTTTTCTCTGTTGGGGAGAGGGTTCTTTTTGATAGATTGACGATCAGACTCGTCTCCCTCTGGTTGTTGCGCTCCTGGTTTCCATTACAGTCGGTTCTGACGTCTGGTCCTGCCACTGTACTCCCTTGCGCCCGCCTCGCTTTCGCCCTCTTCCTCTGCCCCAACCTCTGTCTTGAAAAGGAGGCGGATTAAGGGGGTAGAATTGCGGGGGGCCTTGTGGATAGAAGGGGTATTGCCACGGTGGTGTCAAATGGGGTGGGCCATGGAACACTGGTCCTTGGTGGTACCCCTGTTGCCAGGGACGCATAGGTCGTGCATTCCTCGCCGGGTAGCCACCACTCATAAATCCAGTCACAGATTCATTCAGACACTCATACACCCACTCAGTCTCTCACGCACCCACTCATAGACGCACTCACAGAGGCTTATGCACCCAGTTAGTTATACACTCAGAGACTCATGTACCCACACACAGTCGCATTCAGAGACCACAGACCAACTGACAGAATCACTTAGACATTCATGCTGCCAGTGATAGACCAACTGAGAGACTTATGCCCTCACTCACAGACCCATTGCGAAACTGATGCACCCACTCATAGATGCAATGAGGCAATCACGCAGTTCATGACAGAAGCATTGATAACTGATTCACTGTCTTACAGATTCACTCAAATACTTATGCAGTGAATAAGAGACTTACTGATACAGTGATTCATGCAGGTATAGATTACACTGAAAAATGTATGCACTGTGTCATAGATATAGTAAGGTATAGTATAGTAAGTATTATGCAGTCATTTAGATAGTACAGTGCTTAGTCTGTTGGTTATAATCCATTTTACCATTATAAGGTTTGAAGATGTTGGTGGCTGTTGAATGTCTGCATTTGTTTAGTCATTTTTGTAACATATTTGCAGCAATCACTGCTACCAATATCATCGGGACGCCTGGCATCACTGTGAAAATGGAAAATCAGTTGAAATGATTGTTTTAATATGAACTCCCTACAAAAATATGACTTTAACCGCATCGCTGCAGCGGCTTTTCCCGCTGTGTGCGGCAAAATTCAAAGAGCCGTTTTACATGAGGAGCTCAGCTCGTCATCAGCACACGACTACCGTGGCTGATGATGAGCTGAGCTCGTCATCAGCAGTGAAGAGTGTCAAAAATAGTGTAAAATGGGTGCATATATGTGTTTTGCACCACTTAAAACAAGTTGCAATTGCCATGGTTACCCAAGTCATCGCCACTCTCAGCGTCATCGTGAAAACAGGGGTTCACACACAGTTTTAAAAAAAGTTACCACAAATATATGTGCCCAAACATGTTCTTTAAGTTAGTAATGTGTGTGTTGTAATACTTAGAATTATTTTTTTAAGTAATTTTTTTTTATTTGGTGGTCGTTGAATGCCTGCATTTGTTTTGTGATTTTGCGACATGATCACGATTATTACGACGTAACACCGAATTTGACAAATTCCCCTAAAAAATAATTTAACAAGAAAATGTAGGATATTTTGGACTCTTGGGTGGCTCTGACAAGAGCCTTTGTGTTGTAAGTGTGAATAAGACAGCTACATATAAGACTGTATTCAAAGTTTCAGGTTGCCTAGAAACACCCTGTTCCTTTTGTCTGTAAAGTGAACTCCATCACCTCCATATATTCCATGCTTGTTAAAACGTAGAGTGTTACTGTAGATAGAGCTCATGGTGTGGTCTCTGAGAAAAGCAGAAACTTTTTATTAATACGTTTCCTGGCTTTGTTAACCTGTGAAGAGAATTTGACCACTTCCATTTCTGTCTTTGTCATATACTAGAGTCCACGTAGATAGTGTGAAGGAAATGCCACATCAGTTCTGCGAAGGAATACTTCATTAGGATTGCCAGCCCTACCCCAGTCAATGTGACTAGGTAATTGCCACCACAATGCCCAATCCAGAGGTAAGGATGTTGGAAATCCACAATGGTTTTAACCAGAGCCAGCAGTTGATGAAAATGTAACCCTCTCTAGTCAAACCAACTAATCTCCACATGTGGAAACCCAAGTCTCCGTCAATACCTTTGTTTTTTGCAGCCTCTTTATCCCTAAAGACTTAGCAGTGGCCCACAAGCCACACTCTAAGCATTTTATAGGAAGGAAAAGTAGCACACAGGACAGGTCTGCAGCTGAATATCACAATTGGTACTATGAAAGAAAGTCACTGCGACACATAATCACTCACTTATACAGTCAGTCAAGCACCCACTCAGTCATCCTAACAGTCACAATCACTGGAAGATGTCATCAGTGATGTCATTTGAGATGCCATCAGTGATGTCATCAATGATGTGACTGACCATGTCATGAGTGATGTAATACGTGAGGTCATAAGCAATGCATTGCTCGGAGCAAGTTATAGTTAACTCGGCTAACTATAACGGCTACATTTTTCTGGTTTTGTACATGTGAAATGTCAGCCTTTTTGTGAATTTCTAAGGTGCTTTAAACTTTATTTGCTTACTATAACGTTCCTGTATCCTTTGTTTTTTGGTGAATTTCTAGGGTTTTTTAAAATTCTAGTTGCTAACTATAACCCTCACCGTAACCTTTGTTATTTTTTAGTGAATTTCTTGGTTTTTTAAATTTCTATTTGCTAACTATAACGTCCCTTTACCCTTTGTTTTTCTAAGTGAATATCTAAGGTTTTTTACTCAGCAGTCACGTTTGCTGAGTGGTGGAGAAAGGGGGCTGGGCCTCCAACCAGCTCTCAGGAATTCCTCTGCAAAGGACTTACAGGAGATACCAGGAGGGATTCTAATGCCGCCAAGGTCCCTCTGGAGCTATTAGCACTTTATCTCCCAACTAGGAGTGTGCCGGGAGGCACACTCATAGAGTGGTGGAGAAAGGGGACTTGGCCTCTGACAACTTCTCAGCAATCCTGCTTTGTTGGACATACTGGAGGTAACAGAAGGGGTAGTTGAATTTGTCTGCTTTTTTAAACAACTTTCAATTACTGAATCTATTCATGAAAGCCTTTTCACTCACGCTTCAGGGCACTGAAACTTTCATCTTTCCGCCCTGGCTCAGTGGTTTTGCCGGTAAATGGTCTAGTTCTTGGCCTGTGAGTCCGCTGCTGCACAGCAGGGCTGATTGGTGGGGTGGGGGAGTGTTCTTTAGTAGTCTGGGTCAAACGCGCCCAGCGGGTATGCCCACAGCTTGCTGACGTCACGCCAAAGTAAAGCCTGTCTGCGCCCAGCCATGTCAGAATGGGTCCAAGGAAGTTAAGAAAAAGGGGTAACCCTGTGTCCCTCAGAACCTGGGCATTTGTAGTTTACAAAAAAAACGGTTCTGTTGGGTCGGACCAATTACTTTGGGAACACTCATTAATGAGAACAAGAACGCTCTGTTACAAGTCCCAACATTTGAGAAATAAATGCTCAAAAGCTTTAGGTCATGTGATCAATTGATTGTATTAAAAACATTCAAACATTTGGTATCTGAATTGTATTCATTCTTAGATAACATTCAATGCTTGTAGTGACTGTCACAATTAAGGTGACTTTCAGTGAAAAGTGCTCAGTGAATGATGAAATATACAGTGCAATTTAGGTATATACAAGTATTTTCATTGGCCATTAACAATTTTGAACCAAGGATTCCTAGGGTTCCTTTTCGGATCCTGGTATTTCTGGGCCTATGGTGCGCCGCGCGAGAGGAACTCAGCACCTCCTTTCTTGAAAGAAATCTGGTTTACCAGAACTGATTGGCCCTTGCGCCACCATTGGTCTCAGGCTGAGGATGTCTGGTCTGACCCCTAAACTGTCTCCCTTTGTCTTGATAAAGACCCGCCGCGACCACCAACCGGGGCGCATCAGGGTCGAAACGTCGACGAACATCATAGGCCCAGAAATACCAGGATCCGAAAAGGAACCCTAGGAATCCTTGGTTCAAAATTGTTACTGGCCAATGAAAATACTTGTATATACCTGTACATAAATTGCACTGTATATTTCATCAATCACTGAGCACTTTTCACTGAAAGTCACCTTACTTTTGACAGTCACTACAAGCATTGAATGTTATCTAAGAATGATTACAATTCAGATACCAAATGTTTGAATGTTTTTAATACAATCAATTGATCACATGACCTAAAGCTTTTGAGCATTTATTTCTCAAATGTTGGGACTTGTATCAGAGAGTTCTTGTTCTCATTAATGGGTGTTCCCAAAGTAATTGATCCGACCCAACAGAACCGTTTTTCTTGAATGGGTCCAAGGGCCACAACCCCCGGTCAAGTGCAAGCTTACTCAGCGGAGGAACTAGGGAAACTGAAAAGCAGGGACTGGCCACTGAATAAATTGGTTTAGGGGAAATTAAGGGTAGCTAACCTGTTACTCAATAAAGAGGGGACAGAGAGGAGATTCACACAGATCCAGACTTCAAAGAGTGGAGTGACCCCCGGGAATTAAGGGCTTTAGTATTGAACACACGGTCCCTCCAGAAACATAATATGGAAGTTGTCTCTGTCCTGCAGGAAGAAGAACCAAACATCCTAGCAGTAACAGAAACCTGGCTGGGGGATGACGCAAGGCCATATATAGTAGCAGCCCTCCCAGACTATGAGGTCTTGATGCACAATAGGCAGGGTGGGAAAAGAGGAGAGAGGGACGCTGTTTTGTCACAGGCAGTGGGCAATCGAAGGACTCATAGCAGAAAGCCTGGAAGGAGCGTAGCTCCTTGCAGCAAATATAAGCTCAAAATCTTCCTGTCTTGTAGTGGTGGTGGTGGTGGTGGTATACTGCCCCCTCGACTGACCCCTTGGTTTAATGATCTGTTCACCAAAGTGGTTAGTGACCTATGTTCAAGATATCAACATCTCCTGGTGGTGGGGGACTTAAACTCCCATAGTGATCAGGTACCTAGAGAGTCAGAGGCCAACCAGTTGGGAGAGGCCATGACTACGCTGGCGCTGAAACAACTTGTGGAATCCTCCACGACTGATAGAGGACATACCCTAGACCTCATCTGTACGACTCAGCCCCAAGCCAATCTGACAGATTTTAGACTATGTAGTTGGTCAGACCACTACTTGATCAGTCTTATGATTCCACTGGCTAGTCGGCCCACACACTTACCTCCAGGGTGGCGGATGTATGGAAGTGGAGCAAAATTGAGGAATGGAGCCTAGGGGAAGCACTAAAAGAGACAGCGCTTTTGGGGAAACAGCTTGAGGGCCTTGACCAGGAAAGCGAGAGGCTTACAAATAGGCTGAGAGAAGCCATCAATAAGGTGGGTCCTGCACGGAGGGAAAGGGTAAAAAACAAAGGAAAGAGTGCTCCCTGGTTGATGGAGGAATTAAGAGGAAAGAAATAAACTTTACGCCTGTGCGAAAGGCAGTGGCGAAATATGTATGACCCAGAGGTGCTCAAGGATTATAAAACCATGTCAGCCTTTTACAAACAAGCCATCACCACAAGGAAGGCTGAGTTCTATGAGACCAGGATTAGGGAGGTGACTAACATGCAGAAGTAGACATTTAAAGTACTGAGGGAAGCCAAAATCAGGAGCAGAAGGCCACATCTAACTTAGAGGACTGTAACAGGTTCCAGACCTTTTTTCTACATCAGGTCAAGGATATTCTAACTGACCTAAGCAACACCCATATCAGTCAAGGCCCCTTGGTTGTGGAAGTACTACAGAACGCCCAGGGCAAGAAACTCTCCACGTTTCCAATGCTGGGCCTAGAGTTGATGTCCCACATTATGTCCAAAGTCAAGTCTGGGTCACCAGAGGACCTTCGTCCATCTGGGGTATTTAAGATGACTCCCCCAGTGATGGGTGGGAGGGTGTCTGATCTCTCTGATTAATCATACCCTGACAGCTGGGAAGGTCCCACTCAACTTCAAGGAAGCGAGGGTAACCCCACTGTTGAAGAAAGCAGGAGCAGACGTCAACAACTTGAAGAATCATCGGCCTATATCTAAGCTCCTTTCTTTGCCAAAGTAGTGGAACAACACATACTTGGAACCCTCTCACTATTCATTGAGAAACACTAGCTACTTTTTGTGTGTTAGGTGAGTTTTAGGGCCCATCACAGTACATAACTTGTGATGCTATCGGTGTTGGATGAGCTCAGGCTTGCGTCCGACAAGATGAAGCCTTGTGCAATGATCCTGCTGGACCTAACAGCTGCTGTTGACACGGGGAATCATGGCCAGCTGCTGGCTTGTATTCAGAAGTTGGGAATCTGTGGTGTGGCATATCAATGGATCCTCATTCCCGAAGGATCAGACACAAAGGATTCGGCTAGGGGACCATGTGTCCAGTAAAGGTGCACTGTCTTGCAGAGTTCCGCAGGGCTCTGTGCTGTCCTCATGTCTTTTTTGCATCTATATCCAGCCATTGGTGGCAGCCTTGGCTCAAATAGACTGTCAAGTGTTTAACTACGTGGATGAAACTCAATTGATCCCTTGGATCGACAGCTCCCTTCAAGTGCAATTCTGTGTACAGAACATCCTTAGGTATACAGTAAACTGGATGACTGCCAACTTGCTCAAAGTGAACCCTGACAAAACAGAGATACTGGCCATCACCACAAGAGGCAACTCCTGGTCTAATTTCTTGTGGTCACAAGAGTTGTGTACTACACCCACATTTCTGCCTTCCAAATGTAAGACAGTGTGTAAAAAAATAAGTCACATTGCACTACTAATCACTGAATCTAAACTCCAAATCTTGTACTCATTTTGGAAATATATAGCTTTCCTTAATATCTATTTTTCATTCTTTATATTTTACCACATGAGTTGCTGTATATCCGGTACACAATGAAAAAAATTGCCCTATTTATACTCACACCTAGAAGTGTCTTGCGGACATAATGGTATATGGCTTTCAATAATCTACCCAAGTTAGAAGAAGTTACAGGTGAAAATGTGGGCCCAAGTGGCTGTTTTTTAAGTCAATTTCAATTTTTTGTATTTCAACTGTTAATATTGTATAGAAAAACCTTGAAGGATCTACACAAATGACTAAGGGCCCCATTAGGATGGCGGGCGGATCGCCCATCCGGGCCGGCAGTAGTCACCGCCGGCGGGGACGATCCGCCCACCATACTTCCAGCAAAGCCCCCCGCCATATTCTATGGCGGGGGGGGGGGGTCCAAGGTGGATGGAAAGACCATCCGCCGCTTTTCTACGCGGTCGACAAGTCGACCGGGCAGAAAAGGGTTCAATATGGTGGCGGTGTCTGTTAGACACCGCCAGCCATATTTGGATGTGGCCTGGAACATGCCTTTGCCAAGGAAAGTCATGCGGGAATTGCTTGCGGGCGTCTGTTGCGGGCCCCCAGTGACATGGGGGTACACATGGAGGTACCATAGGTACCACGCGGTGCCTGCTATGTTGTGCTTGGAAGTGCAAAACATGCCTCCGTGGCATTGTGGAGGGTGGTGCTCAGTGCACCGCCCGCGACAATGTCAGGAATGCAGGATTTGCCCGCCACTGTGGCGGGTGGATCCTAATGGCCCCCACGGGACCCCCGCCTTTAAGGCGGGCGGTTCCATTTCACGATTTTCACGATAGTCCGCCCGCCATCCTAATGACCCTCTAAGTGTTCACCTCAGAATTTTGCCTACATTTCAGAAATGTATAGCTTTCTAGGAGCCATTATTGGTTTCACACCCATTTTTATCATTCACTAGAAGGAAGTTGAAAGCACAACAAATAGGAACAAGCATTAGGAATGCCTTAGGGCTCAGGTTTGTTTGAGTTTGAGATAATGGCATTGTAAATGGTAATGTGCACTGACAGCTGCTGATGATTGTGCCAATTGAAAGAGTGGCTGGTGTACTGTCAACTGTTGGTGTGTGTCTGTGTGTTTAGTGAAAGTTGCACTGACATTGTTTGTTGTGTGGGTGGTGGTTTAGCAGCACTGATGCATGGTCGTGTTTGTTTTTGGTGAAAGCGTACATTGATGGTTGTTGGTGTTTGTGCATGGTGAAAGCATTAATTGACGGCTGGGGGTGTGTTGTTGTGTGTGTTGTTTTCTGTGTAGTGGTGAGTGTGTGGTGGTGAGTCTGTGGGGGTGAGCCTGGGGAGTGAGTGTGGTGTGTGTTGTGGTGAGTGGTGACGAGTGTGTGGTGTTGAGAGAGTGAGGTGTGTGGTTTGTGTGTGTGTTATGTGTGTGTGGTGTATGTGTGTGTGGTGTGTATGGTGTGTGTGTGTGTGTGGTATGTGTGTGTGGTGTATGTGTGTGTGGTGTTTTCTGCACACTCACACACTGCCCCTACACATTCACACACTGCTCACCCGCACACTCCCAATGTCACCCTGCATAGTCATACACTGTTTATCCTGCACACTCATTCTGCACACTGACACAATGTGCACCCTGCACTCTTACACACTGTCTCTGCAGTCACTCTGCACTCACTGTCACTCTACACTCACTCTGCACTCACTGTCACTCTACACTCACTCTGCACTCACTGTCACTCTACACTCACTCTGCACTCACTGTCACTCTCGCACTCACTCTGCACTCACTGTCACTCTGCAATCACTGTCACTCTGCACTCAGTCTGCACTCACTGTCACTTTGCACTCACTCTGCACTCACTGTCACTCTGCACTCACTCTGCACTCACTGTCACTCTGCACTCACTCTGCACTCACTGTCACTCTGCGCTCACTGTCACTCTGCACTCACTGTCACTCTGAACTCAGTCTGCACTCACTGTCACTCTGCACTCACTGTCACTCTGCACTCAGTCTGCACTCACTGTCTCTCTGCACTCAATCGACACTCACTGTCACTCTGAACTCACTCTGCACTCACTGTCACTTGCTGCCACTCTGCACTCACTGTCACTTGCTGTCACTCTGCACTCACTGTCACTTGCTGTCACTCTGCACTCACTATCACTTGCTGTCACTCTGCACTCACTGTCACTCTGCGCTCACTGTCACTCTGCACTCACTGTCACTCTGCACTCACTGACACTCGCTGTCACTGTGCACTCACTGTCACTCTGCACTCACTGTCATTCTGCACTCACTGTCACTCTACACTCACTGTCACTCGCTGTCACTCTGCATTCACTGTCACTCTGCAATCACTGTCACTCTGCACTCACTGTCACTCTGCACTCACTGTCACTCTGCACTCAGTCTGCAATCACTGTCGCACTCACTCTGCACTCACTGTCACTCTGCACTCACTGTCACTCTGCACTCACTGTCACTTGCTGTCACTCTGCACTCACTGTCACTCTGCACTCACTGTCACTCTACACTCACTGTAACTCGCTGTCACTCTGCACTCACTGTCACTCTGCACTCACTGTCACTCTGCACTCACTGTCACTCTGCACTCACTCTGCACTCACTGTCACTCTGCACTCACTTTGCACTCACTCTGCACTCACTGTCACTCTGCACTCACTGTCACTCTGCACTCAGTCTGCACTCCCTGTCACTCTGCAATCACTATCACTCTGCAATCACTGTCACTCTGCACTCACTGTCACTCTGAAATGACTCTTTTATTTTAATTATTTTATTTAATTGCTTATATCGCGCCAGAATCGACCCATGAGGTATCTCCGCGCTTTGCTCGCAAGAATGCTGGAATGTGTTGTCTCTGTGGAATTCCACAGGGAGGGTTATACTACCTGAGACAAAATAGTTTTTAAGGCCTTCCTAAAACACAGATGGTTGTCGTTGTGTCTTAGGTCAGATGGAAGCTTGTTCCACATGGTTGGGCCTATAAATGATAGGGCACGTCCACCTTGTCTGACTTTTTTTATAGTAGGGATTTCCAGTAGGCATTGGTTGCTGGAACGTAATAGGCGTTCAGGTTTGTAAATCTGAAATTTTGTGCCAAATATCTAGGGCCTTACCCATAAAGGCATTTATGCACTAAGCAGCAGATTTTAAATGTAACACGTTGTCGTATGGGCAACCAGTGAAGATGTCTTAACAAGGGTTTGGACGGGGTCCTTGCAGGAGCATTTAAAATTAATCTGGCCGCCGTATTTTGGACCACCTGCAAACGATTAAGTGCCTCCTCATTTGCTGATATGAGGAGGGCGTTGCAGTAGTCTAGGCGGCTTATCACCAGGGCCTGTACTAGAGTCTTCCTGTGGTTGTCAGGCCGCAAAGGGAAGATTCGCCTTAGCTGGCCAATTGTTCTAAAACAGGCTCCTGTGACATAGTTAACATGCTCCTTTAAGCTCAAGTTCTGATCCAGTTTCACCCCCAGGTTCTTAACAGTTGGCTTTGGGCATGGGACAGGGCCAAGATCTAAAGGCCACCAGTCGGGAGACCAGAGCATGCTAGCTTTCCCAAAAAGCATTACCTCGGTCTTCCCGACATTACACTGGAGGCAGTTGGTAGCCATCCAGTTGGATATTGCTCTCATGTCCTCTGCAAAATTGTTCTTCACATCAGGCGTAAGAGAGTTGAAAGGGAAAAGCAGCTGAGTGTCATCAGCATATGACACTGGAGTGAACCCAAACCTTCTCACAATCTCTGCAAGGGGGGCCACATACACATTAAATAATGTGGGGCTTAGGCATGAGCCCTGTGGCACCTCCTTAGTGAGTACCCTCGAGATGGAACGATAGGGTCCCACGCTAACAGATTGTGAGCGGCCGGAGAGAAAACTCTCCAACCAGGACAATGCCAATCCTCCAATACCCACTCTCTGCAATCGGCCGAGAAGAATCTCATGAGACACAGTATCAAAGGCGGCCGACAGGTCTAACCGCACCAGAATCATTGATCCTCCTCTATCCTGTGACATCTTGATGTTGTCTGTCACGGAGAGGAGTGCCGATTCTGTGCTGTAGTTGGGCCTGAACCCAGATTGTGATGGGTCCAGGCCCCCTGTTGCCTCTATGAACCTGGAAACATGGATGTTTACATGCTTCTCGGCCAATTTACTTAAAAAAGCTAAGAGAGAGATGGGGCGGAGGTTGGAGAGTTCTGTCCATGGCAAGGCCGTGTTCTTCCGTATTGGGTTCTCAACTGCCTCCTTCCACTGCCGAGGGAGCTGACCTTCTTTAACCCCCTCGCTGCTGGCCCGTTTCCGCCGCTGTGCGGTAAACAAATGAACAGGGGAGGGCCATGACGAACCCCAGCCGTCATCAGCACACGAGCACCGTAGTGCATGACGGCTGGGGTTCGTCATCAGCATTTTTCATATTGTTTATTAGTGTCTGAGTATCACTGTAACTAATCTCCGGGAGGGTAAGTAAGGTACCTCTAGATGTATCGGGGTGAGTCATGCTGGAATGCCCCTGATCACTGGAGCGTTGAGCAGTGATGATTTTTTTTATAAATTGTCTCAATTTTATCCTCAAAAAATTGAGAGATGTTATTACACAGGATTTGTGTGAATTCTTCTGGACTTTCACATGCAGTTGGTTTAGTGAAAGTATCCAGGATTTTATACAGCTCTCTGGAGGAATTGCTAGCTTCCGCTAACTGTGCAATAATGCTGTTCTTTCTTGCCTGCTTAATGTTTTTATAATAGGCAGACATTGCTTTTTGATAGTTGATCCTATTTTCACTGGTATGAGTTTTCCTCCAGAGTTTTTCCAGCTTCCTACAACCTTCTAATTTTAAGGATTCAGTGTACCATACCTTTCTCTTGGCCGCAGACGGTTGTTTAATTGTTTTTAAAGGGGCCAAGTGATTCAACATATCAGATAAGGTGGCATCAAATTTAGACAAAGCTGACCCAATGTCATCGGAGTCCAGTATTACAGGCTCATTCCAGACTTCTTCCACTGTTTCTAAAGTAATCTTATGCCAGGGCCTTTGTTTAATGGTCGGTATGGTAGGGGGTTTATTTGGTTTATTTAGACCCTTGAGGATGAATTCAAGCATACTATGGTCTGACCAATTAACTGCTTTAGGATGATGACAGTATACCGAGGTGCAATTAGTAAATATTAGGTCCAGTGTATGGCCGCCTCTGTGAGTGGGCCCACTATTCTGTAACTCAAGACCCAGTAAGGCCAGGTCAGATATTAAAGTCTTTGTCTCTGGATGGTCTACATTGTCCACATGAAAGTTAAAGTCTCCCAATAAAATGAACTTTTCTCCAACTTTCATGTGTTGTGCCAGTAATTCCAACAACGCTAAGGTGAAACCAGCATTGGGTCCAGGGGGGCGATAAACTAAGGCTAACTCTGTACTCACTGTCACTCTGCACTCACTGTCACTCTGCACTCAGTCTGCACTCACTGTCACTCTGCACTCACTGTCACTTGCTCTCACTCTGCACTCACTGTCACTTGCTGTCACTCTGCACTCACTGTCACTCTGCACTCCCTGTCACTCTGCATTCACTGTCACTGCACTCACTGTCACTCTGCACTCACTGTCACTCTGCACTCACTGTCACTCTGCACTCACTCTGCACTCACTGTCACTCTGCCCTCACTCTGCACTCACTGTCACTCTGCACTCACTCTGCACTCACTGTCACTTGCTGTCACTCTGCACTCACTGTCACTCTGCACTCACTGTCACTCTGCAGTCACTGTCACTCTGCACTCACTGTCACTCTGCACTCACTGTCACTCTGCACTCACTGCCACTCTGCACTCAGTCTGCACTCACTGTCACTCTGCACTCACTCTGCACTCACTGTCACTCTGCACTCACTGTCACTTGCTGTCACTCTGCACTCACTGTGACTTACTGTCACTCTGCACTCACTGTCACTTGCTGTCACTCTGCACTCACTGTCACTCTGCACTCACTCTGCACTCACTGTCACTCTGCACTCACTCTGCACTCACTGTCACTCTGCACTCACTATGCACTCACTGTCACTTGCTGTCACTCTGCACTCACTGTCACTCTGCACTCACTGTCACTCTGCAGTCACTGTCATTCTGCAGTCACTGTCACTCTGCACTCAGTCTGCACTCACTGTCACTCTGCACTCACTGTCACTCTGCACTCACTGTCACTCTGCACTCACAGGTTTAGAAAACTTAATCTATCTGCGATGTCTCCCGATACTAAGCAAAATAATATTGGTTTAGGTTAATAGGCCAGGTGACAGTTACACTGTCAAGCCAGACCTTAAAATCCATGTAGGTTAATAAATGCTCTCCTTTCATCTTTTCTGCTGCCAGTGAAAAACGCCATAAATTATGTTATCAAAGTCATTTTAAGAGCATTACGATGTAGGTGTGTGCCCTGAAAGTTCAGGCTCATGACACTGAATAACAAAAATTATGACAGCAGAGTGGAGGGCAAGCACTTTCTTTGTGGATGAACTCACCACAAAATGTCCAATAAAAATATACTCCTGGCCCCCAACATGTTGGTTGAGCCAAGGTCCCTCTCATGGTGCTTCTCACATAATTGTCCAGCAACAGCTGCACTGACAAACCAGACCATAAAAAGCAGAAAATGGGTAGGTGGTGTACTAAAGACAAAGTTGCTTTACTGAGACCCAAGGAGTGGAGCAGCGCACCGCAGTACCAATCCTCTGCATGACATCGAACGGATGAAAGACTTTGGGTTTATCTCAAACCACTAACAACGGTCCCATCATGAAGGCTGGCTCCTGATGTAGGAAAGCTCAAGACAAGCCCACAAAACTGACAATCGTAAGAACAATATAACATAATTGCAGCATGAAAGAGATCCTATCTAGGGTCCAAGTCAAAGACCAAGTTTGTGGTGCTGGCTGTGGCCGAGGTATTTTAGAGTCCCGGTCTCTTTTCTTCTCAACACGTCATACCTCTAACTCCAGCTATCTTTTATTTCCTTTGACTACATTGTAAGCGACTTCCAGTACATTAGTAGTGTGTGTGGTTTGTGATATTTGGATTTAGATTTTTCTATAGAATGGTCATAAGCCAAACATGGGTTGGTGTAACACGTAATTTAAGGGCATGACATTCTGACATTTTAAGCACATTTTGATAAGGGGGAGGTCAGAGTGAAGGTTTTGTTGTAGCAAATTGTTTTCGGGTAGAGATTGTAGATACATTTGTGAAAGAGGTAAATATGTAGGCCAAGGGCAACAAGGAACATTTTAAACCCTGAAATCATCCATGCAGATTTTTGGGTACCTGTTTAAGTCTCTTGCTCGATTTAATGTGGAAAGTTAGCTGGTTAGGAGACTGACGTGTTTAATCATTTTACAATGAGGACAGTGACAAGTGTCATGTACAGACGGGCAGTTTGTTCTTTTCCCTGCATCGTCCCTGTATTTTTACTTCATTCGCCTGAAGCGTTTATTTCCTCCTCTGCATTTATTAATTGCATTTCTCGGTCGTAGACTGGGTTTTTTTCAAAGGCAGTGCGCCGTATGAAACGTAAAACATGTTATTAAGCACCCATGATCCGGTTCGGTGGTGCGGGCCCTCACAACCCCTGTTACGAGGACCCATGATGCGGCTCCGCAGTCCAGGTGCTATGCCAGGTTGCCCTTCCTGATATTGTGGCCGCGCCGGCGTCCCCTCCCCCTGTATTTCACTCGGGTCCACTTGAAATACCCTCTGCTGTAGCACAGCGCGTGATAAGAGCAGGCCTGCCACCAATCAGGCGCCCTTATCAGCAATTGAAGACAGGTTAGCCATTCCATTTGGCAACTGCGATAGGGGGGAGCAAATCTGTCCAAGTATAGACGCTTCTTTCTCACGTTACCAAACATTGAAAGTTTCGGCCGGGTTGGGTAACGGGAGCAATAGAAGCTGACTGTCACGGAGAGGGGCCCTGCCTCCCCCTTTCTTTTCGACTTTGAACTGCGATGCAGACGAACGCGCGCCCACCAAACCCACTGCACAATGGTGATCGCGCCCACAGCATCTGCATTCCATTACACCGGCTCCCTGACAGCTCCTAATTGAAATTAATGGACTGCCGTGCGCATACCCGCACAGAAAATGCAGGAAATGGCTCACGAAAATTATATATGGCCTATCGCGTTAAGGCTACTAGAAAGACGGCAACGCGAGGACCAATTACCATGCAGATGCCAAAAAAAATACCGACAATCTTGCGCACAGAAGAATTTTTGCTTCACTATTCTGAGCCCCTTAACAATATGGCTCGGAGCTCCGCCCCACTTCTGACAAAGTGGTGACGTAGGCCGAGCCCTAAAAACAGGTTATGTCTCAGTAAAATACCAAAACTGTGTAGAAATGGTTGGTTTTCTGACAAAAGTCTGACTGTTCCTGAAAGCTGGAAAGATGGTGATTTTAGCACCACAAACCCTCCATTGATACCATTATAGGGAAAAAAACATACACTTTCTTCTGCAGCACTTTTTTCCAATTTCTCCCCAAAAAACACAACATTTAGTAGTAATTTCTCAGTCCCCTCCAGGGAAATCCACAAACACTGTATACCTTTAGAATCTTCATGATGTTGGAAGAAAACGATGCAAATTTGGCATGGATACCTTATGCAGACACCAGGTGATGGTGGCCCAAGTGCAAATAACCCCACATAGCCTAAAAAAGGGCATGGGACGGGGGACCCTGGCAGAGAAAGGGTCAAAAACTCATCTGTTTTAATACACTCTCAATTTTCAAAGTGAGAAGACACATTGAAAATCCTACTGTCCACCCCTTGTCTGGGACCTATTCTAGAGCAATATTTGTTGTCATGGAATTATATTGTGCTAGAATAACATGAATTGTGAATTCAAGATCACCTTTTGTAAATTCTTTGGTGTCACAAACCTGTTGTTTGCACTCCAAACCAAGGGTCTGACAGGCCTTCTTTTTTATGTGCTGAGTTCTCTGCCCCAAATACAAAGTCTCTGTGCTTGTAAACTCACTATTAAAATGCAGTTTTGCAAATACTGAAAAAGCATTAACTTACACAAACATGTCTGTCTACCTCTGTGAATCAGCCCAAAAGTTTTTATTAGCAAAATTGCTTCATGAGTGAGGCCCTACTTATTCAGCTGTGCTGGGGATATATTATTCTTACTGGGCATCTTTCATCTTGCTGAAACTGTACAGATACTCATTCGTTGAAGTTGTGACGTGCATACCTAAATTGCTCTTTCCTTGTTTCTTTTCTGTCTTCCACTCCCTCTCTTTGACACCCATTACTTCTCTCCCTCCCCCTCCATTTCTTCCTTCGTTCCTCTTTCCCTCCGTTCCTCTCTTTCTCCCTTCACTGCTCCGTTGACCACCATCACATATTTTTTACTTACATCGGGATCTATGCTCCACTTTAAACTGAAATGATGACATGGAATCTGTTGTCTGTGTGAATAAGTCATCAATGAAAACTTCACATTGAATATATTTGTCTGTTATAAAATGCTGCATTTCTAAAAGCTTATCGTATTTTATGTATTTATAATAACAAGATATTTTTCTTGCCTGTCTCTTTGAATGTTGTTCTTCTGCATAGTTCGATACATTTAGTCTGAATGTAGACCCAATACAATTTAAATTGTATTCACCACACACTATGTAGATGTATGGCATGAGAAAATTATGTTGATATATGTGCAGAGGAGCAAGACTTAGGAAGGGCATATATTGTGTGAACATTCACATATCACAAGCGTTGGCAAAGCCAATAGGTCTTTCTTATGCAAGACCGATTGCCTCTGGCAATGTGTTTTAGCCCATTTGAACACCAGTGGGCGTGCTGTTTAGCATAGTTAAAAGTTAGTGGGTTGAGTTAGATTGGAGTGAGGTCGACTGGGGTAGTGTTCAGCGGTATAGTTTGTAGTGAAGTAGAGTGGTGTAGATTGGATTGGCATAGATTGAAACTGAATAACGTGTGAAGGATGGGGCCCTCTAGAGCCATGCAGGTTATATAAAACCACCTGCTATGCCTTCCCCTAGATGAAGAATCGGTCAGATAGTAGAGAATAAAAACCTACTTTATTCAGTATATACTCTGCAGAGGAGCCCAGTCAGACCTTCACCCTATGATGTCTGTCTAGTGGACTGATGCCCCAAGGTACGCTAACACATAATAAACCCTTCTGGAGACTTCGGCCACGCCTCTAACAGAAAGTTAACGGCTTGAGCTGAGCATGAACAAAGGAGGTACAGAAAGATGAGCTAGCACCTGCCAGAGGGGTGCACTATCAGTACTCAAGTTCACTGTGCTGAGTCTCAGCATCTCCTAACATGGGTGCAGAGCTACATGTAGAGATCAGAATGTGCAAACAGAATAAAGGTTCATTAGCAAGTCAAGTTACAGCCTTGAACATGGGAAAAATAATAACGAAGTACAGTGTTCTGCTGAGGCAAGCGGGTTAGAAAATAAGGTCTAATAAGAACACAGCCTATGCAGTCTTCTAGTGATTGTAAAATACAAAATGGAGTCATACTGGCTACTAAAGCTTACATGCGGCAAGGATAACTCAGTGGGTTACATCATGACGTGAATACAAATGACGTTCATTTAGCCACACATTGTTAACCTACTATACCATAATGAGTGCATAATGGGAATGGGAAATTTCAAACCTAACAGACCCTCCTTTTAGCGTATGTGGCTAAAAAGCTTTATTGCTATCCGGCAGGGTCCTTATAATTCTAAGGGGGGAAAGACGAATTTCATCATCATTCATTGGTGAAAGCAAAAACAAAGCAAAAGCAAGCATCAAAGAAATGTTGTTCAATATTCAAATATTCCTTCATCTATCTGCACACATGACTGAATCTCGTGCATCATCATGGTGGAGACTTTGTGATCACGCCCTGAGAACCTAGGAGTAGAGGTAAACCTAGTCACACAGTAAGTGCAGCACACCGGGAGGCAGTGAATACACAGGCAACGTTTAAAGATGACACCTGCAATACCGGTTAAGATGAGTAGTATCTTCCAACCCCATGATATCAATAGACCCCAGGGCCATCCAGTGAGGGACCATGATCCATTGTTTACATGAATTTCTGAGGCAAGTCTGTAAAAAGGGGTTCAAAGACAACCAGTAACCAAAGACCCTTTTATGTTGCCCGGCGGTGTCGCCTCTATGACCCACCAATATTAATCAACGAAGAAGCAGGCGCTGGAGACTGGAAGGCAGGAAACTAGGATTTTATTCTCTCCGGAGGAGAACACATCAGTTCAGACAGCAAGTATCATCACGAGGTGCTCTAACCACATTTCTGAGGCCTGGCCTCTTATACTAGGGTTTATGACCTTTATTGCACGTAACACATTCTCGCCACATTTTGATAATTGAAAGAACATCCTCGGAATCTCCCCTACAGGCCCGTTCCCACATACATTTACAGTTGAATTCCCCACCCCGGTCACAACAGGTGATGATTGTCACGCAGCAGGGCATTCCGCCGATTCACGGAATGCATGGGGTTGATCGGATCTCATAGGGTGGGGGCTTTGATCGGCTCGAGGGTCTTTTGATGGGGAGGGGAAGCTTCCTACTGTTCGTGGTAATAAACAGTATCCGCAGGGCCAGGTGGTGGCCTGGGAATAAGGAAGACAAACGGGGACGCAGGAAAAGGGGGTTTGCATCAAAAGGATCTGAGACCATGAAAGGAATGAAGGGAGGTGTCGCGCTGGGAACAGGATGGGGTTCTGTGGCGGAGCTGCGCTGAAGAGGGGTTTATGACCCAAGGCATGAGAGAGCGGGGGTTGTCAACGTGCGGGGGATGTTTGCGAGGTTAGGAGAGAGAGAGAGAGAGAGAGAGAGAGAGAGACGCGCTGGCTATCAGCGAGGGGCAGGGAGGCCATGGTGTTTAAAATGGCTGCTGCTTACGCGCAAGGCATGTGAGAGTGGGAATGACCGGTGCGTGGGGGTCGTTCGTGAGGGTGATTCTGATCGTAACGGCTAAAATATGGCGGATGTGCATGACGAAAAGTGTGGCATCAGAAAAAGGCAAGATGGCGTAGATAATGTTCACTAAACTATATTAATTTTCCACAGTCCTCCCTTTAACATTTCCACGACATCTTGCTGGCCTATTTCCTATCTATACCTATTGCAGCGGTCATAAGTAAAGGAGAGGGGACTTAGGCAAATGAACTGTACATAAACATCACATTATAAACATCACATTGAATAATCTCATCATCTAGTAGGCGGGTTCATCGTTAAGTTGGTTGCAGAAAAAGTCATAGTATTGCAATATCAGACTAGAATTATGTAGCGAGGGCGTTGGGTACAGATCATAGATACTTATAGTCATTTGGGATAGGAACTGGTACGTTATCATATAAGTAAGTCCTTTTTGTACTCGGCGAGAGCATAGTCAGTCCAATGGTGGTTGGGAGAGAAATGAGATATAATAAAAATAAAAATCAGAGTTCACAGTGTCTTCGTCGTCTTCTGTTGGCACTGTTAAGCACCCGGATTACAATTCGTTCTGTCAACAGGAATGTTCATGTGGATTGAGCCGTTGGAGGTCTGCGGGCAGGGGTACACTTTGTTTTGTTTCGCCAGACCTCATAGGAGAAATGCGTTACGGTTTTGGAGCAGGTGCATTTTCTTCCGTGACCCAGAGCATAGTTATTAGGAGGCAGAGGAAGGATTGTGATGAAAAGTGCGACAGTCTTTGAGTTGTGGGGTCTGTTTGTTTCTTGAGTCTCTGTGGTGGGTATTTCCTGTTGCTTCCATCATCATCGAGGCGTTCAGCAGTGGGTAGAACCACATACTTCGTTCATCTTCTCTTTAGGGGCGACCCTTGGTGGAGTTCTAGGTCACCGTTCTGAGATTAACATAGTTTGTGGTCTACTTAGTCGGAGCTCCCTCCCTTTTGACGCAGGGAATACCCTTCTATGGATAGCTCAGCAGGATTTTGGTGGAACTTGGAAGTTCAGGTGGAAAGGTGTGTGTGTGAACAGTCCTTATGGTAGGTCGGAGGAGGAGGGGATGGAGCAGGGCCAAGTTGGGAACAGATCAGGGGGACGGAGAATTTGAGACAGGCGGGTCCATAACCAGGTTCAGAGAGCGGGGACTTTTTGGCACACGTTGATCATAGAGCAGGGGCTTCAGGTCAGCCCTTTCCTTAGCTTTGTCTGACACAGTGCCTCATCCTGCGACTCCTTACTGCTGTGGTCTCGCCTTGGCCTCCGTCGCTGAGGTTCCACGATCCGCAGTCAGGCCGCGTGCTCCCACATCCGGTCTCTTTCTCCTCCGACAGTGGTACCCTTAAATGAGTTCGAAAAGACAGTCTTTAGAGATTTTGCAGAAGAAGGTAATTACGTAAACCTATTTCTCTCCCAACACCAAGCAACTGGGGTAAACATCCGCTACATTGAGATTTGCAGCCAACATATAAACAATTGATGAAGGATTAGCTGGATTTTCTACAACTTCCCTTTGTGGCTAATTCTTTGGTGTTTTTGTTGGTTATTACATTCAGTTGTCGTGGTACGAGGTCTGGTACCCATTCATTGCATTCGTCTATTACAGTAGATGTCAGTTCTTCTGGTAGAGACCCATTTCCCTAGTACGAGTCTTGCAAGGCTAGGCCGGTCTTCAGGGCTTTGTTACCTTACAAAAAAGTGCAACGTGCTATTCACCATAGTCTGATAGGCATCCTTCTGAGGGATGAACATAGGCTAAACGACTCTCCATTACATCAAAACATCCTATTTTCAACAAGGTTTACTGCAACAAGTTCTTTCGGTTTTCGATCTAATTTTAACCTTGCACACATCTTTCTAACTTTCTATATAAATTCTCGCAACTTGGTCACTACAAAGAAACTCGGGGGGGGGGGCTTGCGATCATTATTAAACTTATCCTTGGGGCGGGTGGGATCTTATGGGAAACGATAGGAACACGGCGAATTGGAGCAAGGGGCGTTTTTCAGATTCACGTTCAGGGCAGCTGATACCAAACTGGGGGCATTTTGGGAAGACGGGGGTGTCTCGATTATTTCTTACTGCTTGGGGTATGGAGACAATTTGGAATGGGAAGGTCGCATTACTACAGACACATTTTTATCATAGAAGCCACTGACAAATAGCTCCCTGACTGTGGGTCAAATTCAGGGAACCGTAGTCGTCTTACCTGTCCCTTTTCTTTTGGCCAATTTAAATTTCATCCATATTTAGCAGAAAAGGAGAGGTAGTAACGTGGCATCATTACAGTTTTATTTAGGACGAATTTGTGCAAATACTTGTGGTATTTGGGGCCAATCAGGAGGTGCACCAGGTTCGCCAATTAGGTGCCAGTCGCTAGGAAGAGGGAAAGTGTGGAGGGGTGAAAGAGAGAGAGAGAGAGAGAGAGAGAGAGAGAGAGAGAGAGGGAAAGAGAGAGGGAGAAAGAGAGAGAGAGAGTAACAATAGGCCAGACAGTACACGTGTGACATGGAGAATGACCGTGTATTGTTTGGGCTATTCAGTGCGTTACCCAACGTTAGTCGTTTCGGGTCTGTGTTAGGATGTAGAAAGCATGCAGTTTTGGGACGGAGGAGCATTAGGTCAGGTACAAAAAGGTCGCGCATTGGGTAGGGCGTCTTTTTGTGTCGTCTTGCAGCGTTAGTCCGTTTTCATGCATCGGACGTGACGCGGCTCCAGATCCCTTATGATGCCCTAATCGGGACTCCAATGTAACCTGCAGAGGAAAAAAAGGGAGGAAAAGGAAGGGGGAACAACATTCGAGCACATCAAATGTACGGGCAAGAAAGTCCTTTACTTACCACATACTCGTACTTATCTCCTCGGGATATAATCCTTAGGGTCTTGGTTTCTGAAGTCAAGGGGGCGGGCAGTGTGATAGGTGGTTCATGGGGGGGTTCGAGGGTGGCACTATGGATCGTGTGTAGGGAAACGCCAAAAAAAGGAATCAGAGGTGCCTAGCGAGAGGTACCCGGTTTTGGAGATGTATCTGGTCATCAGGATCCTTAAATCATTCCCAAAGCTGTGATGTTCTAAGGCATATCAGTTCTTCGGTCAACCCTGTCCCTTAGTATTTTCGACCACCATACCTTTATAACATTTTAACAATCATACCGCATTACTTTACCCATTCTCAGAAGTCGAGGTCCTTCTTCATACGTTAGTTCACACATCTTAGTTGCATATTTTGGAGGCAGCGTATCATACCTTTTGATTCGATCATCAATTCAGGGCCGAACAACCATTTTCCAGATAACCTTAAAAAAGGGCAGAACGGTTGCGCACAGAGAAAACCCTCCCACCAATTCCCATATTCACAAAAGCATGTGATGCCTATTCATAGTTTGGAAAACCTTTATTTGCATAATCGTTCAGTACGTAAAATGTGAGAGTGCAATCATATTCTGGTCGGACATGTCGACGATGGAAGCACATACAGTAGGGAGGTTATTTTGCGGCACAAGAACATGTTAAAAAGGCCCAATTAATTATTTGCAAGTAACTAAAAACGTTTCATTGCGTGATGAGGGATCAGGGGCATTTCAGTCCATAAATGGAAACACAGTCAAGCTCATTGTAATCACATTTCCTAGATGTATACCATGGGTGTGCATCATAAGCGACGTTATGTACCAGTTACAATAAATATCAAAATAAATCGTTCATTGAAATCAACATTTTTACGGGACCCCTTTCATATGTTCGTCAAGCGAACCCTCCTCCCTTTTTCATCAAGTGCGCGAAGGTTCGTATATAAATCTTAGTACATCAAGTTTCATTAGCTAAGGAACACCACGAGGCATCCGTTACTTCCTATTGATACCGGCGCCATTTTGGGCGAGGCCGGTTTAGTCCGGAAGTAGCATCAGGGGCAAAAAATGTCTCCGACGATTTGGCGGTTGGACCAGGGTCCCTTTCGGCAGTTCAAAAAAACTGTGCTAACAGAGGGGCTGGTGGTGTGGGCCGTCAATCAAGAGAGGGAGGGGGATAGAGTCTTTCTTACCGGGTCATGTTGATGTTCAGCCGGAACTTACTCGAGTTCGTTAGCCCATAATGTTCCTGGGTGGTTCAGACGGAAGCTGATGCAGACACGAGAGCACCGCCATCTTGTTGCTGTGCCGCGGTTATTTCATTAGTGATCAATGCAGCTGTTCCCCACTGGAAGCCTGAAGGGGCTGAGGGCTCTTGGGACTTTGGTAGAATCTTCAAAGTCGAGGGGATGGTTGTCGATGGTGGGGGCTTACGCCCAGGTGGGCAAGCGCCCGAGTTGCAATTTCGGACAAAGTTACTCCAGAGGCCTAGACCCGCCTTCCGAGGGCCCAGACGCCATTTTGAGATCCTGCGGCAGCCGCCCTCCGTCGTATCTTTCAGGAGTGGAAGAAACTTCTTGTGGCGAAAATGACAGAGCATCATGCTGCTGGAGCAGGACATTTTGGTTCGGGCGCCAGGATGCAGCAGTGGAGCCTTCATCTGGGGAGGTGAGGGAGGCTCGTCCGTGTCGCCTCCCTCTCCCGGCGCATCCTACGCCGTCCCTTTGAATTAGGGGTGCACATGATGACCACCCTACACCCCTGATTCCGACTCTTGGGGGATCATTGGACGTCCGGTGTTATTCAGGTATGCCCGTCGGACATTGTATATCCTGTGCTGCGAAAATATACCAACCGGACATTGTAATGTTCTGGGCAGCGCAGGTATATGGCCGTCGTCCGGCTGGAGGACATCGGCGCTGGACCAGGGCAGGGAGGCCTCCTACCTGCGGAGGCGGGAGAGGGCTCGTCCGTGTCGCCTCTCCCTCCCCGCCCACCCTGCATCCGTTCGATGGAGGAATTCGTGATGGCCGGACCAGGAGATACGAGGGAGGGGGCCATTTGCATCCGCCCCCTCCCTACTCGCGGCCCGGGGGACGCCATCCCTGGAAGGGCAGTATGGGGAGACCATTTCATTGCCTGCTTTGTGGAGCCTCCGGTACCTTCCCGCCGGTGATCTCCTTTGGTCCATGGCTGCTGGCAGGCCCCGCCCCACACGTGCTATGTGTTTCAGGTGGGCGGGACCATCGAACTGTTACATTTCGAGGACTTCCGGAGTGAGCATAATATGTTTTGTATTTTTCCTATTAGTACAGTTTGTTTTAGAGTGAGTTCTACTAGTTATTCTATTTACCGTTGGTTGTGTGTTTTCTTTACCGTAATTAAATCCTAAGTTATATAATAGACGTTTTTGGCTTCCTTGAGTCCTTTCTCTAACGGGGGTTGTTTACACTGGCCTGTAATTGTGTTTGTTTTTCAGAGTGGGGGGGAGCAACAGAGAGCAATCAGTCCCAGAACTCTAACATGTCGTTAAAATTGGTCTGACGAAACCTATGCCATCGAGCATAATCAAATGGGGTGGTCCTATCTGTTCCGTCTGCACTAGTCTGATTGGTTTTTATCTCGCGCCTTTTCCCTTTCTGCCGGCCTGTTCTTTCTGTCGACCCTTCGTTCTTACCTATGCTCTGTAGAGTCGGGCATTGGGCTTTCCAGTGCCCGAGACGTCTACAGAAAGCACATTGGTTTTGTTTTAAATCTGTTCGTCCTGTGCATAGTGTCGGGGGATTACTTTCGGGTCGTCGCGTCCCGGGTTTGTCCTGTCGACACATCCCTTTATACCGTTCCCTTTTCATGTCTACTCCTCGGTGCTGTGCCATCGCTGGCCCTTCCATTTGCCTACTAGACGTTTGGAGGGTCGTCCGCCGTGTCCCTTCACCTTTTCTGGATTCGTCGCTTTCCCTTCGTCGTGTGGCTTCTTTGCGCCACATACCGAGACTATCGAGCATAATAGGTGTTGTTTCATTCCTACGAAGGGCTATTTCTACCGTTTCTATTTTGTCAAGATCGAAGGATCCTCTCAGTGGCCACTGACTTTCTCGATCCCTTTTCGTATATTTATGCCACAGCTCACTATAGGCTATAGCGATCAATCCATGCTTCATGAACATGTCCTTATTAGGGGTGCCTTCCAGCGGAGCCGGATGGTTCACCTCTAATAAGCGGTCCGGTCTAAACAGGCTACTAACCAGGGGGGAGAAGACAGGCATGACGGATCACAATGGGATAATAGTCAGCACTACCTATCTTATCACTGCTTGCAAAGACTAGACAGAATATTTTTATTCTATGTTGTTTGCAGGTAGTGAATACCTCATGAACCAATCTTGAGCAATCAATGTTAGGTCAAAAATAAAAAATCAATATGGTCAATGGGGAGAATAAGTAGGCTCGCAAAGGTCCGCGTCACCTACCCTTTCACTATCTGCAAAGAGGGGACCTAATCTTCCCTGTTTGCAGACAGAGAATCTCCAGAAAACAATCTATAACAGTTAATCAATGGGGGGAGGGGCAATTGTTCAGTGGGGGAGAAAGATAGGTCCGACGGATGCGTACCTATCCTTCGCGGTTTATAAAGGGAGAGCCTGTTGTTTCTCCGTTTGCAGACAGCGAATCTCCAAATAAATTAACAAAAAGTAATACTAGTATTTTCTCATCAATTATCAATCACTTTCAATTATCAATCACTTTCGCAATTCGTCGTGTTTACACGACCTTACCCGGACCGCATGGACAGTTTCTTGTCTTCCGAATCCAGCGCCCGATCGTCCTCTTCTCTTCGTAATCCACGCGGCACTCGTGATGGTTCCCAGTCAGGACCGCAGATCACTCGAGAGAGGTCTGTTCGGAACCAGTGAAGTTCGGATGATCGGCTGTCAGACGAGGGTCTATCGGACAGGGTACCTTCCGATCGTTGCAGTCGTTCACTCTGTCGTCAGGACCTCTCCCACTGGATCCACGAGTCGCTGATGGGCCCCACGTTGGGCGCCAATTGTAAAAAGGGGTTCAAAGACAACCAGTAACCAAAGACCCTTTTATGTTGCCCGGCGGTGTCGCCTCTATGACCCACCAATATTAATCAACGAAGAAGCAGGCGCTGGAGACTGGAAGGCAGGAAACTAGGATTTTATTCTCTCCGGAGGAGAACACATCAGTTCAGACAGCAAGTATCATCACGAGGTGCTCTAACCACATTTCTGAGGCCTGGCCTCTTATACTAGGGTTTATGACCTTTATTGCACATAACACATTCTCGCCACATTTTGATAATTGAAAGAACATCCTCAGAATCTCCCCTACAGGCCCGTTCCCACATACATTTACAGTTGAATTCCCCACCCCGGTCACAACAGGTGATGATTGTCACGCAGCAGGGCATTCCGCCGATTCACGGAATGCATGGGGTTGATCGGATCTCATAGGGTGGGGGCTTTGATCGGCTCGAGAGTCTTTTGATGGGGAGGGGAAGCTTCCTACTGTACGGGGTAATAAACAGTATCCGCAGGGCCAGGTGGTGGCCTGGGAATAAGGAAGACAAACGGGGACGCAGGAAAAGGGGGTTTGCATCAAAAGGATCTGAGACCATGAAAGGAATGAAGGGAGGTGTCGCGCTGGGAACAGGATGGGGTTCTGTGGCGGAGCTGCGCTGAAGAGGGGTTTATGACCCAAGGCATGAGAGAGCGGGGGTTGTCAACGTGCGGGGGATGTTTGCGAGGTTAGGAGAGAGAGAGAGAGAGAGAGAGAGAGAGAGAGAGAGAGAGAGAGAGAGAGAGAGAGAGAGACGCGCTGGCTATCAGCGAGGGGCAGGGAGGCCATGGTGTTTAAAATGGCTGCTGCTTACGCGCAAGGCATGTGAGAGTGGGAATGACCGGTGCGTGGGGGTCGTTCGTGAGGGTGATTCTGATCGTAACGGCTAAAATATGGCGGATGTGCATGACGAAAAGTGTGGCATCAGAAAAAGGCAAGATGGCGTAGATAATGTTCACTAAACTATATTAATTTTCCACAAGTCTGTGTAATTTCTGTATTGCGAAGTAGACACTGAGAGCGCCATCTGCGATATAGACGCAGCAGCTGCTGCCGATGCCGCAACAGGCCCCACCCCTGTTGGCTAAGATAACACCTTAACCATCCTGTTTTGAAGCTAGATGAGTCTTGTAACCTGGAGCTCAACTGTAATATTGGTTAGTATACCTGCAGTAGTATTAATGACTCCCTCGCCTACTCTGGCCAGACGTCAAACATTTCGGCTATTAAACAAGGGACCCAAAAATGGAATGAAGCACTTCATTATGTCAGTGAACTGCTGCAAGGAAGTATCTATCTGATCAATATCGTCTGGATTGCCAACCCTTTTAACTCGGGGAACTGGGACATCCCTATGCTGTAAGCGATAGGTTTTGTGGTAGTTGGGAGGAGCTAAATAGACTGGGTGAAGGAGGTAAGAAAGGTAGCATCGCCCAGACCATCCCTCAGGTAACAACACATAACCATGATCACCACAAACAAAATAATCATTGAGTGGTGGGATCAATGGCGGACTTTTGGGCATCCTCAAGATGGAGGTGGTGTTACACATACTGTTCCCCACCTCTATATATACCCCATCCCTTTGATACATAAGGGAGCTGGTGCATCTATAACCACCAGGGGTATGGGCTTATCCCTGGTGACATTGCGTGTTTGGAAGGATTGGTAATATTCAGATACATTGAACTGCGAGAACCTGGCTCTATCCATTCCTGTTCTGTTGGTCTTTCTACCTTTCTACCTCGATCTGCCTCTCTAAGGCAGGAACTCATGAACACTTGATCAAATCGCCTATCTCCAGGGGAAAGACCATGTGGGGACCTATCCTCAGGATACACATTCATTGTTAAAGAACGGGAACTGGTGCTCCTGTGTTCCAATGGGTCAGGCTGAGAGAATGAGCGGACCAAACTAAATAAGGTGAACCAACCCTCACAGCTATTAACGTAGGACAGAGGCATAGACAGCAATTTCTAACTTTTATGGGTAACAGAAGGTAACAACACACACACCCAACATTTCGTTGTGTTATAAACAGGATGTGTTTGCTGCAGCGTCTGAATAAAAACATTATTCTTATAGGACTTCAGGTGTTCTTCTTTGTGAGGTGCTAAGATACCAAGAATATGCTCAGGAGATGTTGGTGTAGTACTTATCCAAGTATGCACAGGATATTTCTCCTCCAATAAGAACAGCACCCCAAATACAAATATCAGAGAAAGCAACATTATTGCCACAAGCACTATTTTAGACTTGAGAGACCAGAAAGACCAAACAGGACCTTGTGGAGCAAGGCCCCAAATGGCTGCTCCCCATCCGGGCTAGGACGACCAAAGGGATACATTTTAGGAAATGTTTTTAAGAATTGGAACCGCAATACAACCGACAGGCAGGCTCCTATCGTTCATCAAGCATTCCCACGGAGGAGCTGAATGATCGCAGCCCTTGCTGGAAAACAATTGTGGCCCTTAGTGAGAAGCAAATCCTTCTTCCTTCAGGAAAGGGCAACCTCCCTCCAGGGAAAATACCCTCAGCGATCCTGTCCAGTGTCCAGGGCAGAGCACCAGTGTCCTTCACTCTAATCTAAAGCAGGCACCAGAGACACAGTGCCTACAACCTAAACTCAAGTCCTTCCCTAACTCCTGGATTGCCCTGCTGGTGTACTGTTTTTACCTGGTACGCCCAGGATCCTCTTCATTCACAAACAGAGGCAAGAACTCAGATTCAGCTGGGTATCAGGACTCAGGTTGCTGTACTCCAGGAGGTTGTGCATCCGGGCGGCCCATATATCAGGGGGGATCACCTCGACTAAGGCCTCTTCACTCTCCTTGTCTGTCTGTGCCCCTCTCAGCCGGGTGTCAGAAAAAGGGACGAAGCGGGGAACCAGCTCACCTTAGTGGTCGGCAATCCTGTCTCGAACCCAGGCGTCGTAGGGCAATGGTAGGGGTACCCCTTTAACATGGTAGGTGTGCACCCAGTGCTTCCGGCCCTTGTTAGACTTGACATCTTTTGGCGTGTTTCCCCTGAGTTTTTGCTTTCTGTCCTCCCAGTTTTGACTCTGTTTTTGCTGGTGTAGTGTTTCTGCGCACTTTTCGCACTGCTGATCATTGGTAAAGTGCAAGTGCTCCTGTTGTAAAGTATGTTATGGATGGGTGTTTTTACTTATTGGCTGCTTGGTGTTATTGTCGGCCCCTAGTAAAGTGCACTGAGTGTGCCAGGGCTTGGGAATCAAATGCTACGTGTGGGCATGCAGCTCGGATTGTGCCACCGACAAGAGTAGCCTGGAAAAAGTTCCTCAGACCTGCCATTGAGGAATCTGGATGCAGTTTGTAACTGTCATGTCGACTTGGCCCGTGCACACACTGGCCAGTCCCTAACCTTCCCTTTTCTTACATGTCAGGTACCCCTAAGGTAGGCCCAAAGTACCCCTGTGGGCAGGGTGCAGTTCATGTGAAAGGTAGGACATGCCCTGGTGTGTGTGGCATGTCCTGATAGTGAATTACAGCCCATTTCGGTTTTCACTATTGCAAGGCTACCTGTTCCCCATAGGACAGAATGGGACTTTTGTTTATAACATCTTATAAACATAAATGGCCCTGGGAATGAGGTGGGAAAATAAAATTTAGTATGCCTGAACTCAGAATATAACGAAACATATTTTAGTAAAGGTGATTTTTACATTCTGTGTTTGAAAATATCACTTTTAGGAAGTAGATATTTTTTTTGTTCAGTCATCCTGTGTGCCTCTGCTGGAATGTGGATTGCCTGTCTGGGTTTTGGACGACAGATGGCTAGGAAGCAAGGATGGCTTCCGATAGCCTAGGTAGGTCAGGAAAGGGCTGAATAGACCTGGGCTCTGATGGGGGAAGAGGGAAGAGATTCCCTTGCACCTCAAAGGACCTGGTCTGCCTCTGACAATGCCATCTCCACCCCTGTCGAGAAATCACACCAGAGAAGTGGTTCTGGTTGGGCACAGACACCCTTGGCCTAGAGGATCAAAGGATGTTTGGATACAAATACTGGAGCCAGACCCCTGAACTTTAGAACTTGTCTGGATCAAGAAGACTGCCAAGAAGATGAGCCGGAGAAGCTGTAAGGAGGATCAACCGCTTTGTTGAGTGCTTTGCTGGGCTGACAGGCAGTGGCTGCTTCTGTCTTAGGCAGTGAAAGGCCTGGACTGGACTTTCTGCAACCTAATTTGTGAGTCTCTCCAAGGGCATGAGGTAGAGCTTTCCCGCTGTTCACGAAGTCTCAGGAACTGCAAAGACTTCGAGCTCTTCTGCCCGCAGCACTGGGGACTGTTTGTTTTATGCTGCGACAGAGGAAAAGTAACTTGACGACGTCTACAACACCACTGCCAACTCCGTGTCCTGACGGCAGCGCAGAGGGCACCCAAACCCAGGTCTCACCGACGATGCCTGCTGACGCTGCCACCAATCCACTGCTAGCACCCCAACCTGTGGTCACCGGAATCTGCACCACCTTGCTTCACGACGAAGCCTGGGCACCACAGAGAGCACTGCCACAACGCCGCACCTCAAACCTGGTCTTACCGAAGATGCCTGCTGATTCCGCCACCGAGCCGTTGCTCGCACCATGACCTGTGGGCACCACACTCCACACCGCCCCGCTTCGTGACGATGCCTTGGCCTCCCCAACGACGAAGCTCCACACCGAAATCGAAGCCGCTGCTTGCACTGTGGTTTGAGGGCACTGCTTGTAAAGTTACGTGACACACCACCCTCATCCCGCACTGCAGCCTTGGCCTACCGACGCCGGCACCATCGACTCCAGTTTGTCAGCCAACGACAGTGTTTCAGCAACGATGACGCTGCTGCTTGCACTGTGACCTGCCAGCACCGTGAAGAGCATCGCCTTCACCTCGTACTTCAACCCTGGTCTCACTGACGACACCATCTGATGCCGCCACTGAGCCGCTGCTCGCACCACACACCGCACCCCTATACTTTGTCTCTAAGATAAGCCTAACTGCTCGTGCCAAGTTACCAAGGGGGTGAGCAGGGGTAATTGTAGGAGTGTAACTCCGTTATCCTCACTAGGAAGAAGGGTCCCTACTTGGACACAGGTGCAATCTCTTGCCAACTAGAGACCCCCATTTCTAACAGCCATCTAGCTTAACAGTGGTGAGGATGGCCTGCAACACCTGGGTAGGTCCTTTCCACCTCAGCTCCAGACAGGTCTTGCACTGGAAGTGACAAACCAAAACATAATCCCCGGGCTGCAGTCCATGCCCGGGTCCCTCTGGTACTGGTTGCAGAGTGATGTGTATCTGTTGATGA
This sequence comes from Lissotriton vulgaris, assembly GCF_964263255.1. Classification (NCBI taxonomy): domain Eukaryota; kingdom Metazoa; phylum Chordata; class Amphibia; order Caudata; family Salamandridae; genus Lissotriton; species Lissotriton vulgaris. The sequence continues at coordinate 1,200,514,739 of NC_141694.1, read as the reverse complement.
ACCAAATGAAGAGGTTTAGACAATTAGTACAGATAGACTATCAAGAGAGGGTACTGTATCTCGGAGAAACGGTTAGGTCTTGGGACAACCAAGACATTAGCAGGGCGCCCGAAGACCAATTCATAGGGTGACAACCCTGTCCTAGAATGTGCTGTCACTCTCGTGGAGAACAATGCTAAAGGCAATGCATCTGGCCATTGCAATCCTGTACTTTCATTAATTTTTGCTAACTCAGTTTGCAGCAAACCACCCCACAATCAGTGGGGTGGTTTGTTGCATGAAATTTCTGTGTAATGTGTAAGCCCTTACACACCAGATCAAAGACTTTGGCATTGAAATGGCTCCCATTTTCACTCAATGTCACGCGTGGCAATCCATAACGTGGGAAGTACTCTTTTAAAAGTGCCTTCGCCATTGCCATGGCCGAATTCTCCTTAGTGGGGTAGGCCTCAATCCATTTACTGAATGCACAAACTACCACTAGTACATATTTTAAGTTATTCACTCGTTCCATTTTGATAAAATTTATCTGGAGAACCTCGAAAGGGAACAAAGGCGGTGCAAAATTACCAGCGGGTGTAGGAGTGCCCTTCCCAGTATTGTGTTTTAGACAAATAATGCAGTGTTTCAGCAAATGTTTGGCAACCTTAGGGATATTATCGTTCTGCCATACTGGGCCTAGTAGTTTGCATATTCCTTTAGCACTAATGTGCGCTGGGCCATGAGCCATGGTTACTAGAAGGAGGACGAAAACATTGGGCAACAACCTCCTTTGCTTCCCTGAAAAATCAGTCCAACAGCCATCCTCGTTCAAGCCTTCTCTCTTCTCCTCCCGTAGTTTAAGTTCATCTACAGTTGCCTCTCTCTGTACTTTCTTCACACTTTCGACTGTATTCTCAAACATCCCTTTATCTTGAACCCATCTTGCAGGACCTGTCACAAACATCTTATTCATCTTTGATGTAGCTGCCTCCTTGGCTGTTTGGTATGCAAAGGCATTACCCCTCCCAACATTATCTGTAATAGCTATATGAGCGCTGCATTTTATTATCGCCATCTTATCAGGAAGTGTCCATGCTGATAACAATCTAAGTATTAGTGGACCATGCTGTATCCTCTGCCCGTGTGAGGTCAGGAGCCCTCTCTCTGCCCAGAGGCGCCAAAAATTATGGGCCACCCCGAAGGCATACTGGCTGTCAGTATAGACATTAACCACAGTCCCTCACTGAATTCACAGGCCCTCAGGAGGGCGACTAACTCTGCTCTTTGAGCCGACTGGTATGGAATGGGAGATGTCTCAATTAAAGTGTGTAACTTGGTGATTGCATAGGCTGCAGTGGTAGTGTCATCCGGCAATTTGAAACAAGAGCCATTGACATATAGAGCCAGATTCATGAAACGAAAATCGGATCGCAAAGGGCCAGATTCTGAGAATCTGGCCCTTTGCAAGCGCAATTTTTGCATTTGGGATTCATCATCCCAAATGCAAAAATCGCTATTAAAGAATTTGCACAATTGCGAGGAATTGCATTTAAGGAATCTCTATTTGAGGTTCCTTAAATGCAATTCATGAACCATTTAAAAAAATGCTTTTAAATGCATTTTTCTAAGTTGCATGTTACACACACATATGTCCTTTGGACATGTGTGTGCGCAACACCAATGTAGATTACATTTCAGGGGTGCTACAGGGTGTCCTTTGGACACCCCTGCACCATTGAAATCGCAATTTCAAAATGCGAATCGCTAATAGCGATTCGCACATTGATATGTCTTCCCATTCATCCCTATGGGCCTTTAGGCCCATAGGAATGAATGGGGAGTTATTCCTTATTTGCGATTAGCAATTAGCTAATCGCAAATAAGGAAGCTGTAGGAATCGCAAAATAAATTTCGATTTGTACATGGATCCCGTTTTGCGAGTCTGTAATAGCGATTCCTTAATAATCGCTTTTACTGACTCGCAAAACGGGCCTTTGATGAATCTAGCTGAAAGTTCCCCTTGGGAAACAGATAAGGGAACATCAGTCAGGTCTACCTGTCCCTTTATTTCCTCCTCAGTCCGGAATAAACAATCATGGACATCATTGTCCTTTTCTTCCGAAGGGAGGGGTAGCAACGTGGCTGGGTTCAAAGTAGCGCATCTTTTAATGGTGATGTGCGGAGCAAATAATGTTAGCTCATATCCAGTGAGACGTGCACTGGTGAGGTGCTGCGTCTTTGCCTTTTTCAAAAGCGTGTCCACAGCATGAGGTACCGTAACTGTGAGGTCAGTATCAAGAATGAGCCCTGCCGATTGTCTGATAGAAACCGCTGCCTCTGCAGTAGCCCTAAGACAGCCCGGGAGCGCTCTGGAGACATTATCCAAAATAGCAAAGAAGTAAGCGCAGGGTCTTTGCTTACCACCGAAACGCTGTGTTAGAACAGAAAGCGTTCAACCGTCCGCCTCATGTACGTAATGCACAAAAGGCTTCTGGTAGTCAGGCGTACCAAGCACAGGAGCAGAGCAAAGTGCAGTCTTTAAATGTTTAAAAGCTTGCTGGCCTGCAGGTGTCCAAGGCAAAGGCTCATGCACATCTTTGGTGGTGAGGTAAATAAGGGGTTTTGTTAGTAAGTAAAAGTTTGGGATCCAGTGGCGACAATATGAAGTTGTCCCCAGGAACGTGCGTACCTCGCGTTGGGTCGTAGGAACAGGCATGCTAGTGATAGCAGCTATGTGTTCAGGTGTCAGTCTGTGACACTCCTTCAACAGTAGGTGACCTAAGTAAGTGACCTCCTGTCGACAATATTGAAATTTAGAAAGGGACACCTTGTGTCCGCGGTGTGCCAAATGTAGCAGTAATTTAACTGTGGCGTCTCGACAGCCTGTTTCAGTGTCTGAGGCCACAAGGAGAGCGTCGACATATTGAGACAACACATTACCAGAGGGAAGCTCCAAGGAGTCCAATTGTGTTTTCAAGCCTGACTATAAATACTGGGGCTTTCTGTATAGCTTTGTGGACCACAACAGAATCTAAAGCTCTAACCGACTATTGCAAATCCAAACAGATAGCAGCTATCTGGATGTATTGGTATGCTAAAGAAAGCATTCTTCAAATCAATCACTGAAAAGAATGTAACTGTTGGGGAAATCATGGTCAGGATTGTGGTGATGTCAGGTACCACAGGATACTGGGGAACTACTATTTTATTGACCTCTGTAAGATCAATAACAAAACGGAACACATCAGGATGGGTGCCAGAACAGTCCAAGGGTGCCTTCTTATGAATAGGAAGAATAGAGCTATTGCACCCATTCGCTGCAGTCTCTTCAACCAACACCAGACTTAATCAACTCCTGTATTATTTGCAATTAGGACTTTTCTTCTGCCTGGGGCAATCTGGCTTTATCTTTCACCTGTATAGAAACTGGTGGGATCTGAAGCAACCCCACTTCTGTATCAACTGCAGCCCATAACATGCGTGGAATATCTCAGAACTTGGGAGGGAGGGGGTCATCCTTTGCAAAGCATTGTTTGGCATAGGCAACTCGCGGGCCAACAGTCATGTAAACGCCATCTGGGGAACAATAAATTGTCGCTTGCAATCTTTTTTAACAGATCCAGTCCTAGTAGAATATCCCCACAATTGGAAGTTGGTAGAAATGGTGAGTCAACTGTAAAAGGGCCGATAGTCAAAGGAAGAGGCTTGGAAATGGGTTAACAACCGGCCCACCAAAACATTCTTTTGGCCAGACAGAGCTGCCCCCGGGACCAGTGAATGGGAAAAAGAGCTATTCATAGCCCCTGTCTTGACTAGAAATTTCTCGGAGGTACCTTGTAAATCCACAGTAATGTATATTCCGCGCTGATCTACAGGCACCAGTACTGGTCCCTTGCCCTGCCCCTGGCTGTCCTAGCTGTGAGACAACCCCGTCACTTTGTCCATGTCATAGTCATCATGGTAGTACTGTCTGCCCCGAGGGTCATCAAAATAATTCTCGCTCTGCCTATTGAAAGACTTGTCCTCTGACTGTGTCCCCCCTTGGTCTCCTCCTCCTCGTCCTCTCCCTCCAAAACGCCGATCTCTCGGAGCCCCAACTTTCTGCAACAATTCCGGACACTCGTTCCACCAATGTCCCTCCTTTTTACAGTACCCACATTGGTTGGGTCCCATAGGGGGTACCAAAAACACCACCTCAGTTAAATCGGGGTGGTATTTGACCCGAACCTGAAATTCGTCCTCTACCACTTCCTCTTGCAACTTGCTGCATCAACACCCTCGTCTTCAAATCTTTCGACTTCTTCTCTACCTTTTCCTTGTCCTCATTCTCTCTATGCTCATAATACTGTGCCATACTCAATATGACTGGTTGAGAGGAGGTCGTCCAGGTACTTTCCGAAGCCTGCAATCTAGTGGCAACCTCAGGGAGTATGTTAGTGACAAATCTGTTCACAAACAAACGGACACTACCCTCTTGTGACAAATCCTGACCACCAAAATCTAGGAACACCCCTTCAAATCTGGTAAAGTAATCCATCACACTCTTGTCCTATCTCAGGGATTCTGCTCATACACAGAACTGTGCATAGAGACATGGAACCTCAGTGAATTAGGGTGTACCAAAACTCACCTTATTATCCAAAATCCCTTACCATACTAGCAATCAGTGTCTCATTGGTTCTTCCATACCCCAATGATTAGACAACCCAGGACATGGAACTTAGAATACCTCAGGCAATGCGGAACACATGAACACTCTTTCGTTAGACTCTCATACCAGTCCAAAACTGGGAGTAAATGAAGACATGTGCAAGTTTGAAATATTTATTTCTAATGCCGTGTTCTCAGGTGCAGTATCTTAGCTAATACAAGCAGACATATTATAAGCAACAAGATTATCAGCATAGTTACTATGCCATGAAATACAAAAGGAGAAAACATGTTAAAATGCTAAATGGAAATAGGCTAGATTACACCTAGATTTCACCCTCCCTTGCTAGTAGGTTATTTTATATCTACAGAAGGTCTTTTCGGATTACAAGGACGGCACCCATACCTCTGGTCCTAGTAGAAATGGATCACATAATTTTCTACACCAGCTCTCTAGATGCAAAAGTTCTCCAAGTGTGTGTGAGCATGCCTGCGCAGTGCATTATTAAATGCGCCAAAATCAGAGGTGGCCACAGCTGCATATATGTTATGTCTAGAACGTGCGCTGATCAGACCGAACAACAACCACTGTGTTGAAATACCCTTGAAGGCCTCGGCACTCACTGATTAGACAAAGCTTACCAAGCAAGGCTGCTTCTATAGGAAAACATATTACTCTTGTTTGAAGCAGAACAGTCTGCTAGACTCTAAACATTGATAATAATGTGTGCCGTGTGCAAAGGCAGCAGAAAGGAAAAATGGCGTTTAAACTTCTAATAAGCTCATGCTAACTTAACACAGTGTAAATGCAAGGCTCATCCCCATGACAGTCCTTCTTCTGACGACACGCAGTCAACTTATCCCAATTCACTTTCTTTTGTGGGAAACGGGAATGCATATAGGCGATAATGCACCCCGGTAAAGCCAATAGCTCCGCCTTTGGCTTCTCACCGGGTTTGCGCTCCTTATCCCATGCTTTAATCTCATCCCATCTGACGCCCAGCTCCAGCGCATGGTCCTGCGTGTGAACCAGTCTTCATGTATCTACTGGTACCAACAAGCCGAAAAATAACTCTATGTCAGCTAACGTCATCACTGTGGAGGAGGCCGCCTCTGTCAGTTCTTTATAATATGCAGTGGGGTTTTTCCTTGGGTCCGAAAACTGGCTCTTTTGGGAAGGGACCTTGCTCCTTTTCCAAGGAGTATAGATCCATTGCTCTTGAAACAGAGCATCGACTCGCGGTCTGATCACTGTATTCATCGAGTCACGCAATTCAGGTATTTCAGGATGATAATGGGATGGACTTCCCTCATGGGGTGCTGCGTCCCTAGGATGGGGACCTTCTGGGGTAACCTGCCTCAGTTACCCACCAACATAGTCACATTACTGAAAACCTCATTCGGGCCATGTCTGTAACATATACGCAGGCTCGTATGTCATAGATAATCTGCGGTACGGTAACCTGGACACACTGTTCAAACAATTCTATTACTGTGGCCGACATGTGCTTAAGGCATGCTGCTGTATAAAGGGCTCATTGTCTTTCATCACACTCCACACAGCCTCCACACTATAGATCAGGTGCCGGGCCCATTGAGCTGCCTGATTTTCCACCATCTGTTTCTCCTCAGTACCCACAGCAGAGTGCACCAACACTTTCTCTATGCGACCTTGCGCTGCTGCCCAGTTGACTCTGGCAATTCCATGTGCAGGTGTTTCAGTATACAATGGTGTTTGGGCCGTGACATCCACAGAGGAAGGGACGGATGCAGAGACAGGTACCATCATGTAAGTGTAAAAGGGAGAGTAGTGGACGATACGGGGCAGGAGAATGAAGAGACAGGACAGGGGAAGTGACAGTGTCCGCTACTGTGGCTGGTGGGAATATGATGGAAGCAAATGGGGCTGGGGCTGAGGCAGCAGACCCCGAAACATCAGAGGGAACAGCCCCAGAGGCCGAGGACAGGGATGTTGGTACTGTAGGATATACCTGCTGTTGGGCATAAGGAGGTGGGGGGGCGAGAGTCCAAGAGCTCCTCAACAAGCTTATCTCCTTTCTCCCTAGCAACATAACTTTTGTCAGTCTGCATATAAAATTTCCTATCTGCACACTCTATGCCTTGCTCCGTCTTCTCTCTTTCATAGACTACTGCCTTTTGTGTAATCGTTTGTGTCTGCTTCCTTCGAGCCTCTTTCTTTGCTCGCATGCATCGCTGCTTTGCTTTTTTCTGCCACCCTCTCAAAGAATCAAACTTGGACTGCCTACTCCTTTTCGCAAACAATTTGTCCTGCATGAAATTTTTGTTCATCAAATAAGCTTGTGAGTGGCCATTGCAGCTCAGCATTGTCCATCGTATATTTATTCTACTGTGTGCTAAACATAATAAGGCCAATACCATGTTTGACATATATGTCAAAGTTTGGGGTACCCTCTGGAGGTGCAGGCTGGCTCTCTTGCAACTGAGCATCAGTAGAACAACATCGACATCTAAAACATCCTAACTTACTTAAACAAGGCATCTTAATATTAGACACATGCACTATCCCTAACGGACAAACAACACCAACAATGGTAATACAAGGAAAAATAGAGTAACAAAATCGCTCAAGAACCAAATTAACTGTCTGGAAGGCACAGTCGCCCCTCACTCAAACACACATTCTACCAGCATTGTCATCAGCGTCAGTTCACAGACCACACAACACCCAGACACACAAGCACACCACAAGTCAGCCCGAAGGCTGCATCACGTTCAGGACAGCATCCCAAAAACCCGTACCAAGTTCAACAGGACAGGCTTTAGCCCCAGACCCTTTTTGAATGTACGCCAATTACCAGTTGGTCTGGCAGATTGTTCAAGAACAGCCAAGACCTTTTCAATAAGCAAGCCGAATTACTGATTGGTCCGTCAGACTGCTTGCAAACAATCTGTGTCCTTTACAAGGGTCCGCAGACCCAGCAAGTACAAACAAAGACGGTATTAAATCATACCAAGACACAGTCTGTCGACTCGTGTCATTCAATTAAGGCAGTTCAGAAACTGCAGACAAGACAGTCCGATAATTGCATCAGAACACAGCCGAAAGGCTTGTGTCAGCCAAGAATTGTGCGATTTTCCCAAGGACCAAGTCCCTCAGCTGTTTTTGCCTTCTCAGGACCCCAGCTGGTGACCACTAGCCGAGGATCCACCGTATCGGAAAGGCAGGGAAACTGTGAGAACCAAGCTTGGTCTTGTGTGCATGGGGCCCGATCCGCCCGACAGACCAGACACCACCCCGGACCCTGCAACCCGATTATGGCTGAGGGGGCCACACTTTGTGAGGTTCCTGTTCGGGTGCCATCTGAAGGACGGGGCCCTCTAGAGACACGCAGGTTATATAAAACCACCTGCTATGCCTTCCCCAAAACGAAGAGTCGTCAGATAGTAGAGAATACAAACTTACTTTATTCAGTATATACTCTGCAGAGGAGCCCAGTCAGACCTTCACCCTAAAATGTCTGTCGAGGGGACTGACGGCCTAAGGTACGCTAATACATAATAGACCGTTCTGGAGACTTTGGCTACTCATCTAACAGAAAGTTACCAGCTTGAGCTGGGCGTGGAGATACAGAAAGATGAGCTAGCACCTGCCAGAGACGTGCACTATCAGTACTCAAGGTAACTGTGCCGAATCTCAGTGTCTCCTAACATGGGAGCAGAGCTACATGTAGAGATTGGAATGTGCAAACAGAATAACGGTTCATTAGCAAGTCGAGTTACAGCCTTGAACAGGGGAAAAATAATAACAAAGTACAGTGTTCTGCTGAGGCAAGCGGGTTAGAAAATAAGGCCCAATACGAACACAGTCTAAGCAGTCTTCTAGTGATTGCGAAATACAAAATGGAGTCACACTGGCTAACTTAAGCTTACATGCGGCAAGGATAACTCATTGAGTTACATGACGTGAACACAAATGGCGTTCATTTAGCCACACATTGCTAACCTAGTATAGCATAACGAGGGCATTATGGGAAAAGAAAATTTCAAATCTAACAAGTGGGGTAGATTGGAGTTGTGAGGGGTAGATTAGAGTGGGGTGGAGTGTAATGAGGTAGATTGCAGTGGGGTAGATTGGAGTGGTGCAGATTGGAATGGGGAGTGGGGTAGATTTGAGTGGTAAACTGTAATGGGATGGATTGTGATGGATTGAAGTGGGGTAGATTGGATTTGTGAGGGGTAAATTGGTTTGGGGAGTGGGGTAGATTGGAGTGGTTGCTTGAAACAGGGTAGATTGGGGTGGAGTGGGGTAGACTAGAGTGAGTGGGGAAGGTTTTAATGAATGGAAAGAAGTGGTGCAGATTGGAGTGGAGTAGGGGACATTGGGGTAGATTGGAGTGGACTGGGGAAGATTTGAGCTGGGAAGATTTGGTTAGGGAAGACTTGATTGGGGTAGACTGGAGTGGGGAAGGTTGGAGTGGAGTGGATTAGAAAGGGGTAAAGTGGAGTAGGGTGGAAGGGGTACATTGGAGTGGAGTAGGTTAGATTGGAGTGGGGCAGATTGGAGTGGAGTGGGGTAGGTTGGAGTGGAGCTGGGTAGATTAGGGTGGGGTAGATTGAAATCGGGTGGAGTGGAGTGAAGTAGATTAAAGAGGGGTAGATTGGAATGGTGCTGATTGGAGTGGAGGATGAGGTAGATTGGATTGGTAGACTGTAGTGGGGTGGATTGGGGTGGAGTAGAAAGGGGTAGATTGGAGTTGTGAGGGATATATTGGAGTGGAAAGAAGGGGGTAGATTGGAGTGGGGTAGATTGGTGTGGGGGAGTTGGGTAGATTGGAATGGGGTAGATTGGATTAGGGTAGTTTGTGGTGGTGTGGGTGGAGTGGGGTTGGGTTGGGTAGACTGGAGTGGAGTGGGGTAGATTGGAGTGGAACGGAATGGAGTAGTGCAGGTTGGAGTGGAGTGGTGGAGATTGCAGGAGATTGGAATGGGCTGGAGAAGATTTAAGTTGGGATGATTTATTGGGTAGACTGGAGTAGGCTAGACTGGAGTGGGTTAGATTGGAGTGGAGTGAGTTAGATTGGGGTAAAGTGGAGCAGGATAGATTGGTGTAGATTGGCGTGCAGTATGTTAGATTGGATTGGTGTTGGGTAGGTTGGAGTGGAGTGGGGATTGGTAGATTAGGGTGGGGTAGATTGAAGTAAAGTGGAGTGGACTGGGTAGATTGGAGTGTTGTAGGTTTAAATGGATAGGTGTAGACTCAAGTGGAGTGGGTTAGATTGGAGTGAGGAGAGGTGGAATGGGTTGTGTGTGGTAGAATGGGATAGAATGGGGTATATTGAAGTAGATTGGAGTATAATAGATTGCAGTGGGGCACATTGGAGTGGGGTATGTTGGAGTGGGGTGGGATAGAGTGGGGTAGAGTGGGTTACATTGGATTGCTGTGGGGTAGATTTGAATGGAGTGGGGTACTTTGGAGTTGAGTGGGGCATGTTGGGGTAGAGTGGAGTTATGTGGAATGTGGTAAATTGGAGTAGAGTGGAGTGGGGTAGAGAGGATGTGGAATATTGGAGTGGAGTGTGGTAGATTGGGAGATTGGACTGGGATATATTAGAGTGAAGTGGAGGTAGATTGAGGTGGAATAGTGTGCATTGTGGTAGATTGGAGTAGGGTGGGGTATATTGGAGTGAAGTGGAGTATATTGGAGTAAAGTGGGAGTAGACTGGAGTGAAGGGGAAAGGGATTGTTTGTGGAACACTGGATTGGGGTAGATTGTGGTAGTTTGAAGTGGGATAGATGGGAGAGGAAAGAGGCAGATTGGAGTGGTGTAGATTGGAGTAGAGTGGGGTAGATTGGGGTGGAGTGGTTAGATTAGGATGGAGTAAGGTAGAATGAGGTGGAGTAGGAAGAGTGAGGTGGAGCCGGGTAGATTGGAGTATAGACAGGTACATTGGGTACAGTGGAGTGGCATGAGGTAGATTGAAGTGGATTGGGGTAGAGTGGGCAGAATGGGTTAGATTCAGTGGAGTGGAGTTGAGCGGAGTGGGGTAGACTGGAGTGGAACATAATAGATTGGAGGGGAGTGGGGTAGATTTGGGTGGAGTTGAGTAGATTGGAGTTTAGTGGGTAGATTTGGCTAGTTTGGAGTGAGGTAAATTGGGGTAGAATCAGGTGGAGTGCTGTAGTTTCAAGTGGAGTAGGGTAGATTGGAGGAGGATGAAGTGGGGTGGGGTAGATTGGAGTAGGGTGGAGTTGATTATATTGGAGTGGAGTGGGTGTATTGGGGTAGAATGGAGTGGGATAGATTAGAGTGGAGTGGTTTGTTGTAGATTGGGGTAGATTGAAGTAAAGTGTAGTGGAGTACACTGAGATAGATTGGAGTGGCAGAGCGGAGTGTGGTAGATTGTAGTAGGGTAGATTGAGTAGGGTGGGGCAGACTTGTTGTGGGGTGGATTGGGTGGAATGGGTTGTAGTGAGTGAGATAGATTGTGGGAGAGTGGAGTGGGGTATTTAATTCAATATATTTATTAAAGATTTGGAACTCCTAGGAGGTCCACATAAAATGCATTTGTAGAATTACAAATAAAACAGAAACACATAACAAGCATAATCACAAACCATCATAAAATTTATCAAGAGCCTGCCTTCGATTAGCTAAATTTCGATAAGAAGAAACAAACAATATTATCAAAAAACCTGATCATACAGTGCTTGAGATTTTCCACATTGTAACTCCTAGGATGATATATTGGACATTATATAAGCTGACAGTTCATTTAATAAAAACCAAAAGTTCCATTTCAACTAGAGAATCAATTTAAAATTAGAGACAAAATAAAACATGGGCATAATCAGACCTGTGCAAAAGGCAGTTCAGTAGCAACCTGCTTACAAGAGAAAAACCTCCTGAATCCCAATGCATACAGGTTTTTAGAATGAACAACAGAACATAGTGGGAAGCATAAAGCAACCTAACCCTAATTATGAGAAAGTAGCAGTTAATAGCTGCCTATCAATGTGCAAAATACAAATTAATAAAACTAAAGACTACTACAGATGGAAAGCTAGCTAAAAGGCTGGCTATGGGGATAACCACTCATTTGAAAAGTGTACTAAAAAAACAAGAGAAATTAAAAAGTTTTAGTCCCACTGCTTTGTTTTGTGTTCAAAGTTGATAATCTCGGGTTGGTGCTACATTTTATACACAATCTTATAGAAACATCATTACAAGGTTAAAATATATACATAAATTCCTTTAAATAATTAAATAATTTTACGCACACTGCTTCGTTTTTAGGACAAAAGAGATAATCTCGAGCTGATGCTACGTTTTTAACAGAGTTTTGTAAAAACATCGGATGGAGCCAACGATAACGGCTCAATGCCAATGCTGGACATATAAACAAAACATGGTCCAGAGTCTGATTGCTCAGTATACACAAATTACAAATGTTCCCATCATTCGAATTTTGAGACCAGTTTGCTGTAATGTCATTTAAGGGCAGAAGATTCATGCGACCTAAAATAAGTAAGCGCCGAATGCTGTGTTCTAAGTTCCAAAAGATATATTTAGTGCAATTCTCTGAAAGTTTGTCCTAATTATTAGTTTTAATCTTTTTTTAGAGTTACAGGATTGAATGTCTCTATCGAAACTAATTCTGCCACTCAGAGTTTTTAGGAGAGACTTAAATCCTAATGATGGAAGGGTAAGCACTGATTCTTCTTGTATACTAAAGACTTTTAATGCCAAAGATAAATCATGGTAAAAGGAGTAGTTACCTGCCTTAACGTCAAAGATTTCGTGGCTTAAGACACCTCTTAGTGAATCAGGGTCAGTATGTTTTAGCTGATAACCCCAACGTAGAACCCTGGATAAGCCTTGAGTATAGGAACTTATCAAACCAAATTCCAATCTGATTGCTGCCGTTGGAACTAAGGTGTTAAAATTACATATTTTTCGTAGTATCTGGCCTTCAACCTTGTCCAAAAAACTCCAGTCCTTAACAGGGATTGATTCTATCGCATAAAGCAGGGTTGGGGGGATTTTTGCCTTAAAAACCGTCAATAAATGTACAAAATGTCTCCTACCCATAGCGCTGTAAAAAATGCGCAATCCGTTGGCATGCGAAGTAGCTCTACTAGAGCAGTGTGAAATGTGAGGATTATTTTTCAGGCTGCTTTTTAAAAGTTTCCCTAAATAGAGGTATGAATCTACTACCTCCAGTTTTTCAGGACCGATTTGCCAATTACATTTATATGATTTTCTACTTTTAGAACTTTTCAAAATTAAAATTTTACTTTTGGACACGTTTATTTTCAAAAAGTGGGCCACAGTATATTTTTGTAAGGAGGCCAACTTTCTATCCAACCCAATAGGGGTTAAGTCCATTACTACTATATCGTCTGTGTATAGTAGACATGCAAAAGGACGAGTACTGATCTTCGGGGAATTTCCATCATCTTGAGCAAAGCAATCGGGTAAATCTGCTATATATAAAGAGAATAGCAGCGGTGCTAACAAGCAGCCCTGTTTGAGACGGTTTTCAGGAGGGATTACATTTGATAATCCTTGATTTCTACCCATTAATATCTTGCACCAGGTTTGCGAGTGAAGTGCTATGATCAAGGATCGAAGAGGGGGAGGCAAACCCAGTTTTTGCAGTTTTCTCCATAGTAGAGGTCTATCTACCTTATCGAAGGCTGTAGAAAAATCAATGAAAGACATAAATACATTTGAATTACGATAGATTGTGTATTTTTCCTCTATTAATTTCAACATCCAAATATTATCTAGCGTAGAATGGTTTTTCCTAAAGCCTGCTTGCTCAATGGGGAGTACTTTCTTCTCTACCACCCATTCCGTAAGGTGATCGAGAATTCCACGTGCGAAAATTTTCCCTGTTGCATCCAGTAAAGCTATTTGTCGGTAATTACCTGGATGCGATCTAAGGCCCTTTTTGTATAGAGGAATTAAAATACTTCCTGATCAAGATGGTGGAATTTTCCCATTAGAATAACAAAAATTAAATAATGGAGCTAAATAGGTAGCCCACAAAAGAGGCTCCTTTTTGATTAGCGCATGGGAATTACATCAGGGCCCATTGCTCCTGAGGATCTCATTTTTTTAATAGCCCGGACCACTTCATCGATACAGTGGACATATTTGGGTACTGAGATTAACGGCTGATCCAGAGCCCCAATATCAAAACTGCAAGAATCGAGATTCCCAGAATACAATTCCCGCAAATAAAGTTTCCAATCTTCTTCTTTTATGGGTATGGGAAGAGATTTCAGCCTAGTGCCACAGCAATCGGCGATTATTTCCCAGTACCTTTTTGAGTTATTTTTTGAAGCTGCCTCTTTTAACTGTGTCCATACACCATCTTCCTTTATTTTCCTTGGGGAGTGTTTTTTTCCTCTGCCTTTTTCTCTTTAGCAGGTTTATTAAATTTCTTCGCTCATGTGAAAAATACAGGAATTGAGCCCTCACTAGTTTATTTATTTCCCTATTTAAAGTGAGCAAAGGGTTAAAGTATGGTCATTTTTGAGCAGGACTATGAGTAGGTTTGCCAGATTTAGCCAAAATGCCAAAATTATGGGAAAAACCTTCAAGAAAATCAGGTTGAATACGATCACACTCAACTGATTTTAAGAACTGCTGATCTCTTATTAGTAATGATAGGTGCGCTTTTAATTTAGTGGTCGCTTGGGTGTTCCAGTGGCTTCTACCATTTGTTACATTAAACCCTACTGAAGTACCTTTAAAATTCCAGGAGCCTACCTCATCACAAACAAAATCAATTTTAAAGCAAATCAACATGTGATCACTAAAAACATTACCCAATACTTCCATATTTGTAAGTTTGTGAAAAAAATCTGCAGAGATGATTAAATAATCAAGAATTGATCTCCCTGTAGGAGCCTCATGGGTATAGTTCGCTGGAATATCTTTCCCCAACCTCCCATTAGCAATTACAAGATCTAAATTTCTCAGACCTTCTAGAATTACGACTCCTCTTTTGTCTGTCCTGCTATTATTCGGAAATTGAGCTGAGGGAATATTTAGGGCTTCATTTTGTTCGATGTTAGAAAATACCCTTAGACTACATTCAGATCTCCCACTAGTATTGTGAACCTACAGTCTTCAGATTCCAAGATAGAGGAGATAAAGGAAAAAATATATTTTAATAAATGTGAAGAGGATGCATCTGGAGGTAAGTATACATTTATTATCAACAACGAGTCCAACAGAACCTGGCCGACTCTATAATCTAACTGAGGCGCCTGAATTAATTTAGAAGCGTGAGGGAATTCATTATAAGACCAACTAAGGCTTGTACTTAACAAGATTGCAATACCTCCTTTAGCATGACCTCAGTTTACATGGAGCGCCGGCCGACTTAGCACTATATAGTCTTCAGTAGTAGACTTGAGAAGGGTGGAGTGGATTAGAATGGAGTGGGATATAGTAGAGACAGGTAGATTGGGGTAGAATAAAGTAGGGTAGATTGGAGTGGAGTGGTGTATTGTAGATTGGGATAGATTGGAGTAAAGTGGAGTGGGGTACATTGGGATAGATTGGAGTGGCAGGGTGGAGTGGGATACATTGGAGTAGGGTAGATTGAGTGGGGTGGAGTGGGGTGGGTAGACTTGTTGTAGGGTGGATTGGAGTGAGTGGGATAGATTGTGGGAGAGTGTAGTGGGGTAGATTGGGATAGAGTGGAGAAGTGGAGTGGAGATGTGTGGCTCACTGGTTAGAGTAGGCAGACCCTGAAGCAGAGGTCAGACCCGGGACCAGGGTTCAATTCCTGACGCGGCAGGGTCTTGAGCTCAAATGTCCATGGACTCGATAATTCTCGCTTCGGTGCCTGACCTAATCATGGGTTCACACTCTGCAACTCTGGGCATTAAGCTTGCTTAATCTCCACAACGGCCCCCCGCGGCGGGATGCCTGGCTTTCACCTTGGGGATGCCCTGTAGGGGCTATCTCACAGGGAAAAACCAGGACGGGTTCCCAAGGCAAGCGCGGAGATACCCCTTCGGGGGTCGATTCTCAGCGCTATATAAGAATATAATAATAATAATAATAATAATAATAATAATAATAATAATAATAAGAGTGGAGTGGGTGGAATGGAGTAAGATAAATTAGGGTGCAGTGGAGCAGAACAGGTGGATTACAGTGGGGTAGATTGAAGTGGAGTGGGATAGATTGTGGTAGACTGTAGTTGGTAGATTGTGGTGAGTTAGAGTGGTGTAGATTGGGGTTGAGTGGACTAGATTAGATTGGTGTGGAGATTGAAGTTGTTTGGATGGGGTAGATTGGAGTGGAGTGGGGTAAATTGAAGCATAGTGGATTGCTGTGGGGCATACTGGGATGGAGAGGGGTAGATTGGAGTGAAGTCACGTGGATCGTAGTGAAGTGAGCTAGATTCAAGTTCAAGTTCCAAAATTTGTATAGCGCACTACTCACCCAGAGGGTCTCAAGGCGCTTGAGGGAGGGTGGTGATTTCCTTATCGAATATCCAGGTTTTTAGTTGCTTTCTGAAAGAGAGTTGGTTCTGAGTGAGGCGAAGGTGGGTGGGGAGAGAATTCCAGGTTTTAGCCGCTAAGTAGGAGAAGGATCTTCCCCCCATGGTGGATCTGTGGATGCGCGGAATAGCGGCGAGGGCTTGATTGGATGATCGTAGTTGGCGGGAGGGGGTGTAGAAGGATAGACGCGTGTTGAGGCATTCCGGTCCCAGGTCGTAGAGGGCTTTGTGTGCGTGGGTGAGGAGACGGAACGTTATTCTCTTGTTGACAGGGAGCCAATGGAGGTCTTTCAGGTGGTTGGAGATGTGAGCTTGCTGAGGGATGTTTAAAATGAGTCTGGGGTTTGGGTGAGATTGGATTGGAGTGGGTTAGATTGGATTGGAGTGGGTTAGATTGGGGTGGAGCAGGGTGGATTGAGGTAGGTGGGAGTGGGGTGGATTGGGGTAGATTGGATTTTATTGGATTGCAGTGGTGTAGATTGAAGTGGAGTGTGGTAGATTTGGGTAGGCTGGGCTGGGTTTGCTTGGAGTGGAGTGGGGTAGAATTTAGTGAAGTAGAATGGGGTATATTGGGGTAGATTGTAGTGGAGTGGGGTAGATTGGTGTAGATTGGAGTGGAGTGGGGCAGATTGGTGTAAACTGGAGTGAGATAAGTGGTGTCGAGTGGAGTGACGTGACAGGGAGTGGCATAGAATGAAGTGGCATGCCGTCACATGCAGTGGAGTCACGTGGAGTGTCGAAGAATGGAGTTGCATATCATAAAGTGGAGGGGTATGTCGTAGAGGGGAGTGCCGTAGAATGAAGTGGTGTGGAGTACAGTGTTGTGGAGTGGTGTAGAGTTGATTGGTATAGTGTGCAGTATGAATATCGTGGTAGTGCAGTGCCAGTACAGACAATGCATTTTCAATTGAAATAACCATTACACTTGAACAGACATGCAGTTTTACTGTGCGCAAACGATAACGTGTGGACATTTTATCACCTAGTGCAATGATGTGTTTTGATCATATTCAAATATTTGTTTCCATCGCACTTCAGAAACACAAAATAATAAATAATTTATACTTTCATAATTCATAATTCATAAAATAATTCATAATTCTGTTCATTTTTGTTGTGTGCTAGAAAAGAAAAAAACATTTACATTTCACAGCAAGATTGTCACATAAATTCTCTCACTTTGAAGACAGGGGAAGAAAGTAAACATCAGGCTCTGGAGAAGACAGAGCTTGACATTTGACCTCTGGCTTTGAGTGCACAGCAAATGTAACAAGATAAGAACAAGACTTAAAGGCCTGCTTATGGAAAAGGAGTACTCGTAAAGATGCGGAAAACATCTTATACTCTACCAGATAGACAAACTCAAGTAGGACAGCCTAAAGCAAATAAAGGCTACAAATAGAAAGCAAGCAATTGTGAGTTACAAACTACAACGCCAATGGTCAGCAATGAGTGGAATGCATTCCCAGGGAAGCTTTCAGAAGCCCACAAGAAGTCGTTGGTAAACCAAACAGTTGCGTTGTCTAGTAGGCTGTGACCTAAAAATGTTCCTGATAGGTTTCTCTAAATGATGTAATCTGAGACTAGGGCGATGGTGGGTGTTAACATACCGAAATCAAATCAAATGAAAAAAATAATCATACATAGCGCTCTCAACCCGCAGGCATCAAGGCACTGAATCCCAAATACTCCATTCTCCATTACATTCTCCCAGTGATCTCTCTCGAACTTGTTCAAAGATCTTAGACAGATGTAATCTTTTTAAGCCCGCCTCATGCTGCAGTTGACAATTCTTTGAGGAAACGAGTGAAAGGAAAGTGCATTGTATATACCCTAATAACAAGGCGAACAAAAGCGTATCCACTGCACCCTGCAATTAACAGCTACATTTCCCGCGGAAAATAGGTGCACAACAAAGCCCCATGCTGACTTTCATCAAGGGGTTGTGAGGAATGCTAACTTTAAAGACATTCTTGGATGTCTGAATGAGCAATGTACCGTGGCCTATTAATTTACTGGGATTGACACAGTGTTTAATGCTCTGTTTGGGTTACGGGTCAATACAGAAGTATTTAGTATCGTCCTTGGTTCTCTATTGTTTTAGCTCTACTTGTTGTAATCCATTTTTAATATACTGTCGCTAAATCCAGAACATCTGTAAAAACAGATGGCTCCTACTCTATGGTGGAAATATTGTTAAACCGAAAAACTCCAGGAGCTGTTCAGATTGCTTTCCCGTAAAGTCTGTAAAAGCAGAAGTGGCTAAAATGAAAACAAAACGTAAATGGGAGGACGGTGCAGGGTCGGAAATGCATTTTAAAAAAATCCGAGAAGCTAACTGCAAGGCAGGCTGGGTGTTTGTCACTAAACCTCAAGGAGCCCCCCCCCCCCGTCCCCCCATTGTTCCGTAGCTGTATTACCACCAAGTGCAGACTTTATACAGAGCTCGTCCCGTCTATATAGCCCTTTGTGTGGGCTGCGAACAAGGCAAGCACGAGTGATTTCCAAGAGGCAGTGACACAATGCTTCCTTTGTATGTTAAATATGGAAGGATTAGGTGATAAGCTCTTAAACCACACTTACTGTAAAGACACAGTTGAAACAAGAATCAAATGCAGCTCTTAGGGGATTAGGTATTGTTATAGGTAACGCTGAAGGTGGGCGCTTTTCGCAGGGAAGAGTGTGGCGCGTTTACCAACCAAACATGTATTGCCAGACACCGAGACAGCGAATACCTAGGTAAATCAGAAGCCCCTCTGTATCAAGTAAATGTAAACTAAAGCTTGTTTGTGCCGAGGGCGACTGAAATTATAAGCCAGGAGAGGACCAAGGGGCATATTATCAAGAACGGCGATAAAATTATCGCCGGCTTTAGCGGCAGGAAACTGTTGCTAAAACTGCGATAATGGGCTTAATAATATGTCCTTGTGAATTCCCATAGCAGCCCAGGATCTGGTGTTGTTATCCTGGGCTGCTATGGGAATTCACAAGGGCATATTAAGCCCATTATCGCAGTTTTAGCGGCAGTTTCCTGCCGCCAAAGCGGCAATAATTTTATCACAGTTCTTGATAATATGCCCCAAAATTATGTGGTAGAGTTAAAAATACACGTTTCAGCAAGAAAAGTCAAGTTGTGCGGCGTAATGTGGCACATTATGTGGTGATATCACGTAAATATTTTGTCATTTTTAGCCATTTTAACACTATTTTAGCAAAGGTTTCAGTTTATGAGGGCCACTTTCACATTCAAATATAGAAATGGGCTAATGAGAAAACGACTAGTAAACTTTGCGAAGGAGCCTTCCATGTGTGGCAACACATGCTGCTGCGTTTTTAGTAACTTTTGATTCGTTTGAGCTAGAACCATTTGAAAAATTTTCAAATATGCATCAAATAAGGAATTATGTGGTAAATGTGGCAATTCCATTGCTAGGTAAAAAATTCTGCAGCAACAGAGTAGGGTAGGTTGTAGTGGAGTGTGTAGATTGGAGTAGATTGCAGTGAGTGGAATGGGGTATATTGATGTCGAATGTAGTAAAGTGGAGGGAGGTACATTGGACTGAAGTAGATTGGGGTAGATTGGAGTGGAGTGGGGTAGACCGGGGTACGTTGGAGTGAAGTGGAGTAAGTGGTGGGGAGTGGAGGGTCGTAGACTATTGCTAAAAATCTGGGGAGATTTAAGCACCCTAAATAAGTTGAACACGTGTGAAACAATTCAGAAATGTTTTCTTTGAGACATAGGGACTGGCTGTAGGGGTGCTGAAGCACCCCTAAAATAACTATGTTGGAGTTTGGAAGGTGAATGAGCAATAAAGATGCCTTTAAGTTTTGTTTTTGTCTGATACCATTTTCTGTGCCTTCAAAAACTGAGGTCAAATGTAAAGCTATATCTTCTTACAAATTGCTGCTTACTCTTTTAACATGGAGACTGGTGTTTACTTTTCTTTCACTGATTGCAACCTGAGAGAATTTTGTAAAGTGAATAATGTGGCAGTCTTGTTGGTGTGAAAGGAAAGGTTGACACACAATAACATTTAAATACATTTAAAGGAACTGTGAAAATATTTCAAAATATGTCAGCATGCAGGAAATCACACATTATGCCATTGTTGGTAATTCTAAAGTGTAATGGAAACACATATTTCATATGCTCAAATCAATTGAAGACACCGTACTTGGTGATGCCCAAATAACAGATATTCACTGAAATTCGATATG
Organism: Lissotriton vulgaris; assembly: GCF_964263255.1. Taxonomy (NCBI): domain Eukaryota; kingdom Metazoa; phylum Chordata; class Amphibia; order Caudata; family Salamandridae; genus Lissotriton; species Lissotriton vulgaris. The sequence continues at coordinate 1,200,494,379 of NC_141694.1, read as the reverse complement.
CACACATTGCACACCACAGAACAACTGCTTCCTGCGCTACCCAAATTCAGCAAAAAAACACGTGTTACAGTTTCAGAATGACCCTTAATCAGATCAACATGGCAAATTGGATCTCTGTTCACCCCTAGCACTTCCGGTGATGGAGATATCAGATATGGAACAAGACTCAAGCACACCAGAAATATTGCAGCAGAAAATTTCATATGGCCCCAGGAAAAAATATCTAAAGAAACTAGCCAGATGCATACACTCATAAACACAAATAAATGAACAGCAGAGGGCCTGCATTCAGCCCAAGGACACAATGCCAGAGCAGCCGGTCATTTGCATTCATCAGATAAAGCCCAAACAATGCCTAGTAGAAGCTTCACCCTACATAACACACATGATACACACGGACACCTGGACCATCTCAGAATGTGACCTCTAGTTGGTATTTATAGCCTCTTCTATCAGAGTGGGCTCAAGCATCTAAACATGCATATATGACCCATTGTACCTCAACAGCCGCCTCAACTTCTACACTCCCACACGCCAGCTTCGATCGACCAGCCACGCCCTCGCCGCCGTCCCCCGCATCCGAAGAGCCACCACAGGAGGAAGGTCCTTCTCCTACCTGGCCGCCAAGACTTGGAACTCCCTCCCGACCCACCTCCGCCTGACCCAGGACCACCTTGCCTTCAGGAAGCAGCTCAAGACCTGGCTGTTCGAGCAATAGCGGACCCCCCCCGCCCCTAGCGCCTTGAGACCCTCCGGGTGAGTAGTGCGCTATATAAATGCTTTGATTGATTGTTTGATTGTACCAGTATTTCCTGCCCACAGGGGAACAAGCTTCACTTTATTGCACCCACCGTACAGTATTAATCATGCCATGTACCTAATGCAAATTGAATCGCAGAACATAACTGTAAGAGTTGTGGCTGCTATTCCTGGCCATTATTGTACAATAAAACGGAAACTTTTCCTGATTGGCAAGCTTTCCAGTTCTCCTTTTTGATCTTCAGAACCGGCTATAACATTTGGCGAGCCAGCGTAGGAGTTGATCACGTGAGATGCCCAGACTGCCACCTGGAGACAGGAGGAACCATCAGCCCGAGCTCACACTGCACGCTTTTCAGAAGAAAGAGGTGCAGCAGGCACCTCTCATTCTTACAAGCCTGCTAGACTGTGTTGGGCTGGATTCATCCACTGGCTGTCAGAAAGGGTAAAATGCCACAACTATTTTTTTGTAACAATACACACAGCATAGTATGACAAACAGAAGCGGTATGTATATATATATATATATATATATATATATATATATATATATATATATATATATATATATATATATATATTACCTTTTGGTGGTCCCCAGAAGGTAGTTATAGTTAGGACATTGTTCCTATTCAAAAAGCATTTTTCTTTTGCCAATATATTTGGCACCATTTGATGAATCTTTGCAAAGTTTTCCAAAATAATGGCTCATTCACTTCCACAGGAAACTGTCATCAGTGAAATTATGTCATCAGTAATGTCATTTGAGATGTCATCAGTGATGTCACTGACCATGTTATGAGTGATGCCATATGTGATGTCATATGACTGAAAATCGAACGGGCCCCTGGAAAAAAGGATGAACCCTACCAAGGAAAATACAAGTTTGAAAAAGAATTACTGGGCTCAGTACTTATTAACTATTAGGAAAGGGCATAAGGACTCTGGATAATTATATATTACATTTCTTTGTCAATATAATTGATACGAGAACATCAGTATATTTCTTCATATTTTATTATTTTTTTAAATTATAAAATTATTATTTGTAGATACAAATATAGCTTCCATATATAAAAAAAATTGTCATATACAAACTTGAATTATCAATATTCCCTCCTATTGATAATTAGAGTCTCAATTATATGATCATCTGATATTCTAACAAAACATTAGACAACCATTTTGATATCTCTTGTAATACAATTAGTCCAACTCGTTTATGTGCAGAGATTGATGACATATGTTGAAAACACAACGCGTTTCGGCAATCCCTTCATCAGGACTCCGTCACAAAGGGATTACTAAACAGGGAATAAATAAACATGATATTTAATCCAGAGTCAAACATAGCCCTTACTCATATTTATACTATATACATAAAATCTATTAGGAACAACATGTAGTCAGTTTTGACTTTCAACTAATGAACCATTTATGAAAACCCAGAGAATCCCCATTGTGAAACATGCTCATGAAAACAAATGTGAGCGGTTTCTAGAACCAAAGTAAAACAAGGTAAAAAAAGTTATTTAAAAACAATGTCTACTCTATTCGTGCCTCTATCTATTCACATCTATATCGATGCTATATATAGATCACAACAATGGGAAATCACAAGTTATATCATCAAATTATTTGAGACATAAGTGTGATTGGTATTGACCAATGAATCTAATGGTCCCTATTCCTACATGTTTCCCCTTATTTACATAGCTAATCATGTTGCAGTATCTGCACTTAAAAAAAGAGTAATTACCTCTGCTTTCAAGTTTATTAGTTGAAACTCAAAACTGACTACATGTTTCCTGAACCTATGGTAGGATCAGCAAATAGCAGGAAACCTAACCCAAACATTAGCAAAGGGCCCAGGGATTCCCACTGCCCAAGGATCAGCAACAGTTTGGGAAGGAAGCTCACTGTTCCTGTCCCAGAACCTGTACAGGGTACAATGAAGGTGCCTTGCAAACTTCATGCGTCATGTGACATACCTTGCACCTTTTTAGTGGACACTGGGGCCACAAGATCATTCCCCAAGGAAAGGAATGTTCCCCTATCAAGGAACACCATGGACATGCAGGTGTTTTTAAGGACCGTTAAAAGGGTTAGCTTTGCCGAAATACTTAAATTGGAGATAGGTGGGAACCAACTCTAAGTTCAACTACTGTATCATCCTCATCCCCTACCAACCTTAAGGGAAGATATCAAATGGCCAAACTAACCATGACCATCTACTTTTCAGATGATGGAACCATGACTTGCTCAACCCCCAGGATCTCTCCCTTATGACCCCAAGGCAGCAACCCTGGGAATCGGGACACTGTCCAAGCCTCACCAATAGGCCAGGCCGCCTTCTCCAAGGCAGTCCTGACGCTCATCGCTAACGCCCCAACTCTATTAGAAAGACAAGTACTGCTGCATAAAGCATTCTTATTCTGTAAGGAATGGCACCAAGGGTGGGATCCCCAGGTGGAGGAAGAAGTTACAGCTGAGGCAGTGGAGATCAGACCCACTTACGGGTCTTGATGGCCTCTGACGACATTCAAGTCACAGGGGAATGTGTCATTTTCTAAGACCCAGGTCTCCACATAATGGACATATCAGAAGAAAACAACCATTCGTCGACTACTCAGAAGCCTCAACAATAGACTTTGAAGATTCCATAGACATCAGAGTCAAACTGCAGACCTGGGCCTCAGAGCTTGTCACTACAGCAGGATCGTGCAGGGATTAAGATTTCACACGAGTACCCCACAGCTATGGGCAACTGGCCCACATGACGTGGGGTTCATCAATACCGCCAAACCGGTTAGAATCACACTCAGAGAAGGGCAAAACAGTGGCACTATCCAGGGAAACAGAGGAAGGCATAGCCCCCACGATACAGGCTCTCATTGGTCAGGGAGTACTCTGTGCGTGGGTAACACCCTGTAATACCCCCATACATACCATAAAAAAGGCAAAGAGGGCAACTAAATTATATACTTGTTCCAGAGCTCCATGTAGTACCAGACCCCTCCATCATGCTGATCAACATCCCAACCGACGCTCTGTACTTTATAGTCATAGATGTTAAAAATGCTTTTATTTAGCATGTTGCTTCACCAAGACAGCCAGAACCTAACAGCTTTCACATTTAGAGTAGCACAGCTGCTTTTCAAAGGTTGTCTAAAGGGTACTGTACAATATGCACCCTGTTACAATATGCTGACGATATCCTGATATGCAGCCCTACTGAATTGATATGCGCGGACGACACCTACACCATTGGCCTCTCCAAGACATAGTGCACATCATGTGATTTTTGCACTAGCCCTAGGAAACAAATTACAGTGGATCAACTTGGTCCTAGTTCCTCTTTTTTAACGACTGTGATCAACTCCTGCTCCCTCCAAAGACATGCAGATCATATACATGACCTACTCTGTGACCAATATCTTGTGCGGTGCTTATAACAGAAACTTGTCTTACAGACTCTTCTGGTCCGGATATTTGGACAGCAGTCCCTAAAGGCTTTAAAATTCTGAGGAAATATTGTGATAAGCGTAGAGGGGCAGGACTCGCAATTATTTACAAGGAATGCTACACTCTGGCCCCCTGCCCCCTATGGAATTTGTAGGGTCGGAGATTTTGGGCTCCGCTCTCTCCCTCTCATCCAAGCAATCTGTATCTAGGTCACTTATTTACAGGCCTCCTTGGTCCTACTGGCACGTTCATATCCGCTCTATGTAATGTTCTAACCCCTTTAACTCTGCTCATTGCATCTTGCTGGGAGATTTTAACCTACACATGGATTGTGCAAACACAAGAGAAAGTTCATTGCTTCTAGAAAATCTGGCTGCTATGGACTTGCCCAAGCAATCTTTGACCCTACGCATCTTGCTGGTCATACTCTAGGCCAACCTTTCACTTCCTGACCACTGGTCTGGTCTAACCACCACATACTTAAGGTCAAATGGACAAAGCTCAGAGGACCCCCTGCTAATAAAGGTAACTGATCCTGTATGGTAAGAGACTTCTCTAAACTTCCACTGGAAGCTCTTTGCAGCACACTAGAAGAGGGTAAACCCCCGCTTTCCGAAAATTTTGACGAGGATGTTAGCTGGATTGATAGTTGGATTGAGATTGCTATTTAAGTTCTTGCTCCAGAAACAACACAGCAATACCATATTAAATTGTCCAGTCCTTGGTACTCTCATTCACTCAAAATTCTAAAGTTAGAGTGTAAACGTATAGAGAGGCAATGGAGGGCAACTTACTGCCAAAAAGCAAAAGCAGAATGCAGAGACGCACTTAGGAAGTACCATAAAGAAATTAAATTAGCAAAGAAAACAATACTTTGAGGCGAAAATCTTAGACGCAGGAAACCACTCCAGGAATGTTTTTTAATTGTTAAGTCTTTTACCTTTCTTTCACCTTTCCGGAGGCAGGTAATAATTATAAACCTTCTTCCCATGAATGGTGTGACAACTCCCTCTTTCTTTCCATGAAAAAATAGCTTTTATTCAAGCTAGCATTCAGCCTCCTGGAGCTGAAAGTTGCTCACTGGGCTATAGCACAGAGGTAATGGTTCGTAAAGAGAAGGTGAAGGTGGGAGAGAGTTGCCCGGATCTTATCCCATCTGTCTCTGTATCCAGAGGTAAAGATAGCTTCTTGGATTCCTTTCCTCCCATCTCCATGGAAGATTCTCTTCTAGCATGAAGTCACCTCAAATCAGGCTCCCCTTCGGATCCTAGTCCCTCCTTTATTTTAACCAGCAGGGTAGAGGTTATTACCTCACTTGTGAATCAGCTATTTAATACTTCCCTCTCTTCAGCTACGGTGCCAAGAAAATAGAAACAGGCAAAAATTGTACTGCTCTAAAAAATTCTCAGGCGGACCCCAATGATCCAACCAATTACAGACCAATCTCTCTCCTTCCAGTCTTATCAAAAGTGCTAGAGAAACATGTCAACCAACAGATATCCCCGTACTTAGAAAACAATAACTTGCTTCATGCTAGCCAATCCAGTTTTCGCACCAACTACAGTACTGAGACAGCTTTGTTAGGGGTAGTCGATTCCATCCACCTCAGTTTGGATGGGAGTGCGAATATGTGATGTTACAACGCGCACTAATACCACACGTGCCATTATGACGCAGGTATTACTATGCAAATACTTTTACAAAGACCTACCATTACCATGCAAACTTTTACAACGAATATGCCTTTACCATGTATGCCATCACCTTCTCCTCCGTGTCCTAATCTTCCCTTCCAGAACGGAATGCAAACCACCATTCAGTGCTCAATCAGGGGCATATTACCAACAACTAGCGATAATTATCGCTATGTTGGCTTAGCGGCAATATTTTTATCGCTGAGCTGCGGCGATTTTTATCGCTTAGGAACCTTGCTATTATCAAGGTTTATCTCCTAAGCGATAAAAATCGGCCGAAATGCATGAATATAGCTGAAAAGTCAGCGATATTCATGCATTACCGAGCTAATTGCTCTTAGCCATGTTATCCACCTACCATTGGATAACATGGCTAAGAACTGCTCAGGGGCAGGAGTTAGCTTTTGGAGATAATCGCGCTTAGCGCGAATATCTCCAAAAGTTGGTAATAGGAGATAGCGATGTTAGCGACTGTTTCCAGTCGCTAACATCTTGGCACGCCCACTTTGCATGTCATAAGTGATAAATATCACTGACATGCAAAACGGGGCCCAAGATGGTCGCTATCTCCTACTAGCTGTCGCTAACTGGTGTTAGCGACAGCTAGGTAATAGGGAGATAATTTTATCTCCGCTTTGTTGGCTTTTAAAGCCAAAAAAGCGTAGATAAACCCCCTTGATAATATGGCCCTCAGTTTTTATTTTCTTGCCATCTCAACCACCACAACTGGAGATTCTTAGCTCATTTAAAGTGCCAGTGCAAACACGTGATTACAACCTTCTTATAGACATATAAGAAATACTTGTTGTTTACGTCTGTCTATGTGCAACGCAACAATAAATAGTGTAAAACTATATTACTGTCAATAATAATAAATAATTACAAACAAACATACGTAAAATACATATTTTGTTAAGAATTTGAATTGATCTTGTCGAAAGTAGGCTCATGTTGAGAGTTTACCCTAACATGTGTGACATATATACATATATACATATATACATATATACATACATACATACATACATACAGGGTGGGTATGGGTATGGGTATTGGGGCGGTAAGGGTAATTTTAGGGCTTTAGGGTTTATTTTTTATACATATATTGGCACCCTAAAAGCCTTACCCACTCTAAAACATAAAATTACCCTTACCACTCCAAATCCCATAGCCACCCTAAACCCTAAAATTACCCTTACCACCCCAAATGCCAAGACCAGCCTGAACTCTAAAATTACCCTTGCCACCCCAAAACCCATACCCACCTTCAACCCTAAAATTACACTTGGCACCCCAAAACCCATACCGACCCTGAACCCTAAAATTACCATTAGCACCACAAAATCCATACCCTCCCTGAACCATAAAATTACCCTTGGCACCCCAAAACCCATACCCACCCTAAATCCTAAAATTACCCTTCACAATACCCACCCTGAACCCTAACATTACCCCTACTACTACATTCCAAAACCCAAACTCAACCTATACTTGCATGTAAAACACATAGGCCTTTACCATTCATGCATTTACAACTAAATTCGTTGTAAAGGAAGGTGTGGTAAAGGCATATGTATTGCATGCGTTGTGATGGCATGCGTTCTAATGGCATGCGTTGTCATATTTTTGTTGTAATTAATGTTTCCCATACAGCGCTGCTGGCTTTATTTGACCAATCTGTAGCGTTCAATACGATCTCTCACCACATCCTCTTAGCTCGGCTTTACTCAATGGGAAATTGAAGGAAGGTCTGGCAGTGGCTTGCATCTTTTTGGGAGGGGAGAGGACAAGAGGTGTGGTGCAATCCTTTTTCTGCCACCTCCCGCAAACTAAGGGTAAGAGTGCCACAGGGCTCTGCCCTGAGTCTGACTCTATTTAATTTTGATCTCACTCCCTTGGCTTCCCTGGCAGAATCTTTTATGGCAAAAATTGTGTCATATTCTGATGACACCCAACTGCTTTTCTTCTGGAAGAGTAGCAAGGCTTCCTCAGGTGATAAATCCATAACTGTTTTTCAGCAACTTTCAGATAGCTGTCCATGAATCAACTTGGGTTAGAAGGCAAGATATTATGGCAGTCCTTTTGGCCATCGGATGCCCCCCATCAGCCCGTTAACTCAAAATCTTTTAGTAGAAAACCTGGGCTTTAAATTCGATGCACACCTGCTATTTTGCTCCCAAGTTAATTAAGTGGTGGACACTTGCTTTGCCCTTCTTTGTGTATTCAGGAAGTTCCTATTTCTCTTGTCCTCTGAGGCTGGATAACATCATGGCTTGACTATGGAAATGGACTCTACATAGACCTGCCCAAACCAGATTGATAGGCTGTCGTTGGTTCAGAATGCAGCAGCACATAAAATCTTCGTACTTTCCCACAATTCCCATGCCACTTGCCTTCTTCAGAGTCTTCACTGGCTCCCACTTAGGAAGAGGATCATTTTTAAGACATTGCTCGTTACCTAGAAAGCCCTTCCCAGAACTGGCCCTGGCTATCTACAAGGTAGAATCAAGTTCTGTACCCCCCAGAGAAATCTCAGTTCTGAAACTCTCTGTCTTGCCAAAGTTCTGTGGATTAGAAAGGCAAGGTTAGGGGGCAGTTCCCACTCCTTCCTGGGCCCCTCTCTATGGAGCAAACTTCCACTGTGTCTCAGGTGTATCAAGGAGACACCTGCGTTTTGAAAATAAACTTAAGACCTGGCTTTTTTCCTGTCCCTAGGCCTGTCCTTTCTTCTTTCTGGGTGATGGTCCATCTGCAGTAGGGCCAGGACACTCCTTGGAGTAACAGTTGTGCTTTACACATTACTTCCATAGCTATATGCAGACAAGACACTATAGCCCTCCTCACCATGTTAGCAGAAAGAGGCTTCAAAGAGGACAAAGAGAAAGCACAATATGTATTACAGGAGGTATGCTATCTGGGTCAGCTGATCTCAGACTCAGGAAGACAGGGCACACCTGTGTGAACTCACACCATTAGAGCAATGATACCACCCCAGACAAAGAAAGAGATGCAAAAATTCCTCAGGCTCTGCAAATATGTCAGGCAATGGGTCTTCAACTACAGCGCCCTCGTAGCCCCCTTGCAGGCAGTGATGAAGACTGTAAAATCCAGTGGTACGCAACTGACATGGACTCCTGAGATGTAGGATGCCTTCACCTGATTCAAAGAAGAAATCATGAATTCACCCATGCTTTTGACCCCAGGCTATAAAAAGGAGTTCTTCCTGTTCTACCATAGCAATAGAAGGGTGATGACGGCAATGCTCACCCAGAAGTACCTCATAGGGCAAAAACCCATTGTGTATTGCAGCTGTCAACTCTATTCTGTAGTGCAGGGACATTTCCCTTGCGAGCAGGCCCTGACCGCTAAAATCTTTGCAGTGGAGAAAAGCACATCCATTTTCATGGGGGAACCCCTCACACTCGATCATACAGAAAGGGAAAGCTACCCTAACAACCCAATGGATCTCAGGATATAAGCTTATGCTATCCAGACCATACCTCAATATAGTGCGGTGCCATATCATCAACCCAACCACCTTCTTTACCTATAAAGAACAAGAAGGACAGGAGGTCCACGAGTGCCTGGTATAGGCAGCAGACGAATCCCCCAGGTCAGGAGAAGACCCGATCCCCAATAGTAAATATTATGTTTGTAGATGGTTCCTGTGCCATAGATCAGGAAACCGGTGTTAGGCACATGCCGCAACAGTGGTCGCAAGAGATAGTCCAGCATCCTCAGATTTCCTGTAAATCACAGCACAGCTGACATTGCTTTTGCCCCTCTCTGTACAATCAGCTAAATTGGTGGCACCCAATGAGGTCCTCACACAAGGCACAGGGGACATCATGATGGTATACTCCGACTCAGCCTATAGTACAACTACCGTACATTCCAGTATTAGCAGATGGAAGAGAAGGGCTTCCTCAAATCTGATGACACACCAATAACGCACAGGGATCTATTAGAGCTCCTAATCAATGTACTTACACTGCCAAAACTATTAGGAGTTGTCAAGCACACAGTACATACGGGAGGCCAGGACTTTATCTCCCAGGGCAATTAACTCGCTGACCGGGCTGCAAAGGAGGCAGCCGATGGAGCCACAGGATCAATCCACAAGTTTCCAGTACAGCAGGCTGAGAAGCAACCTCCAGAGGACTCCCCACCACCTCCTGAAATATCATACACTGAGACTGATAGATTATACCTCAAGGAAATATAGGAAGCAGCTCTCTCACATGAGCGAGAACTCTTGAAATCTAGGGGATGCACACAGACCCCCTACAATCTGATCTACAGAGAGACTTTTACAAGGAGACCCATCATGCCCCAAAGTCTACTGTACACCACCCTGAACCAGCTCCATATTCCTGTACACACCTCTCAAGAGCGCGTGCTCCACCAACAACTAGACTGGCTTATTGCCTATGTGGCAGAAATGATTTCTGAGTACATACATGAGTGCATAGTATGCCAGTTGCATACTCCTAAACCCACACTGAAGGTCAAATTCTCGTCTATCCCAAGACCCGCTTTTCCCTTCCAGGCACTACACATAGATTTCATCGACATGATCGAAAAGTGGATATTTCATCAACATGATCAACGAGTGTGCCACATACCAATATCTAATCGTGGTGGTCTGCCCCTCCTCTAGGTGGATAGAAGCAGGCCCCTGCACACACCGCCATGCTAAAGTCGCAACTAGCGTTCTGGTTTGAGAAGTTATACACAGGTGAGGGGTACTAGAGGTCATCCAATCAGACAAAGGGGGACCTATCATAAACAAAATGTTCAAACTCATCTGTACCCTGATGGGCAGAGCCCACAAGCTAGTCTCAGTATAACATTCCCAAAGCAATGGCATAGTCAAACGCCTCAACAGCCTTTTAAAAAAGAAGCTCAGCAAACTGTATGCCACCATGGGTAAGAAATTACTGCATTGCTTGCCCCTAGCAGAGATCTCTCCCTGACCCCCCCCCCCATCAGCTAGTCACTGGTAGGTCAATTCAAATGCTAATACCTCAAAGCATTACCAAATTAGCCGCAGAGTCCATCTCCAATGCCTTAGGTAATAACATGTATATATCTCTTTGAACTGACCAGAACTCTCTACACAGGTTATCCAAAGTAAGACAGTGCACACCCCTGGGCACCTAATCTATTTCATCCCGCAGCCCGGTGAGTAAGTCCTGATCCGCAATTTTCAATGGCGGTGGGGAGACAACAAGTTTGAAGGACCCTTCCACGTAATCTTTTCAACTCCTTCAGCTGTCAAGGTCAAATGGAACGGGTTATAGTACCACTTGTCAGACAACCGCTTGGACCCATCACTACCACCGCCACCAAAGGAGTCACCATCACAGACTTTTCCAATATAAACTATGAATACTTTTGGGACAAAATCACCCATAGGGCTACCCTGGACTTTTCATTGACACTTTCATACCCGACTAAAAATATTCACCTATATATTGTCTTATGTCCTATGTGCTTAAATGTTTTTTCAGCTTTATGTCACCATACAGGAACAGGTCAAGTTTCAGCCAAGGTCACCAGGTAAAGTGGTCCAGCATAAATACCGGGATCTAACCCATTTAAGATACAACTTCACCACACACATCAGAAGGGCTTTATGAAGGGAGGACAGCTCTCAGACTTAACCCAGGATTTGGGGTGCGCAATAGATGCCGCCACTGTGACGGGAGTACCCCTATCTATAATAATAGTAGATGCTGCCAAGGCGTTTGTTGGAGTTAGTTGGCCTTACCTGTAGGAAGTAATGGAACAGAATGGTTCGGGTGGTAAATTTCTCTTAGCAATCCAAAGTATATACTCTACTCCCACAGCAAAGATATTGGTCAATGGCTCATTAACGCCAAGCTTCTGTATAAATAGAGGTACACACCAAGGTTGCCCCCTCTCGCCTCTACTGTTTAATCTGTAAATAAAGCCCTTAGCGAGGAAAATTAGAGCAGAGCAAATAATTCTCCCATTCTGTTATCTGGGTTGGTATAGAAAAGAAGCTCTATACGCAGACGATCTAATAGTTTATACAAGCAAGATTGAGGTGTCATTGTCACAATTATGGAAGTAGCAGAAAACTTTGGGAAATTCTCGGGATACAACGAAGATAAAACAGAGACAATGACGTGGAACAGCACCAGCCTCAAACACCTTAATCATCTAGATAAAACAGAAATTAGATACTTAGGAATTTGAGTGATGAGGGACTTAGAAAAAATAGCATACATCATCTTAAACAGGCTCATGAATTAAACCAAAAAACTCTTGCAAAGCTGGGCTTCCCTCCCGATTTCTATTTTAGGAGGAACTAACCTAGTCAAAATGATGATTCTTCCAAAATTCACTTTTATGTTCAACGCTCTCCCCCTGCACTTTATGGTTTAAATCTTTTATTGAAATTTCAAAAACAACAAGATACGAGGACCTCGAACGGTCATTCAAGCAAAGCAAAGTAGGCTCCAATGCAATACAGATATACATTTCTAGTGCAGAACGGAGCTGATCAGTGATATGGGTCTCCTGTAACACCCTGAAACACAACAACGCCGCCTTCCCCCTCCCTCTCCCCTTTGTCCACTAAACAAAAAGATAACCCCTGTATAGTGAAAGAGAGAAGGAAATTATATCCCCCTACACTTTAAACAAGTTTGGTTTAAAAAATGACATGGTCAACTTAGTAGTTTCATATGGAGGAGCAAGAGTGTAAGAGTCTCATGGAAAAAACTTAGAAAGAAAAAGATGGTGGGCGGAATAGCACTTCCTGACTTCTAGCCTTACTATTGCGCATTCTTCTTGAAAAAGGCTGGACGACTTCTGATGGACGGCAACGATATGCCAATGCAACATAGAGCCCTAACAAGAGACCTAGCAGAGGAAGACAAATACTTCCTATTCAAATTCGGCCATCCCAAATTCTTGGCCAGCATGCAAAGTATGGACTCAAATTAGGATAATTCTAGTAATCCCACATTCTAGTAGTAAGGCACCAATTTGGAGATCCCCAGGGACCCCCCTCTGCTTGCAGGATAGTCTGGTGACCATAAAACTAAATGCAGGACTACTAAGGTGGGGCCAATTTGCCGAGCAAGGTTTCTTGGCACCATGGGATTCTTTATGGCAAAATACAAACTATAACCTATCTAGATTTAAGTACTATCAATTGTCAAGTTGATAGCAAACTCAGACGAACCTGGGGATGGACACCAAAATTGAGAAGGAACTACAAAATAACCAGTGTTATAGAAAGGAAGTCTCAAGGTGGTACTGGACCGTGGTATAAAGGATAGATGGCCATATGAACCTACACTTTGGTTGTCAGTAAAGTCTGCACCACTCAAGAGAAACCACTTATTTACACTATACAGTGTCTACTGGTCACCCATGAAACTTACATAGATGGGTGGAAGCAAAAAAAGATGCTGCCTGAAGTGTGAACTGAAGAACATGGATGATATACATCTCTTCTAGCAGTGTCCAGCAATCCAGTCCTTCTGGCAAGAAGTGGGTGAAGTATTAAATAACATTTTGGGTGCTAATATTGAGGTAAGCTTATGCCTAGCTATTTTTGGGTTTCTAAACGAAGACAAGTTATCTTTGGGAAGAACAAGATCTCTCTTACTCTTCACATTAATAGCTATTGGACAAGAGAAATCTGTACAAAATGGGTCTCTGAGCTACCACACACCTGTGCGGGTTGCCTAAGCTTCCCCAGACATGTAGCCAGACTTGATTCTCAATCTGGCTCATTTAAAAAAGAACACATGTGGTCTCCCTTTTCCATGGTTTTTCCCATAAATTGAGCACTTACATTACTATAAGAGGGTTGGAATCATAAAATAACTTTATTACACTGCAATTAAGTCCAAGGATTAAGATAAAACTCAACAGATTTACGAGGGCCGTGGTGGCTACTACTAAATCCCTCCACAACTATTAGTTCAAGAAGGCTGGCCAATGGAGACCTAGATCATGGAGGCTCTGCGGCGCCCAGTTTTCAGACCACCTCCTAGATCATGACTCCTGTCTTTGTCACATATGAGAACAAAAAAAACAAAAAACCTTCACCACACACTTCAACGGCATCCCAAATGCATTGTATAGTGCACTATTACACAACAACTGGTATCAAGACATGACCTCAGTGTGGAGCCAAGCACTTACCAACCCCTGCTATATCTGCTCATTGATACTCCATGCAATAGGTTCAAATAGACTATACCTGTCCCAGGAGGTACCACACAACAAACTCTTGTGCCTCATACACATATACCTATGCCGAATAAAAGCCAAATTCCAGCCCAACACTTTAGCACCTCAGGAAATCACAGTGAACCTAACCAAGTACAATATCCTACCAGAAGTCCTTTACATCCTGACACAGCAGGATGAGTCCCAGTCCGAGTTAGACAAATTAAAAAAGGGGGGCAGATACAGAATTGGGGCACAGGGCCTAAAACCAGCCTCCACAATGGGTTTCGTGGAGCTCACCAAGCCCTCAGCCTGGTGCAATACCGTGTCCACACAAGTACCAACCTGTGGACCAAGGCTAGCCCTTCGTGTAACTGGAGCCATATTTATGTACAACAGGTTGAACACCAATGTTCAGTTCACCTACAGAGCCATACATTTGGGAAACAAAAGTGACAGCAGGTCCTGTGGGGGAAGGTTGAATGATGCTCTAGTGACACAATGCCAAGACACCTGGAACTCAGAGTTAGGATAATACACATGGATAGAGGGTAAAGAGAAACCCATTTTAGTCAGGAAACTACCAGTGTATTCCTTGTGTAAAATGGGGAAGGGGACAATAACCAATGGGGTGAACAGCAATTGCAAGAGTATAACCTATAATAACAATATGCAGTGGGGCACCACCATATGATGGACTACTACTGGCAATGCGGTGAGCAGGCCTACACACAGCTCATCCCAGACTGCAGGGTCTGCTCGCTGGTCACACTCTAGATGCACACATTTGTCATACCTGGAGAAGATATTTCTGCACTGCATCACCATCCCATGAGCAAAGGTACCATGCTTCAATACCAAGGGCCTCATTTACGAGGCCACCAGGAATCTTGCATCGCTGCCCTGAGTCTAAAGAAAAGGGCAGGAATGGCCCTTATCTAAAAGATTTGAGACATTCCTGTCCTTTGCCCAATGCGCTGACATGCACCAAAGCAGATACCCTTGCACCATGGTTCAAGGGTGACTGTGTTGCAGGGATGATTGTTTTTGTGCAAGAAGGGGCTCCTTCCTGCACAACAACAATCACTGAATGTGTTTTCTTCTTTCTCTGTGTGCTGCAGAATGCAGTACACATAGAAAAAGGAAAAACAAGGAGAATTAAAGATATTTCTCTTCGCTGCAGCTCCCTTATGTTTCCTCTGTGGAGGTGCAGGCTTTTGAAACATTCCCATGGTTTAAGAAATTGCAGAAATCTGGGAATATATCAAATACCATGGGTGTTACATGAGAACACCCACTGTAATGCCTATGGCAGGGTGAGGCTATGCAGCAACTTGTGATGCATTGCCTCAGTCCTTATCTACAAGGCCATGAAAAGCCAACCAGGCTGGCTTCATGTGAAATTGTAGATGAGGCCCTGAAGTGTGGGCCACTGAACCATCGCTAACAGTTATGTTCCATCAGGCCACAGGTGTTTGCAAATAAGCCCCCAAGTATGCACAAGAAGATCAGCTCAGTACTTTGGTTGGGACAGATCAGGGACATTCCTGAAGAGTTCCGGCTCTTCACTGATATGCAGAAAGGTGTAGGGGGGTGAATCCCCTTCTTCACCGTGCAAACCAAGGCCAACATTGTGTGGCTGCAGATCACCAGGTGGGAACTGCTGAAAATAATGAACACCACCGAAGTTGGCCTGAATGCATTCAAAGAAGAATAAATACTATTGCCTCATGATAATGCAGCACCAGTCTGTGTTGGATTTAATGATCACAGTGGATTGGGGCGTACGCCCCAAGATAAGTACAGCATGCTGTTCCTTCATCTCCATGAATGACCTGGACAATGGCACACTATCAATCGCCATTCAAGCATTGCACGACTTAAACCAGGTCATGATTAAGGAAGGTAGTGCCCCAAACATAGAATGGTTCAGGGGTTTGTTTCCTTGGGTACCAGTGTGGATCACAGGCCTATGCAAGGGATTGTTGATTGTTACCAGTGTTTGTAAACTTGCTCTTGCTGTGCTGCACCTGATGTAGCAAGATTTCATACGTACAGAAACTTGCTTGTATTCAGCCCTCTCGAAATAACGTATAATTAATTAATCAACGTGTTTTGTTTACTAATATTTGCATTACACAACATTATTAGTAAGCTGGGGAAGCTTGCATATGTGCTTTTACTAACAGTTACCTGAGTGTCCTAAAATGGCCGCTGCAATCACGGGAACCCTTTTGTGCATGCGTCCGCCACATCTACGTGGTGTGACGTCTTTCGCTTTTGGTGGGAAATTCTTGCTTCTGCGCACTAGTGCCAAGATGACCGCTTCATGTCCCATGCACTAATGCACCTGCTATTGCTGGAACTAAACTTTGTTTGTTTTGCTTAACTATTAATGCTATAGTATAAATAAAGTAATGGGGTTAGAGTAGAGATAAGTGGAATACAGTGCATTCATTTATTTTTGTATTTTAATATGTTTTTTCTTTGACTTTGTTATTAGCTCGTATTTGGGCCTGAATGCTGACACAAACTCCATATTGAAAAAACTGTGCCTGTGCAGATGATCCCAGAAAACCCTGAAGTCATTGTCATTGAATGGCTGCCAACACTCATCTTACCCACGATGTTCCTGGGAAACTGTCCATTTGACCTCAGGAGAGGAAGAAATATGAACTGTAACACATACAATGTATATAAATTGCAAGCAATATTGCTGGGTGGCATAAAAGTGCATGGGAAAATAAATTATGGGTGGCAACTTGATCAATATAATTTAATTAGAAATTACCTCATCTTAGTATGGTGTGATGACCTCTTCTCGTCTTCCTGACCAATCACTGAAGGGGAACACATAGATTTGCAACATGTAAGGGTGGTACATTACCCTGGAAATTATAAAACTGAGTTAGGCTTAGGTAGAGAAATTGTCCGACTTGTCCGATTATCTGAACTGTCACTGACCCAACGCATGCTATAGGAGATCGAGAGCAGAGGTGCTGGTGGAGCACTCTGCCAGAAGAATCAAGGTTTTGCTGAGGAAAAAGTATTGATTACCCAAATGGGGTATCAGAATTTGGCATAGAGAGAGGGGTGTGACGCTGGCATTGCACTAGTGGAGGTTACCTGTCCTGATCTGCACCTGTTCTGTGCTGTTGCCACCTGATTAGTCTAATTACTTACCATTACACACTGACTGCAACCAGTGCTCGCCCAAGCCACAATCCTGTGGGTATATACACCAGTGTCCCCCCTGGTGCTCTCTCTCTCCCTCCTACAAGCCACAATCCTGTGAGTATATACACCAGTATCCCCCTGGTGCTCTCTCTCTCTAATGTCCAAGCCACAATCCTGTGGGTATATACACCAGTATCCCCCCTGGTGCTCTCACTAACGCCGCCTTACAACGACGATCACTTTCCTATGAATACCATTAGCTCTTCATGTTGGGGAATCTCTCACGATTCATTAGAGGTACAATACTACAATATTATGAATCACACAAGAATGGCCGAATTACACGGTGTGCAACTTATTCTCTATTTCAAGGGCTCCTCTCTCCCTCATTATTCAGTTACCATTTACCTGATCGGGGGGAAGCATCCATTCATGCAATAGCATCTGACTAGAAGAAAGGTTAACTTTAGTATGTAAGAATAAAAGGTGTACACATTGGTTCAATAAGAACTGGGGTATCTTTATTAATAATAAAACAATTCAATGTAATACTATACTATAACATATAGCCTGAAAAGGAAAATGAAAGGTTAGAATGTGTGCACGCTAATATGAAAGGGTCAACGTCACCTTATTGATATGAAGTCTGGACTCAGCAGTCATCTGGGTTCCCTTCTCATCTGTGCCTTGGCTCATCTTAGGGTCACACCTCTGCAGTCACGGATACACGTCTGCACCGCTATGCTCTGTCTCCTCCGCTTCCCTCCAAGTCACTGGAACCTTCCTCTCATCAGCTGCTTTCTCTCTGACTGTTCTGCACTACTCCTCTCTTCTCTCAATCACAAACTGTCTTCACTTCTCAGCATAGATCTTATAACTCAGTTTCTTACCACTCTGGTATTCGTTCCCTCAACTAACTGCTTCACTCTATATGCTCTGATCTTAAGGTCAGAGATCGCCAGCTGCTCCAACTAAAATAACTTCAATCTTTCTAAGAGAGTATCAGCTTCTCAGTCTTTCTCGGACTTCAAAATGGTGACTGTCTGCCTTGGAATAATTAATGGCATTGATGCTAACGGCTAGCTGCCGCCTACAGACTGACTGACTCACTGCTTCATGCCTTCGCTAATATGGAAGCTTGTCCCTTCATGGAAAGTTACGTCCAGTAACCTGCCGCCCACCAAATTCTTGTACCTCCCCGTACCAAGGACACGTTCTCAGCCGGCCGGCCTGATGTTATGTCTTCGGCATGGAGAAAAATACAGTCTTTTGATAAGGGCCAGCCTGAGCCGGTTCTCTCCAAGCGAACAACACCTCGTAACTAAAACATTACATTTGACCTAGAAGCATCTTAAGCTGTCGGGCAGAAAGAAAGATGGAGTCTCTCCCGTTTGAGGCCTACAAGGCCCGAGATCAGCATAACTCCAAGAAAAGTATCCTAACACTCTTACAAAAGGACAGATTAGCACTAATACTCATGAACCTATCCCTTAACATAGGTTTATAAACCCTGATCTAAGGAAAAGGGTACGGAATTTTATCAATACGCCTTGTGAATAGGCTCTATTTACGGTTCAAATCCTTCATTCGAATGATAGTAGACTAAAGTCACCTCCAATCACCTTCCCTCATGAAAGGGCCCAAAAAGTCGGTCAGAACATTTCACCCTTGAATTTAGGCTACTATTCATTCGCTAAATGGAACTAACATCCGTAGAGGAATAATATGAAACAAAATTAACTGATCTATTTCTTGTACCACATCTACCGAACTGGAGTAAGGAAGGAATGCACTGAATAAAGCAGCAAATAGCTACTAAAATGCTAATAGTAATCATGATACCCCCTAATATCTGTCGTGAAGAATGTAAGTCAGGTAACCAATTGAAGAGCCAGTCAAACCAGCCCTGGTCAATGTGTTTTCTAACCTCTTCAGTCAAGTCATGAAGTTTGTCAATATGAGCCTGAATGGATCTAGTATGATCCGATAAGTTGAAACAACAAAGGCCCTCAAAGTCGGAACAGTCATGTCCATGTTTAAGCAAAAGATAGTCAATGGCAGCCCGGTTCTGCAAAATAGCTCTGCGTTCACCCTGGGCGTCTAGTAACATGTCAGATAAAATTGTAGAAGTATGATTGATGGACTTAACCATCCAACAGGCCATCTTCCCAATGGATTTTGCATTGTAAACTGCTAAGGTGGGAACACCAATAATTGAAAATGCTAAACTAAGATATTCAGATTTGGAATATAAATGTAGTGAAGAATCACAATCATCATGTAACATCACAGCATCGCGAACAACACGGGAATGTGTATTAGGATGTGAAGAAAACATCAATAAACTCAGTCTAGTGATGGCACAAGGTCCTCCAGAAATATTGGCGGGAATGTAGGGCCATCATGTATTACCACAAGAGAAAAGCCATCCAGAAGGTAAAAGCATTGTACGATAATGACTAGGGGTAACTACTAAACTCTAACAGGTCATATTATTTTTAACAGAAGTACATGATTTTGGGGATCTTCGGGAACACAAAGTTCGTTCATGAGCTGAAAAAGAAGTTGCTGCTTTCAATTTTAAACGCACACATTCAGTAATTGCATCGGTATCGCAGGTAAGGAAAAAGCATAAATCGCCCTGGGTGATATTATATGTAATTATCTGGGAATGAATCGGGGGTGTTGGATCAGAAAACACAGTACACAAAGGACAGTACTCGTGGGTGGCAAAGTCTCCAACGATAACATTGGGACGGGCATTTGATATATTAAAGATATGAGATAAAGTTTCCAACGAAGCAGGGACAGCAAACAAACAGGTCGCTAATATGTCAGTCACCGAACGCATCGGTGTTAAACAGAAATGTGGAGAGTTAGTCACCCTTCGTGCAAGGGTGGTCCAAAAGTTAGATGATGAATCCCATGCAGCAAAGGAACGCGGTACTCGGGTTATCGAATCAACCAAAGTCTGTGGGTTCCCTCCTTTCCCGACGTAGCAGGCCAAAAGGAGTCCAACGCCGGCACATCCTGCAACAGCAGTCCAGAGAGTGATCTGAAAGAAGATCAAATACAGGCATTATTCATTCTCGTAAATAACATTTGTCAGCCGGGACAGCTTCCCAGCTATCTTTCCCTGGTCTCATGACAAGAATAGTATTATCATGACCGGTTGCAATAACTTCAGCCTGTTCAGGGGGATTTTTAGGCGATTGCACCCACACTCTCGCTCCTGGATTATCTGTGGAGCCAAAACGTTTTTGTCCTCGTACAGTTAGCAAAGTTGGGGCAGTGCCTTTCTGAATCTCACCACTGAAAACAGGCATGATTAGCAACTGAGCAATTCGGTCAGTTTTATGAATCAATAAATCAACCTCACTGCTATTCAGCAGGAGCACCTTAATCTCTCCCTGATAATCACTGTCAATGACTCCTCCGAGTACTTGAATGCCTTTTACGGCCAGGCCCGATCTAGGGGCAATCAGTCCAAAATTTCCAGTTGGTATACAAACACCAACGCCAGGTTCAATGATAACTCAATCTCTGCTTTTAATTAGGACATCATTCAATGCATGCAGGCCCAAGCCTGCGGAACCTGGGGTCGCTCTACATGGATCTAATGCTCCAGGGGAAATTTTTCAGTACATTACAGTATTGCCATTGGTATTTGGCTTTGCATCAATAGCTGAAGGAAATAAACGCATTAATGGAGATTCAGCATTCAAAAAAGGACGATTATTCAAAATTAACAGTGCCTGAAACAAATAATCTCTCCAATTTTTATATTTATTGTCAGTTAATTTTCGTAATTGATCTTTTAGTAAACCATTCATTCTCTCAATAAGACCTGATGCTTGTGGATAATATGGTATATGAAACACCCATTCAATGTTATTTTCCACACAAAATTCCTGCACCAATCTTCCCTTGAAATGGGATGCATTATCAGATTGAATTTGAAATGGAACACCATAATAGAGCATAATCAATTCCAATGTTTTAATGGTATTCACTTGAGTATCTCGATTACAGGGAAAGGCCACCAAAAGGCCACTGTATGTATCAACAATGGTGCAAATATATTGGCAATTTTTGCTCATAGGGAGTGGAGTGGACCAATATAATCAATCTGCCAAATTTGAGCGGGTAACTTTCCTCGGTGTGAATGTCCTTTAACAATATGGGGCACCTTTCGCTGTCTAGAATGTTGACAGATAGGACAATGCAGTATTGTATCTTTAATCAAATTTAAAGGAATATAAATTCCTCGATCAGCAGCCCACCTGCTAGTGGCTCTCTCTCCAAACTGTCCTGCTTTCTGGTGGGCCCATTTCGCCAATCCCGCCAAATCAGAATCCTGCATGTCCAGCACAGCCTCAGCAATTTTAGATTTCTAATCTGCAATGTTATGAAAGAATTTGTCAAAGGAGTCTATTGGTGTATGAGCATCCACATGAAAGATTGTAATAGTACTTTGTGGGAACATTTCCCAAATTTCTTGCCATAAAACTTTATCCCAAAGTTCTTTAGAATGCAATTCCCAATTATGAGAATGCCAGGTTGGTAACCAAACCGCCAGTCCATTAGCAGTGGACCAGGAATCAGTAAAAAGGTGACATGTACCAGGTAACTCTTGTTTTAGAACTTGGTAAACAGCATACAATTCAGCAAATTGACTACTCTTTCCTTCACCAGTTGTACTCAGCAATTTTTGTGTGATGGGATTATAGGACACTGTTTTCCAATGTCTTTTCTCTCCTATGTACCTCGCAGAACCATCCGTAAACCACACATGGTTTCTGTCCTCCGCGGACAGATCATAAAATGGCCTACCCCACTTAACAGGGGATTCTCGTACTACAGGTACAGAGCAATCACTCCCAGTCTCAAGCGATGGAGCCTGCGCCACTTGCTCATGTAATGATGCTACACCTTTCGGTCCCACACGTGCCCTGTCTTGTATGTACCATTTCCACTTAATCACACTCGACTCTTGAGCATGTCCAATTCGATGAGTTTTCGGCGAACTCAAAACCCACTGCATTATAGGAATCTCAGGTCTCAAAATCACATCATGCCCCAAAGTCAATTGATCGGTATCCACCAGAGCCCAATAACATGCAAGTAGTTGTTTCTCAAAAGGTGTATAACGCTCACCAGCATCAGGTAACATTTTGGTCCAAAAACCTAATGGTACTTTATTTCTGCCTTGTTTTTGCCACAAACTCCAATTTGCAAAAAGACCTTGCACGGACACATTCAAGTCCACATCACCATCACGCACAGACCACACATTCAAAGCATACTGAATCGCCTCTTTCGCCAAATCAAATGCATCCTGCTGCAGTTTACTCCATTCAAACGCATTCTTTTTGCGAGTCACTCTATATAAAGGGGCTAAAATCTGACTTAACTGTGGGATATGCTGAGGCCAAAAGCCAAATAAGCCAATAAAGCTTTGAGCTTCTTTTCTATTTCTTGGAACTGCAAAATCGAGAATTTTCTGTTTCACTTGTGTAATCACCTCTCTATGACCTTCATGCCAATTAATGCCTAAAAATTTCACATTTTGGGATGGACCTTGCAATTTATTGGGATTGATTTCCCAACCTTTCTCACGTAAGTGATCAATAATTTGATCTAACTGGGTTTGAACTTGATTTTGTGTCTCACCTTGAATCAAAATGTCATCAATATAATGACATATCTGAATTTGCGAATGTACGGGTACTTCAGACAAATGTTCCAACACCAGCCGGTGGCAAATCGTAGGACTGTGTACATAGCCTTGGGGAAGACTTCTAAACGTCATTTGACGTCCATTCCATGTAAAACTGAATTGTTCCTGACACTCAGGGGCAATCGGGATTGAAAAGAAAGCATTGGCAATATCAATAGACGCATACCATGTTCCTGGAGGCTTCTGAATTCTCTCAATTAAAGTAATTATGTCTGGTACTGCAACAGTCAAAGGGGGTGTATGTTTATTCAATTTGCGGTAATCAGCAGTCATACGCCAAGAATTATCACTCTTGCGTACGGGCCAAACAGGATTATTCCAAGCAGATGTAACCGGAGTTATAACTCCTGCATCCACCAAATCTTGAATTGTAGCACTAATTTCTTCATGACCACCTGGGATACGATATTGTTTTTGGGAAACAACCTGTGTAGCCTGGGGAATTTTTATAGGGGGCATTCTTAAGCGACCTACTCGTACAGGTCTGGATGATATGTAACTTTTACTTCCAAATTGATAACAGCCGTCATCTAAATGCAATGTCATTCCTTTCAAAATGTCAATTCCGATTATATATTCCAAAAGTGGCACAACTAAAACAGAATATTCTTTTCGGGGAATTCTACCTGTTTTCATTTCAAGTGTAGTTTGCACTGCGGGAGTTTCCTTTCCACCTAAACCAGTAATTGTGAAAAACTGACCTTTAAATTTCTTTGATTTTCCATGAATAAGAGTGGCCTCCGCTCCTGTATCTACCAATGCTCGGGCCCTTTGGATATTACGATGTTTCCAAAAAATTTCAATATCTACATAGGGTCTATTATCTCTGTGAGCCCACCTGCGTACTGGAGCTTGACCTATTTCCTAATAATTTTTATTACGTTCTGATAACCAAGACAAGTCAGGGTAAATACTCTCATGTTTCTTGGACGAGAAAATATCATGTTCATATCCATCCCCATTACGGAACGGATTCCTGTCATCTGCATGGTATTGTGAATTTCGATCGGAAAGTCTGTGTCGATCCTCTCTTCTCCTCATCTCAGGGGACTGACCCCTTTCATCTCTATATCTGCTGTTAACACGGTCATCTCTCCCCATTTCTTTTTCCCCCTCTCGCTCTCTCCATTTTTCACGCCGAGGGGACACATCACGGTCACGCTGACGACCATCACAACGACCAGAATCATCACGACGTCTATCGTCTCCACTGTCATCAGAATATTCACGATCACAATCATTCTTACGCACACGTCGGGCACCATCCTTTCGATCCAGACCACGCTTGCGAAACATGTCCCACAAGCGATTATTAGATTCACCATCAATGTCCTCCTTTTTCACACCATCAGCCAACAGTGCAAGAAACATATCACGTCTGGAAAATTTATAATCTCCAGCAGTACGACCCTCAAGTCTGGACTGCCTCTCAGGTTTAAACCAATCACCCAACTCACCAAGCTGACGGACAGATTCAAGCACCATAGACAAAGCATTGCCAGTTTGATTGATTAACAAAGTCATCATGACCTGCTTATAAGCAACAGGGGAAGAACGGATAATGCGATTACGCACAGAGGATGTTAACATACCGTCCAACAATCTATCAGCTGTACTCATAAAAATCGCAGTTTTCATCACCTCCTCTTTCAGCCGCTGCGCCGCATCGCGCAAGGTGTACCACGGTTTGTCATTTACAGGCCAATCAGATTCAGTAGGGTATTTGTGATTACAGCCATCAGTCGCTAACTGGAGCAGACTAATCTGTCCGACATTATTATAATTCCAGAAATGATCTTGTACAGTAGAATCGGAACTCAAAGAACAAAATTTCAAGGCATCTCCTGCATCTAACATGATACCCACAGCGCCTAACTCATAAAGGCGCACCATCCACGTAAGCAAGGCCTCACCAGGTCGTTGTCGAAATCATTGTAAAATGTCACTAACTTCCTGTTGTGTAAAATCTTCCAAACTATCCAAAGGAATACCATTTGGATTACCCGGAGCTTGTTGTCGAAAAACCGGATCCGCAGAAACCTCCGGACGAGCATCAGAAGAAGCCCGATCCATAGATTTAGAGGAACAACCAGAATGAGAAACGTCATTAGAATGGGAAGAGCGACCACGGTCGCTGGAATCATCATGTATGTCACAAGAAGTACATTTACAGTCACGTCCGGAGCGAGAAGACTCGCGCCTGTCAGACTCCTCAGCCGAGGAGCCAGAATCATTTGAGTCCCAGATATTACCATCCCATTCATCGGGGTTCCAGTCCAGTCCGGCTTTCGCCACGACAAGACGCACCTTCCTTTTACAAACACGACCACGACGATTCTTATATTTGTATTTCGCAATTCGAACGGCAGCCCTTTCGGCTATCGTCTGATAAGTTTCAAGTTTGTCGGCAAGCAATTTATTTTGACATCGCAAAAGAGTATGAGCATTCTGCACTTCAACAAACTGTTCTTCCATGTCCACATATCGTTTCTGCAATTTTAAAAATTTCTCATGTAAAATCCTGTACGCAGTTAAAACAATCCAACCTCTGCGTCCCAAAATAGGAAGTTCTTCACCCTTCACTACTGGCGCTTTTTGCAAACAAGCAATCACATTAGCTGGCTCAGCCAGCTCCAAACAAGAACTCCAATTTTCACTCAAACCGGTAGAGTTGGCCCACTCACGGGCCAAAGCCTCGTAAGGCGTTGATTCCCAGCCGGGAATTTCAATAGATAATTTGAAAGTGGATTTCGATCTTCGCAAAAACATTTTAACAATTCAAAAAGATATATACAACTATAAACAAATAATATACAAAAGAAACTTCGTACGTGCCGAGTGCAAACCAACAAGACAAAAACAATTCAATGCACACAGGCTTCGTAAACAGTTTGTGACCCCAGATGTAACGACCGGATTTTCGGACCAGATAGAATCAGCTCACCAGAGCACCAATAACCCAGCCGAAACGCAACCACCTCCCTCCTTAGGACCTATTTACAACAGGTATCTATGTTTCCTACCCAAGGATGGGGAATTAGCAATATACATGCTTAGATCTTCTACAATACCACACTCATACAACATAGTCTCGCGACCACATGGGCCCAGACTAATCTACCCTGGGGCAGTTCTAATTACTTACCATTACACACTGACTGCAACCAGTGCTTGCCCTAGCCACAATCCTGTGGGTATATACACCAGTGTCCCCCCTAGTGCTCTCTCTCTCCCTCCTACAAGCCACAATCCTGTGGGTATATACACCAGTATCCCCCCTGGTGCTCTCTCTCTCTAATGTCCAAGCCACAATACTGTGGGTATATACACCAGTATCCCCCCTGGTGCTCTCTTTAACGCCGCCTTACAATGACGATCACTTTCCTATGAATACCATTAGCTCTTCATGTTGGGGAATCTCTCACTATTCATTAGAGGTACAATACTACAATATTATGAATCACACAAGAATGGCCGAATTACACGGTGTGCAACTTATTCTCTATTTCAAGGGCTCCTCTCTCCCTCATTATTCAGTTACCATTTACCTGATCGGGGGTAGCATCCGTTCAAGCAATAGCACCTGACTAGAAGAAAGGTTAACTTTACTGTATAAGAATAAAAGGTGTACACATTGCTTCAATAAGAACTGGGGTATCTTTATTAATAATAAAACAATTCAATGTAATACTATACTATAACATATAGCCTGAAAAGGAAAATGAAAGGTTAGAATGTGTGCACGCTAATATGAAAGGGTCGACGTCACCTTATTGATATGAAGTCTGGACTCAGCAGTCATCTGGGTTCCCTTCTCGTCTGTGCCTTGGCTCATCTTAGGGTCACACCTCTGCAGTCACGGATACACGTCTGCACCGCTATGCTCTGTCTCCTCCGCTTCCCTCTAAGTCACTGGAACCTTCCTCTCATCAGCTGCTTTCTCTCTGGCTGTTCTGCACTACTCCTCTCTTCTCTCAATCACGAACTGTCTTCACTTCTCAGCTTCGATCTTATAGCTCAGTTTCTTACCACTCTGGTATTCGTTCCCTCAACTAACTGCTTAACTCTGTATGCTCTGATCTTGAGGTCAGAGATCGCCAGCTGCTCCAACTAAAATAACTTCAATCTTTCTAAGAGAGTATCAGCTTCTCGGTCTTTCTCGGACTTCAAAATGGCGACTGCGTGCCATGGAATAATTAATGGCATTGATGCTAACGACTAGCTGCCACCTACAGACTGACTGACTCACTGCTTCATGCCTTCGCTAATATGGAAGCTTGTCCCTTCATGGAAAGTTACGGCCAGTGACCTGCCGCCCACCAAATTCTTGTACCTCTCCGTACCAAGGACACGTTCTCAGCCGGCCGGCCTGATGTTATGTCTTCGGCATGGAGAAAAATACAGTCTTTCGATAAGGGCCAGCCTGAGCCGGTTCTCTCCAAGCGAACAACACCTCGTAACTAAAACATTACATTTGACCTAGAAGCATCTCAAGCTGCCGGGGCAGAAAGAAAGATGGAGTCTCTCCCGTTTGAGGCCTACAAGGCCCGAGATCAGCATAACTCCAAGAAAAGTATCCTAACACTCTTACATAAGGACAGATTAGCACTAATACTCATGAACCTATCCCTTAACATAGGTTTATAAACCCTGATCTAAGGAAAAGGGTACGGAATTGTATCAATACGCCTTGTGAATAGGCTCTATTTACGGTTCTAATCCTTCATTAGAATGACAGTAGACTAAAGTCACCTCCAATCACCTTCCCTCATGAAAGGGCCCAAAAAGTCGGTCAGAACACAATGTCTAAAGGTGTTACTGTGATTTCTTGCAAACTGTATGTCCTATTAATCATTTTCATAATTGTAAAATTTATGGTCACTGTATTTTGGTCACTGACTCAACAAAACTTGCATAGATTAAGTGTTTAAACTTCTTTCGAGTTTGTGGTCATTTCAGGAAAGGTACATTATTAAATTGCTACTTATTATGCTTACTCCTTTTTCGATCAGTAGGATTTATAATATAGGTGACAAGGATTGGTAAGTCATGGTGTACAGGTATAAGTTCTAAAAGGAATTAAGGAACTGATAGGCTGTAAGTAGAAGCAGAATTACTAGTTCAAAGTGTGAATGTTTATGGGCCCAGGGGAGTATGGTAAATTGAGTTGGTAATCCCGCGCACCATTGCACCCTACAACCAATATATGCCTGTGTGAAGAAGGCTACCCTGAAAATAGGGGGAATACACCTGGTTAGCACACTCAATGCCAAGAGAAACACGCACACCACAAGCCAGAAACATGCGCAAGACACAGTCACAAACAGCCAGATTAGTAGTTAATAACTCAACTAGATGGAAGAATGTTAGCAGTCGATGAATTTTTAGAAAGCTCCCGCTCTTAGGAGTCTAGTTCACCACAGAACAATTGTTGCCTGCGTTACCCAAAATCACCATAAAACCCTCATCACGGTTTCAGAGTGACCCTTTATCATATCAACATAACACCGCATCCCATTGTTCACCCCTAGCGCTTCCCATGATGGAAACAACAGATATTGAACAAGACTCAAATACACCTGGAAGATTGCAGCAGTAAATCACATATGGTCCCAGAATGTAATACCTAAAGAAACGAGTCAGATGGACACACTCATAAACACAAATAAATGCACATCAGAGGGCCTGCATCTGGCCCAAGGACATGATGCCAGAGCAGCCGGTCAGTTGCATTAGTCAGATGAAGTCCAAATAATGCCTAGTAGTATGCGTCACCCAAGATAATTCACAAGATATACCCAGCCACCTGGATTACCTCAGAATGTGATCTCCAGTTGGTATTTATGGCCCCTTCCATCAGAATGGGATCAATCATCTAAACACGCAATTTATTACCCACTGTACCGGTAGTTCCTGTGGCAAGTCATGCAAACAAACACCCTCTATGGTTGAGGTTTCCAAAGATGACCCTTTGAGCAGAGTGTTGGGGGATGGACAGTCCAGACAGCAACCTAAGTGCCAGGGCATATGAAGTAAGCTGCGTTGAGGATCTTAACCATCCCCTTTTTTCAGGTTTACCAATAAAATAAAGTGCATATATTTAGATCAACTTGTTATAAAATGTGCAAACACAACCTTACAAGGGAACGGGGCAAATTCTCTGGCTAAATGTCCCGTAAATTGAGTTGCTATGAGTTGTTATGAGGAGGTGCGCCTGATTAGACTGAGACATAAAGTGCCATTAAGACTTCTACAAGCAGTTGGTCGATTTGTCGCCTCCCGGTGGTGCAGGCCAAGCTTTTGAGCTTTGTATCTTTGCTTGTAGAGACCAATGCTTCTTTGAGCTTCATGGTGTTCAAGTCGATAAACAGTCTTGGGACGCATTAGGGTCTGGGAAGTTTTCACTGTTTCCTCTGCTTTGTTGCGTGGATCAGGAATCTGGTTGCATTACAAGACAAATGAATTGAGTGCCCATTGAAGAGAGAAATTACTGCAGGCTACAGGACCTGTTTTGAAGGGCCCTTAACGCCGGCCTTAACAATTTTCGCATGAAAAAAAGAAGGCCCGGACACACGCAAATTAGATGGCATGCTTTCTTGGGTATTTTCACATAGGCGCCAATGGCTGTTAGACCAGAAGTGCTTCCAAGTGGGGACCAAGTCCTTTGATGGAAATATGCCAAGGTGAAAGAGCAGCAAAACATCTTTCAGGGCCACTGAAAAATCAGAGGTCAGGGATCACTGTGGGCCTCAGGCAGCATATGATGGCAAAACTGTCCACCTGTGCCGTTTTTGTGCAAAGTCTGCATGGTCTAGAGTTCAGGATTGGAGCTTAGCGACTTTGTTGGATACTCGCTTGAAGACAGCATATTTCATCTTTGTGCCAAGTTTCAACTAGCTCTAGAGCTTGAATAGATTAACGTAAAATGGTTGGACATCAGGCTTTCCAGTGCTTCTCAGAATCCTGACTACTTGTCCATCCTTCAGCCAGAGAAAGAGATTACTGCTCAAGCTCTCTAGCAAAAGCACACTCCACATGCTGTACACATTAACAAATGTCCATCACCAGGGGCCAAAAAGCTGTGAACAAACACTGAGTGCACATTTTGCCTGTATTAGCCTACCTGTAACGTTCTTCAGCCATGTTTGCTTGCCCATTCTAACATTGCCCACAGGAAGTGCCTACCGCTAATGTTGTGGTACCTTGTGATTTGGCTATCAAGGTGAGATGTAGCTTTCTCCCTCCAAAACTGTATACATTTATGTTACCATTTAGGGCCCTTCTCCTTTTCTAATGATCTCAGCTAGTCGCCTGTTTGTATTCTTTGTGTGAAATCTTACCATGTAATCAATATTATATACTTATGAGTAGTTGAGTAGACATTTGGGTCTGCCTATGC
Source organism: Lissotriton vulgaris (assembly GCF_964263255.1). Classification (NCBI taxonomy): domain Eukaryota; kingdom Metazoa; phylum Chordata; class Amphibia; order Caudata; family Salamandridae; genus Lissotriton; species Lissotriton vulgaris. Next base: position 1,200,463,928 of record NC_141694.1, on the reverse strand, counting down.
TTGTCAAGCTTGCCACCATCGTTTTTTCATGCAGACCCTCTAGCTGATCGACTCTTTCACATAGAGACTATTCATTTTCTCCCGACACTAAGGGCCCGATGTAGGTAAAACGCATTTTCCGATTTTAAAATACCGAATCGCACCGAATCGGTATTTTGAAATCGGAAAATGAGATGTAGATAAAAAAATCGGAAAAATACCGATTCGGTAGTAATCGGTATTGTGATTCGATACGTACCGAATCGGCATTCACCGAATCGGAATTTACCGAATCGGCTACAACCGATTCGGCAAATACCGAATCGGTAATCGCAATACACCTCCATGGCCAAAAGGCCCATAGGAACGCATTGTAAATTCCGAATCGGTATTTACCGAATCGGTAAAATCCGATTCGGTAAAATCCGAATCGGTAAATACCGAATCGGTGAATGCCGATTCGGCAAGCAAGTCAAACTGAAACCAAAGACAACAGCCAATGAGGTGGAACCACCCTCCCCCACCCTAGCAGGGAGTGGCTACCCAGGCAGGTGCAACTCATTAGAACTTTCTGGAGAGGCAGCCTGAGCTGAGCATTCACAGTGAGCAGCAGTGGAAGCAGGATCCAGAGCACTGTGAAACATGGCTAGCAGCACTGAGAGCCAGAAGGCTGTGCACAAGAGGAAACCAAAATTCAGCACCATGGAGCTGCAAGTGTTGGTTGAGGAGGTGGTGAGGGTACACAGGCAGCTGTTTGGGAGGCTGTCCCTCACTGTACCTGAGACCACTAAGAGGAGGCTGTGGAGCGAAATAGGGGAGAAAGTAAACGCTGTTGGTGTCACCCCCAGGAGCCTTGACGACCTCAAGAAGAGGTTCTACGATATCCACAGCCTCACAAAGCGGAAACTGGCAGAGCTGCAGAGGCAAGCAGGACTTACTGGTGGAGGCAGGAACCCGGCGCCACCCCTCACTGACCTGGAGGAACTAGTGGTGACTACCATCGAGAGGGAGAGTGTGGTTGGAGTTGGGGACCTGGATAGCTCCGCCAGAGCTACAGCTAAAGGTAAGAAGCATGCGCATCATGACACACCCTACCAGACACCTCCCCTTTAGACCCAATGCACAGCCAAACCCCAGCCCAGTACTGCTACCAACAGACATGAGAAATGCATCATGGTAAATGTAGTCAGCAGAACTAGGAAAAAATGCCAGTGCAGAAGCATAATTAAAAGAACTGTGAAACTGAATCAAAGTATTTGAAATGATATGTGCAATGCTTTAATTGTAGTGACTGTAATACATCAGCACTCAATTCACAAATGCTTCTTTATACCTAGGGGCACCATCAGGCGGAGGAGCAGGAGCTACTCAAGCACCAGCACCAGCACCATCAGCCAGTGCGGTGGCAGGGCCAAGCACCAGTCAACCAGCACAGGAGGAGGAGGAGGATGAGAACACCAGTGCCCTGGGAAATGAGGAAGACCTTGGACATTCCCTCACATTTCTACACTCCCCCCGACTATCTGGCACGCCCCCATTGCAGTTCTCCCCAGAGAACTCACCACCACAGAGCCACCCTGTACCTGCCACATCTCCTGCCAGGAGTATTGTTGTAGCTCCATTGAACCCCATCGAGGGAGCAGCGGGTCAGGCCCCAGCTAGCAACCCAGTTACACCTGTGGCACCCCAGCCCACACAGCAGGGCAGCAGCAATCCCCGGAGGCGAAGAACATCCAGCAGTGCACTTCCAGCACGGGAGGGCAGCGTGTTTCAAGGGCTGGAGGGCAGTATGGTAAAGATCCAGCGGATGCAGGCTAAATCCATCTTGGCCTGCCAGCGCCAGTTGCGGGTGCATAACCTGCAGATGGGAGAGATGGCGCAGGGGTTTAAGACATTTGTAGAAAGCAATAAGGACATTGCTACAGGTCTTGGCCGTATGACCACTGCCATCACGCAGCTATGTACAAAACTGGATGAGCACGAGCTCTCTCACCGCAGGGATGCCCGCATGCATAATAGGTCAATCAACCGCCTTGCTGCTGCTACCGCCCAGCTATGCCAACGTGGGGCAAATATGGAGGCCAGCCTGACCCAGAACACGGCAGAGGTCACCAGGGGCATGGCCCGCATTACGACCGCCATGGAGGCACTTATAATTTCGAACACTGTTGTCAATCCAGCCCTGGACCTGGGCGAGGCTGGGGACAGCAGCAGCCACAGCAGCCCGGCCAGCGCAGTGTCAGAGCCGCGCCGGACAGCAGGCGCTCTGCTGAAGCTGCTGGACATGCAGAAGGGGAAGAGGCACATCCCAGTGGGGCTGCTAAGCGCAGCAAAAAATAAGACTGCCAGGGCGGGTGAGGCAACCCGGACAATTAACATTTAACCACTTTTTGTTTACATTTTCTTTTGTTGCACATCAGTGCAGTAACGTTGTTGCAACATTATTAAATATTTCATTTCCTAACATCCATTGACCTGTCTGTGCATCTGTACTCACTCAGAAATAGTTTTCTGTAATCTCCTCACGTCTGTATCTGCCATCACTTGGCGTAGACACCCCAGCAGGTTGTGTTTGTGGCACAGCAACGTCGTCGTCATGGTCCTCATAGTCTGACAACTCCACCTCAGTGCCCTTCTTCACCGCAAGGTTGTGCAACATTGCACAGACAGCTATGATCTTGCAGCAGGTGATGGGGGTATACTGCCTTGCACCTCCACTCTTGTGCAAGCATCTGAATCTGCTTTTCCAGATGCCAAAGGTCCGTTCAACTACATTCCTTGTGCTTTTGTGGGCCCGGTTATACCTCCTTTGGCTGGGTGTAGAGGGGTTGAGATAGGGGGTGAGTATGAATGAGCGGAGGGCATATGCACTGTCGCCTAGAAGGAAAAGGGGTAACATTACTCACATGCATACATGTATTTCACTTAGCTACTTTGTGTTATGGGGGTCTGATGATGTGTCTCACCTAGGAGGTATCCTTCACCTAATTCGCCAGCCGTCAGCCGTGCATAAATGCCGCTCTGTTGAAAAATGTAGGAGTCGTGGGTACTCCCTGGGAATTTTGCGACTAGGTCTGTGATGGTGCACTTCGCGTTGCAGATCACCTGAACATTGATTGTGTGCGTAGACTTCCTATTGCGGTATATGTATTCTGTGTCAGCAGGGGGGGCAAATCGGAATGTGCGTGCCATCTATACAGCCGATGATTTGGGGAAATTGTGCCATCTGGTAAAAGTCAGCTTTTGTTTGTACCAGTTCCGCGTGGGTTGCAGGGAAAGAGATGTATTGGTCCTTCCTCTGTATCATGGCGTCAAGGATTTTGTGGAAAAACCTTGACAGGCTGGTCTGGGTCACCCCTCCTACCGCAGCTACTCCACTTTGATAGCTGCCAGACGCAAGCAGGTGTAGGCTGCATAGCACCTGCACGTGCGCTGGGATGACGTGTGCCCTTGGGGTGGGGTGGTCCAACAGTGGTTTGAGGTCCCTGATGAGCTCCAGAATGGTGTCTGAGTCCAGCCTGTACCTCTGTAGGATCTCTGCCTCTGTGAGCATGAACAGGGTGATCCTCTGTCTGTAAACCTGTTCCTCTCTTTGCCATTCCCTCTCTCCTTCCTGCTGTAGCCGTAGCCGCCTTGCAATGACATAAAAAGCAGCCATCCTGCAAGTTGCAATGCATTTTGGGTCTATTTTTATAGGTTGAAGTTGGTTACCACCTGATTGTAATCCATGGTAAATACCGATTTTCAAATACCGATTTTGAGCCAAAATCGGTATTTCTATGCTTCCCTACATCTCTCTCTCTGTCCGATTCGGAGATTTACAGATTCGGTAACTCTACCGAATCGGTAGGTTATCCGAATCGGAATTTTTCCGATTCGCTGTCTCTACCGATTCGATACATGGACCGAATCGGTATTTATTCCGATTCGGTGTCACTACCGATTCGGTACATGTACCGAATCGGTATTTTTATCGATTCGGTATGTTACCGATTCGTTCTCTTACCGATTCGGGGTATTTCCGATTCAGATTATTTCCGATTCGGTCGCCATTCCGAATCGGTATATATACCGATTTGGACGATTTTCATTGCCCTACATCTCGATGGCTGGATACCGATCGGTAAGGGCCGAAAATCGGTATTTTCGGCCATTACCGATCGGTAACGGCCTACCTACATCGGGCCCTATATCATTTCAGACTCGGGGCATGGTATGAAAAAATGATTTGAGGTACTTACACATCTGTGCATAGGTTTGCATTTTTAACACCATTTTCTGGGTATTAATTCAAGGTTAAAGCCTCACTATGTGCTGATGGGTGCCTTTGTGTGCTGAACAATTGAAAGCTGTGAATGTAATGTGTCTGGCGCAAGCAGCATAGTAAACTGTTTTGCTAAAAACTCCAACTTGCACAATATGGCCATCAAAAAAAGCATTTTGCTGGATTTGTATGTGGCCAAAGGAATGCCCCCACTGTGCCTTACAAAAAATTGTATTAGACGACAGCACTGTGTCTTCCGGCTGAATTGAAGTTCGTGCAGCTTGTTATTATTTTTTTTTTTTTTAAACAAACGTCTTTATATTGGTGTTTTTGACCAGTGTGTCAACAAGACAAGTAAAGGAAATTGTTAACTTTGTGGCACATCCTACTGAACAAGAAGACAGCTAGAAACAATTACAGTTTCTCATGTGACACCCAAAGGTCGCCCTCGCCATCAAATGAACTCGTGTTAATATCAGGTGCATCAATATTAGTATGACAGTGGAGCAAAAGCAGAAGCCATATAAACATCCAATTTCCACCCTATGACTGAGGTTTCTTCCTGTAATCCCATCAGTTCCGAACGGTCCGGCTACCAAATATTTCTGAGGGGCTAAGCTTTAGTGAAACAGCTGCATGGCTCTCCATCTCAGAGGGCATAATATATCTTAAATCCCTTGGGCCTCATTTATGAGGCCGTGCGTCATTTTTACGCAGCCGGTGGGTCACTTTTTGCGACGTACCAGCAGCGTAAAAAATGTGCCTTCTTGCACCATATTTACAAAGTGACGCATCTAGGTAGATAGTGGGCGTTAAAAAAATTACGCTAAGCGCCCTTTGTGTTAATTTTTCCTGTTTCTTGTTAATATGCCCCTAGTGTATTCTGTCTAATTTTTGACACTCCGTAGCACAATTGTTTCTTAGAACATCTCCACCAAACATGTAAAGCCTCACCTCGCTCCCCAAATTCTTTTCAGTCATTTTCGTTAACATTTTACTTATTTTGACCAAGAGTGTATTCCTTTTCCAAACGCAATCAGCCTTATAAAACGCATGGGATTCTGTTAGCAACATTTTCTAAAACATTGTAAAAGAAAGACTGTGATGGTCTGAGAACCTTTCAGGCATTAAAATACAAGTTGGAAAACAGCTACAAATAACATTATGGGATAAATGTGTGGTGTGGTGGACCTTCTGGGTGGTTATTGCAAGAACAAAGAGTAAATCCTCACCTCCCTATCTATAAATAATACAGAGGAGTAAAACTGTTTTTTTAAAAAAGGGAAGAAACACTTTTCGGTCAGCCAGTTACAGATACACAGCAGAGAAACAATGTCCTAATGTGCATTAAACTCGTTTGTAGGAGTTTTTCAACAGTTGCTTTAGTGAGAAGAAGCCTGTTTCTTATTCTCATTGCTGAATGGGTGGTAATGAGAGAATGCAGTCAAACCTATAATGGACCAAATACGTTGTATAAACCTGTAGGACCTCGCACCTTCAAACTGTGAAAAAGACGGGTTAGGACACATACCTGCGAGAATTGTCTTCATTATGATCAGTGATGAGGACTTTATGCGTGAAAAGAATTCTGAGTTGTGGCTTTTTTTTTTCTTTTTATATAGTGCGACCTTGACTAGAATCAGGTATCAAAGCGCTTTACATAGCACCAGTTATGTTACATGTGGACACACATTCATTTTGGTTAGGCGCAGGGAGATTACGTGATTTGTCCACCATCACAGGATGTTCAGCGTCATTGCCCGATGTACCGATACTCGAAGCCAATTCCCCAGGTTTGAGGTCCACCGCCCTAGTCGTTAGGCCAACTCCTCCCCTTCCTTGAATTATTGTGCCACTCTATCAGGAAAATATGGCTATACCAGCGGGATAGGGAATGCAGAAGATTGTAGCGCAGAACATCCCTCTCCAGAGAGTAGACCAGATGCTATGTTAGAAGAACCAATTCCACCGTTTCCTAACAATTTGGGCAATGTCACATCAGTTCTCCTAAGGAAAGTTCAGAGCGTCCTTGTAACCTTTGTTGCTTGTTGTCGCTGGAACCTCAGGGCCAGCCAGGACTGCCTTTTCACTCAGTGCTAAGAACGTCATTTTAGGACATGACCCTCGGGGATAGTAATGGGGAGGAGAAAACATGTATTCTTGAAGAGTGTGGTAGGACGTTAAGGTAAAGATTACAAAACAATGGCGCACAAGAATACAATGTGCAGGCAACAAGAAAAAAGTAAGGCTTTATTTCAACAGATTCAATGGGATTGGTAACTTTCTTACCTTAATTACACTGTAAGTTGTGTTCAGTACAGTAACGTATACAATCTGGCTCACCAAGTGAAAACGTTTTAAAAGGTGCTGTTTCTCCTTTCGATTATTTTAGAGTGCTTTTGACACAAGGGACAGTAGCGCAACCGCAGATAAGGGAGTCAGAGTACACATAAAAGGGCGTTGAACTGTGTTGGAAGTTCTGCGGTCACACGCTTGAATTTTGATGGGTTTACCAAAGGAAGGTTTCAAAAACATATACTTTTAAAGTTTCTGGTATCTCATGTAGCTGGGTTCAATTCTCTGTTTTTGGCTGCACGCATTCAACAGCATGTGGGCTTGAATATCTTCCTCCATATTACATCATATTGAATGTATTTTGGTTGATCGGATGGGTGGTGTTTGTGTGAAAATGCTGTGGTGGGGTGCAGTAGGGTGCCAATGTTTGTCGGTATGCAGGGTCTCTACCTCAGTAAGCTTTAAAGAAAGTGCAGAGGACATACCTACAGCAAATCTGTACCGGTACAGCATCAATAATAGAAACTAAACATATTATTTTATATCAAAGTATCAAAAATACACATATGATGTTATCACAGGGAACGGAACAGGGCTGAAATGGCCATTCTGGAATGTTCCCAGTGGGCTGCTTTTGAGAGCAAGATGGGTTGCCACGTCTCAAACATGCCCCGAGAGTCTGGTTTTATTTCCAGCCTACTATAGTGTGGGGGTGATCCATACATTTTGGCCGGAACCGACATTTCTTTCTGGTACAGCACTGGCACTATAATTGATCAGCATGACCACTTGACCCTTAGTTTGCTGATAGTGTGTTCAGGCTGGTGTATTGTTTCATTTTGTCACAAGTTAACTCATCTGTGTTAAGGCAGTGGTACTCAGCTCTAATAGCCTGCATCATGCCCCACTATCTCACTACTGGGACATACCTGACATATATTCAGGGTTTTCCTGAAATGCATACTAATCAGGTCACCATTATCCAACCACAGGCCCTACAGCTTTTGAGGTGTACGGGAATAAGTATATGACTTGACATAATTTAGTTTGGGAAAAATAGTAATAATTTAGCCAATACAAACAATAACCATGAGGCTTATACATCACCAAAACGGATGTATGTTGTTACTGCGCATGCTTTTACAACGCATGCCTTTACCACGCAGGTTTTACAACGCAAGTCGTTACAACGACTTGCGTTGGGGGGCGCTGGATAGTGAATAGTTTAATTTACTATTCCAACTCCAGTCCCCGTGGATAGTAGGGAAGGTTTTGGATAGTAAATTAAACTATTCCCTATCCTACAGCGCCCCCCAGCGCAAGTCGTTGTAACAGCTTGCGTTGTAAAAGTTGCGTGGTAAAGGTACTGCGTGGTAAAAGTTGCATTGTAAACGCTGTTCGCCACCAAAACGGTCCAAATGGGGCAGCGACCCAGCAGGGGTGGAGGGTGAAGCAGATGGGGCAGGTCAGCAGCAAAATCCAAACATGATGCAATTACCGCTCACTCTAGAACTGCAAAAGGGAATATAGTTTAATGCAGACAGCAACTCATGAAACATTTCGCCCTCAAAGGGCCTCGATAATGGACCCTTTGTCAACTCACTCTCCACACTACATTAACTATCACTCACCACTCTACCATGCATAGTGTTCGCACAAATAATGTTTTTTAAGATTTCATAAGTGTTATGAATGCTATGATTTCACACTGTATAATGATAATATAGGAAAGGGTACAAGTAGTGCATGGTAAAGGCACAAGTTATAGTTAAAATAGTGCGATGAGCGAGTTGACAACACTGTGTACAGAAGTGCACAACTTGTAGTAATTTTTATATGGTACCTACATAATACATCTAAATTATAAGGATATTTTCTAATGTTTGTGTAGTTTGAGTTGGCTTTATAACTTTAGAATTACCAATGTTTGTGTTGTTTAAGTTGGGTTTATATAGAATGAATAAATACATTTTCTAACTACAACTTATCCTAGTCATAGTTTTCTTCATTACATTTCCATTGTTTTTATTTTTAATAAGAATGTATTTCAAACCGTGGAGTGGAGTGTCATCAAGGGCAGTGTTGTTATGTGGAGTGTTGTAAAATACAGTGGAGGAGAGAGTTATAGAGTTTAGTGTCGTACAGTGGATTTTCATAGAGTGGAGTAGCGTGGACTGGCGTAGCATACAGTGGAGCAAAACATTATACAGTGGAGTGACATGGTGTGTTGTACAGTGGAGTAGAGTATTGTAGCATGGAGTGGTGTCTTGTACAGTAGAGTGGCTTTTCCTACAGTAGAGGTGAGTGTCGAACAGTGGAGCGTTGTCAACTGGAGTGTCATGGAGTGGAGTGTAATCGAGTCTCATGGAGTGGCATAGAGTGAAGTACAGTGTTGTAGAGTGGAGTGGCATAGAGTAGAGAAGAGTTGAATACAGTGATGTAGAGTGGAGAGTTGTCGAGTGGAGTGTCATACAGTAGAGTGGTGTAGAGTCTCATACTGAGTAGTGTTGTAGAGTGTAGTGTTGAAGAGTGGCATGTCATACAGTCAAGTGTGGTAGAGTGTCATACCATGAGAAGAGTGGAATAGAGTGGCATGGAGTGGATTGGCATGGAGTGGGGTACAGGCTTTTAGAGTGGAGTGGCATAGAGCAAAGTTGAGTATCATATAGTGCCATACAGCGGCATAGAGAGGAAGGACATACAGTGGTTAAAGCCTTCTAGAGTGGAGTCATAGACGTTATATGGAGTGGTGTACAGTGAAGTGGGGTGCTCTTGAGACAGTGGAGTGTCATAGAGTGGAGATGACTGTTTTAGAGTGGAGTTTCAAAAAGCCAAGCGTCATATAGTGTAGAGTCGTACAGGGGTATGCTGTTCAGTGGAGTATCGCTGAGTGGAATGTCAATGAGTGGAGTGTTGTTGAGTAAAGTTTTGTAGACTGGCATAGAGTGGAGTAGAGTGTTATACAGTGGGACAGCATAGAGTGGAGTAGAATGGAGTAGTTTGTCAGAGTGGCGTGTCGTCCAGTGGAGTGTAAAAGAGTACAGTGGAGGAGAGTGTCATAGAGTGGAGTGCCCGGTCACATAGTGGAGTGACGTAGAGATGAGTAGACTGGCATGTCGTAGAGTGTCATACAGTGTTGTAGAATGGCATGGACTGGATGAGCATTCAGTGGAGTAGAGTGGTGTAGAGTATTATGGAGCATCGTAGAGTAGAGTTGCATACAGTAGAGTGGAGTGTTGTACACTGGAGTGTGGTTAAGTGGTGTGTTGTATAGTTGTGTAATGTTGGGTAAATGGTCGGCGAGTTTAGTAGAGTGGATTGACATAGCATAGAATGGCGTAAAGTGTCATAGAATGGAGTCGCCTTTCATAGAGTAGAGTGGCGTGGAGTGCAGTAGGTTAAAGTGGTGTAGAATAGAGTTGAGTAAAGTATCACAAATTGGAGTGGTGTGTTGTACAGTAGAGTGGAGTGGTGTGTCATACAGTGTTGCAAAGTGTTGTGGAATAGAGTAGAGTGGTATGGCAAACAGTGTAGTAGAGTGTTGTAGAGTGGAGTTGCGTGCTGTAGAACAGACTGCTCTAGAATGGTAGAGTGGAGCCACATTGAGTGTCACAGAGCTGAATGGCATAGCATGGTTTAGAGTAAAGTGTCGTACTGTGGAATAGTAGAGTACAGTGGACTAAAGTGGAGGACAGTGGGATGGAGTGGCATACAGAGAGTTGCATAAGGTGTCATAGAGTAGAGTATCATTGAGTTGCATAGTGTGGAGTACATTGTTGTACAGTGGCATATAGTAGAGTAGAGTGTTGTACAGTGGAGTGTGGAGGCATAGAGAAGAGTAGAGTGTTCTAGAGGTGCATACAGGTTCATAAAGTTTTTTTGTTGTTGAGTTTTATATAGCGCAAACTAAACCTGAAACATCAGTTATTAGAGCGCTTTAATGAGCATCAGCTTCGTTACATGAGGACACATTCATTTTTGTTAGGCATGGGTAGATTAAGTGATTTGCCCAAAATCACAGGATGGTGAGCATAGTTGCTGAGACTTGAACCGTGTTCCCCAGCTTGAAGGTCAACTGCTCAAGCCTTACGGGTACATTCTCTCCAGTCTACATCCTCTCTACATCTTAGTACAGTGTTCTAGATTGGAATTGCACAGAGTGGGGTACAGTGTCATAGAGTTGAGTGGTGTAGAGTGGAGTATGGCACAGTGGCGTAGAGTTGGGTAAAGGGTTGTAGAGTGGAGTAGAGTGGAGTTCAGTAATGTGGAGTGGAGTGGCATAGTGTAGATCAAAGACTCATGGACTAGAGTGGCATGTTGTACAGTACAGTGGGATGGAGTGCCATACAAGTCGAGCAGGACTTGTGGCAGTAGCAAATTGGTTAAGAACCAATTGCTTACAACTGAACGCCAAAAAAAACGAAGTCATGGTTTTGGGGAAACATGCGGAGCTTTGGGGAGATCAGTGGTGGCCTCCAGAATTGGGTATCACTCCCGTCCCAGCTTCCGAAGTAAAGAACTTGGGGGTCTGGCTGGATCCGGCGCTTACCTTTACAGGCCATACGAAGAAGGTTGCAGCCACCTGCTACGGCATCCTGCGAGGCTTAAGACCGATCCTCAAGTTTTTTGACCCCTCCACCCGGCAGCTCATGGTCCAAGCCTCGGTTCTATCTCGGCTGGACAACGGTAGCGCGCTGATGCTGGGGGTAAACCAGGCTGAGGCATCTAGGCTACAAAGGGTACAGAATGCTGCGGCGCGGGCCATTGTGGGTCTTCCCAGACATTGCTCTGTTTCCAGCACTATTTCTGCCCTTCACTGGCTGCCGGTCAGACAAAGAATTAAGTTTAAGGCGCTTTGTTTGGCCTTTAAAATCATGAAGCTTTCCTCGCCGCCTGCACTTGCTAACTTGCTCATCCCCTACGTTCCTTCGAGGTCCTTGAGATCGGAGGCTCTTCATCTCGCGGTCTGCCCCCGTTTTAAACTCAGCAGGATGGGTGGCCGCTCCTACCGAGTGCTTGCCACTGGGTTGTGGAATTCACTCCCGGTGCACATTCGAGCTCTGGATAATCTGTCCACCTTTAGGCGTGCTATCAAAACTTTCCTGTTTTCTGTACTTGATTAGCCGTCTCTTTCCCTCTTCCTGCGTGTTATGTTTTAGTACCTGTTCAAGCGCCAGGACGCCCCTTTGCTGGGGCAGCTGTGCGCTGTATAAATAATGTTAACATAACATAACATAACATACAGTGGAGTGGAGTAGCATAGATTCCACTAAAGTGTCACAAAGTTTAGTGGCAAAGAGTCAGGCCCTGGGGGATGGTGTCCCTGGGGTCAAAAATGGTTTAGGGAAGGGAGGCCACGCAGTCCTCTTCCCAAAAAATAGTACAAAAAAAAGCTGGCAAATCACTGAGGCCATGCCCCAATTCTCCACTACTCTGCGAATGCACCTCATGGCCTATTCCTGGTTGGAGGATGAAGTCCCCTTTGCTGTTGAGTGTCCTTAAGCCCCTCACAATTGCAGAGGGATGGTCGGAAGCCATGCCACTTTTCTCCAGTACTCTCTGCAAACGTGCCTCTTGGCACACTGCTGGTGAGGGGATGAGGTCCTATTGCCATCTGATGGCATCAGGACTAAAGTGAACTTCATTCCCCAAGCAGCTGTGCACCAGGAGGTGCATTTGCAGAGTGGTGGAGAACGGGGCATGGCCTCTGACAACCTCTCAGCAATCCAGGTGTATAGGTCTTACTGGAGGTAACAGGAGGGCTAGTTGGCCCCCAAGGACCCTCAAGAGCCAAGGTCACTTCATCCCACTACTAGTAGTGCACCATGAGGCATGTTTGCAGAGTGGTGGAGAAAGGGGGCAAGGTCTCCTACAACGTCTCAGCAATCCCGCTGTGTGGGACTTACTGGCAGAACGGGAGGGTAATTGGGCTCCAAGGGCATCCTTGGAGGCCAACTACCCCTCTGTGGAGGCAACACCCCTTTCTCCACCACTCTGTAAACGTGGCTCCACACATGGGGCACCAATGTTTGGGAAATAAAGTCCACTTTCCTCATGAGGGACCTTAGGGGCCAAGAAGACCTCCTGCTACCTCCTATAAGTCCTACACCTCAGGATTCCTGAGAGTTGGTTGGAGACCCAGCCCCTTTCTCCACCACTCTGCAAACGCGATCACAAGTTAAAAAAACATAGAAATTCACAGAAAAAAACAAAGGTTACAGGGATGTTATAGTTAGCAAATTGATTTGAAAAAACCTTAGAAATTCACTGTAAAAAACAAAGGTTACAGAATGTTATAGTTAGCAAATACAATTTGAAAAAACCTTAGAAATTCACAAAAAAATCCAAAGGTTACAGGGACAATATAGTTAGTAAATACTATTTGAATAAAACCTTAGAAATTCAGTGGAATAAAACAAAGGTTATGGGACGTTATAGTTAGTCTGACATTTCACTGAAGTCCCCTTGAGTGCTGAGGGATATTTTACTTGTCCAAAAACAGGGAAATTCAGCCATTACAGTTACCTAAGTTAACTATAACTCGCGGCCCCGCAATGCACTGCATATGACGTCATATATTACATCACTCATGACATGCTCAGTGATATCACTGATTACATCTCAAATTACACCACTGATGACATCCGTGATGACAAAATCCACAGCATCTCTGATGCAGTCACTCACACCCCTATGGAATATTTTATACACCCACAGCCACACCATACAACCATTCATAAAGCTTTACCAATATTATACACCCACTCACTGATTCATAGATCTACACACACACATCCACTCACTCACTCACACTGCCACTCATACACTCTCTCACTCACTAATGCAGCCATTGACATATCCCTCAGATACACCCATACAGGCACTCACACACTGAGTGAGTCAGCCATAGAAGTACTGATACTCCTAGACACTCACCCATACAGTCAATCACACAGCCACTTACTAACCCAAACAGTTACACACACACCCACTTACTTACTCATTCAAATAGTAACAAGTACTCACCCATCTATACAGTTAGTGCCAGAAGCACATACTCATCCATATTGCCACTCTCATATTCACTCACTCATGCATACATTCACTCATATACCCTGTCACTCACCTATACTACCTTTCACATACCTAGTTCTTCACCCATACTGACTCATGCACTTTACCACTGACACAGCCATAGACACTCACTCACCCATACAGCTTCTCAGACATGCACACAGTGCCCCATATGGCCACTGACTCACCCACTCACTCATCCATGTAGGTAGTCACACATCTCCTCACCCACACATACAGACAACCTTAGAGGTAGTCAGACTACCAAGCAATCTCCCATATAGCCATTCATGCACTACCTCCCACTTACATTTACAAGAGTGGATGATAATATTAAATTCTAAGAATCGGTCCTGAAGAAGGTGTTATTTAAAGAAAACCGAAACGCCGCGTCGACCCAAACCTTCAATTCTTGTTGTTATGTACCCAATTTGTTTTTATTTCTATTTTTATTTATATGTATAACATTGTGTGCATTAGTATTCATGTTTTTATCATTGTTTTTAATACCACAACATGTTTTAATTTGTATTGAAGAAATATATTTGTACGTTTTCTACCAGAATGCAATCTGTTTTCATATTAATTTTGATTAGAATCACCTTGTAGTACAAGTTTTCTATGTCTTTTCAATTGAGTTTTTGAATATGCTTACAAATGGTTGAAGATAGCCTATTTATATACAAGCACATTAAAACAGCAATTGTATATCATTGTTAAATCCATACCAAGTCCGCCCAAAACCCTTCCACACGCAAATTTGTCCCATTGGACTAATAGGACCTATAGATCCACGAATGTGGGACATTCTATATTTCTATGGTAGTTTCTGGCAACCACTGAATATGACAATCCTGATTCCTCAGGGATCGTGGGAAACAGTACAGTATTTTTTGCTCAGTCACTCGTGCTTACTTATTCTCAGAAAATACACAGGATGGTGATTTGTATGTTCTCAATACGTATATATTGGTCCAGCGATTGTGTAAAACATATGTGCTGCGACAATCAGGAGACAGAAGCATACAGAAGAAATCGCAAGTGCTAATATAGTAAACAGTGATACATTCCTACCATAGTGCTAAGAAGATGAACCTATACAGTTCAGATAAAACAGTAGCATTTGCATACTCCTATAATGCGTGACCTAAGTAATTTTCCTAAATATACCTAGCCTAGATATGTAGGTGTAACATGTATATGTGCATATGCGTATGAAGCCAATAATCCCCTTGGGAAGCTCCAACCCCCACACCTGATATTAGAGAGTGAAGGACCTGTCTCTGCTTCAAGGATGAAACCCCAAAAGAGATGTAAGACCGCTGCGTGTCGAAGATTCAGCATGCATGACCCCATGTCAGCATGGAAGGAATGCTCCTTTAATTTGCAGGGCGGAATAAGGGTCTTATATACTAGAGTGTCACTCCAGGCTTTCTTCTACAAATGATATGTTTTGAAAACAATCATAAATGTTTTGAAAACCATCATACATGTTTTCCCAAACAAATGTGATCATGCACAGCAGGCTGTTGGCCAAGGATGAAAAAATGTGGTGCCCCTTATACAGAATAATTATGCATTGCCGGAAGACATGTTTATGTATGTCAGATACAGGGATTATGATAGAATACTAAGAGCCTGGTGTCGAAGAGACAGGAGCAAGCTAATAGGTAACAGGTCACCTATTTAGAATTGTTATTGTTGTGTTGGTGAGCGAGTTGGTGGTATGTTTAAGTGAAAATCTAGACAAGATATGTTTGAAACTGTGCGAATGTGGGTGAAAGAAGTACGTGAGCGTGAGAAACGTGAGCAAGCGCTGATTGAGAAAGAGCAACGGAAGAATGTGTATGAAAAAGCGCAAGAATTGAGGAAAAAGGAGGCGAAAGAGTTGGAAGAGAGACAGGAAAAGGAGCGTAGATTACAGATATTTGGCCAATATGTTGTTCAACAACCTCTTTATCCTGTCCTTAATAAACCGCAAGATGATTTTTCTTTGTTAGATCGTCCTCCGCCTCCGTATATCGTTCCGTCCGCCCCATCCGGCGACGATGAGGATTCCGGTGCTGATCAAACGAAACCAAGTACCCGCTCCATGAATCCGGTCAAACGTGCGGCTGAACTTAGGGACCTGACTCGGAAGTCATACTGTTACTGTTTCAGATATTTTAGAGACTCTTAAGGGATGGCATGATAGAGAACAGATGTATTTTACTGAACATTTTGCAGATGAAGTTGTTGAGATGTTTCGAAAAGTATCTGATGTTCTTGAACCTGATGATGTGGCAACTGATTGTAAGCAATTACGTAAAGGTTCTTTCCCTCTTTCCCAGGTGACTGATATCATCAAGCGACTGGTTAAACTTCGAAACGATGCGCTTCGGCTACAGGAGGAGAAACGAAAGGATAAAACAGATGACCGAACGGGATTGGTCGACGGGAAACAATCATCTATTTTCGAAACAGATAAGACCGCGATAGTGCATGCAAAGCCTATGCGTGAGGCCGCACCTTTATATGTTCCTCCTAAAGGAGCGGGTACCAGTGATGATAAATATTCCGTAGACGCAAAAGGGTATTTTATTTATAATTGGGTGTATACTCCCTGGAATAGAGCAGATGTTATGGCACTTAAATCTGCATTGCCTGACCCGCGTAAAAATCCTGCTGCCTTTTATGAAGAAGTTGAGGGAGCCTTAAATTCTTGTACCATGACGCTGGCTGATATCGATTTATTTTTCAGGCTCAGGCCGCCCGATATGTGGTGCTCCGTGAGGAAAGTCGATGACCACGCAGCATATGGGGCGTTATGGAAAGAGATAGAGAGAGAAGATGTGGACAGGGAACCAGCGCAAAAGCCATGTCAATTGATTTTAGATCTCCCCGGTGCAATATTAGCTAAATTAAAAACAATTATTCCCCCTAAAAAGATTGATTGGACTTTTTTAGCATCCTGTAAACAAAAGACAGGTGAATCGGTTTCAGATTTCTTTACACGTTTTGAGGAGGCTTTTCATGATTTTAGTGGCCAGTCGCTAACGGACGATACAGGCCGTCACTTATTTGTAGACAAATATGTTACAAATTTATTACCAGGAGTGGATAACCGCTTGAAAGACAGCGAAAGCTCTTGGACAACCTCTTCTCCGGCATCTGTCCTGACAATGGCTCAATATTACGAGCGTCAGGAACTTGAAGCGAAGGGCAATGAGGATAAGAAATCTAAATTAAATACAAAAGTAATGTTATCTCGGGTCTATGGTCCACCTCTTCGAGGTAATGATAGAGGCGGACGAGGATTTTCTAATTCCTCCTCTACTTGTTACTCTTTGGCTATTGATCAATGCGCTTATTGTAAGAAATTTGGTCACTGGGCAGATGAGTGCCCATTGTTGCGCTCACAGCGCTATGTCCGTGGCCGAGGATCCATGAGGAACTGCTCAGGGAACTCAGGATCTAGAGGCGCTATGAATGATCGCGCTAGGTTTGATTCTAATGTGCGGGTACAAAATGGGTTCAATTCTTTTGACAGGCGTAACCAATACCAAATGTCTGATTATGTGCAGCCTGAGTTGCATGATTCTGCTTTTGCATAGGATTGCGTAGGATGGGGTAAGGAATCAGTTGAAGTTCCAGTAGATCAGAGGGGTCCTTATGTTACAGCACATGTTTTGGGTTCTACTGATAAGTTTCTGGTTGATACAGGAGCTACTCGTAGCGCTTTGTCTAAACAATTGGTTCCGAGGGCTCCCCTGTCTGGCTTAACGATTTCATCGATAGGGTTCGATGGAACACCTTCCCTTAGCCCATTGTCACAACCACTTGCGTTTCCTGTTGATAAGTTTGCTGCTCCATGCCCGTTTTTGCTTTCACCGAACACGCCAGATATTATATTGTGGGTCTTGATATGCTCAAGTATTTCAGAGCCACAATACGATGTTCCCTGAAGGAGTGCGTGTGATTTTGAATGACAATTACCCAATAACATACAGAGTTTGCATTGTTCAAGAAGATATTGCATTAGCTTCCCTACCTATCACACTGTGGGCCACTTCAGATACAGATGTGGGTCAGATGGTTACTCCACCAGTACAAATTAGTGTCAAGGAGGGAGCTGTGTTGCCACGCCTGCCTCAATATCGAATTTCACAGCAGGGTGAAGAAGCACTCACACGAAATGTACAAGATCTTATTGAAGTTGGAGTTGTTGAGGAAGTTCCATTTAACATTTGTAACAGTCCGATCCTCCCAATTTTGAAGAAAGATACTGATACTAGGATCTACAGATTCATTATTGATTTGCGGGAGGTCAACAAGATAGTGGTGCCACAATATCTAGTGGTTTCTGATATCACAACGCTCCTTACCCTAGTTCCACCTACTGAAACAACGCTCTCTGTTATAGACTTGAAGAATGCTTTCTTTTCGATCCCTATTCATCCTGATAGCCGATATTTGTTCAGTTTCACTTTGAATAATCGATCGTACAGATTTTGCAGAGTTCCCCAAGGCTATACTGAGAGTCCTAGTATTTACAGCCAAGCATTTAAAAGACAAATTGATTCCTGTGTTCTACCCGAAGGTGTGGCGCTCATTCAGTACGTTGATGATATTCTGTTAGCAGCTGATACCCCCAAACAATGCGAGAAATGTACGCTGTCTTTGCTTTCTTTCCTTGCTTTGCACCATCACAAAGTCTCCAGAAAGAAACTGCAATATTGTAGACCAAAGGCAACCTACTTAGGTCACCTTTTATCTAAGGAGGGCGTGCACTTACATCAGATCGTATTCAAGCAATTTTAGATACACCAGTACCTTCCACACAGAAAGGGGTTCGAGCATTTTTGGGTCTTACTTCTTTTTGTAGACAATGGATATTAGGATTTTCACACATCGCTAAACTCTTGTTAGCACTATTGACAAAAGATACTCCAGTACCCCTCCCCTGGACAGATGAATGTGAGAATTACTTCCGACAGTTATGACAAGCCCTTTGTTCAGCACCAGTGTTAGGTACTCCAGATTACACGAAGCTTTTTACATTGTATGTACACGAGAGGGATGGATGTGCATTGTCAGTTTTAGTACAGACACACGGCAATAAGCAAGGCCCCTGTGCATATTTTTCAGCAGTACTTGATCCTGTTGCTCGAGCGTTGCCTGGATGTTTTCGCTCGGTGGCAGCAACAGCTGTGTCAATACGCCAGAGTGAAGGGATAGTCTTATCACATAAACTTTTGGTGTTGGTACCTCATGCTGTTGATGCTCTTTTGAATCAAACAAAGACGCAGCATTTAACTAGTGCTCATCTGACAGGATATGAGCTGACGCTGCTGGCTCCTCATATTACATTGAAGAGATGTGCAACCTTAAACCCAGCCACGTTGTTGCCATTTCCAGCGACTCACCCTGAGGCGCAGGAAACACACAATTGTATTTTTCTGACTGAGAGACAGACAAAGGGTCGTATTGATTTGCAAGATACGCCCCTTCCAGATGTGGACGGAGAATTGTGGGTTGATGGATCTTGTCTGAAGTTACCGGATGATACAACTTCAGCCGCATATGCAATTACTACGCTTCACATGATAGTAGAGACAGCTCGCATACCACAGAAGTCCGCTCAAGCAGCAGAACTGATAGCTTTGACACGAGCGTGTGAGTTTTGTACAGGATTGTGTGTGAACATTTATACAGATAGCCGCTACGCTTTTGGAGTCTCCCATGATTTTGGCCTGCTCTGGCAGGAAAGAGGCTTTTTGACATCACATGGGATACAGATAATGCACGGAGAACTAGTGCATAATCTTTTGACTGCATTAACATATCCAAAGAAAAGAGCTATAGTAAAATGTAGTGCACACAAGAGAGTGACTGATAAGGTGGGACAAGGAAATACCTTTGTAGACCGAGTGGCACATGAGACTGCGATGCAGCCTGACACTACTTCCATATATGTAGTGAAATCGCAAGCTGAGCGGTGGCACGATGCCAGGAAAGAAGTATTAGAGATACAAAGGACCGCTTCTGACAAAGAACGGGAGCAATGGTCCATAGATGGAGAGTTGGACGATGAAGGTTGTTGGCGAAACAAACAGATGGATAAATGGAAATTGCCTATAGCTTTTGTACAACCTATGGTTCAGATGGTGCATGGGCTAGCACATGTTGGAGTTTCAGCAATAGTGAAATTGCTTACACAAGTTTGGGAGCATCCAGAAATTGCTAGCACAGCTAAGAGAGTAGTACAGTCCTGTATGATTTGCTTACGATTTAATCCTGGAAAAGGGACACGAACTCCAGCAGGAGGATTTGCTACACCAACTGCACCTTTTGAGGTTTTACAGATGGATTATATCCAGCTTGAACGCTGTAATAATTTGAAGTACGTCTTGGTGGTGGTATGTGCCTTCAGTAAATGGATTGAGGCGTACCCTACCAAGGACAATACTGCAATTACTACGGCAAAGGTGCTTTTGAAGGAATTTTTTCCTTGCTATAGTGTTTGCAGATTTTTGTGGAGCGATAACGGACCTCATTTTGTAGGTGACGTTATAAAGTATGTCTTGAAAGGATTAGGGATCAAGCAGACATTTCATGCAGTGTTCCACCCACAATCAGCAGGTTTGGTGGAAAGATACAATGCAACTCTGAAACTGAAACTAGCTAAAATGCAGGCTTCTACTTCTTTGACTTGGCCAGATGCGTTCCCACTGGCATTGTTGTCAATCAGATCAGTGCCTCATTCTCGATCGGGTCTCACACCTTATGAGGTTCTTTTTGGCCGACCCATGAATATCTGGGGAATTCCTCAACCAAGTTCTGTGTATGATGTACCTTGTGTCTTAATCAATGACTATTTGGCACAATTAACTGATAACTTGGTTTCTATTCATCAACAGGTTCGAGAAGCACTTCCCGACAGATCCGCAGGAGAGGGCCACAACCTCCGACCTGGCGACTTCGTCCTTCTGAAATCTTTCGAGAGGTTGAGCAGTTTGGTCCGAGGTGGCGTGGGCCGAAGCAGGTGCTACTTGCTACAAGAACAGCAGTTCGAGTTACGAATTGGAAGAACTGGGTCCTTGGAACCCATTGTCGCCGAGTACTCCCGACTTTGGTGGAGCCTGCTGTATTGACCGATCACTGAGAGGTTCTGACTGCAGAAAGAGGTCGTGCTGTGACGCCTGACGGATCTGAGGAGTTCTTCCCGGACCAAACAGTCCCTGGAGTAACAAGATATAATTTGAGGCCGAGAGAGAAATCTGCAGCATTATAAAAGTTGTCTGAGCATTCCCTGGGTCAGTGAAACGGAGAGCCGATGTGGCGAGGGGGGGGATCAGCCCTGTATTAGAGTAGTGACACCCGTCTTGGCCCTTGGTGAAGAAATCAACGGCTACTCAGGGGTAAGAGCTCTGACAACTATTTTATTTCAGGAAGATTCGTTTTGTGTTGTGACTGGGAATGGAGAATAAGAAGAAGATTTTTTGTGTCATAGGGTTAGTTGTTGCCTTGATGATTGTGGCAACAATAACATGGTCTGTTGAGGAAACAACTCCTGCTCGTGAGTTGTTCATTGTTACTACGCCTGTGCCAGAGGAGCATTATTTCTTTACGCTCCCATATCAAGAATTGAAACATCGACAATCTTATCTGAAGAACACATTTATTCAGATGCTACATCATACTCACATCGCTACTAATGCGACAAACTGTTGGATTTGTGGGATGATGCCTCCACACCAAAAGAAAGGCGGGACACCGTTTATACCTCTCCCTTTTTCGCATAATGGCTCTTGTCGAGCCTGGTATACTTTGCTCTTTGCGACTAGGAAGCCTACAGTGGGCAGTCTGCTTTTCCGGTTAAATAAAGAGTGCCATCAGGACAAAGATGGGTACCCCCAAGCGAATGGAACTAAATGGGAGTGAGAAGAATATCGACCGGACAATATTTCAACACCATATAGCTTCACCAACACGAGAGACTCATCTAATGCTGAACATTTTGTTATTTCTGTTACTCAGACGCAAGCAGAACTATGTGTACAGAGCATTGGACATATCCCTGTGGGGATTAGCGACTGTATCACTCTATTGAATATAGATGGTCTGAATAATAGTACTTTTTTAGCTTCACATAACACCTATTTTGTGTGTGGAAATCGTGGATAATATCGATTGCCAGCCGGATGGACTGGTATTTATTATGTTTCTTTTCTGTTGCCCCCTGTGTTTTTAGACCCTCCACTGTATCACCAAAATCTTAAATTGCTCAATAATATTATTGTGAATAGGTACAAAAGAACATTGACTACTGATAATGTTGATCAGACTGACACTAGCCTACAACAATATATAGATTTCAAATTAGGATTGTTCATTTGTGTAGGTGCTGCATTAAATAGCAGGAAAGTGCGACGATTGACTAGAGTAGTGGAAGCTGTTACCGAACAAACAGCTGCAGCCTTAGGAAATATTACTGAAGAATTGCAGATTGCAAGAATTGTAGCTTTGCAGAACCGAATGGTTCTGGACGTGATCTTAGCAGATAGAGGTGGTGCATGCCGAGTTATAGGTAGTAGCTGCTGCATGTTTATTCCTGACCATACTCCATCGGTGTATAAAGCGATTAATAAACTTCATAAAATCGCTGCAGACATCCACACAGAAAATGGTACATGGACTTTTAAAGGATGGCTTTGGACTTTGATTTCTGCTTGGGGCTGGAAAGTATTAACAGTCCTATGTATAATCATTGCAGTAATTTTTTCCTGTTGTGTCTGTATTCAATGCAGCCCGATAATTTGTTCTATGTGTGTCAATGCTTGTATACCAACAAAAAATAGTATTACAGAAGTCAAAGTGCGAGATGATCTGAAAAAGGAAATAGCTAGTATGATGGCCATTGATATAAGAGATGAATATCTGGCCTTTCCTAGGAAGTCGAATGTCTTCAGCTAATGCTGAAAGGGTCGTCTGTTTTAAATCAGCAGCGGTTAGATTAAGCATTAGCAGAAGACATGCCTCGGTTTTAACCATTATCGTAATAAATGTGCCGACTCCATCTTGAATTTGTAGCGGCCATTTTGTATGCCATACATTGCCATGTGCTCGTCATGTGCTTGGTCCTACATTCTTGTTCATCGCGCCTGGAGTCTGCCCGGCAACAGGCTATTTTTAGTAATCTCCGCTTCCAGCAGGCCCAGACATGCGCAGTAGGATCAATGACCGTTATTAATTGGTTCCAGATAGGAATGTGCCTACCAGTTATCGGAGACTGTTAACTCCGCCAACTCATCGATTGTGCCATCCAAAATGTCCTTATATGGTCATAAATCTGCTCTTGTCTTTGTACCGCCTTTTCTTGAATCCCCTCATTGTGTATTAAAGGGACCATGTGCTTTAGTTCGGTGTGCTACTCGATACAATACCGAAGGGTGTTGTGTGGGCTGTAGTACCACCTTTAAAGGTTTAATAAACTTTGCTTTTGTATTTTCCAGTTTCATTGCCAACTTCTTCCTAAGGTCTGAGGACTCTATGCAGAGAAGGGCGAACCCTTGCACTAAGTAGGCCTAGCTGAGGTTTGCTTACAACAAAACCATATCTAGATGTTCATTTTAGTCCCATTTATATTGCATGACAAATGTCCCAGAGGCTTTCCTGATTCAAAAGTGGAACTCTCCTGGACATGCTGCGATACTTGTTCTTTCTGGCTGCGCTTTGGATACCTTATGTGACATTAACACCCTCATTTATTTGCCTATGTTGTTTCTGTAATAGTTGTATTATGGGCAGGTCCCAGGGCAGGTTTGAATCTGG
Organism: Lissotriton vulgaris; assembly: GCF_964263255.1. Lineage (NCBI taxonomy): Eukaryota > Metazoa > Chordata > Amphibia > Caudata > Salamandridae > Lissotriton > Lissotriton vulgaris. The sequence continues at coordinate 1,200,440,503 of NC_141694.1, read as the reverse complement.
GCTTCTCATAGATGCTGTGCTGAATAGGAATGGGGTCGTCCTGGCCATACATACACAAAATCAGCATGACCTGACACCACAGACTGATGAAATAGGTTTGCCTGTGGCCTCCTTGGCATGCTTCCTAAACCCACCCTTCCACTTCTTGTCACAGGGTGGGTGGGATCAGTGAAGCTTGCTGGCCCCACCTCACCCTGTGGCGAGATATCAAAGGGTGGTGTAACTGCTGCTAAGTATCTTGCAAAACCATACAGCAGGCATGAAGGGAAAGACCTCTGAAACTATAGGAGTCACACATAGGAGAGATCATTTTGAATTGAGAGGCATAGCATAAGAAACTTCAGAGAATGTAAAGCTGCACTAGAGTGGAAAGATAGGGAGGGGTAAACAAAGGGCACATTTACAAGAAGATATAATTTTCCACTTAAATATTTAATGGATGTAACAAAAAAGATTTTAAAATTTAAATCAAGAACACATTTATGTATATATAATTGAACCTGAACACTACCTATCCAAACCACCCAAAATAGCCCATCTGCCATCATGTACACGCGTCTCTGATCTCAGTGGTGGATCCTCTGCTAATTTGAAGGAGTATTGCCCCACTACTTACAGAGTAGTGTAAAATAAAACTAAAATGATAATAACTGCAGTTATCATTTTATTTTTAGTATTGTCAAGAGCGAGGCAGGGCTTGGCTCTTCTGGCGTTGGGGAGGAGTGGTTGCCGCACTCTAAAGTGTGCACAATGCTTTGACCAGCCGTCTCGAGTCGGCGAAAGCGCCATGCGCACTTTGCATGCTCTCCACCCATGCTGCATTACAGCCTGGGTGGAAAACAAGCCATGGCCCCCAATCCCTGTTTGAGCGCTGAACCATGGCGCTCAGACCAATCACAACGCTGTAATGCAGCATTGTGATAGGCTTAGGGGAACCTGGGGGCTTACCAATCAGAACTCTTCATTGCAGCATTGTGAATGGCTGTGGGTAGCCTATGTGCTTCCTGGAGGAGACAAAATGTGGGAGAGATGTAGGAGAGATGCAGCAAGAACAGTTAAGTGAATTTTAATTTTTTTAAACTCCTCTCACCTTGCCACACTCCACCACCCCCCTGCCCCGCCCCCCCATATCATACCAGCCGCCAATGCCTGATCTGTATTTTATTGGATCAATTTTCAAATTTGAGCCTCTTCCTATTATTACATGTGTTTGGCTGAATTCAGGGCACAGCCTGGTGAACTTGGTAAAAGAAAAAACACCCTTGTTGACATTTGAGGACTATAGCAATCCCATGATGAGGTTATGTTTCCGGATAGATAGTTTCAGGCAATATTCTTCCCTGTGAATGTTTAGAGGGAAGTATGGCTGCCCCCTTTTTCCTGTAAGATGTCTGATCTGGGATAGGATTGTGATCTGATTTGGAGGTGTCTGCGGAGATGATGACCTTTCCCACCCAGTCTCTCTTGAACTTGTCTGATTCAACAGTGCTAAGTTATATCTCCTGTAGCAGGGCAATATCTGGATTTTTAGTTAATGAAAGTTAATAACTTGTTCTACTTTATATAAGTTGAGAGGTTGTTGATGTTAAAGGATCAGGTATTCAGAGCCCTGGTGAAAGTATCTGTGTTCCAGTTGATAATACGTTACCTGGTAGGCTGTGATGGTTCATAAGGTAAGATAGTGCCAGGAGATACTGGTCACAAGACAGACCAGTATAGGGTGTCCTTCAGGAGACCTCAGTATGTCCTGAATATTTTGTTTGTGTTGATTGAATATTAAAAGGCTATATTTAGTATATTATTGTGAATATTGAAAAAGTAATTGTCAATATGAATAACGATACATTCATGTATAAAAACAAAATTGCATCTTTAATGAAAAATTGAACTCCACATCGACCCCAACTCAGAAATATCTAGTTAGGCAGGCCCTGAGACCCAGGCCCAAGCTCACTGATTGACAGATCACAGGTGGGGTGGCACTTTACCAGTAGAAAAAAGCAGAAACAGGAAATCCCAGATTTGACTCACGGATAGGTGCAGTGACACCACAATGATTCAGGGAGATTGGCCCCAATAAAGCAAACATGGCTGGAGGGGTGCACAGATTCCCAAAACACCATAAGGTCAGATGCCACATGATGAAAGGAACACTAAGACAATCAAGACAGAGCACACACAGTAGACACAGTGATCTCGTGCTCCCCATGCCGGACATCTGGATTCATTACCCACTGGCCACATTGTGTCCAGGCAAGGTTCAGGCCCACCTGGATTCCTCATGCAATACTTTCATTCATGGCTCCAAAGACAGAGGTACACATTGCTTATGAAAAGAAGATCTCCAGAAACATTTTATTACATTCAATTAACTGTATAAAAGTCTATTTTAGACCAATTGATGTCCTCAGACCCTATGCTTGTGACTGTGCTCCTCTCCACGTTATTTAATTAAACAAACTGTTCATGTTTTGCCAAATGCCTCTTTTCTTTTGTTTTTTCAAGGTATTCAATGCTCATTCAACATTATTGCATAAAAATTAGAAAATCAAAATATTTATTAGACTGGTAAACTGTGCTTTGGCCCTTGGCTTGTCACATGTAGTGTAGCATTGCAGGTTGATTCATCGTGGGAATTAAGATTAAGAATATACATTCATCATGTGCATGACTGTATTCTGTAAAGTCAAATGAGTGGATATGTAAATGTTTGCAAGTTCAGGCCTGTAGTGGAGACCTCGACTTAGCTCTAGATCTGAGCATTCTTGGATACGTATCATGTCCCTCTGAATCTATCATAGTCACTGTGACATTGGACAAAGGTCTTCTGTATTTCTGTTTTTAGGGTCATTATTTTGTACTGGTTGTAGGTCAGTGTTGGTCTGTGACAATGTTGTGACTTCCAGCTCTTTGTCATCTATAGTTGCAATGAATGTGTCCACCTTGTCAAGGTCTTTAAGTTCTCTAATGCTCCCATCCATTGTCACAATAATTACCACTGAATCAAGCAAACAATATCTAACTATCATTTTCTTCAACTGGAATCGCTGGACTAGGAACTTTTTCCTGACTGAATTTGCCTCATAAAAGTAGTCTGCAGATAGATAGAGATGTTACTGCCTTTATACGGAAATAGTCTGTGTCTTTACTAGTAGTAGCAGTCAGGCATATTAGTGCTGAAGCTGGCTGGGTATGAGACTCTCAGGTGTTATTTTAAGAAGACGGTATCTATGTTTATGACCTGTACGCTTGGATAGCAGTTCTGTCAAATACTTTTCTGGTATACCCCTTTTTCCAGGTCAGGGAAACCAAAAGTACATATATTATTCCTCCTGCCTTCACAATCATAACCCTTAATTTTCAGAGTCCACAGTTTGTTCCCCAATCATGTTGCTATAAGTTTGGTTTCCAAATTCTCAAAGTGCCTCTCTGAAGTTCTTTATATGAGTTTTAAACCTGGCCAACTCATCTTGTGTGAGCTTGAGGTCTTTCCTGGTAGACACAGTGGCCTCCTCTGTCACCTCTATTGAAGTCTTGATGTCCTTCAATTCTGCTGTCAGAAATTCTAAAGTCACTGCCTACTAAAAAATACTTGAGATCTTGACTCACTGTTGTAGAGTACATACTGTTTTCATTTCAAAGTGTGTCACAAATGAATTTATTTGCTCAGTATATGATTCGTATTCATACTGAGTCTTCAACGGTGTTATGGCTCTGCCACAAATAGTGTTCATTCAGTGTTTTTTTTCTAATTAGCTGTCTTTTACAGATAGTTACAAAGAAGAGTAGATTAAACAAGTATAAATGCAACTGTCAACAACAGGTGCTGCTATACAGCTAGCTTTGTTAATGCAAATACTCCATTGAAAAATGTCTGACTCCTGTATTTGGCCTACAGTGCTCAGTAGGTGCTTTTCCCAAATCAAAATACCTGGGAGGCTCCGGTGCTCCTTGGCCCTTTACTGTACCTGAACATTTCCCTTTGGTTCTCCTCTACATGTTTGCCCGTGCTTCCTAAAGTCAGCATGCTGTACGTGCTTCTTTTTATGTGTTTGGCACATTAACTCACGAGGTTCTACCAGTCTTTGACCCCCCTCGCCTCCCCCAGAGGATGCTTAGCAGTCACAGGGCCCTGTAGCATCAGAACCTCATTGTAGCACTCTGAGGCACAGCCCCACCGCCACTCACTGGATCTGCCATCGGATTCCCACCGCTGCCCTCGGTAAGTTGCTACTCAAGTCCCATGCAGCTGTCATGGGCCTCTGGATGTACAGCACAATCTGCCTCATGTATGGTTGCCCTCCATCTCCATCACTGCTCTCATGTTTAATTTTTGATCAGCCAGCCTCTGAGTGGTCAGACACTATAGTGACATTGGCCTCGATGTATACACTGAATGACCAGTTGTCACAATACTAAGACATATGACACCCATTTTTCAAAAGTTTTGTAGACTGTTTACTATATAAACTCATCTGAAGCTCTCGTTTCAATTTCCTTCTTTTCTTTCTGTTTGCTATAGCTTCTGTTTATATGGCTAATCCCATCACACTAGAAATCTGTGTGTGTTAATAGGGTCATTTCGGGTCTGGATACAGGTCATGAGATGGAGAAGCACAGATCTCAATGTACTTCCTTTGCCTGTTTTCCCTTCATTTAATGTTGGATTTAACTTAACGCTTGACAACCAATGCTGTTAATCTTGATGCAAATGACTCGCTCCTTTCCCCTGGACTGAGTGGTCGCTCCCCAGTGTCCTCCTGTGTCACTGGTATCGTTGCTGCTTTGCTGCATTGCTTATTCTGCCATATATTGCTGCCTGCTGTGTGCCTGGTAGACGCTGTGTTAACTCTGCACTTTAAATTTGTAAAATCGCCGCTTTTCCTGTTTGTGCGCGTTTCCACTGTGCTCCCCCCTCCGCCTCCATTTTGTCTGGTTGTTGTTGTGGTCATCTGTAGCCCGCCCCGCCTCCCAGCTGAGACGCCCTCCCACTGACCAGATCAGCGCTCCACCACCGGAAAGCGCAGTGACTCGCTCCTTTCCCCTGGACTGAGTGGTCGCTCCCCAGTGTCCTCCTGTGTCACTGGTATCGTTGCTGCTTTGCTGCATTGCTTATTCTGCCATATATTGCTGCCTGCTGTGTGCCTGGTAGACGCTGTGTTAACTCTGCACTTTAAATTTGTAAAATCGCCGCTTTTCCTGTTTGTGCGCGTTTCCACTGTGCTCCCCCCTCCGCCTCCATTTTGTCTGGTTGTTGTTGTGGTCATCTGTAGCCCGCCCCGCCTCCCAGCTGAGACACCCTCGCCCCTCCCCCCCCACTATCCATATATGACAGTTGTTCCCGCGCGCAGCGTTCCCGCGCAGCGACCGCGCCCAATCCGCGCCGAAGGTGCGCCAAAGGTAAGCCCGTCTACGCCCGTCCGCGCCTGGACCGCGCCCAGCGCCAGACCCCCTGGCCCCCGTCCCTCCCAGCCCCCCCGCTTTACCTACGATGCCACCACCCTCCTAGCCCTTAACCCCGGTCGCGCCCCCAACTGCGTCCAAGCCGCCCCTGGACACTCCCATGGACCTTTCTCTTGCTACTCCTGCAAATTCATCGGCACCGACAACATCTCCGCTACGACCACAACACAGATTCCCGACCCTAACCACCTACAGTGCATCCTTCTCAACACTCGCTCAGTCCACAGACACGCCATCGAACTATGGAATCTACTAAACACCATCTCCCCAGACGTCGCCTTCCTAACAGAAACATGGATGAACGCTTCCTCCGCCCCAGACATCACCATTGCCATCCCTGAAGACTATAAGATCACACGCAAGGACCGCACCGACCACACAGGAGGAGGAATCGCTATCGTTCATAAGAAATCAATCCGCATCTCAACCAGCTCTGACGCCAACCTCGCTAACTCTGAACACCTTCACTTCCAGATCCAAATCGACCCCAAAACCACACTCAGAGGCACCCTCCTCTACAGACCACCAGGACCCCGCGCAAAATTCAGTGAAGACATCACGGACTTCATCACTCCACACGCGCTCCCCTCCAAAGACTACATCCTTCTGGGAGACCTCAACTTTCACCTTGAAAAGATCAATGACCGCAACACCGCCACCCTCTTAGACAACCTCGCCAACCTCGGACTTAAACAACTAGTCACTTCCCCCACCCACATCGCAGGTCACACACTCGACCCCATCTTCACCTCCAGCAATCATGTCTCCTTCAGCCACACTACGGATCTCCTCTGGACTGACCACAGCTGCGTTCACTTCACCCACAACAAACCAAAACCCACCATCCACCTCCAACCTACCCTGCAAAGAAACTGGAACAAAATCACCACGGACCAGATCTCCGCATCGCTCCTTCTAAACACCCCAGCCCTCTCTTCTAACGCAAACGTAGCCGCCGCCAACCTCACCCTATGGTTATCCAACACCGCCGACACCTTAGCACCACTGAAAAAACGTCAAAGCAAACCTGGCAGCAAGAAGGCCTCATGGTTCAACGATGATCTTAAGAAGTCCAAGAAACTCTGCCGCTCCCTTGAAAAGGCCTGGAAAAAAGACCCAACCACTAGCACCAAGGACGCCTTCAAAAACGCCACCCGCACTCACCACCAACTAATCCGAAAGGCCAAGAAAACAGCATTCAAGGATCGACTTGACAACAACGCACACAACAGCAAGGAACTTTTCAACATCGTCAAGGAATTTTCCAATCCCTCGGCCAACTCCAACGACATCACCCCCTCTCAAGCCCTCTGCGAATCCCTAGCCTCATTCTTCCACAACAAGATTGCAGACATTCACAACAGCTTTGACCACCAACCCGGAAACCAACCCACCCCACCATTTGCTGAACATTCTCCCCCCGTGAACACCCTTAACGACTGGAACCCAATCTCCACTGAGGACACAATCCGCCTGATGAATTCCATCCACTCAGGATCCCCCACAGACCCATGTCCTCACCACATCTTCAACAAAGCAGACTCCGTCATAGCACCGCACCTCCGAGACGTCATCAACTGCTCCTTCTACTCCGCCACCTTCCCGGAAGATTGGAAACACGCTGAACTCACCGCCCTTCTGAAAAAACCCACGGCGGACCCCACCGAACTCAAAAATTACCGCCCCATCTCGCTCCTTCCATTCCCGGCCAAAGTCATCGAGAAAGCTGTCAACAACCAGCTCGCCGCCTTCCTCGAAGCCAACAAATCCCTCGACTCCTCACAATCTGGCTACCGAGCAAAACACAGCACTGAGACCGCCCTCATCGCAGCAACAGACGACATTCGAACTCTACTGGACAATGGAGACACAGTCGCCCTCATCCTCCTCGACCTCTCTGCAGCATTCGACACAGTTTGCCACAGCACCCTTTTACAACGCCTCAATAACATCGGAATCCAAGGAAAAGCACTTGAATGGATCACCTCGTTCCTCACCGGAAGAACCCAGAGAGTCCGCCTCCCACCATTCAAGTCCGAGGCCACTGAAGTCATCTGTGGAGTACCACAAGGATCCTCACTCAGCCCCACCCTCTTCAACGTATACATGAGCCCCCTCGCAACCATCGCACGCCAACACAACCTCAACATCATCTCTTACGCGGATGACACTCAACTAATCCTTTCTCTCACCAATGACCCCAGCACCGCCAAAACTAACCTACACGAAGGAATGAAAGAAGTTGCCGAATGGATGAAACAAAGCCGTCTGAAACTGAACTCAGACAAAACAGAAGTCCTCATCTTAGGTACATCCCCCTCTGCATGGGACGACTCCTGGTGGCCGGAAGCCCTAGGAAAAGCACCCATCCCGACAGACCACGCACGGAACCTAGGCGTCATCCTGGATTCCTCACTTTCAATGAACAGACAGGTCAACGCCGTCTCTTCATCCTGCTTCAACATTCTCTGCATGCTCAGAAAAACATTTCACTGGATCCCCACCGAAACAAGGAAAACAGTCACCCACGCTCTGGTCACGAGCCGACTGGACTACGGAAACACCCTCTACGCGGGCGCTACCGCTAAACTCCAGAAGAAACTCCAACGAATCCAAAACGCCTCAGCCAGGATCATATTAGACATCCCACGCAACGAACACATCTCTGGTCATCTTAAAGACCTCCACTGGCTACCCGTCAATAAGAGGATCACTTTCCGACTGCTAACCCACGCACACAAATCACTCTACGACATCGGACCAGAATGCCTCAACTCACGACTGTCCTTCTACACCCCCTCCCGCCAACTACGTTCTTCCAACCAAGCCCTCGCCACTGTACCTCGCATCAACAAGACCACCATGGGAGGCAGATCCTTCTCATACCTGGCTGCTAAAACATGGAACTCGCTCCCCGCTTACCTTCGCCTTACCCAGAACCACCTAGCATTCAGAAAGCAACTTAAAACGTGGATATTTGACAAGTAATCCTCCTCCCCTTTCTAAGCGCCTTGAAACCCTCCGGGTATGTAGTGCGCTATATAAATTCTCTGACTTGACTTGACTTGACATAGATTTGCATTCTTTTTGGTAGCCTATATTCTGTTACTTGTTTTAGTATGGTGCTTTGACATATTTAGCCATAGAAGGCCTGTTTAGTATTATGTTGATAAATACTCAAAAAAATAATCATACAAGAACATTTGAAAATGAAGATCCTTAATTTCAAGCAGCTACAAATCTCAAATCAATCATTCTCTGGCAGTCCCCATGATCTGCAACCCTATTACCCCTTAAATGGAAAGTTTCCTTGATGTTACAGATGAAGATGGCGCTTTAAAGAGGGACCGCAAACAAAAACAGTAATTGAACATTTTTTTGCTGTCATTGTGGTCCAGTAAAAGCCTACATTTAAAAGCAGATGAACAACTGTCCTCTGTATGCTATGACTCATCGTTTTCTCTTCCCTACCGCTTTATGTGTCTCAATCCTGTGACATTGCCAATTTGTAAATCTCAAGGCTTAATTGCTAGCATATGCACTCACCAAGAATGGTTTTCCTTCCTTTATAATGGCCTCTTTGCATGCATATGGTTTCCTGCTACATTTGCAATGAAGATAACTTGTCACTAGTGTTTGTGATATGTGTGGTGTTTGCAAAGGGAATTGTGCGAGAAAAAGAAAAAAGTAATTCTTTGTTTCAGTAGATCACAAAATGTGAGAATACTGATGGAGCATGATTATTTGCAAATAATCTTGCTTGATCAAATCTTCTCATGTGTGTTATTAATAAACATAATTAACAGTGTGAAAATTATTAACATGTGAAACTTTCAAGAGCACAACCTGAAAATGTGCAAGAAGAACACAACATGTGTAGTAATCAGAAGCTGCAATGTTTAAAATGCAGAAATGATGAAAAATATAAAAAAATTTAGAAGAGCTAAAATGACAGGAGAGAGAATGTTGATAAATCTGTTAAGCAAACTCATAATTAGAATTCTGAAAATAATAATAACGAAAATGCTTAGAGTAAAATGTTTCATGATTATGTTTTCATCTGTATTACAAGTAATCGATTAGTAATAACTCACATTTTGAAATTAGGTTATGCTTGTCAGTCTCATCAGAACAATGAATCCTTAATTATCGTTTTTGATGTATTTTCTTCATTCCTTAAACAGTAATGTGTGTGTTTTATTCTTCATAAAAACGACAATTTATGCTTTTCTTATAAATGCCTCAAAACCTGCTAGAGTTATTTTTCGTTTCTTAGCTAGGCCTCAAAAGAATGTCTGTTGTCCTTTGTTATTTCCAAAATGCTGATTTATTTGTTTAGTTGTGTACAGCATATCACTAGAATTTCCTTCCTACGATTAGAGTATTTCTTTCTATCAATAATTGTGTCGACTACGTTGCTAGCTGATTTGGAAGCGAGCATGAGGAAATGGAAAAGTCTCAGGGGGTTGGAGTTACGCACATCTTGGGGTATAATTGTGTCCGTGGGAAAAAAACATGGCAGTAGCTGTTTTTATGAGAAAAGGGCCTTTTGCTGCTGTACTCTCTATGCTACTCTGGCTGGCTATTATTCTTGCAAATCTTGGACGTCACATGCTGTCAGTCCAAATCTTGAATTTCTCTTAAACTGAACTATCCTGATTTCCTTGCAGTTCATCGGCTGGTGATGTTTGCTCTAGCACTTGAGATCAAGAACAATTTAGGAACATAAAAATTATCTTAGCGGACCTGAAGAGCATACAAAAAGTGACATACATGTACTATTTATTACAAAAATATATATATTTTTTTCATGTTGTTTTATAAATTAGTCATATTTGAAAAAAGAGGGGGGGGTTAATCAAGGAATACATACAAAATAACAATAACCTATGTGTCAGATGATGCAAAATTATTCGCATGAGTAGTTGCTTCAATTGTTTTGTTACAGAGGATACAATAATTTGTTTTCTTTTCTAAAGTTCATTAAACATTTACTGAATGATATACAAAGTGTAAAATGCTACTAAAAATGAGAACAACATGATTTTAGGCATGGCTTTTCTATACAATAATTCCTACGTGCGTTTCGGCTGGAGCCTTCATGAGGATGTCATGTACACATATGATTTGAAATCTAGAAAAAGTACATGCAGACTAGAACATATATCAGTGATGGAAATTGGTCCTATTTACATAGTTTCATTTACAATTATATTTATTTAAAAAATTTAACAATATCATTTTTATAGAAGGAAACAGAATGAAAACACTAGTCACTTGAGAAAAGATTACCAAGAGAAGATTAAAAAAAAGTATGGAGGAAAAAGAAGGGGGGGAGGGCGGGTTTTCGAGACTCTGTGTGGACTAACAGAACAGTTCTGTGTCAAAAAACCTCTTAACCAACACCAATGTGAAATGTCACTCCTAAAACATGCCAGAAAAGTTGAAGTGAAAAAAGGGAGGGGCCATCAAGTCTCACAGTTATGTGTATTTATGTTTTCCTCAATGCTTATTTACACCAATAAGTACCTTAATGTCTCATGACGGATTATTAGACTTCTTGATTATTTCTACAGGAAACAGTTATATCATTCCTAGGGGAAATTCTGTGGACTGTGAAAGAAGAGCGAATAGTTTTATATCTGTCTAAATCAATATAACAGAAATGTTTAAATATATGGGTTTGTATATCTCACTATTACCTCAAAACGGGACGTGATAGATCAAACGTTTGTATATATAGACGACTGTTGTGGTATTCAGAGCAGTCTATTTGTTTTATCGGTAACCTCAATCTGTATCTAATTGGGACAAAAACGGAATTAATTTTAATTCAATCAAGCTCCAAAATATTAGGGAGAAGAGAATAACTTCCCTAAGCTGTTACTTGTAAGATATACATGGAACAGAATAGTACACCAGCTATAAGTGTGAAAAGAATAGCACCTGCTTGCTCTTACTATGTGGATGTATGACATTACAATGCATGCTTTTATATCGCATGCTTTTACATCGCAAGTTTTACAATGCATGCTGTTACAACGCATAGTGTTGAGGGGTGCTGGATAGTGAATAGTTGAATTTACTATTCCAACTCCAGTCCCTGTGGATAGTAGGGAAGGTGTTGGATAGTAAATTAAATCTATTCCCTATCCTAGAACGCCCCCAGCGCAATGCGTTGTAATGGCATGCGTTGTAAGGCTTGCGATGTAAAGGCATGCGTTGTAAAAGTTGCGTTGAAAAGGATGTTCCCCTTACTATGTTGTTCAGAACCGGTGTACCTATAATTACCCCAACTGAAGAATTTTAATGAATGTGTCTAGATAAGGCCAATAGTGGCTAGACTAAGGCCATACTTTACACCACGGACCTATTCTGCCAATGTCTTCTGATGTGATGGTAATTACTGCATGATATCTTGTTTGGGAGAGTATTTCTTTCAAAATGAAAACTGTATGGAATTAAAACTATCCTAACGGGGTGATTTGCACAGATGTTAAAATGATGTGAGGTTCCCTGTACCTGAGTATTGAGAATCGGAGCCTCACTGGATAAAAATCATATAAATAGAAGATCTTGTATGCAACATGTACTGTAAAAAAAGAGGAGCATGCTTAAAATAAATTACAGATGATACTCAGAAAACAAGATGACTGATGTAACTTGGCTAACTGGTATATACCTGTTTTCGCACTTGTCACAGCGACGCTGTATATATTCGGGAAATTGCCACTATCCCGAAATGTAGTTACCGGGTGCCAATCGCCACTTAGTGAAGAGATCTATTTTCCTATTGAGATAACAGAGAATAAAAAGGAGGGTGGTGTATTAACTCTGTGGTCTCTTCCGAGGTAATCTAGAGATCTGACTTGCCAGTTACTAAGTATTCTCACCGTTTACGAGCCTCCAGTGTCCGAACTGATGCAATCCGATGAGAGTGGTCTGCCTTTGGATAAAAGTCCCGAAAACTGGGCCTCTCACCAGCCTGACGCCATTGATTGGAGAGTCCGACCTTCCTGTGTGGCTTCTTAAATGGTTCTTAAATAAGCCGACCACAATTGAAAGGCGTATCTAGCTACCCGGTACTAAAGTGCAGAGAATCCAAACGCACCTGCAAATGCCTCGAGAAGAACTGGAGAAACATCAAAACCTCAGAAGATCTCACCGCCTACAAAAACGCAATGATGGAATACCACCAGTGTATCAGATTCAACAAAAAGGACTTTTATACCAGAACAAAATCCTCACCAACTCCAGCAATCCCAAGGAACGCTTCAGCGTCATCCAGGAATACACTAAACCCCCCAGCGAACCAAGGCACATTACCCTCTCCCAGGACCTCTGCAACAAGTTGCATCCTACTTCCATCTGAAAATCAAGGACCTCTACGACACTTTCAATGGCCGTCCCTCTCCTCCACAGCACAGGCCAGCCCACCATCTCTTACTGGAAAACAGTCACCACCAAAGATACCGCATCGACCATGGAAGGCATCCACTCAGGAGCCCCTACGGACCCTTGCCCCCCACACATCTTCCACAAGACCGCTGCCTCCATTGCCCCGGAACTGCAAAACACCGTCAACGCCACCTTCGAAACCAGTATCTTTCCCAACAACAGGAAATGTGCAGAGGTTACACCCCTACTCAAGAAGCCATCAGCAGATCCCACTAACCTCAAGAACTACCAGCCCATCTCCCTAGTCCCCTACGCTGCCAAATTCACAGAGAAGACCATCAACGCTCAACTACCAAAATTCATTGAAGAAAACTTCATGCTCAACCCAATCCGGATTCTGCAGCAATCACAGCACCGAGACCACTCTACTCACCGCCACAGAAGACATCTGCACCCTCCTTGGCCAACGACACACAGCGGCACTGATCCTGCATGACCTCCCAGCAGCGTTCAACAATGTCTCCCACCGCACAGTCACCGCCAGACTCGACGACGCCGGCATACAGGGAACCACACTTGACTGGCTAAACTCCTTCCTCACCGGCAGAACCCAAAGAATCAGACTCCTGCCCTTCCTTTCCGTATCCACGGAAATCAACTGCAGAGTTCAACATGGATCATCACTCAGCCCCAGGCTCTTCAACATCTACATGGCCGCCCTCACCGCCATCGTCAGACAGCACTCAGCATAGTATCCTACGCCGATCACACCCGTATCATCCTCTCCCTCCCCAAGGAGCCCATCACCTCCAGACTCAGCTTCCAGGAAGGTGAAGGTAGGGAGGACGTTTCAGCCTGTATGAGCAGCAGCTGCCTGAAGCTCAACTCGGAGAAGATAGAGGTCCTCGTCCTCTGACCTGCCCACTCTGCATGGGACAACAACTGGTGGCCCACTGCCCCTGGCAGCCCTATGACCCCCATGGACCATGCCCGATACCTCAGCACCATACAACTCCTCCCTCTCCATGGCCTGGCAGGTCAACGCCATCCCCTCCACCTGCTGCAACACCCTCTGCATCCTCTACAAGACCTTCAAATGGATCCCCCTGAATCAAGGAAGACCGTCAACCATGCACTCATAACCAGCAAACTGGACTACGGAAATTCCCTCTATGCTGGAATCAACAAGTCTCTGCAAATCCAGACGATACAGAACACAACAGCCAGACTCGTCCTTAGCATCCCTCGAAACGAACACACCTCCCAACACCCACAAGACCTCCACTGGCTCCTTGTTGAGAAGCAAGTAGCCTTGAAGATACTCACCCATGCCTTCAAACCAAGAGGAACCTCCAAAGCACCAATCTCGCCCTCGCCAAACCTCAGCGCATCCACAGAGCAAGAACAGGTGGAAAAACCTTCTCCTACATCGCGGCCACGGCCGGGAACAAGCTTCTGACCAACATCTGACGCTCCTCCACCCTGCTCATCTTCCGTAAGACCCTCAAGACCTGGCTCTTTGAGTGACCGGAGCTGCTCCCCCTCCCCCCAGCGCCTTCAGACCCTCGCAGGTGAGTAGCAGGCTTAAAACTCCCTGATTGAATATACAACTGACATTTAAAAATGTACTTTGTGTATTGACCATCCATATTTTGAATATTAGATATAAGTGACGTAATAATTATATAGACTTTGTCTTTATTTGTGAATTATTTGACATTGATGCACACTGTAACTATCATTGTTGGATAGGCTTTTTCTTTATTATAGGTCCTCATGAAGGAAATAGCATCCATCTCTTTTTATCTGAGTGCCTATTAGCTCTCCAAAGATCTATCGGAGGACATAATGATTATACGTGGTTCTAGAGTTTCTATGGGCCCAAACTCTTAGAAATAATACATTTTCTATTTCATGATATATTGGAGTTATTATGAATGAATATAAAAATGACACCGCTTTCACTGGATCAATACCAAGAGATACAGCCCATAACTGGAATGTTATAGTACGTGCTTCCTCTCCCAGCCATGCCATACTCTAATGTATGTACATAGAGTTGCCAACTTCAAATGCTTTATATTCAGCTCAACAGAAGGATTTCAACCAATTCCCTGTCCCGAGCAGAGCCTTTTAAGCAGCTTTGTTTGAAATGCATCGACTTACTCAAGCAAGGGAAAATGCACACTGGAAAATTAGATGTAAAACAAAACTAGATCTACCGTCCTGACCCTTGGTACTGATCATTGGTGTGGATCCATCAAGACAATGACTGGCGATGACTTCGCAAGCTAAAAATCCCACCCTGAACTTAAATGAAAGAACCAGTGAATCTTAATACTTGCTGAAATAATTACATATTTTTTTTCTTCTTGTTGCACAATCCCCATTGCAAACACAGCATCTATCACAGACACTGGTGACATGTGATACCTCAATTGTAAATACATTTGTTGCTCTTTGTTATGAGTGTTTAATCACTTTGTCGTGACCATATGATTTTCTCATATATTATAATGCAATATGAAAGGAGAGCTAAAGTGCTTAGTTATGGGGTGGGTTTATGATATCATGAGTAATATTTATTGGGTCATGTTTTATGTCACAAAAAATTAAAGTAGTAAGGTGATATTCGATTGCATATATTCAGACACAGAGTGCTATAATATTCACTAATGTGCTCGGGCCCGATTCACAGAACTGACTTAAGACAAAATCCTAAACTTACTTCCATTTTGGTATTCACAGAAGGCACTTACTCATTTTGGTATTCCCAGAAGGCACTTACTCATTTCGGTATTCACAGAAGTTAGGAGTCCTAACTTTTGGACTCCTAAATGCCTTCTGTGAATACCGAAATTCTTAAAGTTAGGATATATTTCTCAGTTTAGGAGTAGTAAAGTTAGGACTCCTAACTTTAGGACTCCTAAATGTCTTCTGTGAATACCGAAGGTCTTAAAGTTAGGATTTTTCTCAGTTTAGGAGTAGTAAAGTTAGGACTCCTAAATGCCTTCTGTGAATACCGAAAGTCTTAAAGTTAGGATTTTTCTCAATTTAGGAGTCTTTACTACTCTTAAACTGACAAAAATCCTAACTTTAAGACTTTTGGTATTCACAGAAGGCATTTAGGAGTCCTAAAGTTAGGACTCCTAACTTCTGTGAATACCGAAATGCGTAAGTACCTTCTGTGAATACCAAAATGGTAGTAAGTTAAGGATTTTGTATCAAGTTAGTTCTGTGATCGGGCCCCTCGTTTATAGCAGAGGTGGCTCTCTTATGTGATGTCTTTATAGTTTGAGGCCCACCCTCTCATCTGTTTTGTATAGGTCCACCCCCGTTTGCAAACATTCACAGAATAAGGAGACATTTCATTGGCAATGGTTGCTACATGATTTAAGTTAGCCAATAAGTCAGGATTGGAGGAAATCTAGGGGAGTCCTAACCAGCATAAAGGGAAACAATGGTTGCATTAGACCATTGGGTCAATGTGCCTACTTCACAGATCCGAAAGTATATGAAATTGAAGGATAGACCAATGTTACTGATGAAAAATATCTTCATTAAGGCAGAGCATAACAAAAATAATAAACCTTTAAGTCCTTCCAAATTGCCCACATTGGGAATACAAATGTTAAACATATACTTTACTGACCTCCTATTCTACCTTGTGCACAATTCACAAACTAAAACCTGTTAAACTGCGCAGGGAAAAACTGCAGAACTCTGGAGCGGGGGGGGGGCATGCATTATTAACATTTTATCATCTCTTCCCACCACCAGAAATTGGAATGAGTGGTAATAACGCAAGGGGAAAAGCTAGTTTTGTGTATTTTTCCACCTGGTATTACTGTCTCGGATTACAACAATTCCTGGAAAGAGAAAAACACAGTCTATTACTGAATACTATTCCGATGGTATGCTATTAACAAAAATAACTTGCTTTTACATAGTGTTCCCTACTGCAACTTTTCAATTAAAGTCATCGTCTCTACTGTACGATATACTGCTTGGTGAGTGTGAAATTGCATCTACTACAACTGAGAAGGGGCGTTTTTTAAAGAATAGTGATGAACCACTGGTTTGTCTTGAGTTTTTCTATCATTGTGCTTAATTGTAATTGATCTTGGCAATATTTAAAAATACAGCTAATACTACTAAAGACAAGTCTTTCAAAAACTCTCATGGTTGTCTCCCACAAAACGTCCGTAAAATATGGAGGGGTGGGGGTGTAGGGGGGAGGGTGAGAGGGGGGCTACACCAGCTGCTAGCACCAGAAACACCAGAAAAAACAGCTGCAATTTCTTAACTAGTATTTGTGAAATAGTCGAGAGGTGGAAGGAGCTACTGTGCTCATAAAAAGCGTAACCAATTCAAAGGAATTGGGATAATACTGAATAAACTTGTTGGCCCATTAAAGTACCCCCGCCGCCATTCACTCATATTCACTACATCAACCTAACACTGCATCAGAGGCACCATATTGGAAATGCTAACATTATAAGTACCGCTACATTGACTAAGGTAAGTGAAAGAGTAAATGCCAGGTTAATTGATAGGTAGAGTGGTTGGTTAGGATGTGGGGTATGTTTTGGAGCTAGGGTTGGTTTAGGGTTAGAGATAAGACCAAGATAAGGGATAGCGGTGGGGCAGACTGGCCTGATGGAGAGTGGACCAGCTTAATAGGGCAAGTGTGTGAGCTGTGTTATTTTCCCCTCATCATTTCCCCTAGATTAAAAACGGCCCACACAGTTTCCCTTTGGTACCCCCTCAATAGGGAAGGAAGACCATGATTTTTTTTGACCTGAAGACCCCTTGGTTTATGATTCCCCGGGCTAGAGGTTTGCACTGGCGAACCCAGTGGAGGCACCACTGGTGTAAACACACTGCACACCCCAATTCTAAATAGATCAGGAGAACTGTAAACTGAGTAAACTGGGAACCCAGCCAGATTACAGTGGTGTTCTCGCCCTTCCGAATTCTAAATGAAGCCCTAAAGCTAGGATTTGTGAGTTAGGTTTGAGAAATGCAGTTGGGGTTATTTTAAGGATTAATGTCAGTGTTATGGTTGATGTGAATATAGGGCCAAATAGCTGGGTTATAGAGGGTAATTATATTACATACTTAGGGCCTCATTTAAAATATGGAGGTTACTGAAAATCATCCGATTTGAGGAGGAAACTCTAAACATGGAACTCAACACACATACAACGTTTCCTCCATATTTATATCCCCATGGCGGAGGGCATTCAGCTGGTTCTTTCTACTTCATACTTTGAGTTTCCTACATAAATCGGAAGATTTTTCCCCCCGAACTCTAAATTAAGCCTAGAATGAATAAAATGGTGGGTCATTTAACTGGTTCCGATATAATGATAGGCCGAGGTAGCTTTTCGCAAAGCAGAAATAATATACTACCTTGCAGTGCTTAATTTCTAATAAGTTGATGACCAGAGCTCTCGTCAGGAGCCACCCCAGCTTGCACCACCTATTGTCCCTGCCCCCAGTGACAGTACCATTACAACTACTAACCATCACACTCCTACAAATGTGTCAGTTCAGGCTCTTCTAGGCCCCCCAAAGCTGTAAGAAAAGCTTTGGAAACAGTCATTTTAATGTATATTGAATTAATAAACTAAATCAGTCAAACACCGCCGCCTTGTGGCCAAGTTCCACGAAGGGCCGGTGTTGACAATTTAGTATGGAGACGAGCAACGGAAACCACAGGTTCAAATTAAGCACTCAACCTGTCAAAGCTCTTAGGGCAAACATGAGTGCCTAAAGGAGGAGGAAGGGTGTAGGCGGTTTTGCCCGAAAGAAGAAAAGAAAGGGATTAAGCATGAGTGATGATCAGAAGTGAGTGTTAGAGAGAATGCCTTGTGAAGTGGAAGCTGGGAAGGGGCAAAAAGGAGAATCAAATCGATGTTTTCAAGCGGGTGTGTAAGGTGGGAAAGTGGGCCATCGAGCATGCTTTGGTTGTCCGGGGGAGAGGGCCATCAGACACTCTCAGGGAGGGCAAGTGGGTTCTAATATTTCCCGCAGCCTCTGACATTGTTTTCCATATTGGTGGTTGAATTCCTATTTTTTTTTAATTTATTTTGCTTTTTATACATCGGTAAAAATTCTATCAGAGGGAACTTTTTGTAACCTTTTGATATACAAGTAGAAGGTTTCTTCCACCTGCCAGCAATAAGGTACTTTTATCTTTCATAACGATGTGGCATGGGCTATTTCTTTCTGAAACAATCACATTACGATTCACCTTAAGGCATTACTATTTTGCAACATTGATGCAAAACCCAAAAATGGATTCAGTTTACTTAAGAAGGAGGTGAATCTGGTGGTTTCTTATGCAACCTTTCATCAGATTGTCCTGATGGGATTTCACAGTTTAAAACTGAATTAAAGAAGGCCTGGCTAGGAGCAAGATGTGAGATTCCCAGTGTGATGTAAATGCCTCTTTAATGATTGGCTTCAGAAATCCCTCCAATGGGCGTGGGTCAGAAACATTGCCTGATAAAGTCTGAATAGCCTGTCAATGGCTTAAACAGTAAGCACAGTAAAGAAACTTACGGTGACGAAAATGAACAGGGAGGAACAAATGTTGAGGGACCTGCTATAAAGTGTAAGTCGCTAATTCCCTCTGTTTGCTCAACACTTGCAGTGAACACATTTGCCACAAAGTGCCTAGCCGCTATTGAGGTGGTGATTCTACTTCTGGTCAACGGTTCAGGGAAAAGACTGATCTACTCCCTTAATTAATTCCTTGTTTGCTATCAAAATTTCTCTTGAGTTTCAACTAGGGCTTGCTTATCGATGATGGATCAAACTTCATGGTCTCGTTTTTACTTTTCCAACTCTTAGAGCTAAACAAAAGGCAAAGCAACTAGTGGGATTTGATGGACTTCCAGCTTAGGTATAAGAACTAGAAGTAGGCAAGCATTGACATTTTAAAAGGGAAGGCATAGACATCTTAAAAATACATCTAATACAACCACAGTGCAGTCTGTGGACGACTTACTGTCTCATAAATTCCATGTTCTGCTTTTTCTGTACTTAATAACATTCAGATAGGCTTCACTGAAGCACTGGCAAAGTCGTTCGTAGTATAGTCAAGCCTTTAAATTCTGCGCATAAAATGTCACAGGAAATGCTAGTTCTTCTATTAACGGCATAGAGAGGATGAACTCCCGTCTATCTTTCAGTTGCTCAGCTGAAAACATACGAGGCATTTCTTTCATTGGTCCAGCATACAGAAAATGAGACATTTTATACAACAGCATGAACAAGGACATTGAGAGTGCTCCAGGTAATAGTTGCATGGGTGAAAGCGAGGCAACAGAGTGTCTGCTGCTTAGGCCAACCCCAGTAGTCACTTTGATCATCAGAAACTAGAGCAGCGTTTATGGGACAAAATCTGGTCCAAGATTCACAGTACATCCAGAGCTGCAAATACCACACAAACCTTATTCTTTATTTATAATCGTTTATTATTCACTCCATTGCTCCTGTCCTCCTTTTCCCCAGACACTCCATCTACTTGTTGGTCCTGCACATCCCTTTCAGCTGATTTGAAACACATGCTATTTGAATGTCCCCCTATATTACGTTTCTGGCACTTAGTTTGGTCCCAGCTACAAAAAAATTTCAAATTTACGGTTTCATTCTCCATTTCACACATTTTCTTAGGTTCCCTATCTCCCACCTTTGTTGAGTCCAGCTCCAACCACAAATTACTTGACTTATGCATAGCCATTGCTTTCCACCATATCACATCGCATTGGAAACAAGCTAAGGATGTTTCTTTTACTGCATGGTGGAATGCAGTGTGTTTTAATCACCGACTTGACACTAACTTTGTCTCTCCTATCTCCTTAGCAATCAAACGTGATCTCTTATGGCTTCCCCTCACTGACTATCTATCCTCAGTTGCTAAACCTCCTCCACCACTTCCAATACGTACGGTTGAAGTTTGTAAACCTCCATAAATGCATTACCTTAATTTATTCGATTATCATATTATTATTTACAGCAAATATTTTATCATATTTTTAATCTATTTTCATATTTTACGATATCTCCTCATCCTCCTATGTTCCTCATACCCATTGCCTGTTTTTTCATATTTTATGCTTCAGTTTCCTAAATGTAATTCGCTAATATGTAAGATTACTCTCATTTTCTCATAACTTTTGATTGTTTCTTCATTTTCTGTCTTTGTTTCTTTATATTTCAATAAACTTCAAACTTAAAAAAAAAAAAAAAAAAAGAAACTAGAGCAGCGGACTGCATCAAACTCTCAAACACTATATTTTTGTTTGCATTGTTGATAATGGCTGTCAAATCTGATGGAAACATTTAATACATGAATCTTATATTTTTTGTCCTGACCCTGTCTTGCCAGACTCATGTGTTTCCCTAAAAATGTCATATATAATATAGATATATGGGGGTCTTATGGTCAATGGGCTTTATCAATTAGCGTGTTATATTGTCATTCACAGTTCGCTTCCGCCTACTATACCATGAAGTGACTGAAGACCACTTTGCCCACTTGTTCCATTCATTTGACTGACTGCATAGGGCCTTTGCACTTTGTTCACACCTGCCTAAAATAGTTTTTTCTATTCAGATACAAAGGCTGTCCAAAGTGTTTTTTTTTTCTTTTTCTTTACATTACACTTAAATACCATTTATTTACTTTGTTTGAATGTCAGCTGCCCAGTTAAATGATTATTCACTTTCCTTCTCCTTTTTCGAGTTGCGTTAAGAAACATTGTAACAATCCAACTGCTTGTAAATTGAGTGCTTGCTTAGGTGGTGATTTGCTCTTGTCCCCTTCGCAAACAATAATAAATAAATGCACGGCACAGTTGAAAGGCTTGTTATTTTAATAAAAATCACCAGCAACGTGCCCACATTTATGAATGATTCATCATTTTAAAACTTTCATTGCAAGCACAGACACATTTGGGTAGATGAAAGCGTTATTCTTTTTGTTTAATTTTCGGCAGATGTATGCAATAAAAAATCTAACAAAAATGTAACTCGGAATTTGTTTCAAAGACCAGGCATATTGTTTTTGCCAATGCTTGTTTACTCGAGTGACATGAGTAAAAAGGCAACAGCTGCACTTTAGTAGGCCGTAACCAAGCCAGAGAAGGCCAATGCTTAGCAGCACAACAGGGCTCTATTGTTCGACGTGAGCTGTGTGCAGAAGAGGACACGGCACGAGGCACAGACATGGCGGCAGTCCCGCCAATCACGCAGACTAAAGTAAGAGATACATAATAGTAATATTCCATCCCATTTCCTGAACGGCGGATACAATGCAGGAGGACATGGCCAGGCCCGGCCTATTGAGGAGTAATGAAAAACAGTTATATTGATAATGCTGTCTGATGGAAAGCCTGCCACAGGCGTGCATTATCATAGAAATGAAGAAGATCCGCAAGCTCATCCCTACAGCATGTCTTGAAGGCGCGAACAGCTCTGTGCAGATCACTGGGAAGTCACAGAAACTATTCCATTAATGCCAGAGCCCCACATGAAAAGAGCTTTCGGATGGAAAGTTGTTCAAGCCAATATGCTGGAGGGCAGGAAGGATGCATTGCAGATATGATAACATTCATCACTTCTTAAACAATGCAGTTATCGCTATTATTTGCACGTCATAGCCATGAGTCATTCTCATATCATGTGTGACACCTTCTGTCAGTCCTGCTTTTTGCAGCCTGTAGCACGTTATATTCTGCGACTTGCAGCTAGTTTTTAGTATTGTTCAGAACTCCCAAATAAGCTTTTTTAAACCCGTCCCTCTGACTCTTCCCCTCACCCTCTACTCATCCCAAACCTGCTCCTTCTGCTATGATCACCAAAGAAACACTTTCTAGACCCTTCCCTCTTCTATCTCTCCACTTTCCTTTTCAACCCAAATAATAGACTTACATGTCCACCGCTCAAATAAATTTCATATTTCCCTGTACTAACTCACTACTAATCCTTTTTGGGTTCCGGAGTAACGCACTACTTGCCGAAAAGCGGTTTGACGCCTCGTCAGGGGTATTAAGCGCTATATAAATGCAATTGCAATTACAATTGTAAATATGGGTTTCAAAGCTCAAAAACCACAGCATGCACTGTGTTTGGTGGAAAACCATCACTGTCCAAAGTGTCATGCATGACACAGAAACTGGCAGAAACAAGTGTTCTTTACTGAAGCCACTGATGTCCCTGCACTTAATGACACTCCTTAAGTGTAGTCTGCTCCACAAAAGCTCCTGGCCCGGCATAATGTTGGAGAACTTTAGATGGCACTGGCTCAGTGAGTTAAACACAAGCTGCCTATACCTACTTCAAACTGCAGAACACATGTTCGAGAACAGGCAGGACAGCTGAGTCTTGCTGCTTGCACTGTAGGTTAATTGAGTCCCGCAAACTTGAACAGTACAACTTGTTACTCAAAGTGACTAGAAATGACAACAGTGTTGTATGAAACACAGCAAACCAAACATTTTACTATTTATTATTCCAGTATATCACACAGAGAAGATTAAAGGTCCAAACATAGCTCCCTTCTGCTTCACACCACAACATCTTTGTGAAAGAAAATGAAATAAAAAAGTGCTTGATACTGAAACACTCCTGGGAGAGTGCAAACCAATCACAAGGTCCAGTGCCATGACCTGCTCTTTTTGTTATGCCCTCCTTGCCTTGCGTAGAATATTACTTCAGAGAATGCTGTGGTGAGCTGTGTGAGTGGGTCTGCAGTTAGTGCGAGTGGGCTGAGCAGTGTGGATACTGCTCCTGGTGATGCATTTCCTTAACAATGATATGAATTGTCTTCTTCAATAAAGGTTATTTTCTTCAGTTGTAGGGCATATATAGGGCACACTCTCACCCAAGAGGACATCCTGGCCCTAAAAACAGAATAGCTATTAGAGAACTAGGTGAAGCGATCAAACAGAAGCTGAAACTATGGAAGGGTCTCAAAGATTTGCGGATTGGGACATGCCTACCGAGAATTCTAGCTGAAAGAGACCATGAAGTTCAAAGTTTGCAACGGAGGAAAGAGAACGAGAGGCAGCGAATACAGGAGTAACCAGACCTACATGAACTGGCTGGTCTCCAACTTAACTAACTAATCATTTTCCTTTAGGCAAACTAAAATGGGAATACTTCTTTCTAGCTTGACTGTTGTTTTTGCAGTTTTATAGTGTGAATTCGACCTGAAGGCATTGTTATGTTATGTTAAATGGCACTTTTTGAGCGCACTGACACCCGGAGGTTTCCTGGCGCTTGCTGACAGAGCATGTGTAGAGTGACAAGGAGAGATTACCCAGAGAGAGTGAACAGAAAAGTTTTGAGAAGTTTCCTGAACTGAAAAAGGGAACCACTGGATTTGATGGCCTGGGGAAGGGGGTTCCAGAATTTAGGGGCAAGGAGAGAAAAACGACGGCCCCCAAATTTATTGGTTTTGAATTTGGGAATGACAAGTAGGTGATGGTGAACTGAACGGAAGGAACGTGCAGGTCGATACAGAGTGATCAGGGAGTTAAGAAAAGCGGGGCAGGGGCAGTGAAGAGATTTGAAAACCATGCAGCCCGTCTTAAAGGCTGCCCTCTCCTCAACTGGAAGCCAATGGAGCTTGCGGAGCAAGGGCTTCGCAGATTGCCACCTAGGGATTTTAAAGATAAGATGGGCCGCCTGATTCTGCACGACCTGGAGACGACACAAAAGAAATCGGGGGAGTGCGTGATAGAGAGAGTTAGAAAAGTCGAGGCGAGAGAGAACAAGGGACATGACGACCTGACACAGAGCCGCATGTGGAAGTAGGTGCCTGATCTTTCGGATCTTTCGGAGCTGGAACATGGACGAAGAGACCGTGGCACCCACTTGAGCTTTAAGTGACAGCTCTGCGTCGATCGTCACCCCCAAGCTCTTAACTGCCTTGACTGGTGTGGGGGGGGGGACCAAGATCGAGGGGCCAAAACTGCGGGCCCCAGTATGCAGCACTCGAACCAGAGAGGGGCAGCTCAGTCTTTCCAGGGTTGAGCTTTAATTGATTTTGATTCATCCATTGTTGGATATGGGTCATAACGGCGTGAAAGTTGTTGACCGCCTGTGGAGAATCAAGTGGAAAGACGAGCTGCAAATCATCTGCATAATTGAAGACTGTGGCATCCCAATTATGGAGAGAGCAAATTAAAGGATGAAGGTATAGGTTAAATAATAAAGGGGAAAGTGAGGAGCCTTGGGGGACTCCGCAGGTGGTGGGAGACTTGGGCGCAGTAAAGGGACCCAAACGTACAGCTTGTGACCTGCCTGTGAGGAATGACTCGACCCACCTAAGAGCTGAGCCCTGAATGCCAGCCTGTCCGACACGGGGGAGAAGGATGTCATGATCCACCGTGTCGAACGCGGCTGACAGGTCCAGAAGCACAAGGGCCTGAGGTCTTTTTGCATCTGCATTCCCTCTCAAAGTATCCATAACTGCCAAGATAACAGCTTCCGTGGAATGGGCCGGCCTGAAGCCGGCCTGATTAGGCTCAAGGAAGCAAGAGCTCTCGATAAAGTTGGAAAAGCACCGGGTGACATGGGCTTCGAGAAGTTTTGACAAATAGGGCAGCAGGGATATTGGTCGGTAATTAGAAAGTTTGGCAGGGTCCGCCCCTGGTTTTTTCAAGAGCGGCACGAGGATTGCTTCCTTGAAGGAGCTAGGGACTGCGCCAGAGATGAGGGATGCATTCAGGAATGGTAATATGCATTCTGGTAGCTTAAGACAGATATCCCGCAGTACTGAAGGAGGGCAATGGTCATTCGGTGAGCCGGATCTTACACAAGTAGCTAATTCCGCTAAGGCGGGAGGATCTATGATAGGGAGCTGTGTGAGGGATGGAAGATTATCAGGGGAAACATCATGGAATGGTGACTGTGTGGTAGGAATGATAGAGTCTTTTATTTTGATGATCTTCTCAATGAAGAAGAGATTGAGGGCATCACAGGTCTCCTTAGTCGGGGTTTGGGCTGGGAGGGTACTATCGTCAGTGGTCAGCTCGTTCATAATCTTGAACACTTCTCGAGATTTATTGGTAGCAGAGAAGATTCTGTTGGAGATATGCTCCGATTTAGCTGAGAGAATAGCTAATTTGTATTCTCTGCAGGCTGCCATGCATCTCCGTCTAGATGAATTAGAGTAATCCAGTCTCCATGTGCGTTCCAATTGGCGGACCTCAAGTTTTAGTTGCTTGAGGTTGTCAGAAAACCACCTGTTGGCGATAGGATTTCTGGTGCAGAGGAACTTAATTAATGGGGCAAATTGTTAACTGGCCCCTTTTAGCCAGCTACCGATATCAGTGTCCATCCTATTAACATCATCATGGGTGCCGATAATGGGGCGAGTGATGGCCAGGGTTGCTAAATATCCCTTTGAATAGTAGTTGTTCCATTTGCGTGAGGAACCGCCTGCCATCAGGGGGGGCTTAGTCCGCCCACTAAGAGTGATGGTAGTGTCGATTTGGAGTGCTTTCCAAGAGAACGAGGCAAGGGCATATTTTTTTTTTGAAGCATGGGGAGATTAAGGGCCTGATTTTGATATCGGCAGACAAGTTACTTCATCACAACGGGGACAGATATACCGTCTGCCAAACTCTAAATCCCATATTATTCTATGGGATTTAGATTTCAGCGGTTGAGATATCCGTCCCCGTTGTGACAGAGTAACCCATCCGCCGATATCTAAATCAGGCTCTAACCCCCAGATGCATCAAGCCCAGATTCTGCGAATTCTAATTTGCGAAAAATACCGAATCGCTAATTATAAATCACAGAATGGGATGCATCAATAAAAGCGAACCAAAAATGCGATTTGCAGTCGGCTGCAATCGGCGATTGCGAATTTCGCTAAATGCTACAAAAATCACAGCATCGCCTGTTTCCGAAATCGCAAATTGCCATCTCGCTAACTGCGAGATCGCAAAAATGGGAAGTCGCATTTCGAGCACAATGATGACATCACAACCTGGAAGGAGGCAGTTCCCTCACTCATTCTGAACACAGAGCTTGAGAGTGGAAGAAGCACAGCACAGAGCTCCATCAGACACACCCTGCAGCCCCACAACAGGACACACATCCAAAACCAGAATGTCCTAGGAGGCAGCAGGAAGCAGTGCACCGGGCAGAAAAAGAAAAATTTAATTTTCAGAACAAGAGCTGGAGTTCCTCATCGAGGGTGTAAGCAGGGACCATGATAGGCTTTTTGGGAAGCAATCCCGGAAGGTGCCTGAAGCAGACAGGAGGAGCATTTGGCAGCGCATCAGGGCTAAGGTAAACTCTGTTGGAGTGACCCAGCGCTCTATTGATGAGCTAAAGAAGAGGTGGTACGACCTCAGAGGCCGTGCCAAAGAGCGCATTGCAGAGAGCCAGGGGAGCAACATGCCACGGGAGGAGGAGACCCCACAGTAGCGCCCAACACACCACTTGAAGACCTTGTGGAGGACACCATCAACCCTGCAGCCTGCGTGGGGGTCACACAGCTGGACACCTCCCGACCCACCCAACAATCCCAGGGTAAGAGCCATGCTACTGCGACCCCGTCCCCTAACAATGCCCATGCCCCCAAAGCCAGCCATTTGATAAGCCCAGTAATGCAGGCCATGCACATCAGAAACGCCATATTGCATTGTGGGACCTGTAATGTGATAATAGGTCCCTGATAACCACACACAGCCAGACCTGTCAAGTGAAACATGTCCCTAAAGCCAGTTAGGGAATGCAAGCCTGCATGCATGTCGAACATCCCATATGCAAGATTCATATCATTAATCATGCACCCATTTACATCCCAGGAGCTGCAGAACCACAGAACACAGACAGCGAGGCACTCCACATTGAGGAGAACACAGAGGACACCGAGGGAGAGAGCCATCTTGCCCCACGACCTGGACCTTCAAACACACCTGCACCATTACCACCACCTCCCCATGCGAACAGGGTCACCCCTGCAGCCACAGGAGGGGAGCAACCACCTGATGCATCACACATGGCAGTGGATCAGGCCACACCACCACCCAGGAGGCAGACACGGCGCACAGCCACTGTGCGGTCGCAGTCAAGTGGCTGGATGAGGCAGCAGCGCAACGTGGCAACACGGGCTGACTGGGGGCAACAGGATCAAGATCCAGGGCTTGGCATTAAACGCCAGATGCTAGCTGTCCACCAAAAGCAGGCACGGCACATGGCAGCCATGCAGCTGCAGCTTTACAAGACAGCGCACAACGTGAGCCAGCTCACTGAAAGCGTGCAGGTGTTAACGGCTGCAGTGAGGGAGAACAGCCAAATCATGGTGTTACAGCAGGACATCAGCCGCCGCCGCCACCGCCAGCTGTTGACCCGGCTCTCAGCATATACCCGGTCAAACCACCTGATCGGGAATGCTACCTCCCAACTGTCACGGCGCTCCCTGGCAATGCAAATCCAGATGGTGCAATGCTGCCAGGATGTTGCTAGGGCGTTGGAACAGGTCACAAACACTGTCGAAAACCAGCAGGTGTGTGGCCATGCCCATGCAAGGGGGGGGGGGTGATGATGCCAGTGGGGGGATGAGCAGCCTGTCCCTGCCAGTGGTACAAGAACGACGCCACAGTACCAGGCCCACTGCAGCATCAAGGGCCGATACTGGCGAGGTGGATGTAGAGAGGCGACAGGGCGCGTCCGGCCAGGGGCGCTAGAGATTGACTGACTATTAGCAGCAGTGCCATGCTGAAGTACCAATTAGGCCTGCTTCGCAATCATGGGGCTGTATGACGTAATACAGTTTTCGTGTCTTTTGAACACAAAAAGTAAATGAAAGATCCTTTTTACATAATAATAAGAATTTGTTTCAAACGCAAATCCTACTCATGTCATTATTTCATTTGGCATGCATGAGTGCAGTGTTGTGTGAGGGGTATGGGAGCACTAGAAATAACTCAGTGTGATGTTGTTGCGGCGCCTGTGTCCTTCAGCAGGATTCTCCCTGCGTGCATGAAGCACATGTGCAGGTGGGCGGTTGTCCCCCTCCGACTCATTGCCAGAGATCTCCAAAGTCATCCTCCGCTTGATAGCAATATTGTGGATTATGGCACACATGGCCACGATGCGGCAGCAGACCTCAGGCTGGTATTTGAGCGCCCCACCAGTCTTATGTAGGATGCAGAATTGTCTCTTTACCATCCCAAATGTCCGTTCAATTACATTCCTGGTGCGAATGTGCGCAGCATTGTAATGCCGTTCCTGTGGTGAGGCAGGGTTGAGGTATGTGGTGAGGAGGTACTCACGGAGGCCATAGGCGCTTTCACCTGAAGGAAAGGTGTAGAGGATCAGTGCCTGTCATGCGCAGCTACATGGCCTTGACGTACTGTATGTGGGCATGTGTACTTACCTAGGAGGTGTCCTTCGCCAAAGTCACCCCTGGCCAAGTGGGTCTGCATGCCGCTGTGCCTGAATATGAAAGAATCATGCGTGCTCCCCGGGTATTGGGCCACTATGTCGGTGATGATTGTCTTTGCATTGCAAACCATCTAGATGCTGAGTGAGTGGTAGGACTTGCGGTTCCGGTACATGTATTTTGTCTCAGCGGGTGGGCAGATGTGGATGTGGGTACAGTTATTGCATCAAATTACATGGGGGAATTGCACAATGTTGTAGAATTGAAGCTTTGTTTGATTTAAGTCCTGTTGGGTTATTGGGAAAGTTATGTAATAGTGTATCCAGGTCAGCATGGCATCAAGGAAACTCCGTAGGCAGCGGGACAGTGTGCTCTGGGAGATCCCCCCGGCAACTGCTACTATCCCCTGGAAGCTTACGGAGGCCAGGAGGTGCAGGCAGCACAGGACCTGGACATGGGTGGGCACGGCATTGGTCCTCCTTGTTGGGTGCTGCATCAGGGGGTCAAGGTCTCGGAATAGCTTGGTTATCATTGCCCCATTCAGCCTGTATTTTGAGTAGATCTCCTCTTCAGTCTGGCCCAGGAGTGTGATCCACAGCCGGAGGATGCGCTCCTGGATCCTGCGTCGGTTCCGGGCTACAGCCTGGAGCCTTCGCCCCCTTAACAGGATGTAGAGTCCTGGCATTGTGAATGTCCTCATGCTCCTACTATGTCTCCTTAAGTGTGTTTGTTTTTCCCCGCACCTGTATCCTGTTAGGAACATTTTTTTTTTTCCAATTGAACTTTATGGTTATCACCTGGTTTGAGTTCTCCTTAAATAGCGCCTCGCTAATAGCGATTTGTTTTTTTTCTCGCAAATAGTGATTATTGATAAATTTGCTTTGCGAATATTTTGCGAGTTCGCAAATGATTTCGCAGAATTAGTGAAACATCGCTATTACAGAATCGCAAAGGGGGTTCCAGGTTGATTATGCGAATTTCATTGCGAACTCACAAAATATTTTTTGCTAAATTCGCAATTTGGTTGTTTTTTGTATCATGAATTGCGGGAACAGTAATTGCGATCGCAATAGCTGTTTCACAACTATTGCGATCGCAAATTTGGTTGATGAATCTATGCCCAAGTGAATATCCCATAATAACACTAACTACCCCCAAAAACAATGATCCAAAGAAGAATGTAGCCCTAGAATAATGTCTCCGAACTTGTTATCTCACCATTGGACCATCCTTGGTACAATTTCTCCATGATCATTGTATTGAGCAATTCTCCTCTGCTCTGCCTCGTTCAAGTTAATAATAGAAAACATACACCGAATTGAGCAATATTTTGTGAATGATATTTTGACCATTATATCTGCCATACAACATTTTAGTCATAAATATTCTGACTTAGAAGCCATTTGCACCCACACTATCCCTTCTTGTCCATTGAGCAGCTGCTCATTTGGGTGTTTACTGACTTCTTACTTGACTGCATTACCAAGAGTGGATCTTCTCAAACCATTGGCTCGACATTGTAGTGTGTTTGAACACTTCAGCGGCATCACCATCATTTTTCGATGTGACACTGCCAAAACGCTGCACCGACAAACTCCCCCTTAACGAGAAGGTGTATCAACTACTTCTCTGATACCCTTTGTTTGTCCTCTTCTTGAAGCCTGTCTCCAAAATGTTCCTGTGTGCACACCTCCTCCCATCCTTCGTTCTGGCATGTGGCAAAAAGCCCATCTGACTAACTAAAAGCTGCCAAAAATAATGTCGGCTGCAGGAAAGCAGCTAGTTTCGCCACTACTTGCGATATTAGATACTTGATCACAAAATAAGAGGTAATAAAAACGACCTTACAAACGTTCAAAAAGGGTGCACAGATTTAGGACAGAGGAAGAAAAAAAATCAGAGTACTTGAGAAGGACAGTCTGTTTACTGCAAATGCACATCATATTCTCTTTACTTCCATCTGCAAGTTAGTCAATAAGATGATGAAAATACATCCACAGTAGCTACAGAAAAGAGTCAAATCTGTCCCAGGTCATAGGATATATCTAAGAAAGCGAAAGGAGCATCTCCAGTAATGACAATAATTGTCTAAATGCGAGTTTGGCGAAATAGTTTGTACATAGCATTCGAGACATGGAGGTTTAGGGGCAGGTTGTGGTTGGGACAACAGTTCCTTATAGTAATTCCAGGAATTATAAAGTAATGCACTGGTAATGTGGGGTTAGTTTGCGTTGTACTAAAATTGTATACGCATTACAGACAGACATACGTTCAATGCCAGGTTTGTAACACGTTCTACCAGGTGTAAAGCGACGCAAACCCAGCGCAAAGTGCTCTGATGGCATTTTTCCAACGTAAATCATGATTTATGCTCTACTTTGCGCCAAGGAGGCATACCATGGGCCTCATTTATGAGGCTGTGCATCACTTTTACGCCGCCGGTGCGTCACTTTTTGTGACGCACCAGTGGCGTAAAAAATGCGCCTGGTTGCACCATATTTACAAAGTGACGCATCTAGGTAGATGCGTCACTTTGTAAACCCCTGCACCACATTATACCTGCACCAGGTATAATGTATGCAAGGGGGGCCTAATTGACGCAAGGAAGGGTCCTGGAAGTGACGCAGTGAAATCTATTAACTTTCACTGCGCCACTTCTAGGATGCAGATGCGTCAATATCTTACGCCTACCTCTTGGCAGGCATAAGACTGACACAGGCACTTTCACATGGAGCTTGCCCCATGTGAAAGGACACATTGCTG
This sequence comes from Lissotriton vulgaris, assembly GCF_964263255.1. Taxonomy (NCBI): domain Eukaryota; kingdom Metazoa; phylum Chordata; class Amphibia; order Caudata; family Salamandridae; genus Lissotriton; species Lissotriton vulgaris. The sequence continues at coordinate 1,200,408,456 of NC_141694.1, read as the reverse complement.
GAGTTGCGTCACTTTTGTGACACACTCCAGCAATGCGTCACTTTTGCGCTTACAGATACGTCAGGAATACTGACGTATCTGTAACTCCTTGCGACATGATGCATCATATTATAAATATGACGCATGAATCATGTCGCAGGGAGTGCGCACTGAGAAGTGACGCATCGCTGCTTTCACGCAGCGATGCGTCATTTCTCATAAATGAGGCCCCATATGTTGCACATGGCGTTCATATACTACTACCCATACGTGTTGATGCATTGCTGATATATTAACATTTGCAGACATTTGTAGACAAAGGTTTGCACCAAAATCTATCCTTCTTTGAGGTAAGTGCAACACTGGGGTACGTTTTAAAAGTCTCCACATTTTCTAACTTTGCATGTGAGATGCATGGTAGAGCACACATACAAAGTGGGAAATGTATTAAACAGTGGTGTAAGCAAGGGCCACCCCCTGCTCTTACTTGCCGCGGTGCGGGGTGGCAAACACAGGGTTCATTCGCCAGCACCCACGCTCTTACTGCCACCGTCGGGCGGTAAAGGCTGGGACCGCCAAGGGCAGCAAAAGGCCTAGCTACACCACTGGTATTAAAGCATAGTTTTTGGGCTGGAGCAATGCCCGTCCAGTATAAATCCTCTGCTTGATTGACAGAAAGCATGCATCCTTGCTCTATGGTACATGGGTGTGTCTTGTTCTGAGTGTTCGTCTTGATATGAGGGCGCCTTTTGTTTTTGCAGGCATAGTGACATGCTATCAACTGCTGTGCACTAGTATGACACAGACATAAGTTTCAAAATACTGAACGATGGCCAGTGGGATGTCACTTTATTTGAACTAGTTGTGAGTGAAAGATGGTGTGATTTCATTTCTGTTCCCTCCTTGGTTTTGTTGAAATGACTTTGGATATGACAAACACCTCTATACCTTCTGAATATTCATACTGGGTTATCAGCATAAAAGGTGCAATGAGCAGCTGGTCTCTACTCAATGTACAAGTGCCTTTAGTAAATCAGGTACTCGCAAAGCGATAATGTGTACTGTACAAAACTATGCCACTCAGATGTTAATGGATTTGGCCAGATGTCGAGCAATTTGTTTACCACCCAGCTGCATAAAATCATAAAGCATGGCAGGCAGTCAGTTAAATACACACAGTCAGATGAAATATTAAACACAAACGGCCACATGCATCAACCTATTTAGGAAGTGCCAACGGTGCGAATCAGTAAATTCGTCCGTTTGCGATTCCTAAATAAGTTTTTGAGATGCATCAAACATTTTTGGAAAAATCGCTATGTTTAGCGAATTCCAACAATGCGATTGCTTTTAAGGAATCGCAAATTTGCGATTCCTTAAAAGCAATGCATGATTACTTTTAAAATTGCGAATTCGCAATTAGGGGGTGCAAATTACCACAAGGGTGAACCTCGTGATAATTTGCGAAAATGTATTAAAATGTTCAAATTTGCATTTTAAAACACTGTCATGTTACAGACACACATGTCCTTAGGACATGTGTGTGTGAAACATGAACTTCAAAATACATTTCAGGGGTGCAGGGGGGGGTCCTTTGGACCCCCCCCTGCACCCATGGAATGCATTAACATTTTGCGAATCGCTAATTGAAATTCGCAAAATGTCAATGCCTTACCATTGATTCCTATTGGCCTTTTGGCCCATAGGAATCAATGGGAATTGCGAAATCGCAAATTAGAATTCGCATAATATTTGCGATTCAGTAAAAATTGCGATTTTTACCTAATCGCAAAGATTATGCGATTTAAATCATGCATCCCATTTTGCGATTCCTTATTTGCGATTCCCTAAAAATCGCAAATAAGGAATCGCAAAACCGGACTTTGATGGGAACATTATCAGGCTTTGTGATGCATGCATTTCATTGTCCTTATACCGTTCATGATGCAAAATATAGAATAGAGAATGAGGCGAACGAACCATTACACATTCTGATTGAATGTGACTTACCTCTGACTTGCGGTGTCATTCAGATGGCAGATATAAGGCATCTAGCAAAAACTAATGGATGCACTTACGCTAACTTTGCATATTCCCTTTTCCATTTAAAAGTAGGTAAACATTGAATTCTGTGACGAGAAGCTGCCCTTGGCTTTGCCACTGGAAACCTTGGAGTTGGCACATTGTCCACCAAATGTCTTCAATATCTCAGTGGCAGTCGGTCCACCCTATTTAGGGCAGAAACATGGCAGACGGGGAAAGCAAAAATGGCCCTAATGCACAGAGAAAATTCTATATGAAAATAAGAACTATTGTTTTTTATATTAATCAAACTCCTGCTTTGAAAGTTTGTTTCACATAAATAAAAAAGAGAGTGCAGAGTGGAACAAACATTCGCCTGTGCCCTCAGTGAATCCGAGGCACTGGCAGATGCCCTGAAGGCACATCATTTTATGTCAAGCAGGCATTGATCTCTAGATAAGGTTGTTATTAGTTCTGCAGCAGGGGATTGGATGCCAGGGTCTCTGATGACCTAGCAGTCCAACCACCAGGGTCTCCCAAGTAGATAAGGTTTTGGACCAAAAAGCAAAAAGAGGCCCAAATTGGGGAAGTGACTTTTTGCAAAATATTGCATGGAAAGAATCAGAGAAGAGGGGGTGCTGGAGGAGGGAACTTAGGAGCATATGTACAAGCCCCTGTCGCCACTGGAGCATCATATTTTTTTATGTTCCCATGGCGGTATTCCCTGCACCATATTTACAAAGTGGTCCTAAGCCACTTTTTGTGGCTTCACCCCGCTTTGTAAATATGCTACCCTTTCACACAGGTATTTGCGTGAAAGAGGTGTGCAATGGTTGTTGCTGTGGGCATTCCACCACACACCAATTGCTTTTTGATGCTGTCCCAGATTTACAAGGATGTGTAAATCTGAGGCAGCACCAAAAACTAACGCCATGCAAGAGCGGCGTTAGAATGTGGCATGAGTAGAAATGCTTTTATTTCTTCTCGTTTTGGTTTTTTTCTATGTGTGATGCATTCTGCAGCTTGCATAAAAAGAGCAAACTCAATAAATAATGATGATTTGCTACTTCTTTGTGTGTTACATTCTGCAGCACAAATAGAAGTAACAAATCGCCATTAGTGTCATTTCCTTCTGAAGCTATTGAATCCAGGACCACATATTCCTCGACACACTTAAGGAGCCAGGTTCAGCAGCTGACATCATGGTGGATCTCAATACCACGCAGAGCTTCGGCTTGAGCTGGTGAGTTTAAATTTGCCTTGCACATCTTCATTGAACACCTCAATGCTACAGAGTGAGCTGTCACTTGTAGGTTTACACAAACCAGGTTACACGTGGATCATCAGATAGTTACAAAGATTATTTGACCTAACCATTGTGGTTCGGACATGATATACTATGTGCAGTATCCTCAGTTTTGTATATATGTTTATGTACTCCTCTTCATCTAGCTGCTCAGCCAGTCTGAGTGTTCCAGGTAGAATGTTAGTGTGATTGACATGTGTAGAATGCTTGGGCCCTGGTGTGAGTGTGGTAAGTTGGGAGATGGGCTGAGCAGCTAGGAGGCTGCTCCTGGTGGGGCTGCTTGTTCCAGACTTTTACTTCCTGTATTTAACCTATGGACTAAATATACCTTCTACTTAACATCTCTTCATCTGCCTTGTCTACATCATTATATGAATGTATGGACCAACATACTAAACTATGGCAACTACTTATCCTGCTGCAACCTCTGTCTTTCAGGTGCTGAGGACAATGAGTCTCTTGAGGAAGATGAACCATCCACCAGTGGAGAGCGACGGGTAATCCAAGGAGAGAACCTAATCTTCCTCCAAGTAATCTATGTCGGCTGCCAGCACCGCTCAAGAAGTGGAAGATGAGGAGGAAGAAGATGAGGGTGAAGAAGACAATCTGGTGCTTGTTGCAGAGGAGGATTCAGATAATCAAGAGTATAGTGTTGATCCACTGGGCATAACACAGCAGCCTACACCAGGTCTGGTCAGCATTGTGCCATCCACTTCACCTCTGAGGACTGCCTATTTCCAGCAGTCAGCCAACCAGCCATAGCAATCACTTGCCTCAACACAGCCATCAACCCCTCACAGCCCTCATGTCAAGGTCAGACATGTTGCTTCTCCTACGCACTCCTCCCATGACAGTGCATACCAGGCCATCTCTCAAGCATCCGTGGGAGCTATTACCCCTGGTGTGGAGCAGGTATCCCCTAGGTATAATTGAATCTCCTCCCCACAGCCCCCCCTCTAATCTTGCTGATGGACCTTACGCTTGTATCAGAGGCTGTCCCATGCATAGGGGGCTGGCAGATGGTCATGGTGGCGAGTGGGAGGATGAATTCTTCCAGCAACAGGCTGATGTGAGACATAGGTGCTACACTGTCTGAAATTTCAGACTCACAGCATGGAATTCAACAAATCCTTCAGATGGTTGACAAACAGACCCACTGTCTTTGAAAGGATTGAGAAATGTTGCAAAGAAATGGCAAGGAGGCAGAATAACATCATAGCTATGTGTAGGGAAGAGTGTGCAAGACACCATGCCTTGGTAATAAAGATGATGGAGGGCATGTTGAAACTGTACCAAAGTCTTCCTTCATGATCAGCACATAGAGGGGGCCCAACACACCTCCCTGTATCACACCCACCTATCCACCTGTACCACAACCTGCACAGGTACCCCCCTATGTACACAGACACCCCCTGCACATGAGCTACCTGCACAGTCACCACCCCCTGCCTAGTCACACCCTCATCTGTACAGCCACTCTCACCTCCTGTCCAGGTACTTCCCCCACCTGTACAAGTCCCCTCACCTCATGTACAGGCACCTCCCCTATCTGGACAGGCACCCTAACCCCTTGTACAAACACCCCCCACATGTAAGGCACCTTCACCCCCTGTACAGTCACACCCACCAGCTGTACAAGCAGATGCACCACACCCACACATCGGCAACAATACAGTAAACATACTTACACACAGAGACCCTGACCACTGCAATTGCGAAGTCTCAAGAGACATCCCCCATGATCACCACCAAATATGAATATCCCTAATATATATAAATAAAAAGATATTCATCACAAGTCAATACTGACTTGCATAATAGTTGGTGATGGTCAATTGTTTACTCTGATTATATGCACATATGTGATGAAATTGTGTGTAAGACATGTAGATTTGTAGGACCATCTGTGTAACAAAGTATCATGTTGAAAGCATGGCTAAACATCTTCGAATGTTGACTTCCATACTTTAAATCCAGCATATATCAGGAACAACTCAAGACAGGGATGGTGTTAAAGAAAAATATTTATAAATCAGGAAATAAATTAAGTAAAATCTGTCCATTCGAAAGGGAGAAAGGATATCAAATAAAAGTCTTCAGGCAGAATGGGCAAGAGAACTTGGAGAGGGTTGGGCAAAATAAATAAAACACGCCAAGAAGCATCAGGGGTACCAGTCTATGTGCATGGGTAAAACAAAAAGCCACAGTCCACATATGGTCCAGTCACTGGTCATCCTCACTGTCCTCCTTCTACACAATGTGTAGATTCTCTGCTCCTGTGGACTCATCCTGGTTGCCCAGTGCAGGACCTGAAACCCCACGGGAATGGGGAACATGAGCAGTATCAGGGTAAACAGTGAGGGAAGACCAACTGGAGGGCACAACTACAGTGGTCTGGGTGAGTTGTTGGACCAATGCAGACAATGTGGATGCACCCAAGGAAGTGATGGAGGCATTATTGATGGCCATTCTGCTGGAATTTGCCTATCAAAACGTAAAGAGTTCCTCCTGAATCTCCTGTAAGACCACAGAAGACACATTCTGCTCAACATCAGGTGATACCATCACTTCCTTGGATGCAGCCACAGGAGCAATCAAACATGGAGGTGTTTAAATAGAACAGGAAGGGTTGTGGGGTATAGGGGCAGATGTCTCCCTCAGCTTTTCCGGGCAGGCAGATGGAGGGAGACTAGTGGCAGGGGTGCAGCTGGAGGCCATGGTGGAATGGGGGCCTTAATAGTTAGTGAGGGGTCAATGGCAGACACAGATGGTAATAGGGCCTGCCCTGGCAGCACCAAATTCTTGTGGACCTGGGAGAGAATCACTCCCCTCCCGGCCGGAGGTGTCCCTATATATGTCTCTCTCCCTTCAGTTTTTTAGCCTTCACCCAGGCTGTTACTGTGGACGTTGAAGGCTCCATCCGGGTGGGCACACTAACCCTGAATGATGGTTCAGCTCCCTCCCAATCCTCGCTGGTCATATCCAGAGGAAGTCCCCATTGACACTCTTGGCCAGCTTTGCCCACTGAAATAGAAGGCAAACAAATATGTATTTAGTGTACAAATCATAACAAGGCATGTGACTACATAAAGCAAGTGCTGACTTGGTACTTCTTTGATCTCACTAACCAATTATATGTTTCTTGGCCCCAAAAGTATGTCTACTATCACTGTAATATCCAGAATTTACTTACACAATGACATATTTCTCAATTTAGGTCAGTATACTCTCCAGTATTCACCAACCCTCGCGTACAGCAAAAGAGCAATGTGTGTTGTTTGACATTGAAACAGTTATCTTCTAATGTAAGTCTACAAGTGGGGATGGGACACAATCTGGATGGATATATCCACACCTGAAAGCGGATCCAGGATTATCATGTAATGTCCAATCTCAACAGTCTTACACTTACTGTTGTGTAGCATAGTGAAACACAACATACATGCCAAAGTGGTTGTGTATATACAAACAAGGCCTTGGATATGACCTTTGCTAAGATGTGATTCTAAATATTGGAATATCCCTTGACAACGTCAGCCACTCTACATGGCACGTACCACAATTAGCATGTCAACACTGATTTGTTTGTGCTGTACACTGGCAATCACATGTGCATAGTTAGGACAGCTACCTAGATGTTAGAAATTACATATGTGCCACTGTTGAGAAGATATGTGTATTTCACCAACCCTGGATATGTTTATATCATTTTGATTAAGAGAAGTACCACAAATTCAGCCTTTACTTCATGGTGAATAAATATAATCTATTAACTGGAAAACAATACACACAAATAAAATCCATGACAAACAAACCCCTCTCATAATAACAATAGACATTGTCCAATTAATTCCTTCACCATTGGATACAACGGCTATAAGGCCTTTTGTTCACTACTCATGACTATGTAAGTGCATTTATTCATTAAAATGCTACAGTAAGGGTAATTTACCCAGTTGTGTGTGTAGAACACTACAGGGCCCAGAATTCTCCCAGAAATCAGTCTTCCGATTGCACCAATGATACGCAAACCTTATAAATACTGCAGTAATTTCTCAGATAAAATCAAAGGGGACATAAGACACCACAAAAAGTATGCATGATACAGCATCTAACACCCAAACCCCTCTCATTCCAACACTAGACATTATTCAAGCCTTTCCTTCACTGTTGCATAAACAGTTATAAGGCCCTGAGTTTACTAGTCATGATGATGTAAGTGCCTTTATTCATAAAATGTTACTGAAAGGGTAATTTATCCAGTTGTATGTAGAACACTACAAGCCCCAGAATGCCCTCATCAAACAGCATTCCTTGTGCTTCAATGATGCATAGGCCATGTACGTATTGCAGTCATTGCTCTGATAAAGTAACAGGTTATAAAAGACACATAATAGTTCAGCTCTTTCGCCACTCACATCATACTTCAAGACACATAATGCAGTGCATATGCTTACCAGGTCTCTGCTGCTCAAACTCTTCCAGCAGAGCATAGAGGTTTGGCCATGCCGTCTTCATGGCCCTTCTGTGCAGTGACCTAAGGCACGGCCTCTGTAAGTGGGGCTGGGAGTACACACTCAATAGACCCTGAGCCTAAATTCCAGCCTAGTGTTGCATGTCTTCCCGGCGTTTGCAACACATCTTGACTCGCTTTTTGTCTCGCCCATTGTACAGCACCACACTGCAATATCTTTCCAGAATCTGGTGCATGCTGCAAAACTCAGCTGTTCCTCTGCCCCCCAATAAAGCTGAGGGTACCTATCAAACACCCCCTCAGTTACTATGCTCAATTCAGTTTCATTGAAAGGGGGTGCCTAGTCCTCAAATCTCTCAGCCATGTCGGGAAGCAGGTTAAACAGTGCAGCAGAATGGTAGAGGATCTTGCTTGGAGATGAGGGTGACTCAGAATGACGATAAAATGTCTGCGACCAACTTCCTGTATTGAACCTCCTGCTTTTTTTTTTTTTTTTTAAATTTTTGCAAACCTTTATTGTGCATAAACAGCAGAACAAATACGGGCCTACAACCTTCGGGCCGGCCACGAACCATCATCAGCACAGGTGCATACATTACAGACCCCCAGCAGCCACCATAAGACTAGTGAGCAATAAACTTTGCATCAGAATGAGCCATATCGCCGGGGGAAAGGAGAAGAGAAGGTTAATTTTTAAGTTTTTTAAAACGTCTTCACCAAAAGATACAGTGAAGGAAAAAATAAAAAGGAGATTCGAGTCCGCACAATTTCTTCACGCTACGGGCAAGCGACGTTATATTCTGAAAACATCGACGAAGGTTAACAACTGGTATATCGTGGCGGTGCAAAACATTGGCAACAATTTACTAGCAATCGTGCACCCCAAACATCGTCGCTCCAACCCTACCAACCCCAACCCAGTCCCGGAAACGAATCAGAGTGTAAAGCACAGAGAAAGAAAGAAAGGCCCATAGAACCAAGAGTACAGCTAATTACCCCACCCACCCTGCAACATTGTGGAGGCTACGGCCTGCCCCCCCCCCCACAGAGTGCCTGTCGCCCCAGAAACCCGAAATATAGAAGGGAAAGAATAAGAAAGAAATGACAAGGAAAAGAACATTAACACCTTTGATATAGGGAGTGAGAGAGAAAGAAAAAAAATTCAATCTACATTCCCAGAGAGAAAAGGAGGCGGGGAGGAGCCACTCGTTACTAAAAACATTTAAATCCAGACTCACAGCCCACAACAGACCCGCGCCCCAGTAATCATGACCCACAGAAGTACAAGGCATTTGCATCCGTAAATAAAGAATAATATCAGCAGTACAGTACACAATGCTTCCAAGGAGTAAGGCAGTTCAGGTAGGAGCCAGCAACAATTAAAACCTCGGGAAGATGACCTCAACAGCACTTATTATCGGATCGCCCAACCACAGTATTCCCACCCCATAGGTATGCACCAGCAAGTTTACTCAGCAATGCCAACCTCATGTGGGAAAAACCTTAAACAGTACATAATAACAATACCAAGTCAGCAGCACAGTCCGGGTTTCCACCAGCCAAACAAACAGTCAGCGCAAGGAATGTCATCAACCCTGGCCCGAACGCCAAAACCCGTCCAGAAATGACCACCGCTGGGAGCAGGCCGAAAGAAGAACAAAGGACCAAGATGGCCGTCCTCGATGAAGAAGAAGCACTGAAGAGCAAAATGGAGGCCCCCAACCATCTAGAAGTCCAATGTCAGGAAGAATCAGCTTAGCGACGAAGGCTGGAGAAGGCATTTTTCCCCTATAATGAGAAGTGGCTCCGGGGGAAGATGTATCAGTGAGGACCAGCAGCCAGGAAATCAACGAGCGATGCAGAGGCAGCAGCTGCAGAAGTGGAGCCCCAGGCTCAAGATTAAGGGGAGACAATGTAGCCGAGCCTCCGACGGCGGGCAGAGTTGAGTCATTGTATCCACGGACCGCCCGCCGTGCTGGAGAAGCCCGCCGAGACAAAGTATCCATTTGGGGAACAATCGTGGGCAATAGGGAGTCCTGTCGTTTCAGGCGCCCCAGTGCAAGTGCCACCGCGTCAATCCTGCGCTCCAGCTGGCAAGTATTCCGCTTCCAAGTCGTCCGGAGGTCCGCAATTGCTGCAAGGATATCGCTGTAGTCCAGGGTCCGCAGCGGTCTCTCACAAAGCCAGCCTCGGGTCGATGTCAGCGGTTCATCGGGATGGGCCCGAGTAGGCAGGACAGGGTACACATGGGACAGGGAATCACCCCCATCCCCGTCCTCAAGGGCCGGCGCCATCTTCGTTCCCTCCAGTGAACCCCAGCAGGAGAGAGTGGCGGCGTCCGTGGAACGTAGGCTCAGACAGGGGCTTCAGTGATGGTGCAGTTCACTGTGCAGGGCGGCTTCTCCACGGGTGCCCCCCCGCCGCCGGACCCACAGGTCGATCCACGGCAGTGAAGGCACCACAAAATGGTGTCGAGTCAGACCACCCACAGCACAACAACGGAGGCGGCGGGAGTAGGGATCCTGTCCCGCCAGCACACATCGTTCCCAAGGCAGGAGTGTCACCCGGTCGGGAGGGGGGCCACACCGTCTCCCTACGTGAGCAAAAGCGCCACCTCAAACCCCGGCGCCTCCATGACACTTCCCCCGGACCTTGATGCAGCCAGTTCCGCAGCGACGATAGGGGCAGGCTCCAGGGGTAATGACGGCAGACAGCTCGCACGGCGAGTTCACACTCAATTCGGCCAGCAGAAACCTCGGGAAGACGCGGTCACCAGCAACGCGATCAATCCGTTGCGGCACCGCAAGATTAGTCAGGATTTGAAACAGGATACCGGTGCGGGAGTGAGAAAGTCACGGAGCTGGGAGCCTACACGTCCGTCCTGTCGGCCATCTTGGCTCCTCCCCCCGAACCTCCTGCTTTTTATTTCCTGTTTGTCATTTCTGGCCAGACTGCGGAGTCTCCCCCCCTGGAGCAGAGTTTACATCTTTGGAGACTCTGCATCTATGGGCGTGACTCCACACCCACGGGGTAAAAAAGATTTTTAACAGAAAATGTCAAACAGGCATAAAAAACAAGACGTTCTATACAGGAAGTCCTTTTATGGTCATTCTGTTTTGTGCAATGGCCTTGTTCTGCAGATTCAGACCTAGGTGAGGGTTCAGAGCTATGTGTAAGCCATGATTTAAAGCAATGTTGTGCAAGACACAACAGGCTACTATTACCTTGCTCACACCTTCAGGCGAGTACAGCAGCACCCCTTGTAGGGTCAAGACATTTGAATCATGAAATTAGGAGACCAAAAGTGCACCCTATGATAGCTCATGAATGTATGTGTGCCCTGTTGTACCTATGCTGATGCACAGTGGTTGCACAGCTGTATGGTGTGATGTTGTGTTGTTCCTACTAATCCTTAGGATCTCCGTGTTTGTTGGACAACATAAACTTTGGGAGAGGTGCCTAGACTGATTCAGAGCACCCCCGCAGGATATGTTGGCCAAGAGACCAGCTAGCTCATAATACCACCATAACATAAGCCCCCTAACCTTCCCAGGGAGCGAATAGTTCCTGGCAACCACTGAAGATGATAACCCTGCCCCCTCAGGGATCATGGTAAGAAAACAGACCCTTTCGCTCAGTCCCTCATCCTTACTTATGCTCAGAGAAGGAAAAAGAGAAGACACAGTGGACCCCAGGGGGGACTAAACCATACACTAAGAAAGTGGTATAGAACCAGGACTTATGTCAGGACGATGTTGAGAGAACGTAGAAGTGCTGGGGACCCAAGGAACCACCATGGAGAGCTTGTGCTGTGTGGGAACATGACCACGTTCTCCATACAAAACAACGTGTATGTGACAATTGGGATTTGAAAGATTAAGGACCCTTCCCAGTGAACCCTGAAGAAACCCCTTGGAATACAGAAGGTTGGAGAGCCACTCCACCCGTGGATACCCTAGTACCCACATTACCTACACCAGGGAAGCTGGGTGCACAGGTGTGAAGTGGTGTCAGAAAACCGCCCATCGAACCCAAAGGAGGACTTCAGGAAAGTGCCGTTGCTGAAGAAGGAGAAAGTGTCCAGTGGAATCTGGAGGAGGATTCTAGTTTGGAGGTGCCTGCAAGCAGAGGGGACAGAGTCTATGACACTTAGGAGTGACCCGGAGATCTGGAAGAAAAATACCCACAGATGTTAGGAGTTGCAGGAGAGTTGATGATGACTTTGACTATGCAGCTGTGAGGACCAGGTGATGCGAAGGAAGGCCACGAGCCATGCAAAAGCTTTCCCATGTCAGAAGTTGAGTGCTGAGGGGTCAGTGTCTGGTGGGAGCACCAACAAGCCTTGGCAAATGCAACCAACGCAGAAGTCAAAAAAGGTGCAATGTCGGGACCAGCATGGTCCAGGGGACTCACCACATGCAACAGAGTCCGGCATGCCCCAAGCAATCAGGGGAGCATCTGGGCAAACCTCGTCTTCAGGATATCAGCGGGGAAAGGGAATATTCAAATAGCGTAGTTCAGGTTGGAGCTGTACTTGAGCTCACAGCGAGAACTTGTCTATTCTACATTAGAATTGCCCATACCTTGCTCCCTTTCTTTTATAGGCTGAAATACAGACAGTTTAAATTGCAGATGTACCTCAGGGAGATTGTTGACAACAGAACCAGTGTTTAGTCTATCCATTACCTTCTTCCCCATTGGTCTGGTGGGGCTTTGACAATTGTTGTGCCCGCTTGGCTGGTGGGGGAGTTGGGATATAGCATTGATTCCTCCCTTACTCCTACAGAAATCTAGATCAGAACCTGACAACAAGGTGATAAAGTCTAGCTCTAAGATGTCCAAGCTAGTTGCCAAAATGAAGGACATCACCCACCCCGGACAAAGGCCAATGACTGACATAATGCCAGACCCACTTGCAAGGTTGGTGGCCCTCATGGTGATAACAATGTCTTGTAAATTTACAGTAGCCCTCCTGTGGTCCACTGCAAATCCTTAGCCTCCACGTTAAGGGTCAGTCCAACCACAGAAACGTTGATGGTATCAGACATCCCATGAGATTACCTGCATAGAGTTCATCTTATGGCTTTTTCTCACCTTCTCAACTTTTCTGTCTCTTACAGCCATATGCTAATCCTTCCCATCACCCAAAAGGAGAAATCAGTTACCGTGCATCTGACTTTTTTCTTGCCTTGACAAGGCCCTGACTTACAGGATGGGCACCATCCTTTGTTTTTTCAGCCAGCAGCAGGTCTCAGCCTGGTATTGCTTTTTACCTTTTCACTACAAGTACACTATAAATCCTGCCATGGTTAATGTTATCGTTTGTAAAAACAGGTATGACTGAAAGTCACCATCTTAACATGTGGCCAGCTGACAAGTCTGCAGTGTGAGACGTTGGCCTGGCATATGCTTTCCACTAGTTCTAGTGGGCACCTTGCACCAGTCCAATCAACCCTTATTGATGATAGGTTTAGCTATGGAGAGCAGCCTTCATGCTAAGTCTTGAAGGAGTGTTAAGCAGATTGGTTTACCAGCTAATAACCTCTTTAATGTCTAAATGAAGGGATAACCATACAAGGTGTATATATATATATATATATATATATATATATATATATATATATATATATATATATATATATATATATATATATATATATATATATATATATATATATATATATATATATATATATATAATATGCATTTATTACTAAACACTCTCTAGTAATCTCTTTATGTGATTACAGAGCAAAGAACAAAAGAACACACTTTAAACACAATAGAACTTGAAAATAGGACCAAACCATATATTAAGAAAGTGGTATAAGAACCACGACTTGACTGGACACAGTGCCTAGAGCCTGTAGAATTGCTAGGACCCCAAGGACCCACCCAAGTTAGTGACACAGGGGAACCATGGGGGACGTGTGCAGTGTGAGAACACAGCCGCAAATGCCATTAGCTTCTATGGGGAAAGTCGCGGTTGGAATTTTAAAGTTTAAGGACACTTAGGAGAGGACTTTGAGCAAACCCCTTTAGACCTATGTGTTCTAGGGCCAACACCCACGGGAGCACCGGAGTACTCGAGTTACCTCACTCAGGGAAACTGGGTGCATAGGTGTCAAATGGTGTCAGGAATGGCCGTTGATTTCAATGGCGATCTGCTGCAAAGTCCTGTTGCCGGGAAGAAGGAAGGTGTCTGGTGTGAACCAAGCCAGGATCAAAGATGTGAAGAACCTAAAAGCAGAGGGGACAGAGTCTGAGTCACTTGCTAGTGACCAGGTGCACGATAGACAAATGCCCATCGATGTCGGGTGCTTCAAGTGCGGAGAGGTGAAGCTTGACTCTGCAGCCACGAGGACCAGAAGGCATCGACGATGATTAGGAGCTGGATTCAAGCTGTCCCACAAAGGATGTTGAGTGCTGCGGTGTTGGTGCTTGGATTGAACACAATAAGCCTTGGCAACAGCAACCCACGCAGGTAGACAAAAGATGCTTAGGTGTAGACCAGCAAGGTTCAGAGGACTCCCCAAGCAATGGAGAGTCAGGGCATGTCTGGAGAAACCAGGGAAGCCAACGTAAAGTTAATGTTGCCTTCTCAGGGACCCACAGGTCAATGGACCAGGGATCGCGAAGGTACCGCAAGAGAAACCACAAGGGGCTGGCTCACTGAACACTCGTGGAGTGTAGGATGGCAATCTTTGGTGGAAATGCTGCTTGCAGTCAGGGCTACAAGCAACTCAATAATTGTTGAGAAGCATATCTACTTGCAAATGTGCACAGTGTCCTGGGATTCCGGTTCCACGGTACCCACAAGGGCTACGGGTCTCAGCTTTGCAGGGGACTCCAGGAGTCCTCTGGGAACCCATCTCCTGTGTTGCAACTTCTTCGGAGTCCAGCGGGAGATTCAGAGATGCAAACCGGTCGGATGCATCTTTGGTGCCTGCCACGCAGGGGAGTAACTCCTTTACTCCAAGGAGATCCTTCAGTCATCTAGCGCCTTGTAGATCGTTGAAGTTCCAGGATTCAGTATCAGAGTGTCGTCCATGTAAATCTAATGTCCTGTAGTCAGGGGTTCCTACTTTATACCCAAGGAAGAGGTAGGGCAAACTCTGGGGGCCCACCTATGGGAGGGTTTGGAAAGAGGGGTGGCTACACCCATTTCCTTTGTTCAGTTTCGCACCAGAGCAGGGGCTGGTAGCCCCGGCAACCGGTTTGAGCTGGGCTATGCACAGGGACACCAAATGTGCCCCCAGTGCAGACTTCAAAGCACTCTCGGAGTGCACCAACCCAGCCCCAATACACTAAAGTCAGTCTGGGAGGTGGTTACACCTCCCTGTGACAGAAAACCCTATTGTCCAGGCCTCCCCTGCCAGAGTTTCATCCAGCAGCAGGAGGCCAGACTTGTGTCTGTGGATGCAGCATCCATTTTGTGATGCCAGGATACTGTTAAGCTGGTACTTGGTGTACCGGTGTGACCATGGTTCTCCCTCTAGGAGGGTGGAATCATACCTTTGCCGCCAGTACTGGCGCAGAGGTATGATTCCAAGGTGTTTGACACCAAACAAAACATGTTTCCTTGCAGTGATTCCAAAGTTAGCATTTACTGCGAGTTTATGATGCACTTAAGAGTATATGGTCTGGCTGCATCACAGAACAAACCCTGAGAATAGATTCAGAAGGCTGTAGAGGGGCCCTGCTCATGCATGGGCACCCTCTCACACAAAACCCAGCACACTACCTTCAGGTTTGATAAGGCCTGCCATAGGGGTGACTGATAGGTTTATATGTGCAGTGGTATAAGGTAGATATAGGGAACCTATATCTAAGTAAGGGGTGCATACACCACCTTACACAGGCTGCTGTAGCAGACTGGTTTTGTGATTTTGGAAGACTGCCCAGGGGTGGCATAATATATGCTGCAGCCCCTGGTAGGCCACTGGGGTACCTATGCCCTTGGTACATAGTGTACCATATACTAGGGACCCATAAGGGTACCCCCGTATCCAATATAGAGTATACCTAAAATACATGGAATCATTTTAGAGAGGAAGCAGCTAGGCTGGGTCCTGGATAGCAGGCCCCCAGCCAGACTAAAGTAAAAAAAAAAGTGAAACATCAGCAAAAAGTGGGGGTAACTATAAGAAGCAGATCCTACTCTCCTACATGTAGCAAGACCTTAAAGTACTTTTCTGAAGAATTGCCAGGAGAGAGCACAAATCACCCATCGCTCGCTTCAAGGACATTTAAGGTGCTTTGAAACCACAACTTATCCACGTGGAACATTGAGAACTTGGTTTGCTTAATTAATCTTGTGATATTCATATCTACATTTGTGTACATTAATGGCTGATTGTTATAATTTAGGCTGCACCTGCCTAACAACTTCTGATCAAGCACATGTATGTATATTTTGTTTTCAATATGTGCAGGTGTCTCCTGCCTTTGCCTTTTTCTAAACATGTTTTTGATGAGTCATGCTACAACCCAATGTGTCTGTGCATGTGCCTGCTTGATGGTGCCTGATATGCAATGGCTCTTCTGTCCATAACAGTTATCCCAACACTTTCCCCCTTGTGTTAGTAACGACATAAATCCCAGTAAGTAATAGCTTCGATAAACAACAAGCCTCTTTGTATTCATTCCTCAGCCCTTCTGAAACGTTGATGCCAACAAACAAAGAGGCGCTGCAGATGCTTTCAGTAGGTGACACAGATGTTTCAATCACTGTGCCAACACCTGGTCTGAGAATGACACTGTTTGCAATCAGGAGTGGGAAAATGAGCATCAACATCCGACGCACCTCAATGGAGATTTGTAAACAAGTGCAGCATGCTTGTGTGTGGGATTCTGGACATCAGCCTAGACCAGATGGAGAAACCATATTTCAGAAATTGGCCTACCTCCGAAGCTCGAGGGAAAGCACGTGCACAAAATGGAACAATTAACAGCCTTTGTTGTTTCTGGGAGAGCAGGGGCTGTGAATCTGGCATGCATCAACCGGAATGAGCTTTCAGTCCATGCGAGTGACAGCAATAGCACGCTGCTGGTGATAAGAGACAGAATCCTGCCAGGGAGGGGACTTTGCAACCCACCCACAATGAAGGAGGCAGGCACGTGTAACAGCTTAGCATCTTGGAAGTCAAAATGCAGCTGCTTTGCGTTTAATTAGTTTTCCTTTGGGTGTATTTTTAGGGGTGTGTAAAGAAGCATAGGTGTTTGCTTGTGAGGCACATATCATGTTCACGTGCTCCTTCGTTTCGCATGAAAATCGGGACCTTCGAAAGGATTTTTACACAATTGTTCCTTTTTTAAGTCGATCAAGAGGAAAATCTAAACAAGGAATACATTCCTAGTAAAATGACTTGCAAGTTAATTCGCAACAAGGTTGCAAATGCTCGCATGAACAATCTTAGCAATTAGATAAAACGACACTGGAGCATAAGTGTTGCAAAACCAGTAAACTCTGGGAGTATTGGTAGGCCAAAAATAACAGGAATGGGATAAGATTGCATTAACATTCTAAAAACTTGACTCAGCCCTAGTGTTTTTAGCAGAGGGTTGGACATAGATTTGAATTTTCATCATTTGCATTGTCGCTCTAACGATGCAGGCTTAACTTGCAGCTCCAGGTCCCAAAGGAAATGTCAGAAGAAAATGTCAAGGTTATGCTCCTGGGCCCTGATGCTCACCAAACTGAGGATCTTGGATTGCAAATCAGGAGTACCGCGCAAGATCCTCCATTCAAATCATTCTACTCCATTTCTAATGAATTGCTTCTGGCACACATCAGTTGGCCAATGACATAGCTCCCACTTTCTGTCCGATTTGATATGAAGACATAGACGCTGCTGTCCTGTCAATTGGTTTATGAAGGAATGGGTGTCAACAGGCAATACGGAATGATCTAAAGTAAATATATACCTTTGAATGGGGAAAGTTAGATAGATCAGGGACTCTAAGGCTATGCAAAGTACATTTATCACTCATAATGAGCAGCCTTGACATACAAACTGCAGCTATAGAACAAGAATTTTAGAACAATTTCAACCATGGTAATAAGCAGGGAATATGCTTAGTTTTACAAGCTCCCCATGTATCCATCCTAAACGTATGTGTGACATTGACACCTAATCACCACCAACGATAGTTGGCAAAATGAGCACACTGCTTGTCGCAAGAGATATTAAGGATAGCGGAGGGATAAATGTATTATTCCCAATCCAGTCAGTGCAACAGTAGGGAAAGTGTTGGATAGCGGAGGGGTATAAATGACTATCCCACTCCAATGAGTGCAACAGTAGGTAAAGTGTTGGACAGCGGAGGGGGAAAAATTACTATTCCCACTCCAGCGAGTGGAACAGTAAGTAAGTAGTAAGTACATTTTTAATGTCTTAGGTGAATTAAAACCATTACAGAAAATACATTGAAAGCCAGTAGGGAAAGTGTTGGGTAGTGGAGGGATGCAATTTACTATTCTCAGTTCAAAATTAAAAACAAACAAAATGTCAAAAACAAAATAAAATATTTTTAAAAAGTAAATATAAATATGTATATGTATATATATATATATATATGCTACAAATTAACATTAATATATAGTTAATATTAAAAATTGAGAATAAAAACATTAATATGTTAAATACATGTTAAATACATATCACAAATATTACATTCAATAAAATAAAAATATATTTTCAAACAAATACATATTTTTGCATAATTACCATAATTACATTTCAATTAAACAAATATTAAAACACATCAAATGTAATTAACTTCCCAGCCTTTACACCTATAACCCCCACAACCCACACCTAAAATAAAACTGTAAAAAATTAATTACACAATTAAAAAGAAAATCAGTTAAATAGCTAATAATATTTACCAACTAATTACAAAGTAAGTACAATTAATATATTCCCCACTGTTCACCCCTTTAAACCTAAAACACACATACAAAGAAAAATAATAAAAAAATTACCAGAATTACTTATCAATTAATTCATTAATAATAATTCACAACTAATTAATAATTAATTAAAAATAAATCACTTCCCACCCTTTACCCATAAAAACCCCGACACCCCCAACTAAAATTAATTACACAATTCACATATTTAATTGTCAATTAATTAATTAATATTAATTACCAACTGATTATTAATTAATTAAAAATAAATTACTTTCTGCCTTTAACTCCTATAAACCCCACAACCCGCACCTATAATTATTTACGCAATAACCATAATGAACTGTCAATTAATTAATTAATATTAATTAACAACAAATTATTAAATATTTAAAAATAAATTTCTTGCCACTCTTTACCCCTCTGAACCCCACAACCCACACTGAAAATTTACCCCCAAAAATATAAAACACAACTAACATTATAAATCTCAATTAAACAAATATTATTAAATAAACATTATTAATTCATTTATTATAATTAAATTATTCCCACCCTATTCCTTTAAAAAAAAACCCTCTACAGAACTAAAAAAGTGCTAAAATCTATTTAAAATGAAATTAATAACTTCTAAAACTGTAATACATATTACCAAACAAAAACAATACTTGTACGAAAAAATACATCAAATACATTTAAAATGTATACTAAAATAGATAACACTAATTAAAAAATCGATATTTCTTACCTTAATGTTGATATTCTTGCTGTCGATATTTCATGGTCACGATATTTGAAACTCGATATTAGTGTAAGTCGACATTTCCAACTCAATATTTTGATTGAATACCCTATCAAGAGCCTCCACCAACTAGGCCCCCACCCGTCTCTATTGGTTCCTTCCTTTCATTCAGTTCCCCCCTCCCAGGTTCAGAGTTTGAGGTACTTCTCTAGGAACAGCTCCTGCTCCCCAATTCTCAGTTTGTTTTAGCACTCAGTCATTTAGGTCAATACTGTTCAGTCTTTCCAAGTTCCACCCTCCTTTGGCACCAGGATCTCACTAGTAGCAAGACCTCCAGGCAGCACAAAGCAGTCTTCTACAGACTTGACCAGAGGCCACAGTAGGAGTGGAGGCTTTTCTTGAGGGCCGTTTTCTGGGTGGCACCCTGCACTATGCAGCACCCCTTCATACATTCCTACTCCCTGCTGATAAGAGGCAACAACCTCGAAACACGTGTCCAGGGATGGCCAACGCAACTTTGATTTTTTCTCAAGACCCTGGCAGAAGCGTACCCGCTGAAGCTGACTACATGGACCACGGTGCTTTGGGGCAACACGCTGATAGGATAAGCAGTGTGCGACCAATTAGATTGTAACTTTTATTCAAGCTCCTTGGAGCTGGTGAGGCTGACGAGCCGGGTTACGCACCTGCGTGCCACGAGTGGTACCGAACCTGAAGACATTTTTTGGCAGCCTATGCAGCACCCCTTCATACATTCCTACTCCCTGCTGACGAGAGGCAACAACCTCGAAACACGTGTCCAGGGATGGCCAACGCGACTTTGATTTTTTCTCAAGACCCTGGCAGAAGCGTACCCGCTGAAGCTGACTACATGGACCACGGTGCTTTGGGGCAACACGCTGATAGGATAAGCAGTGTGCAACCAATTGGATTGTAACTTTTATTCAAGCTCCTTGGAGCTGGTGAGGCTGACGAGCCGGGTTACGCACCTGCGTGCCACAAGTGGTACCGAATCTGAAGACATTTTTTGGCAGCCTATGCAGCACCCCTTCATACATTCCTACTCCCTGCTGACGAGAGGCAACAACCTCGAAACACGTGTCCAGGGATGGCCAACGCGACTTTGATTTTTTCTCAAGACCCTGGCAGAAGCGTACCCGCTGAAGCTGACTACATGGACCACGGTGCTTTGGGGCAACACGCTGATAGGATAAGCAGTGTGCGACCAATTGGATTGTAACTTTTATTCAAGCTCCTTGGAGCTGGTGGGGCTGACGAGCCGGGTTACGCACCTGCGTGCCACGAGTGGTACCGAACCTGAAGACATTTCTTGGCAGCCTATGCAGCACCCCTTCATACATTCCTACTCCCTGCTGACGAGAGGCAACAACCTCGAAACACGTGTCCAGGGATGGCCAACGCGACTTTGATTTTTTCTCAAGACCCTGGCAGAAGCGTACCCGCTGAAGCTGACTACATGGACCACGGTGCTTTGGGGCAACACGCTGATAGGATAAGCAGTGTGCGACCAATTGGATTGTAACTTTTATTCAAGCTCCTTGGAGCTGGTGGGGCTGACGAGCCGGGTTACGCACCTGCGTGCCACGAGTGGTACCGAACCTGAAGACATTTTTTGGCAGCCTATGCAGCACCCCTTCATACATTCCTACTCCCTGCTGACGAGAGGCAACAACCTCGAAACACGTGTCCAGGGATGGCCAACGCGACTTTGATTTTTTCTCAAGACCCTGGCAGAAGCGTACCCGCTGAAGCTGACTACATGGACCACGGTGCTTTGGGGCAACACGCTGATAGGATAAGCAGTGTGCGACCAATTGGATTGTAACTTTTATTCAAGCTCCTTGGAGCTGGTGGGGCTGACGAGCCGGGTTACGCACCTGCGTGCCACGAGTGGTACCGAACCTGAAGACATTTCTTGGCAGCCTATGCAGCACCCCTTCATACATTCCTACTCCCTGCTGACGAGAGGCAACAACCTCGAAACACGTGTCCAGGGATGGCCAACGCGACTTTGATTTTTTCTCAAGACCCTGGCAGAAGCGTACCCGCTGAAGCTGACTACATGGACCACGGTGCTTTGGGGCAACACGCTGATAGGATAAGCAGTGTGAGACCAATTGGATTGTAACTTTTATTCAAGCTCCTTGGAGCTGGTGAGGCTGACGAGCCGGGTTACGCACCTGCGTGCCGCGAGTGGTACCGAACCTGAAGACATTTTTTGGCAGCCTATGCAGCACCCCTTCATACATTCCTACTCCCTGCTGACGAGAGGCAACAACCTCGAAACACGTGTCCAGGGATGGCCAACGCGACTTTGATTTTTTCTCAAGACCCTGGCAGAAGCGTACCCGCTGAAGCTGACTACATGGACCACGGTGCTTTGGGGCAACACGCTGATAGGATAAGCAGTGTGCAACCAATTGGATTGTAACTCTTATTCAAGCTCCTTGGAGCTGGTGAGGCTGACGAGCCGGGTTACGCACCTGCGTGCCACGAGTGGTACCGAACCTGAAGACATTTTTTGGCAGCCTATGCAGCACCCCTTCATACATTCCTACTCCCTGCTGACGAGAGGCAACAACCTCGAAACACGTGTCCAGGGATGGCCAACGCGACTTTGATTTTTTCTCAAGACCCTGGCAGAAGCGTACCCGCTGAAGCTGACTACATGGACCACGGTGCTTTGGGGCAAACGCTGATAGGATATGCAGTGTGCGACCAATTGGATTGTAACTTTTATTCAAGCTCCTTGGAGCTGGTGGGGCTGACGAGCCGGGTTACGCACCTGCGTGCCACGAGTGGTACCGAACCTGAAGACATTTTTTTGGCAGCCTATGCAGCACCCCTTCATACATTCCTACTCCCTGCTGACGAGAGGCAACAACCTCGAAACACGTGTCCAGGGATGGCCAACGCGACTTTGATTTTTTCTCAAGACCCTGGCAGAAGCGTACCCGCTGAAGCTGACTACATGGACCACGGTGCTTTGGGGCAACACGCTGATAGGATAAGCAGTGTGCGACCAATTGGATTGTAACTTTTATTCAAGCTCCTTGGAGCTGGTGGGGCTGACGAGCCGGGTTACGCACCTGCGTGCCACGAGTGGTACCGAACCTGAAGACATTTCTTGGCAGCCTATGCAGCACCCCTTCATACATTCCTACTCCCTGCTGACGAGAGGCAACAACCTCGAAACACGTGTCCAGGGATGGCCAACGCGACTTTGATTTTTTCTCAAGACCCTGGCAGAAGCGTACCCGCTGAAGCTGACTACATGGACCACGGTGCTTTGGGGCAACACGCTGATAGGATAAGCAGTGTGCAACCAATTGGATTGTAACTTTTATTCAAGCTCCTTGGAGCTGGTGAGGCTGACGAGCCGGGTTACGCACCTGCGTGCCACGAGTGGTACCGAACCTGAAGACATTTTTTGGCAGCCTATGCAGCACCCCTTCATACATTCCTACTCCCTGCTGACGAGAGGCAACAACCTCGAAACACGTGTCCAGGGATGGCCAACGCGACTTTGATTTTTTCTCAAGACCCTGGCAGAAGCGTACCCGCTGAAGCTGACTACATGGACCACGGTGCTTTGGGGCAACACGCTGATAGGATAAGCAGTGTGCGACCAATTGGATTGTAACTTTTATTCAAGCTCCTTGGAGCTGGTGGGGCTGACTAGCCGGGTTACGCACCTGCGTGCCTTGAGTGGTACCGAACCTGAAGACATTTTTTGGCAGCCTATGCAGCACCCCTTCATACATTCCTACTCCCTGCTGACGAGAGGCAACAACCTCGAAACACGTGTCCAGGGATGGCCAACGCGACTTTGATTTTTTCTCAAGACCCTGGCAGAAGCGTACCCGCTGAAGCTGACTACATGGACCATGGTGCTTTGGGGCAACACGCTGATAGGATAAGCAGTGTGCAACCAATTGGATTGTAACTTTTATTCAAGCTCCTTGGAGCTGGTGAGGCTGACGAGCCGGGTTACGCACCTGCGTGCCACGAGTGGTACCGAACCTGAAGACATTTTTTGGCAGCCTATGCAGCACCCCTTCATACATTCCTACTCCCTGCTGACGAGAGGCAACAACCTCGAAACACGTGTCCAGGGATGGCCAACGCGACTTTGATTTTTTCTCAAGACCCTGGCAGAAGCGTACCCGCTGAAGCTGACTACATGGACCACGGTGCTTTGGGGCAACACGCTGATAGGATATGCAGTGTGCGACCAATTGGATTGTAACTTTTATTCAAGCTCCTTGGAGCTGGTGGGGCTGACGAGCCGGGTTACGCACCTGCGTGCCACGAGTGGTACCGAACCTGAAGACATTTTTTTGGCAGCCTATGCAGCACCCCTTCATACATTCCTACTCCCTGCTGACGAGAGGCAACAACCTCGAAACACGTGTCCAGGGATGGCCAACGTGACTTTGATTTTTTCTCAAGACCCTGGCAGAAGCGTACCCGCTGAAGCTGACTACATGGACCACGGTGCTTTGGGGCAACACGCTGATAGGATAAGCAGTGTGCGACCAATTGGATTGTAACTTTTATTCAAGCTCCTTGGAGCTGGTGGGGCTGACGAGCCGGGTTACGCACCTGCGTGCCACGAGTGGTACCGAACATGAAGACATTTCTTGGCAGCCTATGCAGCACCCCTTCATACATTCCTACTCCCTGCTGACGAGAGGCAACAACCTCGAAACACGTGTCCAGGGATGGCCAACGCGACTTTGATTTTTTCTCAAGACCCTGGCAGAAGCGTACCCGCTGAAGCTGACTACATGGACCACGGTGCTTTGGGGCAACACGCTGATAGGATAAGCAGTGTGCGACCAATTGGATTGTAACTTTTATTCAAGCTCCTTGGAGCTGGTGAGGCTGACGAGCCGGGTTACGCACCTGCGTTCCACGAGTGGTACCGAACCTGAAGACATTTTTTGGCAGCCTATGCAGCACCCCTTCATACATTCCCACTCCCTGCTGACGAGAGGCAACAACCTCGAAACACGTGTCCAGGGATGGCCAACGCGACTTTGATTTTTTCTCAAGACCCTGGCAGAAGCGTACCCGCTGAAGCTGACTACATGGACCACGGTGCTTTGGGGCAACACGCTGATAGGATAAGCAGTGTGCAACCAATTGGATTGTAACTTTTATTCAAGCTCCTTGGAGCTGGTGAGGCTGACGGGCCGGGTTACGCACCTGCGTGCCACGAGTGGTACCGAACCTGAAGACATTTTTTGGCAGCCTATGCAGCACCCCTTCATACATTCCTACTCCCTGCTGACGAGAGGCAACAACCTCGAAACACGTGTCCAGGGATGGCCAACGCGACTTTGATTTTTTCTCAAGACCCTGGCAGAAGCGTACCCGCTGAAGCTGACTACATGGACCACGGTGCTTTGGGGCAACACGATGATAGGATAAGCAGTGTGCGACCAATTGGATTGTAACTTTTATTCAAGCTCCTTGGAGCTGGTGGGGCTGACTAGCCGGGTTACGCACCTGCGTGCCATGAGTGGTACCGAACCTGAAGACATTTTTTGGCAGCCTATGCAGCACCCCTTCATACATTCCTACTCCCTGCTGATGAGAGGCAACAACCTCGAAACACGTGTCCAGGGATGGCCAACGCAACTTTGATTTTTTCTCAAGACCCTGGCAGAAGCGTAACCGCTGAAGCTGACTACATGGACCACGGTGCTTTGGGGCAACACGCTGATAGGATAAGCAGTGTGCGACCAATTGGATTGTAACTTTTATTCAAGCTCCTTGGAGCTGGTGGGGCTGACGAGCCGGGTTACGCACCTGCGTGCCACGAGTGGTACCGAACCTGAAGACATTTTTTGGCAGCCTATGCAGCACCCCTTCATACATTCCTACTCCCTGCTGACGAGAGGCAACAACCTCGAAACACGTGTCCAGGGATGGCCAACGCGACTTTGATTTTTTCTCAAGACCCTGGCAGAAGCGTACCCGCTGAAGCTGACTACATGGACCACGGTGCTTTGGGGCAACACGCTGATAGGATAAGCAGTGTGCGACCAATTGGATTGTAACTTTTATTCAAGCTCCTTGGAGCTGGTGGGGCTGACGAGCCGGGTTACGCACCTGCGTGCCACGAGTGGTACCGAACCTGAAGACATTTTTTGGCAGCCTATGCAGCACCCCTTCATACATTCCTACTCCCTGCAGATAAGAGGCAACAACCTCGAAACACGTGTCCAGGGATGGCCAACGCAACTTTGATTTTTTCTCAAGACCCTGGCAGAAGCGTAACCGCTGAAGCTGACTACGTGGACCACGGTGCTTTGGGGCAACACGCTGATAGGATAAGCAGTGTGCGACCAATTGGATTGTAACTTTTATTCAAGCTCCTTGGAGCTGGTGGGGCTGACGAGCCGGGTTACGCACCTGCGTGCCACGAGTGGTACCGAACCTGAAGACATTTTTTGGCAGCCTATGCAGCACCCCTTCAAACATTCCTACTCCCTGCTGACGAGAGGCAACAACCTCGAAACACGTGTCCAGGGATGGCCAACGCGACTTTGATTTTTTCTCAAGACCCTGGCAGAAGCGTACCCGCTGAAGCTGACTACATGGACCACGGTGCTTTGGGGCAACACGCTGATAGGATAAGCAGTGTGCAACCAATTGGATTGTAACTTTTATTCAAGCTCCTTGGAGCTGGTGAGGCTGACGAGCCGGGTTACGCACCTGCGTGCCACGAGTGGTACCGAACCTGAAGACATTTTTTGGCAGCCTATGCAGCACCCCTTCATACATTCCTACTCCCTGCTGACGAGAGGCAACAACCTCGAAACACGTGTCCAGGGATGGCCAACGCGACTTTGATTTTTTCTCAAGACCCTGGCAGAAGCGTACCCGCTGAAGCTGACTACATGGACCACGGTGCTTTGGGGCAACACGCTGATAGGATATGCAGTGTGCGACCAATTGGATTGTAACTTTCATTCAAGCTCCTTGGATCTGGTGGGGCTGACGAGCCGGGTTACGCACCTGCGTGCCACGAGTGGTACCGAACCTGAAGACATTTTTTTGGCAGCCTATGCAGCACCCCTTCATACATTCCTACTCCCTGCTGACGAGAGGCAACAACCTCAAAACACGTGTCCAGGGATGGCCAACGCGACTTTGATTTTTTCTCAAGACCCTGGCAGAAGCGTACCCGCTGAAGCTGACTACATGGACCACAGTGCTTTGGGGCAACACGCTGATAGGATAAGCAGTGTGCAACCAATTGGATTGTAACTTTTATTCAAGCTCCTTGGAGCTGGTGGGGCTGACGAGCCGGGTTACGCACCTGCGTGCCACGAGTGGTACCGAACATGAAGACATTTCTTGGCAGCCTATGCAGCACCCCTTCATACATTCCCACTCCCTGCTGACGAGAGGCAACAACCTCGAAACATGTGTCCAGGGATGGCCAACGCGACTTTGATTTTTTCTCAAGACCCTGGCAGAAGCGTACCCGCTAAAGCTGACTACATGGACCACGGTGCTTTGGGGCAACACGCTGATAGGATAAGCAGTGTGCAACCAATTGGATTGTAACTTTTATTCAAGCTCCTTGGAGCTGGTGAGGCTGACGGGCCGGGTTACGCACCTGCGTGCCACGAGTGGTACCGAACCTGAAGACATTTTTTGGCAGCCTATGCAGCACCCCTTCATACATTCCTACTCCCTGCTGACGAGAGGCAACAACCTCGAAACACGTGTCCAGGGATGGCCAACGCGACTTTGATTTTTTCTCAAGACCCTGGCAGAAGCGTACCCGCTGAAGCTGACTACATGGACCACGGTGCTTTGGGGCAACACGATGATAGGATAAGCAGTGTGCGACCAATTGGATTGTAACTTTTATTCAAGCTCCTTGGAGCTGGTGGGGCTGACTAGCCGGGTTACGCACCTGCGTGCCATGAGTGGTACCGAACCTGAAGACATTTTTTGGCAGCCTATGCAGCACCCCTTCATACATTCCTACTCCCTGCTGATGAGAGGCAACAACCTCGAAACACGTGTCCAGGGATGGCCAACGCAACTTTGATTTTTTCTCAAGACCCTGGCAGAAGCGTAACCGCTGAAGCTGACTACATGGACCACGGTGCTTTGGGGCAACACGCTGATAGGATAAGCAGTGTGCGACCAATTGGATTGTAACTTTTATTCAAGCTCCTTGGAGCTGGTGGGGCTGACGAGCCGGGTTACGCACCTGCGTGCCACGAGTGGTACCGAACCTGAAGACATTTTTTGGCAGCCTATGCAGCACCCCTTCATACATTCCTACTCCCTGCTGACGAGAGGCAACAACCTCGAAACACGTGTCCAGGGATGGCCAACGCGACTTTGATTTTTTCTCAAGACCCTGGCAGAAGCGTACCCGCTGAAGCTGACTACATGGACCACGGTGCTTTGGGGCAACACGCTGATAGGATAAGCAGTGTGCGACCAATTGGATTGTAACTTTTATTCAAGCTCCTTGGAGCTGGTGGGGCTGACGAGCCGGGTTACGCACCTGCGTGCCACGAGTGGTACCGAACCTGAAGACATTTCTTGGCAGCCTATGCAACACCCCTTCATACATTCCTACTCCCTGCTGACGAGAGGCAACAACCTCGAAACACGTGTCCAGGGATGGCCAACGCGACTTTGATTTTTTCTCAAGACCCTGGCAGAAGCGTACCCGCTGAAGCTGACTACATGGACCACGGTGCTTTGGGGCAACACAGTGATAGGATAAGCAGTGTGCGACCAATTGGATTGTAACTTTTATTCAAGCTCCTTGGAGCTGGTGGGGCTGACGAGCCGGGTTACGCACCTGCGTGCCACGAGTGGTACCGAACCTGAAGACATTTTTTGGCAGCCTATGCAGCACCCCTTCATACATTCCTACTCCCTGCTGACGAGAGGCAACAACCTCGAAACACGTGTCCAGGGATGGCCAACGCGACTTAGATTTTTTCTCAAGACCCTGGCAGAAGCGTACCCGCTGAAGCTGACTACATGGACCACAGTGCTTTGGGGCAACACGCTGATAGGATAAGCAGTGTGCGACCAATTGGATTGTAACTTTTATTCAAGCTCCTTGGAGCTGGTGGGGCTGACGAGCCGTGTTACGCACCTGCGTGCCACGAGTGGTACCGAACATGAAGACATTTCTTGGCAGCCTATGCAGCACCCCTTCACACATTCCTACTCCCTGCTGACGAGAGGCAACAACCTCGAAACACGTGTCCAGGGATGGCCAACGCGACTTTGATTTTTTCTCAAGACCCTGGCAGAAGCGTACCCGCTGAAGCTGACTACATGGACCACGGTGCTTTGGGGCAACACTCTGATAGGATAAGCAGTCTGCGACCAATTGGATTGTAACTTTTATTCAAGCTCCTTGGAGCTGGTGAGGCTGACGAGCCGGGTTACGCACCTGCGTGCCACGAGTGGTACCGAACCTGAAGACATTTTTTGGCAGCCTATGCAGCACCCCTTCATACATTCCTACTCCCTGCTGATGAGAGGCAACAACCTCGAAACACGTGTCCAGCGATGGCCAACGCGACTTTGATTTTTTCTCAAGACCCTGGCAGAAGCGTACCCGCTGAAGCTGACTACATGGACCACGGTGCTTTGGGGCAACACGCTGATAGGATAAGCAGTGTGCGACCAATTGGATTGTAACTTTTATTCAAGCTCCTTGGAGCTGGTGGGGCTGACTAGCCGGGTTACGCACCTGCGTGCCATGAGTGGTACCGAACCTGAAGACATTTTTTGGCAGCCTATGCAGCACCCCTTCATACATTCCTACTCCCTGCTGATGAGAGGCAACAACCTCGAAACACGTGTCCAGGGATGGCCAACGCAACTTTGATTTTTTCTCAAGACCCTGGCAGAAGCGTAACCGCTGAAGCTGACTACATGGACCACGGTGCTTTGGGGCAACACGCTGGTAGGATAAGCAGTGTGCGACCAATTGGATTGTAACTTTTATTCAAGCTCCTTGGAGCTGGTGGGGCTGACGAGCCGGGTTACGCACCTGCGTGCCACGAGTGGTACCGAACCTGAAGACATTTTTTGGCAGCCTATGCAGCACCCCTTCATACATTCCTACTCCCTGCTGACGAGAGGCAACAACCTCGAAACACGTGTCCAGGGATGGCCAACGCGACTTTGATTTTTTCTCAAGACCCTGGCAGAAGCGTACCCGCTGAAGCTGACTACATGGACCACGGTGCTTTGGGGCAACACGCTGATAGGATAAGCAGTGTGCGACCAATTGGATTGTAACTTTTATTCAAGCTCCTTGGAGCTGGTGGGGCTGACGAGCCGGGTTACGCACCTGCGTGCCACGAGTGGTACCGAACCTGAAGACATTTTTTGGCAGCCTATGCAGCACCCCTTCATACATTCCTACTCCCTGCTGACGAGAGGCAACAACCTCGAAACACGTGTCCAGGGATGGCCAACGCGACTTTGATTTTTTCTCAAGACCCTGGCAGAAGCGTACCCGCTGAAGCTGACTACATGGACCACGGTGCTTTGGGGCAACACGCTGATAGGATAAGCAGTGTGCGACCAATTGGATTGTAACTTTTATTCAAGCTCCTTGGAGCTGGTGGGGCTGACGAGCCGGGTTACGCACCTGCGTGCCACGAGTGGTACCGAACCTGAAGACATTTTTTGGCAGCCTATGCAGCACCCCTTCATACATTCCTACTCCCTGCTGACGAGAGGCAACAACCTCGAAACACGTGTCCAGGGATGGCCAACGCGACTTTGATTTTTTCTCAAGACCCTGGCAGAAGCGTACCCGCTGAAGCTGACTAACTGGACCACGGTGCTTTGGGGCAACACGCTGATAGGATAAGCAGTGTGCGACCAATTGGATTGTAGGGTATATCAACCACTTCAAAGTGTCAACATGTTTCGGAGTGCAGGGACTCCTTCTTCAGGACAAGGATATGCACGTTATCCTCACCTTACTCACATGAAATGTTAAAGTGTTACATACAAAAATAAATGTGTAATGCACCAAACAATGTTTATGTATAGGTAAGTTCAGTTGCGCCCAATTGGCGTTGAAGAGAACCTGTGGAAAAAAAGACATAATAAACATAATAGTCGGATGTCCAGGAACTTAGGGAAGAAAATGCTTTCTTAGTCAATAAGGGTAAATGGCAGAACCCAAAATGAGGTTCTGAGACCCTGTAAAAAAGACATTTAAAAGGACATACAGACAAAAACACAGACATACATCTAAATTGTTGTCTCCCTGGTATGGATGAAGAGAGGGAGAGAGTGATTAAATGAAGGCTTACTTATTGTTCAAAGTCTGATAACCCCATGAGCCTATGCGTGGTATTGGGGGGATCCTTCCTCACTGCTCAGTAAAGCAACCTAAAGGATAGTCAAGGGTAGGTTTTAGGTTGTTTAAAGGAGAGATCAGCGGAAAGTACAAGGTAACAGATGCACAAAGCTCATCCTAATTCGTGTGACCCCACTCACGGTTACTGCATGGATACATGCATGTATCGCCTGCCTTCCCCTCAACGCTGCTCCGGTGAAGTGAGCGGTTGGGTTAGGGATTTTCTATTTATACTCTTGGCTCGGTAATTAGTGGAGAAAGATTGGTTAATGATCCTCGGAAGTATGCCCAAATTCGGCGATAGTCACCCCACCGGATCCGGTGATGCGCGATCGGCAGGGTGCAGTGCTGCAAGGGTCTGCGCCTGCGTAAGGAAGTAGCGTAGGTAGATCTGCGCATGCGTGAACTAGAATCGACACGCGCATGCGCTTTGGTTTGATGCTGGGAGGACGCGCATGGGCAGTACTGAGAGGCGATAGCTGTTACCGACTCTGGTTCCCAAAATAATAACAATTAATAATCAGGCACTAGAAAATGCGAGTGAGAAGGAGAGGGGAAAAGCGCATAGGATAAATATCGCGCTAACAATATTAGAAGGGTTTTTGGCTAACAGAAAAAGACATAGGATCCCATCAATGTTAAAGGGAGAGGTAAACAATAAGGTTATGCCAAGTCTCATTGGGTGTGCTCAGTTAATAAACCACACCCTATACACATATCATAAGATGGCATTCAGATGTTCAGCGTAGTTGGCTCTAAACAAATTGGAATATTGGCAGAGTTTCTGGTTAACAGAAAAGGACACAGGATCCCAGCAATGTTTTAGGGAGATATGTAAACAGTAAGGTTATGCCAAGTCTCATTGGGTGTGCCCAGTTCATTCATCGCACCCTGTATACAAATCATAAGATGGCATTTAGGTGTTCAACGTAGTTGGCTCCACGGAATTGAGTCATTGAGCCCAGAGGTGTCGGTCCCAAGGCGGAACACCCACCGTTGCTCTTTTTCCAATAGCCCTGTCTCTGAGGGTAGCTGCTCGATCACTGTCCACTGTAACTCATTAACACAATGTTGGTATTCCAGGAAGTCGGCTGACATTTTCGTGGTTGACTTCTTGCATCTAATATTGCTTTTATGCTCGTTAATCCTTATCTTTACTTGTCTCGTTGTCATTCCCACGTACTCCTTTTTGCAGGGACATGTGATTAAGTACACTACATTCTTGCTGTTGCAGTTGGTGAATGTACGTTGTTCCCAGCTAGTACCATTAGTAAAGGTAATAGTCTGGCTTTTCCTGGTAAGGTGACAGCTGTTACAATTGCCACACGGGTGGTGGCCCTGTATCCCTTGTAGTCTTGTTTGTTCCACTCTAAGTGGAGGAGGTCTTGTATGGACGAGCATGTCTTTTAGATTCCTACCACGTCTGTGGGCAAACAGTGTTTTCTCCAGGGACAGTGTGCCACTTGTGAGTATGCGCCAATGTTTGTTGACCAGTTTGCCAACTTGGTTGGTTACTGGGCTATACGTGGTGACACAAACTGTTCTACTCACTTGGTCATCTTTCTTGGGTTTGTCTTCCAAGAGAGCTTCACGATTGTTCTTCCTGGCTCTCTTCATAGCCTTGCGGATCACAGGGTTAGGGT
Source organism: Lissotriton vulgaris (assembly GCF_964263255.1). Lineage (NCBI taxonomy): Eukaryota > Metazoa > Chordata > Amphibia > Caudata > Salamandridae > Lissotriton > Lissotriton vulgaris. The sequence continues at coordinate 1,200,375,965 of NC_141694.1, read as the reverse complement.
ATTTTCTTTGTCTCAGTTTAGTGCAGAGATCCTTAGCCTGACTTTTATATTTTGCCAGGTCACTGCAGTTCCGGCGTAGGCAGAGGAACTGCCCGTATGGTAGATTCTCCCTCAGGTGATGTGGATGGAAACTGTCAAACCTGAGGAGGCAGTTCCTGACCGTGGGTTTAAAATGGGTCTCAGTTTTCAGGAAGCCTGCTTCATGATAGATATTGAGATCTAAAAAAACCATAGTACTGTTTGACATCTGGTGAGTGAATTTAAGGAAAGTGTTCTGGTTGTTGAGCCATTGCATGAACTCAGAGATTGAATTTTCATCCCCCTCCCAAATCACCAGAATGTCATCAATATATCGTCGCCATGTGTTGATCCTCCCCCTGTAAGGGTTACTGGGGTGAAGGATCTTGGAAGATTCCAGGTGATGGACGTAAAGTCCCGCCAGACTAGGGGCAAATGTGCTCCCCATGCTGGTTCCATGGCTTTGCGAAAACAGGGTACCTTCGTATTCAAAGAAGTTTTTTGTGAGAGCTAGCGAGATACACTCCATGACTACACCGCGGGGGTTTGGTATTTCCAATGGGTAGAGTGGAGTACTTCCTCGATGATAAGAAGTGTCTCATCATGTGGGAGGCTCGTGTAGAGGCTCTCCACATCAAGGCTCAGAAGCATTTGTGAGTTAGGATCGAAAGGATGGTTCTGTAATAGTTGCAGCACCGCTTTTGTATCTCTGAGATACATGTCGGTAGCTTGCACCAGAGGTCTCAGAAAGGCATCGGCAAATTTAGATAGAGGTTCCAGGATGGATGAGATGCCAGACACAATCGGGCGTCCTGGTGGACTCTCAAGGTTCTTATGCACTTTGGGTATAGTGTAGAAATAGGGGGTACGAGGATTTTTCTGAACCAGGAATTCTGATTCTTTTTTGGTGAGCCAGTCATGTGCAAGGGCCTCCTCAATCATTCCCTCTATTTGTACTCTCAGGGACTCGGTGGGGTCTTCAACCAAGACCTGATAGTTCCTGCTGTCCGAGAGGAGTCTCCTGCACTCTCTGTCATAGGCAGTGGTAGTTTGAATAACCACTGCTCCACCCTTGTCAGCAGGTTTGATGGTTAAGTTTTTGTTAAGTCTTAGTTCCCTTATTGCCTCATTTTCCAGTTTACTAGTATTTTGGAACACCCTTTGCTTGGTGTCCAAGTTCTTGAGTTCATGCATGATAGCTTTCTCGAATGCCAATACCTCCAATTTAGATGTATGTCTGTGTTTTTGTCTGTATGTCCTTTTAAATGTCTTTTTTACAGGGTCTCAGAACCTCATTTTGGGTTCTGCCATTTACCCTTATTGACTAAGAAAGCATTTTCTTCCCTAAGTTCCTGGACATCCGACTATTATGTTTATTATGCCTTTTTTTCCACAGGTTCTCTTCAAAGCCAATTGGGCGCAACTGAACTTACCTATACATAAACATTGTTAGGTACATTACACATTTATTTTTGTATGTAACACTTTAACATTTCATGTGAGTAAGGTGAGGATAACGTGCATATCCTTGTCCTGAAGAAGGAGTCCCTGTGCTCCGAAACATGTTGACACTTTGAAGTGGTTGATATACCCTAGTACGTATATTATCAACCTCACACTGCACCTTTTTAATAATACCAGCCGAGGACATAATAAATAATTTTTTCCTACGTGCCAGGTATTTTTTAACTCACTTTTTTCACCTCACCTCACTCACACTCTCTCCCTAAAACACACACCCTCACATAGTTCACTACTAAGTGCTCCTACGTAGCCGTCAGTCGTAGCACGCCGCAACCCGTAGAGGGATGCGAAGGCCCCGATGATGAAGCATGACACCAAGGGGCCTGTTGGTGTGTGAGGGGCATTTAAACAACACTGTGTGCTCCCCATCACTTTAGGGACCACTACCACTTTCTGAGTGGATTCCACTTTGTTTAAACGAAATAATACAATGCGCCACGTTACAATCATGTACTCTGCAAGGAAAAATAACGCAATGCGTAGTGCACCAAGCGTGTAGTTCGTTAGGCACAAATAAGATCAGGCGTCATACGACAGTTCGATAATTAGTTAGCAGCAATAATGCAAAGTGTTATATGACAGTTCAGGTGCTCCGTTAACAGTTGTCCCCAACATGGATCAATGATGACACAAAATTACTGCTTCTCACTCTGGCCCCAGTACTGCCCCTCCTTGGGCCAGCACGGGCTTCGATCTGAGCCGAAGCAGCAGGCTCACGCAGCTCATAGAAGCAAGAGGACAAGAGAGTGTCCCTCCGAGCGCGCACCCCATCCCAGGTGGTAATCCACGTTACCTGGGGGGCATGACCCCACTCTCCTCTCCTCCTTCACGGACTAGGACCTTGATCCAGAAGTCTGTCAATGGGCACAGCGAGCTCGAGCTGGTGGCTCAGCTCCTCAGGGGCTGCCGGTCCGGGACGCTACTGTTTCACTCCGAGGGCCCAATGATCTGGCCTCCTTCCGGCGGTCTCAGTGCACATCAAGAGCCGCACTCAGCAATGTGGATACTTACTTCAATTTCAGTGCACACACTACCCAAGCACTCCTTACCAGCGCCACTGATTGCACCTCAACACTCATTCTCTGCGTCAGAGACTCGCCTCTTCTCTGGTGCACACGATGACCAGGCGCACTTCTTTAACGCCTCAGCTTGCACCTCAACACGCACTCTGCGCATCTGAGTCTCACCTCTTCTACCGGTGCATGCAATGACCAGGCGCTCTTCACCAATGCCTTAGTTGCACCTCGACACACACCATGTGTGTTCGAGTCTCATCTCTTCTCCCGGTGTACACAACGACCAGGCGCTCTTCACCAATGCCTTAGCTTGCACCACGACACGCATCCTGTGCGTCCGAGAGTCAGTTTACTTCTGTGTGCCCACGTTCACAAGGCACAACTTCTGAGCCTCTCAAGCTGCAAAAGCACACGCACACCGCGTTGCTTGGGGCGTCTCCTGAAACTTTTATGTTCCTGTGTTTCCAAATAGGGAGCCAGCTCACCTCGGGCCCTTGGGATTCAGGACACAGCACAAAGCACAGTCCTGTTCAAGAGGGGGGGACACCACCCACTACAATGTCCCTTCAGTTTCTTCTTAGTAAAAGCTACAAACATCAGGCCAGCCCCAGATCATGAAGCAAGGGTCAGTCCTATCCAACAGTCTCTACAGCAACGTCTTCCTTGGCAGGGGTTATTCTTGACCACGAAAGAGGTGAAAGCCTTTGCAGACTTGACCTGTCCATTTTGCCATTCAAAAAAACACCAAATTCTAAGGGTTTCAGTTCTCTTAGTTATACCCCTTCATGTATTTGAAGTTCTTTGTGCTCAGGGGTTCTTGACCCCTGAATAAATCAGTTCTGGGTGTCTCCCTCCTAGTGTCACCTTTTTCCCATTGATACTGGGGTATGGATCCTTAATCACTCAGCAGGAGATGGGTCAATTGGTTTATAGCACCAGCCCAGGCCTTTTCACCTCCCGGGCTTCTCCTCCCCCTACTCTCCAAATGCAGAGCAGCCTGGTGCCATCTCAACCCCTCTCTGGGTCAATACCTCTCCCAGCTCCTCTCACCTCTCAGATCCAGACAGTCAATCCACATTCAGCAGAGATACACAGAAATGCTTAAAGCACAAAACTCAGCTACTTTCTAAAAGAGTGGTTTCTGGACACACAGTGACAAAACCACTTTCACAGAAAGATGTGTTATGACACTGTGAATTCATACATACTAAACTTCACCTCTCCATTCTAAACTTATACGAAACTAGGCTAACAAACACAACACCCAACCTCCCCCATTCTGTCCTATGGGCAGGATGGTCTTTCAGCAGTGAAAAACAAAATGGAGTGTTTTCACTGTCAGGACATAACACAAACATTAGTATATGTCTTGCCTTTTACTTACACTACACCCTGCCAAGGGGTTACCAGGGACCTACCACAAGGGTGCTTAATGTATATAAAAAAGGGAAAGTAAGGCCTGACAAGTGGTTGCACATGTCAGGACAACATACTAACTTAGCAAACTGCGTGCAGGCCCTACACTGCTGGCCTGAGTTCCCTTTGTGTGCCTTTGCATTACTAGCCCTGGCACACACAGTGCATATCACTAAGGACTTTACTAGTAAGGCAAACATACCAATCATGGCCAACCAATTACCATTACACTTTAAACAGAGAACACTTGTACTTTGACACTGATCAGCAGTGACAAAGCACCCAAAGCATCTAAAATTGTCTATGTCTATGTCTATGTCTATGTCAGGAAAACGGTCTAGGGGGAAAGCAAAAAGTTTAGGGAATTTTAGCCAAAAAGGCCAAGTCCTACACATGCGCTATGTGACATACATGTACAAACATAAAAACTGATATTGCACTGTTTAATATCACAGATGCAGCTGCTCAGGTGTCTGATGAAGGTGAAGACAATGATACTCTGGAGACTCAGGACTAGTCAGGAGTTGAGAGCACCAACCTGACCTTCAGACAACACGAGCTGGGAATGCCCCCACACCAAGACCCCAAGTCCAAATGCGGAGCAGAAATGTCCTCATCAGGAGGCGCAGGGCAAGGCTCTAATGGTAGCTGAAGAAGGCAATGGCTCAACTGGCTTTGATGGGTTGGGAACCAAATGTTGAAGGTGCAGCACCTGAAATGCAAACACATAGGTTTAATGCAGGCACAACTTGGAACATTTGCAACAAACATGGCAGAGACAGCATGATGGAGCTCACAACGAGGGACACAAACGAAAACTTTAGGAATGTGACCCAAGCCCTCCAGGATTAATTCACGGTGTTGCAGGAAGACCACATGTCCCAGTGCAAAAGACACCATCAGTTTCTTGGGCGCTTATATGGCTACACTAGGGCCATCAACAGCCTGAGCACCACAGCAGCACTGATGTCCTGTTGTGCTGCAGGCATGCAGGTCAAAATGACCCATTGCTGTGGTGACTTGGCCAGGGGACTCATACAGATCACCAATGCTGTGGAGCAATTGCAAAATGCTTCAGTTGGGGTCAGCAATGTACTGGGTGGAGAGGATAGTGTGGAGGCCTCCAGCCTAAGTAGTATTTTGGCACCAGTGACCACATGCAGGAGGCACAGTACAAGGAATACTTTTGCATCAGAAGACTGAACAAGGGATGTGACAGAGCCCACAGGATGGCCCACAGGAGTGTGTGGCTGCACAAAATAGTGTACAACATATACATGATGGGGTAGCACACCGTTATTTATGGCAACTTAATTCTCCAATCCTCATTATCCGTTGCGTGCACACTGGTGACGTGCTCAGCCTGTGCCGCCTGTGTGCTACTCATGTGGGTGGCACAATCAGTGCTGCAGGCCCACTAGTAGCATTTGAATCACCAACCCTGGCACACTGAGTTCACTTTACTAGGGACTTCTTGGTAATACAAATATGCCAATCATGGATAATCAATCACAATAACAATGTGCACAGAGAGCATATGCACTTCTGCACTGATCAGCAGTGGTGCAGTGCCCAGAGTCCTATTGCCAATAACCACAGGTCAGGAAAAACAAGGGAGGAAGAAGCAAAATGTTTGGGGATAACCCTGCAAAAAGGGCCATTTCCAACACATGTGGCTTCAGTACGTGTTTTTGTCAAGAGGTTCGGCTGGCCTTACATTAACATGAGAAACTTGGAAAACAGCGTTTCCTCGTATGTGGATGGAAAGAGTGACGAATGTGAAAACAAAAAATGGATATAAACAGGAGTAAAATAATGAAACAGTGAAGAAATTAACAAATGGTTGCATACGCAATTGAACAATGCTGTGCCACTGGTTGGAGCTTGAAGGTGGTCCATGAAGATGTTGTTCACAAAATAGTGTGGCATTGAGAAAAGGAATGTAATTTGGCGAGGTAACCAGTGTCAGGGCTGACGTTCAAGTTCAATGGCAATGTTATACTTTTGCATTCTGACTGTCACACTGCACGTTTTCAGCTGGTGTGTGTGCATTATCACTACCTGAGTTTTTTTGGAATAAATAACATAAGCAATGAAACCATGTAGTGTCTCCTGTCATCATTACCCACCTTAAACATATTTCTGTTATTTCTGCACTTCTCTGTCTCCCCTCTGCTGCACTTGGCCCACGTGCTGCTTGTGATGGTTGTCTTGGCTGATTGTCTTCCTCAGGGTCGCTGTCTGATATTTCCAACATGGCACAAGTGGCCACAATTTTGCAGCAGGTATCTGGCCTGTACTGCAATGCACCACCAGTTTTGTGAAGGCAGCGGAACCTACCTTACAGTGAGCCAAAGAACCTTTCTATCACATTCGGGTAGAACTGTGCATTATATCGCTACTCACTTGGTGTACTTGGATTTAGGTATTGCGACAGTATAAATGAGTGCACAGCATATGCACTGTCACCTACAGGGTAGACGGCAATAGATCATTCACTGCTATATTTCACAATGACCAGAGAGTCAGCAAGACAGTGTTACATATATTTACCGACTGGTGTCCTTCGCCAAATTCAACCCCAAGGAGACGAGCATGTATGTCACTGTCGGAAGATGTAGGAATCATGCGTGCTAACTGGGAATCTTGATACTATGTCTGTGATGATATTTTTGGAATTGCATATGATTTGTATATTCATGAATGGTATGATTTCCTGTTCCTGTAAATGTACTCATTCACTGAGGGAGGACATATAGCTACATCAATACAACCAATTACATGGGGAAATTGGGCTAGAAGTCAAATTTGGTTTGCGGCAATCCTGTAGTGTTGTAGGAAACCTTATGTGGTGGTGTATCCTCTGCAACATTGCGTCCAGGAATGAGTTAATAAAGCGCGATAGGGCACTTTGTGAAACCCCTCCAGCATTTACACCCTGGAAGCTACCTGATGCTATGAGGTGCAGAGAACATTGGACCTGCACATGAGTGAGGATGGCATGTGTCCTGCCAGTCTGTCGCTGCAGTAGGGGATTTAATTTAGCTATCAGATCATAGATCATGTCTGCATTCAACCTATATTTGTCATAAATCTCTTCCTCTGTCTGCCCCAACAATGTAACGCGCACTCTAAAACTATGTTCCTGTATCCTCCTTCTTCTCCTTGCTGCTGCTGTTAGCCTTATCCTCCTTGCCATGACGTACAGCGCTGCCATTGTGAAACATTCTGAGGCCTTCTGGGCCTGTTTAAATTTTTTGCCAGTGGTTCCCACCTGATTGGATGGTTTTCGCCTGGTTACTACCTGATTGTAATTAGTGCTATTTTGCAAGTGCAAAATTGCGAATCCTGGTACATTTGCAATTTGCGAAATTTACATGCATAGGTTTGCGATTACCAAATAGCAAATTCCCTAATACAGATTCGCTAACTGGAAATTGTAAAATAGGTAATCGCTAATTTAGCAAATACCAGAGATATTCTGTGAATTGACATGAGGCATTGCTAGGGGGTATTTTGCAACCTCAAACGGACGATGTTTGAAATTCGCCATAATTGCGATTGTAAAATAGCTTGATGCATGTGCCCCATAAGGCTGAGGATACCACTGAACAGCATGCAGGGATCATTCCTGTTCCAACAATCAACAATTGTCGTCTTTGTCTTCTCTTAATGCTGATGCAAATAGCAGCAGCAAAAAACATTGGCAAAGTTAATAATCCTCCACTGGTAAAGCGAAAAGGGAAGAACTATCGGCTTTACCAAAGCTTGTTTCTTTCTACACTTTCTAGTTTCCCAGTCATCAAAATTCTTTATTCCATTTATAAAACAAACCATAATAGATACAATCAAAAAATATAACGTTTCATATAGGCAATACACGTTTCCTTAGTTGCACTGCACCAGATAGAAAGTTAGCCACAGAAAAACAAGTCTTCGTATCAGATAGTAACATTAGATAAAACAAACTTGAGTAAAATGTGTTCCAACAAACAGTGGAAGAATATCAAGATTTGCACAGTTTTCTATTAAAGAACAGAACATTACAAAGTGCAAGGTGTCCTGAGGTGAGATGCAGTCACATTTACAGTGAATAAATGTAAACGGACTCCAATGCACTCCCACGAGGAATAGTCAGCAAATGGTGGCTAAGGTTACATTTGAAATGAGTCAATAAGCACCGGTGGTGGTTCGACATATCCCAAGAAAGATAGGGCTCAGTAAAAACAGTGGTTTCCCATGGGATATATAATTTTACAGAATTTGTATGCATTGCCACGCTCTCTTTCTCTTTTGTTTTTAAAGCCTAAAAGGCTTTTTTGGTCCACACAATGTTACTTTGGCAATTAAGTCTGGATTGCTATTAATGTCATCCCGCTCAAGTCTAATAAAGTTGAATTTAATATAAGTCAACCACTCGATCCTGACTCGAGCAATCTTCTAGGACAAGACGCTTACAACTTTTTGAAGGATGAGCCAAACAGATAACCAAAGCCCTAACTGTAAAATATCCTCCAACTACCCACGCTACGTTCCTTGTGAGTAATACAACGAGACGTACTCTGGGGACGGCATGAAAGCTTCTTGAAAATGTATTCAGCGTTACAGATAACACAGAAGTATCAGCATAGCCCCATATTTCACTCCCATAGCCAGCTACTGGGACATACTTGGCACTATAAATATCAAGCAGGATATTAATAGATTTATGTCCCAGCCGATTGGAAAATTTAAAACTGAAGCAATACTCCTGGTAAAGTTATTGCTTCTAGCAAACAACAAAGAGCACCACGACAAAGAAGAATCACATTGGACGTGAGATAAGGAAAAGATGGAATACGATTAATAATAGCAGCAGACATATTAAAATGAAGAAGGTGTAAATTAGAAAACTAGATTTAATTCCGCTCCAAAAGCACTGTAATATCCCATAGTTTGTCTCTATTAATGCCATGGAAAGCGGTGCCCCAGTCCATGAAGGTCAGATGTACTGCCCCTTGTTTGGTCACAGTATATTGTGAATAATCAGATACAAATTGAGACATTGTTGACAATCTCTAAGCAGGCTGAATCCCATACTGAACGTCAGACAGAATGGAACCTTCACATAGCCCAATTCACTAGTCTGTTCTAACCTACTCAACCACCGATCTTAACAACAGAACAAATCAAAGACATTGGGCAGTAGCACTGAAGGTCGGCCTGGCTACCCTTTTTGAAAACAGAGACTATCGCCAAATGTAAATGTAAATTGATACTTGTATAGCACATTACTCACCCGCAAGCGTCTCAAGGCGCTTGTACAAATACCGCTGTGGAACTCATCCTGGCTTTCCCTGTGAGGCGTCCACTCCTGGGCACCCCCAAGGTGGAGGCCAGACATCCTTAGCGTTGTGGGGACCCTTGTGGAGATTAAGCAAGCTATAGCCCAGAGTTGCAGAGTGGGACTCCATGATTGGAATAGGCACCGAAGCGAGAATTATCAGGTCCATGGAATTTTGAGCCCAAGGGGAATTGAACCCTGGTCCCGGGCTAGACCTCTGCATCAGGGTCTGCCACTCTAATCATTGAGCCACACTTCTCCATTGGAATCAAAACTGGGGAATGGAGTGTTTGGCTACTGCATTAAGATTAAGAGTAATCAGGGGTGACCAAAGTGCTAAGTTGGCATTAAAAAACATCTATAGGGACAGCAATGGGACAGGAGATTTGTTGAAAGGAAGCGACCTGTAGCTCCCGACACCTCGCAATGCAAGAATATAACAGGGGCACTAAGAGCAGGTGAGGGAAGGAAATTACAAGATATGATAGACTCTAAATGTTAGACCCTAAGCTCAGGAGAAATAGCGCAAAATACAGCCGGGCAAGCTGCAGGCTTAAAAAATTAGTTGATTAATAATCTCCCAAAACGGAGAACCATCACGCATCCTACCGGCAAGAAACAGTTCCTCCAAAGCCTTATTCCAAAAAGCTAGTTTGCACTCCTGCAATACTATTCATTACAAAGAACAACCAGAAGCAACCCTCAAATGATCCTTAGGAACAGACTTTAAGGCATTCAACAATAGACGATGCGCCTTAGAAGAGTTTTCATCACACCATTTAATTGGGTTAGGAGCCCTAGAGCTTTATTTAGAAGTCAGAAAATTTTAAAATTGTCATAAATGGTAGCAAATGAATTCAGAATATCAAAGTTTTCCAGTCTATTTATTTAAGCAAGACTTAAAGATGATGTGGACTAGCAATTGAAGCCAGGGAAATTATTGAAGGGTTTCAGTGATGTGGTCGGAATTCTCAATTTAGTGTGCCTTTAAACAGAACCAGAGTAATGTCAGAAAGAACATGCAGCAGAGTGTTATCTCTGTTATTTGGCATGCACACTTTCTGAAGTGGGTCTCATGGACATAAGCTTTCACTTTCTTCATGTAGGAGTTCTGGTACCATCCTGTCTTAACTATCTTGGCAATGTGTTATTTGAAGAAGTTGGTGTTCCTTTCAATTTGGAGATTCAGGCTTGAATATGCAGTTATGAGGAGCTGGCCTGGTATATGAAGTCCACTAATGTAGGTGGGCACCTTGTACCCCAGACAACCCTTATGGTGATTTAAGAGGTCTCAGGCAACCTTAGCAAGCTATTCAAGTGGTATCTAAGGAGAGCATACTTCAGGTTAAGTCTTGAAGGATTGTAAAGCCCCTTGTTTTATCAGAATGTAATCTTATGGTATAGATCAAATGAAAAAGAACCACACAAGGATTTTAAAAAAATATGTATTTATTATATAATACTCTCTAGTAAATTTCAGTATCTCCCACACGGAGATATACATAAAGTGCACAATACTATACTAAATAAATCACAGTAAATAGCACTAATACACAGTGGGCCCAGGGGGGACCAAACCATGTACTAAGCAAGTGGTATAAGAGCCATGACTTGGGTCAGGACAATGTCGAGAGGTTGTAGAAACGCTGGGGACCCAAGGAACCATTTAAGGTAAGTAGTGAGGGACCCCACGGAGGGTGCGTGCAGTGTGAGAACACGACCACGGGCCTCCATACAGGAGTGCCTCAGGATAAAGGGTCAGGCGGAGGCCTGATTTGGCTTGTTCTACACAGAGGCTCCATACTTGTATGTGACAGGAGCGATAACAGCAGCGTTGGAGGGTGAGCTTGCCTTCAAGAGATGGAGGGCAGCTTGGGTTCATTGCCAAATCCCTGCCCGCTGCGGCCTGATCTGTGGTAGCAACACCGTCTGCTCAGTGGAGAAGGCCTGGGAGGAGGCACCTGCATGCTGGACAAGGCACACTGCGTGCTTGCAGGCATGCCACCCATTGGGAACCAAGTGCGGCCTGTTATGTTATGGTATGTTATATTTAATTTATAAAGCGCATGGCGACTTGGAAGTGTCCCGAAAGAAAGAAATGTCCGTTCAGCTGATTAAAAAAGCAGAGTCTTGAGTTTCTTCTTGAACATCAATGGGTCTTGAGTGGCCCACAGGGCTAAGGGCAGCACATTCCAGGCCGAGCCCCCCTGTGCACAAAGGAACTGCCACCAAGACGCTGGCGCTTGAACTTCGGGGTCTGCATCAGCCATTGGGCAGAAGACCGAAGCAGTAGCCCTGGCACATAGAAGGCGAATCTCTTTTGCAGGTATATGGGGCCAATGCCATACAGGACCCAATTGTCAGCATTTTGAATTTCAGGCGCGATTCAACTGGCAACCAGTGCAGGGCACGCCAATGTGTACGTACAATGTCCCTGGGACACAGACCCGCAAGAAGTCTGGTCGCAGAGTTTTGCACCACCTGCAATTTTTTAACCAAGAACCCCGGGCATTAGCGTAGTCCAAGCGGGAAAAAATTAGCGCACGGACCACTGTTTCACTGGAAATACTAGGCAAGAGGGGAAGAAACTTTCTCAAGCTCTTTAGTATGCCAAAGCAGGTGCCAGCCAGTTTCTTCACATGCGTCACAAAGTTCAGATTTTGATAGAACCAGACGCCGAGATTTTTGACGGCGCCAGTTCTTTCAGAGGGACGGGGGAAACCCGGAGGCCAAAGCCTCTCTCTGAAATTATTATTATTAGCGGGTTTGTAAAGCGCTAGAATCGACTCCACAAGGGAGTATCTCTGTGCTGTTGGAGCCTTCCTAAATGGTAACTATGCATACAAATGACCAAGACAAAAGAGCACAAAGAAAAAAGGAGAGTATCAAAGACAGATAGGTAAATCCGATGGAAAGGAGTCAAACAGCAGCACCTCAGACTATCTTCATCACATTTTAGCTGGGCATTAGCCAGCCAGTGAAAGACCGAGGATAAGCAGTGTTGGGCTATCCCAACGGAGTCATCCACCTTATGCCAAGTAAACAACAGCTGGGTATCATCGGCATATGCCATGACCTTAAACCCCAGTGACTCCGCAAGATACACAAGCGGAGTCGCATAGATGTTAAAAAGGAGGGGGCTCAGTGATGATCCCTGTGGCACCCCCGTGGACACTGGCAGGGACGCAGAGGCACTCGGGGTGAGCCAGACTTGCTGCTGCCGGCCCTCCAGGAAGGAATTAATCCAATGCAGAGCTCTGCCCAAAATGCCTATATCAGATAGGCGATTGAGGAGCATGGCAGGAGGGACAGTGTTGAATGCCGCCGAAAGATCAAGCATAACCAATGCTGCTCTCTTGCAGGCATCCAGACACTCCCGAATTGACTCAGTGACCTCCAACAAGGCGGATTCCGTGCTATGGGCAGCACAGAAGCCCGACTTGCCCGGAGGAAGCTTGTTTACCTCATCAACGAAATTGGTGAGTTGGAAGGTGACAGCCTTCTCACAGACTTTCGCCAAACTTGGTAGCAGCGAGATAGGTCAGTAGTTCTCTGGCACCGAAGGGTCTAGAGACGGCTTCTTAAGCAACAGAAGAATAAGGGCATGTTTCCAAGCCATAGGCACACAAGCCATACAAAGTGATTTATTGATCATGAGATTCACTTCTGTATTTGTGGTGTCAGCCAGGTTGGACAAAAGCCTGGCAGAACAGGGGTCGTTGGGTGAGCCACACTTCAAGGTCTTCAAGATTTTGAGGGAGCTGGCAGAATCAACTTGCCTAAACTCCAAAAAGGTGGAGAGAGGCTCAGCCCTACTAATAGGTAAGGATAGCACGGCTCAGTGATTCTCAGGAGATATGGATAACGATACTTGGATACTGATTATTTTATCCTTGAAGAATGACACCAAGGAGTTACACCAAGTATCTGAGACAGGTGTAACAGCCGCCTGTGCACTGGGGGCCTGAAAAATGTGAACTATAGAGAAGATCTCTTTAGAATTGTGTTTGGCTCGCTCAATGCGAGTGGCATAATAATGTCCCTTGGATTCTCCTATAGCCGTGTAGTAGAGTCTTTGTTCGGCTCTGAGAGTGTTTTTGTCAACAGGGCGGTAGCCGCGGGCCCACCAGGCTCTCTCTGCTATTTTGAACTCATGTTTCAGAGTCCTCAGCCTAGAAGAGACCCAAGGCTTGGAGGGGGACTCTCTTCTCAGCTTAGACTGACAAGGAGCAGACAGAGAGGCGACAGATCCAGTAATCCAATCAGCAAACTGGGCTACGTTGTCCTCCAAGTCCCCTTAAAGGAAAGGGCGGGAAGCATCAAGAGAAGCACCAAGCACCTCTAAGTCCAGTCTCCTAACGGCTGGGGGCCGATGGCAATGAAGAGGGCGAGAGGGATTCTTCAAGACCCAAGAGAAAAAGACGGGAAAATGGTCAGACCAGGCAACCGGCCTCAGTCTCCTCACCAGTATGGGGAAGTTGGCCCAGATGATATCTAGGGTGTGCCCTCCAAGATGAGTGGGAAACAAGACTCTTTGTGAGAGGTTCGCTTGGTGGAAAGCATCCAAAAGGGCAGAAGAATCCGACTCCTCCGCGTGGTCAAGATGGATATTGACATCGCCCAGAAACATGAACCTGGCGAAACGTAAGGCATGCTCTGCCAATGCGTCTCACAAGAGTCCAAAAAGTTCTTGGACGGTCCAGGCGGTCGGTAGACAAGGGACCCCCAAGCGTAAAGTGGGCGGAAAGTTGAAGGCTAAAATTTAGAACCTCACAGTCCCCCAGAAGGGAGGAAGGTTCACTGTGCAAGGTCCAACTATCCCTGAGCCAGATGATGAGGCCACCACCTCTGCCCATCTGGCGATCCAATCGATGGACCTCCAAACCATCAGAAGTGGCCAGTGTTACTATCGGATTGGAGTAGGCATCAAGCCACGTCTCAGTGACGAACAACATGTCCAGACCGTTGTCCATAATTAGGTCGGCAACATCAACAAAATGCCTATTCACTGATCTGGCATTGATAAGGCAGGCGCTAATGGTCCCCGCCATAGGTATAATCACAGGTAGGACCGTTGTCAGGGGTTCAGAAGCAAATCTGAAGCCACAATCAACACAGACAAAGTCCCTAGAGGGCCCGTGCACCAAACTCTGTGGGATGGACAGATAGGGGGTTTAAAAAATTTTAGCCCCTCACTAGAGAAGTGGATAAAACTGTTGCCGTGGCTACCCCTATCATGCCAGGTAGAGTGACTCACCCTGAGCGCTGACTTAGTGCGGACAGGCACAGACAGGTCCGCCTTGGGCGCGCCATTGGCGCGCCCGCTGCACTCGTCCGCTGCGCTTCCGGGCCGACATCAACTTAAGGGGTGTGGCTGAAGCTGGCAGGCAGCGTGAGTCATCTAGAACGCTGACCGCTCGCAACGCGGGTCGTGTCCAAGATGGCCGCTGTCTCGAGAATTACTCCCCAGGAGAGCCGCCTCGGAGTGAGGGGAAGGTACACTCAGGATAATTGTCATTTTACTAAAATGAAGCAGATAAAATGTAACTTCAATACAGCATCAAAACAAATGGCCCGACTAAAATAAAAGCAAGGTACAAACTGTGTGTGTCCCCGAGAGACCACTAACCTCCCCCCAAATTCCCTATAACATAGTCACAGCAGTGCAAATTTTAAAACAGGGAAAAGAGCAAAGCAAACTTATGAGAAGCGCCGCTCTACTGAAACAGGCCTGGCTAAATAACTTTTGCCTGAAGCCGGCGGACAGGTCCGCCTTAGGCGCGCCATCGGCGCGCCCGCTGCACTTGTCTGTTGCGCTTCCGGGCCGACATCAACTTAAGGGGTGTGGCTGAAGCTGGTGGGCAGCGTGAGTCATCTAGAACGCTGACCCCTCGCAACGCGGGTCGCCTCCAAGATGGCCGCTGTCTCAAGAATTAGCCCCCTGGAGAACCGCCTCGGAGCGAGGGGAAGGTACACTCAGGATAAGTGTTGTTTTATTAAAATGAAGCAGGTAAAATGTAGCGTCAACACAGCATCAAAACAAATGGCCCGACTAAAATAAAAGCGAGGTACAAACTGTGTGTGTCCCCGAGAGACCACTAACCTCCCCCCAAATTCCCTCTAACAGAGTCACAGCAGTGCAAATTTTAAAACAGGGAAAAGAGAAAAGCAAACTTATTAGAAGCCTGGGCACCTGATGTGGGGCTGCGAGCACCGTGTGGGATGCAGTCAACGACGGCATCGGTGAGCTGTGAAGGGTAACCTGGGGTGCCCTCCTCCCCTGCTATGAAATGACCGAGTGAAGCAGGCACTCATCTCTCGCTCAGCCAGCCACACCCTGGGAAAGGATGGAGGTGGTGTGAGGCTTGAGTGCGTGGCAGAGGGGGCTGACTGATGGCGCTCCTGTGTATGAGGAGGCTGATGGGACCACTTGCTATTGCACATCCCCCAACTGGGGCACTTCTGATATCGCAGTTTGTGCAGGATGAGGAGGTATTGAGTGGTGAAAGGGCAGGTTTGCCTGTGACAGCTTGGGAAATATATAATTGCTGGCAGCTTGAGACGCTTTTGGGGCCCCCTACCTTTTTCCATGAGGCCCACTGGCCATTCTGAGTACTTCCCTCGAGGGGGACCATGAGTCTTCTGCCTGCTTCTTACTTGTGGTAAGGATGGAGAAGCCTGGGGGGCCAAACTCCCTGAACTGTGTGACTGCCCAGGCATGCAGTTGAAGTGTGCGGGATCACAGTCCAGGACACTGGTGACCAACTTACACACACACTTTGGGAAGTTTGAGGTAATTTTTCAAGCTGTGAGATGTCAAGGCCACTCTCCAATCCAAGATTGATACAATGGCAATACACTTGGTACTGCTTCATGTCGACCATTGAAATCTGGTCAACAGGGTGGACACTAATGGGTCAAAGCTTGCTGCAATGAGCCCTTTGGTAAAAGATATGCAGATGCAGCTGCAGGCTCTGCAGAAGGAGGTGCAATTGCTTTATCTGAAGGCCAATGATAAGGAAGGGCGGTCCTACAGAAATAATCTATGGATCATTGGTCTCCCCGAACCTCTAGAAAAACATAGCATGGAGCTATATCTAGAAAAATGGCTTGTGGAGGCTGTGCTGGACGGTAAATAGCCTACCTTTGTCTCTGTAGCGTGTGTGCATGGGGTTCCCAGCTTTGCACCAGCACCAAGATGCCCCCTAGACCTGTGATTTTGCATCTCCTTAATTACAGGGATCGAGACCACATCCTTCAGGCCTCCAGGATGAAGTGTTAATGGACAGTGGAAAACTGTATGGGGAACATATCCCCATATTATACAGTGGAGGTGCAGAGGACTTCCTTTCTACCAATTAAGCATCAAATGCAGAGAATGACTTCACGTTACTCGTTGCTATCTCCATCCAAATTGCTGATAGCCAACTGAGATTGCAT
The DNA here is from genome assembly GCF_964263255.1 of Lissotriton vulgaris. NCBI lineage: Eukaryota > Metazoa > Chordata > Amphibia > Caudata > Salamandridae > Lissotriton > Lissotriton vulgaris. The sequence goes on along the minus strand of NC_141694.1, from coordinate 1,200,359,228 downwards.
GCTGTTCTTCATGACGCCTCCTGAGGCACGCACCTGGTTTGATTCCAAAGGGGACACTGATCTAGTGGAAAAAGGGGGAGGAAATGACTCATGGCAAGTCCACTGATAGCAACAATGCTCACTCAGGAACCTGAGGTGCCATCCAACATTGGAACAGGCAGCCAAGGAACGAGCATTGGTGGTGGAAGAGAGAGAGCAGAGAATCAGCCCTGCTGAGGACTGAGCAAAGAGTCATGTGGATTCCAGGACATCCAGGGATTACAGTAACATTGTTGACTTGGCGGAGATTGAACTGGCACTGCGACAGTGCCCTGCCCTCACACCCGCGGACAGCCAAACTGGTGCATTGACTTTTGCTGCAAAAATCCTTTTTCCTGGTTGCGGTGTGGTTTTGGCACTATGTGGATTTCATCAAGGAGACATGAGAGTGCTACAGTATACAGATACAAGGGGAAGGCAGCATAATACATGCACAACTGTGGTGTGTGATTGTCTGCAAGCTCATCTTACTGAGTGATAAACTTCATGGATCCCCACAAGCACCAGTATGGACTTGCTATGCTGCACATTTGTATGATGCCAGTTTGGTGGTGAGGTAGTTCTATGAGCCTTGACCTGGGATGGGTAGTTGGGTGTTTTACTGTTTTTAACATGTTTGCACTTGCTTCTAAGTTGTACTGTTCTGTATACCTATCTGTGGGGTGCAGCAGGAGTCCCGAGCGGGTGGCCGGGGTTCACAACTGTCATCTAACTAATGGCCATAAGACATGACACACGGTCTTGCAGCTGTGAAATCCACTTTGCATGTTTGCAGGAAACACATATGTTGGCTGCGGAATTGGACAAGGTGCAGAAAAAGTGAAGAGGCACCGTTGTGGGTACTACCTACTTCAGTTATACCAGGTGTGTTCTTATATTGTTTTTTCTATGCATACTATTAACACCTATGCAGACCAATTATGATGCTGAGGGTAGATACAAGGTGTTGGAGTGACTCTTGGATGGTGACCTGATAAGCTTAGTTGCCATGTATGCCCTAATTTGCTAGATGTCCTGACAACTCTTGCCCTACTGCTGTTCTCTATTACCACCCAGTGGCTCTGAATATAGGGTGGTCCTTTTAATAGCGTACCTAATGTAGAGTTAGACAGGTTTTCTCTGGCCCTAGCTGGTGGTCAATCACTAGTAGTGGTGAGACATTTGGTCTAACAGATAAGAGATCTGCTCTTCCCCAGCTGCTCCGGCTCACTGTGCTGTGCCTACAGTCCTCCCACGAAGGGTTCAAGACCGCTCCTTGCTGTGCTGGTATCACTAACTATTTAGTTCCCCCTGCAATATGCCCGTATTGAGGCCTGATCATTCATTGTTGCCGCTGTAATTTCATTTAAATCCTGTGGTAAATTCTATTTTTTTTGATTCTGTGTGCCTTGTTTGTGCCTGGGCTTGTGTGCCGTTGTTCCCGCCGTAACCTTCCCCCCTACCCATCCCTGCTCCCACCTCCCCGCTGCACTTCCCTCCCACCTCGCCTACTTAATGGCGCCCGCTGCCGGCGAGCGCGAGCAAGACCTCAGACCCTCGGTCACAGATCTGCTCTTCCCCAGCAGCTCCGCCGTACTGTGCTGTGCCTACAGTCCTCCCAGACAGGGTTCGAGACCACCCCTTGCTGTGCCGCCATCACCCACTATTTTGTTCCCCCTGCTTTATGCCCATATTGTAGCCTGATCATTCACTGTTACTGCTATTATTTTATTGAAATCCTTCTGTCTTGGTTGTTTTGTGGTAAATTCTATTCTGTTTTGATTCCATGTGCCTTGTTTGTGCCTGTGCTTTCGCTGCGTCATTCCCACTGTAACCTCCCCCCTACCTGCCCCCGCTCCCGCCTCCCCGCTGCACTTCCCTCCCCCCTCCTCTGCTTAATGGTAACCGCTGTGCCTGTCCGTGACCCGACAATGATCAGCGCCAGGAACCCTGGATCTCCGAGGCCCCACCAGTATGACCCAGCCAACCTCCACACACTCAACCCCGTAAGACACACCAACTGACAAATATCCACGTCGAAAACAACTCACTGACAATTCTCCTGCAGACACTGCCGATGATATGTCACCATCAACAGCACCCCACGACCGCCAAAGGCGCTCTGGAAGCATGCACGACCAAGGTGCTCACATGCATCCTCCCTAACATGCGCTCCCTGCACAGACAGTTCGTAGAGATGTGGGACATGATCGACAGCCTCTCGACCGACGTCGCTCCTTCACAGAGACCTGGACCAATATCTCCTCTGGCCCGACATCACTACCGCCATCCCCGACGGATACAAGATCTAGAGGAAGGACCGCCCCCACTGCCTAGGAGGAGGCCTCGTCATCGCACACAAGACCTCCCTCCGACTCTCCACCTCCGACACGAGTGACACCCACTCCAACACAGAACACCTCCACTTCAAGATCCAGACCAGCCCCAGGACCACGCTACACGGCACCCTCACCTACAGACCCCCGAGACCTCGCACCCAGTTCGCAACAACAATAGCCGACCTCGTCGCACCCTGCGCCATCACCTCATTGGACTACATCCTACTCGGAGACTTGAACTTCCACCTAAATGACCTCAGTTACCCGACTCCACCACCCTCCTTGACAACCTCTCCAACCTCGGACTGGAGCAGCTCATCAATACCCCCACTCATAAGGCAGGACACACCCTTGACCCCATCTTTGCCGGAGGAACAAACATCTGCTTCAGCCACACCACGCAGCCCCTCGGGTCAGACCACCACTGCGTACACTACACCTTCAACACCACCACTGCACCCAAGCCCTCCAAGTGCCCGCCACGAAGGAACTGGTGCAAGGTCACAGAGGAACAACTTAACACCACCCTTCTCCTAGAACCCCCAAGCCACGACCAACGCCAACTCCGCAGCAAAAGAACTTCACCGCTGGATCTCCAGTAGGGCCAACAAGCTCGCACCCCCCCCCACACCACCCCGCTAAACAACACCCCCGAAGGCCACCTGGTTCACCACTGAGCTCCGAGAAGCCAGGCGCTCATGCAGATGCCTCGAGAAAACATGGTCAAACAGTAAAACTACAGAAGACATCCACAGGATCGCCTTGAAGGAATACCACCAGCGCATAAGAGACACCAAGCGGACCTTCATCAAGGACAGAATCCACACCAACGCTACCAACGCCAAAGAACTTTTCAACGTCATACAGCAATTCACCAAACCACCCAGTGAAGCCATAGACGTCGCACCATCCCAGGAACTCTGCAACAAGCTCAGCTCCTATTCCCATCGGAAAACCAAGACGCGCTACGACAATTTCAGCAAAAAGATGCCTGACACCACCCCCCTCCCCACCGTCAAGAACAAACCGACCATTACGACCTGAAACCCCGCCACCGTTGAATGAATTACTGCGACCATGATGATCACCCATACAGGAGCCCCCACTGACCCCTGCCCACCTCACATCTACCACAGGGCCACTGCTGTAATCGCTCCCCAACTAGGATATACCGTCAACGCCTCCTTCAAATATGGCATCTTCCTAGACGACTGGAAGCAGGTTGAGGTCAAACCTCTCCTCAAGAAACCCACGGCTGACCCGACGGACCTGAAAAACTACCTGCCCATCTCTCTCCTCCCCTTCACAGCCAAAGTCAAGGAGAGACTCATAAATGCCCAGCTGACTGCCTTCATCGAAGAGAACTCCATCCTAGACTCCTCCCAGTCCGGATTCCGCATCAAACACAGCAGCAAGACCGCTCTCCTCACTGCCACGGATGACATCTGCATGCTACTAGACCACGGACACACTGCAGCCCTCATCCTTCTAGATCTCTCCGCAGCCTTCGACACCGTCTCTCATCATACTCTCGCAGCCAGACTTCACGACGCTGGTATACGAGGAAATGCCCTCAACTCGATCCAATCCTTTCTCAACGGCAGAACCCAGAGGATCAGACTCCCTCCCTTCCTCTCCGAACCCACAGAGATCAACTGCGAAGTACCTCAAGGATCATCGCTCAGCCCTACACTCTTCACCATCTACATGGCTCCCCTCGCCTCCTTCGTCAGACAGCATAGTATCTTACACCGATGACACCCAGCTAATCCTCTCCCTAACGAAGAACCCCGGAGACACCAGACGGTGCTTCCAGGAAGTAATGAAGGATGTCGCAGCCTGGATGAAAGATAGCTGCCTGAAGCTCAACTCTGAGAAGACTGAGGTCCTCATCCTCGGACCCTTCATCTCCGCCTTGGACAACACCTGGTGGCCCTCTGCCCTTGGCAGCCCACCCACCCCTACAGAACACACACAGAACCTGGGCATCATCCTGGACTCCTCTATCACCATTACCCACCAGATCATCTCCGTCACCTCCACCAGTTTCAACTGCCTTTGCATCCTCCACAAGACCTTCAAATGGATACCCCTCAAATGCAGAAGGACCGTCACCTACACACTCATAACCAGCAGACTGGACTACGGCAACGCCCTCTACCCCGGAATCAACAGAACCCTTTTTCACAAGTTCCAAACCATCCAGAACTCCGCAGCCAGACCCGTCCTTGGGACCCCACGGCACGAACACATGACTCAACATCTACGAGACCTCCACTTGCTCCCCGTCGTGAAGAGGGTAACCTTCAAACTTCTCACCCATGCCTACAAATCCCTCCACAACATCAGATCCAAATACCTCAATGGCAGAGTCTCCTTCCACGTACCCAAAAAGGAAGCTCCGCTCCGCTGACCTCGCCCTGGCCGAGACCACCCATATCCGCAGAAACAGAGCTGGTGGAAGAGCCTTCTCCTACATTGCGACCAATATCCGAAATGAGCTCCCAGTGAACATCAGATGCTTCCTTCCCTGCACATCTTCAGGAGGAACCTCAAGACATGGCTCTTCAACTGAACTGGAGCTGTAACACCCCCCGCACCCAGCGCCTTGAGCCCCTCATGGATGAGTAGCGTGCTTTATGAATCCCTGATTGATTGATTGATCGAATGGGCAAAGGACTCACTGCTGAATTAGATCTGGTGAGATCAGCGCCTGTTAGATAGGGAATATTTATTTTACATGGTGGTACTCATACTGCACACCTGCATAGATTTGTTAAACTGCACCGTGGGTGCAGCGGTGTAAATTGGTGCGACAGAGTACTTGGGACATACCCTGTCCGATCCTAATCCCCTCAAGCTTACATTGCAGTGTGGTCAGACAGCACCTTGTATCCTCTTGTAGAGACTCACACCCTCCCTATTGCTTGAATCAGCTGTTTGCACAGAGATAGCAGAGCACATCGAGTATTACTTTGTAGACAGTGCTGGGACGGCGTCCAATGGGTGTGTGTTAAGGGATGCTTTCAAACTGGAAGCTTGGGGACATTTTCTGCACACGGGTGAAGCGGACGTTGCTGTGCGAGCTGGGTCAACTAGAGAATCCCTTGAGTACACTTGAGATTGCGATGGTGAGGTATGCTTATGTTCTCGATTCCGTACCGACAGTTAGGGTAGAGCACAAACTGGTGCTGCATCGTTTGGGCACCTGGGAAGCTAGGGAGTGCACTGCGTGGTAGCATGCTACTTGCAGAACATCCCTCAACAAAGGGTAAATCCTTTGCAGTACTGGGAACTGGAAGAAACCATGCAGCTTTATGAAATACAGTTGGCTATTCCACAGATAACTAGGGCTAAGACGGCTTGGATGGATTGCCAGTGGAATTTTATGCAGCTTACAGATAAATTGGCCTCTTGTCGGCTGTAGATTTACGAGGATTCTTGATGGGCGAAACAGCTGCATCCTTCTGTGCAGGAGGCGCTGATATCTGTTTTGACCAAACCTGGTCAAGACCCATTGCTGGTCAGATCCTACAGACTATTATCATTCCTTAACTAGGATTATAATATTTTTGGGAAGGTGTTGGCAAATAAGCTCTTTCCAATAGCGCAATGTCTGGAGCACCCAGATCAAAATATCTTGATCCCTGGTGTCGCCATACCTTTCTGAATATGTGGAGGGTTTTCTAGATTATTCACTGGATGAGTGGGTGTGGGGCAGATCTTTGAGTTTGCGTCTCTTGACATTGAGAAGGCCTTTGGCACGTTAAGTTGGACCTTCTTACTGGCAGTGCTCTGTCTCATGTACATGTGCGAGGGGTTCTTGGGGTGGATCCACCTCCTCTACGTGGGTCCGTAAGCTAGGGTGGAAACTGGGCGAAAGGTTTCAGCCCTGATATGCATCAGAAGGGGCACCAGACAGGACTGCCCATTGTCGCCCATAGTTTTTGCTTTGACAAATTGAGCCATAGGCCTGTGCGCTTTGTGTGCTAGACCTGGACTGGGGACATACACATTAACTCAAAATACCACATTGTTGTGATTGTATGTTTCTTTAATTAGTGCAAAAAATGAGACCCTGTGGTTTGTTTTTGCAAGAGGGGTCAGAAATGCTGACTGTGAAAAGACGTGTGGGGGGATTATGGTCTAAGGAGAGTCCCTAATCTCAATTGAACTATAGTGGCAAAGAAGTATAGAACACTTGTCATACTGTATACCAAGACGTTATTCAATAAACAGATCCAACAAAGATATAAAAACAATTAGCACAATTTATTATGGTACCTCTCTTTAGGGTTACATTCTTAATTATTAAAAAAAATAATTAAAATAATTATCCTTGTGATAAACTTTTTTTGATAAAAACCAGTCTGTTTCCATCAAAAAAAATTTATCACGAGGATCATTATTTTAATAATGTTTTTTTAATAATTTAGAATGTAACCCTAAAGGGAGGTACCATAATAAATTGTGCTAATTGTTTTTATATCTTTGTTGGATCTGTTTATTGAATAACGTCTTGGTATACAGTATGACAAGTGTTCTATACTTCTTTGCCACTATAGTTCAATTGAGATTAGGGACTCTCCTTAGACCATAATCCCCCCACACGCCTTTTCACAGTCAGCATTTCTGACCCCTCTTGCAAAAACAAACCACAGGGTCTCATTTTTTGCACTGTTTACTCCCCTCCCTGTGTAAATCACCAGGGGAACCTTCCAATACATTTGTAGTGTTTCTTTAATTACTAATAGAATTGTACTATGTAATAGAATCTAGTGTAATGTGTTCTGTAGATGGTAAGAATGTTATGAGTTCATTATGCTGTTACCTGCTTGATCTGCTGCATGCACTTTTCTTCTTATGAACTAAACTTGAATAAATACTTAAAAACTCAATTTTAACGGATAATGGTGTTCAATTCAAATCTGAGGTAATGAGAATATTTTTGAGCAATATTGGAATTGAACAAACATTTACGGCACTGTACCATCCTAGGGGTAATTCTGTTGTTGAGAGGGTAAATAGAGTTAGAAAGGGAGTTTTGCAATTGGCAATGAGAGCAAATAAGAATTTTGAGAATGAACTTAACAAGCTCATCTGGTCGTATAGGATAACTTTGCATGACACTGTTGGTGAAAGTCCTTTTGGTTTAATGCGAGGAAGATTTCCTCATTGCAAAATCAATCCCGGGTGGATTGGTAGAAGCAAAAGATATGAGTGGGATGTGGATCAAATTAAGCAGTCCATTAGTATCTCCCAAGCGAAAAGTAGGGAATTCTTTAATAGAATGGTACTAAAGAAGTTTCTGTGAGAGTTGGACAGTGGGCCAGAATTAAACTTGGGAAAAAATCAGGGAAATTGGAACCTAGATTTTCAAACCCTAAGCTAATCACCAAAGTAATGAAGAATACTGTTCAATTTGAGGATGGAAGCATGCATCACATGAGCCGTATAGCTTTGACGAAAGCCACTTTTGATTCAGAAAAGATTAATGATGGTGGTAGAGATTATTGGTGGTTAAATGCTTTATCAAATTTTGAGGAAGAGGATGTTCAGGGAGTGGCAGAGGCTCCTCAAAGTGTAGCTTTGCCAGGTGTTAGTACTTCGGATGTTGAAAGGACCTCTGTTATTCCTGAGTTCTCTGTTCCTGATTTTAGCGCAATGGATTGTGCTGATTCTGCTCCTGTTACCTCCACTTTTAGTTCCACACTAGTACCAGTAACTCCTGCAGCAGAAGTTTCTCATGTTCCTGCTGCAGTTGAAGTACACAATGCTTAAGTAGCGGTATGGTAGCTCCTCGGTGATTGTGAGGAACGAGTCTACAGAGAAGAGTTGGCGTGACTGGGAGACGCTTGACGGTGCTGGGCGGTTGTAATGACCGGATCTTTGTTCAGACCGGACCGTTGGAATTCTTCACGCATTTGAATGCCAGGTTGTTTTGCAAATATGAAGATTTGCCAAATGAGATGCTTGGTGTGATATACCAAAGCGAAGAAGAATTTTGATTATAAACTGGGAATACTTACCAGAATTGAATGTGGTAAAGTACCGCTTGTTTTGTTTGCCCATTGTCCTGATGAGGCCTGAAACTGTTTGACAGGCCGAAACGCGTCGACAGTTGATTATTGATCTCGACACACTTTGTTTTACTTTGAAATAATATGAGATATATGCTCGAGGAGTTGGAGTGACTTGAGAAGCCATAATAACATTGAGTTGTGCTTCACTAACTCCCAAAAACAATTGTGGTGTTCGAAAAAGGAATTAAGGTTATAAGAGACATTTCCAATTTTCCTTAGTTGTAAGCTTTTGGGCTTCAGACAGAACCCATGGATTAAGGGTTAACAATTGTCTAAACGTGATTTTGTTATTTGTTTTTTCTACCTGTATGTCTTGTTCAAAATTGCTTGACAAAAGAAAAAAGATATTGTGTATTTTTTGATGTGTATGATTACAATACTGAAGATCTCTAAAAAAAAAAATTTGGGAAAAGATTACTAAAAAGAAAAAACGATATCATTTATGTGTTTGGTGTTTCTTTTGAAAATTAACCATAAGATGAACATAAAAGTAGGACATTGGATTGAGTCATTGTAAATGTGTGCAGTGGAGAGGGATAATTGATGGTATCCTTGTCCTTAAATAATTACGTTCAAATTGAACACCATTGGCATCACTTGTATTTTGCTAAATAAGTTATTAAGTCAAGCAGCTTTGGAAGACCTATTCGTGTTCCAAGTAAATTTAATGATTTTGTGCGCTTGTAAATTTTGTGATTAATTGTTTTTTTTATTTGTTATAAAGAAGGGGGATGTGTTGTGATTGTATGTTTCTTTAATTACTAATAGAATTGTACTATGTAATAGAATCTAGTGTAATGTGTTCTGTAGATGGTAAGAATGTTATGAGTTCATTATGCTGTTACCTGCTTGATCTGCTGCATGCACTTTTCTTCTTATGAACTAAACTTGAATAAATACTTAAGAACTACTTCGTGGGATATTATCTTTCTAAGTAGTCACAACACACATCTTATCGTGGTACATGAATGACGCATTGACATATCTGGGGTACATGCACACTGCGCTGGCCCCTTTAATGGTTTCATTGGATGATTTTAGCTCTGTGTCTCATTTGAATGTCAACTGGGACAAGTCCAGTTTGTCTCCCTTGGTCAAACGGGGAGACAGCGGATCCACCCCTTCAATTCTGATTTACAGCTGTCATTGGGCACTGTAAATTATTTAGGGGATGAATATGTACCATGAGGAGAAAGGGATAATTGATGGTAACTTGGATAAAGTTATTGCATCAATCAAAGTTTCGCTTCATTTCTGGAATGTGCTCCAATATTCCACAATGGGGAGAGTTGCTGTCTCCAAGATGCTGGTGCTACAGAGATTGTTGTATTTCTTTTCTGCATTGCCTGTGGTGCTTAAGCGGCCCTTTTTTTAAGACTTGCTGTCTCTCTTCAGCTCTGTGGTGTGGTGCACTGGGGGGAGATGGGTGGCAGTATCTAAGTTGTATGATCCTCTGGCGGAGGGAGGATTGGGAGCTCCTAATTATGAATCATATTGTGTGGCGACCTAGCTCCAGTGGCTGACTAGGTTGGTTGTTAACAATCCCAATCCTGAGATGAGAGATGTGATTGGGTATACGATTGTGTTGGAGTGACTACTGGGAAGCAATGGCGAGAAATAATGTTTTGGCACATGTGGCTCGTTGGTACTGGAACAGGTATGTCCACAGAAGCCCCAGGGTAACCCAGTAGGCCCTGACTCTCCTGTTGTGGGTGCTCCGGGTAAGCAGAGTACTAGACAGGAGGTATAATGTTCACTTTTGGGTGGAGGCGGACTTGCAGACGTTGAAAGATCTGTATGAGGAGCGAGTGTTGCGGTCCTTTGATACGATATGGGAGGTACATGGGGTGGCTCTGGGGCAGTTCCTGCTTCACTTTGTCTTTGTTTAACAGGTCCATGACACATGGAATCTGAAAAGAGAAGAGTGTAGTGTGTTCCTGGCACTACAGGTCAGTCTCACACATGAGACACATAGAGGGGCAGTCACTTGCTTCTATGTGATCTTGCTGAAGGCTTTGAGGTTGCACACAAGGGTGTTGAAGGACTGGTGAGAGCATCATTTAGGTGTGTAATTTAGTGATTAACAATGGACTGCCTGTGTGGAATATGTAACTGAATTTTACCGTATAATATTTGTGGTCCTCAGTAGAGTACCAAAACAAATAAAATAAAACTTGAAACTTGAAACTTGAATATGTAAATAAGATTTCCAGGAATTCTAGTTTTCAATACAAACAATTTAATTACATTCACCACACGTACTTAACCGATTAACCCCAAAGCGCATAGGACATATATACCCTGGAGCCTCTACCAACTGCTCAAGATCTCATGAGCAAGATACAGATTTCTTACATATAGTTTAGTGGTGCTCATCAGCTGCTTTGTTCTAGGATGACGTGCTGCAGAGTTTGAAGGACGAGACCGACTGGGTCATGCTGAAGGAGCCAAAGGTATGCCTACTGGGAGTGATGGGACGGCAGAAGCTGTAAAAAAAATCTGCTCTTTTGTAGACTTAACTTTGATGATGGCGAAACAACGTATCGCTATTGCATGGAAGGTGGCAAGCACCCTCTCCATTAGGTAGTGTTGGAGGGATGTGCAGAAATGGCCCACAGCTAAATTCACCGTGATGGGAAAAGGGGTGAGGAAAGTTTTTCACACTGGGATACTTAGCTAGAGGGGGTGGAGGCAAAGCCAGACAACAGAGCACCCCTGAGCAACGGATTGTGTGGCGGCCATTGGTTCCACCCGGGAATGGATGGACTGTGTGCACAGTTGGTGTGGTTGTTCGATGTGCATGTATGTGTTCGTGTTGGCAGGGGTGGGCCCCACTTCTCTTCGTATGTTTTTGCTGGTGAGTCATGTGATGTGCTGCCTCCAAGAGCTCCGGTTTCCTCTTTCATTCGGGGGTGGTTTCATTCAGGGGTGGGGTTTCTACAGGGCATGTGGACGTTTAGGGGTGGAAATGTTGCAATCAGGAACGTTCAGATGTTTCACTTGTTTAGTTGTATGTTAACCCATTTTTCCCCGGCTGTTTTTTAGGTCTCGGCATCGAGACCTATTGTCTTTGAGTTGCTCCTCAAGGGAGATAGAATGGTGCACGAGCGGACCAGGGTCTGTGGACGCGCACACACACAGGCAGGCAGGCAGTCACGAGCCGTGCACACACAGACACACACTCAGAGACAGACACACGCACACACACACACACACACACACCCCCTCCCTCTCTGCCCACTCCCTCTCTGCTGCCCTCCCTCGACCCCCACTCACCGGTCTCTTTCCCTCGCAGCGGGTCAGTCATGGCAGCAGGCAGACTCGTGTCTTCTCCGGCGATCTTCAGCTGATGTGCACGCCCACGCTGCGTCTCGTGCGCGCCCACCACGCTGTTTCGCGCCCGTTGATCCTCAGCTTGTTGCTTACAGCCAGTGGGTTGAACTTGAATGTACTCGACAAAAGATCCTTATATAACTAAAAACTGAGCATCATCTTCATCTCACGTTTGTAAAGGTAACCATGAACACCAATTGTGTTAAAATATATTGAATACGATAGATCACCTTCCACTCGCCCATACATATACTTTAAATTCCTTATTCATGATTTATTAGAACAAAGCAACGCAGAAGATAATTTTTGGTTGTCTGTGGGTGGGGAGATGGGGTTAGCACTCTCTGCCCTCTTTTCCTATCATTGACTCTTTGGCGCTTATAGGAAAAACTCAAGCTGCTTATACATATGAGGAATTCTACATAAGGATTATTATAGTGTGAGTGCAGAGTGTGCACATGTCAGAGTGCGCAGAGTGCAGAGTGTGAAGTAGTGAGTGCAGAGTGAGCAAGCAGAGTGTGAGTGCAGAGTGCGCAGAGTGCAGAGTGTGAAGTAGTGAGTGTGCAGAGTGTGAATGCAGAGTGCAGAGTGTGAGTGCAGAGTGCAGAGTAGTGAGTGCGAAGTAGTGAGTGCAGAGTAGTGAGTGTGCAGAGTAGTGAGTGTGCAGAGTAGTGAGTGTGCAGAGTGAGTGTGCACAGTGAGTGTGCAGAGTAGTGAGTGCAGAGTGAGTGTGCAGAGTAGTGAGTGCAGAGTAGTGAGTGCAGAGTAGTGAGTGCAGAGTTGTGAGTGCAGAGTTGTGAGTGCGTGTGCAGAGTAGTGAGTGCAGAGTAGTGAGTGCAGAGTGTGAGTGTGTGTGCAGAGTAGTGAGTGCAGAGTGTGAGTGCAGAGTGTGAGTGCAGAGTAGTGAGTGCAGAGTAGTGAGTGCAGAGTAGTGAGTGCAGAGTAGTGAGTGCAGAGTGCAGAGTAGTGAGTGCAGAGTAGTGAGTGCAGAGTAGTGAGTGCAGAGTAGTGAGTGCAGAGAAGTGAGTAGTGAGTGCAGAGTAGTGAGTGCAGAGTAGTGCATAGTGAGTGCAGAGTAGTGAGTGCAGAGTAGTGAGTGCAGAGTAGTGAGTAGTGAGTGCAGAGTAGTGAGTGCAGAGTAGTGAGTAGTGAGTGCAGAGTAGTGAGTGCAGAGTAGTAAGTGCAGAGTAGTGAGTGCAGAGTAGTGAGTGCAGAGTAGTGAGTGCAGAGTAGTGAGTAGTGAGTGCAGAGTAGTGAGTGCACAGTAGTGAGTGCAGAGTAGTGAGTGCAGAGTAGTGAGTAGTGAGTGCAGAGTAGTGAGTGCAGAGTAGTGAGTAGTGAGTGCAGAGTAGTGAGTGCAGAGTAGTGAGTAGTGAGTGCAGAGTAGTGAGTGCAGAGTAGTGAGTAGTGAGTGCAGAGTAGTGAGTGCAGAGTAGTGAGTGCAGAGTAGTGAGTGCAGAGTAGTGAGTAGTGAGTGCAGAGTAGTGAGTGCAGAGTAGTGAGTGCAGAGTAGTGAGTAGTGAGTGCAGAGTAGTGAGTGCAGAGTAGTGAGTAGTGAGTGCAGAGTAGTGAGTGCAGAGTAGTGAGTGCAGAGTAGTGAGTAGTGAGTGCAGAGTAGTGAGTGCAGAGTAGTGAGTGCAGAGTAGTGAGTGCATAGTAGTGAGTATGCAGACTAGTGAGTGCAGAGCGCAGAGTAGTGAGTGCAGAGTGCAGAGAAGTGAGTGCAGAGTAGTGAGTGCAGAGTAGTGAGTGCAGAGTAGTGAGTAGTGAGTGCAGAGTAGTGAGTAGTGAGTGCAGAGTAGTGAGTAGTGAGGGCAGAGTAGTGAGTGCAGAGTAGTGAGTAGTGAGGGCAGAGTAGTGAGTGCAGAGTAGTGAGTGCAGAGTAGTGAGTGCAGAGTAGTGAGTGCAGAGTAGTAAGTGTGCAGACTAGTGAGTGCAGAGTGCAGAGTAGTGAGTGCATAGTAGTGAGTGTGCAGAGTAGTGAGTGCAGAGTGCAGAGTAGTGAGTGCAGAGTGCAGAGTAGTGAGTACAGAGTGCAGAGTAGTGAGTGCAGTGTAGTGAGTGCAGAGTAGTGAGTGCAGAGTAGTGAGTGCAGAGTAGTGAGTGTGCAGACTAGTGAGTGCAGAGTGCAGAGTAGTGAGTGCAGAGTAGTGAGTGCAGATTAGTGAGTGCATATTAGTGAGTGTGCAGACTAGTGAGTGCAGAGTGCAGAGTAGTGAGTGCAGAGTAGTGAGTGCAGAGTGCAGAGTAGTGAGTGCAGAGTGCAGAGTAGTGAGTGCAGAGTGCAGAGTAGTGAGTGCAGAGTAGTGAGTGCAGAGTAGTGAGTGCAGAGTGGTGAGTTCAGAGTGGTGAGTGCAGAGTGTGAGTGCAGAGTGCAGAGTAGTGAGTACAGAGTGCAGAGTAGTGAGTGCAGTGTAGTGAGTGCAGAGTAGTGAGTGCAGAGTAGTGAGTGCAGAGCAGTGAGTGTGCAGACTAGTGAGTGCAGAGTGCAGAGTAGTGAGTGCAGAGTAGTGAGTGCAGATTAGTGAGTGCATATTAGTGAGTGTGCAGACTAGTGAGTGCAGAGTGCAGAGTAGTGAGTGCAGAGTAGTGAGTGCAGAGTGCAGAGTAGTGAGTGCAGAGTGCAGAGTAGTGAGTGCAGAGTGCAGAGTAGTGAGTACAGAGTGCAGAGTAGTGAGTGCAGTGTAGTGAGTGCAGAGTAGTGAGTGCAGAGTAGTGAGTGCAGAGTAGTGAGTGTGCAGACTAGTGAGTGCAGAGTGCAGAGTAGTGAGTGCAGAGTAGTGAGTGCAGATTAGTGAGTGCATATTAGTGAGTGTGCAGACTAGTGAGTGCAGAGTGCAGAGTAGTGAGTGCAGAGTAGTGAGTGCAGAGTGCAGAGTAGTGAGTGCAGAGTGCAGAGTAGTGAGTGCAGAGTGCAGAGTAGTGAGTGCAGAGTAGTGAGTGCAGAGTAGTGAGTGCAGAGTGGTGAGTTCAGAGTGGTGAGTGCAGAGTAGTGAGTGCAGAGTAGTGAGTGCAGAGTAGTGAGTCTAGAGTAGTGAGTGTGCAGACTAGTGAGTGCAGAGTGTGAGTGCAGAGTGCAGAGTAGTGAGTGCAGAGTAGTGAGTGCAGAGTAGTGAGTGCAGAGTAGTGAGTGCAGAGTAGTGAGTGTGCAGACTAGTGAGTGCAGAGTGTGAGTGCAGAGTAGTGAGTGCAGAGTAGTGAGTGCAGAGTAGTGTGTGCAGAATAGTGAGTGCAGAGTAGTGAGTGCAGAGTAGTGAGTGCAGAGTAGTGAGTGCAGAGTAGTGAGTGTGCAGACTAGTGAGTGCTGAGTAGTGAGTAGTGAGTGCAGAGTAGTGAGTGCAGAGTGCAGAGTAGTGAGTGCAGAGTGCAGGGTAGTGAGTGCAGAGTGCAGAGTAGTGAGTGCAGAGTAGTGAGTAGTGAGTGTAGTGTAGTGAGTGCAGAGTAGTGAGTGCAGAGTAGTGAGTGCAGTGTAGTGAGTGCAGAGTAGTGAGTGTGCAGACTAGTGAGTGCAGAGTGTGAGTGCAGAGTGTAGAGTAGTGAGTGCAGAGTAGTGGGTGCAGAGTAGTGCGTGCATAGTAGTGAGTGTTCAGACTAGTGAGTGCAGAGTGCAGAGTAGTGAGTGCAGAGTGCAGAGTAGTGAGTGCAGAGTGCAGAGTAGTGAGTGCAGAGTAGTGAGTGCAGAGTAGTGAGTGCAGAGTGCAGAGTAGTGAGTGCAGAGTAGTGAGTGCAGAGTAGTGAGTGCAGAGTAGTGAGTGCATAGTAGTGAGTGTGCAGACTAGTGAGTGCAGAGTGCAGAGTAGTGAGTGCAGAGTGCAGAGTAGTGAGTGCAGAGTGCAGAGTAGTGAGTGCACAGTAGTGAGTGCAGAGTAGTGAGTGCAGAGTAGTGAGTGCAGAGTGGTGAGTGCAGAGTGGTGAGTGCAGAGTAGCGAGTGCAGAGTAGTGAGTGCAGAGTAGTGAGTCTAGAGTAGTGAGTGTGCAGACTAGTGAGTGCAGAGTGTGAGTGCAGAGTGCAGAGTAGTGAGTGCAGAGTAGTGAGTGCAGAGTAGTGAGTGCAGAGTAGTGAGTGCAGAGTAGTGAGTGTGCAGACTAGTGAGTGCAGAGTGTGAGTGCAGAGTAGTGAGTGCAGAGTAGTGAGTGCAGAGTAGTGAGTGCAGAATAGTGAGTGCAGAGTAGTGAGTGCAGAGTAGTGAGTGCAGAGTAGTGAGTGCGCAGACTAGTGAGTGCTGAGTAGTGAGTGGAGAGTAGTGAGTGCAGAGTGCAGAGTAGTGAGTGCAGAGTGCAGGGTAGTGAGTGCAGAGTGCAGAGGAGTGAGTGCAGAGTAGTGAGTAGTGAGTGTAGTGTAGTGAGTGCAGAGTAGTGAGTGCAGAGTAGTGAGTGCAGAGTAGTGAGTGCAGAGTAGTGAGTGTGCAGACTAGTGAGTGCAGAGTGTGAGTGCAGAGTGCAGAGCAGTGAGTGCAGAGTAGTGAGTGCAGAGTAGTGAGTGCATAGTAGTGAGTGTGCAGACTAGTGAGTGCAGAGTGCAGAGTAGTGAGTGCAGAGTGCAGAGTAGTGAGTGCAGAGTAGTGAGTAGTGAATGCAGTGTAGTGAGTGCAGAGTAGTGAGTGCAGAGCAGTGAGTGCAGAGTAGTGAGTGCAGAGTAGTGAGTGCAGAGTAGTGAGTGCAGAGTAGTGAGTGTGCAGACTAGTGAGTGCAGAGTGCAGAGTAGTGAGTGCAGAGTGCAGAGTAGTGAGTGCAGAGTAGTGAGTGCAGAGTAGTGAGTGCAGAGTAGTGAGTGCAGAGTGCAGAGTAGTGAGTGCAGAGTAGTGAGTGCAGAGTAGTGAGTGCAGAGTAGTGAGTGCATAGTAGTGAGTGCATAGTAGTGAGTGTGCAGACTAGTGAGTGCAGAGTGCAGAGTAGTGAGTGCAGAGTGCAGAGTAGTGAGTGCAGAGTGCAGGGTAGTGAGTGCAGAGTGCAGAGTAGTGAGTGCACAGTAGTGAGTGCAGAGTAGTGAGTGCAGAGTAGCGAGTGCAGAGTGGTGAGTGCAGAGTGGTGAGTGCAGAGTGTTGAGTGCGGAGTGGTGAGTGCAGAGTGGTGAGTGCAGAGTAGTGAGTGCATAGTAGTGAGTAGTGAGTGCAGAGTAGTGAGTAGTGAGTGCAGAGTAGTGAGTGCAGAGTAGTAAGTAGTGAGGGCAGAGTAGTGAGTGCAGAGTAGTGAGTGCAGAGTAGTGAGTGTGCAGGCTAGTGAGTGCAGAGTAGTGAGCAGTGAGTGCAGAGTAGTGAGTAGTGAGTGCAGAGTAGTGAGTAGTGAGTGCAGAGTAGTGAGTAGTGAGTGCAGTGTAGTGAGTAGTGAGTGCAGTGTAGTGAGTGCAGAGTAGTGAGTGCAGAGTAGTGAGTAGTGAGTGCAGAGTAGTGAGTGCAGAGTAGTGTGTGCAGAGTAGTGAGTGCAGAGTAGTGAGTGCAGAGTAGTGAGTAGTGAGTGCAGAGTAGTGAGTAGTGAGTGCAGTGTAGTGAGTAGTGAGTGCAGTGTAGTGAGTGCAGAGTAGTGAGTGCAGAGTAGTGAGTAGTGAGTGCAGAGTAGTGAGTGCAGAGTAGTGAGTGCAGAGTAGTGAGTGCAGAGTTGTGAGTGCAGAGTTGTGAGTGCGTGTGCAGAGTAGTGAGTGCAGAGTAGTGAGTGCAGAGTGTGAGTGTGTGTGCAGAGTAGTGAGTGCAGAGTGTGAGTGCAGAGTGTGAGTGCAGAGTGTGAGTGCAGAGTAGTGAGTGCAGAGTAGTGAGTGCAGAGTAGTGAGTGCAGAGTAGTGAGTGCAGAGTGCAGAGTAGTGAGTGCAGAGTAGTGAGTGCAGAGTAGTGAGTGCAGAGAAGTGAGTAGTGAGTGCAGAGTAGTGAGTGCAGAGTAGTGCGTAGTGAGTGCAGAGTAGTGAGTGCAGAGTAGTGAGTGCAGAGTAGTGAGTAGTGAGTGCAGAGTAGTGAGTGCAGAGTAGTGAGTAGTGAGTGTAGAGTAGTGAGTGCAGAGTAGTGAGTGCAGAGTAGTAAGTGCAGAGTAGTGAGTGCAGAGTAGTGAGTGCAGAGTAGTGAGTGCAGAGTAGTGAGTAGTGAGTGCAGAGTAGTGAGTAGTGAGTGCAGAGTAGTGAGTAGTGAGTGCAGAGTAGTGAGTGCAGAGTGCAGAGTAGTGAGTGCAGAGTGCAGAGTAGTGAGTGCAGAGTAGTGAGTAGTGAGTGCAGAGTAGTGAGTAGTGAGTGCAGTGTAGTGAGTAGTGAGTGCAGTGTAGTGAGTGCAGAGTAGTGAGTGCAGAGTAGTGAGTAGTGAGTGCAGAGTAGTGAGTGCAGAGTAGTGAGTGCAGAGTAGTGAGTGCAGAGTAGTGAGTAGTGAGTGCAGAGTAGTGAGTAGTGAGTGCAGTGTAGTGAGTAGTGAGTGCAGAGTAGTGAGTGCAGAGTAGTGAGTGCAGAGTAGTGAGTGTACAGACTAGTGAGTGCAGAGTGCAGAGTAGTGAGTGCAGAGTAGTGAGTGCATAGTAGTGAGTGTGCAGACTATTGAGTGCAGAGTGCAGAGTAGTGAGTGCAGAGTAGTGAGTGTAGAGTAGTGAGTGCAGAGTAGTGAGTGCAGAGTGCAGAGTGCAGAGTAGAGTGCAGAGTAGTGAGTTCAGAGTAGAGTGCAGAGTAGAGAGTGCAGAGTAGAGTGCAGAGTAGAGTGCAGAGTAGAGTGCAGAGTAGTGAGTGCAGAGTAGTGAGTGCAGAGTAGTGAGGGCAGAGTAGTGAGTGCAGAGTAGAGTGCAGAGTAGAGTGCAGAGTAGTGAGGGCAGAGTAGTGAGGGCAGAGTAGTGAGGGCAGAGTAGTGAGTGCGTAAAGTAGTGAGTGCAGAGTAGTGAGTGCAGAGTAGTGTGTGCAGAGTAGTGGGTGTGCAGACTAGTGAGTGCAGAGTGTGAGTGCAGAGTGCAGAGTAGTGAGTGCAGAGTAGTGTGTGCAGAGTAGTGAGTGCAGAGTAGTGAGTGCAGAGTAGTGAGTGCAGAGTAGTGAGTGTGCAGACTAGTGAGTGCAGAGTGCAGAGTAGTGAGTGCAGAGTAGTGATTGCATAGTAGTGAGTGTGCAGACTAGTGAGTGCAGAGTGCAGAGTAGTGAGTGCAGAGTGCAGAGTAGAGTGCAGAGTAGTGAGTGCAGAGTAGTGAGTGCAGAGTAGTGAGTGCAGAGTAGTGAGTGCAGAGTAGAGTGCAGAGTAGAGTGCAGAGTAGAGTGCGCAGAGTAGTGAGTGCAGAGTAGTGAGCGCAGAGTAGTGAGTGCAGAGTAGTGAGTGTGCAGACTAGTGAGTGCAGAGTGTGAGTGCAGAGTAGTGAGTGCAGAGTAGTGAGTGCAGAGTAGTGTGTGCAGAATAGTGAGTGCAGAGTAGTGAGTGCAGAGTAGTGAGTGCAGAGTAGTGAGTGTGCAGACTAGTGAGTGCTGAGTAGTGAGTAGTGAGTGCAGAGTAGTGAGTGCAGAGTGCAGAGTAGTGAGTGCAGAGTGCAGGGTAGTGAGTGCAGAGTGCAGAGTAGTGAGTGCAGAGTAGTGAGTAGTGAGTGTAGTGTAGTGAGTGCAGAGTAGTGAGTGCAGAGTAGTGAGTGCAGTGTAGTGAGTGCAGAGTAGTGAGTGTGCAGACTAGTGAGTGCAGAGTGTGAGTGCAGAGTGTAGAGTAGTGAGTGCAGAGTAGTGGGTGCAGAGTAGTGCGTGCATAGTAGTGAGTGTTCAGACTAGTGAGTGCAGAGTGCAGAGTAGTGAGTGCAGAGTGCAGAGTAGTGAGTGCAGAGTGCAGAGTAGTGAGTGCAGAGTAGTGAGTGCAGAGTAGTGAGTGCAGAGTGCAGAGTAGTGAGTGCAGAGTAGTGAGTGCAGAGTAGTGAGTGCAGAGTAGTGAGTGCATAGTAGTGAGTGTGCAGACTAGTGAGTGCAGAGTGCAGAGTAGTGAGTGCAGAGTGCAGAGTAGTGAGTGCAGAGTGCAGAGTAGTGAGTGCACAGTAGTGAGTGCAGAGTAGTGAGTGCAGAGTAGTGAGTGCAGAGTGGTGAGTGCAGAGTGGTGAGTGCAGAGTAGCGAGTGCAGAGTAGTGAGTGCAGAGTAGTGAGTCTAGAGTAGTGAGTGTGCAGACTAGTGAGTGCAGAGTGTGAGTGCAGAGTGCAGAGTAGTGAGTGCAGAGTAGTGAGTGCAGAGTAGTGAGTGCAGAGTAGTGAGTGCAGAGTAGTGAGTGTGCAGACTAGTGAGTGCAGAGTGTGAGTGCAGAGTAGTGAGTGCAGAGTAGTGAGTGCAGAGTAGTGAGTGCAGAATAGTGAGTGCAGAGTAGTGAGTGCAGAGTAGTGAGTGCAGAGTAGTGAGTGCGCAGACTAGTGAGTGCTGAGTAGTGAGTAGTGAGTGGAGAGTAGTGAGTGCAGAGTGCAGAGTAGTGAGTGCAGAGTGCAGGGTAGGGAGTGCAGAGTGCAGAGGAGTGAGTGCAGAGTAGTGAGTAGTGAGTGTAGTGTAGTGAGTGCAGAGTAGTGAGTGCAGAGTAGTGAGTGCAGAGTAGTGAGTGCAGAGTAGTGAGTGTGCAGACTAGTGAGTGCAGAGTGTGAGTGCAGAGTGCAGAGCAGTGAGTGCAGAGTAGTGAGTGCAGAGTAGTGAGTGCATAGTAGTGAGTGTGCAGACTAGTGAGTGCAGAGTGCAGAGTAGTGAGTGCAGAGTGCAGAGTAGTGAGTGCAGAGTAGTGAGTAGTGAATGCAGTGTAGTGAGTGCAGAGTAGTGAGTGCAGAGCAGTGAGTGCAGAGTAGTGAGTGCAGAGTAGTGAGTGCAGAGTAGTGAGTGCAGAGTAGTGAGTGTGCAGACTAGTGAGTGCAGAGTGCAGAGTAGTGAGTGCAGAGTGCAGAGTAGTGAGTGCAGAGTAGTGAGTGCAGAGTAGTGAGTGCAGAGTAGTGAGTGCAGAGTGCAGAGTAGTGAGTGCAGAGTAGTGAGTGCAGAGTAGTGAGTGCAGAGTAGTGAGTGCATAGTAGTGAGTGCATAGTAGTGAGTGTGCAGACTAGTGAGTGCAGAGTGCAGAGTAGTGAGTGCAGAGTGCAGAGTAGTGAGTGCAGAGTGCAGGGTAGTGAGTGCAGAGTGCAGAGTAGTGAGTGCACAGTAGTGAGTGCAGAGTAGTGAGTGCAGAGTAGTGAGTGCAGAGTGGTGAGTGCAGAGTGGTGAGTGCAGAGTGTTGAGTGCGGAGTGGTGAGTGCAGAGTGGTGAGTGCAGAGTAGTGAGTGCATAGTAGTGAGTAGTGAGTGCAGAGTAGTGAGTAGTGAGTGCAGAGTAGTGAGTGCAGAGTAGTAAGTAGTGAGGGCAGAGTAGTGAGTGCAGAGTAGTGAGTGCAGAGTAGTGAGTGTGCAGGCTAGTGAGTGCAGAGTAGTGAGCAGTGAGTGCAGAGTAGTGAGTAGTGAGTGCAGAGTAGTGAGTAGTGAGTGCAGAGTAGTGAGTAGTGAGTGCAGTGTAGTGAGTAGTGAGTGCAGTGTAGTGAGTGCAGAGTAGTGAGTGCAGAGTAGTGAGTAGTGAGTGCAGAGTAGTGAGTGCAGAGTAGTGAGTGCAGAGTAGTGAGTGCAGAGTAGTGAGTGCAGAGTAGTGAGTAGTGAGTGCAGAGTAGTGAGTAGTGAGTGCAGTGTAGTGAGTAGTGAGTGCAGTGTAGTGAGTGCAGAGTAGTGAGTGCAGAGTAGTGAGTAGTGAGTGCAGAGTAGTGAGTGCAGAGTAGTGAGTGCAGAGTAGTGAGTGCAGAGTTGTGAGTGCAGAGTTGTGAGTGCGTGTGCAGAGTAGTGAGTGCAGAGTAGTGAGTGCAGAGTGTGAGTGTGTGTGCAGAGTAGTGAGTGCAGAGTGTGAGTGCAGAGTGTGAGTGCAGAGTGTGAGTGCAGAGTAGTGAGTGCAGAGTAGTGAGTGCAGAGTAGTGAGTGCAGAGTAGTGAGTGCAGAGTGCAGAGTAGTGAGTGCAGAGTAGTGAGTGCAGAGTAGTGAGTGCAGAGAAGTGAGTAGTGAGTGCAGAGTAGTGAGTGCAGAGTAGTGCGTAGTGAGTGCAGAGTAGTGAGTGCAGAGTAGTGAGTGCAGAGTAGTGAGTAGTGAGTGCAGAGTAGTGAGTGCAGAGTAGTGAGTAGTGAGTGTAGAGTAGTGAGTGCAGAGTAGTGAGTGCAGAGTAGTAAGTGCAGAGTAGTGAGTGCAGAGTAGTGAGTGCAGAGTAGTGAGTGCAGAGTAGTGAGTAGTGAGTGCAGAGTAGTGAGTAGTGAGTGCAGAGTAGTGAGTAGTGAGTGCAGAGTAGTGAGTGCAGAGTGCAGAGTAGTGAGTGCAGAGTGCAGAGTAGTGAGTGCAGAGTAGTGAGTAGTGAGTGCAGAGTAGTGAGTAGTGAGTGCAGTGTAGTGAGTAGTGAGTGCAGTGTAGTGAGTGCAGAGTAGTGAGTGCAGAGTAGTGAGTAGTGAGTGCAGAGTAGTGAGTGCAGAGTAGTGAGTGCAGAGTAGTGAGTGCAGAGTAGTGAGTAGTGAGTGCAGAGTAGTGAGTAGTGAGTGCAGTGTAGTGAGTAGTGAGTGCAGAGTAGTGAGTGCAGAGTAGTGAGTGCAGAGTAGTGAGTGTACAGACTAGTGAGTGCAGAGTGCAGAGTAGTGAGTGCAGAGTAGTGAGTGCATAGTAGTGAGTGTGCAGACTATTGAGTGCAGAGTGCAGAGTAGTGAGTGCAGAGTAGTGAGTGTAGAGTAGTGAGTGCAGAGTAGTGAGTGCAGAGTGCAGAGTGCAGAGTAGAGTGCAGAGTAGTGAGTTCAGAGTAGAGTGCAGAGTAGAGAGTGCAGAGTAGAGTGCAGAGTAGAGTGCAGAGTAGAGTGCAGAGTAGTGAGTGCAGAGTAGTGAGTGCAGAGTAGTGAGGGCAGAGTAGTGAGTGCAGAGTAGAGTGCAGAGTAGAGTGCAGAGTAGTGAGGGCAGAGTAGTGAGGGCAGAGTAGTGAGGGCAGAGTAGTGAGTGCGTAAAGTAGTGAGTGCAGAGTAGTGAGTGCAGAGTAGTGTGTGCAGAGTAGTGGGTGTGCAGACTAGTGAGTGCAGAGTGTGAGTGCAGAGTGCAGAGTAGTGAGTGCAGAGTAGTGTGTGCAGAGTAGTGAGTGCAGAGTAGTGAGTGCAGAGTAGTGAGTGCAGAGTAGTGAGTGTGCAGACTAGTGAGTGCAGAGTGCAGAGTAGTGAGTGCAGAGTAGTGATTGCATAGTAGTGAGTGTGCAGACTAGTGAGTGCAGAGTGCAGAGTAGTGAGTGCAGAGTGCAGAGTAGAGTGCAGAGTAGTGAGTGCAGAGTAGTGAGTGCAGAGTAGTGAGTGCAGAGTAGAGTGCAGAGTAGAGTGCAGAGTAGAGTGCGCAGAGTAGTGAGTGCAGAGTAGTGAGCGCAGAGTAGTGAGTGCAGAGTAGTGAGTGCAGAGTAGAGTGCAGAGTAGAGTGCAGAGTAGAGTGCAGAGTAGTGAGTGCAGAGTAGTGAGTGCAGAGTAGTGAGTGCGTAGAGTAGTGAGTGCAGAGTAGTGAGTGCAGAGTAGTGAGTGTGCAGACTAGTGAGTGCAGAGTGTGAGTGCAGAGTGCAGAGTAGTGAGTGCAGAGTAGTGAGTACAGAGTAGTGAGTACAGAGTAGTGAGTGCAGAGTAGTGAGTGCAGAGTAGTGAGTGCGTAGAGTAGTGAGTGCGTAGAGTAGTGAGTGCGAAGAGTAGTGAGTGCAGAGTAGTGAGTGCAGAGTAGTGAGTGCAGAGTAGTGAGTGTGCAGACTAGTGAGTGTGCAGAGTGTGAGTGCAGAGTAGTGAGTGCAGAGTGCAGAGTAGTGAGTGCAGAGTAGTGAGTGCAGAGTGCAGAGCAGTGAGTGCAGAGTGCAGAGCAGTGAGTGCAGAGGAGTGAGTGCAGAGTGCAGAGTAGTGAGCGCAGAGTGCAGAGTAGTGAATGCAGAGTAGTGAGTGCAGAGTAGTGAGTGCGAAATGCAGAGTAGTGAGTGCAGAGTAGTGAGTGCGGAATGCAGAGTAGTGAGTGCAGAGTAGTGAGTGCAGAATGCAGAGTAGTGAGTGCAGAGCAGTGAGTGTAGGTGCAGAGTGGTGTGTGCTGTTAAGTGCAGAGTGGTGTGTGCTGTTGAGTGCAGAGTGGTGTGTGTTGTTGAGTGCAGAGTGGTGTGTGCTGTTGAGTGCAGAGTGCTGTGTGCTGTTGAGTGCAGAGTGCTGTGTATTGGCAATGTAAATGACAATGCCATTTATTTATGATTTAAAGAAAAAAAAAGAAATGTCATGAGCAATGCCAATAGCTCCACCTTTAATGATGCCGAGACCATTGCATTGTAAATGCTTGTTTTTCATTTTCTCCATGTATTTGGGACGTATTGTCTCCCTGGGCTCTCCATTTTGCTGGCAGCGCATATGCCATGTCTGCCATGTTCCATGTGTCATTATTGCTACGACCTTTGCACTTTCAGTCATGTAGATGTAAGCTGGGGGATTCAACTCCCTGGTATTTTGTAGGTATTTTCTAGTGATCGTTTAATTATTTACCAGAATGTATATGCATGTGGTTATTTAGAACAGCTTGCTGTTGGGAAAATGTTTAATAGAAACAAAATAAAAAAAGATGTTCTATACAGATAGCTCTGCACAGCTTGCAGTATGCACTAATCCGAAATACTATGTGACTTCTGCTGCAGTGCAAGAAGTTTTTGAAGATGGATCCTGAGAATTTTGACTACATCACCAGAACCCTATAATATTGACTGTTGTCCTCTATGCTAGCATATATCATCATTTAGTCCAGCTTCAAAAAATATAAGACCACCAGAAATGTCAACCTTACAGAAAAAATAACGAAGAAAAAATACCACCACAGGCAGACAGCATCATCCCAGAGGACAGGATGTTACCAGACGGGAAAATTAAAAACTGCAAAAAGAAACAAACTTTGAAGAAATCAATAGGTATTCTCTTTTGGCGTTCCCAATGCATGACTACTAACTTTGTCAATGCTACTTGCTGATGCTGTTCAGCATCACCAAAAAGAATAATAATGGCTATTGCCGATGTTGTAAAATAAAATGCAATGATGTATATTCGTGCATGTATCATCATGATGTGCATGTAAGAGTCATGATGCTACGGTGATCCCCAGCCGTCTCAGGCAGGTTTGAATGCATCATCATGCAATAGCAAATTATTTTTGTTTTCATGTATTGTCCCAAGATGACAGATGCCCACCTTGGAGCAGTTTTTAGCAAAAACATGGGAGTTTTTAAAAGCATTGGATCTGACCTACTGATGGGTTTTACGAGTATTTGTTGATACATTCATTCTTCAGCTCAATGTTTTCAGGTATGTTTGGTGGATTTTTAACTACTATTCTAATAGTTGGCTGTGCAATTTGTTTTCTAGTAAAGAAATAAAATCAGTATAAATGCAACATGAATAGAAATGACAGCTACCCGACTGAACAACAGTGTTGTCAAAATATGATATTCTACTTTGGAGGAGAATTATTGAATGCCCTAAGTTCAAACTGGACTCTGTCATTTCGCACGTTTCCATCTTCTGGAGTGAGACTCCAGTTGGTGCATGAACTATTTTAAATGTCTAACTATTCTTTTGGAATTACCACTGATGGCAATGTTCAACATGAGAGAAGTGGTTCGACCAATAAGATTGTGTCAATCACCCTGCACTGCAATGCAGTCAGCAATTGTGAAGTATGCAGTATATGATGACACACCAATACCAGCAACACCTGCTCCATTGCCGATTCTGGCAAGAGTCAGACCAATAATAGTGTCTACATCCTCGGATTCCATTAGGGTCGTGTTTCTAAGTGCACACACTCCATCCTCCATAACAACAAACTGAAACTGTCAAGTTCCGATGGTGCTGTTCTACAAGCTATTACGACTTCATCATCATCATCATTAAAAACTACTTTTCCACTTGTGGCTTCAGCATCTTTTTTCCTTGAAATTTATATGGCAACTATACCATCTGGAAGATAATAACGAGATTGCACCAAAATGTGAAAATGTCCGGTCCTCTTTTAAGGAAGGCGTATGAAGAAAGCTCATGAAAGGACAGTTTGAATATTTTTTTATACACATGTGTACCAAATCACAATGGCTAGGAACATTAATGTACCTATATATATATTCACAGAAAAAAACATATGTTTCAGGCACGTTATAGTTAGAAATTAGAATTTAAAAAACCTTTGAAATTCACTGACAAAAAGATAGGTTTCAGGCACATTATAGTTAGAAATTAGCATTTAAAAAACCTTAGAAATTCACTGAAAAAAAACATAGGTTTCAGGTGCGTTATAGTTAGTTGGACATTTCACTCGTACAAAACCATTGAAACTCCACCGTTATAGTTAGTTCGGTTAACTATAACTGGCGCACCCGCGATGCACTGATGATGACGTCACATATTTCATCACTCATGACATGGTCAGTGAAATCACTCATGACATCACTGATGACATCTCAAATGACATCACTGATGACAACACTAATTACATAATCCAGTGAATGTGTGTTTTTCTGAAAATTAAATATGTTTTATATATGTATATCTTAAGGTTGCTAGAAGAATAAATGGGTATATAAGTGTCTAAATGGATCATTTTTTTGTAAAATTGATTGTATAACTGACTGATTAAGTGTATCTTAGTGAATACATGGGTTAGCGGGTAATGTTTAAATATGTAAATATCTGTATCAGTCTCTCACGTTATGTATAAATGACTGCATGGGTTGATGACTAGCTACATGAGAGTCTATATGGGTTATTAGTTGGTTTTTTGAGTATCAGTATGAGTGTGTGAGTGTCTGTGTGGTTTACTGGGGGGTATTACTTAGTGCATAGATGCATGAATGAGTGAGTCACTGTTTGTATGTATTGAAGACAGTATGTGTGCAGTAATGTATGGGTGGATGAGTGTGGGTATGGGTGTGTTAGTGAGTGAATGACTGTCTCAATAGTGTCTTTATGAGTAACTACATATGTTTTAAACTAGTATATGTCAGCATTTGTGTATATAAGTGAGTATATGTGAGAGTGAGAGATTGGAAGAGTTCATGTATAAATAAGTATGTGTTTTTATAAGTGATGGTTAAAGAGAGTAAGGGCCAGACGTAGGTATCCAAATTCCAGTCGGTAACGGCCGAAAATACTGATTTTCAGCCGTTACCGACCGGTATTTGGATACTGTGATGTAGGGCATTAAAAAATACAGATTCTGTAATTTTACCGAATCAGTAATTTTACTGATTCTGTAAAATTACCGATTCGGTAAAATTACCGAATCTGTATTTTGTAATGTAGGTAGCACTGTAAACAGTGCTACATGGCTTTAAGGATTCGTTATGTACAATATGTACAAGCAACTATTAGTTGGTGGTAAATAAGGAATTCCTATGTAAATGCATAAATGTGCATTTACACCTGTGCATGTGGCACACATACATGCCCTAAGGGCATGTATGTATGCCACATGGCACACAAGCACTAATCAGGGGTGCAACAGGGTGTCAAAGTGACACCGTGCCACCCTTGATTTTTTCGGAATTTTACCGAATCGGTAATTACCGATTCGGTAATTGACATTTATTCCTATGGGCCTCCAAGCCCATAGGAATCAATGGCAAATACCGAATCGGTAAATACCAATTTGGTAAATACCGAATCTTACTGATTCGGTATTTTTTACCGAATTTTTGCAATTACCGATTCTAAAAAACCGAATCGGAAAAATGCGAAATTTTAGAATCGGTAATTTGCAATTACCTACATCTAGCCCTAAGTTTCTAAGTTTCTGTAGAAGTAAGTGTGGTGGTGTGTGTATAACTTTATATGTATGAGTGACTGTATAGGACTGTTGGTGAATGAGTGGATGTGTGTGTAGCTCTTGGAGTTACTGAATAGGTGTGTTGTAACTGGTATTGGTATGTCCATTGTTTTGATCATGTTATTTTCTATGTTTAAGTGTGTGTATCCAAGGTTAAATTAGGGTGAGAGGAGGTCTGCCACTCTATCACAGGGATGATGTCATCAGTGATGTAATTTGAGATGTCATCAGTGATGTCATGAGAGATATTACTGACCATGTCATGAGTGATGTAATATGTGACGTCATCAGTAGTGCATTGTGCGCGCGCAAGGTATAGTTAGCTGAACTAACTATAACGGGGGAATTTCTATGGTTTTGTACAAGTGAAATGTCCAAGTAACTATAAGGCCCCTAAAACCTATGTTTTTTCCAGTGAATTTCTAAGATTTTTTAAATGCTAATTTTTGACTATAATGTGCCTGAAACCTATGTTTTTTCAGTGAATTTCAAAGGTTTTTTAAATGCTAATTTCTAACTATAATGTGCCTGAAACCTATGCTTTTTTCAGTGAATTTCAAAGGTTTTTTAACTGCTAATTCCTAATTATAACGTGCCTAAAACCTATGGTATTTTGTAAGTGAATTTCTAAGGTATTTTAAATGCTAGTTTCTAACTATGCCTACAGAGGTAGGACATGTGAAGAAAGAAAAAAACACACAGAAAAAGCAAAAGAAATGCAGAAAGAATAAATAGAAGTCCTCAAAGATGAATAAAAGTGCTGGAAGAAGCAAGACATGTGCAGAAAGAACCAACAGAGGAGCAGAAAGAGGCCTTGTTACAAAATCATCCTGTTCCCACAACTCTTTCAGACGGGTACTGGTGGTAACTCACCCTGACTAACCAGGCCTAGAGCCAGTGGTATGCTAAAAGACACTTAGAATGCAGTGAAAACAGCAACATACACAAGGGAACAGTATGTTTTGGGGTACCCTTGTGATTAGCATGACCTCCTCTGTAAGCCCCTAGTACATAATAGGGCAGGGGAATTAA
The DNA here is from genome assembly GCF_964263255.1 of Lissotriton vulgaris. Lineage (NCBI taxonomy): Eukaryota > Metazoa > Chordata > Amphibia > Caudata > Salamandridae > Lissotriton > Lissotriton vulgaris. The sequence continues at coordinate 1,200,330,642 of NC_141694.1, read as the reverse complement.
AACTACCTCTTAAAATGCGCCACGGGGCGCGTTTGCACACTAATGAAGAGAGGTGGTATGTGGTCTGAGGTGTTATGTGTGCAAACACGCCCTGCAGCAGTTTTAGGTTGGGGGAAAAAGTCCCCTTGAATACTGAGGATCCCTGGGGGCCAACTAACCCACCAGGTATGTCCAGTAAGTGCCACCGAGTTGCATTGCAGAGAGGTGTAAAATGGGGCATGGCCTCGGACCACCTCTCTGCAACACAGCTCTGTGATGCTTACTGGAGGTTCATGGTGGACTAGTTGGACCCAGGGACTCTCACGATTAAAGGGGACATAATTCCCCAACTTAAAACGCGCCACAGGGTGTGTTTGCACACGTCACCTCTGGCCCTGCCCCTTCCCTTTACCACTGCGCAAAGGCGCCCTGTGTCACGTTTTAAGTTGGGGGATTAAGTCCCTGCTCCCGCAAATATTTTTGAAAAACCCCTGGTGTTGGCGGTCCCCGGGGCAGTATGTGGGAAATTGGGGCCCCCCACACATTTTTTAACTGTCCCCAGGACCTGGTCCACCCGGGGGCTTAAATTAAACGAAGCACAGGAGCCCACACTTCATTTTTTTAATTTTCGCGGCTGGATCCTTGGAATTTAAAAAAAAAATGCTTTTTTGGCCCTGGGGGTCTTTGTGGGGCCCCCTGAGCAGGCCTAGGGGGTTAGGGTGTTTCTACCCTAACCCCTTTTCTATTTTTGCGCCTTTGTTTTTCTCTTTTCTTGTGGCTCGGTTCTACCGAGGCACAAGATGGCTGCCAACACTTCCTTGTTTGGAGTGTTGACAGAAAATTAGAGTGAAGCTCGTGATCAGCAGGGTGTGCGGATCCACCGCCTCTCTATATATCGATATTTCTTTTGTGTGATTTTCTCACCAACTACTGACCGGATTTACACCATTTAAGAAAAATAATTCTTCCTAAGGCAAGGACTACCTTTATGCTTTGTGGACCTCACAAACGCGTTGGACTTCGTTAAACACGCAAAATTGTGGCAAACTCTAAAAGAGTTAGGAGCACCAAATGAAATCATCATATTCTTATCCCAAATATATACTTTTTTAACCTCAAGAGTTTGTTTTTGGAGCAAGGAGAATGTACACAGGATTTTATTGTTACAAGAGGTGTACGCCAAGGACCTGTATTGGCTCCATTGTTGTTCTCTTTATATACCAACAATGTGGACCCTTTTTTGCAAAAGCAAAAAGCTGATTGCCCAAAGGTAGGCAGATGTAACACCCTAGTACTACTCTATGTGGATGACGCTGTCCTTTTATCAAGGACAGCGAATGGATTACAATGCCCAATTGAGAAGTTCGCCCAGTACATGACAGAAAAGGATTTGCAGTTAAATCTCACTAAAACTTTTTGTCATGACATGTGGTAAGACCAAAACGAAGAATAGACAACACAATGTGGGGGGTGTCGTTATAGGTAGAATGCCAAACTTTGTTTATTTGGGCCTGCTTTTTAATAGAATGGGCAGTTGGAGACCACACATTGATGCAAGTAATTTGACATTTTTAAGAGTCGTCGAGGGACTTTTTAGATTTTCATCCAAAATGGGAAACAAGCCTGTGAGGGAGATACTCACTTTGTAAAGAACAAAGTGTGTGACTGGCACCTGCTATGGAGCTGAAATATGGGGAAGAGCAAGCACTGCCACTCCTCAAATATAAGAAAACAAATTCCTGACAAGAGTTTTGTTAGTACCTAGCTCTACAGCCAACTATACTGTACATAGGGAATTGGCTGTACCATACATAAGTGACACTATCAGAATAGCTGGTCTTACTTTTTGGCGAAGGCTGTGGGCAAAGGAGGAGAAAACATTTACGATGGATATAATAAAGGATAGCCTGGCCCTTGACAATTGGAAAAAAATCCCATGGCTAGAGTACATTCAAGATTTATTGATGGTTTGCAAGACAGATTTTAACAAAGGGGATCTGATATCTATACAAAATATTAGTAAAAATGAGCTGAAGCTGAGATATATCTCGGTTATGGACTTTGTTAGAACTGATGAAGTTAAACATAAACTTAGCGTTACTTCCTACTGTCAAATTCCTTCTGTGCCGGTTATACAAAGATACCTTACAATGATAGTAAATGCCCAGCACATATTCTACTTGACTAGGTAAAGATTTGGTACTGTACACTATATCATAGCATTTCATGACAGGGAAAAAGGATTTTATAAGCTACCAAACTGCCCATGCAATGGGAAACCCCCCAGTCCACGCTACATTTCACATTATTTTGCACTGTGTATAGTGATATAAGGAAATCAGTTTTAAAAACCCTTTTTCTTGCTTATAGATTGTATAATTACAAAAACGCGATTAATTATTTATGTAGTTTGGATAATATGAAGACTGTGGGCACCGTTGTACGCTTTATTGTATGTGCAATCAGGAAACAAAAGAAATTAGCACATTTAGACGCATTATTATACAAACTATTTGATGAGGACAATTAGAGGCATTACAACATACGTGTAGAAATTACATTTTAAAGTGATCCTATTTATATGTGATCTTTGTCCATTATGTATCTGTGTTGCACAAGATTTACGTTACTATATAATTATTATATTCTTGTGAAAATGAATAATGTAAAATTAGATTGAATGTAAATAGGAAACATAGACTTTCATAATTCCCTCGACCAATATATTGCATATAGAATTGTCCTTAACGTATAATGATAAAAATTGCATTTAATAAGGTTTTAAGAAATGTTTTTTTTTTTTACAGTAAGGAGTATTGACATGAATTCCTTGTATGTAACCTGCCCCCGCTTATTTTTAAACTTATCTTGATAACCGATTATATGGCTTCTCTCTAAATATTAATTGTAAATTTTTGAATATTTAAATTTATATATTGTACTTTGGATTAATTGAATTATGGTTTGTATAAGTATGCTTTTATGGATGTACATTTTACACTGAATAAAGCTGTTTTGAATTGAATTGACTACTTTTATGCCAAATTCGGTGTAATTCCGTTCAGCAGTTCAAGCTGTAGCCATGTCTAAAGTTTCCTAAGGGAAATGCATTTTTTTACCTCTTTTTCTTGAAAGTCTCAGGAACTACTGAACGGATTTACACCATTTAACAAAAAGAGTTCTTTTTGAAACAAGGGCTACCTTTTTGCAAATTTCGGTGTTATTCCGTTAAGTAGTTCGGGCTGTAGCCGTGTCTAAAGTTTCCTATAGGAATTAACATGGAGAAAACACGTTTTGGGACACCCAGTTTGTCTCAGCCCCCGCTTGCCAAATCACCCTGAAATTTTCAACATAGGAGCTGACCAGAGCGGGCCATAAGTTTCGAAAATGTTGCGAAGATTCGTCAACTGGCGACAAAGTTATTGGGAAAAGAATGTTATGATTTTCCCATGGATAATAGGTCCTAACTATAACTACCTACTGGCGACCGCCAGTATGCAATACATATATATATATATGTATATCTATATATATATATATTCACTGAAAAAAACATAGGTTTCACACCAGTTATAGTTAGCAGAACATTTTACACATACAAAACCATTGAAATTCCCACGTTATAGTTAGTTGGACTCACTATAACTCGCGCGCCCGCAATCCACGGCTGATGATATCACATATTACATCATTCATGACATGGTCAGTGACATCACTGATGACATCAATGATAACATCTCAAATGACATCACTGATGACATCACTGATGACATCATCCAGTGTCTGTGTGTTCCTGTAAAGTTAAAATGTGTTTAACATATTAAAGAATGAGTGTATGTATGAGTGCCTGGATAATGGATTTAGTAGGTGCGTGACTGACTGTATGAGAGGGAGATTAAATGTGTCTTACTGAATGCATGGGTTAGTGACTAAACTGTCTGAATGTGTGCATCATTATGTCTGTTGTTGTGTAAGTTGCTGCATGTGTTGATCAGTAACTATATGAGTGGCTATATGGGTTATTGATTGGTTGCGCAAGTATTTGTATGTGAGGCTGAGTGTGTGTGTGGGTGCCTGGGAGGTGTGTGACTCTGCGCATAGATGTGTGAGCAGTTGATTCACTTGGTATAAGGGTTCAAGAGTGCATGTGGAACGAGCTGTATGGGCGGTTGAATGTGTGCATGGGTGTGTTGGTGAGTGAATGGATCTCTCAGTGCTACATGTCCAAGTAAGTACATATATAAAAAACAGTGCATGTGAGAGTTGGCATATATAAACGACTATACATGAAAGCCTGTGATTGCGTAAGTGACTGTATGGATTAATGTGTAGTTCTATCAGTGATTGTAAAAGAGAGTGAGTATGTGTTAATCTATGTTTGAATAAGTAAGGTTTTGTGTGTTTAACTGTATAGATGAGAAAAAGGGAGTGGGATTGATTCTTTGCATGACTGACTAGGTGTGTGAGTAACTCCATGGATGAGTGACAGTGTGTGAGTGTCTGTATAGGTGTATGAGTCCATATAATAGTGTTGTATAGATGACTGACTGTATGTATGAGTGATTGTATGTGTGAATGAGTGGATATGTATGTAGACTTAAGAATCAGTGAGTGCGAGTGTGAGGAGGTGCATCGTATTGTAACATGAATGATGTCATCAGTGATGTCATCAGTGATGTCATCAGTGATGTCATTTGAGATGTCATCAGTGATGTCATCAGTGATGTCACTGACCATGTCATGAATGATGTAATATGTGACATCATCAGCAGTGGATTGCGGGCGCGCGAGTTATAGTGAGTCCAACTAACTATAACGTGGGAAATTCAATGGTTGTGTATGAGTAAAATGTTCTGCTAACTATAACTGGTGTGAAACCTATGGTTTTTTCAGTGAATCTGAAAGGTTTTTTAAAAGCTAATTTCTAACTATAACGTTTGTGAAACCTATTGTTTTTTCAGTGAATGTCATAGTTGGGCGCCGGTTTTTGGCGGCCATCTTGGGTCGGGCTGGGTTGGGGAAGCCATAGACAAGCACTATAAAAGGCGCCAGCTACCAGGAAAGCGGTAATTTCTGACATTTGCACACACCTTTCCCCTCCTGAGGCGGAAGCCGGGAGGTCTCTTGCCTTTTCTGGAATTTTAAGTGTATTTCCGTGTTTTCACTCGCTGGACACTTGTGCTTCCTAATTTTATTATTTAGGCTATAGCAGTGTGTAGAGACCCCCCAGCGCTCAGCAGCGCTTTAAAAATCATCTTTCCCCCCCTCCCCGCAGCTCCGGTCCCACCCTCGGCTGAGTGTTGACGCCGAGGGCTGGGCGCCGGTTTTTGGCGGCCATCTTGGGTCGGGCTGGGTTGGGGAAGCCATAGACAAGCGCTATAAAAGGCGCCAGCTACCAGGAAAGCGGTAATTTCTGACATTTGCACACACCTTTCCCCTCCTGAGGCGGAAGCCGGGAGGTCTCTTGCCTTTTCTGGAATTTTAAGTGTATTTCCGTGTTTTTACTCGCTGGACACTTGTGTTTCCTAATTTTATTATTTAGGCTATAGCAGTGTGTAGAGACCCCCCAGCGCTCAGCAGCGCTTTAAAATCATCTTTCCCCCCCCTCCCTGCAGCTCCGGTCCCACCCTCGGCTGAGTGTTGACGCCGAGGGCTGGGCGCCGGTTTTTGGCGGCCATCTTGGGTCGGGCTGGGTTGGGGAAGCCATAGACAAGCGCTATAAAAACAGGCAATAATGGCTGCGCGCAGCAGACGCGACCAGCGGACGCGCCGGACCTGCGCCGGAGTCGTGCCAGAGTCCTGCCCGTCTGCGCCCGTCTGCGCCCGTCTGCGCCCATCTGCGCCCCTCTGCGCCCGTCCGCGCATGACCGGGCCTAGGGCTCAGGGACTCTGGCACGCGCATCCGCTACTCCACAGCAGATCTCCTAACTCTGAAATCTGACAGGTATACTCTATCTCCTGCTATATGTGCCACTCTTAAGGAAAATCATATCTTGCACACCCCTAGCCGTAAGAACTTAAGCCGCTCAACCCCCCTAAAGCTAGCCACCCTCAACACCAGGTCATTGCAGAAACACCACTTGGAAATTTTCACCCTCTTACAGGACGAGACTATCGATATCCTAACACTCACTGAAACATGGTTGAGTGATGCCTCCTCTCCGGATATCATTGCCGCCCTTCCCAGCGGGTATGATATGATCTGGCATAATCGACCAGAGGGGGCCCGAGGTGGGGGTGTAGCAACGATCTTTAAAAGGCAACTTATGGTAACCAAAATCTTAGTAGAGACCATAAACACCGTTGACCTACTGGGGATAAAAATTACCTCGAACAACTCCTGTCTTATTATTTTAACAGTATACTGCCCACCTCAAAGTACCCCCATGTTCAATGATCTCTTCATTCCCATCATATCAGATCTATGCACACGTTATAAAAATATTCTGGTAACGGGTGACTTTAATGTCCATTGGGATAAAAGTGATCAAAACTCATCCGTCCAGACTTTACAGACCACCATGACCGCCCTTGGACTGACACAACTCGTGGAAGCCCCAACTCATATAAAAGGCCATATCTTAGATCTCATTTGGTCCTCGACACCAAAAGCGGTCATCACAAGTATTTAACCTTGTATCTGGTCGGATCACCACCTTATCTTATACGACCTACCGCAAAATATCTATCAGGCCAAATTACCGCTAAAAACAAAAAAAGTGCGCCAATGGAAGAAAGTGAATTCCGAAACCCTAACCAAAGTCTTGCCCAAATACAAACAGGATCTTACTACCTTCTCTGATAGCACAGACCTAGACTCAAAGTATGATGCGATAATAACCACTCTTAGGCAATCAATCGATGAGCTAGCTCCTGAAAAAACACAAAAAGTAAAAGGTGTAGAGAAAGGAGCCCCCTGGTTCACCGAGGGTTTACGTGAACAAAAAAGAAAACTTCGCTACCTCGAAAGATGCTGGAGGAAATCTAAAAAGAATACTGACAGGGAATCATATAGAGCATTGTTTCAATCATATAAAAAGCTTATTACATCAGCTAAAAAGGATTACTATGAGACACGCATTAATAATGCTACTAACATCCAGAGAGAGACCTTTCAAATCCTGAAAGAGCTGAGCAAGAAGGAGGAAAAGGCAGATATCCAGATCGACTGTGATACCTTTCAAGGTTACTTCCTCGAAAAAGTAGCGACCATCTTGTCCGATATCAAGAAGGACAACCCAGTCTCTTATATCGATCAACAGCCTCCTCCATGTTCTTCGGTCCCTGTTTTTCACCAGCTTTCCTGAAATTGACTCCACCATACTGAGACAACTTGTATCATCCACTAAATCAGGCTCCCCCGCCGATCCCTGCCCGCCTGACATCCTTCGGCTAGCAATGCCGATTCTAGAAGACCAAATCCTAGATCTTCTAAACACTTCATTAGCCACTGGAACACTACCATCTACCTTCAAAGAGGCACGCGTCAGACCCCTGATAAAAAAGCCTGGAGCAGATCCAACTAGCCTGAAGAACTACAGGCCAATCTCCCAGCTGCCATTTCTGTCAAAGGTACTAGAACAGCATGTATTAAAATCTCTGTCATCCCTCCTGGAATCTCACCACCTCCTCCAGGAGCGGCAAGCTGGTTTCCGTGCCCACCATAGCACGGAACTAGTAATGCTGTCAGTACTAGATGAGCTAAGATGCATGGCTGACGGTAAAAAGCCAAGCGCGTTGATTTTATTAGATCTTTCAGCGGCGTTTGATACCGTCAGCCATGCACTGCTCCTGGACAGACTGGCTAGGTTTGGGATAGGAGAGCAAGCCCTCAAATGGTTAACAGCTTTCCTGACAGGAAGGACGCAGAAGAATCAGTTGGCAGACCAGGTCTCAGACGTGGGCATTTTAGCCTGTGGAGTCCCGCAGGGATCAGCACTCTCTCCGCTCTTATTCAGCCTATACTTACAACCATTGATAGAGTCCCTGGCAAACATGAATTGTAAAGTTTTTAACTATGCCGACGATACGCAGCTGTTGCTGAGTATCGATAATACTCCATCGGCTCAGTCTTTGGCCCAAGACATACTACGATTTACTGTGAATTGGATGTCCTCCAATTTGCTGAAAATCAATCCAGATAAGACGGAAGTGCTCGTAGTCTCAACCTCTACTTTCCCCTGGAATGATTTATTTTGGCCACAAGAACTAGGACCCACCCCAAAACCGTGCCGTAGTGTCAAGAGTCTTGGGATGAAAATTGACCAGGAACTCTCGATGGTCAACCAAGTATCTGCGGTAGTTGGTTCCTGTACCAACCTGATCAGGCAACTACGCAAACTCGCCCCCCTGCTCTCGAGAAACATGCTGCGAACTATTGTCTCAGCCACTATAGTGTCTCGAATAGACTACGGGAACGCGCTGTACCTCGGCCTTCCAAAAAACTCCATTAACCGTCTTCAGGTTATCCTGAACGACGCAGCACGTTTGATCTCTGGACTGCCGAGGAGGACCCATGCCTCCCCTCTGCTCTACAGGCTACATTGGTTGCCCGTGACGCAGAGAGTAGAATTTAAGAGCATGTGTATCTGCCACAAAGCAATCCACGGACAGGCGCCAGCCTACATAAAAGAAAGGCTTGAGATATACGAACCTAAGCGCGCCTTGCGATCATCCAGATCTTTTCTGCTATCCTGTCCACGTTTCAAGTTAACAACAAAAGGAGGCAGATCTTTTTCAGTTCAGGCTCCGACCATCTGGAATAAGCTACCGGAGGCGCTTCGCAGAGAACCTAATCTCCTCCTTTTTAGGAAGTCCCTGAAAACCTTACTTTTCAAAGACGCATTCCCATCTCAATAGTCGGCTACCAGATCAGACACCTCTATATTCCTTTCCTTCTTTGTTGCTGTACTTGTTCAGTAGCGCTTTGAGACCTGTAGGTGAGTTGGCGCGATACAAAACACAGTTACAAATTACAAATTTTAAAAGCTAATTCCTTTGTATATCGACTTTGTAACCTACGTTTTTTTTAGCTGTTTTTTATAACTATTAATTTTTAAAAAAACAAAAATGATTTGTTCAATGTATATATATTTTTTTATCATATTTTCCTGGCGTGCTAGGGTGCGTGCACCGGTGAGCTTACCCGTATAATTTTGTCTTGTAGTGCTCCGGGTGCGCGCACCGGTAAGCTCTTCCGAGAGCGTAGCGAGAGCGCTAATTCTGCGTTTGTAAAAAAAAATATGTATGAAAACTAAATAATAATGCAAGACATTCAGTACCATACTTAAAAAAGCAGTATTTGTGATTTACGAAATGAAAATGATTTTGCATTTCCGTAAAGCTAGCAAAACGTCACTCAGGCGCCGCGTAAGCGCCCCCGGAAGCGCTTCGGTGTACGCAGCGTAAGCGTGTCAAGTCATGTGACCTTAAAATAACACTTTTCATTGGTTGCTAACAGTTTTTTTACAAAGAATGAAATCCCCACCCATTTCCTTCACTTCTTCTTTCACTTTTGTGACTGCAATACCTGTCTTTTTGCTGCTTAATCTTTGTTGGATTATCATGGCTGCCAGTGCATCCAGAAACAGTGATGACTCACATGGATTTATAGGTGAAGAGGTTCCTCAGCCTAGAGTTGAGGAGCATTTTTTCTGGAATTTTTTTTCCATACCTGCAGACCAAAAAAAAGTAAATGCTCCAAAGGTGGAGTGTCGAATTTGTCACACTGTCCTGTCATGGGGTGACCCTACCAAAAAATATTCCTTTGGAAATTCAACCATGATCCGGCACGTCGAGAGGAGGCACCCTCAGAACTATGCCCGAGAGAGTGTCAGGGCTCTGGCACAAGAGGCTCCAGGGGACGGTGCTTCTCCATCAACTGGAGGAGCTAGTGCATCATCAGTGTGGGGGCGACCAGAACAGCTGATCCCAAATATTCAGCCTGCTTTTAATGAATCCACAATTAAATGCAGACAATTTGATCAGCTACTTTGTTATGGGGAACAAAGTGTTATGCTCATGGTTCGAGCAATAGAGAACCACTGCTGCCATCCCCAGCCCTAATTTTGATTATTTTTTTTTGCTTCTGTTGAGCAGATTCCCATTCCCTGTTTTTGTTTTTGTTCAAAAAAAAGGAAAAAAGAAGAAAAAATAAAGTTATTTTCAGAACTACCTCCAATTGTCATCAAAGAGCTGTATTTTTTTTACTCTATTTTTTTACACTGTTTTTTCCCGTGGTGCGCTCAGGGTGCGCGTACCGGAGAGAGTACCCGGGAACGCACCCAGCGCTAACCCCGTGAATTTTTTTTTTTAAATCGTTTTTTTTGCCCTTCAGGGTCCTTCTAGGCCCCCCTCAGAAAACGTAGGGGGTCAGGGGGTGTCAACTCTGCCCCCTTTTAATTATTTCCCCCTTTCTTTTTCACCTCTTGTGTCTCGATTCTACCAAGACACAAGATGGTGGACTCTCCAGACTGTTTAGAATGTTGACAGACACCCGACAGCCAATCAGCTTTCTGCTCGCGCACTCCCGTGGTGCGCTGGGTGCGCTCCCTGGTACGCGTACCGGTGAGCGCCCGGAGCGCGCCTATAGATATATATGTGTTTTTGAAGTTAATTTTAAAAAAAACCACTGGAGCAATTTCCACCAAATATAGCAAAGGCACATCTGCGTACCAGTCCCTACAATTTTGTCAAGTTTGGCGTAATTTCATTCAGCGGTTCAGGCTGTAGACTTGTCAGACCGTCCTATGGAAATTAACATGGGGAAAACACGTTTTGGGACCCCCCTTTTTTCTCAGCTCCCACTTCACGAATCCCCCCGAAACTTCCAGGGAAGGAGCGGAGTAGAGCTGGCCAAAATTTTGGAAAATTACACACAAATTCCTCAACCGGCGCCAGAGTTATTCCCAATAGAATGTTGCGGATTTCCTATGGTAGCCAATCCTAACTATAACTACCTACTGGCGACAGTAGGTAATACATGTATGTATATATATATATATTACCTACTGACGGTCGCCAGTAGGTAGTTATAGTTAAAACCTAGTTTCCATAGAAATCTGCAACATTCTATTTGGAATAACTTTGGTGCCGGTGGACGAATCTTCGCGAATTTCTCCAAGAAGATGGCATGCTCCACTCTGCTCCTTTCCTGAAAGTTTGGGGGTGATTCGTGAAGTAGGAGCCGAGATAAAAGGGGGGTCCCAAAATGAGTTTTCCCCATGCAATTTCCCATAGGACCTTTAGCCGGGGCTACAGCCCGAACGGCTGAAAGGAATTACACCAAACTTGGCATAAAGGTAGAGTTCTGTTCGCAGATGGGCCTTTTTGTTAAATGGTGTAAATCCGTTCAGTAATTCCTGAGAAAATCAAAAGTAAAATCATAGATATATATTGGAGGTGTTACAGTAAGCTTACTGTACTCTGTACCTTCCAGAGCATGAGCTGAACACTAATTGGCTGTCAACTGTCTGTTAACACTCCAAACCAGAAAGTGTTGGCAGCCATCTTGTGCCTCGGTAGACTGAGGCACAAGAACGTAAAAAGGGGGCAGGGTAGAAACACCCTGACCCTCTAGGCCTGCTCAGGGAGTCCCACAAGGACCCCCAAGGCCCCCACCCCCAATTTTCTTTTGACAAAATATTGCGGGGTACGAGTACCGTATAAGTACAGTAAGCTTACTGTACTCTGAACCTTCCCGAGCACAAGCTGAATGCTAATTGGCTGTCAACTGTCTGTCTACACTCCAAACCAGAAAGTGTTGGCCGCCATCTTGTGCCTCGGTGGAATTTCTTTCAGTTTGAAGATTCTCTCTACTTGCAGATTAGTGGGACTAGTATGGGCAGCGTTTTTGCCCCTAGTCTCGCTAATCTGTACGTACACAATCTCGAGCAGGAACACATCTTCGCAGACATCAACCCCCACCTTGGGTGTCTGCGGATGTGGAAACGTTACATAGATGACGTTTTTGTGGTGTGGCACCGAGGAGGAGTTCAAATGCTTCCACGAGTGGCTCAATGAAAGGAATCAATTCCTCAAGTTCACGATGGAATACAACAACAGCAAGCTGGCATTCCTGGACTTGCTGATCACAACGACTCCCACAGGCCTAGAATCTGAACTGTATCGCAAGCCTATGGCGAGGAATTCGCTGCTCAGTTACGAAAGTTGCCACCCTAAGTCACTACGGGACAATTTGCCCTATGGGCAATTCCTACGAATACAACGGAACTGTTCCACTAAGCCTGCATTTGAAGTCCATGCCAACAGCCTGGCGAGAGATCTGGCCGCTAAACAATAGCCAAAACGGCTCATCCGGCAGTCAAAGAATAGGGCCTCAAACAATAATAGAACAAGCCTTTTAGAAATTCTCCCCCCTAAGCAGAAACAAGATCGGATAACATGTGTCAACATGTTCTGCACACAGTCCAACCAGATCCAAAAAATTATAAGAAAGCACTGGAGTATTTTAAATACAGGCAATGACACTCTGCCTCCCCCACTATTCGCTTTTAAAAGAGGACAAAATCTGAGGGACCAACTGGTCCATACTAGACCAAAATGCGACATCCCACGAGCAGTAGGGACATTGTGGGACATGCCTGCAGTCACGGGCCACCATCCGTGCGGGAATTGTGCTGCCTGTCTGCAAACTTCTAGAACATTGACCATCGACATTGGGACAGATCGACCATGGCAGCAACTAGGTTCACCAATTGTAACAGCTTGAACCTCGTATATTTGAGCACATGCCCCTGCAATAAAAAATATGTGGGGATGTCAAATTGCGCATCTCGGAGCATAAAAGCTCAATACGATGCTCAAAACAGGCAACCAGACTTACCAACCACGTCATAGAAGTACAACACTAGCCCACTGACTTACGCTGGACTGTACTTGAGCAGCCAATAATTCCATCGCATACTACAGACGTCAGTGCTTTCCTATTCAAACGCAAACAGAAATGGGTCTACAGACTACAGTCAGACAAGACTGCATTAAACGAAGACATCCCGTGGATGTCATTGTAACATCTGCATCTGTATGTTTGTGCAACATCTGCATCTTTATGGCACCCTATCATGTTGGATAGCCCCTGTGAGAGTGAAAGTGTTTCTCATATTACATTTCTAATTTGAACTGAATAATATGGATTAACTCTCCCTTGTGTTGTGAATAACACATACACCATGGTTTAAATCTGACTGTGGTGTTATACACCATAACCACCATATACATCTTTGGGCCATGATCTAGGCGGAAGCACTCCACCGAACCGCTTTTTCAATTGCCACGAACACAATTTCCACCTCTAGATGAGAGAGCACAATGCGTAAAATGATGCATTTAACTAACGAACAAGCGGATAATAATGTTGGCCACAATACACACTTTAGGGCCATGATTTAAGCGGAAGTACTCCACCGAACCGCTTTATCAATATCCACGATCACAATTTCCACCTTTTAAATGTGAGAGCACAGTGCGTCTTATGACGGATTTAGCTAATGAGGAGGTGGATCATAACGTTGGTCTTCATAGATAACTGACGTCCTTTATTCATTACAGTGTCATAGCTCCCGTCACAAATCAAGAATAACTCATTCCCGAATATACAGCTACAACAGGCCAACCAAACAATGAGAATTATGTTTTGTTTTTTGTTTGTTTCTAATACTAAGTTAAAAGTTACCTTGAACATTTCAGTGCGATAAGCCCGGCAGTATATCTACAACCACAACTCCCAGGTTTCCAGGGGACGCACGCATAATGGCACGTGATACGCAGAAACCGTGAGCAAGAGGAACTGGTATAATAACTAATTCCCACTGAGTTCCAGCTAGTATAAACTACAACTCCCATGTTTCTAGGGCATACACGCACGATGTAACGTGATGCGTCGATTCCGGAGGAAATAGGAAATGGTTCAATATAATGGCCGCCGCTGCTCCTGGTCGGTACCTCCCCACAGACAGCCCAGAAGGACGTCCGGGGTACCAACGGACAGGTAAGCGCAGGCTGCCAGACCAGTTTTTTTAAAGATTCTGACAGCATCCAGACTTGAATATTCAAATGACGTCTTTTTCTATAACGGCACCAGCCCACAGAATAACCATAGCGGGTTGTTTTTCACTAATTTGCCTTACAATTTCAGACAGCGGGTCCCAGTTGCTTCGGGAATACGTTTTAACAATTACTATCATTGTTACTCAATTTACTTCAATCGAAAAGGGCAGTGACATCTAAAGCGCCCCGTTTTCCGTAATCTAAGCTCATAGGATGCATTAACCAGACGTCATTTGTGACACCGGTAATATTTGCTTGATGTGAGAATGATAATGGCATATATTTAATTACCGATAAATACCAAGAATAAATACACATGGACTAGGTTACTCGAGTTCAGAGTGGTTCGTCGGACCACGATGTTGCAATTTGTTCAATCCTTCCTCTAATACCCTCTTCTCTCCCCATCAGAGCGGTACTCCGTTTTACCTGCGCTGTGGCCAGGTGAGGTGGGGCGAATATTCCCTAAAATATAGGTGAGTGTGAATGTAATCAAACAGATACATTATCACCATGTGTCATGCGAAAATTTAACAGCGTGGCCTGATAAATGATTAATATATCTTGATGGTTTATTTTGAAAAACAACACACTATTAATGAAGATGTGTATGTCTTTTCTACCTATGTATTTGTGTGTGTGTTTGTCTGCTCCTGCCTGGTGCATATTGGACCACGAAATCAGGAGAATAGGAGTTGATATTTAAAAAAAAAAAATTCACTTGAATTCACTTACACCTAGCAGTAGCATTAGTCACGGTCCTGAAGAAGCAGTAGGAGACCTTTTGGCCCCGACTTAACTGCAGAAACATGTCGACCAAACATCTACCCTAGTAGTCATTTGTTTATACTACTATGCACTGTTTTAATCTTTGGGAGTGAATAGGTACCCATTAAAATACTTTTCACCTCTTCATTACCCAATTTTATGAGGTTTCACACCATTCGCTTATTATTTTCACTTTTTCTGCACTGCTAATCAGATTACCACTTGATACTGAGACACACCACACTTGCATTTAGACAAACTTGAAAGATTAGGCTGAAGCTGGCCAAATCTACCGAGGGTACAACCTCTTACCTTCATGGTGAAGGATCCCAAATGAGGTAGGAGGTACAGGTCGGTAATCTGATGGGAAAAATTTTTCTCATTGAGAAAGTACCCTAGGTTCGATTTCGCTGTCGTACCTCCACCTCTGAGGTCACACTCTCACAGATACATAGCCAGTTAGTCACATTTTTTTGACCCATTGCTATTGGTTGTTGGTTGGTTTATTCATGCCATTACATGGTCTGGTTCGAGAATCAGAAAGGGGTGTGATTTATAGTGTTTGAGGTATACTGTGTGAATGACTTACATGAGACCATTGCACCATCAGGATTCAAACCAGGTTCTGAGCTGGGATGGTGCAGTGAGCTAAAAAACGGTGATGGATCAAGCCCTGATCTGTTGACTGGGTATGAGTGTTCTGTTTAATTCAGATACTCTGTCCATCACCACCCCCTTTTCTGAATCATACATGAGAGAAAGGGGTTAGCTGCTGCACTCAGATGAAGGGTTGCATCGAATCTAGTCTGTATGGGGAGTGATGCGTCGATTCTTCGTGACGGTTGCGGTCCGCAGGTGATGAGTCAGGAAAACTTGCCGCACAGGTGTGATGCATAGAAATCTGTGATGCCTCGGTGATCGATGCATAATTTTTCTTCTGCCGCGATCACTCGATGCAACGATTCTTGGAGCTGCGACAGGTGCTTCATCGGTTTTCACAGGGGCACAGCGATGTGTCGAAATTCTTCTCGCGCTGTGGAGATGCGTCGTAAAACAGCAGCAAGAAGAGCGATGTAACAGTTTTTGCAGTTGTTCAAGTTTCTGCTTTCTTACAGCTCCCAAACAGCAGCAACAACCTCCAGAGGTACAAAACAGCAGAAGAGTTCATCAGATCTGGGGGTGAAGTATTTGTGTCCCTGAGACTTCAGAACAGAAGGCCAGCACACACAGGCCCTTGGAGATCTCCTCAAGCAGGGAACACAGCACACAGCAAAATGCTTCTCCTTTCCTTGACAGAAACAGCAACTGCAGGTCAACCCTACACAGCAAAGGGACAGTACTTCTCCTCAGTCTCTCCTGCCCTGCTCCTTGTCAAAGGGTCCTCTTGAATTCCAGGGATGATGGGGTCTGGGTCCCAAGATTTATACAGCAAAATTATTTGTTCTCTGGTGGCAGAGAAGCCCTGTGCTCAGTCATAACCAGTTCTGTCCTCTCTGGTTTAGCTTCCTGACAGTAGATGGAGACAGCATTGTGGAAGGCAGACCTGGCCCATTCAGGTGAAAGGAAATATCCTCCCCCTATTCTAAATGCTGCCCAGATCTATTCAACCAAGCCCTGACTCATCCAGACTTTCTAGAGCTACCACACATCCCCAGGCCCTGCCACTCCAAAGCCAGATAGTCAATAGACACACATCCTAGCAGAGGCACACTGGATGGCTAAGCAAGAAAGTACCTTTTTTCTAAAAGTGGTATTTTCAAACACAGAATGTAAAAATCACCCTTACTAAAAGATGCATTTAACATTCTGAGTTCAGGCATAGTAAACTTTGTTTTCCTACCTTGTTCCCAGGAGGAGTAGTAATGCTTATAAGATGTTATGGGTGTACTTGCCAGGTTGACATGGCAGTTTAAAACTATGCGCAGACACTGCAGTGGCAGACATGAGTTACCTTTTCAGCACTACTCGTGTGGGTGGCAGAATCAGTGCTGCAGACTCACTAGTAGCATTTGACTTACAGGCCCTGGCACACATAATGCACATTACTAGGGGCTTACCAGTAAATCAAATATGCCAATCAGGGAGAACAAATCATAATAACAGTTTCCATAGGGAGCACTTGCACTTTGACACTGATCAGCAGTGGCAAAGTGCCCAAAGCATCGATGCGATCAAAAAGGAAATCCAGCACAGCATCACAATATACAGGAGGTAGTGGCAAAAAGGTAAACTACGCCAAGGATGCCAAGTTTCACATGTGCACAACCCCAGTTTGTACATAGAGCACCACAATGAGGTATGCATGCATGTAGCATGGGGGTGGGGGCTAATGTTGTCTATGTTGGCCATGTTGTTGCAATACCACCTCCAAACTTTTTTGCAGTTTGTTGCATATTGTTCCTTTTAAAGTGCCTGCAGCCAATGGGATGGTACTCTGGTCTGAATCAGTTTAACCTCATGCACGCTAGCGGTTTTCCCGCTGTGCGCTGACATTTTAAAAAACCTGCGTTACATGACCAGCTCAGCTCGTCATGAGCGTACGACAGGCGTACCTCATGACGAGCTGAGCTTGTCATGAGCGTCGAAGGGGTTAACATAAACAAAGTGACAGACTCTATTTCTGAAATGGAAAAGTATTGGTTTCATGCTGCAGTTGGGTTCTGCCTGCAACTTAATTATACAGAATTCATCAAACATTGATTGCTCACTAAGATCCTCATTATGAGGTGCCTCTAAATTATTTTATGACCAGTAACAGCATTTAAAGGCCCTATAGGATTGCACTTTTTTTTTAACTAAAAGCAGCCAAAAACCATGGATGAAATGGTGGCCTAAAATAAGAAAATACCGGCCGACTCAGACCTGGAATTACAGGTTGCCCCACTAATTCTTAATTTTTAGTTGAACTCTAGGGTCCAACTCGTAATATGCTGGATTTTCCCAGCCCTTAGAGTTACTATTATTCTGGAATCAGCAGATCAGGTGGTGGGGAAATTACAGACCATTTCACAGGACACTCGTAATGAAGGCCCTGGCCTCCAAGTCGTCAATATTTATTACAGAGAAATGTTGAATGTGTCTCATTCATGTATTATACGTTCGCCTTCCTACACCTCCTCCTATGCCCATATGTCCCTTACAAAAAAGCCTGCATAGCCCCTTCCATAATATGGACTGCATGGGCGCACTGTTTGCCCCAGGCAATCTCAAGTGCCCTGGCCCACATTTCCATGCGAGCATGGCTGCACGCAAAATAGGGAATGCCTTGAACCCTGTGCTGTTATAGCGACACAGGTGTAAGGTTGGTAGGTGGTGCACAGGTATCCCAAAAGGCACATCATGGAAGGTGGTATGGAGGTCCAAGAAGAGCCTCTCAGGAAACCACTCACAGAAAGGTGTCTGGTGGCTCAGTGGACTAATGCGTCCATTGCAGTGGCCTGTGTTTGACCTCATGGTCACAGGTTCAAAATCCCGGCGGGCCCACTCAGCCTTTCATCCATCTGAGGTTGATAAAATGAGTAATTGATTTGGGTAACAATGAACATCTGTTAGTCAGCGCCAAGAGACCTCTGGGTGAACGTGTGCTTTATAAATACTTATGTTATGTTATATGCAGCGATTTGTGGAGGGATTTCTAAGCCTTTCATCTAAGGCTGTCCTCTTGCTTTGAAAATAAATATACCACCTTTCAGTGCAGTGTTGTCTTCAAAGATGTCATGATTTCTCTCCGGATGTGGGGATCGACCACGTTCACAATTCAGCATACTCTCCGGGGCATACGTACAAGATAGTGCCGGAGTGGGGTGGTCCGCCATATTTGGCAACGTTGTGCTCTGACATTTTCAAAATGAAATTAGTAATTTCTCCTCGTATCGCCATTCTAAGACCACGTATTCCCCGGCATTCGTTTTTGATGCTGCCCCAGCCTTGTAAATTTGGGGCAGCATCAAAAAGCAATGGGTGCTGCGATGGAATGTCCACTGCAACACCCATTACACGCCCCTTTGCCACAGAGGACTGCAGTGGAAAGGGGCATACTTACAAGGTGGCATTAAGCCATGTTAAGTGGCTTACCACTGCCTTTTTAATATGGGGAATGCACCTATGCCACGAACCGTCAGAAAAAGTGACGCTCTTGTGGCGGTAGGGCTTCCAAATATGCCCCTTCGTGTCCTGGCCTTCTCTGGGTGTACTCACTAAAGGCGAGTGCGTTGATATATAATTCGGCAGCACTAGTACATCATTGCATGTTTTGGTAAGGATATTTAAACGGAGTATTGGCCAGAATGAGAAAGTGGTGTTAACATATCCATGCGGTATTTATGAAACTGAACTGTGCAGACAATCATATAAGAAACGAGAGCCCCAGACACAACCACACGAATTGTGACCGGGTGACTGACTGGATGCTGACAGAGGTCAACTTTTTTGCCTAAAGTCCATCACTCACATCCCTGTCCTAAAGATTTTCTGCCCAGAAGACCAGGACCATTGCTGGTCAATCTTTGGCCAGTCTCATATGACATCCAAGTATGTACTAACCTTCACATGCGCCGTATATCTATTTATTTTACATCCTGTTCAAATAAATGGTCATTTTTTGGGGGTTGTCAAAAGCAGAAGTTATTGCAAAATAAAACAAGAAGAAATACATGAATTGCAATGCAGTATGTAGCCGACAGTGCTGCAAGTGAGACGTCTAATTTGCTTTCTTCGGACCCCTTAATAGCGTCACGAGATTGGCTGAATGCGCTTTTTGTCTCGGACGCTTCTGAAGAAAGGCGAATGATTAAAGGAACTTCGAAATGCACGCAGGCCCAAGAGCAGCTGCAAGCCACAATAAGGGGACGTGGGAGGAAGATATTATGTGGAGACTTTTGTGAGATGCGACTAAAGGGAAGTGGATGATCGAGTAAGGGAAACAGTTTAATATTTTCTGAATAAAACATTAATTATGCGGCTCATCGTTACAGTCAGAGAAGATGGGATTGCTTAAGTGCACGCTTTTGAAGAGAAACTCTGGAAAGTCATAACCCAAATTGAATGAAAGGGACAGCGAAAGATTTTATGCGCTTCATACATACCGTGATTTACTGCTCCGGCCTGACAATACGACGCGGAATATTTACTGCTTTGTTCTCTATTCCGAGCATAGGGGAGCCGAGGCGCTCCCTGGCGTCCCTCCAGCAATCCACAGCTGAATTGATTGGTACTGCCACGAGGCTTTCAAGCTAATGGAAAACACAAAGAAT
Organism: Lissotriton vulgaris; assembly: GCF_964263255.1. Lineage (NCBI taxonomy): Eukaryota > Metazoa > Chordata > Amphibia > Caudata > Salamandridae > Lissotriton > Lissotriton vulgaris. Next base: position 1,200,310,576 of record NC_141694.1, on the reverse strand, counting down.
GAATACTCTTTTATTTTTTTAATTATTTTTTTACTTTTCGCGTCTGCTACAAGTGCTAACAGAACGCAACATAGATATTCATGCTCTGACTGTAAAAGCCACCTTCCGACACCTATTTTCCATGAGAATTACTTATACTAATATAAGATAGTTTTTGAACCTGATCATGGAGCACGCACGCAGGGCCAGCCTTAGGCCAGTGCGACCGGTGCAGCCGCACTGGGCGCTGACCGGTATAGTGGGTGCAGACCTCAGAGGGGGTGTTCATGATTGGAGAGATGAGGGGCACTTTGGCCCAGTGGTAGTGGGAGAATCCGAGGAGGCAGTCATGGAATGTCGGGGTGCCAAAAATGACTGTTGCACCTGGCACCGCCAGCGCTAAAGCCGGCCCTGCACACACGTATTCAAATGACTGTCTTGTCGAAAATCGAACAATGATTAGAGTGGCAGACGCTGATGCAGAGGTCTAGCCCAGTACCAGGGTTCAATTCCCCGCCTCGGCGGGTCTTGGGCTCAAAATTCCATGGGCCTGATAATTCTCTCCTCGGTGCTTATTCCAATCATGGAGTCCCACTCTGCAACTCTGGGCAATAGCTTGCTTAATCTCCACAACGGCCCACACAACGCTAAGGATGCCTGGCCTTCACCCTGGGGGTGCCCAGGAGTGGACGCCTCACAGGGAAAGCCAGGATGAGTTCCACAGCGGTATTCGTACAAGAGACCCTTGCGGGTGAGTAGTGCGCTATACAAGTATCAATTTACATTTTATATTGTCAAGAACAGCGTTAAACATTATTGCCCGGTTAATGGCAGAAAACTGCAGCTAAAATGGTGATAATGGGCTTGATAATATGCCCCGGAGAATTCTCATAGAAGCCCAGGTTCTGGTGTCAACCTGGGCTTCTATTGGAATTCTCCAGGGCATATTAACAAGCCCATTATCGCCGTTTTAGCGGCAGTTTTCTGCTGCTAAACCATGGATAATTGTAATGTCGTTCTTGATAAAATGCCCCATGTAGTGGAGTAACACAAAATTATGAGGCCTCCTGCAGAATGTGGTGATGGCCCCCCGAGGCTCCCCCGTCCCTTAAAAAATTCAGAGGCCTTTGTCTAAAGGAGGGGTCCCTGAAACGTGCCCCCCCCCCTACCTATCTAGGGTGACCACCTGGCAAGAAGGCAAATTCTGGACAGTAAAAATTCAAGAGAAAGGGTCAGGATTCAGGACAGAAATTCAGGACAAACATTTTTTTTACAGACACACCTGAGGAGCTCACATAATTTTAAAATAGACAGATTTGCTAGTCAAAATAGTTTTATGTTCTTTCGTCGAAATACACATAAGAGTAGACTTAGACTTCACAGCTGTTCCTCTACTAGAGAATTTGAAACTGAGGGAGAAATGATGTGGGAAAGGTGGACAAAAAGGATATATACAGAGATGGGGAGACAGAATGTTGGAACTGTGAGAGTGAACAGTGCGAGAAGGGAAAAGAAAGCGAGAGTTGGTCAGCTGAGAGAGAGAAAGAACAGATGGTGAAAGCGAGAAAATAATAAGATGAAGCAGAGAAATGAGTGAAAAAGAGATACAATAATATGCTGAGGATGAAGAGAAAAGGTTGAAAAGAGAAAAAAGGGAGAGAGTACATATAAAAGGCAATGTGGAGGGAACAGAGTGAAAGTATGTGGGGAGAGACAGGGTGAATGGCAAGGTAATGGAGATGAGGGAACATATAGAGAATGGGAAGAAGAGAGAAATAGAAGTTAAATATCGAGGGTTCATTTTATGAGTTACATGTCACAGCTTTCGCTCTCACTATTATATTTTGCTAGGGAAGCTGAGAGAGATATGTACATGTTGCTGATATCTGTGCAGAACTCTGCTTGAGGGTCCTGCACAGAAGTCAAAGTGGACCAAATCTACTGAGAACAACATTTCCAAGCTTTCTTAATTTTACCAAAACAGGTCCCACGATTTTGGTGAAAAAACAACCTCTCCTCAACGGTTAACCCTGATCTTGAGTCGGTTCAGGCTGAAAAGAAAAGAGAGGGTCTCCTGTGCTGTGACTGAGAAGAGAAGAGGGACATGCAGTTAAAGAAGAAAAAAGCCTTCTCTGAAGGATGCTTGTTACCTGGAAAAAAATGTTGATTGAATGCAACGAGTCAATCAGCAAGTTCAAAAGGCCAGTCAGCACAAGGCCAGTGTGAAGCCACCACGCGGGTAATGGCGTTTTTCAACCCTATGCCAGAGGTAACTGGTCAGATCCAGAAGCCGCGTTCTAACAGAAGGAAATAATTTCTTTATCTATCTCTGTGCTTTAAAATAAGCGGACCCCGTAAGGAAGTACCGAGCTCTTACATAACAGGTAAGACACTTTTTGAAATTATGTTCACCACTGTTATTAGATCAGACCTATCCCCCTGTCCAGATTAACAATGATTTTTCGAGAAAACATGCCTTTCTCAACATTCTAAATTGCATGCGTCCTTTCATTAATTATTTCTGGGGACTGAATGAATGCCAGCGATTCCGTATCTATAAGTGTAACATGCTATACGCCACATTGGTCTCGTAGTATGATCCCCCCACCAATTTTTAATAACAACAACATAAGATAGCTACCTACACTATGGCACTATCGCAAATATGCACAGGTTAATTTCGAACATTACCCATCAATCGAAGACAGAATGGTTCCATCGCTACACATCATGTGACTCTATGAGCACCAATATCTCGCCAATCTCGAGATTTTTAGCCTACTGAAAATGCACTTCCACACCGCGCTTTCACAATCTCTATTTTCTAAAATACCAGCTTTGTCTATCCACCTAATGAACAACCATCACTCCCGTTTGAAAACTTTCATAGCCATTTTCATCATACCCTACGAGGGACATCCTATTTAGGATACTCCTTAGCCAATCCACAGTACGTTTAAAAAATACCTTCCATTATATTATATAATTCAGAGTAACATAAGGCTTACCTTAGTACCCCAAAAAAAAATTCCCCCTACCATATTTGATCAATATACAAATTTGCTTATTCTCCCTCTTTTTCAGATTTTGAGAGTGGATTTTTCATAGAAAGTTCTCTATGGAATTATGAATACCGCACAAGTTGTGTGAGTAAAATTATATGTTTGTAAGTCCTGACGAAAGCTCCACAGACCCCTAGGGCCTAAGGAGCTGAAACATGTCGACAACTTTCTCTCAATAACATACTACTGGACCCAGTAACTCGGTCCATTTAGAGTATAAAATCTATTTTATACCAGTGGAAACTCACCCCTTATTAAAAGCCTTTGGGTGTCCTTTCCCTTTTTAAATTTCCTATGTGTACCAATTGCCTATATCTTTTTTGTGGGGAAAACCCTTTGTCTCTGGACACTGCACTCGAGACCAGAGGTGCCTCTGGATGAGGCTGGCAGCCAACACAACGAGGAACACCCTATGATAACTGCCATAATTTCAATGTGGGGCGGAGGAAACACATATACCGCATTCCATTAAACATTGATTTTTTTGAGGGTTTCCTAATCTCCCTGAACCAAAGTTCGAGTAGTGTAACAAGTGTCCATTTTCATTTTTGATCAAATCTACCTCTTACCCTGGGTAAAGAAACGGACACACTTTTTCCTCATCCCTCCCTGTTGATTAAATACTATGAAAGCAGCGCGCAGCTGCGGGATATATAAGAACCACAATTTCTAAACAAACCACAAAAAATGGAAGGAAACATCGGATTAAGCTATGATGCTAGTGATATTGATGAAATTTTGGCAGCCCAACCACTTCTACAGAACACAGACCTCACAGAAGCCTTGGCCCAGACAGATGACTGGGACACCCTAACAGAGAAAAAAAGAGACCAAATTAGAACGGCGATCCACGGAATCATATTGACTGAATACCTAAGGTCAAAAACAGCACCTAGAGGTCTAAGGGTAGGAAATGCACCGCGAATTTTCTTACACGACTTAGCGTTTCGCAAAGACTGGTCCTCCATTTCTTGGAAGTGTACCTTAGACTACCTGGTACTAATAATTAAGACAGCCAGACGACTCTCAGAAGCCCTCCTTTTGGAAATACAAGCTTGTGAAAACAAATTAAAAAAAGGTATCAATCCACAAGTATACAAAAAAAGATTGGATGAAATAACAAAAGAAATGGAAGAAACACAAGAGTTTATCATGCAGAGTAAACTGCAAAAACTTGGAAAAGATTTAAAAAAGTTTAGCCAAGAGAAAATGCACCCATACATAAAGGATGATTACACACTTCCGGACCTAGGCTCAGATGATGACTCAACAGGGAAAAATTCCTCAAACAACTCTTTCAACAGTTCTGATGATTACACCCCCAAAAGAGGTTGTAACAACTACAGATACCAAAGACCCAGACGGGGTAATAGATGGCAGCGCCCATACCATCCAGGTTTTAATATGCCTTACTATCAACCATTTGTCCCACAGTATGGGGGTTGGATGGACCCGTTCAATCAAGGGATGCGACAGATGCCCCAAATGGGAGACCAACAAATGGTAGGCCAACAAAATATACATCAACAAGAGCAGCCTTTTTTATCCCGGGGCCGATCTCAACCCCGAGGCAAAAGAAAGTCCCTAACCTGGCAGGACCAACAGAGGAAGGTGCAGACCCAGAGTATGGCAGCAGTACAACCCTCCACCAGCAAGACCAGTCACTAATTGTCAACCTCTCAGAGGTAGTACTAACTGAGGATCAAATTGCTGTCCTAAATAAAGGATTAGGATATGTACCTACCCCACAAACAGACACCTTTAAACTTAAATGTGAACTGGCCGAGTTTTGCAGAACTCTGAAGCTAAAAGCATACTTTGCAAATAGCACAAGCCAACTGCAAGATGGAGACACCACCTTACGGAGAAAATCCACCTTCAACCCCCCTTCATTCAGTGTCCCACCTGAACTCCATACCTTTGAACAAGTAGAACTTTCCAGAATATAACCAAAAAGGAACGTCTAGCAATAGATGAACTAAGAAAAAATTAAGAAATAGTGATCAAACCCGCGGATAAGGGGGGAGGCACAGTAGTCCTAAGTAGGACAGGCTATAACCAACAATGCTTCGCACTCCTATCTGACACTAGGTTTTATCAGAGAATTACAGTGGATCCAACAGAGAGATTGCAAAATACCATATCCATCATGGTATATGATGCGGAAACTAAAATGTGGATATCAAAAAAAGAAGCAGAATTCCTAATAGCTAAGGAGCCAAAAACTCCGTATTTCTATTCGCTCCCTAAAACCCACAAAAACAAGACACCGCCACCGGGACGTCCCATTGTGTCCGGAATTGGGTCGATCCGCGAGCCTCTTTCCAAGTTTGCGGACGAATACCTGAAACCTTTGGTTCAAAAAACCCAAACGTATCTTAAAGATACCAGAGACCTCCTGTTGCAGATTTCAGACACACCCTTTGACCCAGAGACAATGCTCCTGGTAGGCCTTGATGTAGAATCACTTTTCACAAGCTTGCCCCGAGATGAGACAATACAGATGTTGGAAGACGTTCTATATATGGAGGATTGGCAATATAACACACCCAGACACTTCATCCTTGAATGCTGCAAGTTGGCATTAAAAGAGAATTTCTTTGAATTTGATGAGAAGCTGTACCTTCAAACCCACGGAACTTCCATGGGCAGCGCTTTCGCGCCGTCGGTGGCAGGGTTATGTGTGAGCCAATTTGAATCACAATTCGTCCTTAATGGAACTAACCCTTTCTCTTCAAGTATCATATACTGGAAGAGATACACTGATGACATTCTTCTAATTTGGAACATAGAACAAGATCTGACCCAATTTATGGCTTGGCTAAACAATCTGGACCCTTGGCTTAAATTCACACACACATCCAACAACAACCAGCTAGATTTTCTAGATCTTACAATCTTTAATGACAACAATACTTTGCAAACAAAAACTTATACAAAACCTACAGCCAAAAATAGCTTGTTATCATACAAAAGCTACCACCCAAAGCCTCTCAGAGATAATTTGCCATACAGTCAGTTTTTACGCCTCAAAAGAAATTGCAGTAAAAACGCAGACTATAAAACACAAGAAGAGGATTTGAGCGTCAAACTGAAGAACAGGGATCACACAGAAAAGATAATCAGAAAGTGTAAAAAAAGAGCTGATAATCAACCAAGAGAGTGCCTCCTGCAAATCCATCCAAAAGAGCCCATACAGGACCTCACTACGTGTGTGACAACCTTCAATCTGGCCACCTGTGCTACCCAGAAACTGATAAATAAAAACTGGCATATAGTGAATACCGGAAAATTTGACTGGCCCAAACCCAGATTCGCAAATAGAAGAACAAAAAATTTGAAAGACACACTGGTACACACACGCCCCCTGAAAAAGCAACCCCCGGCCTTAACAAGAAGCATCACAATGACACCACTATCAGGACACTTTCCGTGTGGAACATGTGTTGCATGTAAAACAACGACAGCTTCAAAAACCTTGCAACTAACGGATAATTTAATTTGGACACAGAAGCAACATACAAATTGTAATTCCTCCCATGTTATCTACATGGTGAGTTGCCCCTGTCAAAAGAAATATATAAGGATGACATGCCGCAAAGTAAAATTAAGGATAGGCGAGCACAAAAGTAATATCAAATTGAAAAAGAACACCACAAAACTATGCACTCACTTCACAGAAATGAACCATTCGTGTGAAGATATACACTGGACAGTGATTGAGATGCTAACTGACAAGTCCCAAAATCTGGAGAAGATATTATATGAAAAAGAGCAGAGATGGGTGGACCGATTGCGTACCTATGATAATGGACTGAACGACATTATAGCCTGGCACCATTTTGCTAAATGAATCACTATCAGTCCACCCAAGAAATATCCTTCGATGGAACTTCCCTGAATAATAAAGAAATAAATATAGCCTTTACAACCAAAATCAACGTGTAAATGCCCAGAAAGTAATGCATTGACCTTTACTAACATACAGGGTTTTACCGAATACCTCCACAAAAATCAACGTGTAAATGCCCTGAATATATTGAACAGACCATCACTAACAAACAAGGTTTCTTCAAACACTCAGTTTACACTATATTAATTTCGATAAACAATACGGATCTTAGCTTCGTTTACCGTATCTACACAAATGGACAAGGCCCCTTTAAATCCAAGAACACAGGCTCCTTTAAATGGAACCAATAGCAAAACATCCGGAAACCGGGGGCAGAGTCAGCACAAGGCCAGTGTGAAGCCACCACGCGGGTAATGGCGTTTTTCAACCCTACGCCGGAGGTAACTGGTAAGATGCAGAAGCCGCGTTCTAACAGAAGGAAATTATTTCTTTATCTAGCTCTGTGCTTTAAAATAAGCGGACCCCGTAAGGAAGTACCGAGCTCTTACATAAGAGGTAAGACACTTTTTGAAATTATGTTCGCCACTGTAATTAGATCAGACCTATCCCCCTGTCCAGATTAACAATGATTTTTCGAGAAAGCATGCCTTTCTTAACATTCTAAATTGCATGCGTCCTTTCATTAATTATTTCTGGGGACTGAATGAATGCCAGCGATTCCGTATCTATAAGTGTAACATGCTATACGCCACATTGGTCTCGTAGTATGATCCCCCCACCAATTTTTAATAACAACAACATAAGATAGCTACCTACACTATGGCACTATCGCAAATATGCACAGGTTAATTTCGAACATTACCCATCAATCGAAGATAGAATGGTTCCATCGCTACACATCATGTGACTCTATGAGCACCAATATCTCCAGAATCTCGAGATTTTTAGCCTACTGAAAACGCACTGCCACACCGCGCTTTCACAATCTCATTTTCTAAAATACCAGCTTTGTCTATCCACCTAATGAACAACCATCACTCCCGGTTGAAAACTTTCATAGCCATTTTCATCATACCCTACGAGAGACATCCTATTTAGAATACTCCTTAGCCAATCCACAATACGTTTAAAAAATACCTTCCAGTATATTATATAATTCAGAGTAACATAAGGCTTACCTTAGTACCCCAAAAAAAACTTCCCCCTACCATATTTGATCAATATACAAATTTGCTTATTCTCCCTCTTTTTCAGATTTAGGAGAGTGTATTTTTCATAGAAAGTTCTCTATGGAATTATGAATACCGCACAAGTTGTGTGAGTAAAATTATATGTTTGTAAGTCCTGACGAAAGCTCCACAGACCCCTAGGGCCTAAGGAGCTGAAAAATGTCGACAACTTTCTCTCAATAACATACTACTGGACCCAGTAACTCGGTCCATTTAGAGTATAAAATCTATTTTATACCAGTGGAAACTCACCCCTTATTAAAAGCCTTTGGGTGTCCTTTCCCTTTTTAAATTTCCTATGTGTACCAATTGCCTATATCTTTTTTTGTGGGGAAAACCCTTTGGCTCTGGACACTGCACTCAAGACCAGAGGTGCCTCTGGATGAGGCTGGCAGCCAACACAACGAGGAACACCCTATGATAACTGCCATAATTTCAATGTGGGGAGGAGGAAACACATATACCGCATTCCATTAAACATTGATTTTTTTGAGGGTTTCCTAATCTCCCTGAACCAAAGGTCGAGTAGTGTAACAAGTGTCCATTTTCATTTTTGATCAAATCTACCTCTTACCCTGGGGAAAGAAACGGACACACTTTTTCCTCATCCCTCCCTGTTGATTAAATACTGGCTTTTGACTAGGGTCACGCTATAGAAATAACACATACATTCGGGCAGAAAATGACTGCTCGTGAAGAAAAGGCCATTTTTGAAATTATTACAGAGAAATCCATCCAAGTCTCCAGCACAAGGCATTTGTGTTACAGGTTGCATAGTGGCACTAGAAGATTTTAGGATTAGTGCACACCGGTCATGTTATGTTAGGCATTTCTAATTGTGCTCTTCGTTCCCCATTAACTAAAAATGTTGAAATAAAAACTATACTGAAACAGGGTTTATGATAAAAGGAAATCCCTCAATTCATGGGCTACGTTATCCTATCAGTCCGTCTCACAATCAGCTCCTGAAGTGTTTTAACCTTAGGACCTGGGGCACTGCATAGGCTGCAGGTTGATAGCTATGCCCCTGGTAGGGTGGTGTTAGTGCTAGTTGCACAGGGTGCGTCCATCTTTGTTAGCACCCACCCCAAATACCTTGGGGCATATTATCAAGGGGGTTTATCTCCGCTTTTTTGGCTTTAAAAGCCAAGAAAGGGGAGATAAAATTATCTCCCTATTACCTAGCTGTCACTAACACCAGTTAGCGACAGCTAGTAGGAGATAGCGACCATCTTGGGCCCCACTTTGCATGTCAGTGATATTTATCACTAATGACATGCAAAGTGGGCGTGCCAAGATGTTAGCGACTGAAAACAGTCGCTAACATCGCTATCTCCTATTACCAACTTTTGGAGATATTCGCGCTAAGCGCGAATATCTCCAAAAGCTAACACCTGCCCTGAGCAGTTCTTAGCCATGTTATCCAATGGGGGGTGGATAACATGGCTAAGAGCATTAGCTCTGTAATGCATGAATATCGCTGACTTTTCAGCGATATTCATGCATTGCGGTGACTTTTATTGCATTTGGGATAAACCTTGGTAACACCAAGGTTTATTTGCGGTAAAAATCGCCGCAGCTCAGCGGTAAATTTTTGTCTCTAACCAAGCAATAGCGATAATTATCGCTATTGCTTGGTAATATGCCCCCTTGTTCTCCAAGGATTTCCTCAGTACCACCATTTAACAGTGTCCCTCATCTCTTCAAAGACCCCCTCTCACGTATATTTAATTACTTTTAAAGCACTACTCATTCCAATGTAGGGTGTTAAGAGCATTTTACTTCAGGCACATATTATTCAGAGACAATGACTCGTATAAGTGTGCTAGTCAAATTATTGGAAATCTTACTTTCCTCAAGGACCTCGAGACCTGACCCAAGCACCCAAAACAGCCACCCCCTAGAGCCTTGACACCCTCGCGGGTGAGTAGTTGCGCTCTACCAACCCTGATTGATTACTTAAGACAATGAGGGCTGCAAGGTGTAGGAGTTACATGCCATTCATACTAGTATGCATTAGATGCAGGGCCCCTGAAGTTATGCGGCAGGGGAGCACCAAATTATGTGGCAGGGTTGACTAAATTATTCAGCAAGAAAAGGCAAATTATGAAGCAAAGTGTGGCACATTTGTTGATAGAATTACTTTAATATTTTTAAATGTTATTATGTGGTAATACTGTCTAGGCAAGGATTTCATCTCATTAGTAGCAGCTTAACAACCAAATACAGAAAAAAGAAGTTGAAAGATGATCAGTTAACCTTTGTGAAGGGCCTTCCACTGTGCGTGAACAAAGGTCGCCACTTTTCAGTAACTTTTGATACATTTGAGCTGAAACACATTTTTTTGGTAAAATCTGCAGATTATGGAACAGATTATGGTTTATGTGGCAAATGCAGCAAAACAATAACTATGCGAAAAAACTGCAACCTTAGAAGTGCATAATTCCAGTAGCCCGTATTATATTTTAAGGGTGCTTGGCCTAGAGAAATAAAAACTCAGCTTTTAAAACATAACAGAGTTGTTGGGGTTGTCTTTACTAATAAATATGTATTATTATCTAAAATAACCAATTGAACTATCCACATAAAAAACATTATTTGATGCATGTTACACTTTGTGCTGTTCAAGAGGCTCATTATCCCTTGGGATACTTTATTTTTTATCAAAACTGGGATTAGTCAAAACTCAGATATCTCTCCAAGAGATCATTAATCACTAGAGTTAAATTGACGTTTTTACAATGGCCTGAAAATTGCAGGTAGGCATAATGTCGCATACACCCTACCCCCGGCATGGCTAATGTTTCAGTGGCACTGGCCCCTCGACAAAAGCAGAATTCCATACCCTAGGCTGATGTAGCATCAGACACAATTAATGGAGAAGTGTGGCTCAATGATTAGAGCGGCAGACCCTGATGCAGAGTTCTAGCCTGGGGCCAGGGTTCAATTCCCAGCCTCGGCGGGTCTTGGGCTCAAAATTCCACGGACCTGATAATTCTCGCCACGGTGTCTATTCCAATCATGGAGTCCCACTCTGCAACTCTGGGCAATAGCTTGCTTAATCTCCACAATGGCCCCCACAATGCTAAGGATGCCTGGCCTCCACCTTGGGGGTACCCAGGAGTGGATGCCTCACAAGTAAAGCCAGGATGGGTTCCACAGTGGTATTCGTACAAGCGCCTTGAGACCCTTCCGGGTGTGTAGTGTGCTATACAAGTATCAATTTACATTTTTACATTTTACATTTACATGCTGTAACTGCAGAATGACCCATTATCATTCTGTATCTAAGAATCGGCGGCAGATAGAATGACAGTGGGACAGTTGACAGTCTTTGCGAGGTCAGGGAGGGCCTGTTGGAGCCTCTTCAGTTTAAAGAAGTGCAGCTGGCCCCAACAGTCAGTGTTGTAAAACTCTTGGGGAGGGAGTGAAGGGAAGCACAGTGTGTTGCAATCCCCAGAATTATGGATAAAAGGAATTATGATGGACAATGGACTTGACACCCATATAACGGACAGTGCATGAAAATTTATAGAAGGGTGGTCACCCTAGCCTTATCCCCCCGAAGCATGCATCCTGATGCCATAGAGGTTGCAGTGACTTGTGTTCCATCTTTGTGCATATGCCCTACCAGGTCTACAATCTGCTTTTGTCCTGCTCCTTTGAGTTAACCCAAGGCAGTGAAAGGTCATTTTTTGAATACAATAAAATCCAAAAACGAATTGCGGGCTACATGTACAACTCATATTTGCAGTCATTTCGGACTGTAAAAATTATTTCACATATGTTCAAGGCACACATTTAGATTCAGTAAAACATTACAGAATCACAATTTGTGTTTGCAATTCTATTTTTTGAAGGGGTGTGTTTTGGGCGCCCCTTCCTAATACCGAATCTGAATAAGATGTAATAATGTTTTGCAATGAATTGCAGTCACAAAACATTGATACTTAACTGACTCCTTGAAGGACATGGTAACCCATTTGCAAATAGAAAGAGATTCCAATGGGACATACCCCATCCCTTTGGAGGAAGGAAACATTGTTTTTAAGAGCAGGTCCACTGCCAAGCCATGCCTTCCCTGGACCGAAACAAGCTTCCTAGGACCGGTTTCTGGAATTACAGCAGTCTTCAGCCAGGCTTGCTTGAATCCAGTGGCAAAATGAGCAAGGGACTCACGTCTGAGTATACCTTGCCAACATATGGCAAACAAAGCGGTACAAAAGGGGGAGTGATGGACGGAGCATCTGAACCAATCAAACACTCACACCCAGTCAACAGATCTGGGTTTAATCCATCACCGTTCTTTAGCCCACTCTGCTACCCAAGCTGATGAGGACTATGAATCCGAAACCGGTCTCGGGTTGCTTGTTTCCGGTCCAGGGAAGACATGGCTTGGTAGTTCGGGCTGGACTATTCCCATGAGGCACAGGGTCACACTGATTTGCATATGGCTATGTCTGAACTGGGGTGACTGAGCGAGCTAAAGAATGGTGATGGATTAAACCCAGATCAGTTGACTGGGGGTGAGTGTTTGATTTGCTCAAACGATCCGTCCATCACCCCCTTTTGTATCGCTTTGTTCGCCATAAGTTGGCAGGGTATGCTCAGACGTGAGTCCCTTGATCACTTGGCCACTGGATTCAAAATAGCCTGGCTGAGGAGGATTATGAATCTGAAACCGGTCCGAGGATGCATGTTTCCGGTCCAGGGAAGACATGGCTTGGCAGTTTGGGCTGGACTGTTCCCATGAGGGACAGGGTCAGACTGATTTGCATATGGCCATGTCTGAACTGGGGTGGCTGAGTGAGCTAAAGAATGGTAATGGATTAAACCCAGATCAGTTGACTGGGGGTGAGTATTTGATTTGCTCAAACACTCCGTCCATCATCCCCTTTTGTATCGCTTTGTATGGGTGAGAGAGCAGCCGTGTGAGTGTTTGTATGGAGGATGTTTGGATGGGTATATAAGTGGTTGTGTGGGGGTGTGAGGGAGTTAGTGCTTATTTGTATGAGTGAGTGGCTGTGTTGAGAGGCTCTATGGGTCAGTGAGTGGGTGTGTGAGTAGATATATAGATGAATAGGTGTGGGTGTGAGTATCTGTGTGAGTGTGTGACTCTAAGTGGCTATATGGGTACATGACTGGTTATATGAGTACTGTATAGGTGATTGAGTGGTTGTGTGAGTGCCTGTATGAGTGAGTGAGTGGGCATTTGGGTGGCTCTCTAGATGAGTGAGTGGTTGTGTGAGTCATTGTATGGGTTTGTGAATGGGTGTATGAAGGGGTATTTGAGTGGTTCTGTGGATGATGTCATCATTGATGTAATTTGAGATGTCGCCAGTGATGTCTTCAGTGATGTCACTGAGTCTGCCAAGCTTGATGTAATATGTGAGGTCATAAGCAGTACATTGCTGGGGCCTAAGGTATAGTTAGCTCAGGTAACTATAAATGCTGAATTTCACTGATTTTGTACAAGTAAAATCTGAGCCTAACTATAATGTCCCTTTATCCTTTGTTTTTTGTCATCAAATTTCTAAGGTTTAACATGTTTCATTCCCTAACTGTAACCTGTAACCATTGAGAGTGGGTTTGTGAGTGCCTGTGTGGGCCTGTGACTGGGTGTGTGAGTGTCTGTGTAGGTCTGTTAGTGAGTAGGTCTGTGAGTGGGCCTATGAGTGTTAGATTGGGTCTGTGAGTGGGTTTGTGTGGGTCTATGAGTGGACGTGTGAGTGCCTGTGTGGGTCTGTGAACGAGGTCAGCAGGCCGGGAGCACGGCTAATTGGCTTTAGGCAGAGCCTGCCAGACCAGCGCGGGCCCCGCAGAGGCGGGCAGGGTTAATTTGCACCTTTCTACTGCACCCCTCACTCCGCACAGCACTTTAAAGTCTCCTGGAATGGGTCTCCTTCCAAACCTCAGGATTGCCATGGCTGATGAGTAGGGAGCTCCCGCCGGGAGCTCCTGGGCCAGGGATCGCCTTTTTGGCAAAATATCACTGAAAGTGGCCCATCTCGATTCCAACACACCCAGGGAATGGGTGGCTGAAGCAGTGTGATTCCCCAGTGCCACATGGCTGCCGTCCCCACCGGTAATGAAGAGGAACCGCAGATGGCATCGGCAGAGCTACGCCACCCGCCATCACTGCTGCCGAGGCTGATCCACTGCCCGCGGCTGCCGGTACCTCTCCACACTTACACGGTAAGCGCGGGTGCCCTCGGAGACCCCCAGCACTTCAGCGAGCCTTGCCTAGCCACTCACAGTGCGGGAGATCAGAGCGGAGTTGGCAGCTGGCGATGTGCTTCTTGAGGAGTGAGCACAGCGCTGGATGCATGGGGTCTATACTGTCTGCAGTCACACACCGCAGGATGGTAGACAGTGAGCGGGGTACTGCTAATCACCTTGGTGTTCCCCCAGATGTTCTGGTATTGATGGTGGGGGGCTCTAATGACCTGTCCCCCCACCAGCCTTGAACTCTCTGGGTCAGATGCGTGCTAGCTGAGCACAAGATGGCGGAATGCTCCTCGGCAGCACTTGCTGTTTAACGGTGGATCTGGCTTCCCTCCTCGTTCATGGATTTTGGCCTGAATTCATCACTGTTCCCAGCGGGGCAGGCAACGTGTAGGACACTCTTCTATTTCGGTCCCTGTGGTTCCTACCTATTCTGAGGTTCGCTCCTGTTCTCAGCTCTCCTTGTTGTACGGGTTGTCAGCCTGATGCCCTTGTGGGGCTGTACCTGTGCACGCAAACAGCAGACATTCTACTGCCCTCCCTTGGTGCTATGACTGTGTTCCCCCTCCGACCCCACTTAATAGAACTCTCTCTGCTCTCATGGTTTTTGGATCTTGACCTGGGTGCATCTTGCTATCTTGTGATGTTTCCATTGATGCCCACGACAGTTGTTCACCATTTTATTGATTCTTGTCCTTTCCTTTGGTCCATTGGATTCCATCCTGCCGACCTTCAGTCATTTCTCTTTTGCAGGATTGCCTTATCTCTTTCTCCCTCTCAGGTCCCCCTCTCTCCTCCGACCAATCTCAGCCTCCCTCTGCTCTCATGGTTTTTGGATCTTGACCTGGGTGCATCTTGCTATCTTGTGATGTTTCCATTGATGCCCACGACAGTTGTTCACCATTTTATTGATTCTTGTCCTTTCCTTTGGTCCATTGGATTCCATCCTGCCGACCTTCAGTCATTTCTCTTTTGCAGGATTGCCTTATCTCTTTCTCCCTCTCAGGTCCCCCTCTCTCCTCCGACCAATCTCAGCCTCCCCACATACCGCTCTCTACCCCTTTTGATTTTTTTTATTTCCCCGTTAACTCTGTAAAGATGTGATATATACTTGTCCAGCCTAATTGCTAGTAAAATGTAGTAATATGTAGTAGACCCTTGTACTCACTACCATTCCTACATGATTCTTAGAGTTTATCCATTTGTATCTCTTCCTTGTGTGACTTTACAACTTGTACACTTGCAATTTTTTCTGTTTGTATCTTTCATGTAACTCATGTAATCCTAAGTCCTTATGTATCGCAACTGGTTCTTTTGTAAAGCGCTCTGACACCTTCGGGTAATGTTCGCTCTATATAAAATCGCATTAAATAAATAAATCTGTGTGAGTCTTTGAGTAGTTATGTGAGTTTCTGTGTAGGTCTGTGACTGGGTCTCTGAGTGGCACTATGGATCTGTGAGTGGGCTTGTGAGTGTCTGTATGAGTCTGTGAGTGGGTGTGTGAGTGCCCATGTCTGGTCTGTGAGTGGGTGTATTACTTAAGACATTTAAAAGGGAGAACCATGGACTCTGCTCTCAGCAGTAGATGACAAGAAAGAAACATCTTGTCACAGTCACTATATGAGATATTGTGATTGAAAAAACAAGGATACAAACACCCTTATCACAGATTATAGATAATTTTTCACAGGAGAAATGCAGAGAAAACCCACTTGCTTTGTCGTGACCATGCACATGAAGTTAGGATGATTAGTACTTTACAGAAGTGAAGCTTTAACTTGGGCACCTGCTTTGTTTATATCTGTAAGTACTTCCTGCAGATGTTTCATTTCTGTGGAATAAGCATCATGCCAGAATCAATTCTGGCCTGCGTATTATTCAAGGAGAGGTCACCGTTTTGTGCAACACCTCTACCCAAGTGGAGTATTTTCTACTAGCTAATTAGTAAGTCCTGCCTCATTGGGAAATGTATAGTGTGCCTCCTACACTACAGCTATGCAAAGGACACAGAGAAATTGTCTCAAGTGACCTTGTGTGTCTGTAACTTTGCCAATGTGATTGTTTCTCCAGCATCTTGACCAGATAACTATCCAAGATTGAACTGCAGAGAAAACACACTTGGATGATTTGCACTTTACAGACGTAAGTGCTTCTTTGTCTGGTGCAGATGTGATCGTATTCCTAGGCATCAAGACCTCATCTCCAAAATCAGTGGGAAATGAGCCCCGGGGAGCCTGTTAGTAAGCTGTTAATCATCCTGGGAAAAGGGCAGGAAGACGTAGCATTATGCTAATATATATGAAGTGGGCCTAATTGGGCAGGATTTCTAAGCAAATTTACATACTTCCAGTTTTTAAAAGTTTAGAACACATTCACTGGTCTCAGCAGCAGAAGACAAGAAAGAACCCCCTCAGGGAAGGTGGTCCATGACACCCCTCCCCAGGGCAATTTCAGCCCTGGGTGCCCCATCCCTGGGGACCAGCCTTTTTGCAAAAATATTTATTATAGGGTTGGGTGCAGTGCGGCCCCCCTCCCAGGGCCAATTTTGTCCCAGGGGACCTCATCCTCTAGGGTTAGGACATTATTAAATCAGGGAGGGATGCTGCATGGCCCCCCTCCCCAGGCTGATTTTGGCCCCAGGGAGCCCATCGCCTGGGGCCTGGCCTGTAAAAATATATAATCAAGAGGAGAGGGGGATGCATGGCCCCCCTCCCTGGGCTGAATTCGGCCTGGGGACCCTATCTGCCAGAACCCAGCCATTGGACCTGGTGCCCCTAGGGCACCCAGTTTGCACTGGGACCGAGGGAGAAGCCGGCAGACCCCCTTAGTCCCTGCCGACTCCTCACCTCCTGCAAGAGCCAGCATTGCTTTCACACACAGAAAACTGCTAAACATGCAGCCCCCGTGTGTGAAAGCAATTTGTCTGTTTCCCTGCTTGCTTGTAAGCGGGCAGGGAAACAGATGAGCAAGCAAGAGCATTTTCACTGCTCTTGCTTGCTAAAAGCGGAGTGTTTGCTGTGACTTGCCAAGCCACTGCAAACAGCTATGTCCCGGGTGGCCCCCCTGGACTGAGCAGGAGCTAGCCCTGGGGTTGGCAGCCCCCTGGACCATCCATTCTCTAGGAGGGGGCATAACAGCCCCCTCCTTTGATTCAGTTGGGCCTGCCCTGGCTCCATCCCTATTTTAAAACAGCATTTGACCCCGGGGAGATGGTGGTCCCTATGGCCCCGGAGAGATCAATGAGGCCCCCCAAAACAAACAATTTAGACCTGGGGAGGTAGTGGTCCCCTAGGCATGGGGGTCAGCGAGGCACCCCACTTCCTTTTAATCAGCCCTGGGTAGGTGGCAGTTCCCAGGGCACAAGGAGGGGCCCCCATTCACCGCCTCCTTACATCTTATTAAGCATGCCCCTGTGAACTGGTCCGCCCTGTGCTAACTGAAAGAGAAGCACAGGAGCCTGGTTTATTTTATTTTTTACTTTTCTTAGCCCTGGCGGGGTTTTCAAGAGGCCTAGGTGGGGCATGGTATTCCTACCCTGACCCCTTTTCTTTTTTTAATTTATTTTTGGGT
Organism: Lissotriton vulgaris; assembly: GCF_964263255.1. Classification (NCBI taxonomy): domain Eukaryota; kingdom Metazoa; phylum Chordata; class Amphibia; order Caudata; family Salamandridae; genus Lissotriton; species Lissotriton vulgaris. Next base: position 1,200,292,658 of record NC_141694.1, on the reverse strand, counting down.
CTTGGCTGAATCCAAGTACCAAGGGAGCTTCAACACTTCCTGGTCTGAACTGTTTGCAGCCAATCAGATTTGAGCATGAGGACTGTCGGATCCTTGGAGGATATGCTCCCCTACACATTGTAATTTCTTTTTAATACCTTAGCAACTATGGAGCGGATCTACACCGAATAGGAAAAAGGCACTTTTCTGGACCAGTATCTACCTTTCGGACAAATGTGATTTAATTCTGTTCTGCGGTTGGGGCTGTAGCTGTGTCTAAAGACCCTATGGGTATTAACATGCTGAAAACACATTTTGAGCCACCCTTTTTTTATAGCCCCTGCTTGAAGGATCACCACAAAGCTTTAAAGACAGCAGCTAAAGTAAGCGTAATACTAGTTTTTAAACATTTGTGAGGAGTCATCAAACAACTCCAATGTTATTCTCAAATGAAAAAAATGCTCTTCCTATGGAAAGAAGGCCCTAACTATAATTACACAATGCACACACACACACACACATAAATACTGAAAAGGTTTCTCTTTTACTGCAAAACACCTCTTTGCACTTTACCATGAATGTATGAAAAACTTTGCAAAGGACTATGAGCTTGTTCACAATTGGATCAGTGACGTTTGTATATCCATAGTCTTTTGCAAAACTATTTTTCATATTTAGACAATCTGTCCTCTCTACCACCTAGTGTAAAATGGATTGTATAAAACCTATACAATGTTATGCTTCATGTAGAAAAAGGTGTGCTTCATTTACTCAGTACATCATAGATATGTTTTTTTTAACTTGTCTTTAAACAAGGATCTGAAAGCACTTCTGTCCATTATGAGAAACTTCCGCAGGATCATTAAGAAAGCTATGCAGTAAATTTCATATTTGTTATGCATGTGTCTTCTTCAAGACATTGGACCTTTAAGAGAAAGGTCCATGTTCTGTTTTTTTTTGTCAAATGCCACTACTGCAACCTCTCCCTGTTATCCCATTGTGTTGCTATTTAACAAGCATATTTAAGTGCACCTCTTGTAATAAAAGATGTATATTATTTATTCAGTGTATCCCTGTTTTGTTTCAAAACTTGTTTGCAGTTGAAATTTACCTGTGTACATGTGATAGGACCTACAGACGGACCTTGTTTCCTAAACAAAAAGATCTGCAGAAGAGTAGCATGTTTTGAGATTTTTAAGTATGTGTATCAGTAGAAGAAATTTATGACTCAACACACTGAATCTTAAAAGGCGATGAACTGTGTTTAGGATGTTTATCAATGGAGAATAATCCAGCCTCTTGCTACGGGAAATATTGCAGCAAGAATGTTCTCCAGAAAATGTATTATAAGTGAACATATTTAATTTTATTAGCAGTAAATTGTAGATTTATTAACCCCTTCCATGCTCATGACGAGCTCAGCTCGTCATGCAGCACAGTGATCGTGTGCTCAAGCTCGTCATGACCACACCCACTAACATTATGGCCCAGCACAGGAGGGGAAATCTGCACGCAGCGATGTGGTTAAATATACTTATTAAAATCTTTGTTGTCATATTTACTCCATCAGTGGGTGAAGTTAATCCACCACTTAATTCAGATCTCTTTTTCTATAGACCTTTAATTCATATTTGCACGTAATTGAACTGGATATATTGAGTAAGCATCAATTGCCTACTGTTGCACAGTAAGGTCATTTTCCTCAAATTAAGGTACAAAGGAATTGGTTTTTGATGAGGATCTTGGGTTCGTACTACATAAAGTGCCCCGGGGGCGCAACGGGTGCTTGCACCCGCTTGGCGTGCACCCAGGGCACTTTGATATTACAGAAGGGGCCGCAGACACTTGTGCAGCCCCATAAAGCTCCAGGGCAATCATCAAGGGGGCATTCCCTCATTGGTATGAGGGTGTGCCCCATGCAAATGAGGGAATCCCTTTGCCTCTGTGCCCGAGCCATATTACCAACATGGGCACAGAGGCAAAGAAGCTGTCAGGAGGTGCACTGACAGTGCACCACCTGAAAGGTTGCACATTTTCAGTACGCCTCATGACAGCAGCCCTCTGGAGGGGGTAAATGGGGGTCTCAAGGACCCACAAAACAACCTCTTGCAGGTGGGTGCTGTCACTGACTGCAGTTGCCTGAACAGAGATCTCTATTCCCCTTTAAAAGGGCAGGTGGATTGCCACCTGCACAGTGAAACACGTAATGGTTGTAAAACAGACAATCAGTATTTCACGTGAATGCGCTGCCCCCAGGGCAGCACAAGTCTACAGCTGCCCTGGGGGCAGCCAATCTCCCATATTTTTGCACACTTCCCTTCATTGCGCCGGACTCACCTTTTTAAAGGTGCACCTGGCGCAATGAAGGAAAGTGTGCCGCATGTGTAATGCGACCCTAGATGAGTCTTTTCTGACTTTTTAGGTTAATTTCAACTTGTCAAGCTCATTTCGTCATTCGTCCTCCTATAGTCCTACATTCAAATGCATGTGATCTTAGGGTTAAACATCTAGCACTAAATGGGAGAAAATGAATTCCTTCTAAAATGAGGTTCAAAGGAAAGGAAGTAGCATGGGTGGCCAACGGTACTTAGTAATTACAAAGGGGGCTAATGGTTTTGCTTTCGATTAAACTTCAAACCTCCTGCCATGCCACACTCTTCCGATTTACGCATTCACACATACAAAACAGGGTCTTGATTTGCATAAGCTTCACATCGCACAAGTGGACTGCCTGTGTTACCTTTACCATAGGTTTTTAAAATGCTGCCACAGTCCTTAAATTAACTCATTGTCTCTATACGAACTGTTGTAACCACAAATCTGTTGCAACTGTTAAGGACTGGATGGAGCATGTGTCTATCACATTTCCTTCTCGATTGTACGATGAAAGGGCAACCTCTATTTGTAGCCAGAGTGCCATCTAAACCTGATTGTACACATGAAATGTATCAAGGGTCTCCTTTCGAGAGTCCCATTGAGAAGCAAAAAAGCAACAAGGGCAAAAAACCTCCTTGGTAAGCCTGTAGTTCTTGATTGAAGATGACCAATTAAGCAAGGGTAGATAAACAAGGTATCAAACCCTCCCTGACATTAGGGGAAAGAGAAAACCAAAGCAAGGTTCTCCAGAGGAAACCCAAAGGAAATATGTCTGCAAAGGAGCAAAAAACCAGGGACACAAATAGTAGCAAGTGGGCGAGGAATGCAACAAAACATAAGATGTTTCCCTAATTATAGTAAGGGCTTCCGATTTTATGTTATTTATTTTTCTGCCATTTCTGTCTGTATATATCCATATTTATTTTTTGCTCATTTTATCTGTATTTATCCATGTTTATTTTGGTTTTTGTTGAAAAAGTTAGCTAAAATTAGCATATTTCCACTTTTATTATCGATAAATATGCGCTCATACTTGAATGTCTACCAGGTTTCAGTGCTGTGAACACCTGCAGAAGATAAATCAGTGCACATATATAAAGATATGCAAATGTCACTATCAACCTTGTGCATATCTACTGCTGTTAAAGCCTCGTTACTAAAATTCCTTTCTTTTGTAACCCTCTTATCTAATAATCCACACATCTATTGGTCTGGCAGTCATGGCAGACAGTATTAAGAATTACTCAAAAAGCAATCCAATTACTGTTTTTATCCACATTTAAAAATAAATACGGACAAGAAAATTAATGTTTTCTGTCTGTATTGCTCTGTAAAAATCTGTAAAATGAAAAACATGGAGCCTTATTTATAGTTCAAACAGGAAGTGATATCACAGGAAAAGACTTCACTCCATCTTGAATTGGGAACTTGAGGCAGTAAGCATCTTTGAAAGCAGTTCCTAAAGGTTGGTCACGCTCCTCTCTTCCAACAGATGGTGTTGACGAGCCATGGGAAGAAGAACTACAAGTTTGGTATTCCTCCTCAGATACAAAGCATTCTAATCAACACTTTTCCCTTCCAATGTTCTGCACAAGTTGTGGAGTATCCCTCTGATTGACCACAACTTCAGAAACTAAGTGATATAGGCAGTGAGGTTGCCAGGCAGTGCACCGCTCACCAAATACGGAATCCAGAGTCTGACTGATTGTAAAATCACTTATTCCCAACACTTGCCACCTTAGGTAAGCTCTTGGAGTGGATGTAACAATAATATAGAGAATCAAACCAAGAGAACTGCTCTAGTGGAGTAGCTCCCACAGAAATAAAATCTGTAAAAAAAATGTCACAGTAAAAGAGTATATATTTACTTGGAGAAAAAAAGCTTAACATGCATGAGTGCCTGCTTTTTTATGTCTGAGGCATCTAGAGTTTACACATATATCTTTCAATTTATCTGCGTTAATGTATGAAGTTCAGACAGAACATCTCTAAACCAGAGAGGCAATCTCTGCCCACTGTTTTTAAGGTGTTCTGTCTTAAGTTCATGTATTAACTCAGAGAAATTCAGAGTTATGTATGAACTTTAGGTGCCTCAGATGCAATAAAACTGGCGTACAACTCTGCTGAGCCAGTTTAATGAACGCAGGGGCAGATTAACTAAGATTTTACTCTGTGTTTGTGTCACACAAGTGACACCAATTGGCACAAAATCTTTTTGTCTGATTTTCTTTCCAGCCCTAACCTAGTTTAGCGTTGGAAATAAAGTAAAGTTAACACGAAGGAGAGCTTAACACTGCTTTACATTACTTAGCGGCAAGGGGGCATATCATGGGTGGTGCATGAGTGTTTCTGTGCTACCACCCAAGGTTTCTGATGCTAAAACCCAATTTGCTTAATAAAGTAGACAGGGTTTAGCCTCAGAAAATTGGGCACCCTTCAACCAGGAGCTATGAAGAAGTTCACTTTTTCTCATTTTTTTCTGACTTTGCATACAAAGTCGGAAAATGTTTAAAATTAGTGTAAGCATAGTATTTTGTACTACAAGGGGATCCTGCCAGTACAAAAGCTATGCATGATTCACACGGAGGCACTATGGTGCATAGGTGTCTCCCAGGTGCAAGGCAGCAAATTTCAGCGCCGGAGCTAGGGAGATTGAAGAATTGTGCCACATTTCATCAAATTTGGCGCTCTCCTGCACTCTCCTTCTCACACTGCACTGCACTGTACTGCACTGCGTGAGACATTGGTAAATCTGGTCCGCAATTACTAAACGTTCTTTACTACTATGCTTCTATAGGCAAAACTGTAGCTCAGCTTGAAAACACAGAAGCTAAATGGAACACGCTGAGGGGCAGATTTACAAGAAACTGACGCATCTCTGCGTTATAGCAAAGATGCCTCAGTTTCCTTGCGACGTTCAAAACAACTCTTGCGCCACCATGAATGCGTCGCATTTGAAATGTGGTGCACCATGGCGCAAGGATTGACAAAGTGTTCCGCATCTGTTGGCGCAAAGGTCAGGCATTGCTGGAGTCGTGTCGCAAGCACAACACAACTCCAGCAATGTTCAGGAAGGCCCATACCTATTGTACTGCATCACTCCTTACACCTGCTTCAAGCCGGCGTATTGTTTTGACGCAGTGGCATCATATATTTCACTGCGTCACTTTTACGAGGCTTTCTTGAGTGGGAACACCCACCTGTGCCAGGTATAATGTGACACAGGGTTTTACTAGGTGACGCATCTTCCTAGATGCTTCACGTTGTAAATGTGTTGCAACGTGGAGCATTGTTTAAGTGGCCGCTGCGTCACAAAAGTGACTCAACGGCGGCGCAAAAGTGCTGCAAGGAGCTTGAAAATCTGCCCCTGAGTTTCTTTCTAAAAGGAATTCCCAATACTCTAATGCACTCTAAAAAAAAGGCTAAGTTAAAAACGTGTCCACAATCATTTTATTTTTCGTAAGGAGAAGTCGCCTCCCCTCGAGCGCATTTGTCCCTTTTAGCTCGCAGCCGAGTATTTCCTGAACGAGAACCCTGCAGGCGCCTACAAACTCAGTCAGCCATCTTGGCACTGCTCGGGCCTATGGACAGATAACCGCTCAAGTGCGGGATAACAGATGACGTGTCCACTTTTTTTTCCTAACAGTAAGCAAGATTCGCATCTAATCATGCATGGTTACCGCATAGCTGCCTCGCCGGGGCCGCTGCCACAAGATAGCATTTTATTAGTGACTCATCGCGCTGTTCAGCGTGTTTTGTCCCTCAGGATAATTAGTCCTGATCTGGGGAAAAGATTTATCTCGCACAAGGGATATTCTATCAAATACCTCTCCTCTGGAAAGCTCATTTAAAAAAGAAACACTCCCTGAACAAATAAATAAGGGTTTTCAGCGCGCTGACAGGCCTAGCAGGTGCTGTCAGCCAGGGTCGGAGACAGCGGGTGGCAGTAAAATTATCCCGTTCTAATGGCTTCAGTGGGAAAGGTTGCAGCCCGTGGCGCCCTCCTCCGAGTATCTTCTGCTGAGACAAACCTGTTGTGACACTCCAGACAGGATGTCTTTTATGGGATCAGAGACACATTCTTCCCGACTTGGGCAACCGCACCGCAAGGAAAGCTAGCAGCTTCGGCTTAGGAAAACTGATCGAATGCATACCACTAGATCGAGTGGGCTTTTATTTTTTTTACAACGATAATAATCGTTTATATTCTTTGGAATATTTTTTAATTTCAAAGAAAATATATTCTTTTTAATACATGGTTAGGCATTTTATTTCGTGACTGTAAACTTTCTTGTTTTAGCTGTGGCCCAGAAGCAGCCTTAGCTGTTTGCTAGCGTAAAGTAATAAAACAGAATGCATACATAAAAGTTACATGCATAGATATATATAAAAAGGGTCTTTGATCAGCCCTCTCCATCCTGTAGTCTGTTTACTTGTCATTCACATTTTGCTTCCTCGCACCACAGCATAAAGCCTTGGATACTGGCTCAGCCCTCTTTAGCCATTGCCTCTTTTGCACTGTGTGGAAGGGCATCTTTCAGATCACAGCACCGTGCAAGGCCTCACCTATTGGCTTTGACAATACTAGTCTTACATTGTGTTTTATTCAGGAGTCTGTTGCCAGAGCTGGTTTCGTGGCACTTCTAAAACTTAGCAATAATAACCACAACTCCCTGATTGACGGCACTGTCAAATTAATTGGCAGGGTAGTTTTCAATCGCCTTGCATCCTGGGCCACGGATAGTAATATGCTCAGTCCTTTCCAATTTGGCTTCCGCGCTGGGCTGGGTACTTTGGAACAGTGCTTGAACTTAAATGTCATTGTTGGCAAGTACACTATTGCCAGGCACTGACCACTGTACCTGGCCTTTGAGTGTGTCAGTAGAACCAAGCTATGGCTGATATCATTAGGTCTTGGGGTAGAGGCGACCTTAGTGAACGTTTTACATATTCTACGTGATAATCTAGCTGTGAGAAGTTGTGTCCTGGCAGGCAAAATGCCAGATGTTTATCGTCTTTCCCGAGGGGTGCGGCAAGGGTGCATTTGGGCCCTATTACTTTTCATTATCTACATTAATGGACTGTGCCCATCCCTGGGAGCAGGACCAAGGCTGATTTGCATATGACTGGGTTCAAGCTGAACTGGCAGGGGGAGCAGAAAAACAATGGATTTAGGCCCAGATCTCTGTACTGGGATGAATGTTTTCTTTCTGTGTTACTCAAATCAAGCTATAAGGCTGGATAGATTCACTCCTGAGGGCTGGATAGATTCACTCCTGAGGCGGAAGCCGGGAGTTGCAGTTGTTCGTTATTTTAATACTTGAATGTCACTTGAATTCTGTGTTTTTTAAATCCTGCACATCTTCAAACACTCTTGGGGCAAAAGCCCGAACTACACTTACTTGTTCAGCCGATTTTAACGCTGTTAGTATCCAGAGCTGCCGCCATAGCCGGCGTGCACCCTGGCCACGCCCCCTCAAGGCCACGCCCCCTCCCGCCCAGGTAAAAGGACGCTGAATACGAGCGCCTTACTGGATAGATTCACTCCTGAGGCGGAAGCCGGGAGTTGCAGTTGTTTGTTATTTTAATACTTGAATGTCACTTGAATTCTGTGTTTTTTAAATCCTGCATATCTTCAAACACTCTTGGGGCAAAAGCCCGAACTACACTTACTTGTTCTGCCGATTTTAACGCTGTTAGTATCCAGAGCTGCCGCCATAGCCGGCGTGCACCCTGGCCACGCCCCCTCAAGGCCACGCCCCCTCCTGCCCAGGTAAAAGGACGCTGAATACGAGCGCCTTACTGGATAGATTCACTCCTGAGGCGGAAGCCGGGAGTTGCAGCTATTCGTTATTTTAATACTTGAATGTCACTTGAATTCTGTGTTTTTTAAATCCTGCACATCTTCAAACACTCTTGGGGCAAAAGCCCGAACTACACTTACTTGTTCAGCCGATTTTAACGATGTTAGTATCCAGAGCTGCCGCCATAGCCGGCGTGCACCCTGGCCACGCCCCCTCAAGGCCACGCCCCCTCCCGCCCAGGTAAAAGGACGCTGAATACGAGCGCCTTACTGGATAGATTCACTCCTGAGGCGGAAGCCGGGAGTTGCAGTTGTTCGTTATTTTAATACTTGAATGTCACTCTAATTCTGTGTTTTTTAAATCCTGCACATCTTCAAACACTCTTGGGGCAAAAGCCCGAACTACACTTACTTCCTCTTTGCTGCCTTCTCCAGCGAGTGTGTTAGCCCCGCCCACTTCGCTGGCCATGCCCCCCCCCTGCCCCTAAACGCTCCTATAAAACTATGTGCATAGGCCGGAAGCGCAGTGGACGGGCGCAGCGGGCGCGACGATTGCGCGCCGAAGGCGTGCCTAAGGCAAGCCCGTCTGCGCCCGTCCGCGCCAGGATCGCTCCGGGCGCGGGGCATGCTGGGCATCATCTATCCACCACCAGGTATGACAGTAGGGAATTGTTGGCTCTTCGCCCTAGGATAGGTGATCTATGTACGGTTTGTCTCCCCACTGACCAAATTTGGGGCCCCTTTTCATGTTCATATTGTAAATGGACGTCTCTCTTGACATCCACAGAAATGCCCAATCGCTCCGCTCCCCCTAAGCACGGCTGCAATAATAATTTCAGGGGAGGTCTTATCAATGCCCGCTCGCTGTGCCGCCACAGCCAAGATATACACGATTTAATCATGTGTTATGATCTTGACGCTCTTTTTATAACAGAAACATGGCTCAACGACTCCTCTAATCCCGATTTGGCTACTGCCCTCCCCCCTGATTTTACCATCTTCAGGCAGGACAGACCAATCGGGCGAGGAGGTGGGGTTGCTCTCATTGTAAAAAAGTCTTCCTCGTGCCACACATTTGATTTAGGCCCTCTTAAGGGTAGCGAGAGTATCGGCTTCTCGATCAAACTCAATGCCTCTACCTCTTTCTCGGGAGGCCTAATCTATCGCCCTCCAGGTAATGCCACCTCCTTTCTGGACTCCCTAGATGAAGTACTTGGGTCACTCATGTTACGCTACCCTCACTTTACTCTACTAGGAGACTTGAATATGCAACTGGAATCGTGCGTCGACCCACATCCCACTTGTTTCCTACATACCCTAAATATCTTTGGACTGGCTCAATTAGTGACCGCTCCTACCCATCAAGCCGGCCACACTTTGGACGGTATCTGTTCCAACTTAAGTACAATGACTATGTCCCCTCCCATTCCACAAATTTGGACTGACCATAGTTTCATCCCCTTTGACATTGAGCAACAAGTCCCAGTCTCATCAACAATAAAGCGCTCCCAACCCTCCTTCTCGGTAAACTGGAGAAAGGTGACCGACCGTATTAAGCTGGACTCCCAGCCACTGGCACAGGCCCCTAAGTTGGTGGGAGACGTATCGGTTGACTCTCGCAACTTCCACGTCTGGATGGATCAGATTATCTCGGAAAACTCTAATTCCAAAGGCGACCATGTGAAGTGCCCCAGAAGGAAACTGAACTCCCCATGATACACCCAGGCCTTAACTGAGAGCCACCTTCTTTGTAGAATAAAAGAAAGGAAGTGGAGGAAAACATACGATGAGGCTTCAAGAGCCCTCTATGTTCAGCCGAGGAAATTATACCTCTCAAGCATAAAGTCCGCCAAAAAGGAGTATTACACAAAAGCTATCAACGACGCCCATCAGAAGCAAAAAACGTTTTTCTCTATCGTCAAATCCTTCACCCACCCCAAAGCTCTTCAGCCCCAAATCCCCCCCTCTGAAACTCTGTGCAACCAAATTGCAGATTTCTTTGGGGAAAAATTGCAATCATTCAAAAGGATTTCTCGTCCCCCCTGACCATTCCCACTCTTGGACCCCAGAAACAGGTAGGCGATCACCATCACTCCCTTTGTGGTTTCCAACCTGTCTCCCTCCAACAGACCCGCAAGGCGATTCTGGCCTGCAAATCAGGAGCTCCAACTGACTCCTGTCCCCCACGCATACTACATCATTTAATTGAGGTAGTCAATCCTAACATCAACGCTATCATAAATGCTTCCTTAGACTCAGGGGTAGTGCCTAACGAATGGAAAAAGGCCATCGTGAAACCCCTGATGAAAAAGCAGAATAAATCCCCTACGGATCTGACGAACATGCGCCCCATCTCACTCCTGCCTGTTCTAGGAAAGATCACGGAACAGATAGTGTACTGGGAGCTAAAAGAATTTGTAGAGAACCGTAACATTCTGCACCCACAGCAATCTGGCTTTCGCCCCAGCCACTCTACCGAAACGGCCCTGATAGAACTCTCCGATTCCATCAAGTTCCTGCAGGATGAGGGAAGGAAAGCCGTCCTCATCCTGCTTGATCTCACAGCAGCGTTAGATACAATCTCCCATGTCATCCTGATTGATAGGATGCGTGAGATTGGCGTGACAGACACAGCTTTGGTATGGGTAAAATCTTTCCTGACCAATAGGTCCCAATCTGTGTCGTTGGGTCCCCACCTATCCAGTGAAAAAACCATTACATCGGGAGTACCGCAGGGGTCCATATTAAGCCCATTACTTTTCAATATCTATATGGCTCCCCTCCTGGCTGTGATAGAGTCTCATGGGATCCTTGTCACGTCATATGCTGACGACACCCAACTCGTCGTCTCTATCGACAAAAACTGCACGGATACAGAGCTGCGGTTTCAGAATTGTCTCACGGAGGTATTTCAGTGGTTGAATACAAACCACTTGAAATGCAACAGCAGGAAAACTGAAATCATACCATTAGGGAAAGATTTACTCTTTTGCCCTAAGGATTGGTGGCCCAAAGATTCAGAGGCCCCGCTTAGTGCGGTGACTTCTGCTCGCAACCTGGGCGTGCAATTTGATGCAACCCTCTCCTTTGACGATCACGTCAGGATTACGGCCGGTTGCTGTCTCGGACTCATCAAATCTCTAAAAAAATGTTTTGACTTCCTCCCCATTGCTTCTAGGAAATCGGTCGTGGTTGCATTAATACTCTCCCGACTCGATTACTGCAATGGGTTGATGGCCGGAGTGAAAAAGTCCACTCTGAAGAAGTTGCAAAGTGTACAGCACGCTGCTGCAAGATTAGTGTTAAAACTACCCAGGAAATCTTCAGCCTCAGCAGCATTAAATTGTCTCCACTGGTTGCCTCTGCATAAGAGAATCCTTTTCAAACTCTTACTAACAGTTTTTAAAGCCCTGAAAAACATAGGTCCTAAATACCTCGCCAACCGTTTTATCCACTATGACCCCGCACGCTGTCTGAGATCCTCAGGGACCAACCTCACCAAGATCCCAAGGTATAAATACAAAACCAGGGGTGGAAAAACTTTCACAGTCCTTGCAGCAAGGGCTTGGAACAACCTGCCCGTAAACCTCAGACTGATTGAGACTGAGAGTCTTTTCAGGAAACAACTGAAGACTTGGGTCTCTCAGCAATCCGATACCTATGTGATGGCAGCCATCTAGATCCTTTATCATCTAATCTCATACATGCTCGCTTAGCGCCAAGATGCTCCCTCCGGAGCGAAAGGCTGCGCTTAATAAATACCCACAAATACCCACAAAATACAAAATATACTATTCATGACCATCCCTGAAATTACAGTAAAAAGACTTCATATATAGTTAAATCAAACACAAAAAATGTGTTTCATATGTTATCTTAAGTTTATTATTTTAAGAAATTATTTAAAAACAAGCTCATTGCCTAATATTCAATGACTACAAATACATTAAAATACATTTAATTTTTCATGTTGCTTTCACTACAAAAGATCATTATATCATCCTTTGACCAGTTGATTTGTGAACCATTCAGTACCTTCTTTTGTATACAGCGCATAAACAATATATACACATAAATTCATACAATACAAATTAAAAACAATGATAAAAATGAGTCCTTATGTCGACGCGTTTCGGTGTCTTATTTTGATTGTAGCAACACCTTCTTCAGGACAGAACAATATAAGACAACATAACTTCCATCTGGAAATAAATACATACAATTAGTACCTAGTAGTTTTTTGTGTTGTTCTAACCTAATTTTAATCTATGTGAGTCTACTGTAAAGGTCATGAGAAATCTTACATTTAGTGTTTTTGACTTCACACTGTTCTTATTTTAGGCCAATGATCGACTATTGGTCCTTTTTTCAGGAGTTCATAGAGGCATCCTTCTATTTTTCTAAAATATAAAGTAGGGATTTTACAATACCTTTATTAATCAACTCTTTCACATCCCTATCCTTTCACTTACTTCGTGCAGACCAAGGTTATATCATCCCATTCGGTTACTTCAACAAGTAGATCCTATGTTTCCTTATTTCTGTTGGAGACTTATTTCCTGGTGCGGTGTTCTTTTATAATTCACCTACGTCCGTACTGTGCCACCTCTTTATGTAGGTCCTATGATACTTTTTGGCACCTATTGCAATAGGAGGAATTTTTTTGTTATAAGCATGTTCTATTTCGTGAATATGCTTTTTTATTTAAACATACCCTATTTATTTACTACTATTCTATCACCAACTCTGTGGCTGAGTTGTTATATTCACATTGTTAACTTACTTAAACATGAGCAATCTTCATTTGCTTCTATTGATATTTGGCTCAATTAGTTTATATGCCCGTCTACGACTTACTAAGTATTTGTCCATTATATCCACACTGTTGTTATCGCGATTAAATATCATTACGTTTTAAGCCATTTATGCGAGATACATTCCTCCCATTACTCCGCATTTATTCATTACACCCACACTATTATCTTTGCGGTATGTATCATTATATTTTAAGCCATATATACGAGATACATTCCTCCCATGTATGTGGGCCGAAACTACAACTGCCGCTTTGCTAAATACTTCCATCTATACAACCCCTATTTATTTCTTTAGGGCATCAAAACTGTAGGGAAGCATTATTTTACATTCAGCTTTTAATGAGCCCTGACATTTGTTCCAGGGTTTGCTCAATTCTCAAAGCTGCAGTGAGATACAGGAAATATATGGAAGGTTAGTTCCCTGGATGTGAAATTTTCCTTACATCGTTATTAGTGAATTGTTCTTATTACAGGGATTGTAGGTGGCACCTCTGTTAGAGTTTGAGTATTAGTTTTATTTTTGCGGCACAAGATTGTATTTTATTTCCAGCCGCTTTGGCTGGTATTGTACTCTATTGGTTTTATATTGTTTGTAGTATATCTGTGTATTTTAATTGGATATTATAAAAGTGTCTTAGGGCGTGGCCAAGATGGCGGCACGGTAGGACACAAAACTCTGCTCCTCCGGCCCGCTGAACTATAAGCTTTGCATTTGCCCCATTCCCTGGATTGTACCTCATGGGAAATCGAAGGGCACCGGCTCCTGATGTCTCTGGTGTTGCGGCAAGACTGAATGCAGATCGCCTGAGTGCTCCTGCTGGGATTTTGCTGAGGATGGCGCTGGAGCTCCTGCAGACGGGGTGGAGGCCGCGAGGTCAGCGCTGAAGAGATCCCCACCCATGGTGCTGAGGCACGGTCGCTGAAAGTGCCAGAACACCGCTTCACATCGGCTGTTGCCCTCATTGCAGGTAGGAGGTCCTGGGAGCTAGGGGACTCCCAAGTCTTGGGACCGTGAGCCCGGACTGAGACGTGGCCTGTTGGGCGGCCGTCACCTTATCCCCTTCCACGCTTCGGCCTGCATGGGTACTGGCCGGCCCCAAGTCAACAGTGGTGGCTAATTACAGGTGACCGGACGCCCAGCGGAATGCTGCGACTGGCGAAGAAGGCCTACAGGTGCGCCCCTCAACCCACACACTGAAGACAACAAAGGTCCTATTTGCAGTGAGTGAGGCCCCAACCCTCCATTTTGTTACCTGTCCTGCTCCAGACTGTGAGACTGGGAGCTGTGGCCCTCCCTGTACGATAAGGAGGTGGGTGGTCACTGGAAGGCCCACCGTGGTTTGGCTACCCAGCCATGACAAACAACCTGCACAAAGTCCAGCGGCTGTCTGCTTCCCGGTGAGTCGAGCACTGCTCAAACGCAAGGTGGCGGGCCCTATGTCGCACCCAAGTGGCACTCCAACAGAGGTCCCTGGGGCTTGATAACACTGTGGGTTAGCTTTTGTGCGGGCGATCGCTTCCCTCCCCCCCAGGCTCTGCAGCTGAAAAGTCTGTGGGCTCTTCACCCTGGTCTCCTCTTTACGCAAGGTGGCGCTCAGGACCCTGACCGGACACAGGAGGGGGTTACTGCAGACACTGCTTTCGGCCCACAACGTTACCCAGCATAGCGCTCACCCGAGCACCTTGAACCACGGTGAGGGGTGCCCCTGTCCCAGGCACCACCGGTAGTTGCATCGCGACCTTCCGAAGAGACAGCACAAATCAGCGGCCCCCACACACTCAGTGCCACTCTGTCTCACAACCAGGCCCGATCACTGGAGTAGCACCAAAACGAGGGCTGTGGTGAAACCTTTGGCCTGCAATCACTCCTCAGCCACCTTCTACGCCTTTGTGGGCAGGAATGGCCTCAGCCCAAGCAAGAACTACTACTCAAGCAGCCTGGTGGCCCAGAGACATCCCAAGGAGTGTCGAAAGATCAGGGGCACATAGACTCAATCAATGAGGCAGATGGCCCGGCCACGAAGGCCTTTATGCTGGAACTGTTCTCCACCATTAAGGAAGACTTCTTGGAGCTGAAGGGCCAGCTTCGTCAGACCTCAAGGAAGTGCGCCGAGATGTCGATGCGGTGGGCGAAAGAGTAGCCGTCCTGGAGGAGCATTAATTGGCGAGGGAGGATGATCTGCACCAACTACAGCAGGAGGTCCTGTTTCCGGGACCAAAATCTAGACCTCCAGGCCCACGCGGAAGACTTGGAGAACCGATCACGGAGAAACAATATCTGCATCCATGCGTTGCCCTGGAAGGCAGAAGGTGATAACCTGTGAAATATGTCCTGTCCCTCTTCCGGCACTTTCAAGGCGACAATAGCACAAAAGAGTTTCATATGGATCGCGTTCATCGAGTTTGCCTACCCAGCGGTGGAAAGGCCCCCTGCCCGATGTGCTCGTTTGTGTGCACAACTTTCAGCTTAAAGAGCAGATCTTACACAAGGCCAGGGCGGCCAACCGATCCAGTTCCAAGGGCACACACCGGCCCTTTTCCAAGACTTGACAGCATCGACTCTAGCTAAACGGAGAGAATTCCGAGTCGTCACAGCCTATCCTTGGGACAAAGGGATACCGTATTCCTGGGGTCACCCCTTCTGTATCATCTCTAAACACCAAGGAAAGCTGTGGCAGATACGTTTCCTTGCCGAAACCATGGATCTTCTAGGACTGGAAGCGGACACGAACCGGGTACCAAAGGGCAGTCCCTCAAACCGGGACATGCGAAAACTCTCCTGATGGCAGGCTGTTGGAAAACCATCGGCCTCCACAAAATCCGCCCAAGAAGAGATGGCAAAAGAACGTGATGCAGTTCTCTCAACCATCTCTCAGACTCAGGACCATCCGTGAACCCCGTGAAACATCTCAACTTACATTGAGGGGATGGATGTAACCTTACGGGGCCGGAGTGGGCATCCTTTCCTGACTCTCTAGTCTTCCCTTTGCGGCTTGTAGGCCGCCTGATACTTTGTCCTGGGACGTTTCACCATGGTCTCATTCCCCTCTGATCTTTTACACCAGACAGTCTTTGGTCTCTTGTTTTACCTGGTTCAAGTTCAAGGGTCTTTGTGTGTGTAGTCAAATAGCACACGCTACAGTTTGCACAGGGACAGTCGCCCACTACTCTAGGTACGCCCCAAGCTGCAGTAACGGAAGGGGCATCCAAGGTTTCTTGAACTCTTGATCGTGTGTAAACCATAGAATTGTAGTGTAGTTCCTATTTTCCCAATAGGCACTGCGCATTGGAATAACATAAACAGTAGTATTGACGTAGAAGTGCGGATCTTCCAGGCCTCCACTGACTATGCTAAACTTAATTGGGTTTGTTACCAACTAGCTCAGAGGTCACTGGAAACTTTCTTGACTGAAATAGGAAGTGATCAGCTTCCCTGGCACAGCCAAGAAGGGATTCAGTTTTCCAACAACCGTGCAACATGACAACTTTGCTCCTCAGATCAAGTGTCAATCTCTAGGGTCGTGTGAAACAATAGACAGTTATTTTACTCAGTCAGGTTGGTGCAGATTACTTTCACAATATGTAGAGAATAGAGAGACGGGCGTTGTCAATAAAGGGTAACATTTATTGAACAGTCTTTCTTCTCATACAAGAGAAATGAATTGCCACAATTGCAAGACTTGTTATTATAAAAAGTACATACAGTAAGATAAGTATTGCGAAATAATACTGTAAAAGCATTGATATGGTTTCTTAGCCATACAATGGTTTAAAGGGAATAAAACATATATACATTCATATATACATTAGGCTAAAATACTCAACTGGTGCTTCTAACTACGCCTACCCCAGTGTACCTGACCGAAGCCTAATACTTGGGAGGGGAGTAAGTAAGTAGCTTTAAGTTAAGTTGGTTTTGCCAAGGTTTGCTTCAAGAATTCTCTCTAAGGGTTTAGTCAACACCATACCTCTGGAATAGAATGATGGAGGTCTGGTATCTCCTTCAGGGCTCGATATCCCAGTCACCCGCAAGGGTAGACTAGAAACGCCGGAGCTGGATTTCTCTGCAGGAGAAAGACAGCGTCTCTTCTCAGCGCGTCGAGGAGGAGGAGGAGGGGCAGCGTCCGCGGGCAGCTTGCATCTGCTGGGCTCTTGCAGGGGACGGCTGTTCAGCTCCTAAGATCACCACACCATTGTTCGCTAGTTAGCAGCGATAGCAGTAGCGATAGCAGCTATGGTATCATCAGCATGACAGCTTCTTCAGCAGCAGCGAGATAGCTGGCAGCATCAGCTTCACCAACAGCAATGAGACAGCGTTTGCTTAAGGCAACGTTGGTGATATTTATACCTGAAAGGTTCCTTGTTTGACGTAAGTTTTTGGACATAAGACGTCAATAAAGATGTCACTAGGAAGTGATCGTCTATCAGTGCTCATTAGAGTTCTATTACTAATCAAAACACAGCAAGCGGGGATTTCCAGGTTGCTGAGTTTTTATCTTGTTGAAGAACTCGGAGTGTTAATCTAGGAATCTCAGATAGTAACTTCTGCTATGTCATTGCACTAATTGGTTGCAAAGGAAGTGGCAGAGAAAGCTATTCTGGAATGTGGCTCTGTTCATGTGAGGCCAGAGACGAGTTTCTGAATATTGCACTAGAACGGTTATGCCAATATAGGGAATAAATGGATTTATAACCGAATAGGGGCATAAGGTCACAGTATCGATCAGGGTCCTAGATTAGCACGCAACACCCACTCCACGAATTCATTACCATCAAATTACTAAAACTAGAGCAATAAGATGCATGTGTAACATTGCCCACCCCAAAATACATATATGCATTTGAAATAGGCGTATTTGTAATACGTGAAAATGTAGGTACTGTACGTTTTTGAAGCATAGAAATCATTCAAAAATTATAGCATATGAAATCAATGAACGATTATGCAAAAAGACTTACACATGAAATATCTCTGAAACAGAAGAAGGGCGAGACATATAAACGCATTGCAATAAAATGTGCTAGAGGCTGGTGTAAAGTTATTATGTCTCTAGATGTATTTAGAAATAGAAGTTGAAGCTTCTGTTCTCTATGAATAGTTTTACTTTAAGCAAAGAATTTTTCGTGCCAAAAAAGGGTGAATATTAAAAAGTGTTCAATTCAAAAGAATTATTGCTTGAACGAGAAATTAGAGTTCCAACGCTTTTAGCAGTTTTTGTTGTTCAAAACTGAAGGCCGAATTCAGAGTTCATGGGAATGCTGTGAGTCGGAATGCTTCTCCAAAGTTATTGTTTCTGTTCGGGTGAGAACATCATATCAGACAGGCTCTCAAAGAATTGGTCTACAAAATCAGGTGACAGTTCGACCAAATTCGATAGTGCTGTAACTTGGCAGGTGTGAGAATGATTGCTGTCATCAAAGTCGGGATCAGCAATGCTCACAGAAGGTCGTACCTGGGTGATGTTGCTTTTGTCACTCGCTCCACTGTTACCACCTAGTCGTAGCACAGGAGTCTCAACGAATGCCGTCATCAGGATTGGTAGCCGCTGGGGACAACACAATGCGTGAGCCGTTATCGAACTTAGCAAAGTATCGATATCCATTGGTACTGCTGATGGAAGTGAAAGACAGATGTCCAACACGCACTCATCTCCGCATAGCATACATCGTAGTACAGGTAAGATGCAATTTTGCCATATCGGTCTGAATGAAAGGAACCAGGTCATGTTTAGATCTCTCAGCCTGGCCAATCCAAGGACTCTAGTTATTCTGTCCCGGTAGCGGATTGCTAGGATTGTCTCTTCCATTCTCATAGGAGTCATGTCTGAGCTGTGGCTTGCCAAAACAAAGCAGGAGGGTCAAAAATAAAATCCCTGCTACAAGTCCCAAATATAGGGGTATGCCGCCAAAAACAGAGTGGAAAAAATTTGGAACGATTCCCAGAATTGCTTGAAATGGTGTTAGCAGTACCGTAAAAATCGTCTTAAATATGCCTGGGATGCCTGTGGCACTAGACATGTTAAGGAGTTGGCTCAACATTTCTACGAAATGCACGGGGCAATTTGTTGGTCATGAACCTCCGTAGCTGTCCTTGCAACTGAGAGATCATACGTCTCTTTTGATGACGTTATGGGCACTGTTGTCTGTAAAAGCACAGACTTCATTTTGCTTAAAGTATCAATTCGTATAGAAGAGAAATGCAGACGAGGCCAGATGGGAGTCTCTTTGTCTCCAGGACCGCTCGGGAACAATGCTTGCATACAGCATTTGACCATGGAAGTTACGCTTACGAGATAACTTTTCCCTGGAACAAGGCCACAACATCTGTAATCCGTTCTTAGAATGTAACTCCCATTCACGAGTTGCATAAAGAAGGGCTCTATCTGAGTTGCAGGTGTGACAAGCTGGTGGCATGAAAGGTTGTTAGAATTACCTTCACAGGCTCCGTGTAAATTAATACCCTGACACAAAAGTATACCGCTTAGTGAATGTTTATAGTTTTCATCACTAAAAAATACATTTTGGTCACTGTCACTATAGCATGAATGTGTGTATGGTAATTTCCATGCTGATTTAACATATCCTTTACCCAATCGTTCATACTGGCCAGTAGGTATGTATTCAAGGCACTTTTTAAATCGGAAAGTTGTTATCGGAATAGTGATAATTCCGTGTATTATCCATTCAATGACAGGACTTTCTGACATTGTCAATGGTAATCTCTCAAGTTTTTCGATGCTCAGGATTGTGTAGTCTGCTCCTTTCTGTGCCAAACTGATATGTTTATCAGTAAGGTTAAAAATGGAAAACAATGACGTTGTGTTGATTAAACGCCAAGGCACATAGCCTAAACGAAGATTTTGCAGCGTCCAGCCTAATTGTACAATAGAACGTAATTGAGATTGGCCATGCTGTAACATTAGTAAGTCTCTGTCTATTATGTCAAAGGCAGAAGATACAATATTGTCCAACGAATATATTCTGGAGGACAGAGTCATTAACCCATTGTCCACTACAGAAAGTGATTTTTCCAAATTAATATGATCAATTTCTCGTATTTTTTCTGCTGTTTCAATTTGTGTGACTTTCCAAGCCTCGTTGTACGCAGCATAGATGCTGGCCGCTATGAAACGCTTTTGACACTGTTTGCGTGGTCCCATAATAAAATCGCGCAAATCAGCACCATCTTTTAGTAAAGACAAGTGTTGCTTAATTTCAGCCAGTGTGGATGATCCTAGCCATTCGAGGCAGAGTTTCCCCTACATTGTATGTTGTTACTATCCCTGGATGTTGTCTCTGGGAGTATCTAGGGTCTTGTCTGGTCATTTTTAACCCCTGTGTTTTGTTCAGGAATCTATCTTGACAGTTGTTTGTGTCAGTAGGCCAGATTAACCACTTTTTCCAATCAGGATGTGTTTTGTTAAAATGTAAAATTTTAGTTACGTCTATCTCAATATCTGTTGTTGCATTATCAGGTATTGGCTTCGGAATAGACGGTTTGTTAAGGTCTTTGATCTTAGCTAGGCCTAGACAGGATGCTTGGTGAATTGTGTCATTTAAAAACATCATTTGTTCTGGTATCATGCAGGTTCTGAATAGTGCTTCTAGGCCTTGTACCTGCCAATCTTTTGTACCCCAAATGGTTTTTGTTTCAATGTTATTTTTCCAATAATCAAAACCAAATGCCATCATTTTTTCATAAAATGCTTCTGAATATATCAATTTAGAATTTGTCAGCATTGTTTTCATTCCTGTTTTATCTAACAGTTTGTAATAAAACGTTTCTGCATCACTGGTGTTAAACCCTGAGAAGTACTTGAATTTCTCAAAAAATGTTTTAGAACTGCTTTTAGGTGGTGTAGCACAATGTTCCCATTGATTAAACTTAAAAACATTTCTAGGCTGTGCACATCTATGCAAATAATGATCGCCATAATGTGTGTAGCAGAATGTCTGCTCATAACTAGATGAACCTTGTAAATAATCATGTTCTGTGAATCTAGCTGACATTACTAAAGCAGACATCATGTCATTAATACTGTTAAAGTCCCAATCATCAGAGAATGTACTAGGTTTTACAAAGTCACTTAAGGAAACCTTCAGTTGATGAGGATACTTCAGGATCTCGACCGGACCATAGATCTCATAGTCTCATGAATTTGTAACCCTCTGCTGCGAACCCAAGTATAATGGTGTTCACTCTTTTCAAGTGAGTATCCAAGTCGTCATCTGTGAGATAGATTTCATCTACGTAAGATAATGCCTCATCATCATATATTTGTAGTAACTCTGTTACCCTAGATGAGAATAGTCCTGGGCTGGTCTTGAACCCCTGTGGGAGTCGACAGAAATTTTTCTGCGACCCAAATGCTGAGAAAGCGGTCAAGTATCTGCTTTCTGGTGCAATGTTTTGACAAAAGAAACCATTAGATATGTCTAGTGTCGTTTTATATTTTTTCCTAACTATGTTATTCATTAGGGCTGCACTATGCGAGTTTTGTACTGCAAATGTTTTGCAACATGCATTAAGGTGTCTGTAGTCCAAAACTAGACGATATGAATTGTCTGGCTTGGAGACAGGAAACAAAGGATTGTTCATTTGAGAGGTGCATGTTTCAATCCCCCCCTGGTATTCAAGTTGATCTAAGATCTCCCTGACTTGTTTTTTAGCTTCTTGCTTAATGGGATACTGCCGTTGGGCAGTTGGTTCACTTTTTAACTGGATTTTGTGGGGAGGAGAGTCCTCATCCCATCCTACATGATTTTTATATAATGCCGGTGCCTGGGCTACTGCCCATTTCCTTGCATATGTATATTTTTTGTGAATCGGAATGTGATTCGAGAAGGCAGGCATAATCATTTCTTCGCCACGAGGGCACTCCCTGACAAACTCTGGGGGCCAATCTTTTTCAGCTAACAGAATATCATAGCCTTTTGAGAGTTTGTCCCAAAATAGACCCTTTATTTTCCTAGTCTTATCACCCTCTATACGCAATGTTATTTCGTATATTTTATGGGGCTCGCTAAGGCTGGTGTCGGCAGTTTCAACCTGAATGTATTCATTTGTGTCCACTATCTCCAGATGACTCATCAGGATCTTGCGGGCTATACTCATTTCTGCTGCGCTGTCTAGCATTGTCTGTGCCCACTCCCCGTTTTTCAACTGTGTCCTCAGTATTCTCGGCATGGTTGATTACTCTAATACTGGCTACCTTCTTTTTTGGAAATTGAGATTTTTTACTCTGAGCAGGTTCCTTGTCTTTGGACTTGGTGTGCTCTCCTGGGTCTGACCGTCCTCTTCTTTCCGATTTCTGCGAAAAAGATCGAGAGGGACGTGTATCAATACTTTGATATCTATCAGGTTTTTTCAAATTATCCCTATTTCTAAGGTTGTATCTTTTCTCAGAGGGCTCCCTCTGGGGAGACTGGTGTTCTCGAGTCGGAGTTCTTTCCCTCCGTCGAGGAGACCTTCCTCTGGACTGGAAAACTTTTTCCTTGGGAGTGGATTGTTTATTTCCATCCCAGCTCTTTTTAGGAGTGTTTGAATTATTTTTAATAAATAATTTTTCAGGATTTTCGAGCAGTTGGGGCTTTACTGGTTTTCCACCCAAGCTGTCTCTACCTAATTCTTCATAGCATTTTTCTATGATTTTGGCAAGCTCAACTGGCTGATCTGTTATATCTGTTTCCTTCAACTTCTGGCGGATCGCCACAGATGCTGCTTCTCCCTTTATGTTGGCTAATAATATAGCCGAGACCTGCTTGAAGTCTTTCAGTAATTTCATACCAAGAGTTAAAGCGGGCTCTGGCCGTATTCATTCTGAATCTGTTTTAGCACATCCGGTATTACCGCCATAGACGGAACACCATGTGTTTTTGTGTAAATGGAAGCAAAGACTGTACCCCAAGTGTCACAGTCCTCTATGTGTGGTGCGATTCCCATAGGAAGGCAGATGGTCACGATTCTGTGTTTCTCAATAGGGGTAGTATCCGGAAATACTGCCTCTATTTGAGTGATTTTCTGTGCTAACCAGAAAGGAATTTGTTCCCGTTTTATGGGTGTTTTACCAAGACATGACTGTATGTTCTGTGGTGTAATTTTATTAGTGTTCCCCTGATGAGGGGTCAGCTGTGGTACATTAACAGCTGGCTGGACTGTTGCAGTCCGCATTACATATTGGACTAATTGCCTATGTATTTTTATAAGTGTTTTTAGCTGTACTAACAGCTCTTCACTAGACAGTTTTGCAATGTCCGGATGTGGTGTATAGCTGGCTAGAACCGGCCACGTTGCTCCTGGTCTTCCTAGTGGACCGAGCCTGGTAATATGATCATTATGTTTTAGGGCGCCATTAAACCAGAGCAGGTGCTCTTGGAATTTTAGTGGGATTTCAGTCTCCTCGAAAGGAGCGTACTCATCCGGTGGTTTCTCTATTTTGTAATAGTGAAACACTTTTGTTCTAGCGTTTGCCGCTGGAAAGTTTATCCATGAATAGAATACCTCTGTCTGCCGATATTCGTGTGCCTCTATCACGAAAATTACTGTACCACCTTGTGGTGTCAGTCCGTTTTCTATAAGTTTTAACGTTATAGATTTTCTTAAATGTACCGGGAAGATAATTGCATCCGGGTCTGTAGTAGTGTCGGGACCCTGCTGAGTCGCATCTGCTGCGCCCCCAGTGGTTCCGTTTTCTAAGTCTGACATTTTATTGTCAGAAAAGTTTTTGCAGAGCAGGTCTCCAAGGAGACAAAGATTAGGTGCACAATATTTTGGAACACTGTATCCTTCAACGTTGAATAAACCAGAGCTTTACATAGGAATCTCTTCCTACTAAGGTCGGGCGGATTTTAACCTTTCACCCACTCCAGACGTCTATTGGAGTATTTACGGGAGAAAGGGGTCTGTGTGAAATATGCACGACTGAGTTACTCTAACGTCTTGCGTTAGTTTATCGCCTTACCAAACGTTGGGCTCCATGTAGTGTAGTTCCTATTTTCCCAATAGGCCCTGCGCATTGGAATAACATAAACAGTAGTATCGACGTAGAAGGGCGGATCTTCCAGGCCTCCACTGACTATGCTAATCTTAATTGGGTTTGTTACCAACTAGCTCAGAGGTCACTGGAAACTTTCTTGACTGAAATAGGAAGTGATCAGCTTCCCTGGCACAGCCAAGAAGGGATTCAGTTTTCCAACAACCGTGCAACATGACAACTTTGCTCCTCAGATCAAGAGTCAATCTCTAGGGTCGTGTGAAACAATAGACAGTTATTTTACTCAGTCAGGTTGGTGCAGATTACTTTCACAATATGTAGAGAATAGAGAGACGGGCGTTGTCAATAAAGGGTAACATTTATTGAACAGACTTTCTTCTCATACAAGACAAATGAATTGCCACAATTGCAAGACTTGTTATTATAAAAAGTACGTACAGTAAGATAAGTATTGCAAAATAATACTGTAAAAGCATTGATATGGTTTCTTAGCCATACAATGGTTTAGAAGGAATAAAACATATATACATTCATATATACATTAGGCTAAAATACTCAACTGGTGCTTCTAACTACGCCTACCCCAGTGTACCTGACCTAAGCCTAATACTTGGGAGGGGAGTAAGTAAGTAACTTTAAGTTAAGTTAGTTTTGCCAAGGTTTGCTTCAAGAATTCTCTCTAAGGGTTTAGTCAACACCACACCTCTGGAATAGAATGATGGAGGTCTGGTATCTCCTTCAGGGCTCGATATCCCAGTCACCCGCAAGGGTAGACTAGAAACGCCGGAGCTGGATTTCTCTGCAGGAGAAAGACAGCGTCTCTTCTCAGCGCGTCTAGGAGGAGGAGGAGGGGCATCGTCCGCGGGCAGCTTGCATCTGCTGGGCTCTTGCAGGGGACGGCTGTTCAGCTCCTAAGATCACCACACCATCGTTCGCTAGTTAGCAGCGATAGCAGTAGCGATAGCAGCTATGGTATCATCAGCATGACAGCTTCTTCAGCAGCAGTGAGATAGCTGGCAGCATCAGCTTCACCAACAGCAACGAGACAGCGTTTGCTTAAGGCAAAGTTGGTGATATTTATACCTGAAAGGTGCCTTGTTTGACGTAAGTTTTTGGACATAAGACGTCAATAAAGATGTCACTAGGAAGTGATCGTCTATCAGTGCTCATTAGAGTTCTATTACTAATCAAAACACAGCAAGCGGGGATTTCCAGGTTGCTGAGTTTTTATCTTGTTGAAGAACTCGGAGTGTTAATCTAGGAATCTCAGATAGTAACTTCTGCTATGTCATTGCACTAATTGGTTGCAAAGGAAGTGGCAGAGAAAGCTATTCTGGAATGTGGCTCTGTTCGTGTGAGGCCAGAGACGAGTTTCTGAATATTGCACTTGAACGGTTATGCCAATATAGGGAATAAATGGATTTATAGCCGAATAGGGGCATAAGGTCACAGTATCGATCAGGGTCCTAGATTAGCACGCAACAGAATCCCTTAGACTGTGGCACTTTCTAAATGGAAAAAGTTTTTTTTACCAAGCTCTGTTGTTGCCAGTAAGTATCCTCCAGTGTTTATTAATCACTTTCTTCACTGTGGTGGATGCAGTACTGTATGTAGTGACACAGATGAGGGGGATTTCTTGCTTCTCTTTGGGTGCCTCCCTTGGTTGGTTCCATGCTCTCTTGTAGTTCTTGTTCAGGATTTTTTTAATATTGTCCAAAGCTTTTGAGATGTGCCTTTTGTTCTTTCTACAGGCAAACTCATGATTATTGTATTCCTCTGGGAATATGTCCTTTGGGGTTGTAAAATTGGTGTTTCCGGGGATTTTCCATATCACATATTGCGATTACTGCCCCTTCGTACTTGCCCTCGCATGCTCCAGCCCACCTCCTGGGCAGCGCTCCCAATGTCCTTAAAGTCCAGTAAGCATGCTCCCCTGCTGTCTATCCCTAGGGACCTGAAAATTGTTAGCCTCAATGTCCAAGGCCTGAACCACCCCACGAAGCGCACTGTGATTCTCTCACTCCTTGAGCAGTCTGAAGGCAATATCTGCATGCTTCAGGAGACCCATTTACTTGCTAAAGATACTCCCCGCATGCATTCCCGACACATTCCGTGCCAATTCTGGTCTTCTGGGGTGGCAAAAAAGAATGGGGTAGCCATTTTGTTGGGAGCTAAATTTGAGGGCAAGGTCCTGTCTACCTTCTATGAATCCAAGGGGAGGGTTTTAGCTCTTGGGATTCAGTGGGGCTCTACTGTTTTTACCCTACTCAACATCTATGCTCCCAATGCACACCAGGAGGCTTTCATCCGCAGACATATAACGGAGGGCTGGCTTCCCCTGACCCAGCACTAGTGGTGGGCGGGGACTTCAATCTTGTGATGGATAACGAGAGAGACTGGTCAGGGCAGCACTACATGCATATAGGAGCCCTCTCTCCCGAAGGGAAACACTGGCTGTCAATAGCTGACTACATGATGTTTGGCACCTCTGACATACAGATACACGCGACTATACCCACTATTCTGCAGTACACACAACTTATGCATAACTAGTCATGCTCCTGGTTTCTAATGCGCTCCTCCCTAGGGTACAAGACGCCTCAATAGCCGTGCGCTCCCTCTCGGACCACGCACATATCTCCTTCTCGCTGCATCCCGATGGGATCGGTCGTGCACCTGCTCGATGGCGGCTTCACATCAGCCTCTTACATTCCCCATATGTTTTGAAGGAAGTGCACGCCAAGATTGCGAATTACCTACAAATTAACAACAATGGTGAAACTTCCTTGGCTACGGTCTGGGATGCGCTCAAAGCTGTCTTACGCAGGGACTTTTAGCCTATCTCCTCTGCTGAGGCCCGTAGACGGAGAGAGGCCCGCTTAGCTCTTGAACAGGAGGTGGCAGAACTGGAGGCGATACATAAGCGCGCTGGAACACTGTGGGTATGGCACGTGATGTAAAAGAAACAAACTCTCCTCTAGTGCCTAGACCTTGACAGGGCCAAATGTGCCCTGGTCCGCCTACGGCACAAGTTCTATCGGGGAGGAGACAAATGCGGGAAGGTGCTAGCTCAGAAGCTGTGTTCCGGAGCGGTAGCGAGGAACATCCCTTTCTTCAAACGCTCTACTTGATAGGAACTCCATCTGGACTCCCAGATTGTCGAAGAGTTCCGCTGCTTCTATAGCACCCTATATAGCCCCGACCACCAGGACATCCCTGAGGCCCGGAACTACCTAGTGTCTAGCGAGTTCACCCATCTCCCGAAGGCAGAGGCAGACCCTCTAGAAAATCCTATCCGACTAGAGGAGGTTATCTCCGCCATAGCTAAACTGAAGCTAAATAAATCGCCCAGCCCGGCGGCTACCCAGCCCTTTCCTACAAAACGTTTTGTCATGAACTGGCCCCCCTTCTCACTCGCCTATTCAATTCCTTCCAGGATAGTGGGGCGATGATGGACTCGATGGGAGAGGCAGCGATTTCTGTCATCCTTAAGCCTAATAAGGGCCCGGGTCACTGCGGTTCGTATTGCCCAATTTCACTACTTAACATTGACGCAAAATTTTTCACGGGCATTATTGTGGCACGGCTGAATCCTCTAATGGCTGGTCTCATAGATCCTGACCAAGCAGGATTCATCCCCACTCGGCAGGGAAGTGACAACACCAAACGCCTCCTACACCTCATTGATAGTGTTCACCGCTCTCAGGTAGGCCCAGTGCTTTTTCGGTCGACGCGGTGAATGCGTTCGACAGCGTGTGCTAGGCATACCTGTTTGAAGTCCTCCGAAGCTTTGGGACCGGTCCCCATTTTCTCAATTGGATATAGTGCATATATCACGCCCCTCAGGCGTTTGTTAGGGTTAATGGGGTCTCTTCCTCATCCCTTTTTGAGATTGCTTGGGGCACTACACAAGGGTGCCCTCTTTCGCCCCTTTTATTTGCCCTTTACATGGAACCCCTCGCACAGAAAATCCGGGACAATTCGGGCATTCAGGGTCTCAAATTCAGGGGTGACTTCCACAAGGTCAGCCTGTACGCCGATGATATTATCCTGTCCCTCACGCAGCCTCTTATATCCCTTCCTGTGCTGGTAGACGAACTCAAGGTTTTTTGCCAGCGTTCGGGCTTCAAGGTGAACCTTGACAAGTCTCAGGTCCTTAACCTATTACAACTACAGGCTGAGACCCTCCAACGGTCTCTCCCTCTGCAATGGTCCCGCGACCCTGTTCTCTACCTAGGCATCCTCATGACCCCCTCGCTTTCACGCACGTTGGAAGTTAACTATCGGGCTCTGGTGGTGCAGACGCGAAGTGCCCTAGATGGGTGGGCTAAACACATGCTATCATGGTTCGGGTGCATTGCGGCAGTTAAAATGACACTATTGCCACACATCCTGTATCTATTCCAGACCCTCCCATTTACTTCACTGCCTGGCACCATGCGATCATTACAGCTGGATTCGAATAACTTCATTTAGGGTAGTAAGAAATCGTGTCTTTCGTGGCTCACCTATCGCGTTCCAGAGATGATGGAGGGGTGAGGCTACCCCTCCTTCACAGATACCTGCAGGCTGCACACCTGCGATATGTGCTGGAATGGAACCGCTGGCTATCGGAGAAGCAGAGGACCTTCATGGACCAGACGGTAGTGAGTGCGAATATCTGGCATGAAATTTGGCTTCCCCTCTGCCTGCGCTCTTGGGGCCTTTATTCTTCTCTGGTTACGGCAGCCACCATGAAAGTTTGAGACAAGGTAGCACTTGCAAAAGGCCTCATTACATTCCGCTCCCCGATGACTCCCCTAGTAGATAACCCGGATTTCCCCCGGTGTCAAATCGGCTGTTGCCCATAGATGGAGATAAGCGGACTGAAAGCACCTGGGCCACCTGTTTGATCTCAAGGGCATCATTCCGTTTAGTCACATGCACCTCGATCTTGGCCTCCCCTGCTCGCATTAATATCATTATTTACAACTACGACATTAGGCCACTTCTTGGGCATCCCTCCCACAGGCTTCTCGTAAACTTATCCCTTTTGAACAATGGGTAGCGAAGAAAGCGAATGACAAGCACCTCATAACGGAACTATATGTGCTCCTTACTCAAAGCCAAAAAGGGACTCGCACTCGTGGACAACTCAGGTGGGAGGCGGAGCTGGGTAAGGGCCTCACAGATAGGGAGTGGGATAACATCCATTATAGAGCCCACCACACAGCATATAACATGGCAGGGACTGAATCCACATTTAAATTTGAGACCTACTGTTATCTCACCCCTGCTAGGATCCACCAATGAAACAAAAACCACACCAAAGAATGCTGGCATGGCTACGAGATGTTAGGCTCCCTAGCGCATCTTTTATGGCATTGCCCAGGGCTGGAGCGATTCTGGGAACTGGTTCTAAATGATATTGATGCAGCTTTTGACACCAAGATACTCCGCTTCCCAGCCTACACACTGCTAGGATAATCAAACCCCCTTACCTTTCCTTTGCGGTCGCTACGCGGCAGGCAGATGGCATCAACTCTCCTTGCAGCACGGCAGGCAATCCTATTACATTGGGGTACTACTACGGTTCCAGATCAATCAGCATGGCTCCATAGGCTCTGGATGACCTTGGCAATGGAGCGGCTCTTTCTAATCCAAACTCAGAAAGGCGAGAAATATGCTGAACGTTGGGCTCCTTTCATTGCATTGCTATTGAAGGATCTCCGTGAGGTCACTTGCCCCAAACCTCTGTAAGTACTGCACTTGATACCTCCTACAACAGACTGTGCTGAACCCCAGATAGCAGGAGTGGGTGGGTCTGGGGAGTAGGATTCCTCTGCAGCTCTTGACACTTTGATACGGATTCCCTCTTTTCATTTATGTTCTTCTGTTATGGGGGTGGGTCGCTGGGAGGGGATGGGGTTTTCTATTGTTGTTTCCCCCTCTAGGTGGACTCTCGTTTTGGGCTGCTCTGACTCTCTGAAGGTACAGGCCGCTTTGATTTACTAGCCTTGATTCTACTTGACGCCTGCATGTTGGCCTTATTAAGGGGAACATCCATTCCCACGCTGTTTTTACACCGCACTACCATTACAACGCAGGTTTTACAGCGCAAGTCGTTATCACGACTTGCGCTGGAGGGCGCTCTAGGCTAAGGAATAGTAGATCTACTATTCCAACACCTTCCCTACCATACGTAGGCTGGTGTTGGAATAGTAAATCTTTACTATTCCTAAGTCCAGCACCCTACAGTGCAAGTCGTGGTAACGACTTGCGTTGTAAAGCCCGCGTTGTAATGGCACGCGGGGTAAAAGCCCGCGTTGTATTGACATACAACCCCTTATTACAGTACTTCCTGTACACCCTTAAAAGCATTGTTTGTAGCCGCCTGCTCCTGTGGTTGTAGGCATACGGCTGTGTGTAACTAATGAGTCACCTATTAAATTGTCCAATAAAAAAGATTTGTTTCATAAATGTGTCTTAATTTCTTTTATGGTTAATCTTAGCTGAATAAAGTTATTAATGAACTGAGCTGGACAACAACCCCACATTATACTAGGACAACAACAACATAATCTTCTTTAGCTTCCTAGGAATAGTTGATGTACTTCTATTCTTCACTCAAAATGCAAATTCCCTAAGTCAATACATTTTAAATTGCACACAAAGTGCACTTCACAATCCAAAATATAGCCTCTGTCTCTGTGTCAAAATTAGTCTGAAGATCTAGGCATGAGCAGTAAAGTGTAGCTGATTTTTGGATTTTGATTTTCTGGAGGGTGGTATTTATTTCTTTAATCAGGGATTTTGTGTTGAGTAAGTGCATGTTGCCTCATGGATACTTGAGGCGATCACAGGATATTAATGCCTATTAATTTCTTCTTCAGAGTTAAGTAGACATTATGATTATCTCTGGCAGAGAAGGTATAGTAAAGAAGCTTAAGGTAGATATACTAATACGGATGACATGTTTAAGAACATATATAAATGTACTCATTTCTTTTAATGGTTCAGCTTCACACCAGGCAAGTTTACGAATACAGAAAGTGGATTATGCAGAGATTCAGCTAATATATATCCTTTTATTATTTTGGTTAGAAGCAGGACCTTTATGATAGATTACTAAGAAATTTCTTATTGCTTTTAGATAGCCACTCTGACTTGCAGGCGCCAGTGCCCTTCATCCTCAGCTGCTGGTGCAGCACCAACCACATGTGGCTGGCCTTGACTGTTCTTATTCCTGTGAACCTACCATCCTGGACTACACAAGGTGACTGTCGGCCCCTCCTCCAGCTTCCTTGTACGCTGAGGCAATTGTCCCTGCCTGAGGACCAGATTGCACGTGGGCCAACTGTCCTGGCCTAAGGCCCAGAGCGAGCTGCTGGCTTCTTGGGCTAATAGGGCCTTCCACATCAAGAGATTCTAAATTCCCTCACCTTAAGACATGAGGGTCTCATTCTCTAAATGGCAGCCCTGCCCTTCAGTTATAGAAAAACGAAATACGACTGCTCATAAGCAGTTGCCAAGAAAGTAAAAAGGACTATTCTCCTAACAGCTAGTCTACAATCCAGAGATTCTAAATGGTGGCCACCTTAGAATGGCTATAGTCTGATCCCCACCTTGACTTGCTCATCTACTACCCATCCTATCTATGCAGCCTCGCTCAATGCCTTATCTCGTCTTGCTGTTTCTCGATTGCTTCAGGGCTTGACCCGCATTTGCCTATCACTTACCACTCCACCCCTTTCAGCTCTTTTTGCTGACTGCAACCCCTTGTATGCTGGTGACTGTGTGTAGCCTGGTACGCCTCTCAGTAGATTCTTCTCTGTACCTGTAACTGAGACCATTATCACAGTTACGCAGGAAAAAAAGGAGAAGCTGTGCTCATTAATTAGCCCAGAACCCTTGCTTCCACTTTTATACACCTTCCATTCTCCTTAATACTTCAAGCTCAGACACGGATCCAGTCCCACTAAGAGCAACTGACTCCAAATTGGTACCATCTGGCTGCATTGCTTTAAAATTAAATATCCTTCTAATCTAACAAAAAGTGCATCCAAGAGCTTAAAAAAGAGACTCCTTGAATCTTGCCTAGAAACTCTAATTTTGGTACCCTACTTTTGCTCAAACAAGGAAGTTATAATAAATGACCTTATTCTTTACACGAAAAGGCGCGCACAATACAGGAAAGCCATGTACTCATTACTCTTGAGCGCTACAGCCAGGAAAACTCCTCATGGTCTGTGGACACTTGGCAACCCCCTCATCTATTACAGAGCAGAATCCACTATCTCCCTTTAGAACAATGAAATTGTCCTTATCCAAACATAGAAATATTTTAGGAAACGTTCCCTCTTCTCAAAAACTCTTTGACTAGTATGGAAACTGCCTCCTCCCAAAGGCGTCCTAGCTCTGAATGTAACCCACATGACTCCCAAATGTTGTCCTTGCATATCCTCACCATATCAAATTCCCCACCCCCTTTCCATCCCTTGCTCCTCTACAATGCCCAACATTCACAACTATAACTCCTCAACCCGGTGGACCTGAGCACTCCTCCTTCTATTTCCAAACTAGATTACATTCACACCACAAGGGCCACCACCAATTTTGCTTCTCCGACATTCCTATCAATAGACTCACCATTATCACAACCTGGGGAGAGCAACCGTCGGTTTGCCGCTGGGGTCTGCAAATCCCACAACCCATTGTGCGATCATCAGATGGGCACAAATGACTAGTGCTACTAAAGGTGAACAGCTGCCCTATGCTTGGGGAGCTGAGAGTGCTGGTTGACCTTGCATGCTCTTTTTGCCCACCAGTTCTGCAAACAATGTCACTGCCCTGCCATTGCTCACAACAGGATCACCATTATCACAACCTGGGGAGAGCTTCTGCGGGTCTGTCGCTGGGAAATGCAACTTCCACAATTCCCTGGGAGATCATCAGCTGAGGTCAATTGACTAGTGCTACTAAAGGCTCGCTGCTGCCCTGTGGTGCAGGATGCGTGTGGGACACACTCGGGTGAGCCCCGGCCAAGGGCAGGTCCGTCCCAACCCTTCAGAGTCCAGAGGAGGCTGGACTGGGCACCTCCTAACTTTTAACTTATTAAGGTACTGTTCAATGTCATCTTAGTGTTTCCTGCGTGCCCTCTTCATCAGTCAAACACACTTTGAAACTTGACTTTGAGGATCAGATTTTCAAATTGTCTGCAGTGCACTACTCCCATCACTGCTGCTTGACGGTTTGTTAAATGGTTTTTGTGTTTGCCCATTGATAGTTGAGTGTGGGAAAATGGAAGATCATGGAAGAGGGCACATGGGGTACTAGAAACAAGAAATCCAAGAAAACTTGTAAAATAGTGGGGGATAATAGTGCACTTGACAGGATAGAAAAGCTCCTGGTAGAGTGCAAACAGATCCTGGTCCCGGACCCTTTCACACAGACCTTCACCATATGCTGCACTGAAACAGACCCCGTGGACACTTTATCCACTTGAACACCTTTACCCAGACTTTACCCCGGACCCTCCACATGGCTCCACAGTTGACACTCCCGAAGTTCGAACTCCTAATCCCAACCAGCAGCATGACCCATTTGACCCAACGCACCCACGCAGCCAGCTCTCGTGTTCTCCTCCTCCACACTTTGAGCCTACCTCCATCTCCAAACAGACTTCCCAGATGCTGGCTCCACAGTCCAACTGTATCACAACACCCTAGTCTTGAAAACACCATCACCTCCTTGCCCCCTCCCTCCATTGCCCCAAGACTCAACAACCTTTTCCCACATCTCAAGAGAATCTAGACTTGATGAGATCACACTAAACCTAAAACAACTCGAAGTAGACCTGCAAAATCAAATATGCATCACTTCAGAGATGACTAACAATTGGTGGCCATACAGGACTCCAAAGATGACCAATCCATCAACCACCTCACTAGGCCTCCATCACACCCCCAACCAACATGATCTCTCCCACCTAGACTTCTCCTCTCCTGAGGTGGAGAACATTACCTTATCCCAATTCTCCCACTCAGCCCATTAGGCTGAAAGATCCACTATCCGACATGGATATCCACTCCCTCCTCCTATCATATCACTCAACATTGGTTGAGAGCACCAACAATCTGGGTCAAATCCAAACAATTCTTGCAAACCCACACAGAGAATCTAGGCCCAACTCCAGAGTCATGACTAAAAGCAACCTTAAATGAGTTACCTTCACACAGACTATCCCAGCTGTCCCCAACACTTTTTTAAATGCTTGCTACTCAACTGCAGATCAGCAGCAAGACATTTCGTGGACATCGCTGACATATCCTCACCCATGAGCTTGACCTCTTAACCTCTGAATCCTCATTGAAACATGGCTAAATGACTGCTCTGCACCTTTCATTGACATACTAGTTCCACCTAGCCATGTCATCACTAGACTAGATAGAGGCAGTAGACCTGGTGGAGATTTCGCTTACATACGCTGTAACAACCTGTCAGTGAAACAGTCACAATCCATTGTTCAGTTCTCATATCAATACTCATGTATTGAAATTGCAGGTAACAACAGGCCACTTTGTAAACTGCATATGATCTACCACCCACCAGGAGACAATCTACCTTTCATAGAGCAAATTATGGAAGTCATCGCAACTAATGTGGGACAACACTGCTCTCAGATCTTCCTTGGAGACTTCAACCTCCATTGGAGTGACGTGAATGATTCTCTAGTTCACAGCCTTAAAACCATCCTAGCTGACCTGAACCCTATCCAATTCTGCAACAGCCCTATATACAACAAGGGAGGGAGTGACCTTAGATCTAATCATTGCTAAGACCAATGCCATTGAAATTGAATCTATCCCCACTTGTGACTGGACAGACCATCACTGCGTCATCTTCCTCATCATAGAATCTGTAAGCACAAATATTGTTCAACTAAAGAAACCCAAACACTAGAAAAGAAGCCTCCAAAAAAATAACCTGAATGAATTAACATCCTTTAGTATTGATATCTTGCTTCTTCCTGTGGACATGTGTGATTTCATGATCTTACAGAACACTACATGAAAAATATTCTAGACTTAATTGCGCCCTTAAAGCTAAAAATAAATTCCACTAAAGACCCCAAACCATGGTACAACGGTAGCCTAAATGCAGAAAGAAGTAATTTGAAAGTAGCTAAATGATTGTGGAGATCCTCACCGTCCCTTGAACACCTCAAGCATTTGAGAGCACTGAGGGAACACCTATTATAAACGTACTAGCAGCCCGTCCTGACCTTGTCCGGGAGCAATCATGCTTCAGGGCCCCCGCCCTTCCTTCAAATATTGCAGTATTATACCTCTATGTTTCCTTTGTACGCTTTTGTAACCTGCACACGTCACATTTTGCTCATGTAATGCACTGTTTGCTAGCTCTTGTATTTTGTTGGCTCACGATTCTCACTTTTGTAATGCACTCACTTTTGTAATGCACGGTTTGCTACCTCTTTTGCTTCATTTAATGCTCACTGCTCCGCCCCGCCACTTTTTCCTCATGTAATGACCTGCTTGTTACCTCTTGTATGTTGTTGGCTCATGATTCTAACTTTTGTACGATTCTCACTTTTGTAATGCACTCACTTTTGTAATGTCCGTGGGTACCCCGGGGCCTTCCTTTATATATTGCAGTATTATACCTCTATGTTTCATTTGTACGCTTTTGTAACCTGCACGTGTCACTTTTTCCTCATGTAATGCACCGTTTGCTAGCTCTTGTATTTTGTTGGCTCACGATTCTCACTTTTGTAATGCACAGCTTACTACCTCTTTTGCTTCATTTAATGCTCACCGCTCCTCCCCGCCTGTATTTCACCTACGCTCACCGCTCCTCCCCGCCACTTTTTCCTCATGTAATGCACCGTTTGTTACCTCTTGTATGTTGTTGGCTCACGATTCTAACTTTTGTAATGCACTCACTTTTGCCGTTTGCTACCTCTTTTGCTTCATTTAATGCTCACCGCTCCTCCCCGCTTGTATTTCACCTACGATCACCGCTCCTCCCCGCCTGTATTACACCTATGCTCACCGCTCCTCCCCGCCTGTATTCCACCTACGCTCACCGCTCCTCCCGGCCTGTAGCTTTTGTATTTCACCTACCTCATCCGCCGCTCACCCCTCCTCCCTGCCTGTCCGCCGCTCCTCACTGCTCCTCACCGCCTGTCCGCCGCTCCTCACCGCCTGTCCGCCGCTCCTCCCCGCCAGTCCGCTGCTCCTCCCCGCCTGTCTGCCGCTCCTCCCCGCCTGTCCACCGCACCTCCCCGCGCTGATGTCCTCTGCTCCTCCCTGGCTCCTGATGTCAGCACGCACGTCGCAGCCGGCCGGCGCTACTTCCAAGGGACTACTTTTTTTTTTAGGTAAATATTTTAAATAACGTATATTTTTTTATTTTATATAGCCTATGTCAATCTACAGACCCTGCCAATTACAACGATGTATCAGGTGTTTGGATTGGCGCTGTGGTTCCCGAGTATACCCGCCTCAAAGGTTCAAAGTTCTTCCTTTATAATAGTAGTATAGATTAGAAGGTCGAAAGCAAATAAGTTTAGAAACCAACTAGATCAAGCCAAAAACTCTCCACAAATACTCTTTGAACTAGTGATATCACAATAATTCAATTAAATTCAATTCAATTTGATTATCTTTATTCGGATAAAAACATATCTATAAAAGAGGCAAGCACAGGCAATAAATAAATACATGCACAATCATAAAATGATTTACATACACACTTGATTGTATGATACAGTACAAACTATAAAGTGCAATTAGACAGAGTTCATTGAGATGCGGGCTCTAACCGCAATTTTCAGGAAGGTGCCCGCACAAATTATTAATAGTCAACCTAACCCTTACCCAGAACTCCTTGACTAATTCCAATTATGCTTCCATCAAGGACATAGCACTGATCTGATTCTTTTGCACATAGGGTCAGATTTACAAGAACTGGCACATTCCCAGTACCAATGCGACATACAATTCTACCCTTGCGCTACCACGGATGCAACGCATTTACAATGCGCATTTACAATGCGGCGCACTGTGGCGTTGGGACAGACAGATGCGTGTCGTATCTGATGGCGTAAGGGCGGTGCATTGCTGGAGTCGTGTTGCAAGCGGAATGCAACTCCAGCAATGTTCAGGGACCGCCCATACCTAACGTGCTGTGCCACTCCTTACTCCTGCTTCAAGCAGGCATAAGGTTTGTCGCAGCGGCCTCTGAAAAGTGACTCCGTGAAATCTTGTAGATTTCACGGCGTCACTTTAATGAGGCTTTTTCTGCCTACCCTGCATACATTAAACCTGGTGCAGGTTTAATGTGGCGCAGGGCTTTACAACGTGACGCTTCTCCCTAGATGCGTCACTTTGTAAATAAGTTGCAACATGGCGCATGGTTTACGCCACCGCTGCATCACAGAAGTGACACAACGGTGGCGTAAATGTACCACAAGAGGCTTGTAAATCTGCTCCATAGTGTGCAATGCTCTAAAATTGTTGGATCAGAATAGAGCTTTGTAGTAATCCACTCCAGGATAGTTGTTGAAAGAAGATTTATTGCAGCAGAGAAACACAGTACAGCATCTGCTCAGCAGGACAGGTCCAGTAGTTATCCAGTCTGGAATCTAGAACCCTTGACCCATAGTAACAGATTGTAGTGCAAGGTTTGTAAAGCAAAAATAGGCAGAACTTACTTAAAGAGATACATACATCATTGCATGTGGAATACAACACATCTTATCCCTAAAAAGAAAAGAAAAGAAGAAAAGAAGAAAAACAGTTCAAAGAAAAAGAAGCGGAAGGAAAAAAGATAAAAGAGAAAGAAGAGAACAGAAGAAGCATGAAGAATTTAGGCGTATGATGGAAAAGGCAAACATTTTTACAAAAGGAAAAAAGCAAACATTTTTGTAGAACAATAAAAATGTGAAAAACATAGAGAACTGAATCAATTTCTAAACCTAAGTGGTACACTGACACTTCTCTTGTTAATTTTGACCCTAGAAGAAACAGAATCATTTTTAACAGGAGACTTAACATTGTCAAAAGCAGGAGTGTGAAAATTAGAACACTTAACCACTCGTCTGACATTCCAGACTTTGCCATCATTAGTTATAACGCTGTGGGTGTTAACTTTTACAACTTTTCGAATAGGCCCAAACTTGGAAACCCCTTTAATCAAAAACCCAGGTTTGCGTATCCTGACAAGATCTCCCACTACAAAATCAGGAACTCTTACATTGTACTTAGAATCATGATATTCCTTCATCTTCTCCTGATGATGTTTGACTCTCAAAGAAGTGCTTCGCACGTCAGCAGGAGAAGAAATAGCAGAAGAGCTAAACTTCTCTTTCATCCACCATGGACACAACTTTGACACGGGTTCCCTTCCTCTCAATAAACGGAATGGACTAAGCTCAGTAACTGAGTGAGGAGTTATTCTATACAGCCATAACCTTTCTCTGATAATCTTTTTCCACACATTGGGAGTCTTCCTTGCCCATTCAACAGCATCTTTCAAGACGCGATTAAACCTTTCTACCTGTCCATTACCTTGTGGTTCGTAAAGAGGTGTAGTGATATGTTTAATCCCACAAGACTTGAGATAGTCCTCTACTTCAGTAGAAATCAATTGTACCCCATTATCGGTAATCAAAACCTCAGGGCTACCTTCTCTTGCAAAAACTTCTCTGAGAAATTCAACAATGACCTGCGAGGAAGCAGAAGACACAAACCTAACTTCAGGCCATTTGGAATGGTAGTCTATTAACACCAATGCAAAACGGGCATCTTGAGGTAGACAATTGAAAGGACCGGAAATATCAAGTGCCAGCTTCCTCCAAGGATTCTCTGGCCAGGAAATAGGTATGAGTGGGGCAGGGTAGGTCTTCAACATTTTATCACTGCTGACACATATAGAGCATTCACGAACCACTCTGTCAATCATCTTATCCATTCCTGGCCACCAAAAACTAGTTCTCACTAATCTCTTCATGGAGGACATACCTAAATGGCACTCATGAGCAAGCCTAATAATTTCTTCTTGCATATCCTCAGGAGGTACACATTTTCCGCTTTTAAAAATCAAATCATTGTCAACTTCTAATTCACTAAGAACTTGATGAAAAGACTTCAATTCTGGAGGTACCATGTTGCTATTAGGCCAACCCTTCAAGATATACTCTTTAAGAGTAACCCAATTCTTGTCACGTGTGACAGCATTATCCCAAACAGATTCTGAAATGGAAGAGAATTCATCACCTAAAAAATCCCTTAAAGAGGCAACAAACTCAACATCCTCTTGTCCTTTGTCATCTGCAATAGAATTAGATTCACAAGGAAGCCTAGAAAGACAGTCGGCCGTAACATTGCTCCTTCCAGGAAAATACTCTACCTCAAAATTGTACTCTTGTAAGCGAGACATCAGCCTAGCAATCCGTGCTGTGGCGTTACGACCACCACCAGGGGAAAGTATGGAAACCAGCGGTTTATGGTCCGTTTTCAATAGAAAACGACTACCCCATAGAAAATTCCGAAAATGTTCTACTCCCCAGACACATCCTAAAAGCTCTTTCTCAATGACAGAATACTTTCTTTCTGTTTCACTCAAAGTACGGGAAGCAAACGCCACACACCACTCATCATTCCCACACTTTTGTGATAAAACCCCTCCTAACCCATACTCACTAGCATCAACCGTAACCACACACAGTTTATTGACACAGAAGGGTTTCAATGTAGGAGCATTGGCAATATCATGCTTGATGATTTGAAAAGCGGACTCTTGTTTCTCACCCCAGTAAAACTCTACTTTCTGTCTTGTTAACTCCCTCAAGGGTTCCATCTTGGTTGCAAACCCTTTAATGAACTTGCTATAGTATTCACACAAGCCATTGAAAGAGAGTAACTTTTCCTTGTTGTCAGGACATGGTGCTTTAAGAATAGCTTCAACTAAACATTTCTTCGGAACGACACCATTGCCCGTAA
Source organism: Lissotriton vulgaris (assembly GCF_964263255.1). Taxonomy (NCBI): domain Eukaryota; kingdom Metazoa; phylum Chordata; class Amphibia; order Caudata; family Salamandridae; genus Lissotriton; species Lissotriton vulgaris. The sequence continues at coordinate 1,200,252,685 of NC_141694.1, read as the reverse complement.
GGGTGTGTCCAAGATATTCTACAGACTCACAAAACATTTTGCACTTGTTGTCCTTTAGTGTGAGACCATGCATTCCCAACCTCTTACAGACCTCCATGACATGATCTTTGTGAGATACATTATCAGGAGAGAACACAAGAATGTCGTCTTGAAAACACCTCACAAACTTGTAGAGATCTTTAAAAATATGATGCATAGTGCGTTGGAAAACTGATGCCGCAGAGGCCAAACCAAAGGGCATTCTCTTATACTGAAATAAACCCTCAGGAGTGAGAAAAGCTGTCATCTGCTTGGATTCATCTGCTAACACAATTTGGTGATATGCTGATCGCAAATCAAATGTGGAAAAGACCTTCGCTCCCTCCAACATACATACAACCTCGTTTATGTTAGGAAGGGGATGGCAGTCCACTATAATGTTTGAGTTGAGAGCTCTTAAATCTACACATAGCCTGAGACTTTGATCAGATTTTCGGGCTAAAACGATGGGCGAAACCCATTCGGAGGATTCAACTTCTTCAATAATGTCATCATCAATTAAATTTTTCAAAAGTATTTTAAGATCATCTCTGACATTTATGGGAACATTTCTTAACTTTTGTGTAACAGGAATGGTTCCTTTCTTGAGTCTGATCAAGTGTTGAAAGTTATGTAACTTTCCCAATTTCTTTGAAAAAACTTTGGGAAATAACTTAATGATCTCATTTATCCATGTCTCAGTACCAGTTATAGCTTTAACAGAGTGAGTTTCTTTTACACAATCATCAATCATAACAATGGGATCTAATTTCCTGGGATTGAGAGTAATACCAAAACTCCATTGATCTCTCCATCCAAGCACATTCACTCCTTTTGTAGCAACGTATATCTTAATAAACCTCATTCGACCTCTAAAAAGCATGTCTGCTCCCAAATATCCTTCCATAGGGATAACAGACTCAAGGAAAGTTCTGGCAATTATGTCAGGAACTTTAAGATCCTCAAGATTGACAATGCCCTCAAACATTTCAGTGAAATACTGCTTGGTGATGATTGTCCAAGGTGATCCTGAGTCAGCCATTAATTTAAGATCTACACCTAAAACATGTACTATACATTCAGGTTGTTTAAGATGAATTAAATCTTGTTCATTATCATCAACAATTGAAACAACTATTCCTCTTTCACAAACATTCTCATTACCTTCCCCAGGAATATCAACCTCTTGCAAAGAATCAGTAACAAAAGAAACTCTATTCTTATTAATATTTCCCGAAGTGGTTCCTGTAGTGGTCTTGCATAAATTACTAAAATGTCCTTGTCTACCACATCTGTTACATTCCTTTCCAATAGCAGGACATTTAGGAAAAGACGCACCATGACTAGGACTACCACATCTGAAACAATGAAAAAATTTGTCATTCTTTTTGTAAGGACGTTGAAAGGAATAACTGGCACGTTGAGTTTTGTTCGAAGATGACGCAGAAGAGGCGGATGACGCAGAAGAGGCATCAGATTTGACAGCACATACTTCGGAGGAACTGTCTTTGTCCTTTTTATCCAAACATTTTATCCATTTGTCTGATTGTTCAATAGCTTTAGCTGTAACAATAACATCTTTTAAATCCGGATCTCCCATAATCCATAACTTTTCCTGGATTTTCTTGCTTTTGGTATGGACTATGATTTGATCTCTGATCATCTCATCAGAGATAGGACCAAAATTACAGTTAGTGGATAAATAACGTAAAGCTGTTAAAAAATCATCAAAAGTTTCAGACTCTTCTTGAGCTCTAGTATAAAACTTATAACGATTCAAAGCCACACTAAAAGTAGGTTTAAATCTAGCTTCAAGACGAGTCATAGCATCATCAAACACATTTCTGTCTCCTCCCCCATCATGTAAAGGAAGTGTTCTGAATACCACTTGACCTTCAGAACCCAAAGAATGTAATAAGATGTTCTTTTTCCTTTCTTGTGAAAATCTCTCCCCATCTATGGCTTTTAAGAATGTCAAAAATTCCTCTTTCCAACGAATCCAAGGAATGGGAGGTTCTCCTTTGTTTTGTAGAAACTTAGGGGGGGGGTCAAACTGCATGTTTGATAAAATGGTTGAGTTAATTAGTATTTGTAAATTCAATTAATTTTGAATGTGCCATGTAAAATAATATTTGTTAAAATCACGAATAAAAACAGTAATAAAGGTCAAACCTGTAGAAATTGACTTTCCTTGGAAAAGAAACGATCTTTCTGTGTAATACACGAAGAGTTTTATTCCTTGCGCGAAAGAAACGCGCTACACGCGATGCAGAGCTTCGTTGCCAAGCAACCGGTAAATAAAAATGGCGTCGGCGTGTGCGTGATGACGTTGAGTGCACACGTAGTACCAGTGAGTTGAGCTTGACAGACTGTCGCGCGTGAGGACAACAATGGCGTGCAGGCGCGAGGTGAAGCCGTTGTCGTAGCAGGGCAGTAATTCAAAAGTAAGCGCTCTTAAACTTGAATGGAAAGCAATGTCAAAGTTGTTCAAAGGGTCGGAAAGTCAATCGGAAAACAGGGATCGTTTCCGAGAGATAGAAATTTGCGAGGCACTCGTGTAGGATTTAAACGGTGCGCGGAAAATTTCTAAAAGATTTCTCTCAGCCAAGAAACGAACAAAATTAATGAAATTGTTGAAAATAGTTCGTAGATATCAACAATTTAGCGTAGTAAGTAGGAAAATGAGTATACTTAATATGAAAGTCGTTTTGTAGGAAAATAAAGTATACTTAACAGGCAAATCCAAAAACGATGAATGTAATGCAGCGTAGGTAAAATCCTTTGGTTGCTCCTGTGTTTCCAAATGTAGCAAACCAATGTAGTCGTCGCCAATTTTGTAGTAATCCACTCCAGGATAGTTGTTGAAAGAAGATTTATTGCAGCAGAGAAACACAGTACAGCATCTGCTCAGCAGGACAGGTCCAGTAGTTATCCAGTCTGGAATCTAGAACCCTTGACCCATAGTAACAGATTGTAGTGCAAGGTTTGTAAAGCAACAATAGGCAGAACTTACTTAAAGAGATACATACATCATTGCATGTGGAATACAACAAGCCTGCCTTCCACTCCTTTTCAACCTATCATCAGCCTTTAATACATTTAAGCATGACAACCTACTGGACATGCAGGAACACTGGATGGTGCAATCAGGGTGCGTACTGAAGGGGGTCACCTCATTTCTCCATAACAGAACTCAAAGGTTCATGGTTAATCAGTCCCTGTCTAAGGATACTCCGATCACACTTGTGGGTTCCACAGGGGTCCCTGCTCTCACCCACTCTCTTTAATTTGTTCAGGAAGCCTTTAACTGAAATTCTTAGATCATCCAACATCCATTATCAAATGTACTCCGATAACACCCAATTGTACCTGAAAGTCTCTTCCCCTGAAGGCATCACTTCCCTCAACTTAACTCTTCAAAAAACGCTGGCTGTCATACGACCACCTCAAACTAAACACTCTCAAACGGAATTCCTCTTAATCACCCCATTCAAATACTGACCCGATATCAAGGAATGGATGAACAACTAACTGCTCTCAATGGCTTGCCCCACATTTCAGATTCCACACGTTCATTTGGGAATAATTCTAGACAAGAATGTCAACATACAAAAGCACATAATGGCTGCTACCAGAGGAGTGAACTGCCAAATGAACATCTTAAGAAAAATACAACCCTTCGTTCCCCTCAATGAATGCAAGGCTGCAGTACAAGCCCAAGTGATTCCCAGGTTGGACTTTTGCAATGCATCCCAATAAGGCCTACCCGGATCCAGGCTGGCTCTTTTAAGTGTCTTTCTTAACTCTGCTGCAAGGCTAATCACAGGATCTAAAAGGAACAACCACATCACCCCCAATCTGAAATCTCTAAATTGGCTCCCTTATGATGCAAGGATACAGTTAAAAATTGTCTGCAAGACCCACTGACCTTCATTTCAACACCCCACGATACCTCACACAGAAACTGTAGCTTTCGGGCAGCTGCATATCTTCTAAAAATTAGAGCACCTTACTGTTAAAACCACAGAAATTTTATAAAAATAAAACTTACAAGAGAGCCTTCTATGGTTTCGCCCCTAGAATTTGGAACTCCTTGCCCCCTGAAATTAGACTGAATCCCTCAATTGCATCTTTCAAGAAGGAAGTTCAATTATTATTGATGAACACATTCCTGCCCTAAAACCTAGGAACTCTTTTCTCTGGGCCTGAAAAGTGACGATGACTACACCCATGATTATTACTCACCTGTTTGGATTGTAGCTTTAATTTTTTAGTCTTTGCTATTTAGACTGTCCCTCCCTCAACAGGGGAGCTACCACATCCTATGTTGGCCTTGGTTATGCTGTTGTTTGATCTCTAGGCCTCTTCTCGCTGATCATTTGAAAAGGACTCTGGTACCCTCCAGGGTTATGTTTGCACTATATAAAACCTTTTAAATAAAATAAAAATAGATGTGACAAGACAGAGTAAGCATGGGAGAAGTAGTGCCTGTGTATAGGAGAAGAATGACAAACCCCATTGATATATGGATCATAGATGTTTGTGTTTTCTATTGCTTCATGACATGAAGTTATAAGCTGGTTACCACAAGTTACTCTGTGTCCATCTCACTCAATTCAGTGGCAGACTGGTGCTGTCATGTAGCTAAGGTGAGGGGAATCATTTCCTACCAAGCACTGATCCTTCAGATCCTAGCAGCCCTGTGACCTGATGTTTGGCATGGGTTGGGGAAATCTGGAACAGGGTGTTGGAGGGTCCAGTTCTCGTCTTGTTTGTGCTCCAACAAAGGTGTAGAAGGATACATAAAGAGTAAACTGGAGGCTTTGCTTGAATTACTATTTCCAAATCTGAAGGCCAAATCATTAGATGTATTCAGACAGCTAGTGATAGGTGACATAAAATGTGTCAGGTTGAAACCAAAGTGATACTTTCAAAGTGGGATAAACAAACTTTAAACCTGTTTAGAATGCTGGAAGTAAGAGATCTGGGGGTGGAGCTTGAGGTGATTGACATGAAGGGCCCTTAAATGGTTTCTGGGAGTTTGAAGTCCATTAAGTAGGTGGCATCACCCTTGAGTTCCTTCACCTCATAGGGCCCAGACCAACAGTCTTGCAGGGCCTGGACGGAATGGGCAGAGCTCCTATCTGAAGGTACTAGGGCACCCCCTCAAGTCAGCCTTCTCTGGGACCATAGGAGTTTTAGGGCAGGTTTTCCATGCCCCTTGCCCTTCCTTAGACTGACCACTCTAATATTTGGCTTATAACAATATGCAGAATTAAAGCTGCTAGTAGGTGGATCAATGTGAGCATTGCAATGACCCTGAGGATCAACAGCCTTTCAATACCATCTCAGTTGTCTGCTCTTGATTCAATGACTACTATTCTTGTATTTGTCCCTTTCAGGAACATTTCAGTCTCATAGAGTTCTGACTGAATGAAATGTATCCACTGCATTATTTAAGACACTTATTTATATTCAGCATATATTCCCATATTCTCTCCCATTGCGTTTTCTTCTTTCCTCTTGAACTGCTTTCATTCCCTTTTTCCCTCCTCCACTCCCTGATGCCCATCCCGCTTGTTGTTTATTTTTCTTTGAGAAGGGCCTGACAGATGCAAATTTATTCAGGGTAATTCGATCCATTGTTGGTGCTTCACATGCAATTATTTTTTCTTTTTATTAACATTTTGCACTACTATTCTAAAGTAGCTGCTAATCACGTTGGAACAGTAAAAAAAAGTCCAGCTGCATCATGACCCTTAGTCACGTATCATGATTCCTACGAACACGGCATGCATCAAGTTCCACAAGTGCACATTCGTCACAGCGCATGCGTGCACATCTGCAGCCATCAATTTTCTTCAATAGAAAACCCATTCTAGCATTGCAATCCCATTCCTAACCTGCTATACTTGCATGTGCCTTGATGCACGCCATGCATGCTATTTGAGAAAACATCGACAAAGCCAATTGCTTGGCATTTTAAATCTGAAACCTGTTGTCTGTGCCAATGCTTGTTCTTCTGCTTAAAGATGGGGGTACCATATTTCTGGCATGGAAGTACATGGTGGCAAGCTAGGATTAATGTTACTCCTGCATTGTGTCTTTCATGCACATTCAGCACATTCGATTGACCATGTTTGTGGTCCCAATCACTAAATCTTGCACTCACATGCCCCTCCCTCCTCTTAATAAGGCAGCTTTTAACTTCCACTTGAACACAGGTGTAGTTGGGCGATTGCATTACATTTTGTCATCGAGCAGAAATCTCAAATAAGCTATCCCAAGGGGGCATTCTTGAACCCTATATTTCTCACATTTCTTGAAAGCTTAGGTATCTATTGAAAATAAAAGAAAAAAGACGGTGCTGCTTACCCAGACCTGCAGCTCTGAAAAACAACAACATCATTCAAGAATGGCCCTTTGTTTGATGATTTCTTTAGTGTTTTGATACCTAATGTGGCATCATTTATTAATGGCCTCTTTAATACTAAGAGCTGTCTGTCTAAAACTTTTTTTATGCATATTTATTTTGCTAGTATATGTTATTGACTTCGCGATTTTAGACACAAAAAGGATGATGGCTGCAATGGCCTGGTGATTATATGGCTACTTACTGTGAAAACAATTTTTGCCCCTCAATGTACTCCATACTCAGCTGCTGATAGGTGCTTATCACAAAATATTAACATCCAGGTGGCATATAGGAATTTAGATGCTAGTCATTGTTTCCAGGCCTTCTCATAGAGAAATCTTTAGCAGTAATGCTTTAGCTACAAAGGGTGACAGTAAGAAATAGGATTTTGTTTGTGGTGATGGAGGGACCCTCAAGGGATAATCACAACTCTTGTTAGGGTGGTCCGTTAAAGTCACTAAATTAACCAGGGATCATCACCCTGGTAGCTATGGCACAGAGCAAAGAGGCTTGATTTATGGCAATCTGTAAAGTGTCAAAAAAGAAATAAAGTCAAAATACAAAGCAACAAAAATCCCAAACTGAATTAGAAAATAGAGTCAAATTTAATAAACAAAATGACATCAAAGCTGCAAAATTCAAATAAGGGGAGCCAGAAATATGATTTTTTTAAAGTATTAGGTAGAAATAGCACATAAGAGGGCTAAGCGCCCCAATGATAGTCTATGGTCATGGTAGATCGGGAGCGGGCTCGATTTCAGGCTGACCGTGATGGAGCGTGGGTCAGATATACCAACCAGGTTCATCTTGGTCGAAGATTTTACATTTTAACTTAGGGCCTAATTTAAAGTTTGGCTGATGGAACACTCCCCCACAAATATGACGGATATCCTGCCTCCGTAGTACAAGTGCCATTGAATATTTTGCACACATGCAATGGCAGACAGGATATCTGCCACACTTACGACAGAGTATCACATCCGCCAAACTCTAAATCAGACCATTGACCTTTTAAGTCCCAACTTTTCAGTGTTTCGGAGCATCTCCTCTGTGTCACTTCTAAGGCTCTCAGACACTCAGGGGCAGCACTTAGGGACCAGGACTCACTGTAGCAGAAGCAACCAGCAAATTCCAGTCCAGGCCCAGTTGCTATTGATCAGTTGGGATTTGTAGGGAAAATACCTTTTGCAGCCTTTTGTGTCCTTGTAGGCACAGATGAGGCAAGCCAATTGACAATTAAGTCTACTTCTTTGTCTGAGGTACAAGGGGGAACAGGTCCAGTCCTTCAAAGCTTTTCACTCATCAGAGACTGCAAGACCAGTCCTCTTCTGGTTTTCTGTAGGTTCAAAAAGTGTTCTCTCCAGGTGTCTTGGGGTGCTACATTCAAGTCGTGCACCATCAAGTGGATCAGGTGAATCCTCAGCACTCCCTAACCAGTTCCAACCCTCACACATATTTCTGTAGTTGCTGTTTGTCTTACTGCAAACAAGCCCAAAATGTCATGTGTCAGAGTATTTTCAAGATGACGAAAGACTTGGGCTATGTTAAATTTGGGCTCCGGGTCTTGTGTGTGTTTAAGGAAGTGTACTATGGTAATCACGTATGTCCACTCACATGTAACATCAAACTCAAGTTTGAAGTAGTCCCTGTACCCACAACAAACATTGGACAAAAGCAGGGACTGTAAGCAACTAGACAATAGATACTCAAAAAAGGTCCTGGCATCCTGTTTTCTCCCTTTCAAGTGTGCCAACGTGGTACATGTGGCTTAATAGACCTGTCAGGCAGGATTTGACATTGCATTGTCAACAGAATACCAATGGCAGGGAAATGTTTACTTTCTATTAGAAATGGGGGTCTCTAGTTGGCAGTTGTTTGCATCCTGTACAAGTTGGTATTCTTATTCTCGTCAGAGTAAGGGGATTACACAGCTAAAATCCCCAGCTCACCTCCTTGGTAGCTTGGCATGAGCAGTCAGGCTTATCTCAGATGCAATGTGTAACACATTTAACAAACACACACAGTAACAATGTGAAAACATTACAAAAGGACACCACACCAGTTTGGAAAAATAACCAATATTTATCTGAATAAAACAAGATCAAAAAGCCAAAAATACAACATACACAAATCAAGATATCACTATTAAAAGGTTCAAAATAGTTCAGTTCATAGGAAACTATGGAAGTGTCACTTTTATTACAAAGTACCTGGGATGCATTAGAATCAAAGACGAAAGAGGTGCAGGAGAGGTGAGGCGCTGGAAATGGACAGCGATGAGGCGGTTGCTTTATTTAACATGTTTTATATAGCGCTAGCTGGACCCGGGGGTATCAGAGCGCTTTACATGAGTATACATTGTAATATAGCAACATTTACAATGAGGTAGTATTCAGAAATTAATACAGACGATAGAAAGCAATTTAAATATTACACAATCAAATTAAACGAAATAAGTTGCCAAGGGTTACAGCAAATCATGAGGGATTAGGCTAGAGAGAGAGGGAAAGGATGTAAAATAGGGAGGAACGGTAAGGAAGGGGAGAGGTAAAGGAGGGGGATAGTTAAGGCAATTTCAAACAGCTATAAATAGATACAATTATTTGCATATAATAGGATTACCGTGATGTGGTATTCAAAACCCCACAAGAAGGTGAAAACAACTCTAGTTTTATACCATCACATTACATGAGTTGCATAGGGTTACAGCAAGTCTTGAGAGATTAGCCTAGCGCGGTGGGGAGAGGATGGAGAAGAGGGGGGAAGTGTGAGGGAAAGGAGAGCGGCAGGGTGGGGGAGGTTTCTGTAATACCAGGTGTGACGAGGCAGGTCATATAGGAAAGACTGGAGCGAGGAGTTAGCGGGTGAAGGAAGATGAGGGATGGGGAGGAGAGCAATAGGAGGTAGGGGAGGGAAGAGAGCTCAGGGTGATTTAAGTACCCCAGTATTTGGGAAGCAGGAGAAGTTTAAGGTCTTTTTTGAAGCTGGCGTAAGAGGGGTTGCAACGAAGATCTTTGGGGAGAGAGTTCCAGAAGTAAGGTGCGTTCCCAGAAAAGGATCGAGATTGTGTGGTATTCTTGTTTAATAGAGGAGGGACAAGAGCGAGGGTGTTGGAGCTTCTCAGTGGTCTAGAGCAGCCGGCTAAGTGAAGTTTATCTGTGAGGTATTGCGGGGTGCATTGATGCAGGGCTTTGTGCGTAATACAAGCTGTCTTGTAGGAAGCTCTTCCTTCAACGGGCAGCCACTTAAGGGCTTTAAGGGCAGGGGAGATGTGATCAAACCATTTGAGGTCGCTAATGAGCCTAGCTACAAGGTTCAGAACTGATTTGATTGGGGAGAGGTGGGCTTTAGGAGTACCAGCGAGGATGGCGTTACCATAGTCGATTTTTGACAGGACCAGCGATTGGACAACTAATTTAAAGTCATCAGGGTTTTATTTTCTTTAAGTGAGGGAGTGTGAAGAGAGCACTTTTGGCCGAGCTTTTTATATGGGGGATAAGAGTGAGGTTCTGATCAATGTTAAAACCGAGGGATCTAACTGAGTTAGAAATAGTGAGAGAGCAGTTGAGTGCTGTAAGGTCAGAGATCCAGGATAGAATAGGGAGAGAGTTGTTCTTAGGGGAGAAAAGAATGATTTCAGTCTTTTTTGGGTTGAGTTTGAGGTGGTTGTGGTGGAACCAGGCTTGAATCTTACTCAAGGCATCATTGAGCTAAAGGACGTCTGAGCGGGATTGAATCTTATAGTAAAGTTGTGTGTCATCGGCGTATAGGTGGTAATTGATTCCCGCTTGTTTAAGGATGAGGGTGAGGGGTTCCATGAAGAGATTAAATAGAGAGGGGGAGAGGATAGAGCCCTGTGGGGCCCCTAGGGAGACGGGCAGAGGTTTATAAAGGCAGTCGTGGATTTTAATTTGCTGGGTTCTATGTTGGAAAAAGGAGGGGAATCATTTGAGGACTGAACCGTTGATGCCAAAACGATCTTTAAGTGTGTTAAGAAGCGTAGAGTGATTAACATTGTCGAAAGCAGCAGAGAGATCAAGGAGAATGAGTAGGGAGGATTCGCCTTTGTCGAGGGCGTGATGGATGTCATCAATTATGATTAGCATTGCTGTTTCTGTTCTACAGCCCTTTCTGAAGCCTGATTGGAGCGGGTCTAGAAGATTGAAAGAATCAATATGTCTATCTAGTTGGAGCAGGGCACATTTTTCAAGGGTTTGTGAGAGAAGAGGGAGGTTAGAGATAGGACGAAGGTTATTTAGGTCATTAGGGTCACCAGCGGGATTTTTGATGATGGGAGTGATGTGTCCCAGTTGGAGGGACGCAGGGACACAGCCAGAGGTAAAGGAGGAGTTGATGATTGAGGTCCAATAGGGGGCAATGATATGTTTTAGATCTTGTACAAGGTTGGGAGGAAGAGGATCTTTACTGTGAGATGATGGTTTCAATCAGGAAATGACGTTAAGGACATCAAGTTCAGTGATTGGATGGAAGTTGTGCCAAGAAGCATTATTTTTTAGTTCAAGTACGATGGGGCCGGGTTCAAGAATAGGGAAGATAAGAGGGATTGATAAGGAGTCTTGAGGGAGCATAGAGAGTGAAGGAGAATTTGAGGAAATGTCTGATGAGGGTATTGGGTTAAGAAGGAGGGGGTTATGGCGAAGTATTGATCAATTTTGGAGATTTTTTCAGAAAAAATTGTTGGCAATTTCCTCTCATCTCTCAGTGGTAGCAATCACCTTGGGGCTGCGGAGGAAGTTTGTTTTTTCACAATGCTAAATAGTTCCCTAGGTCTGTTTTTAGCCCGGTCGAGTTGGGAGCGGAAAAATGATGTTTTAGCATTGAGGATGTGTTTTTTATAGTTGGATCTAGCGGATCTCAGGAGAGAGAGGTGAAAGGGGGAAGGGTTTTGCCTCCATAAGCGTTCAGTCGATCTAAGTGAACGCCGCTCATTGTTGAGCTCTGTATTGAACCAGGAATTGGAGGAGTTTTTCTTTCATTTTAGTTTGGCTGGGGCAATTTGGTCAAGGACCTCAACGATGGATTTGTTAAAGTGTTTGGTGAGGTCATTAGCATTTTGGGAGGGAGGAGAGAGTTGAAGTTGAGCTTTGACTTTGGCTTATGTTCGCCTGGGGGAGGGGATGTGTTGGTTCCTAACTACAGCCGAGGGGAGGGGATGCATCAGTTTGTTTCTGTCAGGGAAGGTGATGCATCAGTTCCTTACTGTGAGGGGAGATGACGCATCGGTCTCTGGACACGTGGCCTCGGTTCCTTACTGCTGGTCAACATTGATGAAGTACTTGGAGCACAGCTGCTATGCGCCGAAAAACCAGACGCGCTGGGTGGGTGCGACAATTGCAAAAAAGGCGAGGCGCTGATTTTCCAGCTGCGAACAGGTGATGTGTCGATTTCTTCAGTAGCACAGCAGGGCGTGCGTCGGAGTCGGAGCAGGTGTCTCAGATGTCGGAGACATGGTGCTCTGGACTCGGGCTGCTGCGATCTTTTTTAGCCGCACCGCAGGCGCTGCGCTTATTCTCCTGCCTCACCACAGTGATGCATTGGTTTTTCAGCCACAAAGCCCTGCTGCATCAGAAAAAATAGTCGATGAAGGTCGGTGCATAGATTTTCAGGCTTCTGTGCAGCAACAGCAAGGGCCCAGAACTGCTGGCAGAAGAGTTCAGAGGCTGCGGACGAAGTATTTGATGGCCCTGATACTTATTAGGAGGCAAGCACAAACATGCCCTTGAAGAACCTTGTCAAGAAGGATGCAGAATGAAAAGTCCAGACCTTTCACTGCCCAAGACAGCAGCAGCAAGCAGTAGGCCAGAACAACACAGGAACAAGCAGAGTTGCCATTCTCCTCCTACAGCTTTACCAGGTATTTTTATTTGGCGGAATCCTTCTTAGTCTAGAAGCGTTCTGAAGTTAGGTGTCACAGCTGCAGTATATATAGTAGTTTCTGCTTTTGAAGTAGGCAAACTTCAAAGGAACGTCATTGTAGAGCACAAAACCCTGTCTTCCCTGACCCAGCTCCAGACACACTACAGGGGGTAGAGACAGCTTTGTGTGAGGACAGGCACAGCCCTATTCATTCGTCAGTGACAACGCCTCCCACCACTCTGGCTCAGGAAGACCCATCCGTCTGGTGATGGGCCATCACAATATGCAGAGCACATCTCACTCCTTTTGTGTGACTGTCTAGAGTGGATGCACAAACAGCCTAAATGTCACCTGCCATCAGAAGTGGATTCCACAGGCAGGCAGAGGTAGCTCCAATGATATCTAATATCTAATGTATAATATCTGATGTTTAAAAGGCACAGTTGTGGGACCTTTCAGCACATTGGTGAAGGCTTTTTTTTATGTGTAGGGAAATCATTGGAGTATTTTTTGGAATATAAATTTGTATTTGTTATAGCAGGCCTTGATTGGCTTTTAATGTTATCAACAGATACCCCCTAGTTTATCCACCAGATCGTAGTTGGCATCTCATGTGCTCCTGAAAAAGGTGGATGCTTCAATGTATTTTGCACTGAAACACGCGTAGACTGGAGTGTACAAGATCTCAAACTATAACACAACAGTTGAAATAAGAGTCTCTTTCCCATTGCCCATGGATAGTGGTTGTAATGAGTGGTTGGGATGAGTATGAATGCAAGAAGTGGTTGAATGAATGTGTATGTGCGTAAGGAGAGAGTGTTTTTTTAATATATGGGGATATAATATTGGTATGAGATATTAATTCTTTTTTGAATAATTATCTTTGTATAGAGATTTGTTTTTGTGTCTTCTGTTTGTTGTTTAGTCAAAGGATCTTGTGATTATTTATGAGTGCGAAATTAAAATAACTGCTCAAAGAACCAGCATCATATATTGGATGACATTGTATTGTATTGTATATATTGTATCTATTTATATTACTTTTTTTTACATCTGTAAAATGCACGAAGAAACAAAATGCATTTAAGAAATGAGAATTATAATAACAAAATAAGCTTGACACAAAGAATATATGGATTAACTAAATAGTATAATATACAGGGCTAGGTGCAGGAGCTACTTGTCGCCCCTTAGGAAGTAATACTGGTCTAGTGGGACGGTGTATCATAATATTTTGCAGCTCCAATGACAACCTATGGGAGAGAAAGTCCTTGCAATATTGAAGAATGAAATTAGCAGTATTTCACTATCAGGACACGTAAAACCCACCAGTACATTTCCTACTTTTGAAATTCACTGCACTCTGCCCATGGGGCTACCTTGGACCTACCTTAGGGGTGCCATACAAGTAATACAAGAGAGAGTTTTGTCCTGACAAATGGATGCACTTACCAGGTTGACATGGCAGTTTAAAACTGCACACATAGATACTACAGTAGCAGGCCTGAGACGTGGTTGCAGGGCTACTTATGTGGGTGGCACAACCAGTGCTGCAGGCCCACTAGTAGCATTTGAATCACAGGCCCTGGGCACACACAGTGCACTTTACTAATGATTTACCAGTAATTTAAATATGCCAATCATGGAGAACCAATAACAATCACATTTACACAGGGAGCACTTGCACTTTAGCACTGATCAGCAGTGGTAAAGTGCCCAGATTGTAAAACCAGAAAAAATGCAATCCGGCACACAGTCAAAAACAGGAGGTCCGAAGCAAAAAAGACAGCAGAAAAACAAGCCAAAGATGCCAGGTTTAACTCTCTCTAAAAGTCTCTTTTCCCTAATATTTATTAAACATCTGAGCTCTTCCTTGACATTGGATTTTTAAGAACTATTAAAAATAGTGGTTTTATTATTTTCTAGCTGATCCCTTTCCAGAGTTAACAATAGTGGAATTTCAATCTGCCTTCCTTTCAACATAGAGCAGCTAGGCCTTTCACAATGAAAATTGTTTTTGGGCCTTGTCACTGTAGGACACAGTGATATTAATTTTCTAACTGTCCCGTTTTACTACCATGCACCCTGCCTCACAGCCTACAAGGCCTACATATAGGTGATATAATAATATTTGTAAGGGAGGTCAGACATGTCAAAAGGGTTATTTTGACAGGTCACATCGCAGGTTGTGCACTGTAGCAGTTAGGCGACAGAGGGTAGGCCTCTAGCCTTGTTTGCACTCCCATTGTAGTGATGGTATAATAGGTGCTGCAGTGCACAAATGGCATTTACTTTCCAGGCCCTGGGATCCCTTTCTACACCATATACAAGTAATTTACAGGCAAGTTAAGTATTTCAATTAGGAATAAGCTAATCTATAAATGTTTAGAGGGGAGTACATGCACTTTACTCCTGATTAACATGGGTAAGGTGCTCAAAGTTCTAAATTCAATAAAAAGAGAGTTCAGAAAAAGGTGAAAAATCTGGCATTACTATACAGAAAAGGTGGACTTCCTACGGTGCCCTAACTAAATGTTGCATTTTCTTAACAGTTTTTCTATTTTCTGCAAAAAAAAGCAGACAAGGACATCGAGAACCGCACCACATGGCACATCACATAGCAAATGTTATGACTGCAAATTGAGACGGTAAAGACTGCAACAATAGCAGGCATAGCACGTTGTTTGCTGTTCGGCTCGACCTTTTGCTCACCTGACGCCAGCTTGCCATATCAGCCCACGGGGGGCTGCTACTGCCATTACCGCCGCATCTGCCAGCCATACGCGGTGAGAGGTGCCCGTGACTCAGTCTCCCAGAGTCCCGGGGCGCATAACAACTGCGTCATCGTTTGGCACCAGGAGGCGCTACTTAATCCCAGCAGGGCCCCCGCAGCGCGGGATGCGAGCAGCATGCCCGGGGGCCAAGGGCGGGCCCATCCGTGCCCGACCGTGCCCATCCGTGCCCGTCAGAGGCGGTAAGAGGCCGGGCTGGGCCACCCCTCCTTACCTGTTTGCCACGGTCCATTAATCCCCTAGAGCCAAGAGAAAATCTTTGTAACCACACAGGAGGCTGTGGTTACCAGGACGTGAAGAACGGTGACGTAGCGCTCCTCACCCCAAGGTACTGAACTTTGCTCTCCCTCAATAGGAACTAGTTGTGATTAACTAACTGTGAAACCTTTGGGAGGCTGTTGCAATTGTATGTGAAATGAGTAATCGAAAAGATACAAGTTCAGCTGTGGGGGGAAGCGTAAGGGGGACCCTGGATGCTTTTATAATAAGGGCGGAGTCTCTATTAAATCATGAAATTCAGCTAGCTGAAAAGAGGCTCTCATTGGATAAGTTAATTGAACAGAAGAGATCGTCCATAGGCGCCATTGCTAGATGTCCATCCCCCCTCACTGGGCTTGATCCGGGACAAAGTATTAGGGGCAACAGGGTCACCACTAAAGCCACAATACACTCTCCCTTACCAACAGAAGGTGCGGTCTCATCACCACAAACCATTGAGCTAGTTGATGACGACCGCGACCAATCGCATATTTTTTCACAAGAAGAGGGGGGCACATCCGAGCGCATCTCCTTGACTCCGGACCTCCTAGAACGAAGGGAGGTGGAGGATGTAACACCCACTGAGGAGGCAGTGGAAAAAACGACCCCAGGGCTCAGTGAGGAGGTGGTCACGCGTTCAAAAAAGGTTTTGCAGGCTAAGGGTATTATCGCCAAGACAAATACCCCATGCGAGATTAAACCCCCAGCTAGGAGCACATGGAAAGGGGGACATCATGCCCCAAAAAAACAGAGACAGAGAGGAGGAGCGAAAGGGAAGGGGGCCACGGAAGAAGGGGCACTGACAATTCCCACAAGGTATCTGAACTGTAGTGAGGCAGTAGGGCTGGAGGGATGTAATAAAGATTTAGTCACAAAGTTGGAGTCCCTACTAAGAGCTCACCTGGGGCCCATGCATGAGAGACTAAAAGCGATAGAAGGGAAACTCTCAAAGTTAACTACAAAAGGTAGCATGGAGGCCACAACAGAGAAGGGGCCATGGCCTACGGGGAGGGGAGACGTAGAGACTAATATACACCCCAAGCTACGATATATGAATGTGGGCACTAGGGGGGCAAATGACAATGAAATCGCCCATGCTACACCCAGACAAGAGGCGACAAACAAGAGCTCAAAAGAGGGAGGTATTGTCAGTAAGGCCCATGGCCACTCAAGTACAATGGAAGACACTGGGCAGACAAGGAGGGAGAGACCAGTGGACCGATTAATTATTGATAATACATCCCGATCGCAGGGGGCGGATTTGTCACACCAACCAAATTAGTGCCATCAGTAGTGGATGCGGCACCTAATACCCAGGCCCTGCCAATATTAGATTTACCTCCAGCTGCAAGCCCTTATACAGTGGTCTTAACAGGGATTCATGCAAGTACAATGGGCAGGGAAGAAACCACGCGCTCCTTGATAAATAAAGCAGCAAGTTGGCTGGCCATTAACATAGGCTTTAATATTAGCAACCACAGGCACATTTAAATGGCCAGAAGACTATCATGGATTGGAAAAAGCAGGAAGGGATTCCCGGGAGATTGTGTGATTTTAAACTTTAGATACCTGGAACTGGTAAGAGAATTGTTGTATCATCAAAATAAGGGGACATACCAAGAGGAAAGTGGTACCAGGGTCAGAATGCTCCCACTGGTTTTCTTTTATAGAGAGCCAATGCATGACCAGAACAGGGAAGATTCTAGGCAAATAACGGCAAGGTCATTCAGGGGGGAGCGTCTAGTACCGTTATTTAATCGATATGCCCCCCTACAAAGTGTTTCCGCCCTAAGTGACTTAGACTGACTGCATGAGGGGTTAATTATCCAACAAGGGGGTGCCTTGGAGAACGTGCATCAGGATAAGTTTACTGGAGGACTAGGCGGGGAACTGACCGCCATGCCAACACAGCCCCTAATACAGCTAGCGCACAGTATGAATGATATTGAATCCAGTCCCCCTAGAGGGCCGGTACCCCTTACGGGGCACATTGTCCCAAGGTCCAATTCCATACCAGAAGGAGGGCAGTGAACCATTAATATAATTGCCTGGAATATAGCGGGCCTGTCCAGTAAATTAAAAAACCAGGACTGGCTTGAATATATAAGGAGATTCAACATAATTTGCCTACAGGAGATGTGGGAGATAGACTTCTCCTACTTAACCTTGGAAGGGTACAAAATGTACTTTATTCCAGCAGTAAGATCTTCAGCAGGGCGAGCCAAGGGAGGTCTTATCACCTAGGTGGATCTGAGGTTAAGGGGAAAATGGGAGGACTTAGCTTGGGACTCCGCCTGTACGCAGGGTATACAGTTTACGGCCAGGGGACTGAAATTAATTCTTATTAATTTTTATAATGCCATCAAAGGAGGACAAACATTGGCTAGTCTGGCAGAGCTGGATCACAGGCTGACAGGAATAGAATTAAAGGGGGCAACTAGAGCTCAGTTGGTGGTGATGGGAGACTTCAATTGCCATTTGAGTAACTATTTAATTAATAGCAAGGGGGATTGGGCTTCGTGCCCAAGGGAAGAGGGACTCCACATGGAACACACTAGGGAGGGACTCGAACTAAGTAAGGTGTTGGGCACTCATGGCCTCACACACACACACTGGACCCGATAAGAGTAGTTGGGGACTCGGGCATCCCCCCAACCTTTCAAGGGGAGGGAAGGGGCTCTATCATTGATTTTATCTTTGTACCCACCTCCTTAATATGCCGGATACTGAGTTTTAATGTTGAACTAAGCACCTTTAGTGATCATAACCCGTTGGTGTTGATCCTACAGGATCCTGACCCAGCCAAATATTCCCCTTGCAAACAGACCAGAGGTTTTCTCACAGCTACGGATCAGGGAAGGTGACTAAGATGGTCAAATATTAACTGTGATAAATTATATAAGGCCCTATTGACGGAGGAACATCACCAGGTATGGAAGTGCCTAGACTCCACCATAGAGGGGCGGACTTAATTAAAGCATTTGAGGGGGTTGCCCACTGTATAGATTGGCTGCTCAGAAGTAGAACCAGTAAAGAAGCAGAGGATACCCCCAGGTGGTTCAACCAGCAATGCTCTAGCGCCTTGAGAGACCTGAGGCAGCATTAAAGATTGTCCCCAAAGACAAGAGGAGGGTATCTATGTGTCACGGGAGGTACAACCAGGCCTTGAAATACCGCAAAACCTCACTGCAAAATCAGGCATGGGAAAACTTGAGGGAAGCGGCCGAAGCTAGGGATATGACCACCTTTTAGAAAATTGTGAACGAACCGTATTTCCAAGATAAGAATAAGTCTAAACTGGTCTGCCACGTCTTGCCAGAGGCCTGGGCGGAGCATTTCAAAGGTGTATACAACTCCGATCATATGAGTACTGCATTTTCACCCGCAGGGGTATGAAATTGAACAGCTTTGGAAACCCCTTTCACCTTAGCCGAGATAAAAGCGGCAATTGAGGGACTAACCCGTAACAAGGCCCCGGGACTGGATGGGATCCCCCCGGACCTTATGCTTTCTCAGGTTGACCTGTGGGCTCCCATTCTAGTAAGAGTGATCAATACGGCAGTGGAGGCAGGAATGCCCTCATCCGGGTCCACCGCAGTAATTGTTCCACTATTCAGGAAGGGTAACCCTCAATGCTACAGGCCTATCTCCCTCATTGACGTCACTTTGAAAGTTATGGGGAGAGCAATTTTGAATCGGCTTCTGGAATGGGCAGATGAGCACGACATCATATCGGACATCCAGTATGGTTTCAGGCCGGGCCGCTCAATGATTGATCAATGCCTAAACCTTTATCTTCTGATTGCCAAGTACTCTGTCGCCAGTAAAGAGACGGTGTACTTGGCTTTCATGGACTTAACAGCGGCATTTGATCGGGTCAACCACAGGAAATTGTGGGTTCTCTTAGGGGCCATGGGCGTGGATCCAGGACTGGTTAACATCTTAAGCACCCTACACCAGTACACCTCAGCCCAGGTCCGATACAATGAAGAGGGTGACACTTCGGACTCTTTTCATTGCTCTAGGGGTGTGAGACAGGGCTGTATCCTGGCACCTTTTCTATTTACCTTATGCAACAATGGGCTAGACAAGGCATTGGGGGCATTAGGTGCAGACAGCCCGAGGATAGGTAATAGAGAGATACCGGTCCTGCTGTATGCGGACGACGCGGTGCTCCTGTCATGCACCGCGCGGGGCCTCCAGCACCTGATTGATGGTTTTGTCATTTTTATAGAGAACCTGGATTTGTCCGCTAACCTCTCAAAATCTTACATCATGAAGATGGGAAAAAGATCAGTCAGGAAATTTACCTTTAGGATAGGCTCCCAACCCATAGAAAAAGTGCAGGCATTTTCCTATTTGGGAATTTTGTTCAACACTTACATTAGGTTCAACAAATTGATAGATGAGAAATGTAGATCTCTCACTAGTTCTTCTGGGGCAGTTATGAATTTTGCACACAGGTTGGGTCGATGGGCCCCAGAACAAATCGTGAATTTGTATAGGGCCATTTCTAAGGCAAAAATGTTATATGGTAGCGAACTTTGGGGATTCGTTGACCCTGCAAGGATACAGGTGGAAGAAAACAAATTCTTCTGAAGGTTGCTCAGAGTCCCACAGAGCACCCCCTCCTATTCAATCCACGAAGAGCTAGGTTTTACCTACATCAGAGATGAGATTCAACTGAAACCCCTCTGTAGCTGGTTAAAAATGTGGATTAACCCTGAAGCGGCCTTAGGCAGGCAGATTATAACTGATTGTCTCAATAGGGAGTATGGGCATAACATCCCCTGGCTGAAATATGTAAAGGAAACCCTGTCAGGCCTGGGTCTCGCCGACTATTTTAACAATCCGAAATTGCTGGCTGCACGGGACAAGGGGATTGTCAAGTCAGCATTTTTAAAGCAGAAGGCCTCCTCCAGGGAAGACAAAGAGATGGTCAAGCCAACTGTGAGAACCCACCTACTTGCCAAATCTAGCCCAGGACTGGAACGATACCTGGCGTATTTGCACAACGCCCAGGATAGATTCCTCATGACTAGATTTAGGCTGAACCTACTTCATCACACTCTGGGGAGCCCATCTGGATTTTTATCATCGATTGAGATGAGGGGCCCCTGCGGCTGTGACTATAAGTCTCCGCAGGACACGCTCCACTTTGTTTTATTGTGCCCCTTTTATGCACTCCCCAGGAAGTTGTTTTTAAAGAGTATTTTAAAGTCTGCTAGGTTCAAACACGCAAGGGTGGCGGTGTTATTTTTGAAACTGTATGAGGAGGCTCTTGTACTGTGAGTTTTTTAAGGATGGCTGCAAGATTAAGAAACACTAAAGACTCAGGATGATGATGGGGTCATGAAATCTCCCTCCTGCATTCCGAACTATTTGTATGTTGTTTTTTAAGGGTTTTTTAATCTAGATGAATTCATATGATTGGGGGGGATCCCATTTTATTATGTTGGAATTATAGTTACACCCCTTGTAAACCAACCCTTCTGATTCTAATGTGCCAGGGCATACCAGTCACTATAATTGTTTATCCATTTTATTTCATCTTCATTATGTCTCTTACTGATACTTGTTATATACCCCACATTATTTATCCTAGTATTTTGTAGAAGGTTTTATTTCCTGTGTTTTAAATATTTGTTCTGTACTTTTATGGTATTGTTGTATACCAAATAAAGTAATTTTGAATTAGATTGAATTGAATAAGCACAGATTAGAGCCACGTTGGACATGGTATAAACAGTTTAAACTGAGGCTATGCAATAGAACTCCAGTTTATGAGGCACGGCTATGGTCAGCAGGCTGAGGGCGTGTCCAAGGGAATGTAGCAAAGAATCCTGGATTCTGGTGTCTTTTTCTAAAGACAGCAAATAGTTATGGAGATATTGTCAAATGTCTTTTGTTCTTGAGGTGGGTGGCCGCAACGTTGCATTCCCCTCGCTCAATGTATCACAATTTGTCATGTTATGTAGCCAGAACGTCATACGGGACAGACTGTCAAACAATAAAAACACATAAGGCCAGAGTGATGAAATCAGTAATCTTCGGCGTAAACTCCACCCTCCTCGCGTAGTTTGCAGATTTTTGACAACTCTGTGTTTTTCATGGAACTTGAGTTACCGAAAACTCTATGCTCTGCAGCGGAGCGAAGGTTTTTTGTGTTTGCACTTTCCAAATGCATTTTTGAGCATGTGGGAGCGACTTACCGGGATGCCTGTGATCGCCGAGGAGATTTCCCATCTGTTCGCGAGCGTCACGAGGTTTGGTAGCTGGCCGCATGGTCTCGAGAGAGTGTGCAATTGCGAACAAGTCGTTCGGGCATGCCATCAGACTTCAGAAGTTTTGCAAAGATCGCAATCCCGAAAACACTGAATTTGCAATCTGGAGAAGAATCTCTCTTGTGCAGCATCAAAACCTTCTCAAAATGATGATTTGGATAAAAAAAAACTCCTCAGATTGACATTTGACAGTACTTTTTTTGTGCAAGGAGTCCTTTTTCTTTTTATACTTTTTTTGAAGAGGAAGGAAGTGCCCCAGAGTCTCCAACTTCCTGTTCCTGTCCAGCTGGCTCCTCCCAGTACTTTGCCCATCTCCTGTTCACTTTTCATTTGGATTTGGAGCTGGAAGGATCACACTTTGAGGCTGCTGCATCATATATCATTGTATTTGAGGAATTTTGAATCTGAGATTTCACAAGTAAGTTGGAAAATTGGTGTTGTTTGTTTGATTGGGGCATTGCACCAATAATTATTTTGTACTTTTCATTGTTTCATTAAAATTTATTGTGGTGGGAGGCCTGTAGTTCAGTAGGAGCCTAGTTGTTTCTTTGTAAGTAATTTTTCATCTTTTATAAATGAAACATGTTGCACAGTTCACTGTAGTTTCTCTAACTTTTGAACTTAATTGCAATATTTGTATAATTCCCTTGCCCAGTAGTCTGCCGATAGGCCTTTTAGCCAGTTGACCCAGAGCTACTCATGGGTGCATGAAACAACTGTTTCTGTGGTTTCTGTTGATAAACATCCTTTAGGGCATGGATGGGATTCGATTGAATTGCAGAATGTGTTTTTAGGGATATTTCACTTTTTTTGTGTGTGTTAAATAAAGGCCTTTGTTGGATGTGTGCAGTGTGGTTGTTGTGTAACTTGCAAATGTTTTTTAGCCCTGTGGATTTTCGTTTTTGCATTGTTGCATTAAAACTGTGTTGTAGCATGTCTCTTTTGTCTCGCCATATAGGCCTGCTTGAGTTCATTGTTTTCCAGGCCTCTTGCTTGTTGTGAGTGACCATGTGGCTGCTTCTTGTTGTTGTGGCCTGGCCTTGTGGCTGAAGGCAATTTGTGAAGGCAGCCAGAGTGCTTTTGCCATAGGCCTGCATTGTCTGTCTTCCCTTTTTTGTTGTTGTGGTGACTTGGCCATGTGGGTGGCGGCCATTTTGTGAAGGTAGCCAGTGTGCTTTGCCATAGGCCTGCATTGTCTGTCTTCTCTTTCTTCTTGTTGTGGTGGCCTGGCCATGTGGCTGGCAGCCATTTTGTGAAGGCAGCCAGTGTGCTTTTACCATTGACCTGCATTGTCTGTCTTCCCTTTCTTGTTGTTGTGGCCTGGCCACGTGGCTGGTGGCCATTTTGTGAAGGCAGTCAGTGTGCTTTTGCCATAGGCCTGCATTGTCTGTCTTTCCTTTCTTCTTGTTGTGGTGGCCTGGCCATTTGGCTGGCGGCCATTTTGTAAAGGCAGGCAGTGTTCTTCTGCATTAGGCCTGCAAGACTTCTTTGTGGAACCCATGCCTTGTTGATGATTTGCATGCACTTTTTTCTTCTTTTACCCAGCAAAAAATGCAACACAGTTCACTACATTTTCTAATACATTTGCAATATTATTGATTTGAACTGATTCACTGTGTGGCCTAGTCTGCCATGGGTTTTCCAACCAATAGGCCCAGAGCTGCTCATTATGGGTGCGTGAAGCAACTGTTTTTGTGGTGTCTGTTGAATTTAAACATCATGTAGGTCATGGATGGCATTAGATTGAATTGCAAAATGTGTTTTTTGGGTATTTCACTTTTTTATGGTGTGTTAGATAAATGCCTTTTTTGGATGTGTGTGGTGTGGCTGTTGTGTAATTTTCTAACCTTTTTTAGCCCTTTAGATTTTCGTTTTTGCATTTTTGCTTTAAAGCTGTGTTGTTTAGCATGCCTCCTTTGTCTGGCCATATAGGTCTGCTCAAATTGATTGTTTTCCAGGCCTCCTGCTTGTTGTGAGTGACCACGTGGCTGGTGGCCATTCTGTAGTGGTAGTTAGTAGGCCTGCATGTGTTCCTCCTGGCTCACTGCTTCCATCCCCATTGCCAGCTACAGTTCCCTGAAAGCTGCATCCCACATGATGCACAATGCCAAACAGGTTCCATTACATTTGTATTTTTGTTTTTGTTCTTCTTCTTTCCTATCCTTCCTGAGTGTACACAGTAAACTATGAAAACCTGTGTTGTCAAAGTCTCACAAGTGGCTACACTTATTTTATGTTTTTTCATAACTGAGTTAATATTATTAATAATAACACTAACAAGTGTGACCACACTACGTTATATATTATATTTGTTTGTTTGTACTAGTAGTAATTGAACAACAGCAACAAATGCCACATTTCACTGATGATCTTCTTGGTTCTTTGCTTTTAGATGCACAAAAGAGGAGGAGGTGTCATTCGCCATTGCACTGCCAGATAGAAGTCCTGCTGCGTAGCAAGTCACGTGATGTGTGACCACAGACATCTCTCCAACTTGTGCCACTATATGCTGCTGACATCTGAAGAAGATGGCCCCCAAAAAATGTTCCAGGTCCTCCAGTACCAAGAAAGTTGCCAGTGAGAAGAAGGAACTGGCACTTACCAAGACTGATGTGCCACCCAAGATCTTTTTGGGGAAACAAAAAATTGCATTTGCAGCAGCCGTGTCCAGGGAGCAAGCTGGGAGCAGCATCTCCGCATCAGTGGACCCACCCCACCGACCTAGGCCCATGCCCATGTCTGTCGCAGAGGCAGCCAGTCTAATCACGACAGCGCCAATTAGCAGTGATGTTGAAATTGACTTATCAGTATCACAAAATAGTACCCAATCAACGCAGGAAACTCAGATAAGTGGATAACAACACCCGCGACCACCTCCCTCAATAGTAGTTGTTCCTCCCGAAGTAGGGGCAGTTCAGGAAATCGAGCTTCCTGCAGAGGAAGAAGAAGAGCAAGCCACTCTTTCAGAAGATCCATTGTCTTCCAAAACCCAAGCAAGGAAAAGGATGTTTAGTCCATCAAGTTTTCTGCAAGTCTCCCTTCTGATGATCTAGACGCCACTTGGAAGCCACCACCTCAGTCTGAGAGTGAGATGCCATGAGACAAGGCTAGGGAAATGGAAGGTTCCAGAGAGCCTTAGAGTTATGGAGGTAGATGTAGAAGAAGAGGCGGATGATGATGACCAGACAGTCATCATTGACATGAGTCCAGCCCCAGTAGAGACCAGCATTACCCCATCTCAAATTGCTGTGACGGATGTGGCACGGATACTACCAACACAGATAATATCAACACCGCCTCCAGCTTCCATATTTGCATTTGCAAAGGCCAGGCAGCGACCTACATCCAGCACAGCCTCCTGAGTAGAAGTCTGTACTGCAGAGAGTCAAACTCCATGCCCACCTACCATATCATCCGGCATTGAAAATGGCATTAGCATCTCCAGAAAGTTGACCTACCCAGTTTGGGACTTCTTTTTGCTTAGCAGGAAGGAGGTGAACATTGCGATAAGCTCCATTTATGGACAAGGTGTTACTCGGGGTAAGCTTGGTAGAAACTATGGTACCGAGGCCAAACCACCCATCTGAAAAAAAAGTGGGAGGCGCACCTTAGCGGCCAAAAAACTGCACCCATTGTTGGTGGGGATGAAGGAGTAGAAGATCCAATCACGGTGGAAGGTGAACAAGAGGGAGACATTTTCTCTGGTACACAAAGTAGCCCTGTCCCCAGCAGTGCAGTGGTACCGGCCAGATTCGCTTCAGCAACATCGCAGTGGCACAAGAATTAGAGTCAGGCTGAGAGTGAGACACCAAGGGGTACCAGGCAAGAGAGAACTGCAATGAAACGTATGTTGAGCCTAACAACATCTGGCGTCAAGAAGATGTCACCTGCATCAGTGGCACCAGCAAAAAAAAATCTAAACTACCATTCTCAGCATGTTTAGGTTGGAGGGGCAACCACATAACAGCACGTTTGTACAATACGAAGCTGGCTAAAATGTTAGCGCTGGACCTTCTCACTTTTTCTTTTGTAGAAGGGGTGGGTTTTCTTGAATTTGTGACAGCCATCTACTCAAAATGGAAGGTTCTATGTTGCCAGAGTTGCTTTTCCAGCACTACATTACGACGTGCTGGAATTACTTGGACAAGCTTTGCAGCAGAGTGCTGTTCACAGTATCCACCTGACAAAAGAAATGTGGACCAGTTGCCAAGCCACTGATTACATGTGTATCACTACACACTGTATAGCTTTTGTGGGGGTTAAAGAAAAGATATCTGCAGGTGTTGACACTTCTGAGATTTTTAATGCCACTGGAAACATGCAACTGGAGCTATGTTCACCATAGAGAAATCTCACACTTCTGCAAATATTTTGGAAGAGTTTAACAGCAAGCTCTTTGAATGGCTGCACCCAAGAGGGCTTAACATTGGTTTTGTTGCCATGGACAATGGCAGTAGTATAGTTAGGGCCATGTACGATAGAGCTATTTCAGGGTCCTGTGTTTGGTACACTGTATTAACATTATTTTTCAAGACCGAGACAGCAACTTACTGACCACCTGCAGAAGAATCTGCAAACATCTGAAAACATTTCAGCCATTCTTGTAAAAGCCCGGAAGCAGCTGAGGATCATTCAACATGAGCATTGAGTGCCAGTTAAAGCACTCATCCAGGAGGTGCCAAGACGTTGGAACTCAACTTATTACATGCTTGAACGTCTGTTTGAGCAGTACAGAACCATCAATGTATATGTCATGCAAAGAGGGGATGCTACTGTGAAAGGCACGACTGTTGAGATGGACCAATGGGGGCCTAGTTAAATGCCTGACAGAGATGCTATTTCCTTTTGAGCTCTTCATACGTGAAGTCAGCAAGGAGGACTGTACTATGGGCCAAGCTATCCCATTGTTGCACATGCTCCAGGAACAGCTGAAGGGGGTGTCTGCAATGTACACAAGTGTAGAGGGAAAAAAGAAGCATATGAGTTGGTGGAGAGCATAACCCTTCACTTATCTGAAAATACAAGGGTGCAAAGAGGCATTGTGTTCTCCAACCAGTACATTTCTGCCACAATTCTGGATCCAGAGTACAAAGCAGTACTGAACACTAACACATTGATTCCTTTTTCAGAAGTGAATATTGTCAAGTACTAAACTTGGATAGTTGCGGAAGCTAGTTGCTTAGAAAAAGAACGGCTGGGAATTAGAGGCCCGCTACTCCAGCCCACAACAAGTACTGCAGGGTAGCCGGCGTCAAGTTCAGCTTCAGAGCCTGAGGACAGTGTGGTTGGCTCACAGCAGTCAAAACCACCAACAACACCAAGAACAACATCAAAAACTTTAAGAACAGGATCATCAGCCCCAGGAAAATCGGCACAGGAATGGTATGTACGGCAAAGGCTTGTTAGGTCCAGTACTGAGGCAAAGGCAAAAGAGGCCGGGCAAAGCAGAGCCTCCCTGAGCATTGAGAGGATGGTTCAGGCCTATCTGGATAACCCAATAGAGGTCTACATTGATCAAAACCCATTGGTGTATTGGAAAAGGGGCCAATGGCCAGTGCTCAGCAGGCTGGCGATACACTATACCTGATGTAGCACAGCAGGAAGATGATGGCAGTGACTAGGCCATGGAAGTAATGTGTTAAATGACCTACTTCTGTGTGAACCACCCGTTTGAGGACGAGCTATTCTTCCCTGATAACTAGGCTTTCGACTTGTTACTTTCTTTCTTCCTTATTTACTTTTATTGTTTGTGTGTGTCTCTGTCTTTCTGGTTCGAATCACAACAAATCCATCACCACAGTCTTACTCTTTTATTGCTGGATTGGAGTTGCAACTGTGTGCAGTCATTAAAGAAGTAAGTTCACTCCTCCGAGCTCTGCTCCAGTCCACTGCCCCTGACTCGCCCTAAATCAATTTCCCTCAAGCCAGACATTGGATGGAGAATAGTACAAGAAATGTGTGCCTGCCTTGTCAAGTCCCTCCAAAGAACATGACTATAGCTTTTCCCTTTTCCGAGCCGAGACTCGACGGACTGCCCCTTAAGAACAGGTAATGATGATGGCATGCATTGAAGGCTGTATCTGAGTGGTTGGTGTTTGTGTTATTGTTGTGCATGAAGTGTACTAGTATGTAATCTACACACAAAAAAGTGGCTCAAGTCAATGTTTTCCTTGGTGTTTAATAACAAAATTGTACTTCTACTGCAGGCCGATCCATTGCATTTTTGAAAATGGAATCTGGACTCACTCGGTACACTAAAGAGTTGGACACCATGATGAACATACTATACTCGTCGCAGTCATTCAGTAGGATCAGAGCTCATTGATGGAATAACTCAGGGGATTTCATGAAGTGGCCTAAAAGGTAAACAAGTCAACAACAACCACAGCATACCTACATGTCTGTGTAGTGGTGGTGGCGAGTGTAGTTGTATGACTGACGGGTGCAATGATTTAGTTTTTTAATTTGGAAAATGCTATTTTGCTGTATATGTGTGCTCTGTCTGGCTCGAAATCTAAGCTAAGTGGAGGTTGGGTGAGCACTGCAGGCCTGCTCTATCCTGTTGTTGTTGTAGGTTAATGCTGGAAACAGAGTAGGCATTATTCAGGCACGCAGCCTCTGAAAGTGATCTTGTTGCACTCCTCCATAACTTATGCATTTTAACTTTACTTTTCTCCTTGATTTTTCATTATCCCTTCTGTTTTTCCATCTATACTTACAGGCCGGCTTTCACCCTATGCTATACTGGGAAAAACAACTCACACTTACCTTACCAATTCACATCCGCCAGGCGGGCAGTGGCAGCCAAGATGGATGGATGGAGCGTCCATGAAAGGAAGGACCAAGAGGAATGCCGAGATGCAACTCCCAATTTGACCATAACATTGTAACTTATAGAATTGTCTTCTTTTATTTCATTTGATTACGTTTTTCTCTTCAATCATTTTAAAACTTGTTGTTTATTATGTTTGCCTATATATATATTTGACCCCTACAGCTATTTTTTAAGTTTCTTTGCTAGCTTTAAATGGAAGCCTGGTACAACATAACATAAATGTATGTAATTGGGTTCTCTCTGGGGGCAGACAGGCAAGGCAATTGCATAACAATAATAATTAATAATATACTGCTGCCCGGCCCTGTACTACTAGTCTAGTACTACTCATTATTAACCATCAACTCATCATCATGCATGCAATTCCTTTTTCTACCTTAACAGATTTATGATGGTTGTCTGCCAAGATTGTGTGTTGTCCATGTGTTGTGTTTGTCTTTATCAAACCTTTCTCTCAAATACCCCTTCTCAACCATTCCTCAAACACTAACCCTCTTCCCCTGGGCTGTGTGATTTATATTGAGGTGTGACTAAATTAAATTAATTTACACCAAAAATTGATCATACACTTGCTGGGGTGGATGTGGTTAAAGCAACACTAACTCAAGGAAGGGCAAGGAACTTCTTCTGCTTGCCCACTCATGCTCAGCAATCCATCATAATTAATTGCTCGCATCGATTCGCCACTTAATAGGTCGAGTCAACTACAGTTTGTAACTTGTGCTAGGCTATCCCACCACTATTATGTTTTATTTTACTTTAGCATTGCTTATCATCATGGTTTCTTGTTTGGCAGTCTTCTTGTGTACTGTACTTTGTTTTATTACTCCTTCCCGAGTCTCCCTCAGGCTACTGACTGTCTCACTTTCTTTTTTTGTAAATGCTGCTGCCAGTGTCTACTACTACTACCACCACCACCATTGCATCTTGGTGAAACCAAACCATCATCACCATGCAGCCATCACTTTGCCTAAGTTTAAATAAATATCAACCTCAGGTAAGAGAAGAAGTTTGAGGAAGGCATAATTAATATTATGTAAATTAATTAATTCACACACCCTTCCCAGTCCAGTTGCAGACTGTGGAGACTAGAAGGAGAGCCTGACAGTACTAGTAGGACAAGTCACTTACAAGTGAGGGTATCGCATCTATCTGTTTGTGTGTTACACAATCAGCAATTTATTTAAATGAAAAACTGGCTGCAGCCCTGCAGCAGCAAAGGAAACCATGTGAAGTATAAGAGTAACCCCCAACAAAACATTTACATTGTATGTAAACTTTAAGTACAAATAATGTATTCCCCTAACAAAAAATAAGCTAAGGTAAAAATCCCACAACAGCTGACCCACATCTTTCCCTAACCCCAATCAATGTCCAAAGATAAAGAAACAGTCTAACCGAATGTCTGCTCCATTGTCCATAATAAATAATAAATATAAACCCCAACTTTTCCCCAACGCCCAATTTCCACCCACCAAAAAATAGATTAAAAAAGGGGCAATGCAACGTAGTTCAAGTGGCGGGCTTGCTTGTTACCCTCCAAGACCTTTATCCGTGCCTCTAGGCGCGCCATCGGTAGGAGCATCCGTCGCCTGAGTGCTTTACGATTGCATCCACTGGGGGGCAACAGTGTTGAATAAAGCACATCGGGCGGCTACCAGACCGCAGTGCCATACCACTGGGGGGGGCCTGGGGCATTAGATGAGGCTGCAGCTGCTTCCACCGCCTCCACCTCCTCCTCCGCCAGAACCACCAGCCGCCGATATTCTTTGCAGAGGGCTTCCATCTTCTGGCTCCAGGCCATGGCTGCCAACTCTTTCCTGTCTGGTTATGCTTTTGGTTGGGAAGGAGTAGCTTTATCAAGAAAGAAAAAAGACAATTGTAACCAATTCTCTTAGCAAAACAGTAACATAAAATTAATTCTACACTTCGAGGCACAATAGCACTAGCAAGCACAGTACATGACATTTGTGGTATCCTCCCACTTCCTTGTCCTCTAACATTTGTGGGAGTTTCAGGCAATACTACTACTGGGCACTATGGAGTAGACAAGTCTTCTTCTTCTCTCTCTTGTTTAGCTAAATTAACCTTGTTGTAGGCATGTCAGCTCAGTCAGCTTGCGCCCTAGACAAACATTCTTGTGTCACAGACTCATGTTATTTTTATCTACGACTGTCTGCAGGTGGGGAAGCTGTAGTCTACAACTACACAATTATCTTATTTTTCTATTATGGGTGGCTATACTCTGTTACATCAATGACAACTGCTCAATTTAACTTTCACCCTGACTACTACAACAAGGCAGATGATATCTGATCCAAATAAACATAGATTTTATATGGGACTACATGGGATACTTTTGATTGATGGTGTAACCATGCGGCCCATACATGCAGTGTATAGGCCACCTGTGGCAGGCTGACACAGTTAAAATTAAATTACGTAGGTAGGGAGTTGGCCTCGGAGTCAAAGGAAGGCTCTTGATAACATACATAAACAATATATATGCTGTGCTTGCAAACTACTGTGAGTCAAGGGAGAATTCTGAAAATACAACCTTGAATAAAAATCCGTGCAAAAAACAGCCCTGCTGTTTCTCTTCCCAGTGATTTTTTCATTTATCAATCATAGCATTGCTCTTCAAGCCTTATATTTTTTTTTATTCTAATCTTCTATTCTCCTTGGCTTTGGTACCCTGGCATAGTTATTTCTTTTCTTTTACATTCTCTTCAAAGACTCTTCATCCAGTGACAGCCTCCACCTATGCTATGATGATTGAATACCATCTAGGCATCCATCCATTCAAAGTAAACATGTCTATCATTCATCTTAATCTCTTAACAAACCTTAGTTTCACCAACAACATACGTTTGCTATTTTTTTAAACCACCGCCCATACGTCCTTCTTTACTTGCCTTTGAGTTTAACCCATGAAACCATCCGAAGGATTCTTCCTATCGCCCATACAGTTTCACCCACTTAGGCAGGCATCTTTCTTTCACCTTCTACCCATCCTTCAACCACCCATGCATCTGATTCCTATCAGCCACCTATGTATCCCACGCATCCTTCTCTGCCAGTCATATATATTACATCTCACCCATGTTTCCTCCTACCATCCTTCTTTCTCTTTTCGTTCAACCCATTCATCAAGGTCGTCTGACTCTTAGTCTTCTCCATAAAACTTTCCCAGCTGAGTTGAAGTCAAATAGAAGAGGCCATTAGTTACTCAACTCCCGCCGCTAATGCTATTGCTAATGCTAAGTAAAAGGTGTCTTCTTCCTCATCCGTTGTTTACAACAACTTAGTCTCTCTCAACATGCAGTATACACCCTTGCAGCAAGTGTGTAACTATTGTCAATAAGTAAGGAGTATAAGTATAACTTACCACTGCCCGCCACTGCTGCTGGCTCACCCACCCCTGCAGCAGCTGTCGCATCTGCTGCTCCCTCCTGGCTGGCATCGCCTGCCCCGCCTCTGGCTCCTGTACTGGTGGTTGTTACACCTAGAAAAAACATTACATATTTTTTAGATGCCATATACCCCCTATTTATTCTTTTTCACTAGCAAGATTGAAAATAGTTAATTCTTTACATACATACACCGCATACATCACTAGAACAAATTAGGTACTAGAGTAGAGTAGACAGTAGTAGTATGTCATATCCTATCATAAATAGTAAAATATCCGGTTGAGCATTTAGTTGGTGGCAATTTTCAAAAAGCCTCTCAAGATTAAGAAGAGGACAACCCATAGGATTGGACTCAGTGGCTAGAGCTATTGGTGAATCTGAGTTTTAAAACCTTTTAAAAATAAAGAGTGGATAACAAGAATTTAGAAACAAATACATTGAAGAAGATTTGGTAAAAAATAGAATTAGTAAATGGAAATAATAGTTCGGAAAAATATAAGGTGCAGTAAAAGTTAAGGAGATATAATTATTATTATTAACAACAGGAGGACTTACTGTGCCAGCAGCAGAACCCTCGGTAGAGGAGCGGTCCTGGCCCTGGGAGGTATCTCCAGCTCCCGCCTCAGACCCCCTCGTCTTCTTGCCCCCGGGTGCTGATCATGGCTGATCATGTAAGATATAATAAAGAAAGAGACAAACATTGATGATTGGTGTGAAACAAATAAAATATTTTAAAAATGCTCTATAAACATTTTTGGGAACAATAATTGCAAAAAAATTGACCTATTTATTCTGCTCGACTAGTAGTATCATAGGATTTGCGGACCGTCCAGTTATTATTTATTAATCCAGCGTTTCATTCTGATTCCAGAATCCTAAACCTAAGTACCACATAACCTGGCCCGCCTATTCCAAAGAAATTGGAAATGAATTGCCAAAAATACATTTGCTTCTTCTAAGTTTCAATGTCAAAAATTTCTGTGAAAAGGGCCCGGAGCTGCAACCTTTCCAGGCGCCGTCTGCCACAAGGAAGGCAGCTCTTGGGTGCAGGCCCTTTCCCCTTCCCCTTACTATTAGAGGTAGAGGTAGCCTAAGTCATAGTTCTGGGTGGGCGGGGTGAAAAGAAAATGTAGGAGTAAAAAATAAAGTCAGGAGAAGCAATAGGAAAGTAAAACAGCAAGTAATATAAACAGTAGAAAAAAGTAAAAATAACGCAGTAAAGGTATAAATAAAATGCAAAATATACACTTGGAGAGAGAGGGATAGATAATAAATAAAAAAAGATCAGAAAAACAGTGTAAAAAAAAAAGGTTGTAATAGATTACAGAGGGATGAAAAACAGGCCCCAGAACCATGCAAAGTCTAGGAAAACAAGATGGCAGGACCCATTGGCAACCGTGTGGTGAAGTTTGCGTGAAATTTCCTCCTGAACATTCAACCCGCATTGCCGAACGTCAAAAACATCTCACGAGCATTTGTGAGCATGCGGAACAAGTAAATCCACATGCTCGCGTAACTCCACATAGCGTTGCAGAGTTTTTCTTTATGCTTAACTCCACCCGGGGTTAGAAATCAGGGGACAGGTCCACGTCAGATGAAGGAAGTCTGCCTCTGGGGATCTTCATTTGGGACACAGGGCCGCTAGGTTGGAGTACAGGAGCATGCTCAGGGCAATGAAGCCTGTATGGAGCCCCAGCTTCAACAGCATTGCCTGCAGAAAGGGCCACTAAAAAGAATCAAAAGCCTTCTCTGAATCTAGAAGGGTGACAGCCGTGGGCACATCAGGGTGACCATGCTGAGGATTGAAAATATATCACGCACATTGAAGGAGGTGGACTTGTGGGGGACAAACCCATTTTGCATGGGTGAAATTATCTGGCCCATCAACAGGGACAGCCTATTGGCAACCACCTTGGTGAGGATTTTATTGTTGAAGTTAAATATGAATAGTTGTCTGTAGGAATCACCATGATGTGGGGCCTAACCGGGTTTCACGCAGAGAGGGTGGGAGGATCCCATTGTTGAGGGCCTCAGCTTACATATCTAACAGATACAGAGCAGGGAGATGCTTACACGTAGTGTAAAAGGCACATGTAAGGCCTTCTAAGCCAGGGGCCTTAGAGCCGTTAGGGAATTCAATTGCCTAGATACTCTTTTCAGTAGAGATAGGTTCACTCAGAAATTGGCCTTGCGAAGGGGTAATCCAGACCCTTCCTATTTCCTCTAGATATGCCTGTCGTGAGGCCTCACAGCATCTAACATACAGATGTTTATAATATGAGTGCAGTTCACGGATGATGTCTTCATTGGAGGTGAGCTGATCGCCCCCATCTAGGTGGAGTTCTGAAATGCATTCTGGGCCTCAGTTAGGTCACAAGAGGCAGGCCAAAGTGCAGCCCAGACAATCACCCTCCTCAAAATCTATGGGCCGCAGAGAATTTATCCCAAAAACGCAGTCTCCCTTTCAGCCAGGTCTCTAAATACTGCAAGCAGGGTGGAGCAGATATGCAGAGAAGTCGTCTCAGGTTGTTGGGAGCAGGCCCTGTTGATGTCTTTGATTTCTATCTTAATGGGGGCTAGGCTAATTAGAATGCCCCTAAAGACCCCTGTGTGTTTAGAGATACAGACTCTCCATATGTACTCTTTAAAGGGGTCTCAAAGTGTGGCCTGGCTAAGGACTGACCCCAACTTGAACTTGAAATATTCAAGAATAAAATCGTGGAGTTCAGACCAATAAATAGCATTCAAGAGAGTGGTACTGGGGACACACCACAGTTCCCCTCCTTAGGGGATTCCAAGCACCATCCTCACTGAAGCATGGTCTGATAATGTGCGTGGCAAATGCTGCAAGTCTATAAGCCATGGAGTGGTCTTTGCAGATACATAGCAATATTATAGCCATGTCAAGAGTGCTTGAGGGGTGGAAGAAAAGTTTACCCAGGTGTGGCGGAGGAGGCATACATCTCTGAGGGCATAAGTTTCAATGATATACCAAAAGATGCGCAGTGCCCGTGGTTTGCATACTGGTGGTGTCCCGTGTGGGGTCAAGTATCTGATTGAAATCACCAACCAGCAGCACAACATCGGTATCAAAGCATCCCAAAAGGGACAATCGTTCAAGGAAGAAGGAGGGATAGTCTGTGTTTGGGGTATGTACATTCAACGGGAGGAGACGTTGTCCCACCAGAGTGCCAGCAACAAGAATGTAATGACTGTTGTTGTCAGCAACATTAGTATGATGCCTGAAGAGAAAAATTTTATGATGTACATATGAGGAACCGCGGCCTTAAGGCCCGGTGGCGCAGGGTACGCCTAAAATCCCCGGGATTCACCTGTCTTGTCAAAACAGAGACACAGACACTTCGTCTGGCGTAGAGGATGGTATTTATTAGCTGCAGCTAGTACAGTGGTCTTAGAAGTCGTCAGTACAACGATGTTCAAAAGAGACTGCCCCTTGACTCCGTGGCGTACAGGTTTATATATGATACAATACAATACAGAAATGCAATCACACAAGAGCATAAGCTATAGGCAAACGTTAAAAACAATGTTTTAAGACTAAAGCAACTCAAGTTCCCAGTTCCGTTTGTTACTCGACCCCTTCAGTAATTAACAAATGAATCCACACAATTCGATTTACAAGTAGAGAAAACACAGCTGTGTGTCGTAGAAGGACAGTCATGAAACAGGAGAATGCATGAGACATATAGCGAAGGACAGCAGATAAGATAACTTAAAGGAAACAATGGTGTGAACCAACATGTAGTCCGGACCGGGATTTTTCGGCTCAGACAGAAATTAGTGTACTCGGCCAGACCCTGACACTCGTTAGTAAACATAAGCAAGAAGCCACCTGACACGCAAAGGCAGAAACGACAAAAACATCGCGTTCGCCGAGCTGCCTGAGTGAGGGCAACATAAAATGGCAGCGATCACAAAAATGGAGGCTGAGCATGAACGAATTTGTGATTTACAGAACCTTAGACCCTCCTTTTGCCATTACTCAGGCAAAGAAAAACAAACCAACTCATGCTAATCTGAGTCGGAATCGACACTGATGTTCATAAAATCCTCAAGCTGTTGCTGCACCATCATTCTAATATTCTCTGTCTTCTGAGTAGCAGGTTGTGGAACACATAAAGTAGCCAGCAGGCCACAAACTGCAGGACCACATTGAACGCAGGAGAATATGATGGCCAAAATTGCTCCAAGAAACGGTAAGATCTTCCACCCCCAAGCTGACAATATTCCCCAAAACCATCCCATAAAAGACCAATCTCCTTCGTCCTGATGAATCGATTGGGAGATCGTGTGCAATTTGGAAATGTCTTGGTATACTGCCGGGGCATCATCTGGAATATAAATGCAGCAACTAGATCCAATCAATCTACAGACACCACCTCGGTCTGCTATGATCACATCTAACGCAATTCGATTTTGCAACGTCATAAGACGGTCAGCCTGAAGCTCTGCTGTAATGTTACCTATTGCACCTGCAGTAACATTAATAGTGGTCTCAACCACTCGAACCAGTTGCCTGATGTGTCTGCTGTTGATCATCGGGCCCCAAAAGGGAAGGAATCCTTTAAGGAAATCTCCTCCCTCCTGTTCTGCTGTGTCTTTGGCATCTAATACACCTCTGCTATGTCTAACTCTGTGATGGTCTGACGAAGCTGTATATGTAGGGGGAAGGAGGAAAGATATGTAACGAGTTCCAGAAAAGTTGGAAGGGAGCCAAGTATAAGCTCAGTCATTACAGACAAAATATGTTCCTTGAGACGGGACCAACGGAGGGAAATCAGGGGACGAAAAATTGTACGTGTATAAGCCTTTCTGCTTGATGTCAGCTTTCTTGCTATTGACTTGGAGACAAAAATTACCTTGATGGGGTACAGTCCATACTGGAGAAGACTCACCCTTCTTAGTTTTGTCACCGAGAATAGAGATATAGTGGGTAACATTCCATCCGTCATAAACTCTCTTCTCATCTAATGGAATCTTATTTTTCACTACAATCTTAGCCATTACCACTATACCTTTAATCAAGGAGCTGTGATTGAAATCTAGCCCATTCCCAGACGTTCTTACAGGACTTCTAAGTCTGTTGTGGTATGCGGCTAAAAACATTGTCAGATAAGCCCAAGCTGAACCTTCATATGAGAAGGGAAGAACCAAATATGGCATTCCCTTTTGCGTATTGTGCGGCATAAGTCTGCACACCCAGCAGTCAGTCATATTAATAGCCAACTGATGTTGGTGCAACAACTGAATAAACGCATTATTCATATATTCGGCTCTCCTTATCTGTTCATGAGGGGGTAGAGTATGCATTTTATGTGAAAAGACAGAAAGACGAGAAGGCAAAGAAGTTGTAGAATTAACAACATTTCTTGATTGCAATACATGTACTATCCAACCTGTGCAGGCTAATAGAATACACGAAAACATAAGAACACACAAAGTTACAATCGACTACGCAATAATTTACAATACTTTAATCTCATTTCTTGCTTCCTATTTTCCCTACCTACGGTTGTTGTACCATCCATCTTTATCTAAAAAAAGTGTCGCTCACGGCAATCTTCCTTAATCACTCAGCTACTCACTTCTGTATATCCTGAGGCACTAGCCACTTACTAAAAGAACAAAAATCAGGTTACAGCCTGAGTCTCCTACCGTGACCCTGAGACGGAGACAGATGGCACATCTAATACTAACATCATACAAAAAAACAAGGGGGAAAAAAGACCCAAAAAGAATGTCTTTAAATAAAGGACAAAGTGTTCAAAGTGTTCAGTTCCCTTGGTTAGCTCTCGGTCTCAAGTCGTAGCGTGTTTTGCTCGGCACGGTCTGGTCCTTGAACAGAGTTTCTGGATTAGTAGTGTCTAATCGAAGATGCGCAGGCACAGCAGCTTGAAGAATGTCGTCATCTGTTTTCTCAGACTGAGTTCCATAAATTTGGGCATCACTGAATGGCACAAAACAAGGGATCGCTGCAGACTCAGATTCTCTTACACCACTGCTGATCCACTGGTCGAAGGGTAATGGCAGTGGCACCTTTTTACAGTGCACGCCATGCACCCAGTTATGCTTGCCGACCACTTTCACGGCCGTGCGGGTAACGAGCAAAACTTGCGTAGGTGCAGACCAACGGGGCTCTAGATTCTTAGTCCGTTGAAAATTCTTCACACAGACCCAGTCACCGGGCAGGATGGTGTGACCTGGATCTGTGGAGGCCTCCGGCAAAACACTTTGTACCTGTTGGCGAATAACACTTAATTTAGTAGTCAAATCATGTAAATAGTCAATTAACAAAGGATATGGGATGTCTGAATATCTTTTGGGGCGGGGAACGCCCCAAACATTAGCTGGGCATCCAAATACCACTTCATATGGGCTAAGTCCCATACGAGAGTGCACAGTAGTTCTGGTTGACAAAAGAGCTAGGGGCAAAGCATCAGGCCAAGCAAGACCCGTACTGGCTTGAATCTTGGCCAACTTAAGTTTGAGTGAACCATTGTAACACTCAACCAAACCCGCTGACTGTGGATGATTTGCCGCATGGAATTTCTGTCTGATACCAAGACCAGAACATACTTTCTGCATAATCTGGCCCACAAATTCACTTCCATTGTCACTCCAGACAATGCGCGGCAAACCGAATCTGGGGAAGAACTCCTTAATCAATACCTTAGCAGTTGACAGAGCGGTGTTATCTTTCAAGGGGTAGGCCTCTATCCAGCGGGAAAAGACACATACCACCACCAGAACATACTTGAGGTTGTTGCAGCGATCCATATGAATGTAATCAATCTGCAACACTTCAAAAGGGTATGACGGGGGAGCAAAATGACCTGCCGGAGTTGGGGTACCCTTTCCTGGGTTATGCATTAGATAAACGATACATTTTCTGCACATTGTGGAATTCCTTCATTCTGCCATACTGGGGCCAAGAGCTTACATATGCCTTTTGCACTAATGTGAGCTGGACCATGAGCCATAGTCACGACCGGTAACACATAAGCGTCCGGTCACAACCATCTCTGATAATCCGACAACTCTGTCCAACAACCCATCGAATCTAACATTCCCGTACTTTCTTTCCACATACTCAATTCCTTCTCAGTAGCCTCTCCCTGAATCGTGTTCACACTCTCAACCGTATCTTCACACATTCCAATTTCCCTAACCCAATTTGCAGTACCTGCCACATACATTTGGCTAGCGGTGTTTCTAGCTGTAGTTTTCGCTACCTCGTCTGCGAACGCATTTCCACGACCCACATCATCTGTAACTTCCTTATGTGCGCTGCACTTTATGATCGCTATTTGTGTAGGTAAGGTAAGTGACTCAAGAAGATCAGTCACTAACTGACCATGCTGAATCTTTGTCCCGTGAGAGGTAAAAAATCCTCTTTCCCTCCGCAACTTACCAAAACTATGTGCAACACCGAAAGCGTACTGACTATCTGTGTACACATTCACTCTCTTTTCCTTCGATAACACACACGCTCTAGTCAAGGCCATCAATTCAGCTGCTTGGGCTGAATTATGTCCAATGCGTGCTGTCTCAACAATTGTGCATAGGGTGGTGACAGCATAGGCAGAAGTGGTTTCCCCATTTGGAAGCTTAAAACAAGAACCGTCCACCCAAAGGATCCCGTCCGGGTCCTTGAGCGGAGTGTCTTTCAGGTCAGTCCTACCCTTCGTTTCTTCTTCTATTCGAAGGAAACAATCATGTTTTTCCTGATCGTCTTTCTCATCTGGGAGCGGCAACAGTGTAGCTGGATTTAACGTGTTACATCTCATAATATGTACATGGCTCGCTACAAGTGTCAGCTCGTAACCAGACAAACGGGCACTCGTGAGATGCTGTGTCTTGGTTCTATTCAGCAAGGTATCCACTGCATGTGGAACCATAACAACAAGTGTGTTATCCAATACTAATCCGGCAGACTGTCTATTAGAAATCGCTGCAGCTGCCGTAGCTCTGAGACAACTGGGCAAAGCTTTAGCTACTGGGTCTAATGTAGCGGAGAAATAGGCACATGGCCTTTGCTAATCTCCGAATTGCTATGTCAAAACTGACAAAGCGCAACCTTCTCTTTCGTGAACGTACAATGTAAAGGACTTACTATACTCTGGGGTACGCAACACAGGAGCAGAACACAGGGCAGTACGTAAGTCAACAAAACTTTTCTGACATTCATCCGTCCAAGGGAGCGGATGGAGCGTATCTTTCAACGTTAGTGCCACCAATGGTTTCGCTAAAAGTGAAAAATTGGGAATCCATTGTCTACAGCAGGAAGTGATACCCAAAAAGGCATGCAATTCTCTCTGTGTCGTAGGTACAGACATCTGTGAAATAGCATGAATACGTTCTGGAGTCAATCGCCTTCCCTCCTTCGACAAGAGATGACCTAAATAGGCCACTTCTTGGCGGGCGTATTGCAGCTTAGAGGGTGACACCTTATGATTCAAAACAGACAAATGATGCAACAACGCAACAGTCACATTCTTGCACACTTCTTTCGTATCAGCAGCCACCAGTAAATCATCCACATACTGAATAAGCGTAGCACCTGAAGGCAAAGAAAAAGCATCAAGTTGAGACTTAAGAGCTTTACTATAAATAGAGGGACTCTCACAATAGCCTTGAGGAGCTCTTTTAAATCTGAAACTTCGGCCACCCAAGGAAAAACCAAAGATGTCCCTACTTTCTTTAGCAATAGGAATACTAAAGAAAGCGTTCTTGAGGTCTATCACTGAAAACCAAGTCGCCGAAGCAGGGATCATCGTCAATAAGGCTGTAATGTCTGGAACAACAGGGAACTGTGGCACCACTATTTTATTGACTTCTCTCAGGTCTATAACAAATTGATAGACAGGAGGTTGCGAAGGATCCGTTCTCTTAAGGATTGGAAGAACAGGACTGTTACAAACATTGCCTCTCGTTTTTTCAACCACACCTTTCTGAATAATATCGTCAACAATATCCAATAGTGCTCTCTCTCCATCACTAGAAATGCGATATTGAGGAATGCGTGGCATTCTAACATTATCTTTAATTGTGACAACATACGGTGGGATCGCAAGACAACCAACGTCATTTGGGCCCGTGGCCCAAAGACTTTCTGGGAGAGAAAGCAACTCGGGTGGAAACTGGTCTCGGGACAAATACATGGAAGACCTCAATTTGTTTCCCAACGTAAGATGCACACCAGAAGGGGAACAATACAATGTTGCATGTAGTCTTTTCAACAAATCCAGACCTAGCAAATTCTCACCACAACCAGTTGTCAGGATAAGTGAAGCCTCCAAATCATAAGGACCAATCGAGACAGGCAAGGGGCAAGAAACCGGATTACGGACTGGGGCGCCAGAAAATCCCACAGAGGTATTCATTAAGCCAGACAAAGGTGCCCCAGGGAGTTTACAATGAATGATAGAACTTCTCATCGCACCAGTATCCAAAAGAAACTGTTCTGAAACACCCATAGTATTGACAGTGACATACGGCCCATTTTGATCTACTGGAATCGACACAACTCCCTTACTTTGTCCATGGCTGTCCTATTCGATCTGAAAATCGTCAGCCCTATCTTCAACAGGATAATCATCATTGTAATATTGTGTGGACGAAACTGTCTGTTGGTCAAAGTAATTCAAGGTAGATGGAGGAAAAGAACGCTGCTCCTGAGTGGACGCACCTCATCCTCTACCTCTAGATCCTGTCTGAAAATTACCACGACCTCGGGGAGCGGACATCCCATTATTACGTTGTAATAAAACCGGGCAACTATTCTTGAAATGTCCTTCTTCCCTGCAATATGCACATTGATTAGGACCTAATGAAGGTCGTGGCGTATAATACTCGGGCTTCTGCAACAATCTCTGAAACTGTGGAGGCTGCTGAAACTGGGAGGATTGCTGATGCCGATTAGAGCGAGGCGGATACGCCTGCTGTAAAAGAACCTTTGTTTTTAAATCTCTGTTTTTCTTCTCTTGCTTCTCCTTCTCCTCCTTATCTCTGTTTTCATAATACTGTGCAGTGGCCAATATTTTAGCTGGGGAAGAGACAGCCCATGCACTTTCAGAACTCTTTAATTTATTCGATAACTCGGGAAGCAAATTATATACAAACTTGTCCACAAACAATCGCTGACCACCCTCTACACTCAAATCCTGGCCACTGTGGTCAATAAACGTCTCTTCAAAGCGAGTGAAGAAATCCGAGACGCTTTCATCTTTCTTTTGCTTGCATGCGGCCAGCTTATCCCAATTTACTCGCACTGCAGCCATCATTGTCTTCATCAATTCATTTATTCTACCTGGAAGGGCCGTAATCAAATCCTCGGGTTTCGCACCACCCTCCTGATTCGCATCCGCAGCTCTGATGGCAGCCCAATCACCACCTAATTCAGCCACATGATTTTCCTTACGAATCCGTGCCCATATGCCTTGCGGAACAACATTTCCAAATAGCATATCAATGTCAGCCAAATTCATAATACAAGTGTCAACTGTTTGGGACAATTCTTTATAATATCCAGCAGGATTTTTATGGGGGTCTGGAAGAGTGTGCTTAAGCGCCCATACTTCAGACCTTTTCCATGGTTCGTGGACCCATATGTGCTGGAAATGAGCAGGGACAGGAGGCGGACCATTCACCGCTTCTCTCCATACGGGGGGAACTTCACGCATCGGATAATTTTTACTACCTTGTTTATTGGCGGGATCAGTCTCGGAAAAGGACAGGGACAAAAACATTGTTCGAAACGCAATGAATCTATTCACTGCCTCTTCAACTCGATGTCCTACAATAAAACCTTTATCAAAATCATCTTGTAATTTTAGTAGCTCCGAAGGAATTGTATCTGTCTCCATGCTTTCCCAACCTTTAATATTAGTTTGACACATAACGTTGAAAACATATCTCTGCGTGGGCTTTGGCCATTGATAGAAGCAACTCATAATATTTTCGGTACTATATTCTAGTCCATGCTCAATCCATTTACGAGCGAGAGAACCCAAAACTACTTTCTCGTCCGTAAGAGGAAGTTGACAACGAGATTGTCTTTTAGAGAAAGCTGGAGACAAGTTAAAAGACCCAAGAAGAGGAGAAAAGAAACTTGAAACAGCGTCTGCTATCCTACTCTGTGAAGTTGGAGAATCCCTCAAGAGGATAGGAGGCATTACAGATGTAGAAGGCAACGGAGACTGAAACGTAGCAGACTAAAGAGTAAGAGCGGGAGAAGGTGGGGGTTGAATTACAGACTGTGAGGATAGAGCAGTAGCAGGCAAAGAAACATTATTAGGCTGAGCCGGTTGCTGGACAATCGGCAACTGAGCAACCACTTGTTGAGCAACGGGAGGGGGTAACGGAGGTGCATTAGCATTTTGGACATAAGGCGGAGGGGAATTCAATAAACAAGACATTAAGGCATCTTCTTCTAATTCCTTATTTTTATCTGAAGAGGAAGTAGGCAGCATCGGATAACATCTATCTATCGCCATACGATGTTGTCTCTAGTACCTCCTCCGCACCATCTACTTCGTTATCATTAAACTGCTGGGCAGCCTGTAAAATCGACATGTCTTGTGCTTTCTTATCCTTTTTTGCTTGTTTGATTTCTTTCTGTTTGGCTTCTTTACGCCAAAGGCGAAAGGAGTCAAACATGGCCGGCCGGGCTTTTCTTCTAAATAAAATAGTTTCCAAATTATCTAGTATAGCGGGGTCAAAGCTACCATGCTGGGGCCATCTCAAAACTCCACTATTTTTTGCATATCGGACCCATGTCTCGTTAAAAGTGATGGGACCAATACCGTGTTTCGAATAGAGCTCATAAGAGGGAGTTCCAACTGGAGGGATCGGACATGATTCCTCCAACTGGGAATCCCTCGTACAACCTAAACAACAAAATCTCTTAAACTTACTCAGCCCAGGCATCGTCACTTCTCTAGACTGCTCACAAACAACAAGGGGTACAGATCAGTGAAACAGTACAATCGTACTTACCCCTTGGCTTCAGTTATTGCAATACCTGAATAAAACCCAAAAACAAAACAAAACAAAGGTCGGTGAGAGCGACCCACCAAATACTTAACTAAGAATCGCTCTACACCAGCGAAGGTCCGTCTATCGTCTCGCTTTACCAAACATCATCAAAGGGCCAAGGCAGGGCGACAGTCAGGGCAGCAGTCGTCAGTAGCCGTCAGAAAGGAGTTGTTGCGCTGAAAAAACCTCCAGTCCACTTTCAACATACAGGGGTCGATCTTATGGTGCGCTTCCTTCGGAATTTTCCTGCGTGGCTCCTCACGATCCTTGGGCTCAACTGCTACCATTGAAGTCGCCCCACGTTGGGAGCCAATTTGAGGAACCACGGCCTTAAGGCCCGGTGGCGCAGGGTACGCCTAAAATCCCCGGGATTCACCTGCCTTGTCAAAACAGAGACACGGACACTTCGTCTGGCGTAGAGGATGGTATTTATTAGCTGCAGCTAGTACAGTGGTCTTAGAAGTCGTCAGTACAACGATGTTCAAAAGAGACTGCCCCTTGACTCCGTGGCGTGCAGGTTTATATATGATACAATACAATACAGAAATGCAATCACACAAGAGCACAAGCTATAGGCAAACGTTAAAAACAATGTTTTAAGACTAAAGCAACTCAAGTTCCCAATTCCGTTTGTTACTCGACCCCTTAAGTAATTAACAAATGAATCCACACAATTCGATTTACAAGTAGAGAAAACACAGCTGTGTGTCGTAGAAGGACAGTCATGAAACAGGAGAATGCATGAGACATATAGCGAAGGACAGCAGATAAGATAACTTAAAGGAAACAATGGTGTGAACCAACATGTAGTCCGGACGG
This sequence comes from Lissotriton vulgaris, assembly GCF_964263255.1. Taxonomy (NCBI): domain Eukaryota; kingdom Metazoa; phylum Chordata; class Amphibia; order Caudata; family Salamandridae; genus Lissotriton; species Lissotriton vulgaris. Next base: position 1,200,207,917 of record NC_141694.1, on the reverse strand, counting down.
GGATTAATCGGCTCAGACAGAAATTAGTGTACTTGGTCAGACCCTGACACTCGTTAGTAAACATAAGCAAGAAGCCACCTGACACGCAAAGGCAGAAACAACAAAAACATAGCGTTCGCCGAGCTGCCTGAGTGAGGGCAACATAAAATGGCGGCAATCACAAAAATGGAGGCTGAGCATGAACTAATTTGTGATTTACAGAACCTCACATAGACCCCGGGAGTACATACTATAACGAAAGAAAAATCTATGGGAGCCCCATAAGGCTGCAAATTCAGGAGTTCATTTAGGAGGCAAGTGGGTCTCTTGCAAAAATGCAATTTTTACACCTTGTTTAGTGAGATACGATAAGCCCTGTTTGCCCTTATGGGGGATGTTAGGGCTGCAAATATTCAACGTCATTAACATGAGTTCAGCCAGTACCTCCCTACCCGTAAGTATTGACATCAGAAGGAGAGTCATAAGTGCCTAGTCGTGTGTAGACTGCATAAGTTGATCTTGTCCAAGTCCCTGGAAATACAAAAACAAAACAAAACACAACACCCTTAGAAACAACCCATTTCCTTCACCCACCCATACCAGGTGCTAGGTACCCAGTGAATATCAACAATACCCATAAAATGAGCTAAAAGCCAAACATTTGCATTTTTAAATACACCTTGGAGGCCTACGGTGAATGAAGCCTTTTCATTGAGTGATATCTGATGAGAATACAGTAGAGTGCTCACTGTGAGATGCAAAGGAGAAGGTAAAGAGAGTACTGCAATCATTAGGAGGGCAGGATGTAGAGTGATAGGCCCATCCAAGTGTATTTCAGTCTGGTGGGAAAAAGTCAGTGCTCACCAAGGTCCGGGGGTGTGCACTCCAGGGTGGTACGAGGAGAGGAGGTGTTGTTAGATCCCTAATGTTTGCAGAAGGTTATCAACTCTGCCGGGGTGTCAAAGAATCGAGTGTTGCCGTTAACAACTACCTAGAGCCTGACCGGACACAACATGTCATATTTGAGCCCCGGCTTACTGAGTAAAGCTTTAACATCAGTAAAATTGCGCCTTGCTTCCTGCATGACAAGTGTGAAGTCCGGGTAAAAGTAAATTGTGGAACCCTAGTATTCTATTGGACATTGCTCTTGGGCCAAATGCACTACATTTTTTTTTTATTTTATTTATTTTGAAAGTTTTATATAGCGCAAACAAGACACTTGCGGGCATCAAAGCGCTTTACAAGGTAAGTGTTTTAGATACATAGGTACAAGGTAAATAACATAAAGTTCAATGCTGGTCAATGATAGTGTAAACACCCGATCGTAGGTATATGGTGCATAAAAAAACATTCCATGTATATCAAGCATAATATATATACAATATCTAGGATACCTGGATGGACAGTAAACACTATATAGTTCCATGTAGAACATACTTTGTGTCTCATAATAACAGTAGTCCATTCTCAAGTGAATTTAGCCATGTGAAGTCATTTCACTTCTTTTTTTAAAGATGCAGTAGAGGGATTGGGTCTAGTTACTGGGGGCAAAGCATTCCAAATTCTGGACACCATCCCTAAAAAAGGTTCGGTTGTATGTTTTCTTCTTGTTGAATCTTTGCGGTTTCAGTAAAAGGTTTTAGGTAGAAGTGACAATGCTAAAAACTTACACCTGGAAGGAGATGCAATTTTGGAAAAAATACAAAGCCTTGGGGGATGAATCTCTGTGGGATCAAAACGTATTGTACAATGGTTTTGCTGAACAAACAAGTGAAATGGGCTTCCTTTATCAATGATGAACAAAAGTTAACGAAAAAGAGCCATGCTTGGCTCACAATTAATTCATAGACAAGCACAGAATCACATAATTTCATGGTCCTTGTAATTAAGCATGCATGCAACAATTGGGCATGGAGGAGTAGCCAGAGGGGGACAGGTCAGCAGTGTTCTGTGGTCACTTTCTACCAAAAACATGGATATAGTGTTGGCTGCCAAACATTTCTGTTTAGCCACTCCAGAAACTGGTCAGGGCTTCCCTTATCCATAGATTTCGCAATTCACACAATATGGACGTTGTACCTAAGAGACTCAGCTTTAAGTTGTTCATTTTCTATAGCTACCAACTTCATGAGGTGTTTAGTCTTCTCCAGCTGCTTGGACCAGGACAACGCGCTGTCCTCCAGACCAGAGACTTGCTCCTCCACAGTATGCAGGCGAGTATCATGGCATTCTAAATGCTCCCCATCTGGTTAATTCGTCCAGCTTGGGCATCAAATCAGAAATCAATGTCACAGAACCCCGTGCGGAGCTCTGTCATAATAGCCTCAGTGCCACCATGCTGGTCTGTGGTCTGTGTCGTGCCTGGACCACCCACTGCATCTGACAGGTAGTCCCACCTGCCAGTCAACTTTGCGCTGCCAAAAGTGATTTTGTGCTGTTTAGGATCCCCCTGTCAATGGGGCCCAGATCTCTGAGTTCACTATTTTAGCAGTGGAAGCAGGCTGCACTGACCACTATGAGCGTAAGTGAGATGACTGTGGGGGCATTAGCACTCTGTGTCCAGAACGGTCAACGCAAAGCCCAGCTCCCTGGGGAAGAAGCATGAGCCAAGAGGGGGGTCAAGGGCAGAGGGCATATGAGACAGCCACCTGAATCAGCGGGGTCAGATAGCTAGCCAGTGCAGAACTCCACGTGCCCAGGAACCAATATGTGTTGGGGAACCAAGGCAGAGTGGGCTCATGAGCTGGAGTATCCCTAGAGCTGTAGCAGGCATGGTGGATAGATCAGGGAGCCCACAGTGTTGAGGGGACGAGAAGCAGAAGCTTAATGGTCTTCAGAATGATAAGGGTATCTCAGTGTCCCAGATGTCACCAGGTGAGGAGGTCACAAGCACAGTGTGTCAGCGGGCTCTGTGGAAATGGGAGGCCTCAGTGGGGGAAATCTTGTCCTCGCGTGACGGGTGCTCCTGTGTCAGCCGTCATCGGAACCTAGGCAGCCACCATTGGGTCAGCAGTATAGAATATGATGCAGCAGGGCAGTCGGGGGCTGCTCGAGTGCTGGCAGGCCCCAGCAAGCTACTGGAGTGAGCAGGTGATGTCACTGCACCGGTCTTGGTCACCAGGCTGCTTAGAAAATTGCCAAGGCCACCACAACGCAGGCTTCTTTTCCCCAGGATGAGGCAGCACTGCCTGGGAGGCCGCGCCAGGCAGACGAGGCCATAGGGCATGGCGGATGAGCATGCCGCAGTGTTGCAGTAGGTTGAGGCTGGCTAGGACTGGAATGCCAGCCCAGGCCACAGAGACATACAATCCATCATTGATTGTTCCAGGCGTCCGTCTCCCTCAGCAATTTTACAGTCATGGGTGGGTCGAAGCAGATCCTACGAGTGCGGATGGGAGGGGTATGGATGAAGAGCCCGTATAGGCTCGGCAGTCTCTAACCTCAGGCTCACCTACGGCCCTGTCACTGCGGGACCTCCGAGGCTGGGCTAATCCTCTCCTACCCACGTTCTGGTTCAACTGCATCTCATTTGGACAAAAGACGGCGGTAATCAGCTCCACTGGCAATGGGGGGTTGTCATCTCATTACTGGGATGGCGAGGGATTTCCTACATGGCAGTAACCTGAAGCTGGAGGGTTGTCGGGGCCAGAGCATCACTACCATGCAACCATTTTGGTCCACAGTGTGGACATGCCCCCAGATTTTACAATATTGATAGATGCCTTTAGTGACAGCCTACAGAAGAAGTACGATCTTACTTTTAGCTCCTTTTGGCTACTCAACAACAATACTAGAGTCTAAACGTATATTTAGGATGGGGAAGGGCGAAATAAAAATATTGTGCATTGGATCATCCAAACCACTTGCAGTTAAAGCCCTGTTACTTGTGTTGGGCTTAAGTCACTTAATCTGGTGGTTGAAATACAAGTGATCTGTTTTGTTTTTTAACTTTTAAGAGGCCATGAATCCTTGAAGGAAAGTATTTGATTTAGGTAGCTCTGGAAATAATGTTTAGATTGCACTGCGATCCATTGTATGGCTTTGAATCACTAGTAGGATATTGAGTGCAGTTGTATTGATTACTGATTAAAACAATGAAAGGCAGGAGCAGATGTTGAATATGCCATCAGAACTGAAACTAGTCAACACTGGGAAATTACTAGGATGTAGCAACATCTTCTCCCTAGTCTACATTATGTAAGTGAGAATGCTAAGAGGAGTCTCACTGAGAGTGAACACTGATGAGAATGAGTAACATGGGCAGTTAGAGGTTACTGGAGAAACATGGTGGCCGCTGACTGAACGGCCGCGGGCGCTCCTCTCTGGGCTCCTAATGGCGGCGTGACTTCGGGGCGAAATTAATAATAAACCCTCCCTCATCAGCCTCTAATAGAAATGGTGTGGACAGCAGCAAATGGAGATTCGTATTTTTTCCCCCCAGTCCCGGTACTTGTCTTTTTTCCGGTGTCTGCATCAATAGTGACTGCGGCGGAGACGCGGCGGAGGCAGAGAACCTGTCCCGACTCTCCAGATTCAGTTCCAGTGTGTGTGGTGGGAGCGGGCGATTGGAGAGCTGGGCTGTGCTCGAGGCGCCGGGGGAGAGTGGACGAAGAACAGCTGAGCGGCCGCCGAGTTGGGGGTGGGGAAATGCGTTGGATGCACTGAGGCGGACTGGGCGGCTGCCGCACTGCTGTTTGGACAGTGCTCCTGGCCCAGATTTTGCATGTGTGTCTCCGGAGCAGGTAGAGGGGGCTGGATTGGGGACTGGGAAAGACTGGCAAGGATTCAAGGCTGAGGAGATCTCGGCGGTTTTTGTGAAAGTTTCTCAGCCACATCTTCCACATGTGGGAGCAGTATCTTCGGGAGTAGAGGTGGCTATCCTTGATTTAACAAAGAACAATTCATCTCAACATTCCCCCAGTAACAGGAAAGGCATACTGGCAGGCAAACCTGTAACAGCAGAGGGGTATATTCTAGGTAAGGTTCTGCCTGACTGTATGGATAGTGGGGTCTTTGCGCAAGAGGGTACATCTGCCCCTAAACCCACTAGATACTCGTTAAGGGTCAGGGCGGCACATATTGTTTCAAATAAATTGATAACCCACTCGATTATTCCCAGGCGAGTCTCCCCGCCGGTGGCTGAAGTTAGCATTGTGACCAGGGAGGGAAAACAGATTAAACAGGAGGGGCGTTTAGGAACTCCATCGACCCCGGTTTTCTTAAAAGTGCAAAGGGGTAAGGCGAAATTAAGGGATAAGAAACCCGCAGAGGCTAAAGTAAGAATTACCCCTTCATTGAAATCCTATTACCAGGTCATGTCTCTTACTTCCACAAAAATGATTCCTCAACCCCAACCCCAAGTCCCTTCTGGTCCTGAAGTAGTTTTTACACCGATATTAGATCCAGAGCAGAACAGTGTGCAGCAGAAGGAGAATCCTTTATCTGAGTTGAGAGGCGTAGCTGGTACGGATGGTACGGCAGAATGTACATCAAAATCTAATCAGGTTCTAGAAGTACATCCAGCTATTACCCTTGTTAATAGATTCTCCATTCTGGACCAGAAGGAGAAGGGCAATCAGGGGTTAGACCTACTACCCAGTAAGCAACAAACTCAACCCAGGGAGTAGGGAGGGCATGGAATGGGTAAGCAGGATTTACCAGAGATGTTAACAAAGGGGCAAAACGAAGAGGATCCGTCTTCCCCCCGGAAATTAAGGACACCCCATCTCAAATCTCCCATTTGTTGGCTGATATTCTTTTGGCTCTGAAAGGACAAGATGGCAAATAGATTTACAGTTTCCGAGGCAAACCAAGCCGATTTGGCGAATAGATTTCTGGTTTCTGAGGCAAACCAGGCTGCCATTCGATCATCCTGTGAGTTGCTGGCACAGAAACTGGAACTAGTAACCGCAAGGACTGATGCAATTGAGGAGGAGATCCCCAGGATTAAAACCGTAATGGAGGCTACCGAGTCACAGCTGGAAAAACTATCTATCCAAAATAAGGATCTTAAAGATGATCTTGAGAGGTTAGAGAACCATTCAAGGAAAAATAACCTGAAATTTATGAATATCCCCGAAGCAATGGAGGAAGATGACATTAAGGGATTTCTGATCTCTCTTTTGAAACGCACAGTTCTGAAAGACCACCCCAGAATAGATTTAAGCTTTGAAATCCAGAGAGTCCATAGAGACCCGTTTAAAAGGAATCCTGGTCAGTTGAAACCCCAAAAAATTCTGGTTAATTTTGTGTCCTACTCAGTGAAAGAACACATTTTATCAGCTGCCTTAAAGGAAGGCGCTATCTCCTCTCCATTTGCAGAACATTCACCCTTTTCATTCCTTATTAGATCAGACATTTTGCATATAACAGAGGAAAGACAGTGGGAATTGGGGAAAAGGCTATCAGAGTTAAATGGGTTGGGGACGAAGGCTCAACTCATATTCCCAGCCACATTGCGTGTTATGTGGAGCAACCACATGCACATGATCCGCTCACCACAAGAAGTCGACACTTTAATAGCAAAAATTCAGCTTGAAAAACAAGGAGGCCTGTGAGGGGGGTGTGTAGAAGCTCAAAGTAATGCCTCCAGTCAAGCCGCTAGATCACAATTATGTTTCATTGAAATTTTTTTTAAGCCCGGAGAGGGGAAGAGCCCGAATAGGCATTTGCCTTTTGGTAGGTAGGGTTCCTCAGGGTGTCAGGGGGTCACGAGGGGATATGGTGGGAAGGGGAGGGGGGATGGGGGAGTGGTGGAGCACAGGGTGGCAGGAAAAAAGTATTAAAAAAACCTCTCATCTCACTGGTTATTTAAACTACTCTGTAAATGTTAATCGCTAAGTAGGGAATGCACTGTGGAAAGACAAAATATAAGGGGGCCATAATATCCAATGTTTTTCTTGGAATATAAATGGCTTAAGATGCCTTAGATGACAACGATTGATTTTTAAATACTTAGAGATGTTACCAGTGCAGGTCTGCATACTGCAGGAACTCATTTAAATCAATCAGAGTCCGAGAGCATCTTTTCTAAACTCCCATGGATACAATGTTTTTGCCACTACCAACAAACAATGAACTGCAGAGGGGTGGCAATTTTGGTCAAAAAGGGATTTAGTTGTGAAATAAAATCGGTTTTAACAGACCAATCAGGAAGATGGATCATCGCCCAGTTGGATTTTGAAGGAGAAAAATTGACCTGTTCCTCATTCTATGGCTCTAATGTGGATGATCCCTCATTTCTGGTTAATACAGGATAATCTTATCTCAGCCCCCCCCCCTTTAATAGAGGGAGGTGATTTCAATGTTCGCCTTGACCCGGTTAAGGATAGGTCCAATTTAAGTCATACTATTGGATCCCTTAGATCTTGAAGGGTCTTGAAAATCTCCTACTTAACATCAATATGGTGGATGTATGGAGATCTAAGATGGGTGGTTCACAGGGTTTTACTTTCCATAGTAAAAAGTACCACCACTCAGCCAGGATAGACTACGTCTTGATCAATAAAGAGGCTTTAGATAAGATCCACCGTATTTCCATAGCACCAAGCCAACTTTCAGACCACGCTCCTTTGCTCTTTTTATACTCCATGAGTAGTTCATGTCTACAAACAAGGTGGACTTTGAATAGAGCATTCTTGTCTGATTCAGCGATCATCCAGGCAATCAAAGAGGCTACCACTGAATTTTTTACTTTCAATTTTGACTCCACTTCAATAGATCAGGTCTGGGATGCTTATAAAGCCAATTTGAGAGTGGTGCTGGGTACCCAAATTAGAATAAAAAATAAAAAAAAGATCTTGGAACTACAGTCCCTGGAGTCAAGAATAACGGCTCTTGAAAAAGAAAGGAACCTAGTTAACCAAGAGAACTCTAGGGACCTGGTCGATTTGGAGGAAGAACTTGAGAAAGCGAGGCAGAATCTTAGGATTTTTTTAGATGAGAAATGCAAGGCCCAGTGGCAAGCACGGAACATGGGGAATTTTGAATACGGGGAAAGAGCCGGAGCACTACTGGTCTGGAAAGCAAGGTTGGACCGGGCAAAAAATGATATAAACGACCTTATCATAGATAGTGCGGGTACAAAGCAAGCAAGCCTACAGAAATGCATGATTATCTTCGGTCCCTCTTTTCAACCCTGTATAGTGAGGAAATAACACCTTCCTCTGAAGCAATTAGCTCATGGTTAAGGGACAAGTCCTTGCCCGTGTTAACTAAAGCTGCCAAAGACTCGTTAGAAGCACCCATCTCCATGGAGGAGATAGAGGTCCTAATCAAGAGGGAGAAAACAAAAAAGCGGCCGGCCTTGACTCTCTCCCTAATGAGATTTATAAATTGTTAGCAGATGAGCTTTAGCCTTTTCTCCATACACTTTTTAATTCAGTTTATTCCACCTCTGGGGTGGTGCCAGGGTCTTGGAAAGAGGCCACAATAGTTTTAATATTGAAGCCAGGGAAAGACCCCCTGTTGGCAGATTCCTACCGTCCAATCTCACTGCTAAATGCCGACTATAAGATCTTTATGGGTATTTTAGCCGGGAGGTTGGCAAAACTGGCGCCAAGCCTAATAAACCCCGATCAGAAAGGCTTCATGGTAGGGAGATCCATCCAGGAGCAAACTTAAATCTTGATTGGTAATATCAACTTGGCAGAGAGAAGGAACGACCCCTTAGTGGTAGTGGCCTTAGACGCCGCTAAGGCATTTGATAGAGTGTGCTGGAGTTATTCTTTGGGGGTGTTAGAGACTGTGGTAATGGGCCCAGTATTTGTGCAGACCTTAAAAAAATGTTACATAGGGGCGTCAGCGAAAACCCTGTTAAATGGTTCCCTGATTCCTAGCTTTGAAATACAGAGAGGAACAAGGCAGGGATGCCCTCTGTCCCCGCTTTTATTCAATATATATATTGAGCCCCTGGTGCAGATGATCAGGTTGGATAACGGTATTAGACCATTTAAATCACTAGATTATCAGTGTAAAATTGCCCTTTACGCTGATGATGTTATTATTTATACCAGTGACCCCAATATTGTCATCCCTCGGATCAAGATATTGTTACAGGAGTTTGGCTCATTGTCGGGATACCTTGCTAATTCGGCCAAAACTGAAATTATGTGTTGGAACACAGTCTACAGGGGAGGCTCAGAAAGTGGGGAGTTTAGATATCTCGGTATTAAAATAGTGATGGACCTGAAGAAAATCCCCCTTTTAAATTTGGTCAAACCTCCCAATGACGATCTACAGAAGGGTGAACCTAGTAAAGATGACGGTCCGCCCCAAATTGACATACCTGTTCAAAACGATCCCTCTCACTTTTCCACAGAAAATTATTAATAAAATCCAGGGCAAAATTGGAAGTTTTATATGGGGGCAGAAAAGTGCAAGATTGTCCTGGAAGAAGCTAAGAAGAAAGCTCTTAAAGGGCGGCTTGGCTCTACCAGACATTACCTGGTATTTAATGGCATTCCAGTTTAAAGGTATTAGGATTTTTGTTAACAACACCAGCGGAGACTAAGTGGGGTAGTCTTTTGAGGGAAATGGTTTCAGCTGAGGGGGATAACGGGCAAGGTGGGTTCCTGTATAAATTTGGGGCTCCCAGATTCTTTAAACTTGTCCGCCTCAAGGTTTTGAAAACCGCCCTGTCAATCTGGTTTAAATTGAGGCGAATCTGGGGTATAGGGTATTTTTCTGATCTCGCCCCAATATGGGACTCACCAGGGACCCCAGAATGTCTGAATGACAGCTTAGCGACACCCCTAAGGGAGGCTGGCTTGCAGAGATGGTCGGATCTGTTTGATTCGGATGGTCTACTTCCATGGGAATTGGTATTAGTTAAGATTGGTCTCACCTTTTCTAGGTTTAAGTACCTTCAGTTGAGATCATGGTACGAGGAGAAAGAGGGTTAAATTAAAGGGAACTGGGATCTTGAGCAGCTATTTCTAGACCCACAACTAAGGAAAAAAGAAATATCTTATTGGTATGCAAGATTGCTTGAGGCAGAAGATAGCAAGATCCCGTCCCAATCTTCGGTGTGGAACTTCCTTCCTAAAGGCCCTCCCTACAGAAGCTCGATTTGAATCTTCCCTTAAATTGCTTTACAGATTTATAAAGCCAGTGAGGTTAAAAACAAACCACTTTTTTGTGTTAAATAGGCTTTATTATATTCCGGCTAGAATTGCTAAGTTCGCCCCAGCTTCGATCCCACAATGCCCCAGATGTAAAAGAGATAAAGCGGACGATGTCCATATGTTCTTTGAATGTAGGGAATTAAGTTTATTCTGGAAGAATGTGGGGGAAACATTGATAGCCATTTTAGGTATAGATATGGAAATTGATGTTAACCTGGTGATTTTTGTCTCAAATGATTTTACAGGAGAGGCGTTGTCACAGATAGACAAGGGGCTATTACTATATCTTATATTCATTGCCAGGAGGGAGATCTGCCTAAGGTGGAAAGACCCGATCACCCCCAACAGAGAAAACTGGGTAAAAGCTGTGCTGAATATGGCACGTCTGGACCAGGGAGATAGGACAGAAGAACATGAAAACATCTGGTCTCCCCTTTTAGTTTGGGGACGCCGTTTGCACCTGATTAATTACTAGATCAATGGTGGTCGAATCCTGGTCCAATGATTACACCTGGCCTCAACCACGTGAGGAAGCCCTGTGGGGCATGGAACTATGCAGCGAGCCGAAGGGCGCCCAGGTCTATTCTACTCGGCTTGTAAAATCTGCTCAGATCTAAGGTGAGATGAGGAAAAAAAAAGTTTTAAAAAAATGAGAATGAGTAACATGATATGCCTTGGAGCATGGTTAGTTACAGGACAGTTTTTAGATTACCTTGCTTGTGACATTCCGATGATTACTCAAGAAGTCAGTGAATCATATGTACAGGTGAGGAGTTGCAGACACCTAAGGTTTAATCACTGAACTTGCAATGGGAAGTACATTGCTAAATATATGTGAGATATAAATATAGTTTTACTGTCAAACCTGAACACCAGTAAACTATCTGAAACATGGGAGATGGCATGGCTAGGATGTGAGGTCTGAGCTGCGTCTTGTGTGATTTAGACCATTGCTGTGTATATCATGACCTTATATGTTCCATGACTCCTGGTGGATGGAGCTCTAAAACCAGTGCCTGTGGATCTTTGTTATGCGTGGCATAGCTGTACAGTGTGACAACCAAGCTTTTCAATTTAGTGTGACTTTTTTGCATCAATTATTTGAACCTTGTTCTAGGGAACAGAGTACAGAAACCAATGTAAAGTTTGCTATGTAAAAATCATTCTTATTCTGTTAGAGTACCCAACCAATATTTAAACATCCAGGATGTTCATAATAAAAATATGAAGTATGTGCTGGTCATAAATACGCAGCTCAAAATGATACAGTTGTTTTAAGCTTATTTATATACTATTGCTTTGCATAAAATGTAGTAATTTCTATCATCTATGGTTCTATAGCGACATAAGTGATTTGTTCTGTTCATTAAGGCATCTCAAAGTCACACATAAGGACACTAAAAATGTGCAGATGCCACACATAAGCAAATGGACATCTTTACAGCTGTATCCATATTATTTTCAGATTTGTTAACTTATTTGATTCCATTTCTAATGAAGTACAAATACAAGTCCTAGAATACACATGTTGATCAGGAAAACCATAAAGCTGTAATTTAAAAAATGTGTTCCTAATGATAATGGGATATTCAGTAATCTTGTCTACAGTCAGCAGGACTCTGGTTGTGGCTGTGGCTCCGTGATGTGTGAACGTATAACTATTGTATACAAACATATTGCTTATTCTGTATGTGTTAGGGATAAGTACAGTGCTTTTGGATTTATAACCACTATTTTGAATTGATATATTAGTTACTGGGATACTCTAGGCAGGTAACTAATAACCGTTCATTTTCAATTGCATCTGCGATGGAATACCCTGTCCATCAGACTCTAAATCTACCACAAGCTTTTTTTCAGCATTGAAATGTTGACATATTCAATGAAGATAATGTAGTGGTTCAAGAACAATGATAAATAACATACAACCTCTGCCTGGACATGTTTATGTTTCTTTTTCTGTCCCTCCTTACATTTTCCTTAGTTTCTCAAACATTTTTATAGACCCAGACTAAACAAGTCACTAAAATTGTTCTTCATTTTTTATAGGTCTTTATCAGTAGCTCATATTTTTTTATTTATAAACAGGGCCTTTAATAATAATTCGGTCAACCCAACATCCACCACCTTGCAGAGTCACAATGTATCTAATTAAAACAATGAAAAGACTATATGTGAGACTAATACCTACTAAAGACAACTAACGATTATTAGTTACCTACATGGAGTATCCCAGTAACTAATATATCAATTCAAAATAGTGGTTATAAATCCAAAAACGCTGCACTTAGCCCTCATAAATACAGAAGAAGCAATATATTTGTATTTAATGATTATATGTTCACACATCACTGAGCCACAACCAGAGTCCTGTTAACTATAGAGAAGATTACTGAATATCCCTTGTCATTAGGAATAATTATTTTAAGTATTATACATTATATTTATTTTTCCCTACATATTACCACTTTAATTAAGTAATATTTGGTAGGAGAAATTATAAAAACGACCGCTTAACTGTAATTTACACACTACCCCAGAACACAGCCATAGTACACGAATACCAACATGGCTGCCTTTGACTTTTGTAAAGGCAGTTATTGACAAATTATATGATGCGTAGTCTTTGGCATATACCATGGTAGATTCATGAAACTACTGCGAAACTGCTGTGACAGCAGATATCACCAAGATTTATGCCCTAATAACTTAAAGAATACTTACCCTACTTACTTCTAACCCCAAAAAGGATCACCTTCAGACAATGATGTTTAATCCAGCCAAATTTCACCCCAATTCAAGTGGTCGTTTGGCTACTATATCCAAAACAAAAGTCTAGGGAAAATACATTGGGGACAAAAAGCATTTTCTGACCCCCTCTTCACTTTGCACCCTTTGACCATTTACCATGAAACCTTCCATCATCTGCCAGTGTAGACGGAAGAAAAGTTCTGGAAGGTTTTGTGGAGATTTGACAAATAGGTGCAAAGTTATTATGAGGCAAAAATCCAAGGAATTCCTATTTCTGTCAATTCTAACTGTAACTACAGAGTGGTATAACTCCATTTTAACCTTTCTTTTATTTCAATGAATTTCAAAATATAATTATGGTACATCAATCACCAAATCCTGATGGAGGATTGCCTGCAGAGGCTGACTTACAGCCAGATACGGGTTGTCAATACCCCACACAAGTAGCTATCTGTCGAGCCACATGGCCCCTCCCTTCATATTCTTTTTATTAATGTTCTTCTTGGTCCTGTGGGGCTCCCATGGGAGTTCCATGGGACAAAACCGGCAGGTGTGAAGGGTTACACATGACTACTGCATGACAGCAACAAACCCCCTCAATTTTCTTTTCTTTGCTTTCTATCCCCCCCAGAGGTCCCTTTGGGGCCCCCACTTGGGCTAGGAGGTCAGGATATCTCTACCTTGCTCCTAATATCATTTTCATTTTGTTTTTCAGGACTTGGAGACTGAGTCCCCAAGTCCTGTAATGGTGGCTGCAACCTTTTTCTCCATGTTTCAGCCGCCAAATGAATGAAATGAAATGAAATGAAAAGGAATTTATAAAGCGCAAGGCTGCCCTCGAGCGTCCCAGCGCTAAAACGAAACACAGGACCACCACCAAATGTAACTGAAGAGAAAGCCTACAGGGGGAAAAGGTGAGTCTTCAATGCTTTGCGGAATCTCGCTAGGTTAGGTTCTTTCCACAGGGCCAGTGGTAAAGCATTCCATAATTGGCCTGCGTTAATGGAGAACCGGCGGCCGCCGGACCTCACCTTTTTTGCTCTGGGTATCACCACAAAATTACCGTCATCAGAGCGAAGGGCTCGCGTTGGTTTATAAGGGCGAACCAGGTCCCTAAGAATTGGAGGGCCCGATCCTTGCAAAGCTTTAAACACAATGCAGTGGGATTTGAATTTTATGCGAGCTCGGATTGGAAGCCAATGCAAGGCCTTAAGTGCAGGCTTGGCTGAGGATCTTTTGGCAGTACCAGTGAGCATTCGTGCTGCCACATTCTGAGCTCTTTGGAGCACATTCAAAGTGGATTCTGGTGAAGCAAGGAATAGGGCATTGCTATAATCCAGCCTTGATATAACTAATCCTTGCAACAGTAGTTTCCGGGAATTTTCAGGGAGTAGCGGGAGGATCTTCCGCACCGACCGGAGCAGTCCGTAGCAGGTCCCTGCCACTCGTTTAGCTTGAGTACTCATTGACAGCTCAGGTTCCAGCCAAACCCCGAGACTTTTTATTGCTTCTTTGGGAGCTGGGGGGGTACCTAGACTGGCCTGCCACATGGATTTAGGAAGTGTCGTACACAGGTTGCCAAGGAGCATCAGCTCCGTTTTAGTCCCATTTAGTTTAAGCCGGGAATCCGACATCCATGACATGATTTTAATTAAACATGATGCGAACTTTTCCCCCTGGCTTTAAAAAAGAGACGATCAGTTGAGTGTCGTCTGCATAGGTTGCGATTTTCACCCCGAAGGGTGAAACCACCGCCTCCAGTGGGGCCATATAGATGTTAAAGAGCGTAGGGCTCAATGAAGAGCCCTGCGGTACTCCGCACTGGAGGGGGGTAGGCAAAGATCTGAAATTACCTTCGCAAACCTGATATGTCCGGTCACTCAAGTACGACGTGAGCCATTTCAGGGCAGATCCTCTCACTCCAATCTTCCCCAGACGGTGGATCAGAATATTATGATCCACCGTGTCAAATGCAGCGCTTAGATCCAGGAGGACCACCGCAGCGGATCCTCCCGAATCCAAGATGCATCTGCCTTCCTCCACCATCGAGATCAAGGCCGAGTCGGTTCCCTGGCCAGGACGAAAGCCCGTCTGCGTCCGACCTAGTAGATCGTTGGATTCCAAGAAGTGCGAGAGCTGGCGATTAGCAAACTTCTCGGCGATCTTATTCAGCCCAGGCAGGAGCGAGATAGGGCGGTAGTTAGCCAGATCAGCCGGGTCAAGGCCAGGCTTTTTCAGAAGGGCCTTGACAATGGCTTGCTTCCAGCTGGGTGGTACTATGCCATAGGTGAATGAGGCATTCAAAAGATCGATTGCTGGGCCTGCAATGATATTCGTGAATTGTTTGAGGATC
This sequence comes from Lissotriton vulgaris, assembly GCF_964263255.1. Taxonomy (NCBI): domain Eukaryota; kingdom Metazoa; phylum Chordata; class Amphibia; order Caudata; family Salamandridae; genus Lissotriton; species Lissotriton vulgaris. The sequence goes on along the minus strand of NC_141694.1, from coordinate 1,200,192,710 downwards.
CGAATGGGCATGGGGTCTGAAGGGGAACCACTCTTCAGAGCTGAGAGCTCCACACAGAAGGCCTCCCTTGAGATGGGGGAAAAGCTGTCAAACACCTTCTCATCCGAAGCGGCCTCCAGGACTGCTTTGTCAATCCTCCCGGTACTCGGAGGAAGACTGGCTAAGATGTTCTGTATTCTGATGTCAAAAAACTGAGCCAGTAGATTGCATTTGTCAGAGTTAACCTCTTGGGTTACCGGGGGAGTGGGGACAGTGAGAAGCTCTTTAAGGATCTGATATGTTTCTCTAGAGGAGTTACCTGCCTTTCTTATTCTTTCCTCAAAATGGGCGGCTTTGGTCAAATTGCGGGCCGCCTTGTATGCTCTCATCGCTTCACAATAGTTATGTTTGTTGTTAGCCGCCCAGTTCTTCCGCCATTCCCGCTCCAGTTTTTTACATTTCTTTCTCATACATCCCAATTCAGGGGTGTACCAAGAGGACTTGGGGCCACTCCTTTTGTTTGAAGTGGCTTTAAGAGGTAGAACAGTATCTAATGCTTGGCGAAGCCAATCATGGAATGCGACATCGGCTACCAAAGGATCACATCCAAATGGGGGAACTGATTGTTCAATGGGCAGTTTCTGGGTTATTGCAAAAGTGAAGGGGCAAAGCCTGGGTGATTGCATGAGTGCATGGGTAGTGCCTGAGTGACTTCATAAGTGCAAGAGTAATGTCTGGGTGATTAGCTCAGTACATGGGTACTACATGAGTAAAAGGATGACTGCAAGAGTAATGCTTTGGCCATTTGAAGAGTGGATGGGTAGTGCCTGAGGGAATAGATGGGCGCATGGGTACTGCCTGAGTGAATGGTGAGTGCAAGAGTAGTGGCTGAGTGATTGCATAACTGCATGGGTAGTGCCTACATGATTGCATGAGTGCATGGTTAGTGCCTGGGTGATTGCATGAGTGCAGGATTAGTGCGTGAGTGAATGGATGAGTGCATCAGTACTACCTGAGTGAATGGTTGAATGCAAGTATAGTGCCAGGGTGATTTGATGACTGCATGGGTAGTACCTGTGTGAAAGAAAGAATGCAAGGGTAATGACTGTGTTTTCCTATTAGTGCAAGAGTTGTGCTTCAGCGAATGGATAAGTGCCTAGGTAGTGCCTGGGTGATTGCATAACTGGATAAGAAGTGCCTGGGTGATTCCATGAGTGTATGAGTAGTGCCTGAGTAGGAGGATGGGTGCAAAGGTAATGCTTGGATCACTGGATGAGTGTATAGGTGGTGCCTGAGTGAATGGATAAGTGCATGGATAGTGCCTGAGTGAATAGTTGAGTGTTGCAAGAGTAGTGCCTGAGTGATTACATGAGTGCATGGATAGTGCTTGAGTGATTACATAGGTGCAGGGATACTGCCTTGGTGATTGGAAGAGTGCATGGGTAGTGCCTAAGTGCAAAGGTAATAACTGGGTACTTAGATCAGTATGTGGATAGTGCCTGAGTAAAGGAATGACTGCAAGAGTAATCCCTGGGTCATTGGATGACTGCATGGGTAGTGCCTGAGTGAATAGATGAGTTAATGTGTAGTACATGAGTTAATGGATGACTGCATGGGTAGTGTTTAAGGGAATAGATGAATGCAACAGTAGTTCCTGAGTGCTTGCATGAGTGCATGGATAGTACCTGGGTGAGTGCATGAGTTCAGGGGTACTGCCTGGGTGATTGGAGGAGTGCATGGGTAGTGCCTGAGTGAATGGATGAGAGCATGGATAGACATTTTTAGGAAATAGATGAGTACAACAGTAGTGCCTGAGTGAAAGAAAGAATGCAAGGGTAATGACTGTGTTTTCCTATTAGTGCAAGACTTGTGCTTGAGAGAATGGATAAGTGCATGAGTAGTGTCTGGGTGATTGCATAACTGGAGACGTAGTGCTTCATTGATTCCATGAGTGTACGGGTAGTGCCTGAGAGGAAGGATGGGTGCAAGGGTAAAGCCTGGGTCATTGGATGAGTGTATAGGTAGTGCCTGAGTGAATGGATGAGTGCATGGATAATGCCTGAGGGAATGCTTAAGTGCAAGAGTGCGAGTTCATGGGCCCTGCCTGGGTGATTGCATAGGTCCAGGGATACTGCCTGGGTGATTGGATGAATGCATGGGTAGTGCTTGTGTTACTTTATGAGTGCAACAGTAATGACTGGGTACTTAGATCAGTGCATGGTTACTGCCTTAGTAAAAGGTTGACTGCAAGAGTGATGCCTGAGTCATTGGATGAGGGCATGGGTAGTGCCTAAGGGAATGGTTGGGTGCAAGGGTAATGCCTAAGTCATTGCATGAGTTCATGGGTAGTGCCAGGGTGATTGCATGAGTGCAGGGGTAGTGCCTGGGTGAATGGATGAGTGCATGGGAAGTACCTGAGTGAAAGTATGGGTGCAAGGCCAATGCCTAGATCATTGGATAAGTGCATGGATACTCCTTAAGGGAATGGATGAGTGCATAGGTAGTACCTGTGTGAATGCTTGAGTGCAAGAATAGTGCCTGAATCATTGTATAAGTACATAGGTAGTGCCTGGGTGATTGAATGAGTGCAGGGGTAGTGCCTTGGTGATTGTTTTAGTGCATGAGAAGTACCTGATTGAAAGTATGAATGCAAGGATACTACCTGGCTGATTGGATGAGTGTATGGGTAGTGTCTGAGTGAATGCTTGAGTACAAGAGTAGTGGCTGAGTGATTGCATAACTGCATGAGTACTGCCTAAGTGATTGTATGAGTGCATAGGTAGTGCCTGGGTGATTGCATGAGAGCAGGAGTAGTTCCTGAGTGAATGGATGAGTGCATGGATCAGAGCCTGGGTACTGCCTGAGTGAATGGTTGAATGCAAGAATAGTGCCTGGGTGATTGGATGGCTGCATGGGCAGTGCCTGGGTGATTGCATAAGTACAGGGTTACTGCCTGGGTGATTGGATGAGTGCATGGGTAGTGTCTGTGTGAAAGAAAGAATGCAAGGGTCATGACTGCGTTTTCCTATTAGTGCAAGACTTGTGCTTCAGAGAAAGGGTATTGTCTACGTGAAAGGATGACTGTCTGCCTGATTACATGAGCACTATAATGATCATTTTCAAGTAGTCTAAAGTATCACCATTATTTATATTAGAAACAAATAACTTATAATTAAACTTTCTTCACATTATCATGCATATTATATTGCATATTCTTACCTTTTGAGTAATTTAGACACTCTACTCAGTAGAAGTATTTCAACGTAGTATTCTCCTAAACAGCATTAAAACTCTTTTCAAACTTCAACAGTACCTACTATAAAGAAGACGAAGAAAAACTTGTATTCAATGATAATATATTAAAGAAGCTATTAATATTATATTTTTAGGAACTCAACTTAAATTTAGAATTACATAACATTTTCGGATTTCTTTTTTTGCTGTTCTCAGATTCCACTTAACTTCACCAGACTCAGTGAAATCAATGTAGTACCATCATTGAGCAGCTGGGAAAAAACAATCAAATTGATTATAGAAAAAAAAATCAGCGTAGAGCATCATTTTCAATATGTGTAGCTATATGTTTTTCTACAGACAGTTTGTTAATTACTTCCTTTATCTACATTACCTCTATTATTTATCTCAAATACATTTGCCAAGGTATAGATTCTCATTTACATTTGGTACAATATAGACAACAAGTATATAAACTATTTGCTTTTAAACACAATTTTCTAAATGCAATATCAATTACCGCAAATATTAATCCAAACACTAATTATAAATACTAATAGTTTGCAATCCTGTCTACTTTCTGTTCACATCTTCCCAATAGGCTGAATGATGTACTCAAAACTGTGGCTTCAAAAATAACAATGAATTTGGTAATTCATAAGGCATCATAAGGCAATCTTATGATTCCACCCCAATTGTAATGTTAATGCTCCCTCGAGCAGCCGGCTGACGAGCCTGGGACCCCGCACCTGCGCACCTGGAGTGGTACTAAACCTGGTAATATTTGGCAGCCACGGCAACCCCAGAAGATGGCCTAATCCCTGCTGATGAGGGGTAAATACCCCGAAACACGTGTACAGGGATGGCGAAGATTGCGAAGATAGCAGAGAATCGAAAGAAGATGCATCGCAGAACACAAACTACATTTACCACAGTCCTTAGGGGCGATCCCGCTGGTGTGTGAGCAGTGTACGACCCCACCCCAATTGTAATGTTAATGCTCCCTCGAGCAGCCGGCTGACGAGCCTGGGACCCCGCACCTGCGCGCCTTGGGTGGTACTAAACCTGGTAATATTTGGCAGCCACCGGCAACCCCAGAAGATGGCCTAATCCCTGCTGGTGAGGGGTAAATACCCCGAAACATGTGTACAGGGATGGCGAAGATTGCGAAGATAGCAGAGAATCGAAAGAAGATGCATTGCAGAGCACGAACTACATTTACCACAGTCCTTAGGGGCGATTCCGATGGTGTGTGAGCAGTGTGTGACCCCACCCCAATTGTAATGTTAATGCTCCCTCGAGCAGCCGGCTGACGAGCCTGGGACCCCGCACCTGCGCGCCTGGAGTGGTACTAAACCTAGTAATATTTGGCAGCCACCGGCAACCCCAGAAGATGGCCTAATCCCTGCTGATGAGGGGTAAATACCCCGAAAAAGGTGTACAGGGATGGTGAAGATTGCGAAGATAGCAGAGAATCGAAAGAAGATGCATCGCAGAACACGAACTACATTTACCACAGTCCTTAGGGGCGATCCCGCTGGTGTGTGAGCAGTGTGCCACCCCACCCCAATTGTAATGTTAATGCTCCCTCGAACAGCCAGCTGACGAGCCTGGGACCCCGCACCTGCGCGCCTGGCGTGGTACTAAACCTGGTAATATTTGGCAGCCACCCGCAACTCCAGAAGAAGGCCTAATCCCTGCTGATGAGTGGTAAATACCCCGAAACACGTGTACAGGGATGGGGAAGATTGCAAAGATAGCAGAGAATCAAAAGAAGATGCATCGCAGAACACGAACTACATTTACCACAGTCCTTAGGGGCGATCCCGCTGGTGTGTGAGCAGTGTGCGACCCCACCCCAATTGTAATGTTAATGATACTTTGAGCAGCCGGCTGACGAGCCTGGGACCCCGCACCTGCGCGCCTGGAGTGGTACTAAACCTGGTAATATTAGGCAGCCACCGGCAACCCCAGAAGATGGCCTAATCCCTGCTGATGAGGGGTAAATACCCCGAAACACGTGTACAGGGATGGCGAAGATTGGGAAGATAGCAGAGAATCGAAAGAAGATGCATTGCAGAACACGAACTACATTTACCACAGTCCTTAGGGGCGATTCCGCTGGTGTGTGAGCAGTGTGCGACCCCACCCCAATTGTACTGTTAATGCTCCCTCGAGCAGCCGGCTGACAAGCCTGGGACCCCGCACCTGTGCGCCTGGAGTGGTACTAAACCTAGTAATATTTGGCAGCCACCGGCAACCCCAGAAGATGGCCTAATCACTGCTGATGAGGGGTAAATACCCCGAAAAAGGTGTACAGGGATGGCGAAGATTGCGAAGATAGCAGAGAATCGAAAGAAGATGCATCGCAGAACACGAACTACATTTACCACAGTCCTTAGGGGCGATCCCGCTGGTGTGTGAGTAGTGTGCTACCCCACCCCAATTGTAATGTTAATGCTCCCTCGAGCAGCCGGCTGACAAGCCTAGGACCCCGCACCTGCGCGCCTGGAGTGGTACTAAACCTAGTAATATTTGGCAGCCACCGGCAACCCCAGGAGATGGCCTAATCCCTGCTGATGAGGGGTAAATACCCTGAAACACGTGTACAGGGATGGGGAAGATTGCGAAGATAGCAGAGCATCGAAAGAAGATGCATCGCAGAACACGAACTACATTTACCACAGTCCTTAGGGGCGATCCCGCTGGTGTGTGAGCGGTGTGCGACCCCACCCCAATTGTAATGTTAATGCTCCCTCGAACAGCCGGCTGACGAGCCTGGGACCCCGCACCTGCGCGCCTGGAGTGGTACTAAACCTGGTAATATTTGGCAGCCACCGGCAACTCCAGAAGATGGCCTAATCCCTGCTGATGAGGGGTAAATACCCCGAAACATGTGTACAGGGATGGGGAAGATTGCAAAGATAGCAGAGAATCGAAAGAAGATGCATCGCAGAACACGAACTACATTTACCACAGTCCTTAGGGGCGATCCCGCTGGTGTGTGAGCAGTGTGCGACCCCACCCCAATTGTAATATTAATGATCCTTTGAGCAGCCGGCTGACGAGCCTGGGACCCCGCACCTGCGCGCCAGGAGTGGTACTAAACCAGGTAATATTAGGCAGCCACCGGCAACCCCAGAAGATGGCCTAATCCCTGCTGATGAGGGGTAAATACCCCGAAAAAGGTGTACAGGGATGGCGAAGATTGCGAAGATAGCAGAGAATCGAAAGAAGATGCATCGCAGAACACTAACTACATTAACCACAGTCCTTAGGGGCGATCCCGCTGGTGTGTGAGTAGTGTGCGACCCCACCCCAATTGCAATGTTAATGCTCCCTCGAGCAGCCGGCTGACAAGCCTGGGACCCCGCACCTGCGCGCCTGGAGTGGTACTAAACCTAGTAATATTTGGCAGCCACCGGCAACTCCAGAAGATGGCCTAATCCCTGCTGATGAGGGGTAAATACCCCGAAACATGTGTACAGGGATGGGGAAGATTGCAAAGATAGCAGAGAAAAGAAAGAAGATGCATCGCAGAACACGAACTACATTTACCACAGTCCTTAGGGGCGATCCCGCTGGTGTGTGAGCAGTGTGCGACCCCACCCCAATTGTAATATCAATGATCCTTTGAGCAGCCGGCTGACGAGCCTGGGACCCCGCACCTGCGCGCCTGGAGTGGTACTAAACCTGGTAATATTTGGCAGCCACCGGCAACTCCAGAAGATGGCCTAATCCCTGCTGATGAGGGGTAAATACCCCGAAACACGTGTACAGGGATGGGGAAGATTGCAAAGATAGAGAATCGAAAGAAGATGCATCGCAGAACATGAACTACATTTACCACAGTCCTTAGGGGCGATCCCGCTGGTGTGTGAGCAGTGTGCGACCCCACCCCAATTGTAATATCAATGATCCTTTGAGCAGCCGGCTGACGAGCCGGGGACCCCGCACCTGCGCGCCTGGAGTGGTACTAAACCTGGTAATATTAGGCAGCCACCGGCAACCCCAGAAGATGGCCTAATCCCTGCTGATGAGGGGTAAATACCCCGAAACACATGTACAGGGATGGCGAAGATTGGGAAGATAGCAGAGAATCGAAAGAAGATGCATTGCAGAACACGAACTACATTTACCACAGTCCTTAGGGGCGATCTCGCTGGTGTGTGAGCAGTGTGCGACCCCACCCCAATTGTAATGTTATTGCTCCCTCGAGCAGCCGGCTGACGAGCCTGGGACCCCGCACCTGGGCACCTGGAGTGGTACTAAACCTGGTTATATTTGGCAGCCACCGGCAACCACAGAAGATGGCCTAATCCCTGCTGATGAGGGGTAAATACCCCGAAACACGTGTACAGGGATGGCGAAGATTGCGAAGATAGCAGAGAATCGAAAGAAGATGCATTGCAGAACACGAACTACATTTACCACAGTCCTTAGGGGCGATTCCGCTGGTGTGTGAGCAGTGTGCGACCCCACCCCAATTGTAATGTTAATGCTCCCTCGAGCAGCCGGCTGACGAGCCTGGGACCCCGCACCTGCGCACCTGGAGTGGTACTAAACCTGGTAATATTTGGCAGCCACCGGCAACCACAGAAGATGGCCTAATCCCTGCTGATGAGGGGTAAATACCCCGTAACACGTGTACAGGGATGGCGAAGATTGCGAAGATAGCAGAGAATCGAAAGAAGATGCATTGCAGAACACAAACTACATTTACCACAGTCCTTAGGGGCGATTCCGCTGGTGTGTGAGCAGTGTGTGACCCCACCCCAATTGTAATGTTAACGCTCCCTCAAGCAGCCGGCTGACAAGCCTGGGACCCCGCACCTGCGCGCCTGGAGTGGTACTAAACCCAGTAATATTTGGCAGCCACCGGCAACCCCAGAAGATGGCCTAATCCCTGCTGATGAGGGGTAAATACCCCAAAACACGTGCACAGGGATGGCGAAGATTGCGAAGATAGCAGAGAATCGAAAGAAGATGCATCGCAGAACACGAACTACATTTACCACAGTCCTTAGGAGCGATCCCGCTGGTGTGTGAGTGGTGTTCGACCCCACCCCAATTGTAATGTTAATGCTCCCTCGAGCAGCTGGCTGACGAGCCTGGGACCCCGCACCTGCGCACCTGGAGTGGTACTAAACCTGGTAATATTTGGCAGCCACCGGCAACCACAGAAGATGGCCTAATCCCTGCTGATGAGGGGTAAATACCCGAAACACGTGTACAGGGATGGTGAAGATTGCGAAGATAGCATGGCATCGAAAGAAGATCTATCGCAGAACACAAACTACATTTACCACAGTCCTTAAGGGTGATCCCGTTGGTGTGTGAGCAGTGTGCGACCCCACCCCAATTGTAATCCTAATGCTCCCTCGAACAGCCGGCTGACGAGCCTGGGACCCCGCACCTGCGTGCCTGGAGTGGTACTAAACCTGGTAATATTTGGCAGCCACCGGCAACTCCAGAAGATGGCCTAATCCCTGCTGATGAGGGGTAAATACCCCGAAACACATGTACGGGGATGGGGAAGATTGCAAAGATAGCAGAGAATCGAAAGAAGATGCATTGCAGAACAGGAACTACATTTACCACAGTCCTTAGGGGCGATCCTGCTGGTGTGTGAGCAGTGTGCGACCCCACCCCAATTGTAATGTTAATGATCCTTTAAGCAGCCGGCTGACGAGTCTGGGACCCCGCACCTGCGCGCCTGGAGTGGTACTAAACCTGGTAATATTAGGCAGCCACCGGCAACCCCAGAAGATGGCCTAATCCCTGCTGATGAGGGGTAAATACCCGGAAACACGTGTACAGGGATGGCGAAGATTGTGAAGATAGCAGAGAATCGAAAGATTATGCATTGCAGAACACGAACTACATTTACCACAGTCCTTAGGGGCGATCCCGCTGGTGTGTGAGCAGTGCACGACCCCACCCCAATTGTAATGTTAATGCTCCCTCGAGCAGCCGGCTGACGAGCCTGGGACCCCGCACCTGCGCGCCTGGAGTGGTACTAAACCTGGTAATATTTGGCAGCCACCGGCAACCCCAGAAGATGGCCCAATCCCTGCTGATGAGGGGGAAAATACCCTGAAACACGTGTACAGGGATGGCGAAGATTGGGAAGATAGCAGAGAATCGAAAGAAGATGCATTGCAGAACACGAACTACATTTACCACAGTCCTTAGGGGCGATCTCGCTGGTGTGTGAGCAGTGTGCGACCACACCCCAATTGTAATGTTAATGCTCCCTCGAGCAGCCGGCTGACGAGCCTGGGACCCCGCACCTGCGCACCTGGAGTAGTACTAAACCTGGTAATATTTGGCAGCCACTGGCAACCGCAGAAGATGGCCTAATCCCTGCTGATGAGGGGTAAATGCCCCGAAACACGTGTACAGGGATGGCGAAGATTGCGAAGATAGCAGAGAATCGAAAGAAGATGCATTGCAGAACACGAACTACATTTACCACAGTCCTTAGGTGCGATTCCGCTGGTGTGTGAGCAGTGTGCGACCCCACCCCAATTGTAATGTTAATGCTCCCTCGAGCAGCCGGCTGACGAGCCTGGGACCCCGCACCTGCGCACCTGGAGTGGTACTAAACCTGGTAATATTTGGCAGCCACCGGCAACCGCAGAAGATGGCCTACTCCTTGCTGATGAGGGGTAAATACCCCAAAACACGTGTACAGGGATGGCGAAGATTGCGAAGATAGCAGAGAATCTAAAAAAGATGCATTGCAGAACACGAACTACATTTACCACAGTCCTTAGGGGCGATTCCGCTGGTGTGTGAGCAGTGTGTGACCCCACCCCAATTGTAATGTTAATGCTCCCTCGAGCAGCCGGCTGACGAGCCTGGGACCCCGCACCTGCGCGCCTGGAGTGGTACTAAACCTAGTAATATTTGGCAGCCACCGGCAACCCAAGGAGATGGCCTAATCCCTGCTGATGAGGGGTAAATACCCTGAAACACGTGTACATGGATGCGAAGATTGCGAAGATAGCAGAGAATCGAAAGAAGATGCATCGCAGAACACGAACTACATTTACTACAGTCCTTAGGGGCGATCCCGCTGGTGTGTGAGCAGTGTACGACCCCACCCCAATTGTAATGTTAATGCTCCCTCGAGCAGCCGGCTGACGAGCCTGGGACCCCGCACCTGCGCGCCTGGAGTGGTACTAAACCTGGTAATATTTGGCAGCCAACGGCAACCCCAGAAGATGGCCTAATCCCTGCTGATGAGGGGTAAATACCCCGAAACACGTGTACAGGGATGGCGAAGATTGGGAAGATAGCAGAGAATCGAAAGAAGATGCATTGCAGAACACGAACTACATTTACCACAGTCCTTAGGGGCGATCTCGCTGGTGTGTGAGCAGTGTGCGACCCCACCCCAATTGTAATGTTAATGCTCCCTCGAGCAGCCGGCTGACGAGCATGGGACCCCGCACATGCGCACCTGGAGTGGTACTAAACCTGGTAATATTTGGCAGCCACCGGCAACCGCAGAAGATGGCCTAATCCCTGCTGATGAGGGGTAAATACCCCGAAACACGTGTACAGGGATGGCGAAGATTGCGAAGATAGCAGAGAATCGAAAGAAGATGCATTGCAGAACACGAACTACATTTACCACAGTCCTTAGGGGCGATCCCGCTGGTGTGTGAGCAGTGTGCGACCCCACCCCAATTGTAATGTTAATGCTCCCTCGAACAGCCGGCTGACAAGCCTGGGACCCCGCACCTGCGCGCCTGGAGTGGTACTAAACCTGGTAATATTTGGCAGCCACCGGCAACTCCAGAAGATGGCCTAATCCCTGCTGATGAGGGGTAAATACCCCGAAACACGTGTACAGGGATGGGGAAGATTGCAAAGATAGCAGAGAATCGAAAGAAGATGCATCGCAGAACACGAACTACATTTACCACAGTCCTTAGGGGCGATCCCGCTGGTGTGTGAGTATTGTGCGACCCCACCCCAATTGTAATGTTAATGCTCCCTCGAGCAGCCGGCTGACAAGCCTGGGACCACGCACCTGCGCGCCTGGAGTGGTACTAAACCTGGTGATATTTGGCAGCCACCGGCAACTCCAGAAGATGGCCTAATCCCTGCTGATGAGGGGTAAATACCCCGAAACACGTGTACAGGGATGGCGAAGATTGCGAAGATAGCAGAGAATCGAAAGAAGATGCATCGCCGAACACGAACCACATTTACCACAGTCCTTAGGGGTGATCCCGCTGGTGTGTGAGCAGTGTGCGACCCCACCCCAATTGTAATATTAATGATCCTTTGAGCAGCCGGCTGACGAGCCTGGGACCCCGCACCTGCGCGCCTGGAGTGGTACTAAACCTGGTAATATTAGGCAGCCACCGGCAACCCCAGAAGATGGCCTAATCCCTGCTGATGAGGGGTAAATACCCCGAAACACGTGTACAGGGATGGCGAAGATTGGGAAGATAGCAGAGAATCGAAAGAAGATGCATTGCAGAACACGAACTACATTTACCACAGTCCTTAGGGGCGATCTCGCTGGTGTGTTAGCAGTGTGCGACCCCACCCCAATTGTAATGTTAATGCTCCCTCGAGCAGCCGGCTGACGAGCCTGGGACCCCGCACCTGCGCACCTGGAGTGGTACTAAACCTGGTAATATTTGGCAGCCACCTGCAACCACAGAAGATGGCCTAATCCCTGCTGATTAGGGGTAAATACCCCGAAACACGTGTACAGGGATGGCGAAGATTGCAAAGATAGCAGAGAATCGAAAGAAGATGCATTGCAGAAAGCGAACTACATTTACCACAGTCCTTAGGGGAGATTCCGCTGGTGTGTGAGCAGTGTGCGACCCCACCCCAATTGTAATGTTAATGCTCCCTCGAGCAGCCGGCTGACGAGCCTGGGATCCCGCACCTGCGCACCTGGAGTGGTACTAAACCGGGTAATATTTGGCAGCCACCAGCAACCACAGAAGAAGGCCTAATCCCTGCTGATGAGGGGTAAATACCCCGAAACACGTGTACAGGGATGGCGAAGATTGCGAAGATAGCAGAGAATCGAAAGAAGATGCATTGCAGAACACAAACTACATTTACCACAGTCCTTAGGGGCGATTCCTCTGGTGTGTGAGCAGTGTGTGACCCCACCCCAATTGTAATGTTAACGCTCCTTCGAGCAGCCGGCTGATGAGCCTGGGACCCGCACCTGCGCGCCTGGAGTGGTACTAAACCTAGTAATATTTGGCAGCCACCGGCAACCCCAGAAGATGGCCTAATCCCTGCTGATGAGGGGTAAATACCCCGAAACACGTGTACAGGGATGGCGAAGATTGCGAAGATAGCAGAGAATCGAAAGAAGATGCATCGCAGAACACGAACTACATTTACCACAGTCCTTAGGGGCGATCCCGCTGGTGTGTGAGTAGTGTGCGACCCCACCCCAATTGTAATGTTAATGCTCCCTCGAGCAGCCGGCTGACGAGCCTGGGACCCCGCACCTGCGCGCCTGGAGTGGTACTAAACCTAGTAATATTTGGCAGCCACCGGCAACCCCAGGAGATGGCCTAATCCCTGCTGATGAGGGGTAAATACCCCGAAACACGTGTACAGGGATGGTGAAGATTGCGAAGATAGCAGAGAATCGAAAGAAGATGCATAGCAGAACACAAACGACATTTACCACAGTCCTTAGGGGTGATCCTGCTGGTGTGTGAGCAGTGTGCGACCCCACCCCAATTGTAATGTTAATGATCCTTTGAGCAGCCAGCTGACGAGTCTGGGACCCGCACCTGCGCGCCTGGAGTGGTACTAAACCTTGTAATATTAGGCAGCCACCGGCAACCCCAGAAGATGGCCTAATCCCTGCTGATGAGGGGTAAATACCCCAAAACACGTGTACAGGAATGGCGAAGATTGTGAAGATAGCAGAGAATCGAAAGAAGATGCATCGCAGAACACAAACTACATTTACCACAGTCCTTAGGGGCGATCCCGCTGGTGTGTGAGCAGTGTACGACCCCACCCCAATTGTAATGTTAATGCTCCCTCGAGCAGCCGGCTGACGAGCCTGGGACCCCGCACCTGCGCGCCTGGAGTGGTACTAAACCTGGTAATATTTGGCAGCCGCCGGCAACCCCAGAAGATGGCCTAATCCCTGCTGATGAGGGGTAAATACCCCGAAACGCGTGTACAGGGATGGCGAAGATTGCGAAGATAGCAGAGGATCGAAAGAAGATGCATCGCAGAACACAAACTACATTTATCACAGTCCTTAGGGGCGATCCCGCTGGTGTGTGAGCAGTGTGTGCCCCACCCCAATTGTAATGTTAATGCTCCCTCGAGCAGCCGCCTGACGAGCCTGGGACCCCGCACCAGCGCGCCTGGAGTGGTACTAAACCTGGTGATATTTGGCAGCCACTGGCAACCCCAGAAGATGGCCTAAACCCTGCTGATGAGGGGTAAATACCCCGAAACACGTGTACAGGGATGGTGAAGATTGCGAAGATAGCAGAGCATCGAAAGAAGATGCATCGCAGAACACAAACTACATTCACCACAGTCCTTAGGGGCGATCCCGCTGGTGTGTGAGCAGTGTGCGACCCCACCCCAATTGTAATCCTAATGCTCCCTCGAACAGCCGGCTGACGAGCCTGGGACCCCGCACCTGCGTGCCTGGAGTGGTACTAAACCTGGTAATATTTGGCAGCCACCGGCAACTCCAGAAGATGGCCTAATCCCTGCTGATGAGGGGTAAATACCCCGAAACACGTGCACAGGGATGGGGAAGATTGCAAAGATAGCAGAGAATCGAAAGAAGATGCATCGCAGAACACAAACTACATTTACCACAGTCCTTAGGGGCAATCCTGCTGGTGTGTGAGCAGTGTGCGACCCCACCCCAATTGTAATGTTAATGATCCTTTGAGCAGCCAGCTGACGAGTCTGGGACCCGCACCTGCGCGCCTGGAGTGGTACTAAACCTCGTAATATTAGGCAGCCACCGGCAACCACAGAAGATGGCCTAATCCCTGCTGATGAGGGGTAAATACCCCAAAACACGTGTACAGGAATGGCGAAGATTGTGAAGATAGCAGAGAATCGAAAGAAGATGCATCGCAGAACACGAACTACATTTACCACAGTCCTTAGGGGCGATCCCGCTGGTGTGTGAGCAGTGTACGACCCCACCCCAATTGTAATGTTAATGCTCCCTCGAGCAGCCGGCTGACGAGCCTGGGACCCCGCACCTGCGCGCCTGGAGTGGTACTAAACCTGGTAATATTTGGCAGCCGCCGGCAACCCCAGAAGATGGCCTAATCCCTGCTGATGAGGGGTAAATACCCCGAAACGCGTGTACAGGGATGGCGAAGATTGCGAAGATAGCAGAGGATCGAAAGAAGATGCATCGCAGAACACAAACTACATTTACCACAGTCCTTAGGGGCGATCCCGCTGGTGTGTGAGCAGTGTGCGCCCCACCCCAATTGTAATGTTAATGCTCCCTCGAGCAGCCGCCTGACGAGCCTGGGACCCCGCACCAGCGCGCCTGGAGTGGTACTAAACCTGGTAATATTTGGCAGCCACTGGCAACCCCAGAAGATGGCCTAACCCCTGCTGATGAGGGGTAAATACCCCAAAACACGTGTACAGGGATGGAGAAGATTGCGAAGATAGCAGAGAATCGAAAGAAGATGCATTGCAGAACACGAACTACATTTACCACAGTCCTTAGGGGCGATTCCGCTGGTGTGTGAGCAGTGTGAGACCCCACCCCAATTGTAATGTTAATGCTCCCTCGAGCAGCCGGCTGACGAGCCTGGGACCCCGCACCTGCGCGCCTGGAGTGGTACTAAACCTAGTAATATTTGGCAGCCACCGGCAACCCCAGAAGATGGCCTAATCCCTGCTGATGAGGGGTAAATACCCCGAAACACGTGTACAGGGATGGCGAAAATTGCGAAGATAGCAGAGAATCGAAAGAAGATGCATCGCAGAACACAAACTACATTTACCACAGTCCTTAAGGGCGATCCCGCTGGTGTGTGAGGAGTGTGCGACCCCACCCCAATTGTAGAGTACCAGAAGCAGTATGGAATTTACTTCTGTCAGTTACTAACTGCTGAAATACATTATGTAGTAAAAAACAGAATCTTTTTTCCCAATTTCCCATGATTTTATGATGAAGATCTTGTAGATAAAATACAACATTCAGAATCACATTAGCATATCAGTTGATACCTGAACTATTTTTCAACTGGTATCCTAAAATGTCATCCACAGTTTCAATTTTCTTTACGCTTTCAAGTTTCTTTTAATTTGTTTTCTTGTTTGAGCCTCAATTGCATCTTTAACATATTTCCGTTTAGGACACACACACTCTTTGTTTCTCATATATGGGATATTTGCCTAAATCAGGAGTATGGAGTCTTCTTATTAATATAATTGGTCTAATGATTACACCAGGCTCCCTCACAAAAAAAGGGACCGGTCGGACGACCCAAGCGAGTGCCGTAAGCCGGAGGGGCCACAAATTGTAAAATCGGCTTCATAAGACCCGCAGACAGGTGAGATGAGGACCAATAAAAAAAAAAAAGGAGTATAGAGTCTACTTAAACGATTGTACTCTGTTACACAATTTGCATCAGCACTAACCTTTTTGTAATAAAAATTATCAAATACAAACTAGACAATGTTCTTACTCGAGACAATGCAACGAATGCCATTCCCTCTTTTTTTTAAAATTGTGTTTATTTTGTTTTTCCACAAATAACAAAACACGGCACAGTGTGCCAACAGGTAGTCAGCCATTACATCTGAGCATCACAAAATACAATAAAGAACGCAGCACTTTAGTTTCCAGCACAGATTGTGGCAGCATGCGAGACATTTTCATACATTAGCATTTGGGATACACAACAAGGGACAATATGAACATAGTAACATGGAGGCACAACAGTGCAGTACATCTCAACCAGTTGTTATACACGACATTGCAACTGTTTTATCTCAACTATGCATATCTCCCTCTGCTATATTTAACAAACGAGAGAGTAGTTACATCAACCACTGATGTTACCAGAAGGGAGTACATTGTGTTAGCTTATTTAATATTAACCTAGTACTGTTTCCGACTCTACACAGCCCTCCTCTGGTGACTCCTGTTCCAACGACTTCCTAGACCACTCCAAAAAGGGCTCCCATATATCCTTTGGGCGAGACGTGGAGGACATCTGCTCCTAAAACAGTGTTAACTGAGCATGACCATATGTTACATCCCGCAGCCAAGCTTTAATGTCTGGTACTCGCTTTGTACCCCAGCAAATTGCTATCTATCTACGGGCATACAACAAGAGCAAGGTATGTAATTTACGTCGGGTATCCACTGTGTCTCGTACATATCCTAAAATCCCCAGCTGCGGAGTTGGTGGGTCCCTTCTACCAATAATCTGATTTACCACTTCAAATATCTCACACCAAAATTTGTGTATGGCAGAACATTCCCATGCTACATGGAGAAAGGTAGCCTGGTCCTGCCCGAATCTCCAACATCTACCGTCCTCCCTCAACTGCATGCGGTGTAGACTCGCCGGCGTCCTCTAATACCTATGTAAGAATTTAAATTGTATCAACCGCAAGCGATAATTTGGGGGCAGGTCCGTCATTTGAATACAACAATATCCCCATTGTTCCTCCGTCACCTGTTGATCCTACTCACCATTCCAAAGTGCCATTGATCTCGGTTGCAGTACAGGGTAGTTAGTTTGCATGACTCTGTATAGTCTTGTTATCAATTTTTTGGGTGACTTCGACCTCAATATAGTGTCTAGTGGCAGCATTTTCTTGGGAGCCTCAGGGAATTGTGCGTTCAACGTGCGACATGCCGTGCACAACTGGTGATATAGGAAACTCTCAGCAAATGGTATCTCACCATCATCCATAGCCACTGGGGGAGGTCGAAAGCGACCCTCTGGGTAAAGGTCAGCAAACGTGTTCAGTTTCAGCCTAGCAATCAGTGACTTATCCACACCCTTCCCCATACATGTCAGCAGTGGGTTACTCTCCAGTAACATATAGGGCGCATATAGAGTCTCCATAGCCGCTCTTTTTTTCAATTCACTCCACACCCAGCATAGTGTTCCTGCCGTATCTACATCACCCCTCGGTCTACTGATGTTGCGGTATACCACCACTGTCAATGGCGTCGGCGCCACATCGTCCCTCTCGACTGCGACATGGGGCTGAAAGGGGGTCTCATGAATCCAAAAGTGGAGAAATTGAGCCTGCGCGCACAATGCATATCGATGCAGATCCGGCGCCCGAGTCCCCCCTGCCTCAAAGGAAGAGTCAGGAGATCCCACGAGATTCTGGCCTGCTTACCCGAACATACCAAGCTCAGCAATTGCGAGCGCAACAGATTAAAAAAGTGTTTAGTAAGAGGTATTGGCACATTCACAAACAAATAGAGAGACTTCGGCAAGATAACCATCTTAGCCAGCGCTATTCTGCCTGCTGCAGAGAGAGGCAATCGCGACCAGATAGCCACCTTCCCCTCCAGCAGGCATAGGCCCGCCCAAAGTTCAGTGTCCAAATATCTTGAAGATTACGACACAGCCATACCCCAAGATATTTAACCTCAGTAGCCTCCCATCGCAGGGGGAACTCGGAGCAGACTTCCTTTGTGCAATCGGTCAATGGGAACATTACAGATTTTGACCTGTTGATAGTTATGCCTGCAAAGCCACCAAATCTTATAAACTCCCGCAACACTGGGTCGAGGTTTATCTCCGGGTCCAGGATATAAAGAGTGACATCATCAGCATAAAGTGATATCACCAAACTGCGCACACTGAATCCTATACCTCTGGCCGTGTGGTGCTTACGCACCCTTGCAGCCAACGACTCCATAGCTATAGCAAACAAGAGTGGCGACAGCAGACATCCCTGCCTCGTACCCCTCGATATGTGGAAAGGACTCGATATCACACCGTTGACTCGTACTCGGGCCACAGGTGCCTCATACAGCAATTTTATCCATTTAAGGAGCAGAGGGCTGAGTCCCATGTGCTGCATTACCAAAAATAAATACGACCATTCCAAGGAGTCAAACGCCTTGGTGGCATCCAGAAAGATCGCCGCAGCCTGAACAGTAGGGTGTAAATAATGTATGACAGAGAACAGTGTACGCAGGTTATGCAATGTCGACCTTCCCAGGATGAAACCTGATTGATCTGGTAAGGCAATCAATGGTAGCATCGGCTGGAGTCTGTTCGCCAACAGCTTGGCGTAGACCTTGACATCTACATTTATCAAAGATAGAGGCCTATAAGAGTCTAATTCAGTTTCCGCTTTGTCAGGCTTCAGCAATGTAATAATCAGAGCCTCTTTCATTGATTGGGGCCTCCTCAAAGACAGCTAGTAGTCTTGGTGCCAGCTCCTCAACATATGCCTTGTAGAAGGCAGCGGTCAAGCCATCCAGGCCCGGAGCTTTATTGAACTGTAAGATTTTAATGACTTGGGTCACATCATCTTTCGTAATGGGGAGATCCATGTATAGCCTTTGATTGTCACTAAACCACGCTAGGGCGATGGAGTCTCGAACTTCTGTCATGCTGCTTCCCTCCGCTATACCAGTTGTTTTATAAAGGGTTGAGTAAAATGTCTCAAAGGCCTGCAGCACACCCTCCTGTCCTCTTACAATGTCCCCCCTACATCTTTGATTTCGTGCACATATGCCACCCCCGCTATAGGTCGGATCATGTTTGCCAGTGTGCGCCCCGGTCTACCGCCCTCCCCCTATCGACGGGCTTCTGCGTATTTGCCAAGGAATTTAACCTCTCTAGCAGCCCCTTCATCAAATTCCAGCAACTTAGTCTTAAGAAGGCCAGCTTTCTCCCGGTCACCGCCGCTACACATCTTTTTATCTAGTTCCTTGATTTCGTTTTCCAGGCTAGCCAGTGTCCCTCTAATAGCTTGTAGCACCCCTGCTCGTCGTGCTATACATTGCCCACATATAACAGCCTTGAAGGCATCCCACATAGTCACCACAGTCTCCACCGTCCCATCATTGTTCTCAAAATATATTTCAATATCCTTTCTTATCTCCTCCTTGAATGCCTCATCTAACAATGCGTTCTGTGGTAATCGCCATGTAAAAGATCGGGATGGGGCACCTGGTATGGACAATCTGAGAATACAGGGTGCATGGTCCGAGAGTGAGCGCGCCATATGGGCCACGTCCACCGTCCAGGTCGCAACATCTCTAGAAATTAACCAAAAATCCAACCTAGACCAGGCCTTGTGCTGAGTGGAAATGCATGTACCCTCCCTCTGTCCCAGGTGTCTCTCTCTCCAGATGTCCAGGAGATCGCCATCCAACATTATGTCCTTCAGGGCCATACGTGCCTGTGGATGCAGTGATCTGGCCGCACCCTTCCTATCATCCTCATCAGATAACACCGCGTTGAAGTCTCCCCCCCCAAGTGATAGTGTGGCATCCTATCCCTCTGACTTTGGACCACACCTGTCGGAAAAACTGTGGGGAGTCCGTGTTGGGGCCATATATTGCAACAAATGTCACTTCAGCATACCCCAGGCTGCCATTCAATATTACAAAACGACCCTCTGGGTCCACATGCGAATATGCACACCTCCAATCCAATCCTCTCCTGATCAGAACAGCAACCCCTCTTGCATAATTGGAGTATATTGCAGAGTACACCTCCCCCCATCGGCCATTTTTGAGTTTCTGAGATGGTTGTACATTCAAATGTGTTTCCTGTAGGAAACAAATATCTATGGCATGTCTTATCAAATATGCATGAACCAGCCTTGCCTTACGACCATCATTTAGGCCTCGTACGTTCCACGTTCCAATATAAAAAATCTGTCCCTTAGACATCATCCCAACTCCACAATCACACAGTCTCGCCGCACTCGCTCCCAACCTGCCATCAGCAGCGCTGCTGCGCTACACATATGTACTGCAATTAGTGGCTTCAACAAATAGCTAACCCAATCCCATCCCCACCCACCTCTCACACCAACCTCCCAATCAGGTTGTAGCATATCCCACCCATGACCCAAAACATAAACATCAAACTGAACAAAGGGAGCCTTCCCAAGGGGGCGAGGGTAGACCGGCTAACTCCCCTACTCTCGCAGGGTGACCGGGGAATGTCGCTAGTGCTTACTTCTTAGTTCAGATAGATTCAGCGTATATCTGACATATCTGGTATCGGGGGGTGGAGAGCCCATCCTGTTCATAATAACAATCAACAACATTTCCTATTACCCACAGAGCTTCACAGTGTAACAAACCCAGATAACGCACCCCAACAGCTGGGTTCAATTTAAAGAGCACAAACATAAAACAGCATCATTCCAGCAGCCCAATAGCTAACATGTTGCCTGCCAGCCTGCTTCCATGACCAGCATTCCTAGACAATTGTGAAACATCATAATGTAACCAACCCAACAGCCGCATCCCACCAGCTCATCGTGACAGAGACTACACAGGCGCTATTGACAGTAGTATAGCAGTTCTGTCATTATCACTTAGCCTCTCAGCTTGTGCTCCGCCTGCCTCTCTTTTTTTCTAGGAGCCCTTGCCTGCAACGTTTGGCAAACTTGAGCGCAGATTTCGCGTCCATGAAGTAATGCGCTGTTCCATCGTGAGATACCTTCAGTTTTGACGGATACAGCAAAGAGTATGGAATTTGTGCCTGCAATAGTAGGCGCTTAGCTAGCAGAAACTCCCTACGGGCCGCCTGTACCAACCGAGTAAAGTCCGGGTAAAAAGAGATCGTTTTTCCTTGGTGGGTAACCTGTCCTCTCTCACGTGGCAGTCGTAGTATGGTGTCTCTATCCTGATAGTTCAAAAGTTTCAACAATATAGGGCGTGGTGTGCCCCCCACAGGCGGTTTCGCACCCAGTGTTCGGTGCGCTCTCTCAACAGTAAATACTGCAGATATGTGCGGGTCAAATAGCTTGTGCAACATGTCTGACATATAATGCTCCCTTTTCTACATCGTTGTCGTCTCCGGTATTCCTGTTACGCGTAGGTTGTTCCTCCGAGAGCGTGCCTCTAAATCATCGTTTTTGTCCCTTATGACCCTCAGCAGTTTGTCCATATGGAGGAGTTGTTCTTTCGTGTCTGACTGGAATTCGCGGTATTCCACTTTTCTGTTCTCCAGTCCGTCTAACCTTGTTTCATGCGTCAACACTTGCGTTATTACCGCATCTAGTTGCTGCGTCAGCGTGTCCAACTTGTATCTATACTTTTCAAGCTAGAGTGAATTTCCAGCAGCCGGGATTTCATATCCTCGTCTCCCGCTCCCGTTTGCATGTCCATATCTGTGCCACCCTGTGCACCGCCGCTTGTTTAGTTTTACCTGGTGGAGCGCCTGGAGTCAAACGTGATCTTCTGTTGCTTCAGTTCTGGCTTACCCATAACTGCCCCAGGTGGGGCCACGTGCTCCAAGTATCGATCTCAGAAATCGTGTTGTGTGTCGCGCACGTCTTCTCAGCAGTAGGTCACAGAACCCTCCTGTAAACACAAGCGCCCAGCTCGGGTTTTCACAGCATGGGCGGCCGGAGTAGCAGCTCAGGTATCCCCACGTCCTCCAGAAAGTGCGTCTAGAAATGGCGGTGCAGTATCTGTATACACAGTGCGCTAGGTACAATTAAACTCCCAATAGTCCCTGCGCCGTGTTGTATGGGTAGCCCAAGGAATACCTGGCGACGAGGTACTTTTTCAGACCGATGTCCCAGTAGTGTCACTGCAGTGCGTCAAGCACCGGAATGCCCGCCTTCCAATGTCGACTTACAGCCAAACTCGTCTCCAGTCTCAGTTAGACCCAATGCTCCCATCAATCAGCATACACTATCGCAGGGGATAGTGAGCTTGGTGTGACCAACAGCGGTCAGTGAAATCACCACTCTTTCCGCCGCGCACAGTCACAGTGGGGTCACGTCACAGGCGCCGAGGGACAATACACCCTCGTCTGCCGATTTACACCGCGTGGAATCACTGTGGCGAGTCAGGGACGTCTCCCCCCGCAGCGCAACTCGCACTATACACATTAAGGGTATGTGGGGGTCTCCAATGTATCCTGTGCACCCCTCTATCTGTCTCCGCTCACCGTTTTCTTGGAGGCCGCGTAGGTCCTGTGTGCCGCCATATTGAGCGCGGTCAGGCGAGGTGGCATCCGCACGTTATGGCTATGTCTGCAGCTGTTTCAATAGTCGGTTCGCCGCCTCACGCCAAAACCTGCCACCATCGAGAAAGGCCGGCGGCACCAAGATCCAGCTCCCGTGGGTTCCCGCCGATGAGGCCTGTAGGCCGTTTCACCGCCCTGGACTCAGTTTTGACGATAGCGCTGCAGGCACCTCCCACCTGGTCACAGCTTCGCCCGGGCCGATTTCTCTGCACGGCTGGCTTCCACAATCCTCCGCCGATCTGCCCCGCTGCCGTTTTCGCTGGTGCGCGTCTCTCTACCCCCGTCTGCAGATATGTGTAGCACCACAGCTACGATGTGCAAATCAGGATTATTGCAGGATTATATCCCCGGTCGGCGGAGCTCGCTCAGAAGGCGGCCATCTCGCTGCTCGGCTAGCCACACCCCAATGCCATGCCCTCTTTGGACACTGAACTTCCAACATTTACAAAAGCAGTATCTATACTTAAACCTTGAGATTTAAGACTAGTTACTGCATATGCTAAAGACACAGGAACCTGTCTCCACCAATCAATATTTTTCTTAAAATCTAAAGGTAAGTAAACAACTCTTCCTTTCAGACCTCTTTATAAATCTGTAGGTGGCAGCTTACCTGTTTTAGGCTCCATTCAAACCATAGCCTGAAATGGGTGCACAGATTGCATGAGAATAGAATCATATGCATTCAAATCTGCCAGTTCCTGAAAAATAGCTACCGACTCGAAGTTGTTATGTACTGCTCTAGCTGACATTTGTGTTCTCTTCTAATTTGTGGTAATAATATTTACAAATAAATTGATCAGTAGCCAACTCAAACCGACCTTCTACTAAAAAACAAGTATCAAATTGCTGCCACTTATCATTGTTTTCCTTTCACTTTTTAAATTTAAATCAATATTCCTATTTTGACTTTTATAGTGAGTATGTCGACAACAATCACATACATAGTTTGATTTTTCAGATTAAACTGTCTTTAACATTGTAATTCATTCTGCAAACTCAACAATGCTAAAATCTTCAACCTGTTCTTCAACACCTACACTTATCAAGCTCTCACTTTCTCTACACTCCTCTTATGAACTAAAAAAACAAAACTGTATATCATCACAAACTTTTTGTACATCTGATACTGAACCGTGCAAAAGAGCTGTGTTCATTTCACGTAAACATAATGAGGGACTTTTCACATAGTAGAGTCTCCATACTGGTCCGCATTTCTGAGTGGTGTACTGCTAACATTCCTAAATGACGAAAAGTACTGTGAAACACTTTTCTTGAAAGACAAGCCAGAGAATGACCCTGCAAGTTAGTATATTTTCTTCCTATACATGGATCTAATCCTTGTAACATCTTAATCTTCTCTTCAAGACTTTTTTTGGGCATATCCTTATAAAAAAATGTATATTATGTCACTAGATTCCTGTCGAATACTACAAATACTACTACAATCCAACTTATATACCGGAGCTTGTGTATGCTTCCCTTGAACTTCTTCAGCTATTACTTCTTCCACACTTCTAACAAACAATTATTTCCTTTGGAATAGGACCACCATCTTTTATCTCATACATTCGACCACTAGTATCAATAGCATGAACTAATGTGTTTTGTTGAAAATAGCTTTCTTCATTAACCCCTTGCATGCAGCATGAATTTTCGCGCTGTACGGGCTTTTTAATTAGTGGGCGGTATTCGGATGGCTGGGGGCTGTCCTCCGCACACTTCCACTGTGACGCGTGATAGCTCCCGGCCGTCACAAGCATGCAAGGGGTTAAAGAAAGGCTCAGTGCTAGAAGTGTGCTTTCATTCACCAGTAAAAGTTTTACAAAAGTTACTTCTATTAACCAGTCTATTTCTTTTGCTTTTCTCCTCCATAAAGTGCATTGTCTTATTCAATGTTTTGATTCTCCTCAATACTAATATAAATAATTTTCGTTTCAATTCAAGAGCAGTATGTACTACACTATCAATGTGTTGCTTCTTCTTATACGTTGCTGATCTTCTTTTATACTTTTTACAATCTTTTAATACATTTTAATTAGTGTATTGGAACATTCGTATACGCATCTCTTTAAATTGTTTTTGTCTTTTTGTGTCATGTGTTGTTTTTCCAAAAATTAATGTTTTTTTCGAATACAAGGGTTCGTTTCCTTGTGCTTTGTTGTAAAAAAAATATTTTCCCTTTCATTACTAGTGTCTTTCTTTAACCTCTCTGCAACTGTTTTAAGAAATTGTTTAGTACTCTTACCAGTGCACACTTTATCCTGAGTAACATTTTAGTCTTTTTGTAGTCTAGTCTTTTTACTTCGGTTTAAGTAGTTCTGTTTTCTTTCTCGTCTTCTCTTTTCATATTTTCTTGCCACCTTCAATTTATAATCTAAACAAAATAATTTCCTAAAAAAGAAAGAATAGTTTCAAAGGTTTCTTACATTAGTTTAGTATTTTAAATTAATTACATATCAACATTACTAGTAACAAGTAAACAAATAATTACAATTACATTGCTATTCTCTTTAAAACTAATACAAAAGGTAGTGAAAAAAACAATAGAAGTTCAGAAAAAAGCAACAGAGACAAGACAGGTGCAGAAAGATGAAACATAAATATAGAAAAAAGCAACAGAGGTGAAGAAACAGTCATGAAAAGTGCAGAAAGAAGCAAAAGGACTGCAGAAATGCAAAACAGCAATCTTTGTAATATTACTATTGTAAGTCTCACCATGTTCCTAAATAAATTCATACATGCATCTCTACCTTTTGCTGCTGGCATCACACATAAGAGAAACATACAAATAGTTCTATACCTGTGTTACACCCATCCAGCATCTTCACAAGCACAACACGTATGAGAATGCATGTGGAAGTACAGACATACCTCAGCCACAAGACCATGCAGACCTTTTAACTTCACAGACTGCACTTCCCATTTCGAGCAGACATGCAAAATTATACGGCGTATTTCAAGTATAGCTTTCCACAGACTGATACAAAGTAGCCTAATCAGTAATCCCTCTACCATCATGTCTTAAACCTCAGTTTTTTTGAGCTGCAGCTTCATCATTCTACGACTACTTAGGGTGTTGGGCCTAGCCAAAAATAGAGCAGCAACCATTTGCATATCCCTGTTGTAAGTCTCACCATATTCCTGAAAGTATGCATGCACATATCTGTACCTTTCCCTAGTGGCATCATATATAAAGGAAACATACAAATAGATGTATACCTGTGTTTTATACGTCTGCCATCTTCAGATGCATAACACTTATGAGAATAAATGCAGAGGTACAGCCATACCTCAGTCACAAGACCAATCAGACCTTAAAACTTCACAGACTGCACTTCCCATTTCAATCAAACACCTAAAATTATGTGGCGTATTTCAAGTATACCTTTCCAAACACTCATACTAAGTAACGTAATCCCTAATCCCTTTACCAAAATATCTTAAACCTCAGTTTTGAGCTGCAGCTTCACCATTCTGTGACTACTGAAGGTGTTGGGCCTAGCCAAATATAAAGCAGTAATCCTGCACATAACTCTGTTGTAAGTCTCACCATGTTCCTGAAAGCATGTAAGCTTGTGTCTGCACCTTTTGCAAGTGGCATCATAAGTAATAGAAACATACAAATAGACATAAAGCTGTGTTTTATACATATAACATATTAAGATGCATAATCTGTATGAGAATAAATGTGGAAATACAGACAAACCTCAGTCACAAGACCATGCAGACCCTAAAACTTCAAAGACTGCACTTTTTCAAGGAGACATTTAAAATGATAAGGCATATTTCAATGATATCTTCTCACAAACTCATACAAAGTAGCCTTATCAATAATCCATCTACCAAGATGCCTTAAACCTCAGTTTTGAGCTGCATCTTCACCATTCTGCCACTACTTACGATGTTGGGCCTAGTCGAGTATAAAGCAGCAACCCTTCGCATCTATCAGTTGGAACTCTCATTATATTCCTGAAACCATGTATGCATGTGTGTACACCTATTCCTAGTGGCATAATATACAAAAGAAAGATACAAATAGATGTATATTTGTGTTTTATACTTCTACCATCTTCAGATGCATAACACGAATAGGAATACATGTGGAAGTACAGACATACCTCAGTCACAAGACCATGCAGACTCTTAAAACTTCACAGAACACATGTTCCCATTTCAAGCAAACACCTAAAATGATGGGCCGTATTTCAAGTGTACCTTTTCACACACTCATACGAAATAGCCTAATCACTAATCCCTTTACCAACATGTCTTAAAACTCACTATTGAGCTACACGTTCACCATTCTGCAACTACTTAGGGTGTTGGACCTAGCCAAATATACAGCAGTAACCCTTTGCATGTGTCTCTTGTAAGTCTTACCATATTCTTGAAAGAATGTATGCATGTGTCTGTACCTTTTCCTAATGGCATCATATATATATGAAACATACAAATAGATGTATACCTGTGTTTTATACATCTAGCATCTTCAGATGCATAACACGTATGAGAATATATCTGGAAGTACACATATACCTCACTCACAAGACCATGCAGACCTTAAAACTTCACAGACTGCACTTTCCATTTCAAGCAGGCACGTACAATTATGTGGCTTATTTCAAAGTGTACCTTTCCACACACTCATGCAAAGTAGCCTAATCAGTAATCCCTCTATCAACATGTCTTAAACCTCAGTTTTGAGCTGCAACTCCACCATTCTGTGACTACTCAAGGTGTTGGGCCTAGCCAACTATTAAGCAATAATCCTTCACATAACTCTGTTGTAAGTCTCACCATATTCCTGAAAGCATGCAAGCATGTCTGCACCTTTTGCTAGTCGCATCTTATATAATAGAAAGATACAAATAGAAGTATACTGGTGTTTTAGATGTCTACCATCTTCAGATGCATAAGACGTGTGAAAATACATGTATAAGTAGACGGACCTCAGTCAGAAGACCATCAAGTCCCTTAAACTTGACACACTGTACTTCCGATTTGAATGAGACACCTATAATTATGTGCCATACATCAAGTGGGCATTGTAATATGGTTGGCGGTGTCTCGCTGACACCGCCGCCATATGTACGCACTTTTTCCGTCTTTCCGTCCGCCGCGGACCCCCCAGCCATCCTAATGTGGCGGGGGGGTCATTTCAGTTAAGATGGCGGGCGGATTGCTCCCGCCGGGCCGGCGGTGGCTACCGCCAGCCCAGCGGGGGCAATCCTCCCGCCATCCTAATGGGGAACTAAATATTCAAATTAGGGGGTCCTTTACGGACCCCTGGACCTGGAGAGCTTTACAAATGATGGGAGGGGGCCGCGCAGCCCCCCTCCAGGAGCCCTTGAGGGCCCTGGGAACCACCACCTCCATGGGCCAGCTTCTGCAATGTCCCGGGGCTCCCGCCCTGTCATAGCAAACTCTGCTTTGGTTTTTGGACGCGACGGCAGGAAACCTGCTCTCGCTTCCAAAAACCAAAGCAGATTGCTTTTGCCCAAGGGGAGCTGCATGTGAGCAGCTCCCCTTGTGCAAAACCAAAGCCAGCTCCCGCGGAAGGCAGGGTGACTACAGGGACCGTGGAGAAATTGATGCTCTCCCTACAGTTCCCAACGAGAGGCCATGCCGCGGGGGATGGGGTCCCCGGAGCCAAAAATGGCCCGGGAGAGGGGCCACTTGTCCCCCCTCCCATAAATAAAAAATAAAAATAATGCATTGGGCATTCCCCCTGGTTCTTTTAGCTACAACATTGGGCATTTCAAGTACAGTGTCTTCACTCAGTCACTTCCCAAAGCAAGCTGATAACACACAGTGAATCTTAGCTGCTTCTCTCTGTGACCAACCCATGAAGATAACTCCATGCTCATTCTCTCTTGCTCAAGTACACAACCTCATTTTACATTATATAAATGATCAATAATCATTAGCTAAGCTTTCATCAACTGTATACAGAATAGTGTGGCTCCCTAGTTCAATGACTTGCAATACATTCATTGATATACACAGGGCCGGCTTTAGGGCGGTGCGACTGGTGCGGCCGCACTGGGCCCTGCCCTGGAAGGGGGAGGGGCACTGAGATCAGGGGATTTCAGTGTTTAGCAATAATTTACGATTTGAAAGCACCTGCTGCAAGTTCTCGTCCAGCTTTCAGGCAACAATAAAAATGTCAAGATAACTTGTGATTAAGAATCCTGCTAGAGAGAAAGATCAGAGTTTTGTCTAGTGGCAGTTTTGATCCACCATAAAGTGGCACAGAGGGTCTGTATCCTACGTGGATAGCTGAGTGGAGGTTCACAGGTACAACATTGATGTAAAAAAATATTGATGTTATAAATATAGAGTAAAAAATATAGACAACAAAAATATCGACGGCTGTACTTAAACAGGTAAGTACAAAAATGTAAACGTATAGATGTATTAAATATTGACTTTTATATCAATATAAAATTAAATTAAAATATTAAATATTTTAAATACTAAATATATTTTTAATAAAATTAAATCCATTTAATATATGTTTTAATAGGATATAACAAATAAACTCAATAGCAAAATTAAACATAATATTTGATGCATATATATTTTCATTAAAACAATTAATACACTATTATTTTTAATTTATATTAAAAGTTTAAAATAATAAAAATATATATATATTGATGATTTAAAATTAAAAAAAAAATAAAATCTGTAATAAAATAAAACATTCAACTATTAAAAAAAATATTTAAACTTACATTTCCAAATGCAACAGTAGGGAAAATGTTGTATAGCAAAGGGGTAAAAGCTATTGCCACTTAATGGGTGCAAAAGTAGAGTAAGTGTTGGATAGCGGAGGGGTAAAAATTACTATTCCCACTCCACTGAATGCAACTGAAGGATAAGTGCTGGATAGTGGAGGGGTATACTATTTTATTCCCACTCGGGTGAGTGCAAAAGTAGGGAAAGTGTTGGATAGCAGAGACGGAAAAATTACTATTCACACTCCAGTGAGTGCAACAGTATGGAAAGTGTTGGATAGCGGAGAGGTACACATTATTATCCCAACTTCAGTGAGTGCATCAGTAGGGAAAGGGCTGAATAGCGGAGAGGTAAAAATGACTATCTCCCCTCCAGTGAGTTCAACATTAGGGAAAGTGTTGGATAGCGGAGAGACAAAAATTACTATTCACACTCAAACAGTTTAAAAAATAAATCATAAAATGTAAAAAAAACATAAAAACAAATAAATAATCGTTTTAAAATGAAAAATTAAATATAGCATATATAAAAAGAAAACACATTATAATATTAATTACATATAACAAAAACCTACAAATATTATATAAAATAAAATAATAAATAAAAACAAATATATAATTGTTTTAAACTAGAGAACATTTACGAACAAAAAAATTATTCATTGCATAATTGTATTTCTTTTATTTCCTACCATATTACACCACACGAAAAACAAAAACACTTCAACATTTTAAATTAGATTTATTTCCATAATAAACATAATTAATATTCAATTAAACATAGTATTAATAAAAAAAGAATACACATTTATTGACTACACACGCTTTAACACTATATTAGTCACAACACACACCTCCATTTAAATATAACATAATAAAACACAATTAAAACTTAGATTTAAATTAAAAACTATTTGTATTAACAACTAATAATAAAGTAATTAAAATATAGTTCATACCCACCCTTTACCCCTTTAAAAGTAAAAACAACACACAAAAAATTAACAATTACTCAAACTAAATATCAAATAATTAACATTAATTAACAACTATATATTAATTAAATGAATCCAAATTACTTCCTACCGTTTAATCCTATAAACACCACAACACACGCCTAAAATCAATGACACAATTGCCATAATTAATTAGCAATTAATTAATTACAATTAATTAACAATCAATTATTAATTCATAAATTAAAAATAAATTACTTTCCACCCTTTACACTTAATTAAAATTAAATAACAACTAGTTATTATTTTTTAATACTAAATTACTTTACACATTTAAAACTAGAAAATCTCAACTAAACAAATATTAATAATAAAAAATAATCAATTAATTTAATATATTTAAATAACTTCCCACCATATTCCGCTATTAACCCGCAACCTGCTATGGAACTGAAAATGCAAAATCTAAATTAAAAAAATTAATTCAATAAATACTATAAATGTAACACATATATTAAAAATACAAAAAATCTTATAAAAAAGATACATCAAATACACATAAAAAATATACTAAAATACATATCATTCATTAAAAAAAGGATGTTTTTACCAGCTATATTTTTGTAAAAAATATTAAACACTGCGATATTTTTTAAATCAATATTACTTACCTTAAGTTGATATTCTTGACCACGATATTCTTGCAGTATGTGTTTCTGAACCATGATATTTTTTACCCGATATTTGTTCAACTCAGTATTTTTTTTTATCAATATTCTGTCTTTGCACCCTTAGTGGATTAGAGAAGCCAGCCTTTACCAGAGCTTTAAAGGAAAAGAAATGTATGTGAGAGAGGGGCTATGGAGAGATGACTGGCACTTTTGTCAGATGGTAATGAGGGACTTCTCAGGAGGAGGTCATGGGGAGGGGTTGCCAAAAAAGATTGTTGCACTGGGCGTCACCAGCGCTAAAGCCGGCCCTGAATATATACATACGGTTCAGTGACTAAATATTGAGGGATGTAATATAGAATGCCCAAAATATCACTCCAAAATATCGAAGTACAGAATATAGAATCCCTATCTACAAACAGTTAAGTACTAAAATATTGAATCCAAAATATAGAATGCTAAAATATAGTTAACTAAAATATCGAATTTTTTAAATGTATTAAAAATAATATGAAAGTAATTAAATATTAAAAACAATTAAATAAAACATACTTAAAATAATGTAAAAAAGCTTAAAATGTAAAATTAATAAATGTAATATAAAAATAGAAGAGATTTTGTTGGATAGTGAGAGTGTAAAAATTACTATTCCAACTCCAGTGAGTGCAACAGTAGGGCAAGCATTGGATAGCGTAGGGGTAACAATTACTATTCCCACTCCAGTGAGTACAACAGTAGGGAAAGCATTGGACTTTAAGAACAAGGAAGCTCATAAACTCCTTGTTAGGAAATATAAAGCTGAGATTATCCGGGCCAAACAAGATTACTTTGTAACCCTGACCACCTCGCTCTCCTCGCCGAAGGAGCTCTTTAAAACTGTTGACTCTCTAGTCAACCTGCAAGCCCCTGACCCTGTCATTCCTTCGCAGGATCTGTGTGACAGGATTGCCTCCTTTTTCCACACCAAAATACAGGATATCCATCTGGCCCTCGAGGAACAAAGAGTCTGTGTTAGTGCATCTGTCACTTGGGTTGAGATGAATATGAATACTACAGACATCTCCCCATTGTGCACCCTGGACTCCTTTCCTTCGCTGGCCCTACAAGATCTGGAGATCCTGATCAATAAGATCAAATCAGGATCCCCTCTGGATACCTGCCCACTGAAAATCATCAAGCAGTGTAGGGAGACTCTCTTACCACCGCTGCTAGACATAATGAATCTAGCTATCAGAGATGGTATCTTCCCTATGGAGTGGAAGAAGGCGGTAGTCAAACCTCTGCTAAAGAAGGCATCCCTTGATCCGGAGGTCCTAAAAAACTTCCGTCCCATCTCGTTGCTTCCTGCTCCAGCGAAGATGCTTGAGGCACATCTTAACAAGCATCTCGCTATCTTTGTGGAAAGCTCGGGATGCTTGGACTCCTCCCAGCATGGATTCAGGAGGGAACACAGCACCGAGTCAGCCCTCACCATCGTGCTTGATAAGATCCGCACGACAGTAGATGGGGGCCAGACCTCCCTCCTGGTCCTGCTAGATCTAACAGCGGCCTTCGACACCCTCTCCCCCTCAGTGCTTACATCTCGCCTGAAGGAGGTGGGGGTGAGAGGGGCAGCCTTGGATCTCTTGACCTCCTTCCTTACTGGGAGAGAACAAAGAGTCAAGCTGGGAGAGTTCCTATCTCCATCCCGACCAGTGCAGTGTGGGGTCCCTCAAGGGTCGGCGCTTAGTCCGACCCTTTTTAACATCTATGTGACCCCACTAGCCAGATTAATAAGATCTTTCGGGATGGAGGTAGTCTCTTATGCAGACGACACCCAAATACTCGTCTCTCTCCCCCATTCTGATGTGCTTACCGCCTCCAAGTTTAGATCCTGTATGGAGGCGGTTGGCCACTGGATGATTCAGAACTCTCTTAAACTGAATGGGGAGAAGACTGAGATATTGGTGTTTGGGGGAAAAGAATACATCTGGTCAGCCCTTTGGTGGCCTGACTCACTAGGAATATGTCCCTCCCCCACCACGTCTGCTAAGAACCTTGGGGTGATGTTAGATCCAGCCCTTGACATGGGCGCTCAGGTGAGCAGAACTGTCTCTACCTGCTGGGGCCTGATCCACACCCTGCGAAGGATCAGGAAATATCTTTCCCTGCAGGCAAGAAAGCAAATTGCTGTTGCATTGATTGGCTCTCGTTTGGATTACTGCAATGCGCTGTATGCTGGGCTAAATCGGAGCCACTTACAGCGCTTGCAGGTGGTCCAAAACGCTATAGCCAGATTTGTTCTGGACATTCCCAGGCGCTCCTCAGCCACTGCGGCCAGGAAATCGCTGCATTGGTTACCGGTGGAATCTCGAATCCGGTTCAAAGTGCTATGTATGACCTACAGAGCCATCGCAAAAAATAGCGACACAGGTCTTGGCTCTATCATTTCCCACTATACCCCTGGTAGGAGCCTGCGTTCCTCCGGGAAATTGCTCCTTAAAGCCCCGCGTGTACGAAGAGCCAAATGGGGTGGCAGGGCTTTTTCGACGCTAGCCCCCAAATGGTGGAATGACCTTCCGCTTGATTTGAGATCCCTTCCATCTCTACAGAATTTCCGCAATGTTTTAAAAACTCACCTCTTTCGAGAAGCCTATGTGTAAGGACATCTGTTTCAATTTGATCGTATTGTTAGGCGCCTTGATACCTGCGGGTTATTGTTTATGCGCATTATAAATTTTTATCAATCAATCAATCAATCTAGGGGTAAAAATTACTATTCCCACTCCAGTGAGTGCAACAGTAGGCAAAGCGTTGCATAGCCTAGGGGTAAAAATTACTATTCCCACTCCAGTGAGTGCAACAGTAGGGAAAACATTGGATAGCGTAGGGGTAAAAATGACTATTCCCACTCCAGAGAGTGCAACAGTAGGGAAAGCGTTGGATAGCGGGAGGGTAAAAATTACTATTCCCACTCCAGTGAGTGCAACAGTAGGGAAAGCGTTGGATAGTGTAGGGGTAAACAATACTATTCCCACTCCAGTGAGTGCAACAGTAGGGAAAACATTGGATAGCGTAGGGGTAAAAATTAATATTCCCACTCCAAAGAGTGCAACAGTAGGAAAAGCATTGGATAGCGGGAGGTTAAAAATGAGTATTCTCACTCCAGAGAGTGCAACAGTAGGGAAAGCGTTGGATGGCAGGAGGGTAAAAATTACCATTCCCACTGCAGTGAGTGCAACAGTAGGGAAAACATTGGATAGCAGGAGGGTAAAAATTACTATACCCACTCCAGTGAGTGCAACAGTAGGGAAAGAGTTGGATAGCGGGAGGGTAAAAATTACTATTCTCACTCCTGAGAGTGCAATGGTAGGGAAAGTAATGATTTAATATTGAAAGTAGATTAAGTTAATTATCAATAGCAATAAAAAATGAATTAAAAATAATTACCAATTAATAGAAACTAATTACCAATTAAAGAAATTGATTACCAATTAACAAAAATTAATTACCAATTAATAATAAATTATCAATACATATAAATAAAAATAAATATTTACTTTACTACAATTAAATTGCTTCCCGCCGTATTCCTCTATAAACCCACAACCCGCTCCAAATAATAAATAATACAATTAACATAAATATCAATTAATCAATTAATAAAAATGAATTACCAATTAATAAAAATTTATAACCAATTAATAATTAATGATCAAGCAATTAATTATCAATACATATAAATAAAAATAAATATTAACTTTATTAAAATTAAATTACTTCCCACCCTATTCCCCTATAAGCCCAAAACCCGCTCCAAATAACTAATACAAGTAACATAATTATCAATTAATCAGTTAATAAAAATTAGTGACCAATTAATAAAAATGATTTACCCAATAATAAAATTAATTACCCATTAATAATTATCACTCAATTCATTATCAATACATATAAATAAAAATTAATATTTAATTTACTATAATTAAATTACTTCCCACCCAATTCCCCTATAAACCCACAACCTGCTACGGAATTAAATTACGCAAAAAATAAATGACATAACATTCATTACTTTAAAAAAATTAAACATACATTACAAAATTAATACATAATTTTAATACATATACTACCATACTTAACACAAAAAAATTAGATATTATGGAAATCGATATTTTAAATTCGATATAATTGAAATCGATATTTCCTACCCCAAATTCGATATTCTGACCCATCTTTATTTTGGTAATTCGATATTCTGTCCTATCTATATTTTGTCGTCGATATTCTGTCCATTCTATATTTTGGATTCTATATTTTGGTCGTTCACCATACATACATAAAAATATTCCTAAACACAGATGTACAAACAAAAACAGTCATAGAGGCATGCATGCATAC
Source organism: Lissotriton vulgaris (assembly GCF_964263255.1). Lineage (NCBI taxonomy): Eukaryota > Metazoa > Chordata > Amphibia > Caudata > Salamandridae > Lissotriton > Lissotriton vulgaris. Next base: position 1,200,157,527 of record NC_141694.1, on the reverse strand, counting down.
AACATTGAATGATGTTTAAGCATGACAATGCCACACACAACAATTCTCTGAAGGTTCAGTGTGCATTGTGCTGAAGTGGTGGGGATTAAGATTATGTTCCTCAAGATGATTGGCCTGTCAATCACTTAATTGATATCCTATTGACTGTAAATAATACTTTAACAACGTATTCTGCATGAGGTTAATCTAACTTTCCTCTCCAAGTATTATTATTTGGGGAAGTCATTTAGATCCGGGCGGTTGCCCAACGGCCAGTCAAGTCCACAGTGGCCATGGCCTCTGTTCACATGGCATAGGACTTCCTACCATTAAATGGCATCCTTGCCTGCTTTGCAGGTGAACAGAGGGCAAAGAAGCTGTGTTTATTGGGCGCAATGTTGTTTTGACCCTCTTTGGTATTCTTTTCTTTGCTTTACAGATGCAACCCCCTGCAAAACTAACTACAAATTTCCCTTACACCCAGCAGTTTTCTCCTCACATGTGCGGTCATTTGTGTTTTTTCTGTTTGGGCTGGCAATCTCGAACAGAAAATATTACACCTTGGAAGGATCACCCTAAACAGAGAAGTCCCGTACATTGATGAACGACACTCTGTTTAACAGGCCATTGGACACAGGTCTTCCCAATGGGGAGAAAGATACTTTGAAAGCCTTCTGAAACCCGGCCATCATAAAATGAGGAGGATGGTCCACAATTTGGTGGGGTATGATCCTTGCTGATTTACAATGGAGTTCCTCTCTGCCAAACTCTAAATGAGAACTTGGATTAGGGAGATGCTGTTGTCAAAGCTTTTGAAATCAAAAAGTCATAAATATTAAAAATATTGATACACAGAAAGGGGAGTTAGCAGTTGCTTTGTTGGAGTTTACTTCATAACCCTCTCATTTAAATAAGAAATGGGGGTGAGGCCTACATTTAGGGTGGATTATCCTTTTAACAAACAGTACATCCTTCTTTGCCCAGGCAACATGGCATGCAAGTACTAAGAGACATTTCTAACAAAGTGAGAAGTAACCAGGAGTGATAACTGAGTTTAGTAAAGAAATGCTTGGAACGTGTATGCCTTTGAACGCATCTGGGCTTTAATTATTTTTTATCTCTATTAGTAGCCTCACATTAGGGTAACAGCCATAAGAGTAGTATCGTTTCAGTCTGCAGACAAGGGGCATATTTATAAGGTTATTGCACCACAGGAATGTCACTGACCTGTTCCATATTTACAAAGTTGCTTAAAGCAACTTTGCTTGGCTTAAAACCAGTTTGTAAATATCGTCCCCTTTCACACGAGTATCTGCGTGAAAGGGGCATGCAATGGGTGTTGCTGTGGGTGTTCCATCACAACACCCATTGCTTTTGATGCTGTCCCAGAATTACAAGGATCTGTAAGTCTGAGGCAGCGCCAAAAACTCACACCACTGAATAACAGGAGTTAGATTGGCACAACAAGAAGAAATACTTTTATTCCTCCTTGTTTTCTCTCTTTCTATTTGTGCTGAATGCAGCACATATAGAAAGAGCAAATTGCTTTTAAAGATTGTTTATGTGCAGGAAGGTATCACTTCCTGCACATAAGCAATCATTCCCTGTAAGATAGAAACCCATGCACCATGGTGCAAGGGTGCCTACATTGAAGGGAACCATCCCTGCAACATAGGCACCTTTACGCTATGGTGAAAGGGTGTCTGTATTGGTGCTAGGTAGCTTTTCTTAGAGCCAGTGCAAGGGAACCCACAGGGGTGCACTACATTCTTGTAAATACGGCGCATACCTGCATTTTTTTAAATAACATAGTGTGACAGTGTTAAATTGCGTGCAGCGCTGTGCTGCCCCATTTCTTTAGGAGAAAACAACTATTAGAGTAAACAAACTAACAATGACTATTTCCTGTGTCAAAACAGAGGCCAACTTGAAACTTCCTAGGTATATATAGAACCTTAAATCTAATAGTTTGAGCCTGTGTGTGGGAAATGTTGGGGTCCATTGAGATTTTGTGATGTGCTGAGAGATTGCAATAAATGGTGGCAGTGATTCAGACGTCTACAACATTGTCACCTTTCATGGCAGCCATTTCGGGCATTCCTGTTAGTAGTGCTAGTGCATATTTTTTCTTCATGAAAAGAGGAGTGACAAAAGGAAGATCTGTTTCGTTCATACTTCATGGGTTAGAGCATTTACGTATTGCCACCACAGTATTGTTTATCACAACATTACGCCTTAGATTGCACCTTTATCTTTATTCCAATCATCTAGCCTCAGTAGAATTATGAACCGCAAGGTGAGGCACACTCACTTCACCTATAAGCAACATGAAGTTTGAGTAGCTTGCAAAAACTCTGTGAGGGAGTTAAACTAAACCGTTATACATTTTCCTATCAATGTCTCAGGTTGCCTTCTGATTATTGGTGAAGATCCTGGTATTTTAGATGGCAGCGTGACCTCCTTGCCAACTTTCCCGACAACATTTCAAAGACCCAATACATGCATGAAACTTTGCCTGAGATTGATACTAAGGGCAATCTGCTATGTGTAGTGGTAAGTTAGGTGACTGTTTCTGAGTTTTTAGCTAGATATATTGTGAAACATTTAATGGGTCATCAGGGCAGAAATGTCTGAAATAGGTATTTTGGATGATTGGTCAATTTGAATCAGTCCCCTCAAAACAAACATAATGATGCTTGTGCACTCATCCTCTAAAAATAATATTCACAAGCTAGTACTGTACTGAATGGCAAAATTCCTTCTTGTCTTCAGTTAGCTCCATAGAAATTCCCTGTGGCAAAAATTTGAAATATTGCGCCTGAATGGAAATTATACTTTAAAGACAATTTTTATTGAAGTTGATGGGCACTGATTCTGGGCAGGTGTTACACAAGACAGCTTAAATTGCATCAGCTACTCTTACTCTTACTCCTAATATAAGAAGGAAATTAGTGATATCTGGAGGAAGCAGGAACTCTGGTCCGCTAGAAACCTCCTACCCCAACCCACCTCCTTCCAGAAAAAAAGAACCTACAACAGGGCGTTCACCGGAGCAGCACCAAGAATTTGGAACTCTCTCCCAACTTTCATCAGAAGAATCCCTTCTCTAGCACGTTTCAAAACCGAGGCTAAAACCTTCCTCATGGGTAAATTCCTCATCTAAGGCCTGCCCGTAACCACCGCATCGTGCATGACTAATCCAAGACTACCGCTTTCCCAGACTACCAACTCCTCACGCCAAGATCATATGGGTCCTTTGCTCTTACAGACTATCACAGTGATTGTTACCCTGCATGTTGATCTTGTATATTTCTGCACTTTAAACCTTTTGCTTGTTCATCACTGTATACCATGTAAAGTGCTCCGATACCTTCACAGGTCAAGTTCGCACTCTATGAAACACAAAAATAAAATAATAAAATAAAAGAACAAGAGACAGGGATAAAAGTCAAAGGTTTATTGCCATAAATCAAGAGGTCTTACCCACTCTCACAAGACATCAGTAGGCCATTACCAGATCTACTCTAAAACCAAAACAACAAAAAGAATTGTACACAGCAGTCTATCTGAGGTTGTTCAGTCTTAAAGGTTCAACAATCAATGAATATTGGTTACTTGACCAGATTTCTCCAGTCAGCTGCTCTGTTCAAGGTTCTCAGTTATTGTGCGTGGAGAATTCAACCATGAGAAGATAGAATTCCATTAATGAAATATGATGCTGCAGGAGACTATTTCTAATTGTTAAAAAGTAAAGTGTTTGTCAGACCATAGGAATACATAACAAAAAAAACTATATTGTGCTTAATTGAGTATTTATCTGATTCTAAGCACTGTGAATAACTAATACCTTATAAACTAATACCCGATTTAATGTATCAATTTTGGACAGGGAATAGGCTGAGTGAGCCTTCCCAGAATCTGAACGTGTAACTTGTCAATAACACAAATGGCTTTATTGAGAGTTTAACTCGCTCAGCCTTCTTCCAGATATTTGTAGGTGTAGTATATACAATGGTATCCTATCGGTAAATTTGCAGAGGTATACTAATTCGCTTTTGTGCGTTATAATCCTTTTCAGTCAACTCATCTTTCAACACAGGGAGCTCAACCTTCCCCCTTATTAACCAAACGCTGGTTCCACAGCCCCATTAACTCCCTGGACTCACTCTCATCAGGAACAACAACCTGCATTGGTGGCTGTGAGGCAGAGTGATTTGTGGTCACCTGAATTGTGTCCGGAAAGTTTAGCTCCTCACTGGGCTCTGAAGCTACGGAAAACCTAATAATGGCCCCTAATGGCCATTCATACCATTGACACCAGTACTCACTCTCAAGACCAATTAGGTGAACATGGTCAGTCCGGCAGTCTGAAAGGGCTGCATGGGCAACAACATTAAGAGTTGTGCTACTGAGGGCTGGGTGGCAACAACGGGCTGAATGGCCTGCCCTTGCCCCCCCCTCAACATTATCACATTCACTCTTCATGAAGGCAAGCGAATTTGTTGATGTGGGATTTTGGTGACATAATGTAGACTGCTCGACATATCCTGGGAAGGGCTTTGGTGGCCATCTTTGATGAGGAATACGTTTCCCTCAAACAAGTAGTAATTTAATTGGACATGTAAAACAATATTAACTGTTGTCACATAAAGCGCGCTGATACCAGGCAGTCAGCGAAACCGGCACTAAGAGCACTGCACTGGCTTCTGGTGCGGGAGAGGGTAAAATTTAAATCCCTCTGTACGGCTCACAAAATCCTTCAGGGGAAGGGTCCTCCCCTTTTGAAGAGTATGGTGCTCCCATATAAGGCTACCAGAGCCCTGCGCTCGGATCATAAATATCTGCTGCAAACGGTCAGGGTGAAAAGAGCCCGGACGGGTGGCAGAAGATTCTCAGTGAACGCGGCCAATTTGTGGAATGCGCTTCCTTTGAATCTACGTGCAGAGACCTGTACTATGCGATTCCGGAAACTACTCAAGACCCACCTGTTCCCCGCTTAATGCTTCCTCTCCACTACTAGCCTCCGGAGTCCTGAACAAGCGCTGGGATGCCCGAGGGTAACCGCGCGCGATATAAAATTCCAAATAATAACAATAATACCCATTTGAGCTTTGTCTGCACCACAGAAAACTAAAAAAAAGTCATAAAATGAAGGATAAATCGTCGATCAACTGAAAATACTATCAGGGATTTCCACGTCTTCCTGAGTTCACAGATAATTATTTTCAGTAATTATTCTTAGATGAAATGCTGCGTTGCCAGTTTTCAAAGTTATCATTATATCTAACCCGTGAAACCTTAGCCAGGCATGTATTCTAAATTCACTTGAGCAACGTGTGGTAAACGTGTAGATGTCATATCATTGACTGATTTCTGAGATGTAAATGCTGCTAGTGTGGTTTTTAAGCTTTGCAAGGCTCACCCTGTCACTCATAATTGCTTAATTAATCAAAAGAAAACCAGTCAGTGATTTAAAAAGATAATTACTGTCCTTCGGTTGAAATAAGATGAAATAAAAATGAGATAAATGGCATCTTCCTATCTGATGCCCTTTCTTCCTGATATGACCTTCAAGGGCAATGAAGCGCTAAAAAGTTACACATTTGAAATGTAGTGCCTGATGACTAGTTTTTTACATGACACATTAAATCTAGATATAATAAGACTATGACCAATGCCATTTGGACTTTCAAATACATTTTCAGTTACATTTCTTGGCGCTACTCCAGCTGCTGATGCAGTGTTTTGATTCTCTGACAGACCTGTAACTTCTCAAATAAACGACCGCGTCCAGAAAGAGCGTCCATTTTACTGGATGACTGAAGCCTCACACCTCACGTTCACGGAACAGTAAAGGTTCAGGATGGAGGAATAGTCGGTGAGGTCACTTAACTGCTAGGCCTCCTCTTCTCTGCTCCTACTATTATATCAGGACTCTCTGTGAGCTGGGAACAAACACAACTGAGTGAAGTAATTAACCCCACGATTGTGGGGTGCTGAAATGTACACCTGTCTCCAGCATTGGGTTAGCCTACTTTTTGCCAGCGAAAAGCTATTTTTCTTGACATTCGTACTGGTTACAGGTCAGGAATTAAGCAGGATCGTTGCTCACAACCTCCTTCCTTATATGGACAATCGCTGGAGACCCCCGCCACCGGTTCCACTGTACCATGCACAGTCTGACGTGACTGTGTGAGAAGTCTCCATATGTTGCAAAACTACTCTACATCCATAGTTACATGAGACTACCTAGTCAAACATACACCCTACTCTAGTCTCACTGGATAACTCACATCAGATTTCTACCAAATGTCTCATACCAGTATGACATTCCCTAGTATATCTAAACATGACCACGCATTTGCTTCAACAATTCATGGTCTGTCTTGCTCCCTTGTGATGCTTTTTTAATCTCTGTACATATTTTCAACTGACGGCGCTTTGTCCTGTTTTAGTACTTTGGCAACGCGTTCCTGAACCTGGCCCCACCTTGCATGTTCTTACTGACTACAGATAAGGTTAGCTTGAGAGACAGGTCAACTGTTTTTGTAGAGATTCCTCCTGGGATGCAAGCTGGGGGCCTTCTCACAACAAAGCTTGCCCCTTTCGGACCTAATTCTGGACTATACTGTGCCTCTGGTTTGGTGTATACTGTGCCACGGATTTGGTAAGCTAACATAGCCACATCCACAAGTCGTGTTCCTTTGACTGAATCCTGTCTTACTTTGGGCCAACATTGTGTTGCCACATTCACCTTAAATTTTAAAAGAAAAACAACTTCTGCAACAGCAGCAGTTACAGTGCCATGGTTTGGGGCACTATTTGTGCCTCAGTGTTGGGATGGACTTGATTTACGTGCCACAGGGGCAGGGCACGGAACCATCGAGCACGCTTTGTTGAAACTAAAACACAAAACATGATGAATTACGTTTAAAAAAAAGGTGTGCAGCCTTTCCTCTGCTAATGATGGCCACATTCACCTTTCCCACCTCCATCAGAGTTGATTTTATGGGCCAGTTCACAAAGCATTTTTGACTGGCACTATTACATGTATTTGGTGGTAAGGAAGGCAAGGTTTGGTGCAAACACATTTTGCATATGGATCCAAAGACAGTCCAACTTTTGTAATCCTCTGGATATCAAGACTATTATCTCAATACATTTAGGTTGTAAAAAAAGAAGATAAAAATGTGCAGTGATTCTTCCTCATGAATACGTTGTCCCTTAGATTTAGCTGTGGCGGGGGGGGGGGGGGGTTTGGTCCCTTCTTGGCCGAGGCAAGATGGCCACTCTCAGTTAGAGTTCCTAGAAGTATATCTTGTGTGGTGCTATGATGCCCGGGTCATCCTTGTGAATTTACATTGAACGTGTTTTGTCAACTGACTGAAAGACTATTTTGCTTTCTTTTTCTAACTTCGAGGATCAACTGTGAAAAGTGTCAAAAACAATAAATAAGACTGTTTTGTATTATAGGACTTTTTTTGACACCGGGACCAGTATGGATGTTGTATGGTATGAATGGATGGCCAAGAATGTTTTGTATGTGAGGTTGTTTTGAATCACTGTACATACTAATTTGTCTTTTTCATGTTTGTATATAAATGTACATAAAATTCCCCCTGTTTTTGTATTCCCATGCACAAAAAGAAAAACGACTAAAAACTAAAATAGTCTTCAGAAAAATTAAAAGAAAAAGTTGCAATTTATAAAGCAAGTGTCCATGCTATTCTTCATGTATGCTTTTCTTAATTGTTGTGTTTTGATAAATTAGCTTCTCAGCACTGGCAAGTGTATTGTTTCTTTAGTTCATTTTGGCTCAGCCTTGCTGAGTTTAGGAGTCAAGACCCTTTTTGTTGTTTAAAAATGATGCTGAATTGGGCAGATGTATTTGTGGGACTGCACTGCCACTACGGTGGTGAATTTAGAGTCGCCTTGTGCATCCTCATAGAAGCAGAGGATGGCCCGCATTAGCTCACAGAGGCCCGAAAGCTCTCACCAACGATCGTGTAGATGGCAGCAGGTGAACAGACAGCATGCCTCTGACCCCAACCCTACTGTCAATCTCACGCAGGACCCAATCACTGACAACCACACAAGATGCAGAGGTGGCTATTGCCATTTGGGCGAGCAGAAACATGGTCAAGCACTGCAAGCACTACCCACAATGAGGAGGGCGCATCTAAGGAATGTGATAAAAAGACAATGCGTCTAGGCCCAAAATACTTAGACTCACCCTTGGGTGACCAAACCGCTTTTTTAATATAAACAAAATCACCCACCTTCCAAGAAACACACTTTGCACCTTTTAAAGAATCAAATCTTTGTTTGTACTTCTCCTGATAGTTCTCCAGCCTTTCATCTTTGACCGCACAACCTCTGTCCTTAACCGAAAGCCACAAAGGATTAAGCTTAGAACCAGCAATTCTACCTTTCAGTTTCTTAAAAGGTGACACACCAGTCACACTATTAGGAGTGTTTCTGTGCGCCCACAGTTTTTCCCTGAGGATAGGTTTCAGCGGGAGCCTTCTCTCCAAAGCAGTCTGAGAACACGCTCTAATTAACCTATTCATGCTCTTTACTAGGCCATTTGCCTGCGGAGAATAAAGAGCAGTCTTATGATGGGTGATAGACAAATCTCCTAAAAAGTCAGACATTTCCTGGGAGGTGAACTGAACACCGTTATCTGAAACCAAGATGTCGGTAACCCCTTCACAAGTAAAAGCATCTTTTAAAAATTCGATAACATTCCTACTCAAAACAGAACTCATGCAAGAAGCAGATAACCATTTCGAAGTATAGTCAACCAGGACAACCACAAACCTTTCAGAAGGAGCCAAGTCCCCAAAAGGTCCAATGATGTCCACAGCTACTTTGGACCAAGGACGTTCAGGTATAGCAACAGGGGAAAGAGGGGCAGTGCTCACTTTCATTTGACTTATCATTACCAGCACAAATATTGCAGTCCTTCACAACAGTTTCTACCTCTCGGTCTAACTCAGGCCACCAATAGGTTTCCCTGACTCTAGCGTTGGTGAGACTACGACCAAGATGCCCTTCATGTGCCAAATTTATAATCTTCTCCCTCATCCCAAACGGAGGAATCAACCTGTCACCCCTGAATAATTCTCCATGGACAATGTTTAATTCATCCCTCACATTCCAGTACCCTTTGGCAGTAACAGGAACTTCCTTCAAAATAGGCCAACCATTGACCGTGGATTCCATTACAAAATCTCTGGCCGGATCACTCGAAAAACTATTCTTCCATTCTGCTTCATTCAGCGCAGATTCCCTTACCCACGAAACAACAGGTGGCTCAGAATCACACAAGACCAACCTATCAAGGGGTGATCTAGAGAGGAAATCAGCAGCAATGTTTTTGAGTCCAGGTAAATACTCTACACGAAAATTGTATTCCATAAGTCCTTCAACCCATCTCCTGATCCTTGGAGTGGTACATTCTACATTCCTACAGGAAAATAACTGCACAAGAGGTTTGTGGTCAGATCTGACAACAAAAGGTAAACCCATAAGTAGAACCTGAAATGCCTGATAGCCCAAAAACAAGCAAGGGCTTCACGTTCTATAACTGAATAGCGCTCCTCTGCATCCTTCAGAGAACGTGAGGCGAAACCAATGACCTTCTCCGAACCATCCACCAACTGAGACAGAACAGCCCCCAAACCACGTAAACTCGCGTCAGTGGACAGAATTGTTTTCCTGTGTACATCAAAATGCCCCAAAGTTGGCATCTTTGCGATTTGAGACTTAACAGCTTCAAAAGCTAATGTGCATTCTTTGTCCCATTTGAAAACCGCCCCCTTCTTTAAAAGCAGTCTAATAGGCTGCATAACACTGGCAAAGTTAGGGATACATTTAGAATAATATTCAGACAAACCATTAAAAGATTTCACTTGATCTTTGTTGGAAGGGGTTTGAGCTTGTAGAATAGCCTCTGCCAGATCAATTTTGGGACTGATACCTACCCCAGATATATTGTGCCCCAAATAAGATACCGATTTGACTCTGAACTTGCATTTCTCACGTTTCAATGTCAAACCAGATTCTTTGAGCCTAGCTAAAACTCCAAAAAGAACCTCATCATGCCTGCCAATATCACTTCCGTACACAAGAATGTCGTCCTGAAAGAATAAGACAGAATCAATTCCAGATAAAACATTCTTCATGATCCTCTGAAAACATGCAGCAGCACTAGCCAGCCCAAAAGGCATCCTGATAAATCTGGAAGCACCAATAGGAGTCACAAACGACGTTAGATGCCTTGATTCCTCATCCAACAAGACTTGGTGATACGCTACAGACAAGTCCATGACACTAAAAATAGTGGCACCACCCAACCTAGTCAAAATCTCAATAATATTAGGCAAAGGCTGCCTGTCCACCCAAATTGAACTATTTAGACTCCTGAGGTCCACACGCATCCTAATCTTGGTACCCTTGTCCTTAGGTGCCAAAACAATTGGTGCAAGCCATTCTGAGCATTCAATTTCCTCCACCACACCCAATTTCAACAACCTATGAATTTCATCTTGGAGAGGTTTTATCATAAGATTTGGCACCTTCCGAACCTTGTGCACAACAGGTTTTGCATTCCCTTTCAAAATAATTTTATGTTTGAATCCTTACAAAAGACCCAAATCATCACTAAACACCTCAGGAAACTTTTCAAAAATGTCAGAAAAATCACCAAGTTGAGAGACCAACATGACCTGTTCAGGGGCATTGGGATTTAGAGTAATACCCAGGTTCCTTTGATGACGCCAACCCAAAAGATTATGCCCCCTTTTCGCAACATACACTTTACCAACAGTTTCTCTACCCTTAAAAGTAATGGTCTGGATGGAGTAACCAATCAAATCAATTTTTTTTGTTTAGCATACCCCACAGGATTAATATTAGGGGTCAAAAGCTTGATCTTGTCCCCTTCAAAATTTGAGAACCAGAATTTATCGCTAATAAGGGTGTACAATGAACCAGAATCAGCTAGCACAGGAACAACCTTGTTGGCAATGTGAATGTCACAAGAGGGCATGACCACAACATCATCATCAACTTGACGCACTCCGTTAGCAACGTCATTCTGCGAATCAGAAATGCAGTGAATAGAATCCTGAGAGTACTCTTCTTCATCATCTACAAAATTAACTTTGCTGTTTTTACACATCCTAGCATAATGACCTTTCTTACCACAATTCCTACAAACAGTACTTTTAGCAAAACAGTTTGGATAATTTGGTCCATGCTTTTCACTTCCACATCTGGGACATCTAAATTTATTTTCCCTGTTAAAATTGTAATTTTGTCTGGGTTTCTCAGTCTTTAAAGATGGTTTCTCTAGCTTTGAAGGATTTTTACTTACAGCAGCCACACTCATTTCAGGTTGAAAAATTTGTTGATTCTCACTGTTAATATTAGAAACAGGATCAGACTGAGTAGGACCCTTCCTAATCTCTTTGACCCAAGTAGAAGTATGTTCAACACTTTCAACGATAAGTATGGCCTCCTTCAAATTTGGATTTTTAGACAAAAGTTTTTCCTGAATCTTCAGATCATTAGTGCAACGAACCAGTTGGTCACGAATGAGAGAATCAGTTAACAGTTCAAATTCGCAAGTTTGCGCAAGAGATTTAAGAGCTGCAACATAGTTTCCAACCCTTTCAGTCTTTCCTTGTGTACGCATGAAAAACTTGTGTCTCTCCATGACAACATTAATTCGTGCACCAAAATGGTTCTTCAAAAGTAGTACACTCATTTCATATACATCAGAAGGTTCACCAGCACCTCTACCAATAGGTATGGGATCCAAACTATCATAGATGTTCCTTCCTCCAATACCTAAATTGTTCAACAAAACAGCTTGTTTCCTGACTGCAGAAAACTTTTCACCACCAATAGCCAGTAAATAAGAGTCAAAAATTGGCTTCCATTTTTTCCATGGCAAAATTGGTTCACCCTGTTCACTCAAAAACTGAGGAGGTTGGTTCATCCCACTTGCAGAAGAAGACATCCTGAAAAGGAAAAGTTAACTAAACAAGCTAGCACAATAAATTAAAATAATGAAGGAAAAATAATAAATTGAAAATAAGGAAATGAAATCTGCTTTATTTATCTTTTGAAGAAAATAGTCACAGAATCCACAGTACTCCTTTTCCTGGCACACAGAATCGATTCCTTCAATATTCAACAAATAAAAAATAATCTGTATTCCTTTTCGTTTTTATACTCTGCATACCTTTAAATAGTTAATCACCTCTTTCCGTTTTCTTGGTCGAATTCGCGCAAAAACAGTCAAAATGCGCTTTGAAACATCCAAAAACTTGCCTCAAACAAGAAATGCGAGAGAAAGTTAAAATATCCCCGCTAAATGCGTGTAAAACAGTGTGCGCGTCACTATTGAGCATGCGCGTGAAATCAGGAGACGTCCTGTGACAAGCTGTGCGCGCCTACTTCCAGCGCGTTACATAAACAAAGGCGCTCGAGGCAGTTCGTACAGCTCGCTGAAATGCGCCTGCTTCTCAACGCATCACACGAACAAAGACGCTCGAGGCACAGCTGGTACAGCTCGCGGGGTTTTTAAAAAATGCAGCGGAGATGGTAGGCACTTTTCGAAGCAAATTACAACTCTGTACAATGTACTTGCCAAAAGATAGTTTCACCGCTAGGCGCTGCTCCCGCTCCTCTCGTTACACTTGCTTCAGTCACTAATCCACTTCAGATTGGTTTTCCTTCGTTTTCAAAAATTCGCCGTTTCAGAAAATCCTTAAAAGCGAGTCACGCGGGGTTCATCAACACCTACTAATCCATTGTGCTTTGCACGCGTGGGTTCGAATCCCATCCTCGTCGCCAGTTATAAAAAGATGAATACACACAAAGTAGTGTGATAGGAAGTTTATTGACACCCAACAGGGAGGCAAGTTGTTCAAGCAAAGACCAAGTAATAACTGAACACAACTCCCCACAGCACATTCTAATGCAATGACCTAGGTACATTCTAGGCAAGGAATGTACATTATTAAAGGAGAAACTACAACAGATGCGAGGTTCAGAGAGCTTTCAACACTATACACAGCGCTGTTCCAACCAGAAAATCTGTGAGCTTTTCAGATAGTTATTGGATTGCAACACTTGGACCCAAGGACACCCAATAGTGAAACTTTGCAGTATTATGGGGGGGCACTGACCAAAACACATTTCCTTTTGGTAGGCCACAGCATCTGGACTCACTACAGGATAACATAATGCTCCTTACTACAGCGGGCACATTACGACTTAGATGGACCGTTGGCAGATATACAAACGACATGTCCCCTGATGCACATTCTTGATGTTTTATAAGAGTTCATGACTTATTGACAAAAAGATGCAATTTTCTTTTTGAAGGTGACTGAACAGGTTAGTCATGCCCCTTGAGGTGGCGAACCCCAGGAGAATGTAGTTCTCTGCAACTCTGTGAATAGTGCTCTGTACAGGTCTTCCTTTTGTTGTATATCATGCAGTACTACCCACATTGACATAGACTGTTTGCAGTGTGGCACAGGGCGTCTAGGGACTGAGAACCTAATATACACCATAAAAAAACTGTGCATCAGTACATGCACAGCAGTAAACTATTACAAATGATCCCTATATACAGGGAATGTTGTTCTTTCTTCCTACCAGGCAATAGTTATATACTAGGACACACAAAAGGTTAATGCATACTCCACATTCTGCCACAACAACCACCCTGTCAGAGGTTGAAATACTGTCAGTTATGAAGGAACTCACTACTACTTTTTTCTCTACGCAATGATCTTTCTTGTAAATGATGTAACGTTTGTAGAAAAGCTAACCTCATGTAAAGCTCTCTGATACCTCTGGGTCTAGCCAGCGCTATATAAAACTCTTCAAATAAAAAAATTAAAAATAAAATGCTATTCGCCATAAAGCACTTTGATGCCTCGTCAGGGGTAGTAAGTGCCATATAAATACAATAACAATTACAATTCCTACTCCAGTCTAAGGTATATTTGCAATGGTGTAGGACTTTAACAAATGCAAATATACTATTTCCACTTCAGACTAAGCTACATTCAGGAAGGTGTTGCAGATTGAGGGTGTAATGTAAATTAGTCCCACTCCAATTTTGCTACATTGGGGAAGGTTTTTTCACTTCAAACTAAGATACATTCAGGAAGGTGTTGCCCATTGAGGGTGTAATGTTAACTAGTCCCAATCCAATTTTGCAACATTTGGGAAGGTTTTGGACATTGAACGACTTATTTTCGCAATTCTCACTTCAATGTAAGCTACATCGGGGAAGGTATTGGACATTTAAGGAGTGGCGTTTACTATTCCACTCCAATCAAAGCTACATTGGGGGAGGTGGTTTACTTTGAAAGGGTTACAATTACTACTCCTACTCCAATCTAACCCAGATTGGGTAATGTGGTAGACTTCAATGGAGTTAGATTTATGATTCCAACTTCACTGTAAGCTATATTTGGAAAGGTGCTGGACTTCAACAAGGATAGATGTAATATTCTCACTCTAATCTAAGCCACATTGGGAAAAGATTTTGTACTTTGACGGTATTGCATTTACTATTGCCACTCCAATCTAAGCTACATTAGGAAATTTGTTGGATATTGACGGGTTTACACTTACTACTTTCACTCCAATCTAAGCTGCACTGGGGAAGGTGCAGGACTTTTAAGGGGTATATTTAGTATTCCCACTCCAATCTAACCTACATTAGGCAAGGTGTTAAACGTTGAAGGGGTTACACTTACTACTTTCACTCCAATCTAAGCTGAACTGGGGAAGGTGCTGGACTTTTAAGGGGTATATTTAGTATTCCCACTCCAATCTAACCTACATTAGGCAAGGTGTTGAACGTTGAAGGGGCTACATATACTATTGCCACTCAACTCTACAGTGCATTCGGAAGGTGTTGGACTTTAACAAGGAAATATTAACTTTTTCCACTCCAGTATAAGCTACATTGGGAAAGGTGCTGGACTTTGAAGGTGCATTGGTGAAGGTGTTGGACTTCAACAGGCTAAATTTAGTATTCCCATTTTAATATATGTAGGCTGTCCGGTTTTAGGTTTAAACCTACAATAACTGATAAAGCTCCACCGGAAGGGAAATAGCCCTCAACAGTGTAAACATATAACACTGAAAAATCCCATGCACAACCACAAACGAAATGCCTACAAAGATAGGACAAGGAGAGTGAAAGAGTCATTTACATTTCTTGATGAAGGGGCCAATTCAATGTAACTTTGTTATATAATGTAGCAGTAAGCAAGACTGGGCTAACATTATTCTGCGTGAGTTTTGTTGTTTAGGGATGTCACTAAAATATTGTTTCTTCTTCCTTTTTTCAATTTTGTGGTCCTTGGTCTAAAGATACAGGTGTTAGAAGCATGCTGTTGGTGTTGTTTATTTATTTTATAAAGTGTGGAGAATCAGGAAATATTAAAATTATATTCGATTTTTGGCTAAGTTTGAGTTTTTTACTGATAGTAAAAATGTAGGTTTCATAAGAATCATCCCAATAATTACCATCACATTTTTCACCCTCATAGAATTGGTAAAAAACCTTGATACATCGGTGCCCTTTTCTAGTGAGTCAGTATTGATAGTAGGTAAATTGCCAAAAGCCCCAGGCTTTAACCATTCAATGCATGGTACTCTGCACAAGTTATAGATATCTCCCGTAAAGGTAAATTTTATCTGGAGTTTCAAAAGTGCTGCCTCATTTTTACCACTTCAATAACTCTGAAGGCATACACAGCCAGTTATACTCATATGTTGCAGAATCTGTCACAGGGAATCACAATCTTCAGGTGCACCATTATTGGCATGGAAAGCTATGGCAGTGGCCAGAGTTACCAAATTTTTGTACTGACTATTTTGCCGTTGTTTGTCTCAAGTGCCAAGACAGCCTTTTCCCAGATAAAAGTTTACATGGGAAGGAAAGAGCTGGTGTGCATGACCAAAGATTCGCTGAAGAAGTATTGTAAAAATGTATATTGACCTCATATACACCGTACATGTACTGTATATATACCATGCACTATCAGTGCAGAAAGCAAGCAATTATAAAAGGAAACAGTTCCATAAACTCCTGAAAATGGTGCGAATATGTGTAACCACTGATACCACTGTTTTTCAAGGTATTGAAATCAGTTAAAAACACTGAAAACCCACCACCAGAATTTACCAAAAATAGACACTGAAAACAGGAAAGCCTAAACATAAGCTTCTTTAGGAAAACGACAAACATTAATGGGTGTACATTATCTAAACTGAATTTCATAAAACAGCAAATTAAATAAAGTATGTTTGGGAAAAATTATCAAATAAATCTGTAATTTAATTTTCAATATGAACACAATGGAATAAAAAGTTCAAAAATATACAATGCTATGTTTTTTCTCCAGTGTTATACTGTACAAACTCAACCCAAAGTCATTAGAGCACTTTACATGACCACAAATTACCAGTTGCTAATATAATTTCAAGCTTTCCATCCATCACTTTTTTGTATACTTCAGAGCAATACCCCACCTGGGATAGATATGCCCAGATGTGGGCCCAATTCACATTGTGTCACCGGACTCAAGCTATACACAGCCGATGAGCCCTAGCAAAACTTGCCCTGGGTTGCCTGTGCTCCAACTCAGGCTAGACTGTTCCTAAGGAAATTATGTCAAGAAGGATTTGCATATGAATGGGTCCATAGTTAGGTGAAATGGTGTGAAAATAACAATGGACTGGGATGGGGCCCCAAGTAATTACAGTGGCAGACACCACTAATTACATTACCCATGGTCACGTTCATTTTTTAGGCACAAGGAGTATAAGTGATTTACCCACAATCACATGATGTTGAGCTGACACCAAGACTCAAACCTTTTTCCACAGTTTCAAAGTTGGCAGTTCTGGCCATAACCCCATGTCCTTTACCACTTACATTTCAAAAAGTTGTATACGTTTAAAAAACTTTAGAAATGATTAAAACTTTATATTACATAGCTACATTAATAAAACATTTGAAGAAATAAAATTAATACTAAATTAAATATAGTATTCTTTGTAATAACTCAACAGGAAAAATGACACATATTTTAATGATCAATATACAAAATATAACATTTAAAAAAATTACATTTGATGTTCAGAAAAACTCAAACTTAATACAATGAAATAAAAACTGCAAAATATTTCTTTCCATTGTGCTTTTTATTTCATACATTTTTGAATGTACATTTTTCTTTAATAATTAAAAAAATATACTATCATTTTAGTTTGATGCACTTAAACATGTAAAGATGTAAAGGACATTATAAACAATGAAAAAAAATGAAATTAATTATATTTTAAAATGTATATTTAATAAAAGCTTATACATATTTTCAAATAATTTCTAAAGCTCTCCTCCCCCTTTTCCCCTATACACCCTACCTCAGCTGCTAAACAATTAACTAAATTAATAAATTACACCAGCAAACTAAATTAATACCGAAAAAAGTACATCTAATCCACATTAATGCATTTTAGAAATATTTAATCCAAACACCTAAAGTTTAAATAAGCAAAATTAAAGACTTTTAAAAAAAATAACATTACCCTTCCAATGACTAGGCAAATGTAAATGGCTTGTTGTCAAGTTGGCCGAATTTAGATTACCAATCTAGCGTTTGTTCTGATTGTAATATGATAACTATAACTTTAGGATTTGTAATTTTTTTTGTTTAAGTTGGGTTTGCCACAAATAAGAAATAAATAAGTGCAAAAGTAATGCTTAAATAATAGATTTAAGAGATAACTATACGTGTAGAATTTCTAATGTTTGTGTACCTTAAGTTGGAATTGAATCCCAAAAATACAGTACATTTTCCTAACTATAACTTAGGGCCTAATTACCATGTCGGTCGGAAAGGCTCCAAATAGCATTCAGTTTGACCAAACCCATGCGGAAGCCAAATTTATGACCTACTCAGAAACATTTCCGACCAACCGATTACGATACAAGGTAGTCGGTCGGTCATTCCAAATTGGTTCCCACCGGCATTTGGAGAGTCTGAGTTGGTTGGAGCCAAATCATCGAGCTCTATGGGCTGCGTTTCCCACAGACCAATTACAATGCGGATTCGACAGCCAATCTCACTTGGTCAGTCTGACAAGGATCAGCTGTCGGAAACTGACTTTGGAGGCCTGTAAAAGGCCTCCATTGATCCAGGGGCCTCTGGTTGGGGCCCATTGGGGTACCCATGGGTCCCCTTTTTCCAACCATGCACAGTGTGGCAGGCATCATGGGGTGCCTGCCACAGGGTGCAAGGTTTTCTGCATCCATCCCTTTTTTCAATGGGACACTGTGTTGTTGGTCGGAACACAGGCTCCTATTGGACTCTGACCGAACGGTGTTCAGAACCATCGTAATCGGTCAGTTGGACTCCCCAAACCCGAGTCAGTCGGTAACCATTCAGACAAGGACTCAGTTGAATGCTTTCTGACCGACATCGTAATGAGGCCCTTAGTTTAAACCTTTGTTTTTTTCTTGGAATTTCTATGGTTTTTATAATTGTAATTTACTAAATTTAACAAACAGACAGTTTACTGTTGTCGAGTGGAGTGTCATTAAATGGAGCGTGGTACAATATAGTGGAGGATAATGCTCTGAAGTCTACTGTGGGACAGTATAGTGTGGTATGGTGGAGTGAACTAGAGTGACATGAGGTAAGTTACAGTGGTGTACACTGAAATGGCATACAGCGGAGTGGCATAGAGTATATGGGCATATAGTGGACTGGGGTTGATTCAAGTAAGATAAAGTAGAGTGTCCTAAAGTGGAATGGCGTACAGTGTAATGGCGTACAGTGGAGTGGTGTAAAGTGGAGGTGCGTACAGTGGAGTGGCATACAAATGAAGAATCAATCAATCAATCAATCAATCAATCAATCAGGGAATTGTAAAGCACGCTACTCACCAGAGAGGGTCTTAGGCACCCGGGGGAGTATTTGGCAGCTCCGATCAGTCAAATAGCCAGGTCTTGAATGACTTCCTGAGGTTGTTCAGGGAGCGGGCGTGTCTTATGTTGACTGGGGCTCATTCCAGGTCTTTGCCGCTATGTGGGAGAACGTTCTTTCTCCTGTCCTGGCCTTTCGGATGCCCTGGGTTTCGGCGAGGTCGGCGGAGCGGAGCTGAGGTTTCTCATGATTAAGTGAAAGGAGACTTTCTCTTTGAGGTATTGGGGTCTGGTGTTGTGAAGGCATTTTGATGCGTGTGTGAGCACCTTGACGGTGACTCTCTTCTGTACTTGGAACCAGTGGAGGTAGCATTTGGGTTGGGTGATATGTTCCTGTCGGGGCATTCCGAGGACGAGTCTTGCTGCGGTGTACTGTGTGGTCTGTAGTTTGTGGATGAGAGACTCATTGATCCGGGCATAGAGGGCGTTTCCATAGTACAGTCTGCTGGTTATAAGAGTGTGGGTTACCATCTTTCTTGCCACGGGGGGTTCCATTTGAAGGTCTTTCAGAGAATGCGGAGTGTGTTGAAACAGCAGGAGGCGATGGCGTTGATCTGTAGAGTCAAGGAGAGAGAGGAGTCGAAGATGATGCAGATGTTTTGGGCGTGGTCCATGGGTGTGGGAGGGCTGCTGTGGGTGGTGGGTTACTAGGTGTTATTCCATGCGGAGGGGAAGGGTCTGAGGATAAGGACTTCTGTCTTCTCTGAGTTGAGCTTCAGGCTGCTGTTGCTTATCCATGATGCAATGTCCTTCATTGCTTCCTGGAAGTTGAGCCTGGTGGAGACGGGGTCCTTGGTGAGGGAGAGGATGAGTTAAGTGTTGTCAGCATAGGATACTATGCTGAGTCCATGGCGTCTGACGATGGCGGTGAGGGGGGCCATGTAGATGTTGAAGAGAGTGGGACTAAGTGACGATCCTTCGGGTACTCTGCAGTTGATGTCCGTGGGTTCAGAGAGGAAGGGTGGCAGTCTGATTCTGTGGGTTCTGCCCGTGAGGAAGGAGCGATTCAATTTGAGGGCGGTTCCCCTTTGCCGGAGTCGTGGAGTCTGGTGGTGAGGGTGCGGTGTGAGACGGTGGCGAATGCTGCTGAGTGGTTGAGTAGGAACAGGGCCTCGGCATGTCCTTGGTAGAGGAGGGTGCTGATGTCATCTGTGGCGGTGAGTAGGGAGTTCTCGGGGCTGTGGTTGCTTCAGAATCTGGATTGGGAGGGGTTGAGGATGGAGTTTTATTTGATGAATGATGTTAGCTGGGAATTGACGATGTTCTCTGTGACCTTGGCCATGAAAGCGAGGAGGGAGCTGGGTCTGTGGTTCTTGAGGTCTGTGGGGTCTGCCAACAGTTTCTTGAGCAGGGGTCGGACTTCTGCGCATTTCCAGTCATCAGGGAAGGTTCTGGTCTTGAAAGTGGTGTTGATGGTGCGTCATAGTTTGGGAGCGATGGCGGTGGCTGCCCTGTGGAAGATGTACGGTGGGCAGGGGTCCGTGGGGGCTTCTGAGTGGATGCCTTTCATGGTCAAGGTGATGTCTTTGGTGGTGGCTGGGGTCCAGGAGGAGAGGGTAGGCCCATTTGCGTGGCTGGAAAGGGCGGTGGTTTTGGTGTCCGGTGTATGGTCTTTGAAGTAGTCATAGAGGCCCTTGATTTTCAGGTGGAAGTAGGATCCTAGCTTGTTGCAGAGGTCATCGGAAGGGGTGATGTCCGTGGTTTCGCTGGGGGCTTGATGAATTCCGGTATATGTATGTATATGTATAGTAGAGTGGCATAGAGTGGAGTAGTATACAGTGTAGTGGTATACAGTGGGATATCATAGCATATAGTGGAGTGTGGTACAGTAGACATACTTCTACTGTAATGTAATGTATTACTTGTAAAGTGCACTGTTGCCAGCCGGCGTCCTGGCGCTGTATACCGCTGGGGAACCCATCCTGGCTTTCCCTATGGGATGGTCCCTACTGGGAGTCCCGAAGGTGGAGCCAGGCATACCCGGCGTTGATGGGGCCATTGTGGAGATTAGGCAAGCTAATGCCCAGAGTTGCAGAGTGGGACCCCTGGTTAGAGTACGCACCGAGGCGAGAATGATCAAGTCTGCTGACCCTGGTCCACGACCCTGCCACGTTGGGAATTGAACCCTGGTCCCGGGCCGACTTCTGCTTCCGGATCTGCTGCCTCTAACCAGTGAGCCACACCACTCCACTAGTATACTACTGAACACTGTACAGTGTACGGGGATACAATGTATTGCTTCACAGTGGAATGTCATACACTGGAGTGTTGTACAGTGTAGGGTATATATTGGAATATTGTATACTGAAATAGCTACATTATGGTGAGGTACAGTGCAGAATGGTAAAGTAGAGTAAAGTGGAATAGCGTAGATGGGAGTGGGGTAGAGTAAAGTGACATACAGTGGGGTTGTGTACAGTTGAGTGGTCTTGTATAGAGTGGAGTGTGGTAGAGTGTAGTGTAGTAAAGACAAATAGCATAGAGTGAAATGGCATATATTGGATTGACATACATTAGAGTGGTGCACAGCAGGATAGGATTCACTGAAGTGGGATGGAGTGTAATAGGGTTCAATGCTGTGGCGTTTTGATTGGAATAGCCTTGAGTGCAGTGGTAATAAGTGGCATATAGTGAAGTAGAGTAGAGTAAAGTTTCATACAGTGGAATAGGGATATCTGTAGAAGCATAGAGTGGAGTGGAGTGGGTAGAATGAAGTAAAGTGTAACAGCACGCCATGGATTGAAGTTGTGTGCAGTGGGAGTATGCTGGTGTTGAGTACAATGAAAGGCTGTAGTGTGAGGTGGTGTGCAGAGAAACTGCATAGAGTGGAGCTACATACCATGGAATAATGTACAGTGGACTCACATAGACTGTACTAGCATACAGTCAAGTGCCATAGACTGGAGGTTGTACAGTGTAGCAGTACACATTGGAATATCATCTACTGGAACAGCTTACAATGCAGTGACATACAGTGGAGTGTGTTAGAGTGAAGCATCATAAGTTAGAATAGCATAAACTAAAGTGGCATACAGTGGAGTAGTGCACAGTTGAGTTCTGTGGAGTGAACTTGCATAGAATGGAGTAAATGTAGACTGTAGTGGCATAAAGTCTAATAGCATACAGTGGATTAGTGCACAGTCATGTGGTGTACAGTCGAGTGGCATCCAGTGGAATAGCATACAGTGGAGTGGCATACAGTGGAGTAGCTTAAAAGTCTCGTGACGTACGGTGGACGGGTATGCAGTGGAGTAGTCAAAAGTACAGTGTCAAACAGTGGAATAAGGTTAACTATCAAAACGTACAGCGTGGTGAGATAGAGTGGAGTGGAATTTAGTGGAGTGTCATAGAATGTAGTGTTGTAAAGTGTAATAGCATACAGAGGATTTGGTAGAGTTTACTGGCATTACCTGAAGTTTAGTACATAGATGGCCATGGAGTGGAGAGGTGTACCGCATAATAACGTAGAGTGCAGTGGTGTACCATGAAATGGCACTTAGTGTTATAGCATACAGTACAGTAGCGTAAAGTAGAGTTGCGTACAGTGGAATACTGTACAGTTGAGGGTCATACAGTTAAGTGGCATACACTGTAGTGCCATAGACTATAATGGGTAACAGTATAAGAGCATACAGTTGAGTGGTGTCGAGTGGAGTGGCGTGGAGTACGATGGAGTGGTGAACAGTGGATTGCGTACAATGAAGTGGCGTATACAGGAGTGACATAAAGTGGAGTGTTATAGAGGGGAGTGGCATAGAGTAGAATGGCATAGAGTGGAGTATCTACATTGAAGCAGGTGTGCAGGGAAAGTGTGTGAAAGGATGTAGATGTTATGTGGCTGGAATATGTGCAAATGTGCAAATGTTGATCTTTGGTAGTATTTACAAATAGTGTTAAGTTCACAGTATACAACAGTACATGTAGCTGACAAGGGATTCTGTGATTGGCTAATGGCTGTGTTTACCAAAGCTAAAACACAGCCATGTCATTTTATCACACTTTTAATGTGTTCTGCGATCTCTGTTTCACTGTGTTGTGGGTTAGTGTCTTACATATAGATAAGTATTAGGTTTTATTGTCGTTTACACCTATTAGCATTTTATTATGTATATATTTTTATAGCAGTCTAGGGCAAACTGGGCTTCTTTTTAAGCAGTGTGGTAATTTGTAGTGATTAACGGGGTACTCTGTACACATGTTTGTGCATATTCTGTGCATATTTAAACAATACACTTTAGAACATTTTATTTGTAAAATATAGTGTCTTACATTGTTATTTCCAATTTTTTAACAATTTCATTTTTGTAATGCTTTTTGGTACAGTGGTAGTGAAAAGGTACTCTGTTATTTGTTTTTTAAAATATATAGAATTGTATATTTAGTTTCCCCTACCTATTACTCCTTTACTAAAGTGGTAATAGGTTTGGGAAAAATACCAAACTTAATAGTCACCTATATTATATTGGAAGGCATAACACAGAACACAGGGAAACTTGACCTAAAAACAACATGGCTGCCTTTAACTTAACTAAGTTGAAAAACCTTAAAACATAAAAATACTTACTCTACTTACCTGCGGTACCCAAAAGAATAATCTGTGCGTCATATTAGCTAATGCTGTCAAATTTAAGCCAAATTTGGATGGCCCTTTTTTGCTAAATGAAATGCAAAGGTCTTTGTAAAATGCATTGGATTTCAAGCCTGTTTTAGGACTCCTCGATTTTTCCATTGCACCTTGTGACCAACTCCACCAAACTTTCAGTCCTCCGACAATGAAATGGGCGCAACAGGTTTGCAATGTTTCATGGACATTCGTTGAAAGGGTGCAAAGTTATTAAGGGACAAAACTCCCAAAATTCCCGATCTCTGGTGACCCTATCTATAACCAGAGAGTGCCCCCTCTTTAGTATGTATATGCACTGAAAAAAACAAAGGCTACATGGACATTATAGTTCATACTCAAACTTCATTTCCCAACCAGAAGCGCACAATGAGGCGCATTTGCAGAGTGGTAGAAAAAGGGTGCGGGCCTCCAACCAGCTCTCAGCAAGCCTTTTGTGTGGGACTTACTGGAGGTAACAGGAGGGGTTCCAGGCCCCCAAGCATCCTCAGCAACCAGAGAGACGTCATCCTCCAACCAGTAGTGTACCAGGTGAGGCATTTGCAAAGTGGTGGGTAAAGGCGGCTGAGCCTCCCAGTGCTCTCAGCAGTTCTGCTGTGGTGATAACAAGAGGGGTTGTTGGCCCCCAAGGACCCTCACCAGCCAAGGGGAATTACTGCCCCAACATGTTGTGTGCCAGGAGGCCCCTTTGCTGAATCTGTTTTTTAAAACACATTTCATTTATATAGGGGGAGGGGGGCTACATTGCCCCCCTTCCCTGGTCAATTTTTTCCACGGAGACCCCATCCCCAGGGCCTGACCTTTTTATTTTTTATTTTAATTTCTAATGGAGTGGGGGGCCCAGGAGAGATTTCAGTGTGCCCCCTCCTTTTTTTTCACATGCTCATGGGACCTAACCCACCCAGAAACTTATTAGCCCACTGTTCTTTAAAAAAAAAAGAAATTTGGTGGGTGCGGCGGGTTCAATGTGGCTTTTGCCAATAATTAAACAAAAAAACCCAGCTATTTGGCCCTATGGGCTCCCAGTAGGAACCCCCTAGATTCTTAGGGGGTACGGGTATTACTACCCTGACACCTTCTCTTTTCTATGTTTTTTGGTCAAGCCAAGACCCAGGATGGTTGCCAACACTTCCTGGTTCGAAGTGTGGGCAACCAATCATATCTCAGCATGAGACAGGGAGGAGTTACAGATCCTCCACAACCCTATGTATACAATTGAAAATTTATTTTAAGAACTCCACAACTACTGAACGGATTTATACCAAATAACAAAAAGGTACTTCCCTGGACCAATATCTACTTTTCTGCCAAATTTGTTGTCATTCCGTTTAGTAGTTCAGGCTGTAGCCGTCTCTAAAGTTCCTATGGAAATGAACATGGGGAAAATGCATTTTGACACCCCCGCTTTTTCTCAGCCCAGCTTAACAGATCAGCCTGAAACTTTAGAGACAGCAGCTGAAGTGAGTGGCAAACTAGTTTTGAAAAAGTTGTGAGGATTCATCAAACAATGTTAAAGTTATTGGCAAATGTAAAATTGCTTTTCCAATGGAAACTAGATTCTAAATAGAACTACCTTCTGGTGATCATCAGTAGGTGATCTATATTAAAAGGCCCTGAACTGTAATGGTGCCTGGCCATATGATATTTGCCCATTCATGTTAACTGCATCACCATTATCTTCTTCCTTTAAAAAAGAGGCCCCAACACGATTCCTTTAGTGCTTTTAGCGCTTATTAGTCCTCAACAACAAGCTCAACACATTTTGGCTATCTAGCTATCTATCTAGCTAGCCTTGGTCATGATAACAAGCGCCATTTTGAAAAGTGATTTTATACTCACATCGTGCTCAAAAACATAAAAGAAATGCTTCAAATTTTATTTGTTTTCAGTTATCAACATTCTCGTATAACAAAACAACATTGTAACAATAATCTACAAAATAATTAAACTATTAATTTTAGCACTTAATAAATAAATTCATACCTTTTCAAAAAATAAATATGTAATTCCAATAAGGTCCCTGTGGACTTAATTTACTTGCTTGGAGATTGTTAACTTTTTCAACCGATAGACCCATTTTCTCTCATTTCACAATGATAATTTAGGCCCCAGTGGGTTATGTTAGATCTTATTTCTCTGGTGTAGAACATTGTATTGAATCAATTACTTTTCTTATGCAAACTTCATGATCTTCTGCAAAAACAAGGCACAGAAATCTTAATACCAATTGGATGCAAATGGATTAAAGATAAGATTTCATTCTTTCGTTTTATCAATAAGGATCTTACAAAAACATCTCTTTTTCTGGGTTCAATCCATACGGTCATTTATGTCCAACTCTAGGATATATTTACTTTCAAGCCTTCTCAGTGCTGTTTCTCTGTCACCACCCCTCACTGTTTGTGGAATCCCACCTACCACTCTATATCTTAGTGATGCTGCATTGCCCTGATGTTACCACAAAAATGCCTAGATACAGGGTTGCGATACCAAAGGGGATGATGGGCGGAGCGTTTGAGCAGATCACCCCCAGTCAACTGAACTGGGTTTAATCCATCACCATTCTTTAGCTCACTCCACCACCCCAGTGCAGACATATGTAGGCCATATGCAAATCAGTCTGACCGTGTGCCTCATGGGAACAGTCCAGCCCGAACTGCCAAGCCATGTTTTCCCTGGACCGGAAACAAGCATCCTGGGACCGGTTTCGGTTTCATAATCCTCATCAGCCAGGCTATCTTGAATCCAGTGGTAAAGTGAGTAAGACACAGGGTTTGGAGTTAAGTCTGTTCTCAATAGCTCATAGATGCTGGAGTGTCTGTTTGTGTACCTGTAACTTAGTAATACCTATATACCTTTTAGGACAGGGGCATGTTATCATGTATACCACATACTCTGTCTTGCATGTATAGTATCCCTTTTAAGGTTTCCTCCCATGTGTTCTTGGATTTGTCAGTATTTTCAGATTTACTCCATTTCTGCATGCTTTGCACTGGATTCAAGCTCGTCTGGCTGTTGAGGGGTGTTACCCAAAACTGGTCCCAGGGTGCTTGTTTCCAATCCAGAGAGGACATTGCCTGGTAATTCAGACTACACTGTTTCCATGAAGACTGGGGTAAAGACTGATTTGTATGTGGCTGAGGCCAAACTGGGGTGGAAGGGTGAGCAAAAAAGCAATTGATACAACCCAGATATATGACTGGAGGCTGAGTGTTTGCATTGTTCACCATTCTTTCCATCATCTGTTTTTTGTGCTTTTACAGTTCAAGCATTTGTCAAAGACTGGTTCCTTAATTGCCAACTAGAGTTATCATCTTCCTTTAGCTCAGTGTGGACTAATCTATCTTTCAAAGAGGTTGTATTCTTAAATGTTATCATAGGTCTCTTTCAGATTTTACTGCCGGAATTGTATGTTGTAGTAAATCTCACATTGCTATCCTCTACTTTCCTTGTTACCACTGGTTTCTTGGATAGAATGCCCTCTCTGACATTAATCAATAATTTTAATATCTACTATTCATTGGTAATAAAGACAACACTAAATAGATTTTTTAAAGTTATAATCATAAAGCAATACATAATTTACACTTACTCTAATTCCATATCTTAAATACTGATACCTAATATTATATTATAAAATCTAAATATGCTCCTAATACTTTCCAAAACCCACTTGCCCCTTTGAAAAGTATCCTAAAATATCTAAAATACATTAAAAACTACGAACCTATTCTACACATTTACAAAATCATAACTCTGCAAAAACGCACTAAAACATTTCCCCCTCCTGCTAAGCAGCACATCTACAAACTGTACTATTAACAGAATTAGTAATCTAAAATGAACTAAAACAACCACATATAGAACTTCGTTCTATTTATAACAAAAGTAAAACACACCTTAACATCACCACCCAAATAAAGAAAAGAAAATGAATATTGTCCAAAAATAATATTACATTTGCAGGGCAATAGTGTAACGATGCCTTCAGGCATCCCCACAGGATAATTTAGATTGTCTCAAATGCTTGTTCATGATCCTTGAGTATATTTTAAGGGTTTTAAGTATTTTGCAGTTTTCCCACATAAATCTGTAAAGCAGTTTTTTCTGGGTTTTAGTCCTCTTCATACTAGGTTGCTGCAGGTCTGGCAGGGCGTGCTGCTGCTGGTTAGGCTGAGGCTGGCTGTGCTGCTGCTGCTGTTGTCACTGGTTTTGGTGCTGCTCCAGCATTCCTTGCAGATCTTTGGGCATTCTTAAGTTTTTACATACTTGTGCATTTTTCTGAAGCATTGGACCATGGTTTCCAATCATCTGTTTACCCTAGCTTGCCTTATAGCTCTTATCTTTTTTTGTTGATCATCCAACTTGCCTGCAAAAAAATATTTACAAATTCATTCATCTCTGATTACGAGCCTCCTTACAAAATATAAAAATGCATTTACTAACCACAGCACATGAGTATAAAGACACATAATTTCTTGGCAAGAAACATATTCCAATTAGTGTTCATTTACATATTGATTTTGTTTTACTTGGGCCATATTTATTACCCATTTGTGTCACTCTTGCACCATGCAATGTGGTGCAAGAGCAACGCATTTCTTAAATCAGACTTTTTAAGCCAAGCAAAGCCACTTTGAGTGTCTCCAAAAATCTGGGGTAACATAATGCAGCAGAAATTGCTGTGTTGCGTTATTCTGCTCTGGGTAGACATTCCATAGGCATTGCGTGGGTGTTCCCATACAACTCCCATGGTTTTTGACGCATTCCCAGATTTACAAAACCTTATAAACCAGGGAATGAACACTATAGATATGCCTCCCCAGGAGACGTGTAACTAGGAGAAAAATCTTTATTTCTCTTCCTGTATTCCTCTTTCTATGTGTGCTACTCTCTGCAGCACACATAGATAGAGGAAAAAGTATCATAGAATTGTTTTTGTGGAAGAAGGTGCGCCTTCCTGCACAATCCCGCCTACAACACAGGCACACTTGAAACATGGTGTAAGGGTGTCTGTCTTGGTGCTAGAGTGCCAAAATGGTGCCAGCACAAGGGAAAAGAACAGTAATGTACCGTAATTGATAAATCCGGCGCATTCCTGCCCTTTCCTTGTGATGCAGGAAGCACAGCAAGATGACTTGCTGTGTTGCCCTGCACCCCAAAAGTCATAAAAATTCCTCTAAGTTTACAGACAGGTTTCTCAGTTTGGGCTATTTTCATGTTTAGAAGTTCACATGAATGACTTACTTTAAAATCAACCTCAAACAAGCAAATATCTACTCGAGCTTCAACCACCCCTAAAAGTTGCATCACCAGAAACATTCTGCAAAACACACTTGAACTGTGTAAGCACAGAGTAACAAAAGCCCATGGTGGTGCATGAAGTGCAAGAACTGTTCACACTTGTATCTCAGACAAATATTTGTTGCTTTCAGAGTTCTGTTGGGTGATGCTGTCTAATCTGCAGACCCACAACATCATTGAAGAGTAAGTTTTCTAGAAAGGGCCAGCTGATCAGTATCAATTAAAGTTTATCTGCACCCTGCTGTTGCCATCTGCTGGAGAGAGTGTTGATGCCCACAAGATTATTTTCAGTTTGTGGACCCTTCATTGCGTGATATTTCACTTTTCATACTACCTATCAAAATCTGCAGCTTGCACCAGGACTTCATCTCAGAGACCTCTGGAAGAAACATGAGACAGGTGGCAAAGCAAAACCTTGCTGTCAATAATAAACAGGTTGATGCATTCAGAGGCTCTCACCAGCCCCACATCTGTTTCCGCAAGAAGGTATAAACATGCATTGATTCTTTGCTGGACATGCTATGTCTGCAGCAATTTGAATTCGATTATTCCCCAAAATTGTAATATGGGAATAAACTAGCAGTTGTCTGCTACCCATTCTACATTTTATTTTTAAATGGATGTTGGCTACATCATGTAGTAGCCGAAGATTTTTACTCACATAGTTGTTTCCTTATGAAAATGAAACACAGATGTAAAAAGTACCATATCTCTTGTTCCCCTTTCATGTTTTTGTTTTTTCAGTAACATAAATATAGATTGGCATGCCTAAAGTACAAATATAATTTTTATTGCATTGTCTTTTTACCTTCTCACCACTAAATCTGTTTGCCCATACTTAACTGTTTTAATCAAAGGTTGTGCTGTCTTATCCACACCTTATCTAACAGTAAATCTTCTCAGGAATAAACCCACAATGCGGAATGGCGCATCCAACCATTAAAGAATTCATAGTCCTAATATCTTGAAATGTTGTTTTATGGATTCCTTTATTTCATTTAATTTAAACAGCCAGACAACAGCCAATGTGTTTCGTTCAATAGACTTTTGAAATGAGTGGTTGAAGATTGTAACATCAGGGTTGGCATATTAAATGACCCTCCCTTGGTGGAGTTTGCTTTTACATCTCTTATTGCGAACTCATTTTAAAGTGTTTTTAATGGATATGTGTTTGGATAATGTCAGTCTTAGGACTGTTTTTCCTAATGCTGTAAGTTGTGTTTTGTACCTGGATTGTGATAAATGTTCATTTATGTGTTCTTATATGTATTGTTTACAGGTCTGACGAAGTTTAAGTCTATTGAATGAAACGTGTTGTCTGATGTCTGGCTGCTTTGATGAAATTAATTAAAGGAATCCAATAAAATAAAATCTCAAGATATTCAGGACTATGAATTCTTTAATGGTTGGGTGCACCATTTCATATTGTGTGTTCGTATGCATTGTCTGCTGAAGCAGCTGTGCTAATAAAGTACCAATATACGGCTGGTACTGAGGAAGGAGTGCACCAGCTTCTTAGTCACGGAACTGTGTAGGAGGTACGGTTTGGAGTGTCCACCTTTGTGTTTTGGCCTCTTCATAATCATCTCAGGTATTCCATAAAAAGATATTAATAAAGTACCCTCAACCACAAATTTTACTTCACAATATTATTAAACGTAAAAAAATATTTACTACTAAAATAAAGGCACAACCAAAATTGCTTACCAAAGATAAATATCTTAACCGCTTTGCCACGGCCGATTTCCCAGTTGGCCGACGGCAGCACTAGCGAGGTAGTGCTCCCGTCGGCCAACGGCCGACAGGAGCACGCAAGGGGTTAAAGGCTAGAAACCAAGGTTGACCACAAATATGGCAAGCAACTATGTTAAAAAAGTGATTTGTGTGGCCTGGAACTTAGGGGACATTTTCAGCCCCTCTGGAGTGGAGTGATGGTAAGATAGAATAAGCATGTTGTACCTGGTTGAAGGTTTATTCTTTAAAGTTTGTTTACATTATTTTAAATATTTTTCCATCTGTGGGGGAAGGAAGCAGGCGGTAGGTGATGAGGGCTACATGAGTGTTCAGATATTCGCTAGAACTGACTGACTGCACATTCCGATTTGATGCCGCAGAGAAGGCCATAGATTGAGAATTATTTTTGGGTGGGGCAGGTTCTGTGAGTTTGCAGCTTGTGTGGATTTGCTTGGATGGTTTGCCACAGTCATCAAGAGGTGTGGACATCAAAATACAAGTATGTTGACCAGGCCTGTATGTTTCTTAATCAGTCACCCTAACTCCCAAAATCTAACATAGTAAAAAAAATTCTACTTTTGTGCCCACCTGTCCTGTAGTTCTAATAAACCTATATAAGATCTGTACGTTTAGACAACATACACTGCAGGATTGGTGTCCAGACTGTTTCTAGACACCCTCACTGGGTATGTTATCCTGTATACAAGCTAGCTCACAGTGCCATTAGAAACCCCTCTTACCACGGAGAGAATAGTTCTTGTCAACTATCGAACATGACAACCCTAATCTCCAAGGATCGTGGAAACAGTGTATAACTTTTTGATCAGTAATTCTTGCTCACTTCGTCTCAGAGAGATTCACAGAATAAACGGTGTGGATGTTTCTCAATAAGCATTTATGGAACAGAAGAAATTTTAGTGTAAAATAGGTATGCTGAAATAACCATTAGACAGAAACAAATATAAATGATTAGAAGCACCAACAGAGTAAAAGGATTGTAGATTCCTACCATTGTGCTAAAATAATGAATACAGGCAAGTATATAAAATACAATCCTAGCTAGATTCACCTAAGTGTACCAGCATGTATGTAGGTGTTCAGCCAAGAATCTCTCTAGAATAAAGTCAACCCCATCATCTGAAGTAAGAGACCGTGGGACCCCGTCTTGGTTTCAAGCTGTACACCCTGTAAGGGTTACTTCAACACAAAAAATAAGCTGCCCCAACAGATAAGTAGTGGCTCTAATAAAGTCCCAGTTTTATATCATCAGTCCTGAGCCCACTCAACCACCAGGAATCAATACATTTGAAACAGATAGGTGAAAAAGAGAAACTTCATGTTTGTTTGATTTTTACGTATATAAATTTAGACATTAGTTTAGAGAGTAATAACATTAACATCATAAATAATCAATGAATTCAATCCAGATCCCACACATCCCTTCAGTCAGTCGTATCCAGTTCACAAATACTAACACGTTCTTCATTCATCCAAGTCACATCACACTTCAGTTGCCAGTTTTTAAAGATGAGTCCAGTCCTGTGGAGTCTCGACGGAACGTAGAGACTTAGATAGCAAAGTTGCGGGACAGTCTTGAGACGCCAGCGCACGTTTCGGTGTTCGGACTGAACTCGGGCCACACCTTCATCAGGACACAGACAGACGGGGGGGGTTTGAGAAACAACAGTCCAATCTGCAACAATTCAAAATTCAAAATTGATATATCTCTTCTTGTTTATCCTTTTCCCATACAAGTCTGTTTTATAATCAATACAGAATCCATATTACTCATCAAGTATATCTGGTCATGAGAAGCAGCTTAAGACTGGAAAATAATAATACTTTCAAAAACGTTTAGAAAACATCGAAACCAGGAAGCTTGACGTTTTTGATACAGAAAATAGGAGAAAGACAAACTTAGACAATATAACGCTAAAGAAATAGGTATGTACAAAAAACCATAACTAAATATCACAGGGAAACAAATTCCGGACCACAACCCTCAACCAGCCAAGAGACCGTAGTTTTACTCTCTTTTTCCCTCGCATAATAGGGTGATAGATTACTTTAATAGGAACATTGTTTAGGAATACAAGGATGGGATAAATCCTAATTGCAGGACCTACCTCACGATCTCAAACAAATTTAAGTTTGGGCGGAGGGGATTATTCAGGGCTAACCATAAGGTACCATTAGTGGCGTTAGATACAGCATGAAGACGATTAGATATAGGAGGGTGCCTGCACGCTTTAGGACCTGTCGAAAGGATGAGAAACCTCAAATATTATTGGATATCTTATCCACGTAGGGCCTCCAAATTCACATGCCGCTTACGGAACATATCTAGCATTAGACACACTACTTACCCGTATGTAGAAACGGCAAAATCCCAAAAAGGAAGGATAGAGATAACGAGGTTTCCCGGTACCTCTCCAGGAAAGTTTTTTCTATATCAGACTATGTAAAGGTAAAAAGCACATTAGCATACGATCTTTCGGATCGCACATTATCCACAAGTAAGGCTATCCCCAATGTCTCTGCGGGATGGCGCGGAGGCTAGTACAATCTCGCCAAAGGCAAGAGTAGCTGATCCTAAGCCGTGATATTAACCGCATCATCCAGTGGAATAGCTCAGTACTTGACAGTTAAGTCCAGACTCAAGTCACGTGTCACACCAATGTGAAAAGCATTTAAATCTGCCACGTGCTTTTATCAGTTTATATTAACATAGAGGCGACTTCAATTAAATAGCCTCATGGTAGGGACAAAGTCACCAAGGTAAGATTCCAGTTACCTCGGGTGATATTCCAAACGACAGTCGACAGAGCCTGGCTCCTCAGATAGGCGCAAGTGTAAGGCGTCCAGCCGGCACTGTCAACAAACAAAAACATCGGCAAATAAACTGTCTGTAGAGCATGACAGCAATTTTCACAAAAATCTGCGTGAGCCAGATATTTAACATCTCTATGAATCAGAAGTGGGGGTTTCTACAAAGGAAGAAAGACACAAAAGCGCATAAGAATACTGGGGTGCAGGCTAGGTCAGACAAACATGCAGGCTGTTATAACAAGAGAGGTCAAATGCATGCTAACTGGCAACAATATTGTGCCAAAGGCAGGTACCAAGGGCAAGCGTGTTAAATGGCTACGCCCGGTTAAAAATGGTGAACTAGTACTCCTAAGTTCCCATACCTGATAGAATGCTGCGTCCGGCAAAGAAAAAGCGGCTAATCGGCATCCAGCTTGATACGCACAGGTAGGTCTGTGGAGCAAGGTTACAGTGAGGGGCTCCATTCTATTTAAAGGTCCCGCTAGATTAAAAGTCAATTAGGGACTGCCCTGCCAAAAAGGGCGGGCTGCACCTAGTTTAGAAGACGGAAACAAAGTCCGGAGCGGATCCAACATATTTCAGCAAACAAATAAACAGCACCAGGGACGCAGGGATGTCATACCACTGTGAGCTGGAGTATCTGCATGCAGGAGCCTCAGCGTCTTGCATCAGTGTTTCAGCATGGACGTTCTTGTTCCCCTCTTTCTATCTCAGCAAGATGTGATGTTTATATACCCAATGGTGTCCCCAGGGGTTCTTCCTTGCTGTGCCATTGTCTGACTTAGGATGATGTAGGGAATGGACTTTAGACATAGTTATCATGCAGGAGATGGTAGAGTTTCCAATAATTTTCATGCATAATGTATGAGGCTTTTACTAGTGAAAACCCTGTGCTTCTAAAATACGCCTACCCCAATGTACCTAACCTAAGTCTAGTACGAGGGAAGAAGTAAGGGTGGTGTAGCATAGGTTTAGTTTTCTTTGCCAAGAATCTATCTAAGATTTCTCTTAGGGTCTAATCAGCTCCATACCTTAGTTTAGAATGAAGGAGGTCTGGTATCTCTGTCTCGGGACTCGATTTCCCAACACCCCGCGAGGGGAGCTTGGAAACACTGGAGCTGGATTCTCAGCGAGAGAAAGGACAGCTTCTCAATCAGTGCGTCAGCTGGAGGGTCGGCTTCCTTCGGCACTTGCTGTAGCGAGCTGCGTCGGGCAAGTAGATAGTTGAACTCCTCCGAACCACTATGTCTTCCTAGAGCAAGTGAAGGCATATTTATACCTTGAAGGTGCCTAGTTTGACGTAAAGTTGGGCATAATAACATCAGTAAAGAACCCCAAGGGAATAGTAGTTCTTTGTAAACTCCATGAGTTCTCGGACAAATCAATATCCAAGCAAAGGGAGGTCCCTGACTGCTTAAGCCGATTTTCCAAGAAATCTTTGTGACGTTTTGGCACGGGTAAAAGTAGCCATGCCTGTATTTGGACTACATGGGCCATATCTAAATATTGGTATGATTTCTATGCCTATATTAGGGCATTGTGAATTGCACCTATATAAGGGCATGAATCGGGAAAATTCACTCAGATCCTAAAATGCCGTACAACACAGTGGAAAGTGTCGTACCTAGGTAAAAGGTCAGTCCCCATCAACCGTTATTTGTGTAATGTAAGGGAGAATATAGGTGAAAGGTTATGAGGTTACCGGAGCCTATATTGGGGTACCTATATGGAATATAACACACCCATATGTGTGGAGTGCGAAATAAGCATCACTTCCTCTGTGTTTAGTAGAAACCTGTTCTGGGGGTTGATATTGTGACACTAGTATTGTTGTTTGCATGACTGTGCAACCAAAAAAGGGCCATGTTCAACTATGATCTGACAAGTACTTGTGACAAGGAGACCTCTTTTTAAGTATGTTCTAGACCAAACAAGAAATCATTTTCCTGCCAGAGATAACAAACCACCCCCACACACCCACACCTTTGTAGGTGCTTTGGAAGGAGTGTTCACACTTTATTCCCTGTAGAAGTATTGCGCATGAATCGCAATGTAATTTAGTCGCTAGAGACGTCAAGCAGGGTAATTGTATTACTTTATTGTACATCATAAATAAAACATTACTAACTTAAATCATTTGATAAATACCTATAGATATCTTTGCCTCTTAGGCCTTTATGTGCTTGTCTTAATAGATGGCGTGTAACTGAATATTTTTTGCATTTAATATGGAATACTTCCTCCAGCAATTTCCTAAGGCAGGACTACCATTGTCAATGTGATGGCACAGTTATTTATAAATTGCAACATATTGCATTTTTGAATTATATATAAACCCTTCTGTTTGTTTTTATAGTCTAAAAAGAGGTGACATAGTCATATTCAAAAATGTGAGAATGTAATGTTTAGTCTGAAATGATCATTGTGATAGTTTATTCAGGATGTTTAAAAAACTGCAGCTGTCAGGCAAAACAGGGTATGGTTAATTTGGATTTGCAAAGCCATTGCAATGGATGCAACATATTTTGAAACAGTGCAATGAATAACTTACAGGCCCTGAGTATAATTTGTGCATTATTTACAAAGGAGATATCGTAAAAGTAAACATAATAAATTATGAATTGACAAATGAGCCACATATACATTGTATACATGAGGCACATTTGTACTTGAAAGGATGCATTCCAGTACAGAAGCTATTCTTTATTGCTTTTAAACGTTGTATGTGTGCTGTACAATGCAGCATAAATGCAAAATTAGAAAAGCAAAAAGAAATGAATACATTTCTCCTTGTGATGAATGTTTCAAGCAAGCACAAGATAGTGCAAATCACTGTCTACAATTCTTTGTACATAGTGATTTGCATTAAAGGTCAAGAGCTGTTGCATAGGAGTGTCCATGCATCACTCACTGCATGCCCCCTTAGAGCACATCAATGCAAGGCGGTGCACTGGGCAGCTTTTTGTTAATTTGGGTTGCAAGTAAACACACACTGCAATTTGTAATAGATTGTAAATCCCACAACAACCATTTGGGTTAGGTATGTATAAAAAAAATAAAAAGCAAACACAGTGTAAAGTGTTCGAAAATGTGGACCATTGTCGCTAACATCATGCAATGTCTGGGCACATTAGCAAGCTGCATATTTTGTGTGATTAATGTAAGCAAAATTGAACTTTGATTAATATATACATAATTAAATATTAAACGCTTACCAAGGCTGGAAGGATCATTAAAGGAGGCAATCTCAATTTCTTCAAAGGGAGGAGGGCCACCTGCAAGAAATAAAATAAAATATTAATTTTAATAATCACACACATTAAGAAAATGACAAGATTCAATTAATAATAGAAGCAGATACTCTGTGATTACTAGAATGAGGCTAAATATTTTTTAAGCACACAATTAATGTGTTCATAATTATTTTCACCAAGACATACTTTGAATAAACTTACTGACAGGACCAGCCATTTCAATGCAATATTATGCAGTAGGTCACCCTCACCGGAGATTACATCCGCCCACCAGTGCTGCAACTAATGTACAGTTCACTCCACATTGCAGACATCAGTGAGGTGCCTGGTTTTCCCTCTCCCACCTTTGTATGTGCTTCTGCATAGTGCCAGATGTAGCTCTAGCCTACACGAGCACCTGCTGCAAGCATACATTCCAGGCAGTGTAGTACCAGACACACACATGTGCCAACTTCCCTCTCCTTAAAAATAACTTTCCTACCAATATCTGAAATTCTAACCCAAATAACAAACTCATAATGAACTCACTAGTATAAAACCAATCTAAATAAATTAGAAATAAATAAATACAAAGACAAAACTCACAAAAAGATTTACAACACTTTCAAACTGACAACAAAACAAAATATAGCACATACTTAACAATGCAAGCACGATCACAGGGTCAAGCACAATACACAGTCTGGCCATACTCCTGAATAAACACCACTCACTCTCAACACTACCACAACACCTACACACACTCAAAAACAACTGAAACCTCCAAAGAAAAATGTACCCACCCATTGTGCCACTGGCGCATAGCGCATTGACGTTTTGTGTCATATTGTGTGACTGCTCCTATAAATACACCGGCAAAACATAGATGCATGACAATGTTTAGTACAGGATCAAGCATCTGCATGCTAATTAAAAAAACTCATGCAATAACTCACAGCTTTTTAAAAAGCAACACATACGTTTTGATCTAAATAGACATATATTAGTGAATATCTGTGTACTAAAGTATTATCATATATTCTTAAAAAATCTTTATCAAAATGTATACTTGAAATATAATAAACAATAAATGTATATTATAAGCAAAAACAAAACTTAACAAAAAATGTTAGGACCTACACTGAAATTGGATTTAGCTTGGAACCAAAAAACCTTCAGTTTTGTTTCCTGGGTATGAGTGGGAGCAGGTGCAGCCCTACAATTTAAATACCATGTGTTAAACTGCAGGGTAAATTATTTTTGGGGTGTTGCAGAAGCCAAGATTCTGGGAAAAAAAGTGTGGTGTTATGGCTTTTTATGCTTGACAGTAGCTTGTGGGTGGAGCTGACTCCTGGGCCACACAGATTCAATATATTTAAAACGTGTAAGTGTAACACTAATCGGTTTGCAAAGCGATCCAGTGAACCACATGGTTAAGATAATCATAACACCCTCAATTTCAATGGCCTAAATTTAAGGATCATTCAAACCTTGTGTGGAGCAAGTGTGCCTGCACACAGGTGTGAATAGAGTAATCAAAGTAAACACTCAGGGCCCGATTCACACAACTAACTTAAGACAAAATCCTAAACGTACTACCATTTTGGTATTCACAAAAGGAACTTACTCATTTTGGTATTCACAGAAGGCACTTACTCATTGATGAGTTAGTGCCTTCTGTGAATATCAAAATAAGTAACTTACTCATTTTGAGTAACGTCCTCATTTTGAGTAATTTACTCAGTCAGTCAGTCAAGCAAGCTTTATTCGACGAATTGTCATAAAAGCATACAGTACGTATAAGTTTGATTTTAAAATAGATAAATACAGTTAAAAATTATTTTGTAATAACTTATATGTAAAAACAGATAAAAGACTCTTAAAACTGGACATGTTGCACAAGGAATAAATATAGCGAATCTGCATCCACAAACAATATTAGTTTGCAAGCAGTTTAGTTCTAATCAGCCATGCCCACCCCAGACATTTTGCTGTGGCTACATATACAGTCATATTAGTGCAGGTGCAAATAATTCTTAGAGCAACCAGTCCACTATTAGTGCCTAGTAGCCTGCACATTGGGCGCAGCCAGAACCGGCGGGGGGCCACGTATGCTGGACATTCGAACAACAAGTGTCCAATAGTTTCAGAAAGCGCCGGGCATCCTGGACACAAAGGCTTGTCTCCCGTAGACCATCTACTAGTAAATGCCCTTACAGGCAAGCTCCCAGCTCTCAATTGAAAGTAGAGTTTGCGATCCTGGGGATTCATGATAGTGTCCCAGAAGTCTTCCAAGTTCGGGCTCTCTTTGATGATCAGAAACATACCGGTCAGGGAACAATGGTCTGTTTTCCTAAAAAGCTTGGCGGCCAAGGACTTCCAGTAGAGGTCCTTGAGTACCTTCTTTGAAGGAAAATTTGAATTCACTGGATCCTCCCATAGTTCTTTGAGGTCTAGTTCACATAGCATGCACGGTATATGCACCAGCCACTTAATTTTGTTGCAGTTACCACTAGTAATTATATCCAGCAGACCCCGAGAGTAAGTGGCCAGTTCTGGCGTGGTCCAGATCCGCCTCTAGTATAAAACTGGGAGTAAGGATGCAATGATAGCTATTGGAGACAGCCCTAAGTCATAAAAGAGGGGAGTCAGGGGGGTGAGTAATTTACTCATTTTGGTATTCACAGAAAGCACTTACTTATTGATGAGTAAGTGCCTTCTGTGAATACCAAAATGTGTAAGTGCCTTCTGTGAATACCAAAATGGTAGTAAGTTAAGGTTTTGTCTTAAGTTAGTTCTGTGAATCAGGTCAAGGAGATGATGAACGGAGCCCTTAGACTTTTCAGACACTCACCCCCAGTCACTATCAGATCTGAGTTGAATCCATCATCGTTCTTTAACTAATTTCACCACCCCTGTTCAAACCCAGCCATATGTAAATCCGTCTTGACCCTGTTCCTCATGAGAACAATCCAGCCCGAACTGCCAAGCCAGGTCTTCCCTGGCCTGGAAACAAGCATCCTGGGCACTATTTCCTGGTAACATCCCTCATCAGCCAGACTAGCTTGAACTCAGTGGCAAGGTGAGCAAGGGACCCACGTCTGGGCATACCCTGCCAACTTAGGGCGAACAATGCAAACACAATGAGATGATGGACACTCACCCTGAGTCACTATTATATCTGGGTAGAGTCCATCACCATTCTGAATAGGGTAATAAGCACACCCTCCTCTGTTTACATTCAG
Organism: Lissotriton vulgaris; assembly: GCF_964263255.1. NCBI lineage: Eukaryota > Metazoa > Chordata > Amphibia > Caudata > Salamandridae > Lissotriton > Lissotriton vulgaris. Next base: position 1,200,117,543 of record NC_141694.1, on the reverse strand, counting down.
AGCAACTGGGGGTACAGCTCACAAAAATGTTTTTAGCAATGCATCAATGTGGTATTCCAGGCAAATAAAATAAAACAATGCAACACACCCCAGATATTGTATCTGCTCTCTGAACATTATTCACACATAATCACCAGTTGAGTGACCTGGTGAAGATCAATGTAATTTCTCCACAATGAACATCTGGAATTAACATTTATTTACAATGTTAAAAATCATATTGAGATGTATATTAGAAATATTTTAGTTCTACAATAAACTGTCCTGGTATACAGATTTATAATATGTTTTAAAATATACATTTATTTGTACCCCAGCCATAATATTATTAGAACTCAATTTCATATAGCGTGCAAGTGCTTATCAACGCATCAGCCAGAATTCATACATTTATACTTCTTTTTGTGTGCTACACAATGTGGTGACATATTTAGGTAAAATGCCTACATGTGTTACTTTGGCTTATGCTGCACCTAGGCTTGTGCTATACATAAATATCACCTCAGGAGTAAATAGCTACACTCAACAAATAGTTTGATTGACATAACCTCCATATGGTTATTTATTCATTAAGTGTAATTAAGGATTCCACATGCAAAAAGTCTAATTTTTTGGATGTGAATATTTTAGAGGAAAACAACCAGGCTACATTGGTTGAGCTGAAGTTATGTTTATTTTAGCACACTAGTGAATTTAAAAGTACCCTTTTACTCTATATGTGTATTGTAACATGATATGGCATGTGCAGTATACAGACGGCCAAATATTTTCTTCGATTAACACTGATTAATAGAATAACAAATGAGAGTATGTAGATTTGTTTATGACCTCATAAGGCTGCAGTGTTGGCTGGATAGCATTGCCCCACTACACAGAGTGTAAAGAAACAAAAGGATCAAAGAGGCTGTTCCTCACAGGTAAATAGTTGTGGGATTTGTATTTTTACAAATATAAAGAAAATTGTATATTTAATTACAAGATTTGAAGGCCAAATATGAAATTAAAAATGGCAAAATAGTTAACATGACTGTCAAGCCTAATGGGGCTTTTGTGTTTTTCTCAATGTATCACTTTAGATATCCTAATTAATTTATTTAGAATAAATATATGTTTTAACATTAAAGGAGGAGTCAAAATGAAAAAAAACTAAAATTTTAAAGTAACTAATAACAACAATATCTAATCAAATCAAATAAACTTTATTCGGTTTCATGTGTGTGAAAACCATAAAAGTTACAACACAACCAAATTTCATTAAAAGCATGATACAATAAAATTACAATTCATGTACAATATCATGGCACTTAAAATGGGAAACCAATGGACTGGTACCCCAGTGACACTCTAACAATGAAGTGTACAAGTTGATGATAAAATGAACACCCCTTAAAATTTCACTGACCTACACAGACAGCATAACCATCATGAATCTATTCTTCAGGTTTCATCCACACATGGGTAACTAGTTATCCAGGCAGGCCCTGGTTCTAAGCATGGGCGAATTTTGCGGATCTCGCGTTCGCGGATTTTGCGGATTTGCGAGCTCGCAATCCGCAAAATCCGCGAATTCTCGCGAATTTGCAGATTTTTTTTTTATGTTCGCACGGGTTTCTGCAAGTTCGCGAGGGTTTTGTACAATTTCGCAAATTGCGAAATTGTACAAAACACGTGCGAACTTGCAGCAACCCGTGTGAACACAATAATATGAAGAGAAAGAAGCTCCTGGTCACAGGAACAGCACGGGGATGGCGCTCGTGAAAGTCAAGGATGCAAAGGCCTCTACCCAGCATCACAGCTGACTTTCCACCGTAGATTTGGGAAGAGGCACACCTGTCCAGCCTCGAAGACGCTCATGATTGTTTTTGGGCTAATGAATGAGTCACTGAATTTGAGCATCAACTAGTTCGAGCGACCATGTGTGTGTTACTATGCAATCGCCCCGAAGGGCGCAGGGGTCCCTTGAGTGTGCTGTAGAAGTCACAGGAAGGGCATGGTAAATATTTTAGGATGGCGCCGGCAAGCTGCCAGCGCCATCCTAAAATAGTTACTAAGTTAGCTTCAACAGGAAGCTCTAATAGATAAAATCGAGCACCTGCTTTATTTTATCTATTAGAGCTTCCTGTTGAAGCTAACTTAGTAACTATTTTAGGATGGCGCAGGCAGCTTGCCGGCGCCATCCTAAAATAGTTACAACAGGCCAGGCTTCAAGTTTTGAACTTTTGCCCTCGGAAAAATCCGCCACTCGCGGATTTGCGAATTCTCGGTAAATTCGCGGGAGTTCGCGGATTGCGAATTTACCGAAAATCCGCAAAATCCGCGAGCGTAATGGATTTTCCGCCCATGCTTACCAGGTTCTCACTGTGGATTTCAGATAGCCAACAATAAAAAAAAGTACAATCAGCCGTCAATAATTGCAGGTTCAAGAGCGCGGGACAAATCTGATTAAAATTCAACTTCTTTCGTAGAGGGACTAAAAATATCACCGCATAAAATTTGCAAAAAAACATAAAATGTAGCAGGTCCTGCAGAGACTCACTGTCGCAGCCGCAGGCTAGTAACACATGACATCTACTGCAGCCTTTTGGAAAAACAAGCAGGAGGTGAAAAAGGTCCAGGCGAAACCTGGACAATAAAATCCGCTCATGAGTTGATAAAGACTCCAAGGAGATATGGCTCAACAGATGGATTTGTTTTTAACATTAGAAATTTGCGGACACTTTGTTTCTGCACTTCTCGCTCATCTCTTTCTAATTTCCTTAAACTACTGATCGCTTCCCTAACAAACTTCCCATCCTTTTTTACAATGGATTCAGGATTAGAGAATAAATCAGGTTGCCCTAGCTCTTCAAAATTAGCTTTAATATATTTAAGCAACAGTATAGGGACATGTTATCAACAACTAGCGATATTTATAGCTAAATACACTTAGCGAAATTTTTTTTATAGCCTTGCATCGCCAGATTTTATCACAGAGATAATGTGCTATTAGCAACATTTATCTCCAAAGCTATAAAATATCCGGCGATACTGGCGAAATGCATGTATATCGCTCTGGAAATTCAGCGATATTCAGGCATTATCCCCAATAGGGACTTAACTTGAATATCCACCTCCCATTGGATAAACAGGCTAAGAAGTGGCCTGAGCAGGCATTAGGATTTGGCGATATTTGCGCTTAATGCGAATATTTTAATTGCTACGCCTGCATTGATAATAGGCGATAGCGATGTTAGCAACTGCTTTCAGTTGCTAACAGGTTGGTTATGCCCACTTTGCATGTCATTAGCAATAAATGTCGCTGACATGCAAAGCGGGCCCCAAACCGCTCTCTATCACCTAAAAGCTGTCGCTAAGTGATGTTAGGGACAGCTTGCTAATAGGGCGATGAAATTATCACCGCTTTGCGGCCAACAACGGCTGCAAAAGCGGCGATAATTTCATTTTGCCTGCCTTGGTAATATGCCCCTAAGTCTTTGTTCAACCAGCAATTAAGCCAGAAGACAAGAGGGCGCCGAGCCAGGAAATCACTTAACTAGGGCACCCCCAATTCCTCATGAGCCACCAGATTCGACAAACCGCTCGGGGCGCCCAACATGCACTTCAAAAAAGTAGTCTCCACTACCTGCAGTGCATCAGTGACAGTATGCCCCCAAATTTCCCTGCCGTAGCAGGCTGTAGGTACGCTTTTTGCCTGATAAACTTTCAGCATAGCTGCAATTGGACGCTTACCTATTTTAGCGGGAAAGTAAAAGATAGAAGCATTTACTGGCGCCAGGTCCCCCTGTTTCCTCCGAAGTAGTGGCCCCCATTTTAATTAATCGTCCATTAAAACACCCAAATATGAAAAAAAAGTTGTCCGGGGAACTATTTCGGGACCTATTTTAAATTGGAAACTTTTTTGGGGCTTTATCCCAACCTGCATTATGTAAGATTTTGAGTTATTAATTGATAGATCACGATCAGCCATAAAAGTTAAAAAGGCGTCAAAGAAACCCCTGGCAGTTCTGTCTAAGAGAACAGCATTGTTCACACATAGTAAGAAAATAACTTCAAAGTAGTTTTTCTGATAAAGTAACTAAGAATATATTTTATGAAGTCAAACACATTTTTAAACAAAACTAGTTAATAAAATTCATAAACCTAATACAGATGACAAATGAAGTGGCAAAGAAAGAAGTACAATAACATAACATTTCAAAATAACTTATCCAAGAAGGAAGCTTTTCGTAAGTGATAGATTGACAAAATAAGCACAGTAAAACAAATGACCTGATTTACATCTGGATGGTCTTACCGCCATCACGCTGTGGCGGCAGACTCAAGTACTTCGCTGATTTGATGGTCTTCCACCCACCGTATTTAGATGCAGGATGACCCACCTTCTGTGTTTACTGCCGCGGTTGCGCCACCCTACCACCGACGCAATGGCATCCTATGTTTATGATTAGAACTGTGTTGCTGTCATGTCAACAGGTTAGGACCAACCAAATTTAGAAGTCACAGTTTTGCTGACGGTCTCCCAGTGGTGGCTTTCTGATGGAGTGAGTCTGTCACAGTAAGTGCTCAAAATGTACATCACTGTGGCCATTGGATGGATGGTAGTAGAACACACCTGATCTACATTAGCAAAATAGAAACACCTACATCCCACAGAACAATACACACTCCATATCAGACCATGATCCTTTGCCATTTCAGTGCAGCACAAAAGTATGTACCAGACACTTTGGCAGTTTGAAAAAAGGTGAATTTGTTTATTTTGCCTGTTTCTTGCCCCTTCTACTTTTTCACATTTAATTGCTTTTGGTTTATTGGTTCATTTGTTAATATTTATTTGCAAAATGCCTGGCAACAAAAATTCCCAGTTTACTGGGGGAGAATTGACTGTCATGGTGGATGAAATCTTAAGAGTAGAGCCACAATTGTTTGGAGCCCAAGTCCCAAAAAACCCCTGTTTCAGAAAAGGATAATGTGGTCCAACACATTAGACATAGATAATGCTGTAGCAAATAAACCTGCACGCTCAGGAGGACATCAGGAAGAGGTGCAATGACTTGTGGAGGAGGGTGCGTTCCCAGCCTCTAAGGGTCACCTGGAAGCCCCCCTTACAACTCATACCCTGGGAGGAGAAGGTCTTGCTGATCCTTTATACTGAAGGTGTGACAGGAATCCCTGTTGGAGTGGAGACTTGTAAGTTAAGGTTTCCAATGTCCTTTATGCTTTAAACGTAACCATTGCTAACGTGATTCACACTTTTTTCAAACATAGAAACATATATGAGTCTAACCAATTTTGTCTCTTGTTTATCACAATGTGTTTTTGTTGTCTATAAGAATACAGGTCTCAAACGATATCACATTTCATGTGATGCAATAGTGCATGTAAGTGATTGTACACCAAATCAAATATTTCAGATATTTCTATCCTCTTCTAAGTGTCTGTACTTCTTTTAGTGCATATTTTCACTAGGTATAGTCAACCAACAATGTAGCAAGTGTTGCTAATTTATCATTAAAATGACGACAGCTACCATGATGTCTTGTTTCAGGTTTGAGAATAGAATATTCCAAAGGCATTATATTCATTTTCTCTTTACTTTCATATATTCACATATGTTAAAGTATCACGTATTCATCAATTCATATTTGATGTTCTCTTTACCAATGTGTTTGTCCAAAGATTTGTATGTTATTCTATTCATGTTGTGACATTGAAGTGATGTCATATGTTTAACAAATCATAGTATGTTGAGTTAAAAATGGTAAAGTGTGTAAATTTGTATGCTCAAATCAAGTGGTTTTACCTACATTTTGAATCTGAAATATAGATATGCTGACCAATGCCAAACATCCTTTTAAGTTGTTTCATTGCCAAATATTTAGGCTATTAGTCCTTGGAATTGGTAATTCAATGTTTCTCCCCTCTAATGTGTTGGGTTCAATGTTGGTATATTTGATGTAAGCTCAAAAATATGTTTGGTTCCATTACAAGACATCTTCTTTTGAGCCTTAATTAATTGTATTATTGTGTGTAACTTAAACAGTTTTTGTCATGTATTCCAATACCACTGAAAGGTATACTCATTACATTTCCTGTCCTCTTAATTTTAGGTTGCTTATTCTTTAGCTACTATCTAATTAGATGTATAATCAAGACTTGTAAAATAATGTGTTTTGTATATGTCAAACAGGCAGACCACTTGCACCCCCAGCCACAGTTGTGGATATTCCCACTCCATTCCAGAATCATGCCTCCAGAGAGGACTGCCCACATGAAAGACTTTATGAAGAAGAGCTGACTGGCCCATTTGGTCTGTCTGGGTGGATGTTTTTGAAGAAGAGCTGACTGGCCCATCTGGTCTGTCTGGGTGGATGTTTTTCTAATGAAAATTCTGCAATTCGCTCTGCACTCGAGCTATTGTAGTTGGAAAGATCAATTTATTTACAATTAACATGAACATCTATGGGCAATTGTGCAGCTCCAGCGTATGCAAATCTGTTTATGTATACATTTGAAAGAGATTATATCATCAACAAAGAAATCTTGAAAACAAATGCCATACTTTTTGTGAGATACATTAATAATATATTCACCTTATGGAAAGGGTCAAAAGATGAATTAATTAGAGCATTGAATGACCTCAACACGATTAATGAGAAAACACAATTTACATATGACTTCAACAGCACTATCATTGCATTGTTAGATGTTCTGGCCTCAAGGGTGAACGACAAACTAGAAACGAGCATATATAGAAAGGAAATAGATCACAAGAATTTGTTGCATTATAACAGCTTCCACCAAAATACTTTGAAGAACCATTTGCCTTACTCACAACTATTAAGAGTCAAAAGAATCGTTTCCAATCCTGATACCTTAGATGACCAAGTTAATAAAATGATTGACAAATTTAAGAACAGAAGACATCCTGAAAATGTTTTCGATGAAGCAAAAGAGCACTGTGCTACCAAAACACGCAAAGAACTACTTACACCTACAGGGAAGACAGAGCATAATGAAAGAATGGTTCTAATTTCTAAATGCTCAACTTTAAGCACACATTTCAAGAAAGCAATTTTAAAGCGTTGGCCGATGCTCCAAATGCAATCTAATTTTAAAGGGATTTTCTCAGAAAGACTATTGTTTGCCTATGGAAGAGGAAACATTTTTTAAGAAATGCTTTCATGTCAATCCATTCCTAGGATAAATTAGATATACTAGGGGACTGTCCCCTGTTTCAATTGCAACAATTGCACCAGCATTATTACAGGTTCATGGATTCATCATCATTGGAAAGGAAATAAAATGAATCACTAAGTCACTGCCAGCTGTGACTCCACGAACATAGTGTATCCTCTAAAATGCCCATGTGAACTGCCATACTTTGGAAAGACTGAAAGAAAAATGAAAATCAGATTTAACAAACACAAAATTAACATACGGACACATTTTTTTTAGGGTACGTTCACAATATTTGTCAACTAAAATTTATGGTCTTGGAAATGGCAGACATAAGACAACGAAGAGATAACCACAAATTCCTCCTTCAAAGAGAGAAGTACTGGATAAGAAGATTGGATACATTAATGCCAAATGGTTTAAATGACGGGATGAAATTCAGTTGCTACCTTTAATCCATATGGGGATTATTTATGTATGACTTTACAGTTTTGACACTTGTATCAAACAAGGGCTCCCTGTATACGCAAAATAGAAACATGCACCCCTAGGTCAGGGAAAATACATAGTAGAAAAAACAACCTAGGCGGAAGTCTTAGATTGCCTACCCAATGGTCACAGGACCAAAAAATAGAAAAGGACAGTTTCCAAAAAAGAATTTGAACTTTTTTATACAAAATAAATTTATTATTAAGTGAGACAATATAAAAATGCATATATCAAAGAACATGGCGCATACTAGAAAAAATTAATGTGCCCGATGAAAAAGGAGGTGAAGCCATTCAAAAGAAGCGCGAAGTTTTTTGGATTTTTTCTTTAAATACTTTTCGTGAGGGATTAAATAGTGAAATCCCGTGGGAGAATGCAATTATTTAAATCAATAAGTGTACATTGGAGCTGTAATATAAAAAATACACCCTTTCTTGAATAAATAATTAACTCCCCTTAGTTTACTTGATTCTTTTTAGAATCACAAAAAGAAGAATCTTTGCCCTCGTTTGGAATATCTAACGAGCACATTCAGGCTGCTCTATGCATTCATAGATCTGCATTCCACATATCGGTTCCACAAGCTGTTTTCAGCCGTAGGTAAGCAAAACAAGTTCTAAATGACCTTGACTTTAGTTTTCAGGCATTAATGCATCATGTAGACAGCAAATAAATAGAACCATGACAACCTCCTTTTGAATTAATAAGATCTGACTCTTCATATATAAGTAATAACCTATAATGAAAGAATAGGACCTTAAGGACATAAATATCATTTCATCACAATTTCTACCTCTATTTCGTTTTCACTATCAATTTACATATTCTCTTTATTTTTTCCAGCTATTTAGAATATAATTTCCTCTTGCACGATTTCCAAATTATATAAGTTTCATGTCATAAGGTAGAAAGCAGACGATGCATGTCTAATGCTTGTTCAACTATATACAATGTAGTGTCTTATGTATCTTTGGTTAGTAGGGCATAATTATCATTGTATTCTTAAATTATGCGGTTTTCTTGCAAACAAAAAGACCTTGTTCATATTCAATGTGTTTGTTGGAAGTATGAATTTATAGATTTGTAACATAAGCTCTCTATGTATTTTATAATTCTGGCTCTTAATAATGGTGTATTTGGATCATCTTCAAGGTCAAGCAGAACTGTGTGTACTGTAATAATGTATTTATGTAGTCATTATATTACTTTATCCTTGGATAATACTGACAGTATGAATCATGTGAGCTACAGCAGAGGCTACCTTTGATCCCTGCTCTTATCTTCTGAGCATACATATTGTCTTAAATAACAGGACAAAAATCTGTTTTCGCGCAGTTTCCTTTGTTTTAACCATGAGTATGTATATTACACTAAATAGGTGAATGTGAACTTTTAAAGATTTAAATGTAGTTACAAATGTGTTTAATGTTGTACTAAAATATGTTTCTATTTTTAGAAAGTTGTCTTCTGTCTTGAGAAAGGCGCTGGCCGCCGAAACGCGTCGACAAACAACTTGACACACCACCTTTTTCAATTTTGTGAAAGGAATCAATATGTGTTTTTTATTGTGATTTATACTTTCGAAATGTATTTTTATTCTGTTCTTTGATATATGCATTTTTATATTGTCTCACTTAATAATAAATGTATTTAGTATAAAAAAGTTCAAATTCTTTTTTGGAAACTGCCCTTTTCTATTTTTTTGTCCTGTGACCATTGGGTAGGCAATCTAAGACTTCCGCCTAGGTTGTTTTTTCCACTATGACTTTACAGTTTTGTACTTTCAGCTTTTCACTAATAATAATTCTTTACATGGATCCTATGTTCCCCCTATCAGTTTAATATATTCTAAGATGGCTGCTATGACAGTGAATATTCACTTAGACATCAATGTTATGTATATGTTTGCCTAATATTGTTGTGTTTAGTGGAAACTTTTGATGTCTATTTTTCCCTCTGAATTAGTTTTTTTTTATATATTTGGCACTTGTTTGTCTTTTGCATGACTGACTATAGATAACACTGCTCTAAGATGGCCCTCACGATGGAAGATGGTCCCTCTTTCACCTTTTAATATATTTGTCAATTGCATGGTTTTCGCACGATTAATACTAGAACAAGCCATTCCAAGATGGCCCCCACGACTGAGGATAGTCCTTCATTTAGGTTTAGTAAACCTGAGATGTACTGACCTTCGGTTAAACGTGTAGCTGATCAACTTCATAATGGAAGTGTTAGGACGCCTCTTTATTGATTGAAAGTTCCCATAAGCAAAGGTGCATGCTGCGCAAACCTTAAGTCCCGTAACACGAACCTTAGTTGCATGCCACACGAATTGGTATTCACCATGAGGCAAGCTCTGTTCTAATTTAAGTTCTTATGATTAAATACCTAGGTTTACTGTCGTTTTACGTTCTTCGGTATTTAAGGAGTGGTCACATGGTGAGAGGTTTTGAAACCACGGGAGTGTATGGATCTATTTAATTTCACTTTTGCTGGTTCACGTGATATTAATACTGTTATTAAGCTTCATTCATGTGTTATTCATTTTATAACTTTTGGTGTTTTATATTTTTCTTACATTTGTTGATTTTTGTAGATACTTCCCCAATGGTGTACTCATGTTCTTTACAGAGTGATAATCTCTGAGGCTTTATCTTTTTTCACCCTGTTGCTTTATTCACGTTAATACAGTTTGGCATCATTGGATCGAGATACGATTCATAACACCTGTAATATAATATGCTTAACAAATATTGTTTTAAGAACAAGAAAATTGTCCTGTAATATCACTTACCCAATACACTGTAGTAATTATTTTCTTTTTTCTTTTTTATTCTGTACCAGCCAAATCTTCACATATAAGTATGGCTGTCATCTGCTCTGATCCTTAGGAACATTATTTTCAGATCACGTATTCCCTGACGAAGGGCCATAACAGTCTGAAAGGATTAGGATAGGATAGGAAATTGAAAATTCATGCTTTTCATATTTGAAATTATTGATATAAAGATGTGTTATTATTGGTTGGTGGAATGAAGAATACCAAATACCACTGTGAACATAAACACAGCTTGAATTGATCCACTGCTTCGTGTTTTACTGATATGAACTTGATTTAAGCCCTTCTAATAGGTACATAGAGCAGTTTAACAGGGGACATTCCCCAGTTAGGGTGCACAGCTTCACACTTTAAAGACTTCCCACTCAAGAAGAATGCTCCCTGGGGAGCCTTCATTGGTGTCAAAGTATTCTGCTGTTGCGGCCCCTATTGATGCGCAAAATGCTAGGTCTTCCAGCGCTGCTGGTTGAGGCGCCATACAGGGATGGATGGCAGGCCTGTATTCCACCTGAGCTGTATGTGCTGGGGATTGTGATCGGAATGCATGCGTCCTAGATAGTCTGCTTGTCTGATATGGGGTAGCAATCAGGGTGATCCCACAATAAATCCAATCTTAAATGCAAATCATGCGTGTGGGAATCGAAGGAGTATATACAAGTATCATGATTGGGAGCACACCGTATATCTATCAGGGACCAGTGGGCGAGCCAGGTGGTCAGCGCCAGAAAGTTTGATAGAGCTGTGGTGCGCGTTAGAGGTAGGAATGAGAGATCAAATGTAATGAACAGCACAGCATTAATGTTGCCTCATATTAACCAGAGGATCATGGTAAGATATTTACATGTGCAATGGTGAGGACTCATTTGTATCCGCTACACTTGTTGGATATTTTGTTCCAAGTCTTACCCTGTTGAGCAAGCACAATTGTGTACATAGGGATGTGCATTGTCTCACCTCTTCATGGGTGTAAAAAGAAAATCGGGGATCGTAACTATAACATATACAACTTCATGAGGGCAGGCCCACAACGAGGGCCTACCAAAAATGATGCCTAACAATGGCTATTACTGAATTTGTCTGTGTCTGTTAGGGAGTCGCACGGTAGGTGATAGCTCCTAGGAACCCCTGTGGTGTTGTGTGCTAGGAGCTATATATGTGCTGTCGTGTCTAGTGATATTGCTTGGCCCTGTATAATGTGTGAACCTCATTTCGTAATAACTCAATGCCCTATCCCACTGGTGCGGTGATGTCTTTATCTGCTCTGCAAAAGCACTTGGCTCAGCGAAGGCAGGATGATCCCATTAAGTTCGATGAGGTCTTCAGGGCCTCTGCTCCGCCAGCCATCACCTGGTGCCTGTTCATATTATATCTTCAGCGTTCTTCAGCGTCTCAACGGGCAGAGCTAGTGAATTTGTCCCCCAGACTACAGATGGGTGGAATTGTCTTTGTTTAGAGATTTGGCTGACTCTCTATCTTGGTCTGAAATTCGTGCCACCGCCACATGAAAAGCCTCTCTTTGATCTGTTATTATTTGCTCTAGGTTGGGGACAGTTGTCAGTGGGGCAAGTTGGGCCTCTCCTCTGACCCTGGCCCTTCATCTGCCCCCCTTTCCAAGGCAGATTACTAAGCATGGGCTGAAAATTCGTTCCGCTCGCGGAATTTGCGGATTTTCCGCTATTTCGTGATCCGCGAATCACGCGAAATCGCGGTAAAATCCGCGAATCAGCCAGGCACTTACAGGGTTACAGCAGCAGGTGCAAAAGTTGAAGCTAATTTTTTGTAAACTTTTACAAAGAAATTAACTTCAACTTGGGTACCTGTTGCTGTAAGCCTGTAAGTGCTTCCTGGCGCCTCGTTGCCTACTTGCAACTATTCTCTGACCCTGCTCTGACCCTTGAAGCAGGGTCAGAGAATAATTACAAGTAGGCAATGAGGCGCCTGTCACGAAAATTAAACCTCAACAGGAAGCACTGACAGATATAAAAACAAGCATTTGCAATGCAATAGGTCTCGCATTAGGAAAGTTTGAGCTATAGGTCTTGTAAATGACAATTTTTTTTATTTATGTGTTGGTTTTGAAAATAGCTAAATTAATAGCTTTGTCATTTACAATGCCAATAGTTATAACTTTCGCAAATGTGACACCTATAGCATTTGTAATGCAACATGTTTTGTATTTACGTGACTTAGCTGTATTGAAATTACAAATTACAATGGCTTTTAATTTTTTTTTAAAATTAATACTTAAATAAAAGTGATTTTAATTTATAATGGCAATAGCTTAAACTTTTGTAAATAACTTTTGTGAAGAATATGTTCAGTGTATTTTATTGTGATGAAAATCCAAGAACAGAAGTGAAATATTAACATCTTTTTGTGACATTTGTAATAAAGTTTGAAACATTGAGAGAACATATTTGAACCAGTTGTTGTTGAATGGTTGCACAGATTAATGCTGGGGTGGCGCTGAGTGGTGCTGTGGTGGTGCTGAGTGGTGCTGTGGTGATGCTGAGTGGTGCTGTGGTGGTGCTGAGTGATACTGGGATGGTGCTGAGTGATGCTGGGGTGGTGCTAAGTGATAATGTGGTGGTGCTGAGTGATGATGTGGTGGTGCTGAGTGATGATGTGGTGATGCAGAGGGCAGAAAGGCACAAAAATCAGTCTAACAAAGGGCAGAAGGGCAGAAAAACAAGGGAAAAACGAGTCTAACAGAGGGCAGAAGGGCACAAAAAACGAGTCTAACAGGGGGCAGTATGAATCCCACCCTGCGTGTTTGTCCACGAAGATGCCACCTTTTTGTGAAATTCCTCTACTCAACTGGAGTACTTTCTACTGTCTAATCAGTAAGTGCTCCCTCGTTGGCTAAATGTATAGGGGCAGATTTACAATAACTGGCGCATCCCCAGGGATGCACCAGTTATTGTGCGCCGCAGCTCCGCCACCCATGGCTCGCCGCATTTACAATGCGGCTCACCATGTGAAAAAAATGGCACAGATGCGTCACACATCTGTGCTGTAAAAGCAGCGCATTGCTGGAGCTTCGTCGAGCTTGCGACGCAGCTCCAGCAATGCTCTGGGGGGCCCTATCTCCCTAATGCTGCATCAAGCCTTGTGCCTGCCTCAAGCAGGCGCAGGGTTTAGGCCCAGCATTGGCCTAAAAGTGACTGAGTGAATTCTTGTAGATTTCACTCAGCCACTTTTAGGAGGCGTTCCTGCGCAGTAACACCCTCCCCTGCGCCGGAACGCCTCCTGATGGCGCAGGGCTTTACAACGTGACGCATCTCTCAGATGCGTCACGTTGTTAATACCCAGCACCATGGCGCATCTTTTGTGCTGCCGCTGCGTCACAAAAGGTCTCGGTAGAGGGTGGGAGTGGTGAACCAGAGGGTGGCAGTGATGAACCAGAGGGTGACATTGATGAACCAGAGGGTGGCAGGGGTGAACCAGAGGGTGACAGTGCTGAACCAAAGGGTGGCAGTGCTGAACCAGACAGTGGCAGTGATGAACCAGATGGTGGCAGTGGTGAACCAGAGGGTGGCAGTGGTGAACCAGAGGGTGGCAGTGGTGAACCAGAGAGTCGCAACTATCATTTAGACAGCATAACTTGGAGGCTAAAGGTGCCTCACTTGCTTTCACATTTCGTAAATTAAGAGATAAACTAATATGCCTCAACTATGACCATTTATTTAAAGTCATGAAAGCAAAACTTATCCCCTCCTTGGACTATGGGTCCATTATTTTTAAGGGTAGAGATGTGAAAGTATTGGAGGCCATAGTTGCAAGGACATATAAATCATTTTAGGATTCCCAGGCAGATTTCACGTGCCAATTTAAGATTGGAATTTGGCTTACGACATCAGCGCTTGGTGCGCAAAGCTGTATTTGTTATAACACTATTGGCATTATCTCGAGCCGAGGAGGGCACGTTGGCCAATATGTGTTGGAGCGAGATTTCGACCAGCGAATATTCTAGAAGCTGGCAGGATTATTTAGCCGAGTGTCTCCTAAAATTCGAATGTCCCAAATTGGAAGACGAAACAAGGAGTAAAACGGTTTAAAAAAAATTAATTAACTCAACCGTTGCCTTGCTGTCAGAAGTGTTGGATAAATATGAGTTGGGGAAAAAAAACCTTTTTGGACCATTGACAATTGCTTCGACAAAATGATGGTCCAACCCTACTTACTTTTTCATCAAAAAACCTTAATTAAGAATAAATTTATGTTATAAAGGTTTGGTATCTATCCAACCAAAGATGGAACCCCTAAATGGAAGTCTAAATGGGCATCAAATATTTGTCGGCTATGTGGGCAATATGATGAAACCTTGATGCATATGGTAACACTATGCCCAAAAATGATGAAGGAACAGAAAACAATTTTAAAAACTATTTTTAAAAAAATGGGACTAAGGACTTGTAGATCGGCATTAATATTTTGTTTAAGCGGTGTCAACGTCCATATAATACACCAATTCATAAAATGTATGCTTATAGTGGAAATGAAATTATGTAAGGTTGACTCCCAAAGTATATGTTAAAACTGTAATGGGTGTGAAATGAGGAGGCTCCTGTTTTTAAGGTGATGATGAATTACTTCTATGGCTCTTTTTAATGTACTAATTGTTTGTTTTTAGAGTACTACTTTTTATATAATGTTCTATTTTTTATATTTATTATTTTTATCGAATGATATACATGCACTTTATCCCTGAAAAATGCCAAGGCCTATAGATTGTTTTAAAAATGAAATAATAATTTTAAATTACCCCGAATTGAAAAAGGTTAATTGATTGTGGTCAACCTTATGCATTGTATCCTGGAATATTTAATTAGGTAATGTGTTGTGGTTGTATTTATTTCTGTTCTTTGTTGTAATTGTTTTAATTAATCAACAAATAAATCAATCAATCAGAGAGTTGCAGTGGTGAACCAGAGGGTGGCAGTGCTGAACCAGAGGGTGACTGTGGTGAACCAGAGGGTGGCAGTGCTGAACCAGAGGGTGACAGTGGTTAACCAGAGGGTGGTAGTGGTGAACCAGAGGTGCTGTGATAAACCAGAGGGTGGCAGTCATGAATCAGAGGGTGGCAGTGGTGAACCAGAGGGTGACAGTGCTGTACCAGAGGGTGGCAGGCGTGAACCAGAGGGTGATGTGATGAACCAGAGGGTGGCAGTGGTGAACCAGAGGGTGGCAGTGGTGAACCAGAGGGTGGCAGTGCTGAACCAGAGGGTGACAGTGACTAACCAGAGGGTGGCAGTGGTGAACCAGAGGTGCTGTGATGAACCAGAGGGTAGCAGTCGTGAACCAGAGGATCGCAGTGGTGAACCAGAGGGTGACAGTGCTGTACCAGAGGGTGACTGGGGTGAACCAGAGGTGCTGTGATGAACCAGAGGGTGGCAGTCGTGAACCAGAGGGTGGCAGTGGTGAATCAGAGGGTGACAGTGCTGTACCAGAGGGTGGCAGGGGCGAACCAGAGGGTGCTGTGATGAACCAGAGGTGCTGTGATGAACCAGAGGGTGGCAGTCGTGAACCAGTGGGTGGCAGTGGTGAAAAAGAGGGTGACAGTGCTGACCCAGAAGGTGACAGAGGTGAACCAGAGAGTGGAAGTGCTGAACCGGAGGGTTGCAGTGGTAAACCAGAGGGTGGCAGGGGTGAACCAGAGGGTGGCAGTGGTGAACCAGAGGGTGGCAGTGATAAACCAGAGGGTGACATGGTGAACCAAAGGGTGCTGTGCTCATGCACAACCGCATGGGTAACTCCGCCATGCAAGAGGCCCGCGAACACGCGAAAAGCCCCGCGAACCCGCAAAAAACCCGCGAACACGCAAAAAACCCCGCGAACACGCAAAAAACCTTGCAAACACGCAAAACTATAATCCGCAAATTTGCACGAATTCGCGGATTTTGCGGATTGCGAATTCGATTTCGTACGAATTTGAGGAACGTGAATTCTCAAATTTCGCCCATACTTACACATTACTGCTGCATTCCTCTGAGTCGTGCACCCAGCCTCAAGGCCTTTGCTTTCCAGCCAGTCCCAAGCATCCGACGGGGAGTCAAAGAAGCAAGCAGTGCCTTTCGTCACCACTCGGAGTTAAGCAGGGAATAACAGGGAGTAGCGCATGTCCAAATGTTAATGTTAATGTTAATGAGATTTATTGAGCGCCCAAATATCCCGGATGCGTCTTGGCGCTATGAACTCAGCAAGCCCGGCCTAGTGTCTAATTCTGGAATAGCCAGGTTTTTAGCTCTTTCCTGAAGACGGTGAGGGAGCTTGCGCTTCTTCGCGCAATAGGCAGACTATTCAACACTTTTGCAGTGCCATGAGAAAAGCTATGGCGGCCCCAGCCTGCAGATAGAATTCTCAGGACTTTCATGAATCTGGCACCTGTGGAGCGGTTGGTGTGGCCGGTTCTTACCAGGTAAAAAGATTTCCAAGGAAAGAGGGTCCTGTGTGACTCAGTGCCTTATAAGTTAAACACAATCCCTTAAAAGTAATTTGTTGTTCTACCGGGAGCCAGTGAAGTCTGTGGATTTCTTTAGTGACTGATTTGCACTTAGGAATGTTAACCATCAACCAAGCAGTTGTGTTTTGAACAGTCTGAAGCTTTTTTAAACATTGCTTCTGTATGCCCAAGTAGAGCCCATTGCCCTAGTCCAGCTTTGACTGGATAAATGTTGTTACCACTGTCTTTCTAATGTCAGGGGAGATGTACGGTAGGATCTCCTTTACTTTCTTTTTGAGAAAGTGGGAGGCAGAGACAATGGCATTAGTCTGGTATGAGAGTGCTAGTTTGCTATCAATCCACACTCCTAAATAATTTTTTGCTTTTTGTGCTGTTTTAGGCGGTTCACCCATCTCCGCCGGCCACCGGAGGTTGTCCCAACTACGTTGCAGGTTACTGAAGATTATGACCTCGGTCTTCTCTGAGTTGAATTTGAGACAAATTGTTGCCATGCATCTATTTATTTCTCTCATACAGTTCTGAAACTGTAGAGCAGGAGAACTGCTGCTACTACTATCTGGGTATTATCAGCATAAGACATCAAGCTGAACCCAAATTCTCGGATCAAAGGAGCAAGTTCCGAGACAAAGACATTAAAAAGAGATGGGCTCGGAGAAGATCCCTGAGGAACTCCTCATGGGAGGACAAATTACAAAGTTTTACTGCTTAGAAGGAGCTCCAGGGCCTTTTTACTAGCGCCGTATATTCAGGAAACAGCATCACTAGTGTGTTCTTAATTTTGATTTCGGTCAGCTTGTGTGCTTCCCACAGGATGGCATCCCTGTCCTTATAGTTCAGCAGCTTGAACAGAAGCAGCCTGTGATTCACACCTGGTGGCGGTCTGACACTCTATGTTAGATTCCACCACAAATTGGAGTGAGTGCATTTTCAGGCATCAGCTCCTTCAACCAATTTTTGACGTAGGACAGAGCTTCTTGGCCTTCCTCACCTTCTGGGAGGCCCACACTAGTATATTATTCCGGTTTAATCGGACCTCTTTGTCTTCCAGCCTTTCTTCAAGGATGCTCACTCAGTTCAGTAGGGTTTGCATTGTTGTGGCACTTGATTGTGTTGTCGGGTGTAGTTCTGCCATTGCAAGCTTGTTAGCATGCACCTTGTCAGCTAACTTGCGGTGATCAGCGTGCAGGAATATAAAGTCCATCATGACCTTGCCAATTTTGGCTTTCAGTGACATGCGCATTTGATCAAGGACATTTCCTACCTTCTCAACGGCGCTTAGCACTGTGGCCAGTGTGAGATGCGGCAGTCTTTTGACTATATCGGCTTGTGCCTGGGACATTCTATCCATTCTGGGGCTGCATATCATTTGCGGTGAGTTTGATCGCAAATGGCCCATGGCCAGCTTCTGGGCTGTAGCCATACAGCAAATCCCCACTGAGTCTCAACGGAAATGAAGAGTGGTCCAGCTGTGTCTGTTGCCCTCACTGGTGCACCCTAGGATGCCTAATATGTCTTTCTTAACATCAGCGGTAGGGCACTTGTTGCATCTGTGTTTCTTTCTGGCCCAGGGACTGGCTTCACCATGCTCAGGGAGCCCTGAATCCCTTTTAGGTGTCACAATAGGCTCTCCATCAACCCTCGCATAATTCTGTGAATCGTGGCAGTCCAGAGGAAGGGAGGGAGAAACTCCTGGTCCCATGTCGATCCCATCCACTTCAAGCAGCTGTGACCATTTTGCACACTCAGCGCGATCTGGGACGTCGACCACGTCCTTCATGGTCCATCATCGGGCCACTGCACTGCTCAGTGCTGCCCGCCACTTCCCAATCTAAACCTCAGGGTGTCCGCCCCAGGCAGGCTCCCACAGTTAGCAACCACACTGGCTGCAGAGCTCAATTCCCTCAGTATGATGGGGCACAGTCAGGCTATACCTCAGTGCCCCAGGTGGAGTCTATAGCTGTGGACGACAAGTCTGCTTCTGTGTTGGGCGTCAGTAGTCTAAGTGCTGTCTATTCTGTTGCTCCCTATCTGACCATCTCATACAGTTTTCGTGCCATTGCACACCCGGCGTTGCAGCTGTGCTATTTTCTGTGGAGGGGGGGCGATCGAAGCCTTTGTCCCCGCAAAGCGTCGCCCAACATCGGTGTGCCATGCGGCCATTAGGCCTGGCTCCATCCACTGTTCATGCCTTCACATGAGCCTCTGCTGCTCGTGTGTCCTGATGTTGACTAGGAAAAATCAAGGCATCTTCCCCCTCTTACTGCCAATATTCTGGTGTCTTGGCCCTTCAGTCTTTGACTGGCACACAAGGCACCCCACGTCCAATGGGTCTTGGCGGTGGTGCCCAGGCCGGACCCAGCCTCTGGACCCTCCACAGCATCACCAGGCAAGCCAGAGGTATAGCAGAGGCTGTCACCCATCCCCCCAGCTCTTGGATCTGTGGTTGCCGGCAGTCACAGCGTTCGTTTGGCGGCCGCCGTGCTCACTCCCAGGGACTTATAGGCTGCAGTCAGGCATGGCTGCTGCGGGGCCCAACAGGTGGCCACTCCACCACTGTCTTGGAAAGGGGCCAGCCGTGTCCTCTCCACTACTTCCCTGCTCAGGTCTCTGGGGAACCCAGGCCCACCTTGACTTCTGGATTCCTCTGAAGTCTCTGCAGCATCAGAGTTGAAGCATCGGACCGGGCCTTGCTCACTCCATGCGGACAGTGCTCTGGGGCCTTGGCCACACCACAGCACATCTCCTATGGACTACAGTAAGGATTCAGCCCCTGGATGGCAACCGCAGATCCATCTCCATCTGCCTCTTCTCCACTCTGGCCTGCCTGCAGACCACTTATGATATGTTTTCTGCCAGTGCCATTGGCCACACTCCTTCTGCTACGGCCTTTTGGCTCCTTCACACTGGCCGCTGTACTCCACTCTGCAGGGGCTGTTTGTCGCTGTGCCTTGCACCATATCACAAAACCCCAATGTTTAGGAGCAGTCTTACTTCCTAGCAGTGGCTAATATTCATCAGAGAACAGTCAGGATAATAAGGTTGAGATATGGAGCCTAGCTAAGATGCATCTGCCATCTTGGCTTGCTAGCCATGCCCTTTGTGCAGCCATTCATACCCATAACTACTCTTGCTATGGTTAGCACGTAAAACAAAGCAAAACACAAACATTACCAATCAAACAAATATAATGGAAAAATGATAAAGTCAACTTTTGGAGGACACAGTTTCACAAAACAATCAGAGATAAACAAGGTAACTGAACACAATAGTCAATATGTCAATACTTTGCTGAACAAACACCTTTACCGACAAATTTCTTGAACCCGCCCTTTCTAACAAATGACCAACACAAACTTCTACCATCATCACATCAATAGGCGTTGTAAAGGTGAAAGTGATCACATGTCAAGATATACTGACAAGAAAGTGTTGTCAATTAGATCCTGAGGTAAGTCAACTCCTTCCTCTTCACCACTATCATCATCCTGAGCGATGTAAGGGATGTTCCATTGCAGGGTGACGTTGTTGAGCATGCAGCAGCTCACAAATATTTGGCACACCTTCCCGGGGGAGTAGAGGAGGATTCCACTAGTTATGTCCAGACAACAAAATCTGGCCTTTAGGAGTCCAAAAGCCCACTCCACTGGTCCCCTTGTTCTTCCATGTATCTCATTGAAATGGACTTTCCCTGGTGTTTTTGAATTCCTCAGCAGTGTCAACAACCATGGTCGGTTAGGATAAGATGAGGCTCCTAGTTGGAAGAAAGAAAATGTGCAAAACATGTTACGCATTTACAGATGCCTCCAAGTAGATATTGCCCAAACAAAACTTTGAAAGTTTACACTGACCCACAATATATACAGTTTTCCTGAACACCCACAATTCTAAATTGTCCTGTAATATCATTTACTCAAAACACTGTAGTCATTATTTTTTTTTTGAAAAAAGAGTTCAGACACACAAGAACTTGCTTGTGTAAATCAAAAGACATGCATCATATCACCCAAGTAGCCCATCACCATAATAAAGAAGAGTGTTCTCCTCTGATTCCTACCAGATATTTCAGCCCACCATAAATGTAAACTCACTTGAACTTGTCTTACCCTCAATTAATGTATAGATAGTCTAGTCTCTCTCCCAAATTCACAAGTAAGTAGAATCTGCAATACCAAGAAATAATGTGTTCAATACTATATTGCACTCCTATTACAACCAATCAAAGTGTCTAACCGGTTATAAACCTATCAGTATTTTCTGCATGTATTTGTGATATCTGAAACATAATTTAAAGACGTAGACCTGGGAAAACAAGAAACCCCCAAGTGAGCATCTCTCTTACTGATAAGCAAATTAAGGCTGGTGTATGGATACGTCAGTTACCGGCCACACATCATTAATCGTATTAAGCCCAATCCTCCATTATTTTACTTCACCAGTATTTATTAAACTTCCTTAACCATATATCTCCCTACATGGATCCTGTACAAACATTATATCCCTGAGACGGGCACTGCACATCGTAACTAATTCACTCACTACTCGCATACATTTTGCGTAATATTCCTAGCAATACTCTTATTGTACTTGTTTCATTCAGGGATATGGGAGAGTACACCCACGCCTACCAAACTCTGACAGCCTTCTCGGCAGTGTTCATCACCCTGTTGCCTCTATGATTTATAGGAGTTATCAGGCAATCCCAGAATGGTTCACAAGAGCTAACAGAAACAACGTGACACACATCTGTCCTATCAGGACTCGGTCCAAACGAGTATCAATAGCAGCCATTTAAATGTATATATGTGATGACGGGAGACATAGACCTGATTGTTATACCAATATCATGATTGTAAAAACAAATTGCTTGAGTTAGTAATTCATTGGAAACCCTAATAATTAGCCCCTCAGGCAAGGGGTTAATTGCAATTAGCAAATTGCGAATCGCTATTAAGGAAGACTTTCCCATCCATTTCAATGAGCCAGGAGGCCCATAGGAATGAATGGGAAGTTATTCTCAATTTGCGATTCGCAATTTGAGAATCGCAAATTGAGAATAATTTCAAGGGTGCAAGGGTGTCATAAGGACACCAGATGCACCCGTGAAATTTAAATGTGTGCGCATATTGCGCACATACATGCCCTAAGGGCATGTATGTGCCCCACATGGCACCTTTACAAATGCCAAAAAGTGCATTTGTGAAAGAAATCGCAAATTACCACCAATTTCTAGTTGGTGGTAATTTGCGATTTCTTAATGAGAAATCGCACAACTTGGGTGCTTCATACATAGCATTTAAGGAATCACAATTTGCGATTCCTTAAATGCTGACGCAAAATTAGGGATTCGCAAATATTGCGATTCCTTAATTTTGCGATGCGATTTCAATCATACATCACATTTTATGTTTTTTAGCCGCAAACACTGCTTTTTTGCGAATCGCAGCGTTTGCGACTAAAAAAAAGGATGATACAGATGCCCCATAATCCATTATGCGGAAAAGCGATTTGCAGGTCCACACTAGAGAAATATCATCACAAGCATATTATTGTGTACTTATTCAAACAGAGCACAAACATAAGATACATAGATAGCACACATCCCTCAAGACAGAGAACATACTTGTCTCACCCTGCACCCAAAAGATATTGCATTTGATGGTCAATATTAAGCCACTCATTAAAAGAGTGCCACCTCACGATCCATCTGGCTTCACATTGTTGTAGTGTCAATTCCCAAGTGCCCCCTCTCACTTCACTTCTGACCATGTAAATGCCATGAAATCTGTAACTAAGATGTGCATCTTGGGCTTTACAGTTATTAGCTTGTACAGCTAGCGGGTACCTCACATCAAGTGTATTTAGTGCTCTAAAGTGCTCACTGATCCTTTTCCATAACGGTCTAATGGTACTCCCTACATATACCTTATTGCATTCGCACATGAGAATATACACAACATACCGTATGGTGCAATCAATTTGCATACGTATGTGACTGAGTTGTGATAATTAAAAATGTAATTTCATCAATTGCTAATCTACACATGCTGCCGTGCCCCCACTTGTAAAAAACAAATAAGAAATGTGGTAGCCATGTGTCCTCCATATTCCTCACAGGATATCTAGGGCAGGTAATGATGTGTAAGGTCTTACAGCTCTTATATGTCACATTCAGGCGAGACCGAAGAAAGAGTGTGATATCTTTATCCGATAACAAGATTACCCAATGTTTGTTCAAAATGTTGTTTATCTCATTCACCAGCTGGTGATAGTTAGTCACCACATTAACTGTAGCAGTCTCCCTTTTTCTCTTTTGTAAAGTACATGTATGTTGGGTACATGTACACAGCAATAAAATAAAAAGCTCACTTGCCTCCTAACACTGCTGGCAACAAGACCTCCTCCACTTTTGCTGCTGTTACCTACCTCTGGTGGCAACAATGCCAGGCCGACAAAGCTGCGAGGACCCCTGCCTTCTCACCAGGAGTTGCTGGCACAGGGGGTCCCCACACTGTAAAGGTAGCTTCATGGCTCACCAGGGGAACAGGTACATGTTAGAAATGTATATGTGAGTCTGTCTAACTTATTTTTGCCAATCACACAGGTTATATTGTCCCTATGAGTTCCTGAGCGTAGTGTAGGGATAGAAGAGAAATGTAATATAACATGTAACATACATAGGTCAATGACGTTTGGGATTTGTAAGCCCTTGCTATTGTGAGATTCCAACTACATCGGTATGTGTTGTTTGTTTAAAGGCCTAGAGACTAATTGGTGTGCTGCATGTGATACTTAGAAAAGCCGTATCCCAGACAATAACAAACAGGATATGCAGTCTTTACAACCATACATCAAACTGTTTTCTGTACAAACCCAATGCCAATAAGGGTAGCTATGTGCATCGTCCCACTAACCACTCAGACTACATCAGGGCACCCAAAACTGTGGTATGGGAGCTATCACTAGCTACAAGACACCTTCAGAGATGCACACAGCTCTGAGCTCATTTATGAATTGGTCACAATGTAATTTCTTAATTATTTCGAAGTAAATAGGAGGTTGTGTACATGTGACTTCATGATCACCAGGGCACTGCTCAATCAGAATAATGGGCCAGGCTGGGCCAGACTCTCAGGGACAAACAGCTGAAGTCCTCAGGTATATCTGTCATATACATATATCCTTTCCAGTTCCACATTTGAGGTGTGCTTACAACTATGCCCAGAATACCTTTACATTGACTAATGTTGAAAGGGAGAATTACCTAACAGTTTGAGCTACAACTTCCATTCACTTCACACCAATTTTAAAAGTATTTCATTACCAAACTGCAGGCCCCTTAAAAACAGTGGCCAAGAGTCACTGTGGCAGAAGTATTGATGTTCACAATCAGTAGCACTGATCAGAGGTAGGTCACATCACAAATCATGTATGACCCCCCTGGCCTAGCTGATGGCTGAGACCTGATTGGTCAGCGTAGGCCATGGCATGGAATGAGGGCAGTGCACAGTTCTCTAAAAGTGTGTCATGAAATATATGTTTTGCTCAGCATGTGTAAAGATACACATTTAATGGTAACTTATGAGTCATGCCAGTGAGAGATATACAAACGATTTGCTACATAAATACAGACAAACAAAAAGTCACTAAACATTTTTTTCTCATTTCTTGCATCCATACAGGTCAATGCCCATCAAAAGTGTGATATGTTGAAGGCCATTGCCAGGAAGGTGCAGCCCTGGGTTCCACAAGCAGTGCAGCATCCATTGCCGTACAAGGTGGTAGGACTAACAATGCTGGACCCGAAAGTTATCTGAAGTCCAGCTCAACCAGTCCTCCCAATGTGGGAAGCCTTTGGGCCACACACTAACCCCCTCCCAAATGGCCTGCATTCTAGTGGTGGCCTATCCTGGGCTTGATGGGCAGGTGAGGGCCCAACAGCAGTGACAAGAGTGTGAGTTATTGTCAGAGTTTCATATTCTACATGACTCATTTTTTGTTACAACCAGGGTTTTTCACATCAATACTAAGGGTGACTTATGTCCAACACACAAAAAAAGTTCTTGAAGGTGTAATTTTTGCACAATGTCTAGGATGAAGTGCTTTGTCTAGTAATTGTTTTGGAAAGTATCCCACCTTATCCCTGCTTGCAACCGACGGACTGCTCCGAGCAGACCCACGGCTGCCTAACCTCCATACATTCATCATGTAATATGTTGTAATCAGGTACAGTTGTACCAAACAGGCCAGTAGTGTTTATTGAGTCAGGTATGATGCTCCTTCACTGTTGTGGATGATGCAATGTTAGGCCTCTTGGAGGTGACATAGCATACTGGGGATGTACCAAACACCACATTGGTAAGTTGAGATTTTACACAAACAAGAGTGAGCATGTGATCCTAAATAACTAGTGACATCAAAATATATGGCTGAATTTTGTCATCACTACATATTCAAATTGCATTCAGCATTAGACATTGTTAGATGTGGGGGTCTCTAGTTGGCACAGGTAGGTACTTGTGACAAATAGGGACCCTTACCTCTAGTCAGGATAAGGGGATTACACTCCTAAAATAACCCCTGCTCACCCCCTTGGTAGCTTGGCATGAGCAGCAAGGCCTTATCTCAGAGGCGTTGTAAGTTAAGCAGTTGCGACCACATACAGTAACCCAGTGACAACACTACAGGTTTTATATAAAAAATAAGTAGACTTTATATAGAGTTACCACAAGACCATAAACAAAAAAATACACAATGTGATTACTTTAAGATGGTAGATTTAAGCTTAGTTCAATTCAGTTTTTAGATGCGACACTCTGCGTCAATGTACCTTAGGTTGCGTTGCACTTCCACGACAAGCAATGTTGCAGAGATGGGAAAAGCGGAAAAGTTCAGATACAAAGAAATAAAGACCTGAAGATCTTCCAGATGCAGCACACTTTTTGGGGATGCAAGAAGTTCTTGGTTCTATGCGTAGACTGCAGCGGCGACACACTTACGATGCGACGGCCGCAGCTCCAGCGGCGACACTCTTCTCCCGCGATCCGTGAAGCTTCCGCTCGATGCGACAACTACAGCGGCGACAACCAAGATGCGATGGCTGCAGCTCCAATGGCGGCTCGCTTCTTGGGGATGCGAGGTGCTATTGGTTGATGCGGTGCAGAGCGACAGTTCCAGCGGCGACACCCTCCTTCTGAATTGCGACGGCAGGCACAGCGGCATGCTCCGACCTTGTTGCAAGATGCTTCTCCTGATGTGGTGCAGTGTGACAACTACAGTGGCGAAACCCTCCTTTGGAGTTACGACTGCAGCAGCAGCGACGGCGACACACTTCCTCTTCGTTGCTGCATGCTTCTCTCTGATGCTGTGCAGTGAGACAGTTCCAGCGGCGACACCCTCCTTCGGAGTTGCTACGGCAGGCACAGCGACGGCAATACGCTTCTTCTAGTTGAGTCGTGCTTCCAGCTCCTTGTGACATGCAGTTCTTCAAAAGGCCCCAAAACTGCAGCAGGCACTTCCACAAGAACTCTGGGGAGCTGGGGGTTGAAGTCTGTTGTCCCTGAGACTTCAGCAGGAGGCAAGCTCTTTTCCAAGCCCTTGGAGATCATTCACAAGTTGAAAGCAAAGTACATAAAGTTCCTTACTCCTTCCTTTGGCAGTAAGGCACTAACTGCAGGCCAATCCCCCAAGCAGCACTTCAGCTTGGGAATAGTCTCTCCTCAGTTTCTTCAGGTTCCTCTCCTCAGTAAAGGTTTCTTCTTGTAGTCCAAGAGTGATCTAATTCCTTGGGATCAGGGTCCCAATATTTATACCCCAAAATCCTTAGTTCTCTTATGGTTTTTCACATCAATACTAAGGGTGACTTATGTCCAACACACAAAGAAAGTTCTTGAAGGTGTAATTTTTGCACAATGTCTAGGATGAAGTGCTTTGTCTAGTAATTGTTTTGGGAAGGATCCCACCTTATCCCTGTTTGCAACCGACGAACTGCTCCAAGCAGACCCACGGCTGCCTAAACTCCATACATTCATCATGTTATATGATGTAATCAGGCACAGTTTTACCAAATAGGCCAGTAGCGTTTATTGAGTCAGGTGTGATGCTCCTTCACTGTTATGGATGATGCAATGTTAGGCCTATTGGAGGTGACATAGCATACTGGTGATGTACCAAACACCACATTGGTAAGTTGAGATTTTACACAAACAAGAGTGAGCATGTGATCCTAAATAACTAGTGAAATCAAAATGTATGGCTACATTGTATCATCACTACATATTCAAATTGCATTCAGCATGAGACATTGTTAGATTTGGGGGTCTCTAGTTGGCACAGGTAGGTACTTTTGGCAAATAGGGCCCCTTGCCTCTAGTCAGGATAAGGGGATTACACTCCTAAAATAACCCCTGCTCACCCCATTGGTAGATTCGGACGAGCAACAATGCATTATCTCACAGGCATTGTAAGTTAAGCAGTTGTGACCACATACAGTAACCCAGTGACAACACTACAAATGGACACCACACAGTTTTTATATAAAAAAGTAGACTTTATATAGAGTTACCACAAGAACATAAACAAAAAAAAGACACAATATAATTACTTTAAGATGGTAGATTTAAGCTTAGTTCAATTCAGTTTTTAGATGCGACACTCTGCGTCAATGTACCTTAGGTTGCATTGCGCTTCCACGACAAGCAATGTCGCAGAGATGGTAAAAGCGGCAAAGTTCAGAGACAAAGAAATAAGGACATGAAGATCTTGCAGATGTGGCATGCTTTTCGGAGATGCAAGAAGTTCTCGGTTCGATGCGTGGACTGCAGCTGTGACACCCTTACGATGCGACGGCCGCAGCTCCAGCGGCGACACTCTTCTCCCACAATGCGTGAAGCTTCTGCTCGATGCGACAACTACAGCGGTGACAACAAAGATGCGACGGCAGTAGCTCCGATGGTGGCGCACTTCTTGGGGATGCGAGGTGCTCTTGGTCGATGCATTGCAGTACGACAGTTCCAGCAGCAACACCAATCCTTCAGAGTTGCGATGGCAGGCACGGCGGCACGTTCCAACCTTGTTGCGAGATGCTTCTCCTGATGCGGTGCAGTGAGACAACTACAGTGGTGACACCCTCCTTCGGAGTTGCGACGGAAGCAGCAGCGAGGGCGACAAACTTCCTCTTCGTTGCGCCACGCTTCTCTCTGATGCGGTGCAGTGAGACAGTTCCAGCGGCGACACCCTCCTTCGGAGTTGCAACGGCAGGCACAGCGACTGTGACACGCTTCTTCTCGTTGAGTCATGCTTCCAGCTTCTTGCAACACGCAGTCCTTCAGAAGGCCCCAAAACAGCAGCAGGCACTTCCACAAGAACTCCGGGGAGCTGGAAGTTGAAGTCTGTTGTCCCTGAGACTTCAGCAGGAGGCAAGCTCTTTTCTAAGCCCTTGGAGATCCTTCACAAGTTGAAAGCAATGTACACAAAGTTCCTTTCTCCTTCCTTTGACAGTAAGGCAATCACTGCAGGCCAATCCCCCAAGCAGCACTTCAACTTGGGAATAGTCTGTCATCAGTTCATTTAGGTTCCTCTCCTCAGTAAAGGTTTCTTCTTGTAGTCCAAAAGTCATCTAATTCCTAGGGATCAGGGTCCCAATATTTATACCCCAAAATCCTTTGTTCTCTAAGGGGAGAGGGGCCTTTGCAGAGTCCAAACCAGTTCTGAAGCACTTTGTTTACCAGACTTCTCCTTTCCTTTCACAGTGCAGGGCAGGCACATCAGACGCCCCACAGGAGGTGGAGCCAGCATGGGGGAAGGCAAGTACAGTCCTGGAGCACTTTGTTTACAGGACTCCTTCTCTTCTTTTGGTGTGCAGGGCAGAGACATCAGCCGCTCCCCAGGGGGTGGAGCCAGCATTGTGAAAGGCAGCACAGCCCTATTCAAGGTTAAGGTGCAACTCATCCCTCCCACCTAGATGCAGATCCCTCTATTCACCACTGGGTGACTCAGCCTGTCTCTTGGAATCCCCCAGCCCTGTCACTCACCAAACCAGACAAAAGAATGCTCAACCTAGCAGAGGCAGGTTTGAATGGTTAGACAAGCAAATACCTACTTTCTAAAAGTGGTATTTGCAAACAAAGAATGTTAAAACCAACGTCACTAAAAGATTTATTTTATAATTCTGAGTTCAGGCATACTAAACTCGAATTTCTACCATGTTCTCTGAGACAGTTAGGATTATAAAATGTAATAACTCTAACAGCCCATTCTGGCCAGGTAGCCTTGAAATATTGAAAACCAAAAATGGTTGAAATTCACTAATAGGACATGCCACACACACCAGGGCGTGTCCTACCTCATACTTACAATGCACCCTGCCTTTGGGCCTACCATAGGGGTGACTGATATGAAGAAAAGAGAAGGTTTAGGGACTGGCAAGTGGGTGCACTTTCCCAGTCAGCAGGACAGTACCAGACTGTTCTGGACAGACACCTAGGGAGCCAGTGGCCTGGAGGGTGAGGGAAGTGCAATGGACGCCACCAGTGTCTTAACATCATCTTCAGAGGCCTCCTCCAGTGAGCACTCTGTAGTGGTAGCTAACCAGCCTGCTTCTGTAACACCTGTATCCTTGTCTGTCACTTCAATATCATTCTCCCACCTCCCTCCTTCTCCCCCCCACAGTTGATATACCCAGGCTCACTAAAAGACCTGTGGTTTCCTTTGCCCCAAACACCTCACCCCTTGTCACCCCGATTAATGAAGAGGAAATTGCCCTCCTCTGCAGCATGGTTGTAGGCCAGACTGCCCCGCTGAATGCCATCCAGAGGCTTAGATGCCATATGTAGCAATTGATAGCTTACCTGTAGGGCATTCAAGGTGGTATGTCTTTTGTACAATGGTCATATCAAGCTCTGGCCTCCTCATCCACAGCAGCCTCCTAAGCATCCCAACTTTCTGCCCCACCTCCTGCCTCTTTCCCATCCCCATCCTAATTACCTCTTCCTAAACCTGTTCAAAGCACATTCACATGTCTTCATGCACACAATCAAACAGACAAAAGCAGCACAGATACAGAGAAACACAAACACCAAAAAAACATAGGGACATGTTCAAAATTACAGACATTGCACCCAGCACCACTCTTACATTCACCTCCCCAGCACACACACAGACATCACACCCATCCCCACAGACACTTGCACCAACCCTAACACTAGCACACCCTCAGCCATTGCAACCATCAACCCACCCACTTGCACTAACCCCACAACCAGCACAGCTACAGACATTGCACCCACTATACGCCATGCACCACCCTAGCACACACATACACACACACACACAGGCACTAAAGAATGCATACCCAAAATTCTCAGACATGCAACATCAAGCACACAACATACACCTATGACACAAGACACCCCCACACAAGATACACCAGACTTACACACTCCTTCACCCTCGGCAGACACATCAGATGGTGCCATACCCTCTAACTCCCAAACCCCACTCTCTCCCAATCAGCCGACCAGTTTTCCATTTGCAGATCCCAGTTCTGGCCTTGCCCTGCCCCTCCCATACCACAACCCACGCCTTCCCAACCCATTCCACCTCTGCTAAATGGCAATCCCCACCTTCAATGTCCCAACCCACCCCTAAAAAACCCAAGAGCACCACTCCCAATGCCACCTCCTCCCACCCAAACCCAAGTGCACCAGCCCCAAAATCATTCCCTCCCCCAAACCCAAGAGTACTCATCCCAGAACCACCACCCCCTCCCAAACCCAAGAGCACCACTCAAAAAACCACTGCCCTCTCCCAAACCCATGGACAGCAGTCTTCAATCCACCGCCCTCTCCAAAACCAAGGACAACAGTCCCAAAACCAGCACCCCCCCCCCTCCCAAACTCAAGGACACTCTCCCTAAACTTTAACCTCCCCCTCCCTGAGTAAGATGTTTATTGTAAAGACTGTTTAGTGAATATAGAGCAAAGGCAAAAACGAATTAAGGACACATGTCCTTGTAAGAGAAGCGTCAAATGTAAATGTAAATGTAGTTGAGCTTATATAGCGCACAGCTACCCGCAGTGGGTGTCCCGGCGCTTGCTTAGGGAACCCGTCCTGATATTCCCCTGTGTGATAGCCCCAGCGGGTATCCACAAGGTGAAAGTCAGGCATCCCGCCGCGAGGGGCCGTTGTGGAGATTAAGCAAGCTATTGCCCAGAGTCGCAGAGTGTGAACCCGTGAGTCGAGAAGGCACCGAAGCGAGAATTATCGAGTCCGTGGAATTTTTAGCCCAAGACCCGCCGAGGCAGGGAAATGAACCCTGGTCCAGGACCGATCTCAGCTTCCGGGTCTGCCGCCTTTAACCCCTGAGCCACACTTCTCCATAAGGTCACATTGCATGTTACACAACAAGTCATCATAATAAAACCACAAGAAGTGTAGACTAAGCTATGTATGTGTATGTATGTATGTGGTCTTGTAAAGCGCACTGCTGCCCTGAGGCGTCGTGGCGCTGTAGACCGCTGGGGAACCCGTCCTGGCTATCCCTGTGAGATGGTCCCTACTGGGTATCTCCAAGGTGAAAACAGGCATCCCCGGCGAATGTGGGGGGCCGTTGTAGAGATGAGGCAAGCTAATGCCCAGAGTTGCCGAGTGTGATCCCTGGTTAGTGTAGGCACCGAGGCGAGAATTATCGAGTCCGCTGACCCTGGTCCACGACCCTGCCGCGTCGGGAATTGAACCCTGGTCCCGGGCCATTCTCTGCTTCCAGGTCTGCCGCCTCTGACCAGTGAGCCACACCACTCCACATAAGCTATGCAAAATATCACCAGTTATTCCATTGTGTGGTATGTGAAAGTAGAGAGAAACAATACATGCTGTATCCCCAGTCCTCAAACAGCTTGACAATACACCCGTTGCCAGGGGAGTATACAGGGATAGCACTGGAAAACAAGAGATTCTCTAAAATCCGAATTCTATTATTAACATCATTGGGGACATGCTATGCAGAACATCAGAATCGGTAAGACCTTCTCATATCTGTGGTAGCTCTTAAGACTAAAAAAGTAAAAAAATAGGTAGCTATCTACAATTATATAGAGATAATGCAACAAAAAGAAAAACAAGAGGGGGGAAGGGTCTACACCACGATTTGGGGATTGACGGGTCATTGGGGATAAGAGAACAGGCCCTCTGACTCAAGTGGGCTGTTCCGGGGATTTCAGTTTCTGACCCCTAGCGAAGGGCTCCAAGGAGTCTTCAAACAACTGTAAGGCCCGAAATCTGGGAGGGACCAACTGGGAGTGTCAAGTCGTGGTGATGTGGTGTATAAGTAGCTTCCAAATATAATCAAATCTTGCCTCTGTGTGGTTGATGCGGGCTGTGAGTAATTCAAGGGCTAGGACCTCCCACAACCGAAGAAACCAGGTAGCTATGGGGGGGTGCAGCTTCTGCCAAGATAAGGCAATTGACTGCCTAGCGGCTCCTAACAAATGGCGGAATAGATGCCATTCTGTGTTTGTCATGGCTCTTAGCGTTGAAAGTTTAATGTCTAAAATCGTGACCATCGGGCAGGAGGGAATAGGAAAACCCACCACCTCTTTGATGTGACTGAGGACCTACTTCCAGAACATTATGAGACTCTGGCATAACCACCAAATGTGGATGAAATCTCCCCTATTTCCCTTGCTCCTCCAACAAGTCGGGGGGAGTTTGGGAACATCTAATGCAAACAGGTTGGGGTGTAGTACCACAGTGTCATTAATTCGTATGCTGATTCGTGTTGCGGTGTTCTCCGGTATACCCTTTGGATATCCCTCCACAATCGAGCCCACCTCTCTGGAGGTATATCCTCCTCCAGATCCACAGTCCCCCTCGTCTGATAACCATGGGGTGCGGGACACTGAGAATGTTGCAAGACAGAGTATGTTTTAGAAATCAGACCCTTCGAACCCTCAAACTTACGAATCAGGGATTCTAAGGCAGGAAGCTGTCTGTTGGCTTCCTGGTTGTTAGTCTGGGAACTAAGCCAATGCCGTATCTGATAGTATTGCATACATGGCCCCTCTGGGACATGAAAGATTTACCTACATTGCTCGAACGTACAAAAGTCATTGCCCTGAAAAAGATCCTGAATAACCCAGCATTCACCCTCTGTCCATGCACCAAATGCCTGGGTTTGCAAAGCAGGGAGAAACATGGGGTCACGTGCTTTAGGTGTGTTAGGGGAGAGAAATGTTGTTAGGCCTTGGGGTATCGCCAGCTTATCCCATATCTCCAATACCGTTCTCTTTGGGGTGGCTATGTAACCACTGTGGGGTTGGGCTCCTTGCTGTAGCCATGCCAAGTCCTGCAAAGGTCTACATGATACCGCCTGGTCTAAATGCAACCAATGCTTTTCACTTTCGCGAACCACCCATTCCGATATAAACTGAAGATGACAAGACCAGTGGTATTCTAAGAGGTTGGGCCATGCCAGTCCACCCCCGATCACGGGGTAACATCAGGATCCTATTAGAGAAGTGAGGGCGGGAGTTTCTCCATATACATTTTGTAAAATCCTGCTGAAGGACAAGAATATCAGCTTGTGGTATTGGAGTGGGAAGAGTTTGAAACAGTTAGAGGACTTTAGGGAAGAGAGACATTTTAATGGTATGGATGCATCCTAACCATGCGAGAGGAAAGCCCGTCCATCTGCGCACTTCCTCCCGAATAGCTTTCCTATATCTAGGCCAATTGAATGAGCTCCAGGTCAAAAGTGTGGGGTCAAGTCTAGGCCCAAGTACCGAATTGATACATCAGTCCACTGTACCGGGATCAAATCTTGCAACTCCTGGACGCCCGAGGCCTAGAGAGTAAGATTAAGAGCACATCATTTAGTGAGATTTATCCAATATCCTGAAGCGTCTTTAAAGGACATTAAGAGAGGAAATGGAGAGAAAAAGGGCGTCAGCAAAGAGGGAAGCTTTATGTTCATAGCAACCCATAGGGATACCACGGACAACCTGGTCTCAACGAAATAGTTAAGGGGATAGCGGGCACCCCTGTCTAGTACACGATAAATGGGACTAGGGGCAGTGAGACATCCATTAAAATGAATGCGGGTAGTGGGTTTTGCATAAGATGCCATCAATTTGGAGATCAACCCCGGTACCAATCCCACCTTCTGTAAGACTTCTTTAAGAAAACCCCAGTCCACTTGATTGAATGCTTTTTCCGAGTAGAGGGACACCAGACAGGCCAGGCTATTTCTGAAGCATGCTTTTTCCAATAGGTGGGATATCTAATGGATGTTGTCTGCTTCCTAACAAGGACGAATAAACCCCACTTGGTTGGAGTCACTGAGACCCGGAAGGTGGGGCTTCAAACGGTTTGCAAAGATTTTTGCATAGACATTGGTATTGGTTTTCAATAAAGCAATAGGATGAAATGATCTGGGTAGGGTGGGATCTTTACCTGGCTTAGGAATAAGCACTACTTCTGCCTCGTTCATTGTAGGAATGAGACCTGAGCTATCAGTGAAACTATTAAAAAGATGAAGCATGTGATCTCTAAGTTGCGGATAAAAAACCCGGTAAAAAGTGACCAGCAAAACGTCAGGGCTCAGTGTTTTACCAATCGGGAGCTGGTTAAGTTCTTTGGCAGTTTCATCATGGGATCATCCAACAATTTCGTAAAATGAGGGTCAATAGGCAAGAGTCAAGAAAAGCAGAAACAGCTTTGTGGGGACAGGGAGCGATCGCGTGTAGATCCCTATAGAAATACTCCAGCTCTAGGCTTTTATCCGCCTCCGAGATGGCCCAAGTGCCATCCGAACATTTGAGCTTAGCGATTTGGACGCGCAGTCTGCGCTCAGAGACGCTGTGCCAGATATGCCCCAACCTTGTCCCCCGTGTAAAATTCTCTGCTTGAGGGTGAGTAAGAGTCACTCCGCCTTGTTGGTGCAGTGTAAGTACAATAGGCCTCGTAATTCAGCCAGGAGCCACTTATTGCGAAGGGAGGGTTGCAAATGGTCCTTGCGTTCTAAGGTTTTAATATCTTTAGAAAGGGTGGTTTCAACCAGCCAAGCGGGCCCCGGCAATCGATGTAGACTAGATAACCCCTCTGATAGTAGCTTTGAAGGCGTCCCATCTAAGTCCTCAGATGTGTCAATGAGGGTATCAGCAAGAAAGAAGGCTTTAATATCCTTTCAGATATCAGCCACGTCCACAGGGTCTCGGAGGACCTGAGGGGGGCAGTCTCTACCATGGTAAGGGTTCCTTACTTGAATGAGGGGTTGAAGGGAGATCAGAGCATGTGCATGGTCTGATAGGGGTATATGGGAGATCTCTCCACTACACAGTGCATGTATAGGGGGATGGTGAGAAAATAATAGTCTATACGACAATAAGATCGGTGCGCATGAGAAGAGAAAGTGTAATCTTTAGAATCTGGGTGTTGGTGTCTCCAGATGTTAACTAAAAAGTAGGTGAGGGTATTCCGCAGTGTCACTGACATAGCCCCAACAGTTTGATGCGCTTGCACAGTGCGATCCCAGTCTGGGTTCCAGACCAAATTAAAATCTCCCCCCCAAGTACAAAATTAGTTGTGACTGCCTGCAGGAGTTCCCTTAGGTGTACTCATAGGAAAGCATCCTGCTGTTGATTAGGAGCATATATGTTAACAATGGTTAGGGACAATCTACCCCAGGCCATATGTGCTTTAATAAACCGCCCACCTTCATCAGACCTAACTTTGGGAGTCACCGCATGCCAACCTGTTTTAAAAAAGATAGCAACCGCTCCCCCCATTTTAGAAGAGGAGCAGGCCCAATCTTGAGTGGGGTATTAAGGGTGTGACATGAGGCGAGTGTCAGAAGGGAGCAAATGAGTCTCCTGAATAAAAAAAAACATCAGGATCATGTTGAAGTTAATATCGCCCCACCTGACATTGCTTGTTAGAGGAGTTCAACCCTTTTATATTTAGGGAAAGAAACATAATATAGGTAGTCATGGCACTTCAAAGAAGACAGTGCATCCCAACAGCCTTAATAGCAGCATCATAAGCCAGCAGTTTCACCTCCAAGGTCCCCCCGTAGAAGAACTGGAGAACCATTAAAGGACTCCAATCTAGATGAGCATGTTCGAATGGCCCTCAGCACAGCGCCCTTGGTTATTTTCATCTCCCTAGCCCCTAAATTCAGCACATTAAAGGAGAAATAAAACAATCTGTGAGGGAGAAAGAGAAAAAAGAAAAAATACAACAACAGGTGGCCAACTGGGTCTATCAGGAACTGCCCGGTGTCGCTCAGGCGGGACATTCCAGAAAGAGTCACTCTCCTAAGGGACTTTGAGAAGGGGTGGCGGCAGACACACAAAGGCTCTGGGGTCTCCACCACCTTCATCCAATGGTGATGTAGAAGAAAGCAATTGTTGCTCCGACTGCCGGGCCATCACAAGAGAACCAGCTACAATGTTGATGAGGATATCCCCTATCAGCAGAGTTACTCCAAGTAGTAGGGACAAATTGCGCCATCCGATGCATGCAGTGGCTCATCCCAGAGACAATATTCAACAAAATTTAGGCCTTATATCAAAGAACCAGACATGCGAATGTTCCAAGACCAGGTGCAAAGGATTACGAGACTAGCTATGGGGCTGACACATCCAGCGTATGTTAATCCGCATGATTTGATGAATCAGCTGGAGACGAGGAGCCACTCAGAGAGCCACTGTGACTAATGATGTCTTGTTTAGTTTGGGAAGATTCAAGTTCCTGCATGCAGCATTTGGATTTAGGAGGCATCACAGTGGACCACAGCAGGCGGAGAGGCCCTTCTCGACATTCCAGTGATGACAATAGGTCTTCCCCTTCAGGCTCCACAGGAAGCTGTAGAGCTGTTTTGCATCTCTCAGTGAGAGAAGGACCCTCCGTTGCCCTCCCAGGTGAATAGCAGGGCAAAGGGGTGGCCCTATTGATCTTTGATGTTAAGGTCTCTCAATTTATCCGTGACTGGCTTGAAATCTTTTTTCCATCAAAGCGTAGCTGGCGCCAAGTCTTGGAAAATTTGTATTGAGAGGCCATTATACGATACTGCCTTGATCCCTTGCACTTTTTTCAAAATGGCTTCCTTATCTGCAAAGTAGCGGACTCTAGTAAGGATGTCCGGAATAAAGTCAGGCCGATTGCGTGGACCAAAGACCCGGTGAGCCCTGTCAAGCATAGGAGGTGAGGCCCGAATGCCTTGTAGGAGTTCCGCTGTGTACGCCAGAATGTCTTTTCCTTCCATTCCCAGTGGAACCCCCCTTGATATGCAAATTGTTTCGCCTACTGTGATTTTCCACATCTTCTTGTTTCAATTGTAGGGTGATATTCTGCACTTCATTTTCTGTCATGCTTTTCCAAAGATTTTTATGGCCTTCTGCCCTAGCATCCATAGTCCGTTCAAGATCGTCGACCCTTCCACTGATCTCCGTGACCTCCATACGTTTATCCTGGGGCTGTAGAAGATGTTTAAGGTGCCTACTCGACTCACTAGATGCCCCTTCCTGAGTAGGTTCGCCAGGCAATGCAATTAGAGGCAAGCTGGAGCACACCTGTGCATAAGACACCATTTGGACTGGCATTTCCCTTAGTTTATACTTGTTGAGAGTGTTATCTCATTATAAATAAATCACATATTTTCTTTTCACCTAGTTTGTCCTGGCATACTCCTTGCTTTGCAATTGTTTGATTCCAAGCAATGTTTCAATGGAAAATGTGTAGTACTTATATTTCTTAAGCATGATGGCAGGAACTAGTACATACATTTTGAATGTTTTCTTTAGGTGCAGCCAATCAACATAGTTGTGGTAAATTGCACCAACAAATGGATGTTGACACAATATTTAAGCGTATTTTACTACAGGTGTGTTTGTTTCAAGTAGATTACTGAAATGCTGCGCATGTGTCGCTACTTAGGCTTCAGAAAGACGGGAAATAACACGCGCCTTCGATGCAGGACCGATGTAGTTTTACGGGTTAGATATTTTAAGTTGTAAAACCCCATCTCCAATGTTAGCTTATTTTCTTCCTGCTTTTGGGTAGTGCGCAGCACCGATAGTCCTAGGCTCCATGCCAGGTGTTTGCCGCCCGTGTTTTTAGCACTCCTTTCTCCCCCATTCACGTGTTTCTATGTGCATGAGCAGCTGACAGCAAGGAAGCGGAGCAGCGGTGCAGCCCCGGGGCACCCGTCCCTGCACGGATACCAAGCTGGCCCAGAAGGGTCTCCCCGCCTCCCCTCTGAGGATGTCCCGGAAGGTGCAGAGGAGCGAGGTGTGCGCCGACTGCAGTGCCCCAGGTGAGCGGGGGCTTCAGGGGCTCTGAAGGGCAACACATCTCATAAGAGAGTAAAACACAGCTGCATTACTTCACGCCCAACCCACTGCCGCCACCCCTCCGACATCTGGAGACGGAGAGGGGAGCCATGGCCCCCCCACATCAGCGCATGGAGCTAGACCCCTGATCGGAGCACCGGGGGACATGGGGCGAGGCCTCCGACGCTGGGGAGGGGGCGAGACCCCAGATCTGAGCTCCAGGACACGGGGCGAGCCCTCCAGAGGGAGCGAGAGGTATTACCACCGCCTCGGCCCAAGATGGCGGCTACAGCCGCCCGACGCGTTGCTCTAACTACCGGGGCCGCTCCAGACGCCAGGGGACCTTGAATCCCAGGGAACTGCCCTGTCGAGTCTTGCAGGGGCGATTCCGCTTCATTACTGCCTATCCACGCCTTGCTGGCCCACTCAGGGATTGTGCGGTGTAACAAACAACGCCCCCCCCTGCCGCCCGGCGTCCACGCCTACGCGAGTCCCCGGCTTTGGGCCTACCGCCGGGGACCGCCGTACAGCTGCTGGTGGCGCCAGGCTTTCTCCACCCTGCTGCAAGCGACAACTATACGCCACCACCTAACGGCCCACCTTCCCCCTGCCTGATCGAGTGGCTGGAACACAGGGAGGAGGTTTTAATTTATTCACACATATGGATTCGAAGCTCTTTAAGGGACTGCTCCTATTGGTACATAACAACTGAGCAACAGTGTTGTGGTGCAGTAAAAAGCGCTTAAGGCTGGGTGCAGAGTCTACAGAGCTGGCAGGCTGTTTGTTATTCAGCCTGCCTGACCTCAAAATGGCCGACACCTATGACATCTCCTGTTAATGAAACACACTGGAAGAGCTGAGCAGAGCAGGAGCTCGGCGATAGGGTCCTGTGGTCGGAGGAAGGTGATCTACGGCGATCGGTGACACGCAGAAGAGCGGACCACATGGAAACCCGAGGCTGGAACCTTTGGGCCCTTAAACCTTTACAACTGGTTTCATCTCCCCAACGTTGTCCTACTGCGCTAACAGTCAGGAGGGCCGTGAAGGAAGCCGCATGACCATCAGGAGGATGCTTGTGCCTCTTCTTCAGCTGTGCAACAAGTAGTGCCAGCTGCACCGTTTAGGCCTTTTACAACTGCACAGCAATTAGTGCCAGTTGCACCGTTTGGGCCTTTTCAGCTGCGTAGCAAGTAGTGCCAGCTGCTCCGTTTAGGCCTTTTTACAGCTGCGCAGCAAGTAAGTGCCAGCTGCTCCATTTAAGCCTTTATCTGCTGTGCAGCAAGTAGTGCCAGCTGCTTCTCTTAAGACAATTTTTTCAATGTAGACAGTTTTGTTTGATTGCGTTATGACTCACGCTGCGTCGCCAGCAGCCTGGACATTATGGACTATGCATTCAAGTCATCTGTGCTGGCCCCATCCGAGATGGCCAGTTGGACAAGGAGTCTGCAAGACTTGTAGGGCGCCAGGCCAGTAGATATATGTTGGTGTTAGAAATTGCTTTTCATGTAGTATGTTCTCCGCACCCTGCTCTGAGCACCTCTACTGTTAGTCTTAAGATGTTGAGGCTGGTGTGCACACCTAGGCTTTGCTAGTCCCAAACGGCACATTAGCTCTGATATCCTCACCTCAACGTCCGGACTATGTGCCCCCTTTATGCCCTTCTATTTCTCTTTTCCACCGCTTTCCCAGTAACACCTTCGTCTTATCCCCCCCACACTCTTTCGCCACATTTTACCATCATGGCCACCCCTAGAGTTAAGGCTGGAACTAATTGCTACAAAATCATTTTTCCTCCCAGCCTGTCTAAAGCTGCAACTAAACGTTGGAAACATAACACTATTGAACGTTTCCCAGATTCCCTTTTCGTTGATCAATTTTACAATAGTCGTTTTGGGAGGCTTAAAAATGATTTCATTTTCTTCACTCACGACATCCCCTCCTGGTCCAACAGTTTTTACTATTCCCTTAACGTCACCTCCTCCTCCTCTATCCGCCATGGGAAAAAACTAAAAATTTCCCCCTCTGCTTGCTTCAAAGGTAACCTCACTATCTCACTCTATAACAACGGTACAGTCTTGATCCAAGGCAAAGACAATTGCCTCTCGCTCTTTGACTGCCTCTTCCCCTCCTTACTCCCCTCCTCTGCAACCGGATTTCCCCATGACTCTCCTTCCAGCTCCACCCATTACTCCCTTTCCCCTCCGCAGACCCCACCTCACTCCAATTGGCTGCTCCCTCGAGAAGCACAGATCGGCCCCCTTCCTTCCCCCTCCCTTGTGACCTCCCCTCCTATTCCTCCCCCCTCACAGTGTGTCCCTTCACCCATCACTTCAGCCTTACCACAAGCCAATACCCTCCTCATCCCATCTGCACCACCCCGATTCTCCAATCTCTTCTCCTCCCCCATATTCCTTCCCATCACCCCCCTTTTTAGTCCACCTCTCCTCTGTCCCTCTCCCCCAGTGTACGTTACCTATGCTCCCCTCATCCCTTCCATCCCTCCTGCCCACCCCCTCCTCCCCTCGTTATTCACCCCGTCTTCTCCTGAATCCCACTGCATCTCTCTCCTCCCTCCTACTCCTCCAGTAATGCTGCACCACCCCCCTTCCCTGCCCAGTAACCCCCTCCACTTCGCTCCCTTGGGCCCAGCAGAACCACTTCCTTTCCTCAACTTCCCTTTCTCCCAACCCCCCTCACTCTGCCAGATGCCCGTTCCCTCACAGCCACCTCTCCTAGCTGACAGGTCCTCCACAACCACCGCACCTCTTTTCCTCCCAAACCTCCTATATTCTCATGACTCCACACAGGCCTCCCCTCTCCTTCTACCCTACCGCCATGTTCCACACCCCGCTCCCCCTAAATTTGTCCTTAATTCCTCTCCCTCTTGCAACACCAACAAAGACAACTCTCCCTTAACCTCCGTTTCACTAACTCCCGCTCCCACCCACCACCCTTCCCCACTTATGAACCCCATACCCCAAATTACCTCCTATCCTGCCACCTCTCCCTGCCTGCCGCCACCTACTCCACCCCCCCTTGTTTCAATCGAGCCACCCAACCTTCCCCAACCCAACCTTCCGTGCTCTGCCTCATTCTCACTGGAAAACAAGCTAGGCTCTCTTATCACTTCCATCTCCCAGCTTACAGCTGCCATCTCACTCTTATGCTCTAAGATTGTCACCCCTTCTTGCACCGCTACTCCTTCCCAACTTCCCACGAGATGCACCTCGCCCCCTCACCCCAGTACAGCCAAGCTTAACCTATCGTCGGAAAACTCTGTTAACTCACTCAAGCCCCCGAACGCCACCCTTCCTCAACCGGCATACCCTAGCAACCCCACTATCTACACCATTCCGATCATCACCTCTGTCAGAACAAAGCATCCACCTGAACCCTCCCGAGCACCCTCTTATAAATACAATATCCCGATCACCCTTCAGAGCCCTAGTGCCCCCGTCACCAAAACAGTTTTGACAGAGCTGCGCTGCATGCTTCACAACTGGAGATCTGCAGTAAAACACAAACTTGAAATCTCCGATACCATCTCCCTTCATAATATTGACATGCTCTTCCTCACAGAGACCTGGTTCAAAGATACGTCTCACTCTATATTTGATCTCCTATTACCCACAGGCTACTCTTTATTTAGGAATGACAGAACTGACAACACGGGGGGAGGTGTTGCAGTCATCTTTAGAAACACCCTCCAACTTAAGGCCTCTCCTAACAGCTCCTCAAAAACCTTTGAATGCCTTTCTCTTGAGCTTCAATTGCAACACCGTTCACCCCTCAGATTCCATGTCATTTACCGCCCGCCTCGTAGTGGCCCCTCGTTTATGGATGAACTCACCGACTTCATCAGCGACCAATACTCGCAAAGTGACAATCAGACCTTCGTGGGTGACTTCAATCTCCACTGGGGAGTACCGCAAGACTCCTCTGCGAACTCACTGGCCACTTTCCTCTCTGCAAACGATCTTATCCAACACTGCACTGAATCAACACATTCTAAGGGCGCAATCCTAGACCTTGTTATTTCTAAAGCAGGCATGCTTTCTACCACTACCCCAATTCATGTAGATTGGTCTGACCACCTCCTCATCCCATTCTCTCTTCAACTTTCACACTCTATAACTCTTGGCCAACCCAAGAGGGCCATCTCATGGTTCCGGGATGCCATAAATATTGATGTCGGTCCCCTCTGTGAATCAGCTTTGTTGTCACTTCCAAGGCTCGACCCGAACCTAGATGCTGACGATCTCACCTCCCAATGCCTCATAGTTCTTGCAGCTGAAATTAATAACGTTGCTCCACTCAAAAGCAAAAGGTTAAGGCCCACTCTCTCAGCACCTTGGTTCAACAAATCCCTTTATGAGGAAAGGAAGCAGCTAAGATGCCTGGAGAAACATTGGAGGCAAGTGCCCTCCTCCGACAATTTGGCCATGCTTCGCTCAGCAAGATCCAAGTACCACAAGCACATCTTCCTTGGGAAAGCGACACACTTCAAAACCCTCCTTGACTCCGCCAAAAATAGACCCAAAAAACTATTCGATCTCATCAAAATGCCTAACTGCTCTCCCCCAACCTCCAAGGTGGATGATTCTACAAAGAGAGCAGCGGACTTTGCTATTTTCTTCGATGAAAAAGTGAAATCACTTGTGGATCAGGTCGCTCATCCTACCCCACCAGGGGAGCGCAAATCCTTAGCCATTTGGCAGAGCTTTGACCCCATTTCTGAAGATGCCCTTCTCAAGTGCATACGAGAAACAAAGCCATCCAACCATTCTCTTGACCCTATCCCCAGTGCCATTGCCATTGACTTCTATACCCACTCCCTCTCCTATTGGACCACTCTGATCAACCTCTCCCTCTTGCAAGGCTCCCTTCCTGCCTCCTTCAAAACTGGGCAGGTCACCCCTCTTCTTAAAAAACCCACTGCTGATGCGAATGACCTCA
The DNA here is from genome assembly GCF_964263255.1 of Lissotriton vulgaris. Lineage (NCBI taxonomy): Eukaryota > Metazoa > Chordata > Amphibia > Caudata > Salamandridae > Lissotriton > Lissotriton vulgaris. Next base: position 1,200,074,291 of record NC_141694.1, on the reverse strand, counting down.
ACAACTTCCGCCCCATCACTAACCTTCCCTTTCTGGTGAAGATCACTGAAAGATGTGTAGCAAAACAACTCTCCCGTCATATCAAGGACAATGATCTTCTTGACAACTGTCAGTCCGGCTTCATCCAAAACTGCAGCACTGAAACAGCTCTACTGCAAGTGGTTGATGACGCGTTGAGGATACTCGATTCAGGGGGGTCCTGTCTTCTAATTCTCCTTGACCTCTCCGCAGCCTTTGACACTGTCAATCACAACACCCTCCTCAATATTCTTCAACAGAGAATGGGCATGGAGGGCACTGTGCTTAAATGGTTTGCATCCTTCCTTTCTGACCACCTCCTCATCCCATTCTCTCTTCAACTTTCACACTCTATAACTCTTGGCCAACCCAAGAGGGCCATCTCATGGTTCCGGGATGCCATAAATATTGATGTCGGTCCCCTCTGTGAATCAGCTTTGTTATCACTTCCAAGGCTCGACCCGAACCTAGATGCTGACGATCTCACCTCCCAATGCCTCATAGTTCTTGCAGCTGAAATTAATAACGTTGCTCCACTCAAAAGCAAAAGGTTAAGGCCCACTCTCTCAGCACCTTGGTTCAACAAATCCCTTTATGAGGAAAGGAAGCAGCTAAGATGCCTGGAGAAACATTGGAGGCAAGTGCCCTCCTCCGACAACTTGGCCATGCTTCGCTCAGCAAGATCCAAGTACCACAAGCACATCTTCCTTGGGAAAGCGACACACTTCAAAACCCTCCTTGACTCCGCCAAAAATAGACCCAAAAAACTATTCGATCTCATCAAAATGCCTAACTGCTCTCCCCCAACCTCCAAGGCTGATGATTCTACAAAGAGAGCAGCGGACTTTGCTATTTTCTTCGATGAAAAAGTGAAATCACTTGTGGATCAGGTCGCTCATCCTACCCCACCAGGGGAGCGCAAATCCTTAGCCATTTGGCAGAGCTTTGACCCCATTTCTGAAGATGCCCTTCTCAAGTGCATACGAGAAACAAAGCCATCCAACCATTCTCTTGACCCTATCCCCAGTGCCATTGCCATTGACTTCTATGCCCACTCCCTCTCCTATTGGACCACTCTGATCAACCTCTCCCTCTTGCAAGGCTCCCTTCCTGCCTCCTTCAAAACTGGGCAGGTCACCCCTCTTCTTAAAAAACCCACTGCTGATGCGAATGACCTCAACAACTTCCGCCCCATCACTAACCTTCCCTTTCTGGTGAAGATCACTGAAAGATGTGTAGCAAAACAACTCTCCCGTCATATCAAGGACAATGATCTTCTTGACAACTGTCAGTCCGGCTTCATCCAAAACTGCAGCACTGAAACAGCTCTACTGCAAGTGGTTGATGACGCGTTGAGGATACTCGATTCAGGGGGGTCCTGTCTTCTAATTCTCCTTGACCTCTCCGCAGCCTTTGACACTGTCAATCACAACACCCTCCTCAATATTCTTCAACAGAGAATGGGCATGGAGGGCACTGTGCTTAAATGGTTTGCATCCTTCCTTTCTGGCAGATCCCAAATGATCAAAACAGCGAACAGTCTTTCACCTCCTGTGGCGGTAGGTCAAGGTGTTCCCCAAGGCTCGATACTTGCTCCCACACTGTTCAATCTCTATCTAGAACCACTGGTAAATCTCCTAAGTAAATCCGGGATTCACTATCATCTCTATGCTGACGACACTCAACTCTACCTCAAGATTGCCTCTACTCACGATCTCTCCATCCTAAGCTCCACTCTCGACTCCATTCAAAACTGGATGTCAACTCATCAACTGATTCTGAATCCCTCCAAAACCGAATTCCTCCTCTTCTCCTCCTCACTCTCTCCTCCCCCGGTTCAATCATGGATGGATCAGATGAATCTACTAAACAATAAACCCATCATTGTCGACAGCGCCAAATCCCTTGGTGTCATACTAGACAAAAAACTCAATCTAATTCCCCACATCAATTCCATTGCAAAATCTGCTCGATACCAACTGTGCCTTCTTTTGGGCATCCGTCGCTTCTTCCCGGAGCGGGACCTTATAACCCTGGTTCAATCACTGGTCCTCTCCAGACTCGACTACTGCAATTCTCTTCTTACTGGCCTCCCCAAATCCCACTTGTCCCCACTGAAGTCTGTTTTCCACTCGGCAGCTCGTTTCATTTATGGGGCCAAAAGAAGCGATCACATCACACCGATGTTATCCACCCTCCGCTGGCTTCCCTTTGAGGCTAGAGCTATCTACAAGACCGCTTGTATCACCCACAAAGCCCTGCACTCCTCTTCTCCTCGCTACCTGGCGAATAAACTGAAACTCTCTGGAGGCTCTAGACCTTCATGCAATGCGGAGAATCTACTGCTTGAACCTCCCACTTTCAAGAAGGAAAGAACGATGGCCCAATCCTTTTCAGGCAACGCAGTGAGAATCTGGAACTCATTCCCACCTCAGCTCCGGACCACCGCCTCCTCCCAGGCCTTTAAAAGGGACCTCAAAGTTCTCCTCCTCCAGAGACACCTCCAAAAGTAATTTGCGTCCTCTCTTTTTATGAAGGAAGACCTCCCACTACTGAAAATTTCTACTTTTCATGTCCATGGAAGTGCCTTCCCAGTGTGTTCTTGTGGTCAGAGTGTTTGCCTTTTATTGCAGTATTATCCATGTACTCGTGTTTGGTACCCTCTTGCAACTTGCACTCACCACTTTGCCCCTGTAACACACGGTTTGCTTCCTCTCACATGTTTTTTACCTTTGATACTTGCACAAGTGCCACCTTCACCTACGTAACGTTTGTTCTTGTGCTTAAGTGTCTAGCATATATTGCAGTATTATACCTCAAATTATACTCTATTTTCTCGTGTAGCCTGCACACTTGTCACTTTTTCCTCCAGTGCACTTTTTACTACCTCATGTATTTTTGGTAGCTCACATTTTTACTACCTCATGTATTTTGTTTGCTCAGAAGTGTCACTATTACCTTGTCTACCTCATGTATTTTTGGTTGCTCACAATTTTTACTACCTCATGTATTTTTGTTTGCTCACAATGATCACTTTACCGTATGTAACGCAACGTATGCTTTTGCAATCTGCTGTTCGTGTAATGTTCTCAGTTTGTATCATTTCTGTTCCTATTGTAAAGCGCTCTGACGCCTTCGGGTAAAGTCCGCGCTATATAAAACTGCATAAATAAATAAATTAAAAAAATAAACATATGCACTGCACCTTGTAATATGATGTGCACATTACAATTACTTACAATACATGACTTGCACTACAGAAGAGGAATTGTTATATGGATGATAATGTAGAGTGCCTAGAATTTGTGACTGTCATTGATTTCCCAGGTAATCTATGAGGTAAGGGTTACAACTTGTCTACTGCAATTTCTATATGATGTTGCTTTGCACTACGCACAATGAAGTGTAATGCATATTCTTTTATTATGACAATTTTCTTACTGTCTTTCCAAACACCTGTATCTTTATTTTGTTCGTTTTTATGTGATGAGCTATTCTCTGCAAGTGTCCTTTTTTGGAAGCCAGCTGGCGCAAAATGTATTGACACAATGTGGTTATACAGGTGTGTTACTTTAAATTTTGTAGGTGTCAACATTGGAGAAACATGCATCTCACTTTGACATGCTATTGGTTGTGTGAGTATTTTAAAAAGGCACGCATCCTGAGCAAATGTGGACAGCCAAGTGAAAGGGTAACAAGTGATATGGGAGTTTACCTATGTTCCAGTGACACCAGTGTTGATTTGCATTGTGATCAGCCAATTGCAGCAGGACATGCAGGATCAGGTCCATGGCGGTACAGGAAGTTGGAAGGTGATTTGCTGCCTTATATAATGGTTCTATTCCACCAAATCAGGTGTATAGGTTTCCCTTCCACAGTTGCATTGGTAGGAATGCACATTAGGATTACCGCAGCAGGGAAAAAGGAGGTCTACCCTCCTACAGCCGCTTTTGTCTATCCTGCCTTCGACCGGGTCAAAATGGCCTGGTGGTGAGAGTGAGACAGTTGCGTTCTTTTGTCCATGGACCCACTAACATCTAATTAAGGTGGGCGGACCACCAAGTAGGTGGGAGGGAAGACTGCTGAAAAAAACAAGAGCGAGACAGATTCCACTAGTATGTAAATCAGGCTCTAAGACAGGATTGCTGATGAATTACAAAAAGATGGCATGAAGAAAAGTTCAAGACCAAGGTGAGCACTGTACAGGTATCTCCTCTGATTTCCATTTTGCTAGTGCTATGTAAAATTCTACAAATAAAAAATAATAGAAACCGAATATTTATTCCTACATCATCTTCCTCTGATGGTATACAGACAAAATATAGAATGGACAAAATATCGAATGGACAGAATATAGTCAACAAAAATATAGAATTTAAGGTAAGTAATTTAATATTGAATTTCATAAATATAAAAAGTCAAAATATCGAAGTATATAATATAGGTATTAAATATATCGAATTTTTAGTAATATTGAATTTTTTAAAGTGTTTTGAATGTTAGTATATGTGTGAAAAGTGTATATTTATTTTATAATTTATTTTAAGTAATGAATTTTATGTTATTTAATTTTTGCGTAATTTAATTCTGTAGCGGGTTGTGGGTTTATAGGGGAATAGGGTGGGAAGTAATTTAATTATAATTAATTAAATATTTAAATGTATTTATTGGTATGTATTTTGAATTAATTGTTAATTAACTTATATTTGGTAATTAATACAATGTAAATTTCCAATTAATTTGACTTAATTGATTAACTGATAATTATGTTAATTTTATTAATTTATTTTCCTTAGCGGGTTGCGGGTTTATAGGGGAAAAGGGTGGGAAGTAATGTAATTATAATTATTAAATATTTTTATTTATTTATTGGTATTTCTCTTGGATTATTTGTTAATTAATTTTTAATTGGTAATTAATTAAATTTTAATTGGTAATACATTTTTATTATTTGAATAATTGATAATTATGTTAAATTTATAAATGTATTTCCCGTAGCTGGTTGTGGGTTTATGGGGTAATAGGGTGGAAAGTAATTTATTTGTCATTAACTAAATATTTAAATTTATTTATTGGTATTTATTTTGAATTAATTGTTAATTGATTTTTAATTGCTAAATATTTAATTGTTAATTGGTAAATATTTTGTATTAATAGGTAATGGATTTTAATCATTAATTTGTATTTGTATCTTTAATTGATTCATTATTATGTTATATTAAATTGGTAATTTCTTTTAATTATTTTTTTATTGGTATTAATATTTTTTTTAATAATATATGAAGTATTTACTTTCCCTACTGTTGCACTCACTGGAGTGGGAATAGTAATTTTTACCCCTAGGCTATCCAACGATTTCCCTACTGTTGCACTCTCTGGAGTGGGAATAGTAATTTTAACCCCTACGCTATCCAACGCCTTCCCTACTGTTGCTCTCACTGGAGTGGGAATAGTACTTTTTACCCCTACGCTATCCAATACTTTCCCTACTGTTGCACTCTCTGGAGTGGGAATAGTAATTTTTACCTCTACGCTATCCAACGCTTTCCCTACTGTTGCACTCTCTGGAGTGGGAATAGTAATTTTTACCCCTACACTATCCAACATTTTCCCTACTGTTGCACTCTCTGGAGTGTGAATAGTAATTTTTACCCCTAGGCTATTCAACGCTTTCCCTACAGTGCACTCACTGGAGTGGGAATATTAATTTTTACCCCTTCGCTATCCAACGCTTTCCCTACTGTTGCACTCACTGGAGTGGGAATAGTAATTTTTACCCCTACGCAATCCAACGTTTTCCCTACTGTTGCTCTCACTGGAGTGGTAATAGTAAATTTTACCCTCCCGCTATCCTACAGTAAAAATATTGTATTTTTTAAAATTAATATTATGTTAATATATATATATATATATGTTTTGAGAAATAAAATTGTATGTTTTTTTTATTACTTAAATTAATTATTTAATAATTTTAAGGTTATTTACGTATTTTAACTCCTTCGGTGCTCATGACGAGCTCAGCTCGTCATGAGGCACAGTGGAGCTGTGCTCATGACGAGCTGAGCTCGTCATGACCACACTCATTATCATTATGGCCCAGCACAGCAGAGGAATATCCTGCGCAGCCAAGGTGTTAAAGTACATTTTAGTTAATTATTTTTAATAATTCATTAATTTTATATCATTTTTAAGACATTTTAAAAGAAAATCGATATTTCGACTAACTATATTTTTTTAAACTAAATTTTTGATTCAATATTTTTGTACTTACCTGTTTGTAGATAAGAATTCGATATTTTTGAATACGATATTTCATCTTTGATAATTGTGTAATTCTATATTGTATGCATTGATGATGCAACTGAGTAAGAAGTTGCAGTCATAATGGTAGCTAAGACATTAGTGAGCGCTGTTTATGATACACTAAATCCCTGTCCTGTATCTGCTGAGATTTTAAAACTGATATGAAGGAATCTACTAGAAGTTTGTGAACATTGTGTCTTCTCCTTCATAACGTTTATTATGTCAGCTAGAGTATCATCACTTCCCTGGAACCAAGAATATGTGTATTTAACAGTCTGAACCTGTTGCAGCGGTACTCCAAAAATAATTTCTAAACCAGCATCACCGTTTCCCTGAAATGTCCAGTCACACATTCATTCACCAGTGGGGCCCATAACACTGCACACTTTTCTCTGATCTCTTTAACTCTACTTCAGGGATTGGTGAAACACAAAGGAGTAATGCTGTAACATTGGCGGAGTATCTAAACCTATTTTAACTATTTATTATTTACACCTGCAGTTTTATACGATTTACCATGGTTTCTCAACAAATATCAATTTATTCAGACACACCACCATAACGGTGATGGATCAGCTAGTAAGAAAAATAGGCGTAGGAAAATACAAGACCAGCTTTAATTTTCCATTTATCTCATTTTTATTCAAAGCAAACTTTTAGCGTGTCTGACATTTAGGCATTTATTAATTCTTTATTCAGGAAAAATCTTAAAACTTTATTTCAAAATGATCATTTATTTTAAAGCTCGAAAAATAGACATTTATTTCAAAGTTCAGTGGAAAGTTTAGCAAAGAACAGATGTTCGAAGTTCATTCTCTCCTGACATCCCTAACTAACGCCCTCATCTTATCCTTCAGTCCTGCAAAGAAAACAAGAAATAATTCAAAGAGTCTTACATCCAGGAATCAATCAGCAATCTGACAGCACTTCGAGATGAAATCGAAAGGAGCGCATACTTCGAAGCAAAATCAGGGGGTTTTAGATACTAATTTCCTAACTTAATCTATCTAAAAAGTATCTAACATCACCAACTCGGGTTCTGATTGGACAAATTTGGGGTGGATGGGCATTTCCTCACCATTACAGCATCATATTCACTGTGAATCTGCAATTTAATAAAAGAGTATTGTTTAGGAAAGTCTTTGGCCTAGTCATATCCTCGACTGGCAACTCTACCATTCCTTCCCACGATCAGAACACTCGAATGTCCATGTTTTGGCAATCATCCTGACTTCTAGGGCACAGTAGCCTTGAACTTCCTATCCGAGCACAGGCAGCTCACTTTTACTTGCCGGCTTTGGGCGCGCATGCGCAGTCCAGCACTCGCTCGCATTTTACCAGAGCAGCCATGTTTTAACTAGGCCTCGGAGGCCACTTTTGGAACTATTGTAGAAACAAACACAAATTCATGTTAAATATGGAACCAAAGCCCTTCTGTTTACCTCCCACCTTACTAATGTTTCCCCGAGCAGATAAGCCACATAGATGCGTTTTATACTTACATATCCGACGACTTTCCAGCACAAAACGTGTACAATAAGCACATTCATGCTGCGTCTGTATATATTTAAGCTGTGCATTAGTTCACATCACAATAACTACACAAATGAGTTAAATATATCGCTTCATGCAGGCAAAATTAGTATTCCCACGTGTGCATATGTGTGCAACTTATACTATCGTTGATTATTTCACCACAACACATCATTAGCAAATGTTAACGTTATGGAACATTGACTTCACGAGGGGTACACAAAATTTTGTTTTGCCACCTCGCTCTATCGAACCAAGCTCTTATATGGGCTCAGAAACCTTCAGACTTCTTCCAGAGTGTCCATTTGTGTCTCCATCCCTTCTTGTCTTCCTCAGCCATGGATTGCAATGTCCAATATTATTTTTTCAAAGTTGACTTGGGGATAATTATTACCACACCAGCAGATAGAACAGATGTTGTTTGAGAAGAATTCTTTTGAAGTACTTATGAGACTGCCACATTGTCATCCATTGCCAAGATGGGTGGAGAATTCACCAAAGCATTCATGAGATTGAAGATATTTTCACCATCCAAGGAGGGCAAGGTGGTATAAAAGTTAGCAAACATGTTATTGTTGGACTTTTCCTCTGGAGGTGGATTGTCTGGCTCTGAAACATAATAAAGATTCCATTAATTCTTAGTGTTGATAAAATGTATTTTAGAAATTATTGTGAGAAATAAATTAGTAAAGTGAGTTACTAAAACATACATATATTGATACAATTTTAATTTAGAATGTTTACATTTCCTAAACATATAAGATAATGTTACCAGATCAACCATCCAACAAAAAAAATATTTAAGGTAACAAGTGCTATTTTTAAATATTTCAAATAGAGCTCTGTAGTTAAGGTTTATATTAGGTGTGGACGGAACTGATGGAATTTTACTTCGTGGAATTCTGCAGAGATACAAAAAAACTCTGCAAGATTCTACAGAGTTCCACTAAAATGGTGGATATAGGCATGTTGTAGTACTAGCACTGTGATTTAGCCCCGGGAGCACTTTCCACACTTAGAAATCTGTGACGTTCCAGAGGACACAGCTACTCAGGTTGATTTTGCTTCGCTCATCAGATTTTCTTCTTGAGCTGCAGCCTTCTGACCGTGAACAGTCATGACCACCTGTGTTGGAAAAATCTTGCTGGATTTCCTCCTAGTGACCGAAAATCTTGGTAGGGGACACCAAATTTCACTAGCGCTCGACAATTTACCATTTTGGCTCATGTTCAAGAAACAATGCTGCCACACCACGATTAAGGTAATTTGGGTGGAACTCCGCGCTACCCAGAGTAACATGGAGTCACCAAAATTCTGCCAATTCAGCCTGTGGAACAGAATATTTCACTGATCCCTAGTTTCTACTGTGTTGCTTTTTTCATTGTTTAGTCAATGAAAGGGTATACCAAACCAACAGAAGATACACCAATGCAGCAGAAAGGATACATTTGATCTGTACTTCCAGGTAGGTCAGATACATTTACTTGCTATTTTTTTTAACTTATGGCAATATGTTGTATGGTAATACAGTTGAGAAAATAAGGAAGGGTGCAGCCTATGCAAATTGTTCTTATGTCCTGAAGATCAATATTGTTGTAGCAATATTACCGAAACACCGGAATCTCCCTTGCTGACAAGAGCTTGGCAATCATGATATAAACAAGGTCAAAAATGTTAAGATTGGCCTGCCTTGGTGGAAGGTTCAGCCATGTACTAAGTAATGGATCTCTGGAAATGATCTGGTAATTACATTTCAAAATGTTGTGGATCAATTAACCTGGGGCACCTCTTGTTCTGTAAGATTGACATTAACAGGGATCATTTTATTACCAATATCTCAGAAAACAACAATGGGGTCACAGAGAGTAATTATTCAATCTGCAAAAAAGACTCTTTAGAGACATATTTCATCACTATACGTTTTACAATAATTCAAGCAATAAATACAAACAAGAAAGAGGCCCTCTAGAGATTATCAAATGTGCTCAACGAATACCAAGGTCAAGGTATCAATAATAAGATACCAATCTGAAATGTTTGATGTTTTGATTGACCATGCTCCTGACACTGCTTTTCTAACAGCAACATGGTTAATGAGGCCTCAGTACCAGACATTGTTGCTGCGCTGACCACAGATTATTGTATTCACAGAGTTGATCCCATAGACAAAAAAGGGTGATGTATTGTGATCATCTTTGGAGCACATATTGTTTGTAAAATGGACAAACTCATAATCCCTGACTGCAAGGCCTTACTGTTCTCTCAATCCTTAGCTAAGAATTTCACTGCCTGGAGTCCTCATGTATCACCCCCTTGGATGGGTAATTGGAGTACTTGTATTACAAAAGGCTCTCTCCCCATTAATCCTAAAGTACTCCAACTTCACCATTCTCAGTGATTTTAGCATTCCGTTTGACAATCCTGCCTGCAAAACTGCACCTCTATGACAAAAGACTTTATTGCCCTGGATATTCAGCTCATTAACAACACTCCCACAAGGCTGGACATTTGCTTTATCCTCTATTCATTAACCTGAAGAGCCTGCAGACTGACCAGCCTATTCCTTTACCTTTATCCAATAATTTTGTGGTTCTTTTTACTATTTAGTTTCTATCCCCTTGGTGCCCTGCATACTGCTGGACCAGTCAGTCTCCAGGGGCTAGAGCTGGGTGAAGCTCAACGTTCCTACACTGAAATCCATTTTAGATTTAAATTCCCCTACACTGAACAACTCAGTGAAATCTGATACACCTATTATTGATACCTGGATTAGGTCTTCGCTTGACTCTTTAATCCCAATCACGACCAGGAAGAACCATTGAGCCCCCTCCCCGGCCCCAGGGTATAATGATTGTTTTAGAGAAAATAAAATAATATGTAAATGCTTGGAGAGAACCTGGAGTAAATCCTATAGTAAAGAGGACTGACAAAAATGTAAGTCGGCTTTAAAGGACTATCAAAACAAATTGGCACTCAACCAGAAATTTCTTCTATACTGAAAAATTACTTCAGTCCGAAATTGCCCTAAAACTCCTTTTCAAGAAGTAAAAACACTCTCACATCTCACAGACATTGCTCCAGTTAACCCCCTCCCGCAACTTCAATGCGATGAGTTAGCTGGTTTCTTTTTTTTAAAAAGGGCAGACATTCAGGCCTCTTTCCCAACTGCACTCAACCCCAACATCCATCTAGTACAATCCAGTGTTTTGCACACCGAGCTTGTTTCACCACCTGAACGGCCCGACTTTCGCATTGCTTCTTGCTGCCACCTAATCAGGCTCTCCTCCTGACCCCTAACAATCCTCAGGGTGCGGCAAGCTTTCCCCACAATCTGTCAATCAGTTCACCCAGCTTCTGAATGCATCCCTCTCAGAAGGCATTGTTCCAAAATCTTGAAAACACCCTATGGCCAGCCCTTTGCTGGAAAAGCCAAATCTTGATTCTTTTTTTGCTATCAAATTACAGAACAATCTCCCTCCTGCCTACTCTGGCCAAAGTGTTACAGAAAACAGGTGAGTAAACAGCTCACGTCTTACATAGAACTAAATTGCTTGTTCCACCCCTAGTATTCAGGCTTTAGAGCTGACCATAGCACCGAATCAGCCCTTCTTAGCGTTTCCGAATATCTAAGGAATCAGTTAGACAATGGTGGGACTGCTGTGCTGATACTTTTAGATTTCAGCGCCGCATTTGACATGGCATACCACAACACTCTTCTCCAAAGACTAAGATAGATGGGTGTGCAGGGTACAGTCCTGTCTTGGTTGGGATCTTTTCCACAACAGGTACACACAATCATCATGATTCAAAACCTTACCCTTTATCATATGGTGATATGGTGTGTATCCAGGTTCCACACTCAGTCCAACCCTTTACAATTTCTATGTAAGGCTATTGGCAAATATTGTTGAAACATGCGGTCCTACACTCTTCTCATATGCGGATGACAACCAGATTGTGGTATTCCTGTCATCTAGGGAGAATTAAATGCAGAGGCTTTGAACATCTGCCTTACTCAAGTTTCATCTTGGATGAATGCCAACTATCTTAGGCTAAATGAGGATAAGACTGAAGCTCTGAGGGTGGGTAACATCCCACACCTCTGGGTACCTCATCTTCGGCCTGCGGCCATGGTCAATGTTTCTGAATCTAGTACCTCTAGTAAAGAATCTAGGGGTATGGTTTGATGACAGATTGTCTATGAGTGACCAGATCACCAAGTCTGCTGACATCTGTTTTGATATTCTTAGATGGCCCAGGAAAATTCTTGGATGTCTTCCTAACGCAGCCAAGAGAACTGTAATTAAGGTCTTGGTTATTTCCTGGTTGGATTATGGTAATATCCTCTACCTGAGCATATCAAGGGGTCTGCTTAAGCGACTTCAGATAGTGCAAGATGCCGCTGGACATCTTTTGCTTCACCCTAAATTTACTTCCACAACCAGCCTGCTCAATGATCTACACTGGCTGCCAACTGAACGCCGAGTGCAACTCAAAGCTCTATTCTACATGCATAAATGCCTGTCTAAGTTTGATTCTCTCTATCTTAGATCAGTGGGGTCTTCATACTGACCCAATCAGTATCTGCGCTCAAGCAATCTCGAGCTGATTCTAATTCCCAGAGTAAAGAAACCCCCCCAAGGAGGTTGAGCTTTATTCTATTGAGGTCCTAAGCTCTGGGACTCCTTGCCTCAGGCTGTTAGAGTATTTCACTCACATTCAGTTTTCTGCAAACTGTTAAAAAGCTGTTTTTTTTAAAAAATCCTCTGATAGTGAACAGGTTTGATCAGGTTATTTGCGATGAGCTAAGCACTGGAAATCCCTTTTGGGCACCCATGCGCTCTATAAATCACATATACTAATAATGAAAAACAGTGGTTTAGATGGTACATGAGCATTCACATCTATGCAACCATGCAAAATTGAACATAATGCATTTTGCTATTAAAGGTTTAGATTAGTATGGCTTATACTGTAAGAAGCAACCATAATGTTATTGTCAGAATAACCACTTTGGAAAACATTGTGTTCAAATAATAGGAGCATAATAGACAACAATCTGGTTCTATTTTGACATATTTCATATACTTGAGAAAATGAATTTGCAAACAATCTTCATTATGCTGACTGCTTCTAGGTAAATGTATCTGCATTTTGGTGTATCCTAATAACAAAAATCAAAACATATTCTCTCATTTACACTTGCCGCAGACTATAGGTCAAAACTTCAAATTGGCAGAGTGGATGCTCTCTAAGTCAGAAACCATCTTGGTCCAGTTAATGCTGCCACCTGCTTTTCCATTGGCGTCAAGTTCTCATGAATGTCTAGTATTTCTCAAGTTATCATTACAGGTTTCACATTTCTTGACAGTTTTTCATTTTCCCTTAGTCCTGTGCTTGTAATAATGCCACATTTTCTTGCCTTCTACAACAATCCTGTGTGTTTGTGCTACTGCTTTTCTTTTTTCAACTATTTCACTCCAAAAAGCTTCCTTCTTGGAAAACTGTAGTTTGCAGGTAGCAACTAGATACTGCACTTGTTTTGTCACCTCACCTCAGAAATCAAAATGTCATTCTCTTTCACTGTGAAATTCACCTTCTTTGTCCTGCTACCATCCTAGACAGTGCATCCTTCATTGAAAATACCCTTCTGGGTAGTAGCATCTTCCTGCCTTGCCGTGTTGAAAGTGGGGAAATGTTGCATTACTGGGGAAATGTTGCATTAGATATGTATTGCTTTTTATTTTATTTTTTTATTATATTTATTATTTTCAATGTTGCACACACTTTATACATTATACATTGTTCAGCATTAATACTTCATGCTTCATAGATATACAAACATTTCATTACACCTTTCCACAAACATTATTTATATTTCTTACTTTACCACTAATAAACGTTAAGCCCTTCTTGGGTCTACATGCGGCCCAAATCCTTCTTTCCACCTACTTATGGGTTGCCATATTCTTAAACCTAGTGTCCTTCCCCTTTTCCCTTTTCGTGCATAAATATTCTTCTCCATATTATATGCATTCAACAGATTAGCCAGCCAGGTTTGTAGTGTCGGTGGATTTTTGTCAAGCCATGCCCTTACTAAGGTCAATCTGTGTACTGACATTGCCACGAACATGAATTCCTGCTGTGTATCGGCTCCTTCCATACCCAGACCTAAGATTATCCGAGCTGGGCTAAGATTGATTTGAATACCCAATGATCTATCTGGAAATGCCTCGATGTCTCTAACTAGCATATGTAGTTGAGGGCAGGTAGCAAATATGTGAATAATATCAGCTTCGCTAGCGTTGCATCGGGGACAGTTTGTACCCATGGTCCCGCCCCATTTAGCTATCTTAGCGGTGGTATGATATAATGAATACAGAGTTTTATAATGTTGTGACTGCATGGAGGATGAACACACTATAGTACGACCTAGGTCCAGTGATTTCTTGAGCCACCCTACTTCCACGTTAAGTTTTTCCGCCCATTTATTACCCACTTTTCCTAAATCATCAGTTTTCCCTTTAACCAAACAGGCATAAAAAGACCTAATGGTGCGATCCCCCAAAAGTCAAATTTTTTCCAGTATCTCATTCCTACTTACTCCAACTGTCCCCCCTGTTTTATTATTAAAAAAACTCCTGACCTGGAGATACTTGAAAAAGCCTCTGTTATCGATACCATACTTAGTTCTTAGATCTGCGAACTGTACCATCCCCTCTGCCTCAAATAAGTCCCCAATCTGGTCAATACCATTGTTTACCCATTCTAACATTACTTCATCTGCAAAGATTGCTTGAGGAAATGACCTGTTTTTATAGAGTCTAATATATCTATTGTATTTCCCCAATTTACTTCTTTTCAAGAAGGTAATCCAAATCTTAACAGCTGAGGAAAGTGTCTTAAACCTGGTTCTTTTAAAGTAGCCAAAATCGATACAATTTAAAAAACAATTTCCCGCCTCTGTCCCTAACATCGTAGCATAAACTTTCGTAGACAGGTTATTAACTGTTTGATCCATATCTGTTCCTCCTATTAACCCTTGCATATATTGTAGTGCAGCTGCCATGTAGTATAACCTGAAGTCCGATGCTCCCCACCCCCCCTTTCTCTTGGGAGCGTGATGTATCTGTATGCCCTACGCGTCTTCCCATGTGCCCAGATAAATCTATTGCATGTTGCCTCAGTGTATTAAACCATCTGTTCTCAAAGAATAAAGGGATCGATCTAAAAAAATAAAGTAATTTGGGGAGAATCAGCATCTTAATAACGTTGGTACAGCCCATCAACAAAAGGTGTTAGTTGTGCATCCTTGTTAGATCCTTTTTTATTCTTGTCATCAGTGGAGCCATATTTATCTCTACCACCATATCAAGATTTGCTGATATTGCCACCCCCAAGTACACGGCTGAACCAACTACTCTAGCGTCGTTACACACTGAATATCTATTTTCAACAATCTGTGTTTTGGATTTATTCAGTTTGTATCCCGAGATTTGACCGAAACATTCTGCCTCTGCTTCAATCTCCCTAATGGCGGTGGAGGGGTTAGGTGTCAAAATGGCAATGTCATCCGCATACGCAAGAGTTTTTATTGCACAGCCATTTATGTTCATCGGGACAATCTGTGGATTCTGTTCCAGCCTGCGCAGATAGGGATCCAAATATAGTGCAAACAGGAGGGGGGATGACGGGCAGCCCTGCCTAGTCCCTCTACAGATCTTGACTGCTGCCGAGTATCCCCTATTGACCCTAATCTTAGCCATTGGGTTGATATACAAGGTCTGTATGGCCTTGATGAAGCCCTCCCCTATTCCATTCCACCTCATGGCTGACCATAGGTATCCCCAGGAGACCATGTCAAATTCCTTCTCTGCATCTAGAAACAGCGCTGCCATAGGGTCTCCTAGGGTACCTGCTGCATCAAACATGGTAATGACCTGCCTGATGTGATGTGTTGTTCCTTTTCCTGGGATAAACCCATGCTGGGAGGGACTAACCAAACCCTCAACCACCCCTGCTAATCTTTTAGCTAGTATCTTTGAGTAGACCTTGACATCGGCGTTCATCAACGTAATTGGGCGGTACGAGCTTGGTTCAGTTGTGGGTTTACCTTTCTTTGGTATTACGATGATGTTGGCTGCATTACAGGACTCAGGGACAAATTCACCCTTTTGTGCCATTGCCATGATATTAAACATGTCCCCTATGATCACTGTTTGGAATATTTTAAAGAATTCCACTGGGATCTGGTCTGGCCCGCTGCCTTCCCCGAGGGGAGACTGCCAAGAGCAGTGACCAGTTCCTCTAACCGGAATCCAGCATCTAACTCCTCCTTTTCAATTGCGGAGAGCACCAAAGGAGGCGCCTCGCTCAAATATTTTTCTATCTCTTCCGTGCTGGCTGATATATCTGAGGCGTAGAGATCTGTATAGAATTGTTTAAAGACCTCCCTTACCTGTCCTACCTCTGTTACCATATTTCCTTGGGTATCAGTGATTTCTTTAATATCTGCTGCTGCTACTCTCTGCCTAGTCCGAACAGCTAGAATATGTCCCACCCTTTCACTGAGCTCATATGCGTTCTCCCTATTAGCCATATATTTCTCGGCCGTCTTTTGGGCAACTCCTTCCAGGGCATCAGCTCTAAGCGATATTAGCTTAAGGATGTTTTGTTCTATCTGGACCTGTTGTTGAATAGCTATTGCTGATTCTTCTTCGGCCCTCAATAGATTTTGTCGTATTTCTTCTGTCTTCCGTTTCTCTTTTTTTTGTGCACACAATACAAAGCTTAACGCCTCCCCTCTAACACCAGCCTTAAAGGCGTCCCACACTATCCCTGGGGGTGCTGTCCCTCTATTTATATCCCAGAAGTCCTTGATCCATTTTGTCATATACAACCGATATCCATTATCTTGCAGCAGCGCCATATCAAAAGTCCATTGCACCTCTTTTTTATGTGAATGCCCTAGTCTTATCGTCAGAACCAATAGGCTATGATCAGAAATTATTCGGGGTTGTTTTTCAATTTTTGATTCAGCAATTAGATTATTTGAAATTAAAAAGTAATCAAGTCTGACCAACACCTGGTGAGGAGCTTTTTTTATTGCTTTTTATAATGAAAAGTGACGCAGATGCCTCCTGCATGATGCAAGAGTGCCTTGTAACATGCAAGTCTGATTTGCAGCATGCAAGAACGACTTGTGCTGTAACTGAAAGTTTTGTGTTGCACTGCGACACTTTGAAACCCAGGTACAGTCATGGGGTTAAAAACTTTGTTAAACTCAGCCCTATGTTTTGTGACGCAACACAATGTTGCGTGAGATTTTGTAAATCTGCCCATTCATTTGTCCATAATTAATATGTGCAGCACTGTTGCCCGAAGGCTTGTCACTATACGAGTGTTATATGTCCGTGTACCTCACCATCTGCCTGTAGGTACACTGCTTTTGCACATATGCTTCATAATTCTACAATGTGGGCGGTTTTCTCATCTATTTATGAATTGCAAATATACGCACACTCCCACAGATATACACTAACTTACATTGTACAGTTTTAAAAATGACAGAACAGTGGTTGCAACAAATATTTGTATGTGATATTGGCAACACAAAATTTAAGCTTTACTAATAATAATAATCCATATTTGTAAAGCGCCAACATATCACCACTTAAAGTTTCAAGGCTCTGGGGGCTGTTGGGGAGATTTTGGGGCATATTATCAAGGAAAAGCGATAAATATAGCATTTTCCGCTTTGCACGATTTTTGCCAATTCCGGCTATCGCTGGATTTAATCGCCGTGATATTGCGTTATTATTTACGCATATCTACAAGGTGATTAAAAATCCTGCGATAGCGTAAAAATGCGGGATTATAGCTGGGAATCCAGCGATAAACCTGCAGCGATAGGGGAATCCTTATTGATAGGGAGATGTGGACTTAGCCGTACAATCCACATCCCATGATACAGATAGGCAAGTCAGGATTTTTGCAGACGTTAATTACTGGTGGTAACCGCGGTTAGCGCGGCATTTGTAATCGCTTTGCAGTTCTGGGGCTGCATTTATAATAGAAAGAAGTTGTGTCTGCAAATGTTTCCATGACGTCTTAGTCAGGAACGCCTACTCTCATTAGCAATATATATCGCTGACATGCAAAGTGTAAAACAAACGACAGCTAACGCCTGTAATCCTGCACAAAAGCCTGTTATCGCAGGCTTGTTAATAGGGTGAATAAATAATCGCCGCTTTTTCTGCAAAAAGTGCTGCAAAAAGGGCGATATTGCCCTTGATAATATGCCCCTAAGTGAGCTATTGCCCAGAGCCACATGGTGCTGAGCTGAGCTACTGCCGGGGATCAAACTGTGAGTCCCGTGCTCCAGGGTCAGTCACTCTTGCTGCTGCGAAACACCTTTACTATCCAGCACTTCTGTGTTAGTTGCTCACTGGACTGCTGACAAGAAATCTGTTGTAGAAACTATATGACAAATTTGATTTCATCACAATTTTTATAACCTTTCCTGCTTCTCTTAGTGAAGAAGTAAATTCTTCTCAAATATTATTCCATTAATATTTTGTGTGTCTCTGCGATGCTTGCCGAATTACACAATGTGGGCCTGTTTTAGTAAGCTTTTCCATTAAAGAAATGTGACATATTCATAGAAAAAGTCACCTGGCAAACATACATACAATTCAAAAAGCAGAAAATGTCTAGGTTACAAAGGAGGCTCCTGAGTTGTCAAGCTAGGTTCTCCACAGCAAGGCCACTAAAAATCCTAAAGGGAGAAAACTGAAGTTCTCTGTTAACATGTATAAAAAAAAAACAAGTGTACCATAGAACGTGGTCCTCAAATAAGCCTCCTTGGCCTTCTGGGTTATTGGGTGTGAAAAATTGTGTTACTGGTTGAGGGTTTGGAGTCCTTTGAGGTCCTAGGTTCAACATATGCAGGTCCAGTCCTTCTCACCCAGGCAAGAGGGCACCAGGCCAGCAAACAAGGCAGCAGACCCTCAGGACAGCAATCCAGCAGAGTGGCAGTCCTGTCAGCAGCACAGCAGTCCTTCCTGACAGAGTTTCCACAGGTCTAGAAGTGTACTGCAGAGTTTGATGTCTTGGGTCTAAAATGTATACCTAGGACTTCCTTGGAAGTTGGGGAAACTTCCAGAGGTTTCACTTTGAAGGCCCCAGGAAACCTACCTTCCCAGTTCTGGCTCCAGACTAACTACGGAGGGTATGCAGACCTTTGTGTGGAGACAGAACACAGCCTGTTCAAGTAGGGCTGTACCCAGCCCTGCCATCTCATTCTGCCAGTGATGTCCCATCCAGGCATATCTAAGCTGTCAATTGTGTATGGCTGTTTAGGAGGAATACACAAAGCCACACTGTAAGCTATTCCCAGTCATGTGACCCTGCTTTAGGCTGCAGGGACTAAATGGCAAAGGGAGGAAAATGATTGCTTTCTGGAAGTGACATTTTCAAAATTGTAATTTAAAATCTGACTTCACCATGAGAGAATTCCAAAGACACCAAACATGAACTGGTTACCTGCTCCCATTTGGAAATGATTTCTTATTAAATGTATATAAGGTAACTGCAATGCAGGCCTTTTTGTGGTGAAAACAAAATGTAAGAGTTTTTTACAACCAGGACATGTAAAATGTAAAAAGTACATGTCCAACATTTTGAATACACTGTGCCCTGCCCTCTGGTCTGTCCAAAGCTTACCCTGGGGGTGACATATGTGCATTAAAAAAGAAGTTTTGGGCCTGGCCAAAGGTTTGTTCTGCCAGGTCAAAGTGGCCATTTAAAACTGCACACATAAGCTGCAATGGCAGACTTGAGAAATCTTTAAAGTGCTATTTAATTAGGTGGCACAATCAGAACTACATGCCCTCTAATAGTATCCAATTTACAGGCCCTGGACCCTTGTAGTGGCACCTTACTAGGGACTTACAAGTAAATTCATTTTGCCAATTGGGTATGAGCTAAGGTTGGGCAGAGTTCACGGAGTTAGGTGGAATTCTGCAGAGTTGTACAAGAATTTGCTTACTTCATCTGCTTGACTCTCTCTGATGCCCGCTTGTTACCCGCATAGAAGCCTCTCAGATGCCTTGTGGAATGGGAGGTGAGGGCGAGTAAGAGTGAAGGCAGTGAGGCGGTTGCAGTTATGGTAGACCTCTGCCTGGGAGTCTGAGGGTGAATACCCCACACATTATTTCTGCAGTGAAACAGCAATGACAAATGGCAACTTCGCCTCAAAAAATGTGCAAACTAAAGTCAAATGCATTGTATCTTCCTCGAGCAAGCTGAAAATACTCTGTGACCATCCAATATACAGAAGCCTGACAGTCCACACACATAAACAATAGGTCGCCCTATTATATTTCTGGTGTTAATACTTGAAAGCAACTAGCTACAAAAACACATTCCTCTACAACAGCTTAATATGAATACATGATATCTTACTTATGAGAGAAAGGAGCACGGGCCGGTGGCGCATGAAAAATCCTGCTTGAGAGGGAATTAGTAATCTTCTCCGAGACCTTTCCCCACCTAAGTCCCAGAGGAGGACAGAGCGGTGTGCCCAGTACAAGCCCTACCTATGACCACAACTTCTGGCATTCTCACATTGGCTTGTTAGAGTCCAGGGATTCATAGTCTGTTTACACTCTTGCCCGTGCTCATACTCCTGACTACATTTTGGTTCCAGGTTCTCTGTATCTACTTCTTTCTCTGCTATTCTGTCCCCTCGGTCTCACTTCTCCTGTTGCACCACTGGCATTAAACAGGGAGGATGCCATGAAGACCTCCTGCCTCTGATTGGTCACTGTGACGAACAAAAGGGCAAACGTTTTTCAAACTGTTGGAACTTTCTTGTAAGGGAAGATGAAAATGGGGGCTGGAAAACACATTGGAAAGGAAAGGTGCAACAGTCTTAATATAATGTGGTGTTTTATATATTGGACTTATTGCTTTCTGAGTGCCTGCTCGTCTGAGGTAGAATACACACAGGAGAACACAGGAGGTCTAAACACCACCTTGTATGGCAGGCTATCCTTAACTCCAAAAGGGGGTTGTGAGTTAGTGCCCTAGTCACCCTAGATAGCTTAAAAAGCGGGATACAGTATAGTGATGGGTCTGCGTGCGTGGGACC
Organism: Lissotriton vulgaris; assembly: GCF_964263255.1. Taxonomy (NCBI): domain Eukaryota; kingdom Metazoa; phylum Chordata; class Amphibia; order Caudata; family Salamandridae; genus Lissotriton; species Lissotriton vulgaris. The sequence continues at coordinate 1,200,053,284 of NC_141694.1, read as the reverse complement.
ACGTACATACAGTACCAAGTGACAAGATCCAAGTCACTCATATGTGGATTACCATCAAATGAACTTTGTGATCAGTCATATCATATGGTTCACCAGTATCACATGGTTGGTCCCTTGATCATCAAGATCGTTTAACCACAGCTTAATGGCAGAGCAGGATCAAGTCCACAAGCACCTATGGACAACCATATGACAGCCAATCATTGATGGCTATGAAAGTGATAAACACGCAGTACAACAATAAATGTGGTGAATTTAAAATAGAGTGATGTGTCCTAGAACATTTTTTTTAACTCAAGTAAGGGCAAACCCCCTAATTAAAACCAGAACAGTGCAAACGACAGTGGAAACAAATATCTGTTGTAAAAAAAGGCCAACATGTTTCTGCCTAACGGCTTTCGTCAGGGCCTCTGCTCTCAATATATTGCTACTGCTTTAGAAGTGATGTACAAATCATAACAAACATCTGTGTAACACGAATATTAAAGGTTGGAACAAATATAACCTGTGGTATGCTAATCCTCCATATCAGTGGATGCAAGAAAACATCTACAAAGAGATGCAGAAAATTAAGTAAGTATACAAAAGTTGAATATACTGTATGCAAATGTAGCCACACACCATGCCCATCATAAATTTGTAATTATTAAATATTCTCACCCAGCTTGACCGGGGACTGGACCTCACCTCACCTGGACCGTGCTCAGGTATTCAAGGCCCGCTCTATGGATCAAAGAAAATAACCAGGAAAAAACACACAGGGAAAATTATAGAGCTAATAGTGAGAATGCTCCCAAATTTTCAAAAGTCCTTAATGGTTACAAAGCTAATCTCCAACCATTTGTAGACCCATTGGTAAAAAAACAGCTCCATCTCAAAACCGTACAGACTCAACATGTATCTAAATATACTTGTATAATGATCTTGGTATGCATAAATCTACAAATAATACATCAAACAGTCTCTCATGTATCGGCTCCATTGTGTACACTTTTATAGTGCTCTTAGTATGCATAGGTCCGGCATGTGTATTCCAAACCATCTCTCGCGCGTGGGCACAATCGCCACTTTAAAGCATTCACATATGTTCTTAGCGAGTCCCCTATTCATATATACTCTTATTCCGCTTTCCAAAGAAAAGTGATGTAAAATACATCCCAATGCTCATATATATGTATGCGGTAAATTCTGAGAAATCTATTCTCGCATAGATTTAGTGTTAAGCTTGATTGAGTGCCAGTTATGTGTACTAATAAAGATCTCCTCAATACAAAGAGAAACTATCCATCATGAAGAAAAACTCTTCCTCATCTAATGCTACAGAGATAACTATTTCAAGTTCTCCCTACACTCTGGCAGGACTGATTCATCCTTAATCTTTCAGTATGTCCCCCTGTCTTACCTGTCCGTCGGTGCCTCAAAGCTCAAGCCTGAGTCTTTGGGGGAGGCATCGAGGTGGCAGGCAAAGGCGTTTTTAATGGTCCGGCAAGCAGGGACTACTTTATGTCCCCCTACGCCACTCCGTACCTGCTTGTCTTGTTAACACTAGATCGATATTAGAACGATATTCAAACAAGAGTTGGAACAGAAGCCCTTCATGTCCTCCTGTTTGTGCACGCCATACCTTATCCTCATGTGTGGATACAAAAACGGGATGTTATGGTTCTTACTTCCTGCAACTATCCCCAATCCCGATACTAAGACTACAAGATGACGTCAGAGCGTCCTCAATTGTAGTTCGTACGAAAAATCGCAGTCCCTCCTTCATTTTCACACTTCCCCAGGGCAATGCCTCGTTTAAGTGCAAAGGTCTGAACTATGTATATATTATTATAGTCATATCTACTGTTAACAAATGACACCATGGCGTGCTCACTCATCGGCTACTTTCATAGTATCGCTGCCACCGCAATTAAGTAGATTAGGTAAATTATCGTTCGCACCAGGGTCAATGTCTCATATTATTGTCGCTCCCCTAGGTTCAGTACCGCAATTAAACGATGTGTTCACATGTATGTTACTTAAAGTGGCATGACTGCATCGTTGAATAGACATCCAAAGTGCACACATCACAATCGGTATAGTTTGCGATTATTTATGGTGATAGTGGTAAATGGTAAATGTCACTTTAGATGTTGTTGTGGTGTCCAGATCTTGATCGTATGTGTCTGGGCGGCAAGATAATACCCTAAGTAGTGTATACTATTGTGCACCCCAACCCATGACCAGATATAGATAATCCTCTCCAGTAGTGAGCTTTTAAGATATAAACATTGGACCTCTTCTCTCAGAATTCTACAGACTATAATCAGGCCAAAGGCCTTACAAAGAAGCCCATGGTATATCGTCATTAAGTCCCACCACATTTGTGCGAAGCTTAGAAATCCATTTTTGTTCTTTCAAGAATAAATATCTTAAGATATTACTAGTGTGTGATGGTATAAGTGGCTTTTCTAAGACTGTCCACTGGAAGTCTTCTTCTCTGTGCTATTTCTCTAGATAGTGTTTAGTCAGACTTGTCATTGATTTCTTAGAGAGAAATGAGCGCTTGTGTTCCAACATACGTATTCGTACCTTCCGTGTAGTCATACCCACGTATCTGATTGAACACGGGCAGGTCAGCAGGTAAATTAAATTCTCGCTGTTACAATTGGTAAAGTGGGTCTGTTCCCAAGGCCGATCTGTGCCTATGTCAATGTGAGTGGAGTGTTTTGTCTGAGGGCAGACGGAACACGTCCTGCAGGGATGGTGTCCTGTCACCGGTGGCAGATCCCATAGGGTGCCTACCACTCTTCTGGGTGTCTCTTTTGGGCGAGTGTGCACTAGACGGTCCCGGATACTGCTGGATTTTTTTAAAGCAAAAAGAGGTTGAGCAATTTTGTCGCTGCTGTGATTCAAGATCTGCCAATGCTGAGGGACTATCTTCTGAATGTGATTACTTTTGGTGTTAAACGTGCTCACTAATGTCAATCTGTCTGAAGGAGTTTTGCAAACCGGAGGTTCCAGAAGTGCTTCTCGATTACTGTTATTAGCTCGCTTCCGTGAGCGTTTTATAAGTGATCGTGGATAGTGTCTCTCAAGCAGTTGTTTGGTTAAATTCTTAGCATGAGTTTAGAAATCCTCGTATTCCAACAATTCCTCCGTACACAGAGGAATTGCCTATAAGGCAAGTTGTCCCTGAGGGCTTTTGGATGGTGGCTTTCGAACAATAGTAAGGAATTCCTTGCCATTGGTTTCCTATAAAGTTCACTTTGCAATCCTGCAGGTGTAACATATATAGAGAGATCCAAAAACGCCAGTCTTTCTTTGAGAGATTCAACAGTAAAGTGAAGATATTGATTCCTACTGTTTAACCACTGATGGAATGCTGTGATTAAAGCTTGGTTCCCTCTCCACACCACTATTACATCATCAATGTATTGTTTCCACCATCTAATCGATGAGTGGAATGGGTTGGTAAACGTAAGCACGTGTTGTTGCTCAAATTGGTGTACATAAAGGTTAGCAAAGCTAGCCGCAAAAACGCTGCCCATGCTCGTCCCAGACGTTTGCAGATAGATCATCTCTTCATAGCAAAAGAAATTCTCTTTCATGGCTAGTCTAGCCAGAGCCATTATAAAAGGTACAGGTGTTATCAAATCCAACGTGCTTTCTTCCAGGATGGAAGTAACTACTTCCAGAGTCTCATCCTGGGGGATGGCGGCATATAGGGACTCTACATCGAAAAAGACCAATAGGTCTCTTTCTGGATCGAATTCAATTTCAGGTAATACTCTCAAAACTTCCTTCGTATCATGAAGGTATGTGGGCATCTTCTGCACAATCGGCCTTAGAAATAAATCAACAAAAGTGGATAGCGGTTCTAAGACCGAGCCTATCCCAGAGATTATTGGTCTCCTCGGAGGAGGCCTCTGTGGCTTGTGTACTTTGGGAAGGATGTAAAAGTATGGCATGACCGGATGTTCAGTTGTCAAAAATTGTGCTTCCTTAGTTGTTAATCATCCTTCCGCTAGAGCCTCCTCCACTAGGCTGTTAATCTGTCTCATGAGATCTTCAGTAGGATCTTGCTGTAGTGGTCTATATACATGTCTGTCATCCAATTGGTGCAGACACTCAGATCTATAGTCACTGGTGTTCAAGATGATCGTTGAACCACCCTTGTCTGCTGGCTTAATTGTTATGGATTGGTCTTCAGAAAGAGCATTTAATGCCTTGTGTTCTTCCCCCGAAAGGTTCTTAAAGGATCTCTGTTCTGTTTCCCATAGCTTGGAGACATCCTCCTCCACAGCTTTCTTAAAAGCTAGAACCTGGGGAGGAACAGTGTGCACAGGCGGTTGAAACTTGGATTTACGTTTCAATCCAGTGTTTTCTCCAACGGTGTCTTCCAACTCTGTATCTTTGTTCTTGAAATAGTAATGAAGCCTCAATTTGCGAAGGAATTGACTCAATTCGCATTGAAACCGGAATGGATCTCCGTTGCTGGTCATTACAAACCCAAGGCCTTTGTTCAAGACCCTCTCTTCAATGTCACTTAGTACTTTGGTTGAAAGATTTACTATGACGGTTGGTTCCTCGGCGGTGCCGTTTTCTGCAGGTTCTTGCTGGTCTGGCTCCGAGTCCCTGCATAGGGGCCTGATTGGTCTTCCGAGTGGACACCTGGTTGTTGTGCCGACCTGTTTCTGCTCCGCGTTCTGCGCGGACCAAACCCTAAAAAGGCTGAGGGTTAAATTCATTCGGGAAGCCATGAAACGGCCCTGGTGGTGGTGGGTAGGCATGTTGGGTAAATGGTCAAAATATCGATTCCAAAATATAGACAAACCAAAATATCGAGTCCAAAATATAGAATGGACAAAATATCGAATGGACAAAATATAGACATCAAAAATATCGTTTTGAAGGTAAGTAATATAATATCGAATTAAAAATACAGACAGTCAAAATATCAAAGTACATAATACAGTTTATTAAAAATATCGAATTTTTAATAATATCAAATTTTTTCAAGTGTTTTTTATGTTAGTATATGTGTGAAAAGTGTATATATTTTTGTAATTTATTTTAAGTAATTAACTTTATGTTATTTAATTATTGTGTAATTTAATTCTATTATTCTATAAATTTAATGGGTTGTGGGTTTATAGGGGAATAGGGTGGGAAGAAATTTAATTATAATTCATTAAATATGTTAATTAATGAATTGGTATTCATATAGAATAAATTGTTAATTAATTTTTAATTGGTAATTAATTATTTCTTAATTGATAATATTTTTTTTATTAATTGATTAATTGATAATTATGTGAATTGAATTAATTTATTTTATGTAGCGGGATGTGGGTTTATACGGGAATAGGGTGGGAAGAAATTTAATTATAATTAATTAAATATGTTAATTAATTAATTGGTATTTATTTTGATTAAATTGTTAAATCCTTTTTAATTAGTAAATAATTAATTCTTAAATGATTATTTTTTATTAATCGATTAATTGATAATTATGTGAATAATATTAATTTATTTTCTGTAGCGGGTTGTAGGTTTATAGGGGAATAGGGTGGGAAGGAATTTAATTATAATTAATTAAAAATGTTAATTAATTTATTGGTAATTATTTTGAACAAATTGTTAATTACTTTTTAATTGATAATTAATTAATTCTTAATTGATAATTCATTGTTATTAATTGATTAAGTGATAATTATGTGAATTATATTAATTTATATTCACTAGAGTGGGAATAGTAAAATTTACCCCTATGCTATCCAACGCTTTCCCTACTGTTGCACTCCCTGGAGTAGGAATAGTAATTTCTACCCCTACGCTATCCAATGCTTTCCCTACTGTTGCACTCTCTGGAGTGGGAATAGTAATTGTTACCCCTACTCTATCCAACGCTTTCCCTACTGTTGCACTCTCTGTTGTGGGAATAGTAATTTTTACCTCTACGCTATCCAACGCTTTCCCTACTGTTGCACTCTCTGGAGTGGGAATAGTAAATTTTACCCCTACGCTATCCAATACTTTCCCTACTGTTGCACTCTCTGGAGTGGGAATAGTCATTTTTACCCCTACACTATACAACGCTTTCCCTATTGTTGCACTTTCTGGAGTGGGAATAATAATTTTTACCCCTACGCTATCCAACACTTTCCCTACTGTTGCACTCTGTGGAGTGGGAATAGTAATTTTTACCCCTACGCTATCCAACATTTTCCCTACTGCTGCACTCTCTGGAGTGGGAATAGGTATTTTTACCCATGCGCTATCCAACGCTTTCCCTACTGTTGCACTCTCTGGAGTGGGAATAGTAATTTTTACCCCTACGCTATCCAACGTTTTCCCTACTGTTGCACTGTCTGGAATGGGAATAGTAATTTTTACCCCTGCGCTATCCAACGCTTTCCCTACTGTTGCACTCTCAGGTGTGGGAATAGTAATTTTTACCCCTACGCTATCTAACACTTTCCCTACTGTTGCACTCTCTGGAGTGGGAATAGTCATTTTTACCCCTATGCTATCCAACGCTTTCCCTATTGTTGCACTCTCTGTTGTGGGAATAGTCATTTTTACCCCTACGCTATCCAACGCTTTCCCTACTGTTGCACTTCCAGGAGTGGGAATAGCAATTTTTACACCTCTGCTATCCTACGGTAAAAATATTGTGTAGTTTTTTATTAATATTATGTTAATATATATATGTTTTAACAGATATGATTGTATTTTTTTATCAGTTAAATTAGTTATTTAATAATTTTGAAGTAATTTAAGTATTTTTAAGTATATTTTAGCTATTTATTTTTAATATTTTTTTAATTTTACATTAATTTTAAGAAATGTGATATTTTTATAATGTATATATATATAAACGATATTTTGAGGTCGATATTTTGTTACTAACATGTTTGTAGATAGGAATTCGATATTTTGTCTGTCGATATTTTGGAATCTATATTTTGGATAGTCTATATTTTGTCCCTCGATATTTAGTCAGTGATCCGGCATGTTGTTGTTGTGGATACCCCCATGGGGTGGGTGGCCACCATTGTTGAAACTGACCAGGTGGATAGTTCCCACGAAAAAATGGTCTATTTGATCGTCCTCTTCCCCTTCTTTGAAAGGATGGTGTGCCTGTGTTGTCTGTATCACTACCGTCTGAGCTAGAGCCCGAATAGTTTGACCCGAAACGTCTCCCACTGTTCCTGACTTCTGGTGGGGTGTAGGTGCTTGTCTGAGTTGTCATGCCAAATAAAGCAAGTTTTCATGGTATTGCGGCCGTAATGGTGGGCATTGGGGTCAAACTCCGCTACGCAGCAGAATTGGAGTTTTTTTCTGAAATCTGCACTTGGCAGCGGAGGGCGAGTCACAACATTACGCAAACTCCGTCCATGGAGCGGACTTAACCGCCCACCCTTATTATGAGCCAATGTTTTAAGGAGAGCACGCAAGCACTTTAGCACTGATTAGCTGCTGTGAAGTGTGCAGAACACTAAAGCCAGGAAAACCGGAGGGTTGAAGGCAAAATGTTAGGGGACAAAACACAGCAAAAATGCCAGGTCTAGCAATGTGAGGAAACTTTCAAGTGATAGGTGAAGGGATATATGTGGGACAGGTCTGTGCACAAAACAAAATAATTATCACATCAACATTAATGTATGAGTATTTCATCAAGATTGTGTGCTGTGTTATGTTATGTTTTGTTATGTCAATGCATAGAAAACAGTACAATTAGATTGATACAGCAATCCAAATTGACTTTGGACGGACACTGTGATTATATCAATTTGCTGGGGTCTTGTGGCAGGGTATGCTCAGACGTGAGTCCCTTGCTCACTTTGCCACTGGATTCAAGCAAGCCGGGCTGAAGACGGCTGGAATGCCAGAAACCGGTCCTCAGAAGCTTGTTTCCGGTCCAGGGAAGGCATGGCTTGGCAGTTCAGGCTAGACTGTTCCCATGAGGCACAGGGTCAGACTGATTTGCATAAAGCCATGAATGAACTGGGGTGGCAGAGTGGGCTAAAGAACGGTGATGAATTAAACCCATATCTTTTGACTGGGTGTGAGTGTTTGATTGGTTCAGATGCTCCGTCCATTACCACCCCCATTTGTACCGCTTTTGGCCGCCATAAGTGTGGAAGGGTATGCTCAGACGTGAGTCCCTTGCTCACTTTGCCACTGGATTCAAGCAAGCCGGGCTGAAGACGGCTGAAATGCCAGAAACCGGTCCTCTGATGCTTGTTTCCGGTCCAGGGAAGGCATGGCTTGGCAGTTTGGGCTGGACTGTTCCCATGAGGCACAGGGTCAGACTGATATGCATATAGCCATGTCTGAACTGGGGTGGCAGAGTGGGCTAAAGAACGGTGATTGATTAAACCCGGATCTTTTGACTGGGTGTGAGTGTTTGATTGGTTCAGATGCTCCGTCCATTACCACCCCCTTTTGTACCGCTTTTGGCCGCCATAAGTGTGACAGGGTATGCTCAGACGTGAGTCCTTTGCTCACTTTGCCACTGGATTCAAGCAAGCCGGGCTGAAGACGGCTGGAATGCCAGAAACCGGTCCTCGGAAGCTTGTTTCCGGTCCAGGGAAGGCATGGCTTGGCAGTTCGGGCTGGACTGTTCCCATGAGGCACAGGGTCAGACTGATTTGCATATAGCCATGTCTGAACTGGGGTGGCAGAGTAGGCTAAAGAACGGTGAAGGATTAAACCCAGATCTTTTGACTGAGTGTGAGTGTTTGATTGGTTCATATGCTTCGTCCATTACCACCCCCTTTTGTACCGCTTGTGGCCAGAGCAGCTCACCGATTTCCAAATGGCATCATTTACATATTCCGTACCCTCAGTAAGTGATATAACGAAACCGGTAAACATGTTGTAGTCCATGGACATTTGTTGGACCCCTCTTCCATAGAGTCCTCCAATAACTGTAGGAGGCTTTAATTAGTTCTTCTAAATTTCAAGACCAATTTTTGGTGGATCCGTTCCTGAATGTACTGTTTGTCATTTGTGCATGAGTCCTACCTAAAGGGTTTTTCCCAATCCTCATTCAGATGATAACTCTGTAAATATAACCTCAAGGGGTCGAAACGTTGACACAATAATATTGGGCTGTACTGTTTATGTAATCCTGGAGCCTGCAACTCTTAGAGTTTAGATCGAACAACTGTGTACCCTCCACACTCACTATTTAGGTATATCTTGTATCGCAATAGCACACTTTTAATCACTTACCTCACTTTTACTGCGCTGTGGCATCATTTGGTAACATTTCTCTAATTTTGAATGTATATGTTTACAGAGGTAAATGAATTGCCTTCTTAAGATTCCAAATGTTGAATAATCAAATAAAATGTATTATTTCTAGTACAACCAATCTACTGATTGTTAGTCACTAGATTACTGTGGAAGTTGAAGTTCACACTGTTGGTGTTGTTTGTTTGATTGGGACATTGCACCTATATTTTCTCATGCTTTTTAGTGTTTTTTTGCAATGTATTGTGGTGGGTGGCCTATAGTTTCAATAGGGGCCTAGTTGTTTCTTTGTATGTAATTTTTCTTCTAGTTTTCTTTTATAAAGGAAACATTTTGCAAAGTTCACTAAATTTTCTCCAACTTTTGCAATCAATTTGCAATATTTATTTAAATCACTAGCCCAGTAGTCTGCCAATAGACCTCTTTCAGCCAGTAGGCCCAGAGCTACTCATATGTGCATGAAACAACTGTTTTTGTGGTGGCTGTTGAATTTAAACATAATTTAGGGGATGGATGGCATTGGTAAACAGACTTATTTACTAATCATTAACAACGACGGTACTAAACAACGAATTTTAACAACGACCTTACCTGAACAATGACTCGATTAAACTACGGCTTACATGAATAATGAAATAAACTTACCAGGTACGATCTCGGTAGTGGTTAATGGAGTTTCCTCTCCCACCCCTATTTCCTGGTTTGGATCGAGGCGGAAGTGGTTCGCAGCATGGAAAGGTGAACTGCTTCAAAATTCTGGTGGCTTGTATCGTGTTGCTTGAAGGTAACGTGCACCAGGATTCCAGCTCGGATTTGTTTGCTGTGGATTCTACTTTTTAGCTACTTTTCCGATGGATGACAGGCACCCTTAGTTTGGGAAACTTGTGGATGATTTTGATTTCTTTTTATTTTGCACGTTCGCAGGGGCGAGAGCAGAAGATCAGCCTGCGAACTTTAAGCTTCCGGTCCCGGACATGTGCGGTGCAGGCCTGGCAGTCAAGCTGTTCTAGTGGGACCCGGAAAAAGGAAAATCTCCTCACTGTGGGTGCATATCTGGATGTAAAGTGACAGCCGACGAGCCCCCGCTTTTGTTTCTTCTAGGAATCGTGCTCATAGGCAAACCCTTTTCTATACTAGAGATTAGCATTTTCACTCGTGATTTTTTAACGAGAGAGTACATTTAAAATAAAAAAAGCAACTTGTGCATAGAACGTGCATTTGCAAAACTACCAAAAGAGTGTTTTTATAATGTTGGTTGGAGGCCTACTGCAAAATTAATTAACATTTGGTGTTAGATTCCACCACCATAGTGCTGCGATTTCTCTCCCAAGTGACCCGTAGTTGGGTCACCAGTGCCCAATTAGCCAGGTCCTACGGGTCCTACACTGTTCCTGACTTCTGGTGGGGTGTAGGTGCTTGTCTGAGTTGTCATGCCAAATAAAGCAAGTTTTCATGGTATTGCGGCCGTAATGGTGGGCATTGGGGTCAAACTCCGCTACGCAGCAGAATTGGAGTTTTTTTCTGAACTCTGCACTTGGCAGCGGAGGGCGAGTCACAACATTACGCAAACTCCGTCCATGGAGCAGACTTAACCGCCCACCCTTATTATGAGCCAATGTTTTAAGGAGAGCGCGCAAGCACTTTAGCACTGATTAGCTGCTGTGAAGTGTGCAGAACACTAAAGCCAGGAAAACCGGAGGGTTGAAGGCAAAATGTTAGGGGACAAAACACAGCACAAATGCCAGGTCTAACAATGTGAGGAAACTTTCAAGTGATAGGTGAAGGGATATATGTGGGACAGGTCTGTGCACAAAACAAAATAATTATCACATCAACATTAATGTAGGAGTATTTCATCAAGATTGTGTGTTGTGTTATGTTATGTTTTGTTATGTCATGGCATGGAAAACAGTACAATTAGATTGATACAGCAATCCAAATTGACTTTGGACTGAGACTGTGATCATATCAATTTGCTGGGGTCTTGTGCCAGGGTATGCTCAGACGTGAGTCCCTTGCTCACTTTGCCACTGGATTCAAGCATGCCGGGCTGAAGACGGCTGGAATGCCAGAAACCGGTCCTCGGAAGCTTGTTTCCGGACCAGGGAAGACATGGCTTGGCAATTCGGGCTGGACTGTTCCCATGAGGCACAGGGTCAGACTGATTTGCATATAGCCATGTCTGAACTGGGGTGGCAGAGTGGGCTAAAGAACGGTGATGGATTAATTCCAGATCTTTTGACTGGGTGTGAGTGTTTGATTGGTTCAGATGCTCCGTCCATTACCACCCCCTTTTGTACCGCTTTTGGCCGCCATAAGTGTGGAAGGGTATGCTCAGACGTGAGTCCCTTGCTCACTTTGCCACTGGATTCAAGCAAGCCTGGCTGAAGACGGCTGGAATGCCAGAAACCGGTCCTCGGACGCTTGTTTCTGGTCCAGGGAAGGCATGGCTTGGCAGTTCGGGCTGGACTGTTCCCATGAGGCACAGGGTCAGACTGATTTGCATATAGGCATGTCTGAACTGGGGTGGCAGAGTAGGCTAAAGAACGGTGATGGATTAAACCCAGATCTTTTGACTGGGTGTGAGTATTTGATTGGTTCATATGCTCCGTCCATTACCACCCCCTTTTGTACCGCTTGTGGCCAGAGCAGCTCACCGATTTCCAAATGGCATCATATACATATTCCGCACCCTCAGTAAGTGATATAACGAAACCGGTAAACATGTTGTAGTCCATGGACATTTGTTGGACCCCTCTTCCATAGAGTCCTCCAATAACTGTAGGAGGCTTTAATTAGTTCTTCTAAATTTCAAGACCAATTTTTGGTGGATCCGTTCCTGAATGTACTGTTTGTCATTTGTGCATGAGTCCTACCTAAAGGGTTTTTCCCAATCCTCTTTCAGATGATAACTCTGTAAATATAACCTCAAGGGGTCGAAACGTTGACACAATAATATTGGGCTGTACTGTTTATGTAATCCTGGAGCCTGCAACTCTTAGAGTTTAGATCGAACAACTGTGTACCCTCCACACTCACTATTTAGGTATATCTTGTATCGCAATAGCACACTTTTAATCACTTACCTCACTTTTACTGCGCTGTGGCATCATTTGGTAACATTTCTCTAATTTTGAATGTATATGTTTACAGAGGTAAATGAATTGCCTTCTTAAGATTCCAAATGTTGAATAATCAAATAAAATGTATTATTTCTAGTACAACCAATCTACTGATTGTTAGTCACTAGATTACTGTGGAAGTTGAAGTTCACACTGTTGGTGTTGTTTGTTTGATTGGGACATTGCACCTATATTTTCTCATGCTTTTTAGTGTTTTTTGCAATGTATTGTGGTGGGTGGCCTATAGTTTCAATAGGGGCCTAGTTGTTTCTTTGTATGTAATTTTTCTTCTAGTTTTCTTTTATAAAGGAAACATTTTGCAAAGTTCACTAAATTTTCTCCAACTTTTGCAATCAATTTGCAATATTTATTTAAATCACTAGCTGAGTAGTCTGCCAATAGACCTCTTTCATCCAGTAGGCCCAGAGCTACTCATATGTGCATGAAACAACTGTTTTTGTAGTGGCTGTTGAATTTAAACATAATTTAGGGGATGGATGGCATTGGTAAACAGACTTATTTACTAATCTTTAACAACGACGGTACTAAACAACGAATTTTAACAACGACCTTACCTGAACAATGACTCGATTAAACTACGGCTTACATGAATAATGAAATAAACTTACCAGGTACGATCTCGGTAGTAGTTAATGGAGTTTCCTCTCCCACCCCTATTTCCTTGTTTGGATCGAGGCGGAAGTGGTTCGCAGCATGGAAAGGTGAACAGCTTCAAAATTCTGGTGGCTTGTATCGTGTTGCTTGAAGGTAACGTGCACCAGGATTCCAGCTCGGATTTGTTTGCTGTGGATTCTACTTTTTAGCTACTTTTCCGATGGATGACAGGCACTCTTAGTTTGGGAAACTTGTGGATGATTTTGATTTCTTTTTATTTTGCACGTTCGCAGGGGCGAGAGCAGAAGATCAGCCTGCGAACTTTAAGCTTCCGGTCCCGGACATGTGCGGTGCAGGCCTGGCAGTCAAGCTGTTCTAGTGGGACCCGGAAAAAGGAAAATCTCCCCACTGTGGGTGCATATCTGGATGTAAAGTGACGGCCGACGAGCCCCCGCTTTTGTTTCTTTTAGGAATCGTGCTCATAGGCAAACCCTTTTCTATACTAGAGATTAGCCTTTTTTTTTTAACGAGAGAGTACATTTAAAATAAAAAAAGCAACTTGTGCATAGAACGTGAATTTGCAAAACTACCAAAAAAGTGTTTTTATAATGTTGGTCGGAGGCCTACTGCAAAATTAATTAACTTTTGGTGTTAGATTCCACCACCTTAGTGCTGCGATTTCTCTCCCAAGTGACCCGTAGTTGGGTCACCATTGCCCTATTAGCCAGGTCCTACAGGTTTGCTGCGGGCCTGCGGTAGTCCTCTTGCTCACTGTCTCTAACAGGACTCAACAATTCCGCATTATTTTATCCCTTGTTTGCAGTTATTTTATTGTTTAAAACTGTTATTACTGTTGTTTTGTAGTTAGAACGGCATTAAAAAAAAGAAAAACTAATGAATTCTTCGATTTTCTTGATGATTCAAAAATGTGTTTTTCAAAGCAGTGAGTGGTATCGGGTAATAAGATAATTGTAAATTTATCGTGGTTCAGGAAGTCGTTGTTCAGGAAGGTAGTGGTTTAGCATTGTTCGTGGTTAGGAATTCGTGGTGCAGGAATTCGTGGTTTAGGAAGAAGTGGTTTAATCATATAATCATGGCATTGGACTGAATTGCAAAATGTGTTTTGGTTTTTTTTTCACTTTTTTCGTGTGTGTTAAATAAATGCCTTTGTTGGAATTGTGTGGGGTGGTTGTTGTGTAATTTGCAAACCTTTTTTAGCCCTGTGGTTTTTCGTTTTTGCATTGTTTCAATTTAAGCTGTTTTGTTTAGCATGCCTACTTTGTCTGGCCATATGGCCTGCTTAAGTTCATTGTTTTGCAGGCCTCCTGCGTGTTGTTATGTGAGTGACCAGCCATGTGGCTGGTGGCCATTTTGTGATGGTAGTTAGTGTGCTGCTTTTTCCCTAGGCCTGCATGTCTTTCCTTTGTTCCTCTTGGCTTACTGCTTCTGGTTGTTGTGGCCTGGCCATGTGGCTGGTGGCCATTTTGTGAAGCCAGCCAGTGTGCTTTTGCCATAGGCCTCCATTGTCTGTCTTCCCTTTCTTGTTGTTGTGGTAGCCTGGCCATGTGGCTGGTGGCAATTTTGTGAAGCAAGCCAGTGTGCTTTTGCCATAGGCCTCCATTGTCTTTCTTCCTTTTCTTGTTGTTGTGATGGCCTGGCCATGTAGCTACTGGCTATTTTGTGGTGCCAGCCAGTGTGCTAGTTTTGCTATGGGCCTGCATTGTCTGTCTTCCCTTTCTTGTTGTTGTGGTGGCCTGGCCATGTGGCTGGTGGCCATTTTGTAAAGCCAGCCAGTCTGCCTTGCCATAGGCCTGCATTGTCTAACATTGTTGGTCTTCCCTTTCTTGTTGTTGTGGTGGTGGCCTAGCCATGTGGCTGGTGGCCATTTTGTACAGGCAGCCAGTGTGCTTTTGCCATAGGCCTGCAAGCTTTCTTTGTGGTGGTCATGCCTTGCCCTTGTTTTTTTTGGATGATTTTTTTTTCTTTTTATGCAGGAAAAAAATCTTGACAGTTCACTATATTTTCTAATGCAATTGCAATATTATTGATTTGAATTGATTCACTATGTGGCCTAGTCTGCCAATAGGCCATTTTTCCGCCAGTAGGCCCAGAGCTACTCATGTGTGCCTGAAACAACTGTTTCTGTGGTGTCTATTGAATTTCAACATCATTTAGGGCACTGATGTTTTTCTTGATTCTTTGCCTTTAGGTGCACAAAAGAGGAGGAAGCGTCATCATCCATTGTACTATCAAACAGAGGTCCTGCTGCACACAACGTCACATGATGTGTGACCACAGATATCTCTTCAACTTGTGCCACTGCGTGCTGCTGACATCTAAAGAAGATGGCCTCAAAGAAAGGTACCAGGTTCTCCACTACCAAGAAAAGTTGCCAGTGAGAAGAAGAAGGAAGTGCCACTTACCACCACTTCTGGTGTGCCAACCAAGATCTTTTTTGGGAAACCAAAAATTGCACCTGTAGTAGCGGTGTCTGGGGATCAAGCTAGGAGCAGCACCCCCGCATCAGTGGACCCACCTCACCAACCTAGGCCCAGGCCAATGTTTGTCGCAGAGGCAGCCTGTCTCATCACGCCAACGCCAACGAGCCGCGATGTTGAAATTGACTTATCGCTATCACAAAGTAGTACCCAATCAATGCAGGAAACTCAGATAAGTGGACAACAACAGCCGCAACCACCGGCCACAATGGTAGTTGTTCCTCTCGAAGTTGGGGCAGTTCAGGAAATTGAGCTTCCTGCAGAGGAAGACGAGCAAGCCACTCTTTCAGAAGATCTATTGTCTTCCAGATCCCCAGCAAGGGAAAGGTGGGTTAGTCCACCGAGTTCGTCTGCAGCCCCCCTTCTGACGATCTAGATGCCACTTGGAAGCCACAACCTCAGTCTAGAGTGAGAGATACCACGAGGGAAAAGGAAGGTTCCAAAAAGCCTCAGAGTTATGGAGGTAGATGTAGAAGAGGAAGATGATGATGAGCCAGTCATCATCATGGACATCAGTCCCGTCCCACTGGAGACCAACATTACCTCATCCCAAATTGCTGTGAGGGATGTGGCACGGATACCACCAACACAGGTAACACCAACACCAACTCCAGCTCCCATAATTGCATTTGCAAAGGCCAGCAGCG
Source organism: Lissotriton vulgaris (assembly GCF_964263255.1). NCBI lineage: Eukaryota > Metazoa > Chordata > Amphibia > Caudata > Salamandridae > Lissotriton > Lissotriton vulgaris. The sequence goes on along the minus strand of NC_141694.1, from coordinate 1,200,037,153 downwards.
ACCTACATCCAGCACAACCACCTCAGTAGAAGTAGATAGTGATAGTGCACAGGGGTCAAATTCCACGCCCATCCTCCAGTTCATCCGGCATTGCAAGTGGCACCTACAGCAGCTCCAGAGAGTTCCCTTCCCCATTTTGGGACTTCTTTTCGGTTAGCAGTAAGGAGGAGAATATTGCTATATGCTCCATTTGTAAACAAGGTGTTAGTTGAGCTAAGCTTGGTACAAACTACGGTACCAGAGGCCAAACAACCCATCTGAAAACACACCACTTGATCCAGTGGGAGGAACACCTTAAGGGCCAAAAAAGTAAAACGGCACCCATTGCTGTTGGTGGTGATGAAGAAGTAGAAGATACAATCGCGGTGGAAGGTGAACAAGATGGAGACATTTTCTAAGCAACACAAAGTAGCCCTGTCCCCAGCAGTGCTGTGGTCCACTCACATCCTAGCAACATCTCAGTGGTCAAGAGTAAGAGTCAGGCTGAGAGTGAGACACCAAGGCAACAGAGTACTGCATTGAAAAGAAGTGCAGCGTTGAGCCTAACAACATCTGCCGTCAAGAAATCACCTGCATCAGTGGCACCAGAAAGGAAAAAAATCCAGCCTACCATTCTCAGCATGTTTAGATTGGAAGAGCAGTACGAACGCCAACACCCCCATTGGCACATTTGTACAATGCGAAGTTGGCTAAAATGTTAGTGTTGGACCTTCTCCCTTTTTCTTTTGTGGAAGGGGTGAGTTTTCTTGAATTTGTGACAGCCGTCTGCCCAAAATGGAAGGTTCCCAGCTGGTCCTATTTTGCCAGAGTTGCTGTTCCAGCACGACATCACTATGTGCTGGAATTGCCTGGACTAGCTTTGCGGCAAAGTGCTTTTCACTGTATCCACATGACAACCAGTTGCCAAGCCACTGAATACATGTGCATCACTGCACTGCACACTGGATCTATTTTGTGGGGTTAGAGAAAAGATATCTACAGGTGTTGACACTGCTGAAATTTTTAATGCCACTCGGAAACAAGCAACTGTAGCCATGTTCATCAGGGAAAAATCTCATACTGCTGCAAACATTTTGGAAGAGTTTAACAGCAAGGTCTTTGAATGGCTGCACCCAAGAGGGCTTAACATTGGTTTTGTTGCCACGGACAATGGCAGTTATATAGTTAAGGCCATGGACAATGGTGGCTATTTCAGGGTCCTGTGTTTGGCACACTGCATTAACATCATTGTTCAGAAACTTACTGACTACCTGCAGAAGAATATGCACACATTTCAGACATTCTTTTGAAACCCGGAAGCTGCTGAGGATCATTCAACGTGAATTTAGAGTTCCAATTAAAGCACTCGTCGAGGAGGTGCCAACACGTTGGAACTCAAGTTATTGCATGCTTCGTCTGTTTGAGCAGTACAGACCAATCAATGAATACGTCATGCGAAGACTAGGGGATGCTAGTGTGAAATGCATGACTGTTAAGATGGACCAATAGGGCCTAGTTAAATGCCTGGCAGAGAACATACTTCCTTTTGAGCTTTTCACACATGAAGTCAGCAAGGAGGACTGTACTATGGGCCAAGCTATCTCATTGTTGCACATTCTACAGGAACAGCTGAAGGGGGTGTCTGCAATGTACGCAGGTGTGGAGTAAAAAAAAGAAGCATATGAGTTGGTGGAAAGCTTATCCCTTTGCTTAGCTGAAAATACAAGGGTGCAAACTAAGATTGTGTCATACAACCATTACATTTCTGCCTCAATTCTGGATCCACGGTACCAATCAGTACTAAACATTAACACATTATTTACTTTTTCACAAGTGGGTGTTGCCAAGTACAAAATGTGGGTAGCTGCGGTAGCCAGTAACTTTAAAAAAGACCAGCTGGATATTGAAGGACCGCTACCCCAGCCTAAACAAGCACTACAGGGCATACTGCGTCAAGTTCACCTTCAGAGCCTGAGGGCAGTGCGGTTGGCTCACAGCAGTCAAAACCACCAACATCAATAGCAGCAAGAACAGGATCATCACCAGTCCCAGTAAAATCCGCACAAGAATGGTATCAACAGCAAGGGCTTGTGAGGTCCAGTGCTGATGCAAATGCAAAGGCAAAAAAGCAAGGCAAAGCGGAGTGCCCCTGAGCATTGAGCGGATGGTCCAGGCCTATCTGGATGACCCAGCAGAGATCCACATTGATCAAAACCCATTGCTGTATTGGTATGGGAAAAGTCGCCATTGGGCAATGCTCAGTAGGCTGGTAAGTGGAAGTGTAGTGCGGAGAGCACACAATCACGTCCTGTATGGACCCGCAAGTTGGCCCGTCCACATTCCTGTATACGGCTGCTGTTTCACTTTCGTGACCCCCAAGAGTTACGGGGTGGTGCATACTCCGTGGCTGGATGGCCGCGTATTAATTGTCGCTCCAAAAGTTGTCCACCTTTAAGTAGCACGCAACCAGCAGCTTGATTTATGTGTAGGTAAGGACGGGGATCCGCTTGCAGATGCTGCTCCGTAGTGGATTTGCACCACCCCGTTATCCTTGGGGGTCACGGAAGTGAAACAGCAGCCGTACACGGAATCAAGGACGGGCCCACTTGCGGGGTCCATACAGGACTTGATTGTGTGCTTTCCGCACCACACTTCGCAGAATACACAGTCTCATTTGAGCCTCCCATTGGTGGGTGTGTCATATGGACAATGGAGAAGTGGGTAAGCGGTTGCACACACCACTTCCGTTAAAGCCCCTGAAGAGAAGCATATGGAGCTTCGAAACGCGTCGGGCAGATCCATTACGGAGCGGCATCTACAAGCGGATCCCCGTCCTCACCTACACATAAATCAATACTTATACACGTATATCGACATTAAATAACAGCACACATCTTATTCACATATGAAGTCATCCTACTCACTTATGCAAACAATGGATCATACTTACATATTTACTTAGCTACACATTTATACAAACACCACTTCATCTATTCATTTAGATAGTAAGTCATACTTAGTGAATTATAAAATCATTATTACAAGTATAGAGTTATCCATACAGTCACTCACACAATCATTGAGTCTTATGTATACCTATTTATATACAACAACTGACACATACACTGCCTTTTATTTTTCTAGTTTGTTGGACATGTACCATTGAGAAATACATTTGCTCATCACCACACCCCTAAAGAGATTCACTCACCCAAACTGTTAGAACATGTAGTTTTAACTTCATATATCTACTGAATCAACTATTCACACATCTTTGGACAGTTACACACCCCCCACCGAACCACACACACTTTCACTCAGTAAAATTTCCAGCTAACTATAACTGGTGTGAAACCTATGTTTTTTTCAGTGAATTTAATAGGTTTTTTAAATGCTAATTCCTAACTATAACTGGTGTGAAACCTATGTTTTTTTCAGTGAACTTCAAAGGTTTTTTAAAAGCTAATTCCTTTCTATATGGAGTTTCTAACCTATGATTTTTTTTTATAAATTTGCTGTTTTGTGTAAGTATTAATTATTATTTTTTATTTTTTATTTTTTATAATAATATTTTTATTTTATTTTTTTATCATTCTCCAGAAAGTGCACCCAGAGCGCTACTTGCATTCGTGAAAAAAAATATGAATGAAAAGTAAATAATAACGCAAGACATTTAGTACCATACATATAAAAACTGTTTTTTTGAATAAGGAAATGAAAATGATTTTGCATTTCCGTGAAACTATCAAAACGTCACTTAGGCGCGCTGCGTAAGTGCCCCCGGAAGCGCCTTCGTTCGCCCCGCGTATGCGCACCCGGAAGCACCTACGTTTGCCCCGCGTTAGCGCCCCCGGAAGCGCTTCGGTGCGCACAGCGTGAGCGCGCCAAGGCATGTGACCTTAAAATAACACTTTTCATTGGTTACTAACAGTTTTTTTTACAAAGAATGAAATCCCCACACATTTCCCTCACTTCTTCTTTCACTTTTGTGACTGAAAGACCTGCCTTTTCTTTGTTGGATATCTTGGATTATCATGGCTGCCAGACCATCCAGCAGTGAAGATGACTCCAATGAATTCCTTGATGAAGAGCCTCCTCAGCCAAAGGTGAAAGAACATTTCATCTGGAAGTTTTTTTCCATACCTGATGACCAGAAGAAAGTAAATGCTCCAAAAGTGGAGTGCAGGATCTGTCACACAGTCCTGTCACGGGGTGACCCCACTAAAAAATATTCTTTTGGGAACCCCACAATGATTCGCCATGTGGAGAGGTGGCACCCCCAGAATTTTGCCCGGGAAAGTGTCAGGGCTCTGGCACAAGAGGTTCCCAGTGATGGGGCCTCTACATCAACCGGAGGACCAACAACATCGGTGAGGGGGAGATCACAAGAGCTGGTTCCGAACATTCAGCCTGCATTTAACAATGGCGTCCTTAAATGCAGATACTGTGACCAGCTACTTTGCTTTGAGGAGCAAAGTGTTCTGGTCATGGTTTGATCATTGGAGTACCATCGCTGCCATTCCCAGCCCTAATGTTTTTTTTTTGCTCCTGTTGAGCAGTTTCCATTCCCTGTTTTTGTTTTTGTTTTTGTTCTAAAAAAAGAAAAAAGAAGAAAAAAAAAAGTTTTTTTCAGAACTACATCCAATTCTCATCAAAGAGCTATGGGCCAGATGTAGGTAAATCACATTTACCGATTTTGAAATACCGAATATTACCGAATTTTACCGATTCGGTATTTCAAAATCGGTAAATGGGATGTAGTTACCAACATCTGGATTTTTACCGATTCCTTAAAAGTTCGGTATTTACCGATTCGGTAAATACCGAATCGGTATTTGCTATTGAATCCTATGGGGCTTGAAGCCCATAGGATTCAATTCAAATACCGATTCGGTATTTACCGAATCGGTAAATACCGAATTTGTCAAGGGTGCAGGGGGTGTCACTTTGACACCCTCTAGCACCCCCAAAACGGGCATGTGTGAAATGTGGCACACAGACATGCCCTAAGGGCACGTCTGTCTGTCACATGGCACATGTGTACATGCACAGATGCGCTTGTACACAGGAATCGGTATTTTACCATGGATTTGTATTCCATGGTAAAATACCGATTCTGAAAGCCATGTGCCAATGGAAAATTGGCTACCCACATTTCAATCTTGCATTTTCGGTAAAATTACCGAATCGGTAAAATTAGCGAATCAGTAAAATGACAGATTCAGTAAAATTACTGAAAATGCAACATTTAAGGGCTCCTACATGTCAATGGCCATTTACCGTCGGTAACGGCCGAATTCGGCCGTTACCGATCGGTAAATGGCTATTTTCGGCCACCTACATCTGGCCCTATATTCTTAAAAAAATGAAAAAGAGTAAGTGAAGTGGAGTGCATTGATAAAGGAAAGGAAAATGAGTAAGAAAGAACAGAAAGGTATGAGAGGAGAAAGGAAGTGAAGTAGGGGAACTGAAAGAAGGTGAGTGTTGGGAAGGAAAGTAAGGAGAAGGAGAGTGAACATGGGGAATGTAGATATTCAAAGAAAATGTAGAAAAGGAACAGGGGTGTGGAAGGGTAAGAAAAGATGCATTGCTGGAGTTGCATCATTTTTGTGACGCACTCCAGCAATGCATCACTTTTGCGCTTACAGATACATCTGAAATGCTGACGTAGCTAAGTACTTGTGACATATTATGTCATATTTAATATGACGCATGAGTAGAACACTGAAGGCCTCATTTATGAGGCCATGCATCACTTTTACGCCACCGGTACGTCACTTTTTGAGACGCACCAGTGCTGTTAAAAATGCACCTTAATGAGTCATATTTACAAAGTGACGCATCTAGGTAGATGCGTCACTTTGTAAACCCCTGCGCCACATTATACCCATGTCAGGTGTAATGTATGCAAAAGGGATGTATTGACGCAAGAAAGGGACGTAGAGGTGATGCAGTGAAATCTATGAGATATCTCTGCGTCACTTTTATGACGCTGTTGCGTACAAATCTTGCGCCTGTTTCACATCAGGAGTAAGACTGATGCAGGCTCTTTCACATGGGCCTGGCCCCATGTGAAAGGATGCATTGCTGGAATTGCATCATTTTTGTAACGCACTCCAGCAATGCATCACTTTTGCGCTTACAGATGAGGAGAGTGAACTTGGGGAATGTAGATATTCAAAGAAAATGTAGAAAAGGAACAGGGGTGTGGAAGGGTAAGAAAAAATGCATTGCTGGAGTTGAATAATTTTTGTGACGCACTCCAGCAATGCATCACTTTTGCGCTTACAGATACATCTGAAATACTGACGTATCTGTAAGTATTTGCGACATAATGCGTCATATATTTAATTTGACGCATGAGTAGAAGACTGAAGGCCTCATTTATGAGGCCATGCGTCACTTTTACGCCACCAGAACGTCACTTTTTGTGATGCACCAGTACTGTAAAAAATGCACCTTAAGGGGGTCATATTTACAAAGTGATGCATCTAGGTAGATGCGTCACTTTGTAAACCCATGTGCCACATTATACCTATGTCAGGTGTAATGTATGCAAAAGGGACGTATTGACGCAAGAAAGGGTCATAGAGGTGACGCAGTGAAATCTATGAGATATCACTGCGTCACTTTTATGACACTGTTGCATCCAAATCTTGCGCCTGTTTCACAGCAGGCGTAAGACTGATGCAGGCCCTTTCACATGGGCCTGGCCCCATGTGAAAGGATGCATTGCTGGAGTTGCATCATTTTTGTGACACACTCCAGCAATGCATCACTTTTGCGCTTACATATATGTCCGAAATACTGACGTATCTGTAAGTACTTGCGACATAATACGTCATATATTTAATATGACGCATGAGTAGAAGACTGAAAGCCTCATTTATAAGGCCATGCGTCACTTTTACGCCACCGGTACGTCACTTTTTGTGACGCACCAGTGCTGTTAAAAATGCACCTTATTGAGTCATATTTACAAAGTGACGCATCTAGGTAGATGCGTCACTTTGTACTTTTACGCCACCGGTACGTCACTTTTTGTGACGCATCAGCAGCGTAAAACATGCAACTTATTGAGTTATATTTACAAAGTGACGCATCTAGGTAGATGTGTCACTTTGTAAACCCCTGCGCCACATTATACCTATGTCAGGTGTAATGTATGCAAAAGGGGCGTATTGACGCAAGAAAGGGTCGTAGAGGTGACGCAGTGAATAAACTGGGTTTTCCCCATGCTACGCTCCCCGGTCCGCTCCCTGGTGCGCGCACCGGGCGCTCCACCCGCTCCACCCGCTCCATCTACTCTGCGCCCTTACAGTCATTTCCCCCTTTGTTTTTGCCACCTCTTGTGTCTCGATCTTACCGAGACACAAGATGGCGGCCGCTCCGGACTGTTTTGAATGTTTACAGACACCCGAGAGCCAACCAGCTTTCCGCGCGCAAGTCGCGTAGCATGACCGGTGCGCTCCCCGGTGCGCGTACCGGGGCGCGGCCATAGATATATATATTTTTTTGAACCTAAATTACTCAAAAACCACTGGAGCACATATCTTGAGACATAGCAAAGGCACATCGGGCTACCAGTCCCTACAATTTTGCCAAGTTTGGTGGAAATCCATTCAGCCGTTCGGGCTAAAAGTGAGGTCGACCGCCCTATGGAAATTAACATGGGGAAAACACGTTTTGGGACCCCCCTTTTATCTCGGCCCCCGCTTGACGAATCCCCTTCAAACTTTCAGGGAAGGACCGGAGCCCCGCGAGGCAAATTTGAGGAAATTTACAGGCAGATTCCTCAACCCGCGCCAAAGCTATTCCCAATAGAATGTCGAGATTTTGCATTGTATATATATATATATATATATATATATATATATATATATATATATATATATATATATATATATATATATATATATATATATATATATATATATATATAATTTTCAATTCAATGTATTTTTTTATTGCGCAGTTACTTAAAACCATTTGCAATATATCACACTTTAAAATACAAAGGATACCTCCATTCTTTCTATGTCTAAACATAAAATAGTATAAAAGTTAAAAAGATCATTAAGTCTATAAAAGTCTTATCACCGCTGTGTGACTTATTACTGATCGAAAGGTTTTATGTACAAATTATCGGATTCATCCGCTTTCTCCAATTTAGAGCGGACTTCGTGCATGTATCTCCCAATTCTGGCAAGGTCCGTTGTTGCTGTGCAAGCGAGTGTACCTGTAACTGCTTCCTTTGCCGTTCGAACTCCTTTGCGTAACCATATAGGTTTTAATAACTTCCGCCGGGATTGTAAAAAACCTGTGCAACAACACATCAGATGTTGCAGTGATTCTGTTTTAAAGTCTCATATTCTGCATTGAATTTTGTTTTCCAAGGTTTTCCAACCTGGATTTAGTTATTTTATTGGGAGTGATACCAATCTAGCCAACTGTATGTTTTTTAGGGCCTTTCTCCCGAGTGCTTGGTTAAGATAGGGCTGAATTTTATGTTCCTTGTAGGTTGCTATTATCCCCTTTTGACATCTTCCTTTTTCCAAATTTGCTATATCATTTTCTCTTGACAGTTGATAGCAATGTTCGTTTATTGCCTTTTTGATGATTGGATAAATTATGCCTTCCTGGCTCCAATTTTGTATTGCCAGGCCCAATGTTTCTACTGCTTCCTGCAGGTAAGCCTGCCATGGATTAGATGAGCCATCATAAATGGGTTTTAGCCTGCTCTTCAAGCTCCCTTCTGGCGCTCTAAGTACAGAAAAGTAGTATTTAGCGTGCTCTCCGCTGCATTCTTTGCTCTGGTGCACCAGGCGAATTCTAAGCGAATCTCACTGTTATATATATATATATATATATATATATATATATATATATATATATATATATATATATATATATATATATATATATATATATATATATATATATATATATATATATATATATATATATATATGTATATGTATATATATATACATATATATATATATATATTCACAGAAAAAACCATAGGTTATACTCCATATATAGTTAGGAATTTGCATTTACAAAACCTTGAAAATTCAATGAAAAAACCATTGGTTTTAGGCCATATATAGTTAGGGATTTTACTCGCATAAAACCATTGAAATTCCATATATAGTTATAAGCGCTAACTATATATCGCGCACCCGCAATCCACTGCTGATGATGTCACATATTACATCATTCATGACATGGTTAGTGACATCACTGATGACATCACTGATGACATCTCAAATGACATCACTGATGACATCACTGATGACAACATCCAGTGACTGTATGTTTCTGTAAAGTTAAAATATGTCTTACATATTGAAGAATGAGTGGATGTATAAGTGTCTGGATGAAGGATTTACTAGGTGCATGACTGACTGATTGAGTGAGTGATTAAATGTGTCTCACTGAGTGCATGGGTTAGTGACTAAACTGTTTTAATTTGTGCATCATTATATCTGTTGTTCTACAAACTGCTGCATATGTTGTTCAGTAGCTATATGAGTAACTGTATGGGTTATTGATTGGTTGTCCAAGTATTTGTATGGGAAACTGAGTGTGTGTGTATGGGTGGCTGGGAGGTGTGTGACTCTGTACATAGATGTGTGAGTAGTTGATTCACTATATGTATAGATTCACAACTGCATGTGGAAACAGCTGTATGGGCGGTTGACTGTGCATGAGTGTATTAGTGAGTGAATGGATATCTCAGTGCTACATGTCAAATTAAGTACATATGTAAAACACAGTACATGTGAGAGTTGACATCTATAAATAACTGTGCATAAGAGCTAGTGAATGTGTGAGTGGCTGTATGGATCATTGTGAACATGTATCAGAGATTGTATAAGAGAGTAAAGTAAATATGTGTTAGTATATGTTTGAATAAGTAAGGTGTGTATAACTGTATAGTTGAGAAAATGGAGGTGTGATTGATTTTTGGCATAACTGACTAGGTGTGTGAGTAACTCCATGGATGAGTGACTGTCTGTTTACACTGATTGTATCTAAGGTTATATTAGAGTCTGAAGAGGTTCATGGTATTATCACATGAATGATATCATCAGTGATGTGATCAGTCATGTCAAATGAGATGTTATCAGTGATGTCATCAGTGATGTCATTTGAGATGTCATCAGTGATGTCATCAGTGATGTCACTAACCATGTCATGAATGATGTAATATGTGACATCATCAGCAGTGGATTGCGGGTGCGCGATATATAGTTAGCGCTTATAACTATATATGGAATTTCAATGGTTTTATGCGAGTAAAATAAGGTTTTCTAAATGCAAATCCCTAACTATATATGGCCTAAAACCAATGGATTTTTCATTGAATTTTCAAGGTTTTGTAAATGCAAATTCCTAACTATATATGGAGTATAACCTATGGTTTTTTCTGTGAATTTCAATGGTTTTTTAATAGCAAGTATCAAAAGCTGTCAAATGTCAAGTACGTGATAGGTAAAAACGTTTTCGTGTTTATGCACGCTGATGTGCTTTGAACGCTGCCCCCCCCACTCCCCTCTTTTCTCTTAGTAGTACTCTCTCTTTGCAGATAGTGAACGGTAGTTAACTCAGACCTTTACCCCTGTTGTAATCCGTCGTACCTGCTTGTCTCTCCATTTGATTGATTATTATCCAAGCATTTACTGTTTTACAATTGGTTCTCTTTGGATCATTCTCTATTTACAAACAAGCACAAAGTCGCAATACTCTGTTTAGTCTTTGCAGATAGTGAAAAATCGTGTAAAAAAATAAAAGTAATCGAGCAAAATCAGTAGACCACTAATTCGATCTCTTTTTGACCTCGGTAAAATACAAACATTAGGAATAACCCTTCATGAGAAATACGAAAATAGTGAAATGAACTGAGCTCCACACCATGAGGGCTGCAAAACAGCTCGACTCCGCCACCCACACCGCCTAAAATAACGGCAAACCCTATGCAAATATTATAAATATACACAACACACCACCAAAGAAACAGAGTAAAACATTTTATTAAATAACTATTTACATAACTATTTTATACTTTTTATTGCCCGATCCGGCTAGCTCAATCGATCGAGCATGAAACTCATGCACTGATAACAAGCGTTGAGAGTTTGTAGAATGATGGCTTCAGATTTTCCACATACGGTGTAGTGGCGCGAACTGGCAGGGGGCGTTTGGATTCTACCCCTTCTCCAAATAAGATTTTCATACGTGAATGTTCGTTCATGCTTTTTGTCCCTGAGTTGCTTCCATGTCACTGCCTTACATAAATGGCATAAGTCCTGGTTGTTGAGTGCCATACTTCAGAGTTCTAAGCAGCTCTTGTAACACTGTTTAAACCTTATTTGCACCTGCTGCAGCTTCACTATTCAAAGTAAGTGGGGTCCATTTGTGGACCTGACTGCATTGGAAAACAATGTGATACGGTGCCTCCCTAAACCGCTTGACGGAGGCCCCCGAGGGGCGGTGAGATGGCGCGGACTGAGAGGGGGCGCTTGGCTCCTGCCCCCTCCCCAAGTCGTGTTGCCCTGGTGAGGCCTGAGATCGCCCCCGGCATAGGCGGCCGGCTCCCGGGGTCCAGCGGAATTTTTTCCCTTTTGAAGAATCTTTCATTCTGGACCTTGTCCCACAATCCGTTTCACCTGAAGACACGCTGTCGTAGGGCGCCCCTTTACCGTTTTAGTTGCCATTCCGCCCGCTTTTGGTACTCTGTGCCTCTTCCGCCATTCAGCTGTTTACCGCTCGCTCTTGCGACTACAACGTCTCACTCACCATGTAGTTGAGTTGCTCCCGCTCTTAAGATTTGACCGAACTTTTTGGACTGCTGAAAGCGGTTGTATTCCGACCGCTGGTTGGTGGAGACATTTTGACTATATTCTGCACCTGCATTGTCGCGTAATGCGTCATATGACGCGACGCGTTAGCGCACCCGGAAGTGCTCCGGTGCGCAAGGCGCAGCTTCCCGGAAACGATCCAGAGCGCGCCGCGCAGCGCGTAACGTAAGCATAACAGGTCATGTGACTTGTTAATAAAACTTTTCATTGGTTCATTTTACTTTTCTTTTCCTAATTATGTAAGACTAGGTCATGTGACCTAAAAATAACACTTTTCATTGGATTAAAACATTTTTTTTCCCCAAACGATGAAAGCCCCACCTTGTTTCTGGATGTTTCAGACTGAAGCTGGCGTCACCATGAGAGCACCACCATCTCGTAGCTCCGTCGTGGCCATTCCGCAAGCAATCATGGCAGCCGCTCCCCACCGGAAGCCTGCGGGAGTCGAGGGCCCCCAAGACTTTTGTACAATCTTCAAGGCTGAGGGGACGCTTTCGAGAATGGAACCCAAGCCCTGGCAGACAAGCGTCCGAGTTCCAAGGTGTCCAAGGGCCATTTTACTGGACCAGGCCCAAATCCGAAGAGCCGGCCGCCATTTTAAGAGTCCTGTGGCAGCCGCCTATCGCTGCACCGCAAGAGTGGGAGCAACTCAACTACATGATGAGCGAGACGCTGTAGCCGTAAGAGCGACTGGGTAAGAGTGGTCTGTTTAACTCAGACACTCTGTTCATCACCACCCCCTTTGCTAAATCGTAGCCGTAAGAGCGGGCGCTAAACAGCTGAATGGCGGAAAAGGCACAGTGTAGCAAAAGCGGGCGGAATGGCGACTGAAACGATAAAGGGGCGCCCCACTACAGCAGACAAGCCTCCGCCATGTGCTTCAAAACTGCATATGTATCTCGTGATATCAAGGTTGGGCAACCAGTACAGAACAAGCAGTTACGAGTCCCATTTACACCGGCGCCATTTTGGGTGCGGCCGGGCAGGTCCAGGATCTACTGAAACATAAAAAATGAGGCTGACGTCTCTGAAGCAGTTGACGAACAGCAGGACATAGTAAATAAACATGAACTCTCTAAAGCTGTTAACTCACTGCAGGACAAAACAAGTGAACCTGAAACCTCTGGAATAATTGTCGCTCAAAAGAACAACACACAAAACTCTGTAGAGCCTGAAGAAAAAAAAACAGAAAGGCACTGTAGTTTCAGACACACTTAACACTAATGACTAAACAAAGATATCGTCTGTTTATAAAGCAGTTATCATCTTGACAGAATTGACAAAGAAGTGTACAGACACCAATGCATCAGCATTCTCGGAGATAACATCTTAAGGAACAAAGAAAGACCTGTTCACTCTTGACACCCCAGGTGCTGTGTATATTGCACTATAGTGCTGCATCGAGAAAACGGGCAACCCTATTGATGTGGATTTTTCATTATTGATTATTGTAAAGAAATGGCGACTCCCCCCTTTAGCAAATTAGCTAAATGTTTGCGTAATTTAGGCATAAAAGTTATATTATTGTTGTTGTTGTTGTTATCGTTATAGTTCTGGTTAATTTCAAAAAATGGTTAAATATATTTACAGTTTTTGTTGCGTTCGTTATATTTAAATGTTAATAAAATTTTAAAATGTAACTGTCTTGGAGTACTATATTTTTTTTAAAAATCGGGTGAATGGGGCCTTGAATCGGGTTATTGTCATGTGTGGGCTTTGCAAGTGTACTGCTACAAGATCGGACATTTCAAACTCAAATGCACGTTCTTTTTCTTACCTTTCCGAAGCATGGAGCGCAATAGCAGGCAGAGAAAGGGTGATGCACGTGTTGAACACTGCGTGGCCTGCAAATTGCTGGCAGTGCCCCCCCGCCCGCTCCTGAAAGAGGGCACACACACACCGCCGCCCCGAGTACTTCACAAATCTTTAAAAGACCATGCGCTTGTTCAATGGGAAGTGGATAACATGGCTAAGAGCATTTGCTGGATAATGCATGAATATCGCTGACTTTTCAACGATATTCATGCATTGCAGCCGTTTTTTATCGCATTTGCGATAAACCTTGCTAATAGCAAGGTTTATGTGCGATAAAATTCGCCGAAGTGCGGCGATAATTTTTGTCTCTAAACAAGTTAGAGACAAAAATTACCGCTAGTTTTTGGTAATATGCCCCCGGGTTTTTCCTTGCAGGAATCGGGAAGCGAAAGACTACCACTGAAATAAGTAGTCTCACGCCTGAATCGGGAGGGTTGGCATGTCTGGATACTCTACAGCTGGGGCCATAAACTACATCCGCAGGGCTAGGTGATAGCCTAGGTCCGGCCTGGACAATCGGACACAGAGGAAGAGGAGTGTCAGAGGGTGCGGTAGTGAATAGGGTGAAAGGGAGGTGTCGAGCGGGCACAGGGTGTGATTCTCAGAGAAGAGCAGCGCAGATGGGGGAAGTATATGTCCCATGCATGAGAGAGAGAGCGGGGGTGACCATTGCGTGGGGGAGATGCGTGCGAGGGTGGGGAGCCATGCTGAGAATCGGCGGCGTGCAGAGAGTGGCCCTGGTCAAGGCATCTAAAATGGCTGCCGTGCACGACAAAATTGTGGCATTGGACAAAAACGCAAGATGGCGCAGACAATGTTTATCAATAAGGATTCATTTATAACAAAATATTTACTCGCAGTGACAAAATGGTGTTCAACACTTCCTGATTTCCATCGAATCGAACGATAACAAACGTCACGCACAGAGCAGTTTTTAGTCATGTTATCCAATGGAAGGTGGATAACATGGCTAAGAGCATTTGCTGGATAATGCATGAATATCGCTGACTTTTCAACGATATTCAGCGGGGCTAGGTGATAGCCTAGGTCCGGCCTGGACAATCGGACACAGAGGAAGAGGAGTGTCAGAGGGTGCGGTAGTGAATAGGGTGAAAGGGAGGTGTCGAGCGGGCACAGGGTGTGATTCTCAGAGAAGAGCAGCGCAGATGGGGGAAGTATATGTCCCATGCATGAGAGAGAGAGCGGGGGTGACCATTGCGTGGGGGAGATGCGTGCGAGGGTGGGGAGCCATGCTGAGAATCGGCGGCGTGCAGAGAGTGGCCCTGGTCAAGGCATCTAAAATGGCTGCCGTGCACGACAAAATTGTGGCATTGGACAAAAACGCAAGATGGCGCAGACAATGTTTATCAATAAGGATTCATTTATAACAAAATATTTACTCGCAGTGACAAAATGGTGTTCAACACTTCCTGATTTCCATCGAATCGAACGTTAACAAACGTCACGCACAGAGCAGTTTTTAGCCATGTTATCCAATGGAAGGTGGATAACATGGCTAAGAGCATTTGCTGGATAATGCATGAATATCGCTGACTTTTCAACGATATTCATGCATTGTGGCCGATGTGCGGCGATAATTTTTGTCTCTAAACAATTAAAACGAAGCACAAAATGGCGAATTCCCGTTTCGCTACCAGTTTGCGGCCCAGTTCGCGGCCCGAGAAACGCTTCTACCGTGAAAAATCTTTTTTTTTTTCTTTTCCCCACGGGACCCTTTAATAACCCCAACAACATTCCTAGGGGGTCAAGAGGGGGATACCTTGCCCCCTTTCATTAAATTCCCCTTTCGTTTTTCACCTCTTCTTCTCTCTCGATCCTACCGAGAGACAAGATGGCGGCCGCTCCGGACTGTTTAGAATGTTGACAGACACCGGAGAGCCAATCAGCTTTCTGCACGCAAAGTTCCGAAACGCGAAAAGTAAGCGGACCGGATCGCTGCCCGGAGCGCTGTTACAGATATATATCTTGATTTAAACGTTAATTTCTCAAAATCCACTGAAGCACATATATTGAGACCTAGCAAAGGCACATCGGGCTAACAGTCCCTACAATTTTGCCAAGTTTCGTGCAAATCCATTCAGCCGTTCGAGCTAAAAGTGAGTCCAACCGCCCTATGGAAAACTCAATGCAAAAAACGCGTTTTGGGACCCCCCTTTTTTCTCAGCCCCCCCTTGACGAAACCCCACCAAATTTCCAGGGGCTGCTCAGAAACAAAATGTGCCATTTTCCTGAAAATTTCAGCCGATTCCGTCCACAAACGCCAAAGTTATTAGACATAGAATTTTCAGAAATCCCATAGGGAATTAATCCTAACTATATATACCTACTGGCGATAGCCAGTAGGTAATATATATATATATATATATATATATATATATATATATATATATATATATATATATATATATATATATATATATATATATATATATATATATATATCCAAAACTGAGGTTGCACTCTGAACCCCTGCCTCTTGCAACGGAGGGCCCGGACGGGGTAGCGACTCCCCAGTAATGCAAAATTAATTTCCAACACAATCAAGAAGGAATGTCCAGGCCAACTTCATGCAGTTTCAACAAGCTTTAATGAATAGCTCCACTCGACGCGTTTCGAGGAAGTGTTCCTCTTGGTCACGAGTGTGAGTGAGAGTAACTCAGTGCTTTAAGTATAGTCACATGACAGAAGTGAAAATGGTAAAAAGACTTGTGAGAATAGTGAGCTACAATGCACGAAATAATGGCAGTACAACGAATGAAAAGATACATGAAACACTGCATTGAAATGTCAACATGCATATTTCAAAACCCACAGTGTGTCGGGCAACATCAAAGCAAAAGGCAGTTACGTGCTTGTCTTTAAACATAAATGAAACAATGCATTAAAATCTCGGCATGCACATTTCCAAACCCTCAATGTCACGGGCAAAATAAATGCAAATGGATGCTTAGCTCTGCATATTAGAGGCATGAGTGTTAAACCTTAAATCTTAAGGAAGCCTGTAAGAATGGCAATGCCTAGTCTTGTTGTAACAAGTTAATTCCTAAAATGTACTTGTGCGTGGGCTCTGGGCTCCAGGGGCCACTATAATACAACCTAAAACACTAGCAGGTTTCATATGCCTTCTGAATGACATGTCTTAAATTAAGCATGCGCATAACAGACCAGTTTTGTTGCGGGAGGCTCAGCGTAGTGCACCATAATGAATGGAATAGCACTTCATATCAGTGTTCAATGGCCTCACGCTAGGAATAACATACGTGACATGACCTCTCGCCGGAGAGGCTCATCCACCATTTAAAGACATTCATGCCAAGTTATAAACTCATAAAGTTATAAATTTAGGACGCCTCTTGCAGACAGCCAATCAACCTTTAAATTAAGATCTATTTTATCAAAACACTGGCATATTCTCAAATCTGACCCAATAGTAGGGTCTGATATTCCAGAGAAACCTTTAATAACCTTCAGGAAGGCACGTTCCCTACGAGATGAGATGGTTCACAACTTTTTACAACCACAAGAAAAACAGATAGGGACACTAAAGGACGTTAAGGGCATTTTTCCTTGCGGAAAATGCAAAGCCTGTTTTACTAGCAAAAGAACGTTGTCGTATGAAGTCACAGGCTGTAAAGGTGGGAGAAAAATCACCAAATTTATGTCCTGCCATACGGATCATGCAGTATATTGCCTGATGTGTCCCTGTTCGTATAGATATGTGGGGAGTACCATCAATCCTGTTAAACTTCGAGTGTTAGAGCATATGCGGGCTATAACGAACAAGGATTTCACGTACCCGGTAGCCAGGCATTTTGCTATCAAACACAATAGTGACAGGAATCTCCTCAGATACTTCTGTTTAGATCAAGTTGTAGAAAATCCCAGAGGGGGGAATAGATTACAGACATTGAGAAGATTGGAGTCCCGTTTCATTATTGATCTTGAAACTAGGGCCCCGAAGGGATTGAATATTGGGGAAGAATTGTCAACCCACCTGGGTTGAATAATATATGCCTAGCATGTATGTGTTTGTTGAATATTCTAAACATAAAAGTGATGAAATTCTGATTTTTAACTTGAGGATGTACTATAGTGAAATTGCTTGATGACCAAAAACTGTTTGTAAAGCTTGACATTTTTTCTTAACATAACTCTGAGACGGTAGCGGCCAGAGAGGCCGCAATTGCCGATCCACGGCTAGATTTTGTTTAACATAGCAACTTAAATCTGATACATATAGTATATAATGAGCATTGACTTGTGCAATGCCAATTTGCTCAGAGAGGTGTTTTACGAACAACTGTATCTACTATTTATGTGGGATACAATTTCTCATAGGATGCAGTTATGGGTAGCCGATCCACAGCATAATTGTTAATTCAATAACCGTTCTTAAGACAAATATTGCCCTAATGTGCTGTATGTCGAAGAAAAAATGAATGGTTAGGAATGTCAAACATGTTGAAGCTAAAATAAATGCGAAATGTTTCTATGGTTACCTGTGCAATTTGAACACAATTCAAGATGGCGCGCATTCTGAGTGCAATCACCTTAGTCCGTTGTTTGTTTCAATAAGGGTTGCAAACATAGATAATGGTGCCGTGCAATGCATTCCGATGTTAACACTGACGAAGGGATCTTATTCCCGAAACGCGCTTGTTCGATAAATAAACTTTTCTGCTGAAACTGCTGCTGCGGTTTTCGTGAGTGCTGACTCTCCTTCTAACCCGGCTGGGTATGTTCGAGGGAATTGGAGCTTGGATTTGTAGACGCGGACACCATCGCGTTGGTGGCACCCGCTTCTAGAGTGACTCGTACTCGTGGTGTTGTTTGAGCGAACATATATATATATATATATTACCTACTGGCGGTAGCCAGTAGGTATATATAGTTAGGACGTGTTCCCATAGGAAATCCCCAACATTCTATTGGGAATAACTTTGGCCCTGGTTGATGAATCTTCGCAATTTTCTCAAAGAAGATGGCTTGCTCCGCTCCGCTCCTTCCCTGAAAATTTGGGGGGGATTCGTCAAGTGGGGGCTGAGAAAAAAGGGGGGTCCCAAAACGTGTTTTCCCCATGTTAATTTCCATAGGACCTTTAGACTCGGCTACAGCTTGAACCACTGAAGGGAATTACACCAAACTTGTCAAAATAGTAGTGTCTGGTACGCAGATCACGCTTTTGGTAAAATAGTGTAAATCCCTCCAGTGGTTCCTGAGAAAATTAGAAGAGAAATCAATTATGTATCTATAAGCGCGCACGCGTGCGCGCACCCTCGCGAATTTTCGGGAAAAAATTTTGGGGGGGGGGAGCCTTGGGGGGCTTCTCTCTTTTGTTTTAATCTTTTTATTTTAATATCGAGGGTGCCCACCCCTCGTTTTGCCCCCCGAGATCACCGCCGCGGCCCGAGCCGCCTCAACATGGCCGCCGCCTGGTTGTGGGCGGGGCCGGGAGGACGTGGTTTCTGCTTCCCCCTGCCTGGGGGAAGCCTTGATGTGCCCGCCGGTCTCCCGTGCCGAGGGGGAGACCGGGTGGTGAACACGAGAGAAGGAAAGTAGGTAGGTGAGCCCCCTCCTACCAAGGCTCATCTCTGCTGCTTCCGCCTGACCCGGATCCTGGTCCCGAGCTCTGGCAGCTTCACAGCAGCAAGACAGGTGGGCAGGGCCGGGAGGCAGTGTGGGCTGGGCCGGGCAGAGAGGCAAGGCACTGGGACGGACTCAGAGGCTTCCCCGAGCGACCCGGAAGCTGCACGCAGCCTCCGTCCCTCCCTCGGGACATCTTTTCAAATTGTGTGGCAGCACCTCTAAACACTGCACCCCCACTCCGCCGCCGAGGGAGCACGTCTGCCGGGGGTGTCCCCCGGTCTCCAGTGCTCTCTTTTAGGGCCGCTGCCAGGGTAGACTCCGCAGCCTGGACTAACGCGGGCGCCAGCGGCAGTCCGCCTGGTGCTGGGGCACACCTGTCCATTTACACTGTGCCCAGGCGCTACTGTACTCGGCTCTGCACCAGACACCAGCATTGCAGGCCGTCCGCAGTCTGTGCTGTGCACTCCTCTGCCCTGGGGTGAAGTAGCCTCTTCTCTTTATATGTCTTCTCTTTTCCTATCATAATGCATGGGCACACAAATCCCAGATACAAAGCACACCTGGTTATAAAAAGCAGACGTTTTGTGATCAAGAGCAACCTTTAATTTCAGGTGCTCTGCAGCAGTTTCAAGATCTTTTTAGAGTTTCTCACAGCTCAAAAGGGTATAATTTGTCATATTCATCCATTCCCATGGACTTCATTGCTTGGTTTTGCTCGTGAAAAATTGTCACTCATAATCATTGAAATGTCACTCATAATTGCACTGAAATTTAAAAAATGTCACACATAGCAATCCGAAACCTTGGCAGCTATGCAGGGGCTTGAGGTGACTTTCATGGTCTACCAATCCAAAATGCACCCCAAGAGTTGCCGGGGGGACAGCTGCCCGACCGACACTGGAGACAGGGCAAACCCGCCACCCACACCCTCCTCAAAAGTGATGTGACGAGAATTGGGAGCACTGCACCCTACCATCCATCCACACAACTGTTCACCTATCGATCCACCTATTTTTATTCAATGTATTCTGCTACAAATTACTTGCATACCTTTCACCTATCCTCAAGCACTGCTTACCCTGCACACTCACCCACCATTTACTACGCACAGTCACCCTGACTTTGTGCAGGCAGTCTGATACTGCTCACCCACCACTCACACAGTCCACCATCCATCCAGCCACCCACCCAGCCATCATACATCCATCCATTATTCATTCATTCATGCATGCATGCATCCACCCATCCATCCAGCTATCCACTCAACATGCATCCACCCATGCATCCATCCATCCACCCTGCATCCAACCATCATGCATCCACCCAGCATTCATTCATCCACCCACCCATCATGCATTCACCCATCATGCATCCACCCAACAATCATTTATCCATCATGCATCCACCAGCCATCCATCCATCTTCCAGCCAACAATCATGCATCCATCCAATACCCAGCCACCCTCCCACCCACCATTCATGCACCCCATCCATCCACCCACCCATCCATCCATCCTGCATCCATCCATCATTCATGCATCCATTCACCCATCTATCATGCTTGCATCCATCCATGCATCCACCCAACAATCATTCATCCATCATGCATCCAACCATTGTTCATGCATCAAAAATCAGATCCCTAGGGCTGCTCAGGTGGTCCCACAAGGATATTAACATATTTAAACGTTGTCCGCTAATAGAATTAGCATTTTCAAAACCTTGTAAATTCACTGAAAAAACCATAGGTTTCTGGCCTTATATATATATATATATTAGCTTTTAAAAACCCAATGAAATTCACTGAAAAAACCATAGGTTATACACTATATATAGTTAGGAATTAGCCTTTAAAAAACCAATGAAATTCACTAAAAAAAACATAGGTTTTAGGCCTTATATAGTTAGGAATTGACATATAAAAAACCATTGAAATTCCTCCTATATAGTTAGCTGGACATTTTATTGATATAAAACCAATGAAATTCGACATATAGTTAGGTGCACTAACTATATATTTAGCGCATCTGCAATCCAATGCTGATGATGTCACATATTACATCATTCATGACATGGTCAGTGACATCACTGATGACATCATCCAGTGTCTGTGTGTTTTTGTAAAGTTTAAATATGTTTTACATATTGAAAAATGAGAGGATGTATAAGAGTATGGATGAAGGATTTGATTGTATAAGTGAGTAAGTATGTGTTTGTATATCTGTGACAATGTAAGCTGTTCTGTGTTTAACTGTATAGATGAAGAAATCAAAGTGTGATTGATTCTTTACAGGACTGAGTAGGTGTGTGAGTAACTCCATGGATGAGTGGCAGTGTGTGAGTGTCTGCATAGGTGTATGAGTGCATATGATAGTGTTGCAATGATGAGTGACAGTATGTACGAATGACCTTATGGGTGAATGAATGAATGTGCATGTAGACATAGGAATCAGTTAGTGGGTATGTAGTAAATGGTATTGGTGTGTCAATAGTTTCAAAAATGATACTCTGTATTTTACACTAGGTGTATTAGAGTGTAAGGGGGTGCATTGTATTATCACATGAAGTATATCATCAGTGGTGTAATTATTGATGTTAAATGAGCTGTCATCAGTGATGTCATCAGTGATGTCACTGACCATGTCATGAATGATGTAATATGTGACATCATCAGCATTGGATTGCGGATGCGCAAAATATATAGTTAGTGCACCTAACTATATGTCGAATTTCATTGGTTTTATATCAATAAAATGTCCAGCTAACTATATAGGAGGAATTTCAATGGTTTTTTATATGTTAATTCCTAACTATATAAGGCCTAAAACCTATGGTTTTTTAACGGCTAATACCTAACTATATATAGTGTATAACCTATGGTCTTTTCAGTGAATATATATATATATATATATATATATATATATATATATATATATATATATATATATATATATATATATATATATATATATATATATATATATATATATATATATATATATACTTGCTACGCATGCTGAATGTCGTAGTACAGATAGGTATTCCATTCAATAGTAGAAGCCGCTTGCCCTTGACCTCCTCAATTAAAATTCTCATTGGGTTGCTATCATGGACACGGGAAGCCTGGGGCTTAATTTGCTCCTTTCCAAACAGGTACGTTGTTCCTGCATTGTGCCTCACAATCAAGGCACACAGACTTGCTTCACCAGCAAAGGGGTGGTCTTCGTGACCAAAGCGGGCCACGTATAGTCCAAATGATATGCACAAATGGGAATTTTAACTGAGAAGGTGATGGGCAAGCGGCTTTACTAATGAATGGAATAGCTACCTGGACTACGACACCAAGCATGCATAGCAAGTATACACCCACTGAGGCTTGATTGAAAACACATGAGTTTAAAATGCACAATGTGCTTTAGCCCTGAATGTCAACCTAGTGACAAAGGGAAGTTGTTTCCGAAATGCGTATTTCAGAAATTGGCGAAAGACTTTGTTAACATGGCCCATCTCAGCATGCTGCTGCCTGCAAAATAAAGAAGGTTGAAACACAATGTTGGGTGAGGTGTCTTCTCTGTCAGAACAGTATTGTTTGGAATATATACATATATATACATCAAAGCTCTGTTGGGGGTTGTCCAAAGCATGAGCATCAGATGAGAGTCAGTGCTTTACCCCATCAGCTTTTATTAGTATGGGCGTGCGCGTGCAGAGATAATTAACATCATTTGACTTTTCGCCGACGCGTTTTGTTTAATCACTTCCTCATGGGCTTAACAGTCAATGAGGTGCATGAGGGGATTTGTGGTTCCCTGGGTTTGGCAATATTGTTTCTCAGATGGACAGTTCGTTATTCATACACGTAGCCTTCGGGAATCAAACAATCCATTTCACTCCTGTATGGCAGCACCATCATTCCATGCAAGTAAGGCTCCACATGAGCCCCTCCTGTGGTATTGGGTTCCCAAGGCCTACATGCTCCGCAGAAATACCCACTTACACCAAAGAACTGTTGGCACGGAAACTGAAAAGTACAAAAGACAAGTTTATTAAGACCCCATGGGGTGGTGGTACATTCCTACAGCACCCTTCGGCAATGCAAGAAGTATCACACCAAACGTTGGTGTGAGTCCTTCTTTTATACAATTTACAAGCAATAAAAAGGTAGGCGGTACAAGGTTACAGAGTTTAGGTACATATATGGTCATTTTTGGAACACAGCCAACTCATGGGAGGGGTTACAACTCCACTGGTCAGTTTGGCGGAACATTCCTGAGGGGTGACTGGTCAGTTGGAACTGCGCATGTACAGGCTTGACCATTACTAAAAATAGCCTGTTGCTGGGCAAACTCGAGTGGTCAGCGGCACGGACAAAGGACTAAAGGGCATGCTGACCACGAGGCCGCTCATTCCCTAAGATGGCCGCCGTAACATACAAAATGGCGTTTTCGAATAAGGCCAAGTTAAGGGAAGTAATGTGTAGCAAAGCTAAGCGCTAACCCAGCCATCGTCAAATTACGACAGACGACCCTTTTAGCGTTTAGCTGAAGCTACCTCATAATGGACGTAGTCGGGATACTCATCTTCGATATCAATTGACATAATTTGAGCTACTTCTTTATGAAGTATCAATTCATTTTGGGCAAGAGCTCGTCTAGATGGAATACAAGCTGATAAACACATAGAACACAATGCAGGGCCACATTGTATACATAAACACACGAAGAATAATATCCCAACTATGATACATAAAATCGTCAGTAGCTTCCAGCCCCAAGTACTAAGCATTGACCAGAACCACCCCGAAAGAGTCCATGTACCATTGTCCAGGTGTATTTCAGCAGCAATTTTGTGGAGTTTGGAAATAGCATCATATACAGATGGTGAGTTATCAGGCACGTAAACACAGCAGCTACTTCCGATAATTCTACATGCCCCCCCTCGATCAGCTAGAACCACATCAAGAACCATTCGGTTCTGAAGCGTAACAATTCTGGATATTTGAAGCTCTTCCGTTATATTTCCCAATGCAAAAGCGGTATCATTAGCCACAGCCTCAACAACACGGGTCAGTTGTCGTATTTTCCGAATATTCAGAGCAGCCCCCACAAAGGAAAACAATCCCAAATTGAAATCTACATATTGTTGTAAGGCAGTATCGGTCTGATCGATGTCCTCTAGGACTACAGCACGTTTGATTCTATTTAACACAAAATCGTGATATAACACGTAATCATTATGGTACATTGGTGGAGCAATGAATACAGGGGGCAATACAAAACAGATATAACATGTACCTAGCCATCCTAACGGGAGCTGATGATAGCCTTTATTACCACAAATGAAGTATGTATTTCGGGATGCCACAAATGATATGCCATTCGGACTATCAAATGTAAGTGTGGTGTTACATTCACTTTTTCCAACTGGGATAGTACCTTTATTTCGTATACACAAATCTGCCTTAGTATCAATGACATTTATAACATGAGAACTGGACATATTAATGTTCCTTTGGTTACTGTAAACCCGGGGTGCAGAAACATTATCGGGGCGGTACTCTTCCCATTCAAACCGAGTACCTTCAGCTTGTGGATGGCCATCCCGATCATGGTAGCATATTTTGTTTAAATGGAACAGCACCCCCCCTTTCGTTGGCCAGCGCAAAGTAAATAGAAGAGTATACCAGGCATTGCAGGAACCATTATGGGAAAACGGAGTGGGGTGAGTGGTATGCCCCCTTTTTTCTGATGCCCAGGCAACATCCCACACACCCAACAGTTAGAAGTATTCGTCATATTGTGAGTATGATGCAAGATTTGAATGAAGCTATTGTTCAAATAAGTCTGTTGGTGCCGTTCTTCATGATAGGGTAAGGTGAAATGAAAATGTTCTGATGGAGCCGGGGTAGTTGGCAGCAAATGCTCTCGTACAGGCACCACAAGTTCTACTACCCAGGCTATCACTGCTATCACCACCATTGTCAGTACGAACAGAATAGCACCAAGAATTCTCTTGTCTCGTGATGCAGAAGACGCCATAGTTCAAAGAGTTCACAATGTCTCAAGTACACAACTACAAAAAATAAAAGTGTTAGTGCTGAGCTCCGAGGTAGCCGTTGTTTTCTTCTCCGGGGTCAAGACGGGTGTCGCTACTCTTGGCAGAACTGATCCCCCCCCCCCTTGAGATTCCCGGCTTCCGTTTCACAAACCCCAGAGCGGTAACCAACCAGTCTCGCACAAAAAAAAAAAATCTTCTTCCTATCTCGGCCGCAGATCGTAGCGCTGTAGTCCAGAAACAGTGTGGTCCGGGAAGGCTCCCTCAGATTCGGCCGATGTCACAGCTGGGCTCTTTTCTTTGTCCAAGATATCTCTGTAGTCAGACAACACAGTAGGATTCACCAGGTCCGGAGAGACGCGACGGCAGTGAGTTGAATGCACCCACCGCTTTCTGTTGGTCACTCGCACAGCCGTTCGAGTCGCCAGTAGAACTTGCTCGGGGCCACGCCACCTCGGTTCCAAGCTGTTCTCTCTCTCAAATGACTTAACCATCACATAATCTCCAGGACGGAGATTGTGAGCCTCTCCAATGGAATTGTCAGGGAGCGCTTCTCGAACCTGTTGGTGAATAGAAAGCAAATCATTTGTTAATCGTGCCAAATAATCGTTCATCATTATACAAGGCACATCATGTAACAATCGCGGCTTAGGAACTCCCCATATGTTCATAGGTCTTCCAAACACCACTTCATACGGTGTGAGGCCAGTTCGAGAGTGGATCATTGAAAACAATGGGGTAAACCCAAGAAATCAATAGGACCTGGGTAACTGTATATATAAAAGGAAAATGGTCCTAGACACAGATTTCAAAACACGGCTAGTGATGTGAGTATTACTTTTTCACAATACACAGCTAGTCAGACTGAATCTGAACATACAAACACATGGAGATGTATTGTTAGCTTAATTCAGCTCAAAGAAGGCAACAAAAGCAAAGAACCCAACACAGCAGTCATTATAGCAAATTCTTACTGCAATTTATTTACAAATTCATAAAAAAAATTTGAGCAAAAGAAGAGAAGAAAGGAAAGTATGGTGCTCGAGTAGAGAAAAGTGTAAGTATAGATTTACAGTGATTCAGTGCAAAAGGGGATTATTTGTACATTGCACATATAGAGCCTACCCATTTACAATTTATATACAATATTATACAGGGGGACAAGGGGGGGCAAGTGTAGGCTTAAAAAAACAACGGGGGGATCGTCGACGATTCGACCCTGGCGCAAAACGGGAAAGTCACGACCTCTGCTGCGGGTCTTCTTCAGGATGGAGGTGGGGACAAGGGGCGGGGAAGCACCAATTGAGAGTGATAAGGTGTCGCAAATCCAGGTCAGTTGGGCGATGCACCTCTCGTTGAGAAATATAGCACTAAATGAAGGTTCAGTCAAGTGCCAATATATACACGAAAGTCATTCAGTTCGATCAGGCCTAGTCCGGTGGCATGGAGGACTTATTACCGGCAATGAGGGAACTGGGTTAAGTTCAATTAATTCCTTAATTGCAATGAGATATCCACAAGGATCCCAAGACGTGGGGCGGCCAGACCGTACTTCACAAGTTCAATCGGGGTGTAGCCTCTGTCTAACGCGACCAGCTAGTACCACCAGCTGGTTGCGTTAGACAGAGGCTACACCCCGATTGAACTTGTGAAGTACGGTCTGGCCGCCCCACGTCTTGGGATCCTTGTGGATATCTCATTGCAATTAAGGAATTAATTGAACTTAACCCAGTTCCCTCATTGCCGGTAATAAGTCCTCCATGCCACCGGACTAAGCCTGATCGAACTGAATGACTTTCGTGTATATATTGGCACTTGACTGAACCTTCATTTAGTGCTATATTTCTCAACGAGAGGTGCATCGCCCAACTGACCTGGATTTGCGACACCTTATCACTCTCAATTGGTGCTTCCCCGCCCCTTGTCCCCACCTCCGTCCTGAAGAAGACCCGCAGCAGAGGTCGTGACTTTCCCGTTTTGCGCCAGGGTCGAAACGTCGACGATCCCCCCGTTGTTTTTTTAAGCCTACACTTGCCCCCCCTTGTCCCCCTGTATAATATTGTATATAAATTGTAAATGGGTAGGCTCTATATGTGCAATGTACAAATAATCCCCTTTTGCACTGAATCACTGTAAATCTATACTTACACTTTTCTCTACTCGAGCACCATACTTTCCTTTCTTCTCTTCTTTTGCTCAAAATTTTTTTATGAATTTGTAAATTAATTGCAGTAAGAATTTGCTATAATGACTGCTGTGTTGGGTTCTTTGCTTTTGTTGCCTTCTTTGAGCTGAATTAAGCTAACAATACATCTCCATGTGTTTGTATGTTCAGATTCAGTTCGAGAGTGGGGCACTGATCTAATAGAGAGTAATGCTAGGGGCAAGGCATCCGGCCACTTCAATGACGTGGACGCCACAATCTTAGCCAGTTTTAATTTCAACGTAGCATTATACCGCTCGACAAGACCTGCTGACTGAGGGTGGAACACAGCATGAAACTTCTGCTGAATCCCCAATCCCTTTAGCACATACTCCACAATTTTCCCAACAAAATGGGGACCATTATCACTCCACAAAAATTTGCAAACTCCAAATCGAAGGAAGTACTCTTTGAGCAGAACCTTAGCTGTTGTCAAAGCTGTATTATCTTTTGTGGGGAAGGCCTCAATCCATTTGCTAAAAGCACACACCACCACTAAGACATACTTAAGGTTATTGCAACGCTCAAGCTGGATGTAATCCATTTGAAGTACCTCAAATGGTGCAGAAGGTGGAACGAACCCTCCTTTCGGAGTATGCGTCCCTTTTGCAGGATTGTGCTGTAAACATATCAGACAGGTCTGCACTACTCTCTTTGCAGTATTGGCAATCTCAGGATGCTCCCAAACTCGTGTTAACAATCGAGTGATTGCAAGAGCCCCCACATGTGACAACCCATGTGTCATCTGGACCATCGCTTGCAAGTAAGCTGCAGGCAATTTCCATCTCTCCATGTCCTTACTCCTCCAACAACCCTCGTCATCCAGTACCCCTTCTGCTGCCCATGCTACAAGTTCCGCTTCAGTCGCTGATTTTTGGATATCTAGTATCTCCGCTCTAGCATCATGCCATCGCTCGGCCTGCGACTTCGCTACATACATGGGGGAGTCATTTCGAGACATAGCTGTTTGTCTTGCTATACTGTCTGCAAAGGCATTGCCTTGTCCCACTTTGTCAGTGACCTTTTTAAGTGCACTACATTTGATTATTGCTACTTTCTTTGGGAAAAGCAACGCGTTTAGGAGATCACGCACTAGTTCTCCGTGCATAATGTGTACTCCATGAGAGGTCAAAACCCCACGCTCTCTCCAGAGTAAGCCGAAGTCATGCGCTACTCCGAAGGCGTACCGGCTGTCTGCGTAGATGTTCACACATAGGCCAGCACTCAGTTCGCAGGCTCTTGTCAAGGCTATCAGCTCCGCTGCTTGAGCCGATTTCTGAGGTATTCGTGCTGTTTCTACCACCGTCTTAAGTGTCGTGATCGCATATGCTGCAGAAGTCGTGCCATCTGGCAGCCTCAAACACGATCCATCAACCCACAGCTCCCCATCCACATCTGGAAGTGGCATATCCTGTAAGTCGACACGACCCTTTGTTTGTTCCTCAGTCAGGAAAACACAATCATGATGTTTTCCCTCCTGGCCCTCTTCAACCGGATAAGGCAATAAAGTGGCAGGGTTCAGGGTAGCACATCTTTTCAGTGTGATATGTGGCGCCAGGAGTGTAAGCTCATATCCTGTTAGACGTGCGCTCGTAAGATATTGAGTCTTTGTTTGATTTAACAGGGCATCTACTGCATGGGGAACTAGCACCAACAGTTTGTGCGATAAAACTATTCCCTCACTCTGCCGTATAGCTACTGCTGTTGCTGCAACTGCTCGGAAGCACCCAGGTAACCCTCGTGCTACAGGATCAAGGATGGCTGAGAAGTACGCGCATGGCCTCTGCTTGTCCCCGTGTGCATGCACTAACACTGATAACGCGCACCCATCTTTCTCGTGCACGTACAGTGTGAAAATCTTTGTGTAATCTGGTGTACCTAACACGGGTGCAGAGCAAAGGGCCTGTCTCAATTGTTCCAAAGCATTCTGACATTCATCTGTCCATTCAAGGGGCATTGGTGTAGTTTTTGACAGTAACGCTAACAAAGGTTTGATAATGTGCGAAAACCCCATGATCCACTGTCTACAAAAGGACGTTAGTCCTATGATGGCGCGTACATCTCTCTGAGTGCGGGGGACTGGTGTGTCTAAAATCGCCTGAATTCGATCTGATGTTAATGCACGCCCCTCCTTAGACAAAAGATGACCGAGGTAGGTCACCTTGGGTTTACAGTATTGTAGCTTTTTCTTAGAGACTTTATGGTTGTTCTGAGCCAAAAAGGAAAGCAAAGCAAGCGTACTCTCCTCACATTGTACATAAGTGTCTGCAGCCAACAGGAGGTCATCAACATACTGTATAAGGGCTACTCCGGATTGCAATTCAAAAGAGTCAAGCTGTCTTTTCAAAGCCTGGCTATAGATGCTAGGACTCTCTGTGTAACCTTGAGGAACACGACAAAATCTATACGATTTATTATTTAACGTGAAGCCAAATAGGTATCTGCTGTCGGGATGAATGGGAATGGAAAAGAATGCGTTTTTAAGATCAATGACAGAAAAGGTCGTTGCTGTTGGAGGGACCAATGTAAGCAACGTCGTGATATCAGACACCACCGGGTATTGGGGAATGACAATTTTGTTAATTTCTCTCAAATCAATAATAAATCGATAGACTTTGTCGTCAGTATCTTTCTTAAGGATCGGAAGAATAGGGCTGTTACAGACATTGTAAGGAACTTCCTCCACTACTCCTGCAATGATCAAATCCTGAACAATGTGCGTCAGAGCAATTTCACCTTCCCTAGAAATCTTATACTGTGGTACACGTGGCAAAAGTACTCCCTCCTTGACAGTAATTCGAATAGGTGGAATAAGCATCTGTCCCACATCCGTATCTGAGGTCGCCCACAACGTGTGTGGGAGAGAGGCTTATGCTTCAATTTCCTTCATTGTACAAAATCTGTCTGAATCTGAGTAATTGTCATTCAAAATAACCCGCACTCCTTCAGGAGCGCAGCGTATCGTTGCTCGCAAGTATTTGAGCAAATCAATGCCCATAATGTTATCTGGAGTGTGAGGTGACAACAAAAATGGACAAAAGCTGAAAAATTTGTCAATGCAAAGTGCAAGAGGTTGTGATAATGGGCTAGGAGAGGGTGTGCCATCAAACCCTATACATGTTATCGTTTCGCCAGACAGGGGAGCCCTTGGAACCAAGTTTTTGGACAAAGCACTACGAGTAGCTCCTGTGTCAACTAAAAACTGATCAGTAGAACCCAAAATGCCCGCTGATACATATGGACCTCTTTGATCTACTGGCACTTCAACTGATTCCGTAACCCATCCTACGCAGTCCTATGCATGCACATAATCCTGATGCTCCACGTTCTCACCCTCCGATATCTGATATTGATTCCGTCTATCAAAAGTATTTCATTCATCCTGACCACGGCCCCTCGCTTCAAACCTACCACGATCACTTCCGCCACCTCTCGGTCCTGAATAACTATTACTCGACCTTCCACCTCCTCGACCACGCTGGCTACGTTGCTCACGAAGCACCGGACAATCTTCAGCCCAATGCCCAATTTCTTTACAATATGCACATTGGTCCTCAGCAATGTCAGTACGACCATACGACGCATTACCCCCTCCTCGCCTGCCTCTATCATTCCCTCTGGGTTGCGCTCCGCGAACCTGCGCCAACATCACCTTCGTTTTCAATTCCTTCGTTTTCTTATCTACACTTTCTTTAGCCTCTAATTCCTGCCGCTCATAATACTGAGCCATAGTTAACAGAGACGCAGGGGTCGCCGTGGTCCAGGAACTTTCACTCGTTTTTAACCGCTTTGCAATCTCCGGTAGGAGATTAGCCACATACTTATCAACAAACAGATGCCTACCCGTATCATCTGTTAACGATTGACCACTGTAATCATGAAAGGCTTCTTCAAAAAGTGTAAAGAAATCTGATACCGATTCATCTGGCTTTTGTTTACACGAAGCTAGCATAGTCCAATCAATCTTTTTAGGAGGAACAAGCGTTTTTAGTTTGGTCAAGATAGCCGCTGGGAGTTCTAAAATTAAATCACATGGTTTGCATGCAGGTTCCCTGTCTAAGTCAGCCTGGCTTATCTCTTTCCAGGTTGCCCCAAACATCGTTTGATCATTAGTCTTACGAATCGACCTCCACATATCAGGCGGAAGAATTAACCCAAAGAAAAGATCTATATCGACAAGAGTCATAACACAAGAGGAGATGGCACCCTCCACCCCTTCATAGAATGCGGCCGGATTCTTACGAAGATCAGGTAAAGCGTTTTTCAATGCCATAACATCTGCTCTATTCCAAGGCGTATACACCCAATTATATACAAAATACCCCTTTGAATTTGCCGACGTTTTATCTTCATCTGTACCATCCCCTTTAGGGGGAACATACAAAGGTGCAGCTTCACGCATAACATGCACTTTAGAATTCTTATCTGAACCCCGGAGAGAACACTCTTTGGACTTCTCCGTCGACCCCGGCACGGGTTCCTTAGCTTTTTTCCCTTCTTCCCGCAATCTGGACGCCTCATCCCATAGCTGGAGCAGTCGCGTGAAAAGGTCATCGGCATCTGCAAGAACAAATACACCTTTATCCAAATTCTCACGATGGACTGACAGAGCCTTAGGTTCTAGGGTCTCTGAATGTTTACGAAATCGAGTAATAACTTCGTCTGCAAAAGTATTCAAAAAACACATCAATTCTCGTTCTGTCCACTTATTCTTTTCAGCTAAAACTTCTGGCACAGTTACGTGATTCAAACTTAGCTTTCTAGCAAAACTACGCAAATCCGCGGCTCTCTCCGCAAATAACCTGACACTCGACTTATCCGTCTTATCCCGCTCTTCATCACCAGAGTCTTCAGTCGGAGCCGTAGGCTGAACATACGGAGGCGGAGATCGATCTAATAACGAAAAGTCATCAATTTCATTATTAAGGACAGGATAAAGCGGTCGTCGAATAGGAAATTGACCGGTCGTTTGCAAATTACGTTCCTGTGCCTCCCTCTCTATCTTTTCCTGCGCCTCCTTTTCCTCAAGCTGTAAAGCTTTATCTCGAGCAGCCTTGCGCTGCTCTTTGTTCGCCAAGGCAACTTCACGCTTCATACGTTCACGCACCGCTTTCTCCCACATTCGCACACAATCAAACATATCCTGTCTAGACCTGCGCTGAAACAAACATTGCTCCACAAACTGAACCTTTCGCAAATCAAACGACCCATGTAGTGGCCATTGCAATTCGGGATCAGTTCTAGTGTATTTATGCCATAATTTACTGTACATTATTGGGGGTAGGCCGAATTTCACATACATCTCACGATTGGGAGTTCCCTCTGGAGGAGCCGGCTGAGATTCCGCTAACCTAATTGTGGTACCATTTCCAAGACAGCACATCCCTCGGAGTGTGCTTAAAACAGGCATGTTCAAAAAGTACCACGAAAGCGTGATACCATAAAAATGGCACTTACAGTACTTCACACAAATGTGCCGCTCAGAGTACAAACAAAATTAGAGAAACATCTCTACATGCCTGCCTATGTGAAGTGCACTGCACATATATATTCAAAGTTCACAAAGTCAAAATGTTAGCTAACTCAAATCGTAGTCACAATCATAGAACTTCAGTAAGCGTCCGTAGACTACCTTACCGATCACAAATCTTACCCAATCTCAAATATCCAGATTCCAACTGCCAAGGTCTTTAATCGAATCAGCCAAACGGGCACTGTACAGCAACGCAGACGATCAGGATCTCAGTCGGAGACCGGCGCCACCTGGAAAGTCAGATCAGAAGGAAAGGAAGAAAACACCGTGGGTGCCAAGACTCGGGTCACTCAGTGGCAGCGTACGCGTCCATGGCGAGTTTCCAATCCTTCGTCACGACCTCTCCTTCGGGCATCCGAGTCGCTGATGAGTCCCTTCGTGGTCGCCAATTTGTGGTATTGGGTTCCCAAGGCCTACATGCTCCGCAGAAATACCCACATACACCAAAGAACTGTTGGCACGGAAACTGAAAAGTACAAAAGACAAGTTTATTAAGACCCCATGGGGTGGTGGTACATTCCTACAGCACCCTTCGGCAATGCAAGAAGTATCACACCAAACGTTGGTGTGAGTCCTTCTTTTATACAATTTACAAGCAATAAAAAGGTAGGCGGTACAAGGTTACAGAGTTTAGGTACATATATGGTCATTTTTGGAACACAGCCAACTCATGGGAGGGGTTACAACTCCACTGGTCAGTTTGGCGGAACATTCCTGAGGGGTAACTGGTCAGTTGGAACTGCGCATGTACAGGCTTGACCGTTACTAAAAATAGCCTGTTGTTGGGCAAACTTGAGTGGTCAGCGGCACGGACAAAGGACTAAAGGGCATGCTGACCACGAGGCCGCTCATTCCCTAAGATGGCCGCCGTAACATACAAAATGGCGTTTTCGAATAAGGCCAAGTTAAGGGAAGTAACGTGTAGCAAAGCTAAGCGCTAACCCAGCCCTCGTCAAATTAGGACACTCCGGGCGCGCACGTCCTCAATCTGTGCTTTCTCCCCACACAAACGAGTTTTCTGTCACCAGAAGCTCCGTGGCCCCCACAGAAGGGGTGGTGCATTCTCAGCGGCAGGACGGCCGCTTCATATCAAAGCTCCATTGGGGGTTGTCCAAAGAATATATATATATACATCCCGGGGGCAAAATTAATTCATTTAAAGGGGCCCCTCACAGCCCCGGGGATCGCCACCCTCGGGGCTACAAAAGAAATTGTTGGGAGAGGGTCAAAAGTCCCTCCCAGTATAATTTGTGGGGGGGCTTAATGGCCCCTCAAGCCCCAGGGAACACCACCCCCCAGGGCTTTCTGAATTGTGGGCGGGGACTGCATGGCACCCCTCCTGGAGTCCTCAAGGGTCCTGGGGACCGCCACCCCAGGGCAGCTCTTGCAGTATCCTGGGGTGCCCACCCCCAGGACACTGTTGTTGGCTATTCATTTTTATTATTTTATTAAGAAGCTTGTAAAGCGCACAGCTACCCCCAGAGGGGGTGTCCCAGCGCTACAGATTACACACTAAAAGAGAAGAGATAAGCTGCTTTATGAGATAGTAAACAGCCAGGTTTTGAGTTATGAGCTATGAGAGGGCAGGTGTGTTTGATGTACGACTTCAACACGTTGAGGGCAAGACTGTAACGCGTTGGGTGCGCCACTCTAAGCAAAAAGAAATGTTTTTTTCAGATGTACTTCAAGTTTATGTGTTTAGTTCTTAGGTGGCTTTAAAAAGAGCCTTTGTTTATTGAGAGAATCTGGTACCTATAAGTAAGTACCTATGCAGAGTAAAATTTCTGAGGAAGACTCTGTTTCCCTCATCTTTAAAATGTACACCATCTTTCCTATAGATGCAATGCATATTGAAACGGAGATTGTTGTGGTAAATGGACCCCATACTATAGTCTCAGAGAAAAGCAGAAACAGATTTATTAACATGTTTCCTAGCTTTCTAAATCTGTGGACAAAATTGATTGGACCAGTTCCATTTCTGCCTTTGGAATATGTTAGAATAGACAAAGGCAGTTTTGTGGAAAAGTGACATCAATTCTCCGAAGGTGTCCTTCATAAACATTTCCAGACCTACCCCAGTCAAAGTGCCTAGGTCATTGCCACCACAGTGCACAGTTATGAGGTCAGGATGTTGGAGATGCAAAAAGGATTTCACCAATAGTATCAATTGGTGCCACTTTAACCCTCTCTGTCCAATCCATTCAATGTCTATATATGGTAAACCTAGGTCTTTGTGAATTCCTTTGTTTTCTGAGTACCTTTGGCTCCAGAAAATATAGGTGTGTCCCACAATCTACGCTTTAAGCATCTTGAACGGAGGTCTGAATGCACTCAGATGGTCTCTGTAAATGAAATGACAGTTTGAAAAGTAAACATTTTCTAAAATGGTGGATAAGATGCAGTTTTGAAAAAAGAAAATAAATCATTGGTTGTTTGACAACTTTCTACACCGGGAAGTAGGGTGCATGTTTCTGTTTTTTAAAAGCATGATTCCTATTGGTTAACAAAATCTGATTGAAAGGAACATTACATAGGATAAGCTGATATGTTGAAAAGTCAAGCACACTTGCTGTTTTGATTAGCAACATTGTCTGATGAACTTTTGACCTGTGTGCTCAGTTAAGTGTTCCATGAACTGTTTCTATGGTAACAGGCAGAAGGCAGATTGGGGGTAGTGTTCAAATTTATGTCAATTGGAAAGGG
Source organism: Lissotriton vulgaris (assembly GCF_964263255.1). Lineage (NCBI taxonomy): Eukaryota > Metazoa > Chordata > Amphibia > Caudata > Salamandridae > Lissotriton > Lissotriton vulgaris. The sequence continues at coordinate 1,200,001,392 of NC_141694.1, read as the reverse complement.
TTCAAATGTGTAACCAATAGCAATGTGTGTTTGCTTTTGAATTAATGTGGGAAGCAATGTGATTTGATGTTCAGGTGTATATGTGTTCAAAATTGGAGGGAAACTTTGCCATTCTTTGGTTCGGGTGAGAGGTGTACAGAAGAGATATTCTGTATAAGAAAATCTGTTGTGTGATTGACATACTTCTTATTTTACAAAACAATTTGAAAGTTGAGTTATTCATTTGTGAGGGGATATATGTGGTGCATTTTGATTTTATCAGACTAATGTGTTTCTCCTGCTACAGTGCACGGAGTAATTTTTTTCTGTAGAATTTTATTGTGAGTGTGTGTGCATTTAGAAACCATTCTGAGATAAGCATGTGTGTATTTCATGTGTTTGTAGACAGATAACTATGCTGTTTTCATGTTTTGGTAGAATTAGAAACCAGTCATTTTTTTATGTATTTGCAAAATGAGTCAAGTTTCTACACTAAATTGCAGTACTCATTCTAGACTATGAAATGTGTTTTGGTAAAATGCAAGGGATAGTGTTGTTTGTCTAGAATCACACAGTGAGTCTTGTGTGCATTTAGGAATCGTTCTCATAGAAGCACTCTATACTAATGTGTAGTAGATAATTGTGTGTAATGTGTATAGTCACCTTAAGTGTTGTAGACTAGTAAATGTGTTTTGATCAAATGTAAGGGATAGAGATGCTTGTCTAGAATCACACAGTGAGTCTGTGTGCATTTAGGAATCACTCTCAGAGAAGCAATTTGGTACTTCATGTGTTTCCTGACATGTAATTAATTAAAACGTATGTTGTTCTCACATTATTGTAGAATTAGAAAATAGTAATTGGTTATGTGTTTCCAAAATGAGTTTAGCTTTAATAGTAAAATGCAGTTATAAAATATGTGGAAAGGATGCTTGATGTGTTTGCAGACAAATAAGTACATGTACTGTTGCAGTGAGACTGGAAAGGGGCGACCACTCGGTCCCCCCGAACGTATGGCAGAGTGCCTCGATCCCCCCGGGAAGCCATTTTGGGCGGGAGGCGCGTCTCGGCTGGTATGCCCGAAGCGGCGTAGCCGGGGCGCGCCCTTTCCCGCCCTAGAGTGGGCTGGCCTAGACACTGACGCAGCCAGCCACGCCCTCGGGGCAGGCAGGGGCGGGTGTACGCCCGCCCTGAAGACGGATAAAAAGGGACGCAAGACCAGAAGACATCCTCTTGTTCTTGTGCTCTGAAGCTGCACCTCCTCGCTGCACGTGAGCTCGGGACAGAACGAAGAGCCAATTTTGAGCGTTTTTGATCTTTCTTTTTGTCTTCCAGATACTTTGTCGAGAGATGCCTAAGAAAGGCGCGAAGAGAATGACGACTGACCAAATGGTTCGGGTCCTCGTGAAGGAGATGTCCGAAATAAAGAAGCGGTTGGCGGAGCGAGACGGGGAGGAGGGATCGGGGCGTCCATCGGCTGGAGCAGTTCCTGGAGGGAAGCCCAAGAGGCCAAAAAGGGGACCAGCCGGGGGGGACGTTCCGGTTCCCAGTGCCCCGCTCGAGGCGCCAGCCCCGGTACCGGGGGAGGGGAATCCGATTCCCGTTGTGGTCACCCCGACATCCACCGAGGATATGCCTCCCGAGTTGGCGGCACAGCTAGCAGCGTGGTTGGGCGACAGTAGCGAGGGCGCCACGGCTGCCGAGGCACAAGCGCTGATGAAACAGTTGCGTGAGAAACGAGGTGCAGCCAAGGTGCCCACGCCGGCTGCAGTGATAGACAAGCCACGAGTGGCGGAAGCAGCGTCCGGTGCAGGTAAGCGGCCATTGCCGATCGCGAGGGACGAGTCAGCACCCTCCCGTAGAGAAAAATTGGGGCAGCATGTTCCTTTGGCAATAAAGGAAAAGATTTGGGCGGGGGAATATGTGAATATTTTCTCCCTGCTTGTCGATCATTATGAGGTTGAAACTGTTAAGGGTCAAAAGGATCTAATGCATCCGAGTGTTTGGCGCGCAAAAATGGCCGCCTTTAAAGTGAATGAGAATATTGGCAACTGGGGCAATGCATGGGGAATTTTTACGTCGATTTTGGGGGAACGTAGGCCTGAATTGCTTCCCGAGTTTCCAGTTTATCAGTCACGAATCATGGGGTACTCGACATCGCACCAAGGTAACCAGTGGTTCTGTTATGATAACCTTTTCAGGAAGGCGATGGAGCATAACAAAAGTTTAACCTGGGACTGTTATGATTCGTTAACATGGGATAAGATGAAAGAATCAGGAATGTTGAAAATACCGTTGGTGGGGGGCAATGTTGGCGAGTCCTCCCGCCAATATGCAGGGACGCCCTTTCGGTCAGGGGCGGGTACCGACGATTACTCGAGACCTCCCGGCAGTACAGGGAAAAGGGGTTTCTGTTTCAATTTTAACAAAGGTAAATGTACTAGGCCCCAGGGATCGTGCAAGTTCAAGCATGAATGTAGTGGGTGCGGGTTGCCCCATCCTGAGTCCTCGTGCAGAGCCAGAACGGGTGAGAATGGGGGTAGAGGAGGCGCCAAACAGGTCTAAAGTAGTCCGAGGGGCGCCTTTACCAACCCCGATTGATACCTTGGTGATGATTCCCTGGCTCAGTGAATACCCGGATCGTACTTCTGCTGGGGTGCTGCGGAACGGTTTTTCATATGGTTTCCGCATCCCGGTAGGGGACTTTCAGGGTGTCGGGACGTGCAAAAATCAACTTTCCGTCTTGCAGCATACGACCGTAGTGCAGGATAAGATCCGGAAAGAGGTTGCCCGAGGTCGGGTCGCCGGCCCGTTTAGTGTACCCCCGGTACAGAATTTTGTCTGTTCTCCTTTAGGGGTGGTCCCCAAGAAGGACCCAGGTGAGTTTCGATTGATTCATAATTTATCAGCTCCTCATGGTCTTTCTGTAAACGATGCAATTGATCCAGAGGTATGTTCGGTGCGGTACGCATCATTCGATGAGGCCGTAGCCATTTTGAATCGCCTGGGGCCCGGGACGCTGATGGCGAAATCAGATATCGAGTCAGCGTTCCGATTGCTCCCGGTACACCCAGACGACCAGCGTCTTCTGGGATTCATGTTTCAAGGTTCGTATTACATGGATAAGTGTATGCCGATGGGGTGCTCTATATCTTGTGCATATTTCGAGAATTTCAGTAGTTTTCTGCAATGGGTCTTCACGAAGAAAACGGGTTTCCGGAACGTAATGCACTACCTTGATGACTTTTTGTTCCTGGGGGCCGCCGGGGATGACGAATGCGGCCGGGCCTTGGCTGATTTTTGTGTGTTAATGGGTCAATTTGGCATGCCATTGGCACCAGGTAAAACTGTGGGTCCCACGACTTGCCTCGAGTTTCTGGGGATTGAGTTGGACTCTAGTGAGGGTTGTTTTCGTTTACCAGCTGCTAAAGTGTCGAAATTCAGGGCAGCCCTGCAAGTATGTATAAATGCATCTAAAGTTACGCTGCATCAATTGCAGCAACTGGTGGGAAAGTTGAATTTTGCCCTGAGGGTGATCCCAATGGCCCGCCCCTTTTCCCGTTCAATTGCTCAAGCGATGGCTGGCCTAAAGGAGGGTCATCATCGCACGAGACTATCGGCTGAGGTCCGCCAGGACATGCGTATCTGGTTAGCATTTTTGGCGGACTTCAATGGTCGAGTCGTCTGGAACAAACCAGCCGTGTCCTCTGACGAGCTTGGTCTATGGACAGATTCAGCGGGAAGCATGGGCTTTGGCGCCATCTTCGGCACAAAATGGTCGGCACAAAGATGGCCGACATGGTGGCATGAAGAGGGGCTGACAAGTAATATTGCTTTACTTGAACTGTTTCCCATTTTGTGGCCCTCAGAACCTGGCCCGAAGGGTTCAAAGATCATTCTGTCATATTTTGGTCTGACAATATGACCGTTGTAGAATGCATCAATAGTCAGGCAGCACGTTGTAAAATGATTTTAAGGCTGCTCAAAGAAATTGTCTTACTGTGTATGCGACTGAACGTAATATTCAGAGCAAAACATGTCCCAGGGGTGTTGAATTAGGCGGCTGATGCACTGTCTCGTTTTCAAATGCAGGTTTCTCGGGTTTCCTTCCCTCAGCGGACCCAGAGCCGGCACCCTTTCCCGAAGCTCTCTGGTCTCTCGGTGCCCCGAACTTCGTCACCTCGTGGGAGAGAGTCTAGCACCAAGGACGAGGAAGGCATATGAAGGGGCGTTCAGGGCTTATTTAGCCTTTTTGGGGACTGAGAGAGAGGGGCTTTGGGGCTATGAGGAATGGGTAGTACATTTTCTGATGTTCTTGCGTAGGGCTGGGAAGTCAGTGGCTACGGCCCAGAGGCATCGTGCTGCCATTTCCTTTGCTGCCAGGGCACACAATATCCGGGACCCGACAGCGTCTTTCGTGGTACAAAAAGCGCTGCGTGGGTGGCAACGCCTTGAGGGTCGCAGAGTAGATGAGAGGCGCCCGATAGGTCTGGATAGGTTGTCCCAGTTGCTGGCCGCACTCCCCGCCACATGCTCGTCTCAGTTTGAGACGTTGTTGTTCCGAGCTGCTTTTACGCTTGCATTCCACGGGGCGATGAGGATAAGTGAATTAGTAGCGAGGAACAAACAGGATGTGGTGGGGGGTTTGTGCCAGGAACACGTTCAGATCAGGGGCGAGACGATGACTGTCTCCTTTGTCAGGTCCAAGACCGATCAAGATGGGATGGGTGACTGCATAATCATTCGCAGGATTCCTGGGTCCTCCATGTGTCCGGTAAAGTGTTTAGAAGATTACCTAGCACGAAGGGTGGCATCATGGGGAGGGACATTGTTGAGACACGCGGACGCCACCCCACTGACGAAGTTTCAGTTTCAGCGGGTGCTTGTGATGTCAATTACCGCAGCGGGCTTGGACCCGGGCGAGTTCGGGACCCATTCCTTTCGGATAGGGGCTGCCACGGAAGCTACAGCCAGGGGTCTTAATGTTGAACAAGTAAAACGAGTGGGGCGTTGGTCCTCCAATTGTTATAAGAGGTATGTGCGGTTGCACATGTTGTAAAGCTGTAACGATGGGATGTATGACGTTACAACGCATACTTTTACTCCGCATACCATTACAACGCGGTATTCACAACGCATACCACTACAACGCATAGCGCTTTGGGGTGCTGGATAGTGGTAAGTATAATTTACTATTCTAACTCCAGTCCCCGTGGACCCTAGGGAAGGTGTTGGATAGTAAATTAAACTTACCTCTTATCCTAGAGCGCCCCCCAGCGCTATGCGTTGTAATGGTATGCGTTGTAATGCCTGCGTTGTAGTGGTAGTGCGTTGTAAAAAATGCGTTGTAACAGGTGAATACCGTAACGATGTACTCACGCCTCTTGTTTTTGTTTGGTTTTCAGTTGCGCAAGCCTACGAGGCAGGGCGGACTATGCAGTCGACCCAACACCGGGCCAGCGGTCAGACATCACCGGCTGTGAAAAAGGAGGTGTGGGTCGTGGGCCACTCATACGTGAGGCGTGCCGCAGACGTATTCAAAGCAGGTGACATGATTCACGTAGCCTGGGAATACGGGTACAGGGTGTCCTTCTACGGAAGGGGCGGCCTCTGTATTGACCAGTTTCAAGCATTTTTTGAGGGTTTGTTAGGGCGGACGAGGTCACCGCCGTCTATAGTCATAGTACATTTGGGGGGTAATGATTTGGTCACCACCGGTAGACGACTTCTCCTAGAGGCAATGCTTTCCACTGTAAGTTGGTTGGCGAGGAAAGTTGCGGGGTGCATAATTGCGTGGTCTCATGTGATCCCACGAAAAGTGTGGCGGGGGGCTATATCGATTCCTGCTTTGAACCATTCTGTTAGAAAACTTAATAACAAAGTGAGTAGGTTGTTCCGTTCCAAGACATTGCATTCTATCTCGCATGGTTGTATTAATGATGACAGTATGTATTTAGGGGATGGTGTGCATTTGTCTCGGGTGGGAAATGAGTTACTCATAGGAGACTTCTTAGCATGGTTAAAAACGTTGAAACATGACCTTTAGGTAGGAGTTTTGTGGGGGGTCCGGATAGCCGGTCAACTATCCGGCCTGTGGCGGTAAGGTCATGATCGGTGAGCACTAATTAGTAGATCCCTATGAGTGGGCGTCACCCAACACGGATGGGAGCGCTCGGGAGAGGTGGCCATTGGCCCCTCAATGGGGAGGCGGTCCCTTCTAAGGATGGGTCGCCGGAAGTAAAGGAAAGGCGGTCAAGGCCCCTTCCTTTGTAGGAGGGGTTACAGCCCCCTCCTGGGGAATTTCCCGGGGCCAGTGACATCTGCGACGGCAGATGCGGTAAGTTGTGTGGGGTTGGGATAAGGTCTACGATACCTTCTAGATACCTCACACGAGTATTCGAACGACCTTTAACTGGCGTCGAGTTTTTAGGTGCCCCCGTCAAATCAAGGGAAATTGGTAGTAGTTGCACTTGAGGTACGCCTCCGTGCTGTCGCCCCTCCCAAGTGGGAGGGGTAAGTCTGGTTAGGGATCTTGACACCGGTTATGACCTTGCCGTTGGCCCTTAAACGTTAGGATGTACAATTTCAATATGTCAAGAAAATGTGTTGTAGGATGCTAGTTCGGCTAGGAGAACCTCTGTATTAGAGAATCTGTTAAGGTTAGCCAAACATCGCAATGTGGTAATGAAATTGTACATAACATGAAACGTTTAATGTTTTAATTTTGTTTTAATAAATACGGCCGGGATGGTCACTCCATCCCACTTCCAAAAACTTCAAGAACTGTTTCCAGTTTCCCTCCTTTTGGGGATTGTGTTGAGAGGGGGTGGCGGGTATCTCGGCCATATGGAAAGGGGCGACCACTCGGTCCCCCCGAACGTATGGCAGAGTGCCTCGATCCCCCCGGGAAGCCATTTTGGGCGGGAGGCGCGTCTCGGCTGGTATGCCCGAAGCGGCGTAGCCGGGGCGCGCCCTTTCCCGCCCTAGAGTGGGCTGGCCTAGACACTGACGCAGCCAGCCACGCCCTCGGGGCAGGCAGGGGCGGGTGTACGCCCGCCCTGAAGACGGATAAAAAGGGACGCAAGACCAGAAGACATCCTCTTGTTCTTGTGCTCTGAAGCTGCACCTCCTCGCTGCACGTGAGCTCGGGACAGAACGAAGAGCCAATTTTGACCCACCCACCAGCCCCTGAAGACAGCCAGTTGTTTGTAATAAAGTTGATTAATTCTGCTTCTCTTTCGTTTGCAGGTTGTAGTGTCATGTTGATGTTGAGTATAATAAAGAATGGTCTGTTTTGAGTACGTTTTGCCATTAAAATGATTCAGATATGGTGTTGATTTTTTAAGCATGCTCTTTCGGTCATAGTGGCCAATGTATTCTTAGGTTTAGTTAGCACTGTCGTATTTATTTTGGTAGGCGGTAAGGTCATGATCGGTGAGCACTAATTAGTAGATCCCTATGAGTGGGCGTCACCCAACACGGATGGGAGCGCTTGGGAGAGGTGGCCATTGGCCCCTCAATGGGGAGGCGGTCCCTTCTAAGGATGGGTCGCCGGAAGTAAAGGAAAGGCGGTCAAGGCCCCTTCCTTTGTAGGAGGGGTTACAGCCCCCTCCTGGGGAATTTCCCGGGGCCAGTGACATCTGCGACGGCAGATGCGGTAAGTTGTGTGGGGTTGGGATAAGGTCTACGATACCTTCTAGATACCTCACACGAGTATTCGAACGACCTTTAACTGGCGTCGAGTTTTTAGGTGCCCCCGTCAAGTCAAGGGAAATTGGTAGTAGTTGCACTTGAGGTACGCCTCCGTGCTGTCGCCCCTCCCAAGTGGGAGGGGTAAGTCTGGTTAGGGATCTTGACACCGGTTATGACCTTGCCGTTGGCCCTTAAACGTTAGGATGTACAATTTCAATATGTCAAGAAAATGTGTTGTAGGATGCTAGTTCGGCTAGGAGAACCTCTGTATTAGAGAATCTGTTAAGGTTAGCCAAACATCGCAATGTGGTAATGAAATTGTACATAACATGAAACGTTTAATGTTTTAATTTTGTTTTAATAAATACGGCCGGGATGGTCACTCCATCCCACTTCCAAAAACTTCAAGAACTGTTTCCAGTTTCCCTCCTTTTGGGGATTGTGTTGAGAGGGGGTGGCGGGTATCTCGGCCATAAGGCTTTAGGGTACTCAGTTTTTGAAACTCCTGTGCACTATGCATGTAGTAGTCTAACCACCACCCAGCCAGCTCTGGGCCGCTCCTATCCAGAAAGTTTCACGAAGATTTATCAAGTGGAGGCCGAGAAAAAAGGGGGGTCCCAAAACATGTTTTTCCCATGCAATTTCCCATAGGAACTTTAGCTACAGCTTCAGCCTGAACTGCTGAACGGAATGACACCATATTTGGCAAAGAGGTAGCCCCGGTTCAGACTTGTGCCTTTTGCTTAAATGGTGTCAATCTGTTTAGTAGTTTCTGAGAAAATTACAGTTAAACTCATTTATATATCTATGGGCGCGGTGGATCCGCGGAGTGTGCGAGGATCGTTATTGTACCATAAGTGCACCCTTCTGATCACGCACTGAATGCTAATTGGCTGTCAAGTGGTTGTCAACATTCGAAATCAGGAACTGTTGGCAGGCATTTTGTGCCTCGGTAGAAGCGAGGCTGAGGAAGTGAGTGGAATATGTGTGCAAAATATAGAAAGGCGGTAGGGTAGAAATACTTGTACCCTCTAGACCTGCTGAAGGGGTCCCAGAAGGACCCCCAGGGCACACAAATATTATTATTTTTTTTTAAAAACCCGGCAGGAGCTTGTAGGGTGCGCGGACTGTGCTGTAAAAAATAAATAAAATAAAACAGAGGTTTTTTAACAATTAGTCCCCGGGGGGTTAAATACCGGGGGCAGGGATTTATTATTGTGGGTGGGGGATTGCGTGGCCCCCCTCCTGCAGTACTCGAGGGCCCCATCACCCCTGGGGCTATAAACAAAATACCACCACCTTTACATTTGTGTTTCAGGCCTACATTTCCCCAGTGCACCCTACACTATCCATGCACCCAACACTACACAAACACCACTGCACTACCCTAAACTCTAAAATACTACCCCAGCATGACCCCCACACTACCCATATACCATTGCACTACCCTAAACCTTAAACTTACCCCAGGACGACCCCTTACACTATCCAAACACCACTGTACTACCCAAAAAGAGTAATTCAGCACAATCCCCTGCACTACATAAACACCACTGCACTACCCTAAATCTACCCCAGCACGACTCCCTACACTACCCATTCACCACTGCACTACCCTAAACCCTAAAACACTACCTCAGCACGACTCCCTACACTACCCAAACACCATTGCAGACTGTAAACCTTAAACCTACTCCAGTACGACCTCCTACACTACACCAACTTCACTGTACTATCCTAAAGTCTAAATCTATTCCCAGCATGACCCCCTACACTACCCATTCACCACTGCACTACCGTAAACCGTAAAGCACTACCCCAGCTCGACCACTACACTACCCAAACACTATTGCACTACCCTAAACATTAAAGCTACCCTAGCACGACCCCTTCCATTACCCAAACACCACTGTACTACCCTAACAGAGTACCTCAGTATGACCCCTTACACTACACGATCACCAGTGGACTACTCTAAACTCTAAATCTACTCCCAGTACATCCCCCAACACTACATAAACACCACTGCACTATTCTAAACCCTAGAACAGTACTTGAGCACAACCCTCTACACTACTCAAACACCACTGCACTACCCTAAACCTTAAATCTACCCCAGCATGACACCCTACACTACTCAAACACTACTGCACTACCCTAAAACACTATCAGAGCATGACCCCCTACACTACACAAACACTACTGCAATACCCTAAACTGTAAAATACTACCCCAGCACGACCCTCTACACTACCCATATACCATTGCTATACCGTAAACCTTAAACTTACCCCAGCACGACCCCTTACACTACCCAAACACCACTGTCCTACCCTAAAAGAGTACTTTAGCACGATTCCCTACAGTACATAAACACCACTTCACTACCCTAGACCTTAAATCTACCCCCAGCACGACTCACTACACTACCCAAACACAACTGCACTACCCTAAACTCTAAAACTACTCCTAGTACGACCCCTACACTACATAAACACTACTGTACTACCCTAAACACTAAAAAACTAGTATTGTGATCATTCAGTTAATATGCATGTACTCATACAGTGCTTCAGGTTTTAGTGCTATGAACTGTTCCAAATTGCTATGTACTATGTATATACTGCTCTTACCACTTTCACAGTTGTGCTTCAGGCCTACAATTTCTTAGTCAGAATTTATATGGAATGTGTTTGTATAGTAAAGTATAATTTTAAAGTTATTAATAAATATGTATTTATGATTATTTTTTACAGATACTGTTTATCATCATTAAAAAAAATTATCATGCTGGAGAAAGAAAGAAGAAAAATGGTCAGAAGAAGGATACTTGCTTGAAAAAAGAAGACCAATATAATGTGGCTAAAAAGAGAAAAAATTCAGGTAAGGCCACAAAGGACTTCATAAAAAATATTACTAGATTCTGAAAAAAATGGAAATGTGCAAAGCAGTGAAAAAGTTCCAAGCACAAAAAAAAGTGCAAAGAATAGGAAAGGAAAAAAGGCAATGCACATACAAAGGATACAACTTATAGTAAAAGAAGAGAAAATCAATATAAAGAAATCCGCAAAAAATATTTTACAACAGAGTAGTCAATAATTTGATTAAACATACAAAGAAATATAGAAAGAGAACAGTATTTATAAAAAAGAAGAAGAATATCGAATCCATTGTTGAAAAGGTTCTTGAAGTAAAGAGGAAACCATTTATTTTAGTATTAAAGAGAATTTGATCACTAGATAAACCAATGCATTTAATGAAGGACAATAGTAAGAGGAAAATAGTAATTAACAAAATGAAATTTTGTGATATTTTCCTAGGGCAATGGAAACACAGTTCAAGTTCTGAGCCTTTTTTTAATGAAGAGAGTTATTTACAGACCAATGATTTGTTGCATACAGTTGACACCAGTTGTCGAGCTTATGAGGTTAGAAATGGTTGTCCAATTGACAAAGAGAAAATGGTTCCTAGAAAGGCAGAAGAAGTGATAGCTGATGAAGTTCTAGGTAGATGTCCTAAAGCCCCAGTGTACACTTGGGATGGAAGTAGTATTTGTAGTGTACGACAAGAATCTATTGATAAATTACGCAATTTCTTACAAGCATATTGTAAAAAAAAGTGTTAAACAAAAGATTAAGGTGTTGCAAGGACTAGACCCTTGCAGAGTGAGAAAACATACTGGTTTGCAAGGTAATTCTCTGGCATGTCTTTCTAGGAAAGTATGTCAAAGTGTTTTTCATCATTTCAGGATGTTGGCAGTACATCATACTCAAATGCAGGTGTTAGTGAGAAGATTGTAATTTGCCAAAAGTCCAGCACTAAAGTTAAATGAGTTGTACAATGCTCTTTTGCGTGGGTCAGTATGAGATGTAAAAAAGGTTTGTGATGATATTGAGTTTTGTTACTTTGGTCCTGAAGAAGAGAGTGAAGAAACTCAGACAATAATAGAAGAATATGTTGTAGAGAATGTTGAACATAGTTGTACAACAAATTTTGAAAATTAAATTACAAAGTTTAAGGTGATTTCCGGTGAAAGGCTAAATTGTTCTTGTAATTTATTGTCGGCAAACTCGCTATAAAAATCAGACTAGGAGTGTTGATCTGTATTTAAAAAGTGAAAAAGAAAATAATGATAGGTGGAAGGAATTTGTAACGTATTTGTTGGTAGATAATTGTTTTGGTTTGGGTTCTGATGAGTGTATTTGTAAATATTGTTATAACAAATTAGATGAGAATAAAAGGCCTGCTAGAGCTGTGTATCATAATTTAGAGTAAGTTGCTATTTCTCCAGAATTGATAGATTTAAACACCTATGAGTCTATTCTCATTCAATGTGTGCACCTGTTTCAGGCTATGGTTTTTATGGAGCCTAAAACAGGTAAATTGCCTCCTTCAGATTTACAAAGAGGATTAAAAGAAAGAGTTGTGTATTTACTATTAGATTTAAAGAACAACATTGAAACTATTGGTGTAGAGAGTGTAGAAAGTGAACCACTAGTTATTCTTGGTAATGGTGTGCCGACTAAAAATAAGAAAATGTGGCAGGAGTTAGTGGATGTTAGGAAAGTGCAAAAGGCAACATTGTATTTGATAAAACAAACAATACATACTATAAGAATGGTTATGTGGGAGAAGAAGAAATAGTTTTAACAGAAGATACTGAGACGTCAAGTGGACAAATTGAAAAAGTGGACATGTTAAGATGTGAAGACATCTAGGAACATTACAGTGTGCATCCACTTCATTCAAAAGAAGAGATGGGGAGCACTATTGAGTTGTTCCAAATGAAAAAAGCAAAGGGAAGTCCCATGAGTGTATTGGAAGAGAGCTTAGAAGCTCGCTGTTTTCCGCAGTTGTTTCCAACTGGAAAAGGAGGACGATATGATGAACTTCCTGTGCAGATCCCTGCATCTGAATATCAGACAACAAGATTATATGCAGAAGATCCAAGATTTCAACAATGTATCCCTTATATATTTCATCTTTTGTATGAAAGTGACTTGTCTGGACTTTCATATGCAGTCAATCACTTTGTAAAAACTGGAATACATCTGCAAAATGTATCTGCAATAGATTTTATGGATAAAGTGCACCAGAGAGATGATCATCTATAATCTCAGCTCATTAATCTGATGGCATGTCAGCGTGGGACTAATGAATATTGGTAACGTTGTCATGGGGAACTGAAATGGATGCTACGGAACTTAGGAACTCCAACATGGTTCCTTACCCTAAGCTGTGCTGAGTACGCTTGGGATGATTTGCTAGATTTTCTTCGAGAGGCAAATTTCAATATAAAAAATATTGAATACAAGACACCTGGAGAATTGTGTTCTTTGGATCCTGTTAATGTGTGCAGATATATTAATCATAGATTTGAAGCTATGAGTCTTTTATCTGCAATAAAACAAATCCTCCTCTTGGAGAAGTTGTGGATTTCTTTTGGAGAAAGGAGTATCAAGCAACAGGTGCTCCTCATATACATATGCTGTTATGGATTAAGGATGCCCCCAAATTTGAAACAGATGCAGATGATACTGTTTTGAGTTTTATTGAACAATATGCAACATGTGCTGTACCCAAAAGCACAGAAGAAAACAACTTAAGAGCACAAGTCTTACGATGCCACAGCCACCGATGTGGAAAATACTGTTGACGAAAGTACAAATCTAAGGACATATTCTACACCAAATGTCGTTTTGCATTTCCACGTCCTGTAATATCCAAAGGAAGAGTGAACAGTTTTATGTCATCTTTACGACATACTATCACAAGAAAGTCTCCAAAAAATGCCTACAACTTAAGAATAAATGAAGAATCAAAATACATAAATGACTATAACCCAGTTATTTTGTCTATGTGGAATGCTAACATGGATATTCAGTATGTTGCGGACAATTCCATTGCTGTTGCTCAATATGTAACGTCCTATATTACAAAATCAAAAAAGACGGAATTGAAAGAAATGTGGGAAGAGATTTCTCACGAGAAGACTCTAAATAAGAAATTATACAGTTTGAAGATGTTATCCCATTGAGAGATCCGAGCATATGAATGCTCAGATCTGTTATCATCTGCAAGTCTATACTCTAGAAATTGAATATTTAGCAGAAAAAGATCCAGAAATTACGGATATTTTAAAAACGAATATGTTTGACACATATTACCCAAACAGAAGTCATCATCTTGAGAACATGTGTCTCTATGAAGTGCTTCAAAACTACACTTTTAAACGGAATACTTCAGAGAGCATCAATGATGGAAAATATGGAGTCATTGGTTCCGAAGGATATTTGGTGAAACAAACAACAGGAAATTTGATTAATCACAGAAAGCTGAGTTGCGACACTGCTGATAAAAGGGAATTTTACTATTTAGCCCGTTTACAACTATTTAAAACATGGCGTTCAGAACTGGAATTACTTGGAGATTTCCAGAGCTATGATGATTCCTTTAATGCTTGTAAAGATAGCATACAATGCAGTGCTTTTGCAAATTATGTTAAAATGTTAAACAATGAAATTGATCAAGAAGCTACAATTGCAGCTGAAATTGCTAGAGACAGTTCTCAAGACAGTCAAAGTTCTGCTGCGCTGAGTCAAGATCCACTAGGACAACAAATTGTTGAAAATGAAGCAGCAATCACCATGAATGAGGTGTAAACAGCAATGCATCAAGCTCAAGAAGATATTATGGACTTAGGAAACTTGGAAAAACAACTAAATGTTGACCAGAAACAAATATATGAGCAAGTGAAACAACAGATTGACCATGGATTACTTCATGAAAAGAAAAAGTGCTCATGCACATCATTTGAACCTATCCGTATGTACGTGAGTGGAGAAGCTGGAACAGGAAAAAGTTTTTAAATTAAAGTAATTACGAGTTATCTACAGAAAACAACTGAGTCACATTTTTCTTGTGTTGTCACTGCTCCAACTGGGTTGGCAGCACACAACATCAAAGGAATTAAATTATATTGTTTACTAATGCTACCTGTGAAGCATGAAAACAAATTGGAATACCACAAGCTATCTGGAGAAGCTTGTTGTGAAGTTTCAAGAGTCCTGAAGAAAATTAAACTTCTCATTATTGATGAGGTAAGCATGGTCTCAAACTTAATGCTTGCCTTTGTGCATTTAAGAATGCAGCAAATTCTTAATACAGAGTATGACGTGTTATTTGGAGGAAAACATGACATTGTTTTTGAAGATCTACTGCAACTGACTCCTGTAAAAGGACAACCAGTATTTAAAACACTTGCGCATGAAGACACCAGAAAGTCTCTGGGTAGTGTTGGAAACGTGAACATTTGGTCATATTTTGAATACAAAGAACTCATTACAAATATGTTGTCATGGGGCAGAGTCTTGCCTTTATACTGTGTTAAGTTGACATGAGCTTATTAGAAGTTTAAATGCCATTTTTCCTTTCTGCAGCCTTTTTGCACATGGCCACATTAGGTAGAGTGTTTTGCTTCACACAAGAATAATATGTTTTTCTATATTAGCAGCCTTGCTTGGTAAGCTTTGTCTGAACAGTGAGTGCTGAGGCCTTCAAGGTTATTTCAACACAATGGTTGTTGTTTGGACTGATCAGCGCACGTTCTAGACATAACATATATGCAGCTGTGGCCACCTCTGATTTTGGTGCGTTTAATATTGCACTGCGTAGCATGATTACACACACTTGGAGAACATTTGCATGCAGAGAGCTGGTACAGAAACTGATGTGATCCATTTCTGCTAGAACCAGAGGTATGGGGCCGCCCTTGTAATCCCAAGAGACCTTCTATAGATATAAAATAACCTACTAGCAAGGGAGGGTGAACTATAGGTGTATTCTAACCTGTTTTCATTTAGCATTGCAACATGCTTTCTCCCTTTGTATTTTATGGAATAGTAACTATTCTGATAATCTTGTTGCTTATAATATGTCTGCTCGTATTAGCTAAGGTACTGCGCATGAGAACACAGGATTAGAAATAAATATTTCAAACTTGCTCGTGTCTCTTTTTACTCCCTGTTTTGGACTGGTATGAGAGTATAACGAAAGAGTGTTCATGTGTTCCACATTGCCTGATGTAATCTAAGATCCATGTTCTGGGTTGTCTAATCATTGGGGTTATGGAAGAACCAATGAGACACTGATTGCTAGTCCGGTAGGGGATTTTAGCTACTAAGGTGAGTTTTGGCACACCCTAATTCACTGAGGTTCCAAGTCTCTATGCACAGTTCTGTGTAGGAGCAGAATCCCTGCTACATGGCGCCCATATGATGGTGGTCTTATTACATGATGCTTGAGTAGTACTTCTATCAGTCCTTAGCCCCTTCACTATTGTTTCCGGATAACTGTAGTGTCGGACAAACCTATAGTTACATAGCTCTTTTCAAGCTTGAATCTTTCAAAACGGTTTCCTTTTGAATTACTACCCAGTTGTGCTATGTAGTTTTACATTGTACCTTACTTCTCTGTGTCGCTATGGCTAACGTTGATATACCGCAACATAGTCGCATTGCAGTCCGCAATCATTTGCAAGCTTATAAAGTTGGTTTGGAGGGCATGGCGGTGATTTTGGTGGTGAGTGCTGAGGTAGCTTACCCATTTGAGATTTTCTACTCATGGTGACGTTTCCTGCAGTGGATGCGGCTACGCAGGTTTTTCACACTTACACTCACACAGCCGTGCCCTTGGAATAGGTTCCTTATAGGACACAGGAGTTTCCAATTTGTGCATGGCAGCACATGTTTGGTTTGATGGCGCCCTCCCCCACAGTGTAACAGTGATCAGATTGGGTACTGTGTCCATTCCAGGCGCTTCTTGGCCAGTTTTGTCTGGATTCACCCCGCATCCTCCTGCAGGGCAAGTCCCCGTTGCTGAATTACGTACCCTGTACCCTGTACCCTGTATAAATCTTCTATCAGTTTTATTCAGGTCCTAGTTCAATATATTACCCGCAATTTCCAGCTGGACCGAGCGGAATGAAGCTTTGTCCCGTGATGGTCAATGCAGTAATGGGCAAGCGTCCCCAAGATAAGGATTATATGCCTTTTTGGCTTGTCGAGAAATTTGACCAGCTGGAAGCAGTTTTTCCTAATTCGACTCCAGTAGAAAAACACAGGATTCTTACGATTAGTTTACCGAAGGACTTGGTACCAGAAGCCGGTGACTGTGAGTTATGGGGTAAGATTTTTGTGGCAGTGTACACGAGGTGCTTTGGGACTCCGTCAATGGCTGTCCTTCCGACGGTCTTTAAGCGTGTTCAGGACGAACACGGACCTGAGGCTGTGGTTGAATTGGGAATGAGACTCGTTGCCACATTTCCGATCTCGTCCTTTCTAATGTAAGGGGAGATGCAGTGAAATTTCATGTGGCTAATGCCTTACGCAATGTCCCCGATGCCAACAAACCCCGTCAGTTACCGAGAATTATTACGGCGGCTTATAAAATCATTGGCCACAATAGTTCAGATGCCAAGCCCTTTTCTGCTAAAGATAAAAAACAAACTCAGGGTGCGAAGTCTGAAACGGGCGTTCAACCCGCAGCTCCAAAGAAAAATTGGAACAGAAATAAAAAACAGGGGAAACAACAACAAAAACAGGAGTCCCATCCCCCATCACCAGTGCCTGTGTCTACTGAGCACGTTTATGAGTTGCGCGACCGCACTACGATTAGGTCGCCCGACAGACTTCAGGTTCCTGATCAACGCTCTCCTCGTTCTTTACAGGACACATCGGCCTCATCTTCCGGTGGTGGAAGCCGCGGAAGAGGTAGGGGTGGCCAGCAGAGTCGCGACCAACCCCACCCGAAAGACGGAAAAGGCAAGCAGGACGATTCTTCGCAGGAAGGACCCCAGTTTCAGAAAAAGAAAGTTGCCGCTTTAACAGCCAGATATGCCACAGATAGTGAGAACACAGCTTTGGAATCAGACATGGGCGCTGACGATGTTTGACAGCGCGGCGGAGATTACCATTGTGCGAGAGGCCCTGCGTCCACTACTGCAGGTGACAGCGACTGACAGATATATTGTTGTAGAGACAGCTGATACCAGAGTAGCTCCCCTTGATAGGCTTTATGAAATTGTCCTTTTAATTGAAGGTGACTTACAACATAAAAGGGGTATTTTTGGACAATCTTACAACTACCTATGACATTTTATTAGCGGAGGCTGACTGGCCCCCACCTTTGTTCTCGCAGTTCCGAGAGGGAAGGAGTGGATCCTCCCTAGTTTCGCGCACACAGTGTCTAAGGAGCATGCGCTGGATTTTGAAGAAGAGTGGGTTAAGGCCCTTGCGCCAGCTCTGTACTGTGCGCATTGTGGTTGGGATACATTTTCCCCACACCACAAGATTCCCTTACAATCTATGCAATATCCTATCTATCTGGCGTGAAGCTAAGGCTTCCGTTGTGGAAATCCTTGAACAATTAGAATATCAAGGAGAGATTGAAACTTGTGTGTCACCGATGAATAACCCTCTTTTTACTGTGACCAAGCCTGACGGTTCGTACCATTTGGTATTGGATTACCGGCATTTATACTCGCATTGCCATACCAGTGCAGTACAAAATACACACGGCTCTGCTTTGGTGGATGGTCTTGTGCGTAAAAGGTTTTAAACTACACTTGACATATCCAACGTTTTTTTTTCCCACAATTGGTCTGCTCTAAGTTCCCAATGGACCAGTTTTACCAGTGGCGGCAAACAACGCCAATTTAAATGCCTGGCCATAGGCTATAAGAATAGTCCTGGATGTGTTTGCTGCCCGCATTGTCTCTCTCTTGAAGAGAGTGGACCCAGATGCGTGTTCGTATGTGGATGACATTTATCTCACAGACGTCAAATTTGGGCGCATCTGTGCCGCATTGACCGCATAATTTGTAACTTTGCGGACTTCAGTTACAAATGTAACTTTGCAAAGTCTCACATTGCAGAGTACACAGTGTTGTTCCTGGGCTATGAGCTCAACAATGAAGGTCGAGGGTTGGCTCCTAACTTCTTGGAGAAATGCGCACAGCTGCGCACTCATACAACACTGAAAAATTACAGTCCTTGCTGGGATTTTTGCACATCGGGCGTACCTTTATTCCCTAATATGCCCAGCGTATCAAGCCTTTGTATGCTTTGATACAACCTACTTTTACCAAATCGTGCTGGTTGCCTGACTATTCAGCCATTTTGCAATCTTTGCAGGCTGATCTTCTAGAATCTAAATTCTTACTGACTCATGATAACCACACCAACCTGGTTATAAGAATTATCCCTGGGGCGGGGGGTTTCACTTACCTTACTTTTAACAAAGGTGACAGTACCTAACGCTTACAAGTCACACTTGTACACTTCTGCTGAAATGCGGTTTTCCACTGTGGAAAAAGTTTTGACAGCAGTGCAAATGGTGATTCTTAAGGAACGTGCTCTGTCGCAAGGAAAAAGCATGTTGGTTGTTACCCCGTATCCTGCTCTGGAGACGGTGACGAAAGCCAGTGTACCAAATTTTAAAGCTTTGCACCCATGGTGGACACAATGGGCAGCATCATTGACGTCTTCGAATGTCACGTTTATTTTTGAGGCCTCCTTACAATCACAGGAGTTTTTGCAGTATGAATTTGTTCATCCTGCGCCAATGACTCCTTACAATCACAGGAGTTTTTGCAGTATGAATTTGTTCATCCAGCGCCATTGACTATGCGGCCGTTGGAGGATTTCCATTGTATCATTTACACTGATGGTTAAGCGCAAGTTGCGCATGGGTCTAAACACGCATACGTTTCAGCTTGCGCCATTGTGGTAGGTACCATGGTGAATGATGAATTCAAGTCCGAAGTCATGCATACACAGACATTAGGGGACTGTACCGCACAATTGGCAGAGCTCCGTGCTCTGATGCTTGCATTGGAGTACGCTGATCTTGGTGTGACTACTCCTATTGTGAGTGACTCTTACTACTGTGTCCAGTCTTACAATGAAAACCTGTTCTTTTGAGTAAAGAATGATTTGCGTGATTCCAAAGGTAGCACGATAAAACATAAAATGATCTGGGTTCGAGTGGCTGAGCACTAAAGAGAAGTTGCCACTCGTGTATGTAATTCACACTCTCGGTCATCAGCGCGTGGGAGTTCACGCTGTTGGCAATAGTTTGGCCGATGAGGCCACAAAAACAGCAGTATCGACATATTTGGTTGCAGCAGTTGCACGTTCCAAAAGTAAGATTGATGATGACATCTTGGCGGCTGTTGTCGCTACTGAGAAGGGAAGTAAATATCCTAAGGGTTTCCTTTCGAAGTATTCATATCACTTAAGTCCTGATAAAGTTCCATATGTGAAAATACCGGACGTTGGTGAAAGATTGATTCCCAACGCGGACCGCAGGTCCACACTGATTACAGCTGCCCACGAGGGTGTTGCGTCTGCGCATGCGGGCGTTTCGGCTACTGTATCTCAGTTACAACAATGTTTCTGATGGCGGGGACTGTACAAACAGACGCGTGATTATGTCCCTCAATGTGTGACATTTGCCAGCAGATGAAGCCTTCGACTGCAACACGTCCGCCCAGACACAGTTGTACATTTCTAATAGACCGCTTGGTTGTGTTTATTTAGATCACTGCGGTCCTTCTTCCTCTGATACTGCGTATAAGCACATCTGAGTTGCAGTTGATTCTTGCACACGCTTTGCTTGAGTCTAGCCACACCTCAGCGCTGATTCGCAAACTGTCATAAGAGACTTGCGTATCTTTGTAGGGATTTTTACCTGTGGCACCTTCCATTCGGATCAGGGTCCTGCTTTCGCCTCTAAGGCGTATAAGGATGCCATGACTACGTTGGGGGAAGCAGAACAACTGACAGCTGACCGCTGACCTGTGTGGAACCTGGGGTAGCAGCTTGCTGCTTGCATGGGCATCTTTGTTCCCTCCTGCCGCCGCAAATCACCACCTTCTAGCGGCCGCAGTTGGCGGGGGACTACAGTCCCCAGAATTCCTAGTGGGACCAACACGCCCACCCACGACCACTTCCGCGCCCGGAGGCACTGATAAACACCTCCTCTCCGACGGTGGAGCGGGGAAGCAGAACAACTGACAGCTGACCGCTAACCTGTGTGGATCTGGGGGTAGCAGCTTGCTGCTTGCACGGGCATCTTTGTTCCCTCCTGCTGCCACAAATCACCACCTTCTAGCGGCCGCAGTTGGGGGGGAACTACAGTCCCCAGAACTTCTAGCGGGACCAACACGCCCACCCACGACCACTTCCGCGCCCAGAGGCACTAATAAACACCGCCTCTCCAACAGTGGAGCGCAGAACAACTGACGGCTGACCGCTGACTTGTGTGGAACTGGGGGCAGCAGCTTGCTGCTTGCACGGGCATCTTTGTTCCCTCCTGCCGCCGCAAATCACCACCTTCTAGCGGCCACAGTTGGGGGGGAGCTACAGTCCCCAGAACTCCTAGCAGGGCCAACACGCCCACCCAGGACCACTTCCGCGCCCGGAGGCGCTGATGAACACCGCCTCTTCGACCGCGTCGCAGGACGCACGCGAGTCGAGCCGGGGGCGAAGCCCGGGCAAAGGGCGGGCCATCTGTGGCCGTCCGGGGTCGGCGAGGGATGGGACGGGCCACCCCCCTGAGGTGTTCGGAGCAACATGAATAAGCGGAAATTGCAAGCATCTTTGAATGGTGGGAGTGTAAAGGCTAAAGTTCCACGTAATTCTGCTAGTATTATCTCCTACCTGACTTCCGCCATAGGGGTCTTTAATACGGAAATAGAAAATACAGAATGTGAACTGGGTCTGGACAGTAACAAAACTCTAATACAGGAGCTGACACCAAATGTCAGTATATCAACCAGGCACGTGCCCCTGGAGCCGCTGATTATAATCGAGCCCCCAAAGACCACTATACTACCTGACTCTATTACCCCTCCGGGTCCTGACCCTGATCCTGACAACTGTACTAATTATGCAACCTTGAGTGGGTCCATAGGAAATGAGCCAGTAAAGAAATATGATAAGAGACAATACAAAAAGACAAAGCGGCCGAGCAATACTCGGGTGCAAAAAGGTCCGATAACACTGGCCCACCTTGAAGGAACTATTAAGGATATGGTGGAGTACATTTTCTCAGAGGAACTAGAATCCGCATTGACACTGATTGCTAAAGATATCATCGACACTCTGAATGAATGTGTAGCAGGCATCTTAAAAATATGAGCGCCTGAATGCTTTTCTGTTATCAAAAGTTCAACCCCATAATCTGACTGAATGCTCTCCTCAGCCATTAACTGGGGCCCAAAAAGGCCGAGAACATGGGAGGGGGGTCAAGAGTGTATTGCCATCTTCCATTAAGAGCCAAAGCCCAGCCACATTCCCTAGTAAATTAGTATTGCCTCAGGAAGGCAATGGCACCAAGGGACCGCTGTTGGGCTCATGCCCTAAGAGCCCCACTTACCAAATGAGGGCAATGAAGAACGGAAAGGATACCACGAAGGTAAAAGTCCAGGCATACCAACCTACTATTAACTCCCCCCCGAATCCTCCCCCCTAGCCGTAATACTAGTTAATGTCCCCCCATTGGAAGAGGGTGAGGTAGAAACTTCAGAATCTCTGTTAACAAATATTAAGAAGTGGTGTAATGACAACTGCACGGGAGATAAAAAGATGTCCTCTAGTATTATAATGGGCAGACGGGTGGGGTGGCTGGGTCACACAAAAAATACCTGAAGGGGGATTGCCTCATCGTAAATTTCAATAACTCTGCTGAGGCATCTCGCCTTCTTTGGGACGCCTCAAACATAAATAATGAAGATGGTGGCATAAGAGCACTCCCGCTGGGTTTCTTTTACCCTCGTTCCAACACTAGTTACATGCAGCAGAAAGCACAACAGGTTTGGAGTAAGAGTGATTTAAAGTGGTCTGTCCCAAACAACCCAGTGCAACCGGTTAGAGATCAACTACCTAGCTGGATATACCATAAAACTGGGTTATTACCTAAGCCCCATAATGTATCCAGAAAGGAATCCAGGGAGGTGCTGGTTTTAAAAAAACGATTCTCCCCTCTGTCCCAGGTGGAAGAGATAGATTAACTGGCTGGCTCGACTAGCTTGCCCCTAAATACATCTCAGAATAAAGCGAGTTATATTGAGGGGCTGGGGGAGACGGTAAAAGTGTTAAGCTGGAACATCGCAAGGCTACGTACAAAAAAGGATGATGATGTTTGGTTAAACTTTGTGAAACAGTATGACATTTTAGCCTTTCAAGAGACCTGGGATAGAGAGTGTAAGTTCTGGATTACACATCATACTTTGTTCCTGCCTCTCGCTCGGCGGCAGGGAGAGATAGAGGGGGTTTGATGCTTTTGGTTTCAGTAAACATAGCAGGTTCAGCTAAAATGTTAGATTCTACCTCCCCTAATTACCAGATAGTGGAAGTTAGTCTGACAAATAACACCACTCTTTTACTTATCAACTTTTATAACTCCATGGTAGGAGAGTGTCCAAATGAGCATCTCCTTTCATTGGCAACATTTTTACAATCGTATAAGGAAAGTCAAACCACTTTTGTTTACTATATTTTGATGGGTGATTTTAATGTCCATTTGTGTTACTTAAATTGTCAGTACGAAGAAAGTGAAGGCCCTCTTAACTCATCTCCCCAACATTTTGAACATACCTCGAAGGGGGAAGCTCTGGAGGATCTCCTTTCGAACATTGATCTGTATGAACCTGGGTTCTTTGATAGGAATGACCGGGTGGTGACGTACAGAGCCAGGGAGAGTGAATCAATAATAGATTATATATTAATATCCCCGGGCCTCTTAAGTTATGTAACTTTTTATAATGCCGTACCCTCTATGTTCAGCTACCATAACCCAGTGGTGTTGGAGCTGGATAATGGCATTTCCTTTTTCAATAAAATGACCACCACAAAAGCCGTAATTGAGGTTAAACCTAAAGATCAAGGGAGGAGGTTAAAGTGGAACAAAGTAAACCCCGAAGAATTTTTTAATATTATTAGCTCCAAAGTTGGTGTTGAACTTAATATATACTCTGCTCCCTTAAGCCGGGGGGGACGTAATTGCTTCTTATGAAGCAATTTGTCTCCAAGTGGCAAAAGAACTCACAGTTAATAGCCGGGCCAAATTAACTCCTGTAAAGGACTGGTTTGACCGAAATTGCTCTATAGCTTATAACCTGCTTATACAGGCCCTCAAAAAGATACCCAGGGACAAATTACAAGTTACGCAGTTAAGGAAAGCTTACAAATCCACAGTGCAGGCTCGCAAAAATGAAATCAAAAAGGACTCTTGGGCAGCGCTGATGGATAAGGCAACAATGAGGGATAGTTCCAAATTTTAGGCCATAATTAATAACCCGCTGTTTACTGGCGCAGCAAATGGTATGTTAGAAATCAATATCTCAGAAAAGGACTGGCTAAACCATTTTGAAACAATCTATGGTAGTAATCTAGAGCTAGAAATCTTTGAGGTCCCTACCATTAACCCGATCTGGCTGCCACTGTCATTCTCTATTGAAGAGGTAGAGAAGGAGATAGAGGGTACAGCTAGTCATAAGGCCCCTGGCCCCGATGGTGTGCCCTCCGATTTGCATAAGGCTAATCCCAAATATTGGGCCAAAATACTAACGAATGTTTTTAACATATCAGCAGTAACTGGGTTCCCAGCAACATGGTCCTGTTCAACTATCATTCCTGTGTTTAAAAAGGGCCAAAGGGGGGACCCAAGGTGTTATAGGCCCATATCCCTATTAGATTCTTCAATCAAATTTTAGGGAAAGTCATCTTAGCCAAAATAACAGACTGGGTTGTAAAGAAAGATATTTTATCAAACGCCAAATATGGTTTTAGAGCTGGAAGAGGCACGGAGGATCAGTGCCTCAATTTACATTTAATCATAAACAAATACACGGTGGCAGCCAAAGGATCAATCTACCTGGGTTTCATGGATTTGTCCACGGCCTTTGACTTAGTTAATAGGTCAAGGCTGTGGACCATACTCCTGGACCTAGGGTTTGACCGTCCATTGGTGTATTTTTGGGCCGAGCTACACAGGGATCTGTACGCGTCAATAAGAATGACACATATGGGGAAATGCACGGCTGGGTTCAAGTCAGGCAGAGGGGTGCGCCAAGGGTGCATTTTGGCCCCTATGCTATTTACCTTATATATTAATTCCCTGGAAGACTCACTGGTAAAATCATCCCCTGATATTCCACGTAATCGGAGGTACGCCCATCCCAGTACTCCAATACGCGGATGATGCAGTTTTATTGGCACGGAGACCTCTTGGGTTACAAAGACTACTAAATTCCTTTGGTGAATTTATGAAATCCCTGGACCTAGTAATTATTAATAATGGAAAATGACATGTTATGTCACTGGGTTCGAGTAAGTACAGCACCAAATCCTTTTATTGTAATGATTGTGCGATCTCCAGAGTGAAAGTATTTACGTACCTGGGAGTTGGGTTCGACGACAGAGGTACTTGGGTCCCACAACTTACTGCTAAAGTTAATGCGGTGAGAAGATCTTCTGCCGCAATATTAGGTTTTGCCAAGCGGTTAGGGGGGAAACCGTGTGAAGCAATTTCCTCCATATATAAAGCAAAGTCCATCTCAATTGCAAGATATGGGGCTGCCATATGGGGGTATAAACAACCTGAGCCTATCCAGAGAGAGGAAAATAAATTCCTCCCTGCCCTCTTAGCTCTCCCCCAATCAACAGCTACCTTTGCGGTTCATCAAGAGCTAGGGATGGGCTATATCTCAGACATAGTATAGCCCCTATTTTACTATGGATAAAAACATGGTTGAATCCAAAACATACTCTGAATCATGAGATTATAAGGGACTAGAAACTAGAGAAAGCAAAGGAAATCCAGTGGCTGTCTTTTATTAAAACAACTTTCAGGGAATTGCGGCGCCCGGAGATCTTTACAAACCCAGAGGGTCTGTTAAAAGCTGATTTAAAATGGGTCAAAGTTAATTTCACTAAGTTTAGAGAGCAGGAGCGGAAATCTGTGCAACTAAGTACACCTAAGATTAGGGCCCATTATCTATTAATCTCGTCTTTATCCATTCAACCATACCTTACTACCATAAAGGTCCCTTTCCATCGATGGCTGATAACGAAATTCCGTTTTAATCAAATCCATTTGGTTTTATCCGATCCTAAAGGGTGGTGTAGGCCTGAGGACGCTGCCCCCTGTAAGTGTGACAGCCATTCACCCCAAGACAGAATGCACTTTACATTCTCCATACAGACCTGAGGGTAATAGTGTTGTGGAACGAAAGAACCAAGATTTAAAGCAGTCTTTGACAGCTAGAGTTATAGGCACTGGCAGGAACTGGCTGGCTCACCTCAATAGCATGCAACGTGCACTTAATAATCTCCCTAGAAGGTCTCTGGGTGGCCGGACCCCATAGGAAATGCTCTTTGGTATCAAAATGTTCGTCCCAGTCCTTGACGGTCTAGACCAGACAGCGGTTGCTTCTCCCTTTGACGTAGAAGAACATTGTCATGTTTTACAGAATCTACAAGAGACGAGAGACAGTCTTGCAAAGGAACACTTGCCCTCCACATCTGAAGCTGCGTTGCAGAATCCGGTAGTTGGCTGGCTACCCCAAGTTGGAGAACTGGTTCGAGAGAAGATCGAAAACAAGAAAGAATTTGGCCCCTCATATCGAGCTCCGGTTCCTGTGCTTGGAGTGAAGGGCACAAGAACAGTCATTTTACCACCACTTCCAGGTCGTGAAGAAAAAAGGTATGTCTCCATTGACAATTTCAAACTACACAGAGTGGCAGATTCTTCTTTGTATGACACCTGCGGTCTCATGTCTATCGATATTGAAAAATTCTGTTTTGGCCCCCGCTCCTAACCGCAGGCCTGTTGTTGCCTTCGAGATGCCTGCCGTTACCAGTACTTTGTTAAGTTCTCCACCTGATACTCACCTTGATGAGACTGAATATACTTACCCCACTGACTTATCGATGCCTGATTTGCAAACTTGTTGGGCTACGGAGTCCAGATTTTCATTTGACACTGACTCTCACACATCGACGACCCCTTCAAAGATTTCTGTTTTTGCATCATAGTTTAAAAAACATTTTTTGATTCCTCCTTGGACCTACATTTGGTTGGTGCTTTTTTCAATTTACTTGTTCATGTGTAATGGATTTGTGGTGTATTTTTTCTGCCTTGTCAACGGACATTATGTTGAAGAGAGAACATGCATTCAACATATTAATGGAACATTGGCTCCCCATTCCTCATCACACAGGTTGAAGAGGGAGCTGGCTTTTGTTAACATCACTGCCTGGCCCATCTTGGATGGGATTGTTTGGGATGCTATTAGATTTCAAATCCACGGGCCCACAGAGGTTATTAATATCACTAATGTCCTAAGGGTTTCTATGGGGGATGTGCTTAAACAAAATATTCGCTCCGATGATTGGGATGTTCAGGCCGTAGAAGCTTTGTTTTCAGATTTGAAATATTATGCTGCCTTTGATGCTGAAGATTTGTATTTAGATTCCACAAATGATGGTGATTTGTTTTGTTACCAACACTTTGGCAATAACTACCTGCATAAGGCAAACACCATGAGAAATATGGTTAATTATACACAATGGGAACATTGTCCAGCTCCTGTACAAGGCAGTTCCACTTCCCTTTTAAAGAGGTTCACTTATTTTACTGATTTTAATCAGTCAAATCCCAATGCATTTTACTCCGGTTGGAATAATAATACTGATTTTTCCATTGGAGAATTACAGAAGCTGTTACTGAATTCTACCTTTAATATATCCAGTTTAGATCCTAAGGGTTGGTTGCTGTGGCACAAAAGTGCAGATTCCTGCCAGCATCGTTTTCTGGGTTTAGCTCAAGGCTACACACAGGTCAGAGTGGATCCCCGTTTTGAGAGTGGCCATTCTGTGACTATCTACTCTGTAGGCAAATTGTGTCAGAGTTGGCTCAAACATTCCAGTTTGGCATCAGTTAAGCTGCATTTATCTAAATTGACTGACAATGTTGATCAAAATGATTTTGTCAAGGGCGCGGCTTCCGGAAGATCAAAAAGATGAATATATGCTATTTACAACGAAGTTTGGAAACTGCCCCAAATTGAGGCTGCTTCTCCGTATTAGAGCTATAGATCAAGCAAATATAGAAAAAGTGCTAGCCGTTGTAGATAACAGCATTAACATGCTTTCTTCCCGCATTTACACATGGATGATATTGTTTCATCTGTTGTTGATATTTTGCAAGAAGTTGTGCCTGTTTTGTACCATGGTCAAAATCAATTGCGTTCTATTATGCAGTTTGCCTCGATCTTGCAGACATTGAAATCAGGGAAAGTGCCTTGGCACTACATGAACACTTCGTTATTGTTTGCCCCGTTTAATTTGACTGAAAAACAACGTTTTATGTACATGAAAGATGCAACTTTGTCTATGTTACACATTAAAAAGTTAGAATCGTTACCATTTTCTGTGGCTGAGAAAAATTCTGCAATGTGGCTTATCCACGGATTGATAACTTTACCTTTTCCCCTTTTCAATTAGAGGCCTGCATGAAGTACTACGCAATAGGCAGATATGAACCTTTGGGCACCGCTTCTCTTCATGAAGCTTGGTGGTTACCATTTACCTATAGGTGCCTTAGGGTGGGAAAAGAGGTTTATTTGAATAGAGAGGATTGCACTACAACACCAGATCACTCATTAATGTGTAGGAATATCCAATTACATGACTCTTGTAATCCGAACGAGCCGATTTTAGCATGTATTTTGAAAGGTACACCGGCACCTGCTATCATACCCACATTCACATTACTGGCAAAAGGGAGTTATTTACTTTTAATTAATGAATTCCTTACGTGGTTACGGTCAGTGAGCATGTAGTCTGTTTTAAAAATGTAATGTTTCCTCCTCCGCATGGGAAGCTCGATGTGTCCATCTGGCCGACGATTCCAACCTTGAAAGCAGAGTTCAACAAGATGAGCCGTATAAGAGCTCTATTGTCTCAGAAAGAAGTCGACTTCACATCTGCTTGTGAAACATTTGCCCTTCACATGGAAAACACCCGCACAGAAGTGCATGCTTTATTAAATAAGGATTTACCCTTGCATTTCGGTGAGTTAATGCATACTATCTTTAATGCATCCTCCACCACAGGGATGGCTCACTTTTTTAAAGTTGTTAGCAGTGGCCTTGTGACTTCTTTTTAAACTATATTTGGTATATTCCTGGTATTCTTTCATTCGATTTTTTTCCACCTGTTTGGTGGATTTTCCTTAATGCTACCTCTGGTCGCAGGCTTACTTCTGTGGTTTTGTTTATTTCAAAATGGATGCACGTCCTGTGCTGCGAGAAGATCTGTCACGACTGTTGCTGCTCCACAACCAAATCCTTGAATATTATGGAGCGCTGCCTCTTGCTACATTAAGTGCAGCTTATGGATTATCGTTTCAATTTTCCTTTTTAACATGCATCCAGCCTGTCTTTCATTGCCTGAGTTGCGATTTCGACTGGGCCCTGGATTTGTGTCTCTGCAATACATTGTCTCACAATGTGGATTATGATCAACTGATGAGCCTCTTAGTTGCTCATGAATTGCTTTGCTCTGGCGGAGGGATTATGGCCTTTGCAGCGATGCATTGAGTCCTGGGACGTTGGAATGTTTTCACAGCAGCGCAAGATTTCTTGGCACGCAGCTTCATTGAAGAAACACTGAGTTGCCCTCTGATGGTGCTAGAGTCTCCGGTAATTGAAGAACATGTATGTTCTTTCCCATTGCTGAATTGGATGGCTGAACATTTTTCAGATGAGGACAGTGACTTCTTATTGGAGGCTGTTGCTACATATTTTGCATATACATTGTTGGAATGAGATGTGTTATGACTTCTCTCTCTCTTACATGGCCGAGGTCAAATGTTGGACATTGGATTTTTTGATTTTTTCTCAACGTAATTTTTTTTTCCACCCAGCCCTATTGGCTTCCAAATGTCCGTGGCAAAAATTTCTTGATTTGAAGTACTTACATGTTATGGAGTTTGCTCCCATTTTATCACTGTGGCAATTTGAACTTGGTTCTGACTGTCATTCTTGAACTCTGCTTTCCAAATTTGACCCTTTTGTTATCATTGCTCAGATCAAGGAAGGGTGTCATGGGGCTGAGCCTTGCCTTTACACTGTGTTAAGTTGACATGAGTTTATTAGAAATTTAAACGCCATTTTTCCTTTCTGCAGCATTTTTGCACACGGCACACAGTATTATAAATGTTTAGAGTTAAGCAGAGTGTTTTGCTTCAAACAAGAATAATATGTTTTTCTTTATTAGCAGCCTTGCTTGGTAAGCTTTGTCTGAATAGTGAGTGCTGAGGCCTTCAGGTTATTTCAACACAGTGGTTGTTGTACGGACTGATCAGTGCACGTTATAGACATAACATATATGCAGCTGTGGCCACCTCTGATTTTGGCGCGTTTAATATTGCACTGTGTAGGCATGATTACACATACTTGGAGAACATTTGCATGCAGAGAGCTGTTGCAGAAACTTATGTGATCCATTTCTGCTAGGACCAGAGGTATGGGGCCACCCTTGTAATCCCAAGAGACCTTCTGTAGATATAAAATAACCTACTAGCAAGGGAGGGTGAGATATAGGTGTATTCTAACCAGTTTCCATTTTGCACTGTAACATGCTTTCTCCCTTTGTATTTTATGGAATAGTAACTATGCTGATAATCTTGTTGCTCATAATATGTCTGCTTGTATTAGCTAAGATACTGCGCATGAGAACACGGCATCAGAAATAAATATTTCAAACTTGCTCGTGTCTCTTTTTACTCCCTGTTTTGGACTGGTATGAGAGTATAACGAAAGAGTGTTTATGTGTTCCACATTGCCTGAGGTAATCTAAGTTCCATGTTCTGGGTTGTCTAATCATTGGGGTTACGAAGAACCAATGAGACACTGATTTCTAGTCTGGTAGGGGATTTTGGCAACTAAGGTGAGTTTTGGCACACCCTAATTCACTGAGGTTCTGAGTCTCTATGCACAGTTCTGTGTAGGAGCAGAATCCCTGCTACAATGTGACAGGCACATGATGTTGATTATGGAATTATTCTCCAAGATATAAGAATTGGACAAGTAACTGAACATGGCAAACAAGCTTTGCAGAATCGAAAATATACATGAAAATTGCACAAAAAAATCTGTAATCTGCTTAATGCCAACAATGCATGAGTGTTGTATATTCAACGAAAAACTTTTGAAACTGGAAAATGAAAAAATAATAAAAATGGAAGCCGATAAAATAGAGCATGAAGGAATCACTATTATTTTGACAAAATTGGATTCTTTAGAAAAATCAATATCTAAAACTGCTGGTTTAGAAAAGAATCTATATGCATGTAGAAACTGTCAATTCGTTCATTTTGAGGCGTAATTTGGACGTAGAAAAAGGTTTAGTTAATGGAGCAATGGGTAAAGTTGTGGATTTTGTTAATTATCAGAATAAAGATGGTATTGAGTTTTAAAAATTAAATTTGATCAGATTGACGAAGTTAAACAGATTGGTCGTTGTTCAGTTCGTTTTTTGCTTGTTAAAGATTTATATGTCCGTAGAAAACAGTTTCCAGTTTCTTTGGCATATGTTGTGACTATTCATAAATCTCAAGGTTTCAGTGTTGACAGTGCTTTGGTGAACATTGGAAATACTGGGCCTCATTTATGAGACTATGCGTCACTTTTACGCCGCCGGTGCGCCACTTTTTGTGACGCACCAGTGGCGTAAAAAATGTGCCTTGTTGCGCCATATTTACAAAGTGACGCGTCTACCTAGATGCGTCACTTTGTAAACCCCTGCGCCACATTATACCTGCGCCAGATATAATGTGTGCAAGGGGGGCATTTTGACGCAAGAAAGGGTAATGGAAGTGACGCAGTGAAATCTATAAGATTTGACTGCGCCACTTCTAGGACACAAATGCGTCAATTTCTTACGCCTGCCTCACAGCAGGCGTAAGACTGACGCAGGCCCTTCACACATGGGGCTTGCCCCATGTGAAAGGACACATTGATGGAGTTGCGTCACTTTTGTGACACACTCCAGCAATGCATCACTTTTGCGCCATACAGATACGTCAGAAATACTGACGTATCTGTAACTCCTTGCGCCATGATGCGTCATACTGCAAATATGACTCATCATTGGTGTCGCAAGGAGGGCGCAGTTGAAAGTGACGCATCGCTGTTTTCACGCAGCGATGCGTCACTTTTCATAAATGAGGCCCACTGTGTTTAAAGAGGGTTTGGCATATGTTGCTTTGTCACGAGTCAGAACATTATCTGGTTTGTTTTTGATTGATTTTGATGATACAAAGATTACTGCAGATGCAAACTGTGTCAAAGAGTATAATAGGTTAAGAATAACATATGCTCCCAATTTAGGTCAATATACTGTATTTGAAAAGCATGTGGTTGGGCAAAAAAGAAGGTATGAGAATATCTGTACTGAAGGTGTAGAGAAGGGAATAAAACAAGATAATGTTGTGATTGCAAGCAAAAAGAAAAAGGACACTGTTGAAGAGATTGTTGGTTATCAGTTTGAAAATAGTTCTGGTGTCAACTGCTATGTAAATGTAGTGGTTAATGTTGTTTTTCTTCTTGAAGCTTTGCAACAGCAAATCATGGCGAATCGGGGAAAAAAAATGTTGTTGCTTGCTGCATTCTGTGTAGGAAAAATTAACAACTGATACAAGTAAAATACAACCGTTTCTGATGTTCATAATCTTTGGATGTATGTTCTGGTTCTACACAATTTACACAAAATATCCAAAAAGATGCTCAGGAATTTCTAATGTATATGCTTACTGTATTGGAAAATGAAGGTGTAGACATAGAGAATGTTTTTGGCCTTTGTTATAAATGAGCACATCAATGTGAAAATTGTATGTATACACGTAGCACTAATGTAGATACTGAAAGATTTCTATATTAGACATTACCGGACTGTAAATCAGTGTCTTTCAGTAAATTAGTTAAAGCTGAAAATCGAAACATGGAGTGTAGCCAATGCAAATTAGAAATGTTATCAACATTATTTATACATAGATATGGACAATATATAATTTTAATGATGCAACGTTGTACAGCTGACGGAAGAAAATTGAGCACTTTAATGAAACGTCTTGTAGCTACTCAACTATCAACATCAGCAAGGACTTTTGTAGCAGTAGCAATCGTTTTCCATGATGGTCCTTTAACAACATCTGGACATTACACTGCCTATCTAAAAAGTAACAAAGGCTGGACTCTTTGTAATGATGCTGAGATGGTTTTCAAACAACGTTTGCCTTTCGAATTACAAAATTCCTACCTAAAATTTTTAAAGCCAAAGTTTTAGGAAGATAATTCAGCCTCTAAGGAATTTATTGTTAGGATTTATTAGGATTACCATTGGACAATTTACATAAAAATGACTGCAAAAATACAATTTGGCCTCAAGGAAAAGTATTTTTTTTTAATTATGGACTTTTTTGTTGCACATTGTCCCAGTGTATAATTTTAACCAACAACATGTACATTGTTTATAAATTTAAGTTATAAAATTTTCCTAGCAGTAACCATTTTATATATGTGTGATATGTATTATCTGGTGTTTTAGGGGCCCATAAGGATGGCGGGCGGATTGCCCCCGAGAGGCAGCAATCCGCCTGCCATCGGCACCTATTTTCCCCCCCGCCATATTAGTATGGCGGGGGGACCACGGCGGACGGAAGTACCGTCCGCCGCTTTTCCACCCCGGTCATCTTGCGGCCGGGGCGGAAAAGGATTAATATGGTGGTGGTGTCTATTAGACACCGCCAGCCATATTACAATGGGCTCAGTCAGAAAGGCATGCGGTGTTCACTCTGGGGGGCCCTGCGGGCCCCCAGAGTGAAGGAGAGGTGGAGGGTGCACACGGGGCGGTGCTTGCCGCTTCGTGTTTGCAAATGCATACATGCCACTGTGGCGGGCGCATCCTAATCCCCACCACTGGATCCACGCCCATATGAGGGGCAGTCCCAATCCCCGTGAGGATGGCGGACGGGCAAAGTCTGCCCGCCATCCTGATGACCTCCTAAGGGTGGATGGATTGTTGTTTTTTTTAAACAATCTAATTGATTGGTTTTTTTTTGCCCGTTGTTATGTGATGTCCCTGTTTGTAGTGAAATTCAATATATTCTGAGAACAGCATAAAAGGCAAAGAAATTACTTTGTAAAATGTTAAAATTGTGCTGTGCTGTTAAAAATTTATTATTACATGTTATAACTATTTTTTCTTTTCTTTTACAGATCCTTATTCAAAAATATAGAATTTACTATATTTTACCTTATAAACTGAATAAAATGTTTTGCGTTTTTTAGTTGTATTACTGCTGAGGTAAGTTTAAGTAAGTCTTAAAATGGACAATGGACTGTGTTTGCACACAGTTGAAAACATGGGAGATTGATGGACTACATTTGTGCCAGAGAATTCCATTGCAGACAGGTATCAAATAGGAGACAGCTTCAGAACATCTGTCTACAAGATCCATGGTATAGTACACAATAGAGACATATGTGGTCTTGTAGGACCTGGTACTTTTAGAATTATAAGAAATAACACTATTTAACTTGCGGGGGCGAGATTTTGATCGATACCTTATCACTATTGATCTAAACCCCGATCTGGTCGACTGAACCTTTATTGCCTGTCATTGAGGGAAGAAAGTGCATCTCTTACCAAGTTAGTTCACCCAATAAAGGACTCCGCTCCGAAAGATCACAGACGACTTCTAGCTTTCAAAGATTTATTATATAGTCAGAATAAGCTGCAAGTACAGGCATCTCAGAATGAGATTCACAAGATACACGGGCCCAATTACATACATGTGCTCTCTGAAGACCCTCAGACGAGCAAAGAAGACTACTAATACAAGTTCTAAGAATAATAAAGCTATCAACATAGACACGTATTGAGATCTCTCCGACATTTAAGTTGGAGGAAAAACACAGGTTAGGCTGTCCCTACCCTGCTCTAGATGGTATCCCTACTTAACAAAGTCCCAACCTATCAAAAGGTGTCAGCGGTGAGTGACCCCCTAGGGAAGTCACCCACTCTTAGTCTCTTGGTGAAAACCTATAGTTCTCCAGTCATGACCCCTCTCTGCCTACCCATCCGCTCTCTAAAGGGTCCTCAGGCATCTGCTCTAACTCCACCCAGGGGTGCTGTCCCTAATACAAAACAGTCAACAACATTTGAGACGCCCCCCATGAGACGCCCCTCACGTGGTGTATCTTCTGGCTTTTTCCATGCTGCTTTGTGTTGGGCCCCGTGCGTAAGAGTTGACCTTGCTTCTCAGACTCTTCTTCGGCCCGCTGATACCCCTTAAATCATTCCGGAACCCTCCTCCATGTCTGGGCCTTCTCCTGAACAAACCTCTATTCATTTCTTTATAATTGGATCCCCCCTTTCCCTTGCAGACAGACATCTGCGGCCAAGATCCCAATTCTCATAGACTTCCAAAAGGTCTGCAACATTTCTCGGCCCAGACTAATAAGTGTAAATCAAAGTCTATAACATTTCAGGCCTACAGCATTTCTCATAATGATTATAACATTCAAATCCTACATTAATTAATAGCATGTTAATACTCTTGTTCTATTATCCAGTAAACACATCTATAAATCATGGCCCATCAATTCTTATTGCTAAAGCATTAGTGCAATCCATGTCGTGAAAGGAAACACCTTCCCCATCCCTTCCATCTCTGGCCCTGGGGCCTACCACGTTCTACGTTTACCCGCAGGCCATCTTACACTTTAGCAGCTACACGACATGGATTCGGGAATTATCACGTCTAATAAAATCATATGATTTCACACATTTCGGCATTAGTTCCACTTCTACTTAAATTTCTAAGTTAACTACACATTTCAGAATATAGTTGCAGGTACTATTAGCACTCATGGCATTTCTCTTCATGACTTGTGCTTACTACGTGTAAGTGTGATGTACTTATACATTTAGGTCAGTTTGCGCTCTCTCAGTTCCCCCCTTTGATGACCTCTCGGGGTCATCACTAACATTTAAACTGCAGTGATTGCTAGCATACCTCGTTTCTGCGTTTCCAGAGCCCTCAGACTCCTGTACTGATTATCTTGTATGGCAGCCAATCTCTGCAGCTGTTCCTCCCGAGCCTTTTCAATTCTCCTGGCTCTGTACCATTTGAATACCCTCACCAATCCCCACAACACGATCCCACAGATCAATATTATGATGATAGGTTTCAGGATATACCACACAAAGCTTTTGCCTAATGTGGTGAGCCAACCTCCAGCTTCACTCATTCCGTGGCCCACCTTTTCCCAGACATTTTCTCTACTCAGGTCTTCGATCTCCTTGTGAATATCAGTTATGTTCCTAATAACTTTCTCAAGGGGTTTGGAATTGTCTGGAATGTAGGTACAACATTCCTGGACCTTCAAAGCCTTACAGACTCCGCCCTCTTTTGCTAATAGGACGTCTAAGGCAAGACGGTTCTGAAGAACCATAGCCCTTATCGATTGCATCTCTCCTTCTACCAGCATTAAGGACTGAGCAGTGCTGGCAGACAACCTGTCTACGACTGTTGCCAGTCGTCTAATTTTGACATCATTAAGGATTAGTCCCAACATAGGGAACACAGCTCCAAATACATCTCCAACCATTTCTGCGTCTCCTATATCTCTCCTTCCTCTCGCTGATGTCTTGCCCTCGATGATCTCTAAGTCTTGGGCATGATATATTTTGGGGAAGATAATTGCCAGGTAACATGATCCATACCAGTTATCAGGTAGTCTCACGTAGGCATTCCTTCCACAAACAAAATATACATTTGGAATCACTTGCATTCCCTTCAGGAAATCTTTGGTGTAATACTCTAAGTTGAAAGCATGTTCACAGCTGACTTCTCCCACGTATACATTTTCATAATACGTTTTGGCTCGGTGAAGACATAACTTTCCTCTCTGCGTTCTATCTAAAGCTATTGGACCACTACTACCCTTTCTTTTATGTGCCTTCTCTTCCTCGGTCCAATCTGTTTTCCATTGTCCAGATTTTTTCAAAATCTTTTGTCTCCTGTATCGATCATCCACCTGCCCTATGAACTTTTTCTCGACTTCTGACACCTTGCATGTCAGGTTATTTCTAAAGGGCATGTGAAGTATCTAAAGTAATCCAAGGAATGAAGAACTTGGCCAATCTGTCTTCACTCTTCCAGTAGTCCCATTTGTTCATCTGCTTATAATTTGGGACTTCTGGCAACACTGAGTCATAATTGGAGAAATAGTATTCAAAACTATCTCTCCCATAAAATATACTAAGCAATAAGCTACATGTAATGCCATATGTCAGCGGGAGGTGATGATATCTAATGCCTTCATCTACAGACGCCGGCAACTGCATGCAGACGTAGCAGTCCTTTACCTCCATGGCATCCACGTATTCATATAAAAGTTTAGCGTAAGCATTTGACCTAAAGTCGCCTTGGGACTCATCTACGTGTAACCTGCGAGCTTCTGCAGCTAATAACGCTTTCTCTTGAGTGTTTTCCCCCTTCTCACCAGCAACAGTGGGTGTAGGCGCTTCTACAGATTTCACATCGGTTACCTTTGCCTCTTCCTCATGTCCCTTTACATAAGAAACTGTGACTACTAAAACTATTAATATTATCACTCCTACTATTAGTGTGCCTATTATACATTTAGCTCTGCGGTTCGGGGTGCCGGCTTCCATTTCGTCAGACAGTATGGCTCTCTCGTATCTCAGCACAAAGTTCCTTTCTTCTCGTTCCTTTACAGTCTCTTTTACTCCTTTTGTCCTTAGAACCACACAACTGGAAGCTGACAACCTTCTTCGCAAAAGGTCCTTTAATAGTTCAATACAGACAACCCTAGCCCTTCTCCGTCAACTCAAGGGAAGGTCCCTAAGATTCTCTGCTTCCTGGGCGCTAGGTAATCTTCTTTTTCTTCTCGCTTATTTACAAAGTCTCTAAGCATCCACAATCAGGTTTGTGCCTGCAGCTTCGACAGCATAGTTCAATATTTCCAAACGAAGATTGTGCTCTTCATGGGCTGTTATCTTGGTACCAAAATCGGGGAATTGCAATTCTGTGAAAAACATGTGCCTTAACTTACTGAGGCGGGGAGGTCTGGGGAGCATGAATGTCAGTGACCCTTCTTGTTCGATTCCGGGTACTAACAGTCGTATCTCCACTGTGATGATGGGCTCAGAGCTGGACACCACCACCGCTCGTATCCTCCCTGTTTTCTGTTCCAAAGACATTTGTCGCCAGATATGTCCACTCAGGGGTGGAGTATCTTCGGTTAGGCACACGCACTCTTCTTGACCTTCTCAAGGCCGGTGCTTCAGCGCCCTGAGCACCTTCTTCCGGGTCTGAATCCTCTGATATCGGAGGAAGGGTTCTCTCTGGAGTTGACCTCAGGCTAGAGCTCCTTCTTTGCGGCCAACTAGCTTCTCCACGTACCCTTCTACTCCTTCTTCTCCTGGTCTGTTCACTTTCTCTGTCAGACCGATCAGGGTCTGACTCGTACTCCCAGCTACTTTCTCCTTCAGTAGCGTCGTCCGTTTCGCTGTTGTGCTGACCGTATTCAGCTTGGTCAGACTCGTACCCTTCTTCCGTTGGCACCTCTACAGCTTGGCTAGCCCCCTCTATGGCTTCTCGGTCCTCAGCTGGACGTCTATCTGAGAGAGGAGCTGTTTCTTCCAGAGGTGCTGGAACCCTCCGCGTATGCGACGCGTGGATCCAATTGGGCAGGCCTCCCACCTTCACAGCAGTGTTCGTGATCAGGATGATCTGGAAGGGCCCACGCCAACGAACATCCAGGCAGCTACTCCTCACGTGCTTTCGCACAAGCACCCAGTCTCCAGGGCACAGGTCGTGGCACAGGTCCTGGCACGATGGAACTTCGGCAGCCTGCACCTGAAGGGACACAGAATGAATGGCGTCAGACAGCCCCTTGCAATAATCCAGGATCATATCATCTGTGATGTTTAACAGTGCAGTAGTTGGTACAGACGGCAACCTCATTGCTCTCCCCATCAACACCTCATGAGGTGACAGCCCCGTTCTTCTATCTGGGGTACTACGGAGGCTCATAAGGACCAATGGCAGAGCGTCAGGCCAACTCAGAGACGTTGATGCACACACTTTTGCAAGTCTGGCCTTAATGGTGCTATTTATCTGTTCCACAATTCCTGAGGCTTCTGGTCGATAGCTGCAATGCAATTACTGATCTATGTTCAGAGCCGCACAAATCATTTTCACAAGCGAGCTGTTGAAATGCGTTCCCCTATCTGATTCCAAAGAGGCCGGCACCCCGAAGCGCGGAATGAGCTCCCTAAGCAGTAACTTAGCTACTGTGAGGGTGTCGCACCTACGTGTAGGGTATGCCTCAACCCATCTGGAGAATACGCAAACAACCACCAGGACATAACGGAGGCGGTTGCACCTCGGCAATTCGATGAAATCCAATTGCATGCGGTTGAATGGGCCCCCCGACCTCCCTATGTGGCTCAGTGCAACTGGTGTCTTTTTCCCTACATTCAACTGCTGACAGGTCACACAACGCTGGCACACTGCTTCTGCCGCTATTCTGAACTTAGGATTGTACCACGTCTGTCTAAAAACTCTCAACATAGCGTCCCTCCCTAGGTGTACAGGACCATGGATTTGTCTAGCCATTGGGCTCACCATCTCATTTGGTAACACTGCTCTGCCATCTGCTGAGACCCAGAAATGGGCCTCACCCACCACACATCCTGCCTTTTCCCATGTTTCTTTCTCAAAATCAGGAGCATTTTCTTGCATGCACTTCAATTCATCCCAAGAGTCAACAGTCTCCGGTATCATAGCTAATTCAGTTCTTACATTTATTCCACACACTTCCACCTCTGTGAAAGAGTACCCTTGTTCTGCACAATACCGTGCGACTTCGTCGGCATATCTATTGCCCTGTGACACGAAGTCCATATTTCTGGTATGTGCGGTGCATTTCACAACTGCGATACCTGCTGGACATTGCAGCGCCTCCAACAACAAGCGCACAAACTCTCCATTGCGAATGGGAGAGCCTGAAGAGGTCATGAACCCTCTTTGAGACCACAACTGCCCGTAATCATGAACTACCCCGTAACCATATTGGCTGTCGGTGTATATGGTGACTCGAATTTGATTGCTTGCCAAGCAAGCACGTGTCAGGGCAATAATCTCGGCTACCTGAGCGGAGTGTACTCCTTCCAGGCATCCAGCTTCCACAACTCCAGTAATTGTACAAACAGCGTAAGCTGCTCTCAACTGCCCAACTTCGTCTCTTACACATGAGCCATCGACAAAGAAAATTTCGTCTGGATCAGTCAGTGGCTCATCTACGATGTCGGGTCTAGGTTTGGTGCATAGTTCAGTCACATCGAGGCAGTCATGGTCTGTACATTCATCATCGTCTATGTCATTTGGGAGTGGCATCAAGGTGGCAGGGTTCAAAACAGAGCATCTCCTGAGGGTCACGTTCTCTGCAGCAAGTATGACTTGCTCATAGCGCGTGAGCCTACTGTTGGTCAGATGCTGTGTTTTGGTCCTGGTCATTAACAGTTCTACGGAATGGGGCACGTATACCTCTAACGGGTGCCCCATAACAATATTTTCACATCTCTCAATACTGACACCTGTTGCGGCAACGGATTTGAGACATCCGGGCAACGCTGCAGCTACTGGATCTAGCGTAGCTGAGAAGTAGGCGACTGGTCTACGGGCATTCCCATGAATTTGGACCAACACAGACAACGCGCAACCCTCTCTCTCACAACAGTAAAGCAAGAATGGTTTATCGTAATCAGGCATTCCCAATGCCGGAGCACGACACAGGTCCTCTCGCAGCTGTAGGAACGCCATCAAACAGTCTTTGTCCCATGGTACCGGATCACTCACCTCCTTGTGCGTCAGTTTTTGCAAGGGTTTTGCTTTCAGTGAAAAGTTCGCGATCCACTGTCGGCAATAACCCACCATCCCTAGGAACATCCTGACTTCTCTCTGTGTCTTAGGCGCATTCATTTTCATGATCGCCTCTATCCTGTCTGGTGATACCTTTCGTTTGCCTTTCTCAATTCTGTGTCCCAAGTACTGCACTTCTGTCAGGCAGTACTGTAACTTTCCCGGGGACACCTTGTGCCCATTTGCAGCTAGGTGATTTAACAAAGCAATGGAGTCCTCCCTGCAAGCTTCTTCTGTTTCTGACGCCACAAGGAGGTCGTCTATGTACTGGACCAGAACTGACTTCTGGGGCAGCTCTAGACTTTCAAGATTTTTCTTCAGCAGCTGGTTAAAGATCGATGGGCTCTCTGTATACCCCTGAGGAATACGACACCATGTTAGGACGCGACCTTCCAGCTTAAATGCGAAAAGAAAATGGCTTTCTTCGTCCAGAGGGATCGAAAAGAAAGCCTGACAAAGATCAATCACAGTGAACCACTCAGCTTGGAATGGTATCTGAAACAGTATCACTGATGGATTCGGTACCACTGGACAACACGAAACAACAATATTATTAATCTTTCGGAGGTCCTGCACTATCCGGAATTTCCCATTTGGTTTCTGCAAACCCATAATCGGGGAGTTACATGGACTACCCACGATTTCCTTCAGTATTCCCTGCTTAATCATGGACTCGATCACGGGCTTTATACCTGCAATCGTTTCTGGAGTTAATTTGTATTGGGGTGTTCTTGGAAACTCAGCATGTGGTTTCACTACGATTTTCACTGGGTCCACCCCTTTGACCAATCCAATCTCTTCCCCAGTGAAGTCCCATACTTCTGGTGCCACTGTCTCTCTCAAGTCCCAGGGGAGCTCGTCTACTGTCAAAGTGGGGTACAGCTCCACACAGATTCTTGAATTTGCAACTTTGAAGTCAGCATCGTCGTCATTGGTCAATACTTCCACTCCTTGCGGGGTGCAGTATATAGTGCAATTTAACTTGCACAAAAGATCTCTTCCTAGCAGACATACCGGACTAGAATCGCAAACCACAAATTGATGCTCATCGCTGTACTTCCCTATTTTCACCTGTACTGGTTCTGTCAATTGGCTGGTTATTCTCCTGTTTGCGACCCCCACCACTTGTATGGTCTCTCCAGACATGGGCAGGTCTGGAACTGCAGCTGATCTGATCGTGGATCGAGTGGCTCCTGTGTCCACTAGGAATGTCGTGGGGCACCCTGCTACTTCTGCCTCAACGTAGGGTCCCCTCTGATCTACCTCCAAGGCTGCCCCGAGGGTGCAGTCCTCTCTCTCCACTCTCTGTCCAGTTAGTGGATCCACGTAATAACATTCCTCTCCACCTACAAACAGAGGCATCTGTCTATATGTCTTGCCCATAGTCCCTACTCTGGGTGGCTGTGGGAACTGGGCTCGGGGAGGAGGACCCCCCCCTTTGAGCACCTTTCCCTGATATGGCGTTACCCCTCTTGTAGGCGCACTCTGGACCTCTTCCTCCTCTAGCTCTTGTTCCCTATTTCGATGTTATAGGGACACTCGCGTTTCCAATGCCCCACCTCGTTACACTGGTGGCACCTAGTCGTTTTCTTCAAGGCAGCTATGTCTATTCTAGGTTTAAAGGTGGAGTTCTCCTCACTGCCCTTGTTCTGGCTATACTGTTTCTTGCCTCCAGTACCGGTTCCTTGTTGCTGTTGCTGCGGTCCCCCCTTGCCGGCTGCCTGCATCTGTACCACCATCAGTTTCTCCTTTAGTTTCTTTGCCTTGGAGTCTATCTCATCACAGCAGTACCTGGCATACCTCAGTATTTCATCTAGGGGTTTATTTTGCCAGCAAATCAAGTGTTGCTGAATCATTAAACTAATATCCGGTCTCAAACCCAGGACGAATTTGGACACAAATTGCCCTATGTCCTTTGGATCCATTACATCCAGACCGCTATACTGTTTAAACGCTTTCAACAATCTCTCATAATATTCGTGAACTGTCTCTTTGGGTTCCTGTCTGGTTCGGTCTATTTTGACCCAATCTATGTCTTGCATTGGCACTTTCTCTTTCAGCCAAGTCATCACTCTCTCGAATTTTGCCATCACAATCTCGGACGGTCCATTAGTCTTAGCATCTCTCTCCGGCTCCGTTGTGGGCCACTCAGCGCTAACCTTGCATGCCGTCCACAAATCTCCTGGCACTACAATGTCAAACAGCGTGTTCAGATCTATCCATAGGACCTTTGATATTTTTACAAATCTCTCAACTTGCTTGTACCACTCCACTGGGTTTTCCCGCAATTTGGGGAAGGAGGTGGTAAAAGCAGCTAAGTCTCCCCTACTCCAAGGGACGTGCACATAGTTCCCATTTGCGACTTCACGCAAAGGGTATGCCTCGATTCCCTGCAGTCTTCCTGGCGTCATACCAAGCGTGCTTCTCCTGACGGTCCCCTTCTTGGACCACCTCTCTTCCCACTTATCTAGTGCCCTCCATGTCCTGATTCCAGTGATCAATTCCCTTATGTGTGTTTTCAATCCTATTGTTCTCCTCTCATCTAGGTCTCGATCTGAATAATGTAGCCTGTGGTTCCCCTGTAATGCTTTGGTCTTTGACAGGTCCACCATATATTTGCCTGCTAGTTCGACTAACTTCTCATGAATTGTTCTCGCTTTTCGAGTGATGTCCTTTGCCATGAACAGTATTTCATCTTGCTCTTACATTTCCATTCTTTCTAAAGGCAGGGTACCATCTACCATGTCATCCAGGTCTGACCTTAAGCTGGCGACATCGAGTCTCTTGGCTTTTATCTCAGCTCGTAGTATCTCTTTCGAAGGGGGTTCACAAGTTTCTCTCCCATCCCAACTCCGGGCCCTACGTTTGGGTTCGGGAGAGTTAAGGAGTGTTCTCCCTTGCTCCCATCTCTCCAGGTCCCATGCTCGGCCATCCGATCTTGGAAGGTGATGGAACACGGGCCTGTTACCCCCAATCTTACTCTGCCCATTCTCTCTTTCTTCTCTCTTTTCACAGTAGGACTCTCTGCTATTCTCCCTCCGGTCGCCATTCTCTTTCTGTCTAGTATCACTCAGTATCTGATATGATCCTTCTTGGTTGCCCATATTCCCTGGACTACGCTCATGTCCGTCATCACAGGGACCGTGGCGCGGCCTCTCACAACTCCCATTCTGTTCTCTGGTGCCGGGCACACAGTGGGTACACTTAAAGCTGTTTCTGTACTCTTGCGTTCTCCTCTCTCCTTCACTGGGTATTGGGCGGGACACCCCCCCACTCTCGGGGCCCTCGTTTTCCAGGTCTGTTCTACCTCCACTCCGGGCCCAGTGGGTGACTC
The DNA here is from genome assembly GCF_964263255.1 of Lissotriton vulgaris. Classification (NCBI taxonomy): domain Eukaryota; kingdom Metazoa; phylum Chordata; class Amphibia; order Caudata; family Salamandridae; genus Lissotriton; species Lissotriton vulgaris. Next base: position 1,199,957,300 of record NC_141694.1, on the reverse strand, counting down.
CCCTACTGCCCTTCCCCCTCCCGTCCCACTCCGGGCTGCTCTCCCCAGCCCCGCAGTGAGTCCGGGCTCCGCTATCCTGGCTTTCCCTTTCAGCTTCCGCAGCTATGATGTTCCTGTGAGCCTCGACTGCCTCATCCCACTTCTTCATGTACTCATTTAGCTCCTGAAAGGATTTTTGTCCAGATCCCCTCATATCCACTGGCCATCTATGGCCCCCAGGATCCCCTCCTGGATCCTCTGCTGTGTGTACCGGGGTGCTCCACTCTCTTGGTATCGGCATCTGACTTGGGGAATTGATCGTATCGTTCCTTCTTGCCATTTCTGCTCTTTCTCTGTCCCTCCGTACCCGTTCCTCCCCTCTAGCTCTCTCTGGGTCATATATCGATACTATAGGACCTATGGTAACAGGTACCTGTAGTGCATCTGGCAATGCGTAGGATGTGGCACACTCCGTTTCCGGCGCCCTTTGTACCACAAACCTCCCGACTACCTGCTGCACCTGACTAGGCTGGGACAGTTCTTTCTTTGCAACGGGATCCCAATCGGAACTGGGAAGCGGCCCATGCTCTCCTGTATTGCCCCCCTCCTTTTCACTATGCTCGACATCTCCCCCTGCTCTGTTATACGGGGGTGGCCTGTCTGTCAATAATCTGTTTATCAGGCTGTCCTCTGTTTCGCTCTCATCATCTTCTTCTAGGGGGCTTTTGTTCCCGGGCATCTCTAACACTGGATACAATTTATTTACTTCCATGTTATGCACCCTCCATCTTTTAGCATCCGCATCCCACTTGGCATCCTGCACTGCCCTTACCGATCGTTTCACCCTTTCCTGTCGTCTGTTCAGGTTCTTTTCGTGCGCTGCCCTAATCCATGCATTAAGGGCTTCAAACTGGGTTGGTCTAGGCAAGGGTCTCGTTGCGGTCATAACTGCTTTTAGTCGGTGTAGTACTTCTAATCTAAACGTCCCGTACTTCGGGAACGTCAGTTCCTCATTTCCTTCTGTAATCTTACTCCACTCTGATATCCATAAGATCGTATGCAGCCCAACATTTACCGCCATGTAACGAGCCGGCGTACCCTCCGGCGGGGCTTCTTCCCCTTCATACGATCCCCGCCTCTCTTTTTTAAACGCCGCTCTCAACCATTTAAAACACTTCATAATTATACGCACAATTTCCAGCCTCAATACTCTGTTTACTTCCTGATGACAATCCACCAATCCTAGCGCGGCTTTGCTAGCTTGGCCTATCGCAGCGCGGTCTTTCTCCGGCCGGCCAATCCCAGCGCGGCACTTTCTGACGTCTTTACTAGCTGGCCTATCGCAGCGCGGTCTTTCTCCGGCCGGCCAATCCCAGCGCGGCACTTTCTGACGTCACTCGTCTCCGCTTCGCAGCAGCACCCCTCCTTTCTCAGCTCTTCTCCCGGTCATGCATGCGTCCCATTCATACACTGAAAAGAAATGACTACTTCCGACCAAGCGGTCACTTCCCTCGACTGTACGTCCACAGTCTATCTGTAATTGTCAATACAACTGACGAAATGTCTATCGTCTCTCTGATAGGTTCTTTACACACACAGTAACCTCCGACCAGCGTCCGTTACTCACGCACTCACTCTTACGTTCCCCCTATCTCGGTCTTTCGGGTGATCAATGGTACCTCATGACCCCCTTCACACTAACTGACAATTACTCTGGGTGTCCGATACACCCGAACCACTTAAGCTCTCCTTGAACTTAAGATTTCCACCGGTTGCGCGCGCCCACAACCTGTTCCACAGTCTCTCTACAGGCATTCAACTCCGCCAGACATTACAACATAGATACAACACAAAAACACCGCAATCTAGCACGCATGACCCTTTATACTCACTCTCGACCGATACTGCTGCTTTCCTGTCTTACGTCATCCGGACCTTCTTCGGCAGGCGGTTCTTCCGATCATCGGTCTCTAGGGGCCTTGGGGTAATCTAACCTGGCCTAGATCACCTTCCTCAAGAAGGCAACCATCCTCTATAGCTACCAACTGCGGGGGCGAGATTTTGATCGATACCTTATCACTATTGATCTAAACCCCGATCTGGTCGACTGAACCTTTATTGCCTGTCATTGAGGGAAGAAAGTGCATCTCTTACCAAGTTAGTTCACCCAATAAAGGACTCCGCTCCGAAAGATCACAGACGACTTCTAGCTTTCAAAGATTTATTATATAGTCAGAATAAGCTGCAAGTACAGGCATCTCAGAATGAGATTCACAAGATACACGGGCCCAATTACATACATGTGCTCTCTGAAGACCCTCAGACGAGCAAAGAAGACTACTAATACAAGTTCTAAGAATAATAAAGCTATCAACATAGACACGTATTGAGATCTCTCCGACATTTAAGTTGGAGGAAAAACACAGGTTAGGCTGTCCCTACCCTGCTCTAGATGGTATCCCTACTTAACAAAGTCCCAACCTATCAAAAGGTGTCAGCGGTGAGTGACCCCCTAGGGAAGTCACCCACTCTTAGTCTCTTGGTGAAAACCTATAGTTCTCCAGTCATGACCCCTCTCTGCCTACCCATCCGCTCTCTAAAGGGTCCTCAGGCATCTGCTCTAACTCCACCCAGGGGTGCTGTCCCTAATACAAAACAGTCAACAACATTTGAGACGCCCCTCATGAGACGCCCCTCACGTGGTGTATCTTCTGGCTTTTTCCATGCTGCTTTGTGTTGGGCCCCGTGCGTAAGAGTTGACCTTGCTTCTCAGACTCTTCTCCGGCCCGCTGATACCCCTTAAAACATTCCGGAACCCTCCTTCATGTCTGGGCCTTCTCCTGAACAAACCTCTATTCATTTCTTTATAATTGGATCCCCCCTTTCCCTTGCAGACAGACATCTGCGGCCAAGATCCCAATTCTCATAGACTTCCAAAAGGTCTGCAACATTTCTCGGCCCAGACTAATACGTGTAAATCAAAGTCTATAACATTTCAGTATAAGAGAAAATTTTCCCTAGTGCACCTATACAGGACAACAGTTAAGCATTTAAATGATTAACAGACCTCATGTAGAACCACTCTATACGTTCACTAACTAATCACTATAACAACAGAGGTGTAGTACATCATTTATTTTGATAAAAAACACACTAGTACATGTACAGTTCATTGGTTAAAAAAGCCTCTCATTTGAGTGCTCAGTCATAAAATTATACAAAATACGATCAATTCAAAATTAAAAAGACAATCTATAGTGCATACATTTAAAAATTAAAAAAAACATTCAATTTTGCATTTATAGAGTTCGAAGATAGGAACGAAAGGAGGATGAAAACAGAAAAGGGAGAGACATATACAAGACACAAAAATTTGTCAATGAGTATTGCACGTGTATGAGGCTAAAGATACACCTAGTCCTGACAACATATAATTATTGTTCAGTGGAATACGTGTTTGCCTCTCTTGATCGTGCAGTGTGGCGTCGACGCGTTTCGATGGTTTTAATTATAAGTTACCATCTTTATCAAGACTATTCTAATGTAGTCTCTCCCACTTTTTCGGCACTGGTTGGTTGCCCGTGGTATCACACAGAGTTCCTGCAGATAAACATATTACCATAAGTATCATGCATTATTGATACAGTCAGTTCTTGTTATTCACTGTTGTTGTCACCCAAGGTGTCTGAATTATCTTTTCTGATAGTCTCTTAACATTGCCCGTCTACGTATTTAACCCACAGACCGGATTCAGACTAGCTTCTTGTGTTGTTACATACCTATGTCTGCACATTGAGGGAGAACCTCCTCTTATGTCTTTCTCGAAAATGGTGTATGTGCCATACTTATTTGGAATTCACAATCACATACTGACATACTTGTGTTATTGCGTACCTATATCTGCACATTGAGGGAGAACCTCCTCTTATGCTTTATGAAGAATGGAGTATGTATCGTACTTATTTGGAATTAACAATCACATGCTGACATGTCAGTTAGCCAGGAGATTGTATCCCCTCCTTGGGCAATTCTCTACTTTTCCCACTGCGTGACACTGAATTCATTAAAGAAACATTTCTGTATATATGAATACTACAAGATGTTCTTTCCTGCGCAATATATATTGTCATTTAACCTCACTTTTGTTAATATAAAAACGGAGCCTGATTTACCTCTCACATCTTATCGAGTCTAATTTATGTTCAGCTTGGATGGTCGAGTATTACTCCACTCTTACACTTTCTAAAAAAATAGTAGAAATGATTGTATCAGCTTTATGTGTTCCATCGTTTTGATCATAAACTGTAACTCCTTAAGCACCTACGCATTTTACCGTTCTAGTTCTGTTCCTGGCTTTGATTTTCTATGATGTTGCCTTATTCGCGTGATTCTTCAAATGATCCTTGTCTGACCTTATCTATATAAAAAATATATAAAGGTGTAAGCTGATATTACTTGTCTTACTTAGGATGATTGGTTTATTATATCCATCTCTCATTACATGTTTTCTAATTACCTTATGGTTGCTTTTCGAGTGTTTTATTCGGGAGTTCATGTGTGGCACTGTCACTTATTGTAGTGCAGGCGACGCGCTATTCCGGTCGTTTTATTGCTATAAGGGGAGATATTAGTCGTATTAGTCTCAAGTGGCCGTTTTAACTTGCTTTTTATAAGTTCGATAGAGATCCCCTCCTGTACCCCTACTTACGGGTTTTGTCTCTTTGTATTTCCCACGGGCCGGGTACCTCTTCTTTTCCGTTGCTATCGGAAAGAAGCAAACAGGGTCTGTTGTTAGTTTAAGTGTTGCTCTTGCGAGCTACGACTCCCTAGATGTCCTAATTATTCTCGCCCCCCGGGGTGTGCGATCTTACCTAACTTTGGCAGGGACCTCGTCTCCCACAGCCCTCGTCTCCTTCGAACTATTGAAGAAACACACAAGGCGGCCAGTCCTCTCCTGTCGGTTAAAGGACCATTGGCGATACTATGTTGTATAAATAGGCCATTCTATTACGCTATTGGATGTCGCGCTTTTCCACCCTCTTGGCGCAATGTTGTGATTAATGTTGTTTTTAACCCGGAAGTGGTCTATTTTGCTTCCCCTAATTATGCCGGTTTCACGCCTCACTTTGGTGCGCGGCCATCTTGGCTTATCTTTATCGAAAGGGTTGCTTGTGTGGACCTTTCTGTATTGTTTTTTATATATACAAAGCAAACTTTATATGTTGCTGAAATTTAGACACTCTTGCACACATCCATCATTTACTAATTTTATATAGGGATTATATTTATACTTTGTTATTCAGAGCCAATATATATTTCTAGCACGTTACAGAGGAAGGGTTTTTATTATATAATTTTTTTATTATTCTTCCTCTATATTGTTTCTTGTTAACCTAATGTTAAATTTGGACTCTTCTATGTGACTACGGTTACATCAGAATTGTTCCAGTGGACCCTATTAAAACCTCTGTATTGTCGATATTGAGAATACAACTTGCTAAGATTGACAGGTATTCCCTATTGCGTCCTTTTCTGACCAAATGCCTGGTATTTCAGTTTGTTTATACAGTGTTACCAGGCATATGTTTGCTTATTGATTTGCCACAATTTTCATCCAGTCTTCCCTGGAGTTTAACCCTTTGTTTATCGTATCTAGATAAATCATGAACCACTGTTCTCGTGACTTGCGGATCATCTCTAAGTTCCCACCTCTTCTGTTGATACACACTTTTTCTAGAATAAACCATGTGAATTCATGACATCCATGGTTCTTTGTTCTAAAGTGGTCTGTTAGAGGGGCATTTTCTTTCAGGTTTTTAATTGCAGATCTATGTTCCAGGAGTCTAATTCGCAATTCCCTCCCTGTCTCGCCTACGTAGCCGTAGCCACATGGGCAGATTAAGAGGTACACTACGCTCTTACTTCTACAGTTGTTCAAGCTCTGCGGGTTTAGTGTTTTGCCATTGTGGTAAAATGTTTTACTTTCAATGCAATTTGGGCAAATGGAACACGATCCACATTTGTAATTGCCTTGCGCTTTCTTATTTCCTGTTAGGGTACCTTGGGACAAGCCTGATGGATTTTTATAAGTGTGTACCAATGTATTTCTGATTGTCTTGTTCCTTCTAAAAGAAAACAAGGGTTTGGGTATTGGTACTGGTAATTCGCTATTAAGGATTTTCCAGTTTCGGTTGACAATATTCTTCAATTTGTTACTCAACCCTGAATATTGGCTGACAAACACTATTCTATTTACTGTCTTGTCTGTTTTCTTTTTATTAATATCTAAAAGGGCATCCCTGTTGTAAAATCTTGCTCGTTTTAGGGACTGTTTTATTAGCTTTTTAGGATATCCCCGATCCAACAGTTTTCTTTCTGTGACCTCCGCATGTTGGTAGAAATCATCTAAATTCGTGCAATTCCGCCTTAATCGCAGAAATTCCCCAAAGGGAATGTTGTCTTTCTGGGATTTTGGGTGGTTACTACGGTACTGCAACAGGCTATTTTTATCAGTTGGCTTGGTGTATAGTTCTACTTCCAATTTCCCCTTTGAGTCCTTTATTTTGATATCTAAAAAATCAACACTCCTGTTGCTATAGTTGGCCGTAAATTTTAGGTTGTTGTCGCCCAAATTAAGCCATTCTAAAAAGGAGACCAACTCCTCACTGGCACCATTCCAGACAAAAATGATATCGTCTATGAAACGGTGCCAGTGGGTAACATTTTCGAAATAGGGTGCTGCCTCACTGTGGATATGCTTGAGTTCGAAATTAGCCACATAGAGGCAGGCCAGACTGGGGGCACAAGTGGCCCCCATGCTGGTCCCCTTGACCTGTTTATAAAAGTCTTCTTTAAAAAGGAAAATGTTATTTTTTAGGACCAATTCAATGCAGCCAAGAATGAATGCTTTATGGCCATTGCTCAAATCCATGTCCCCCAGGATGGTCGATATGACCTTAATGGTGTCATCCTGGGGGATATTTGTATACAAGGCCTCAATATCTAGAGTAACTAGATATTGAGTGTCCTTGTTAAAGGGCATGCCTTCAAAGATTGAAATTGTATGGGCTGTGTCCTTCAAATAGGATTTTTGAGCCTGCACTACTGGACGTAAGAAATAGTCCGCATACTTACTAAGTGGTTCTAGTAGAGACCCTAGGCTGCTCACAATCGGGCGTAGTGGGGGATTTTTAGTGTCCTTGTGGACTTTAGGTAATCCGTATATAGCTGGAATTATCGGATTAGTATTGAATAGGAATTTATATTCGTCGTCACAGATTACACCGGCCTCTCTGCCCTGATTTAAAAAGCTCGCAACCTCTCTCTTCAATTTGTCAACGGTTTTATATGACGTGGGGTTGTAGTGGTCTATCACATCTAAAAGGCTTTGCATTTTCTTTTCATAATCATTACTATTGAAAATTACAACCCCCCCCCCCTTATCAGCGGGTTTGATTGTTATTTGTTCACAACCCTGTAAATTTTTTAGTGCTAATCTTTGACTGTTAGACAAATTGTTAGTGGTTTTGCCTACAGAAGATGCAAGGGTATTTCTCACTTCTATCTCCACTATTCTTTCGAATAGTTCTACATTTTTCTCTACCTGATTCAAACTGGGAGTAAAGGTTGATTTCGGTTTGAACCCAGTTATGTTTTCTTTAGGTTCGTGCTCTCTGTCTGCAAAAAATCTATTGAGTCTCACTTTTCTGAAAAAACTCTTCATATCTTTTTCAACTTCAAATTTATTGGGTAGGGCGCTGGGGGCAAAGCTAAAGCCATATCTAAGGACTTCTATTTCTTCAGTTGTTAATGTTCTATCAGACAAATTTATGATGGGGAAGTCCCTTACCTCCAGTACCTCGCATTCCGTGTTTTTAGGTAATTCGGAGTGCTTGGGTTTTGAGGTTGATGGTTCCTCGAGGATTCGTCCCGGGAGTAATTCCGGTATCCTCTGTGCCCCCTGAAGGGGCGGCCCCCTAAAAAAGGTTGCTGTTCCTTCTGATAATTCGAATTAAGCCTCCCTGTGTGGTCATTATTATGTTCATCCTCCTCACTGGACCCTGAGCTTTCAGAAAAAGTGACTCTCCTATTGCCTCCCCTTGAGTATATTTGTCTGGGTTGTTGTGGCTTATCCCATTTTTGATCCCTCTTGGTGGTATAGTAATCTTTTTGGAGGAATGGGTAAACCGATTCAGCGCTAAAATTCTCAATATCTTTTTTGAGTTTGTTGGACTTCCTATTTGTTAGGTATGCTTGGTAACCATCAATATCTTGGTCTATCTCTTCTAATTTCTTTTTTGCATCATCCACTGCCTTATTTTGTTTTAGCACTGTTTCTAATTCCTCTATTTGTTGGCGTTCCAAAATGATGACTTCCTGGGCAGTTTCTATGATTCTTATCTTTATCGAAAGATACACCTTTATATATTTTTTATATAGATAAGGTCAGACAAGGATCATTTGAAGAATCACGCGAATAAGGCAACATCATAGAAAATCAAAGCCAGGAACAGAACTAGAACGGTAAAATGCGTAGGTGCTTAAGGAGTTACAGTTTATGATCAAAACGATGGAACACATAAAGCTGATACAATCATTTCTACTATTTTTTTAGAAAGTGTAAGAGTGGAGTAATACTCGACCATCCAAGCTGAACATAAATTAGACTCGATAAGATGTGAGAGGTAAATCAGGCTCCGTTTTTATATTAACAAAAGTGAGGTTAAATGACAATATATATTGCGCAGGAAAGAACATCTTGTAGTATTCATATATACAGAAATGTTTCTTTAATGAATTCAGTGTCACGCAGTGGGAAAAGTAGAGAATTGCCCAAGGAGGGGATACAATCTCCTGGCTAACTGACATGTCAGCATGTGATTGTTAATTCCAAATAAGTACGATACATACTCCATTCTTCATAAAGCATAAGAGGAGGTTCTCCCTCAATGTGCAGATATAGGTACGCAATAACACAAGTATGTCAGTATGTGATTGTGAATTCCAAATAAGTATGGCACATACACCATTTTCGAGAAAGACATAAGAGGAGGTTCTCCCTCAATGTGCAGACATAGGTATGTAACAACACAAGAAGCTAGTCTGAATCCGGTCTGTGGGTTAAATACGTAGACGGGCAATGTTAAGAGACTATCAGAAAAGATAATTCAGACACCTTGGGTGACAACAACAGTGAATAACAAGAACTGACTGTATCAATAATGCATGATACTTATGGTAATATGTTTATCTGCAGGAACTCTGTGTGATACCACGGGCAACCAACCAGTGCCGAAAAAGTGGGAGAGACTACATTAGAATAGTCTTGATAAAGATGGTAACTTATAATTAAAACCATCGAAACGCGTCGACGCCACACTGCACGATCAAGAGAGGCAAACACGTATTCCACTGAACAATAATTATATGTTGTCAGGACTAGGTGTATCTTTAGCCTCATACACGTGCAATACTCATTGACAAATTTTTGTGTCTTGTATATGTCTCTCCCTTTTCTGTTTTCATCCTCCTTTCGTTCCTATCTTCGAACTCTATAAATGCAAAATTGAATGTTTTTTTTAATTTTTAAATGTATGCACTATAGATTGTCTTTTTAATTTTGAATTGATCGTATTTTGTATAATTTTATGACTGAGCACTCAAATGAGAGGCTTTTTTAACCAATGAACTGTACATGTACTAGTGTGTTTTTTATCAAAATAAATGATGTACTACACCTCTGTTGTTATAGTGATTAGTTAGTGAACGTATAGAGTGGTTCTACATGAGGTCTGTTAATCATTTAAATGCTTAACTGTTGTCCTGTATAGGTGCACTAGGGAAAATTTTCTCTTATACTGTTCAAGTACCCCATCCCCTTGGTGTCAGAGGGGTCTCTCTCAAATCTTTAAACATATAACATTTCAGGCCTACAGCATTTCTCATAATGATTATAACATTCAAATCCTACATTAATTAATAGCATGTTAATACTCTTGTTCTATTATCCAGTAAACACATCTATAAATAATGGCCCATCAATTCTTATTGCTAAAGCATTAGTGCAATCCATGTCGTGAAAGGAAACACCTTCCCCATCCCTTCCATCTCTGGCCCTGGGGCCTACCACGTTCTACGTTTACCCGCAGGCCATCTTACACTTTAGCAGCTACACGACATGGATTCGGGAATTATCACGTCTAATAAAATCATATGATTTCACACATTTCGGCATTAGTTCCACTTCTACTTAAATTTCTAAGTTAACTACACATTTCAGAATATAGTTGCAGGTACTATTAGCACTCATGGCATTTCTCTTCATGACTTGTGCTTACTACGTGTAAGTGTGATGTACTTATACATTTAGGTCAGTTTGCACTCTCTCAACTTAAAGCACATTACTGAGTGTTGATTTACATGTGACAGTAAGCCCCATCTCTTCTCTTCAGTCATATATAAATATGTGCTATAAGTTTCGTAAAATGTAAGTAATTATAAATGTATCTTGTTCTCTGTTAGTAGTACACTTATTTACTCCTAGAATAAGAATTGGCCTAGCTGTTAACTCTCTTTCTTGATTGCAAGGTGAGAAAAAGACATTCTATATACTTTTTGTTTTCCATGTAAAGATAATGTCATTATACACAGCAGATTCCGTTGAAAAGGTGTTCCATAAGTTTTGCTGTTTGTGTTTCCACAGAACAGTCATAGAACAAGACATATATCTAGTTTTATAAAAAATTATAAATCTGGCCATGTTTGTGAATGCTGCACCATCCTACAATTGGTGTAACAAAGCACAACAAGGAGAATTGTTTTCACTTCTCATTTTCATTTTTTCAATATATGCTACAATGCACAGCATATATTGAAGGTGAAAAATGCCTTTTCTGATTGTTTTTGTGCAGAAAGGTGTCCCTTGCTGCTCAAAAACAATCTCCGCATGACACGGGCATCCTTGCACCATGGTGCAAGGGTGCATGTGTCATCACATGGCTGCCGTTTAAGCAGCTGTGCAGAGGGACGCACAGACTTGCAACATATTTATGTACAGATGTTGCATTCCTGTGTTTCAGAAATACCGCAGCATGCTGTAGCTAAATAGTTTACAGTATTATGCTACAGCATTTTCTTATAGTTCTGTACTTATGTATTCACCACACATTAAAAATGCATTCTTTCAGTCAATTATGCACTACACATACATACATCTACACTTTCTCAAAGTAGCATACAAGTTTAGTTCTTTTTTTAACCAAAGTAGGTAGTTCTGACAAGAACTTTTTTTTTGTTTTTTTGTTTTGTATATTTTTGAATGATTTTTCAAAATTTTTTTTTTTGAAACATGGAAACAGGATGAACAGAACCAAAAAGTATGAGAAGAAAAAAAACTAATAATGGTGGTTGTCGATAGCCCAACAAACAAGGCCCACTGATTTCTCACCATAAGCAATAAGACGTCTACATTTTACACAATGTATACTGACTTGTGCAAATTGGGGACATATATCTGGTGCTGAACTAGAAGATGATGGTGCTGTCCCAGATGTGCTTGGTACAGCTGGTGGTGCAGGAGCATTTTGATGTAATCTTCTCATCTCTCATGCTAAGTTGAAAGGATGGCGTGTCTGCAAATGGTTCTTCATACTCGTAGTCCCACACTAGTATTTTTTGTTCGGATTTCCTCTAGAGAGGACCTGTTTGCAGATTTTGCATGTTACTTTGGTTGCATTGACCTTTTTTAGTCCAGTTGGGAATGTGAAAAACTTCCACATGATAGATGAATACCTCTCTGGATGGGGAGGTTCTAGAACAAATTCCTGAATTGTGGACTCTTCAGAATCAGATGAAGAAGGTGCATTTGTTGCCATTTTGAAAATTATGAGGTGAATCTGGTCTGTAATGAGCAAAAAAAAAAGGAGTTCTTCTCAGCAGGTCTTTGCCTAAGAAAAGGTCTAAGAAGAGTGATTGAAATGGGTGGGGTCCTTCAATCCTTTGAATAGGAAGTCTAATGAACCAATCAAATCTTTTTTTTAGTGGTCACATGGGGTACGCGTAGGGTGCGCACACCCGGCACGCACCCAGCTCGCATCCAGCCCGACTTCGCGAAATTGCATTTAAAAGTAATGTGCTTTTTTTGAACATTGAAAAATGTCCTGGGAGTCGCGCACCCACCGCTTCTGAAATGCATACGACGTCACGCGCTATGCGCTTCCGACACTTCATGTAATACGTACATGTCGCGTATGCGCCAGAACTCATGCACAAGTCGCATATCGACCTTGTTTAAAAAGTTGTACTCGTCGCATACCCTACACTGTTCCTATACAGCCATCCTGAAATGGCGGACACGTGACGCGCAGTGAACGAGCAGGGTACGCTTTGGGTGCGCGACTACAATAATAAAAAACAATAATATAAGTATATTTTAAACAATATAAAATAATTAAACAAATATATTTTTATTTAAAAAAACAACAAAAAATATGTGTAATGTAATTAAAAAACATAACATACCTAAAAAAAAGATTTAAAAAATGTAGCTGAAAAATATAACAATAAATATAATGCCTCTGATACCTATGGTTTTTTCAGTGAATTTCTAAGGTTTTTTAAATGCTAATTTCTAACTATAACGTGCCTGAAACTTATGGTTTTTTTCAGTAAATTTCAAAGGTTTTTTAAATGCTAATTTCTAACTATGCCTACAGAGGTAGGACATGTGAAGAAAGAAGAGAACATGCACAGAAAGAAGCAAATGAAATGCAGAAAGAAGCAACAGGGGTCCACAAAGACGAGGAAAAGTGCAGGAAGAAGCAAGACATGTGCAGAAAGAACCAACAGAGAAGCAGAAGAGGCCTTGTCGCAAAATCATACTGTGCCCACAACCTTTTCAGATGGGTACTGTTGGTAACTGACCCTGACTAACCAGGCCTAGAGGCAGTGCTGTGCTAAAAGACACTTAGAATGCAGTGAACACCTGCATACACTAGGGAACACTATGCGATGGGATACCCCTGTGATTAGCATGACCTCCTCTGTAAGGCCCTAGTACATAATAGGGCAGGGGGAATAAAACTACCTCTAAGTCAGAGGTGCAGAAATATGCTACTTTAACTAGTAGTTGCATTTGCAGAGTGGTGGAGAAAGGGTGCTGGACGTCCAACCAACGCTCAGGAATTCTGCTGCGCAGGACTTAGAGGAGGTACCAGGAGGGATTCTTGGCCCCCAAACTCCCTCAGGACCAAATTGGACTTCATTCCCCATTCCATAGTCTGCCACGAGGCACGTTTGCAAGGTAGTAGAGAAAGGGGCGATGGCCTCCGAAGACGTCTTAGCAATCCCACTGTGTGGAACTTATTGGAGGTAACAAGAGGGGTAGTTGGCCCCCAAGGACATCCTTGGGGGCCAACTTCCCAAACTATTACCTCCAGTCAGTCCCACACAGCGGCATTGGTATGTACTCATACCAGGCCGAGCCCACTTTGCCCACAACTCTACAAATGGGCTCTCTGGCACGCTCTTGGATGGGGATTGAAGTCCCCTTCATTGCTGGGGGTCCTTTAGTGGTCGACTAGCCTACCTTTTACCTCCAGTAAGCCACACACAGTGGGATTAGTGAGAAGTAGACAAAGGCCATGCCCCCTTTCTCCACCACTCTGCAAACGCGCCCCCTGGCGTGTTGTAAGTTGGGGGATTAAATACTCCTGAATCTTGAGGGTCCCTGGGGTCCAACTAGCCCACTAGGTACCTCCAGTAAGCGCCACAGATGCGTTGCAGAGTGGTGTGAAAAGGAGCGTGGCCTGGACCACCTCTCTGCAATGCAGGTCTGTGGTGTTTACTGGAGGTACCTGGTTGGCTAGTTGGCCCCAGGGGCCCTCAGTATTGAAGGGGAATAAATTCCCCAATTTCAAACACAATCCCCGGGGCCGGCCTTACTTTTATTTTTGGGGAGGGGGGCCTCGTGGCCCCCCTCCCAGGCCACTTCTTGCCTAGGGACCCCATCCCCCGGGGCAGGCCCTATCCATTGGCGACCGTGGGGGGAGCCCCAATGTGCCCACGGTCCAGCCGGCTCCCCGCGTCCTACAGGAACAGCATTGCTTTTCCACATGGAGAGCTGCTGACATGCAGCTCCCCTTGTGGAAAAGCAATGCTGCTTTGCTTCATTGAAGCAAGAGCAGGTTTCTACGCTGCCCCCTTTTCATTTTTTTCACCTTTGTTTTTCCTGTTTTCTTGTAACTCAGTTCTACCGAGTCACAAGATGGCTGCAAACACTTCTTGGTTTAGAGTGTTGGCAGTCAATTAGAATAAAGCTCATGGTCGGGAGGGTCTGTGGATCCAGCGCGCCTCTAAATATCGAAACTTTTATTTTTTTATTTTCTCAGCAACTACTGAACGGATTTACACCGTTTAAAAAAAGGACGCTTTCTGAACTAAGCACTACCTTTTTGCCAAATTTGGTGCAATTCCATTCAGCAGTTCGGGCTATAGCCGTGTCTAAAGTTTCCTATGGCAAATAACATGGAGAACACACTTTTGGGTCTACCCTTTTTTCTCGCCCCCTCTAACTAAATCACCCTGAAACTTTCCAGATAGGAACTGACCGGAACGCCCCACTAGTTTTGAAAATTTCGAGAAGATACGTCAACCGGTGCTAAAGTTATTGGGAAAAGAAAAAAACGCTTTTCCTGTGAAAACTTGGTCCTAACTATAACTATCTCCTGGCAACCGCCAGTAGATAATATATATAATTATATATAGACTGGAAAACTCAAGAGTTAAAGTGACATTACTGTTAGGACTGAGACTTCATATATGTTTAAAAATGCAGGCATTCACAGAAAAACAATAGTTAAAGTGATATAACGAGGTGTTGGAATGAGACATGAGCTATTGTTAGAAACAAAAACCACAGACCAACATTAGTTAGAGTTTAATAAACTAACTAAAACTACACCTCTTTTTTCAAAGCTTTTGACCTCACATATTAAATCATGCATGATATGTTAAATGACATAATTCATGACAGCTCATTCATTGCCTCCCGCCAGACCCTATATTGAACCTGCATCAGGACTTGGACTAGGTGCGTAGACTGTAGCAAGTTGCTGCAATATCCACAAGCATTACACCTTCATTGTACACAATCTTTTGCTTTATGTAGTACATGTTTGACACAGAACGTAGCCTGTGGTCAGGATCTGCACCACCCCTGCTTCCATCCCGCAATATGCACAGACTTTTGACATACACAGTAGAGGTTCTCACCAAGGCCTTGTGTACTAGATCATGTATCCAACATACAATAAGGATTAGGTAGCGGGCTTGACTATGTCGAGACCTTTCATCCAACCCTTCGCATGTGGACAACCCCCGCTGTGCACCCTACTTGCTGAGTCACCAGTCCTCAATGCTTAGGCTGATCAGAGGCTCTATTGTTTGTTGATGTTCAACGGCAAATGTCCACAAGTGACCTACCTCCACTATACCTTCCCTGTGGGTGAATACAAGTAAAACGATAATGGCATTCATCAACGGTGCTTCACTTCTGAAGTATTTAATTTATTTTGCATCTTTCAAAAGCTTACAAAAATGCTTATCTGTGTCCAGCCATCGATTAAGGTTATTGTATCACTCCTCATTCACAAAGGCAAAAGCACACTCTGAGAATCATTGGTTGATCTCATTAGTAATTCTATGAATGATGTGATTTAAATATAATCAGTGATGTAATTTAACATGTCATGAGTTACAGTAGATTTGAGTTCTTACAACACCTAACTCTACCGTTACTTCAACCTTTGTTTTTTTTAAAGAATTGCTAGTTTTTTTTAATGTAAGCTAAAATCTAATTACCATACCTAACAATAAGGTCCCTCCAATCTTTGTTTTTTTCAGTAAATTTCAGCACTTTTTTTTACAGAAGGAAAGACCTTAATACCGTACCTAACTTTAACGTCTCTTTATGCGTTGTCTTTTTTTTCGGCGACTTTCTGTGCTTTTTATCATATTCACCAACCTCTCCCACTAAACATAGCTTTTGGATGTACGCGGTGGGGGGCCTGAAGGGCTTGGGCTCCGGCCAGGCACTGCACCCCTCCACATGGGCTGCCTTCGACCTTGCATATCAGGTATTGACCACAGGGCTTTTTCCTATGGCCAATCCTATCACCCCATCCACCACAGTGGGTTGATGACCGACTATAGCTGTGCTCAGCCTTTGGCCATGTGCAGCAATTGTTAGCTACAAGCATTGCTTACTTTGTAAAAGAATACGTTCCAGTACCTACAGCTTTGCTCAGAAGCCCGTGATGGCACCATTAAATGTTGATGTGCAGAATACCAAAGCTATACAGTCTTGGTTCCACCTCATGCCTTTTTAAACACCCATCAGACACTCCCTGCCCCTTTATCTCACTCTTGCAGGTTCCAGCTTACTTGTTTTGTTATGGTTTTTCCTTTATCTCTTCCTCCTTCTTTCTCTCTGTGCACCACTGGCTCAAATTAAGCACTGGTTACAGGTCCTCGACTACGGCTGCAGCCAGCATCCAGCCCATACTGTATGCCCATGTTTTGGCCATGCCCAAAGCCCATCCGGCTGTAGGCACACAACCCACACTGCACACGGCCCAGCCGTATGATGAACCTGGCCCTGCTGCACAAAACCCATTGTACAGGCATAGTGAGGGAATAGTGCAGGGCCTATGTACAACTAATCACCATGGGGCAGAGCTTCTCTAGTTAACCTAACAGGGCTTCATACGTTTATGTAGAAACTTTGCAAGCTTGAATTTGGGTTCACTATCCAGGTGAAGCTCACAGAATCTGCAAATCCATTCTGGACCCACATGAAAATTCGCATTTTTGTTTAATTTTGTATTTTTGAGGGATTCTTGGGCTGAGGGATCTAGGAAGCTCAATGTTCCGTCACAATGACCTTCAATCTATTTTTTTCAATATTCTTTTTCTTTGGAAATGAGGCACTGAGCATTGCATCACATAATGGTGGGCTTAACAAAATGGTTAAGCTGATCAGAGTGATTAGGCTCACAGACTCGAGTTTGGGTCTGCGAACCTCTGTAGGGCGATGGAAAAAAAACTCTCTCTTCCAGTGGGATACATTTATTATTTTTACTTTATTAGGTGGCGAGCAGTTATCGAGCTCGGTTTCACAAACTGCCTGCGAATTAACAGTTAATATATGCAAAGTCTTTCTTAGATTGATCCTTCCAAGCCAACACAACATCTGTTTGTAACGCACGTTTCTCAAGCAAAATTGTTCCTCTGAGCAAAGTTTTAGTTTCATTCTAGGTGGTGTAATTCCATTCAGCAATTTTCACTAAAGGAGTTAACATTGAAAACATACGTTTTTTCAACACTTCTTTCATTTTTCCCCTTGAGTGAGCTGCATGTACCTTGTTAGCGCAAAACCTGTCCATCTATGCTATTTGACGGGAAGCTTCATTTAGACTCAGCAAATGACGCCATATACAAAATAAGACCAAAGAGGGCTTTCCAGTGAAAACTGGAACCTAACTTTACCTTCACAGTCGCTACTGCCGACCGCATACTGTACATACAGAGGAGCATATTTATCATGATTTTGCATCATCTTTGTGCCATGCAAAGAGGCGCAAGGGCAATGAAAAACCTAGGGGCAGATTTACATGGAAGTGCTGCAGCGCGGTAATACAATCCCTTTGGCTGCGCCACACTGCGGCACTTCCAAAGCACAGGAATGCAACATATTTACAATAATATGTCACATTCCTGGGCTCTCTCCTGTGCTTGCACACAAACTGCTGCCATGCAACGGAGCAGGCACCGTTGCACCATGGTACAAGGATGCCTGCATCATGGGGAGATTGCTTTTGTGCAGGAAGGGGCACCTTCCTGTACAAAAACAATCACTACAGGCATTTCCTCTTTCAAGGCATGCTGTACAATGCAGCACACATTGAAAGAGGAAAAACGAGGAGAAATAAAAACATTTCTCCTTGTTGCACCTCGCTACGCCTCCCCGAGGGTAGTGTAGCATTCAGACGCATTTCCAGATTTCAATTCCTCGTAAATCTGGATATGTGCCTTGTTCCATGGGTGTTGCGTGGGAACACCCACAGCAACACCCATGGAACGCCCCCTTTCACTCAAAGTGCTGCGTGTTAAGGGCTGTGTTTACAAGGACAGGAAAAGCCACACAGGGTGGGTTTTCCAGTCCTTGTAAATATGGAGCAGTAACATGCGCCACCTATACGTCCCAAAAAGTGACGCTCCGGTGACACAAGGGTCTTGCAAATCTGCCCCCAAGAATGACATTTACCAAGCGATGCAAGGCCACCTTGCATGGCCCTGCGTAGCTTGGCAAATGTGGGGTAACTCAAGGCAGTGGAAGTCACTGCCTCATATTACTCTGTGTTGGGAAGGAATTCCATGGGTAGAGCATGGGTGTTCCCACACTGCTATCCATGGAATTTTTGTGCCTTCCCAGATTTGCCATTATTGGTAGACCCGGGAATACGTCAAAATGGAAGACGTAATGAGGAGAAATATCTTTCTTTCTTCTTGTCTTTCAAAAAGAGGAAAAAGCCTCTGAGGGTTGTTTATGTGTAGGAAGGTGCAACTTCCTGCTCAAAAACAATCCTGCTTACAGAGCATGCACCCTTGCACCATGGTGCAGGGTTGCCTTCATTGGCTCTAGGCAGCATTTTGTGCGCCAACGCTGGCAGAGTGCAGGATTGTCCTGCATAAGGTTAAATAAGGTGCATCCTGACCTCTTCCATTCACGCAGTGCTTGCTATGTTGTGTTGCATGAATATTTGATAAATATGCCCCTAATTTATTTATTTTTTTAGATTACATAGCAGGATATAACTTCGGGCCTTCACATGCGTTAAACTCATAATAAAAATGTATTCAATAATATTCACAAATACATATTAGACAGCCATTGTATCTTCTAGTAAGGTAAACTAACGAGTCTGATAGGCTAAGCTGAATAGATATAACATTGCTACAGCGTCCATGTTATCTACAGGATTTTTTAAAAATGTTTTTAATCATCAATCTACAACAAAATTATAATATATTGCACATTTAATTAAAAAATGTGTAATGGTCTTGGCAACATTATTTTATGAAGATGATTTGATGTATTATTTTAAACAGGATTGGTTTAAAAAATATGCAGAATTTTCAATTTTCAGCAAATATGGATTACTTGTGAAAATGCATCCTATTCTCTCCCAAAGCAGCCATTTAGTGGGTGATGCTCCAAGGCGTCATCAAGCAGCCAAATAAGACTTGCGAAATGAAGCATTAGGTGGACTTATGAGGTGTTAAATGGGAGTTTCGCATGTTAAGCCACATGATGTTGTCCAGTTCAAATTTTATTCTCGAGGCAGGTTTAATAAAGCATGAATTATGGCAGAATCTATGGACCAACGATTTCTAAATTGACTACAGAGACCGAAGTATGCTTAAGTGTTGGAAATAAAAACGAACTTGTTTGAAATCCCCCCAACTATAATACCCACAGAGTGTATCACCGCTTTGTGATTACGATGGATGTGTTGATACGACATAAAAATATACACACCACATACATCCAGAGGAACTCACAGTGCAAGTAGGACAGCACCTTGCCAGAAATCAGATACTCTAAGAAATAAGCATTAGCACAACCAATTGGTCATGGCCATGCAAGAGGTACTGGCTTTGCCCATGTGTTTAAGCCATGTTATACACCAGTGTGGATACTGTTCAGCATGGCTAAAAGTTAGTGGCATAAAGGAGAGTGTTGTAGAGTATAGTAGAGTGGCGTGGATTTGTGTAGAGCGTGGTGGAGTGGTGTAGAGTAGTGTAGAGTAGAGTGGATTGTCTTGGAGTGGCATGAAGTGAAGTGGAGTGGCATGGGCCGGCATAGAGTAGAGCGGCTTAGAGTGTTGTAGAATGTTGTGGAGTGTTGTTGAGGGAGTACAGTGTCATACAGTGGAGAGGCATTGAGTGGAGGAGAGTGTCATAGATTTGAGTGGAGTATCATAGAGTTGTGTGGAGTGTTGTAGAGAGGAGTGGTATAGGATGGTGTTGAGTGGTGTGACGTAGAGCAGAATGGAATGGCATGGAGTGGAGTAAAGTAACATGGACTGGCATAGAGGGAGTTGAGTAGAGCGGTAAAGTCTAGTAGAGTGTTTTAGAGTGTCATAGAGTGGAGTAGCATAGAGTGTAGGAGAGTGTCGTAGAGTGGGGTGGCATACAGTGTTGTAGAGTGGGGTGTGATAGTGTAGGTTAGAGTGGAGTGGTGTATAGTGGAGTAGTAGAATGGCACAGAGATAGTAGCATAGAACATAGTAGAGTGTCATAAAATGGTTTATAGTGGAGTGGAGTGTTGTTGAGAGGGGAGGCGTACAGTGTAGATTGGAAGGGTGTAGATGTGGCATAAAGTGTAGTAGAGTGTGATAGAGTGGAGCAAAGTGTCAGAGTGCTGTAGAATGGAGTGGCATAGCGTAGCGTAGAGAGGTCTTGAGTAAAATGTCATAGAGTGGAGTGGTGCAGAGTGGGTTGGAGGGGTGTGGGGTAGAGGAGCATAGAGTGAAGGGGCGTAGATTAGAGTAGCACAGAATAGTGCAGCATAGGTTGCAGTGGTGTAGTGCAGAGAGGCAAAGTGTGGAGTGCATAGTGTGGAGTGGAGGGCCGTAGAGTGGTGTACAGTAGATTGTTTCACAGTACAGTGAAGTAGCATGGAGTGGTGCAGGGTAGAGGGGAGAGGTGTAGAGTAGCTTACAGTGGTGTAGAGTTGAATGCTGTAGAGTGCAGTAGAGTAGGGTGGAGTACAGTGGAATGGCGTAGAGTGCAGGGATGCAGAGTAGATAAGAGTGGCATACACTGGATTGGTGTATAGTGTAGCGACGTAGAGTGTAGTGGCACAGAGGGCAGTGGTGTAGAGTGCAGTAGAGTTTCAGAGAGTAAAATGGTGCAGAGTAGAGTGCAGTGGCATAGAGTGCAGTGGTGCAAAATAGGGTGGCATAGAGTTAATTGGCAGAGAGTGTAGCATTACAGAGTAGAGTTTTAGAAACTGCAGTGGTGTAGAGTAGAGTAGTGCAGAATGCATTAGCATAGAGTGCTGTAGTGTAAAGTAGAGTAGAGGGGAGTGGAGAAGAGAGCAATAGCATTGAGCACAGTGGTGCAGAATAGAATAGAGTGTCATAGAGTGCATTGATATACATTTTAATGGTTTAGAATGAAGTGGCGTAGAGTGCAGTGGCCTAGAATGCACTAGCTATAGTACTGCGGAGTAGAGAATAGTGATGTAGAGTGTAGAGTCTAGAGTAGATTGCCATAGACAGCAGTAGCAAAGAGTGCATTGGTTTTGTGTACATTGGTGTAGAATAATTTGTCACAGAGTGCGGTGGTGTACAACACTGTAGTTTAGAGTAGAGTAAGGTAGAGTGCACTGGAGTAGAGTAGAGTGGTGCAGAATAGAGTTTCATAGAGTGGAGTGACACAATGCAGATTGCAGTGGCGGATAGGTCTGTGGCAAAGACTGGGTTGTTGTAAAGTGGGGTGGCACAGATTGCAGTGAAGTGTGGTAGAGAAGAGTGGTGCAGAGTACAGTGGACTAGTGCAGGGAAGAGTGGAGTGCTTCAGGGCAGAATGCAGTGGCATAGAGTAGAATGCTGTGTCGCAAAGGGTGGAATGTTGCAAAGTAGAGTGGCATAGATTGTAATGGCATAGAGCATAATGGCGTAGAGTGCAGTGGCGTACAGTACAGTACAGTACAGTACAGTGGTTTAGAGTAGAGTGGTGAAAAGAAAAGTGCAGTGGCATAGAGCTGAGTGGTACAGAGTGAAGTAGTGCAGAGTAGAGTGGCATGGAGTTCAGTGGCAGAAAGTGCAGTGTGGCATAGTAGAGTGTTGTAGAGGGCAGTGTTGTACAGTAGAGTGGTGCAGAGTGCATTGACATAGAGAGCAATGGCATGAGTACAGTGGTAGACGATAGAATAGAATGTCGTAGTATGCAGTCACATAGAATGCAATGGAGTAGTGCGGCGTAGAGTGCAGTGGCATAGAGTGCAGTGGAATAGAGTAGAATGTTGCAGGATGACGTATAGTGATATAGAGTGCGTTACCCCCAGGTCCCTCCACCCTCGACACCTTCATGGACAAGTGAGATATATCCTATCTCGCTTGTCCATGAAGGTGTCGAGGACTACGGGACCCGGAGTAATGAAGATTACCCTAAGTAATAGGCCATTGCTGTAGAGTACAGTGGCGTAGAGTGTAGTAGTGGCACTGAGTATAGTGGTGTAGAGTGGAGTGGTGCAGAGTATAGTGAAGTGGCTCAGAGTGGAGTAGGATAGCATGGAATGCAATGTCGTAGAGTCCAGTGGCCTAGAGTAGATTGTATCAGAGTAGAGTGAATTGGTGTAAAGTAGGAGTGGTGCTGGGTAGAGTAGGGTGGTGCAGGGTAGAGTGCAGTGGTAAAGAGAAGAGTGACGTAGACTGCAGTTGCATGGAGCAGAGTAGAGTAGAGCACAGGATGCAGTGGTGTATAGTAGAGTAGAGTGACTTAGAGTGGACTGATCTAGAGCAGATTGGTGTAGAGTGCGGTGTGGTAGAGCGAAGTAATGCAGAGTAGAGTGTAGTGGAATACAGTGAATTGGCATAGAGTGCAGTAGAGTGTCGTTGAGTATAGTGGTCTTAAGTTACTGCCACCACTCCTTCCCCTGTGATGCAGTGAGCCCAGCCCTGGCTCGTGGCTTTAACTGCAAGCTGAAATTAAAAAAACAAAATGATAATACTGAAACGTTATTATCATTTTGTTTTTTGCATTCAGCTTGCAGTTGAAGCAGTGGGGTGACGCTCCTCCGCCTTAGTGGAGGAACCGCCACTAAAGACCAACGACTATCAAACAAAAACTAGTCTCGATATGTGAGTGTGATTCAAGAGACCTGTCGTCTACAGTATTTTGTGAACTAATCTGTACAAGCAGGAAGTTTAGGTGAAACTTGAAACGCCCAAAAATTACAGGAAATTTTGCATAAGAACTTGAAATATATGCCTGGCACCTAGGTTCAAAAATGGACACAAAGAGAAACAATTGCTTGTGATGTGAAACGCAGTCTCCCACTTTGGGTTCAATTGCATTGTTTCTCTGCACTTTGGACAACATTTATCCCAAACGAAATCTCTCGTTTTCTCTGCAAGATTTAATGGAGTAATCTTAGGCATTACCTGTATTAAACGTAAGATGGTGTTCCATATATTGGTGTTTATGCTGCTGTAAGGGAAATATTACCCCGCCTTAATGAGAAGTTGTACATACAAAGCACCTAACACTTTGCACTCCAAAAATAATTCCGAAGTATACAACGAGTATGGCCTCTGTTGTCTTATTAGTGAGGCTACGAAAGTTCCCAAAAAACTATCCAATGCAAAATGTTTGCTGTTACCTGCACGTTTGTGATGTGTCGAACAATACCAGAATTGCTAATCAAAATTCGTGGGTTCCTAAAATATCGACAATCTGTTAAAAATTGAAGTGATTTTCTCCATCTATTTAGACGTTTCATAGCAGAATAGAATGTCCCAGAGTAGGAGCAAAAGCTTGCGACTCATAGTTAGAGATTTGCAAACGTGCATGCGCACATCAGGGGCCTTATTTATGAAGGCCTTGCGCCACCGGTGCGTCACTTTTTCCCATTTTAAAAGTGACGCACCGGTGGCGCAAGGCCTTCATAAATAAGGCCCCAGGTATATACCAGCCTAAATCAGAAGGTGACATTTGTGGCAAGGGGAGGGGCAAACCTGCAAAGCTAGTGCCATGGTGCCCCCTCATGGCCTGCTCTCCGTGCATAATAGAGCAGCTGGTACAGACCAGTTTCTTTAGCAGTCATTGCACCCTTTAGGCATCTCGGGAGGTCACCGGCCCCATCACACGCAGCAGATTTTACTCCGCATGTTTTAAAGGGCAGATGGAGCGAAATACAAAGCAGTACATTTTTACCATTTAATGGCGGATCATTACCTTGAAGCTGGGGAACGAGGTTCGAGTCTGGCGGGAGGCTCAAAAATCATGTGAGTTTGTTTATACAAATTTCATGGGAGTAAAAAATGACTTGATATTTGTATAGGAGCTATCAATACTTTTCTAACTTCCCGACGGACTGCTCATGTTCGCTGACGATACGCTCATAATATCTAAAACAAGGCAGGGTCTCCAGCTAGCACTGTCCTGTTTTGAGCGTTTCTGCAGCGAACATGAGCTGGAAGTGAACGTTGGGAAGACTAAATTCATGGTTCTCCGGGGCCCAAAGGCAATCAAAGCACAGGTGATGATGAATGGTGTTTCCCTGGATCAAACAGAGGTGTTTACATACCTGGGTATCACATTGAGTGAAAATTTAAGTTGGAAGCCCCAGTTGGATCTTCTGTCTCTCAAACATGCCCAGCTTGGGGGAGCCTTATTGAAGGAACATTCGATCTCTTTAACCAAACCCCCGGCACCCATGCTTAAAATCTATGGCTAAAAAATACTACCCTCCATTCTATACGGTGCTGAACTGTGGGGATATAGTGATTTATCCAGATTGCAGGTGGAGCAGAATAAGTTCCTTTAGATTGGCCACAGGTTTACCCCAATCTACCCCTCGCCTTCCCCTACTGTTTGATCTAGGTAGTAACCCTACAGATGATGTGGCACGGTATAGACCACTGGCGTTTTGGCTGCGCTTGTGGACTACACCGGAACTCTCAATGTTTGCCGAGGCTATCCTGGAGATTAAGGGACTACAGGGGTCTTTGAGGGTACCTTGGTTATCATCACTTAGAGCGTCATTGTTGGACATGGGATTGGAGGCCTTGTGGGTAAACCCAGCCAGTGGCACTTTCCCTTCCAAGACATCCCTTAAGGAAATATACTGGAGAAGGATCACAGATAAGAGATTGGTCTCAGTGAGGGGGCCTTCTATGACCTCGGCTTTCTTAGTCAATAAGGAAGTCCCGTGCTTTGAAGGTTATTGGGACCTAATAACTAAGGGCCAGATGTAGGTAGGCATTTACCGGTCGGTAACGGCCGAATTCGGCCGTTACCGACCGGTAAATGCAATTTGAGATGTAGGGCCCTGTATTTTACAGAATCGGTAAATTTACCGATCGGTACATTTACCGATTCTGTAAAATACCGAATCGGTATTTTTACCGATTCGGTAAAATTGATATGTAGGTGGGACTCTTCTGAGTCCCAAAGGGCTTAACGAATCGGTATTTTACCATGAAATCCAACCTCATGGTAAAATACCGATTCCGGTGTGCATGCACATGTGTGCATGCACACCTATGCCATGTGGCAGGCAGACCTGCCCTTAGGGCTTGTATGCCTGCCACATGGCACCCAATCCTGCTTAGGGGGTGCCAGGGGGTGTCAAAGTGACACCCCCTGCACCCTTGTGAAATTCGGTATTTACCGATTCGGTAAATACCGAATCGGTAAAGCCTATTCATTCCTATGGGCTTTGAAGCCCATAGGAATCAATAGGCTTTACCGATTCGGTATTTACCGAATCGGTAAATACCGAATTTTACCGATTCGGTAAAAGGGAACATCTGGATTCCCTACATACCAACCCCTCATATTTACCGAATCTTAATTACCGAATCGGTAAAATTCGGTAATTTTCGGTAATTAAGATTCGGTAAATGTTACTTACCTACATCTGGCCCTAAGCCTCTTGATCGGAAATTGTACCACCAGTTGAGAGTGGGCTCACTTCCCCTGCGTGGGCTTACACATTCTTGGAACCCTGGAAGTAGTGATAAATGTCCTTTTTGTATCAAGGCAGTAGAATCCATTGATCATTTTATATTTTGCTGTCCAATGTACGCAGTACCCAGATGTGTTTGGTTAAAACCTGTGTGCTGTTCCTTGGGTGCTAGTTCTGCTATCACTGCAAGTAGGCTTTTGAAATCGGACACTACACCCTATATTGTCATTGGTGTATCTAAGTTCATTAGCTGGGCCTGGGCCATACAATCACGGAATTTGAAGCCCTGATTTATCTGTTGTTTTTATTACATTTTACCCCTATTTAAGCATTAACTTTGATTGTAGATGGTTTCGGTCATGTGTCTTTCGATGTGATATTTAATATGCTTCTTATATAGATTTTAACTTGTTTGGTATTTATTGTTTTAACAATTATGGAATGTATTTAGATGATGTATTTCTGTCTTTTATGATGTAAATTGAATAAAGACTACTTTGACTGACTGACTGGCTGTCAATCTTCTGGCGTCTTCATCTGCACTCACAAAAAAAAGAAAAATATTCCTAGGAAGTTTCAAACAGCAGTTCATGTCATATCAAATTCCTTGAAAGACCTTAGTCACTTTTACTCATAATCGAGATTTGCAGGTAGGGTATAACTTACAAACACGAGTCCCCTTCTCGATTATCTATTTCATGTGAAAGACTGTTTCCACCCTTTCTTTACACATAGTTTCAGTAAATCAAATCCCCCTTTTTCAATCACGTGCAAACCTGGTAATCGGAGTTTGTAGTTCCCAAAAAGGGCCACATCATAACTTTAGTAGTAATTCAGGGACATCTTAAGGATTTTGGGGGCCGGGTGCCAGACGTATTTTGAGGGGGCCCCTGTTTGGGTCACCTTTGAATTTATGATATAGTTTCAACTCTTTCATGCCCTCTTCTGCCCGGTCACTGACAATGCACTGTTACACTGGTCCAAGTCTTAACTATGTTTGCATCATTCAGGGATAGTGAGATAAGAGTGAGGCCCTCCCACTTGCGTTTCAGTGGAAGGAGGTTCATCTAAAATACCTGAGCGAATATGTTAATAGGGGCTTGGAGATCATGCTAGAGACTAACCTCTACACATTCATGAAGTGCATGCAGCTCGACTTTGATAAGTGATCACATCTGAACCTGTCCCTCTTGGGCCGCACGCAAGTGGTGAAAATGGTGATCCTCCCCGCTTCACCTATGTACTGTACTAACAAACACAGTGTCCAGATAGATCGTTTTTAAATTAATGAATCATACGTGACTACAGTGCTTTTTTTTTCCTGTGCAAGGAGGAAGATTTTATTTTATTCTCATTTAGTTTATATACATAAAGAAATCATACAGCTTTGTTCTAAAGCCTGTGTATTTTTATTTGACTTCTTTTTGTACTTTTTTCAAACAAGATTGGGCCATTATTCTCATGTCATCTTGTCGGGCAACACATATTTATCAAAGACATATTAAACATTCAAAACAGTAACTAGTAAGTAACACCAAAATATGCAAAACACAGTTCACAAAACAATACATAGAACAGTACATAAACAATACAAGTACAAGTAATCAGTCCTTGATTTACAAATACCACTGGCAGGCATTCAAAGATAATCAGAAAGGCTCCTGCCACTTGTCCTGCCTGTGTGTAACACTCAGGGAATAATTGTTTCAAAGGGTGTTGTCTTTATGGGGACAAAGAGAGGTATATATTCCCTCATGGCACAACCAGCTGTTCATCCGGTGAGCACAAGCCAACGCGTTTCAGACCCTGTCCAGCTTGGTGGTTCTCCTCAGGACTTGGGCTTGGTGGTCTTGGTAAACTAAAAAACAAAAAGCAAAGAATGTGTCTTTTAATATTGTGTCTCTATACTCCACATACACCTAGCCACCCTGTGTATATTAAAAAATAGGACCTACTTCGTTTCAGTTACTGGTGGGCTGTTTTCTTGTGACACCCTTTCTCTCAAGATATCACTGTTGTGTTAAAATGAGATATAATTATACTCTAGAAAAGAGCAATTCAGCCAGTTATCATTGACAGTTTAAAGGGACATGTGCCCTGTACCTTATTCCTTCTTTGTATGTCGATGCCAGAATTTTTTGAGGCACTCTAACTTCTGCAGGATCTGTCCTCATTGCTAAAAACAAAGAGATTGCACTTCTGTTAAAGGCTTCAAGATTTGAAAGTTGCTTCACTCTCTTTATGTCAAGCCAAGCGCTCTCTGTGTGGTTTGTTATGTACCAGGAGTTAAGTGAATGTGACCCGGGGTTTGTTTTCACAGATGCGATGTGCTTATCTGTTTCAGTTGATTGTGAAAGCATATCAGCGCATGTTATCTGAGCGCATTTTAAAACAAGGGCCCCTGCATTTTTCAGCGCGTGATTGCTACGAGGTTGGAGGATTTAACAAGACACATTCTTCTGCCCTTTCAGCGCGTGGAGAACGCGCAATCTTCTCATTTTTCACATTGTGTCTCAGCGCTTCTAGGCTTTGTTGCATCCTTCACAATCCCCACATAGTTCCCAATCACTTGCCTTTCGAAATCTTTGCATGAATCTCCTTCAGCTCACCGGTCTAGTCCAGATAGTGCACAGACCCAAGCCTTCCTTGTTCATAAAGTCACCTATGTAGTGGGCAAGCTCCCCCTGCTAACGCCTCTCTCGAAACTTTGACAAGTGGACAAGGCCATCAAGACTTTCATCTGGGGTAATTGACACCCCATTTAACCATTAAGAAACGTATCGGCCCCATGTCCGTGGGGGGCCTGTGCCTTCCTTATGTGGAGCACCATTGTATGGATCTCCCCCTGGCACAGTTGCCATTCATGCATACCCAGGTTCGGGATCCCCCATTATGTGGGACAATTGAAAATGGGCTTGGCCATGGCTCGCAGGGGCAGTGACCCCTCTACCTACCTGTATCCGCCGGTGATGGGGCCCTAAACCCTATGGTTCAGCAATGTAGAGAGCATGGGCGTGAGCCCACAAGCTCCTCTCAGTGGATGCCTACCTTCATGTCAATGCAAACATATGACATCATCATAGCATCCACATTGGCAGGGACATGGTTGATTGGGCTCCCTGGTGTTCAGCATCTGCTCTCTCAGGGTGAACTCAAGTACTTCACGACGTTGCAGGTAGAACTCAGCCTCTCACAAAACCAGCCCTGGAACTATATGCAACTGCACCACGGTCTAGTGGGTAGATTAGGCATGGGATGCTGGTCTGTCCCTCCATCCCTAGTGCTCATGTACCTTGATACATGGGGCCAGTTTAAGGGCATGATGTCTGGCTGTACAACCTTCTGAACTGCCATTTATACTCACAGCCGCAAGTGGAGCACCTCAGGGAGGTCTGGCAGACCGGTCTTCAGGTGGAATATGAGAATGAGGACTGGGTGGAGATACTGGAGTCCCTGGGAAGGGGGAACCGAGAAGCCCAGATGCAGGACAGTCTGTTTAAGATTCTGCAGGACTGGCATGGGATGCCAACATGACTCTGTGCCCCACTCCTCCTATTAGAGATGCAATCATGAGTTGTGCGACATTGTTCACCTTGTAGCCGAAAGCCCTGTGATTTATTAGGGTCCTTGTTAGGAGAGACTCTGGATATACTTGCCCCACTATTGAGTTAGCTGCTCCTCCAGCACAACCTTGCGGACCGCCCTCATTGAACACATCATGCACGCCATCTCCCTACTAATGATCTCACCTCGACCAAAATCTGTATCCTCCAACATTGGTGCTCTTCACAGGTCCCAACCCACGGGGAAAGGCTCATGGCCAAATTCGGTACTGCCTCCTACAAGAAGGAGATCTGTAATCTGATGATAGGGCTGATGAGTTCCTCCTTATCTGGTCCCCCTTCCTAGGGGAAAACTGATTTGTTTGGCCACCCTCCCTGCCTTCGTTTGTCCAGCCCCCTTCCCTTTTCTCTCTTCCACACCCCCTGCTCCCTCCCCTGCTGGTTTTCCTGAGTGGCTGGTATACTGGACCCCTTCCCCTTCTACCCCTCTCTATTGTTGGATTCATATGCTTTACACATTGACAATTGTATCACTCTTCAATACTTGTGCTGCTTCCATTCAGCTTTTTTATTATTGGCATTTGTGAATTCAATAAAAATAATTTCTACACAAGCTAATCTGGCTGATAAGGGGTGATACCCCGAAAAAAGTCCCAGGATGCCTCTTTCCTGGTCCAGGGAGGAGCTGGCCTGGAAGTTCGGGCTGGACTGTTCCCTAGAGGAGCAGGGTTGAGACTGATTTGCATATAGCTGGGTCCAAACTGGGGTGGCATGGTGAGCAAAAAACACAATGGATTTAACCTAGATCTGTGACTGGGGGTGAATGTTTGACAATGTTCAGCATTAAGTCCATCATCTTTTTGTGTGCAAATGGGCCATCCAGTGAATGTCACAATATGTTTAAAAAAATCAAGCTAACATCGTCATTGATTAAACATTCTAGAATGCCTTTTGTTGGTGACTGATAGCAGTGTAGAACCTGGTAGTGAAGAAAGTATTTTAACAGATGGAGGCCACTTGAAGAATTTCTGATTTTCTGTACAATGCTAATATGCCCTTCAAACCTTATCAGACATTATTTAGGTTGACTCCAGATCTCCGTCAATTGAAAATTCCCGTCTGCACATTTTTTCATCACCAATACAAAAATCTTTTGGCCAATTGCGCTGCTGCTGCAAGACTTACACTGAAACCTTGGTGATGGTGATGTATGAAAAAGACGGAGGAGAATTGTGTATTTGAATGCCATCAGTTCCTTTATCACAGAGACATTTACAACAAATCTATGAATCCATAGCAGCTGCCAAATTCCTATAGTGGCTTGCCTTTCCAAGCCACCTGAAAAGTATATGGCCCAGTCGTGGTTGAACTTGGACTGTCCCACCATGTTTTACCATGCTGAATATATGGTGTCAGGTGAAAAGTGGTTTCTTGCCTATGATAAAACATTGTGTTAACCTCACTGCATTATATACTGTCTACTGATGCGACCGACTTCCACAGTATGGTCACAACTTTGAAAACCTTGCCAATGTAGACCTTCAATACTTTGTCCTCCATTAATTTACTGCTGTTTTATTAATTTCTGTATTATTAGTGGTAAGAACATACGGCCAGATTCATGAAACGAAAATCGGCTTGCAAAGGGCCAGATTCTGAGAATCTGGCCCTTTGCGAGCGCAATTTTTGCATTTGGGATTCATCACCCCAAGTGCAAAAATCGCTATTATAGAATTCGCAAATTTGCGAGCAATTGCATTTAAGGAATCTCTATTTGAAATTCCTTAAATGCAATTCATGATACATTTAAAAACTGCGAATTCGCAATTTTGGGCCGCTATTTACCGCAAAGTCAAACCTCGTGGTACATAGCGGAAACTTAGAAAAATGCACTTAAGTGCTTTTTTCTAAGTTGTATGTTACACACACACATGTCCTTGGGACATGTGCATGCGTAATACCAGCGTCCAATGTCATTTCAGGGGTGCAACCTGGTGTCCTTTGGACACCCCTTCACCCTTGAAATCGTAATTTCAAAATGCAAATCGCTAATAGCGATTCGCACATTGATATGTCTTACCATTCATTCCTATGGGCCTTTAGGCCCATAGGAATGAATAGGGAGTTATTCCTTATTTGCGATTAGCAATTAGCTAATCGCAAATAAGGAAGCTGTAGGAATCGCAAAATAAATTGCGATTTGTACATGAATCCTGTTTTGCGAGTCTGTAATAGCGATTCCTTAATAATCGCTATTACTGACTCGCAAAACGGGACTTTGATGAATCTAGCTGATAGACATTAAAATGCGGAAATCCAAAACGGGGGAGGGGGAATTCTGCACACCATTGTTTTAAGTTACACAGGTGTGTAAAGTTGGAATTTAGCTACTATATTTGCCTTGAAAGATTATCTTTAGAATCTGTGGCAAACCTAGCTAAATTCTGTGTAAGATGTCTCACAAACAATAATAAGCAAGGTCCATTCTTTGTGAATTAATGCATTTTCATGAAACACGTAATGACCATGGTGGAATCATACAGTGAAACAGGCAAAGAGGCACAATATGAGCGGTCCAGAAAACATGCCCCCCTCAACCCCAGAATTACTGATACACAGGGCATCAGAGACTAGAGGAGTGCAGAATTATTGCCCATTATTGGTTTTTGGGGAATGAAATGCGGGAATTAATGGTTCTGCATCAATTCCCACAAGTTTTTGTTCAGTATTTCTGAATGGACACTTTGGCCTAGATCTACAAGTCTTGCTAATGGTAAGTAAATAGACACAATGCTGTGCATCACTTTGACCAACATGAATGCAAATTAGGCGGTGTGGGTATGGCATTTCCCACACGTGGGAAATACCAATAATCTTGAGTGAATATTTACCATGTATGTTAAATACTTTCTATTCTGACTGTTAAAGATGTAAATGTGGCATTGCATGTGGGTCAGTATTTACATACAAAATGTCACCTGTTTTGCATTTTTTACAGCCCCCCCACCAACCATCCAATCTCCTTTCCCCAGTATATGTCGACAGGTTTGCCCTTCCTTAATATATCAGGGGAAAGCTGCAAGGGTGTGATAATTAGCACACGCATTGCTCGTAATTCTGATCCACATACATATATATATATGAATGACACTTCGCTTTCAGCAAGGTACGGGTACAGAGGAATAACACAAGAGCCATAGGGCTTTCTCAAGCATTCCAACTCTGGCCATTGGCCCCACCAGGATTAATGGAACACATGGAGTGAGACCCAAAAGAGAGACGGAAGGCGAATAACTCGTTTTAAACGTGACAATAAAATGAAACATTTTCTCTCAGATTAACTCTTATTATCAGCTATCTTAAACGCGGTGAAATGCTTATTTAAGCCCCAAAGACATTTGATTACCTTGACCTTTAATGTAAAAGTGCTCGTGAATGTGATATTTATACAACATGCATTTAAAAGCAATTCGCCCAATACCCCTTAAAAAAATTAAAAAACAACAATAACTTAAAAGGTTTATCGAGAAACACAGCAATGGGCTTTTAAACAGACTTTGTCATCAAGAGTTTGAACATGTCCGCTTCGATCTGAATTTGTGTTACATCAGTGCATCCGGTTTTTAACATGTTTATGCTAGACAGGTTGAGCGTGCATAACAACTCGGTATCCCCACAGGCCACACTTACAGAAAAATGACCTCCTTTGGGTGGTGCTGGTACTTCAAAGGGCAGTTGTAGCTGTGCACTGAATCAGGTCCCATCTAGCAGAATGTACTTCAGTTTAACAAAGGGACAATGTCGCTTTCATTTCTAAGGGCACAATGTGCTAAAAAAACAGTGTTCCTTTATGAGATGTACACACTGTGATTTGCAAATTATCAGTCATTTGCACGTTTGGATACCTAAGCCGCATTCGAGGCGTTGGACAACATGGCCGGCTAGTCACCAACTCCTACATATTGTATTGAATTTTATTGTAATTGAATTTATATAGTGCTTACTACCCCTGACGAGGCATCGAAGCGCTTTTTCACCGAGTAGCACACTACTCCAGAACCAATTATGGATTAGTGTTGAGTTAGTATAGTGAAATTTGAAAGTAATTTGAGTGGTGGATAGGTTAGTCAGTTATTTAGATTAAGAAGGATAGTCAAAGGGATAGAAGAGGGAAAAAGGTTTGCATTTATATAGTACTTGTTACCTCTGATGGTGTTTTAAAGGGCTTTTTTCAGCAAGAAGCACGCTACTTCGGGACCCTTAAAGGATTAGTGGTGCATTAGTATAGTGAAATATGAAAGTAGTTTGAGTGGTGGATAATAGTCAGTTATTTCGATTGAGGAGGATAGGGGAGGGAAAAATGGATAGCATTTATATAGCGCTTGTTACCCTTAATGGGGTGTTAAAGCACCTTCTTGGCAAGTAGCACGCTACTCTGAAACCCATAAGGATTAGTGGTGAATTATTATAGTGAAACATGAAAGTAATTTGAGTGGTGATTATTAGTCAATTATTTGGATTGAGAAGGATAGCGGAAGGATAGAAGAGGTAAAAAAGGTTTGCATTTATGTAGCACTTGTTACCCCTATTGAGGTGTTGAAGCACTTTCTTGGCGAGTAACACGCTACTCCGTAACCAATAAGAATTAGTGGTGAATTAGTACAGTGAAATATGAAAGTAATTTGAATGGTGGCTATTAATCAGTTATTTGGATTGAGAAGGATAGCAGAGGGATAGAAGAGGGGAAAGGTTTGCATTTATATAGCACGTGTTACCCATAATGGGGTGTTGACGCGTTTTTTTTTGTTGGCGAGTAGCATGCAACTCAAGAACATTAAAGGATTAGTGTCAAATTAGTATAGTGAAATATGAAACTTGAGAAGTGGACATGTTAGTCTGTCATTTCGATTGAAAAGGATAGTGGAGGGATAAAAGAGTGAAGGCTTTAGACTTTTTATATCTTTTGGCAGGTCATAGCAGTAAAAGAAGGGTTGTGGGATGTGGAGGGGAAGAGTCAGAGAAAAGATTTGAGAAAGATTTGTTTTTGGGGATCAGTCTAGTGAAAGAAGAGTCAGGTGGTGCAAGGAGGGGTAGAGTATGGGAGAGTCTAGAAAAGTTTTTGGGGGGATCATTGTAGTGGTATGGGGTTTGGGATGAATGAGAGAGTGGAGGTAGTGGATATATTGATAGAGGTATAGGGTGAGAAAAAGGCTAGTGCATTGGTTTGTGATGAGTCAGAGTTGAGGTAGAGACATATTGAGAGAGGATAGGGTGAAAATAGGGCAGTGCATTGGATAGGCTGAATTAGTAGAAAGCAATAAATATATAGATCCATAAGTACATGGACAGTTTTTAGATGCATAAAGGAAGTAACTATATGTAGATTAAATATATAGACAGAGGTATAGGGTGAGAAATAGGGTAGTGCATATAATACATATTTTTGTTGGGGGAAGGAAAGTAATAAATATATAGATCCAAGTACATGGAAGGTATATAGATGCATAAAGAATGTAAGTAAAAGTAGATTAAAGATGCATTCGATAAAAAATGGTTTTGAAGTGTTGTACTTAAAAATGTATTTATTTATTTAAAAACATAATTATTCTACATGTTAATACAAAATACAAATGTGCAGTAACTGCGATTACTGGACCTATTGCAATAAATAGTTCTGTGATAAAAGACCAGTAGATAAAACTTGCTGACCTTTATTGGCAAAAAATTGTCTGGTATTTACCGGAGCATACTGATTTTGGTGCGGCAATCCCCTAGATCTGCAGGTTATTACCCAAAAGGTCGTAGGTGGACGGCATTTCACATACAGATAAATTCCTGCTTGCGTTTTATCAGGTACAATAAATATATCAACAGCTATCAGGCCACTCATAAGAAGGCCCTAATTCGCTTACTGCTTCAATCCATACTGGGTCCAACAGATTACAAGGAAATTTGGTCCCAATTTTGCATTTAACACCCACCTTTGGTACACATGTCAACACTGAGTACATTATACTCTCTTTCTCATCACTCCAAATGAGCAGGTAAATTGCAAGGGAGTCTGATATAGGAATACCGCACACAAATGCAGTAAAGTATACAACAGTGCTAACTGTGGTTATTGCACTCAGTTTCCATACCAGTACCACCAAGTTATCTACCTACACATTGCGAAGCCCTACATAAATTTGTAGACCCATGTACACAAACGATTCCTAGATCATCAGCACGTTTGTCATGGTCAAATTGAATAACCGGCTCGGTTGTAGGACAGGTCGCCATGGTAGCAAAAGCAGTCATCTCCACCCTCTATGGCAGAGCATATTATGGACTGTTTATGCACAATGTGTATCAGCCCAACAAGAAAGGAAACCGGTCACAATTCTCACCCTTGTTACTTCTCCAGAACTTGTTATGTTACAAGACTTCGAATAGTGCATTTCTACCACGTCTCTAGTCAAGTGAGGCTTTTAGAAGATGGAATTCAATTACAGTTCTGGAGTTGTTGACAATCTTCCACAACAGACAACCATACACAAGCGTTACAAAATCTAGTAGTGCCACCATCATGGTTGCCGCCTGTATTGATGAGCACAGCCAATGCTTCACACACTAGCAGATAGAAGTGTACATATGGGCATGTAGGTTAGTTTCAAAGTGCGAGGTTAGTGGACAGATGACATTAAGAAACACACTCATGAGGTACTTTTAACAACAACAGTTTCAATGGCCCGCTCGTACAAAACTGATACTTGCACTACTAACTGGTATAAAAATGCAATTTCTTTAATAGTAGGTATGACCCAATGTAATTTTAAATATCTTGATTAGGTTCAAAGGTGGTTTGGGTCATATCATGTTGTTAATTTGCTGGTTGGTGAAAAAGCTGGTTTAAATTTTATTTATTCTGGCTCGGGATCTTAACGTGCTGGGCATATATTGATCGTCCACCTGGAAAACAAAGAAAGTAAATATGACACATTTTAAATATGTGAGCAGCATTTTTATAACAAAATATAGCAATGACTCACCAAATACACTCTACATTTCTGGCTCCAATATTTGTTTTTGTATTCTTAAGGCTAGGGGTTTCTAAAATGAGTGTGAGAATTTGGATTAGTAGGTGAAGTTGAGACTAGGCACCTTCAGGTAATACTATGCCTTACTAGGTTCAGTTGGGTGTCAATAATTTAAACTTGAGCTCAATCCTTAGTAGCTGTAGCACAGAGCAGACAGGGTTAACAGAGGAGAAATGTGGAAAGCACTAATCAGTACCACAACAGTTAAAAGGTATGAAACCCAAAAATACAAATTCCACTTCAATTTATGAAAATAGTGAGAATTTAATGAGGAAATAAACATCAAAACAAAGCAAATCTGATATGGTGAACCAGAGAAATGATTTCTCCAAGTTTTAGGTTTTTCCAGAGCGAAAAAGCACACAGCACCAACGGTGGTTATCTGGAATTGCTAGACCGGGTCAAAGTATCATTACCCATATATAATTTATGAGCAGACTGATTAATTTTATTTTGCTCAAGGGTCTTCAGTCCACATCAGAATCCTCTCTCCTGAAGACGGTCTTATAGATGCAAGCGCCGAAACATACCGAAACGTCGACAATCCAACCCATTTCCATTTGTAAATGTGTTTCTTGGGAATTGTTCATTGTATTTCCAAAGATGTTTTCCTTATTTCAGAGATTTAGAAATGGGTTATGACAAAAGTGCCTCCAAAAACAAACAAGAGAGTCAGGACAGTACATGGGCCATCTTTGTCCCAATATAGTAATCAAATAACCATCGGAGACGGGCCACTAGAGAGCGACTAGTTAACCAAGTAGTGTCTGACACCACAGGAATTGTTTAAAGGAACCCTCACACACCAACTTAGTTGGTGTCATGCTTCATTATTAGGATCCCAGTTGGGTAGCCGAATGCTACCCAATTGTGCGCCGACACCTGATTACAGTTGAGCTGGGTTTTTTTTGTGACGATATAGTTAAAGAGGTGTTGTTAGAAATACCTCTGGGAAACTCACTGTATGATAATTTATTCCCAGTGGTCCAAGGTATGTTTAAAAATGTGGTGGATAATATTACAGGACTATACTTACGTGTCTGGACTATCCTTAGGCCAGGTCGACATGTTTCAGCTCATCAGAAAAATTCAATTGAGCTTTCTTCAGGACCGTATCAATATAGTAATCAATATAATGTGCAAAAGTGAAAAAGTGGGTGATAAAAATGAACCACGTGTGTAGCGCTTATTTACACACTCGCTAAGGTGTGCTTACCATGCGATGATGAACTGACCATAATTGTTGGTTCAGCCATAAAAAATCCCTGTGGAGAGAAAAATAACAAGACAGAACAACATGTAACACATAAAAACATGTTTATAGATTACAGTCACATCCAAAGGTGAGATACACAACCATTGTCACTCAAACGTGCGAGATCATTCAAATGATCAGTAAAATAAACAATTAAAAACAGTGCGTGCTCGCAACCTTTTGTGAGCATGCTTGCGGTTTGAGTAGGTCATGGATTCGTGCTGCACCGATTGTCCATTGCTGCAGGAACAAAGCGTCTTTGCTAAATAGACTTGCATGCTTGTGGTCCTAATCTGTGAGCATGTCAAAGTAAGGGGCTCAGGAGTGAGCGTTGCACTTACATTTTTAGCGGCCTTTTACAATGTCCCCTAATCTACGTGAGACTAAAGCGGCCGTGTTTAAGCGATCGGTCGGCGCATTTAGGCATAAGAAAAGGCTACTTAGCATTTACGTAAATCACGGAAATCCCATGGTCATACGTTTCCAGGGCGGGAAGAGCCCCTAATTGGTACTCTAAGAAAAAACAGGGAGGGGGTTTAAAATAATGGAGTATAGATGAGAAAAATCTCAGGGCATTGTAATAAAGTGGTATCTGAATAGACCACTTGTTGTTTTAAAAGGAAAGTTTTTACTTTGTCTCGTTGCTCCTCCGCTTCTAAACCTACTTCGGCATCCTCTGGAACGAAATGATCGGAGCTAACCATAGGACGCCGCCATGATAACGTTACTTGGGCGAGAGCGTTGTAGGTAAATTGGAGGCACCTGTGTGCAAAAAGACTGGAGCGTTAACCATAGCTCACCGTGCCCCACGCCGGGAGCCGGGGCCACTGGATTTGACACACCTGTGGTGACGTGTATGGCATTAGTGTCAAGGTTCCTCTGAAAATGACTAGAAAGCTGACTTTTTTCTCGCGGTATAGCTGAGGTGAACATAGCCTATGGATACAAATGCACTCCCTGTGTCCGTGACGCACAGGGATAGGGGGCATTTTTAAATAAAGAATTTGGAACGCGGTATTGATAAAGCTCAAAAAGTTGTGTAGAAAGACTGACTCAGGCCGTATGGTGAACGGTTTAGCGCTATTTGAGTCTATTTACTGTACATCACTATACAAACACTCTAGGATTCTATTGCCTTTACAAAATTACGCCCCTGGTGCAAACTAAGCAGGGTTCATTTTAAGAATGGGATAGTATATGTACGAGCTCCTTGTCAATGACCGTTCCCTTGTGTTACACCTTGTACTTGTGTACTTGAATGCCTTAATTATTGCTAACAGGGGAGAAACAACATGTTGTCTTAAGGTGTTCGTTACTTGTAGGTAGGTGCTATTGCTCAAAGAGATTGAATGCCTTGAGAAATAAATGTGGTAACAGCTGTTTGAGGAAGGGTCTTACTATCTGAGGAAAACCACGGGATCAGTGCATGTTTCTTATATCAAGGTTCTTTAGATCTAGGTGTTATTATTCAAAACTATTTGATAAGCCCAAGCTAAAACTGAAAATGCAAAGTCTAACTGCCCAAGCTAATCCTGTATTTGCAAAGTGTCTATTTATTCAAGCTGTTCCACGGGATATTGTCATTCAAACCTCTGTGGTGGGTAGATAATCGGTAAATCCAACCTTGTTCTTTTTCTAACAACTGTTGTTTGATATTCACACTCTTTATTTTCAGATGTTCGATTATGACCCATTCCATTTTGTTTGTGGTATGACCTTGGTCCAGAAAGTGGTTCATCATCCGAGTTGTGTTTCGCTTGCAACGGATCATACTTTAATGCTCACAGATTCTAGTCTTCACTTTTTGGCTTGTCATGCCCACATATCTGAGGCCAATTGGTGTGTGTGCGAATTTCCCACACTTTCCCTGGTTCCATGTTCAGGGTTTTCACTGTTTTTGGCAGATGCTGCAGTCACCGCAGGGGTAGTAGCCAGTGACCCTAGGGAGGCCCCATGCATTGTGTATGGTGTTTATAGGTACGTTCACTTGGAGTGGTCTAATGTGAACTAAACTGTCTTTTAGGCTTCTACCTCTTTTGTAGGAAAACATGGGTTTCTCCCATTGGCGCTTGCCAGTGTTGAGTATTTGCCAATGTTTTTGGACAATTTGGTCACTTGGCACGACACAGGTCTATATGTGGTCACACAAGTGAGTGGTACTGCAGTTTTTTCTTTGGGTGTGCTTTCTAAGAGGCTCTCTCTGTTTTGATTACAGGCCCTTTTCCTTGCTTTGTTTGGAATCCTGTCAGGGTACCCACGTTGTTGTAGTTTTTTGGTTAGGCCTTGAGCTTGTTGTTTAAACTCTGCTACGTCGCTGCAATTTCTGCTTAATCTCAGGTATTGCCCGTACGGTAAGTTCTCCCTCAATATACAGGGATGGAAGCTGGACAAATGGAGAAGTGAATTCTTTGCTGTCTTCTTGAAATGAGTTCTTGTTTCTAGACTTCTATTGGCATGGGTGATATCCAAGTCCAAAAAAGTGATGCTTTTTCTGCTGATGGTGCTGGTAAATTTAGGATCGGAATCACATCCGTTTATCCAGTTGAGGAAATCACTGAGGGATCCTTCAGACCCTTCCCAAATTAAGAATACATCATCCATGTACCTTTTATAAAAACGGATGTGTTGTGACAAACAAGTTCCAGGTTGGAACAGATGAGTCTTTTCAAAATTAAAGACATACAGTTCGGCCACACTTGGGGCGAAGGTGCTGCCCATCGACGTTCCGTACGTCTGTAGGTATAGTTGGCCTTCATATTCAAAGTAGTTTTCTTTTAGTGCAAGTCTTGCACAATCCAAGATGAATGATTTGGGGGTCATATACCCCCAGGTGCCTTCATTCAAGATTGCTTCCAGTACTCTCAGTGTGTCATCCTGAGGCAAACTCGTTTAGAGGCTTTCCACATCAAGGCTTACCATGAAATACGTGTTGGATCCTTTATTTGTCCCAGTGAATCTTTAGTATATTGTAAATAAGTTGACGGCTCTTTAACTTATGGTTGTAAATAAAAGTCACAGAATTTCGAGAGGGGTTCTAGCACTAACCCTATTCCGGACACTATAGGTCGGCCAGGTGGCGGCACTTTAGGGATGGTGTAGAAGTGTGATATTTTTCCGCTGGTGGAAGTGAGGATTTGGGCCTCCTTTTTGCTAATATTTCTAAGGTTTCTGCATCACTCACTAGCTCATGGATGATGCATTTTAGGCTTATAATAAAAGTGTCCATGAGAAAATATTTGTTGTGGAATCAATTGGCTTAGCCATTTTTGTATTCTTGTAGATTGTATTTTGTATCCTTTTTTATAATAGAATCTTCTACATAAATGTGTACACTAAAAGTATACAACCGTTTTTTGTATTTTTTTAAACATTTTTGGTTCTTCATATGTTGATATATTGGCTTTGAATCAATTTGATTAATTTTGTGAATTCATTTGTTAAAAGCCACCAATGAGGGCTTTATAAATTGTTTTTAAGTTCATAAGCTTTGTTGCCAAAAGAACCCCTTGTAGGCACCCTTACCTAATGTATAGCAAACCCACTAGTACCATTTAAATTATAGGCCCTCGGTTCATGTAGTATCATTTACTAGTGACTTATACCTATAAGTAAATTAGATATGCCAATCAGATGTAAACCAACATTATCATGTGCTCAGGAGAGAGCACAAGCACTTTAGCACTGATTAGCAGTTATAATGTGCATACAGACCTAATGCCAACAAAAACCTAATTCAGAAAATAGGAATGGTGAAGGCAAAAAGGTTGGAGTGAGACCACACCAAGGTGAAAGGTCTCACACAGGGGCAGGCTTAGGTGTGAGCTATATCTGTGTGCCACGCCTACCTTTGCTCACCAGTTCGAGACTCCTGAGGTGGAAAGCCGGGAGCTCTTTTTTAATTGTGTGTGTGTTTTGCGCAGGAATTGTTTTTTACTCTGCACATACTGTAACTCTTTGGGGCTGACACCACTCACCTTCTCAGTCGACTAGGACTGGGCAGGGACGCTGTGAACACCCGGGTCCACCTCCGTCATCTTAGAGGTAGCGGAGCGGGTAGCATTCTAGTTCTTAGACACAGGGAGGCTTAAAATGCTATACTTACAAAGGATGCACAGCGGACGTGCGCAGCGGGCGCACCGGGGGCGCGACGAAGGCGCACCAAAGGCAAGCCCGTCTGCGCCCATCCGCGCCTGTTCGTCGCCTCTCGCCAAGACCCCTGGGCAGAAACAGACTAAACCACTGTGTTATGGTAGGGAAAACCTCCTGGCGTTCAACCCAGGTACTGGGGTATGCGGTAAGCCAATCTCCATCATGGGGGACACAAAACTGAAATGCCCAGTGTGCACTTTTAGCACTGGTTTCTCTCAGGCAGTAGCGGATAGGTCTCATCAAGTTCAGCTTAAAATATTCCAACTGAATGTGAAGTCACTGGGTAAACACTATATGGAAACTTATGACCTCATTTCTGAGGAGTCCCGGACATTCTTTTTGTATGTGAAACCTGGCTGAAGGACGACATGACAGCTGTACCCAATCTCACCCTCCCCTCAGGTTACTCGATCTGCACTATAAACAGGGATTCTAGGGGGGGGGGGGGGGCATTGCGATAATTTATAAATCTCAGTATTCCTGCACATTTATTAAGGAAAACATTACGGAATGCGAATGCGCCCGCTTCTGGGTAGTTATTGGCCCGCATTTCACCTCTCTCAACTTTTTATCTACCGCCCCCCAGGGCCGGCGTCTAAGTTCATAGAGGCTTTGCTGGAGACTGTTAGCACACTTGTTGTAGGATCCGCTAATTTCATGGTCTTGGGAGATCTCAATCTCCACTTTGATCTGACTCAGGATAGCGCCATCTGCAGTCTATTAGCTGACCTGGATGCTCTACAGCTGAAGCAACTAGTGTCTGACCCCACGCACATAGCTGGGCATATACTAGACCCTGTCTTTTCTAATATACAATCCATGAAGATCAAAACGCCTAAACCCATGGGATGAACGATCATTTCCTGATAGAAATGTCGCTACCTGTCATAGAACAGTATAAACTAGACACAGACAACCCGGTCCTTAGACGTCCATGCCATAAACTTAAACTAGAAGACCTCCATGCCTTTCTTATGGCTAACCCCCTAGGAGACCCTGACGTGGCCTACAATGCATTTTGCGACTGGATTTTAAAGGGTCTGGATACCTTTATTCCTGCAAAATGGATTAAGGGGCGTACCTCTAACTCTAGTCCTTGGTATAATGACTTGCTGAGAACTGTTAGGAAAGCTTGTAAGAAAGAGGATCGTGATTGGAGAAGGGACTATACGGGTGAGAAAAAAACAATTTATCTTTCCCAAATTAAGCTTTATCACAAATCTATCAGCTCTGCTCGTGCGGCCTTCTATGCTAAGGAAATAAAGCTAAGTTCCAATCCAACGAAATGCATTTTTAAAATCTTTAAAGATCTCAGGAGTAAAAAAGCTGCTATGCCTAGTATAGAATCCACACAGCAATGCGAAGAGCTTGCGACCTTCTTTGTGGAAAAAGTTCAAAAGCTCTATCAATCTTTTCCACACTCGTCTTTGGATTCCATCCTCTTGTCTACTCGCGATGAGACCTGTTCTACCTTATCGGCAACCCCGGAGATCTCTAAGGATGAACTGACCAGATTGAGTGGTAGGATTAAGTCTGGCTCACCCTCTGATCCTCTGAGACGTCCCAATTTATTGAGTTGCTCTCGCTCTTTCGGTAGCCGCTGTATCAAATACTTAACTCTTCCTTCTCCACGGCTACCATGCCAGGTGCCTGGAAACAGGCCTAGGTGTCACCAATCATTAAAAAACCCACGTTAGACCCCTCAAAACCCGAGAATTTTAGACCCAAAACCCTTCTCCCTTGGGTGGCCAAAATTGCAGAAAGCCATGTCAACAGTGTCTTATCTCAATTTCTGAGCTCTAATAATATTCTGGACCCTTCGCAGAACGGATTTCGACCGGGCCATAGCACGGAAACGGCTCTGTTAGCTACCGCTGAACATCTCCGGGCAATCCTTGATGCCGGTCAAAGTGAAGCGCTGATTTTGTTAGACCTTAGCGCTGACTTTGATTCGGTGTCACATAGCATCCTTCTCCACCGTTTAGAGGCAGCAGGGATTACCGGAACAGCCCTAGAATGGTTAAGGTCATTCCTGACAGAGAGATCTTTCCGCGTGTCTGCCATTGTTCCTCTCCCAATCCCATTCCATTGGACAGGGGGTTCCTCACGGCTCAGC
Organism: Lissotriton vulgaris; assembly: GCF_964263255.1. Taxonomy (NCBI): domain Eukaryota; kingdom Metazoa; phylum Chordata; class Amphibia; order Caudata; family Salamandridae; genus Lissotriton; species Lissotriton vulgaris. Next base: position 1,199,913,400 of record NC_141694.1, on the reverse strand, counting down.
ATTGAGCCCGTCGCTGTTTAATCTATATGTACAGCTTCTGGCTGCCGTCTCAAAAAAGTGGGACCTTACGATGGTGTCTATGCTGACGACACGCAGCTTGTTGTCACCTTAGCTGAGGGACCATCTACAATGGCCACTACATTCAGAGACGGGATGACGGCGGTGGCTCAGTGGATGGCTAATAACTGCTTGCAAATAAATGCAAGCAAAACAGAGGTCCTACTGGTGGGTAAGAACGCTGCTCTCTGGAACGAACACTGGTGGCCATCGCTCCTTGGAGCTATACCCATACCTAAAACAGTGGTAAAGAATCTCAGGGCCTGGATGTATTCTACTCTTAGTTTACAGACCCACACAAAGAGGGTTGCTGCTACCTGTGTGGGCCCGCTTAGAGGTCTTAAACCTCTTCTGAAATGTTTTGACCCAACGGTACGACAGTTAATTGTGCAGGCTACTATACTATCTCGCTTGGATTATGCCAGCTCCCTGCTCCTAGGGGAAAATAAAGCAGAGACATGTCGACTGCAACGAGTACAAAACTCTGCAGCTAGAATCCTGGTTGGTCTTCCCCGCTCCTGCCATGTGGGGGCCACTATCCAAGGGCTACACTGGATTCCGATTGAGAAGCGGATCAATTTCAAAGCTCTATGTTTATCTTTTAAGATCTTAAAAACTGCCAGCCCGGCGCTTCTGGCTGATCTTCTGACTCCGTATGTTCCCTCCCGACAGCTGCGCTCGCTGAAGCAGCACTTGGTGACTGTCCTGCGGGTCAAACTCTGCCGGGCAGGAGGGCGCCCGTTTCGCTATCTAGTCGCCAAATTATGGAATTCCCTGCCTGCTCATATCCATGGTATGAATGGCCTGCTTGCTTTCAGGAAAGCCATTAAAACCTTCCTCTTTCCCTCAGTGTAGTCTATTGGTTTCGTGTCATCTGTGACCTTGCGGCTGTGTGTGCTATTTCGATCTTGCAGCTCCGGGACACCCCTTTGCTGGGGCAGCTGTGCGCTATAGAAAAACATCTAACATAACATAACAGCCTGTGACACTGGATGCCTCTATGAAGCAAGTGCATTTGGTGTACACGTTCCCCAGGCCATCCTGTCAGCAAGAGATCACACCTGAACTACGTTAATTTCCCTAAATCTGTTAATAGAAAATCCCTTTTTTCCCCTTCTGGGAGCAATTCACACCTTCTTGCAGAAAGCCAGCAGACTGCCAGGTTACAGTTGTGGATTAACTTTAAAAAGGCAGCTAGAGGTTTCAAAATAGGAATTGAAAATCCAACTTGGCAAGTAGGATGGATTTGATGTACAATGTATTTGAGTCCTTGAATCACGGTTCTAGCTATTTCCATACTGGAATTATTATTTAAATGGTGCAATGTAACCCAAAGCTTTTCTATAGAGACCCAGCCTTGCCACAGTAAAAATCAGCAATTGAGACTTTTCACTGCCCGGGCATGTAAAACCTAAGTATACATGCCCAACGTTTTAAATACCACTTGCCCTGCCCAGTGAGCATCAAGGTCTTAATACAGGGACACTGGATGATGTCATCAGTGATGTCATTTGAGATGTCACGAGTGATATCATAAGTGATGTAACTGAGCATGTCATGAGTGATGTAGTTTGTGACGTCATCAGCAGTGGATTGCGGGTGTGCGAGTTATAGTTAGCTGAACTAACTATAACGGAGGAATTTCAATGGTTTTGTATGAGAGAAATGTCCAGCTGAAACCTATGTTTTTTTTTTGTGAATTTCTAAGGTTTTTTAAATCCTAATTCCTAACTATAACGTGGCTGAAACCTATGTTTTTTTCAGTGAATTTCTAAGGTTTTTTAAATGTTAATTTCTAACTATAATGTGCCTGAAACCTATGGTTTTTTTTCAGTGAATTTCAAAGGATTTTTAAATGCCAATTCCTAACTATAAAGTACCTGAAATCTATAGTTTTTGAAGTGAATTTCTAAGGTTTTTTAAATGCTAATTTTAAAATGTATCAATTATTATATTTATTTTCTATTATACAAATGTTCTATATTTTTTACAATACTTAAATTTTAATTTTGATTTATGTATTATTATTGACTAATTTTAGATTTAAAAAAAATAATTCTGGCCCTGCAAAAAGTCATTTCTGTTAATGTAATGTACATAATAACCCAAGACATTCTGTGACATAACTGTAAAAATAGTATTTTTGACTTTTAAGAACTGTATATTAGCTTTAAAAGCATTTACGAAAATCGGGTCAAACGTCATTCATTTGCGACTCGTGCATGCCCCGGTAGAGCAACGTGCGCGCACCTTGCGCGCACGTAAAGTCATGTGACTTGAAAACAACACTTTTGATTGGTTTATAGTAGTTTCTTTTCCAAATCTTCAAAACCCCCACCCACTTCCCTCACAATCTGTTTCACTTTCTTGGGAGAAGCATCTTTAGTGTTTTCTTCAAGATTTGAAAATGGCAGAACAGCAGCAGCCACAGGAATCTGCAGACTCTGATGTGGAGTATTTACCCGAACAACCAAAGCTGAAGAAAACAAAAGAGACTTTTGTTTGGAAATTTTTTACATACCCAGAAGGGGAAAAAAAAGGTAAATGCCCCAAAGGTTACTTGCAAAATCTGTGGCTCCATTCTATCGAGAGGTGATTCCACCAAACATTATTCCTTCAGTATTCATACTATGGTGCCTCAACTAAAAAATGTTCATCCTAACAACTATGCTCGGGCATCAACTCAGCATATCAGAGACAATCCTGCAGCTGCTGTCCCCAGTACATCTTTTTTGGGCGCATCTCCATCTACAAGTGCTCTAGACATCCGGCCGAATTTTGCAGACTTGCACGTACGTTGCAACTTTTGCAACAAAATCTTGTGCTACGGAGAGCAGAGCATAGACTTGATTGTGCTAAACAAGAGGTAGCACACATGCCCCCGCAAATATTTTTTTTCTTTTATTATTTTTGTTGCTGTTCCTGTTGAGCTGATTTTGGTTACCTGTTTATTTTTTTGTTAAAAAAAATCCCAAAAATATATAAAATTGCTCCAAAAAAAAAATGTTAAACAAAAAAAGACAAAAAAACAGTTCTTGTAGGAACTAACTTCACTTCTCTAAGAAGAGCTATATTTCTTATATACTGTGTCATACTTTTTTTGAATGAATGTGTAGTGTATAAATGAATGACTGAAATGACTGAGTGAAGGGGAGGAAGGGACTGAGGAAATGAGTGAGGAAAAGGGAGTATGGTGAGTGAGGAAAGGGGAGTCAAAGAGTGACTGAAAGAAGGGGACTAAGGGTAGGGGAGTGAGGTAAGGGGAGTGAAAGAGTAAGGGAAGGGCAGTAAGGTCTTTTTTTAGGACCCCCTTTATTCTTAGCCCCCACTTGATGAATCACCCTCAAACTTTCAGGGACGGAGCGGAGCGGAGCAGGCCATTGTCTTGGAGAATTTCACTAAGATTCGTCCACCAGTTCCAAAGTTATTCCAAATAGAATGTTGTGGATTTCCTATTGTAATTAGGTCCTAACTATAACTACCTACTTTTTTTTGCCAACGTGCACGCAGCCCGCAAAATGTAAAAAAACAAAACAAATGTTTTGAGCCTTCAGCGTCCTTCAGGGACCCCCTGAGAAGGCCAAGGGGGTCAGGGAGTCTCTACCCTGCCCCCTTTTCACGTTCTCCACTTTTGTTTTTGTCTCTCTTCTGCCTCTGAGACACAAAATGGTGGCTAAAGGGTGCAGCACCGTGCGCGCACCCCACGATTTTTTCAATGAAAAAAACGTTTTTTGGGCCTTCGGGGTCCTTCAAGGACCCCCCCTGAGAAGGCCTAGGGGTCAGGGAGTCTCTACCCTACCCCATTTTCACTTTCTCCACTTTTGTTTTTGTCTCTCTTCTGCCTCTGAGACACAAAATGGTGGCTAAAGGGTGCGTGCACCGTGCGCGCACCCCGCAATTTTTTCAACAAAAAAAAAGTTTTGGGGGGCCTTCGGGGTCCTTCAAGGATCCCCCCTGAGAAGGCCTAGGGGGTTAAGGAGTCTCTACCCTACCCCCTTTTCACGTTCTCCACTTTTGTTTTTGGCTCTCTTCTGCCTCGGACACAAAATGGCGGCCAACACTTCCTGATTTTGACCAATTGGAATGTTGACAGATGTCTAACAGCAAACCAGAATTCTGCTCGCGCACACCCGATGCGCGCACGGAGCGCGCTCTTGGATATATACTTTTTTTTCTTTCGATTTTCTCAGGAACTACTGGAGGGATTTACACCATTTAAGCAAAAGCGTGATCTGCGAATCAGACTCTACCATTTTGCCAAATTTCTTGTAATTCAGTTCAGCAGTTCGGGCTGTAGTCGTGTCTAATCGTCCTATGGAAAATAACATGGGGAAAACCTGTTTTGGGACCCCCCTTTTTTCTCATCCCCCACTTGACAAATCCCCCCAAAACTTTCAGGGAAGGAGCAGAGCAGAACGAGCCATCTTCTTTTAGAAATTCGTGAAGATTCATCAACCGGCGCCGAAGTTATTCCCAATAGAATGTTTCGGATTTCCTATGGAAACTAGGTCCTAACTATAACTACCTACTGGCGACCGCCAGTAGGTAATATATATAAATATATATATATCTATCACAGGAAACTTCTCCAAAGAAAGAGAAGAGACCGCAGTAGGGGAAACCATGGAGGCATCTTCATTCAAAACTGTACAGCAACGGCGAATGCATTTCGGCTAGGTAAGCTTTCCTCAGCGCCAGCAGTACTCAGGAGGTGTGCACGCCATCGTCTATTTCAATGTCCTGCCACACACTGATTGGTTGTGGTCCACTCTGCCCAAAAGCAAATGCTTAAGCTCACCTGTTGCAGGTCACATGGTGCCTGTGAACTGCAAATCCCAGAATGCTGTTTAATTTCAAGGTAGGTATAGCGGGGGTAATCCAGTGATCCACAGCTCTTTGTCGCGAAAAGACCCAAACCCCTTACAGCACTGGGCCGTGGCGGGAGTCGCCGACTCCTATTGTCCACCACAATCGTTCCGTTGGCCACTAAATCCTTTGAACAGTTTGTTTATTCATTGGTTTTTGGGCAAATCACTCTATGCGTTTTGGAGCAAACCTCCTTTCTCACGAGTACAAGTGTTAGTAATTTACAAGTGTTTATACAGTGTTTGTGACTCACTTCCTCATGATAGACTGTGAAAACAGACACAACGGCATTTGTGAGCATACAGAGCTAGAAATACAGACTTTGCGTGAATTCTCCTAAAAAATATATAAATCATGTGTCATTTCGTTTGTTAAAATGAAAACATTTCATTAACTTATATTCAAGGCAAATTAACCGTTAGACATAATCAATTTAAGCAATTAATCATTTTGTATCCGTTTTTAACATCGGTTGTCTCCGCTCATGTGGACACAGCAGTAAAGTTCAACAAAACGTTATTGTTCAAATTGGGCACGGTCACTGTTTTACTGCCTAATAAATGACATGTAGTGCCATTCCTCAGGAATATAATGGGGCTGCAATTGGGAGATTTAAAAGTGCTATTTGGTGGATGAGCACCTCGTGTCACACTGCATCAGGGTACTTCCTATATCTTACGGCACCACAGGTTTGGCCCAAGTGGGCTGGGGAGACCTTGATGTGACCACCTGATCATTGCTGTGAGTACAAACTTAGTTGAGTATGGCATTCTCTTGCAACCGCCTGAATGACTTATAGTCCAATCCTAGTGGGTACTCTATTCGCTTTCATGCTCTAGTGAAAATTGCTCTTACGTCTGTCCGATGAGTAATGCAGGCTGACTGTGTGAGTGCAGAGGTAACGTGTGAGTGATTGGAGGAGTGAATGGGTAATGCATGAGCTATTGCATTAGTGTATGAGTAATGCCTGGGTGATTGCATGAATGCATGGGTAGTGCCTGACTGAATGCAATAGTGCATAGGAACTATGTGGGGATTTGATAACTGCATGAGTAATGCTAGGCTGACTGTGTGAGTGCAGGGAATATGTGCAGGTAATTGCAGGAGTGTATGGGTAATGCATGAGTGATAGCATCAATATATGGGTAATGCCTGGGTGGTTGCATGAATGTATAGGTAGTGCCTGGTTGATTGGAACAGCGTATGGGTACTGCCTGAGTGATTGGAGACATGCATGAGTTATGCCTGAGTGATTGCTTGTGTAGAAGGGTAGTACATGAGTGATTCGAGTACTGCAAGGGTAGTGCGTGATGATTTAGTCAGTGCATAAGTAACACCAGACTGATGGTATGAGTGCAGAGGTAATGTGTTGGTTATTGGAGGAGTGTATGGGTAATGTCTGGCTGATTGTATATGTGCATAGGTAGTGCCTGGATGATTAGAAGACTGTATGGGCACTTCCTGAGAGATTGAAGGAATGTATATGTAATGTGTGGGTGATTGCATGAATAGAGGGATAAGGTCTGGCTGCATGGCTGTATGGGAGCGTGTATGCGTACAGTCTAGGTGATTAAACAAATGCATAGGTAGTGCTTCCATGTTTCTATAAGTGCATGGGTAGTGGCTGGCCGATTGGAAGAGTGCATGAATAGTTTTTGTGTGTTTGCATTAGTGCAAGCGTAATATGTGGGTCATTGAAAGAGAGGATAGGTAATGCCTAAGTGATTGCATGACTAACTGTATGAGTGCAGGGTTAATGTCTGGGTGATTGAAGGAGTGCATGGGTAATGCCTAAGTGCATGCAAGACTGCATCGGTAGTGCTTGTCTGCAAGTAGCACTGCATGGGTAGTTCCTTAGTGAATGGAGAAGTGAATGACTAGTAGTATGGTGATTCCATGGGTGCAGTAGTAGCGTGTGGGTGATTGGAATACAGCATGGATAGGGACTGGGTTATTGCATGGGGCATGAGTAGTGCTTGTGTGATTGGAGGAGAGCATGGGTAGTGCCTGGGTGATTGGAGGAGTGTATGGGTAGTGCCTGAGTGATTGAAGAAGTACATGGGTAGTGCTTATGTGATTCCATGAGAGCCAGGGTAGCGCCTACGTGGTTTGAAGAGGGCAAGAGTAGTGCATGGTGAGTTTATAAGTTGGAGTTGGCCTAACGGCTAGGGTGCTCGACCTCGGACCTGCGGAACTGGGTTCGAGTCTTGGTAATGACACCAACACCATCCTGTGATTCTGGGCAAATCACTTAATCTCCCCGTGCCTAACAAAAAAGAATGTGTGTCCTCATGTAATGTAACTGTTGCTATGTAAAGTGCTCTGATACCCGATTCGGGTCAAGTTCGCCCTATCTAAAACTCTGCATAAAAAATAATAAATTCGTGCATGGATACTGGCTGGGTGATTGGTGTCTACATGATTGGAGGAGTGTATGGGTAGGGTCTGGGTTATTACATGAGTGCATGAATAGAGCCTGGGAGATTGCAGGAGCGGAAGGACAGTGCATGGTAATTTTATAAGTGCATGGGTAGTGACTGGATGATTGGAGGAGTGTATGGCTACTGGCTGGGTAATCAAAGGAGTGAATGAGTAATGTCTGGGTGATTAGAGGTGTGCATGAGTAGTGCATGAGTGATTGTAGAAGTGCATGGGCAAAGCCTGGTTTATTGCATGAGTGGATGAGTAACACCTGGGTGATTGGAGGAGTGCATGGGTGGTGCCTGAGTGATTTTGTAAGTGCATGGGTATTGCTAGGGTGATTTTCTAAGTGCATGGGTAATGCCTGGGTGATTTCATGAGTTTATTGGTAATGCCTGGATGATTGCATGAGTGCATAGTTAGTGTCTGGGTGATTGCATAAGTGCATGGGTAGTTATTGGGTGATTGAAGGAATGCAATGATAGCGCATAGTGATTTTATAAGTTCTTGGGTAGTGGAAGAGGGATTGGATGAGTGCATGGGTAGTGCTAAGGTGATTGGAGGAGTGAGTTGGTAGAGATAAAAAAGTAATGACTGCATTAAAAGTGAGTGTAAACTACTTCATATCATTATGCTTATTACATTATTTCATCTCACCTAGTTTATTGAAGTATATATCAAACGTTTTGTAACTATTTCACAGTTGTTTCATTGTAAACAAAATTTAAAATATTTTCAAACTTTAATATTACTTTCTGTAAAAAAGTAGAAAAAACTGTTATTGCATATAATATTTTATTTTTAAGAACAGAACATAATTTTAGAATTACATAACATAATAAGTTTCCCTATTTTGCTGTTTTCAGATTCTATTGAATGACACCATACACAGTGATTTCATTGTTTATCATCATATAACAGCAGGGAAAAAATACAATCGGTAAGATTGTAAAAAAAAAAAGCAAAAATCTGTGTTGAAAATATTTACAAGGGCAACTATCTGTTTGGCTATCTACAGTTTCTAAATTACATTGTTCAACTACATTAAATGATCTACTTTTCTGAAATACTTTTTCTGAAATATACACTCTCGTTTAGATTGCATACCATATAAAGAACAAATATATAAACTACTTGTTTCTACCACAATTTTGAAAACACAATAAGAATGAGCACAGACAATAATCCAAACAGTTATTCTTCACATTTTTCCAATCGGCGAATAATGTTTCTAAATCTATTTTCATGATGTTTCCGAATTTATTTGATTTGAAAATATCCAAAATAAACTTATTACTTCATGTTCAAATCCTAACAATAGGCCGAATGATGTTTTCAAAACTTTGGCATCAAAAATATCAGATATGAAATCTATAATTCGTAAGACAACAGACATTTGAATTCCAAATGGGCATTATTACAATGTGTCCTTCCTTTATTGCCCTTTAAATACACAATATAGTGTCCAGATGTTGTTCTAGGTCCATCATAGAAAATTATAGCCACTGCTGTAAAAAAGTTCTCCTGAAATTGACACTTGACTTGCCACAAAATGTTGAATTTTTGTTTCCAATTTTCTTCCATCTGCTCTACAACGTTGTAGCATTATAATGACATACTGTCCAAATCTTCCATAAATAATGTTGACAACATTTCTGATTTACAATGAGAATATTCCATATATTGATTAGCTGTTTTTACTAATTTGTTAAAAGACAATGATTTGCAATCTGGTATTGTCAAATATATGAATCGTTCAGTGTCTATTTCAGTGGTGGAAGATAATGAGCATTCCTCACATTTTTGATACCATCTGTAACGTAGTCCAAACAAATCTTAAATTTAAATACCTTCTTCTTCCAATACTGCAAACATAAACATAAGAAACTCTTTTTGTTGTATATTCTGTGTAAATTGCGAAAAAACGGGACATGTATCCAAAAGATGCCGAATGCCAGAACTAGTATGGATTTTACTTCTATCACTTACCAACTTGTGAAAAAGATGATGTGATAAAGAACACAATCTTTTTTCTCAGTTTTCCATAACTTTATGAATATCTTCTAGATAAAAGGCAACATTTAGAATTACATTAGCAGAGCGGTTGATACCTGACTATTCTCTAAATGGTATCCCACAATATCATCAATATAGTCCATTTTCATTTTTTGGCAGTTTCATGCTTCTCTTGAATTATTTTCTTTTTTTCAATGTCACTAGAATGTTTGTCATATTTCCATTTTGGACGTAGTATATGTTTTCCATATATGGGATATTCACCTAAGTAAGGAGCCTAAAGTCTTCTTAACCGATTATACACTTTTACCCAATTTACATCAGCACCAACTTTTTCTTAGCAAAATCAATCAAATACAAACCAGTGAATGTTCTTACACAAGACAATGCAACATATGCCATACCCTCTTTAAACACTGTACTTCCAATATTTACCAAAGCACTGTCTACATGTAAACCTTGAGATTTATGAATGGTCATCGCATATGCAAAAGAAAGATTTCTACGAACATACAAATGTTTTACAAGCAAAAAACGAACAGCAAAACATCCAATCTGTTTTACCTCTTCAATCTGATCAAATTTAATGTTCAAGAATTCAATTCTATCTCGGTTCTGATATTTATCAAAACCAATACCTTTCCCCATTGCTCCATTCACTAAACCTTTATCTACATACAAATTATGCTGTAAAATTACCCAACGGTTTTCACATACAGTGCTTTCTAAACCAGCAGTCTTAAATATAGACTTTTCCAAAAAATGGAATTTTGATTTTAATTTTTCTGAGAGAATAATAGTAATTTCTTTGTGTTCTATTTTATCAAAGGCTTCCATTTTCATTATTTGTTGTTTTTCCAGCTTCAAAAGTTCATAATTGAAGTAGAACACTCTTGCAGTGTTGTGGGAAACGTAATTGGCAACCTAGGGTCCCTCAGAACCTGGGTATACATATTTAAGGTAAAAATTGGTTTTGTCTGGGCTTTCAATTACTTAGGGAAAGTAGCAACAGCTTACTTATAACACATATCAATGATTTGCAAAAGGAAAATATAGCACACACCAAAATTAGAATTCAATACTGGACTGGCATTAAAGTAAGAATCCAACTGACGGTGGAAGCCACTTTTCAGAATAATTTTAAGGCAACAACCGGCTGGTGGAGGTGCTTGTGGTTTATTCTCAAACCCATATTTGAATAGAAGGCAATTTGTTATTTCCAAAGAAATCTGCTTTTGGGTTGCCAATCCCCTCTCCTGCCCTGAAGAAGACCCACCTTGAAGCATTTCACTTTTGCGCAACTCACAGGGTTGAAACGTTGGCATATTGAATCTGTCTACACAACGCTCATGATCACAGTCCTATTTGTCATTGGATCCCAAAGCATATGTGCTAAAATAATAAGGACATACATATAAAAAAATCTTGCTCCCTTCTTTTTATTGCACGCTCAATTGTTTCTGTATATAGTGTACTGTCTTTATCACCAATCACCACATGTCACTTTTTCATCACAGTCACGTATTCCATATTGCAATTGAAATTGTAAATTGTAAATTGCGACCGCCATGGTTATTTGTTTTTTTCTTAATATATTACTTATCTCTAATTTTGGTGTGTGCTATATTTTCCTTTTGGAAATCATTGTTGTGTGTTTTAAGTAATCTGTTGCTACTTTCCCTAAGTAGTTGAATACCCCAACAGAACCAATTTTTACTTTATAAACTTGCAGTGTTGGCATTAGGCAAATTATAGACTTCTTTTCTCTAATCTTTTTGTACAAAATTTCAGGACCAATATTTTCATTTGGAAAAAAGATTGTAAGTAGCCGACTTTGTAAAGCTTCTTTACCATGTTTTGTCAAAACACCAAATTCTTATATCTTAAAGAATGTTTCCATAATGTTCATCACTTGCTTGTCGAATATTCTTAATAAGTTCTTTATATTCAAAATAAGACCAAACGTTGACATTTCCAATACTTCCTAAAGATTTCCTAGTGTCTTCATGGACAAGTGTTTTAAAAACTGGTTGCCCTTTTACAGGAGTAAGTTGTAGTAGGTCACCGAATACAATTATAGGTTTTCCTCCAAATAGAACATCATAATCTGTTTTAGAAATACTGCTGCAATCTTAAATGTACAAAGGCAAGCATTACATTTGAGATCATACTCCTCATCAATGATCAGAAGTTTCATTTTCTTTAGCACTCGTGAAACCTCATAACAAGCTTCTCCAGATAGCTGGTGATATTCCAACTTATTTTCATTTTAAACTGGTAGCATATGCAATCGATGTAATGTAATCCCTTTAATGTTATGTGCTGCTAACCCAGTTGGAGCAGTTACAACACAAGATAAATGTGATGCAGTGGTTTTGTGCAGAAAATTGCTCAAAACTTTAATTAAGAAACTTTTTTCTGTTCCAGCTTGCCCACTGATATACATTCCAATAGGTTTAAATGATGTGCATTGGCAATCTTTTTTTCATGTAGAAAACCATGCTGTATCTCTTGTGTAACTTGCAGATATATTTCTTTTTGTTCAGTATTTAGTTGTGCTTCCAAGTTTCCCAACTCAATAATATCCTGTTGTTCTTGTTGCATTGCCGTTTCTACTTCATTCTTAGCGAATGCCACTTCATTTTCAAGAATTGGTTGTCCTAGTGGATCTTGACTTAGAGTAACAGAACTTTGACTATATTGAGAACTATCTCTAGCGATTTCAGCTGCAACACTAGTTTCTTGTTCAATCTCTTCATTCAACATTTGTAAATATTGTGGGAAAATGTGCTTTGAATGCTATATTTACATGCATTTAAAGAATCTTAATAGCAGTCAAAATCTCCAAGTAATTCCAATTCACTACGCCAAGGTTTGAAAAATTGCAGCAGTGCTAAATAGAAAAATTACCTTTTATCTGGAGTTTCGCAACTGAGTTTCTGGTGGTTAATAAGATTTCCTTTGGCATGTTTTACCAAACATCCTTCACAACCAATTACCACATATTTTTCTTCATTTATATTTTCTGTAACATTTCTCTTAAAGCTGTAATGTTGCAGTACTTCATAGAGACATATGTTTTCCAGATGTGGTCTCCTTTTGGGATAGTACGTATCCAACATATTTGTTTTAACCATTTCTGTACTTTCTGGATCATTCAAAGCTAATTATTCAATTTCTTGTGCAGATTTCAATACTCATGTTGCAGCAAGACCCAAATGATTCCTCTTGACTTTGAATATAAACTTGCAGAGGTCAACCGATCCGAACATTCATAGGATCGAATCTCTCAATGGGAAAGCATCCTTAAACTAAAGCTGTACAATTTGAGTCTTCTCTTGTGAAATTTCTTCCCACATTTCTTTCAACTCCATCTTTTCAGATTTGTTTATATATGTAACATAGCGAGCTGGCCTTTTGTTCTCTTCTAGTTTGCTGTAAAAATATTTAGAAATACGTAGATCACTACCCAACTCAAAACAACCTTCCATCAACAAATAAGCACCAAATTGCTGCCACTTATCATTGTTTTCCTTTTCACTTTTTAAACACACATCAACGTTCCTAGTTTGACTTCTATGGTGAGTACGCCGACAACAAATACAAGCATAGTTTGGTTTTTCACAACAAACTACCTTAAACTTGGGAATTTCTTCTACAAACGTTTCAGTAGGACTATCTTCTACCTTTTCTTCAACACCTACACATATCAAACTCTCTCTTTCTCTACACTCCCCTTCAGGACCAAAGAAACGAAACTCTATAGAATCAGAAACTTTTTTTTACATCCAACACTGAACCATGCAAAAGAGCAGTGTTTATTTCACTTAAAGATAATGCAGGACTTTTTACATAGTTCAATCTTCTTACTAACTTACGCATTTCTGAATGATATACTGCTAACATTCGCAGATGATTAAAATGACTTTGACAAACTTTTTTTAGAAAAACAAGCCGGATAATGGCCATGTAACCAGTATTGTTTTCACTTTACAAGGTTCTAGTTCCTGCAACATCCTAATTTTCTATTTAACAGTTTTTTTTACTATAGTCTCGTAAGAAATTACGTAAAAAATATCAATAGATCCCTGTTATGTACTACAAATACTGCTACAATCCAAAGTAAACACTGGAGCTTGTGAACGTGTCCCTTGAACTTCTTCAGCTATTAATTCTTCAACATTTCTAGCAACCATCTTTTCTTTTTCAAATGGACAACCGTTTTTAACCTCCTAAGAACGACCACTGGTATCAACTGTGTGAACTAATGTATTTTGTTGAAAAAACTTTCTTCATAAATAAAAGGTTCTGAACTGGAAGTGGGCTTCCAGTCACCCAATTTTTTTTTCAAAAGTTAGTACTATTAACAAGTCTTTTTCTTTTACTTTTGTCCTTCATGAACTGCATTGTTGTTTCAACTTCTTCATTCTCTTTAATACTAATATAAACAATCTTCTTTTCAATTTAAAAACCTTTTCAAACACACTTTCAATCTGTTGTTTTTTCTAGTAAACTGCAGATCTTCTTTTATATTTCTTGCAATCTTTCAATAAATGTTGTAGTACTCTACTTTTATACATTTGTTTCCTAATGTTATATTGTTATATCCTTCTTTCAGCAAAGATTGTATTCCCGTTACCTGATTTCCCATTCATTTGTCCTTTTTCCGTTTCATTCTGCTTGGTTCTACAACTTTTCTTTCTGTTTTCCTCATTTTCAAAAGTCTTTCCAGTTCTCAAAATCCTTGCAAAAAATTATTTAGTTCTCTTACCAGAAGACTTTTTCTTCAATGTCACATGCATTGGTGATTGCATGAGTACAGCAGTAACGTCTGGGGGACTAAAAGAGTACATCGCTAAAACCTGTGTGATTGCATCTCTAGAGGCATAATATCTCAGGATTTACATGACTATATAGGAAGTGACTGGGTGATTTTATAACTGCATGGGTACTTCTTGGTTGATTGCAGACTACTGAGGTAGAGTCTGAGTGAAGAAAGGAGTGTAACGGTAGTGCCTGGGTGATTATATGATTGCATGAGTAGTGGCTACACGATTGAGAGTGTATAGATGATACCTTGGTGATTGCATGACTGCAGCAGTAATACCTGAGTGATTACAGCAGTGCATATATGTTGCCTGGATCATTGAAAGACTAAATCGGTAGTACTTGGCTGTTTTTATAACTGCATGAGTGTTGGGCCTAGCCAAATACAAAGAAGCACACTATTATATAATTCAAACATAAGTCTCTCCATATTGTTAAAGGCCTGCACACATACGTCTTTACCTTTTCAATCATCATCAAATCTAAAAGAAATATGTATGCAATGTTGCTGGAATATAGCGAAACGGAAATTGAGACACATAATAGCTCTGCCTCAGTGATTGCATAACTCCATGGGTAGTGCTTGGGTGAATGTATGAGTGCAAGGGTAGTCACTAGGTAACTTTACAAGAAGATGGATAGTGACTAGCTAATTGTATGAGTGCACACATAAACACTGAGTGCATAGATAGTACCTGAAGGCATCGATGAGTCATGGTGTACTAGCTATGTGAATAGAAGAGTGCAACAGTAGGGCCTGGGTGATTCTATGACTGAAAGGGTAGAGTGTGGGTTATTACATAACCTCATAGTTATAGCCTGCATGACTGTACGGGTAGTACATAACTAGTGCCTAGGTGATTCCATGACTGCAGAGATTACTGGAATACACAAAAAGTGAGTGAGTGGTTTCATGAGTGCATAGATACTTTTTGAGTGATTACAGAAGTGCTAACGTACAGCCTGAGTTACATGACTGCAAGGATAGTGCCTACATGACTTTATAGGTGCATGAGTACTAGCTGAGTGAATACATAAGCAACAAAAATAATGTGTGCATGATTAAAAGAGTGCAAGGATAGTGCCTAGGTGATTGAAGCACTGTATAGCTAATGCATTGGTGATTGCATGAGTACAGCAGTAACGTCTGAGGGACTAAAAGAGTACATATCTAACGCCTGTGTGATTGCATGACTACAGGGATAATATCTCAGGATTTACATGACTATATAGGAAATGACTTGGTGATTGTATAAGTGCATGGTTACTTCTTGGGTGATTGCAGGACTAGTGACTTAGAACCTGAATGAATAAAGGAGTGCAAAGGTAGTGTCTGGGTGATTTCATAACAGCATGACTACTAGCTGAGTGATTACATAAGTACAAGAATAGTGCCTCTGTGATTTAAGGACTGCAGTGCCTGGGTAATTATATAAGTGCATGACTAGTGGCTACATGATTGAAAGAGTGCATGGGTAATACCTTGGTGATTACATAAGTGCATAGGTAGTGCCTAGATGATTGCATGACTGCAGCAGTACGGCCTGAGTGATTACAGCAGTGCGTATGTAGTGCCTGGATCATTCGAAAACTGCATGGGTAGTACTTGGGTGTTTTCATAACTGCACGAGTGTTGGGCCTACCAAAATATAAAGCAACACACTATTACACGATTCAACCATAAATCTTTCCATATAGCTAAAAGTGTACATACCTACGTCAATACCTTTTCAAATCTAAAGCAAACAGGTATATAATATTTCTGGAATGTAGTGAAACCTAGAAACTGAGACATGTAATAGATCTGCCAGAGTGATTCCAAAATTCCATGTGTACTACTTGGGTGATTGTATGAGTGCAAGGATAGTCAATGGATAATTGCAGGAAAAGATGGATAGTGACTGGCTAATTGCATGAGTGCAAAAATACACGTTGAGTGCATGAATAAGTGTTTAAATAGCACCTGAAAGCATAGATGAGTCATTGCGTAGTGGCTAGGTAAATAGGTGAATGCAACAGAAGGTCTTGGGTCCTTCTATATCTGCAAGCGTAGTGTGTGGGTTATTACATGATGACAGAGGTACAGCCTGCATGACTGAATAACTGTAGGGGTAGTATATACTAGTGCCTGGGTGATTGCATTACTGCAGGGGTAATATCTGGGAGATTACTGGAATATATCAAAAGTCAGTGGGGGATTTTCTAAGTGTCTGGATACTGCTTGAGTGATTATAAAAGTACTAAGGTACAGCCTGAGTGATTACATGATTGCAAAGCTAGTGCCTGAGTAATTTTATAGGTGCATGAGTACTAGCTGAGTGATTACATAATGACAAGAATAGTGTGTCCGTGATTGAAGGAGTGCAACAGTAGTGCCTAGGTAATTATATAAGTGCATGAGCAGTGGCTACATAATTGAAAGAGTGCATGGGTAATACCTCGGTGATTGCATGAGTACATAGGTAGTGCCTAGATGATTTCATGACTGCAGCAGTAATGCTTGAGTGATTAGAGCAGTGTATATGTAGAGCCTGGATCAATGGAACACTGCATAGGTAGTACTTCACTGTTTTTATAACTGCATGAGTGTTGGGCCTAGTCAAATATAAAGCAGCACACTATTACATGATTCAACCAAGTCTCTCCATATTGTTAAAAGCCTGCAAACATACATCTCTACCTTTTCAAATCATCATCAAATCTAAAAGAAATATACATACAATATTTCTGGAATATAGTTAAACCTTCAAAACTGAGACATATAATAACTCTGACTCCGTGATTTCATAACTCCATGGATAGTGCTTGAGTGATTTGAGTGCAAGTATAGTCACTGGGTAAGTTTACGAGAAGATGGATAGTGACTATTACATGAGTGCGCATCTAAACATTAAGCAAATGGATAAGTGTAAAAATAACACATGAAGGCGTAGATGAGTCAAGGAGTAGTACCTATGCGAATAGATGAGTGCAACTGTAGGGCCTGAGTGATTCTATGACTGCAAGGGTAGAGTGTGGGTTATTGAAGACTGCATAGGTACAGCCTGCATGACTGCATGACTCTATGGGTAGTACAAAACTAGTGGCTGGGTGATTTCATGCCTGCAGGGGTAAAAAGTTAGTGGGTGATTTTAAACGTGCATGATTACTTCCTGGGTGTTTATAGAAGTACTAGGGTACTATCTGAGTGATTACAGAAGTGCAGAGATAGTGCCTGGGTGATTTTATAAGTGTATGAGCAAGTCACAACACCATGCACAGCTCAAAGCTACATAGACTACACTTCAATTTTCAAACAAACACTGAAAAGTATGGGGTCTGTATGAAATACAACTTTCTTCACATCATTCAAATTACTTTAATAAATCACATCTCTACAAACAGCTCATACTTCACTTTCAGGCTACTGCTTAACCATTCTACAACTACTTTTAATATTACACCTACCCAAATACAAAGTAGGAAACCTTCACTTATCTTTAGTAAAAGTTTCACCATATTACTAAAACCATACATGAATATGTCTGTACATAACACTATTCAAATCTTACAAATTCACAGAACAAACTACCAATTCCAAGTAAACATAAAAAATTATGCGGCATACTTCAACTTTACCTCTCCAAAAACTTTAAAAATGAAGCCTAATTAATGACATCTTATGTCAGTATCTTTTACCCCACACTTTTGCACTGCATCTTCTCCATTCTACAAGTACTCACACTCTTGAGCCTACCACATAAAAAGCAAGAACACCTCTTTGTTATACATCATGAACCTTCAAATTTTTAAGACATATGAAAATACATATACAAGTAGAAACATACTTGAGACAGAATCACACGCACACCTTAAAACTTCACAGACTCCACCACCAAATTTAAAGCAACAACTAAAATTATGCGCTATACTAAAATGTACATATCCACACACAAAAACAAACTACTATAATCACTAATTCATATTCCAATATACACATAATACTATACAGAATCTATTTAAGCAACATTTAGGTACAATAAAAAAAATTACAATAAAGATATCTACATTTAATAATATATTTCAAACATCACAGTTTTTTAATATTTTTTAAAGTTTAAAAATAAAGCTAATACATAATACGACTCACAAATTTATAACTCACATTCCAAATTGATTTGTAGAATTTAAAATATCACAAACTCATACAAGATTTTCATATGCACACAATCAATGTAATGCACCAATCTCAGCAAAGTAAAACACCAGTATTTGCAAAGTTTCCCTCTCTTTCTCTATACAAATACATATAGGTAATAAATCACATTGATTCCTACATTATTTCAAACTATAAACCACATTTCTATTGTTTGAACATATGAACCTTTACCAACTGAATTCTAAAAGTGCCCAAACTGGTTCTGTTATTTTTTTGGAATTGTGATTCCACCAGGCACCAACACGATGGCACCGCAATTCTATACTGGAGTTCAAAAACATATTACAAATAAAAATACAGCTATTTTTAAAGAACACACCACTTTTAAAGATACTACTGACTTAAGAAATCTCACTTTAAAAAGATTTATAACACATTTAAAGCCCACAATTAAGTTTCAACCCTTCCCCCATTCTGCTTAATGTTAATTTCCCTAGTAACAGTTCATGGAACATTCAACTGAACTCATAGGCCCCCGCCTCATAATAACAAATGCCCTGTGGAGGTCGCTGTCCCCGGGGCAGCGTGGGGGAGTTGGGACCCCTCATGCATTTTTTCATCAAGCCCCAGGAAGCTGGCAGTCCCTGGGAGGCTGCAACATGCCAGCGAGGCTACCCACCTCCTGCGGCAACCGGTATTGCTTTTGGACAAGGGAAGCTGCTAATGTGCAGCTTCCCTCTCCCAAAAGCAATACTGATTTTCTTCTTGAAAGTGAGAGCAGGTTTCCCGCTCTCACTTCCAAGAAAGAAACCAGTGTTTGCAATGACAGGGCGGGAGCGGCACTGCTGTGCCCTGTCATTGAAAACAGTAATCTCCCAGGGGCACCCAGGGACATTGCAAAAACTGGCCCTGGGGGGTGGCGATCCCCAGGGCCATTGAGGGCTCAGGAGCCCTACATTTAAATATCCCCAGGGAGGTGATGGTCCCCAGGGCTTGGGGGGGCCTGCGAGGCCACCCTCTAATAAATAATGTAAGCCCCGGGGAGGTGGTGGTCCCCTGAGCTTTGGGGGACCTGCGAGGCCCCTGCTTATAACTATTGTAAGCCCCAGGCAGGTGGCGGTCCCTGGGGTTTGGGGGGCCAGCAAGGCCCCCCACCTCATAGTAACAAATACCCCAGGGAGGTGGCAGTTCCTGGTGAAGCATGGGGGGGATGGGATCCCACACAATAATTCATCAAGCCCCAGGGAGGTGGCGGTCTCCAGGGTTGGGGGGCAATGAGTCCCCCGCCTCCTAATTATAAATGCCCAGAGGAAGTAGTAGTCCCAGGGACAGCGTTATTCTTTTTTTTACATTTTGCATGGAGTCGCGAAACCATTGCTTTTATATTGAGGACCTCGCTAGACGCAATGAAGTCGCAACTCCAAGCAAGCGAGAAAAAAAATGCCCCCTATACTGAATAGTTTAATTCTGCCTCAGGGACCCCATCCACCGAGGCATGCCCTTGGGCACTGTGAGGGGAGCCCAATGCCCCCGCAGTCCCTGCCAGCTCCCCACCTTTTGCAGGGGACGGAATTGCTTTTGGTCAAGGGGAGCTGCTAATATGCAGCTCCCCTTGCCCAAAAGCAATACTGATTTGCTTCTTGAAAGCGAGAGCAGGTTTTGTGCTCTTGCTACCAAGAACCAAATCAGTGTTTGCAATGACAGGGCGGGATCCACACGGCTCCCGCCCTGTCATTGAAAACAGCAATGTCCCCGGGGTGAGCACCCCGGAACATTGCAGGAGCCGGCCCTGGGGGGTGGCGGTTCCCAGGGCCATTGAAGGCTCCAGGAGGGGGGCCAAGCGGCCCCCCTCTCTAAATTTTAATAGCCCCAGGGAGGGGGTGGTCCCCAGGCCTTGAAGGGCTTGCGCGGCCCGCCTCACAATAACAAATGCCCCGGAGCTTTGTGGTGCTTACTGGAGATACCAGAGATTCTCAGGATTCAAGGGGATGGTATCCCCCAACTTAAAAGAAGCAATGTGGCACATTTGCCCAATGGTGAAGACAGGGGTTGGAGCCTGATGTGACGAGCTCCTTGGCGTGTTTTAAGTTGCGGGATTAAGTCCCCTTGTATCCTTGTCCATGAGGGCCAACTAGCCCACCAGGTACCTTCAGTAAGAGCAACAGAGTTGCGTTGCAGAGAGGTGTAATAAGGGCATGGCCTCGGACCACCTCTCTGTAAAGCAGCTCTGTGGTGCTTACTGGAGGCACCTGGTGTGCTAGTTGGCCCACAGGGACCCTCAGGATTCAATGGGACTTAATCCCCAACTTACAACGTACTAGGGGGCACGTTTGCACACTGGTGAAAGGGGAGGGTGGGGCCAGATATAAGAAGTTAGCAATCCTGCTGTGTGGGACTTACTGGCGGTAATAAAAGGGATATTTGGCCCCCAAGGTTGACGTTGGGGGCTAAATACTCCTCCTGTTACCTCCAGTAAATCCCACACAGTGGGATTGCTAAGAGGTGTTTGAGGCCAAGCTCACCTTTCTCCCCACTCTGGAAACACAACTGATATGTTATAGTTAGAAATTAGAATTAAAAAAACCTTTGATATTCACTGAAAAAACATAGGTTTCAGGCACATTATAGTTAGAAATTAGCATTTAAAAAACCTTAGAAATTCACTGAAAAAACATAGGTTTCATTGACGTTATAGTTAGTTGGACATTTCACTCGTACAATTTGATTTATATATGAAAGAGTCCGTGATTGTGAGAGTGGCTGTATGGATGAGCGTGTACTTGTGTCAGTGATTATATAAGTATGTATTAGTATCTGTATGAATAAGTGAGGTGGTGTGTGTATATATGTATAGGTGAGTAAATGGGAGTGTGATTGATTCTTTTCATGACTGACTAGGTGTGTGAGTAACTCCATGGATGAGTGGCTGTGTGTGAGTGTCTGTATAGGTGTATGAGTGCGTATGATAGTGTTGTATTCATCAGTGACTGCATGTATGAGTGATTGTATGGTTGAATGCCTGGATATGTGTGTACACCTAGGAATCAGTGATTGCGCATGTAGTAACTGGTATTGGTGTGTTGATGGTTTCGAAAATGGTAGTATGTATTTTACAGTGAGTGTATCAAAGGTTATATTAGGGTGTGAGGAGGTGCATCACATTTTCACGTGGATAATGCAATCAGAGACGTCATCAGTGATGTCATGAATGATGTCATTCACTCAGTCTCCCATACAAATACTCAGGCAAACGATCAATAACCCATATAGACACTCATGTAGTTACTGACTACCCATGGAGCACCTTGCATAACAACAGGCAGACTGATACAGACATTCACACAGTTTAGTCACTAACCCATTCATTCAGTAAGACACACTTAATCACTCACTTATACAGTCAGTCACACACCTACTAAATCCTCCATCCAGACACTTATACACCCACTCATTCTTCAATACACCTTGGCATATATATAAAACATATTTAAACACAGTCACAGGATGATGTCATCAGTGATGTCATCAGTGATGTCATTTGAGATGTCATCAGTGATGTCATCAGTGATGTCACTGACCATGTAATGAATGGTGTAATATGTGACGTCATCAGCAGTGTATTGCGGGGGCACGGGTTATAGTTAGCTGAACTAACTATAACGGTGGAATTTCCTTGGTTTTGAATGGGTGAAATGTCCAACTAACTATCACGTCAATGAAACCTATAGTTTTTTCAGTGAATGTCTAAGGTTTTTTAAATGCTAATTTCTAACTATAACGTGCCTGAAACCTATGTTTTTTTCAGTGAAAGTTTATTTGTATATAGTATAGTATACATTCATATACCCAAAAACATAAACAGTTTATAAACTAACCATTTTAATTACAAATAAAAGATCGAACAAAATAACAATGTACTCAAAATAAATACCCTATTAAAAACATTAATGATTATAAATATTATACGTTTATATAACCAAATATTAAAAATACTATTCTCACTACAATTTAGGCAACAGTAGGCAAAGTGTTGGACTCAAGAGGGGTATAATTTACTATTCCCGCTCCAGTCAGTGCAACTTAAGGGAAAGTGTTGAATTGTGGAAGGGTAAAATTTACTATTCCCACTCCAGTCAGTGCCACAGTAGGGAAAGTGTTTGCTTACAGAGGGGTAGTATTTACTATACCCACTCCAGTCAGTGCAGCAGAAGGGAAAGTTTTGGATTTCGCAGGGGTCCAAAGAAAATGAATTATTGTTGTGAATCCCGTTCCAGCTTTAGAGGCTGTTACAAAGGCCAGCTTTCCAAAAGTGAAAGTTTTACATCTGAGATGGATACAATGGGCTGACTCGCTTACAGCAACAGATGTAGATTACATATTTGACTCTACAATACAAACACAAGCATATCTCCAATATGAACATAAATATCCTCTACCCAATGAAGTCATGCCTCTAGATCAATATGATTATATAATCTACACAGATGGTTTTGCTCAGCTTGCAGTAGGGACAAGGGGCCTTGATGCCTTCGGGCTTAGTTGCGCATTATAAGATTCTTTTCATTTCATTTAATTTCATTCATTTCACAAAACACCAATACTCTGCCACTAGTGGGGCAGTAAAGTGTAGAATGCAGTATGGAGAATTCCAACCTCATAAAAAATAGGCAGCCACTTGGTTATTGCACTGCACAGCTGGAGGAACTGAAAGCTCTAATTCTTACACTGGAGAATATGGGTACTGTATTTCCCACACTAATAATACATGATTCGTATCATTGTGTCCAGTCTTACAGTGAGTATTTGCACTACTGGAGCCGGAATGGCTTAAGATATTCCAAAGAGTACAAGATAAATCACAAGATTCTTTGGGGGCAGGTGGCTAAACTAAAAGGGCATTTGCCATAGACTCATGTGATTGACACACTGAGTCATCTGCGTTTAAGAATACATGTTGCATAGAATTCAATGGCTGACAAAGCCTCAAATGCAGCAGTGCAAAGTGCTGGACTCGCTGCAATTACTCGTTCCAATACAAAGATAGATGGAGACATCATAACGGCTGTCAACGCTGTAAGTGATGGCACCCTCTTATCAAAAGGCTTTACAACTAAATACTCCTACCAGTTAAGTGCGCAGAACATTCCATGTGCTCATATTCCTAGAGTGGGTTCTAGGGGGAATACCTAATTGAGATAGCAGGTTAGGACTAATACTAGCAGCACATGAGGGTCTAGCATCTGCACATGCATAGGTGGAAGCTACAATTTCACTATAGCAGCAATGCAATTGGTGGCAAAATCTATGCATACAGACCAAGGGCTCTGTCCTTAAATGTGACATCAGCCAGCAGATGAGTTTCCACCATCGCTCGGATAAGCTCGGATAAGCTTGGATAAGCTCAGATAAGCCTCTGGCTTGTGTCTATTTGGATCACTTTGGACCCTTGCACTCAGACGGGTCTTACAAGCTAATCATGATATCTGTGGATTCCTGCTCTCGATTCCTATGGGTTTGGCAACAGAGATTGTCTGACACTCAAACGTTATAAAAGGCTTGTAAGTCGTAATTGGGACGTATGCTGCTGCCACATTCCTTTCGGACCAGTGTCTAGCGTTTGCCTCCAGGGCTTCCAGAGCCATGATGGGAATATTGAGTGTGACTGTGCAGTACTCCTTTCCCTATCATCCTAAGGGGAAAAGCAGTAGTGTAGAGGAAGAGCCGGCACTTAAAGCAGTCTTTAACAGCTTGAGTACTAGGTTAAGGTTGCATATGGGTTCACCATTTGTATGGCATCCAGAGAGCCATAAACAATCTGCCTAGAAATTCACTGGATGGTAGGACTCCCTATGAGATCCTATTCAGGGTTAAGATGTGGGTTCCAGACCTTTACAGCCTTAGTACAGTTGCTGCAGCAATTCCTTTTGATATCAGTGAACATTCGGATGTTTTACAAGACCTGAACAAATTCAGAAAAGCTCTGAGCAATGGGCAAGGGAAACATTTCGCCACTGGTGAAATAAAGAAGTGGCAACCATTCCTGGTTGGATTCCAAAGATCAGTGAACTGATCCAGAAGAAAATTGTGGACAAGCAGGAATTTGGACCATCCTATTGAGCGACTGTACTTATCCTGGCTGTTGAAGGTACCATAACTGTACTTTTACAGCCTCTATTGTAAGCAAACACACAAGATTTGAGTCTATCGATCTCATCAAACCACATCATGTGGCTGGTTCTACATAGTAGACCTCAAGGGATCCTGGGTAGTTGCCTGTCTTCTCTCACTACCTTATAGAAAAACCTGTTACAAGTTTTGGCTGACGATGAATCTTCTTCCCCCCAGCTGGCCTATTACATCATCAAATGCCACACAATAATCATCTATGGAAACACAGATTTCAATTCTGCAAGCAGACAATGTTAGTGTCTACCGCAACATACCACCATTAGAGTCATCTGCCAGTTCCACTCAGCTTCACAAGCCTCCCAACTTTGTACAAAATCCTCCGACTACTTTGTCAACTTTAATGACCTCTCTTTGGATATGTCGGAGCCCAAGCCACCCCCACAAAGGGAACCACATGAATTTTACTTTTCGCTTAAAAAGACATACTGTATCCCACCATGGATATACATTTGGATTGCAATTTTGTTCCTTTTCCTTACTTTTGTGACAGTCTTTTCCTTGCTTTTGAAAGGACACTAACTCCCAGAAAGTTCTGCTGTTAAACAAGGTTTTAGAATCCCCATTCTTCATCACACAAAGTGCGAAGAAACCTTCCCCTGGTGAACATTTCAGCTGTTTCAGTTATTGCCCATTCTAAGCAGTTGTTATTTTATTTTATACATCTCAAATTATGTGTCAGTATGGATTGTTGATTTCGTTTATAAAATCTTTAGTGTCCAACACCGTGCCTAAAATGGTTTAGATTTGAGTGGGAATAGTAAAAGTCACCCCTTTAGTGTCCAACATGTTCCCCACATTTGTTTAGATTAGTGTGGGAGTAGTAAATGTCCCTCCTTTAGTTTTCGCATTTTCCCTAAAATGGTTTAGATTGCAGTTGGAATAGTAAATGTCACCCATTTAGTCTTCCTCAAAATGGTTTACATTGTAGTGAGAACATTTAATTTAACCATTTTAGTGTTACATTTCTTTGTTAAAATGTCGGTCAATGTAGTGGGAGGAGTTTGGGAAATGTAATTAGTATTGTTGATGTTTAGAATGATAATTTAAAAAACAATTGGTTGTTTATTTGTAGTAAATTGCACATATTTTCGCAGAATAAATATATATAATACATTTTACAATTTTTATTTATTATTTCAAAGTGCATTTAATGTATATTTTTATGTTTTGCAAAAAATATATTTCCAATTATATAAAACATTAATATATTGTTAAAAAACCTTTTAAATTAATTTCTTTGTTAAATGAACAAAGTAATTCTTATTTAAGTATTATTGTATTGCTGTACATTTTTCTTCTATTGTTTAACTTTTTTTAATATTAATTAAATTTCATATACATATAATTTTAAAGTAAGTTGTTCTGGTATATATTAAATATTGTATATTTTTTCATTATTATTTAATTTATACTTAACAATTTCTTAAAGTTTTAAATATTTAATAATATTTTCCAATTTTGAATGCATTTATGCACCATTTTTGAAGAAGTTTCACAGTTATTTTATTTAGCAGCCATTTATCTGACTGCTTCCTTCCATTTTGTAGTCTATTTGTGTAATTTCTAGTCTATCTTCTTGGATCCAGGCCTCAGTAAGGTGATGTGTTCGTCTAAATGGGTAAAGCTCTTTTAAAGGATTTGTTTAGACTTTTGAGGGAAGGGGAGATGTAGAAGGGAGTTATCGAGCTTAACTATAGTGTTGTTTGTGAGTTTGTTTTTAGTACATTTAGGGGCTCATTACGATGCCAGGTGGAACGCCTCCGACCGACAGTCGGAATCTTCCCGACCGCATCGGAACCATTGTGACAAATTCCGAGATTTGTGGTGGGAACGTGAACCGGCCGGTCATTCTCACTCAATTCCAACTGACTTAGAGCCGCACAGTAACCCCTTGTGGATGGCATTTCCGCTGTTGGGATTACTATGTCGGTTTCTAACAGTCTTTCTACCCCATCATTTCTGTCATGGAAATGCTGTCGGAAAGTGACTTTGGGGGCCCCTAGCAGGGCCCTCAGAGCCCCCGTGGCCTATGGTTGGTGGCTGAGGGGTTACCTACTGTACACCCTGTAAAACCTTAAACTGTGTGGCAGGCACCATGGGGTGACTGTGAAAGGGTGCAGGGTATTACACACACACCTCATTTCCCCACAGGAGCATGTTTTACAGCTGGTTCTCTGGCGTAACATGAGATCCCATAGGAAACAATGGTAATCCGACCGAACAGTGTTCAGTCGCATCGTAATCCGTTGGTCGGAACTACAGACCACTGATTGCCAGACTACCAACTGAGGTGCTCATTACGATGTTGGGTTTTCTGCCCGACATCCTAATGATTCCCTTAGTTGTACTAATTGTATCATTTTTCAGTCATGTGTTGGATTAGGCTTTCGTGTAGTATTGTAGTAATGTATCGATATGTTGCGTTACATTGTGTTATTTTACTTGCTTTTTGATGTTTAAGTGTAATGTATATGTACTTTTTGTAAATATAATGCTTTTTCTGGGTGGCTTTTCTGTTTTACATTGCAGGCTATTCTTTACAAACCGGGCCTATGGACATTTGGATATACCTTTTTTTAAGGAAATCTGTTTTGGTTTTATAAAAAACCATTATGTTCACATTAATTTCCTTTTGTTCAGGTTTCCAGGATGTGTTATTGTTTTTTAAAACCCCTTTTTACGTTTTTTTTTTATTCCTAGATACTTTGAATTTCTTCGATGAATACCTATTGGATTTTTTGGGGGGACTTTTTGAAAAATATTTGTCCAGGTGTTGGTGGATTATATTTATTGGCTACATGAATACTGAGGAAAATATGCAGCAACAGAACAATAAGTTACATTTTAATTCATTTATTTTGGGTGGGAAATGTTACATTTTGAAATGTTTATATGTGTTATGTAATTTGTATTTGGTATTGTATATTTTATGTGTTGTGAATGTTTTACATAATGTATTACTTTGCTCTTTGAGGTTCATGGTTTATATAAATAATTTATGTATCTTGTTATTTCATATTTATAATTGAAGTTTTATTTAATGTTTTGACTGATGTAGTAAAATGTTATGTTTTAATATTTATATAAAAAATGATTTGCATTGTTGGTTACGATTATGCTTACTGTTTTGGGAGTTTAGTAGGTCAGTATTTATTTTATATTATGCTTTTTGCTACTATTGCTAAATAATCTGCTTCTTAGTTGTTTATAGACAGTTCACTTTAAATTGTAGCATGTCATATATTCTTTTAGCTTGTTTGCTAACTTTAGGTGAAAATTGGGTTCCAGATTGCTCCATTCGTAGTTGTTGGTAGCTTTGTTCTTTTTGTAATGCTTCTATAAATTTATAAAGTGTGGGTTACGTTCTGCCTAGTGTTGATTGGAGGCCTTTTGCCATCCTTCCACTGTGTTATTTGCTTTGGATTCCTGTGCCAAGGTACTGTCATAATAATTCCACCATGCTATTTGCAACCAGCATTGGAGTCTGTGTCCTGAGCTATGTACTCTATCAACCTAAGAACCTTCAACATAATGCATTGGGGACTTAGTTGGCATGTCTTTTTTATTGCTAGAAAAGGTTTTCTATTATTAAATTGCATTGGTTAGCTACCTCTATGACAGGGACATAGGCTAGTGCTATAGTTTTTTTTAACCCCTTACGTGCGGGGCGTATTTCCGCCTGTGCTGACTCCGCCTTTCGCAGGCGGAGTCATGACGGAACGGTTCCGTCATCAGCACAGCTCAACCGATGCTGATGACGGAACCGTTCTGTCATCAGCACGCAAGGGGTTAATTTCAAATGCAAATTGACTGTTTGTAGCATATTCCACACATAAGGCCTGATTATAAGTTTGGTGGTCCAACTGCCCGACACTGCGGCTGCTAGAAGACAGCAGCACCCGTGGTCTTCAGACCGCCATATTGCAAATTTACTGCAAATACCATGATATGCCTGCGGAGATCCTGTGGTGATTAGTTTATTTTAAATGTATCGAATACTGTGGGAACAATTTGACTTCATATGTGTTGGATGCACACATATACATGATACACGTGGAAAAATACCATCTACCTATTGTTAGAGTCAGGACCAAATGTAGGCAGTCCAGGCTATGGGTATATGTCAGAAAAAGGGCTCGCCTGTATATCGCTGTAAACAGAGTCATAATTCTCGGGGTGATGATGCTGCTGTGAAGGGGGACCTCAAGAAAGGGATCCACGTCGAACTCTGAAGAGTCTGCCTTGTGCTGGCAGTGTTGGAGGTTCAGCCGCAGTCTTTGCAATAGTAATTAGCAATCCTCTCAACTCGTAACACGGCGGTCAGACCATGACCGCAGGTACAACGGATAATGGACCGCAAAACTCATAATAAAGCCCTTTGTGCAGGTTGTTGGAGGTATTTCCATATGCTTTAATTGAAATGGTAGTAACAGCCTTGTATGGCTGTCTGTAGGTAAACTAGCAAAATGATTTGAATCATGGCTTGCTCGAAGTGTATGATTATTTTTTGTGGGAAGTGCTTATTTGTTTTATGTTTAATGTGGTTTAAAGCTTTTAGTAAGTCCTACTTTATTTATTTTGTAGTAGGGCATATATCAAACCAAGACCGCTGATCTCATAATCAGGTCCTTAATAATTGTTTTCCTTTCTGTGATGTTGTGCGTTTTGCTCTTGCTGTCATTATGTCTGAAAATAGTGTAAATGTATAAGGAATTCCAAATTTAAAATGTTTCTAACGTTGTTATTACACATAAAATTATACAGCTACTGTTCCTATTTATACTTACAGATATGTGCTTTTTAGATGTTTCACAGTTTTGTGCAGCATTTCTGTTGGGGGTGCTGTAATGTGGAGCAGGTACTTTCTTTTCTGATGGAAGAAAAAACAGAGCATCAGTTTAATTTTATATCTTCATTTGTTGGTAGTTTGAATGCGCTTGAGGTCATTAGGCTTAATATTTTCAGTTTTTGGGTGAATTTCTATTTTATAATAATTTACATATACTTAGGGCCTGGTTACGACTTTGGCGCAGCGGCTACAGCGTAATGCCGCCTCTGCTGCGATAAAGCCGTGCAAGGACCGTCGAACATATTATGAGTAAAAAATGTGTAACTTGTAATACGTTGGGTGGTTCATTGCTGTGCCAGTCCCCACTCAGCATATAGGGATGTGGTGCAACTGGGCCACCGCAGTGCATCCGAAATTCCCCTGCTGCAACGATTTCAGAAGTGGTAATACAGTAAATAGTTAGCCCCCACTTCTGCGCCACCGTGAGTCTGGCAGTCAGAAGACCGCCAGACTCATAATGAGTCCCTTTTTTTGTTTTTTGGCTTATGATCTGTGTTTTTTTGTTGGTAGGTTAACACTTTCTCGATGTAGTGTTTACTTTCATAACTACATGTAAAGAGATACAAATTGGAGAGTGTTTTGTTAGTTATGTGTTATTTTACAATTTTAATTGAAAATAAGTTTTAGTTTAAATGTAAGTTTACATTACGTTTTCAAGGTAGTTGTAGATGTATATATTTCTGTTTTCAGAGTCTGGAAAGAGAATTCAATAGAGTTTCCTCTTGCATCTATTGTTTTTTTTGGAGTATTATGCTTATATTGTTTATTTAAATATGTGATTTTATTGGTTGAGTTTTTATAAAGTTTGATTTTATTGAATTTTGTAATCACTTATGTCCTTCTATGGTAAATGCTAATTTATGTTTTGTTTATCATGTTTAATATGTAGTTTGGTGATTTTAATATTATATTTTATTTATATGTATATTTAATAATAATTTGATTGTTGTATACATGTTTGTAGTTTATGTAAATATGTTTTAGCTTGTGTCATTTATTGAGTTATATTTTTTTTGGGGTGAATTATTATTAGTATTATTAGTATGTTGGTGATGCAATTTTTATTTGTTAAAACATGTGCATATATTGTTTATTGTTTATTTTAATGTTTTGTTTAGTATAAAAAAATTGTTATTTTTATGGTTATTAATGATAATGTAAATATTTTTACAATATTTTGCAGTCAATATTGCATAATATGTTTATTTTGAGGTAGAAATATTTTTTCCTCCGATATTTCTGTTTTCAATATAATTAAAAATCGATATTTTATAAAAACAATATTTGTGGTTTTATTAATTAGGTATAGGATGCAAATATTTTTGTTAAGAATATTTAATTTCTCGTATTTTTGTATAGAGATATTGCATGCATCTATATTGTATCAATAATCCGCTCTGCACATTGGCACTGGCAAGGCATAGCGCAAGCTCCAACATTCATAAATTGCAAGTTGTAATGCGGAGTGATAACAAAATCAAGTGTAGCCTGTAGAATTCTCACCATGAGCAAGTGCTATTTCTCTAGGTGCAGTTGTGGTGTCTAATAGTGACTATACATATTCAGAGAGGTATCAATGCACTAATGACACTCGCAGTCTTTTGCACAAGAGCACTAGAACTCAACATGCAATTACATATTAGTTATCATGTGTATATAGTGGAATCATGTCGATTCTAAGTAGCACAACAGTACACAAAGGGATTGTTCACTATGAGGCACAAACCACAATCCTCAAATCAGCTTGCGATACAATGTGAAAAGTCAAGTTTGGACAGAAGCCTACATGGAATGGCAGGCCTCCTTTCCAGCATGCACCTTTCCAATGCGCCTGCATTGGAAATCTGTCCATGAAAGGCATAGTAGTGACAATGACAAAGGCAGGTGACACTGCTTTTTGTCCCTCCTAATGCCCCCAACCTACATATATACTATATAACCTCATATTCACTGATAGCTTACACTTTAAGAATGGATACCACCTGCCCTCAGCATACTCTAGCCATTCAAACGTTTAGTGATCATAAAAATGACCCAAAGCATTTGTGCATACCACGCCAATAAGAATTTTCTCTTGGCTTCCCACATTCCCTTGCAGTGGTTTGCAATGGGTGCACTACGATTTGTGGTAGCATTTGGAAGCACAAATCACTTCTGTGCATTGCTAATTGAGATTTGGCATTCACAAAGTAAATTGCACTAGATTTGCTAGTGCAAGATCTTTTGTGCTTCAAGTGCTGAATCTTCTAAAGGAGCGCTTTATGACCTCCAGTGGGAGGAGTTTATCATTCATGCAAGTCCTCATGTTGCCTAAGAGAGTAATTGCAGTGTTCATTTAGTACGCTTTGCTGTTTAGGTCTTCTGTCTCCATGTGGTGTAAGGTTAATCTGGAGAGTTGGAGTGGCAAGCTAAATGTGGACACTGACTAGTTGATTCACTGTGCTCCAATACATACGACCAATAAACTACTAAGGGTTGGCTCTAATCAGTATGGCTGAGCCTGCATAGAACATAACAAAAGAGAAATTGCCAGTACTGATAACACCACAGTAACATAAATTCAAAACACAGTACTTGAGGAAAGATTCAAGACTGGATGCTAGTTAATAGCTTTTTATTCTTATTTATGATTTTATCAAAAGGTACTTTTTTATTTTTTGAAGACAAACATGTAAAAAACAATTCAATGACCAAACTCAAAACTGAAGGTAATCATTCATCATATCACTCATATCACAACCAAACGATAAACAATCATTCAATGGGAGAAGGGGAACACTGAATAGAGGAACTACAGAATTTATCAAAACATACAATATTTACAATCTAATACAATACTATACATGAGACAAGAGAAGCCAAGTGTCTGCAAAAACACTTAAATAAATTCTTTCAATAATCAATCACTTTTAACGTACATTCCTATAACTAAGTGTTTGAAAGTAATTCTTCGGTTTTTAAAAAAAGGATAATGTACAAGGATTAGTGATAAGCAACAGTTGTTATAGCATTTACGCTTATCACTAGAGCAGACAGTAAGATGGCTGGGGCCTACGCGTTTCGAATCCCAATGGTTTGTAGGGATTCTCTTCAGGGCCTTTGGGATTCTCTACAAAAAATGAAAAAAAGAAGAGAAGAAAAGGGGGGATTAGAAGAAACTCAGGACACAAGATTCATTTAGTCACAAGATCAACATCAGTCACATACACTCAGTGTTTACCTAGACTTCCTCAGACTGCCGCTAGTTTGTGCGATTACAACTGACTATTCTTTGAAAATTTTTTAAGGTCTTAAGCATACCGCAGGTGGAGATCTCTGTCAAAAGTGACAAAGCTTTACTCACCTTCTGTGTTTTGAGAAAATGAGTAATCTCAAGTGGGGATTAGTTGACACAGTAGAATCGTGGTTGACCTGTGCAGGGGAATAAAATTTTTTTTATTCAGAGTGGAGAAAATGTGTATTGAATTTAAAGAGCTGATGATGTTGGGAGGGGGTCTCACCTGGTAAAAAATATATATATATATATATATATATGGGGGAAGCCGTGTCTATAGATGCTGTCAAGTTTTCGTCATTGGACGAGTCTTAGAAAGAAATGGAAGAATGAAACATTCAGTATGACCTTTCAAAACGTGTATGTGGTCGAAAGACACAATTAATGTAGTTCCTTACCAATATGCGTTGTTCTACAACGAAATAAAGTAGCACTTGTTCGCGGACAACCGTCTGTCAAAACAGAGCTTTCAATGCGGTGTTCATCTGGAAAAACAGCGAACACTATTGAGCGCCAGCACGCATTGATTTTAATGAAAAGGTTGAAAAATGAAGGCGGCAGCTTACCGGCGTCACAAGTCAGCTACGTGTGACCTCGATGGGTAAAGCACACGGGGGTTCTAGTTTCCAGACGCCTCGAGGCTGGAATAGAAAATGCAGCGCGTAAGGGTCGATTACTTTACTGCAGCCGCAGGTGACAGGCGCGTGCAACGCGTGCAACGCGTTCGTTAGTTGGAGCTCAGTCACGGCGTCATCTCAACAATAAATACAACTCGGGGCTTACCAGCAGATCTTTCTTCAACGTAGTCAGCGGAAGATATTTAAACTAGGGAAAAATATATGAAAGCCAGAGTAAGAAACTACTTCTAAGTGCTTAAACTAAGGGTGACTTTCGCGCATTTACAGTTTCAAGTACTTACTAATTAAATTGAGGCAAGTTTTCAAACGAGGCGGCGTCCAAGACAGCACTATACAGCGGCTCCTGCGCAGTAGCAGGCCGGGGTGAAACTGCTCTGCCTATATACATGGCTGATGAGCAGGGGGACCGCCCAGTCAGTGTTCAGGGTTACATGAGAATACTGGACTGGATCCAAGGTAACTTATGGATCGGATTTTCTCAAAAGCACAAACGACACAAGTGTTTGCCTAAATACATTACATTACAGGGCTGGGAGATGAATATGATGCAGGTCATTTACAATTTGAAGATTTCACTTAATTCGTTAAGTCCTGAAACTGCTGTATCGAACTTCACGATAAGGAAAGCTTCACGTTTAGATAGCGTCAGATTTAAATCGCCACCTCTAGGATTTCGCTCTATTTTGGAGATTACTGTCCACTTCAGGTCACTCACAGTATGCTGAAATCGCGTCCAATGTTGCACCAGGGGGGCATTTTCAACTTTCCTATTGATCCTTGATTTATGTTGCGAGATCCGTTGTCGGATCTCTTGGTTGGTTTTGCCAATATATAGCAATTGACATGGGCATATAATACCATATACCACATATTTGCTCTTACAGTTACTCATCGTGTCATGTTTCCATGACACTCCGTTATGCTGAAACAAGGAACCTTCCATAGTGGATTCACAGCATAAGCAGTTTCCACATTTGTGGTGTCCAAGAATGGGTGGCATCCCCATCATTTGGCGTAACGTTTGTGGTTTGGCAATGGGCATGGCAGCCCGAACAATATGGTTTGCAATATTATTTTCTTTCTTGAAGGCAAATAGTGGTTCATTTACTAGACTGACATCGAGATTCTTGACCAAGTGCCAGTTCTGTTTGATCACCCTTTTTAGACGATTGGCATTGGGGCAGTAGGTAGTGACACATACTTGCTTTTCTAAGGCAGGTTTAGGTTTACGCTCTAGAAGTGTTTCGCGTGGGGTCCATTGTGCTCTTTTCATGCAATTTTTAACAAGTTTCTTTGGGTAACCCCTCTCGCATAACTTAGATGTGAGGTTTTCTGAATGTTGTTCGAAATCTTTTTTATATGTGCAGTTTCTGCGGACTCGCAGGAACTGCCCGTACGGGAGATTTTCTTTTAGATTTCTAGGGTGATTGCTGTTGAACATGAGAGACTTGTTACGGTCCGTAGGTTTTGTGTACAAGGTAGTTGCAAGCTTACCATCGGAAGGAAAGACCTCCACGTCTAAGAATGCGATCCTGCTGGTGGATTCAGAAATGCTGAATTTAATATCAGCTGTTCTATCATTGAGCCATTGATAAAACTGATTTAGAGTGTCACTATCACCTTTCCATATCAAAAAAATATCGTCAATAAAACGGAACCATGTTCCGATGTATTGAGAGAAAGGGTTGTTGGTATAAATGTATGCATTCTCATACATGGCCATAAACAGGACTGCCAATTCTGGGGCAAAGGGGCAGCCCATGGCTACCCCCTTGACTTGGTAATAAAATTCACCGTTAAAACAGAAATAATTATTTTTTAAGGCGAAAGTTGCCAAGTCCATTATGAACTTTGTAGGCACCCGCATTGGTCTCGGCCTAGAGTCAAGAAAGTAGGTAAGTACTGCTATAGCCTCGTCTTGAGGGATCTGGGTGTATAATGCAGTAACGTCTAGGGTGAAAAGCCTGTCACCGCCTTCATTGAAATTTATATTTTCAAGTTTTCTAATGAAATCAGTGGTATCCTGGAGATAGGATCTGACCTCAATCATGAATTCCTTCAAAAAACAATCCACATATTTTGCCGCTGGTTCTAATACAGAGCCGCACCCTGCCACAATGGGTCTGCCCGGTGGGTGGTCAGGGTCTTTGTGTATTTTTGGCAATACATAAAACATGGGGACTTTAGGATGTTTATTTTTCAAATATTCGGCTTCTTTTGGACCAACAAAACCTAAGTCAAAGCCCTCTTGCACAATAGCAAAGAGCTCATTCTGTAGTTCCATGGTAGGATCTTTGTTTATCTTACGGTAACAAGCAGTGTCTTGTAGCTGTTTTAATACTTCAGTAGTGTAGTCATTAATATCCCACACCACGATGGCACCGCCCTTATCGGCTTGCTTGATTATAACCGTGTTGTCAGTTTTAAGGTTATTTAAAGCCGTCATTTCTTTTTTAGTGGTGTTGAACTTAATATATTTTTTCTCCTGTTCCATAGCCGATATGGCAGATAATACACTTTTCTCAAACGTTAAAAGGTTTTTTGGGACTTTGTTAGCTGGGGGGCAGAAGGTAGATTTATTTCTGAGGCCAGTAACCTCTACGGATTGGGTGGTTGGATTTTCACTAAAGAACACCGTTAAGCGTAGTTTTCTGCAGAACTCTATAAACTCAGACTTCATTTTAACGAAGTCAGTTCTTTTAGATGGTACGAATGACAACCCTTTTGCCAAGACACTTACCTCATCCGGGGTCAACACTTTTTTTGAAAGGTTGAAGATTGGCGACGCGTTTAATTTTTGTAATGTTGTCGTCGCGTTTTCATCTCCCACTGGACGTTGGTTCTCACTCGACCTCTCGGGAGTGTTTGGCCTCTCCCTAAAAAATTCGACGACTGATTCTGCTGATGCTGCTGGTTAGTATTCCAATTTCTATTTCTATTGGGACGGTTGTATGAGTTTGCGGAGTTGTATGAGTTTGCGGAGTCACTGTCTGTTCCAGAAGAGGAGGTATTCTTACGTCTTGATTCCGCTTTGGAATAAAAGTCAGTTTGTAAATAAGGATATATGTTGTCTAAAGAAAAACCTTTTTTATCAATAAAAAAGGTTTTTCTTTAGACAACATATATCCTTATTTACAAACTGACTTTTATTCCAAAGCGGAATCAAGACGTTTCCTCCAAGGAAACCAAGGTAGATCCCGAAGACAATTTATTTCCTTTTCTGATACCTCCTCTTCTGGAACAGACAGTGACTCCGCAAACTCATACAACTCCGCAAACTCATACAACCGTCCCAATAGAAATAGAAATTGGAATACTAACCAGCAGCAACAGCAGAATCAGTCGTCGAATTTTTTAGGGAGAGGCCAAACACTCCCGAGAGGTCGAGTGAGAACCAACGTCCAGTGGGAGATGAAAACGCGACGACAACATTACAAAAATTAAACGCGTCGCCAATCTTCAACCTTTCAAAAAAAGTGTTGACCCCGGATGAGGTAAGTGTCTTGGCAAAAGGGTTGTCATTCGTACCATCTAAAAGAACTGACTTCGTTAAAATGAAGTCTGAGTTTATAGAGTTCTGCAGAAAACTACGCTTAACGGTGTTCTTTAGTGAAAATCCAACCACCCAATCCGTAGAGGTTACTGGCCTCAGAAATAAATCTACCTTCTGCCCCCCAGCTAACAAAGTCCCAAAAAACCTTTTAACGTTTGAGAAAAGTGTATTATCTGCCATATCGGCTATGGAACAGGAGAAAAAATATATTAAGTTCAACACCACTAAAAAAGAAATGACGGCTTTAAATAACCTTAAAACTGACAACACGGTTATAATCAAGCAAGCCGATAAGGGCGGTGCCATCGTGGTGTGGGATATTAATGACTACACTACTGAAGTATTAAAACAGCTACAAGACACTGCTTGTTACCGTAAGATAAACAAAGATCCTACCATGGAACTACAGAATGAGCTCTTTGCTATTGTGCAAGAGGGCTTTGACTTAGGTTTTGTTGGTCCAAAAGAAGCCGAATATTTGAAAAATAAACATCCTAAAGTCCCCATGTTTTATGTATTGCCAAAAATACACAAAGACCCTGACCACCCACCGGGCAGACCCATTGTGGCACGGTGCGGCTCTGTATTAGAACCAACGGCAAAATATGTGGATTGTTTTTTGAAGGAATTCATGATAGAGGTCAGATCCTATCTCGAGGATACCACTGATTTCATTAGAAAACTTGAAAATATAAATTTCAATGAAGGCGGTGACAGGCTTGTCACCCTAGACGTTACTGCATTATACACCCAGATCCCTCAAGACGAGGCTATAGCAGTACTTACCTACTTTCTTGACTCTAGGCCGAGACCAATGCGGGTGCCTACAAAGTTCATAATGGACTTGGCAACTTTCGCCTTAAAAAAGAATTATTTCTGTTTTAACGGTGAATTTTATTACCAAGTCAAGGGGGTAGCCATGGGCTGCCCCTTTGCCCCAGAATTGGCAGTCCTGTTTATGGCCATGTATGAGAATGCATACATTTATACCAACAACCCTTTCTCTCAATACATCGGAACATGGTTCCGTTTTATTGACGATATTTTTTTGATATGGAAAGGTGATAGTGACACTCTAAATCAGTTTTATCAATGGCTCAACGATAGAACAGCTGATATTAAATTCAGCATTTCTGAATCCACCAGCAGGATCGCATTCTTAGACGTGGAGGTCTTTCCTTCCGATGGTAAGCTTGCAACTACCTTGTACACAAAACCTACGGACCGTAACAAGTCTCTCATGTTCAACAGCAATTACCCTAGAAATCTAAAAGAAAATCTCCCGTACGAGCAGTTCCTGCGAGTCCGCAGAAACTGCACATATAAAAAAGATTTCGAACAACATTCAGAAAACCTCACATCTAAGTTATGCGAGAGGGGTTACCCAAAGAAACTTGTTAAAAATTGCATGAAAAGAGCACAATGGACCCCACGCGAAACACTTCTAGAGCGTAAACCTAAACCTGCCTTAGAAAAGCAAGTATGTGTCACTACCTACTGCCCCAATGCCAATCGTCTAAAAAGGGTGATCAAACAGAACTGGCACTTGGTCAAGAATCTCGATGTCAGTCTAGTAAATGAACCACTATTTGCCTTCAAGAAAGAAAATAATATTGCAAACCATATTGTTCGGGCTGCCATGCCCATTGCCAAACCACAAACGTTACGCCAAATGATGGGGATGCCACCCATTCTTGGACACCACAAATGTGGAAACTGCTTATGCTGTGAATCCACTATGGAAGGTTCCTTGTTTCAGCATAACGGAGTGTCATGGAAACATGACACGATGAGTAACTGTAAGAGCAAATATGTGGTATATGGTATTATATGCCCATGTCAATTGCTATATATTGGCAAAACCAACCAAGAGATCCGACAACGGATCTCGCAACATAAATCAAGGATCAATAGGAAAGTTGAAAATGCCCCCCTGGTGCAACATTGGACGCGATTTCAGCATACTGTGAGTGACCTGAAGTGGACAGTAATCTCCAAAATAGAGCGAAATCCTAGAGGTGGCGATTTAAATCTGACGCTATCTAAACGTGAAGCTTTCCTTATCGTGAAGTTCGATACAGCAGTTTCAGGACTTAACGAATTAAGTGAAATCTTCAAATTGTAAATGACCTGCATCATATTCATCTCCCAGCCCTGTAATGTAATGTATTTAGGCAAACACTTGTGTCGTTTGTGCTTTTGAGAAAATCCGATCCATAAGTTACCTTGGATCCAGTCCAGTATTCTCATGTAACCCTGAACACTGACTGGGCGGTCCCCCTGCTCATCAGCCATGTATATAGGCAGAGCAGTTTCACCCCTGCCTGCTACTGCGCAGGAGCCGCTGTATAGTGCTGTCTTGGACGCCGCCTCGTTTGAAAACTTGCCTCAATTTAATTAGTAAGTACTTGAAACTGTAAATGCGCGAAAGTCACCCTTAATTTAAGCACTTAGAAGTAGTTTCTTACTCTGGCTTTCATATATTTTTCCCTAGTTTAAATATCTTCCGCTGACTACGTTGAAGAAAGATCTGCTGGTAAGCCCCGAGTTGTATTTATTGTTGAGATGACGCCGTGACTGAGCTCCAACTAACGAACGCGTTGCACGCGTTGCACGCGCCTGTCACCTGCGGCTGCAGTAAAGTAATCGACCCTTACGCGCTGCATTTTCTATTCCAGCCTCGAGGCGTCTGGAAACTAGAACCCCCGTGTGCTTTACCCATCGAGGTCACACGTAGCTGACTTGTGACGCCGGTAAGCTGCCGCCTTCATTTTTCAACCTTTTCATTAAAATCAATGCGTGCTGGCGCTCAATAGTGTTCGCTGTTTTTCCAGATGAACACCGCATTGAAAGCTCTGTTTTGACAGACGGTTGTCCGCGAACAAGTGCTACTTTATTTCGTTGTAGAACAACGCATATTGGTAAGGAACTACATTAATTGTGTCTTTCGACCACATACACGTTTTGAAAGGTCATACTGAATGTTTCATTCTTCCATTTCTTTCTAAGACTCGTCCAATGACGAAAACTTGACAGCATCTATAGACACGGCTTCCCCCATATATATATATATTTTTTACCAGGTGAGACCCCCTCCCAACATCATCAGCTCTTTAAATTCAATACACATTTTCTCCACTCTGAATAAAAAAAATGTTATTCCCCTGCACAGGTCAACCACGATTCTACTGTGTCAACTAATCCCCACTTGAGATTACTCATTTTCTCAAAACACAGAAGGTGAGTAAAGCTTTGTCACTTTTGACAGAGATCTCCACCTGCGGTATGCTTAAGACCTTAAAAAATTTTCAAAGAATAGTCAGTTGTAATCGCACAAACTAGCGGCAGTCTGAGGAAGTCTAGGTAAACACTGAGTGTATGTGACTGATGTTGATCTTGTGACTAAATGAATCTTGTGTCCTGAGTTTCTTCTAATCCCCCCTTTTCTTCTCTTCTTTTTTTCATTTTTTGTAGAGAACCCCAAAGGCCCTGAAGAGAATCCCTACAAACCATTGGGATTCGAAACGCGTAGGCCCCAGCCATCTTACTGTCTGCTCTAGTGATAAGCGTAAATGCTATAACAACTGTTGCTTATCACTAATCCTTGTACATTATCCTTTTTTTAAAAACCGAAGAATTACTTTCAAACACTTAGTTATAGGAATGTACGTTAAAAGTGATTGATTATTGAAAGAATTTATTTAAGTGTTTTTGCAGACACTTGGCTTCTCTTGTCTCATGTATAGTATTGTATTAGATTGTAAATATTGTATGTTTTGATAAATTCTGTAGTTCCTCTATTCAGTGTTCCCCTTCTCCCATTGAATGATTGTTTATCGTTTGGTTGTGATATGAGTGATATGATGAATGATTACCTTCAGTTTTGAGTTTGGTCATTGAATTGTTTTTTACATGTTTGTCTTCAAAAAATAAAAAAGTACCTTTTGATAAAATCATAAATAAGAATAAAAAGCTATTAACTAGCATCCAGTCTTGAATCTTTCCTCAAGTACTGTGTTTTGAATTTATGTTACTGTGGTGTTATCAGTACTGGCAATTTCTCTTTTGTTATGTTCCAATACATACGAGGCATATTCCTTTATGTTGGCAGTAGTCATAAATTCATCATACTGATCGTATGCAAGGAAGACTGGTATAGCATATGAATCGTGAAATGTTCTAGAATTAACTTTTAAAAATTGGATTTATGTATGTGCACATTCCACTATTTTCAGTGGCGTGTTTGAAGTTACTCCTGTGTAGTTTCACCCATAAAAGCTGGTGAACACCTACAAAGATATGAGTTTGTGATTTTCACTAATAATTTAAGAGTAGAGTAATCACCCGCCCACTAAATGCAATCAAATTTACTCAAATAAAATGCATTTTCCAGTGTGAGAATAGGAAGGCAGCAAGAATTTTCAAGGTCTAGAATAATATCTCGACAGAGATTTTTTGTAAAATAAAATAGTATAAAGCACAGTAGCATTTGTGTCATATTGCCTCATGCAGAAATGTATACCTGTTACAGTTTTACTTGCAGAAATACTTCTGTATTTTAGCCCTCCTGGAATGTTTTGTGAGTTCCAAATCTATTGTAAATGTTCAGAAGTGATGATATGGGAGAAAATCAGTGACATTTGTCTTGGATCCTTTGTGAATCTGGGTCTGAATGGTTTTCTTTCAGACCACCTACTGCTGGCAGGTGAAGACAGCGGGTGCAAGCCTCCCCTCTATTATGTGCACCAAGTTGCACCAGTTCTCTGATTGCATGGAGAGTCTGCAAACATGGAGATGTGAGCCAGGAGATGATTAGAGATGAAAGAGTACAATCTAAATTAATCGATTTTTTTGTAAATTAGCATATTAGCTTAGTCTCGTTCTTGCTGTCATTCGTGTGCAAGGTGCATCACTGGAGATATTGGCTTTTATATTTCTATAGATCTCACGCATATATTCACTAATCTTTTCAATGATACCGGTAGCACCCCAAGTGAGTGGGGCTTTGCATGATCGTGATGCAAATGACAGGTATATATGATAGTGGAAGGTAGGGAGGGGATCAAGAGGGGATGTGAGAAATTGTGTAACTGGTTGAGTGGTGAAACCCAAGTCAAGAAGCAAACACAATCTTTGTCTGGGTGAGGCACAAGCAAAATTAACCTGCGC
The DNA here is from genome assembly GCF_964263255.1 of Lissotriton vulgaris. Classification (NCBI taxonomy): domain Eukaryota; kingdom Metazoa; phylum Chordata; class Amphibia; order Caudata; family Salamandridae; genus Lissotriton; species Lissotriton vulgaris. The sequence continues at coordinate 1,199,871,403 of NC_141694.1, read as the reverse complement.
TCAACCTTCTGGCAGCTTGGCCCAGAGCAGTCAGGCTTAAAAGTTAGAGGCAAGGTGTAAAGTATTTATGTAGCTTTTCAAACAGTAATGAAGTAAAAACATAACACAAGAAATATTTCAAATCAATAAAAAAAAGAGAAAAATGTAATTAATAAATCAAGACTAAAATAACAAAACTCGAATCAGTGCAACTGGATATATGTAATTTTAAAGATTTAAGTGAAAATTGCGCCAAAGAGCCCAGAGCACCACTCATGGCTATCTCGTCAAGCGAGACCAGGAGGATGTCCCAAGTTCAGGCCGACAATGATGAAGCGTGGGTCCCGCTGCTGGTTTGTGCTGCAGAAAAGTTACCGCCTTAGCCCAGCGCAAAGAGTCCCGTTCATGGTGAAGGGGGCTTCTAGTAATAAGAAAGCAATGCAGATGGTCATCTATTTGGTATGAAGAGCTGGTCAGAGCTTCGCAGTGGCACTTCCAGCGAGTGGTCAATGCAAAGGGTCGAGTTGACAGAACTTCACTTGGTGAGCAGTGTGAACCTACATGCCCATTTTCAGTCGCAAAGAGCCCAAAAACCTCAATTCACCACCACTGAAGCCAAATCATAAGTCCAGTACCTGAGGGGCAACACTTTGGTATCAGGGGTTTGATCCAGCTGGATCTGGGTGCATGTTTAGGTGGTTCGGAGCCTGTAATGGCCCTGTGGCTCAGAACAGGAGGCCTACAAACTAGACCTTGGAGCAACTCTGGAGTCCTGAGATCAAGTGCAGGTCATTTCCCTCTGACTCAAAAAGGAGGGCAGCTGGGCAGCAATCCACCAAGACAGCAATCCAGCAAGGCTACAGAATGGCAGTCCTTCATCCTGTCAGAGGGCCTGATTATGATGTAGGCAGTTGGACCACTGTCATCCCTTTGGTCCACCCGCCGTATTACAATACTGGTGGTCGGACCGGTAGAGGCCGGTTGCAACACCTCCGAAACGTCCAGGATCACGATGGTGCAGCGGTCGGAAGTGTGTCTCTAAATAGCAGCAGTGCAAAGGCAGGCACCATCATTGGGATTGGGATATCCCTTTCCGACAACCTTTACATAGCAGTGATAATGCCATGTGAAGGTTATCGGAAAGGGATTGAGGGGGTACCAAACAGGGCCCCAGGGAATCAGAGGCCTAAGTAAAATGTGCCAGGGAGCATATGTAATGCCACAAGCGATTTACAAAGGAGACCCAGACCTTAAATACTGCAACTGTCACACTGTGGGAATAGTATCAAAGTGGAGCTATGATCAGGGAGAAAAAAAGCCTCCTAATCCCCTATCAGTGGAGAATGTCCACACATTCTGAAACAAAAACGATCAGCACCAACTATTTTTTGATTATCTACAATAATGCATCATGATTGAGGCAGATTATTTCAATTTTGATTTGGAAGAGTAGATTATGTCTCAAAATGATTCAAGTTCACATTAGGTAGATCCCAATCAAATATATGGAGGTGCGTTTCTTGATTTCTAAATCCTTTATTCTTTTATTCTTGTTATTAGAAACAATTGCTCATCCAAAAGTAGCCAACGTGTTACATCCCGTCTTGGGATTTCTTTAGGGCTACAAGATACAGATAATATCTATACTACTATAATAAAGCAAAAACTTTCAGGCTTTGAGGCGGGTAAACTCGGGAACCACTAATCAAATCTACACACCCGATACACTGTTGAAATTGGCAGGGTGTGTAGATGGTTATAGGCTACATAAATTAAAAAAATAAACGTTATTTAAAATTTTAGTTAAAAAAAAAGTAGTCCCTCAAAAGTAGTGCCGGCCCGACGTGCATGGTAACGTTAGGAGCACGGGGAGGAGCGGCGTCCGAGGAGCGGCGGACATGGTGCGGGGGAGGAGCAGTGACGTCAGGAGCAGAGGACCGGCGGCAGAGGAGGAGCGGCGGACATGGCGCAGTGGAGGAGCAGTGGTGCGAACGGACAGGCGGGAGCAGCGCCGGCGGAGGTAAGGGCACTCATGTAGGGGCAGGCGGGGGACGGGACGGGCCGGGTCGAGCGGGGGATGGGACGGGCCGGGCCGGACGGGGGACGGGATAGGAAAGTAAATTACAGGAGGAAAAAGTGATGTCTGCAGGTTACAAAAGCGGGGCAGGAGGGGGCCCTGAAGCCTCCACTCCGGATCTCCAACTGACCCCTGCCCCACCACGTCTTCAACAAGGCAGACTCCACCATCGCACCCCAACTCCGAGACGTCATCAACACCTCCTTCGACACCGCCACCTTCCCAGAGAGCTGGAAGCACACCGAGCTCAGCGCCCTACTGAGAAACCAACAGCGGATCCCACCGACCTCAAAAACTTCCGCCCCATCTCGCTAGTCATCGAGAAGATTGCCAACAGACAGCTTGCCACCTTCCTCGAAACGAATGGATCCCTCGACCCCTCGCAGTCCGGCTTCAGGGCCAACCACAGCACCGAGACCGCCCTCATTGCAGCCACCGACGACATCTGAGCCCTTCTCGACAACGGGGAAACAGCGGCACTCATCCTCCTGGACCTCTCCGCCGCCGCACCCTAGTCCAACGCCTCAGCAACACCGGCATCCAAGAGAAGGCATTGGAGTGGATCATCTCGTTCCTCGCTGGAAGAACACAGAGAGTCCGCCTCCCCCCGTTTCATTCCGAGGCCACCGAAGTCATCTGCGGCGTCCCGCAAGGATCATCACTCAGCCCCACCCTCTTCAACGTCTACATGAGACCTCTCACAGCCATCGCACGCCAACACAACCTCAACATCATCTCCTACGCCGACGACACCCAGCTGATCCTCTCCCTCACCAGAGACCCCGACACCGCCAGAACCAGCCTCTAAGAAGGGATGAAAAACGTCGCCGAGTGGATGAAGAACAGCCGCCTGAAACTGAACTCAGACAAGACGGAAGTCCTCATCCTTGGACCATCACCCTCCGCCTGGGACGACTCCTGGTGGCCCCCGGCCCTGAGCACCGCCCCCAAGCCGACAGACCACGCACGCAACCTGGGCTTCATCCTGGACTCCTCCCTCTCGATGACCAGACAAGTCAACGCCGTCTCCTCTTCATGCTTTCACACCCTCCGCATGCTCCGCAAGATCTTCCGATGGATCCTGATCGAAACCAGGAAGACAGTCACCCAGGCCCTCGTCACCAGCCGGCTGGACTACGGAAACACCCTCTATGCCGGAACCACAGCTAAACTACAGAAAAGATTGCAACGCATCCAGAACGCCTCCGCCCAACTCATCCTGGACATCCCTCGACGCAGCCACATCTCCGGACACCTGAGGAACCTGCACTGGCTCCCCGTCAACAAGAGGATCACATTCAGGCTCCTCACCCACGCACACAAGTCTCTCCACAACTGGGCCCCAAGTACCTCAACGACTGCCTGACCTTCCACACGCCCACCCGCCAGCTACGATCCGCTAGCCTCGCCCTCGCCGCCGTACCACGCATCCGAAGAGCTACGGCAGGAGGCAGATCCTTCTCCTACCTGGCTGCCAAGACATGGAACTCCCTCCCCATCCACCTTCGGCTGACCCAGGACCACCTCGCCTTCAGGAGACAACTCAAGACCTGGCTGTTCGAGCAGTAGCGGCCCCCTTCCCCCAAGCGCCTTGAGACCCTTCCGGGTGAGTAGCGCACTATACAAGTGTTATGATTGATTGATTGATTGATTGATTGATTGATTGATTGATTGAAGCCTAATTGCTCCCGGACAAAGTCGGGACGGGCTGCTAGTATATATATATATATATATATATATATATATATATATATATATATATATATATATATGTATATATTACCTACTGGCGGTCGCCAGTAGGTTTATATAGTTAGGATTTTTTTCCTATGGGATTTCTGAAAATTCTATGTGGAATAGCTTTGGTGTTTGTGGATGGAATTGGCTGAAATTGTCAGGATAATGGCACATTTTGTTTCTGAGCAGCCCCTAAAAATTTGGGGAGGTTTCATCAAGTGGGGGCCGAGAAAAAAGGGGGGTCCCAAAACGTGTTTTTAACATTGAGTTTTCCATAGGGCAGTTGGACTCACTTTTAGCTCGAACGGCTGAAAGGATTTACACAAAACTTGGCAAAATTGTAGATATGGTTTGCCCGACGTGCCTTTGCTATGTCTCAATATATGTGCTCCAGTGGATTTTGAGGAATTAACGTTTTAAAAAACAAATACATCTGTGACAGCGCTCCGGTTAGCGCCCCGGTTCGCGTACCTGACGCGTGACGGAACTTCGCGAAGTGAAGCTGATTGGCTCTCCGGTGTCTGTCAACATTCTAAACAGTCCGGACCGGCCGCCATCTTGTCTCTCGGTAGGATCGAGAGACAAGATGTGGTGAAAAACGAAGGGGGAAAAGAAGGAAAGGGGGCAAGGTAGACCCTTCCTGACCCCCTAGGATTGATGAGGGGGATATTAAAGTGCCCCATGGGGCAAAAAAATAAATAATTTTTTTTTCAATTTTTCGTAGTAGAGGCGCGTCCCGGTACGCGAACCGGGTAGCTTACCGGTAGCGTAACGGGAGTTCGCCATTTTGTGTTTTGGACAAATTTTATCACAAGATGGAGGAATAAAAATGTGGGAAATGGGATGGCATGGAAGAAGTATCTTGACCCCCTATGTTTTCTGAGGGTAGCTGAGGAGGCTCATATATGTCGTAAGAAAAAAACATTTAGATTTTTTCGTGCGGTTAGCTGCCGGTACGCGAACCGGGTAGCGAACCGGGACGCGAACATAAGTGAAAATTAGTGAAAAAAGGTACATTCGAAATTTTAAAAGAGTAATTATAGTTAAGGTAGCTCTGAAAAGAGCTTTTGGGTTCTGTGTAAGTTCTAGGTACTTATAAGTAGGTACCAATACACAGTCTTAAATTTTGTATGAAAACTCTGTTTCCCTCATCTGAGAAGTGCACACCATCTCCTCTGTAGATATCTTGCATGTAGTAATGCAAGTTATTGTTGTAGATGGAGCCCATTCCATGGTTTGTTATGTAAGCTGAAACAGACTTATTTACATGCTTCCTCGCTTTCTCAATTTGTGGATAAAATTGATTGGACCACTTCCATTTCTGTCTTTGGCATATTTTGGAATATACCAAGGCAGTTTGAGGAAAAAGTGCCATCAATTGCTCAAAGGTGTCCTTTAAAAGCATTTCCAGACCTACCCCAGGGAAGGAAAAAATGGTGTCTGCTTCTTTAAACAAATATTTCACTTGCCCCATGATTCAGGGAGAATAATTTGCTTACTTGATGTGTATAAAAACGTTTCTTGAAGTCATTTAGGTTTCTTGATATGTACTGCTAGAGTTTCATAGACAGCATGGGGCATATTTACAAGGCCTTTGAGCCACTTTCAAGTTATTTTCCCCATGTTAAAAGTGATGCAAAAGTGGTGCAAGGGCCTTGTAAATACGCCCTCATGTGTAATAGGGCATTTTAAGTAAATTCCCCATGAATGGGGGAGAATAATTTGCTTACTTGATGTGTTTAAAAACGTTTATTGAAGTCATTTAGGTTTCTTGATATATACTGCTAGAGATTCATAGTCAGCATGGGGCATATTTACAAAGCCTTTGATCCATTTTAAGTCAAAAAACACATTTTTAAAACACATCAAGTAAGTAAATTATTCTCCTAGATTCATGGGAAAGTAGAAACAGATCCTTTGAGCACTCCCTGAGCACATAGTAATATAAAAATGTTGTACTCTTTACCATTAGTCTGACTTTTTTTTATAATTACTCTACTATTATATCATACATTTTGAAAAAAAATGAATAATGTCTTAAACAATTTTTAATTTATAAATAAAATTTTATTGATATTAATTTTAAAAATCTTTGGAAATTTCAAGTAGTACTTCATCTGAAATTTCATGCTCTTTATTTTCATAAATTGTCTCTTGTGTTTTAAAATTGTCCATAAATTCCAACAGTTGTTCGTCTACTGTCACATTAAAAAAATCGTCATTATTGTCCTGTATTTCAGGTTGTACTTTGGGTTCCTGTGCTTCTTTATCCATAATTGCTGTTAAGGTAGAATAAAAAGAGAGAGAGAAATAGAGTTTAAGTAAGAAACTTCAACATTTTTATTTTTAACTTAACGTGTACAACATAGTTCTGAGTTTTTAAGAGTGAATTTATGTTTGGGCAGTGTATTCTACAAGGCAGGAAGTACAAATATAAAGTACTGCATGTGATCAAGTCTAACTCAATCTATGACTACAACAGAGAAGCCTTACTCAATCTATAACTATAACTGAGGGACAGTAAATATCTAACAGGAAACGTTTTTTTATAAAAATAACTTTAGGTGCACAACATATTTCTCCTTCAAAACTATTAACTTACCTTTGGAAAAATGTCTTAGGTTTCTCAGGAAATGCTCTGTAAATGTGCCTCAGGGAGTTCCAGTCAAAATGGCTGTCTTTCCCTCTTATTTTTCATATATATTCATGTACCAAACCAATCAAATGTCAGCACATAAAAATACAACTTGAAAGTAATGGTATCATTGGTTGAAAATGTCAACTCTTTCTAATGTGTTTTTGCCATGTAATTTACCTCAGGTTATTTAGACAGGGCTACAACTTGAATGGCTCTATGGAATTCCATCAAATTTGGGAAAAGGGTAGGGACTGGTATGTAGTAGGGACTATTCCAAATTTGGTGAAAGTGCCTGTAGTAGTTTTTCTGTAAATTACTTTCCCACCTTTTTTTATCGAGTGCTTAACGGTGCGCTCCCCGGTACGCGAACCGGCAGCGTTACGGGAGTCCTCCATTTTGTGTATCGGTAGAGTTGATACATAAGATGGAGGACAAACAATGAACGGAATGGGTAGAAGGGGGCACGGTAGACACTTTATGACCCTCTAGGTTTTCTGAGGGGGGATTAGGACGCTGATATATAGAAAAATACAAAAATTAAATTTTTGAAAATTTCGCGGGGGAGCGCCCGGTACGCGCACCGGTAAGCGAACCGGGGAGCGTACTTTGGTGAAGAAAAAAAAGTTTGAAAAAGATAAACGTTTTGAATGATCAGAGGTAGGGTAGCTCTGAAAAGAGCTATTGTGTTCTGTGGCTAATTTAGGTACCTACAAGTAGGTTCTAATGCACACTTTTAAATAAAGGACGAATATTCTATTCCCTTCATCAGAGAAGTGCACACCATCTCTTCTGTAGATGTGTTGAATGTTGGAACGCAAGTTATTGTTGTATATTAAACCCATTTCATAGTCTCTCATGTAAGCAGAAACAGATTTATTAACATGTTTCTGTGCTTCCTCATATTGTGGAAAAAATTGATTGGACCACTTACATTTTTGTCTTTGACATATATTGGAATATACCAAGGCAGTTTGGGGAAAAAGTGTCATTTAAAAGAAGAATACATTTTACAGCTTTTGATATTTGCAATTAAAAAACCATTGAAATTCACTGAAAAAAACCAAAGGTTATAGACCATATATAGTTAGGAATTAGCATTTACAAAACCTTGAAAATTCATTGATAAAACCATAGGTTATAGACCATATATAGTTAGGGATTAGCATTTACAAAACCTTATTTTACTTGCACAAAACCATTGAAATTCCCATATATAGTTAGTTGCACTAACTATATATTGCGCACCCGCAATCCACTGCTGATTATGTCACATATTACATCATTCATGACATGGTCAGTGACATCACTGATGATATCTCAAATGACATCACTGATGACATCACTGATGACAACATCCAGTGACTGTATGTTTCTGTAAAGTTAAAATATGTCTTACATATTGAAGAATGAGTGGATGTATAAGTGTCTGGATGAAGGATTTAGTAGGTGCATGACTGTCTGTATGAGTGAGTGATTAAATGTGTCTCACTGAGTGCATGGGTTAGTGACTAAACTGTCTTAATTTGTGCATCATTATGTCTGTTGTTCTGTAAACTGCTGCATGTGTTGATCAGTAGCTATATGAGTAAATATATGGGTTATTGATTGGTTGCCCAAGTATTTGTATGGGAGACTGAGTGTATGTGTGGGTGGCTGGGAGGTGTATGACTCTGTGCATAGATGTGTGAGCAGTTGATTCACTAGATGTATGGGTTCAAAAGTGCATGTGGAAACAGCTGTATGGGCGGTTGACTGTGTGCATGAGTGTATTGGTGAGTGAATGGATATCTCAGTGCTACATGTCAAAGTAAGTACATATGTAAAACACAGTACATGTGAGAGTTGACATATATAAATAACTGTGCATAAGAGCCAGTGAATGTGTGAGTGGCTGTATGGATCATTGTTAACTTGTATCAGGGATTGTATAAGAGACTAAATATGTGTTAGTATATGTTTGAATAAGTAAGGTGTGTATAACTGTATAGTTGAGGAAATGGAGGTGTGATTGATTCTTTGCATGACTGACTAGGTGTGTGAGTAACTCCATGGATGAGTGACAGTCTGTGAGTGTCTGTTTACACTGAGTGTATCTAAGGTTATATTAGGGCTGAAGAGGTTCATCGTATTATCACATGAATGATGTCATCAGTGATGTGATCAGTAATGCCAAATGAGATGTCATCAGTGATGTCATCAGTGATGTCATTTGAGATGTCATCAGTGATGTCATCAGTGATGTCATTTGAGATGTCATCAGTGATGTCATCAGTGATGTCACTGACCATGTCATGAATGGTGTAATATGTGACATGATCAGCAGTGGATTGTGGGTGCGCGATATATAGTTTGTGCAACTAACTATATATGGGAATTTCAATGGTTTTGTGTGAGTAAAATAAGGTTTTGTAAATGCTAATCCCTAACTATATATGGTCTATAACCTATGGTTTTTTCAATGAATTTTCAAGGTTTTGTAAATGCTAATTCCTAACTATATATGGTCTATAACCTATGTTTTTTTCAGTGAATATATATATATATATATATATATATAAACATTATATTAACAAAGCACCATTGAAATACACAATAAAATATCCAATTGAACATGCTCAAAACATCAAACCACCAGGGATACAACCTTTAATCAAACCTGATAGAAACAGTTATGCTGTCTCAATCTCTTTAAGTGACAATTGATTGTCACTTGTGACATGCTCATTTACTAAAGAGAGAAATCATGTAGGACTGTGCTCAGCTCCATCCTCCCATCCTGCCACTGATGGCCCATCCAGTCACACCTAAGGTCTCTATTGTGTGTGGCTCTCTAGGAGGAATACACAAGCTCAACTACCATCTACACCCAGTCCTGTGATCCAGAGACAAGATACAGGTACTAAATGACTAAGGCAGGAAATGACAACTCTCTAACAGTGGCATTTTCAAAATTATATTGCACACACTAACTGCAATGGCAGGCCTGAGTCATGTTTAAAGGGATCCTTAAGTGGGTGGCACAATAAGTACCTCAAACCCACTAGTATATTTTAATTTACATTTACTAGGGACTAACAAGTAAATTAAATATGCCAATTGGGTATAAGCCAATTCTATCATGTTTAGATGAGAGAGCAGAACCACTTTAGCACTATTTAGCAGTGGAAAAGTGTTCAAAATTATATTTTGAAATCCAACTTCACCACAAGAGAGGAGTTTTCATTACAATTTCAAAGACACCAACCATGAACTGTTTACCTGTCTCCATTTGGAGGGTACAGCTTATTAAATGTAATGTAGACATTTCAATGTTATCTAATGGGAGAGGTCGGCATTGCAGTAGTGAGAAATACATTTAAGTGTTTTTCACGGCAATGACATGTAAAACTTAAAAGTACATATCCTACTTTTAAAATACACTACTCCCTGCCTTCTGGGCTGTCAAGGGCCTTCCTTTGGGGTGTCTTATATGTATTTGGAAGGAAGGTTTGTGCCTGGCAAACGTTTTATTTTGTCAGATTGAAATGTTAGTTTAAAACTGCACACACAGACTGCAATGGCAGGCCTGAGCCATGTTTAAAGGGATCCTTAAGTGGGTGGCACAATAAGTACCTCAAACCCACTAGTATATTTTAATTTACATTTACTAGTGACTAACAAGTAAATTAAATATGCCAATTGGGTATAAGCCAATTCTATCATGTTTAGATGAGAGAGCAGAACCACTTTAGCACTATTTAGCAGTGGAAAAGTGTGCATAGTCATAAGGCCAATAAAAACAAATTCAGTAAAAAATAGGGGGAGTGAAGGCAAACATTTGGGGGATAACCCTGCAGAAAAGTTACTTGATAGAACGATGAGTAGGGGAGGGGTCACAATCAAAAAACTAGAGTAGGAAATAATGGCCAGAAACAGAAAGACTAGACAAGAAAGTGTGCAAGAGTAGGTATAAGAAATGTCAAAATATAGATTAAAGACCAAAAAACTGATAGAAGGTGAAGGCCGTTTATAAAATATTTTGTCATGGCCTAGCAATCATGGCTGAAAAAGTAAGATAAATTACAGAAGATATCTGCAATACTTTAAAGAGTGAGATTGGAGATTTAGAGCATAGAGGAAATGAAACTGAAGGATGAAATTAGCAAACCTGAGACATGAGATGGTATTTCTAGGATATTTTTTCTGGTGCTTTCCATAAGTGACAATCACTTGTAACCTGGTCTCTCTCAAGAGGAAACCTCTAATGTGATTCAACCCTTTGACTGCACCCTGTTCACTTTAAGGGCCCAATTTTCAATGCTTTTTCTACAAGTAGTCTTCTTACTCCTCACCTGTGAATCACTCCTGGATTTCAATGCATAATTAGCAAATAATCACTCCACACTCATGTGTGACTTATTCAGGAATATCAAAAAGGAAAAAGGGAGTAAGACTTACTCCTGGAAGTGAATTCCTAAGTCACACCTTAGCCTGGAGAAATACACTACTACTCATAGAAAATGCTTTGTAAAGCATTTGTTAAGAATACATGAGCAGTTAATATCTAATAGAATAATAAGACATAAAATGTGCAGGTTTTAATTTGGCATTAGTATTCCATGCAATGCTAGGTAGTGCGTTTTTCCACTACTTTAATAGGCATGGGATTGTTTTTACTGTAAATGTAAATTGATACTTGTATAGCGCACTACTCACCCGCAAGGGTCTCAAGGCGCTTGTACAAATACTGCTATGGAACCCATCCTGGCTTTCCCTGTGAGGCGTCCCCTCCTGGGCACCCCCAAGGTGGAGACCAGGCATCCTTAGCGTTGTGGGGCCCGTTGTGGAGATTAAGCAAGCTATTGCTCAGAGTTGCAGAGTGGGACTCCATGATTGGAATAGGCATCGAGGCGAGAATTATCAGGTCTGTGGAATTTTGAGCCCAAGACCCGCCGAGGCGGGGAATTGAACGCTGGTCCCGGGCTAGACCTCTGCATCAGGGTCTGCCGCTCTAATCATTGAGCCACACTTCTCCGCTACCATGCTTGTTTGCATAGTTTCTGCCCATGAAGGCCTGTTTGCATTAAATAATAGGAATCACATGCTAAATGACGCAATGTCATTTAGCAGTGAGTTCTGGAGAGACTTTGGCAACCAAAAAGCATGTTGGGACAGATTTACTAATGTTTTGCAAGGCGTTTCAGTAACAAAAAAGTTGAGGTGTGATTTACTATCCAATGTTCTGGTTCCAACGGATCGTGGGCGGCGACGATCTCTTTTGTCCTCACCTAGCACCCATTGCCTACCCGCTTCCACGGGAGAGGCGTGACGATTTATCGTAGTCACTAGCGGTGCACTTTGAGACCCCCAATAGTGTGATGCACAGCTGGGACAGCGCTGATCATCCCGGCTTCTACACTCACGACGGAGCCAAGATGGCAGCCCCACTCTGATAGCAGAGGCTGTCCTGGCTTCCTTACTGCAGTGGTACAGTTTTGCGAGGAGGAGCCCCCTTACCGACAGAATACTTGGGGGGCATATCCTAAGAGACCCCCCAAGACTCTCCACATATACATAGCGGAGGCTGTGGGGTGCAGAGCCTCAGGGCTGCAGCGGTGCCCCCCTGGAGCTCCGCTACCTCATATCAACCACTGTTCTCAGCACTCTGGGCCCGCTGAACGAATGCTGCTCTGGGTGGGATGGCAAGAGGCCATCTAGCAGCTCTGGATATCTGTTCTGTGACTGGTGCAGTGAGGAGAGGAGGCCGTCAGCACCAAAATGCTGGCCCCTGCCATTTGGACCAGTGGACCAGTGGTTGCCTGGTCACCACCCTGCCCCCCCCTTGGGCTGGGGGCAAGAAGTGATCCTACTACGCTTGGTGCAGACTATGTTTCTGGAGTGATCCCATGGTGCTGCAAACTGCTGGAGTGCGGCACCTAACATGGAGTCAAGGAGGGTACGGTGAAGGAAGGGGAGAGGTTGTGTTTTTGGGAGCGCAGATGATGCTGAGAAGAACATCTGGGACAGGAAGTGAGCCTGCAGTTGCCCCCTACTTTCAACTCCCCATGGCTGGATACCACAGAAGTGCCATCTCCCTCCCCCTTAAAGAGTACACCTCGCCAGATGCAGGACTGATGAGTAGTGCTCCAGACTATTGAGTCAAGGATACAATCTTATTTTTCCCTCAATCTCGTGTTACAGGGACGGTGAGGAGGCCACATCCCAGCACTGGCGAGAAGATCATGCTTTGTAAATTTGTATTTTTATTTCTTCAACCCTTACAGCTTCTACTTTTACTAAAATGCAACTTGTATATATGTAACTCTAACCACTAGTGTCTGTAATAGAATTTTGTACTCACTACCATTCTTACGTGACTTTAGAGTTTTTCTTTTTGTACCTTTTAAGTAACTCATGTACTCTGAAATCCTTATGTAATGTAACTGGTCCTTTTGTTAAGCGCTCTGACACCTTCAGGTAAAGTTTGCGCTATATAAATCACATGAAATAAATAAATGAATAAATAAATGAATGCAAACCAGATTTTTATTGTAATGATCCCGAAACTAATCCCAAGCTCCACTATGAACTTCTTTGTGCTACTTTGCGTCAAGGTGTGTTCCCATAGTGGTGTATGGGTGTTCCCCTGCAACGACCTATGCACTAAAACCCTACACCTCCTAGAGATAAGCCTAACAAGGACAAATGTTTTCCTCTCTTCTTCTTTTTTCAACTTGGCATGTGCCCTGCATTGTACAGCACCTACAATGTGGGAAAAGACCTAAAGAATGATTTTTGTACTGGAAGGGTCCCCTATAAGTACAAAACATAAGCTTTACAGATTGCAGACCACATTGGTGGCGCTGGGGTCTTCCGGTTCGGATGTTGGGGGCTAAGAGGTATGTCTTAGCCCATCTCCCCCAGCACCTACCTCGTTGGTGACTCCCAGCCGCCCTACTTCAATTCACCTGTGGACTCCCTCTCTCCACTGCGTATTATGGTTGGACACAATGGCTAGCTGCAGACAGCCTCTAGGTGACCATCTGCTTGCTGACCTGCCAATTCCACATCGCACCGTATGAGGTCTCTAGCTCTGAGGATTTTGGTCTGTTCCCAGAATCATGAGCTCTTCCTCCTCTGCCTCATACGAGGGACATGCGTATGAGTAGTTTGAGCAGTGGGAGGTTTTTGAACTAGCTGCTCCATGCCTTCCTGACACAGCTGCTCAAAGTCACTCTCCATTAATTATGGTGGCTATTGGTTGCTCTCTGGATCAGCATTTTCAGTGTCACTTGTGCAGCCTGCATAATCTTATCTTTGGCAGCCATTTGCCCTCGTCTTTAGCACGCCCATTTTGCAATTTGTGAACAGTATGCATGTAGAAATAGAAGAGGTTCTCGTTCCTTTTCTAGGGGTATAGTCCGTAGGCAGAGCTAGACACATTGTAACAGAGGTTGACTCTGCCTGGAGGACATGGAAATTGAAAGAGGTCTTTTTGCAGTGCTAGATTCACTGTAACAGAAGAGGCGGAGTCTGCCTGGGGGGCATGGAAATTAAAAGAGGACTTTATTTTTCTGGGATTGCCAAAAGGTGGACATTATCTCTGAAATCTCATGGTTCGTCATAGCCTGCACAATATTACACCTGCACACAGAGCTTTTCACTCATTATCCCTGGTTCTACCACTATATAAACCTGGGATCTTGCTCTCTCATCTAATAGCTGTCAGAAGCCCGTCATGGCCTCTAAATATTTAAGATCTATCTCTACAAGTTTGGAGCCTGTGGGCCAGAACACTTATACAATTACTTACCTGCTGCCTGCTGAGCGTATCAAGAAATGCATCTACAAACCTCAAAAACAGACTCCTAAAATCATACCCAGAAACCCTCATCTCAGATCCCTATTTCTGTATAAGAAAAGGTGAGACGATAAACGATCTTATCTTCTTCACAAACAAAAGTATTAAATAGAGGTCGGCATTTTACTCACTGCTACAAATCATCACATCCAAGAAAACCACTCATGGTCCTAGACTTACGGTGACCCTCTCACATACTTTCAAAGTTGAAGCAACCATCTCCCTGAATAACAATGGGACCAACCTTAATAAATCATCTACCCACAACCTGGCTTTCTTTGACCCCATCTTCCACATTATCATGAACTCATGTATTGGGAATGAAGGCGTACCCTCCCAAGGGTCCCCTACTTCCTCTGGCAACCCCTGAAATCCATTAAGTGTGTACCCTCTTGACCTCGCCATCTCAGATGATCCTTCCGCTTCCCTTCCTTTCTCCACTAGTGGGACCTGTATACTGAATAGCAATGCCATGATGACATCAGTTGGACCAGAATCCCTCTCCTCTCATTCCCAGGCAAGTCAACATGCTCACCACTCTCTTAGAGCAACCAGGTCTGAGGCATGTATTCCATTAGGACATACCTTCACACCTTCTTCTTCCCAGACCCCCATCTTCATGATGGTGGACACGCCTACTGTGCACATGTCTCTCCTCATAGCCACTCCAGTGTCACACGCTTTACCTGTTCCCCCTAACCAGGCCAGCAAGGTGAATCATAGCACCCTTCCACCCCCTCTTAGCTAGGTGCTCATCTTCCCACCTAATGATTCACCTCACATCCCCACACAGCTTTCTATCTGCTCCTCCCCTAGTCCACGCCCCAGCATAGCTCCCTTCCCCAAGTATCATGATTTCTGGACCATTTCCAATTGTGCTTCCGTCAGGGGCATAGCATGAAATCTGCTCTTACTCATATTATTGACGAGGCTCTACGAATGCTAGACTCAAATGAATCATGCCTTCTGATCCTACTTGACCTATCTTCAGTTTCTGATATGGTCAAACACGATACCGTTATTGAGCTGCTGGAGCACAGGATGGGGCTAACTCTGGGGGTCTAGGGGTCCAATCTTTCACCTACCCTCTTCAACTAGTTAATGGAGTCTCTAACACAAATCCTAAAACTGTCAAATATCCTTTACCACATGTATGCTGTTGACACCCAATTGTACCTGAAAGTCTCCTCCCCAGAGGACATAAGGTCTCTCAACTCAAGTCTTCAGGAAACAAAAAGCTAGTTGACTCTCAACCACTTGAAACTAAACACCCTTAGAACAGAATTTCTCCTTTTCCCGCCAGCCAATCACTCTCCAGACATTGAAGAATAGATGTGTGAACTCACAGCTCTTGACTGCACTCCAAACATCACTGATTTTGTGAGTTCTCCGGGAATAATGCTAGATAAAGGTCTGAACATGCAAAAGCACATTATTGCTTTCACCAAAGGTGCCTCCCTCCAACTGAGAGTCTTGAGGAAAAAAAGAACGTTCCTACCCCATAATAACTTCATAAATGGGGTGCAAGCCTTAGTGATTACTAAACTGGATTATGGTAGTGCTACCCTCTGCGGCCTTCCTAGAGAAAAGACAGTTCCACTTAGGGCCTCTCTCAACTCTGCTGTAAGGATCTTTACAGGCTCCAAATGCTATCATCACATCACGCCTAAGTTGAAATCTCTTAAATGGCTCCCGTATGAAGCAAGGATTCATCTGAAATTTTCTTGCTTTACACTTCAACACCCAAATTTATCTTACGCAAAAACTTGAGCTCTCTGGGGACTCTCATTACTCTAGAGACTCGAGCACATGACTGCTCAAGCCACAGAAATTCCATAAAATGAAACCTACAATTGAGCATTCTCGGGTATTGCATGAAGAAATTGACACACCTTGCCAACTGAAATAAGACTTAAACATTTCTCGGCTTCTTTCAAAAAGGAAGTCAAAGAGTTACTGATGAAGACATTTCTGGGCTAGTTCCCAATCACCTTAAGATGCATTTGCTCTCATTTGATCTCTATAGATTTGTTATGTTTATCATGATCTGTTATTTGTATCTTGTTCTGGTTGTGATACGATTTCACCGGTGTGTACCCTCTGAACTGCCAAGATGTAAAGAGCTCTGTTACCCATATGTGGTATTGTTCACGCTATAAAAAGCACTTTAAATAAAAAAATAAAAATAAATGAGTGATTTTTTCCCTTTGTTGCAGAGAACGGAGGGCTTGTGATCACTTAAGTTATACAACCTTCAATCAGCATTGGACCAGCCAGCAAACTAGGCATTTCCCCATTTAGTTACACGCCTGGGCCCATCCTAAAGATCTGTCTATTGTCCTAGTGTTACAAAAGGAACATATGTCTTTCAAGAAACAATCGAAAAGTGTCACCTTGTTCATACTTGTGGGCATAATATCCATCACACTGGCAGACGACTCACATTTTAAGGATTATGATGGCACAGCATATTTTGGAGGCCCCTAGCAGGCACAACTTTGAATTTCATTACCTTTTTTTTGATAAAACAAGCCTGCATGATGCCAAACAATGTTAAATCATATGCTAAATGCTCAGTAAAAGGGTCAAACAAAAGCAATAAACACATTTCTTGCTTGGGGCTCAAAAATGCTTTAAATGGCCCGCTAAAAAATGACAGATTCATAGGAAGAGGAGGCAGAGAAGAGGAAGAGATGTTAGGATGGCCTTGTCACAGCATTATATACTTTCTTGCGCAAAAAATGGGAAACAGCGTATGCATTTTTTATTTAAAAAGAAAAAATCACGCATCTGCCAATATCATGTGAATCTGAGTTTTGGTGAGAGGACCTGGTGGCATCTATCATGGCTGTACAGTGCACTGTTTCTGAAGAACAAAAAATGCTTAATCCTACAGCGTATTATTTTTATTAGAGAGGAGCTTGTGGCATGTAACTGCACAATTGCAAAACCTACCAACTTTGAATATTATTAATGCTGTAAAAGTTTAAACAAACAAGACGGATTAAAATCATCAAATAAAAGAATTAAAATCTTATTGTGGTAAATTGTCTGCAAGTTAACTGCAATGGTTTCCAGCATTTAAATTGGTATTTAAATCGAGAGCATCTCTCGAGAGGAGGCTACCAGTTGTATGCCAAGCACTCCTATAGACCCTCACAATAAGAGATTATTCTAGCTTCCATTTGTCTCCATTTACTGCTTACCCACATGACATTATATCACAATGGAAATTTGAAATGAGCTGAAGCGTAGCCATGGAAACCTTTGTCTGCATCAAAAAAACAGAGGCTAAGTCTATTAAGTTGCTCTTCGTTTTTAATTATACGTTATAATCTTTTTAAACGTTATACGACATTGCAAAGTTTCAACATTACAATCCGAGAGATCTAGAAACACAGATCTTAAAAAAAGCAGTTCAAAATATATATGAGACAGAAGTAACAAAATGTTAAGAAATCAAAATTTCACAGGACCTTAATATTTTGAGGCACATCTTGAAAGTTTTAGCAGGAGCAACCTTAGAGTTATCCTCCTACGAAAAGGGGAAAACGAACTAACGCAGGGCAATTACTGGTGCATTGGACACAAGTGAAAAGGTTGTAAGAGCATGACCCAGTGACCAGATGTGCAATGGGCGGGTGAAAGTCTGAATAAAACATGCCAGAATGCAAATTCTGATTTGCATGTTGGATAAGGCTATCTGCACAAGGCACATTAACCTACTGTGTTCTTATAGTTTCTAATCCTATTTGACATTAAACCTGTACCAATAGCTCAGTGAGTTAAGGCCCACAGCTTTGGGAACAGTTTTAATCCTGGTGAGAAGAACCATGTATTTTATCTTTCCAGCATTACTGAAATGCATAACAGATATGATGGACGAAAATGTATGTGAGATAAATAGAAATGTATAAGCATGAGTGGATTGAGGACCCATCCAGTCACTGCACCACACAACCCCCCCCCATTCTGGATACCCTGCTCTAATAATCCCCTAGAGTCCACCCCCCACAATACTAAATAGCTCAATTCAGAAATTGCTCGTAACCACCTGCTCTGCATCCCCAAAGAAATATCCATCTAGAACACTATTTTCATAGTACTTCTCTCTCCCATTTTCTATCCCTCCTCCACTTACATCCTATGCCACCAGCTCATTCTTTGCTCTTACCCTAAGGTTAGATCATATATAGAGGCACAACTACATAAATATTCAAGGCCAAAGAAACCTGACAGAAACACCTAGACTCCCAGTCATCCCAGCTCCCTCTATCTCTCAAACACTACCTAGTCTTCACCTCTGTTTTTTTCTCCTGGTAAGGTTTGAAGGTGGTGGGGTTGGAAGGGTAGAGAGTTTGAGCAGTGGCGGCTCCTCCGTAGTGGCAAAGGAGTGTCGCCCCCCCACTGCTAAAAGCCAGCAGATGAACAATAAAATGATAATAAAACAATTTATCATCATTTTATTATTCTGTGGCTAGACCAATTGGCCCTAATCTAGGGCAGGGCCATCCTGTAGGGACAATAACAGGGAGGAGGAGTGGTGGGCACTGTTAGTTCACTAGTTGGTTTGGCCGGCCATCCTAGGACGTCCAAACCAATATGCACAATTATATTTCTCTAACCCAGCTGCATTGTATTTCCAGGTAGAGAAAAGCCATAGACTCCTATGCCGGAGTGAGCGTTAAACCAGCCCACTCAGGATAATTCTGGTACTGCTTTCATGTTGGGTAATAGCATGAGAGCAGCTTTGGGATTGGGTGTGCAGCCTGGGAGCTGGACTGCGCTTGTGGCAGAAGCTGGAGAGCGGCAGGTAAGTCCTTTTTTTAAACAATATCCACTGCCCTACCACTTTCTATTGAAAGTAACCACCACTGGAATAGAGGCTTCTACATAGAAAGTTTTAACACCAAATATTATTGAGTTTAAATAGATGAACCAATACAAGATTTGTACATGCTAACTCATACTGTCCCTCAGCTACTAGCATTCTCATTTACTCCATTCTTCCTCACGAGCCTATCAGAAAGCTTGTAGATGTTTACACAAGAGTGGAGTCACTCATGCTTTCATTCACACCTACAGTTTTCATATAACAATGTCTCTCACCACTGCAGTGTCTGGTTATCCATGCACTCCGCTCATGCTTCCTACTCTCATGCTCTCCTGTTTCAAACCCCCCCCCGCTGGCCACATCTTTCTCTCCCAGTTGTCCCCTCCTGCTGTCTACCTAAATGACTCATGTCCACGTCTCCCAGGAGTACTAATCGGGGAACTGCTGTTGTCTATGTGAGGGAAAAGCAAGGCAGCCTGGAGCACCATTTGGCATTGAGCCAGCAGTAATCTAGAAAAACATTTAAGGTTCTGTGAGTGCCTGAGTGATTAGTGATGCTCCCATTGCCAACACTGGTGAATTGCTGACCCTCACATAATGGTATTCCTTGGCAACTAGGCAACCATTGCATGATACCCAACCTTTGGAAAACCTTGGCACAGTCACAAAAAAGGTAATTCTTGGCCTTTTGTGAGCATGCAGGATATGTTGGCTACCTCTGGTAAAATGCTGAGTTTGGTATAATGGTAGGAATTCCTGTCCTGGTGCTTGGCTTCCATGATATGATGGTGCCTGTCTTTCACATGTGCAAAGCGGTGATTGGCGGGAGGGATTTGCATTTTATTTTTTAATGTTTTATTGGTACCACAGTGGCTAGCACGCTGGGTACCATAGTACCAAGCACTGATACTGGGGTACCTGCGACCCAATCTTCGTATTTTTTATTTTTACCTGTTTTGAATTAAAGTGGTGTGTCACAAAGGCATGCCTATCCTGAACCCTATGTGGCTTTTCATGTTTTTTCCCCTCTTCAGGACTAGAGGATTGAGATGGTTGACCAAACAATCTCATTTTTGAGGCCAGCCAATCGGGGGTCCACCCTTTCACTTTGAATGGGCCAATCACAGATTATCTGGCACCAATGGTTCAGTTATTTTTAAGTTTTAACTGGTGTTTACCCGAACATAACATAACATGTATATTTGTAATGCACACATTCTGCGAAAAGGTATCTTGTTGCTGATTAACGGATCTTTATTGTTACCCAACTCCATGATGCTCATATTATCAACCTCAGAGGGATAAAAGGCTGAGTGGATTGGAACCTGTTGCCATGAGGTCATGTATAGGCTCCTACAGTGGATGCATTAGTCCACAAAGACACCAGACCCGGCTCATACTCATCTCCATTTTGATGCTAATTTTTCAAAAATGGCTGAACAGATTTACACTAAATAACCAAAAGCAGGTTTTCTCTATAAAGTTCTAGCATTTTGCTGATCAATTTTGGAATAATTTCCGCAAAACTTTCCATGATGAAGCCACAGGGATTTTTAAAAAATATTTTTAATGAAGTGGTACCAAGACTATTAAAGAAAGGAAAAAAAATGCCTTTTCTATGGAAACTCTGGCTAAACTAGAACTAAACTGTGGTGACTGTGTAATAAATGTTTGATATTCACCAGCCAATATGCCATATTATTGTGTATGGTTAGTCAAACTCAACCGCACAGTCTGTCTCAGTTTATGCTAGGAAGTTGAATTCACAATGTTATGTGCCTATTTACCAAATACTTTTTTATTTAGGTAAATCACTTATAACCCCTTGTCAATTATTACAGCTATTATTGCCCTGCTACTGGTGTGAATGAGGAACACATATTAATACAAGCAAAAGAAAGAACATTTTAAGCTAAGAATGGTTGCTAAAAAAGTAAGTGAAACTCATCTTTTAAAAACAAGTATATGATGGCATATATAATAATGCTTTCTATTGTTATCTGCAGGATGATATGCAGCAGCTGGTGAAGGTTCTATCAGACCCTATTTATTTTGAGATGATTGTGTGCTCAAGAGAGCATTGGACAAGGATCAACTGGAAATTGATGCTTCATTTGGTAAGATATTCCAAATAACTTAATTTCCCTTGTGGTAACGAACATTCACGTCAAAGCTGCACATTGTTTGTATGAAAACAGTAAGGACCATTAAACACTTGTTTTGAGTGATAAACCCTTTAGGCTTAAGTGGTCCTCTAGCAGCTCACTTATTGCAGAAGTTTTCCTTCATTGCTGTTTTGAATTGTTTTTCTACTCGTTCAGTCAGTTCTTTCCAAATAAGCAAGGAATCTTTTACTTACACTAGGGCTCTTGGTGAAAGCACTGAGAGTACACAGTGCTTTCAGCTTTACTTCGGACTTTCATCTTTCATCTGCATCCCTAGTCCAAACACTTGCTTGTTAGAATTCATATATTGGTCACCAGTGATGTCTTTTAACTTTTTTTCTTTTCAGACGGGCATGCTACAAGCGTAGTTCAGAGGAGCTCCGGCCAATATCCTTCTTGAAGGCAGCATACCCAAGGTAGTTTACTACCTATTTGCACAAACTACCTCTAGTGGCTTACATTTCTGGTAACTGTGAAAACAATCTTGCTGCTTTCCACCTTTGTACATCTGTAATTTATCTGAATGTTAGAGGGGCAGTATTTAAAGACACAGTGTGTCAAACTATGTAGCCAATGTGTGCCAGAGATTGAAAACTCCGATTTTCCTGTCTGTTGAGGGAAAAAACAGTTTTTTATCATTATATTGAAACTCTGGGACTAATTCTGTATCTAACTTGCCCCTTCGATATTACAGCCAAGAAAGGGACATTTATTTCTTCACCTTCCATCTGATCCATGGCCTAAGTTCACATGTGAATGATAAGCAAAGCAGCGTTAAAAACATCTCATAAGGCACCCTTTATGGTGGAGGGGAATACAGTAATTTATTAAGGTATACAGTCTAGGCAGACAGTCTAAAAGAAATGTTAAAGTAACTTGATTGTCGAAAGGGTACTAATATATGTTTTGTTCTCTTTTTAGAATGCTATGAAGTCTCTGTGCAAGCTGGCCATCCCTCAACAACAAAACTATGAGAAGCAATCTTGCCATAATGATCTGAAATTGCAAAATAAGACAAAAGACTATAAATCTGGCAATACATAATTAATAATTGCTTGTTTTGTTGACTTTTAAAAATTATTTTTGCTTCCTTTTAATGCTGTCTTGTACAGTGTCCTATTTCTCTTTGAGGCATTGTACCTGCTTTGGTAAAATAAAAGCTGACAATGGCAAGTCATTTTAGATCCATTTATTTCAACCAATTCTTCGTTTGGTGTATTGCCACAGGTCACCATATCAAAACTTAATGATGTTGTTTAGCTCCAATAAAGACTAGGTACAATGAGTATGGGGAAATGTTATAAGTTGCAAGGCTGCTACTCAATGCAAATGGCATTCTTGCCAACTCCAACTTCTCTCAAATTCATTTTATAACACTTATGACTTTGTTTAAAGAAAGAACATGTTTTAAACCCATACAGTTTTCTCGTTTACAGGGACACCATAGTTCTCTCAAGTATTTCATTTCAAATTTGTTTTTAAACTAGACTTGGGAATCCTGGATGAGGGAAAGGGCATTTGAAGAATTGGTTTGCATCACAGACTCTTTAATAAATTATCCATGACTAAGTCTATATTTAAATATTTAGGAGTGATCCACAAGCATCGAGTACATTTTAATGAATCATTCAGAAGTAATCACAATTTGTAATAACCAAGAGTGCTCACCCAGTGGATACTCCTGGTTGTTATGAATGGGGATTACTTCTAAATGATTCCACTGGGTACTCTTGGTTGTTTTAATTCACTCTCATCCTGAAGTTGTCAATTTAAGGGTAGCTCAAACAGGTGCAATCACCTGGAACAAACCATGCGCTCAATTTGCCCTGTAAAGAAGAACCAACATACCATACAACATATAAACATAGACACTCAAATAATGTAAAAGAAGCTGTGGTCATACTTGTCATGTATTGCTTGCTTGCTTCATGAGCAATCAAAAACGTCTGGGGGGGCGTATTCTAGGCCACATGGACACGTGATCAAATAGACTACGTTTTTGGTATTACAGTTCGTCATTTTGCGCTGCTCCCACGTAGTGCCGTTCCTGAATGTTTATCTAGTGCTTTTTTGTGTCAAATGGCAACTGCTGCAGTTCCCACATGGGAAATGACCTTGTATTCCTAGGGCAGATTGTCTCGTCTCAAGGGTAGGTTTGGGTTGCACCTGTTTGAGCTACCCGTTACCAGGGTGACCATCTTTATTTTTCTTTTTTTCAGGTCGTGCAATTTGCATTGAACTTGAGCAGAACCGCTGTAGGCACATTATAGCCTTTATTAATTGTATTCACTTTTTGTTATTAATATAAATACAATTTTGTGACAAAATTAGTGAAACGTATGGTGGGGAAGTTGTGCCCCCGTCCTGAAGAAGGAGCTCTGTCTCCGAAACATGTTGATGCACACAGGAGGTACTGTCCATTAACACAACAGGTCAAACCTCGCACTTCACTTCTTTTAACAGTACCAGCCCCGGGGTATGAATATTTATTTTCTTCTAAACCGAACCCACGAGCCAGATATCTTTTTAATCCTTTCACTAAATCCCACCACTCACATAAAATATCCCTTATCACATGCATAACATGCACCACACATAGCCATAAATATAAGTGCTCCCGCGTAGTCGTAGGTCGTAGCACGCTGCATCCCGTTAGAGGGGTGCGAAGACCCCTATGATGAAGCATGACACCAAGGGACCTTTTGGTGTGTGAGGGGTATTTTACAAATCACTAAGTGCTCCCATACCACTGTGGCGAACACTTCCCCAACATCCCCAGTAGGATTCCTTTAGTGGAGGGGCCGCCACTGATGTCATGGCACAAGAAGATAAGTGCACTGGGGAGAGTTTGCTTGTGTGCCACAAATACATCATTAAATGGAAGGAAGGAGATTCAGGGCAGCCCTACTTTGGCCAGACCACTAGTGGAGGTGATGCTATTGTTCAATACAATAAACATGGGATACGTCAATGCTGCAAATTCACATTGAAAGACAAGAAACAAAAATGATAAAGAAGCAACGTTTAAGGAAGATGGGGCTAAGACAGGAAATTTGAGGATGTAAGAGTAAAGCCACCCATGATGTAATGAATAAAGAATAATAAGCAGGGCAGGTCAACCATTTCATGGATGAGTTTCCTTAAGAAAAAAGAAAGCAAAGGGACCCAAGTATTGGACCTACATGGCTAACTGAATATGCAAGGGTGTAGGTGGATTTAGGAAGGAGAGCATGGAAGACAGAATTAGGATTTCGTCTTATGGCTAAAGAGGTAGACACTGAATTTATTTACAGTATTTCAGGAACACTTGTGTGAAGCTTTCATGGTATGTTTACTGGAAGGTTACAGAAACTCTAGTGATAAGGTACATCATCAGGATGTTTAAATATGGAGATATGGACTTGGACTACATGGACAGATGCACAACACTCTTTTGTAGCATTGCTGCTTTTTGATGAAACCTTTACCTATATGAAAGTAAACAATCACTTAAGGCAAAAGAACGTATCCATATTTTCTATGCTCTTAATTTTTAGGTCACTTTATACATTTACAAACTATTTCTTCATACAGCCATCATTCCTTCAGACAACTAATTAGAACCTTGTTCTAAGCTCCATTTGTTAGACATTTTCAGGGTTACAGTAGCCAATTTAAGGGAAACAATAAGGGCAGGTAGAAGAAACCAAGGAAAAGTGAACAGATGGAAGCTGTTAAATTTCAGAACCATCCTTTAGGGTACGTGGTTGCCCAGGGAAGAAGATATAAGTTTGAGCTCCTGAATACTGATTGTGGGTGAAGATAAAAGCCTTTGTTTCGAATGCAGTACATTAGCCAGCTGGAAGTGAGCTCAATATCTGCCAAACAGTAAGTCTGGCTACTATTAGACCTGCCTAGAGCTAAAAGTGACAACCCTCGATGAGCATGATTAGTGCAGATAATTATTTTGGAGTTGCTTAACACAGTTCAGAAATGAGGCGGTGAAGGTGTAGAAGATATTGTCAGTTGTGAAAATTATCTAGACAGAATTGAATGTAGTCGGATAGGGGGGCTGGACTGGGCAGTAGATATTTTTGAACAAGGATGTTGAATTGAAATGTACAAGTGACTGAATGCCATAAGGACAGGATTGATATATCGTTTGAAGCGTCAGAAGGTGGATGACCTTCAGAGGGCGGCTATAAACAAAGCGACATGACAGGGATTTTGTTGCTGTCACTTTAATTGCCATGATATGCAAAGTTTGGTTAAAAGTTTAGCTGAATTGCTTATGGTGTTTGATGTATACAAAGAGGGGTGCTCTGGGTCTCTTGGATATTCAGGATTTTCCTACTGCCTATGGCAATGGGTCTAAAGATGTGATCTCTCGTTCCTTGACAATTATGAACCATTGTACCAAAGGAGTAACAGTTTCTTTTTTGATGGCAAGAAGCAAAAAAACAATTATAGTAAAAGGGTAACTGAGTGAACAGACAATTGATTTGCCTGTATTATTTCTGCTATACTCCTCACACCCCCTCTTCTTCCATGAGAACAAAAACAATTGAACGTCAAGATTAGAAACTGTACCCTGATTACAGTTAGTACTGCTGATTCAGGGCATCGCATAGCAGGAGCCGAAATACAAGTGTAAATTTACTCCAAAATTGGAACTTACACTCAAATTTTGTGAATAGCAAAAAAGTAGTAAGCATCCTCAAAAGTGTATAGCTCCTAACCCCTTCAGCTTTGTGGAGACATGAAAATTACACTTTTTGAGTACGTTTACTGTCAAATATTGTTAATAGCCAAAAAGTAGTAAACTTATTCTTATTGTGAATTAGCCCCATTATGTTTCCCAGGTTTTTTTTATTTAAGGTAATAATCTCAATGGACAAAAAGTAGTCATTTTGAAGCTAAGCATCCACTACTCCTACCTGCAGTGCTCTGGGGATCTAGGTTAGTAGGACACTGTAGGGATGTATGTCAGGTGTAGCTGGAGTCACCAGTGATAGGCCACCTATCTCTACTTCTGTGATCTTGTAAGTGCTCAGTTATAAGGAAAATTGCCAGCCATTTTAAAATGGTGTCTTCCAATTAACCATTGGACTTAATGCAAGATCACTAATGGTCATAGCGTGCATTGATATTAATGCTCAGCGACGGTCGGCATGTAGATTGTTACATTGCTGTTATTTTTTGTGAGCATGTCTATATAATACATATCCATTCAAGTTTATGTTTTTCGACTTGCTTAAGTCTAAAATTCTCAAAGGGCCTTGGCAATCCATGTAGCATGATACTGTGCTGTGGGTAGATCATGGAGACCAGGAACTGCCTTCTTCCAGCCCTCTAATGAGGTTAGCGTAGTGTCCCTACTGTACACTGCAATGTATTCTTTACCATTTTGGGTCTAAGCTAAGTATTTAAGAATGATGATCATGCAAGTATGAGTTAATTTGTAACAGGTGTGACCTTTCCTTTGACTATTTAGCTCAGCAAAGGGACCTTTGGTGTATCTCTGTGCTTGTCAGCTGAATAAGCTTTATTTAAGATAGGAGGAAATTAGATTTGCTTGAGGATAGCAGGTGCAACACCTTTAATATTTTTACTTCATAAAGACAATTGTATGAAGTGCTAGCTGGAGCAAATGGTATTCTCATCCTACAGAGGATCTTGGTTAGGTCTGGCTTGAGAGAATGGTGAGTTAGTTGAGTATTGAGACTACAAATCTGCAGTAGGTTTGGGATTGCACTCATAACAACGTGGACATTAAGTGGTCGATTATGATGTTGCTTGGAAAGTCAATGAAAGGCATCCAGTTCGGTCAAATCTAATTCGGAAGCCTTGTTTCTGACCGACTTGGACACATTCCCAGATGACTGATAATGAGGTCTGGAAACCGTTCGAACTGTCCGACTCGGTTCTGAATGTCACTCGGAGTAACGGTGTCAGTCGAAGCCAACTTGTAAAGGTCTACAGGCCATGTTTCAGATCAAGCGTGTAGGATGTTGGATTCAGATAGCCTTTCTGAATCGGTTGTTCTGACATGGATCAGCTGTCGGAATATGACTTTGGAGGCCCGTAGCAGGCCCCCTTCACCCAGGGCCCATCGAGTCAAGCCCATTGGGGTACCAATGGGTCCCCCCTTTTCATGCATGCACATTGTGACTAGCACCCTGGCTGCCTGCCACAGCGTGCAAGATTTTCCCCAACCACCCCTTTTTAGGTCTTAGCCGGCGAGACTTAATGAGATAGAGTAACTTTCACTAGCGAGCTTAAGCCCCGCTCCTCTTCTCATTGGCTGGCGTCCTAAACAGTGGCCAGCCTTTGGAGAAGAGGTCCTAGTGATGTTCTTCTTTCTCTCTAAGCCCGTCCTTTTCAGACAGGCTTACTTGACTTCCTACTGGCGTAAAAGGTTTCTTATTTTCTTTATGGGTCCAACAGATGGCCCCATAAAGAAGATAAGGAACGTTTTACGTAGGCAGGAAGTCAGTCTGAAAGGGACAGGGCTTTGTAATGGCGAGCGCTTGTCTCGAGAGCTTGTTCTTGTTGCTTGTTTTGGGGGGTAGCTGCGGTTTTACGAAATGTCAGCTGACTGGAGGTTGCATAGTGCCTAGTCCTTGTGTACAGGCTGTGTTTAAAAGAGTATGTTGGCACACACACGAACAGCGGGCAGGGAATTAAGTGAATTGCTCGGAATCACAGTTTAAAAAAAAGAAGAAAATTCTGCTTTAAACTGCAGTTTTCTCCCATTCACAAGCAGTTTGTGGACCCCCTTTTCTTGACGTGTGAGGTCTTTGTGGGTGGGAAGAACTGTTTTGCGAGGGTAGGGTTTTTTGTCCCCTGCATAGGTTGTGACTTCAGCTAATGGAATGATGCGCTATATAAATCACCGAGAGTTAGAGTAAAGGGCTGCAGGGTTTACTTTTGTGCACAGGCGCGTGCCGGTCTTGTTGTCACTGCTCTTGTTGTGACGTGTGTTGGCTGCATATATGTACTGGGGGTGGGGGGCTCCACAGCGGGGTGCTAGCTGCGAATAAAGGGACACGCACTCCTCATGGTAATGTTAAATTCAGGTTCCTAAGTGACACTTCCTGCCAGGTCTGACTTCCTCACAGAAGCACAAGGCGCCCCCATCAGAAGCCCGCTGAATGGACCTAGTGTTTTATCAACCTCGGAGGGATGAAAGTTTGCCTGATTGAGATGTCTATGGGTGGCTGGTTGGTTGTACAGACAATCCTTGCAGTGCCTGCATTCGGTGGTGTTCAAATCGCTTCACACGATGGACCTCTGTCTGGGAGCTGGATATATGAATACTATGTTTCAATTAATAACAATGTTGCTAGTATCGGTCTCATTGGTAGGAGTAGTAGCGAGGGGGTGGTTTTAATTTTATTGCATAATTACTGGTCGTAGTAGTTGTGTACGTGTTATTAACATTGTTAGAATGAGTTTGCATAACATTAGTATTTCTCTTGCGCCTACATCCGAGCTTAAATAATCCCCATTTCCAAAAATAGACCGCAGAGTGGGGTGATGCGGGATAGTTGTAAAGTTGTTGCCCCTAGTCTGCTATACGTCAGTATTAATCCCGGCTTCTCTACTTAACCCAGTGGCGTGATCTTGGGCAAATCACCTGTTCTTCGGCTCTCTTGCCTGCCTTCATTTGAAACCAGGTTCTTACAATGACTGAGAAGAAGACATGTATATGACTTATTGTATTTTTTATATAAATCAAATTGAATTCATTCAAAATAGTTTTTTCAATCAATACAGTAGCTGTCAATATATTAATTAAAGTGCAAAAAAGTGACAATAGTGAATTGTGATCACGTGACAGAAGCAATATGTACAGTAATGTTAAATTCAAATGTAAACAATCTATACAAATATATACAAAAAAAAATGTTATTCAATGAAGGCCATCTGTTAGTGTGATTTTCCAGAATTCTATTTGTTTCTTTCAGTTTTTTAGAATTCCAGAATTGTAAGGCCTGTGAAAAATGTCGACGTTTCGACCCTTAGGGCGCCAGTGTTTGAGGTCGCGGCAGGACTTTCTCAAGACAAGTGTAGAGGGCACGACAGTCCGCAAGACGAGCAGCCGTGCCGTATGAATTCAGCGTGATCGTTACAAATCTATTTGAGTAAAGGACTTTGTGCCAAGTTGATCCAGGTGACTTACATGTACTCGGATCCCAGGACTGTCGTGCCCTGTACACTTGTCTTGAGAAAGACCCGCTGCGACCTCAAACACTGGCGCCCTAAGGGTCGAAACGTCGACATTTTCCACAGGCCTTACAATTCTAGAATTCTAACAAACTGAAAGAAACAAATAGAATTCTGTAAAATCACACTAACAGATGGCCTTCATTGAATAAAAATGTTTTTGTATATATTTGTATAGATTGTTTACATTTGAAGTTAACATTACTGTACATATTGCTTCTGTCACGTGATCACTATTCACTATTGTCACTTTTTTGCACATTAATTAATATATTGACAGCTACTGTATTGATTGAAAAAACTATTTTGAATGAATTCAATTTGATTTATATAAAAAATACAATACGTCATATACAGGTCTTCTTCTCAGTCATTGTAAGAACCTGGTTTCTCTTTTGTTTTTGTCAGAGGGAGGTTGTTTTTCTTGAAAATTGCATGGAATAGCATTTGCAAATCATTTGTGTTGTCACCCGACAGAACCACTTTATACTTACCCATTGATTACCCAGGTTCTGAGGGACACAGGGTCAACCCCGTTTTTCTTTCAAATTGCCTTCATTTGAGACATTAGTTACAGGCGCAGGACAAGTACAAAAAAGATAACTAGAGAGTTGCTACAGGCTTTGCAGATTTGCAAATATTTGCATGTTTTGAGAACGTCTCTGCGGTTCTAGCGCTTGTTTGCTTTGAGGCGCGGATAGACGGGCGGTCATTGCTGCCCCTCCATGGAAGGGGGTGGGGGAGCTGCGGTTTTATGAAATGTCGCTGACTGGAGGTTGCATAGCGCCTAGTCCTGGTGTACAGGCTGTGTTTAAAAGAGTATGTTGGCACACACACGAACAGCGGCGCAGTGAATTGCTCAGAATCACAGTGTTTTTTTTAAAAGAAAATTCAGTTTCAAACTCAATTTTTCTTCAATTCACAAGAATTTTGTGGACCCCCTTTTCTCGACGTCAGAGGTCTTTGTGGGTGGGAAGGACTGTTGTGCGGGGGGGTTTTCCCTTGCATAGGTTGTGACTTCAGCTAATGGAATGGTGCACTATTTAAAGCGCTGAGAGTGAGAGTGCAGGCTGCAGGGTTTACTTTTGTGCACGGGCGCGTGCTGGTCTTGTTGTCACTGCAAAAAAAGCTCACTAGAGAGTTGCTACAGGTTTTGCGGATTTTCCAAATATTTGCGCGTTTTGAGAGCGTCTCTCCGGTTCTAGCGCTTGTTTGCCATGAGGCGCGGATGGATGGGCGGTCATTGCTGCCGCTCCATGGAATGTGTTCCTAAGTAAAGATATTCTGAGGTGCAGGGACTCTGGAACGGGACCCTGCTGGGAGTTCAGTTTAGCCAGCACCTGCTGGTGCCGAGCAATGCTGGCATGCGAGAATCCCGGCTACACAGTTATGCAGAATGAGACTACACGTAGCGCCTAGTTCTTTTATAGCAGACCACAAAGCACCAGAACAGCAACCGTAAATGCTACGTTTCTGAATTAACTCTTCAAACCAATTTCAAGCGAGCCACTGGGAAACGAATCGACTTGCCCAAGA
This sequence comes from Lissotriton vulgaris, assembly GCF_964263255.1. NCBI lineage: Eukaryota > Metazoa > Chordata > Amphibia > Caudata > Salamandridae > Lissotriton > Lissotriton vulgaris. The sequence goes on along the minus strand of NC_141694.1, from coordinate 1,199,840,389 downwards.
TCAAATGGTGTAAACAGGGAGGACATATTGGTTTTATAAGCCATGCATCTTGTTTTCAAATCAAGCAATGAATTCTGGTCTGGATCAAACGATGTTCCTGAGGAGGTGGGGCTCGGTCAGGTCAGGAACACATCATGAGTGGCTAAAGCGTTGAGTTTGCACGCTGATGTACAGTAGTGCAGCGATGGTGACAAGGTGGTGTGCACCAGCATCTGAACCGTCCTCTGCGGAACCAGAGAACCAGCTTTTTACTGGAGGTTGTACAGTTAAACCTCACTGTGTGATCTTGGTGCAATCACGTAATCTGATTTTTTTATTCAGTTTCCTTGTCTCCCGGATTGGGGAAGTGCCAAGGACAGAACCCCTGGTCTAAGTGCATTAGCAGAAAGTGCTCATCCACGTGAAGTAAGTGCCTCCTTGAACAACTCCTGTTAACATGCGCTTCTGCTGAAAGGCTTCGCCTCCAGCGGGGCCGCTTCTACGGTTATTGATCATAGGCTGCTCATCACATTCTTCCATGGGGAGGAAGGCTGATGGGGAGGGAAGGAGAGAAGCAAAATCAATTGTTTACTTGTAACAGAGTGCCCGGCGCCCGTGAATGGACGAGAATCCGCCGCCCCGGGGCCACTTTCAAGAATTCTACCTTTGTGTTATTGACCCATTGTTTGAGTGATTATTATAGCACCGGCACGTGCAGGTAGGGGGACTCGCGCCACTGGCGCACGCAGCTGTTTACATTTGGTGTTTCTACAGCGTTGTGGCTTGTTACTATCCTCTAAAGACAGAAAATATTGTTTTAGGAGAGAAACTATCCTAAGTTAAAAAACATAATGTTTTCGGTTTTTTAGGGCAGTCTTAAAAATGTCCTAAACCATTCAATTGTGGTGGATGCATCAAGGAGAACTATATGTTGGAGTCAGAATGCAATGATTTTGTTTTTTGCCGCCCTATAGCATGTGTTCAGTTGTGCTGTTATGTCACCCTGTTATGCTATGCTATACTATTTTGTATGCTGCTGTGATGTTATGTGCTATGATGGTGTGTCATTTGTTATAGTGCTTTCTGGTGCTGTTTAATAGAATTGGACTCTTTGTTATGTCTCATAATGTTATATTATCGCTTGTTATATTTCAGTTACTACGGAACATATCTATTTTTATTTTGCCTCATGGTTATTTACGCGAGTTTGAGCTATTGACATTGCAAATTACAATGCCATTTATTTATCGGTTTTCAAAACCAACACATAAACAAAAATGTTGTCATTTACAATGCCAATAGCTCTAACTTTTGCAAAGGCAAGATCCATTGCATTGTAAATGCTTGTTTCAATGGGAGCCTGTTTTCTTGTTCTGAAAACAGGCTCCAAGTGAAGTCAAAGGGAGTCCAACCGAACAGTGTTTGGACACACCATATTCAGTCGGTTGGACTCCCTAAACCTGAGTCATTCAGAAAGCATTCCGAAACTTATTTGGTCGGACTGCTTTCTAGACAACACAGTAATCAGTCCCTTAGTTTTATTTGTCAGTTGCAGTCTGGAAAATGTTCTTCAACATAATCTTCATATGAAAGGTGCAATGGAAATTTCCTGTGCTCTTTGGTCAGAAAGTTCTATAGCAGTTTTAATTAGACAGTGGGTTTTAGTACAACCTCCAAGTTTCCAAGCTATTGGAAAGCTTTTGTGTAAGATTGCTGTTCTGGAAAGTTCATGCAAACATTTGTTTTAAGGTTTTCAGAAGAGCTCCACTGACAGCCTTTCTTTTTGGGAATGAGTAGGTGCTTTATCAACTAATGATGGCTGGTGTGGTATGTTGTTTCTGAGGGGCCTTGTGCCATGGAAGATCATGCTTAATGTTATTTCTATGAGCTTAGTGGATATCTGAAGCAGGTTTAATAGGTATAATACATTTTACCACAGTTTTAAGGTTTAAGTGAAAAGTCTTCCAAAAAATCAGCTGCAAGACTTTGTTGGGTATGAGGAACAATCAACAACAATGGTGGGTGGGATTAATTGGATGCAGATTGAGAAGGAAAAGTGGGTCTGACTTGTCCATGCAGACTTGCATTGTTGGGAGTTTGTGCTGGACAAATCGAATTTTACCAAATGGCAATCTATCCAGAATTGTGGCACTATCTAAAGAATCTGAACTAATAAAGTAACGCTATGCACATCATAATTCATGGCTTCTATCATAAAGACATGCTTTCTAGCTATCAATTAAGTGCACTGTATTTGCATTTTTCTATATGCTACTGATAGACAGCTCAGAATCATTGTTAACTCTGCCCACTTTGATACTACAATCCCCTTCTGCAGACCCTTTTATAGAATTAATAATTGCTTCCACATCATCAGTTTAAGATAGTCATTTGGTTATCCTTTTATCTATCATTATTGATCGCCACACAAGAGTGACTACCATTAGGAATTCATAAATTCCATATATGTTATTGTAATATTCTACTATCCACACTGTGTGCATTAAAACATACATGTATTCAACATGTAATTGCTTGGACAAATCTGAATTTTAGTCCTAGCTTTAATGATAATTGTTGATTAAAGTTCTCGCTTTTTAATTTAATTTAATTTAACTTGCCATGTAAATCACAAAATTGCTACAATCTTGCAAAGGTAGAACGTTGAGGTGGGACAGAAAGTAGAAACATGCAGAGTGTAAGAAGGGAATTGCCAGTTTTTCAGATGGCTTTGAAATTGAGATGTCTACATCTATAACATAATTATGAATGGCTATTTTTCATACATAAAGCGACCAACACATTGTGGGATTAAAGGTATGCATGTCCCCCAAAATGTATCAATAGAGTGAACGGTTATTCCCTACATTGGGCAATGGTGGATCCCTCAGAAATTACAAGGAATGTTTTAAGCAAGACTGAGTCCGCTGTTGGGGCTTGCTTGGCAGAGAACGCCATACATGAAGTAGTCCTGACCTCTTTCAAGCACATCACAGCAGCAATTGGAGGCCCTTTTTGTATAAAAAAAGGAAACAAAATAGGAAAACAAAAGGGTGGTGTGACACAAAGTGCACGCAGGCTAATTCCAAGTTAAAACACGAGACACATAAAACAACTAGAAATCAGCGTGATATAAGGCAGGCAAGATGGGACTATAAAAACTCACTGAAGTTATGAAAAGCAATGCTGAGAGATGAGGAATGGACGGTGCTGCATCAGGCCATAATATCTAAGGATGGGGTGGCCTTTTGGAGGGCTGTTCAGACCCCTTTTCTAGATCCCAGGAATGCTCCATCCATTGTAATCGCAATAACGGAGGAGCAATGGGTGGAGCATTTTGCAAACATATTTATTAGCAGCCTGACCAACAATACTGCAGAAAGCCAACCAGTAGGTGACGATGACTTGGCACCTCTAATAACAGTGACAGACCTTCAGGTAAAACTGGATGAAGTAAATTGTGCTATCTTGACAAACATGGGAAAGAAGGAACCTGGGCCTGACAGGATCCCGTAGATTTATATAAAAATAATACTATGCTATGGGGCCCGTTGTTAACCCAGGTAGTTACAGCTAGCTGTTACTCCCATTTAATTGAGATGTGGACTTAATCAATTCTAGTACCAATATTTTAAAAAGGATATTGTCAAGACCTCACCTGCTATCGGGCAATATCGTTGCTAGATTCCTTGGCAAAAGTAGTTGGGCGTATCATGCTTGAAAGAATGCATAGACCTGGCTGAGGATACTAAGATCATCACTGAATTACAGTTTGGTTTTTGCAAGGGGCCATCAACTGTTGAACAAAGCTTGAACCTGAATATTATCATAGGGATGTATACCATCGCCAAAAAGGGCAGGTTGTTCCTAGCCATTGTTGACCTCACTGCAGCCTTCGACTGCGTGAGGCATGACAAGCTATGGAGGATCCTCCAGGATTTAGAACTAGAGCCCACCATCATTCCTTTTTTAAGACAAATGTATAGGAATGCCAAGGCCAGTGTACAATATGGTACCAATGGAGAATGTACAGCTTCTTTCAAATCAACAAGGGGGTATGGTAAGGCTGCGTACTGGTCCAGTTTCTTTTTAATCTCTATATAAATAGCTTAGGCCAAGCACTGTCGAACATATGTCAAGACCCCCACCTCAAATAGAAGGACGGCCTGTACCAGCTTTATTGTATACGGACAATGCTGTTTTGGTGACACGTACCCAAGCGAACCTTCAAACAAATGTTAAATAGCTTTTCAGCATTTATGCATGATCCAGGGCTGAGGGGTAAACACAACAAAAACGTTTGTTATGAGATGTGGTATTGACAACCAAAATAGATTTTATTAACAGATTTAGTTATTTGGGCATCTGATGTAATTACAACGCCACATAGACTTGTGCGGTCCATGCAAGAAAACTGGCTTTTATGAAAACTATTGCCGCCTTAGTAAACTTTTCAAAAATGTTGGGCCGGAGGCCTCTACATGAGCTACTACAAATATATAGGGCCAAGTGCATCTCGACGGCCATGTATGGTGCAGGGGTATGGGGATATTCTGATTAAAAATCTGTTTTTAAAATATATTTTGGCAGTCCCAGGTAGCACTTCCTCTTATGTTTGCCATTCTGAATTGGGGGTCTCATGACTAACAAATCTCATAAAAGTGGTAGCAATCCTACTATGGCATAGGATATGGACATCTAAAGAAACTAATCTTAATAGGGGCATTTTTAAAGATATTTTTAAATTGGAAGGTGCTTTAAGAATCGCATGGCTAAAGTATGTGTGGGATTTTGTGCTTGATTTAGGCCACACAGTTTTTGCCGAGCCAAATACAATGACTAGTTGGACAAGAAAAATAGTTTTTTTTATGGCACAGGTGTAGAATTCTACAGAGTACAAAAATACAAAAAGCAACCTACCTAGCTCCCATTGCACAAATACAATATTCATAGTTCATAATCCATTTTGAGACAGAAAAACCATCATCCAGACATATCATTCAAAATTATTGCACAAGGAAAAACATGATGGAGAGGAAAATAGAAACAAGGATAATACTTGATGAACTAATAGATGGAAGAACAATTCAATTCCAAAACCGCCAAATTCTTTCCAGTTTGGTAAAGGAACCTCCTTTTTAGTATCAATAGATTCTCGGTTAAAATCCATTCATAGATCATTGGGATCACCTTGGACTTCCAGTCCAGTTAGCTAAGATAAGTGATCTGGCTATTAAAGTTGCAATAAAGTAAATTGATTTTGGCCTACAGTCAAATCTTCACTCGTCTCTACTATGCCAAAAAGGGAAGTAGAAGAGCTACGAAGAGTAGTTTGCAGTTTCTTACTGATTTTCCTGCCAAACGTTTCCCAGGAGACAGCATGTAAAGCCAACATGGAGCCAATCCCCCACTACCAGCCCACTTCTAAAGCACCTGGGATCCGCAGAGGGGAACATTTTATGGAGTCAATCCGGAGTGTAGTAGATAATCCATTCGCTGAGCCATGCCAGCCTTCTCAGATAGCAGCCCTGACTGTTTTACTGTTCATTTTATTATAATTCTGCCCGAGTTGAAAGGTAAAAGTGCAGCCAGTGGTCGAGTTGACCTTCTCCAGGGGATCCAAGATCACCTGTTTATTCTCCACTGATTTGAATAATGTTAACCAGTTGCCTATAACTTTGATTTGAGATATAAAATGAGCCTTCCCCAGAAGAGCAACTGGACAACCTTTTTTGAAAGTTTGGCCTGCGCAGAACTGCTAAACCTGTGCGTAGCTAAATAACAAGACACTGCTTAAATTGTTCCTACTATTACGTATCCTTTGCCATGAAAAAAGCCCTTCATTGCTGTAGAAATCATGAAGAGTAAAGACCCCGGTTTTACCCACTGATCACAATTTAGAGGTGACCACTGTAGCCCCAACAGAATACATTCCTTAATTTTCATCAGGGGATGGAGTCACAGAATATCATAAATAACCCATATTTTCTGAGAAAGCACAGTAATCACCCTTGGGGTCTTATAGAGTGTTTTTTTAAAAAGTTTGGGTAAGCATAAAATGGGTGCAAGGTCGATCTCTGATTCCTTAAGCATAAACGTAAGAAAGACATTGGCATCTATCAGCTCCTCTGTGTTGTTGTAATTAAACCAATTAAGAATTGAGGTATAATAATATAGCCGTACATCTGGTAAATATAAGCCCCCGTCCACTACTTCTAATTGAGGAATCTGTAATTGTATTCTTGTTTTTTGCAGACCAGATAAAACGTTAAAATTCAGACTGAACGGAGTCAAAAAAAGATTTTGGAATTTGAATCATTAAATTAGAAAAAATAAATAAAAATAGGGGAAGAATCTTTATTTTAATAAGGGCGACATGGCCCTTAAATGAAATAGGGAGATTTTCCCATTGTTTAAGCAGATGTTTTTTTTTTTTAAAGTACCGATAAAGTTTAATGGTTATAAATCTTCCAATCTAGTGCTCACAAAAATATCAAGATATCTTATTGGCTTGCCTGCAATATAATGTTCCCGCATTGCAAGAGGAAAAATATCAGCCGTGCTGTTGAAGAGAAGCACCTCTGATTTAGAATGATTGATTTTGTACCCTCCAATATTAGTAAACTCCCTAATTTTATCCAAGGCTTTTGTTAAATTGTCCCTATCTGCTGCCAGATAGAGCGCCATGTCATAGGCAAAGAGTTTAAGTTTTGCCGAACTCGGCATGGGAGCGGTTATAGTGTCAATTTGCTGAATAGCACATGCTAGAGGCTCAATAAACAGAGAAAATAAGACCCGAAAAAGAAGACAGCCTTGGCGTGTCCCCTGGCTGATAGAAATTGTACCTATAATATCTCCATTGATGATTATGGAGGCTTTCACATTAACTCCTTCGCTGCGGCGGCTATTCCTCTGCAGCGCTAACGGTCGCGGGCGGGCGCGCGGCTCACCTGTGCTTGTGACAGAACCGTTCCGTCACAGCTCGCTGGTGAGCTGTACTTGTGACCTCTTAATGAAATCCGCAGCGCAGGCGCCAAATCAGCGCCGCGCAGGCACGGCGGCCGGGCCGTGACGGAACCGTTCCGTCATGAGCACAGCCCTCACGAGGGGCGTGACGGCACGGTTCCGTCAGTAGCGTCAAAGTAGTTAAGGAAAAGTTTTTTTACTGCTTGGCAGAATTCACTTGTACTCGCGAATTATTTTAAGATTGTAAATACAACTTGCCATTGTACTCTGTCAAATGCTTTTTCAGCGCTGATAAATTATTACAGCCACCTCAGTTTTGCTCATAGAAAAATAATCAATAGCCTGCACCAGATAATTAGTGTTAGAAGCCAATAGTCTGTTTTTGAGAAAGCCATTCTGATCATGATGGATCAGTATATGGACAACCTGCACAAGTCTATTTGTCAACATTTTAGTAAAAATGTTGCAGTCAGAGTTTAATAGACTGATAGGCCTATACAAGTTGACCTCATCTTCTGGTTTCCCTTTTTTAACAAAGCTTATTACCGCAGTTTGAGTGAAATTTTCCGGAACTGGGTCCCCTCCAAGAATCCCGTTGAATAGTGTACTTAAAAATACAGTAAGTTGAGGGGAGAAAATCTTATAAATCACTGACGGAATTCCATCTGGCCCACAGGCCTTAGCAGCTGGAGAAAGATTGATTGCTTGGGTAACTTCAATGACGGAAATATCTGATCACAGAAGCTTTTGTGCCTCATATGAAAGAGTAGGGATATTTATCTTATCGAGCCAATCTAGAGAAACCTCTGGACTAGTATTATGTGTCTCAGTATAGAGTGTAGTGAGTGAGGAAAATCTCTGAGATCTCCGTGGGGAGTGATGTAGAGCTCAGAGTCGTTGGATCCAATGTTTTTTATGTGGTTTGAATGTGATCTCTTTTTTGCAGACCAAGCCAGAAATTGACCTTTGTGCTCACTTTCTTAGTATCATTTCTGTAGTACTGAGTCATGGTGTAGAATTTCTTTGGATACAAAAAAAATCATGTAAATTGTACATGGCACTAGCGAGTTTAGCCTTCCTTTCAAGAGTTGGCATAGCAAGATATTCTGCGGTAATATGGCTAAGCTCTTTCTCGAGCTGTGATCTTAGAGAGGACTCTTTTTTTCTTTTAAAGGCCAAAAATGCAATCACCTCAACTCGAAAAAAGGCTTTTAAAGCATTCCAGACAGAAAATGTGGAAGCGGTGTTGATATTTAATTTGAAAAATTCCTGTAGTGCCAAGCACATAAGCGCAACCCATTGTTCATCAATAAGCAATGATTTATCGAATATCCAGCTGGGCCTGATTTTAGTATGAGTCTTAATTTCAAACTTCACAGCGATCAGAGCGTGATCTGAAAAAAGATTTTCACAAATCTGAGACTCAGTCAAGAAAAATGTTAAAGGCAAAAGGCTTGAACCTACTCGGAAGAAATGATTATGCCCACAGTATTGTGTAATCAAACAATTTTAATTACTTATAGTATGCAACCTTATCTTTTACGTGTCTGTGGTTTATATTATAGAGTTTTATTGAGAAGATTTAGACTTGGGATATTACATAGAATAACCAGTTCCAAAACATGAATGACTGGTCAAAAGTTATGCAATTGTGCCCTTGTGTTGATCACTTGGAGCAAACAACACTCCAGGTGGTTTTATTTTGTAAATTCTATAATGCTCAAAGGAAAAAAATGATTTTACCTCTTTTAAAAAAGTTTGGTATTAGACAATGTCATCCTGCATTTCTAGCACTACAGTTTTTAGAAAATTGATATGTAACCTGGATTTTATCAATGTTTTAAAAAAATGTAAATGCAGGAAATCAATTTTAATGCAACAGTTTTAATCTTTCAACAAAGTAACCATGTAAGAGGGGTGTAAAGAAAATTGACCTCAACTGTTTAAATGAAATGTGATTTAATGTACTGTTTGTGCTTTTATGATTTTTTCCTTATAGAAATAGAATAAAGCTTTGTTTGATTTGATTTAATTTGAGATGTCTACTGTTGTGCAAAATAAGAGAGGAAACAGTTCTTTAATTGAGTGTTTAACACCTGGAAGGATCTCATTACATCATGTTCATTCTTACATGACAGATTATGCAACATTTGTACATTCAAGGAAGAGATGTTTTAAGGTATGGGAAAAGTAGGCAATTGTCCACAGGGCTTACAATTTTTAAAAAAGGTGCTGTAGGATGACGCTTGAGAGTAATTTAATTCATCCAAGTTTCCACTTTTACTGTTTAAGTTTGTAGAGTATTAGCATAGGACTGATTGAGCCGCATAGTCTGACCAGCAGCTCTATATCATCAACATAGGCAAATGGAGCCTCACCCAAGTTTTTGAGTAGTCCAATGTTGGACTAAGAGATGATCCCGCTGGGACTCCACAAGTAAGTGATCTAAAAACAGAGCAGACAGGACACAAATTTATACCATGAAAGGAAAGAAGCAATCAATTATAGGACACATGAGTCTACCTCCATGCCACAGCAATCAGTTCTGCATCAAAAAATACTGTGATGCTGCCTTCATCCAGTACTAAACAGATGTCTTGTTCGACTGCTTCATGGGTACTTTCCATGCTATGGGTGGTCCTGAAACCTGACCCTGTAGGGTCAATGGTACTGAATGTGTTCAATAAACAAGAAAGTTGCCAAATCACCAGCCTTTCTAATATCATTGCAAGAAGCAGTAGCAAAGATATTGACCAGTAGTTCTTACAGTCCAAGAAATGTGCATTGACCTTCAATAAAAAGAGAACAATAGGTTGTTTAGAATTTGAAGGTTTGCAGTTGATGGCAGGAGGGCAGAGTAGGACAATTGCGTAGGCCACTAATAGTCTCTGTTCTGAAAATGAAATGATGATTAGATAGAGAATGACCAAAGTTGTTAGAAAGAAGCGATAGTAGAGGAATGCTGGCAGTAAACTTTGAGCTAATAAGCAACTTCAAAGGGAGCTTTGATGGTGTTAGCATCTCTACAAATCCAAGGGGTTTCTGGACATATCGAGAACATTGAGTGCACTTAAGTTCAGCCTTGTTTCAAATTTCAATTTCAGGATTGTAATGATGACATATTTAATGTGCTATTGTTTTACAAGCTGATTTAAGAATTTGGTTGGGAGTTAACCAGAGTACAGATGATGCAATCTTGGACATTTAGAAAAATGAGGAACATCCTCAAATCTGGATGTAATCCATGCATACATATGTAGAGAACTATGTAAATGTTTGCTTAAAATGTTGGAATCTGACATAATATGTATGTGTGCATATATCTATGTGTCTCTGTAGATGTATTCACACATTGGTTGTTATTTGTTTCTTCTTTTGAACAGAACTTTCCAAATTTAGATTTGATGTAATAACATTGTGATTAAATCTTAATTTGGAACTTGTTCTTTTCTTTAGTAACTGTGTTAAGGCTTGAAGCATTATTTCCTGGCATATCTCTAGAAGTTAGTCCATTCATAGCAAATCATCAGAAGTTGATAAAGAAGATAGCCTGAATGGAAAGAAAATGTTTCACTTTAGCTCCACCGACCTGTTATTGTAAGAGCCTACTCATGACATACATCGACTGAATGATTCCCTCCCACCCACATTCTACCATGTGGATTTCTTGCAGAAAGCATACAATAAATTAGTACTAAGCATCTAATGATTCAATCAAGAAGTAAAAAAACACAGTTGCTTCACTGTGAATTGGCAGAAAACAAGGTCTCCTCTATAGTCAAAGATTATTTAAGGAGAAGGCCATGTGGAGGTGCCATGATTTACATAGAGACCAATTTCTGTAATGAACCAGAAAACCTATCAAATAGAGACAAATATCTCTCAGGTGTAGCAGTAAACACAATTAGAATGGGATTAGCCGAATGGGCACGCTAAGCAGAGGAAGCAGAGTAACAGTGAATGCCCGGGATCTAGTCATTTAGGGTGTTATAAGTTGCAATTCTTCTTGACTTTGCTGTGTGTGCAGCACTGCCCTTCCTTAAAGTGCAATGCAAATGGGAGGTCCTTTCCAAAAATGTGTTCTTTAAATTCAATTTAAAAACAACCCCATTTCAAGGGTTCATTGTCACACCTTTGCATCTAGCAATAATTGATTTATATACAAACGTAGTCGTGAATAATAATACAATCAAACTTTTAATAAACTCATCTATGCCTGTATTCCATGAAGACCCATGGGTCACAGTATGTGGTAAACATGATTAACACCTGACGGAAGCCTAATGCCGATTATAGAAATCCCAAATGAGCTCAGTACACTGCTTACCTCCAGAAGATAGGCAGTAACACATTTCCCATGCAAAAGTGGTCTGCTTCCTGCAACCTCTTATAGTTTAATCCATTTGTTTTTTGAGGGGGTAAAATATTGGGACAGGAGTTTTGCTAATTTTATCATGGGTGGTGTCTCAGGATAGCACTGCGTTTTCTCCCTGTTAGTGGGAGTGACTGAAGCATCTCTTGGGCTCCTCTCACCTTGAAGGGCAGATATAGGTTCAAATTTGAGGGAACAACGAGTATCCATTTGCTGAGCTGTATTTTTCGCCCACTGTTCATTTCCTGACAATAAAGATGGAGTTGTATTTTGTTGTCCCATTCTGACATAAGACAGTTTTTCATTCATAAGGGGTCTAATATATCTGAGGTTTTCATAAAAATAGCCACTATGTGTCCAGAATATCATCCTGCCTAAACCTAAAAGAATTTCTAGAGAAAACAAATGGTTGATGTTTTCTACACAGAAGTAAAAGAACACATACCCAATAGTGGAACACAGTTCCTATGCTGAAACACATAAATATGGTGCCTTTTTCTACTAAGGATGTATAAACCTATATTGGCATTAAGCATAAACATAGCATGCTGTGGGTTACTGTATATTTTTAGACCTAACCTAGTGAAAGCTAGCTAAAGCTTTAGCTGTTTTGCCAGTATAATGTTTTCCCAAAAATAACAAATCATGATAAAATTATGTCTATGTATTTATTTATTTATGAGATTTGTAGAGCGCGAACAAATGCCCGTGGGCGTCTTGGTGCTGAAAACTCAATTCATGACTCTCCTGATATTGGGTCCCGGCGTGGGTTACTGGTTAAACAGCCAGGTCTTTAAACTTTTATGAAAAGAAAAAAGAGTGTGACTCAGCCTGATTGAAAGAGGAAGAGAGTTCCAAAGTCTGGTTGCGGTAACTGGGAACCGTCTGTCAATTGGTGCAGATTCACTGATCTCAAGTGTCTTGGAGGACAGTAAGGTATTATCTGGTTCCTGAGAAACTGCGGACCTAAGTTGTGTAATGCTTTAAATACAATGCAAAGTGTCTTGAATTTTATTCGATTTTTGACTGTTAACCAATGAAGATTCCGAATGGTTTGGGCAATTGGTTTAAATTTAGGGGTCCTGGAAAGCAGTCTTGCCACAGCATTTTGTACTGATTGCATTTTGTTAACAACCCGAATTTGTGCATTGGCAAACAAGCCATTGCAGTAGTCGAGTGATGATAGTACGAGTGTGCTTACCAGGGTTTTACCAGCGTTGTCGAGTAGAAACAGAATGATTTTTTTAATGAGTTTTAGCTTATGAAAAGCTGTTGCCGCTATTTGATTAGCGTGAGCAGAAAAATGAGATTTTCATCAAATACAACTCCTAAGTTCCTGACCTTTGGGACAGTGTTGGGCAAGGTTCCAAAGGCTGACAGCCACCAGACGGGGGACCAGCATGGGGAGAGTTTCCCGAAGGTGACTACCTTGGTCTTTTGGGAGTTAAGTTTAAGGGAGCTGGAGGACATCCAGTCTCCAATCACCAGCATGCCTTCCTGGAAGCTTTCCTCCACCTCTTCTCAGTCATTATTGATGGCGAGAACTAGCTGGGTGTCATCTGCATAGGAGGTAATGCCCATCCCGTATTGCTTGATGGCTTTAGCTAGGTCCGACACGTAGATGTTAAAAAGTGTCGGACTTAGGGATGAGCCTTGAGGCACCCCACATGGTAGAGAAAGCTCACTGGATTTAAAAGGACCTAGTGTAACTGCCTGAGTTCTTCCGGATAAGAAAGAGGCAAGTAGGTTCTTTGCTCCCAGTTGGATTCCCATCTTTCCGACACGGTCCATCAGGATGGAATGATCGACCGTGTCGAAGGCGGCAGATAGGTCCAGCAGTACAAGCACTGTTGTCCTCCCAGATCCCTGATGACTCTAATGTCATCAGCGGCCTTGATAAGGGCTGTTTCAGTGCCGTGATATTTGCGGAACCCAAACTGGGTGTTATCCAGCAGGCAGTGTTCTTTGATATAATCCGACAGCTGGTGATTCATGGCTTTCTCTACCACCTTAGCTAAAAATGGAAGGCTGGCTATAGGTCGGTAGTTTTTTAAATCGTCTTTGGCAAGATGTTGTTTTTTAAAAGAGGCTTTAGAAGAGTATTTTTCAGAGCATTAGGATAAACCCCTGATTTAAACATGGCATTACATATTTGCGTGACTACACGAGTTAGTAGGTCCATGACAGGTGGAAACATTTTTGGTGGACATGGATCTAAGGCAGATCCTGTTTTTATGGTGTTGATGATGTGCAGAATTTGTTGCTCAGTCATTTCCTTAAAGTGAGTTAGGGAACAAACAGAGGGTGTCGTACAGGCGAGATGTGTGATGGACCTATCCTTGGAGGAGAAGGCCAGATAAATATCGTTAACCTTTGTATAAAAGAAATTGGCCAGTGCGTCACAGAAAGATTGGGAAGGGGGGGCTAGGTCAGGAGTTTTCCCTACAAGTTCCTTCACTACATCATTGAGTTGTTTACTGGAGTTCTTAGCATTTTCTATTTGATCGCTAAAGAACTTCCTTTTTGTGTTGATGATCATTTTTTTTTAGTTAGCAAGTTTTTCCTTGTACCGGGATTTACTTTCTTGGCCGTAGGTTTTTTGCCAGAGTCTCTTGCAATTCCTCCAAATTTGTTTTTGTTTCCTAAGTTCTTCTGAGAACCATGGCACAGAAGGGGCTGTCCTGTTCCTAGATATGGTTTTGTAAGGTACCAGCGCATTTATAGCATTGCGTAACGGATCTATGACAGAATTTCGACAGACAGAATTTCGACCTACACAAATATTGGCGTAATTATATCGATAGCAAAAATATCGACGCCCTATGTACAACATGGTAAGTACCAAAATATCGAAAAAATAATATCGATGTTAAAAATATCGTTGTCAAATATATCGATTTTTTGGGGGTTTAAAATAACATAAAAAATACTGTAAATAATACCTATTAATTACTTAAACATATTTAAATATATGTAATAATGGTAAAAAAAAGAATAATACATATTTAATAAAAAAAAAAATAATTAAAAATCATATATAATATATACTTACTTAACAATAATTACTATTCCCACTCCAGTGGGTGCAACAGTAGGGAAAACTGACCCTGAACCCTAAAAATACCCATTTACCCAAAAACCTAAAACTGACCCTGAACCCTAAAAATACCCCTTTACCCAAAAACTGAAAACTGACCCTGAACCCAGAAAAAACCCCTTTACCCAAGAACTGGAAAACTGACCCTGAACCCAAAAAATACCCCTTTACCCAAAAACTGAAAACTGACCCTGAACCCTAAAAATACCCCTTTACCGAAAAACTGAAAACTGACCCTGAACCCTAAAAAAAACCCTTTACCCAAAAACTGAAAACTGACCCTGAACCCTAAAAATACCCCTTTACCCAAAAACTAAAAACTGACCCTGAACCCTAAAAATACCCCTTTACCCAAAAACTGAAAACTGACCCTGAACCCAAAAAATACCCCTTTACCCAAAAACTGAAAACTGACCCTGAACCCAAAAAATACCCCTTTACCCAAAAACTGAAAACTGACCCTGAACCCTAAAAATACCCCTTTACCCAAAAACTGAAAACTGACCCTGAACCCAAAAAATACCCCTTTACCCAAAAACTGAAAACCGACCCTGAACCCTAAAAATACCCCTTTGCCCAAAAACTGAAAACTGACCCTGAATCCTACAAAATACCCCTTTACCCCAAAAACCAAAACTGAAACAGAACCCTAAAAATACCCCTTTACCCAAAAACCCAAAACTGACCCTGAACCCAAAAATACTCCTTTACCCAAAATTAATTAATATTACAATTAAATTACTTCCCACCCTATTCCCCTATAAACCCACAACCCGCTCCAGTAGTAAAACATATAATTTAGTTAAAAATATACATAAATTATCAAATAATTATTCTATTAATCAATTAAAATAATTCATTGCCAATTAATATTTAATAGCAAAATAAATTAATCATTAAAAAATGTTTATTTAATTACAAATAAATTACTTCCCACCCTATTCCCCTATAAACCCACAACGCCCTCCAGTAGTAAAACATATAATTTACTTAAAAATATACATAAATTATCAATTAATTAATCAATTAATCAATTAAAATAATTCATTGCCAATTAATATTTAATTGCAAAATAAATTAATCATTAAAAAATAATTATTTAATTACAAATAAATTACTTCCCACCCTATTCCCCTATAAACCCACAACCCGCTCCAGTAGTAAAACATATAATTTACTTAAAAATATACATAAATTATCAATTAATTAATCAATTAATCAATTAAAATAATTCATTGTTAATTAATATTTAATTGCAAAATAAATTAATCATTAAAAAATAATTATTTAATTACAAATAAATTACTTCCCACCCTATTCCCCTAAAAACCCACAACCCGCTCTGGTAGTAAAACATATTATTTACTTTTATATATTTTTTATTTATAAAAACATATTAAACACATATTATAACAATTAATTTAAATTTTTAACTAAAATTTCTAACACATATTAGTAAATCGAAATTACTTACATCGATATATATGCTATCGATATAAGTAATTTCGATATTACTTACCTTAGGGTCGATATTCTGGCCATCGATATTCTGGACATCAATATTGTGTCCCATCGATATTAGCAACTCGATATAAGTGTAAGTCGAAATTAAAAATTCGATATTTTGACTGTTTACCTTGCGTAACCAATCTGAATATTGATTAATGGCTTTATTTGGGTCTACTGAAATCATCGGGCAAGTGCTATTCAGTAATGCTCTAAAGTCTGCATTATCGAGATCCTTCCACGCTTTAAAAGGTGCGCGACCAAGATCAATCGGTCTGTGTATTGGTGCGTCGTTAATAGAAATAGCACAGAGAATGGCATAATGATCAGACCAGGGGAGCGGGAGGACGTCTTGTACAAGGATCCCATTGAAATTAGAGGAAATGCCATCCAGAGTGTGACCAGCCTCATGTGTGGGTGAGGAGACTAATTGGGGAAGTCCTAATGTTTTCATGACTGACAATAGTGCGTGTGTTTCTTTATTGTCTTGTTTATCTAGGTGAAAGTTGAAGTCACCTAAAACTGTATAGGAATCCTCAATTGCTAGCGATTCAAGCATTGACTTCAGGTCAGAGAGAAAATCAGTGCGTGTTCCAGGCGGTCTATACTGGAGCACTCCTTTGAAATTATGCGAGGGTGTCAACATGATGGAAAAAATAATTGCTTCACAAGTTGATGACAGTATGGTAGACGTAGTCACCGAAAAGATATTACGGGCAATTATTGCCAAACCACCACCCTTCTTTCTCTGTCTGTCCTGTCGATAGACCTGAAATCCTGGGGGAACTGCAACCACTAAATCAGGATCTGAGGCACTATCTATCCATGTCTCTGTGACAAACAATATGTCTAGTTTCGTATCTTTAATGAAGTCTGATATTTCCTGTCGATGTCTAACTAGTGACTGAGCATTAATGAGTGCTATCAATATATTAATGTTTCTTTTGGCGCTCTTTTTACTAGAAGTGACATTGTACGTAAGGAAAGGGAGGGAGGATTTACAATGAGGACAGCTGATAACAGTCATTGAAGTAATGGATTCTGGGTCAAATTCAAATTCAAATTCAAAGATAGCTTTATTCGATTTTTCAGGATAAAAATCATAAAAGGACATTCAAATACAATTTTAAAAAAGTCATTACAACACCTTAAGTGCGTTTATACAGATTGTTAAAAAGATTTATACATTTGGTAAAATAAACCTACTAGGAGGTTTTATGAAAAAGCAATGCAGATAAAATGTAATTATTTAAAAAGGGGTCAGTCCATCGACGCTCTACACTTTACAACATACTTCAGAAATTTAGCTACTGCTGCCATAGTGACTTCATCCTGTAACATATATAGTTTTATCAGGGCTGGTCTACATTGCCTGAGGCCCCATACTTTTGATAACGGGACCAGATGTCTCTTTCTTCCCCACTCGTAATATTTGCAAAATAAAATGCAATGAATGTTCGATTGTTTTGAGACATCGTCACACGGGCAATTTATCAGTGTGGTAGACCAGTCATTTACAGTAGGAAAAGTTATCAGTCTATAAAAACATTCAGTCCTCATCCTGGTTAATAGCATTCTCGTGTAGATGGAATAAACTGGTGATAAGTATAATTGTAAACCTGCTTCACACAATAGGAGGTGATAGTGGGTAATACTTGATTTATTTTCTTCTATGTAGAAGCGCCTATCGTCCAGTAAACCGAGACAACATTCTTTTAACGCCTTTTTCGTGATTAAAGAGCATGAGGTTGGATTCTTAAACATTTCTGGATGGCCTATTGAGTTTAGAAATTTACTTACATAGGAAAGCCACAGTATGTTCTTTGAGGCAGCTAGATCCATACAGTCTCTGATTACATCCTTACTAAAATCTGTTTCACTAGAGGTCCATATCTTGTGTCAGAGCATTGTAGGACTTATCTTAATTATATCAGTGATATGGACCCGGGCAAGTTCTTTGTCACAGATTGTAGTCGAGATAGATCTAGGTACTGCCAGTAAATACCTCAAGAAAACATTTTCACTGGTTTGGATCTCTCGGCAGTCAGCCGTGCCCCAAATTCCTGCACCATAAGTCGCAGTAGAAACACATTTCGCTGCATACATATTGAGCAGGATCTGGACCGGCTTTCTGCCCAATTTTTTAGCGAATTTCTTCAGGGCACCTATTTCTTGGCAAAAGGCCAAGTTGCGGATGTTGATGGATGTGTTTCATGATCCCTTGTTATTAAAAACTATGCCCAAATAGGTAAAAGTTTTTGTCAAGCTTATCTTTGTATTATTTAAAAAAGTATTGCAACCTACTTTGTTTTTTGAGGTGCAACACATAGTAAAAGTTTTGCCCACATTAATCCTAAGGCCTCTAGAGCCCATAAATGTGGAGAAACCAGTCAAAGCTTTTTGCAGACCTAATTGTGTTCTTGACATTATAACAGAGTCGTCTGCATAAAGTAATAATGGGACTGCCATGCCATTTATTTTCGGATAATCTACTTTCAACTTCATCAAGTGATCTGCAACTCCGTTTATGTATAGGTTGAAGAGAAACGGGGCAAGGATGCATCCCTGTCGAACACCTTTTTTTATTGGAAATTTCTTGGTGCATTTTCCGTTTTTACCAGTTCGCACCATGGCGCCCGCCCCTCGGTATAATTCCTTTATAAAATCTAATATGTTCAAGTCAATTCCCAAGTCAGTGAGTGTACTCCAAAGTAACCTATGATTTAAGCAATCAAATGCTGAGCTTAAGTCAACAAAAGTCATGTGCAGATTGCTCTTTTTTGCCGCCGTGTATTTATTTGTAAACAAGGTTAGGTTAAGACATTGCTCTATGGTGCCTAACCCCGATACAAATCCATATTGAAATTTTGAGCGAACTCCCTTTTCTGTATCCCAAGTTTGTAATTTGTTTAAAAGAACTCTACCGGCTACCTTCATCATAGAATCAAGCAAGGAGATGGGCCTGTAACACTTTGGATCCATTCTGTGTCCTTTTTTGAAAATAGGTATTACTATGGCTTCCTGCCATGTTATTGGAAAACCCTCCTGACTATAACTATTAAGGACATTAGTAACAAGGGGGGCCCACAAAGGCAAGTTATCTTTAAATATATCGATAGGGATACCATCCGGCCCGGGGGCTTTAGAATTTGCATTTTCCTGAATGGCCTGTTCTATTTCTGACATTAAGAAATGTATCTGAAGAGGGAAAATGTCTGTTTTGGATCTATGGATGTCACTATTATTTGTCATCCCGTGATCGAGATTGTGTGGTTAGACCAGATCATCAATTTTATATAGATCTGTAAAGTGGTTGATCCAGACTTCCTCTATTATTGCAATTTCTAGGAGGTCTGTCCTCCTACCCGTGAAGAAAGGTGCATTTACTTCTCTCCAGAATGCCTTGCTATCCTTCAGGGTGCTAGCTTTTAGTAGCGCCTCCCAAGCTGCATCTTTCAGTTCCCTTTTACTTTTCTTTATCGATTGTTTATATGCCAATCTGGCTGTTCTAATTTCTAACAAGTCTTTAGGTGCTCTTTTTAATGAGTCTTTAAGTATTTTATGTGCTTTAGAGCATTCGGAATTAAACCAGCCCACGGGTTTTTCATTGTCAACTATTTTTTGCTTCCTTGTCAGATTTTTTTTAATTGTAGCTGCGATTTTTCCAAAGGCCTCTTTCACAATATATGGGTTTGAGGATTCATCGAGGCAGATCATAAAGTGATCAAGTTCCTCTGTTATCAGATCTTGAACAAAGGATTTTGGATTAACCTTAGACCATTTTATTGAGTAGCCATTTGTACTAGCCAAGGAGATCGAGTGGCAGTATAAAGTTTCCATCAAATCTAATGTCCGGCTGGTTCTAGGGCCTAGATCAAATGTTGCGCTGATTGGGTAGTGATCACTTATGGCAATGTCCTCTGTTTTAAAGGCCATAGCACTGCGATCATAACTATTGGACATCAAGATGAAATCTATTACGGAATGTGTCCCCCTCCCGAAAAAAGTGTGTTGAAAGTTGACCGTTGGCTCAGTGAGCTCATTTACAAAACCTAAATCCCAGTCATGCATTAATTTATTCATTAAATTTCCAAGGTAAGTGTGTTCAAAATGGGTGCTTAGTTCGCCATTTAAACTCCTTATGTCACAGGCGTTTGTACCACTGTTGGGGCATAAATGACAGTTAAAATCGCCCGTCACTATGGCACATCGTTCGATTTTATTCTCTCCCGCTCCCCAATTCAGAGCATTATATAGTTCATCCATAAAATCTATTTGGTCATCCCTTGCTATATTATTATACACATTAATTAACAGGAAACTATGGGCCCCTTTCCTATTCATTATAAATGCCTGGAGTGAATGTCCGATTTTATTGTTTTTGTTCTTACTTCTGTCCCTTTCATATGTCGGACTTTCAATTGTCATGTTGGCCATATTTGAAGCGTACACGCAGAGGCCGCCTGAGTTCCTACCTTTGTCAGTCTGAATAGCCGGGGTGAAATTAGTACTAAAACCTTCTATGTTAATAGGCTCCAAGTCCCAGCATTCCTGTAGGCATATCAATTCAAAATTATTGATAAAATTCAAGAAGGTAGGGTCCGTGGCCTTTTTAAAAAGGCCCGCAATATTCCATGAAACTATGGACAAGGCGTCCTTAATATCTTTGTTAGTTGGCCCTGTTTGATTTAACCCCTCTTTTAGGTCAGACAAGCTCCCTTTTTTTCCTGCACCAGCTTTTTGAGTTCTAAGGTTGCTTCTATTTCCATCCTGTGGAACTTGTACTTTAGCCCTATTCTTTGTTCGATTATTAGTCCCCTCCGGGGCACTGCTTAGTACAATTGGGTAAGAGCTAATGGGCACTTGTTCAATGGGGGGATCGGTGTTGTTCTTCCCCTGTTTATATGTCAATGAGTGATAACTCCTCCCATTAAGTTGAGTATAATATCCCATTTTGGTTATGGATACTCTAGGGGTTATAGCATCAGTTTCAGTGATTATTGCGCTTGGTAGTGGTGATGGTCAGTCTACCATTTCCAAGCAGGTAAACCGATTGCTAGTAGTAAACCCCTCCAGCCCTCCAAATAGGATTGATCTCTTCTTGGGTTCCATGGCCAAGCCTCCCAATCCCTCCTTCTATTCCGATGATCTACTTGACTCCAGTTCCATTCAGAGGATTGGTTCCAATTATACAAGGGGACTTGCTCATAGTCGTATACTGGTGGGTAAAAGAAGGATAGACGATTCGCGTCTATTCCCTCTTTTTTTTCCAGTTCTGGCCAAGAGCAGATGCATTCAACAGTGCCTGGATCGTCAAAGTTTATAATAATACAATCCCCCTGGATTCTTTTTTTTGACTCGCCGATCCAGGGGACCAGGCGCACCATTGAAATTCTACTACTTCGATAGGGGGGAAGCGGCCTATTTATACTCAACCATTGTTGTACTTTATTTTTTAGTGACCAGGTTGATTCTCTCACTTTTTCTGGGAGCTCTGGGGCCCCTGTGAGGACCACTGTAAATGGGCTTGCCTCTGGTGGTAAGTCAATTGGACGTCTAAACCTCCCTTCCTTTTTTTTAATCTCCCTCGGTTTGAGGGGCTGGTGTTTTAGGTGGTGTTGGCTTCTGCTTTTCTACCTGGATGGGTACGTTGGGTTTGTCAGGTACTACCTGTATGTTGGCTTGTGTTACTTTTGGCTTTTCTTGTACAATGGGCATGTCTACAGGATTTTTTGGTTTTGTTGGAGGCCCCGGGTGTTTCTGTGTAGCATTACCTTTGGTACCCCCCACATTAGTGACTCCTTGAACTTTAGCATTGGTCGGGTTGTTTGAATGAATTGTCAGCTTAGCTAGTTGTTTTTCGATATTCATTAGGGTTCGCTCGATTTGTAGTAAATGGGACTTAATCACCCCCCCAAGGCTAGCTAATAGTTGTTTATTTGGTTGACAGGAATTACACGCCCCCCGTCCTCCTCCTGTAGCGACTACATTAGCCGGTGTAGGAGAGAGATTAACTATTGAAGTATTGATGGAATTTGGATCGTTTTGTTTAGTGTGGGAGTTACTGTGGTTCTTTGGAGGGGCTTTAGTAGTCAAATCTTTAAGATATTTTTACGGGCTCGGCGATGTCACCACTTCGTCAGCAGTGGGGAGGAGCTGCGACCCGTATTGTTACGGGTTTTCTGGCTCGTGCTGGAAAAATTCCTCTGTGCTCGTACTTTTGCAGTGCTTTATTTTACAATCTGAATGGTGATTGGTCCTCGCGGTGCTGTCTTTTTAGTAGTCTTGATGCGATAGGGCATATGTTTTTTCGTCTGCCATTTTTGGCATTTTCTCTGCGGTTTCGCGCACGGCAGTCCATTAATTTTAATTAGGAGCTGTCAGGGTGCCCTTCTAATGCAATGCAGATGGTGGGAGCGCGTTCACCATTCTGCATTGCATGTATCGGGCGCGCGTTCGTCTGCAGCGTGTAATGTGAGTGCTCAGGCCAGCGCGTACTGTAAGTGTCCATCGGTGTTCTGTGCAGCATCATTTCACTGGCACTCTGGCTGTAGTGCAATACACTAGGCGCTATACGAACAGATTTACTCTGTTTACTTCTTGCCAGTGTGGCATAGATGGCGTACCTCGGGGAGGGAGAACATTCCAAACAACTGTTATGTGATTGTAAGTAAAAGCCAGAAAAGATCAACTGAAATGTGCAGCAAAGGGCGCCGGGATGCCTACGGGTAGCTGTGTGCGTAACAAATGTGTAATTCATTCAATTCATTCATTCATTCAGTGTGAAGTGAGGAGCGTCAAACAGTCAACAGGGACTCAAAATCGACATTGTGGAGTTTTGCGACAAACAGCAGCGTGAATATTTGTCCATCCCATATCACGCAGGGCTCTGGAATATCTGTTAAGACAACATTTGATAGATATAAACCAACCTCAATCCGTTTTGCGTCTGTGTTAATGGTGCAGTGTGTGAGAAGAGTGAAATAAAATGTCTGCTCCTTTATATTAGGACCCATTGCAATCCGATGCTGTGGCAGTTGTCATGGTAACGCATGGATCTGTTGTCTTTCTGCCTTTTACTGAAGTACTTTGCGAAACAAATACTTTTTCATCTCCAAGTCGAGGGGCTTTTTGCCGGCTCGTTTAGTGGCGAGGTGGTGCGCGCTTTCAACCTTCCAGATCAAGGGCGCGATTTGAGAGTCAAACTTTTATTTGAATAGGTCTCCATTCAGCGAGTGCAGGGGGCGTGGGAGGGGCTTCTTTCATGCACCCCCTTCTGAGCCAGGGAGGTGGCAGGTGGAAGAGAGGGCCAGACCTCATCTACAAGGATCCTCGCGACCACGGCAGGTTTCTAGGCCCAGATTCCATCGAGAGGGTCCGCGTGGGATGCGCACGTCAGAAGCCTGGCGGGATTTTGTACTGTTTTTGGCAGGAATGCCGGCGGCTTCGGCAAGAGAGAGTATTTGGCGTAAGTAAAGAGCTTTATTAGCTGCAAACATCTATGTTGCCTTCCACTGAACCAACTGTGGTCAAGAAGTGGTGGCCACTTTGAGGAACATGGACCCGGACCTACGCCTGGGCTGGAGTCAGTAGCAGTAATATGGGTACGTACTTAAGAGTGATGCTCGTGAAGTTGGGGTGCACTGGGTCTGTATTTAAGAGTCGCCTCTGACCAGTGTATGTGACATGAGTCCAGATGTAAGAGCGGCCTGGAGTTGGCGTGAGTGACATCGATATGTATTTGCGTGACCTCGGTCAAGTATGAGTGACATGGATTAGGGTGGCTAAGAGATCTGGTGTCAGTGTGAATGGCATGCACATTTATTTAGGAGTGATTCTAGCACACGCGAGTGCCATTAGTGTGAATTTAAGAGTGCCCTGAAGTCAGCATGAGTGACATGGTTTTGTATTTAAGAGTGACTTTGGGCCAGTATGAGTGACAGGGAATCAGATGAGAACAGTCGTGTGAGTGACGCTGGCACAGTCCTTGTGTGCGTTGGTGTGACATGGGTCAAGATGTATGAGCGGCAGGTTCGGTATGAGTGACAAGGGCTTGAACATTTAAAAGACGTCACATCAGTATGCATGACGTGAGTCCTGATGTAATACTGATTTAGGGTTGTATCTTAGAATGACATATCATCACGGATGTACTTTAGAAGGACATATAAGTACTATGATACTTTTCAGCGTGTTGTGCACTACGTGTGCAGGTCCATCTGCGAGAGTGGCATGGAATCCAATTTTGTGTCAGTGGCTAACTAGCTATTTTTCAGTAAGAGTGAATTTGGTGTCAGTATGTAATAATAGAATTTTTCAGTAAGAGTGAATTTGGTGAAAGTATGTAACAATTACATTTTTAAGTAAAGAGTGACTTTGGGTTCAGTATGAAACAATGTCATTTTCAGTAAGAGTGAATTTGGTATACGTATGTAACAACAGTATTTTTCAGTAAGAGGGGCTTTCGTGTAAGTATGTAACAATAGCATTTGTCAGTGACATTGGTGTCGGTATGCAACAATAAAAAAATTCAGTAAGAGTGAATTTGGTGTCAGTAGGTAACATGCCATTTTTCAAAAAGATTGACTGGTGTCAGAATGTAACAACAGCATTTGTCAGTAAATGTGACACTGGATACTTCTGAAATAGTGAAACTTTTAATTGATTATGTGTGCCATGGATGTTCCATCATGAATGACATAAACACGTATTTAAGCTTTTAATGCAGAGTGACAGTGAGTGCAGAGTGACAGTGAGTGCAGAGTGACAGTGAGTGCAGAGTGAGTACAGAGTGACAGTGAGTGCAGAGTGACAGTGAGTGTAGAGTGAGTGCAGAGTGACAGTGAGTGCAGAGTGACAGTGGGTGCAGAGTGAGTGCAGAGTGACAGTGAGTGCTGAGTGACAGTGAGTGCAAAGTGACAGTGAGTGCAGAGTGACAGTGAGTGCAGAGTGAGTGCAGAGTGACAGTGAGTGCAGAGTGACAGTGAGTGCAGAGTGAGTGCAGAGTGACAGTGAGCGCAGAGTGACAGTGAGTGCAGAGTGACAGTGAGTGCAGAGTGAGTGCAGAGTGACAGTGAGTGCCGAGTGACATTGAGTGCAAAGTGGCAGTGAGTGCAGAGTGACAGTGAGTGCAGAGTGAGTGCAGAGTGACAGTGAGTGCAGAGTGACGGTGAGTGCAACGTGACAGTGAGTGCAGAGTGACAGTGAGTGCAGAGTGACAGTGAGTGCAGAGTGACAGCAAGTTGCAGTGAGTGCAGAGTGACAGCAAGTGACAGTGAGTGCAGAGTGACAGTGAGTGCAGAGTGACAGTGAGTGCAGAGTAAGTGCAGAGTGACAGTGAGTGCAGAGTGACAGTGAGTGCAGAGTGACAGTGAGTGCAGAGTGAGTGCAGAGTGACAGTGAGTGCTGAGTGACAGTGAGTGCAGAGTGAGTGTAGAGTGACAGTGAGTGCAGAGTGAGTGTAGAGTGACAGTGAGTGCAGAGTGAGTGTAGAGTGACAGTGAGTGCAGAGTGACTGCAGAGACAGTGTGTAAGGGTGCAGGGTGCACATTGTGTGAGTGTGCAGAATGAGTGTGCAGGATAAACAGTGTGTGACTATGCAGGGTGACTTTGGGAGTGTGCGGGTGAACAGTGTGTGAATGTGTAGGGGCAGTGTGTGAGTGTGCAGAAAACACCATACACCACACACACATACCACACACACACACCATATACACATACACCACACACACACCACACACACATAATGCACACACAAACCACACACCTCAGTCTCTCAACACCACACACTCGTCACCACTCAACACAACACACTTACCACCACACTCACTACCCAGGCTCACCCCCACAGACTCACCACCACACACTCACCAGTACACATAAAACAACACACACAACAACACACCCCCAGCCGTCAATGAATGCTTTCACCATGCACAAACACCAACAACCGTCAGCCATCTGTGCACGCTTTTACCAAGCACACACCCACTAGCCGTCAGTGCACCCTTCCACCAGGCACACACACCTCCAGCCGGCAGTGCACTTTTCCACCAAACACACACACCGCCAGCCATCAGTGCACGCATCAATTGTTAACGCTTCCACAATTAACTATTGTAGCAATCGCAGTATGGTACACTTTACTATTAAACATATTCATCTAAAGCACAGCATGCCACCATTGCTAAAATTACAATCCAACCCACATAATTCCACTACACACCACATGCACACACTCCATAACACATGGCGAAAAGACATTGCCATTTACAATGCCATTAGCTCAAACTCAAATAAATCCGAGCCCGATTGCATTTCTAATGGTTGTTTCTTCCTGTTATTTCTCTGTTTTGGAATGGCTCCCTCCCTCTTCCCTATTTCCAGCTTATTTGGGGATACTATTTGAACTGGGAGTTCTATTTGGGTTGGAAGTTCTGTTTGGGATGGACTCATAGCCAAAACTGGGGTTTTCTCTAGATCTTCCATTGTCTCTGAGTCCAGAGAGAGTTGAGATGCAGACAGGTCTACATTATTAGAAATGCTATGAATGTCTGCAGATATTTCCAGCAATAGTGGGCAGACGGTCCTGTTTGAATTGGGGCTCTGGCAGACGCCAAGGGGCCCATGGAGGACCTTCTTGCGATAAGTAAGTCTTGTGATACCCTTATTTCAAGCAAAATAATGCCCTTATCGCCTCATTGGCCCTTGTGATGAATTGATCGATCGGGCCTGTGATCTGACCAACCCCCTGAGCAGTTTTGCTCCTACTACCCCTTTTACACATGCTAGATGACAAATAGGGTCAGTATGTACAATGATACAGTAAATAAAGGTAATGATGGCTACTGTCTTTCGGTTTGTATGAGCCCTCTGGTCGACAGTATAAAGGGAAAAGGTTTATGCAATTAAGCGTTAACAGGTTATGTATAGCATGCAGTAGCTCGTTGGAAAAATGTTAATAGGGTGGCCCAGTCCAGTCTTACCCGGTCTTTAACGAGCTTAAACGGGCCCGCCCTTGGCCCGGGCTTCGCCCGGCATCCCGCTCGCGTCTCGCGAGACGGGGGTGACGTTGGATTTAAGCGCCTCCTGGCGCGAAACGCTGTCGTTAGGTGCCGCTAGGGCTGCTGGGGGTTGTAGTTTTTTGTGGCCTGCCCACGCTCCGCTCAGCGGCCCTACTCCGCGATGTCAGAGGGAGTTAGGCGGTGGGAGGCGGGCAGGCAGGGACCCCAGACGCTGCGCTTCCTTTTGGCCAAGCTGAGGTCACGGACAGAATACTGGCAAAGTTATGGCAGGTTAGGTTTCCCCACTCGTCAGGGGTGACGTTGGTTTTAAGCGCCTCCTGGCGCGAAATGCTGTCGTTAGGTGCCGCTAGGGCTGCTGGGGGTTGTAGTTTTTTGTGGCCCGCCCACTCCCCGCTCGGCGGCCCTACTCCGCGATGTCAGAGGGAGTTAGGCGGTGGGAGGCGGGCAGGCAGGGACCCCAGACGCTGCGCTTCCTTTTGGCCAAGCTGAGGTCACGGACAGAATACTGGCAAAGTTATGGCAGGTTAGGTTTCCCCACTCCTCAGGGGTGACGTTGGATTTAGGCGCCTCCTGGTGCGAAACGCTGTCGTTAGGTGCCGCAAGGGCTGCTGGGGGATGTAGTTTTTTGTGTCCCGACCCCGCTCCGCTCGGCGGCCCTACTCCGCGATGTCAGAGGGAGTTAGGCGGCGGGAGGCGGGCAGGCAGGGACCCCAGATGCTGCGCTTCCTTTTGGCCAAGCTGAGGTCACAGTCAGAATACTGGCAAAGTTATGGCAGGTTACGTTTCCCCACTCGTCAGGGGTGACGTTGGATTTAAGCGCCTCCTGGCGCAAAACGCTGTTGTTAGGTGCCGCTAGGGCTGCTAGGGGTTGTAGTTTTTTGTGGCCCGCCCATCCTGAGGATGGGGAGACAGGAATGCGTGCGGGTCTCAATTCAGTGTTTCTGAATGGAACTGATTCCCTGTGTGAGCATGTTAGCCCGGGGTGAGCAGGAGCACAAGGATTCATAAACTTCCAGAGTATATGAAAGATTTTGTACAGTAGTTATTCTACATTGTACTGTGATTACTTTTGCAAACTGCTCATCATGTACTTCCATGTAACGTGTTCTTGTTATGATAGTATTGGTATCATGTAAGAATCCACATTTGTAATAATCCACATTTTTAAAGTGCGAACACTCACCCGTAGGGGTCTCTAGGCGCTGGCGGCCATCGGGAAGAGTAAGCGAGCTATTGCCCAGAGTCACATGGTGCTGGGCTAACCTGCCGCGGAGGATCGAACCGTGATCCCCAGTTTCCAAAGTCAGTCACCCTGGCCTCGGCGTCACACCTCTCCATGTGTGATATATTATGTTTGAACTTTATTTTCTTTATTGCTATGTATTTTCCTTTAAGGTTTGAATGTTCTTTGCATTTTTTTTGTTATGTTTTACAGTAGTTCTGTTCTGATCTATCTACGCTGTTTGGGAAGGGAAGGAGCTGTGTAGTAATGGGTCAGAGCCTCGCGCAGGAGTCATGCTGTTGCCTGAAATGGAGGGGATTTGAAGGCAGAGATTCAGGGGTTGGTCAGTTGCCTTTGACCAGGGTTGGGAGTGTCTGTTGATTGCTGTTGTTGCTGTGGAATAAACCTACCTTGGAGACTTGCTTGCTGGCGTACAGCGTCTCTTTTACCACACATATGTTAAAAAAAACTATTTAAATAAATATATATGGACACTTGTCAAGTCACACCATTTGGCTTTGTCAATGCTTGATTGTTGCAGTGGCTCATGCAGGCTGTGTATGTTCTTTTTTCTATAGATTCATGCACATAGATAATCAGATATAAAGCTGCCCTATGCTTTTGTTAGCAAACACTGATCACGTCTATCAATTTCGAATAGACCTTTAAATAAGGCTATGCCTACAAATATTTCTATGGCCCTCTAATACTCTTCAAATCATACATACTATTGTCTTTTAAGCCACCTTTGACAGACTGGGAACAGAAAATTGAAAAAGAAATGGAACATATTAGCACGGAAGTCTGGTTTCCTACATTGCCTTTTATTTCGTTATATTTATCACATTCGGTTGATGTCCAACGACCTTTTAGGCTGTCAAATTCCCCTCAGAGCAATTTTACTAAGCAGGACATGATGAATAGTTGACCCTTTCAGTCACCAAAAAGTCAAGTGTGCCACCTTCCATTCAAAATCCTTGCTAAGCTGTGCCACTGCCGGAATTCCGTGTAGTCCAATATGCTATGCCACCATGGAAACTTCATTTTTAAGAACTCTGATGATTTGCATCCACAAGTGGAACCTGGTTTAATTCGCAGTCCGTTTTATATCATTAGATTTTGACTGTGTTTCCAAGTTATGATCAAGGTGCATTTGATTTCATATTCTGCTTCTCTGGTGTGCTACTTAAATATAAGCGGACATGATTGCACAATGTAATGCAGTGGAATATAATACAATACAGAACAGGGCAATATAGTGTGAAGTAGAACTACTGCCAAGGTACCTTCCAACGTATTGGTCTATGAGCTGTGTTGCCTTTCAAGTTGGGCTCCTTCCATACAAATACCCCCAAAGATGAAAATAAATATTAATATGATAAGTGTACATTTATACAATTAAACATATGCAATATTATCACCAGCATATGAAAGCTTACAGGAGGCTATATTTTCCCTAACGTAAAAGGGTAATGTGGCCTGACTGTCATTCATTATTTTGTCTTTTTTTTACACTTATGCTGATATATTTTACATTTTTATTACAAAGTCAAATTAACTTCTGATTCAAAATATAGTTAGTCACTTTTCAACCTGCACTCCTTTATTGTGTTTTACCTTTTTTTCGGATGGCAGTGTTTGCTAGTGCACCCCTCCCAATCTGTGAATCTACTGGAGAACCTAAGAACATAGGGGCATATTATCAACGACGGCGTTAATAATTTTCGCCGGTTTAGTGGCAGGAAACTGCCGCTAAAATGGCGATAATGGGCTTGATGATATGCCCTTGAGAATTCCAATAGAAGTCCATGTTCTGGTGTGAACCTGGGCTTCTATTTGAATTCTCCAGGACATATTATCAAGCCAATTATCGCCGTTTTAGCAGCAGTTTTCTGCTGCTAAACCGGCGATAATTTTAACGCTGTTGTTGATAATATGCCCCTAAATTTGTTCTGAAAGTTTCACCATTATGGACCCAGCTTCTTTATCCTGTAATGTTAAAATAAGAAGAATGCCACATTTGCTCCACAGCAGGTTTCCACTTCCAGTAGTAGCGTTGCAAGAGTGCAATGGGCACTAATGCATGCTGCGCAAACAAATGATAGATGGAATGCTGAACAAATCAAACTTTTTCTTTTGTCGCCCTAAGTGGGAAGCGTACAACCAGATGTGGGCATTGTGCCCACTGTGGCACTGAATTCAAGCTAGCCTGGCTGATATGGGGTGATACCCCGAAACCAGTTCCAAGATTCTTGTTTCCACTCCAGGGACGACCTGGCCTGGCAGTTCGGGCTGGACTGCTCCAAAGAATTGAATTGAATTGAATTGCATTTTATTGTTTATAGTTAATTAAAACCGTTTTCAAATTCATTTTTAAATTTCAGATTCCAGAAAAATAAAGTCAAGTTTTTATAAATATACAGTGCTTAAAATGTTAACATTGGAAATTAAATATTAAGAGACAGGTAAAGTCTTCTTAGTCTGATTGCCCTGGGCTTGTATAGTTCCTTGATCTCAATTGGCCGTGAGAGTCCCCAGTGCGCATGCTTCTTTCGTTTTGCTGTCTACCAGAGTTAGAAACTTCTCTAATTTGCAGTTCAACTGCGGGTCATCAGAGTTGAAGCAATCTATCGCTGCTTACTGTTGTGTGCGAAATCCCTGGACATTAAATTCTGATTTTAGTAAATGAGCCCCTTCTTGCTTTTGGTGCATATAGGTACAAATCAAGTGTGCCATGTCTTCAGTCCACACAGACAACAGCACTGTGATGAAAAGATCAGGATGGATGGCAGCTTTCCTAGTCTGTGTTTGAGGAATTTTTCTTTTATGCACCCTGAGTACCCCAAGCTAAAATAGGATTGTAAGCCAAGTGTTTTGTATCTACTGATGGTCATCCATGCGTGACTCCATTTTGCCAAGGTGGTTTGGTCATATAGTCGTGAGAGGGTCTTGATTGTCCTACGTACTGTTTATCTGAAAAGTGTCTGGGAGATTGGTATATTCCAGAGCTGGGAGAGCCCTGTAGTTGTGAGGCTGCTTTTAGGAAAGTTCCTGGCTGGCCTTTGTGAGCTAAGTTGTAACTCTTTCCATAATATATGGTTTAAGGAGTCCTCAGGGACATCCCTTATTTGGTGCCTGCTCGTTAGGTAAGCCCCCTGTCTTTCTAGTTGTTGATTTGTGAGTCTAAATTCCAGTCTAATCTGGGCCAGAGATGCAGAAGTTGGTATGTTAAAGAGGATCCTGTAGGCTCTGATGATAGTGCTGTCTAAAGTTTTAGAGTCTCTCCCTCTCAGAGCGATACTTCCATATGAGATGGTCAGTAGGATTTTTGATTGAACAACCTGAAGCAAAGGAGAGAGTCTGGGACCAGTCAGCTTGGTTTTTAAGTGTTTCAGAGTTGTTGCTAGGCCCAAGCCTTTCCTTCTGATTGATTCGAGCTGTTTGGAAAATTGACCACCGTTATCACTGTTTATGCCTAGATAGTTATAGTTTGTTACATTCTGAATTTCAACGTTTCCCAGATGCTAAGCATACAAACCCTTCAAAGATCTTTTTTTGTAGACATGGTTTTAGTTTTGTTAAAATTTACTTCCAATAAATGTTCTATGGCATAGCTCTCTAGTGCCTTCAGGAGGTGCTGCAACCCTACTTTCATGTGGCAAATCAGGCCCACATCGCCCGTGTAGAATTTGCTGGACTAGGCCTTGCCTCTTATCCTTGGGGCGTGTGCATTGGATAGGTTTAAGGATTGCATTAGGTATGCCACATATAGTTTGAATAGGGCTGGTGCAAGCACAGAACCCTGCTTGAGTCCATTAGTTATGAAGATGCGCCTCAATAGATAACTTCCATTTCCCAGTTTTATCTGCACCTCAGTACCAGTATGTAGTTGTATTATCATTTCCAGGAGAGAATTCGGGATGTTCCAACTGGCCAGTTTTTTCTACAGCTTTGCTTAATCGATGTTATTGAATGTGGCTCTAAAATCCATAAAACAAAAGTGTAAAGACAGTTCTGTAGCCCTGGCCTTGTAAATGAGAAGTGACATTCTTAAGATGTTGGTAGTTGTTCCAATTGATTTACAGAATATCAAGGGGGTTTATCTCCGCTTTTTTGGCTTTATCTCCCTATTACCTAGCTGTCGCTAACACCAGTTAGCGACAGCTAGTAGGAGATAGCGACCATCTTAGGCCTCGCTTTGCATGTCAGTGATATTTATCACTAATGACATGCAAAGTGGGCGTGCCAAGATGTTAGCGACTGGAAACAGTTGCTAACATCGCTATCTCCTATTACCAACTTTTGGAGATATTCGCGCTAAGCGAATATCTCCAAAAGCTAACACCTGCCCCTGAGCAGTTCTTAGCCATGTTATCCAAAGGTAGGTGGATAACATGGCTAAGAGCATTAGCTCGGTAATGCATGAATATCGCTGACTTTTCAGCGATATTCATGCATTTTGGCTGATTTTTATCGCTTAGGAGATAAACCTTGATAATAGCAAGGTTCCTAAGCGATAAAAATCGCAGCAGCTTAGCGATAAAAATATCGCCGCTAAACCAACATAGCGATAATTATCGCTAGTTGTTGGTAATATGCCCCCTAGTCTGGTTATATGTGATAATACCTTGATCTTCGGCCCACTCTTGTAGCTCTGCTGGTAGGGTACCTGCAAAGTATTTGGCTTCTGTATCGAGCATGAGGATTAGGCGATAGTTTTTCGGTGAGGCTTTGTCACCTGATTTGTAGATTGGTGAAATAATCTAACCTTTCCATGAAGCCGGAAGCTGACTCATTTGCCTAATTTGACAGAAATTGGATCTAACGTGTCTACCCAAAATGTTGCATCTTGTTTGAAAAGGGCTGGTGGAACTCTGTTTGGTCCTGGTGCTCCCTCTTTTTTCCCTTGGATATTTGTTGTTTAATTCTATCAAATTGACTTGGCTACCTCCAGGTGTAATTTGGGGGTCCTCTGGATACTTTTATTCAGCTGTTTACAAGGTGCGGTGGGGCCAGGCATTATGGATGACCATAGGTTTCCTGACGGAAGGTTAAAGTGAGATTCCACGTACTGAGCCCCCTCTCCTCAGGGATATGTGATGACACTCAACCATGTAGAGGGAGCATTACTTTCACAAGAGACCAAAAGTGCTTGCTGTTGTTAGCTTGCTCCTGCCTCCGGGTGCCTTCCACTATAGAATGTGCGTTGCTTTACTTGGGTCCACACTTTCAGCAGCCCCTTGACTCCAGGTTCACCCCAGAGGAGACGGGGGAGGAGTGCATTTCGGTATTGTGTACACATTTTTGCAACCCGATTGTTGCAGGGGGAAACACTTTGGGCCAGTTAATAAATGTAAACGCTTTCAGTGGGTAATCCTGGACGCTGCATCAGAAAACAATTGTGATTCTGAGCATATCACTTCATTTCTACAAGCCTTTAAACAATGTATATGAACAGGTAAAACTGAACGGACGCTCGGGTAAAGCTCCCCAATACCTCCGGGCCAAGTTCCATTATACTTTGTGTTGGCTCCGGGGGAAGACTGTTTCCGATGCAGACACAAAGCATTTTGCACCCTCCTCCCCTCAAAAATATGAACAGTCACCTTGCAATTTTGCAAGTTATAAATAGATATTTATCATAGTGTACGCTGGAAAATTATCTCCTCCGTTTAAAAAAAATGGTAGAAAAATCTGTCAAAATAATTCCTATGAAGGCCTAAATAATCCCAGGGAAATTGTTCTGCAATGAGAAAAAAGTGGGTTGCTCCCTCAAAGACACAGCTTGACATTGGACCTTTTTGAAGGCACATCAAATGTGACAAGAGAAGAACAGGATTTAAATGTCCCTAGGTTGTACAGCGCCGCAGTAAAGGTTTCCTCATGCAAGTTACACAAGGTCTGTTTAGCCCTATGTTCTCTTTAAATTATGTTGGCAAAGGTCTCAGATGAATATATTGTGGTTACTTAATTTGATGTATATATACATATATCTAAACCTATTACAACTGAGTGCAAGTGTGCAGTGCTTATTTAAAGAAATGTGGAAAAATACTGGCTGCAGCGTCTTCTTTTGCTTGCGACAAAAATAAATGTGGATAAATACAGATAAAATTACCAAAAAATAAATATGGATAAATACAGACGGAAATGTAAAAAAAAAAATACCATAAAACCGGTAGCCCTACTTATAAGTTGTTTAAACTTGTTTAGTGCTGGAAAGTAAATTAGGAATAAAAGATTTTGTGCCATTTTGCATTACTTGTGATGCAAACACAGCATAAAATCTTTGTAAATCTCCCCTAAAATCATTAGGTCATTTAAGAGACTTAATAATGTCACATAACAAATAATGCAACATTTATTTATACAACATATGGACCTTCTCATTGTGGAGATTACTCCCCCACCTCCCCAAGTGCGGAGACTCCCCTATAACTGTACGACCTCAACCACTAGTCCGGAGGCCCTTTGTGAAACAGGCCTATTTGTATATATTGTGTAGTTCTTTACCAGAGGTTACGTAAAGTGAAATCCATTTTTGGAATTCCCTTTGACTTATCATTGACTGTTCTCTCTGTGTTTGGATTTCAAGAGCTACAGATGTGTGGACGAGTTTGTAAATGATTTAAAGTGCACTACCTATGCTATGAAAGCCCCAGAGGCTTAGCCCTGCAAAAGATGCTGGGGATTGCAGGACACAACAAGCAGGATGCACAACAGTTATAATGTAAGCAACACAGTTAACAGAAGAACGGTATTCTAGAAAGTGTCAAACCAATTAACTAGATACCACTAATCAAGCAATGAAAATTAGCACAATTGTGAACTATGGGCAGAAATAGATTCATGTAATTAAGATTTGCTCTAGGGATGCATTAAATCCCAATAGAAAAATGTGTACTAGTAATCCCTAGGACCTCGTAATGAGTTACCGTAATCCTAGATCCTAGATGAGCAACAGGAATTCCCGAACCCATTGGGATTACGAGTAATCTATAAACACCACAGGCTGTCACAGTTTCCTCAAGGGACTCCTGCTAATAAAAGCAGCCAAAGTATCTAGGTGAAAATGTCACTGGGAATGAGGAATAATCTGGGGAATTGGATACTGTAAAATGTTGCCTGTTTATATCCTATTCCTTAATGGATCCTCTTGCTCCAATTCATAATAGTATGTATTCGAGGCCATGGACTTAGTGTACCAGCTGATGGTGGTAACTTTGCACTGAAATTAGCACTTCCATTACCAAAAATGTTGTGATGAGTTCCAATGGTGTTTTTTAATAGTCCTTTAAGCAGTATCTAGATTGGGCTTTTGGCCAGTTTGAAAGTGACCTTAGCTGAGGGTTAACTTAAGATGTCCCTCCTGAAAAACAGTTTCACATTTAGGGCCTTATTACGAGTTTGGCAGGCCATTGACTGCCATTTCGACCGTGGTGGTCTGACCACGGTGAGCTCAATAGTCCGACTGCCATATTACGACTTGGGCAGATTGACCTTGCAAAGAACGCTGCTGAACCGCAGATACCGCCAGCCAACTCCAACTGCAGCAACTGCGGAGCGGGCCTATGAGGCTGTAGGAGGCGTGGACAACCAGTGAAGCCGCCTGCCCAATCAGGAGTTGCTTAACAGCCGGCGTGATGGTCCAAACACCACGTCCGAGATGGTGTAAAGAGAGGGATATACGGATGAAACTGATATGTACACACCTCTAATCGTCTCTTAGTGATATGGATCCCATCATGAACATCCCGCCGCTGCGTTACTTCCTCAAACACCTTCAAAACCCAGTCTGTCATGGACAAAATCAGCGGTAAGTCATACAACTGACGGTTGGTATAGACAAAACAATGCCCCACCATGGACTAGGCATTTGAGTTGGGGTACCCAAGTAATTTACATGTGTACAGGGACCCTGTCTGGGATTGTATCTTAATCATCATTTGAAACACATCTGTAGAATACCCTTCTAGGCCACAATACTGGTACTGCTCAGGTACACTGTTCACAAATGAACATGAGTTTGTAAAATATATAAAGTGATAGTGATGTGTGCATCAATTTGTGTGCCACAACACCACCTCTGCATGAATAGCACACCTATTAATGTCTGTCGCACATACATTTTGCCCTTCTAATTTGTCTGCCATGTCACCACTGATCTACACCACTAATGCAGCTTACCATTTCCCAGGTATTACTAAAGTGACAATGAACTGAGTATAACTACCATGAGAACCTGTAACTGCAACTCTGACCAAGATTCCATAGTGAATGTGTCACACTTGCATTGCACAGGTCTCAAGTCCTGTTGTGAGGTTAAAAAAGAAATTCTGTATGGAAGTGTCATTAAAGTGAAAGACACCTTCTGTGCTCCAACTCTGTAGTGGACTCTCACACATCACTCACATGAAAAGGCAATGTCAGTCAATGGGATTACATAGAATCGGTGCAAGAAGCATTCTAAGGACACAATGGAAACACTCTCTGCGGGATAGCCATGCCTCTATCAGGGGGAACACTTAAAGACTGGGGCCCTGGGGCACAGAACATTTTGCAGCTGTCTGGCAAACTCCATGTGCGCTGGACCTGGGAACTGAAGTATACCAGGGACAACCAATAGCATAACCAAGGGCCAGGCATGTTTAGGCAATGGGTAATTGCAATTTATGACAGCACACACAGCACTTACAGCATATGGTACAATCTAGATGAAGTAGCTCTATGATACACACTTCAAATTGGTACATGTCCATGCAGAACTACAGAAAGTTATGACAAGTTGACACTCTCCATATGTGGGTACACAAATATCTAACTTCAACATACCTAACACATACCTAACCCACATTAGAGTGAGAAGGGTAAGCTAAATGATGTTGACATTGGCCAGGCCAGGCTGAAATACCACATAACATGTCACCCAATGCAATGTCTATCGCATCTCAACGTGAAACCACATAGATATCCATCCAATGTTTACTTTGTCCTCTCAAACTCCAGCACTGGCTCTAAGGTCGCATCATACTAACCACTGCAAATGGATCAGCAATCAGGTATCAAACAAACAACACTGTATTCAAACAGCACTAACTATACAATAACTTCAAATAAATAGGAAAGTAACGGCCGGCCTAATGTCTTCCAAACTGTGAAAGAGTTTACTGAATGGATTAAAACAAGTGTAAACAAAAGTGAGGGTCAGCCCATTAAATGTCTATGTGCCACAGCACAATGCTGTGCCACAAAACCTGCCCTCAATAACAATGCCAATGAAACCTCCCCAGGAACGGCATCTAGTGGGCAGGCCAGGCACCTCGTTGATGTTATTTGGGAGGGCTGAGGTTAGTATTGTGAGGGGCTGGCTTGATTTTGGGATAGGAGAGCGGCAGTGGCAGAGGTAAGGGAAAGGTCAAACATGGGGCTATCCTTGGGAGCCTAGGTAGGTGGTATGAAAAGGGGTGTGCTTGTGGAGGTAGAAGGTGTGTCCGTGAGTGTTTTGGGAGTTTGTGTTGTTGGTGCTGGTTTGATTTATTTGGATATGTGTTGTAGTTGTCTGTTGTTTGAGTTAAATTATGTGTTTGCATGCTTTTCAGGTGTTTTCTGTGGGTGTGCTGTGTTTGTTGTGATTCTTGGCTGTATCTGATGGTTCGAGGTCTATGGGTATTGTTGTGGTGAGACTGGTGAGGGTGGTGTCTATTGAGTGTTTACATGCCTGATCTTCTTGCTGTGTCTTGGTGTGTGTGTGCTGCTTGTGGATGCTGTTTTGGGTGCGTGTTTCAGTCTGCATTTGCTGTGGACTTGTCTGGTTAAAGAGAATTGGGATGCGGAAGAGTCAGGAAGTGAAGTTGGCGGCTAGGATGGATGGAAGGCTGCCGTCAGTGAGGAGGTCAGAGCGTGAACTGACCTCTCAAGGCTGACATACTACTGTGAATGCCTTCCAGGTAGCCCCAGCGTCATCTGGGTGTACTGCCCCTGGATGGCATTCAGCAGTGTAGTCCGCCCAAAAGAGATCTGTCTCAGCAGGTTAATAACCTCCTTACTCAGGGCAGCTGGGGGAACAGGGGCAGGGGGTAAGGTGCCTGAAGCAAAGGAGACACAGCCCTGTTTCAGGGAGTGGAGCCGGACAACTTGGTGGGGAGCAGCAGGGAGGGCGGAGATGAAACAGGATATGGCAGACAAGGCTGTTGTGGCTGCAGGTTTTGTGGGATCCACCACCATCTAAGAGTTGCCATAGGAGGTCAAATCAGTAGAAAATTAAATTAAATCACGCTCCTCCAGGGAGCCCCCCTCTGGGCCACTGCCTCCATCAGTGTCAGTCTCCCGACTGGAGGGACTGTGACCAGCTGCATCCTGAACGTTGTCGGCACAGTCTCCTCTGCTTGCCTTGGTTGATGCTGAAAAAACAGTTGAAACAGGTGTAAGACATTTACAAAAACTCACCGTACGAACAGCTCCTAACAATAAGGTGCAGAGATCACTCTACCGACAAGATTTTCTAAAACATGCATGGAGACAAGGTGACCCTAAGTTTCCTGTCAGAAGTTGCAAGTATATCAATAGTACCAGACCCCAGCTATGGCTATGAACACCACCAGTCCAATTTGGTCCTGATGAGAGCACCATCATCAGGTTGCTTATCTGCAACTCAATAGAACAGTGAAAGTCTTAAGAGGTTCAGTTAGTACCAGTCCTTGAATAAGATGTGACACACAAATACCAATGTATCACAGTGTTTAAACACCCACATATGACCACAACAAATCTGCATGTCACTCCCTGATGCATGTAATCTGTCAGTGAATATACCTTCAAAAGTCTATGGCATTGATGATTAGTATGTGAGAAACATTTGTGAGTGTACTAACCAAGAAATACATAGCCTCAACACTTGGACATGACTAATTAGCGAGATCAGTGTCTCTTTGTGTGTCTAACAAACCCACCCAAATCTACACACTCCTCTCTGTGGGTACACATCACCTGTATCTCCAGCATGAATGAACATTGACCTTTACACATACAAATGTGGAGGACTCTCACTTAACCTATGTAGACCCTTGCATCATGTATCATACCCTTGTGCAGACGATAGCACAAAAAATAAAGTGCCACATGATATCACGTTGGCACCAGTGTAGTTTGACATCTCATAATGCTGTACATACCCCTCTTACCAGGGGCAAGTATGGCTACTAGTCTGCATCCTATGTGCACTGTTTGCCATGTAACATGTAAGAGACTCCCAGGACAAGATAGATAGTATTGGGGCACCATCACTAATGACACAAAGAAAACAAGTGATCTGTGTCGGACACTTGTCACACACAACATCAAACAGATGAACTGTCACGTTACTCAGCCATGTGTCTGTACAACTCTGAAGATAGACATGTGACTTGACTCAGCTGTGGATCTGGTCCAAAAGACATAAGTATTGGTAAACATCATGCACCTAAGACAAGACCAATACATTCAACAACACTGCTAATCCTTGGGAAATGAGTAACC
This sequence comes from Lissotriton vulgaris, assembly GCF_964263255.1. Lineage (NCBI taxonomy): Eukaryota > Metazoa > Chordata > Amphibia > Caudata > Salamandridae > Lissotriton > Lissotriton vulgaris. The sequence continues at coordinate 1,199,800,709 of NC_141694.1, read as the reverse complement.
TACAATATTGATGGGGAAACTTCTGCGTGTAAAAGGAGTAAAATGTTAATGCACAATGCATGACTCGGCCCAATACTCACCCCCTCTTAGCTGATGTTGGGCCCTGAACTACCCATCAAGCCCCGGGTAGGCCACTGCCAGGATATGGGCCATTAGGGGAGGCAGTGTCCAGAGTGCATCCGTACCTCGTGGGGAGGACTTCCCCAGCTGGACGCCCATGATCTTCCAGCTCCAGCGTCTCAAGTTCTCCCACTTCTTCCTGCAGTGGATGCTGAGCTGGCGATAGACCCACAGAGGGCCCACTTTCCAGGCAATGGCTTTCCACGTTCCCTGCTTCTGATGGCTGTTGACCTTCATATATACAAGTGATGAAGCAAAACTTTGTAACTGCAAGTAAATGGAATAATATCAGGCTTACACACATTTTGAGACATCTAGCGCAAGTAAGTAACAATTATTAATACACTACAGGTTTACTACTTACATACTTAGCACCACATATAGGGGTATAAAAACTTTTGAAGTCATCTGCCGACTATCCTCAATCCTGGCTGTGTCGTACACTGACGAAGACAGCCCATTAACACCTTGTAGGCCATGAAGTGTGCTGTGAGCTACTTTGGCACACACCACACCATTCAGACTTTCTGAAGGGTATCCTACTTGTGAATGTATGTACACATACTGTAACCATCAGCCCCATTAACAACATTCATACAGTACATACAGCCTGACACCATATTACATACCATCAGCAAACACTAAGGTCACAATGAAGGGCTTGGATGTCTCACATTGACAGATACCACTCTGGTATCGTCTTTCCATGTGGACACCATAATAGGATACCATACCATGTGTGACAGAGTTTGAGTGGTTGGTACTAGCATCACAGGACATACCTTCTGCCAGGTGTGGCACTGAAACAGGGATGACACATACAAACGTTATAATAACCTGTTGGATATGTTCCCTTTTAAAAAAAGCTGCTGAATCACAAAAGTCAATTTTCTTACAGTTAAGCAACTTCCAGGACAGTCAAAATGTCACATGAGCATTAGTCCTGTGCAATGCAAGCATGATGTTAGAAAGAGTTACAACGCACCTCTGAAAGTAAATGGCCTGAGCTAATTAAATCACACACATCCAAAGTGTGAGCCAAAGGAAAGAAGTAGCATGTCAGGGTGACCTTTGACAACATACAGAATGTACAACATGCTAAGGCCACCTGGACAAATAGTGGGGGAAGGAACTCATTTGGGGAATATCCAAGAATCAGCAGAACAACAGGTAAAAAACACCTGTGACTCACAAGTTCAGCCCATTGTGTCTGTGCCACTCAGCCTCTACCTTGGCCAATGATGGGCACAATTCATTATCATCCATTTACATCTGAAGCAGTCAAGCTTTGGGCCATGCTATATGTAACATGCCCATTGTGTGGCACTCTAAGGGGGCCATTGCGGTATATCTAGCTCCATAAGCATAGTTTGACGAGTACAGAGCTGTCCTGTATAAGTATTTGGACGGTACACATGCCTCATATCATTCTTACCTGCTTCTAACATTGTACACACACAGCTTAGACTGTAAGCCAATACACATGTAACACCCTTTGCCGCCATGATTTGGTAACACAAGTTTACATGGCACCATCAACTGAACATATACATTGAAATGTGCATGAAACCCAAGAATGATCTAAGGCTTAACAAACATCACAATGATGAAGTAAAATACACAGAGATCAGTGCTTCACAATCTATTACATCAATGACCTATGCAGGGACACCAAAAGTTTACTTTTATATGAAAACACTAGAAACCAAAGTAACACCATAGCCTGTGAGACAGGAAGCAGTGCAGTCCAACAGAGTGAAGTATGTATGTTAGGAAGTTACCTACTCCTCTGGTGAGCCTCAGATCTGGCCATACAGGGGAAGGACCTCATCGAATAGCATCTCCAGCTCCTCTGAAGAGAAGGAAGGGGCCCTCACCCCTGCAGCATGTGCAAAAATTGCTACCAGAGATGGCAAACAGCAGCTAAAGTAGAGGAGGTGTAGATCGCAGCAATCTCAGTAGGCAAGTGAATCATTTTTTGCACCACCATGTACATGTACGCCACATAGGTAGTCTTCTGCATGCACAGACACAGCCATTGGACCGCGACCGTTATATCCACCAATTTTAGCTAATGGCTGTGTCCGCTGTGGATGACACTGCCTACCATGCGGTCTACCTCTGCCATCAGTAGTCTATCTGAATATCTGGAATGCGACGTCAGGCAACCAACATTTTGGCATTTGAAATTAGAGCATACCTCAATTTTTAGGTTGAGCTACAGTGCCCATGCACTGTCTGCAAGACCTGCTCTAATCAATAATACTATGTTTTTTGCACGTGCTACTTACCATTGGTTCGTTCTAGTATCTGTGTTCTTCGCTGCCTCCTAACTCATTCGCTTTGGCCATACCTCACTTCTGTTAAAGACTGAGGCACATCGGCCAATTACAGTTTCCTTACGCTTTCCCTCTTCAGATGTTCTGTGAGAGAACTCTTTTTTTCAGTTGTTACTTTCTGTCATCGCTCGTCGCTGCTTTTATTTACTGTCCTTGCCATTACCTGTTGTTGGGCTACTTTGGTAGGGCTTGCGCATGTTTGGGCAATTTTCGAAGGATAATCCTACTTTTTTTACATGAATCTCGCGTTTATCAGCACATCCGGTATCAGTGATCAGCCCACCGTCTCTTCTGCCAGGAAGAGAGCGCAGTCCTCTCAAAGTATCCCCACTTGCACATGGAGACTTCTAGCTGTTCTGCTCTGCTTTCTGCGGACTCTTCATTCTTCCTGTGCTCACTCTCAGCTAACCAAGTTTCACTTTCTTTTTTTTAATTTTTTATTTTGTATTTGAACCAGGAGCAGCAAGAGACATACAAGAGAAAAAACAGAGTAGCTACGCACAAAATACACAGAGAAATGATTATAAATGCAACATAAACACTTGAGAAAACTTAGCTAGAAAAAAACAACAACAGGGCAATAGAGGGAATGAGACACAATATTAACTGGGGCAAGATGTAAAAATTTCACCCAGCAAAATTATTAACAATGTTTATTGGGATCTGCAGAATCATCCACTCCCAAAAGCAGGGGTTAAGCCTGCTTTCCAGTTAGTGACAGGCAGCCAAATTGCATCCCCCCACTTCTTTGATTTATATCCTCTAGTATCATAAATGGCCACTTCATAACTATAAACCGCTAGAAAGCGGGCTAGCCACATCTGAAAGCTGGGTGGGTCGGGCTCTTTCCAGCGAGCTGACAGAATTAACCTTAAGACCGCTGTACCAATAAATAGCAGTCTTTCTTCGGTTTTTGATAGTTTTAACGAGTTATCATGTCCCAATACATAAAGGGTTTCTGACTCGGGTAATTTATGTCCAAATAGCTCTTCCCAAAAGGCTGAGATCATACTTTTAATTGAGACCAGCTCAGAGCAATTGCTAAACATGTGAATAAGAGTCGCAGGTCCTTGTAAGCATCTGGGACACAGATCATTCTCTCTTTTGCCCCAAGCGAATAATTTGGCCGGGGTATAATAAAGGTCAAATAAAGTTTTAAAAAGCTGTGCTTTCAAGTTACTAGCCATAAAAAGATTGTGGCTCAACTCCAAAACTCTATCTACGTCGATAGGGTTATTTAATTTAGCCGCCCATTTTGTTTCGGTTTTTTCCAGGTCATCGTGGGTTTTAGTTAAAAGAATATTGTAAAATGTTCCTATTCTAGTATTTACTCTAAACATAACATCAATAATTTCAATTCTTGACAAACAAATTATAGACTCTTTAGCTTTTAGTTTAGCAAATACTTGTGCAAATTTGAGAAAATCTCCGTTAGACAAATCATGTTTCATTTTCAAATCCGAAAAGGTAGTATCAAAGTCATTTAACAAAAAATCATTAACTGTTCTAATACCCACCCTTTCCAATTTCCTTGCAATAGAATCAAAATCAAGACCATGTGTTACATTTGAGTGCCACAGAGGTGTGTACCGATTAACTTTCCCGATGTGCACGTGTTTAGTAACTTTATCCCAGATTCTCCAGGCACTAATAATGATTTCTCCCTTAAGTTTCTTGTAATACTTTGCCTCAGTTTGTTTTAGAAGTAAACCTTTAGCATCCTGGCCAAGTAGGAGCTCATAAATTGAAGGTATTAGATCCGTGTCCATCATACTTTCTTCGGTTGGGAAGTTAATTAAAGGGGTGAGTTGTTTAAGAAATGCTGCCCAATGATAAAAAATAATGTTGGGTATTGTAAGCCCACCTCTGTCAAGTGGTAGAGACAAGAGGCTATGGGATCTCCGGATCCTACCATGCTGCCACACAAATTTGGACATGAGAGAATTATTCCATATTAACTTTTTATGATCTACAGCTAGAGGGATCGCTCGAAATAAATATGGACATCTGGGTAACACATTCATTTTTAAGAAATTGGCTCTGCCTATGATCGAAAGGTGAAGACTGTTTACCCTGTCCAGGTCCCTCTTTATCTTATCAAGGAGAGGATCAAAATTAAACTTCGCTAATAGCTTAGTGTTAGAACAGATGGTTACTCCAAGATAGGTGGCCTTCTCGGCTCTCCTTTGATCCGGGCATACAATGTTGTCGGTACACAGAATAACTGTCTTTTCTTTATTAAGGGAGTATCCCGAGCAATTACCGTCCAACTTTCACAAACCGCCTTTTCAGCAGTTATGAAATCTGCCCTCTGCGCGTTTCCTTTTTCAGACAGTTTTATAAAGACTTCAATGGTCTCACTCCAGGCTGCTGTTCACCCCTCTCTGTGCACCTAACCCCATACCACCGCTTCAGAGCACAGAGAGCCCTGCTGCCAGACATAAACTCAAGACACCATTACCAGGGAGAGGGTAGTCACGCACCTTTTACCTACACCGTTGTCATTCAGTTCCTGTGTCCGCTCTTCTGGAAATCAAGCCTTCAGAACATCAACCTGAACAGTATAAACAAACCTACATTTTTCATCCTGCTACAAAGCAGATAAATCAATCAATGTTTTAAAACAGAAAAACATTCTTTGGAAATTAAAGGATTTGTAATACCTTTATTATGTAAAGCGTCGCAATACTTTTTTTATCGCCCGCACCTCGTTTTTCTCTTCACCCTTGCATGTCTAATTAAACTGCTACTTCAAACCACAAACACCAATTCAGTGATAGTTACACCCAGGTATTAGTAATTTAAATCAGACACTAATACAGGTGTCTTTCAGGCCCTGTATTCATGTCCTTAACTTTTCATGCAAAAACAATGATCTTATTTTGAACAATGGGTGTAAAAACGTTAAGGTGATCTATGTTGTTGCTGCTTATACTTCACAAGCTGTGCTTAATCTTGCACTCCCTACGAGTGTTTGATTTTTCTCGGATGTTGTATATATTTTTTTCAGGCAGCACATTACTCTTGCCGAGTGCATAATATGAATCCAGTCATATCCAGGTGTTTATAACAGGCACAAATGAGCTATGGAAGTCAGTGCCTGTAGGGCAAAACATGTATTCAGAATACGAGGCCATCCAATCCTTGGAATCTCTGCGAACAGCACAGAGAAGTGGTCACGTGTGCTAGTTGCAGTTGTGATTACGTGCAGATATGTGGGTAGAGTGGCGCTCAATTTTAGTGTATATGTTTAAACCTCGCTCTTTTCAGGGACCCCCCACTTGTTTCAGCCCACTTAAAGCCCCGTGTACACCATATAACACACCATTAAATACGCATACAGTGCGTGTTTATCTTGCAGTTACTGTAAAAATTGCTAATAGGCCTATCATAACAGGGTGAAAAAATCATCGGTCCACCTATCCATTAACCTGTTCAGCCACCTGTCCACCCACCCCATCCATTCAACAGTCAATTCACCCATCTATTGTTATCTGTCTGCTTATCCATCCATTCATTATTCCATCCATCCTTCCATCCATAGGTTTATTTATGTAGCCACCATTTACTATTTTCATCCATTTTTCCAGCCAGCCAGCCAACTTACTACTCTGCAGTACAACTCCGCAAAGTGTAATATTTAGTTATGGTAACATTGGGCTTGGGCATTTCAATAATAAGTAGTTTTAAGTCCGCTACACCAGCTATTTAAGAATGCAAAGATTTACACACGTGTTCTTGTGTTTTAAACTTATCATAAAATATGCAAAAAGCCCAGGAAATATGATGTAATACAAACATACAAAGCTTGAATGCTTGTGTCTGTGTGAAACTTAGCATCCCTACAGTTTGACCACTTCACTCAGTCTCTCTGACAAAAGAACATTCACAGGTACTGGTCACAACAAAGATACCAATCTGTAGGACTACATACATTCTATTTTTTGTTTGAAAATAGCTGTCTCATAGATTAACACATTTACAGACTTTTAAATCGATCAATTAATTTTTTTTTTTAAATATAAACGGGTGTTCACGTTTACTAAGCAAATACTTTATCAGGAAATCAAGGAAATTTAAATCCCTTTATTATGTTGCACGTTGGAAACTGTTTTTCTCACCTTCGACTTGTTTTTAGCATCACTCTTGCCTGTTTTTAGCCAAAGAAAGGATTTATTGGCTTATTTGTCTTGACGTTTTGTAACCTGCTTTACTAGGATTTGAAGTCAGCAAGTAAAGTAAACGCATTTCATTAGTGCAACATGTGGTTTAACACATAGTTCAGTGAACCCATGTAAAAAAAAACACGAGCACTTACTATACTTACTATGCCTCATACCCTTAGTGAGACGATGGTTGGCAGAACGCGTCTGTACTCTCAAAAAAAGTACCTCCAAGCAGGGAATCCCCTTTACACTGCAGGGAACATAGTGGTACTTGGAGTTTACAGCTATATAAAAGATTGCCTAAATCTGATTCTTAACAGGGCAAAACTTTAATCGGATGTTTACAAACATCCACTTTTATTAGACCGCAGGGGAGTGGGTGAGAGATTCAGTTGGGTAATATATCTTGTGGGATGGGAGCTGTCTGCTCACACATACTAAGTACAGTTTCTTTCCTGTGTCTTTTCAAGGTTTGTGTCCCTCAAACCCATACTTTACTCCTCTTCTTGGGGTTTGTTATATTCCATATAGGTACCATAATATAGGCCCTGGTAATCTCATTATCCTTCCCTATATTCTCTCCCTACATTACACTTGTCACAGTTTACAGGGACTGACCTTTTACCTAGATACTACACTGCATTCAGAACACAGGTTTTTCTCTAGCTCGAAATCTCATACATTATGCATGAGGATTCATGGAGGCACAGCAGGACTACCATCTCCTGAATACAATCTATGTACAAAGTTCATGCCCAACATCATCCTTAGGGCAACACAGTAATACAGCAAGGTAGGACCCCTGGGGAGACCTATGGGTATATATACATTGCATCTTGCTAAAATAAGACAGAGGAGACGAAACTTCCCGGCCGACACACTGACCAGAGACGCTGAGGTTCCTTCATGCGGACACTCCAGTTCGCAGTGGTCTAAAACATCCCTTCCGGGGTGTCCAACTCGAGACCAGGACAGGGTCCCACAGTCTCTCACTACAGGTAATGGAGTTGACTAAATCATCAATGAACATTACAGCAGTTCTTATACCTGATGGAATAGTATGGGACAAGGTTGATCACAATATGTTTGACACAACTGAACATTTAAAAATACAACATTTATTCAAGATTTCTTCAAGTGATATCATTACCTCCAGTACATTTTCCGATGATTGGGATTATGAAACTGTAAATAATGAAATGAAAAGACCATTTGTAAAGCGTGATAGCTACCCTGAGGCGTAATAACGCTGCAGACATACGCAGGCAAGGAGGCTGCTTAAGGTCTACAAGGGTTTATTAAAAACCAGAGTTTTTAGGAGTTTGCGTAAAGGTAGTAGGTTGGGCTCTGCCCGCATGTGGAGGGGAAGAGAGTTCCACAGTTTGGCTGAGTTGTAGGCAAATGGGCGGCCACCACACCTTGTTCTCTTGACTTTGGGGACTAGGGCGAGGAAGGAAGATGCTGAACAAAGCTGTCTGTTCGGTTAGTAGGGAGTGATCAGTGATTGGCTGATGGCCAGACCAGCCTTCCAGAAAGCCCTGTGTGCAATGCACAGGGTCTTAAATTGAATTATTTTCCTAACCGGGAGCCAGTGCAGGCTCTTGAGTCCTGGATAGGCTGACTGCAGACAGGGGATTCCGAAGGAGTGTGTGGGCTGCACAGTTTTGAATAATCTGAAGTTTATGAGTAGTAAATTGAGGGATCCCTAAGTAAAGGGCATACTTTAGTCCGGGCGAGACAGGATGAGGCCCTGGACCATGATTTGTCTTGCCTGAAATGGGAGCAGGAGAAGGATTTTTCGTAATAGCCTGAGCAGACCATAGCAGGAGGCTGAACGTTTTGCTGCTTGATGGTTAAATTAAGAGAGTGGCCCAGCCAGATGCCTAGGCTTTTAATTGTGTTTTTTGGTGCTGGAGCGGTGCCGAGGCAAGTGGCCCACAGTAGATTTGCATTAAATGAGGGATTAGTTCCTAATAGCATGAGCTCAGTTTTGTCCCCATTCAATTTTAAACAGGAAAATGTCATCCAATTGGCCACCTCCTCTAGACAGCTACTTAAGTTCGTTGGAGAGATGTTTGGCTGATTGAGGGCCAAAACTAGCTGAGTGTCGTTGGCATAGGTGATGATTTTCATGCCGAAAGGACGATCAATCTCAGCTAGGGGGCTCATATATATATTGAACTGTGTGGGGCTCAGGGAGGAGCCCTGAGGCAGACCACAGCTGAGTGGCAGACTGGTGGAGGCAATATCACCTTCGAAAACCTGGAAGGAGTGGTCAGCTAGGAACGACCTAAACCAGGTGATGGCATTTCCTGACACTCCTAAGCTCAGAAGTCGGTGGATCAGTATCTCGCAGTTTACAGTGTCAAATGTGGCAGTTAGGTCAAGGAGGATTATTGCTGCAGAACCTCCTTGATCAAGGATTTTTCTGGCCTCCTCGGTTACTGTGAGGAGGGCAGTTTCGGTTCCATTCTGGGGACGAAAACCAGTCTGGAAGAGATGAAGTAGGTGATTACTTTCCAAAAACTCCACCAGTATCGAGTTGACATGTTTCTCCAGAATATGTTGTCTGATTTAGAAAAATCTGCTTCTTTTTTTAATAATGAAATATTAGAAGGCACATCAGACTTTGAAACAATGTTATGCTATCAACATTATGGTCATCACTTTCTGCATAAATCTCCTAATCCCAGAAATGTTTTCATATACCACCAATGGGAACATTGCCCAACACCATTGAAAAGCTGTTCAAAATTTTTTTTTATAAAAGTTTCCATATTTTTCAGGGTTTAACAAATCAGACCCAGCATTATATTATGATATAGTTGCATCAACACTAGCACGGAAAAATATGGTAACAAACACCAAACAGATTTATTCTGCAACCTTTATTGCCCAATTGTCTGAACAGGGTTTCAACTTATCGAAAGACACCATAGACTTAAAATCGTTCTGGGGTACTAGGGACTGGCAGGTACAGGAAAAAGAGGCACTAATTAGAGCATGCCTTATTACTCAGCAAATAATGTTATGAATGAAACAGTGCAACAAACTTGGATTAGCAAAGAATAAAGGTTCACATACACCGCAGATGCCCACACTATCACACACTGAGAGTAATATAAAATTTCAAGAAGAGGTTACACTAGATGACATCATGCAATACAATAGATCAGACCCCAATTGGAAGGGATGGTTGATTTGGCCCGTTGACACCAATAACTGTCAGGAAAGATTTTTGGCTAAAACTAAAGGTTTTAGTATCAATAGGCCAGATCCACGTTATGTACAGAGACAACACCCAGGGGTAGTAACATCATACAGTGTTGGGACGTTATACCTTGATTGGGTAAAGACCTCAACCCTCACACAAATTGAGTGAGTCGCATAATGCTTGTGAAGGCAAAGGTTGGGGAGTGACTCGATCTGGGAGGGAGAGCTCATTTACAATAGAAAAAATGTCTTTTGTTTTATTAATTGAGTTCAGGATTTTTTGTGAGAAGTAAGCTGTCTTGGCTTCCAAAATAGATTTTTTATAAGTTTTTAAGGACTCAGTATATATGAGTTTGAGTTGAGGATCATAGTGGCGACGCCAGCGGCGCTCAATTTGCCGCAGGGCGAGTTTGTCTGCTTTAAGTTGGTCAGTATACCAGCGTTGAGCATCATGGGGACGCAATGTTTTGATTGTTTTCAGGGGGGCAGCTGTATCGCTGGCCAGGCGCAGCCATTCATTAAGTTTCTCAGCTTGATTCTCTACTGAGGATAGCGGCAATGGTGCCGAGGATGCCAGTGAGGTGTGAAAGTCAAAAAGATTAGCCCTTTTCCAATTGCGAGCCATCTTGTTCTTAGTGCGGGCAAGAGGACACGAGGTGTGGAGGTGAAGGTGAAAGGAAATGAAATGATGGTCTGACCAAGAGCATGGAAAGACTGAGGGGGGTGAGATGTCGAGATTGGATGTCCAGACTTGGTCTAGCGTGTGACCTTTCAGATGGGTGGGGGAGTGAATATGTTGTGAAAGGTTCAAGCTTTTAAGAAGTTCAGTGAATTCCACTGATAAGTGGCTTTCATGGACGTCCGCTGGCCAATAGTTGAAATCACCGATTACGATAATATTGGCATGGTTGATGGTCAATTGAGCGATGGCGTCACTGAAGAGTTTGGGGAAGAGAGGCATCGGATCAGGGGGTCTATAGACAATGACACAAACAAAAGATGATTTAGGGGAGGTGAATTGTAGGGCCAGATGTTCTGTTTTAGGGATGGGAACCATCGTGATCTCCGAGAAGGTGTGGATAGAGCGAATGATAGCTGCCACTCCACCACCGGTCTTTCCAGCAGATCGATTGGCGTGCATGATATAGTATCCCATAGGGATAGCAGCTAGAATATCGGGGGCAGAATCTTCGGTGAGCCATGTCTCAGCTAAAAGGAGGATATCGATAGAGCTTTGGTGCAGTAATTGAAATATTTCAAGCTGGTGTCGATGGAGGGAGCGGGTGTTGAGGTAAAAGATCGATAGAGAGGTGGTGGGCTGAGGAGCAGAGGGGGTGGGGTTATGCGAGCCAATCGTTAGTGAGAGGTCGGTGGGAACGAGGATACCACATGTCAGGGCCGCCTTGGCGGCTCGGGCGGGAATGGAGCCATCGTGATTAAAGCTCCTTAGGACGGCAGGGGTATAGGAAATAAAATCGGCGTTACGACGGGGCCCTGGGCCTGGTCGGCCGCGGACGGGCGCAGACGTGCTTGACTTGTGCGCGACTTCGGCGCGAAGTCGGCGCTCCCGCTGCGCTCGTCCGCTGCGCGTCCTCCAAGCCGCCATAAGTACTGAAGGGGAGGGAGCACTGGACCGCTAACCTGCAAGGTTCAGTGCAGGGCGGAAGTGCTGACCCTGCCAGGAAGTGTGGTGCCTCGAACTGACCCTCCGCGCAAACGGCACAAGCCGGGGCGGAACGGGGCCACGAGGAATTAACAGGCAGGTGAGAGTGCCCTTGAGTTTCACAATAACCAGAATGCAATGTGAGCGAAAACAATTGAAAATACCGTGCTATTAAAATCAGCATAGAGTGACACGAAGAAATTCACAGTTATGTTTTAAAAAGAATAAGACCAGCGTGCTGGTAAATCAGCAGCGCTTTCTAAAAGAATGACGAAATTCAACACAGGACACAGCAAAGCCTGCATGCGCAGCCTAGATCGCCGCGTTTTTATCAATGAGGCGAGGCTGACAAGAGGTTTTTAAGTAGGCGGAGGCTCGGCAGCACTGGACCGCTAACCTGCAAGGTTCAGTGCAGGGCGGAAGTGCTGACCCTGCCAGGAAGTGTGGTGCCTCGAACTGACCCTCCGCGCAAACGGCACAAGCCGGGGCGGAACGGGGCCACGAGGAATTAACAGGCAGGTGAGAGTGCCCTTGAGTTTCACAATAACCAGAATGCAATGTGAGCGAAAACAATTGAAAATACCGTGCTATTAAAATCAGCATAGAGTGACACGAAGAAATTCACAGTTATGTTTTAAAAAGAATAAGACCAGCGTGCTGGTAAATCAGCAGCGCTTTCTAAAAGAATGACGAAATTCAACACAGGACACAGCAAAGCCTGCATGCGCAGCCTAGATCGCCGCGTTTTTATCAATGAGGCGAGGCTGACAAGAGGTTTTTAAGTAGGCGGAGGCTCGGCAGCACTGGACCGCTAACCTGCAAGGTTCAGTGCAGGGCGGAAGTGCTGACCCTGCCAGGAAGTGTGGTGCCTCGAACTGACCCTCCGCGCAAACGGCACAAGCCGGGGCGGAACGGGGCCACGAGGAATTAACAGGCAGGTGAGAGTGCCCTTGAGTTTCACAATAACCAGAATGCAATGTGAGCGAAAACAATTGAAAATACCGTGCTATTAAAATCAGCATAGAGTGACACGAAGAAATTCACAGTTATGTTTTAAAAAGAATAAGACCAGCGTGCTGGTAAATCAGCAGCGCTTTCTAAAAGAATGACGAAATTCAACACAGGACACAGCAAAGCCTGCATGCGCAGCCTAGATCGCCGCGTTTTTATCCTATTTTATAGAAAAAATAATTACCATAAAACAGAACATCCCTACCCCTGCATCTCCTACGCCTCCCCCTCTGCCTCTCCCCAACACCAGTACCTTGACTACATTCCCACCGATCTCTTTACAAGAATTTTCATCACTCCTTCACAAAGTAAGTTCGGGATCCCCCAATGACTGCTGCCCCCCGCAGGTCCTCAAAGGAGCCTTTCTTGCGTGCCCGGGCCCCCCGCTAGCACTACTTAACAACTCTCTTGCTACCGGAGTGGTCCCATCTTCTTTCAAGCAAGCGGCCGTTTTACCTATTTTGAAGAAACCTAATGCAGACCCTACCATACTCAGCAATTATAGACCCATTTCCCTCCTCCCCTACCTAGGCAAGATTCTGGAAACTTATGTGACCCGCTGTCTGAGCTCCTTCATCGAACAATCAATGTTTCTAGACCCTCAACAAGCTGGATTTAGACCCCTCCATTCCACCGAGGCGGTCATAGTGGCAGTCATGGACACCCTCAGGAAAGGTGCTGACAAGAACATCGCCCAAGCCCTTGTCCTATTGGATCTCTCTGCGGCATTCGACACGGTCGATCACACCATCTTGATCGACCGTGTCGCCAACGCCGGTATCCAAGGAGTGGCCCTTGACTGGCTTAAATCCTTCTTACACCAGCGCTCACAGTCCGTCCACCTTTCCACCTTCACTGCGTCCTATTCTCCCCTTCACTGTGGTGTCCCACAAGGCTCGGCACTATCCCCTCTTCTTTTTAATTTATATCTCCAACCACTGCTTGTCACTCTCCGTAATTTCCCGGTCACAATTTACAACTATGCTGATGATCTGCAGTTAATTTTTCCTATTGACTCCCTCCCTTCCTCTTGCACTAACTTTCAGTCCACTATGCTAACCATAGCTGAGTGGATGTACCATAGTCACTTAAAACTTAACCCCACCAAAACTGAGCTCGTTTTGGTGGGTGGCCCCAATCACCCATGGAACGCTTCCTTCTGGCCAACATCTCTGGGGACGGCACCTACTCCCGTGAGCTCTGTCAAAAGCCTGGGGGTGACCATCTCCCAAGATCTCTCTATGAGACCCCACATCAATGCGGTAACTTCTGCCTGCTTCTTCCATCTCAGGCGTATTCGCAAGATTAATAGGTTTCTGAACAAAGAAGCCCTAACCCAAGTAGTCATTGCCCTCATCACCTCCAGGCTCGACTACGCCAATATCTTGTACGCAGGAATTCCCGCATGTCACCTTCATCGACTTCAGTTGGTGCAGAACCAAGCTGCCCGCTTGATCTTCTGCCAGCCCAGATACCAACACGTTACCCCCCTACTCCGCAGTTTACATTGGCTCCCTGTCTCTAAACGGTGTATTTTTAAACTGGCATGTACCACCTTTAAGGCCCTAGATGACTCAGCCCCTAAATTTATTTCATCTGCCCTGTCCCGTCACATTCCTGCCAGAGCTCTGCGCTCTGCTTCTTTGAACCTTCTCGAGGTCCCCCGATTTAAAAGAAAAAGGCACGGAGGCCTGAGCTTCTCGGTTTTGGCTCCTTCTACTTGGAACTCCCTACCCCTAACTCTCCGTCTTTGTTCCAAGTACGACAGCTTCCGCACTCTTCTAAAAACTCTGCTCTTTCAAGCTGCATACGATTAATTTCCCCCCCCTGGATCGTCCGCTATCTTTATCAAGAGCGCCAAGAAACCGACGGTGATAGTGCGCTGTATAAATATTTTTAATAGAATAATAGAATTTAATAGAACAAATGTGAAACAACACTTATCCTTACTTTCAAAGGATGTGGGCCTACAGGATTTTTTATTAGGTCCTAGGAAGTCACGTCACAAACATTTCTGTTATGCTGTTTACAATGAGATATGGAAAATATCTCAGCAAGAGGCCACAGAAAGATTACGAGAAATGGATCGTATAAATCTAGAAAAAGCTCTAGCAGTGGTCGACAATGGGTTAACAACACTAACCTCCAGAATATATTCTCTAGGCAACATTGTATCTTCTGCTATTAATGTACTAGAAGAGGATCTTCCCATATTACAACACGGGCAATCACAATTGCGTTCTAGTATGTTATTAAGCTGGACGCTGCAATCCTTGTACGCAGGCTATGTGCCTTGGCTTTTCATACACAGTACATCTCTATTTCCTTCGTACAATCTGACAGACCAACAGATAGAATTGTCACAAAGGGGAACAAAATATATAATGCTGAGTATTGAAAAACTGGATAGATTAAAATGTACAGTGACGGTGCCACCATCCGTGGAATGGCTAATCCATGGTCACATAACTCTTCCGGTCACAACTTTTCAATTCCATTATTGCCTTGAACAAATGCAAACAGGCAGATATTAACCCTTTAATTGCTGCCGTCGGCCATTGGCCGACGGCAACACTACCTCCCCAGTGCTGCCGTCGGCCAATGGCCGATGCGGCCCCGCCCACGCACGGAAACGCCCGCACTGCGGCGGAATTACCGCCGCGGTTAACGGGTTAAGAAATGGATATGTAATTCATCAAGGAATCTTGGGAATTACTGTACAGGTTTTGATGCCGCAGTGGGGGAAAAGAAGTGTTTCTGAGCAGTACAAACTGCGAGAATACTTTAAGTGAATCATTTATATGCCAGGATATGATGCTTCATGGGGCCTGTAACGGTTCAGTAGGGAATTTGTCATGTCACTTAAGGGGTACCCCTGCTGCAGTGATCACTACAGTGTTCAGGCTACTTTTGAATGGGGGTTACTTGATGCTGAACAGTTAAGCTTGCTGTGGGATGCTTGCGGGCATTGCATATCTGGTAACTGTGAGCTCCAGGTTTAATGCTGTATGCAAGTATTGTTTCCACCAACACATACAGTCAGGGAGGCACCGTTATGGACTTCATTAAATGTTTCATTAATACGGTTTGATGCTTTGAGCAGAATGAAAGCCATGCTTATACAGAAATCCGTGCCCTTAAACTCCGCTTGAGAGACTTTTGATTTACAAGCAGTAAGGTCTTCGGTAGAGATACAGGCACACATACGTACCAATTGCCCCTTTCATTTTGCAGAAATGGTAAATCGTATCTTTAACATGTCTAAAATGACAGGCATCGTCCACCTATTTAAGACCATAGGGTCTGGACGCTTAAGCACCTTTTAGACAGTCCTCGGAGCAATACCAAACTTTATTCACTCCGTATTTGGAATCATTTTTTAGGGCTGCCGCTGATCCTGTTTCTAATAGCAGGTATCCTTATTGATGTTTTCCCCCTTTGCAATGGATGTCCCAGTCACCAAGGAGATGGAAACAGTACTCCTAAAGACAAAAATACCATGAACACATGGTACAACTTCTGGGCATACCTCACCTAAGGGAACTAAGTGATTCTTGGTTCTTTTCATTTAGACCAGTTTGGATGGACTGCATTTTATCTGTCCTCCGATGCCTGTTTTGCTGCCCATGTTCTGCATTGTCCCCATCATATTCCCATGTTGATGGCAGCATTCCTCGAGCCACCACAGGTATTTTCTGCTCTTCTTGGTATGGGCAACGGATCCTCCTCTGACACCCAGGCCTTGGATGGTGCACAGGCTGCCCCAGCAGCGGCTGTGGACAGTACGGAAGATCATCTGTGGTCAATTGACATCATATGCGAATGTTGCGTCTACCAGCTAGGACACATAAACATTAGACTTATTTGGCCTGTTGTCTGCTGGGAAAATAGTCAGCTTTTTGGAAAACAAACAGAAAATTGGAACTCCATATCAAAATTGACATTCTTTCTAAGCATGCATGGCTTTCAAATGCTTGTAGTAGTTCGAACTATTCGTACGAACATACTACAGCTATAACTTGAGTGTCAATTTCCATTTTTTCCCTCTTTTAGAATTCTTTTTTAGAACCTTTTTTAACATTTTAAACATTGTTTTTTAGCATAAAAAGAAACCAATGTTTTTTATTATTTGTGTACCAGTATCTAGTCAGCCTAGTAGTACGTTTAAAATTTAACGTCCATTCAGAAGAGGAGTGGGTGTTATATTCCATATGGGTACCATAGGCCCTGGTAATCTCATTACCCTACTCCTATATTCTCTCCCTACATTACACTTGTCACAGTTTAGAAGGACTGACCTTTTACCTAGATACTACACTGCATTCAGAACGCAGGTATTTCCCTAGTTCAAAATCTCATACATTATGCATGAGGATTCTTGGAAGCACAGCAGGACTACCATCTCCTGTATAAAATCTATGTACAAAGTTCATGCCCAACGTCACCCTTAGGTAGATACAGTAATACACCAAGGTAGGACCCCTGGTGAGACCTATGTGTATATTTACATCACATCTTGCTACGATAAGACAGAGTAGATCGAGACTTCCTGGCCGACATACTGACCAGAGACGCTGAGGTTCGTGCATGCAGACTCTCCAGCTTGCGGGGTGTCCAACTCAAGACCAGAACAGGTTCCCACAGTCTCTCACTTCAGGTAATGGGGTTGACTAAATCCTAGAGAGATTCTTGGCTTAACACCTACACACAAGCTTGGTACACTTAGCTACATCTAGTTAGGGAAGCCTCGTAGGAGTATGCATCTTTTTATCATGTGTTTTATATACTCAAATGTATTCATGATTATTGTAAGATGGTAGAGCTACACTATCCATTTACCTTTATAGTACTGCTAATCATTTATACTGCCTAACAGTAGTTGCAACACATCTATTTTACACCAGAATAACAACTGTTCAATTAATTTTTATTGAAAAGACAAAGCCTGTTTTTGTTCTGTGTATTTCTCTGAAACAGACTAAGTAAGCACGAGTGACTGAGCAAAAGGTAGTATATTGTTACCACGGTTCTGATGGATCAGGGTTGTCATGTTAGATGGTTGCCAGGAACTATTTTCTCCTTGGTAAGAGGAGATTTTATTGGCACTGTGAGCTAGTTGTTGCAAAAGGCCAACATACCTGGTGGGGGTGACCAGAGTTCGTCTGACACCAATCCTACAGTGTATGTTGCCTAAACGTGCTGATCCTGTATACTATTTATAGGAACTACATGACGGGGTGTCTTCTGCATACACCGGTCCTCCCTCTTTATGCATCTGTCTCTTGCTGTCCCCCTTCTTCCTCACTTTCTGCCCCTCTGCAGGAGTTTATTCATCACTTCAAGCACAAACTACTTATCCCTATCTTCCTCCATCTATTTTATGTGGGAAACAACCTTTACAACGGAAGCGTTACAGTGCATGCCATTACAACGCATGTCGTTACAAGGCAAAAGGCTTGTTGCAGGGGGTAGAAGGTGTTGGAGTAAATACAACACCTTCCCTACTGTTGAACACAATGGAGTTGGAATAGTAAATTATACTATTCCAACTTCCAGAGCACCCCTGACAGCAAGTCTGGGTGAAGGTATGCGTTGTAACGGCATGCGTTGTAACAGCATGCGTTGTAACATCATACAAGCATTTTATGCATCAAATAACCCTATCTATTCACCATGCCACATATTTTCACTACACAAATATACTACACACCACACAATCCCACAAATATCAATTCTAATATACTCCATATAATTGAACACCACACCACATGCAACCACTCCATTCCAAACCAAAACACATTGTCATTTACAAAGCCAATAGCTCTAACTCCCGCAAATGCGAGACCTATTGCATTGTCAATGCTTATTCTACAGTGTCATCATCACTACAAGTATGTTAGGACATGTCTACAGAGGTTGTAGACCAATGCTCTGTAATTACCAGTTCCCAAACAAGATTGTGCAGCATTTTTGGAATCCAGAATGATTATTAAATGGTAAACATTGATGTCAGTCAGTAATGCTTACATATCCAGTACTGTTTGTTCACATGATTAATTTGGACTTCTCCTCACAGATGTTGCTGCGTGTACACCACACATATAGATATTCTCGGACAGTAAGAAGACGCTAGGCTCCAGTGTACCTGCCATTCCTGGACCTTCAAACCATGGAAGAAAGAGATATAATTAAGAAGTTCTGTCTGAATAGAAAGTACCCATACGTGATAGTACTTGCTGCACCATGTGGGTTTCTGACCGCGTGATGGCCTGGGCCACAGTCCATGTGGCACATGACTCCAAATCCCCAAGTGCAATGTGGAAGTGCAAGGTGGCTAAGCAAACATAGCAGGAAACTGACTGTGTGACACAGGAAGATGATTTAGGCGAAAGTCCAACACACTTATGTGGACATATACCTATTACAAACCATACATTAGGCCTACATAATTCCCTCCATATCTGGTGAATCAAGTTTGTTACTCCAACACATTAAACATATATCCAGGCTACATCATTGTGAGATCTTCAAATCAAATGAGGGCCTCATTGTCTAAGAGAAGTAGAAATACCCACCATATGACATTCTATCTAATTCCATGTCATCCAACATGTCCATCCATGGAACAGTTAGCCTTAAACTGTGGTATACCATCACTGGTGCCATTTACAGTATGTACAAATCGCTGCTAATTACACAGCAAACTATATGTAAGAGCCAAAACTGTAGTCACACATTACAAAGTACATAGTAACTTCACAATGAAATCACAAGAAGTGGCAGGACTCTTTTGTTTCTTGCAAAATTATGTGCTTTATTCTGAAGTAACCAACACTGCTTTTCTAAATATCAGGCCATTGGCCAGTCCACATGGGTGCTGGTGGGGGCAGGAGGCTAAAAGGTTTGCCTTGGGAGTGGTAGACTTTTCCCTTGAAGGTTTTCTTTTGGTTTTGGGAGGGTTCTTTGGTTTATTCTTCTGTTTGGTTTTGAATTCAGGAGTGGTGTTTCTTTAGGTAGAAGGGATAGATATGAGTATTGAAAAAGGGGGCCTGGGTTGAACAGTGGGGGAGATGTCCAACAGGGAAAAGTCCAAGGAAAAGGAAATATTGGCCACGGGTAGAGGCTGTGGGATATTCATAAGTCAGTTCAGGCTGGGAGGTAGAGGGAATGGATGTGTCTTTTGTAGGTGGCTCTATTGTTGGTGCAGATATGTGTTGTCTGGTGCCTCAGTGGACTAATGCGTCCACTGCAGGGGCCTGTGTTCGACCTCATGGTCACAGGTTCAAATCCCCGGAGGTCCACTTAGCCTGTCATCCATCTGAGGCTGATAAAATGAGCACCATTGAGTTGGGTACAATAAACATCTTTTATTCAGTGCCAAGATACCTACGGGTGAACATGCGCTTTTCAAATACATTATATGATATGTTGGGTTGATGGGTGTGGGTGTCTGCATGTAGTGGATGTACAGGGGATGGAGAATGGGGTGGAGGTGTCTTTCGGCGCCCGATTGTGTGTGTGGTGATGGTTGGTATTGATTGGTGTGTGGGACAGGTGTGCTGATGGTGGGTGGGGTTGATGGGTGGGTGGGTGCAGGTGTGCTTTGAGTGCCAAGGTGTGGAGGGTGATAGGTCAGCTGGTGCTGCTGTGCTCCTAGGGCCAATGCTGGCGGGGTAAGTGGATGTGTAGGTTGAGAGTGTGTGTTGTGTGGATGTGTGTTTGAGATGTTTAGGCTATGTGTGCCTGTGTGTGCGGCATATGTCTGTTTGGATAGGTGCATGCACAGGTGTGTGCATGCTTGGGACAGGCAGAGGAATAAGGTATTTGAATGGGGATAGCGATGGGGTAGAGGAAGAATGTGGGGCGGAAGACTAGGGTGGCTGTAAGGCTGCCATCAGTGAGGAGGTCGGAGCCTGAAACAATCTCTGGAGGGCAGACATGCCACTGTGAATGCCTTCCGGATAGGCAACCATATGAGTCTGTTGGCTTCCCAGACTATTGATGGCATTCAACGGTGTGGTCTTCCCAACAGAGATCTGTCACTGGAGGTCAATACCCTCCTTACTCAGAGCACCTAGGGGAACAGGGGCTGGGGGTAAGGCGCCTGGAGCTGAGGAGACAACTCCCCTCTTTGGGGAGCGGGCCCAGACAACTGAGTGTGGAGCAGCATGGAGGGCAGAGATGGAAAAGTGGTGGCGGACAATGATGACAGTGCACAAGGATGGGTGAGATCCACCATCACAAGGAGCGGCCACTGGAGTCCAACTTTGTGGATGATGAAGTTGAGTCTGGGATCTCCATGACACTCGTCTCACCCTCTTGGCCTCTGGGTCCATCCGTATCCATGTCGCGACCAGAGACAACCTGGACCCTGTCTCCCCTGCTGCTTGCCTGGGTAGATGCTGAACTGACATATGAGTTTGGCCAGTTTCAACGGCGTAGACACACAGGAGGAACAGCTCATTCAGGCCTCGGAAAATCATAAAAATGTTACTAGACCTGCAGGTCTAGAACCTATTATAATGCTCTTGACCCATAAACTGGTTTCAAATGAATGTGTGAAATAATTCTTTGAGCCGCCATTTTCTTCATTATCACATATGAGTGCACTTTCAAACGTGTGAGTTTAGCATGTCTGCTGTACATAAAAATCTCTTGTTTGATTTAATAGACTAAATACAATGTCCATATATAATACAAATCTAGCCACATATAGGATACACATGACCCTAGACTTGACTCTTAGTTCATAAACTGCATTTTCATCAGGAGGGGAGGAATGTTTCTCAAATCATGTTTAAAAACTATCACTTTTAATAAAAACATAACTAGAGTATGAAGTGGTAGCTGTAATTTATAATCAGCAGATTTTACATTGAAACGGCCACAAACTTTCCCACTGACATGCAACTTTACTGATAAAACTATACAGTGTACAAACAATGTTTGGAAATAGAGTTTCTGCAAATATGTGACATTTGCACATCACCAGGTAAAGTGTTCTTGTTTGTTTTTCTCCTATTTACCTCTGTTTGAATCACACTTCTTAATTACAAAACATTGTGCTTTTGTAATACCTGATATATTTTGAAATATTTGCAATATTAATTTACAGGCTATTTATTTAAGTGTTATGCGTTAGAGAAAAAATAACTGACATCTTCAGACAGCTAACTGACAAAACCTCTAACTCTAGTAAGATGGGATTAGTAGGAGTAAAAATAGCTCGACCTGATAACATTTTAATTGCAAATGTGAGTGGGTGGGTAGATATTTCGAGGCCTGTCATTACACAGAACACAGCATATCTAAATATATCACACGACCTACTAGAATGGCTAAATTGTCTACAACTTTAGCATTAGCACATGCATGAATGCAACATGAGTTCTCAACAGTTCCACATAATGATGTCTGGACCACGGTCTGCCACAATTGCATGAGTAGTTATCTTGTCTCCACTTCATCATCATAAATTTAGCCTCATATAACATCACCCTATATACTTAACCCCTTTTAACATACAACAGTGGCCAGGTGAACTTAACTAGCAGGGCCACAATGAATGCATCCCTACCCATTCCACAAAGGGCCCTCCTACAGCAACTAGTCATGTTCCTGAACCAACCTCATGATAAACTGATGGACACCTGATACAGCTATTTTTCTGCAATATGTGTAGTACCACGAAGGGTGTGCCATGGAAGTGCCCATTCCACACTGCTCACACGACCCAATTGAAACTTATTTTTTTGCCCTCTGTCACAACACTGTCTGCAAAGGTGAAACTGCATACCTTTGCTATGTTATCACATGTCTCCCACACAAAATTAGAATGAAGACAATGTGGCTTAAAGTTGGGTGATATGTCATCACGTATATCCATATGTCATGAGACCACCTAGGCCTAGTGACATGCCCACTTATTATTGGTGTGCTCACCAGTGCCAATCTCCCATTGCATAGTGGGACGCCATTATAACAGGATAAGTTTATGAGACTCAGGGAATCTCCTGTCCATGAAGAGAAGGTTAAACTTGTAGACAATAGGGAAGGGACATTACAGCACTTCTACTTGTCTCTCAAGCATATATACCAAGGTAATACTGAGTGTACTCATTTACATATGTCAGCATTCCACTACCTGCTGCATGTCAACAGACACTTAATGAACCTCCAGTAGTCCACAAGTGCATGCCACCGAAATCTATAGTCACACCTCAATGGCATGGACCATCACATTGTGAGTCAGTACTGTAAGTACTCCGACCATGTATGTCATTTGCCTCATCATCTGGAACCAAGTTATTGCAATGCACAATGTATTTGGGTATGTGTGACCCACCCACCCATATCTACAAACCCCTGTCTGTGAACAATTTACATGTATGCACATCACCATTCACAAAAGTTATTGACACATTCGTCAACACATACAGTTGTGATGGACACAGACTCCAAACTATGTAGATCCATAGGTCATGCACTTTCACATATGATACTACATCACGGATATGTTACACATGTCATCCAGACCTGCACATACAATGAAGCTTCAATTGTGTTTTTCATCAGTCAACCTCCAGGTTGATATGATCGCTGTTGCCTGTAACAATGACTAGATGGTTAGGCATCGTCCAGAATAGGCAGAACAATACTCACCACCTCCTGGCTGATGTTGGGGCCTCAATTGCCCATCACGCTCTCAGTAGGCCACCTCCAGGATGCGGGTCACTGAGGGAGTCAGTGTCCGGCGCCCGCCCCTAACACATGGGGAGGACTTCCCAAGCTCGACCTCCACGATCTTCTGGGTTCAACCTCTCAGGTCCCCCCACTTCCTCCTGCAGTGAACGCTGCACTGGCGATAGACCCCCAGGGACAGCTCCTTCTGGGCGATGATGTTCCACAATTCCTGCTTCTGATAGACATTGACCTGTATGGATGTAATATATGCATAGACTGAGTGGACATGCAAGACTAAGGACAGCTGTCTGGCTGTTCAAGATGTTTTAGACACCAAAAAACCATAACATTTGCTGCTGCTAACCATCAAAGACCAGCTCCAGTTCATACAGTTGGGCCAGTGCTTAATTTGTGCCAGTGTTTGTCGGTGATCAGCCTCAGCATTTATTTTTTAACACCAGCATGTATATGTTGTGAGAGTATGTCATACAGTGGTGTTCTCAGACTACAATGTGAGCTCAGCATGAGTGTTAAGAAGTTCAATGTTTAAAAAATGACGACACTGATTTCCAGGCCATCCCTACAGCTTGGGGTGGCCTGCAGTAGTCCACAACATCACACTTTTTTAAGTGTGGTGGTTAATAGGTATTGTTGGTACTGCCATTTGGCAGCAGTGGCAGAGCTGTGATGGGGCTAGCTGCAGTAGAATGCCTTCTTGGGCCCAGGCACTTATATTTTTACAAATTTGGAGATGTCAAGTGTTTTGTCATATTTTTCCACCTTCTCATTCTATACCTATTAAACTGCCACCTTATTTCTGTTGTACCGTTATTAATAAATTTCTGATTATTTCAGTAATCTTCATTACTCTTGCCCTCTTCTTGGCACGTTCATCCGTTGTTCCATGTTTTCTGAAATTAGGCCTTTCATTTCTTGTATGAATTGCCTCCTTTTGAGTTACCTCCTCCACCTTCTTTATTTATGGCAGGAAACCCTAAATTTGTGGATTTGTGTGCCTCTCCTTGTGTATCATCTTCAATATTTGGTCACTGGGAAAGAATGGCATTTTTTTCCAATGCTTCTTGTACAATCCTGTGGAAACCTGAAGCATATAGGGTATTCAAGATTATTAACCATGACTGGAGCAGGGAAGCGGGGAAATTTTAAAGGTAAAAAAAGAGGAGGGAGGCCAAAACATGGAGGCACGCTGAGGAAGCCAAACTTTATTTACTGCTAGTGCTAGGCCATCAGACACACATATGACTGTATCACTTCAACATTTAACCTGCTCACATCTGCTACTCTTACACAGACAAAATGAGAGGAGGAAGGTCATCAAAAAGGTATACACAGTTGGGGAACATATAAGTTAAGCTCTGACAGACAGCAAGAAACTGAGATATTTCATATACTATATACCCTGACCGATCAAATCTGAAATGGATCCTGAATTACACAGGATTGTGTTTCCCTCCCTCAAAATCTTTGGCGGATGTTGCACACATTACATTTTGCAGATGAACCTAACCAACTTGAACTTTTCTCTTGACTACTTACACTATTTTCATGCCTTGAAAATGCCACTGGCCTAGTATGTTTACCACCAATATATAAATTGCCCGAAAGTATCACACCATACATCCAGCCTGTGGCACACTTTTAGATTTAAATCATTCTTTGCTCAATATCTCCAGTACTGGAAGTACCTACACTACATATGCAGTTAGAAACCATTTGAAACTCCCTCAAACGAGATTTGAGGCTTCATGTTTTTTAGACTAAATGTGTGGTGATACTGGAAAGCTCACTGGTCACAGCTTACAATAAACTAAGGCCCTCATTATGAGAGGTCTGTTAAAAATCTAATAATATTCACTGCCCTTAAATTACCATTACTGAGGGGTGTCTGTCATTCTGGGGGTGAGCAAATAGAGATTATGAGACTTTTTTCGAATCACATGTGAGATTCTCTTTTTCTGTGCCTATTCCTGCATGCTTTTCTTGAGAGTTTCACACTGAGATTTCAACTGTCTTCAGCAACCGTAATCTCTGTATGAGACACACATAACTTCTAATTCTGATGAACTCAGTAACTTTGGTAACTGGGCCCAAAAGAATGTATTGGCCACTCGTTATGTGGGTCAAGGTGGGACAGTGCTTAACTTGTAAAAGAATGAGTGCTGGTGCCTAGGGCTCAGCTCAGAAACCCGGAACACCAAGGCTAAGTAGGCCTAAATCCACCTCAAGTCTCTTTAATTCACTACCAGACACTCCTGGCCCTTTTATCTCACTCTTGCAAGTTTCTACTTTCTTCATTTATTTCTCATCCTGCGACTTTTTGTTTTGTGCGTTTTTCCCTCTCTTCTGCCGATAATTGTCTGAGACTGACAAATAAGTGCTGGTCCCCCCAAATAAATGTGTCCCACCAGCACCCACGAGCTCAAATTAGCCACAGGTGGCTAACAGTCCAATGGTTATCTTCTTGCACGCAAGCATTGTTTTACTCATCACCCTTCTTTCACCCCATTGCATTGCTGTCACTGCCTGTTTTGTTCTTACGGCCGATGACGGAAGTTGGTGTTGCCTTCTTTCAACCCACTTTTATGTGATTCCTTTTCCAACATTTCTTCTATTTTTGTGTACATTTCGTTGCATGCCATAGCATCTAAAAGTTCGTTTAACATTACTGTTTGTATATTATATACATCAATTTTATATAAATCAAAATCAACACAAATACTGCATTCCACCTTTTTCACTTCCAAAATGTCTCACTCAAACCTTGTAAAAATATTTTGATGTTTGGTACTCGTAGAACCATTACTCTTTTGCAACTCTTGTTTTATGCCCTTACCTTGATTACAATCAATCAATCAATCAAAGCATTTATATAGCGCACTACTCACCCAGAGGGTCTCAAGGCGCTAGGGGAGGGGGGTCCGCTACTGCTCGAACAGCCAGGTCTTGAGTTGCTTCCTGAAGGCGAGGTGGTCCTGGGTCAGGCGTAGGTGGGTCGGGAGGGAGTTCCATGTCTTGTCGGCGAGGTAGGAGAAGGACCGTCCCCCTGTGGTTGCTCTTCGGATGCGGGGGACGGTGGCGAGGGCGTGGCCGGTCGATCGAAGCTGGCGTTTGGGAGCGTAGAAGTTGAGGCGGCTGTTGAGGTATCCTGGGCCTTGGTTGTGTAGGGCTTTGTGTGCGTGGGTGAGGAGTCGGAAGGTGATTCTCTTGGTGACCGGGAGCCAGTGCAGGTCTCTCAGGTGTCCGGAGATGTGGCTGCGACGGGGGATGTCCAGGATGAGTCGTGCTGAGGCGTTCTGGATCCGCTGAAGTCTTTTCTGGAGTTTGGCGGTGGTTCCGGCGTAGAGGGAGTTGCCATAGTCCAGACGGCTGGTGACGAGGGCCTGGGTGACCGTCTTCCTGGTCTCGGTGGGGATCCACTGGAAGATCTTTCGTAGCATGCGCAGGATGTTGAAGCACGACGAGGAGACGGCGAAGACTTGTCTGGTCATGGAGAGGGTGGAGTCCAGGATGAAGCCCAGGTTGCGTGCGTGGTCTGTTGGTTTGGGTGCGCTGCCTAGGGCGGGGGGCCACCAGGAGTCATCCCAGGCGGAGGGTGAGGATCCCAGGATGAGGACTTCCGTCTTGTCCAAGTCCAGTTTCAGGCGGCTGTTCTTCATCCATTCGGCTACCTCTTTCATCCCTTCGTGGAGGTTGGCTCTGGCGGTGGCGGGGTCGTTGGTGAGGGAGAGAATCAGCTGGGTGTCGTTGGCGTAGGAGATGATGTTGAGGTTGTGCTGGCGTGCGATGTCTGCAAGGGGGCTCATGTACACGTTGAAGAGGGTTGGACTGAGCGAGGAGCTTTGAGGAACGCCGCAAATGACTTCGGTGGCTTCAGATCTGAACGGGGGGAGGCGGACTCTCTGTGTCCTTCCGGCGAGGAAGGTGATGATCCACTCCAGTGCCTTCTCCTGGATTCCGACGTTGCTGAGTCACTGCACTAGTGTACGGTGGCAGACAGTGTCCAAGGCCGCGGAAAGGTCTAGGAGGATGAGGGCCGCTGTTTCTCAGTTGTCAAGCAGAGCTCGGATGTCATCGGTGGCTGCGATCAGGGCGGTCTCGGTGCTGTGGTTGGCCCGGAAGCCAGACTGCGAGAGGTCGAGTAATCCGTTTGTCTCGAGGAAGGTGGCCAGCTGCTTGTTGACGGTCTTCTCAATGAATTTTGCAGGAAACGGGAGCAGCGAGATGGGGCGGTAGTTCTTGAGGTCGGTGGGATCGGCTGATGGCTTCTTTAGTAGAGCGCTGAGTTCGGCGTGCTTCCAGCTCTCCGGGAAGGTAGCGTTGTCGAAGGAGGTGTTGATGATGTCCCGCAGGTGGGGTGCGATGACAGCGTCGGCCTTGTTGAAGATGTGGTGAGGGCAGGGGTCGGTAGGAGATCCGGAGTGGATGGAGTTCATTGTGCGGACGGTGTCTTCGGTGCTGATCGGGGTCCAGGCACGGAGGGTGGTGGTGGGGGGCGGTGGTTCGGTCGTGGCGTGCGTCGGTTGAGTGCTGAAGCTGTTGTGTATGTCCGCGATCTTGTTGTGGAAGTAGGAGGCGAGGGAGTTGCAGAGGTCTTGCGAAGGGGTGATGTCGTTGTTTCCGGCTTTGGGGTTGGAGAGCTCTTTGACGATGTTGAAGAGTTCCTTGCTGTTGTGTGCGTTGTTGTCCAGTCGTTCCTTGAATGCGGTTTTCTTGGTGGCGTGGATGAGTTGGTGGTGTTTTCGGGTGGCGAGCTTGAGGGCAGTCATGTTGTCCGGTGTTGGGTCTCTGAGCCAGGTTCTCTCGAGGGCTCGGCAGTTCTTCTTGGAGCTCTTGAGTTCGTCGGTGAACCATTGGGCTTTCTTGCTACCGGGTCTGCTAGGCGGGGTCTTCAGCGGGGCGAGGTCGTCTGCGCAGTCGCAGATCCACTTCGTGAGGTTGGTGGCCGCTTGGCTGGGGTTCGTTGCGCTGGTGGGTGGGTTCTTGATCAGGGCGGTCGCGAGCTGGTCGGCTGTGATCTTGTTCCAGCTTCTGTGTGCAACCTGTTGCTGGTGGTGGTGGATCGTGGTCCTTCTGAAGCTGAAGTGGACGCAGCTGTGGTCCGTCCAGTGGAGTCCGGTGGCGTGGCTGAAGGCGATGTCCTTTCTGGATGAGAAGACGGGGTCGAGTGTGTGTTTGGCGTAGTGGGTGGGGGTGGTGACCAGCTGCTTGAGTCCGAGGTTGGCGAGGTTGTTCAGCAGGGTGGTGGTTTTGCGGTCGTTGTTGTTCTCCAGGTGGAAGTTGAGGTCAGGGGCAGTCAATCAGTCAAAAAACCTTTATTCGACCTGATACTGGTCATAAAAGGACAAAAGAGAAATACAAAATTAATAACCAACAACAATACAGTCAATAAAATTTTTTAAAAATCTAAAAACACAACAGCAAGGGTACCACGTTTTGAGAAAAAATTATTTTACATCGGATGAGATTTCCTAAGTTTCAGATCAGCTATGATGTAACTGAGTATTGCATGATACATTTCTGGGGAGGCCAAGGATTGTATATATCCTAATCCCTCTTTATATGATACTAGCTTACCCGTCGCGCATTGCCACGATCTCAGAAGAAAGGATATTTAAGGAAACTTGTTATGATAACATTAAATTTCCATTGTGTCATTTTTATTGAAACCTATTCATTTTAATGTGGAAAACATTTTAAAGTGTTGTTTTAATTCTGTTTATTTATTCGAGTGCTTGTGGATACACTGTATTTTTTGTTTTTCTGTCTGGTGCGTAAACGAATAAATCAGAAGATTTTACGACGCGTGAGCTGGCCATATACAGTTGTCCATGTGAGAAGCACAGATTCTCCAAATCTAGTCCACACACTTGCAGCGATTGTCCTTGTGCTTTGTTGATGCCATGAAAAGTACAAATGTTATTCAATGGTTACAAAAATTCCCAAAATTCCAAAAATTCAATATCAGTTAATCCACCATTAAGCAGTCTGTTTCATAATGTTGGTGTCATTATTTATAGAAAGCAGTTCAGATCAATACGATCATTGAGACCCTTTGGATGTGCAGTATTAAGATGGGTGATCCAGAAGACTTCTCTGCGTAGTAGGTATTGAGTATTATCTCTTCCTGGTAGAAGAGGTACAGTTTCCAAAATAAGGAATCGCAATTGACTGGGAGAATGGTTGTGGTTGTTGAAGTGAGATGCCAGTGGAGATTTAGCATTCTTGGTACGAATGTTACTCTTATGCTCGATGATACGATTTTGGAAACTGTACCTCTTCTACCAGGAAGAGATAATACTCAATAACTGATTAACTGATATTGAATTTTTGTAATTTTTGTAATTTTTGTAACCATTGAATAACATTTGTACTTTTCATGCCATTCATGTACGTGTTTTGATGATTTAAGCAGGATTGATTATGAATTTTTGATAAATTGATTCAGGATTGACTATTAGTATTCTGACATATAATATGTTTAAGAAAAGACTCCCGCGATTTTTTAAATAGTGATTACCCGTTCATTTCTGACTCTCACATTTTTACCATCCTTCACCCTCATTTTTCACTTTTCGCGACCCTTTACTGAGCGATTTTCGATCCACATAGAGCTCACGGCTTGTTTTCTTCAACCGACTAGCAGTATTATTTCTGTTTTTACCCTCGTAATACTTCCGGGTTAGGAGTGTTTAAACTCGGCTCCCGGCAAACAAACCCCGTATCACTGCTTCCCGCTATGGCTTGGCGTGGAAGAAATCGTCTGAATTAGATGAGTGCGATGTTACTCTCAGAGTAGGTTTACGCTTACGCGATGTTTTTTGGCTATACGTTTAAAAGTTTTACAAGCGCATTGAGTTACACCCGCGTTTTTTCCTTTCCAGTACGCGGTCCGCGAACCCTGGGAACATCGCGGATAAGTCTTAACTTACATAATGATCTGCAACAGACGCTTGAAATAATACAGGTACGAGCGAAATCTTTGACCACACTTTTGTGTTTACGAATTGAGATCGAATGGTAGATAAAACGCGAAGTGTTAGTTATTAAATTACGAGAAGGAAAACACACAGTACGCTTGTGATACCACTGTTTTTTACTAATCGGTTAGAACTTAACATGCTTCGTTTTTTGAATAATTATGTGTATTATGAATAACACCCATCCGAGTTCATTTTGATAAAAATGCAGACATTCAAGGTCACGTGATATTATGGGTAATCACCATGCTTTTTTCTTTTTGCTGATATGATATTATCGAATGTATACAAGGATTCTAAGAGACACAAGGGGCCAGATGTAGGTAAGTAACATTTACCGAATCTTAATTACCGAAAATTACCGAATTTTACCGATTCGGTAATTAAGATTCGGTAAATATGAGGGGTTGGTATGTAGGGAATCCAGATGTTCCGTTTTACCGAATCGGTAAATACCGAATCGGTAAAGCCTATTGATTCCTATGGGCTTCAAAGCCCATAGGAATCAATAGGCTTTACCGATTCGGTATTTACCGAATCGGTAAATACCGAATTTCACAAGGGTGCAGGGGGTGTCACTTTGACACCCCCTGGCACCCCCTAAACAGGATTGGGTGCCATGTGGCAGGCATACAAGCCCTAGGGGCAGGTCTGCCTGCCACATGGCATAGGTGTGCATGCACACATGTGCATGCACACCGGAATCGGTATTTTACCATGAGGTTGGATTTCATGGTAAAATACCGATTCGTTAAGCCCTTTGGGACTCAGAAGAGTCCCACCTACATATCAATTTTACCGAATCGGTAAAAATACCGATTCGGTATTTTACAGAATCGGTAAATGTACCGATCGGTAAATTTACCGATTCTGTAAAATACAGGACCCTACATCTCAAATTGCATTTACCGGTCGGTAACGGCCGAATTCGGCCGTTACCGACCGGTAAATGCCTACCTACATCTGGCCCAAGGTTTTTATAAAAGATACTTGTTCCTCTAAACTTAAACATTGTGCTGACTTATGTGAATATATTACAGTCATGTTTATTTTCTTCTACAGTTCAATTTGTGCCCCTGAGGAAGGGCAGAACGCCCGAAATGCATTGGGCCATGTATTAAAAACTTGAATAACATGGATATTGTGTGAAAACAACACGAATAAAATTGAATCAAATGCTTCAATAAAAACTTTTTTTGAAAATACCAAATTACAAAGGAAACTTCTTTCAGTGTGCATGTGGGGACGTCATTCCCGACTGGAATGACGCTACAACAGTGTTCATAGTTACCTCTAAGACTCGTAAGGAGGCACTCACCTGGCACCTAATCACCTGTTTCACAACTTTCAAACTACAACACACCTTGAGTGCGACAGTTCTAAATCCCAATTGTTGTTCTTTTTTTTCTGCCAGAAACCTCCGCGGGAGTGTACTCAACAACCTTTAAAAAAAATAATATTTTTTTTTGTTTTGCCACAAAACTTCGCGGGAGTGTACTCAACAACTTCCCAAAGTTTCATACTGGTCAGATGAATGGTGTAGTAATGCATAAAGGACAAACAGACAGACATACTTTCGTTTTTATATATATAGATAAAATGCCTACAATGTGCAAAACAGCATAAAGCAACCTTGAGTGAGGATCTTGGTCGTCCACAGATTTTAGAGCATTTTGTCTCACATTTACTAAGGCTATGGGCTTGCGCATATTGATGTCATCCAATGCAAAGTCGTGCACGCTATTTACTCTCCAGCACACAAGGTGCTTACACTGTAAAAAGTGCCCTTTTCTAAGTGAAAGAAATGCTTTGCACTTCCATGTAGCGCTTCGTGTTAAGGGGTACTTATTGGGGCAGATCAGCACACACACTCATAGGTTTTAATGCAAAGCTTGACCTATTAAGGTAGCCTGACCGGGCTTTGCACCACAAATTAATGCTACTTGAAGTAGGTATGAAAGACATAGAATGTGTATATTCCTGAACAAACTGGCATATTGCATGGATGCTGCAGCATCTAGTATACATCCAATGCGTGGGATCTTTCTGAGTTTGTCTAGGCATAGGAATGTGTACTTAAATGGTATGCTTCTAATATAACACCTACTCAGCTCTGCACAGAAGTGCAAAGATGTGTGTCATGCAAGTCAACCTTTTTAGAGAGCCTGCATGGCAAATCTAGCTTGCACATCGTACAATGATAGCTCGCGCTCTCGCTATGATCGGTACCAAGCAGACCACCCGCAAGCCCACCTGAGGGAAGGCGTCTCGCAAGCAGCTGGCACGAAGCCTTCCCGCAAGAGTGTTCCTGCCAACTCCAGAGTCAAGAAGCCTCATTGCTTCCCGTCCAGGTTTGTTGCTCTCCACGATATCCACCATTACCAGAATGACAGCAACAGCTGGCCACTCTTAGGGGCAGATTTACAAGCCCCTTGCGCCTCTTTTACGCCGCCGTTGCGTCACTTTTGTGACACAGCGGCGGCGCAAAAGATGCACCATGGTGCGGGGTATTTACAACGTGACACATCTGGGAGATGCGTCACGTTGTAAAGCCCTGTGCCATAAGGAGGCGTTCCGGCGCAGGGGGGGCGTTCCTGCGCAGGAACGCCTCCTAAAAGTGGCTGAGTGAAATCTACAGGATTTCACATTAGTCACTTTTAGGCCAATGCTGCGTCAAAACCCTGCGCCTGCTTGAAGCAGGCGTAAGGCTTGATGCAGCATTGGACAGATAGGGCCCCCCCCAAAGCATTGCTGGAGCTGCGTCGCGCTTGTGACGCAACTCCAGCAATGAGACGCCTTTACGGCACAGATGCGTCACACATCTGTGCCATTTTTGCCCCATGGTGCGCCGCATTGTAAATGCGGCGCACCATGGGTGGGAGAGCTTCGGTGCACAATAACTGGCGCATCCCTGGGGATGCGCCAGTTATTGTAAATCTGCCCCTATGTAGTTATGGCGTTTAGCAATGAGGAACAGCAGATTCAGTCCTGTGTTGCGTTGCATTGAAAATTAGTATTTCTAGGCCCACGCTCATTTCAGTGTTGTGTTCTTATGCATCTGCCCTGTCTTAAGCTACAGTTGCTAAAGTTAATGTTGTCCCTTTTTCAACCACTTTGGTCATAATTTCATTTAGTGACATCCCTGTAGGTCAGCCGCCAGGGACATTAAGACATTTCTCTAAAATCATCTTAAAGCATCTGAACTTTGATTTCACAAATACAGGATTTTGAATCAATTCACGGTGCAATGGTTGTCAAGCTTCAGGCAAAGTGACATTTTGTCATTCGAGGGATCCCTGCCCTTCGGCAACAAAAAGTTCTTTGAAGCCATTTGATGCAATCTGCTGCCCTCTTGTAACCATTGGTGATGCTCCGAAATGTACCCGCACTGGTGTTAATGTAGCAGCTGTCAGGTTTCACAACAAACCGCACCTAACTAGACAACTCTTACTAGGGACACTACAAATTGTGGCACGACAGGCGTTTTCAGGGAGAAAGTTTTGTCTTTAGGGGTTTGAGGAATGGATTGTGTTAGAACATTTTCACGTGCACGGGGAAGAGGCTCGCGCAGCTCAACCTCTTGAAACAATTCTGCCAGCACTTACAGAGGCGGAGGGTGAGTGGAATGTGAAATCTGATTTTATACGGTTCTTCCTTCATCTAAAATTGATTTTACTCAGAGGCATGTCGGAAACAAACATGTCCTGCTTCAGTGAGCAGTCCATTTCTTTTAAGATGTTGACTGCATTTTTTTTCCGCACATGGCATGAATATCTCATCCTTTTCATGGTAATACTAGATTATTTTTCATGGTCACGTGATTTCACCACCGTCAAACAAATTGATTTAAAACATCAAAAAGGTTGAGATTGTATTTATTTACATCAGTGGTGCGAGAGTAAACTGAGGCAGATAAATGCCCACATTTTCGCTGCTCAGCAATTTGTGATGTCAGGACTTGCCGCGTTATGGACATTTCAATCCATATGCAATGTAAAGGGTGGATTTGTAGCCACACTAATCGCTGAACCTCGGGGCTGTACACGCTCAGACTCTGATACCACAATCCATACAATGCATTTCAGCAGCCATATAGCAATCAGTTCTTGTCCAGAAAAAGTTCTGCTAGGCTGCACAGATGTTTCAGGCAGCAATAGTTAGCGAGGAAAAGGATCTGAAACGTTGGAAAGAACCATTAAGAAATACAAACAATCCAATGGGCAGAATGTAGTGAAAATGGCAGGGCAAGAACCATAAAGAGGCGTCAGTTTTGCGCTTCCAATGCGTCACTTTTTGTGACGCATCGGCGGCGTA
Source organism: Lissotriton vulgaris (assembly GCF_964263255.1). Classification (NCBI taxonomy): domain Eukaryota; kingdom Metazoa; phylum Chordata; class Amphibia; order Caudata; family Salamandridae; genus Lissotriton; species Lissotriton vulgaris. The sequence goes on along the minus strand of NC_141694.1, from coordinate 1,199,766,202 downwards.
AAACATGCCTCCTGTTGCACACTATTTACAAAGTGACGCATCTAAGCAGATGCGTCACTTTATAAACCCCTGCGCTACATTATACCTGCGTCAGGTATAATGTTTCCAGGGGGGGCGTTCCCCCGCAAAAAGCCTCGTAGAAGTGACGCAGTGAAATCTATGAAATTTCGCTGCGTCACTTCTAGGACGCCGTTGCGTCAAAATCTTACGTCTGCCTCACAGCAGGCGTAAGACTGGCGCAGGTCATTTCACATGGGGCTTGCCCCATGTGAAAGGATGCATTGCTGAAGTTGCTTCACTTTTGTGACAATCCAGCAATGCGTCACTTTTGGGCCATACAGATACGTCAGAAATACTGATGTATCTGTAACTCCTTGAGACATGATGCGTCATACAGTAAATATGACGCATCAGGTAAGTCGCAAGGAGTGCGCACTGAGAAGTGACGCATCGCTGCTTTCACACAGCGATGCATCATTTCTCATAAATGAGGTCCATGGTTTTAATTTTATGCTATAGGCATTTTTGGAGGTAGATTTGATCAGACAGTTTAACTTACCACACCTCTTAGTTTCATTACGATCTAATACAAAATCCACGTCAATTGATTATATGTATTGCCATATTACTTTATGTTATGTTACGCTTTGTGTTTTATCTTTTAAAGGGCAATGCCTACATTTCTAAAGCATTGAGGGATATTTCGGATACAAAAGAGTTGCCTGCTAGATGTGGGTTTATGTTAGGAGACCTCTACAATAGTCTGGCCGTGCAAATGTCCCACACTGACATGGCGTAAAGTGAAAGATGTTATTTTGAGTTTTTGTTGTCTGTGTGGCTTGGTTTGCGGGGAGTGCGGAATTAAGTTGCCATTCTTGTTAGTTGTGAATGTGCATAAGGATTTGTAATACTGGGGTAGAGAATATATATTGAAGTCTTGGATGGCGCCCAAATAGGTTACACATCACCTGCACCCACATCACCTGTATATAAGTAATAATTGTTCCTCTGGTTGTCAGCACCATCATGTGAAGGTTTTTCCTGGCCTTAATGTCCGCAGTGTATTAGATATGGGGTGTGGTAATGTACTAAGGTGCTTTCAAAGTATCCAAGAGGGTCTATATGTTAGATGCAGCTTTGAAAGGTGTCCGTTTTTTCCAGACTCCATATCAAATTTCTTGGCCCAAATCAATTTTCTCCTCACCAATTTCTCTTTGTTTCTCAGTGTACCTGCATCCTATTCCAAGTGCCTATGTCTTGTTATGTCAGTGTCTTTTTCTCTATGTTTACTGTTTGAGTTCCAAGTGTTAGCATCTGTACCTTCATGTTCATGTTTTCATTGCCCAATGATGGCGTCATCATTTCCTCGCATATTGATCTTCCTTTCTCAATGCCCATGCCTGGTTTCTGTGTCCCACTCTTATTTCTCTCTGCTCAGTGTCTGTCACTGTTTCTATACATGCGGGCAGATTTACAATAACACGCGCATCCCCAGGGATGCGCCAGTTATTGTGCGCCGCAGCTCAGCCACCCATGGTGCGCCGCATTTACAATGCGGCGCACCATCGGGCGAAAACGGCACAGATGCGTGACGCATCTGTGCGTAAAGGCGGCGCATTGCTGGAGGTGCGTCGCAAGAGTGACACAGCTCCAGCAATGCTCTGGGGGGCCCTATCTGTCAAATGCTACATCAAGCCTTACGCAGGGTTCTGACGCAGCATTGGCCTAAAAGTGACTTAGTGAAATCTTGTAGATTTCACTCAGCCACTTTTAGGAGGCGCTCCTGCGCAGGAACACCCCCCCTGCGCCGGAACGCCTCTTTATGGCGCAGGGCTTTACAACATGACGCATCTCCGAGATGCATCACGTTGTAAATACCCAGCACCATGGCGCATCTTCATAATTTAAGGAACAATAAATCAATTGTCATAAAGAGCAATGATAAGGGAGGAGGCATTGTTCTCATTGATTCCATCATGTATGAAACAAATATGCTCACTATGCTAAATGATCACTTATTCTATAAAAAAGTTACGAGAAATCCTACAGAGAAGGTAATTAAAATAATTCATAATATAACCACCAAAACTCTGAATGACAATATAATTACTAAAAAGGAGTATGAATTTCTTAACAAATCACAAAAAAAGATAGCCTGCTTTTACGGTACTCCAAAAATGCATAAAAATGAACAAAATCCCCCCTATTGCCCAATTGCCCAATTGTTTCTACCATTGGAACCCTCACTGAAGCACTATCAAAATACCTGGACAACATCCTAAGACCATACATCCAATTTACCCCTTCATATATTAAAGATACGGGGGCAATCATTTCAAAAGGTGAACATCTGCCATTTGATGAAAATAAAGATCTTTTAGTTACGTTGGATGTTGAATCCCTCTATAGCAATATCCCTCAAAAATGGAGCTATAGAGGCTACTAGTTGGTTTATTGATCTACATCAAATCCCCTGTAACAAGTCATTCATTCTACAATGTTTGTCAGTAGTGCTTCAAGAAAATGTATTCCAATTCGGGGAATATATGTACCAACAAACTAAAGGCGTCAATATGGGGGCAGCAATGGCCCCATCGATAGCTAATATCTATATGGCCAGATTCGAATCTCACCATATACACAATGAGATGACACCATTCTATGAGTCTCTTTCCCATTGGTACCGGTTTATTGATGATATATTTTTCATTTGGACCAATGGGGAACAGACTCTACAAGAATTTCTAGAATGGATTAATTTAGCAGATAGCAATCTTCGCTTCACTGCACATATTGATGCTACCAAAGTGGAGTTTTTGGATATACATATTAAAAACAAATCTAACAATCTGGAGGTAGACTTATATACTAAGTCAACAGCAAGAAACACATTACTCCACTTTAAGAGTTACCATCCAAGAAACCAAAAAGATGGTATCCCCTTCTCGCAGTTTCTTAGAGTGCGAAGGAACTGCACTAATATCAAAGATTATGATGCCCAATCTGAAGAAAAGAAACAGAAATTTCTTGCACGTGGCAATCCACACCGATTGGTACGTGAAGCATATAAGCGAGCTCGGTATTTTGATCGAGATGCTTTACTTAACTCAAATAAACAACAAAAAGAACAAAAATTGGTCTGCATAAAAAAACACTCTCTTCTGAATGCCACAGTCAGACAGATTATTAATTCGAATTGGCATCTATTGAACATAGAACCAACGCAACCAAAACTACCAAAACCTATGTTCGTGCATCGACGCAACAAAAATCTTTTGGTTAGATCACGATTCAGTGGAACAAACAGTATAACCCCTTTTATACAGAAATCGTTAAATGGAGAAAATGCCATTGAAGGTACCTCTAGATGTGGAACATGCCAATCATGTGATGGCATCATACCAGGTGAGACATTCATGTTTAACCAAGTACAAATACAGGCAAAGGAGTTATGGACTTGTAACACGAGCAATATAATCTACCTTATATTATGCCCGTGTAACTTAGGTTATGTTGGAGTAACCTCAAGAACGATGAAGCTCCGCCTAACAGAACACAGATCCGCAATTAAAACATGTAGGTTAACAGCACCACTGGCATCCCATGTTTCTGAGTTCCGCCACTCCCCGTCACAGACTCGGTGGCGCATTATAGAAAAGATTCATATATCAAACAACAATGGTGGAGACAAGATAAAGAAAAAAAGAGAAGTCTACTGGATCTTCTCTTTGAATACATTTATCCGTGGTTTGAACAATGGGGCGAAAACAGCACAGATGCGTGACGCATCTGTGCGTAAAGGCGGCGCATTGCTGGAGGTGCGTCGCAAGAGTGAAGCAGCTCCAGCAATGCTCTGGGGGGCCCTATCTGTCCAATGCTGCGTCAAGCCTTACGCAGGGTTCTGACGCAGCGTTGGCCTAAAAGTGACTGAGTGAAATCTTGTAGATTTCACTCAGCCACTTTTAGGAGGCGTTCCTGCGCAGGAACACGCCCCCCAGCGCCGGAGCGCCTCTTTATGGCGCAGGGCTTTACAACATGACGCATCTCCCAGATGCATCATGTTGTAAATACCCAGCACCATGGTGCATCTTTTGCGCCACCGCTGCGTCACAAAAGTGACGCAACGGCGGCGTAAAAGAGGTACGAGGGGCTTGTAAATCTGCCCCTTAGTGAGTACTTTGATGTCTATATAGTTGTGGCTGTTTTCCTGTCTACTTGTTCATAGGTCTGTGTCTCACTCCCTGTCCCAGAGTCTTTGTCACCTTGGTCCAGTGTACACATTTCCCTATGTTCAAGTCACCCTGTGCTGCTGTCTCTGTCCTTCTACCAATTTTCTGAGTGTCTCAATGTGTGCGAGTCTCTATCTTAGTAGCTGTGTATCTATGTCTGATAACTTTGTTTCTCTATGTCCCAATGTCTATGTCTACCTGCACAAGGGGTCGAGCTTCCTTGTCATGTTGATCAAGCTTCCCTGTGCTGTACTGTGTGTGTCCAAGGTTCTGTGTACCTGTATTCATCACTCCTCCCAGTTTCTGTGTCTCTCCCTTTCACTGTGGTTAAGCCTCAATTTCCTAGTGGCCATTATTTCTAATTCAAGTATATGTGTATCTCGGGCGCAATGTCTATATCGATCTGTCCAGTGCCTGCATCTTGTTGTCCTAGTGTCTTCCTGTCCAGTGTAGGTATCTCTCTGTCTTAGGGTCTGATTCTCCATGTGCAGGATGTTTGTCTTCAATGCTGTAGTTGACATGTTGATAAAATAAAAGAAGTATAAACCATATAGTGCCCTTTGAGGTTCTCAATTTAATAAACACATACCATGGGAAATAGTTATTATACAAGAACGATTCATTTACAGTGGATTTGCTATGCATGGAGCAGAGACCGAAGCCGCTAAAATACGCAAGAATCGTTAAACTTGGTAATCGCAATAGAAATATTTATGAGAAAGCTCTCTTTGTAGTTGAAGATAACTTAACTGAATTTGAATTTGAATTTAAAGGTATTTATGAAGCGCTCGTTTACCTAGCGGTTTCATGGCGCTGTGAGGGTAAGATCCTAAAACAGGTGGCAAAGTGGTTTAGATGGTAAAAGCCTGTGAGAACAGAAGGGTTTTCAAGGTACTGCGAAACTCCAGATAAGATGCTGCCGTTCTGATGGAGAGAGGAAGGGAGTTCCAAAACAAAGGGGCGAGAACAGAGAACTTGGAACCTCCCCTTCTACTTTTCCTGAACCGGGGCTCCACCAAGAGGGACAAAGAAGAGGAGCGCAGTTGTCTACTGGGGATGTAGGGTTCAATTTTGGACTTAATAAAAACCGGGGCCGTCCCAGCAAGAGCCTGGAACGTCATGCAGCCCATCGTAAAAAGGGCTCTTTCTCTGATAGGAAGCCAATGGAGAGATAAAAGGAGAGGAGTAACATGATGTTTTTTAGGTAAGCCATAAACCAAGCGGGCGGCTTGGTTCTGCACAAGCTGGAGCCGCCGAAGAGCATAGGCCGGGACACCATTGTACAGTACGTTACCGTAATCTAAACGGGAAAGAACCATAGCCATAAGAATCAGCTTAAGAGCTGAAAAAGAAAAAAAATGTGATATCTTTCGGATGGTGCGCAAAATAAAAAAACAAGAAGAGACCACCGTGCTGATCTGAGAGTGTAGGGTGAGCTGTTGATTAAGAGTAATACCCAGTGTCTTGACAGAGGAGGAAGGGGAAGGGAGAAGACCAAAAGAAGGGGGCCAAAAGGTAGGAGACCAGGGATTGAGTTTACCACCAGTGAGGACAAGCTCCGTTTTGTCAGGGTTGAGTTTAAGATGGTTGAAGTTCATCCAATCCCTGATGAAAACCATCACCGACTGGAAATTGTGGATAGAGTGAGGAGAATCAGAAAGATTAAAAATGAGCTGGAGGTCATCGGCGTAATTAAACACCGTGACCTCTATCTTCTGTAAAGCAAAAATAAGAGGGAAGATATATAAATTAAAAAGAAGAGGAGAACGGGAAGATCCCTGGGGGACACCACATTGCACTTTATGTGCAGGGGAGGAAAAATCCGCAAAATGGACATCCTGTGTGCGGTCCTTCAGGAATGAGCTGAGCCAGGTCAAGGCAGAGCCTCCAATGCCTGCGCCTCGACACGGGAAAGGAGGATGGTATAATCCACCGTGTCGAAAGCGGCCGACAGATCAAGGAGGACCAGTGCCTGTGGGAGATTGACATCTAACCCCTCTCTAAGTGTGTCCATAACGGAGACCACCACTTTTTTGGTGGAATGGAGAAGGCAAAACCCTGCTTGGCACGGAGCAAGGTAACCGCTGTTCTTGATGAAGGAACTGAGGACATTGGTGGTGTGGCGTTCAAGGACTTTGGCCAGGTAAGGGAGAAGGGAGATATGCAAATAGTTTACTAACGCTGTGGGTTCTGCACTTGGTTTTTTAAAAATTGGAATGATAGTAGCTGATTTATGGGAAGAAGGGACAATTCCTGATTTGAGGGACTCATTAAGAAAGATAAGAGGAGGAGAAGGGCAAGTCAGGAAGATGTCACGTAAGATATGAGCTGGGCAGATATCAGAGGGGGATCCAGACTTGACACAAGGAAGCAGGGAGAGAAATGTGTCCTTAGACAAGGGAGTTATGTGATCTAAGTGATGAGTATTGAGTCAGAATTTGAAAAAAGCTGGGATAGGAGGGGGGATGTTGGCCTTAATGTCCACAATTTTATTAATGAAAAAGTTGTTCAGTGAGTCACACAGAGATTGGAGGGTACCGGCTTAGAAGTAGTCCTGTCCGAAGAGGCCAGTTCAAAAACTGTAGCAAAGATTTCCCTGGGTTGACTCTCTGCCCGGAGAATCTTGTTGGAGAAATAACTGGTTTTAGCGTCAAGAATGGCTTTCTTGTACTCAGCCTGGATGGAAGTGTACAATAGTTTAGAAACAGTGCAATAAGTGCGTCTCCAGGCATGCTCTGCTCAACAGACCGCCAGTTTTTTCTCCTTAAGCTCCGGACTGAACCATTTATTAGCATTGTGGGCGCGCCTTACCCTAATGCGTCTTGGAGGGGCCACCTGGTCGCAGGCACTAGACAGCCATTTATTTATGGCCTCTGCTTGAAGTGATGTGGAAAGTTCCTCTATTGCTGGACTGAAAGCTAAGAGAGAGGAGCAGAGGGAAGAGATGTCAGCTTTGCCCCAATTACGTGCCCAGGTATTCTTAGGAAAGGAAGGTTTTATGGCTAAATTTAAATCCAGGAAGAAGGAAATCAAATAATGGTCGGACCACAAGCAGGGAGTAACAGTAGGGACAGGAATAGGGATGTTAAGAGACCAGACTTGGTCCAAAGTGTGGCCCTGAACGTGGGTTGGGGTATGAATGTGTGATATGAAATTCAAACTATGAAGTAATTCGGTGAAGTCTCTAGAAGGGGCGTCTTCAGCCGGATCAGAGGGCCAAAAATTAAAATCTCCAAGTACCAGGACCGCCGAATCGTTCACTGCAAGTGTGGCTAGGAACTCCTGAAAGGCCGGGAGAAAGTGAGGCATGTGTTGATTGGGGTTTGAAATGAAGTAGAGCGTACTACCAAGTAGTCGACTGCTGTAATAAGTGGGTAGGATAGTAATTGAAAGTGAAAACCAGAACGAATAATCAGGGCCACCCCCCCCCTGCTTTACCAAGAGGCCGATCTGCCCGAAGAACATAATACGAGGCGGGCAGAGCTGCAAGTAAGTTGGGCAGGGAGTCCTGGCATAACCAGGTATCCGTGAGAAACATTAGGTCTGGTTTATGGGTGTCCAGAAAAATGAACAGGTCCAGGTGGTGTTTGACAGCGGACCGTGTCTTTAGCAGAACAGCCGAAATGGTCGATGTCACGCTCACTTGGGGGAGGGGGAGAGTAGGACTGGTGGGGAGTCGGGATAGTGAGGGCAAATTAGGTGGAAGGAAGGGCAGAGGATGGGCGCGTGCAATACCAACATCCATAACATGCCCCAACAGGCCTTGATAGGCGCAAAGTAGACCGGGGGGGTAGGAAACAAAATTGTCAGAACCCTGTGCTCCTGGCCCCGTCTGGCCGCGGACGGGTGCAGACGGGCTTACCTTAGGTGCTCCTTCGGCGCACAAAAGGCATGCCCGCTGCACTCGTCCGCTGCGCTTCCGGTAACACATGCGTGCTTTATGTGGACCAGCCTCGGGCCGCTAGACCGCTGCCTGCGGTCTAGCGGCCCGAGGCTGTGTCAATAAAGCTCTGTGTTTCATTCCTCACTTCTTCCCTTGTTTTCTACTGTGCTGGGTCCGTGAGAGGATCCCTGTCTCATGTGTCATGGGGAAGACATGGGCTGCTGGTGCGTCCTGGCCTCCCGTCAAGTAAGGGGTAATCACAGTACCTAAGCATGAATTCAATCCGTGGCTGTTAAATTCAATTCCAATGGACATAGGATGTTACCACACTAACATCAAGATAGAGCATAAATGCTTAATAAAACAAGGAACCAGGGTTTATTGTCTGAAAGTTATTATTGAACTTCAAGGCAAAATATATAAATTTCTGTACAAAAACAATGAGTAATCATAAAACATAGGGTGCATACATGGATATAATAAGGATATTTAAGGCCTTGGTTGCTTTTCCTTGTAAATATCCAATTTTAAGTCCAGACTGCTGCGTCACAGTAGTTGATTGGTTATAACTCAAAGTCAGAAGAAAATCAAAAGATGACTTGAGACAAACTAGGCAGAATTGGACTGAACAGGTCGACGTTTCGGTCTTATTATGGTTATTCTTAAGACCATCATCAGGACTACAAAGTGGTATATACAATTGATGACCCTTGCAACGATTTAAGCGAAGCAGAATAGGAGTTGGGATTAATCCGCAATGGAACGTCAATAGAGTACGATCGTACTCTATTGACGTTCCATTGCGGATTAATCCCAACTCCTATTCTGTGACAGCTGATCTTCAATTAAAAGTGGACTAACTGTCAGTTTCCATCTACTGCTTTGCTTAAATCGTTGCAAGTGTACTCTTGGCACTACGTATTCATCTCTGTGCCCAACCTCAGTGCCACTATTTACAAGCACCGGTGCCATCAAGATTCTTTAACTGACACCGTCTTTATTGCAAAAAAAGGGTCATCAATTGTATATACCACTTTGTAGTCCTGATGATGGTCTTAAGAATAACCATAATAAGACCGAAACGTCGACCTGTTCAGTCCAATTCTGCCTAGTTTGTCTCAAGTCATCTTTTGATTTTCTTCTGACTTTGAGTTATAACCAATCAACTACTGTGACGCAGCAGTCTGGACTTAAAATTGGATATTTACAAGGAAAAGCAACCAAGGCCTTGAATATCCTTATTATATCCATGTATGCACCCTATGTTTTATGATTACTCATTGTTTTTGTACAGAAATTTATATATTTTGCCTTGAAGTTCAATAATAACTTTCAGACAATAAACCCTGGTTCCTTGTTTTATTAAGCATTTATGCTCTATCTTGATGTTAGTGTGGTAACATCCTATGTCCATTGGAATTGAATTTAACAGCCACGGATTGAATTCATGCTTAGGTACTGTGATTAAACCTTAACAAGTCCTAACGGTGCTGTAAAAATCCTAGAAAAAACAAAACCCCTTGCTGGCAATTTTCTTCTACAAACCTTGCCCAAGCCCGCAAGGGTATATTGGGTTGCTCACCCTTGTGTATATAATATTACTCCCGTCAAGTAAGCAGCATTTGTATGGGTGGCTAAGTGCCCAGAGGTGTCTCGAAAACTGATATTGCCCAAAGGCCTGATTTTCTTTTATTCTTTTTTAAGACAAGATGGCTGCCTAAAAAGAAGCCTCTCTGTCTAGTTCTGTATGCCTTCCGGTTCTCATCAGGCCCAAAGTATACCATCCTAGGCTAAGAAATGAAATGAAACTCTCAACTTTGAAGGACATAGTCGATGATTGGTCTATACTGCTGAAACAGACATTGCAGCATGCAGTAGGTTGAATTCCAACATGTTAACACCTCCTGTATGAGGGCATAAACCATACCTTATTAGCATGATGAATGGTCCTCAACTGCCTCCAGGCTTTAAAAGAATAAATGAAATGAGTGCTGATTTTCAAGAGGTGGCAGAATGTTTCTGACTATATCTTCTTTTTTGAGAAAGTCGTGCAAAATCAGGTGGATGCACTGTGAAAAATACAGGACCCTGAAGTATGTACCATCTGCCATGCCTTGACTATATTACAGCCATTGTGAATGGCAACAAATCCAATTCTGAGACCTCTGGGTTGAAGCCATGCAAACACTTTGCCGTTAAACTCTTCCAAGATGTCGATAGCTGCATAGGATTTACCCATGGTGAGAATCTCTACAGTTGCATTCTGCCGAATGCCCCTAATACTTTATTCAGTGCTGTGACCTGCAGATAGCTGTTGCCTAACCCCAAAAAGGAGACCCAGTGAGCAGTAAGGCATATGTAATCAGTTGTTAGGCAACTGTTCCACATGTCTGTTATCAGGTGGATAGTCGGAACTAGGCCTAGGCATTGTTCGCAGAGTTTTGCTATGCAGAACTTTGCAAAGTTACAAAAATACTCAGCAAAGTTCAGCAAATGGCGGAGTGCAGTGCGAACTGCAGTTTGCTCTGGTACTCCTGCAGCTCAGGTAGAAATTCTACCCGAGCAGCAGCTGGCACTCACAAACTTACCATTCGTGATCACAAACTTACTGTTCGTGATTGCGAACGGGGAAAAAACTCAGCTGCACATCGCAAAGTGGAGTTTTCTGCACTCCGAGAGCTCTGTGGAGTGCGGAGTGCAGAAAATGCTGCAAACTCTGTGAACGGAGTGAAGTTCACCCCCCAGGCCTAGTCAGAACAGCACTCTGCTGCATAGCTTGGCCAACTAATTGTAGCACATCATGGTGGGACATTGGAACAGCAACTCTTGCAAAATAGGGCCAGCTGGGAACCTTCCATTTCGGGGAGATAGCAACCACAATTTCTAAAAATCCCACTCGTTCAACAAAAGAAGGGAGGAGGGGGTCCAGCACTAATATTTTAGCCATCTTCCAGTTGAACAAATGTGCTGTTAGGTGATTGCATTCATAGGGCCCTTCTTGCCAAACATGCCCATTATAGTCAATTGGACTTCTTTTTTTCATGGTGCCATTGACACAGGCGACTTGCAGGGACAACCAGGGGTCATAGACTCAATATGAGTCTTGTGGGAATCACTGCATGCAGCGTTGTCTGCATCTGAGGCTTGTCCTATTTGGAAGTTGCTGATGTGGGTGATGGTGGCACGCTCTAGGTGACCCCGCTGCTTTGTGTAATGCCATCATTCTCTTCTGCCTTATGACCACATTCTTCTTCTATCACTGTGAACTGAACTGCTTCCCCTCTAATTGTCACCGCCAACTTTATTTTTAAAATTCTCCTCCCACCGCATTGGTTGATGTTTTCTCAGATGGGACATTTGACCTCCAGTACCATAGTGAAAACCTGGATTACACTGACAAATACTCACTGTCAAATGGAGAACATTGCAATGCTATCCTCCTACTTGCTGATCGTAAAGAAGTGCCAAACTGGAGAGGATAACTTTTTAGTGCACCACTGCCAATGCCTGTAGAACTGAAGGGTACGTTGTTTGCCTCTCTGTAGGGTCTACCTCAACTGTGATTGTGGTGGATTCAAGTTTTGGTGGGGTTCTTACAAATGTGGAAGCCGGTAGTAGTGGTGGTGGAACCATATTCCTTTTAGCAGGCTGACTAGGAGGGATCATCTTGGTGTCCTCTGAGTCACCCTCCATACTGACAACCACTGGCTCATCATCATCACTGTCACATCCCATAAATATGAGGCTTTCAGGAACTTTCCTTTTATCTTGTGTCGCTGGGCGGGTCTTAGAATCATCTTGGGTCCAATCCATGTTCTGATCATCAGAAGGTGACCTTGTATAAGATGGTAAAGTACCCTTTCTTTTTCTTTCTGGCGAGCAAGAAGCCAATGGTTGAAGAGCACATCCTGCTCAGCAGGAAGCTAACCTCCAGATCCGCTCCTACTTCAGGAAGATCTGTGGGTGGCTGCAGCTCATAGTTGTCTACTTTCCTGTGATAATTGTGTACTTTGCAGCAGAGACAAATCTAATTTATGCTCTCTGCTCATAACCATCACTGCAGAGGTTGCATCGCTGAGAGACATGGGCTTGGGCATAGCTTTAGGTTGGGGTGGTGTGGTTGATGCAGGATGCTACTCCCAGACTTTTGCCATCAGAGGAGGGTGTGGCAAGTGGTCCACGTTTCCTTCTTCTTCTCCTTCTCACTGCTCATTTTCCTGGCAGGAACCATCTTCAAGTTCTCTCTTAGCTCTGGCAGTAGCCAATCATCTGCACAAATGGAAGCAGAGGAGGACTCAGTGCTGTGATTGCAAGCCTTCTATATGGCAGTACTTTGTGTGATGTCTCTTGTGCACCTAAAAGCAAACAAACAAGAAGTAAATTCAGGGAAACGTGGCATTTGCAGTTTGAATATACAGTCAATATAATTTATTGAGGTAATCAAAAATAATTAGAAATAGTGTATCCATTCCAAAACATGCCTAAATATTATAATTCACTAACATACAGATTGAGAAAGGTTACTTTATGTGCCTCTATGAAATACCTGTGCGAGGCATGGGATGCGGGAGAAAACAGAATAATTCTTTAGAAAATTATTGCCGGTGTATGCCAATGACCTAAGAGAGGCCTGTGCTACAGGCAGGGGGTGCAGGGAATAATGGACTTATTCTTACAAAATTATTGCTGGTTTGCACCTTTGGCTTATGAGCCACCCATGGCAGGAGTGGTATCTCCCTTGGGACCATGAGAAATCCTATAGGAGGCAAGGAGGTGCATGAAAAAATGGAACATATGCATAAAAACACTGTACTACAATAATCCCACATCAAACTCATTTAAGGGAAAAAAGAGCAATTGAACAAATAACAAAAGGCATTTTCTTCTTCTATCATTGATCTTTGAAAATATTCTTGAAAAGTGGAAGAAAAAACTTTACACAATAGCTACACAAAATGGCTGCCGGCAGCATGTTCAGAAAAAAAGCAGGAATGCATGGCCAAAAATGAAGACATGCAGGCCTATGGCAAAAGCAAAGCAAGCTGGTTACACAAAATGACCACCCTGCCACATGGCCACCAGGGGCGAAGGCATGGATAACAAAAAAGACATGCAGGACTATGACAAAGCAAAGCACACTGGCTACACAAAATGGTCGCCCTGCTAAATGGCCAATGAGTAGGAAGGCATGGACAACAAAGAAGACATGCAGGACTATGGCAAAAGCAAAGCACACTTGCTACACAAAATGGTCACCCTGCCACATGGCCACTATGGGAGATGGCATGAACCACAAAGAAGACATCATGCAGGCTTATGGCAAAAACAAATCACATTGGCTACACAAAATGACCGCCCTTCCATATGGCCATAAAGAACGAGACACAGTAAACAAAAAAAGAAAATGCTACCATTAATTCAGCAATGTCAAAAATAAAAATTAAGCCAATTAAAAAAATTCCCCAACCACAAACATTCCAAAGCATTTATAATTATGCCTCCAAAATGCACTTTAAAACATTTCACATTTAATTCAAGGTAATTCATAAATCAGCAGATGTTTTGAAAAAACAAATAACACAGATAAAGTGTTTTATTATACACCCAATGCCTAGTGTTGTCTGACCATGGTCAGTGGCAAACTAGGCCCCAGGCACTAAAATACACAAAAAAAGTGTGAAATTCACAAACAACACACAACAGTATGGGGGAAAATGTGCTTTAAACCCAAGCCCACAACCTTCCCAAATATCTACAAACTTTTTCGATTAGAAAACACTAAAAAATGGAATGTAAGAGAGGCCTCTACTGCAACTCCAGGCCAACCACAATCAAATAAAAAAAATGAAGAAAAAACAAAAAACAGTTATAAAAATTACTGGTGCATCCCTCCATCAAACAAAAAACTTCTGAAAAGTTCTTTAACTTACTTGATTTCCCACAAACAATCTTCAAAGTCTATTGGTATATGCAGCAGGGATGGATAGAGTGATACTTTGCCCCTAAATCAAAATGAAAAAGTGACCAAGGGATGGACAAAGCAGTGGGAGGAGCCTTCTGGACAGGAATAGAATGTTGGAATCTTTGTGGCACTTTCTCCCTGTTGAAGAAAACAATAAAATAAAATATGCATTTTTTGCTTAAAAATACTTCCTGAACCATCCATTCAGATAGAATACCTATTTGAAAACCATTTCAAGTAGATTCTGCTGCTTCTCTCATAGAAAATCTACTTGAGAAGCAGTCTTCCGACCAATTGTGTTAGAATGTTGGAAGGCTTCCTAGCGACCAGAACTCGTGCTAAGAGACAGCAAATCTCGCTCACCATACTGCTTGATAGAGCATTGCTTTGTTCTCATTATCGCATTGCACGAGCAGAAACAAAGTCCACCATGTGATTGGTTGAATTTTGCCTGCGCTCTGTGTTAAAAGTGTAATGAGGAGTCACCAAATTCCTCCAGTTCCGAGAGCGGATCAAACTATTCCTAGCCTACTTGCCCCCGCTTTTAATCAAACAATAATGTCTACCTCATTTGCATTATATATGATTCTCGATTGTATGTATAACAAGTGATAATTATGTACTGTAAAGCGCTCTGATACCCCCGTGGGTCATGTCTGCGCTATATAAAACTTTATAAATAAATAAAAAAAATCCACCCAGGCCTAGTTCTATTAAGACTCGCCTCTGACAGAGAATTATTCTCGATGCTTGCCACATCTCAATCAAGACTCAGCACGGCACTGCTCAGTGCTCTCATATTGACAGCAAAGAGCATGGCAGTCATATTGTGAATACGAGTAGCTGGGGAAATGAAGCAAGGCTAGGTATTTCTTTTTAAGATTTTTGCTTGGGAAGAGAGAGTATGTCAACCCAGGGAGGTTGAGGAAGGTGGCAATATGTCTAGGTATCTTTCAGTATTTAGGCAGGGCAAGAGGAGTGGTGTTTGAAAGTGTTTGTTTTAAATAAAATAGGAATGAATGGCTGGATTGTCTGCTCAATAGGCTGAAATCTATGATAAGTATAGGCTAAATGCTGACTCAATTTTAGAATTGATAGATGAATTGGACCCAATCTTGCAGAGACACACACGTAGGACCCAAGCCATCCCTACCCATGTACAGGTATTGTGTTCCCTACACCTCCTTGCCTCGGGGTCCTTCCAGGGTGTCATAGCCATTGCTGGTGGTGTGTCCCAGAGTTCACGTTTTTTCAATGATTTCCTCAATGCCATGTTGCAAAGGATAAGGCATCACATTGTATTTCGAACCACACAACAGGAACTGCTTCAAACAAAGTTAGATTTCTACAACATGGCACATTTTCCCCATGTCATTGGCTGTATAGATAGCTCACATGTTCCCATTTGTCCCCCATCTGAAAATGAGTACATTTACCGCAACCGGAAATGTTACCATTCTCTCAACATTCAAGCAATTTGTAATTCAAAAACTATCATCACTGATTTAGTTGCAAGTTACCATGGAAGTGCCCATGATTCTTATATTTTTAGACATAGTGCCATCCACACACGACTGCTTGATGGAGAATTTGGAGATGGATATTTGCTTGGTTAATATATTTAAATCAATTGCTACTACTCTCTGTACCATGCTGTCCCATATTACTTATAATTTGTATCTACCATTTACCCATCCTATAGGTAACAGTGCATATGCTGTGAGGACATTCATACTCACACCCTACCTAAATCCAGCAACCCGTAAAGAACAGCAGTACAACCATGCGCACATAGCTACCCGCAATGTAATTGAGAGAACTTTTGGAGTTTTGAAGTCAAGATTTCGCATACTACATAAGACAGGTGGAGCATTACAATATCGTCCAGATGTTTGCTGTAAAATAGTTGCAGCATGTGCCATGGTGCACAACTTAGCCACTAGGAGAGGCCTAGAATGGGAGTTTGAGAATGTACTACCTAACATTGACAACCAGCCTCAACAACCCCAACCAAGATTACATGGACCAGATGCAGCACAGGGAAGAAGAAGAAGGGCAGAGATAACTCAACATTACTTTTAACAGAGGTAAGAACTACACAACTCAATTTCTTTTGGAAAAGTGAAATCTTTTTATTTTTAAATGTTCCTCAAGGATTCATGGTATTCTGGACATCTTTCAGCATGCATGCTTCAGAAAGTAAATTATATGGCATTTACTTTTATTCAATCATAGCAAAGCTTTTATCTTCAGATATCCTTCAAAAGTTAGGCAACTGCTTATCATAAGTCACATACTACTTTTTGCGTCCTCGCACCCCTAATGCCTTGCCTGGAATTGTCCCATTGCCCATAGTTATGCTGCTAGCAATGTCTTGTTCCTGGAGTTACGGCGTCCACTAGGTACAGCAGGTTCAACTTGGCTACTGTCATTTGCGCATCCATCACTACCCCCAACTGGTAGTAGGTTTCCAGTTGCTTTATCAGTTTGCATTACATCAACAACATTCTTGAGGGTCATCATTCCTCTTGAAATATATCCACAACATTGTGTCATCTCCTTTTGCATGCCAACTGTATGCTTGATTAATTGTGCAGTGTTGCTGGACAGACGATTCATTACCCTGGTATATACCTGCCTGCTGGCCAATGATCTATTATGCCTACTAGCACTTCATACTTGCTGTGCCTATATAGCTGTACACAATGTTTCCATAGCTGTTGCCATACGCTCAAGTTTCTCTGATGACTCCATATGTGCTTTTTCAATTACATTTGTCATGTGAGTCAGACTGTTGTTAATGGCACTAATATCATGACTGATGTGAAATAATTTGCCCTTCATAACACGTATGTCTTTCCCTTGTAGACGTTGGACTTTCTGGAGTTTTAACTCTACAACACTGGCGTTGCTGTCATCTTCTACTGCTGATCTATGTTGTGATGGACGTGCCCTTCGCCTATAAAATTGTTGGATCCTATTCCGCCTGCTCTGCTGTGTGTTTTGGGTTGCTGGGGTTTGAGCAGTCTGTGGTACTTCAACATGGACATTTGGGTCTCCATCACTCTCTGAGTGCTGCAGTTGGCGCACTCTGTGTCTTTGACTTCTTGGCTGTACAGTGGGTGAAGAAGTGGCTGAATTTAATTCTTCAGTGTTTTGTAAATCCTGAGTATGTGTCTCGGCCCATTCATTTGTGTTTAAGTCCTGTTCTGTATCTATGAGTAAAAATTTGCAAACAGTATGTTACTTTTACATTTTGCACTTTCTGTAGCATGAACTGAAGTACGTTTCAAATAAAAAGCACATCTAACATGGCTGGTCTTCTATTCTAACAGTCTGGTTTTGTAACATTAATTTCAGGATTCATTGACTTTCAAATTTAAACTTTAAAGGTACATGGACTACAACTCCCATGATGCATTGCATCTTTCATTAAAAGTGTAATTGTTTACTGCTCTGTTACACCCAAAAAATAGTACTTTTGGGGGACTGTTAATAAGCAACTAGGACAATATTAGGGGTCTCCAGCACTCACATTTAGACTGAAAACACATGTTGGAATTCTTACCTCGAGATGGGCCAGCATGCTTTGAGGTGTCAATTTCTATGACTCCAATTACAGCTTCAGTTGCAAGAGTTCCTTCAACCATGTCCTCAAGGGGGGTATTAGGCCTATCCCTGGGTGTGCCACCACCAGTCCTTTTTGCAGCCTTAATCCGGTTTGCAATACTTACTTTGGCATGACTGCGCAGGTCATACCAGCGTTTCTGTAAATTATTTATATCACGGGGGGAATCCCCACAGCATTCACTTTGGCTTGTATTGCAAGCCAAATTTTTCTTTTCACTCCTCCAGGCACCTTCAAAGACTGCTTCCCACAAAGCTGGTCCTGCCTCACAGTGACCGCCTCAATCAGTATTTCCAGCTCCTGGTCACTAAATGTATTTTTCCTTTTCCTAGCATGCAGGTCTTCTCCAGCATTTTCTGAGGCCATTTCCCCTTCAACAGCAGACAAACACACTGCTGCATTTGTTCCAAGCAGACCTCCAACTGCCAACTGCCACTCCTACAGTTCAAACAGGGCTACAGGTGTGTGTGATTAGTCTCCTGACTTCCTGTTTGTGATGTCATTTCAATGCATCAATTTGCGATTTCACAATTTGCGAAATCGCAAAATGCGAATTCGCATATAAGAAATCGCATAATTTATGCGATTCGGTAAAAATTACGATTTTTACCGAATTGCAAAAAAATTAAGAAAAAAATGATGCATTTCATTTTGCGATTCTTTATTAGCGATCCCTTAATTTTCGCTAATAAAGAATCGCAAAATGAAATGTTGATGCATGTGCCCAATAGTACGTTCTCATCCCAGAAAGGCATACCTTTATTATTTAAACTAATTTTTTCTCACTCTCTTAATCTTCAAGCATCCCTGTTTCCGGTGCAAGTCAACTGAAAGAACCATGATTCATTTTTGCCGTCCGCGTATCCACGATATTTAAGAAAACATGGAAAATGTTTCTTTTCCAGCACATCCACTACTTCGAATCCTTTCAGCGAGTGCCAAGAAACCTGGTTTGTGAACGTACGTTCCAGCCTCAATGCACCACTTGACTCTTCATGAATTCAAATTCAAATTCAACACAAGCTTTATTCGATGTTTGATTTAAAATCATAAAAGCATAAAATCACATTTTTACAAGATTTGAAAATAAAAAAAATACAATCCATACTATACAGAATAGGCTTGATTGATAATTAAAAACCATCTTCAGTTATCTAATAAAAATCATTAAAACAGAGAAATTTCATTAGTAATGCATTATCAAGCAGAGCCAAAATAGGATCTAATTACAAGGAACTTCTGACCTTTATGACAGCTTTTAAAAAACATGAGATAGCGTAAATAACATGATCATCTCCTAATTGTAGTAGTTTCACGAATGCTGATCCACATGTACGAATTCCCAAAGAATTAAGGATTGGTAACAAAAACAGCTTTCTGGGATTCATATAGAGTTTACAAAATAACGTGAAGTGGATGTTCGATTGGAGTGAACTGCTGTCACAAGGGCAAATTAGTTTGGCAGCGGACCAATCGTTACAAGTTGGTAGAGTGACCATACGGAAAAAGGTACCCAATCTAAAGCGTGTCAACAACATGCGGGAGTAAGGGCTCTGGACCAGGACAAGGTAAAGTTGTAATCCTTCGCAAGTTGTATTTTCCTGAAATCTGAGCACAGTATTTTTAGATTTTTCATGATTCCATCTGATGGTATCAAGGTGAGTGGCCACCATCTTTTTCAGTGAGGATCTAGTAATCCCTTCCAAGGTGGTAGGCTTGTCAAAGAACTCTGGGTGACCTAATTTAATAAACAAGTTTCTCACGTAAGATAACTATCTGATGTTAGCTACCCCGTCCAGTGCCAGACAGTCGCTGATTAGGTCTCTATTCAGTGTGGTTTCTTTCGTAACCCACACCTTATGCCATAGCAGAATAGGGGACATCCTGATAATATCACTAATGTAGGTGACTCCCACTTCAATGTGTGTCATGTAAGTTGATGTAGTTTTTGATACACCCAGTAAGTAATGGATAAACTGGCTTTCACAACATAGTAAAGTCTGGGCACTCTCGATTCCCCATAACCCTGCACCATAAATGGCCGTAGATACACACTTTGCTTTGTACATGTGTATTAATTCTTTGACCGGTTTACCGCCAATTTTTACAGAGAAATTTCTTAGGGCATCTATGGTCCGGGTAAAGGCCAATTTCCTAGCTGCTATGGCGGCCTGCAAGCCACCCCTCCTATCGAACATTACTCCCAGATAACAAAACCTGTCGGCTGTTTCAATTCTTTGGTCTTCCAAGAATATGGGGCAGGGGACCCTCTTTAACTATGATGCACAGGGCATGGTGTAAGTTTTGGAGATGTTTACCCTTAGGCCTCTGTCCCTCATGAAGCTCGTAAATGTTTTCACTGCCCGCTGTAATCCGAGCCTCGTTCGTGACATTAATGCCGCATCGTCAGCGTATAGTAGGATAGGCACCGGGGACCCGTTTACAGAGGGGTAGTCATATAGTGAGTCTGTTAAATATTGCCCAATAGAATTATTATATAGGGTGAATAACAGCGGTGCTAATATACAACCTTGTCAAACCCTTCTCAGTATGGAAAATTTATCTGAGCATTCTCCTTGTTGGCCAAACCTCACTCTAGCACCTGCATCCTTATATAGTTCTTTTATAAAGGAGCTGATTTGATCATCGATGCCAATGTCAGGAAGTGTTATCCAGAGGAGCCCGTGGTCAACGCAGTCAAATGTGGAACTTAAATCAACAAAAGTGATGTAAAGTTTTCCGCATTTGGCCTGGGTATATTTGGAGATGAGTAGAGACAGATTTAGACATTGTTCAATCGTCCCTTTCCCTGTTCTGAACCCATACTGCAGGTTAGAAATAACATGGTGATCCTCCTCCCAGGATTGGATTCTTTTCAGAATTTTTCTGCCGGCCACTTTCATGAAGGCATCCAGAAGAGAGATTGGCCTATAACAGGTGGGTTCATTTCTATTGCCTTTCTGGAAGACTGGAACCACAATGGCATCAGGCCAAGTAGAAATGAACCCACGCTGGTTGGCCTTATTTGAAACGTTCGTAAGCAGGGGGGCCCACAAATCCAACTCTGCCTTATAAACATCAATCGGAATGCAATCAGGGCCTGGTGCCTTGCCTTATGCACTTTCTTTAATGGCCACGAGTACCTCATGCCAGCTGAACGTTATATCCATTGGAAATGGATTGCAATGAACAGAATCACTGGAGGTGACAGTGGGTACGCTTGATGTAGGTAAGTTCGTCCCAACTATCAGTTTATTGTACAGTTGTTTGAAATGAGTGACCCATGTATCACCTGTTATTGCAACATCTATGGTATTTTCGCCCGTGTTTTGCAGATATGAGGACTTGACCACTTTCCAGAAAGTGGTATTGTCTCTTAGGCGTGAAGCCTCAGTCAGGGACGCCCAGGCCTTTTTTTTCAAAACAGATTTTCTCGCCTTAATGGACAGTTTATATGACCTTCTAGCTTGGCGGATTGTCTCTAGGTTTTTAGGTGTACCCTGCAGGGCCTTTTTAAGGTTTTTTAAAGCTTTCGTGCAGTCACTATCAAACCATCCTTGCGATTTGTTGGTACTACGTCTGGGTGCTCTAAACAGAAGGTTTTTATCGCTAGTTGGATTTTCGAGAATGCGGTCAATACATCATCAGGGTCCTCATTATCTCCCAGGCATCGCAAGATGTCGCCAAAAGAAGATGATATTACATTTTTCAGAAACCCGACGGGTTCAACCCTTTCCCATTTAATGACATATTGATCTTTGGGATATAGGAACAAGTGCCCAATTCTCTACTTGATGCCTCCTTAAGTTTTACAGTAAGTGTTATAGGATAATGACCGCTAAGTAAAACATTTCCTATTTCCCAGTTATTTACGAACCTTGCGGGCGTGGAGGTCATTAGGACAAAATCTATTATAGACTTACTGTCGCAACCATTAAAGGTTGGTTGAAAAGGGACAGGCGGTGAGCATAACTCATTAGCAAAAGACAAATCAAAGTGAAAGGCAATATTATTAAAGAAGTTACCTATCTTTGTGTGGGTAAAATGTGTGGGACTATCTTTCCCGTATTCTGCTAAGCCGCACAAACCTGTTGCATGATGGGGACAGATGGTGAAATTGAAGTCACCAACCCACATTATCACCTTTTCCCCTGGTATTTCTTCTCCGAGCGAGATTAGGCTAGTCATGAGGGTACAGAGGGTGGGCTCTATCATGTTACTGGACACGTTGTTATAAAAGTTAACTAAAATAATATTGTATGTGAGGCCCCATCTAAACACCAAAATTCGATAATGCAAAGTGGAAAGAAACTTGCGTACTTTAACATCCCCTGTCGTTGCTACGTATGTACAAAGGCCTCCTTTGTTTCGACCCTGGGTACTAGGGAGTGCAGGTGAGTGAAATGTTTGGTATCCACTAATGTGCTGTTCCTCCATCAACCATGTTTCTTGTAAACATATTATACTATGTTTCTTGACAACATCTAGCCCAGTTTGCATGGAAACCTTGTTGGCTAACCCCGCTACGTTCCAAGAAAGCAGGGTATGGAGTAACTCACTAGTGTTCTTTGGGAGGGAGCGATCACTGGTGTTTATATTTGTACTTATTGAGAAAGTACAGCCAGGTGTAACCTGCGTAGCAGTTAGCATTGGGGATATTTCACTAGGGGGAGTGTTCCAGTTACAGGAGCCTAATTCTTCTGGGGGCTCCACAACCGGGCCATCATTAGGTGTAACTAATGCATATGGATTTAGATTAGATTGGTCCGCTGTGTTAATAATGTTAACCAGCGTCTCTACCCATGGAGTGTCATAGTGCTCTATAGTTAGCGTCTTTATTGGAGTAAATGTACCCTTGCCCACGGAGTGTTTTGCCTGTCAATCCAAATCTTCAAGGCCCGACAAAACGTTATATCTGTTATTTAAAGGAATTTGCCAGTGTGGTGCATATGAAGGGAGAGGAACAGGGTCTGTGTTTCCCCCCCAAAACCTGGTTAGCCTATTGGCGGATCTAGGATTGTGACACGTAGGTCTCCTAATATTTGGGTTTATATTAAATAGAGAAGGGACGCGGGCACAGTGTAAGGAATTATTAAATGTATCTCCACCGCGCCAAGAAGAAACCAGTGGCTGAGGGTAGAAATAACTCAGATCTCTCGTTGAGATACCGTTAGCTCCCCGGGCCTCATACCAATCAATGATATGGGTAACCACCCTGTGGTCTCTGAAATTGATGACGGCCAGGTAGGTCTTTAGGCCTCTGTCCCACCCAGGCCAACCTTCTCACGTTCACTATCTCTCCATCTAGGTGAGGGGGCAGTGGCCTGTTGTTTCTGAGCCAATAGACTACCTTGTTCGTTAAGTCTAGATAGCCTTCCCTCTTACCTTCTGTGATTTCAGGGACCCCCGTGAGGACGATTACAAGAGGGGCTGAATCTGGGGGTAGATTTATGTGGTGGTGGACTTTGTTGCTATTTTTCTCAAGAGGGCTAACTCTATCCGAGTTTACAATTTTAGATTTTATTTAGAGGGTGGATTTGTTTTGTGGGTGCTATCAGTTGACCCTCTGACCTTTGTCGCTTTACCTCCTGCCCCCCCGGGTGTTGTTTTTGGGGCTTCTATTGGAGCCTTTTCCAACCCTGCGGTTAATGTTTTCGGTGGAGCTACGTGCATAACCCTCCTGATTGGAGCATTTTCGGCCGCCTTACTATACAATTTGGGTCCAGAAGATGTAGGACCCGTTGAGGACTCTTCATAATATATTGAGGTTTATTTGTTCGAAAACATAGGTATATATGCAGCGAAGTCCTGTCTAAACTACTAGGACCATTATGCAAATATAAAAAAAAACTACTTATGCCCGACTTGGGCCAACATATGATACTTGAAAGCTTCGTCCATAGTGAATAGCCCAAGAACATTTCACTGCAAAGCGCTGTTTGCTTAAAATGTTTAAATATGACACCTTATGTATGTGTGTATATGTATATAAAAGAAATTAAGAGGCACACACAAATTTACATTTAAATATTTTTTATATATACATGCACAGCTTTTTAAGTGCCCACTGCACTTTTAACTGTGGTACACATTTAACTGGGTTGGGACTAGGGCTAGGATTAGGATTTCTATTGGAAATAGGGACTAGGGTTTCCTGTGTTATTGGTTGTTGGGACTAGGGTTAGGGTTAGACTTTTAATTGGAAGTATCGATTAGGGCTTCTGGTGTCATTTGTTGCTGGATTGGTTGTGGGACTAAGAGTAGGGTTAGGCTGTCTATTGGAAGTTGAGCATTTACTTTTTGGAATGATCATGAGGTGTGAACACAAAGGCTGTTGTGACCACTGGGGCGCAAGAAGTATCATTGTCATGTACAACCCCCTGCATATGCTGATCACTAGAAGACTTTGTGGAATTGGAAAAGTGAATGACAATGTCCCATAACAGTGAAGTGACAGCGCCTGTCCCGGAGACTGCATGAGTGGACAACCCGGGGATGAATCATATGCCTTTTGCATTTTCTTGTGACACAAACAGATATACATCTGCAGTTCTGCTTGCTACAAAATGCTTTTTTCACAATACTGTGATTAAACTACCGTATGTGTACGATTTGCCTACATGGCTACTGAAAGCATCCGAACTGACCATTCCTGACCAACAGGAATAACTTGGGTGCCTTCATTGGTCAATATCATCTCTGGTACAATGCAACAGTAAATGCAATTGGTTAGCCACCTCAGGCAAGTGTCTGTGTTCTCTGTATTGCATCCTCTCTCATGATGTATTACATAGATGGTGATATGTGCAGACCCTCGCGCCAAGTCCACACTCTACAAATGTTTACCTTGGTCTCTTAAATGAGTTAAGTCCGTCCAACAAGAGGCACCTGGATAGAAAAGAGGAAGAGAGCTTGATGCTACTTGAAAGGAAGAGATGAGAGTGAGGGGTCTGGGGTCTGGGCATATTGGGGCTCCGAGTGCCGACTGCATCCCCTGCTTTCTTTGAAAAGTGAAAAACACAAAGGGAGCTGGTGAAAGGTATAAAAGATGTGCCTTCCAAACTACTGTGTCGCCTTGGACCGTGTTCGGTATGTGCATGTAACTTGCTTGATCGAGGTAACCGATTAGCGTCGATACTTTGTGTCTCTCGGACCTCTTTCAAGTGCTCACCTTCCTTTTTCCACAGCACCCTCCCTGCCCCCCCCTACCTGCCATGGGCGGCAATCTTAGGGATACCCCCGGGTGGCAGAAGCTCTAGCTACGCCTCTGGGGCTTTGTGTATTCCTACTAGACAACCCCATACAATAGAGCACAGCTTTCCAAACTTTCCACGTCGGTGACACACCTTTTCGACAATCTTCATCTTGTGACACGGTAATGAGAGCGAGCGCAGCGAGCGAGGCGAACCTCCTACAGGGGGTTCTGGGGGGTACCAATGGGGCAGTTTCAAGCAAATTTGAGAAAGCAGGAAGGTTCTAACAAAGACAGTGACTAGCTAAACTGGGTGTAAGCAAGGTTAGGTGTGTGCCTGAAGCAAGAATATAACCATGCACACATTGACACATGCCCCATTGATTTACAGCACAAAAGGGGGGGTGCATGCACTGCCAACCCTTCCAACCATGCACAAAGTCCACCTGATGCCTTGCTGAAAATGAGTTATACAAAAATCCGTTCAGGAACAATCATGCAACTTATCAGCCGTTCTCTGCACATTAAACTCAGGTTAGACCGCTTTTCTCAGTGCAGCGTGCCAAAAGGCACATCATCCTTACTTCACCGTGCCTTGCTATCCATCTCTCTCCCACCTCTCCCTCTCCCTCTCCCATCTCTCCCTCTCCCATCTCTCCCTCTCCCATCTCTCTCTCCTCTCTCTCTCTCCCTCCTCTCCCATCTCTCTCCTCTCCCTCTCTCCCTCTCTCTCTCCTCTCCCTCTCCTCTCCCTCTCCCTCTCTCCCTCCTCTTCCTCTCCCTCCCTCTCCCTCCTCTCCGTCTCCCTCTCACTCCTCTTTCTCTCCCTCCTCTCCCTCTGTCTCCTCTCCCTCCTCTCCCTCTGTCTCTCTCCCTCTCCCTCCTCTCCCTCTGTCTCCTCTCCCTCTCTCCCTCCTATCCCTCTCACTCCTCTCCCTCTCCCTCTTCTCCCTCTGTCTCCTCTCCCTCTCTCCCTCTCTCTCCCTCCTCTCTGTCTCACTCGTCTCCCTCTCCCTCCTCTTTGTCTCGCTCGTCTCCCTCTCCCTCCTCTCCCTCTCACTCCTCTTCCTCTCCCTCCCTGTCGTCTCCCTTTCTCCCTCCTCTCCCTCTCTCCCTTCCTCTCCCTCCTCTCCCTCTCTCCCTCCTCTCCCTCTCTCCCTCCTCTTTCTCTCTCCCTCCTCTTCCTCTCCCTCCTCTCCCTCTCTCTCCTCTCCCTCCCTCTCCCGCTCACTCCTCTTCCTCTCCCTCCTCTTCCTCTCCCTCCTCTTCCTCTCCCTCCTCTCCCTCTCTCTCCCTCCTCTTCCTCTCACTCCTCTCCCTCTCCCTCCTCTCCCTCCTCTCCTTTCCTCTCCCTACTCTCCCTTCCTCTCCCTCCTCTCCCTCCTCTCCCTCTCCCTCCTCTCCCTCTCCCTCCTCTCCCTCTCCCTCCCCTCCCTCTCCCTCTCCCTCCTCTTCCTCTACCTCCTCTCCCTCACTCCTCTCCCTCTCACTCCTCTCCCTCCTCTCCCTCTCTCCCTTCCTCCCTCCTCTCCCTCTCTCCCTTCCTCCCTCCTCTCCCTCTCTCCCTATCCCTCCTCTCCCTTTCTCCCTCCTCTTCCTCTCACTCCTCTTCCTCTCCCTCCTCTCCGTCTCCCTCCCACTCCTCTTCCTCTCTCCCTTTCCCTCTCTCTCCCTCCTCTCTCCCTCTCTCCCTCTCTCCCTCCTCTTCCTCTCTCCCTCCTCTTCCTCTCCCTCCTCTCCGTCTCTCTCCTCTCCCTCCCTCTCCATCTCCCTCTCACTCCTCTTCCTCCCCCTCCTCTTCCTCTACCTCCTTTCCCTCACCCCTCTCCCTCTCACTCCTCTCCCTCCTCTCCCTTCCTCTCCCTCCTCTCCCTTCCTCTCCCTCCTCTCCCTCCTCTCCCTCTCCCTCCTCTCCCTCTCCCTCCCCCCCCCTCCATCTCCCTCTCCCTCTCACTCCTCTTCCTCTCCCTCCTCTTCCTCTCCCTCCTCTCCCTCACTCCTCTCCCTCTCACTCCTCTCCCTCCTCTCCCTTCCTCTCCCTCCTCTCTCTTCCTCTCCCTCCTCTCCCTCTCCCTCCTCTCCCTCTCCCTGCTCTCCCTCTCCCTCGCCTCCCTCTCCCTCCCCTCCCTCCTCTCCCTTTCCCTCCCCTCCCTCTCCCTCTCCCTCTCACTCCTATTCCTCTTCCTCTTCCTCTCTCTCCCTTTCCCTCTCTCTCCCTCTTCTCCCTCTCTCTCCCTCCTCTCCCTCTCCTTGCAGTCTCTCTCTCTCCCCCTCTCTTTCTCTCTCTCACTCCCTCTGGCTCTCTCCCGCAGTATCTCTCTCGCCCTCCATCATTCAGTCTGTCTCCCCCTCTGTATCCCCCCTCTCTATCCCTCCTCTCTCTTTATCTGTCTCTCTCCGTCCTTCAGTCTTTCTCCCTCTCTCTGTGTTTATCTCCCTCGGTATGTCTCTCGCCCCTTCTCTCCATCCTTCAGTATCTCTCTCTCTGTCCCTCCCCTCTCTCTCGCTCGCTGCCTCCCTCTCTATCACTCCCTCTATCTCTGCCCCCCATATCTCTGTGGCACCCTTTCGCCATTGCCCTTCTACTGCAACTGCTGAGAAATAAATTCAACAAAATTGACAAATACAATGATGTAATGTTTATAAATAAATGCGGAGGTCATAAGATAAAAAGCCCATGGACCTGAGGCTGGACAGAGTCCCTACCTCTCTGCTAACGCCTGAGTTTTCGAAGTAATAAGATGCAGTGCCTTGAACCAGTGCGCCAAGCAGAGACTCCTTCCGAAACTGCTCGGAAGCTGCCACTGCCAGGTGTCTGACAAGGTCAAGGAGCCGGAATCATGTTTGCAGCAGCCGGTGCCCCTGGCTAAGGCTGGTGCTTGGCAGACGAGACTGGTGCCTGCTGGGCCCAGGGTGGAGGGAGGCGCTACAGAGCATATTAACAGCAGCAGACACCCCCCAGCGCAGAGGCGCAACTAGAGCCACATTTCAGGGGGGGCTGAAATATTAAGCAGTGGGTAGGGTGGCGCTGCAGGGGCTCTTAGAAGGGGTGAAGCATCAACAAAGCCTCTTTAACATGCACACGGTCTTTAATAACCTGTGAAGTGCTCGGATGTGGCTGTGTGTGTGCCCGGGAGCTGTCTGAGCCCGGGCTGCCACTCACGAGGGGGGGTCATGGGTCATTGTCAGGCGACATACCCACAGAGTGGAGGCGACACAGTACGGTGTCGCGGCACACACTTTGGAAAGCTCTGCAATAGAGCTTAGGTGTTCCTAGATGGGCCGTCACTGGCAGAATGGGACGCCCCATCGCTGGGGTAGCCATGCGCAATACAAATCTGAAATAAATAAATAAATAATGGGAGGGCAGAGCTGGGCACAGACCTACTTACACTTGAATAGGTGGGGTCCTGACTCCACACAAAGGGTTGCGTACCCACTGTAGTTAACTTGGAGCAAGGGCAGGGAAGGCAGGAAGTATGCCCACTTCAAAGGGAAACCTCTAGAAGATTCTCCCACTTCAAAGGAGAACCCAGGCATAAATATTGGGCTCCAGACACCTACTCTTCAGTACACTTCTGGACGAGTGGACTCTGCCAGGAAGAAGGATTTCAGTCTTGCTGAAAGGACTGCCACTCTGGTGGACTGCTGCTCCGAAGGACGGCTCCCCTGCTTTGCTGACTCTTGCCTTCATGAGAAGGATGAGACCTGCATTTGTTGAACATGGGATCCAAGAGTGACTCCAAGGGCTGGTTGGCTAGCCTCCTGAATAGACCTTTAGGGAAAGAAGGCTCCAACAACCTTTAACCCAGCACCTGGGCTCTGCCATCTGTTAGTTGGATGTGGGCCTGAATGTGCTCTGCCAGCCCATCTATGAATTCAACAGAAATGATGCATCTCCTGAAGCATCTCCTCTGCTGTGCATCGCAACACCAAGCAGAGCCGATGCATTGCCTCTGCTGAGAGTATCTTCTGGTGCAAGGCCTCCGCTTTGATCTTGCGGCCCACATCAAAACTGTTGCAGAGTAACACTTGCCCGACGCAGGCTCTCACATCGCAAATCTCTCATTGATGGAAGCTGCAATGCATTGCAGCCTCGCAGCTCCTCAGAACTGATGCATCACCTTTGCTGCACAATGCATCCTCAACACCAGACTTTGCATTGTCAGCCCTTGCAGATGGGATCCTCAACAATGAGGCAGGACTTCACTTCACAGTTCCACTGCTCCTCAGAACCGATGCATCGCCTCGCTTGTGCAACTCATCCTTGACGCTGGATCTCACAATACTCTTGTTCTGCGAGCCTAACTAAGTCCCTGTAGCCGGCCTGCTCTCCATCGCAGTCGTAGCTGGCATGCTCTCCATCATGGGCGTCATTAACTTATGACTGTTTCATGGTCCAGTAAAATCAGATATCCACGGATGCCTCTTTGCGCTTTTTGATGCTATTTTCACCCAAATCATCAAATATATTTCCAGTTCTACTGATTGAATTATTGTCATTTGGGTCCTGTTTATTTATTAATATCTACTCTATTTTTTCAGCTTGGTGTGGGATCTCTTTTGTGGTGTGCTTTTTTTATTACTGTTCCAGTGTTGCACAAATACTTTACACATTGTATTTGAGTTAACCCTGACTGCTCTGGACAAAGCTACCAGATGGTTGAGCACAGGTTAAATTAGGGGTTTCTTGTAACTTCACCCTGACAAGAATTGTAGTCTCTGCTTGAATAGTGTTTCACCCCCCAGCCTCATCCCATATTTCTTATAAAAGCATAATGTAGCTTTGAAGGCCTATAAATAGTGAGAGAGTTGCCCTCCTGCGTTCTGCATCAACCTACATCTGTTTCCTCAGTCTCTAATAATACCTCAGATTTTTAGCCTTAGTTTTTAGTGTTCCATTGAAATAGATTGAGCAGAATTTTCAGGTGGTCAGGGTGCTTTTATCTGATAGATGTAATGTTTAATATCAGTAGTTTAGGCCGCAAAATGGTGATGCGAGGCCTCGAAAGAATGAATGTTTGGACATTTAATTTTTCTCTTTGCATCGCTCATTTTATTTTTCAGTACGTTTATTCATATCCTTGGAAAGTGCACTGCCGTCAAAATCATTTGTGAGTAATATGAAGTGTAGGTAGCCCATATAAACCGATTAAAACTTTTTTTATGTCTATGAAGCAGTGTGTCTATCTGTATTACCAATATGAGCGAAGTTAGTTAATGATAACAATATTTTATAAAAACCTGATATATTTGTTCCAACGGTTATTTGAACATGAAGAAATAGAAATTGTGCATCGTTAGATCGCAGAAAAAATATACCAACCATGGAGAATTTAATGCGATACTACAATATTTATCCAAATTAATAAACGTATTTAAAAGCTATAAGACCAAACTCCGCTTCTTTGACTTTCAATTTCTAGGAATGTTGTGCATTTTGCAATGCTCTTTGAAACACCTTAAATTACACTCTAGCCCATGTGAAGTGCACAGTTTTAACACACATAAAGAGACATTCATATAATCAAATAACGCTAACATTTGTGTTTTCTTCGGTTGTTACACACTAAGCATGTTCCACCAACATAAGTTACCTGCTACTGACCTGAAGCACATTTAGACCAACAAAGGGGCATATTGCTCAATAAGAAAAAATAAACTAATTTTCTAAAATCACAACCTACCCCTTGATGTGGCTTAACTGGGAAAAGGGGACTGCACAACACAATCGAAATCTAATGGAATGCACTTTATAAAACAAGCTAGACTTAAAACCTTTTTAACATGTTAGGTATCCCCATGGAAAGAAGAGGGATATTTTCGGCGTTCTCCTATTTAAGCAACAAGAGATGAGTACCGTGTTCACCTACTCCATCAGCTACACTGGAAAGTTAAGGATTCTAAAGCTGACATGTCTGGCAGCAGGTCTTCCGGTGATGGCACTTAGGACAGCTATGCTTGCACGCCAGAACGGTATTAGGCCTATTTGATCGTTTATACCACCAATCGTTTGTACTTCAGGTGTAGTGACGTGCATTTTGACTGTAATAAGACTTTTCCCTGATTATGGCACTTTTTTCAATGGTGGACTTCAAATGGCTATGGTCCAATCAAAATTACATAATTTGGCACTGTGCAGCTGTCTTTATAGTAACTCTCTATACACCGTTCATGCTAAGCCGGCTGTATAATTTTGCAAAATCACAAAATCCCTATTTGTATTATTGCTAGAAGAGTTTAGACAGATCCAAAATTAAAATCTGAAATATCTGGCCATTTGTAATATTAGAAAACCTTCTTGAACATCATGTCTTTATCTGAATATAACATTTCACAAACATACAATTTTAAGTTCAGGTTCATACAAACATTTATTGTAACACTAACACATTAATTGTATTTTAAGAACTCAATTATGGGTGCAACCGTCAGAAAAGGCTCTATACTCAATTGTAACTCAAGAGTATTCAAAAATACAGGAAAATGTCAAGACATTTTACGTATGAACACACTTAACTTAGAGTAAGAATACGTTAAGGTTCCCAATATAATGAGACAACACCACTACAACAGGAGTAAGTATGACAGGCAGGCACGGTGTGCCTTGAATTGTCGCTCTATGCTGATGCATGGTGAAAGAACGAGGAACACTATATTGGACTATTCTATGTACTCAGAAGGACTCTTTTACCATGCGTAATAACTCAAATGTGAGTATGAATGATTCAATGAGTGGAAGAAGCCATTAACCTCGACCACTAAATCTGGCAGTAGTCATGAAGAAGATGGAAATCACCATTCTGTAGGAGGTATAAAACTTTGTGGTATACCCCTTCTTTGTGTTCTTTGTAGTTCTTTTTGGGGTCCATTCAACGAGATGTTGGGGACACCATGAAGTCCTATTGTCTCAAGTCTCCATTTACTATGAGTTCATATAAACCAGTAAGCAGTATTCTAGAATGGTAAAAGCTGCGCGATCGAAGGTTGTCTCCACTTTCGATCCACTTTTTTGGACGGATCTTCTGCAACTGTGCTCACCAAGCTCAGCTGTATTTCAAGCACTGCTGTCTGCTATTGACCTCATTAAATAATGCAATAATGCCTTTGGTAAGCACTAGCGCTAGAACAGTCTGAAGATAAATGCAGTAAAATAGAGATGGTGGATTTGAGGGCACCTCCAGAACACTGCCCAGTGGAATCTAGACTGCTGCTCTGAGCCCATGGCCCTTGACTGTTGTCTATTATCTATGTTCCATTGTGGATTATAACTTGAACATAACTATCCACACTGAAGCAGCGGCAAAGGCTGCCTTTTACAATGTTTCCAATTTCAAACACCAAAATTGCAATTGTGGCATTGGTTGGCCCCAAAACTGGCAGTGCAATCTTTGTGTATTTGGGGCTCTCTCAATAGTGAATCATGTGCAATGCCTGAAAAATGTTGTGAACCTACTTCTTATACGTCAGCACTAGTAGCGACCACACTACTCCAGAAATTCGCTCTCTGCACTAGCTAGGTGCCAATACTGATGAGTATCCAATTTAAGGCCATCTGCATAGTCTATCAAATACCTTACCATTACCAACAGATAACTTAATTTGATTCAAAAAGGTGAAAAAATACATCCTGTCCGTAAGAGTATGATATTTTGGTCCCTTGTGGATCTATGTTATCACTTACAGAAAGGTAAGCATCAGAGGTCAGCCATTTTAAGTACAGGTGGGCAACCTTTGAAAACCCTGCCATGGGCTCTCGAATCAATAGAAAACATCTATATAAAAGACATGTCTACTTTAGCTGGAAGGGGTTGGGCTTCCCATTGACTGCAGAGAGGGCTTTTAAGAACACCAAGAAGCAGCACACCAGGAGGTAATGCACTTTTAAAATACACTATAATGGAACATGCATTTAAAATGTGCAATAGGCAGGTAGATAATAACAACACACAGCTAGCTCTACAAAGATGAATGCCATTAGAATAGAAATTACCTGTGATTTGGAGTAAAATGGTTCTCTAATAAAGGCATAGAACTAACAGGGATATGTACAAGGAAGTGAAGGAGAGAGGCGTTAGCCTTCCTGACTTAACGCTTCTTTCCTCCACATCTGAAATGCAGGTCTGCACGATATTTACAAGAATGTGGTGCAGCCTTGCGTTTCCCCATGTGATAGCACTAAGTTTAGCAACTTAGCGCCAACGTAGGCACCCTTGAACCAGAGTGCAAGGGTGTCTGCGTGCAGGTGAGGATTGTTTATGTGTATGAAGGTGTTCCTTCCTGCACACAAACGATCCTAGAAATGCTATCCTGTCACTTGCACGCGTTCTGCTTCATGCAGCACACATGAAAGTGACAAAATGGCATTTTAAAAAAAAGTTTGTGTATGTACAGGAAGGGACACCTTCCTGTACATAAACAAACCATGGCATTTTACATTTTCCCCTCATTTCGCCAACTTAAGGCTAGTTTTTACCTGGTCCTAATTTTGGTGCTGCCTCCTATGTACGCCAGCCTTGTACATAGGGGCAGCATCAAAATGAATGGGTGTTGTGGTGGAACGCCGACCGCAACACCCACTGCCCACCCCCTTCACGCTAACCATAGCATGACAGGGGGCCTTTTACATAGTGCACAGCCCCTATCGCCACCACAACATCGGTAAAAGTGACGTTGTGGTGGCAATAGGGGCTTGTACATTTACCCCTAAGGCTTTGTATCAAAAGAGCTCATTGGGCATTTGCCAATTGGCCCCAGAAACAGGAAATAGGAGGTACTCAAGACATGCGTCACTGTAGATGCTCTTATCATTGAATACTGGCAGAAAAACTCCAGCAAAAGAAATATATGGGGAGAGATGTATTGTCAGCAAAGATACCTTCAAAGTAAAATCCTGTACTTTACTGTCTCTAACGCTATTAAGAAGGCATCAAGTTGAACAATCATATGTTTCAAAAAGGCTCACATGTGGTACTTAGGTTTGAAAGGAGAGGTAAGATATTGATGGTGGAAGACAGGATAATGACATGGGTTTATAAAACAGCCTAGCGCATTTTGCTTGTAAAGGATTGGGCTCTCAAACTAAGGGGTAGATTTTGACTCTAACAGCACAAAATGATTTCTTACCAATTTAGTTTCCAGCACAAAACGTGTTTTGCGCTGGAAGGTACCATGAAAGTAACACAAAGCAGCGCAAAGCACTGCTTCGCGTTACTGGGAACCAAGGGGATGGTACATGGGCATTCCCATGCAACCACCCATGCCTTTGGACGCAAAACCCCAATTGTAAACAATTGTGGACAGGGTTTAGCACCAAAAGTTAACGCCATCTGAAAGGAGATGTTAGGAGAAGAAATGCTTTCATTTCTTCTTTATTTTCCTACTTTGCAGACAGGGTACCCTTCCAGTACAAAAGATATGCTAGTCTCAGGCACACACCCTAGATCTATGGCATTGATGTGTGTGTGTGCCACACAGAAGCTGAAATCGGCGCCTGCATTAGGGAGAAGGAGGGAGAGTACCATATCTCTGAAGATATGGCACTCTCCTGCTCCCTCCCAGTCACGCAACGCAGCACAGCCTCTTTGGGGGCTGAGCTGCTTAAATGTAAAAATGTAAATTGATACTTGCATAGCGCACTACTCACCCGCAAGGGTCTCAAGGCACTTGTACGAATACCGCTGTGGAACCCGTCCTGGCTTTCCCTGTGAGGCGTCCACTCCTGGGCACCCCCAGGGTGAAGGCCAGGCATCCTTAGCGTTGTGGTGGCCGTTGTGGAGATTAAGCAAGCTATTGCCCAGAGTGGGACTCTATGATTACGAGGCGAGAATTATCAGGTCCGTGGAATTTTTGAGCCCAATACCCGCTGAGGCGAGGAATTGAACCCTGGTCCCGGGCTAGACCTTTGCATCAGGGTCTGCAGCTCTAACCATTGAGCCACAATGGTACATTTTTACAAAATGTGGCCCTGATGTGCTAATAGTCTGTATTGTTTATTTAAACAATCTGCTGTTTGATTATTGTGACATTTTCTGTCTAATGAATTACCCTTTATGATTATAATTATTACAAATGAGTTCATTTCTGGTGAATGAACACCCTAGATCTACTGATAAAAATATTAGATTGGCACATTTTGCCCAGAAACGTCATTATTCTAACAATAGTAATGATAAATGGCTGCATTTCTCTGATGTTTACCATCCTGCACTAATGCTTTCCTAAGTAGTCATGACAGGAGTTGAGATATTTTTTCCTTTAAATAATCTAAATGGATACTCAAACAATGCTCATTTGGATCTAGAGATATGAACAATGACTCTTGCTATCATAGGAAGAGTGATGACCATTGTCAAAAGAAGGAGACTGCAGTTGATTTAACTAATTGAAGATATTTATCAATTGTTTTAATTATGTTTTGAACATTGTTATTTGAGTTCCTGAACGAGTCTGCATCTTTATTCATTATGCCTGTGTACAACATATATTGGTGGTGCTTCATATTTGTCTAATTCAGCCTTCTCAGAACAATGGCAAACGATTTGCAGCAAATATATGTTTTTGTGAATTGGAACTCGACTCTTGAACGAATTTGGTTCAATGGATCGCCAATGCTGGATGGGATTGTGTATATATATTTCTTCTAACATGATTTTACTGAATTATTTTGCATGTAACATCCATATATTTACAGGGCTGGAGTGGCTACAGGGCGTTTTGGTATGCTGCTGAGCTGGTGGCTAATTTCACTGTGGTGGGGGCTGATTTCGGTGATGGGGACCTGCGTGAAATAAACAAAGCAAAACAAATGTTTTTCAGCACGCGGAGGTCCCCATCAAGAAAATCGTCCCCCAGCTTGGCAGCACACCAAAATGCCCGGTAGCCAGTCTGGCCCTGTATATGTATTCTGCATGTGCAAAGAAATTATTGTGTGGGAAATTCAAATGCTGGGCAGGCACACTATTTGCTCTGTTCCTTTGCACATATGTGAAATACTAAGGTGTTCGGCGCAGTCAAAGGCTAGTATATATAAAAAGCTTGGCTCTATTAATAAAATAAGTAACACAATGCTATGAGATTTTACTTTGCTTCTTTGCACCCCTGGGACACTGCCCTCCTGCATACTTATTTTTAAGTGCTCTGGGGAGGTGGTGGTTTTATTTGAACAGATTTGCCCCGGGGAGTTGGTGGTCACTGGGGCGTGGGCCGGCCCAGTAGGCACACATGTATACATATTTTCAAGTGGCACGTAATGGCGGTGGTCTTCGCGGCTGCGGAAGGGGACCGTGCGGCCCCCATGCATTCATTTTTACATATTTGCCAAGGTGCGGTTGTGCCCCTTCGTGAGCCCTAGCAGGGGGGCCATGCACCCCCTCCTATTATTATTGTATTCCCCTGGGATCTGGTGCACCTGGGGGCTATAATATTTTTTAGGGCATGGCCTACGTCCCACGAAGTGGGCGTGGCTTAAGAGTCCTTTTTTGAGCGGTGCGAGAATTGTACCTACCAAATTCCTGAAAGCTCGTGATTTTTGCAGGTGTTTGTTGCTAGCTGCATGGCAATTGGGCCTCGCATGCCTGTCTTTTTAGAAGACAGCACGCAATAGGCCATAGGCTGTAGAGTTGCTCTGCTTCCTGCATATTCAGTGCGGACACACGCAGCAGAAGGCCGTATTTCTTCAATTACCAGCTGTCATGGCTCGCGGTAATTAAAGACAGATGCTGGGCGCGCATGCACCATTCTTTGCTGTCTGCTCTCGGAAGTCTCGGAACTGTATTTGGCGTTCCTGGAGCGTGTGAATTTTTCCTGTTGTCAGGAGATGATTATTCAGCATAGCCAGTATGAGGCGCGGGAAAATGAGCTGCCTGTACAAGAAGTACTTTTGCACTTTTTAAAACGTGCGTGTTTTTAAAGTGTGATTGCTTTTTCAGTGTTATATATGTGCCACAATGTTGCAGAGTGCTGTGTGCTGTTGAGTGCTGTGTGCTGTTGAGTGCTGTGTGCTGTTGAGTGCAGAGTGCTGTTGAGGGCAGAGTGCTGTGCACTGTTGAGTGCAGAGTGATGTTGAGTGCAGAGAGCTGTTGAGTGCAGGGAGCTGTTGAGTGAGGGAGCTGTTGAGGGCAGAGTGTTGTTGAGGGCAGAGTGCTGTTGAGGGCAGAGTGGTGTTGAGGGCAGAGTGCTGTTGAGGGAAGAGTGCAGAGTGCTGTTGATTGCAGAGTGCTGTTGAGTGCAGAGTGCTGTTGAGGGCAGAGTGCAGAATGACTGTTCCAGAGAGAGCAGGGTATGCTTGTGCGCTTGCACGGTGCACTGACACACAGGAGCTAAAACAAAGAACAGCTGAACACATGTCTTGTTACACAAGGTTCCAAAACACAAAGGTAGGTTACACTATGCTCAATTCCACAAAACTCACGCTATATACGGCTGAAAAATAGCACAAGGCGAGGATAATGAAATTCAACAGTACTGCGAAAGCATGGCATACATTACAAACAAAGTCTTGCAGTTGCCCATTGTAAATGACAATGCCGTTTATTTAACGATTAAGCTATTGGCAATGTAAACGACAATGCCATTTATTTATGATTTAAAGAAAAAAAAAGAAATGTCATGAGCAATGCAAATAACTCTACCTTTAATGATGCTGAGACCATTGCATTGTAAATGCTTGTTTTTATTTTAGCGTGGACTCACAACCCCATTGTGCATTTATTGCAAAAAAAATGTAATGTTTATTTTTCCCTGACAGGGTCCCAAGATGGCTGACAACACTTCCTGGTTGATTTTTTATTCTAATTGCAGTCTGAAAAATGTTGTGGAAAGTGCATACACTGGGGCGAGGGTCAGATTAACTATTCTAACTCCAGTCCAACAATCATTAAAGATAATGCTTGCATTGCGGCCATGTAGAGTAATTATTCTAAATCCAATCCAATTTGAAAAAGTGTATACTTTGGTGGGGGTGAGATTTCTATTTTAACTCCAATGTAGAAATCATTGGGAAATTAGCATATCACAGAACACATTCACTACATCCAAATACTATAATTTCCATTTCAAACATATTTGAAGTGGATGAAAAATCATTAAAAATGTTTTCAAATATATTATTGACCAATTATATAAATTAATAAACACATTTCATACAAAATATGAAAAATATCCCTAAATGAACATTTTAAATCGCAAACTCACTAAACGCATAAACATTTAACAAATTATCAATATAATAATATAACTATTTAAAAACAGTTATCTTTTAACATTTAACAAATGCAAAGAATAATTTAATTTAAAAAAATCAAACAAAAACATTAAACACACAGACCCACGCTATATATTTAAAATGTCAAAATTATTTAAAATGAATATATATAAAATAATCTCTCAGAATTCAATATTAATTAAAAATATAATTAATCACTTGCGAATTTAAACATGCAATAATTAATGCATTACTCTATGAATTTCAGTTATGCCCAAAGATTTTGCAATGAACCCCATACCTCAAATTTAAAACATGAAACCAATAAATAACAAGATATTCAATTAAAAAGATATAACATAATTTAAAAACACTGTTCCCCAAATACCACAATAAAGCACACAACCCCAACTTAAACTTTAATGCATAAATACAAAATGTACAACTAATACACAATTACCAACTAATTACAATTTACATTAATTCATTTATAGTTAGTAAGAAATCTCTAATATAAAAACCACTTAGCAAATTAAATTAAATTAATATATATTCAAACCATAAATGCCAACTAATGTCCATTAAATCCACAACTGGAAAAAAATATAAAGGCAATCTATTAATAATACATTTACGACAACAATATATTTTTGGACCTGGCTGTATCTGCAGGGTTACCCCCCAAGGTTTATGACTTCTCTCCTCCATTTTTGCTGAATTTGTTTTTGTTGGCCTTAGGACTCTGTGTACTTTACTACTGCTAGCCAGTACTAAAATGCTTGTGTTCTCACCTTAAAACATGGTAGAATTTGGTTATACCCAATTGTGATATTTAATCTAATTGTAACTCCCTAGAAAAGTGGCACTACATGTGCCAAGGACCTGAAAATTAAATTCTTCTAATGGACCTGCAGCACTGATTGTGCCACCCACTTAAATAGCTCTTTATCCATGTCTCAGGGCTTCCATTGCATATCCTATGCGTGTGATTTAAACTGCCATTTCGACCCAGCAAAAAAAGCTTTTACCAGTCTGAAACCTTCACCCCTAGGGTAGGTCCTCGACAGTCCTGAGGGCAGGGTACAATGCATTTAAAAAGAAGGACATGCACTTTTATGTTTTAAATTTCCTGGTAGTGGAAAACTTTTACATTCATTTGTCACTACTGCAAGGCCTATCTCTCCAATAAGAAGACATTAGAGTTGCCTTATGACATTATATGACTGTAATTTCCAAATGGGAAGAGGTAGCCAGTAATCATATCATATTCCTTTATTTTGGTTAATAACAAAATCATAAAATGCAACAACATACAGTCATGCACAAATAAAATATATTTAAAAAATTACATATATTTACATATAAAAATATTGAAAATTAATAAAAAATGTTGAAAACAAACTGCAACAGTCCGACACTGCGATGAAAAAATCGTGGGGCAACACTTAAAGGAAATAATCATCATTTCATAGGCATGGTTCTTTTTAAACCTTACATACCATATTGCTCATAAAAATTAATCAATTGAAAAGACCACCGGGATGCTATGCTGCTGAGGGCTGCCAATCTTGCTCTTCTCTGCCCGCATCGCCCTGGGGGAAATCCCAGTCCCAGGGTTCAACTGCCTCTGAAACCCACTGCAGCTGTCACAGGAAAGTGTTGCCACCGTGCATATTGCGCTGCCTCTCCCCCCGCTGCGTGGGACAATCTGCTGCTGGGGACTGCCGGTATTGGTTTTCTTTGCCCCACATTGTCCTGGTGGGACTCCCTGTCCCAGGGTGCAACTGCCTCTGAAACTCACTGCAGCTGTCACGGTGGAGGCATTGTCGACGCGCATATAGGTCTGACTCTCCCCCCACGTCAAGGGATGCTCTGCTGCTGGGGGCTGCCAATCTTGCTCTTCTCTGCCCCGCATTGTCCTGGTGGGACTCCCAGTCCCAGGGTACACCTGCCTCTGAAACTCGTCCCAATTGTCACGGGGGAGCCATGGTCATCAAGCATATAGTGCTGTCTCTTCCCGCGGCGTGGGATGCTCTGCTGCTGAGGGCTGGCAATTTTGCTCTTCTCTGCCCTGCATCACCCTGGTGACATATAGCACATCTTCGCTCCCTGCTGCGCAGGATGTGCATGGGGTAAGCTCAGGAGAAGCCTAGCCCAAGGGCGGGCATGTCTGTGCCCATCATAGCCTGGAAGAGGCCGGGCTGGGCCACCCCCCTAAGGACTACTCTCCGACCATCAAGGTACTGTGTGCTCCTGGGCGCTGATCGCCAATCCCTTGCAGAGATTTCTTCAGACCTCCCCAATGGGAAACAGGTCCCTGGGCATTGGACCACAAAAGTGCTAACAGGAGGAATGGAGAAAAGGAAGGCAGTAGATGGGGGTCAGGGGAGGCACTTTAAAAAAACAAAAAAGTGAAAAAAGCCCCAAGGCATGTGGGGGAGGGGGACTGCGTACTCGACCTTATTGATGACTTGTTGGTAGACTGTTAAGAAATTCTAGAACCATCTGTACCCAATCCCGACCCCAAGGTTCCTCTGGGTCAGAGAAACCCTTCAGTACACCTACAAATCTGTTCTTGTTCAAGAAAATCAATACACGCAGCCAGATCCACGATTTACCCAATGCCAGCTAGCAAGGAAACATTAAACGTCAACATGAAAACAGCTTAAGACTAGTCCAATTCAGATTTCAATTGTAGTAATAGATTTACACCCCTCCAAACCCTAACGGAAGACTCTATATTTGTAAAGGAGCAGGTGGATATGGGGGGGAGTAACTCAACTGCCTAATAGGTTCGCCCTGTCTAATCCAGATTTTCTCAAGATCATCTGTGCCTTATGATTAGAAATCAGTGGCCTTAGGTCCACAATAGGAGCACTCACAGGGCAGGTGAACCATCTGCTAGTGAGAGGTGGGGAGGATAGTGTGCCAGCAAAGACACCACCTCCTGGGACTATCAACTCGCTTGGAATGCATACACTCTATGTCCCAACAGGCGCTTACATCACCTCCTCCATAACGGGCAGCGAAGGGAATGCCCGAAGCTCAGTTGAAGCTA
This sequence comes from Lissotriton vulgaris, assembly GCF_964263255.1. Classification (NCBI taxonomy): domain Eukaryota; kingdom Metazoa; phylum Chordata; class Amphibia; order Caudata; family Salamandridae; genus Lissotriton; species Lissotriton vulgaris. Next base: position 1,199,725,046 of record NC_141694.1, on the reverse strand, counting down.
GGGATCCAAAGGCTATGTCAGTTGTACATTTGCATGCTAGTGACACCTCTTTCTGCCATGGAGATTTGCAGGGTATGGAATCTCTAATGAGCTACCCTTAAAAGCAGCATCTAACAGCTGAGGTACAAAACCGCCTCTGCTACCACTTGTAGTATAATTATGATCAATGTGCCTAAATACAGTATTCAGGAGAGGTACAAAGATGAGGACTCCCATAAGAACAAATCAATCCACTGCAGTTTCCATGTTAGAGGATGTAGGTATGTGATTAGGGATAACATATTGAGAGCCAGAATATGTGTTTTTCCTAATAGCCCCACAGACTCGATTGAATTGACCCTGGTGGAGCAGAGGCTAGCACACAACCTGATAGCTCTGGATGCTCTATTCTTTCCTCCTCCTTCATACATACAATTCAAGTACCAGATGGCTTACAGCCCATCAATATCTATTCCTAACCCCGCCATTTGATTAGACCAAAAATCCCCCCTTGCCGAGATTGATTGACTTCAGACCAAAGTTGTTCGCTTAAATACAGAGTCTTACACTTCTATGTTCACTTTAAACCATGGAATTTTCTCGGCTGGTGGGCAGCCACCATCAGGAACCATCAAGGCTGGCAATAGGCGATCTGAGTCAATTGAAAAGGGGGCAACTAGGAAACATAGCAGACTCCCCTAAAAGAGAAACAGCCACCAATTCCTCTAATCTTATATTTCTAGAAAGAGACCTGTGAGCAGATTTTGACCTTCGACCACTCCCATTTCTGGAAGGTTTTTCCAGGCGCAAACTTGTCTCATAGAATGTGGCAGGGGTTAGGAGGAAAACATACCTTCCCCATTGGATTGACTTTATCAAATCCTTCAATAATTGTATTCTCCAAGAAACTTGGAGTGTATCAACAGTATACATGCCAGGTTATGTAACATACTTTCGCCCGGCAAATGCCTCGAAACCGGGGTACCCTTGGGAGGACTACTGATATGGGTAAGAATTGCACTCTGTTGCAAAATCTTTGAGCTACCCTCCAGCAGTCCCAACTTCCTTGCAATTCAACTTAAGGGCCACTCATGCAATATTCTTGACATGTACAATGTTTACGCTAGAGGAAATAGAAGGGGTGTGCTACAGGCCCTTGAAGAGCTCCTTTACAATAGGGAGTCCTCCCGCCCCCTGATTGTAGCTGGTGATTTTAATGTGACCTTCACTCCTCTGGATAGGGAGGATATCTGCGAAGTTAGAGAGGAGGACGAACTTTGGTCTGTCCCATATTTCAATCTACCCCATCAAGCCATCAATAAATGGTCCCAAATGGCCCCACAATTAAAGACCCTGGCCTTAGAGTGCGAGCTGACAGCCATTAATAAAAGGCCAAAATAAGATAAAGAGGGAGAAAACAGCTCTAATGGTCCACCCGGCATGAGCCACATTCATTATTTCTTACACGACCTAAGGCTCTGGCCACTGCTAATTGATATGTTTGTGGGCAAAAGCAGTGATAGCAACCACAACCTCTTAAGCCTGAGCCTGGTATCCCCCGGGACAATTCACACCCAGAGACAACCTTCTAACAAAGGACCTGTATCTAACTATTGATAAATACAGCCTTAACTGGCACAGGATATACAGGAACGAAAGCAAACTTCAGCTAATCAAGCCAGACTTAATTGCTCATGTGGAAGAGATCGATGCCCACTTTGAGGAATTTGGAGGGTTGGGTGCGATTAGTGATATTCATTCCCACTATTTCGAGCACCGAGCCTTGTACTCTGTTGCCCACCCGCATTGTCCAAAGCATAGACTGAAGAACAAATTGCAGCAAACCTGGTTTTCACATAAGTGTAGACTTTTAAGGAGTCAACCTTCTACGGCAATTAAAACGAAGAACATGGCCTTGGTGAGAGTTCTAAGAAGGTCCTACAAACTGGCCATTATGAGCAAACAGGGAGTGTGATGAGGCCAAGTGGAGGCTCATCAGGGAAGCATGCACTCTCAAAGATTCATAAAAATTCTGGTCCCTAGTTTCCAGGGGGGCTTTGCGAGTCATCCACAACTAGTTAATAATATCTCAATCTTTGCCTGGCAAGACCATTTTAACACCTAACAGCTTCAACATGCAGGCATCCCCCTGTTCTACCCTTTGTTAAGACCCTGTGCCTCTTCACCAAGAGTGATATCCTGGTCACTATCGAGGCAATTGTTTAATGAAAAGCCCCGAATCATGATAGAATTCCAGGTGACTTCTTTCTATATAACAAAGGCACCTAGTCCAACTATATTTTTGCACTGTCCAACTCCATAGCAAGGGGCGCCCCAATTCCAGATTTGTGGAAAGGAGCAGAGGTAATTCCTATTTTTAAGAAAGACAATAGGTATATTTTGTGTAACCATAGGCCCGTAAGCCTTTTTGACTCCATACAAAAGGCTTTTTGTTGTACCCTTCTGGCCAAGATCAAGGAATAGACAAGTGGCTACAGTATCCTATCTCCTTATTAAGCTTGTTTTCTTCAGAAAATGGGGACAATAGACCAGGTGTTCCACTTTCTTCTTCTATATTGGAAGACTGTGGACATTGAAGAGGGGAGTCTTGATGTTTATTTATAGGTTTGAAGACCACCTTTGACCTTGTGCCTCAAAATATTCAATGGGGATGGCTATGGAAATTCTGTCCCTATTTATTCTCCTACGCGAGGCCTACTATGCCAAATTGCGTTGAGGTGAGTAAGGCAAGCTCACCGACCCTATCCAAATAAACAGGGGTATATGCCAAGGGTGCATTTTGGCACCAACCCTCTTCTCCCTCTTTATGAACCAAGTACTTACGTTTCTATTCCAGATCCCAGCGGATGCACCAAAGCTGGGGAGGTACAAAATTGTAAACCTTTTATTTTTGGACGACACCTTGATAGTGTTGAAAACTCTTTGGGGCCCTTTAGCTGCTCCTAAACCAATTTAAAGTGTTCTGCGATAAGCGAGGACTCAAGATCCAAGATCCAAACAACAAAAACGACGTTCATGATGATAAATCCCCACAAATCCTATAAAGGGCGACCACTAGACAGGGTGAATACCTGGGCATTAAATTATTGGAAGATTCATCCTGGAAACCACACTTTACTAAGGCCACTAAGAGGTCAAGCAAATATTTTGAGCCTTGAGGAATGAACATTGTACTTCATTTAGTAAACCTATAGCAGCCGCCATACAGATTTACGATTCTAAGGCGGTGAGCTGTGCCTTATATGGGGCAGAATTGTGGGGCTTTGACAAGTTGGCTGACCTCTCTCTATCAGAGAACAAGTTCCTAAGGAGCTCGGTGTTACTACCAATGTTCCCTCCAATGTTTTTCTTCTGTGTGCAGCAGTATACGGTCTCTGTGAGCTTCAGCCAAGGTTATGTGTGCCAAGAACGCAACCGTGTGTGTGGGTGCAGCGACAAACAGTGCAAATATCACTCAAACATTTGCTTAATAAAGTGAAAAGGCAGTGTATTTCTACACATACAGCACCACATGAAGGGTCTTAAGGCAGGTTTGCAACATAGAACAAACATAAAAGGGATAGAGTATTCAAAAGCATATTCTCCATTAAAAGTCTTTTAATGTAACAATGCGTCCCTTACTATCACTTGTCAAATGTGAATGCTATATCCCTGAGAGGTGGCTGTGTTATTCAAGATTGCATCACAATGGAATCTGTGAAAATGCATTGTTGTGTCCTATCCTTAGCCAACCACAGAACATTCCTTATACACGTTTTATCTTCTGCTGCATTTCTTGCCTACCCTTTTTAGCCCTGCCAAGTACAACGCATCAGGCTTACACAAACGTATTTTAGTGTGATGGTCTGCATCACCACACTAAAATGCATTATTAACACATTCGTAGAGCTTTGATAACACATGTTGCTGTGAGGGAGAAGCTGGAACTGCAGCTGCAAAGTGTACGTCATGTGCACTATTGCAGTAGATAACCATGCTTTATTCAAGCTTCCAATTTGTGGTCTCATTGTACAATATACTTTTGCTCATCCGGATAGTCTTCTGCTACCGACACTTCCGTATTTTTTCTAAATCGCATAGAGAACATACTGGCTGTTGGATTGCAGAAAATGCTGCTTAGATTAAGCGCTGGGGTGACATACACAAACAAATGAAGTTTCGCAGTAGAGAAGTAAGATGGTTGCTATGCAGCGGCGAGGTTGAGACCCTAATCTCTTTCTCTTCTGGACATATGGGCTGCCAGGGCCTGGCTGCGGGCCTGGAGGACACTTGCGTCTGTCTGAAAGGGTAGTTAGTGCCCTGGTAGAGATGCACCACTGGAAGCATCATACACCAAATACATGACAAGTAGCACTACTGGAGAGGGACCCCTCTGCTGCACGGGTTGTGGTGGCCTGTCACTGGGGCTCAGTGAGTGAAGCGGCCCGGGTTCACTGGGACCTCCCCCGACCTAGCACTTGGTGTGAGTTAGAATGGAAAGACCCATCAAACATTCCACTCACCTCCTGGGCGCAGTACCCAAAAATAGCTTAGCTGTCTGCTCACTTCCAGAACTGTTGATGTAGGGAACCCTCAGCTGATGAGCTCCACTTTGGGGACAATTTGTGTTGCCCATTTTCTGGACCACCTGGGGAACTGACAGTCTTTGGAATGAGTGAGTGCCTGATAGCCTCTTAGTGAGAGAACAATAAGGAGTGTGGGGCTATTTACCCACAGGTGGAAGAAAAGCAGACAAGGAAAAAAGCAAGAGAAGCACACGGAGGGAGGGTTTAAAGGTAGGAGAAACACAGGAGTGAGAAAGCAGCATGGAGCAGTAGGGATTGCAGAGAAAAGCTCAAGAGGCACAGAGAGCATCACAGAGAGCAGGAGTGTTTTGCAGATGGAGAAACACACAGAGAGGAAAGCAACATAGAGCAGGAAAGCACACAAGGGAAAGAGCAATACAGACTGCTGGAGGTAGTGCATCAGTGACTAGGCTTCAAAATGTGCTTTTGAATGTTATTATTAGATATAGCACACCACAGTGTTGCCAGTCCAACTACCTCATACCTTGATTTTGTTCATGAGAAAGTGTCACTAAAAGTCATTGAAATGGCCCTCATAATACACTGAAATTAAGAAATCGTTACACATAGCAATCTGAAACCTTGGTAGTTATACATTTGTTAATAAAGTGTGGCAGATTGTCTTGCCTATACACAGCTCTGCAATTAACTTGAATACTTTCAAAAAGGCACCTAATCTACACCTCTCTATCAATAGGTTGACCATACGTCACAGATTTGCCAGGACAGTCCTGGTTTTTCACCACCTGTCCCAGTAGACATTAGTAAATTTGTCTCATGTCCTGGTTTTTAGAACGGGTCAACTGAAAACGGTGGGAGGTGCCTTTTTATGTTTTCCAAAGCAGGGACGGTTATCAGCTATTATAAAAAAAACAATTTAATAACTGGCAAGATACAGGCTTTAAAATCTTTATTTTATCAATGTTTTTCCTGCCTCTTCTGTAATTCTATGCTGATGAGCGCTGTTATTCTGTGAGCTCCATTAAAGTAAAAATTGTAGTCAGCCCTGCCAAGTACCACGCATCAGGCGTTAGACTAATACATTTCAGTGTGGTGGTCCGCATCAATGCACTGAAATGCGAAGTCACGCATTTCAGCTGGTAATTATCACCAATTACAGAAAGCTGGCAGCGCACGGTCAGTCCTGCTTGCGCACACTTAGGGGTTGGTTCAGCTAGATTTGGGCTGGCTTTGGGGCTACAATGTAACAACTTCACCTGCAGTGTCTGGTGCTGCATTCAGCTTCACTGACCACACTTGACAACATGAGTGAATCAGTGTCTGCGTAATTTACCCTGTGCCCAATGTCCGATAGGCAGAGACCCACTACGCACCTAGATATAGGTGTCCTGTCCCCTGCGATGCGAGCATGCTGCACGACAGTCAGTTTACATTTGGCAGTGGGCACCGCGCATTGTTGTGCCAACCTGCACGGCCCTAATGTGTCTATGGCCGCCCATGACACGACCCAGACTGCGGCTGCTTTGGGAGTGGTGCTACTTCATGTTTAGCAGACAGCCTGCATGAGTCGTTGCATCCTGGACTGTGGCATCTGCCCGCAGCCTGGCCCGTGCAGAGGAAGTTGTCACGGTGGGCTCCTGCCATCTTAGCCTTGACACTGGTGTTTTGATAGTAAACCCTGCCCACCCATATGCATGGTGTTGAAGTGGCCTACGGACGTTGGTCGTCATGCAGGCCGTGAAAACCGAGGACCGTGGCAGAACTTTCCCAGCACTGTGGGATTTAAATAAACAAAGCACACTTATGAATGCTTCTTCCTACAGCCTGCCATGCCCGTCACTTGCAGGCGCTTGGTAGACTGTGCTGGAAACTGAGAAAGTGTGGCGCAGCCCAGGATGGTGATATGAAATAATTTAATTAAAATGTTACCTGCTCCTTTCCTCAGTCCCCTGCAGCCTCAGGTTAATTTTGCTGAATGTTGTTCAGTTGTTGACTGAAACACATGCCCTTTTTGGGTCGTGTGACACAGTTACAGTATACTAGCACCAGGGTCACCATCACGGCACAGGTGACAGCGAGCTGGGACTAAGAGCTACCCAGTGCAGCTTACGTTAGGACTCGGACTCAGTACAGCCCCTAGGACACACAGGTAGCAGCCCTTCTCTGCTGACACAGACCAAAGGCAGCATGTAATACTCTTAATGGAGCACTGTACAATCTGAGGCCAGTCCTGATAGGTCAGGCTCAGCCTCTCTCCTGCAATAATCAGCAAAGCAGCGCCAATGACCACTAGCCCCATCTCAACCTGGCCAGAGTCTTGCTTGGCACTGGTGAGTTGAACACTGTGGATGTGTGAGGGGTTCAGATGGACTGCAAAGGAGCAGGTTGGTTCTTGAGGATCATAATAGAGTTAGTTCTAATGGCTGTGTGGTGTTTGAATGCACTGGGTGGGGCAGGTTGGTTCATATTGGGAATGGGGTTCTAGTGTACTGGGTAGAGCCAGGCTGATTTTGCTCTCAAGAAAGCGTGACTCAAAGTCGTTGAAATGTCACTCATAATTGCACTGAAATTTTGGAAATGTCACACATCGAAATCTGAAACCTTGGCAGCTATGCGTAGACCATTTTCTGTTTGTGTGAAATGTCCCGTTTTTTAGCTTTACAATTCAGGTCGCCCTATCTATCAATAAAAGGCACACAGCAAGCCTAACAACACTTCACAATCCTTACATATATATTAGGGATTGCAAAAGTACACATTGTGCTGTTCGGCTTGCTGCCTGCCTTTTGTTATTATAGCGCAGCAGAGAGTGTGCCTTTTATGAGAGTGTTCATGTTAATTGCAGCTCCTGACATGCTTGCAGTCGGGCTGCATTTAACATAAAAACTTTCAAAAAGGCCCACGAACTGCTGCGCACTATTAAGAAAAAGCATGCAGCAAGCCCAACAGCACAACGTGTGTTTTCACAATCACTGATGCATATTAGTGATAGTGAAAGCACACTTTGTGCTGTTAGGTACTGTTAGGCTTGTTGCATGCCTTTTGTTAATACAGCGCTGCCAATTGTGTGGCAGAGAATAAGAACCACCCCAGAATTGTGCTCCTATGCCATTGCACTTGAGGAGATTAGCTCCCTCCGCCTATTTAATAGGGTAGGCTGGATAAAAAACATGAAACGCCTATTGGAATGCATCGGGTAAAGGGCCATTGGGACAACACCAGTGCCCTACTGCCTCCTAGCAAAAACCAAGTGAAAGCTTTGTATTGGGACCAGGTAGCCTGACCAATTTCAATAACACCACGAGGGTTAGGCTAACAGCGGAATTTGTTGACTTTAAAATGTCCAGATCCATAGAAGATTATCTAGATATTATCCAGAATCCTAGCAATAGGAAACTTAACATGCAGCTCAGGTTTGGTACATTTCCCCTGAATTCTTTTACTAGCACTTGGCACTGTAACCCAATTCATTCCCAGTCTTGGCCTAGCTGCCTGGCACCAAGCGAATCCCTTGCACACGTTTTATTCACCTGCTTGGCATATATTTCTCCGAAAGCCAGGTGGCTCACGCCCATATGTAAGCAGTTTGGAACCCTTAAGCATGCGGAAGCCATGCATATTCTTAGATCTAACGCAAGACCACTGTTTGCATGATCATTTGCAAACTTTCTGGGCCACATGTGGGGTGTTACTAGGAAATCACAAAAGCCCCATGTCACTCTTTCATAATTGTTCTAATAATGTATTTTTAACTGCAGTCTTTTTATCTTAACCTGGAAGCTTTTATTGGCGTTCCTTTCTGCTTATAGGAGATCTTACCAAAGGGGATCAGTTGACTGGGGGTGAGTTTTTGATTTGCACAAAAGCTCCTTCCATCATCCCCTTTGGTATCGCTTTGTTCACCCTAGGTTGGCAGGGTATGCCCAGACGTTGGTCCCTTGATCACTCTACCACTGGATTCAAGATAGCCTGGCTGATGAGGATTATGAATCCGAAACCGGTCCTAGGATGCTTGTTTCTGGTCCAGGGAAGACATGGCTTGGCAATTCGGGCTGGGCTGTTCAATCAATCAATCAATGACTCTTGTAAAGCGCGCTACATACCCGTAGGGTCTCAAGGCGCTGGGGGGGGGGGGGGGGGGGGGGTGCCGCTACTGCTCGAACAGCCAGGTCTTCAGCTTCTTCCTGAAGGAGAGGTGGTCTTGGGTCAGGCGCAGGTCGGGAGGGAGGGAGTTCCAGGTCTTGGCAGCCAGGTAGGAGAAGGACCTTCCTCCTGTAGTCGCTCTTCGGATGCGGGGAACGGCGGCGAGGGCGTGGTTGGCTGATCGGAGGTGGCGTTTGGGAGCGTAGAAGTTGACTCGGCTGTTGAGGTAGCTCGGGCCTTGGTTGTGTAGAGCTTTGTGTGCGTGGGTGAGGAGGCGGAAGGTGATTCTTTTGTTGACGGGGAGCCAGTGAAGGTCTCTCAGATGTCCGGAGATGTGACTGGTTCGTGGGATGTCGAGGATGAGTCTGGCTGAGGCGTTCTGGATCCGCTGGAGTCTCTTCTGGAGCTTGGCGGTGGTACCGGCGTAGAGGGCGTTGCCGTAGTCCAGTCGGCTGGTGACGAGGGCCTGGGTGACGATCTTCCTGGTCTCGGTGGGGATCCACCAGAAGATCTTCCGTAGCATGCGTAGGATGTTGAAGCACGCCGAGGAGACGTTGTTGACTTGCCTGGTCATGGAGAGGGAGGAGTCCAGGATGAAGCCCAGGTTGCGTGCATGGTCTGTCTGTTTGGGTGCGGTGCCCAGGGCGGGAGGCCACCAGGAGTCGTCCCAGGCGGAGGGTGAGGGGCCCAGGAAGAGGACCTCCGTCTTGTCCGAGTTCAGTTTCAGGCGGCTGGTCGTCATCCACTCGGCTACCTCTTTCATCCCTTCGTGCAGGTTGGCTCTGGCGGCGGTGGGGTCGTTGGTCAGGGAGAGGATCAGCTGGGTGTCGTCGGCGTAGGAGATTATGCTGAGGTTGTGTTTGCGTCCGATGGCCGCGAGGGGGCTCATGTAGACGTTGAAGAGGGTGGGGCTCAGAGATGATCCTTGAGGGACGCCACAGATGACTTCGGAGGCCTCTGACTTGTACGGTGGTAGGCGGACTCTCTGTGTTCTTCCGTCGAGGAAGGAGATGATCCATTCCAGCGCCTTGTCCTGGATTCCGATGTTGCTGAGGCGCTGTACTAGGGTGCGGTGGCAGACCGTGTCGAATGCCGCGGAGAGGTCTAGGAGGATGAGGGCCGCTGTTTCTCCATTGTCCATCAGGGCTTCGATGTCATCGGTGGCGGCGATGAGGGCGGTCTCGGTGCTGTGATTGGCTCGGAAGCCGGACTGTGAGGGGTCGAGGGATCCGTTCGTCTCGAGGAAGGCGGCCATCTGCTTGTTGACGGTCTTCTCGATGACTTTGGCTGGAAACGGGAGGAGTGAGATGGGGCGGTAGTTCTTGAGGCACAGGGTCAGACTGATTTGCATATGGCCATGTCTGAACTGGCTGGTGGAGTGAGCTAAAGAATGGTGATGGATTAAACCCAGATCAGTTTACTGGGGGTGAGTGTTTGATTTGCTCAAACGCTCCGTCCATCATCCCCTTTGGTATCGCTTTATAGGAGATCATAGACAGCATAGAGGATCTTATTGCCAATTCCTGGCCCACTAGAGGTTTTTGCTGCCACCACTCCTATCTGTATAATAGGAAGGCTTATTTATATTTTAGTCTGATACCACAATCAATCAAATGTTGTATATAGCTGTGTGTACTCATTTGTTGACTTCCTATGTTTCTTGTAAATTTATAAGCAACATTTTAAAATGCACATTGCACTTTTATAGTCAGATGACCGAAATAACGTTTTTGGATATCATGTGATATGACCACCAGGCCACTGTTGTGTGTTCTGCATACTCTCAGCGTTGTGATCCCTAAAGCCCTACAATTTAAAAAGTGGTTTAATCCAACAGCTTTGTGTAGGCTTTGCAAAAGCATAAAACATGCTCAATGGACTCTGCAACCACACATCCCATTGGGCACATGTTAGATCTATCTAACCCCTTTTTCCAATGACAAGTAAAAGTGGCCAACCATAATGTGCCCAGTTGTAACCTTATGTAAAGTACTCTTACAGAGGGTTTAGTTATCATGTCTAAATACATATGAAAATCACAAGTGCACTTGAAGTGGAAGAAAAGCGTCGGTCAAACTGCCCAAAGTTGCCCTTGAAATTTTATCTTCCAGAACAAAATTTCAATATGCAAATTTGAACTTTTCAGTAGCATTGCATGGGAGATCTTAGAGGTTTGACCAGAAACACCTAGGTTTAACTTATATTTACGAGGTCTTCCAGCCAAAGAACCCTCTGACAAACCTTGTACCCATTCTCTTTAGTGCTCTAACTCCTCTATTGTCCACACTCTTAACCAATATTTGATCAGTCTCAAGGCTGCAATATCGGAGATGGACCTCAGATTTCGGTCCATATGGATAGAAAGTGTGTGAGTGCTAAGAGGAATTTTTAATAGTGACTTGAAGAAAGTATCTTCTGCATTCTCTAGCATCTACAAGTTGCCGTGACCCCAAATTTCTGCTTCATAAAGTGCCGCCCTGCATGCTTGGCTTCTATAAATTTCCATAGCGGGAGAAATGTGAAAAGAAGGAGCCCTGTTTACAAACCTTATAATAGAGCCAGAACATTGTTTTAGGGACAAAGTGCCCTTCTGTAACTGGGCTGCTCACCTATATGAGTCTTCCAGTCGGATACCCAAGTAATCAACCTCGGGCACCTCCACGTATAGCAGTATAGTTCTTTTTACTTTGCCCTGCCGATCCCAGAACACCATATACTTTATTTTGTTGGTATTCATTTCCAGCCCGGGAAACAGTGTTTACAATGCTGTCATTACATCGCAGTACTATTACAACGGGGTTGTTACAGCAACTGCATTGTTAGTACCCAATGCATTACATCGCAAGTCATTACAGTGACTTGCTGTAGAGAGCAATGGGGTATTGGAAATTAATTATAACACCTTCCCTACTGTTGCGCAGACCGGAGTAGGAATAGTAAATAATACTATTCCTAAGTCCAGCACGCCCCCTACTGCACGTTGTTCTAATGAAGTGCGATGTAAATGCATTGCGTACTAACAACGCGGTCGTTGTAACCACAGCGTTGTAAAAGAGCTCAATGTAATACATCACATTGTAATGTGCTATATTCTTCCAGCCCATTATCTCTGCAATATAGTGAGAACTTCTCAAGCAGAATGGATAAGCGTGATGGGCTTTAGATATCAAAAAGGTGTCATCAGCAAATAATAGACAGACTGTCTTCATGTTGGGAGAAATGACCGTATATTTAGAAAACGGACTCTCCCAGATATTTGAGGTAATATTGCTAGGGTAGATCCTTTGGGAGTAAATTCATCATGCTCTTTGTCCCTACAATCTTCAGGAGATGTTGGTAAGTCACCTTCACTTTCAACTATTGGGGTCATTGCTAATAAGGGCATCCTCAAGCAATCAATCAGTACATTTGTAGAGCGCACAACTCATCTGTAAGGGTCTCAAAGCGTGGGGGTGGTGGGGGTGCTGCTACTACTCGAACAGCCAGGTCTTTTAGAAGTATCCTGAAGGACAGCGGGTCCTTGGTTTGTCGCAGGCGGATGGGGAGGGTGTTCCAGGTCTTGGTGGCGAGGTGGGAGAATGATCTGACAATGGCGGTCGCTCGTCGGATGCGGGGGATGGAGGCGAGGGCGAGGTCGGCGGAGCGAAGCTGGAGTCCGGGGTATAGAAGGTGAGTCGTTCGTTGAGGTACACTGGTCCGGTGTTGTAGAGTGCTTTGTGAGCATGGGTGAGGAGTTTGAAGGTGATCTTCTTGTTGACGGGGATCCAGTGCAGGTCTTTCAGGTGGGCTGTGATGTGGCTGTGGCGGGGATGTCGAGGATGAGGCGTGCAGAGGTGTTCTGTATGCGTTGTAGTCATTTCTGGGGTTTGGCTGAGGTTTCCGCATATAGAGCGTTGCCATAGTCCAGTCTGTTGCTGACGTGGACCTGGATGACTGTCCTTCTGGTTCCGGTGGAGATCCATCTATAGATCTTGCGGAGCATGTGGAGTGTGTTGAAGCAGGAGGAGGAGACAGCGATTACTTTCTGGGTCATTGACAACTCTGAGTCCAGGACAGACCAACAGGTTGCGTGCGTGGTCAGTGGGCATCGGTACAGCTCCCAGTGTTGCCGGCCACCATGAGTCACCCCAGGCGGAGGAGGTGGATCCAAAGATGAGGACCTCCGTCTTGTCTGAGTTTAGTTTCAGGTGGCTGTTCATCATCCAGTCGGCGATGGCCTTCATTCCTCTGTGGAGGTTGGATTTGGCGGTGGTGGTGGCCTTGGTGAGAGAGAGGATCAGCTGGGTGTCGTCGGCGTATGAGATGATGTGGAGGTCGTGTGATCGGATGATGTTGGCAAGCGGTGCCATGTAGACATTGAAGAGTGTCTGGCTGAGGGACGATCCTTGAGGTACGCCACAGATGATCTTGGTGTCTCTAGAATGAAATGGGGGAGAAGATGGCAGTCTGGAGATAACCAGTTTATGGTTGGTGTCTCTGGAATCACAATTCAAAATCCTAACTTATGATGAGCTCAGATTTTCTTTTAAGTCCTTATTTTCATTTTGGAAAATTGAAACTTGTAATTAAACAATACAATATAGAATAAACACTCTAAAGAGCTACATAATACAGTAATGTGATCTGGGGAGGATAGCATAATAGACCAACATCTCTGGAGGGTGTGGGGGGTGGAGGACACATAACCCACTCCAGGACACAGCACTCCCAGTGTGTTTGACTAATGCTAGTGGAGCTAAAGAGAGAGAGACAAAAAAGGGGAAGTGAAAAGCAGAGGAAAAGAATGCTAAAAAGAGGTGGGGGAGAAAGGGGTATGGTACAGAGAAAGAAGATGGGGTGGGGGAGTGGATATGGTCAATGGGGGAGAGGAGGCCAATCTGCAACCCTCATCCTCCTGAACCTCCCGGGCGCCAGACTCCATAATGTCGGCATCCCAGAAAGGCACTAAGCTGGGTATGCTCATTTATCACAGGGAGAACTCAGCGAGTCAGATTCCCACCCTACCTCTTGGAGAAAACAGAGACCAGTTGTAGAGTGCCCCAATGATCCGTCTTCAGCCCCACACTCTTCAACATCTACATGGCCCCCTTTGCCACCATTGTCAGAAATCATGGGCTCAACATCATCTCCTATGCCAAAGACACCTAGCTCATCCTCTCCCTCACCAAAGAACCAAAAATCACCAGGCACAACTTCTAAGAAGGGATGAAAGCCATCGCCATCTGGTTGAAGAAGAGCTGCTTAAAACTCAACTCAGAGAAAACAGAAGTTATGGTCATGCACACCCTCATCAGTAGCAGACTGGACTACAGCAACACTCTCCATGCCAGAATCAACAAAAAACTACATCTCAAACTCCAGACCGTCCAAAATGCCATAGCCAGACTGATCCTGTACATCCCCCATCACAACAACATCACCCAACACCTCTGCGATGTGCACTGGCTCCCCACCATAAGAAAAATAACCTTCAAGCTCCTCACTCACACATACAAGGCCCTCCACAACATTGGACCAGCATACCTAAACAACCGCCTGTACTCCATGCACCCAATAGACACCTCCAACCAGCTGACCTTTCTCTGGCCACTGTCCCAAGCATCTGCAAAACCAGAAAAGGATGAAAGTCCTTCTCTTTTCTCACAGCCAAGGCCTGGACGACTTCTCCTTCCACCTTCGGCAAGTCCCCGCACTGCTCCAGTTCAGGAAGGACCTCAAGACCTGGCTTTTTGGATGACCCTAGCACTCAACAGAGCAGCCCCTCCTCTACCTCCAGCACCTTAAGACCCTCGCGGGTGAGTAGTTGCACTTTACCAACCCTGATTGATTGATTGAAGGGAGAACGGCAGGGGAGAGGAAGCAGAGGGTTTGGGCAGGGGGCTGATGAGAGGGAAAGAGGAAGGGGCAGAAACCAAGGGCTACAATTGTCCACCCATCCAGTACCCATTGTGGAGTCCACAGGAGTAGCGAGAGCAGGAGAGGCCCTGGGAATAGGGACTCCAAAGGCAGAAGACCCAGCTGCAGTGACAACCGTTATGGGCACTCTTGTCAAGTAGAACCAATAAACACCTGACATCCTCAAGCAGAAGGCCCGTCCCAGCACCTAGACTCCATCCCCATTCTTCCTGTCATTAAGAAACTGTCCCCACACCTGAAGGTAGATATCTAGTTTATCATTGAGGGAGTATATGAGCCGTTCATTGGATACCACCTTAAAGATTTCCTTCAACCATTCTGAATGTGTGGATATCTGGGGGGGAGCATCAATAGCAAAGGGCACACAGTTTTGACGGTGTCAGTGCAGTGGCCAGGAACCGGCACTCATGCTGAGATAGTTGCGGTGCAGCAGACATATTGTGCAAATGCACAGTGGTTTGAGGGAGGGAGGAAGGGAGAGCAACAGTGTGGGCCAACATGGTCTGAACCTCAGTCCAGAACCCCCATAAGCTAAGGCAGTCAACC
Source organism: Lissotriton vulgaris (assembly GCF_964263255.1). Classification (NCBI taxonomy): domain Eukaryota; kingdom Metazoa; phylum Chordata; class Amphibia; order Caudata; family Salamandridae; genus Lissotriton; species Lissotriton vulgaris. Next base: position 1,199,709,915 of record NC_141694.1, on the reverse strand, counting down.
AGGATAAATGATATGTAGCAGCCATGGAGGTCACCATGCCAGTAGAGTGGGTGATGGAAGAGGCCAGCTCTTTCCAGCTTCACTGTGTTAGCAGAGAAAACCCTGAGGGTGATATAAACATAGAGTGGTGAAACCCCGGATGGGCTCGCAGAGTCATTATGCTCTATCAGTATGCGGGAGTACACCACACTCTGGACTGCAGATAAACAAGTTGCACCTGCTGAAACACCATAGCATAGTGCTCCATGAAAGGGAGACCTAGTCCACTATGCTTTCTATGCAACATCAGTTTGGAAATGCTCACACACGGGTGCATAGAACCCCATATGAAGATCTTGATGAGCTGGTCCACAGAGCAGAGAAAGGTAACCAGAACTTGGAAGGGCAACATTATCAAGAAGTATGTGAACCAGTGGAGAGTGACCATCTTGAACGTTTGTACTTAACTGCAGAGGGAAAGGTTGAGGTGTGTCCATTTTGCAAAGTCCACTTTCATATGCTTCATCAGGGGTTTGAGGTTGTCCCTCATCATATGCTCTAGTCCCCTGTATAGCAGTATCCCCAAGTACTTGAGGCGGGTTGGTGTTCAGCGGAATTGGTAGCCCTGGATTGCTGCCGCTGTTGGGGAGTAGGAGTGGGTAGGGTTTTACTCTTCCCCCAGTTGACCTTGTAACCTGATATCAAAGTGCAGTTGTCTAATAGAGCGGGGAGGGCTGAGAATGAGCAGTCGGGGTCCACAAGCATGAGCAGAATGTCATCTACATAAAATAGTACCAGGGAGGTACTGCCAGGTTTTGGGACACCCACTATATCCGGGGACTGCTGCACAGCTGCAGACAATGGTTCCTGGGTAAGGAGGAAGAGGGCAGGGAAAGGGGACAGCCCTGACACATCACATATTGGATCTTGAAGGGTGTGGAGAGAAAATCCCAACAATTCACATGCCCTGATGGGTCGTTGTATAATAATTAAGCCTTGGAAATGAAATCATCCCCAAGGGTAAACTTGTGCAGCACAGGAAAGCAATAACCCACTCAATGCGTTCAAAGGCCGTCTTGGCTTCTAGGAAGAGGGCCAGAGCCTTCCTGGTAGGTCTTTCATTTGCCAGAGGACAAGAGGTAGGGTGCACAGGAAGCTATGAGTGGACTAGCCCGGGACAAAGCCAACCTGCATGTGGTGTACCAGGATAGGGGTGACGTTCAGGTGGCTAAGATACTCGCTAGAATATTTACGTCTCCATTCAAGAGCAAGATAGGCTGATAGTCGTCACAGAAAAGGGGGTCGTTGCTTGCTTTGGAAAGCACAGCAATAAGGGTCTTGTTGCTAAGCGGCCCCAGGTTGCCCAGCGTCAGAGTAAGCCACCGCTAGGCACTCCACCACATCATTAGCCAACCTCTTATAAAATCCTTCAGGGAAGCCATCCTCTCCACGTGCCTTGCTATATGGAACAACAGTTATAATCTGTGCAATCTCCTCCTTTATGACAGGCCCAGAGAGAAAGGTCCTGCCATCATCATTCAGCCAGGGCCGAGTGTGTCCTGACAGCTTTGGATAAGGGGTCCATCGGGTGTATAGGTGGCTATAAAAAGCCACAAAGATGTCCATAATCCCCTGAGGGTGTGTGAGTAGGTGGGCTGTGGGGTTCCTGATGGCTACAACTACTGTAGTCACCTCCCACTGGTGGAGTTGGGCTACAAGCAATCAGAGTGCCTTCTCTCCCTGTTCATAATGGCGGTAGCAGAGCTTGTGGAGAGCATATTCGCCTGAGCAGTGAAAAGGAAGTTGCAGTCGGATGGTAAATTAACATTCAGAAAATGCCACTTTTAGAATGTTGGATTTTTTTTGCCTTACCTATTTGGTGCCTTCAACCTGTCTCTGGTCACCTGACTGGGTGTCGTTGGCAGCTGGGCTTTGTGCATTCCTCCTAGAAAGTCACACACAATGGGAACTTAGGTATAACTGGATGGTTCATCACTGGAAGAATGGGAGGGAGGAGCTGAACCCATCCGCCCTTACGCCTGAATAGGGAGTGTGATGCTGCATACCCCACCTGAAGGGAGTCTGGAGTCAGGGCCAGGAAAGCAGGGCATCTGTGCACTTTAAAGACATGCCCCTAGAAGCTTCGCCCCACTTCAAAGGCACAACATGTTTAGAAAAGAAGGACCTCAGACTTCTATTCTTCAGTACACTTCTGGCTCTCTGGATACTCTGCCAGGAAGAATGACTGCAGTGCTGCAACAAGGACTGCCACTCTGCTGTTCTATGGGCAGCCCAGCTGCTGATCTTCTGCCTGTTACCCTCTTGCCTGGGAATGAAGAACTGGACCTGCAACTTCATTTTGACTTAAGACTCCAGAGTGACTGTAGAGGGTGGTGTTCAGGTTGTTTTAGTATACACCTTTAAAAGAATGTAATTCCTTCAATTATTTTTAGTTTTGGAATGTTAATAATGCATTATTCATTCTGTACCTGTTGCTTAACTGGATAAGTCATAGGTCTCATATATGGAAATAAATCTTTCTTCTAAAACTACTTTTTTGTAGTTTAATATTCTTTCATGTGTGGAAATAAATCTTTCTTCTAATACTACTATTTTGTAGTTTCATATTCTTTTTTGGAGAAGTACTTCCTACAGTGACTCAAAGGGCTAGTCTGCTGGCCTCCTGATTTCAGCCCCAGGGACGAAAAAGGCTCGCCAACAGCTTGTGGACCAGTCTTCAGCAAGTTCCTGACCCTCCAGTGGTGCCTTTCAGTTCCTGGGCACTTGGTATGAATGTCAAGCTCTTGAGATCAAGTTTTTGAGGCCTTCGGAACTGTGAACTGTCCCTTTTATACTGGGACAGCGCTCCTCACACCAAAAATCAGCAGAATCCACTGCTAGTCCATCTCATCACACAACAGCATTAACAGCCTGCGGGGGTCCACCAACACTAAGCTCCAGCCTACTCATCTGCAACAACCAGCCTTCTCTTTGCTCCATGCCAACTGCCACCCACAATGCTCTCCTTACTCCTTAAAACCCTCTCCAATGCGAACAGGACTCTTGGCACAAAACTTGGGATGGTAAACCTTCAGCAGGACTAATCGGGGACTGTTTCCTACCCACACTCCATCCCTGTTGGCCTGAACTTTTGACTTTTACCCAGTCCAGAACAACCAGATAGCCTACGGCTGGCACTTGTTTCTTTTAGATGCTATATTGCAGTTTTTTCTTTGAAATTCATAACTTTGGTTCTACTGATTTAATTTTTATTTTTGGGACTTGGTTTATTTATTAAATTCTGCTCTACTTACCTAACCCAGTGTGGGATCTTTTTGTGTGGTGGCATCTCCAAATTCACGTAGGAGCCACACTATCCCGAGTGCTGAAGCACCGGTGAGTGCACTCATGGATTGTGAGCTGTTTGGCTATGACTGAATGAGTATTCGACTTGGCAGTATAGCATTGTTTAAAATAAAGTTGAGGGTGCATATATGGGGGTTTCTTTCCCACAAAGCTCTTTTATGAAACGCGTGTGTATTTATAAGATCATATACAGAATGTTCTATGAAATGTTTTGAATCAGCAAATAATGCATATACCTTGTGAAGAATAGAAAGATTTTTTTTATTTACTTAATGAATGAGAGTTGTTATTATAAACTATTTTTTAGGGGGCAGTGAGGTGGTAGAAATGCCCTAAAAAAAAAGAAATGATATGAAGATTGATAAGACTACATTTTATTTTTATGTATGTCTATTCTATCTTTCGATGTTAGGTGTATTATAATCATATCAGCGAGCGAGTTGGATAAGGGAAGAAAATTGTTAGTCCTGAAGAAGGTGGTTTTATTTACACAGTCCTACCGAAACGTGTTGACGCAGAATATATATGTTAAAATTGAAGAGAGTCACCAACCATAAAAAAGACAGGGAAGTAGTTTCCTGCGGGGTGCTGTCTACAAAAGTTTCAAATTAACAGTTGAAGACAAATTGTATTGTCTCTGGTAGTTTCCTGTCCAGGGAGGTTGTCCATTTATGAATTGGTATCTATTTGATAACCTAGTTGTTTTTAACAGTTTTATTTCATTGTATTATTGTTTATAATGATGTGTATTTTTATTTTATATTTTTATCTATGTGTGATATGATCTATTAAATATGCTCATAAGTGCTTCTACACTCTAATTAGAGCTTTCATTTGAAAGCTAGGGAATTGTGCAAACACCTTGGGGAATGTTTACTGAAGAGACATAAAAAGAGGAATTGTCATCCAGCATAGTTTTTGTATGGGAATCCCTTCCTGCATAAAAACTATTCAGAACACAACGCACTATGGCGCAAGTGTGCCTCCATTTGCGAATGACTGCAAAAGTGCACCAGCGTAGGAAGAGAGCAGAACTTCCCCACTTCTTAGTAGATATGGAACAGTTCTGCTCTCTATTGTTCATGCAATGCACTGCAGCAACTTTACTTACAGCTATGCATTTAGTGACCTCTTTGTAAATCTGTGTCTTAAATTGGATTCTGCCGATGATGGGAAGCCAGTATGGAGTTTTAACATTAGAAAACTAGGCTTCTGTTTAGGAATGTGAAGAATCAATCTAGCAACAACAATTTCTTAACAACCTGAATGTGCTAAATCTGATATTAAGGCCCTCCAGTAGGATTGGAATACCATATTCAAGTCTAGAGGTAATTAAAGCATGGACCACTATTTTGCAAGTAGCTAAAGGAATATACTCCAAGCATTTTCTAATGGATTTCATAAGAGAGAAACAGGGGGCAGGTGCAAATGTAATCTGCAGGGCAAGAGAGAGATGCCCAGATTTCTGGTGGCAAAATGTGATACCTGAGGAAGGCAGAATTTTTTTAGCCAGAAGGTGGGAAACACGATCAAGGATTGCCACCTGAAACGACTGATCTCACGTTTATCTGAGTTAAATTTGAGGCAGCTGGAAGTCATCCATTTGGTTACTGAAGAAAGACAGTCTTTAAAGTTTTCTAGGAGACTGTGGTCCATTTCGGAGATGGTAACAATCAGTTGGTTGTCAAGAGCATAGCATGTAATTAGAATGTCGAGGGAATGAAAGGCTGGCAAGCTGTGCCATAAATATGTTGAACAAAGTTGGTGGGTCAAAGCTTGGAGATTGGAAGGGGTGTAGAGATCCTTTGAGAGTGATTTAAAACAAAAAGAGATTAGCCAGACTAGTGAACCACCGCAGACTCCTAGGCTAGACATTCTTTGAGAAAACGTGTCACACACGGCAGAGAGGTCCAAGGGAATGAGAGCGACTGAGCATCCCTTATCTACGATTGTCTGAATGGATTCTGTAGATTCTATTAGGGCCATTTCTGTGCTGTAAATGTGACTGTATCCATACTGGGTGTCATCTAACAGGGAATAGGATTCATAAAATTGGATCATTGCTTATTTATAGCTTTTTCCACAATTTTCGATTGACTTGGTAGCAGAGAGATTGGCCTGTAGTTGGATAAAATAGCTGGATCATCAGAAGTCTTTTTTGAAGTGGAATCACACGTTTGGATTTCTAGATTGAGGGTGCCTGTGCTGATGGGATTGAAACATAATATGCAGAGGTTTAAAAATAGGACAGAGAGTGAAAGGGCCCTTGGTGAAAATGAAAGGAAGGCATGGATCATTTGGGAATCCTGATTTACCCTTATGGATTACAGTTAACACATTTTCCTTTTATTGTGAATTAAAATGAGCTAGAAAAGCTCCGTCAGGTAAAGGTCTTGGGAGCTGATAGGTGGATAAGTCTGGTTATTTGATAAACTCTTTAGACATGGCAAGAATGTTGTCTTGAGAGAATTCTGCTAGGGTATTATAAATGGCTCGGCAAGAGGATGTCTCTGACTGCAAGCAACAGGTAGAAGAAAAGAATTCACTACAGCAAAGTTTTCCCTAGTTGTATGATGGGTAGATACTATAGAGTTGAAAATAAATCCATGAGTACTTTCCTAACCTATCTATGATAGGTTTTCTGTGTTTTTCTGTCGATATTCATAGATGCAGGAATACAGCAACAATGCCAGATGTGTACAAGATTATTGTAGTTGCTTTTTTCCTTTTTGAGATTATTGTTGAACCATTGTGCGCTTAGGTAGGTGTGTTTAAGTTTGTGCTCTTTTAAGCAGGAGACTTTTTCCAATGCTCAAGAAATCCAAGATTTGAAATTAATGGCATTGGTTGGCAAACTCCCCATGGGAGAGAACAATTGATCACTCAGTACTTTGTTGAAATTCTCCCCAGTAACTCTGCACAAAGCCCTTGAACGTTTGGCAGAAGGAGAGGCAGTGTCATTTAAAGAGAAAGAAAATAGAATTGCTGCAAGGTCAGACTATGTGAGATGGAGCAGTGAACAGCTATGAATTTATGAGGAATTAGAAAAAATATGATCCCATTTTATATAAATCAGAATAATGATGGCCTATGTCAAGCATGCCTGAATTCAAACTTGAGATATAGCTAATCCTCAGAATACATAGTGTGGAAGAGAAACCCTGAACACCAAAACTTAAGACACACCAAAATTCAAATCATCCAACATTTACCACTGACAGTCCCGCTTCTCTGGGGGATGATCTTGCCTTAAGAGTCAACCTCCATTAAATCAGATAAACCTAACATTCGTTTAGCAGAGTAGCAAATAATAACTGAGACCAATCAACAACTGAGTTCTAGATCAGGGGGAAAGTCAAATGGTTTTATAACAAAATCGAAGAATTAAAGCGGTTTAGAGAAATGGAAAATATGCCATGAAGTCTCAAATACAGAATACAGAATACATAGTCATAAATCAGAATTTCTCTGAGTCCCAAACAAATAACAAATATCGTAATCATAGCTATTAGGAAAGTCATCAAAATAGTCTTCTAAATAAATGGACAGCGTCCCTAGAAGAACAGGAAAGCCATCAAAAATAATCTCTTGATTCCAATAAAATAGACAGAGCCTCTACAGAATAGGAAGGTCATCCAATTCTTCTGGCGGCTCACCCCCAGAATCAAAGGCTTCTATACCAAGTTTTTGCATATGAAATTAGTAAAAACCACAACTTTAGCATTGTATAATCCTATTCAACATTTCAGTTGATAAATCAGAGAAATCTAAATGCCAACATTGCACATTAGCATGTTCCTATTTTCTAAGAAAGAATCAAGCAGTATTATCAACACATCATTATTGGAAGCTCAACTAAAATGCAACATTATTGAACAATAGTTCATACACAGGCCGAAGAGTGCTAAGCCTAGCAACGGTACAGCGGAAGAATTGTTAACAAATACTAGCAAGTTCATTCACAATACATGTACATTGCAAAAGTACACTATAATATCTGATTCTCTCTTGTTGCGCGAAGCCTGTGGTGAGAGAAGACATCAAAGGGCATGGGATATGAGGGGGAAGAGCAGCATCAAAACAACATCCATATTAAGTAATACAGCGAATCTATGAAAATGTGACACAACTAAACTACATTATTAAACACACCTCTGTATATCATTTTACATTTGTTTCTACTCAAATCATATTATTGAAGTACATATATTATGCCTGCAATAAAAAATGATTGTTATATTCACTAAAATATTACAATATTATAATAACTAAATTGATATTGGCTAAAAACGCTTCTACTATATTAACGATTCATTTCAATGCACACAAGAATGCTATAGTAAAATATCACTGTTGATTCTGGCTTTGAGCTGTTCAGTACTCTGCAAATGTTTACTACATGTCCAAAAGCAGAGGTGAAAATTGAAAAAATAAAAGTGTACATGACATATATTACAAAAACTTGGCATAACTTATTATATTAATATATGTATTTTCCTTAAAGTATTTTATTTAAGCTTTATTTTTCTACATGGCAGGGGATGAAGGCTTCCTTACATTTTTTTTAATGCTTTTTTGGGCCCCTGCTTTTGAAAGTGTAATATATAGTTCAATAATGTTTGGCATTACAAGAGCTTACATTCGATGGCAGTGGGTAAAAGTTTGAAGTTGTTACGAAAAGGCTTGCTCCAACATGTCTTTCCCTTGCCTCAACACTCTTCAAGATGGTACTGGCATTCAAAACAGGAATTGGAATGCAGTGTTTGCCTAAAGCATTTGATTTCACTCAGTGGCAATAAATTAGCCCTCACATCCTCTGTCACTGATTGGTGTGGGACCAGTTTAATATGCTCGTGCACGCAGTCAGTGCACTTGCGGGCACTGTGCATGGGCCATTAAATTGCCCCTTGGAGCGAGGATCGCGTGGCCTCATGTTCCTATTTGGTGCATGCCCGTGAGCATGCTGCGGAATGCGGCACTGTGTGGTCTTCAGGGTGGGGAAGCGTGTGTGTGTGTAGTTTCATGCACAGTGTAAACTGCATGTGCTGTGGACTGAGACCATAATTTTCATGGTGCCAGCCAGTGGTCTGTGCCTGCCAATGACACCAAAGCTGCAAGGTTAGGTGAGTAGTGCGTGTTGTATATTACACTTGACTGTACATTGGTGTCAATAAGTGGTAGTTATTGTGCTAGTGATTCTGGGTTTTTACCTCAGTTGACATCCCAGATCAAGCCTTGAGTGGTCGCCTTTGGTACATAAAGAGAGCATGGGGTGACGTGGTTATCAAACAGAGTGAAATCGTGCTTTAACACTGAAACACCATAGGAAAATCTCTAACACGGTGGCAACCGCATGAAACTGTCCAGTAACTGCCTGCCTCAGGAGCCAAGGTTAGGCCTTGCAGAAATAAATTAAAAATACCGGAAAGCACCTGTAAAGGAAGAGCCAAAAGGCCTGATTTAGATCTTGGCAGAACAGATACTCCTTCACAACAGTGAAAGGTATCCCGTATGCCGAAATATAAATCCCATTATATCCTATGGCATTGATATTTCAGCGGGCTGGATATCCGTCCCTTTTGTGATGGATTAACCTGTCCTTCAAGACCTAAATCAGGTCCAAAGTCTCCTCGAGCCAAAGTCTTAGTACCTCTCTCTTGCCTGTCCCAGTACCCTCCCGTCCCTATCATATCCATCCCTTCCCTTCTGCAGAAACCACCATATCAGCCACAGTGCCTTAAAGAGCACCTCCCACCCCTGCCACTGTGATTGTGCCCCATCACTCCCTCCCACAGTTCCCCTCTCTCCGCAGTGGCCTTTTCATCTGTATCTCAGTGCCCCTCTGTCCACAGTCCCCATGACCTTTGTCACAATTCCCCTCTCAGCCACAGCACTCCCCCTACTCCTGTCACACTGCCCCTTGATTCCCACCCTCCCACAGCATCACCCTCCTCCCCATTGTTTGAAATTAAAGCCTGCACTGGGCCCTGAGTACCAGTACTTTCAGAGTTTGCACTTGAGACCAAAGGCCTTTGGAATCTTGGCCTCTTGAACCAGGGGTGTTGGAATTGGCCCTTTTTGCAGGGTCATCCCTGAACATTTTGCCTTCTTCCTATATTTTTTCTGACGTGTTGTTCGCTGTTTTATGACTCTCGGCACTTTACCACTGCTGATCAGTTCTAAAGTGCGTTTGCTCTCCCTATTGTAAATTGGTGTATGGATTAGTGATTTCATGATTGGCTGATTTGGTTTACTGGTCAGACCCTAGTACAGTGCACTAAGTGCAGTAGTGTGGCTCACTGGTTAGAGGCGGCAGACCCGAGAGCAGAGGACGGCCCGGGACCAGGGTTCGATTCCCGACGCGGCAGGTTTCTGGACCAGGGTCAGCGGACTCGATAATTCTCTCGCCTCGGTGCCCACTATGATCAGCGATCACACTCGGCAACTCTGGGCATTAGCTTGCCTCATCTTCACTAACGGCCCCACCAGACCGCCGGGGATGCCTGGTCTCACCCTGGAGATACCCAATAAGGGACCATCTCTCAGGGAAGCCAGGAAGGGTTTCGCAGCGGTCGAAGCGCGGAGATACTCCTCCGGGAGTCGATCCTAGCGCTATATAAACTTGCAATTAATTAAACTTGCAATTAAGTGTGCCCAGGGATTGTAAACCAAATGCTGCTAGTGGGCTTGCAGCACTGGTTTTGCCACCCACAGAAGCATCCAGTAAAAGTGTGTCTCAGGTCTGCCATTGCAGCGTCTGTGTGCAGTCTGGTACTGCCATATTGACTGGGTAAGTGCACCCACTTGCCAGTCCCTGAACCTTCCCTTTTCTTCATATCAGACACCCCTATGGTAGGCCCAAGGGCAGGGCGCATTGTAAGTATAAGGTAGGACGTGCCCTAGTGTGTGTGGCATGTCCTAATAGTGAATTACAGCCATTTTCATATTTCACTATTGCAAGGCTACCTGTTCTCCATAGGCCAGAATGGGCAGTTAGAATATTACATTTTATAATCCTAACTGACTCAGGGAACATGGTAGAAATTCGAGTTTAGTATGCCTGAACTCAGAATAATAAAATACATATTTTAGTGAAGTTGGTTTTTACATTCTGTGTTTGAAAATACCACTTTTAGATAGTAGGTATTTTCTTGTCTAACTATCCAAGCCTGCCTCTGCTAGGTTGTGTATTCCTTGTCTGGAGTTTGAGTGACAGTGCTGGGGATTCCAGGAGACAGGGTGAGTCAACTCAGTGGTAAATAGAGAGTTCTGCATCTAGACGGGAGAAGGAGTTGCACTGGGGACCTGAATAGGGCTGTGCCTGCCTTCCACAATGCTGGCTCCACCCCCTGTGGTGCACCTGATGTCTCTGCCCTGCACTGTAAAAGGAGAGAAGGAGTCATGTCAACAGAGTGCTTCAGGGCTGTGCCTTCTCTCCACAATGCTGGCTCCAGAACTGGTTTGGACTAGGTAAAGGCCTCTCTGACTTCAGAGAACAAAGAGAAAAGTAGTATAAAAGAGGGGACCCAAACCCCATAGAATTAGATCACTTTTGGACTACAAGAAGAAACCTTTGCTGAGGAGAAGAACCTGAAGAAACTGAAGAGAGACTATCCCTAAGCTGAAGTGCTGCTTGGGGGATTGGCCTGCAGTGGTTGCCTGACTGCCAAAGAAAGGAGAAAGGACTTTATGCATACTTTATTCAACTTGTAAAGATCCTCCAAGGGCATGAGAGAAGAGCTTGCCTCCTGCTGAAGTCTCAGGGACAACACACTTCAACCCCCAGCTCCCCAAGAGTTACTTGGCAGTGCCTGCTGCTGTTTTGGGGCCTTCTAAGTGACTGTGTATCGTAAGAAGCTGGACGCGCGACTCAAGAGGGAGAAGCATGTGGATATCGCCGCTGTAGCTGACGCACTGCACCACATCAAGAGAAGAGTCTTTCAACGAGGAAGAAGCGTGTCGCCGTCGCAGCCGCTGCCATCGCATCGTGGATGTTGCCGCTGTAGCTGTCGCATTGCACCGCATCAAGTAAAGCACCTCGCATTCATCGAGAAGCGTGCAGTCGTCGCATCACTCAACAAGGGTGTCGCCGCTGCAGTTGTCGCATCGAGCGGAAGCGTCTCGCATCATCAGAGAATAGTGTCGCCGCCGAGGCTGCTGTTATCGCATCACTGAACAAGGGTGTCTCCGCTACAGCTGACGCATCGAGCCAAGACTTCTTGCAACATCGGAGAAGCGTGCCGCATCAGGAAGAACTTGACGTCTTTATTTCTTTGCACCAGATCTTGCTGCATTTCAATCCTTTGCTTCCCTTTCGTTGCCCTGCGTATCACATCTTAATGTACATTGACTCAAAGTATCGCATTTTAAGAACTAAAGAGAACTAAGCTAAAACTACCATTTTAATTACAGTATTGTTGATTTTTGTCGTTTGTGGTCTTGTGATAAGTCTATATAAAGAATACTTATTTTTGATATAAAACATGTGTGGTATCCATCTGTAGTGTTGTCACTTGATTACTGTATGTTTTCACAAATGCATCACACACTGCCTCTGAGATAAGCCTGTCTGCTCGTGCCAACCTACCAAGGGGGTGAGCAGGGGTTATTTTAGGAGTGTACCCCCTTACCGTGACTAGAGGCAAGGGTCCCTATTTGTCACAACTACCTACCTGTGCCAACTAGAGACCCCCAAATCAAAGATTGGTGGTCAGCGGTGAGGATTCTGGACTTGCATTTGTGACTCATATACAGTGATTGGTGAACACTACTAGTGAGTGCAGACCAAACACAACCACATACTGTTTTCTGTTTTTTAGTGCCCTCCTGGAGGTATTTTTGATACCATGACTCTGGTTAGTTGTTGCAAAAATGGAACTCAACTTCTGGCACATGTTTCTCTACAAAATGAAGGAGCTATGTGTGTTTTGCAAGGAAAGAGGGATGCCTGTGAAGAGAAGGTCCAGGGAGGGTCTTGAGGCATCCCTATTTCAGTATGAGTTACCCCGCTGGAAGGAAACACTACCAATTGAGTCTGAGGAGGAGGAATTCTCTAAAAGTGAGGGAGAAACAGAAAAAGATAGCTGGCTTCTGGCTCATAAGCAGAGGCTTAAATAGATTGATGAAGAGCTGAGAGAGATTGATTAGGCTCAGAGGGCATTAGCCCAAGAAGAAGAAATTTGGGCAGCTCAGGAAGTGAGCGTTGCTGAGTTGGAGGTGGAGTTCAGCTCAGATGGTGGCAGCTAAAGTGAGTTATCTAGTGCTGAGGGAGCAGTACATACACCCAGAGATGTGGCGCCTGACTTGAAGGAGGGGGTTAACATACACCAGGAGGTTCAAGAACATGAGGTAGCTCCAGTATTGCGCAGTGTCCCTGAGGAGAATGGGGAAGCTGATTCCTGGGTTCATGGTCCTAATAGTAGGAGGGACACTCTACTGACTCTGGATGAGAGATGCAGGGAGAGGGATTCCCCTAAGGTTGAAGTACTGGTATGTGAATGTGAAGATCGCCCAGATGAGTATGGGTTGAATGACAGAGACAGTCAGATACTGTCTTGCCAATCTCAGAAGAGTGGTGTGGAGTACATGTGCGAGGCACTGGATGGTGAGGTGAAGGATAGTTTGGTTATCTCTTGTAGGGGGCTGTGTGATCCAATTGTGGGAGAGCATATTGTAAGTCCCAGTTTTCCAGAGCTATGCCAACACCTTTTGAAGAGTGAGTTTTCTGACCCCAGGGAGCTCACATTGGAGGCAGACCTTTTGGTGGATTCCAGAGGGTCTGGAAAGGCATTGGGGAATGACTCTGTGTGGAGTGGCTCAGCTATTTTCCAACCCAGAGTGGTGGAAGTGGTGCAGAGAAGCCCAGCTAGGTCCTGTTGTAGTGGGAGGGGTGTAGGGGCTCACGTCCTGTCTCAGTGGAGAAGGTGCGAGTGTTGGGCTGCGTGTCCCAAGGTGCCCGAAACCCAGCCTCAGAGCCTGGATGGTTCTTTAAGGGAACACCAGGTGGGGAGCCTAGGCTGTCCTAATGGGCTGCCGGTTGAGGGGGATCCCCTAGTGTCTGGTGAACTGGGATTGTCTGTAAGCAGGCTTCCATTAGTTCTGGTATCTGGCAGTGCTGCTCCTAAGTGGAGGGTACAGAAGTCCAGACTGAGGGGTGAGAGGGGGATAGAGTCCCCTGTGGAAGAACCAGTGGGTCCGGGGCCAGCCAGAAGGGCTGCGTCACCAGTGAATGACCATGGTCACACCAATTCTGTCCCGGGGGATCTTCGCGCACTGTCAGGTGGACAGGGGTCTGGAGATCTGCGCCAAGCAGACTACTATACAACACATGAGTTATGTGTTACCCTCCGGGAGGCATGCGTGCTCCCAAGGAAGTTCTGGTGCCCTGGGCAAGTGTTCAACCACAGAGTTTGGTCCCTGGGTTGGGAAGTCAGGTTCAGGTGTTGTCTGACCTGAAGGAAGAGGCAACTGTAATCAGTGTCCTGACTGAGTTAGCTTCTAGGGGTACCACTCCAGTTGGCAGGGTGCAGTGCTCTGGAAGGGGGTGCAGAGGGAGGGAGTCCTCGCCTCTGACCCTGGTGCAGCCCGAGGGTTTAGACCCTAGGTTGCAGGGCCAGGTTCAGAATGTTCCCCCTGACCTGGAAGTCCAGTTGAAGGATAGAACTCCTGAATTGGTGGGCGAATTGTGCAGGACACCTGCCACAGGTGCTCTGACAATTATGGAAGGGGGTACCGTTCCAGGTGGGAGGGTACAGAGCCCCAAGGAGAAGGACTGGGTGTGGGAGAGCCCACCCCAGTCTCTTGTCCAGACGTCGGGTAGAGGCCTGAGGCTAGTGGGTCAGTGTCAGGACGTCATACCCAACCTGACAGGAGGGAAAGTGGACAAAGAGTGCCAAGCACCTGGGGCTATTGCCCCCGCTTTCTGACAGTACAGAGGTTAGAGAGCCCTGAGAGGCATAAGGCCTGACTCTCATCCCTGACTACTGTCAGTGGCCCTGCGGCTTGCTGTCTGTCTGTTGGGACACATCTGTGAGCAAGTTAAAGTTAGATGCTCCACAGGTGGTGTCCACAGGTGAGGAGAAGGATTCCACATGGGTTGGCTTGATGGACCCTGAGAGTATGGACAGAGGAATTGAAATGGGTTCAGATTGGCGTAGAACTGGAACATGCGCCTGCTGTTGTGGGCCAGGTCCAGTTCTATCACCCAAAGCAGGGAAGCCAATCAAGGTAGTGATTGGTCTACCCTGCGATTTGGCTGGAAGGGGGTTGTGTTGGACTTGGCCCTTTTTGAAGGGTCATCTCTAAACTTTTGCCTTTCTGCTATATTTTTTCTGACCTGTTGTTGGCTGTTTTATGACTCTGGGCACTTTACCACTGCTGCTCAGTACTAAAGTGCGTATGCTCTCCCTATTGTAAATTGATGTATGGATTAGTGATTTCATGATTGGCTGATTTGGTTTACTGGTCAGACTCTAGTACAGTGCACTGTGTGTGTCCAGGGCTTGTAAACCAAATGCTGCTAGTTGCCTTGCAGCACTGGTTGTGTCACCCACAGAAGAAGCCGGTAAAAGTGTATCTCGGGTCTGCCATTGCAGAGCCTGTGTGCAGTCTAGTATTGCCATGTTGACTGGGCAAGTGCACCCACTTGGCCAGTCCCTAAACCTTGCCTTTTCTTCATATCAGACACCCCTGTTGTAGGCCCAAGGAGAGGGTGCATTGTAAGTGTAGGGTAGGACATGCCCTGTTGTGTGTGGCATGTCCTAATAGTGAATTGCAGCCATTTCGTTTTTCACTATTGCAAGGCTACCTGTTCTCCATAGGCCAGAATGGGCAGTTAGATTATTACATTTTATAATCCTAACTGACTCAGGGAACATTGTAGAAATTCCAGTTTAGAATGCCTGAACTCAGAATGATAAAATACATCTTTTTGTGAAGTTGTTTTTTACATTCTGTGTTTGAAAATACCACTTTTAGAAAGTAGGTATTTTCTTGTCTAACTATCCAAGCCTGCCTCTGCTAGGTTGTGTATTCCTTGTCTGGAGTTTGAGTGAAGGAGCTGGGGGATTCCAGGAGACAGGGTGAGTCAGGCCAGTGGAGAATAGAGAGATCTGCATCTAGATGGGAGGGAGCAGTTGCACCTGGGACCTGAATAGGGATGTGCCTGCCTTCAGCAATGCCGGCTCCACCTCTGTGGTGCTTCTGATGTCTCTGCTCTGCGCTATGAAAGGAGAGAAGGAGTCATGTCAACAGAATTCTCCAGGGCTGTGCCTTCCCTCCACAATGCTGGCTCCACCTCCTGTGGGGTGTCTGATGGTTTTGCCCTGCACTGGAAAAGGAAAGAAGGAGTCATGACAACAGAGTTTTCCAGGACTGACCAGAACTGGTTTGGACTAGGTAAAGACTCTCTGCCTTCAGAGAACAAAGAGAAAAGTAGTATAAAAGAGGGGACCTAAACTCCAGAGAATTAGCTCACTGTTGGACTACAAGAAGAAACCTTTGCTGAGGAGAGGAACCTGAAGAAACTGAAGAGAGACTATCTCTAAGCTGAAGTGTTGCTTGGGGGATTGGCCTGCAGTGGTTGCCTGACTGCCAACGAAAGAAGGGCTTTATGTGCACTTTATTCAACTTGTGATGGATCTCCAAGGGCATGAGAGAAGATCTTGCCTCCTGCTGAAGTCTCAGGGACAACAGACTTTTACCCCCAGCTCCACAAGAGTTCTTTGGAAGTGCCTGCTGCTGTTTAGGGGCCTTCTGAGGGACTGTGTGTCGCAAGGAGCTGGAAGCGTGACTCAAGAGGGAGAAGCGTGTCGCCGTCGCAGCTTGGATGTTGCCGCTGTAGCTGACGCGTTGCACTGCATCTCAAGAAATGTCCCACAACCCTGAAGAAGGGTATCGCAGCTGCTGCCGTCTCATCGTGGATGTCGCCGCTGAAGCTGACCCATTGCACTGCATCAAGAGAAGCGCCTCGCAACACGGAAGAAGCGTGTCGCAGCCGCTGCAGTTGCATCATGGATGTCGCTGCTGTAGCTGTCGCATTGAACCGCATCAAGAAAAGCACCTGGCATCCACGGAGAAGCGTGCCGCCATCAGAGCTGCTGTCGTCGCATCACTGGACAAGGGTGTCGCCGCTGCAGTTGACACATCGAGCGGAAGCGCATCACATCGATGGAGAAGAGTGGCGCCGCCAAGGCCGCTGTCGTCGCATCACTGAACAAGGGTGTCGTCGCTGCAGCTGACGCATCGAGCCGAGACTTCTCGCAACATCGGAGAAGCGAGCCGCATCAGGAAGAACTTGACATCTTTATTTCTTTGCACCAGATCTTGCCACATTTCCATCCTTGCAACACTTTTGTTGCCCTGTGTGTCGCATCCTAAGGTACAATGACTCAAAGTGTCGCATTTTAAGAAAGAAAGAGAACTAAGCTAAAACTACCATTGTAGGGAAAGTATTGTGGATTTTTGCTGTTTGTGGTCTTGTGATAAGTCTATATAAATAATACCTATTTTTGATGTAAAACCTGTATGGTGTCCTTCTGTAGTGTGTTGTCACTTGATTACTGTATGTGTTCACAACTGCTTTACACAGTGCCTCTTAGATCAGCCTGTCTGCTCGTGCAAAGCTACCAAGGGGGTGAGCAGGGGTTATTTTAACAGTGTACCGCTTACCCTGACTAGAGGCAAGGGTCCCTATTTGTCACAAGTACCTACCTGAGCCAACTAGAGATCCCCAAATCTAACAAGGGTGTTGCCCCCAAAAGATAGAGGATACTCTGGGAAATTTTGAGCTCCAGTGACCTGGAGGAAAAATAACTTGAACTTAAAAATATAGTATCATAGGAGCTAGGCTGTGTTGAGGGCTCTGTATACCCCTCCCTACGAATCTGTGAGATCTATCATCCCATACTGTTTTTTCACCTCCCTATCCCAAAGTCCCATATACCACTTCTGCCTTCTTACAGCCAGGAAGTTTAGAGAACTGCACTAACTTTTGCCTGGTACATATGTGTGTTTGAGAAAGGTGCAGTCTGTTCACATGTGCTGTATATGCCTTCATGCCTAAGTGTTCACTTCTGAGAAGTGCCATTTTTGTTTCCCACCTGTATGCTTGTGTACTCTTGAGATATGCTGTGCACAGCAGTGCATACAAGTCATCAGTATAGGTCTTTTGTGTGCAGGGACAGACTGGTCGATAGGACATTTTTGCAGTTTTATTTGATTTGGGTTTTATAAATCACCACAAATGCCCATGGGTGCCTTGGCATGGCCATCTGAAAGAAGGAAGAAAACCTAAGATGATTTACAGTGGAAAGGTAAACAGCCAGGTTTTAAGCGATGTATGTCTTTGGAAGGATCGTAAAACATACATTTTACTGCACGAGCAATGGAAATCAGGGAGCCCTAAGAATTTTTTCCCGCATTCGAGTAACAGTTCTGCGAGCGAGGTTTAGTTAGATTTCAGTTTAAAGCCACCAGCAAATGAAAAGTATTTGGTTTGTCATTTTTGTGAAAAATGTATGAACATGATTCACATCCCAAGAAGGACACCACTCAAAGCCACATTTTATTTCAATATTAATTAGTAATGAGTGACTCTGGGCTAAATAATTTATGGTGTGGCTGCCCCTCAGCAGAATTCATCCTGACTTCACTTCATCAGAGGTGGTGTGTTAAAAATGGGTGGCCACATTTCCAAGGCCATTGTGTCGCCAGTGCGCCTCTTTTTTTGATGCACCGATGGTGCAGTTTGCCTGAACATATTTACAAGGTCACGTAAAGCCACCATGCGTGGCTCTGCATGGCCTTGTAAATATCGGCCCCTTTCACAAATTACTTGAAAGGGGTATTCCATGGATGTTGATATTGGTGTTCCCAATCAACATCCATGGAATCTAACAGTACCAGATTTACAAAGATTTGTAAAGCTAGGCATGCATCACCATTCTATGCCTCCCCAAGAGAGGTGTAGGAGTGGCGCAATGAAAGGAAATACTTTTCTTTCCCCTTGTTTTTCCCTCTTTCTATGTATGCTTGTAGGACTTGGCCCTTTTCCCAGAAATGTTTTGCTTTTTATTCCTAATTTAGGATGTCCCCCATTGTAACAAAAGTGTATAGGCCTTGTGTAATGGAGAAAGTCCTGTGTAATGTTAAACTAATGTTAAGGTGCAGGTGCTTTCTTCCGCTAACATGGCTGCCACTGACCCCTGCTACTGCAGCGCGGTCTTTGTGGGCGCATTCTAGTAGTCCAGGAGCTGGCTAGAACCCTCAAACAATGTATCAATACTAGCCTGCCAGCCTGCCCATAGCCAGAATGGTGGAACCTCCTAGAACCTCCTGGAACCTTCTGGAATAGGTGAGGTGACACCAACTGTCATTACCAACTGTCAACTGGCACTATATAAGGCAAGGGAGGGAAACTTTCCTGTCAGATTGAGGGAGCACAGACCTGGGGAAGAACCTACGCAGGAGTTTTAGGCAGTGGGGCCTAGTTAGGGTCCTATGATACTGGGAGTGACAGGGCTTAGGTGTTGCCTTCCAAGTGTTGAGGAATCATGACTGACCCCCTGATCTAGCCCGGCGGAAGGGGAACCTAGAGTCCATCTGAGGGGAACTGGCTGAGGAGATTTGATACCAGCCTCAACTCCAACCCCCCCTTTTAAGGATCCAAGAGACTGGTATTTACAAGTGCGCAAGAAACATAAAGCGCCGAGAAGAAACCAAATCACCACAGGACTATTGAAAAGACAACCAGGTATTGGCGCTGTGTCGCTCCCCGCGCTCCATGATGCCACCTGGGACCCCTTTTGCTGATTTGCCACTGTGGTGTGGCCTGTCCTGTGGGTCCTGCTGATCTGATTCCAACTTAAATGAACTGTCTGCTGGCTAAGCGCTCCTATTCTCTAGCGCTAGCAACCCGGATTACCTGTCCTGCTGGCGCTGCATGAACTGCCTTATTTATGGGGATGGCCCCTGAGAAGCGCTATTACAGTAACTAACCCTGAGTGCCTAGCGCTATCATTTGAGGATCTGTGGCTGCCAGGAGCGCTATTGTGGAGAATGCCCAAGTGCTAGAATTTCCGAAGCGCTACTGCTGTTTGAGCCCTAGCTCCCAGAACTGTGGTGCCCGTGGAAGCGCTGTATGCCATCTGGAATCTACACCTGACTCACAGGTATTGAATTTCCTCCAAACCTTGGAGATTTTCGACCTTCTTCAAATAGTCACACAGCCCACCTATCAAGCCGGTCACATTTTGGACGGAATATGCACTAATTTTCCCCTCTTAGAGACGCAGCCCCCTGTCCCACAGATTTGGTCAGACCACTTTTTGGTCCCATTTCATATTAGGCTCACACAGCCCCAATCTCTAGTCAAACTGACTCATAATCCAGAGAACCATGTTAATTGGACGCAAGTGGAGGCTAACTTGAAGCTTAATCCTATCGCTACCGCACTTATTCCCACCATGCCTGGTGATGCTGCCCAGGGCTCCAAATGCTTTTATACATGGATGCGTCAGGAGATCAAGGACAGAATTCCACAGAATCGCCCTCAAGGCAAAGGGAAAAAAGGGAAGATTAATGCCCCTTGGTTCACAGCTGAACTAGCAAAAATCCATCTATTGTGCAGGAAAAAGGAACGTAGCTGGCAAAAAACCTATGACCCGACGGAAAGAAGCTTGTATATTCAGCAGAGAAAAATGTATCTCTCAGCGATCAAAATAGCTAAAAAGACCTTTTATACCAATGCTATTAATACAGCCGAGCAAAAGCAAAAAAAGTTATTCGCCATTGTCAAGTCTTTCACTCATCCTAGAGCTCTACAACCAGAAATCCCTCCTTCTTTAGAATTCTGCAATCAGATTGCGGACCTCTTTGAAGAAAAAATCTTATTAATAAAAAAAGGATTTCCAAGCTCCCTGTCATGTCCCGTATGCCACTCCACCGGATTGTGGAAAGAATCGGAAGGCCTGTCTTAGAACTTTCACCCCGGTCACGCTCCTCCAGACCCTGGAGGCAATTATGTCATATAAATCGGGTGCCCCCTCGGATTGATGCCCACCCAGAATCCTCCACCAATTAATTGAGGTTGTCAATCCGATCATAAACGAGATTGTTAATGCTTCCCTGAGCACAGGCGTTGTGCCTGGCGAATGGAAGCATGCAATCGTGAGACCCCTCATGAAAAAAGCAAACAAATCCCCTACAGACCTTGCTAATCTACGCCTGATTTCACTCCTTCCCGTTCTGGGCAAGATCACTGAACAAATGGTCCACAAAGAATTAAAAAACTATGTAGACACACATCATATTCTCCATCCTCAGCATTCAGGCTTCCGTTCTCACCATTCCACGGAATCTGCCCTGATTGAACTCACTGATTCAATAAAGCTATTACAAGATCAGGGAAAGAACGCCGTCCTAATCCTACTAGATCTCACGGCGGCGTTCGACACCATCTCCCATTCTATATTGATAAATAGACTTAGCGATATAGGAATCACGGATGTTGCATTGGACTGGATAATTTCCTTGCTGACAGACAGGTCCCAGACCATCTCCCTGGGCACTTTTCTTTCTAAAGAGAAGAAGGTACATTCTGGAGTCCCCCAGGGCTCAATATTGAGCCCTTTATTGTTCAATATATATATGGTCCCTCTCATCTCTTTAATTGAATCATACGGCATATTAGTAACATCATATGCCGATGACACTCAGCTTATTTTTCCCTTGAAGAACAATTCTACAAATGCTGAGTCGAATTTTATGAAGTGTTTAAAAGATTTCTTCTGCTGGATGGAGCAAAACCATCTTAAATGTAACACCAGTAAGACGGAAATTCTGCCCATGGGTAAAAATCCCCAATTCTGTCCCAGCAAATGGTGGCCCAAGAAAATCCCTGCGCCACCACAAGTAGTTACATCAGCAAGGAATCTTGGCGTTCTATTCGACGCCGAATTATCTTTTGACCAACATGTCAGGAATGTTGCAGATAGCTGCTTTAATATCATTAAGTCACTGAAAAAGTTCTTCGACTTTCTTCCCATAGATTCAAGAAAGGCAGTGGCAGTAGCCTTAATCCTCACACGTCTTGACTATTGTAACGGTCTGATGGCAGGCGTTAAAAAGAAATACACCCTCAGAAAACTCCAAGGCGTGCAACACGCAGCGACCAGACTTGTTCTCAAACTACGCAGGAGATCATCTGCCTCGGCCGCTCTTAAAACCCTTCATTGGCTACCACTCCCTAAAAGAATAATGTTTAAAATCCTAATAATAGCATTCCATGCATTCAATGGCATTGGCCCAGGTTATCTCATCAAACAGTTTCCTCACTACAATCCTGTAAGGTCCTTAGGATCCTCAGGTCAGAACCTGATCAAGCCATTAAAATTCAAACTCAAGACCAAAGGAGGCAAGTCTTTGTCTTTTCTATCTGGGAAAGCATGGAATTCTATTCCTAGCCACCTCAGATCTCTACCTCAGGAAAACCCATTCAGAAAACAACTCAAAACGTGGATTTATTCTCTTTCTGACGATTATGTAATGTCCTTCCTATAGCTTCTTCTCTGTTTCCGATCTTTTGCACATTTTGTAGCTAGCGCCAGGATGCTCCTTCCGGAGCGATTGTTTGCGCTTTATAAATATACAAAATATACAAATATACAAAAATATATGCCATGTGATTGTTGGGGCTGAAGTGCCGCTTGTCCCCATGAGTCTGCCCCTTGTGAAACGTGGTGAGGGAGAGAAGCGCCGTGAAACCCCCTCAAGCGCTCACCTGACACGTCCTGTGAAGCACTGTGTCTTGCCCCCAGGCGGCCCCCGGTGCCAGGAGAGGGCCGCCGCTGTGTCTGGAGGAGTGGGCAGAGAAGACGCAATTTTTCGGCATACCCATGGGCCGTAATCACCGCCGCAGCCCCGTGGAGGGCCTTCCCGCCCTGACCAGTGTTGTCGCGGTGGCCCCCGGTGTGAGGAGAGGGCCGCCGTATGCACAAAGTGGGCCGCATTAGGTCCGAAGAGGCCTGACGCTGGAATCCTGTTGCCGCTTGACACCGCAGCCGCCTGCTCAGCTGTTCTGCCCCCCCGAGCCTGAGGCCTGAGGAGAGCGCCTGGGAGTTCCTGAAGGCCGCACTGGGCCGTGAAGCGGAGAACTCGCGTCACGTGATGGGGGCGCATCAAGTCACGCCCCCACCACGCACTGATTGGCCGCATGGCCGAGCCCCCTCCTGCGCCACATCGTGATTGGTTCCAGGGCCGTGGAGGCTGTGGGAGGCCCGGGAGCAGCTTGTCCTCCTCGGGGAGGGCTCTGTCAGAGTCCGAGCCCCCCACCTGCCAGTAGAGGCCCCGGAAGACCGGGGCAGCGTCTGGACTGGAGGGAGGCCCAGAGGAAAGCGCCGAAGTAGCGCGGGCCACCCCGGTCTAGCCCACAATTCACCGGAGGGCCCTTAAAAGAGCACGGGCCCTCTCCCAGCACCTCGGAAACCTCCGCAAGGGGCCCGACCGGCCCGAAGATTTAGGTAATCCCCGGGGAGGAGAGCGGGAGGCCACAGAAGGCCCCGTGTTCGCCCCTCCCCTGGGAAAAGCTGTTACTGGGCCCGTTGGCTCCTGTTGTGCCCCCAGCACACCCTGAACTGAACGGAGGCCCGGATTGACTGGTGGGCCCTTAAAAGTTAACCCCTGACTAGGGGAACGTGACTTCTTGTTGCCTGAGGCCTGGGTCATCTTTGCCATAATGGAATGCTCATTTAGGCCTTAGGTATGGCTAAGTCTAGACGAATGTAATGTTCATTTTAGCCTGATGCATAGATTATCTGGGCTTAAGGAGATGTTTCTATATACATAAGGAAAGGTGTTATATGTGCAAGCCTTGTTCTCTTTACCTAAGGAGATGGTTATTCTTCCATCGGAAAGTGGTGGTTAATTACCTACCAGTAAATGAGGAAATGTTCCTTGCTGGGTTTATGAAATGCTGGGGTTGTTATACTGAAATGCTTATTAGGAAGTAATGAAAGGCTATGCCTTCATTGTATGTGCTGCATTGGTGTATTTCTCCCTTTACTCTACCCCCAAGGAAATGTGTTGTTGAACTGCTTATCTTTAATGCAGGAAATGTTTACCCTGGTATTGGACTGTTTTAGAGGTCCCAAGGCCCATAGTTTGTAGGCCTCAATTCCTAGAAGGGTAACCCCAGATTAGGGGCTGTAAGGGAAAGTCTACCATTCCACGATGAAGAGTATTAGTGGGTGCTAGGCCCAAACCCAGGGATTATCTGTATGTCGCCTGGAGTTCCGTTCAGCCTAGGCCTTATGTATGGTTTACCTGTTAATAAATGTTTACTCCTGCTCAGAAAAATGGTTACTACCCTAAAGAGATGCTCACCCTTGCTGGGAGCCTTGTTTTTGAATGCCTAATGAAATGGGTAACCTTAATCTAGGGAATGCTCATTCCTGCTGGGAGTGATTCTTAAAATGGTTATTCCTGATAAAGGAGATGGTTAATTCTGCACAAGCAGTTGTTTATTCTTGATGAAATGTTTTCCTCCCACTTAGTGCTACATTTACTGGAAGCCTACAGTTATTTATTTACATGTTTTCTGCTGTAAAACACTCACCCTTGCTTGGTGAGAAGTGGGTAATATGCCTACAGAACTAATATGATGCAATGTCATTTGGTTGCTTTTCTGATGTATTCCTTACAGGTGCTGATAAGAAGCAAGACCAAGGTCAGGCCTGTGGTTATTTATTACTTAATATTTAATATTTATCTTATATTGCATATTTATTTATCTAGTCTCCATTGCCAAGTGTTGAAACATATGTAATTTGAAGAAAAACTAATAATTAATTGATACTGTAACTTTTGATTACCCTGTCTCTACTCTATATAAAAGTTATCTAATTTTTATACAAACTAACTGGAGTGGTGTCACTCATTGCATGCCCAGTTTACTGTCTCAGTGGATGCGTGTGCTGTATGGTCGCTTTACACATAAGCTTTCGGATGCCTACCGGCTCGTGCCATGCTACCCTCGTGGAGCTGGTGACCCCAGTTCCAACAATGCTGCCTTCTGCAGCACACATAAACGAGTAAATATCCATAAATATTTGTTTTTGTGCAGGAAGGTATCTCTTCCTGCACAAAATCACTCATCCCCAAAATGCAGGCACCCATGCAACATGATGCAAGGGTGCCTGCACTGGCTCATGGCAGCCAATTATGCTCCAGCACAGGATAAAGCACACGTAAAAATATTTTTGTTGTTAATATGACACATTTCTTTGCTTTAAAATTATGCATCTCAAATGAGGTCGAGGGATCTCTAGTTGCCAGAGGTTTGCACCCTTTCCAAGTCAGATACACACAGAAAATTCACCTGTGCTCACCCTCTAGTAGCTTGGCACAGAGCAGTCAGGCTTAACTTAAGAGGCAATGTGTAAAGTATTGGTGTAACACCTAAATTACAGTAACTCAGTAAGAACACCACAAATAGACTCCACAAAGGTTTAGAAGAATAGAGAATGTTTATCTGAGCAAAATAAGACCAAAATGTCAAACAACTAGTAAGTCGAGATATGAATTTTTATAGAATAAACCAAAAATAGTCCTTAGAAGTCACTAGCGGTAAAAAGGTTACTTTCGTTTGCAAGGGACTGGTGCAAAGTCAAAGTTTGGACTGACCACAATGGAGGGCAGGCTGGCTACAGGACCCAGACAGGTCATGCTGAAGAAATACTTTGGGTGGAGCTTTTGTTGATGTCGAGAGTCTACTGCGTAGTTGTCAAGCCACGCAGAGAAGGTTCTACATTGGTGTTGAGCTCTGTAGAAGTGAATGAAAAGCTTTGTTGTCGAGCTTACTTTGCGTCATTGTCAAGCCGCACAGGCTATAAATAATATCGCCAAACAGCCTCTTCTTTGGCATTTAAGTGGCTCTGTGGTGGAAATTCTCAAAATGTCGAGGCAATGTATTCATTTTTGCAGAAATCGGCTGCAGAACACACTTCTGAGGCCCAGGGCTGGAGGGGGCACCTCAGGCAATGGTAGGACTTACAGATGACAAAGTCGAGCAGCACCAGAAGGATTGAAGGATGTATTATGTGTCCCAGGGACTTCAGAAAGCAGGAGGTCTTTGATGGCCCAGATAATTCAGAACAAGGGGCAAACAAGAAAGCCCTTGGAGTCACTCTGGGTTCAAATGAGAGGGTCCAGTCCTTGTCCTCAGCACGTCAGAGATCAGAAAGCAGAAGGGTAGCTCAGCCAAGCAGAGAAGCAAATCCTCAGAAAAGTCAGTCACTGCAAAGTGGCAATCCTTCACGCAAAGCAGTCTTTACTCCAGCAGAGTTCTTCCCAGGTCCAGTAGTGTACTGATTTGATAGTGCCAGAGCCTGGTACTTATACCCAAAAGAGCCTTTGACTTAGGGGGTGACTTCAAAAGAGTTCTCTGAAGTACACAAGGCTCCCGTTCAACCCATCCCTGGCTCTAGACTACTGGGGGGATCAGCCCTTTATGTGAGAGTAGGCATAACCTATTCAAATATAAGTGTGAGCCACCTGTCCCCCTTCCTGCCCAGAAAGGGTATCAGTATGCAGATGAAAGTAGATGTATCCACTGTCCAACCCAGCCCTACGTGTGTTGGCAGTCTAGAGGGAATACACAGAGTGTAGCTGCCTCCTAGCTGATACATGAATTAGAGAAAGGCTGCAGGCACACAGAGCAAAGTTAAGGGTATAGAAATGTCCACTTTCTAAAAGTGGCATTTCTAAAATGGTAATTCAAATCCAACTTTACCATTATAGAGGATTTATCATCACCCTTCCACAAAGATATTAAACATAAAGTAGCTGCTCCTCTGCAATTAGGAAGTACAGCTTAAAATGTGTTTAATGAATTCCCAATGCAAGCTGTGGAAGGATTAGGCCTAACAGTAATAAAACAATAATTTTGCTGTTTGTCACTACCAGGACATGTAAAACTTAAAAGTACATGTCCTGCTTTTTAGTGACACAGCACTATGACCTTAGGGTCACTTAGACCTACCTTAAGGGTGACGTGTCATAAAAGGGAACTTTAAGGCTGGCATGTGGTTTTAAATGTCAAGTCGAGGTGACAGTAAACTGTACACACAGACCCTGCAATGGCAAGCCTGAGACAGGTTTGAAAGGCTACCTATGTGGGTGGCACAACTAGCGCTGCAGGTCCACTAGTAGCATTAGGTTACCACCCTAGGGATGACATGTCCAACAGGGTGATACTAAAATGACTGTGTATAAGGCTACATGTGCTTCTAAAGAAAGTTGTGCCCTGGTAGAGAGTCCTGCTGTTCTGGAGAGGGACTCTCCCATCGTGCGCACACAGCAGCCTCTCCTCTCTGGCGTGCCCTACATTATGGCAGTCTGCATCTCAAGCAAACAACTCCAATTTGCAAATGGATAATGGAATAAGGGAGGAGACATAGGGGGTGGGGCAACACTATGAGCCGGCACTCTGGGTCACAGCAAGCTTAGTGATGCCACGGAGAGGATATGCAGGTCTTGCTGAGGCTCAGCCATCACCCTGCAAGGCAGGGATAATACCTGGAGGAGGTGCCTTTTCCTACGGAACCATCTCCCCTTTTATAAGCAATATTAAGAGAAAAAGTCAGGAAGTAGTGGGAGAGGAGTGGGGGAGGATGTGGTGTAATGGCTAGATCGGGCAAATTTGAGGCTGGGGTACTGGGTTCTACTCTCAGCGGGAGGCTCAATATCCTGTGCAAATCACGTATTGGCACATTTATAAAAATTTCACACAGCACTGCAAGTCACATTGCTGGTCTGCAATGCCTGAAAGGGAAAGGGCAGAAATGTGCTGTATTTAACGTAATACAGCACTTTTCTGTCCTTTTCGTGAGCTGGTGCCCTTTTGGCTGCCTAGAACCAATAATGCAGGTGTCCGCATTGCAGACAGGATTGTTTTTGTACAGGAAAGGGTGCCTTCATGCACAAACACAATCCTCTGAGGCATTTTCTTCTTTCTAAGTGTGCTGCAGAATACAGCACATATAGAAGGAGGATATTTCTCCTCATTATTACTCACTTGGGGAGACGTAGCATTTTATTGAATTCCCAGGTCTACCAGTAATGCTGAATCTGGGAATGAGCCAAAAATTATTGGTGGATGTGTAAGAACACCCACGATCCACCCGTAGAACACCTCCTAGGGGCAGAGTAACACAGCGCTGCGAATTCTGTTGCAATGAGTTACTTTAGATTCTCAAGCCACCCAGGGCTACGCAAGGTAGCCTTGTGTGGCTTGATAGATCTAACTTAGTAGTTCCGTCACCTTTGCGCCATTTAGGTGGCACAAGGGTGACACAACCTACTTGATAAATATACCCCTTAGTCACTCTGTCCCTTAAAATGGATGTGTCCATCTGTAATGCAACTAGTGCTCATATACAGCGCTCAGTTAATACTTTGAGTCAAGTCTTCATAATATAAAACTGCACCCAAAATAATTGAGGTTTACTTCTGCCAGCATCGCTTCCCTCTTTATACGTAACCCACAGTTAGTCCTGAGTACTTTCTAGGGGTAATTAATAATCCTGCCTGAGATAGGGCTTCTGTTCCTCTGTACTGCTGAACGGTACCAACCCTTTTATGCACTCTGCATGTCTGACAGCGCCCCCAAGGACATAGGGCATGGCCAATTGCAGAGAAGTGTGCCTCAGTTTCCCACTGAACCCTATCACTGTCCCTCCCATCTGCTAATGGAGATCGAGGAAGGACAATAGCCGCAGCTGAGCTAGGTGCAAGCCGCAGACCATGAAAAAGCTGCCAGGTCCTGCTGGTCAGTGTCAAGGCCAGAGAGTATGCATGGTTGGTGCCAGGTGCTGGGGAGAAGCATGCTGTGCCGCTGTGACCTGATAGCTAGCAGGTGCTGCATCTCTGTCGTGCCTCAAGCGAGCTCAGTCCCAAGCTGAGATGTTAGCCTGGCAAAGATGGACAGCGGAAACAGAAAGTGAGGTACATTTCTAAAAAGACTGAGGCTAGGTCAGAAAGGGCAAGACTATCACATGTTTGCTTGAATCCTGAGTCAGTCAGTCAGTCTGTCAATAAACCTTTTTCGGTGTTTGTTTGAAAAACCATAAAAGTTACACAGGTACAATACAAAAAAACAATAATATATTGACACAGTTTAAAAGAGAACGTCCAGTATCGCACAGTAAATCAGCTAAAAACATATCTAAATATACAAAATCTACAAATCCATACAGTGCCTTGATTTCACAGATGCTTTTAAAAACCCTGCTATAAAAAAGATGCAATCGCCCTTCAACAATTGGAGATACACAAGGGCTGGTCTAACTTGTTTAAAATTCATCTTTTTTTAAAATAGGAACTAAAAAAAACCTATGCGGGAATTCATACAGGTTACAGAAGAACACAAAGTGCAGCAGATCCTGCAGAGACTTTCCTTCGCAGACGTAGGGAGCTAGCACTTGACCTCTGTGAACTCCCTTAGGCCTTGCTAGCAGAAGGTGGAAGAAATTTGCCCGGAACCTAGTTAGAAGGAACTTCTCATGTGTTGTCAAAGACCCCATGAGGTAGGGTTCCGTCATTGGGGTTGATTTGAGCATTAAATATGTCCGGACAGTAGGTTTCTGGGCCTCCTCTGCTTCCCTATCTACTTGCCTTTGACTCAAAAATGCTGTCTTGGTTAATTCCACATCCTTTCTGACAATGACTTCAGGATTGGATAATAAAGAGCTCTGCCTAATCCATTCATACCCTCTTTTGATATATTTAAACCAGGGAATGCGAGTCACATTATCCAGGGTCATGCATTCTCTCAAAGTCAAATGAGGGAGGATTAAATCTTCATTCAACCAGCACTTTAACCAGAAAATCAGGGGACGCAGAGCAAGAGTGTCACTTAGGTAGGAGACCCCCAATTCCTCGTGGACAGCTAAATTTGAGGTTCCACGTGGAACACATAGTAAATGTTTCAAGAAGTCATTTTCCACTACCTGGAGGGAATCTGTAGCAGTGTAACCCGAGATTTCACTACCATGTTGCTATGGCTAAGCTTTTTGCTAGATACACTTGTAACATAGCTCCTATCGGTTTCTTACCTACTATAAAGGCAACATTCAAAATTGCTGCGTTGACCCGAGCCAGATCCCCTTTTTTCCTCTGAATTAGGGGACCCCTAAGTAGTAAAATACATTTGTATAGGGGATCTTAGCACCACCAACACTAAACTGGAAACTCTTTTTCATTTGTTGCCCCACTTTCATGACATAAGACTTCGAGTTATTAATGGTCAAGTCCCGTTCTATCAGAAATCTCGATAATGCAGTTAAAAGGGATTGTAAGCCCATTTCAGTCCTAGATATTAGGACGGCATCGTCCCCATAAAGCAGGACTGGAATGACCCGCCGTCCTACACAGGGAAAATCAGCTCCTGTTGCCCTCAGTACACTATCTAGTTCATTTATATAAAAATTTAATTAAAAAGGCGCCAAAATGCAGCCTTGCCGGACTCCCTTCTTAATCTCAAAGTCCCTTGTGACCTGCAAATCTTGTGAGAACCTGACATTAGCTTTAGTCAATATATGCAGGTCCTCAAGAAAATTGACAATACTATTCTCTACCCCCATTGCCCTCATGGACTGCCACAGTTTGTCCCTGTTTACACAGTCAAATGCAGATGACAAGTCCATTAATGCAAGATGGATGGTTCCGGGATGAGCAACAGTATAGTTGCTCAGTATCATGGATAGATTAAGACACTGTGCAATAATGGAGCGTCCGGGCCGAAAACCGTACTAGACGTCAGACAAGATCTTATGCTCCTCTGCCCAAATTGATAATCTCTGTATGAGGACATGTCCTACAACTTTGACCACTGAGTCAATAAGTGAAATTGATCTGTAACAGTGGGTACTATTTCTATTGCCCTTTTTAAAGACAGGGACTATGGTAGAAGAAACCCAAGACTGGGGACAACCACTCTTTGACGCAGCATTAAATACTTCCTCCAGTATCGGGGCCCAAAACGAGGGGTCCAACTTAAATAGGTCTGGGGGGGATCCCATCTGGGCCTGGGGCTTTGTTGATAGATAGCCCTATAATACCTTCCAGGATCTCACCCCTTTCAAAGATTATCACAGAGTCCTTCCTGTCCTGGATTTCTTTACGATTAGGATCAAGGGGGCAGTCAAACATAGATTTCAAATGAAGTACCCACTCCGCCTCTGTGATGTGTGAGACAAGGCCCCCTTCCTGATCAAACAGGGGCCTATTCACAACACTCCAGAAGCTCGAACTGTTCCTTAGAATGCTGAAGTCAATCAGCTCCTTCTAGGCCTCTTCCATCAGGGCTCCCTTACGTTTTGCTATTTCTAACTTGTATTCCTTAAGACAGACACAAACTTCAGATTGGATTCTTGATTTAGCTGACAGAGCGTCCTTCAACATCCTAGCTGCTTTAGAACAGTGGGAATCAAACCATCTGGGACCATGTGGGCATTTCCTCTGAATGGAACACTTAACAAATCACCCACTTTTTGTGCTATTAACTCATATGTGCCAAGAATCTCATTAGGAGTAGACCTCTCAGATATACACAACGTCAACTCTTGGGCACAAGATGTTTTTACCTTATTATAAAATCTGTCTGGGGACACCTGGGACCATTTTAGTCTACATTTCCCATCCGTCGGTCTCAGAGTACCCCTGCTTGGAGCATCCCCAACCTTTACTGATAGTGGGCCTATCATATGAACTGTTAAAAGATTATGGTCACTGAATTCACTTTCCTCAATAAATAAACCATTAAAAGAAGATTGCAAAGAAGAAGAAATTTAAATAAAATCAATAAATGATCCCCTACCTTGCCCTTTAAACGTTGGCACAGAAAACTTAGTGTGTGGGTCAGTCACGGACATCGTAGCCACCATATCCAATTCATTTAGCATATTGTTCAATAGTTCCCCTTCAGGGTGATGTTCAAAATGGAAACCCATTGTGCTGGGGCAGCCCAAACCCAAAATGCAGGATGTTAATGGATTACCACAGTGGTGTATGTTAAAGTCACCAGAAACCAAAAGGTTATGAAGGCTAAATCCCAGAGATTGTTTTATAGGTGCTCCCAGGATAGTAATGTTGCAAGCCTAATGCGTGCAAGTCACTGAATTGTAAAAATGAACAATTCCCCAACTGGTGTTCCCCCTTTTGACTATCAATGCCAGGATTCCCGGGTGTGTAGTTGGCATCACCTGCAATTTACAATCAACAGCCACGGAAATATATATGACTAGACCGCCCTTTGGTCTTTCACTCACCGATGGGGTAGCCGGGACATAGAAGGCCTTGTAGCCTTCCAAAAATTAATCGCAGTCCACTGACCATGTTTCCTGAAGGCAAATTACTGTGTATTGCTTCACATAAAGTACCCACAGTGGATCCTGGAGCTTGTTGGCCAACCCTGCAATATTCCAGGATAGGAAATTGTTAGGCCTCACAACTGGGTGCCTCACAGTTGCCACCCCTGCGGACTGGAGACGTGCAACTGCTCTGTCCCTCAGTCAATCACAATCCTCCATGCCAGTTAGAGCAGCAAATCTGTTGTCTAACACCAGTGTGTAGGCGGTACCAAACTGCCTATCTGATTGAGAAGGTGGGTAGACCATAGAAATAGGCTGTTGTCTAGGAGCTAGTCTATTTGCCCACCCTACTCGGTGGTGTACCCTGGGGCCGTTTTCAGACATGTTCCTATAAGGGACTGACTTGTAAAAATAGCCCAGAGGTAAAGCCTGGATGACAGATCCTGTTAAGGGAGTGAGACTAATGTCCCTAGCAAAATACGGCCAGCAGTGAAAGGGTTATCAAAATTTAAGATAACACAATCATCGGTGGCCAGTTTACGTTAGCTCCCAATCCAGATAACCCTGCGTGCCATGAGAATGTTTTTAGATACACAGGGTGGTATTGTGTGTAAACCAGTGGTTTAATTTATTTATCAGCTGCCCATAGAATTCCTTCGCCCCGTTGGAGAGAGGGGATACACTCCCCAAAACCACTACATATGGAGTGGACTCAGGCGGGAGGTCGATGGTTGGGAGACTCGTTAACTGGGGTCCCCATCCTCTGGCCTCCTTTCCCTGTGGGGCATAGGGGACCCTGCTCTTATAGAGGACTGGTGTGTAATTGCTGATGTATCTACACTACTGGGCCTGATGCCATTAGAACTGTTCCTATCTAGCGCCTCACTATTTACTGCAGGCCGCACAGTAGGGCCTAACCCTGCTCCTTTACACCCAGCTCTTTCATCCCCGGTGGCTGTATGATCTTTGGTTGTGATTGTGCCAAATACAGGTTTAACCGGCGGATTGCAACTAATCAGCCCTTCTAGTTTAGATAACCTAGCTTCTACTGAACTTGTTTTTTGAAACATAGGATCTAGCAAGGTGGACAACATAGTTTTGAGCCTACTGCAGAAGTTCCCCTCCTGCGTGTTGTCAATTAGCTGCCCTACCAGGGTCTGGTTCATGGAAGTGGGGTTTTCCTCTTTATAGGCACTGGTGGAAGGAACAGCTAATACTTTCCCACCAGATGTACCCTGTAATACCCCAACCCTTTCTTTTTATGGATGGGATTCGTTGTTACAGTGTGATTTCAGTTTAGCTTTCTGTCCTCTAGTTGTGGCTTTAGATTTAACAGGGGTAGGTTCTTGCTCCATAGGTGAACAGGAAACAGACTTTATCACTGTAACTGGGGCAACAGGAGGGGACTGACTCTACAGAGATGAAGAAACATCCTGGTTGGAAACTGCCAGGAAGCCAGGGAATGCAGGGGTTAGGGAGAGTCTACCTTGAGGGGAGTGGGGCTCAAGGGATAACCTTTGTTCAGTTTATTTTATTTCATGTCCTCAATATGAAAGCATCTAAAGTTCCAGCCACACTTTTCCCCAGATTTGGTTTCCGCTTATTAATAAATGACAACCTATGGACACACTGAGTTAATTACACAGGTCCCTAATAAAGTGTAAATCCGCTTTTAAAGGCAAAACACCTAGTGCAAAATACAATGTGCAAAATGCAGGACAATGCTAGGACACAAATTACTAAGATTACAAGTATAAAAACTCCTCAGGACCTTAATTTTACGCTCAAAAATACTAAGTGCTTATACAGTAATTAGCAGCAACATTAATAAAAAGACAATTAATCAATATAATTACACTAAAATGCAACGTGCGGTACAGGATCCTGGTTCATAGAACAAAGTCTAGGCCCATGGATCTAATTGGACCAGATTTAATGTAAAAGGTATTGGGCCATATGTATCAACATCCCGTTTTGCGATTTCTAAATAGCGATTTTTAAGGAATCGCTATCTAGAAATCGCAAAATGTTATGTATGTAGAAATTTACTTCTTTTTAGCGATTCCTTAAAATTCCTTAATTGCGATTAGCAAATTGCTAATCGCAATTAAGGAATAATTTCCCATTCATTTCTATGGGCCAGGTGGCCCATAGGAATGAAGGGGAAATTTGCGATTCGCAATTTGCTAATCGCAAATTGAGAATATCTTCAAGGATGCAGAGGTCTCCAAAGGACACCCTGTTGCACCCCTGAAATCTGCATGGGTGCACATGTGGCGCACATACATGCCCTAAGAGATATATATGAGCGTCACATGGCACCATTGTATTTTCAAAAAAATGCTTTTTTTAAAGAATTCGCAACTTACCACCAACTAGAAGTTGGTGGTAAATTGTGATTCCTTAAGGGCATTTTTGATTTTTTTTTTCTTGATACATTGCATTTAAGGAATCCCAAAATTTGCGATTCCTTAAATGCAATCGCAAAATGAGGAATAGCAAATTTTGCGATTCCTTATTTTGCACCCAAATTGTTTGATACATACCATTTTGCGAAAATGGGTTCGCAAATGCCGAAATCCTGCGAATTTCGGCGTTTGCGAACCCATTTGGCCTTGATACATATGGCCCTTAGTCACGCATTTTACATCAGAGCAAAGTACGTTGGGGATATGCAAATAAAGGCGCAAGACCTTTGCTGCCAGCCAGCTAGGGTAACGGTAACATCAGGAAGCCAACAGTACCTGCAAGCAGTCTCCAAAACCTGAAACACAAAGTCCTGCGCACTCAAATCAATTTTAACAAGTAGTATGCTACTATATGTAATTGAAAAAGCCAACTGTCCAACGTTGATTCCTGGAGTTTGATGTATATCTCCTTTTATTAGATCATCACACCAATGGTAATTTACAGCCAGCCGACAATTGTTTCGTTGTAGGTCTGTACATACACAGATGCTACAACTCTTCAGGGCTGGAAAAATACAGAAAGGGATGACCTGCAGTAAGCATGCTAAAAAGCGTTCACAATCACAAATATGTGCCATTGTGCAAATAGATGTGACATTCCCTAAATGAAAAGATGAAACAACACCTCGTCATAAGGAACCCATAAGTGATTAAAATGTCATGTTCCGTCATGCATAAATCCATACATATTTCAATTCGACAACACTACTAGTTATAACTGTTCGTCGTGATAGGAAATGTGAAAAGACACCTGTGCCAACTTGAACAGAACAAAATATCATACATAGTGCACGAATACCTTAAGAATCATAGACAATGTATAGTCAATACATGAGCAAAATCTGAAGGAATCAAAAAATCAAAGAAAGGGATGGAAAAAAGGGGGGGGGAAACGGCGTGACATATCAACCTATCGGGGCGAAGCGTCACATCAAAGAGGTTCTTACCCCACGTCCGGTGATAATTCCAACCCGGCAGGGTAACCTTATAATGGGAAGGTGACGGTATATAATATTCTGTAAAGTAATTAAGTACCCAATATTAAGAAGTGCATATGTCAAACCCGGCTATTTAAAGTTTGTAACGTAGAAACAAACACGCTATCAGCCGCAAAATCATAGAGAAAATGGGTCATTCTGTCTATTCAGTGACTGTATTAAACTTGTATTCAGAGCCAAAGGCCCATACTGGCCCGTAAAATCTAAATCCATAGAAAACTTAGTGCTCTTAAAAATCAATGCAGTTCTGTCAGACAATTGCATCCAACCGGAAATTTTCCGTCTCAAATATGCAATTCGACTGAACAATTTAATAAAAACATTTCAATCCCACCCTAACCAATTCTAGTTTTCTCTTACCCAATATTTCGTGTAAAATTGCAGTAGACGACGCCAGTATTCCGCACCTCGGTGCCACAAGTATTCAACAATCCAATGTCATAAGACGTAAGAGTTCCTTCATAATCAACCACATGGATACGTGTGGTGTAATTAGCTCTAAACAGTGTAAAACGTGGCCTGTTAGTTAACGGTTACCTCAAGTATGGCAAGTAATTTAACATTATACACGGGAATATAATTACGGCAATCCAATTTCTAAAAGAGAAAAATATTTATCCAGGGTCGAATCACCCTCGCTACACTGGAGTCAGGGACCCGGATGTAACTGAGGCCCGACCCGCAAGGTAGAAATAACCTCCGCGAGTCAAAAAGACTAGGCTGCTAACCCGAGATGTACTAAACCTGATTGAAAAGACCTGTCGTCGCGAAAAGAGAAAGTACTGATGACACCATTAACCTCTGCATATATTATCCAACGCGACCCCAGGGTATGCATCCGTATCCGTAGATAAATTAAAAATTCAAATTCGACTCGGTGCGACTATGTAGATAAAAAACATCACTATATGTAGTTACATTAAGGAAATCAATGGGTTCCCCACATCCAGTAAACCCTTATCAGTATTACTATTATATAACAAAAAAATTATCCATCAAATATCCACTTCGAAAATTCGAAACAGTAATCCAAGCGTATAGGTTAAAATGCTCATGTACAGATATCGTAATCAAGACACCAAATCAGATTAAAATGAAAGGCGAGCGAAAAAGGCAGGATTTTAAGAATGTCCATATGATGTAAATCATATTTACATATTTTGGGAATTTCTGCTGTGCGTACCTGACAAAGCGCTTAAGACCCCTGAGTTATAACGCGCTATATAAATCGAATAAAATAAATAAATAAATAAATTAGGGAGGAGGTCAAAAATCATGGAAAGGAATAGGGAGACACAGAGAAAGTATTTCACTAGAATTTGCTTCATAGATTGGAAAACAAATACAAGCTTATAACAGTTAGATACAAATACCATCATAATATCATCACGTGAGAGTTTACAACATCTACTCTACGTAATTTCTATATAATAAAGTCTGTTCCCTGTCAAAAAGGAAGAAGGTAGTTCTCTGTACCAGTGTACAGTATTCAATCCATTCAAAGTACAGGAACAATATACCATAAACAGTACAGGGTTGTTGATACCAGATAACAAATGACATGTAAGGGTATTAGTGATGCAAGGGACTCTATAGAAATGTAACATTCTGAATCTAAGAACCTCATGATCCAGATCAGTCCCCCAGGAAAAATTGCATCTCGGGGTCACAGTTAAGTCCCCGCCCCACTGTATGGAGCCTCATAATCCAGAAGGCCTCTGCACTTCTAAGGCGTAACTCTCTATTTCCACCTCTAGTGTCAATAGGAATGTGATCTATTCCAAAAAAAACAAATTATTTTTTCGGGCCTTGTGCCTGGCATATGTTGGCGTGGATTGCCACTGGATACCTAGCATCTTGTTGTAACAGAGCTCTAACATGTTCCCCAATTCTTTCCTTCAAGGTCCTAATAGTGCTTCCCACGTACTGAAGTCCACATTTACATTCAATAATGTAGACCACGAATTTGGTTAAACAATTGATATTCATCCGAATATCATAGGTTTTGTTGTCACAACTCTTGAAATTTTTAATCTTGTGTTTCGCCCACCGGCATATTCCACAGAACCCACATTTGAAAAAACCCATATTTGGAGAACTCAACCATGAATTGGTTCTTGTCGTCCTAGGTACTGTAGGGCTGAGTCTGTTACGCAGGGTCCTACCCCTCCTATATGTTATCTGAGGCTGTCTGGTGACGTAAATAGTCAGTGTCCTATCCACAGTCAAGATACCCCAATGTCTTTTAAGGCTCCTACGAAGGACATGGCTCAGGTCATTAAAGTCAGTGACTATTCGAATTTTATCTTTTTTACTTCATTAGGAATGGATTTAGGTTTCAGAGTATCTTCCCTCTTAACTCCCTTAATCCTATTTTTAGCTTTACGAAGAATGGTGGGGGAATATCCTCTTTCTTCAAAACGTTGGTTCATGTCCTCAATACAATTTCGAAATTCAAATTCCTCACTGCAATTACGTTTAGCTCTAATAAACTCACCATAACGTATGGAACTGATCTGGTGTATAGGGTGAGAGCTATCAGCGTGTAAGATAGAATTACATGCAGTATTTTTTCTGAAAAGGAGGGTCTTTAATTTGTTATGTTCAGTATATAGTTCTATATCTAGGAAAGAGATCTGTGTACTACTAGACTCCATAGTGAATTGCATACCATATACGTTGCTATTCATATACGTCAGAAATTCAAGTAGTTCTACATGTGTACCTGCCCACAGTAGGAGACAATCGTCTATGTAACTGCCCCAATAAATGATCTTTTCAATCCATTTAGTGCCTTTGTCTCTCCAAATCCAATCTTTCTCCAAACAACCCATAAAGAGACAGGCGAAGCTGGGTGAAAATTTAGACCCCATAGCGCCCCCCCTGGTCTGTTTGTACCATTTCCCCTCAAACAAAAAAAAGTTGTTATTAAGGATAATTTGCATCATTCTGATTAGCATTTGGTTATGTAGCCACTCATTGGCCGGCCGTGTACTCAACATTCGTTTCACTGCTTCCAATCCCAATTACGAGCTGATGTTCGCATATAATGCGACCACATCCAGGGTGGCCATGAGCATGCCAGTCTGCCAGTCCACACCTGTTAGAATACTTAAAATATGTTTTGAGTCCTGAATATAGCTAGGTAGATTACGTACCAGAGGGCCCAAAAAAATGTCCACGTATTCGGACAGTTTTTCAGTAGCACCCCCGATACCGGATATAATAGGTCTACCTGGCAGTAAGTCTTGTTTTTTATGTACTTTAGGCAACGTATATAAGTAGGGGTAGGTAGGTCTAAACACCTTTAAATATGCTAATTCGTCATCATCTAATAAACCCTGGGAGTGCCACTCAACCAAGTGTTTGTTGTTCATTGTTCCCAGTTGTCCTGTAGGGTTATAAACCAAAGGCTCATAACAGTTTACATCTGATAGTTGTGCGAGAATTTCATTGGCGTAATCAATTTTATTCATTACCACAACATTTCCTCCCTTATCCGCCTCCCTTATCAAAATAGTTTGTTCATCACTAAGGTTCTTTAAAGCCAGTCTTTCCCCTTTGGTGAGATTGTCACTGAAAAATTGTCCCCGGTGTTTGTGTGTAGTTTTAAAGTCCCATTCATCCAGGTCCTGTAAGACCCATTTATATAAAGTATCCACAGAATTCCCACCCGGGAGAGTGGGTGTCCACTTAGATTTATTTTTTAAACCACTAGCGATGGAACAATCCATATCTATATCAAGTTCCTCCAACAGTTGAGTCATAGTGAGGGGAGAATCCTCAACCTCAGTTATAGACAATAGCAGTCGAGTCGCTTGTATTTCTTGGATACTCGGTACATCAGACACATTCCTCATGTTTGCAAGTGAAACTGGTTTATTCATTCTGGGATTGCATACAAAAAACTTTTTTAGCCTAAGTACTCTGACAAACTTTTACAAATCGACCTTCATTTTACACATATCACCAGTGAAGAGGTGTGGCGCCGCGGCTAGGGCGACTGACTCCAGAATCTTGGGATCACTGTTCGATCCCCGGCTCCGGCGGCAGGTTAGCCCAGCACCATGTGACTCTGGGCAATAGCTTGCTTTATCTTCCCGACGGCCCCCAGCGCCTAGAGACCCTTACGGGTGATTGTGCAATTTACAAATGTGGATTATTATTATTATTATTTATATGTCTCTTTAGGGTTAAAGCTCAATCCCTTGCCCAGTAAGGAAACCATATCATTATCCAAAGTTTTTGTGGAGAGATTAATGACCTGTAAATCACTGTTGGTAGATACTATTTCCTTACGTTGCCTGAGCGAAGTTTCCTCTTGTATTCTTCCTGATCTGTTTTGTCAGCCCCTTTGGCCTCTACGGGTTTTGGATCTTGTGCTGTTCTCCCTCCTTGGTTTCTGTTCCCCTTGCGTATTGTTCGGACTTCCAATAAAAAAGCCGAAACTGGTGTGGTATTGCTATTCTCATTGTCACTATTGCTAATGCCAGGTATACTGTTAAGGGTAGAGCCAGAAGCTACAGAAATATTATCAGGTTCTGGTGTAGCACCTGGTTTAGTGTTACCCTTCACGATTGAGTCATATTTGCGTGCATATGTGAAGACTCTCCCGGTTTTATAATCTATCTCATCACGCCTCAACTGTCTGGACTTTCTCTCCTTAATGTATTTTTGGTGTCTTGCTAGTATATCTGGTAAAATCGCAAAGTTTTTATCTGTGGCATCTTTAAGGTTCATGTCCCTTATTTCCTTTTCTAGGGTGTCAATTTCTGCCTGCAGTTTACTGACCTTTCTGTCAGAACTTTCAATTAAGATCGTCATCAAAGTTTCAGAGTTAATATTCAGAGATTGCTCCCACTTAACTAGGAGATCTGCATCCAGTTCCTCATAGGTAGGTAATACTTGGGAACGCAAGCCTCTTGGAATTCTCTTTAATCGTAAATATTGTTTTAAAGTAGCTCCATCCCACCACCTAGCATTTTCGTTTTTTTTCAAGCGTTCAAGTTTAAGGAATTTGTCCCTTAATCCCATACTACGTGTGGTGTTACCACTGGTTATAGTATTTTTACCAGTCTTATCAGTAGAAAGGGTTTCAAATAACTCTTCCGCTTCTTCGTCCCTGTCCATGATTATATATGTCAATTGAACTTAGATCGTATAAACAAGTATT
Source organism: Lissotriton vulgaris (assembly GCF_964263255.1). Lineage (NCBI taxonomy): Eukaryota > Metazoa > Chordata > Amphibia > Caudata > Salamandridae > Lissotriton > Lissotriton vulgaris. Next base: position 1,199,669,567 of record NC_141694.1, on the reverse strand, counting down.
GAAACGCTGCGGTTTTGTTGTAGTGCTGCATTATCGCGCCCCCCCCCCCCCCCCCCCCCGTAACAAAAGCGGGAGCAGTGCTTTTTACCAGCATCCCGCTCCCCAGCCCGTCAAGCAGCAACCTGCCATTGTCCACCCACCTCCATTCCCTCTCACATCACTGCATGACGCCTTCAGTGGTGTAACATTAGCCCCTGCAGCCCCCCCCCCCCCACACACCCCGCTCCAGGGGGGCCCCATCAGCAGCACAGCACCGTGCCGGGCCGCACTGTACATAGGCGGCAGGCACCTGGCCTGGTAGCTCCTGAATGGGTCCGGGCAGAAAGGGGGGGACTGGGGGGGACTCAATGTACTTTGCAGGTGGCCCCCTCTGATTCGTTATGCCACTGATTTCACTACTTCAAATTGTGTATAAGCTGATGTTAGTGCAGTCAGGTTTTGTGATATAGTTTAGCAACTAGTTTATGAAAAGTAAGTAAATGAGGGGAATAGTGAATTGGTTGTTACCTCTAATACATCCGACAAATGACAAAAAGACATGGCATTTCTTATTTAAATGAATTACATGATCTCCGGTCCTTTTGCAACTGCTAATTTCTTACATCTACATACGGAATTGTGAAACCATAAAAGCGCGTGCATATGTACGGACATGCAATAATTGTATTAATTAAGAGCCATGGGTTTTATTTTTGAATCCGTTTTCTTCCCGTTTATAACTAACGGGTCTCTGAGCCCGTGTTTGTTGCAGCTAGGAGGGACGAAAGGCTTCTGAAACCAAATTAAAGACAATAACATACTTAAAATGTTTTTACGACTTCACTATTGTGCACGCTTAGCAAGCATGACACTGCACATATGACAGCATCAATTGGACAAACCTGTTAGTTTGAACATGCATCAAATGAAAAACGGGTGCCCTGTGACCTGCTGTAGAAAATGGCTGAGACCTTGAGCTCGGCGCTCGATGATAGGCTGCGGTGTCAAGCACTAGGCTGGTGTTCTATTACTTGACACAGACACTGCAAAAAGCAGCAAAAGTACAAATACAACCGTATAAACATGGTTAGCAGATTATAAATCAAATACGTTTTCACTTAACCATGCCTTGACCTACACTTACTGTTTAAATGAAGGTTGGCTCTAGCGAAAAGGGATACTTTTTCCATTTTTTTTACCATACAAGTCTCCTGAGGGGTCACAGCTGGAGCGTGGCGCGCATCCATCCCTGTTCAAGATAAACATTAGGGATTTGTAGAAGCAGGCGGGAAATGACAGCCAGATTAATTATAAGGGTGGAGGGCGTGACATCCGACGTGCTTTCTGTTCGTTGTGGATTTTGAAAGGTTACCCCAGCTGGGGTGGTTCAGACTCGGAATATGCGGACTCAGGACAAGTGGGAATCATGTGCACATACATTACTGCGCGTGCCTGCTGCGCTGGGGACAGGGACGCCTTTTCCAGGCATTTCTTTGCAGGAGAAAGGACAGCTACGTCGCCTCACAAACTCCGCCATGTTGATGAAAGGGGCTCACCTCACTTTGTCATCGGTGTTCTGACTGACATGTTGTTGGGTATGTTTGTATAAAAACCTGCCAAGGCATTCTCATTCTCATAGTTGGGGCAAGAGTTCCTCCTTAAAGGAAGGTTTAGTTTTGCCAATTTTTTGATTTATCTAAGCCCGGATATGAAAGGTAGAGCAGGTCTGTACATGATAGCCTGCATATCCTGCCCAAGAAGGCCCATTCATAGCTTCACACACTTCTGGTATCAAACACCTCCCCGGATCACAGCAGTAATAACCAGGTAAGTTGTATATATGTATATATATATATATAGATAGATATTTTTTTTCTTTTTTTTTCTAATAAGAGTGATTGGATAGTGACCTAGTTCCTTGATAGAATTTATAAATAGTATACATGGGGGATACACCCCCTTTTAGGCACATAAACTAGAATTATGCGATATCGTAATGATACCATGTAGGATCCGGTCACGATTCCCCGTTAATTAAATCATTAGTATGTACTTAAATGATTAATTGTTTGTTGTTGCAATGTTTTTATTATTAAGCACTTGAGCACTTTATTATTCGCCAGGTTAAACAACTGTAATGTATGTAGATACATATATTTAAAGATGGCCACCGTTTTCATCATTTTTACCTTCTTCTATGTCAATGAACAGAGCAATGACCGGTGAGGTTTAAATGGCGATTGATTTTGAACACAAACTGACACTGACGAAGCTGGTATAGCGAAACGCGTCTGTCTGGGGTGAGGGGGGTTTGCAATAAATAATTTATCAAATCGGATACCTGAGTGCTTGCCGTCCTTTCGACTACATCAAGTTGGAACGTGTTGCAGTTTGTAAGCGTCTCACCAACGCTGGTTTGAAAGCACCCGGGAGTCGGAGGAGCGAAGGCGGTCAGGAACCTGTGCAAGAAGTTAATATGGCCGTCAGCCCCGAGGCAGTGTGAGCAAACACGGACATTGGAGAAACGGACGGCGGACTCCAAAAAGCAAATAATACGTGAAGGGAACGGAGTGTCTACCTGCCGTACTGGAGCGGTTGCAAGGAAGACGTCGGCCGACATCAACTGAGCGGCAGCACCAGACGCGGTGAGTGGAGTCTTTCCGTATTCCGTATTTCAACTACATATCACGCTCATCCTCTGTCTCGTGAGGTACGGCAAGGTATTACAAACCCCCCAAAAAAGTGAAAAATCACCCCCCAAGTTTAACATAAGTGGGAAAGTACATACTTTATCGAGCTGAAATGTCTAACATGGAGGACATAACGGGTGAAAGGGAGTCAGCTGCAGACGTAATGTTCAGGTCTGCTACAGATAGACCCGTAAGCACGGAAAATACCGTGACAGCGCCTGTAACGAGCAGCAACCTAAAAACATTATTTCAAAGACTGGATAAGCTGCAAGAAAGAGAGGTTTGAAAATGGTCGGAGGCCACCTCTCTTCAGCGTTACATAGAGTGCAATAGAATCCCCAGAGGACTCCGTATATTTACAATACCATCATACGAGAATCCCGACCCAGCACTTTTAAAAGATTGGGCTGAATACACAGCAGAATCGTCAAAGGGGATGGTGCGTATGCTAATAAAATACGCATTGGGGTGATCGGGATAAATGCATTAAAGAAACAGCGGACCTGGAGGACCTAATTGCAAAAGAAAAAGAAACCAAGACAAGCGATGACCTAAGAAGTGCCATGGCAAAGAGAATATAGGAATATGAACTGGGAATCAGAAAAAGAAAACAAACGAAGTTCCAACGGGATGAGCAGGATTATTTATCAGGCAGAATATTAACTTTTGCTCGTAAATTCGACGCAACAAGGAAACTACTTGCCCAAGGCACTGTGGGGGCTAACAACGTGATCACAAAAGAGTCGGAGGTGTAGGCGTCAGATGGAGAACAACCCACAGCTCCTGTAACAAAAGCGTAGGCAACAGTTAAACCTTTTTTCGACGAATATCAGGTCATCAAGGAAACCCGCCAGCGACCACAACAAAGGAATCATCCCCCCCAACCAAGTCAAAGAGGAGGACAAGGCGGGGGAAGAGGGGCAAGAGGAGGTACACAGCCAACTACCTCACCGATGGTGACACAGAGTGCATCAAGCCGCAGGAGAAAATAAGCACGGCGGAGGACAACAACACCCTTAGCCTGTCTAAAAGAACATTAACAGGGGATGAAATCAAGGTCCTAAAGAAGGGATTAAGTTTCTGTCCAGCGAGTGAATTTGACCTGGTTGACATGAAAATAGATCTATTCAGATACATTCGTAAATTAAAGTTCAAGAAAATTTTTATTCTGCATCCAAAAAATACGGTGGTGGGAACGTATTTGGAAAACGCCACGGAGGAATCTGTAGAAGGACATTCAAACACTCTTCTAAATTTGCTATTGACTCCAACACAAGAAATTCAGGAAGGGGGGGTCGCAAATTGAAGAAAATGACACTGTATCTGTAACACAAGTACGAGATCCGAGCTATTTCAGAAATAAATCTAAAAACTGCCTAACGCTTCTCACTATGCTATTGATGTTTTTAATGAAGCGGTACTTGCGGACTTGGAAAGAATGGCAAGAGATAAGATGGACATGAGAACTTCAAACATCACAAGAAGGGAATGGGAGGACATTAAGTCCCTTAAAAATGATAAAACGATTGAGATTAAGCCCTCGGACAAGGGGGGCAATATTGTGATTTTCAGCAAGGAGAATTATGAACAGGAAGCACTAAGACAATTAAAAGATACAGTGTTATACTATCATAAAGAGAGCCGAGTATGTCAAGAGTACAACAGAATACCAAACTATGTTGATGAAATGGAAGGAAGAACGCATGCTGCATATGGACGAATTTTTATTTCTTCAATGTGAATCACCAATATTGCCCACCTTTTACCATCTCCCCAAAATCCACAAGAATGCCAAGAGACCACCAGGGCGACCGATCGTGTCGTCGATGGGCAGTCTTTTGGAAAATACATCCTGCTTCATTGACTCATATCTTGCCCCTATTGTGAAAGACTTACCCTCATATGTGAGGGATACACAAGATTTCATCCGTATGATGGATAATATTTCTTGGGAACCAGACATGCTTTTAATAATGCAAGATGTGGTTAATTTATATACCTGTATAGCCCATGAAAACGGTCTGGCAGCTAGTAAATGGTTCCTAGACAGGAAACCGGACAGATACCAGTCACACAGTAGCATGTTATTAAGCATGATGCAATTCTGTTTATATAACAATATCTTCCTTTTCTCAGGCCAATTGTATAAACAAACCAGGGGTACCACTATGGGCTCGTCCTTCTCCCCCAGCTACGCAAACTTGTTCGTAGGCTGGTGGGAGAAGCACGAGGCATGGGGTGGAACCAATGAGGTATGGAGTGACAAGATTTTAATGTGGACAAGGTATATTGACGACCTTTTTATTGTGTGGCGCGGTGATCGAACCTCGGCAGAGGATTACATCGCCGTCCTGAACAATAATGACTGGAACCTGAGATTCACCAGCACAATAAGTGCGACCAGCGTATGGTATTTGGATTTGGAGGTATTTGTATACAACAATACTCTCCAAACGAGACTCTATACAAAACCTACAGCGGGAAATGCTGTGTTGCACGTGGCAAGTTATCACCCGAAGAGTCTAATTAAGAATCTACTCTACAGAGAACTTCTACGCTTGAAGAGGAATTGCTCAGCGGATATAGATTTCCAACATGCTAAAGCCGATGCTAGTAAGAGGTTCCAAAGTAGGGGCTACTCCAGTAACATACTAAAACTGGCTGCTGATAAAGCGTCAACGGTAAATAGGAGGGATCTCCTGGTGGGCAAGAACGCTCAAAAAGATGAGGATCAAGTAAGAATGATCACCAATTCTAACACTAAATCAGGTGATCTAGTCCACAGCTTTAAGAAAAACTGGCACACCTTAAACACTGACAACGTCTTGAAAAAACATCTCCCAAATAGGCCTTTGATCACTTATCGGCGTTGCCAGTCACTGTCGGAACACCTAGTCCACAGTCATTTCTCCTCAAAAACCCAGCCCCCCAATCTAATCAACATAAAGGGGTTCTTTCCATGTCTTCGCTGCAAAGCGTGCAAATACAGTAAAAAAGTCTCTGAATACCCAGGTAGAACGGGAGAGGGTAGACCAAACAGGAAAATAAAAAAACTCCTAAACTGCAACTCGGATTATACCATCTATTGCCTAGAGTGCCCCTGTAAAAAGCGGTATATAGGAAGCACTATTAACCCAGCCAAACCTAGGATCCTCGAGCACATGCGAGCAATCGCTAATAAGGATAAATCCTATCCGGTGGCTCGTCATTTTGCAGAATATCACCAAAGCAATAGGGATCTCCTACGTTTTTACTGTATAGATCAAGTGAACCGTCTAGAGCGAGGGGGGACAGAGAAAAGGCACTCCGAATTCTAGAGTCCAGAAACATCATTGACCTTAAAACTATGACACCATGGGGTCTCAATAATGATGAGTAAATGTGGGTACACCTGTAGATTAATACATGGGACCATGTGAAATATCAGCCCGTCCAACCTGGTCACTAACTGAGAGAAAAACACTTAATATTGACTGTAATCTCCAAGCACCCGTGGGTCTGACATGAGACAACACAGCTCACTGAATTACAAAATGAGATCTCTGCCCATACAGGGTGACACGACCAATAAGAATGATTGTATAGTGACCTAGTTCCTTGATAGAAATTATAAATAGTATACATGGGGGATACACCCCCTTATAGGCACATAAACTAGAATTATGCGATATCGTAAAGATGCCATGTAGGATCCGGTCACGATTCCCCGTTAATTAAATCATTAGTATGTTCTTAAATGATTAATTGTTTGTTGTTGCAAAGTTTTTATTATTAAGCACTTGAGCACTTTATTATTCGCCAGGTTAAACAACTGTAATGTATGTAGATACATATATTTAAAGATGGCCACCGTTTTCATAATTTTTACCATCTTCTATGTCGATGAACAGAGCAATGACCGGTGGGGTTTCAATGGCGATTGACTTTGAACACAGACTGACACTGACGAAGCTGGTATAGTGAAACGCGTCTGTCTGGGGTGAGGGGGGTTTGCAATAAATAATTTATCAAACTGGATTCCTGAGAACTTGCCGTCCTTTAGACTACATCAAGTTGGAACGTGTTGCTATATATATATATATATATATATTCCGCTCCGTGGGGTTGTCCAAAAAGCAGGTAGCACTCGAGCCTGCGTGCGCCTTCCCGAAGGCGTTAGTTGGTATGGGCAGGTGCATGATTGTAATAGGCCCGACGCGTTTCGGAAATTTATTTTCCTCATCAGGGGCCAGCAGTAAAGTGCACGACATCTACCATCTCCCTTTATGAAACCAAGCAAGTGCTTGTGGGAGATGTAGTCCATATTATCCTGGATGGATGCACTTTCAAATTACTGCTCGTTCCAAAGACTCTAACAAGAGCCCCCAAACATCACTCCTGTCCTCATCCATCGCGCAGCTCCACATGTGAGACTCCTTGGATATAGGGTCTCGTGGCCCCCGTTTCTTCGGGGTGATGCTACCCAGCGGCAGTACCGCCGCTAATATATTCCGCTCCGTGGGGTTGCCCAAAAAGCGGGTAGCACTCGAGCTTGCGTGCGCCTTCCCCAAGGCGTTAGTTGGTATGGGCAGGTGCGTGCTTGTAATAGGCCCGACACGTTTCGGAAATTTATTTTCCTCATCAGGGGCCAGCAGTAAAGTGCACGACGTCTACCATCTCCCTTTATGAAACCAAGCAAGTGCTTGTGGGAGATGTAGTCCATATTATCCTGGATGGATGCACTTTCAAATTACTGCTCGTTCCAAAGGCTCTAATATGAGCCCCCAAACATCACTCCTGTCCTCATCCATCGCGCAGCTCCACATGTGAGACTCCTTGGATAGAGGGTCTCGTGGCCCCCGTTTCTTTGGGGTGATGCTACCCAGCGGCAGGACCGCCGCTAATATATTCCGCTCCGTGGGGTTGTCCAAAAAGCGGGTAGCACTCGAGCCTGCGTGCGCCTTCCCCAAGGCGTTAGTTGGTATGGGCAGGTGCGTGCTTGTAATAGGCCCAACGCGTTTTGGAAATTTATTTTCCTCATCAGGGGCCAGCAGTAAAGTGCACGACGTCTACCATCTCCCTTTATGAAACCAAGCAAGTGCTTGTGTGAGATGTAGTCCATATTATTCTGGATGGATGCACTTTCAAATTACTGCTCGTTCCAAAGGCTCGAACATGAGCCCCCAAACATCACTCCTGTCCTCATCCATCGCGCAGCTCCACATGTGAGACTCCTTGGATAGAGGGTCTCGTGGCCCCCGTTTCTTCGGGGTGATGCTACCCAGCAGCAGGACCGCCGCTAATATATTCCGCTCCGTGGGGTTGTCCAAAAAGCGGCTAGCACTCGAGCCTGCGTGCGCCTTCCCCAAGGCGTTAGTTGGTATGGGCAGGTGCGTGCTTGTAATAGGCCCGACGCGTTTCAGAAATTATTTTCCTCATCAGGGGCCAGCAGTAAAGTGCACGACGACTACCATCTCCCTTTATGAAACCAAGCAAGTGCTTGTGGGAGATGTAGTCCATATTATCCTGGATGGATGCACTTTCAAATTACTGCTCATTCCAAAGGCTCTAACATGAGCCCCCAAACATCGCTCCTGTCCTCATCCATTGCGCAGCTCCACATGTGAGACTCCTTGGATAGAGGGTCTCGTGGCCCCCGTTTCTTCGGGGTGATGCTACCCAGCGGCAGGACCGCCGCTAATACATTCCGCTCCGTGGGGTTGTCCAAAAAGCGGGTAGCACTCGAGCCTGCTTGCGCCTTCCCCAAGGCGTTAGTTGGTATGGGCAGGTGCGTGCTTGTAATAGGCCCGACGTGTTTCGGAAATTTATTTTCCTCATCAGGGGCCAGCAGTAAAGTGCACAACGTCTACCATCTCCCTTTATGAAACCAAGCAAGTGCTTGTGGGAGATGTAGTCCATATTATCCTGGATGGATGCACTTTCAAATTACTGCTCGTTCCAAAGGCTCTAACATGAGCCCCCAAACATCACTCCTGTCCTCATCCATCGCGCAGCTCCACATCTGAGACTCCTTGGATAGAGGGTCTCGTGGCCCCCGTTTCTTCGGGGTGATGCTACCCAGCGGCAGGACCGCCGCTAATATATTCCACTCCGTGGGGTTGTCCAAAAAGCGGGTAGCACTCGAGCCTGCGTGCGCCTTCCCCAAGGCGTTAGTTGGGTTGGGCAGGTGCGTGCTTGTAATAGGCCCGACGCGTTTCGAAAATTTATTTTCCTCATCAGGGGCCAGCAGTAAAGTGCACAACGTCTACCATCTCCCTTTATGAAACCAAGCAAGTGCTTGTGGGAGATGTAGTCCATATTATCCTGGATGGATGCACTTTCAAATTACTGCTCGTTCCAAAGGCTCTAACATGAGCCCCCAAACATCACTCCTGTCCTCATCCATCGCGCAGCTCCACATGTGAGACTCCTTGGATAGAGGGTCTCGTTGCCCCCGTTTCTACGGGGTGATGCTACCCAGCGGCAGGACCGGCGCTAATATATTCCGCTCCGTGGGGTTGTCCAAAAAGCGGGTAGCACTCGAGCCTGCGTGCGCCTTCCCCAAGGCGTTAGTTGGTATGGGCAGGTGCGTGCTTGTAATAGGCCCGACGCGTTTCGGAAATGTATTTTCCTCATCAGGGGCCAGCAGTAAAGTGCACGACGTCTACCATCTCCCTTTATGAAACCAAGCAAGTGCTTGTGGGAGATGTAGTCCATATTATCCTGGATGGATGCACTTTCAAATTACTGCTCGTTCCAAAGGCTCTAACATGAGCCCCCAAACATCACTCCTGTCCTCATCCATCGCGCAGCTCCACATGTGAGACTCCTTGGATAGAGGGTCTCGTGGCCCCCGTTTCTTCGGGGTGATGCTACCCAGCGGCAGGACCGCCGCTAATATATTCCGCTCCGTGGGGTTGTCCAAAAAGCGGGTAGCACTCAAGCCTGCGTGCGCCTTCCCCAAGGCGTTAGTTGGTATGGGCAGGTGCGTGCTTGTAATAGGCCCAACGCGTTTCGGAAATTTATTTTCCTCATCCGGGGCCAGCAGTAAAGTGCACGACGTCTACCATCTCCCTTTATGAAACCAAGCAAGTGCTTGTGGGAGATGTAGTCCATATTATCCTGGATGGATGCACTTTCAAATTACTGCTCGTTCCAAAGGCTCTAACATGAGCCCCCAAACATCACTCCTGTCCTCATCCAACGCGCAGCTCCACATGTGAGACTCCTTGGATAGAGGGTCTCGTGGCCCCCGTTTCTTCGGGGTGATGCTACCCAGCGGCAGGACCGCCGCTAATATATTCCGCTCCGTGGGGTTGTCCAAAAAGCGGGTAGCACTCGAGCCTGCGTGCGCCTTCCCCAAGGCGTTAGTTGGTATGGGCAGGTGCATGCTTGTAATAGGCCCGACGCGTTTCAGAAATTTATTTTCCTCATCAGGGGCCAGCAGTAAAGTGCACGACGTCTACCATCTCCCTTTATGAAACCAAGCAAGTGCTTGTGGGAGATGTAGTCCATATTATCCTGGATGGATGCACTTTCAAATTACTGCTCGTTCCAAAGGCTCTAACATGAGCCCCCAAACATCACTCCTGTCCTCATCCATCGCGCAGCTCCACATGTGAGACACAGGCATCACAAGCACAACACCCACAACCACCACACAAAATACATTTTGTTTTTAAGTGTCAATACAGGTGTGTTCATTTTACCTTGATGAGTAACACAGTGTATATTAATGAACTACACATAAAAAAATGCATGTAAGAGTAATGTAAAACTTCATGAGACTAATGCAATTATTAACACACTATTCACACTATTCACAGTAAGACAAGTGTAAAAGAAAACTGAGTTGATTAGTGTTGTGGTCATGTAGTAGCAGCAAGGGGAGGACCTGGACAATGGGGTTGAAGATGGAAACGGAAGTGGGAAACAAAAAAAGTATGTTTCTACCTCATTTCCTTCGTTTCTACCAACTCAATGTAGGAGGTATCCCTGCACAGTTTTCTTGACGGAAAGGCACATCGTGATTGGTCCAGCGGTAATCTTGGTTGGACTCCCGCCAACAGCCGGATCTGCCTATGACGCCATTGATGTGAGTGAAGATTCCTGGCGCTATCAGCGACACTTGGGTGGTCTTTTGTCCATGGACCTGCTAATGTCTAAATAGAGTGGGGGGCGACAAGTAGGTGGGTGGTGAAATTGTCATAAAAGTGTTGGTGGGGTCAGATCTGCTAAGATCTCAATCAGGCCCAAAGTCAGAAATGATATAACTGAAAAAAATATGAGAAAGTTTCTGCCTGCTCAATAAAAAAAGTCAAGACATATATATACGAAATTGGATTATATAATATAAAGTTGGTTTGTTTTATTACCTCAGTGCTAAGAGACCATTAATGCATGTGATGATGCTTGAATAATATGTTTAACTTAGATGAGTCCTAACATAGGCTTAAATAAAGAATGTTCTATTACTCTTAACAATGTCACTGTTTGTTAGTCTGTTTAAGTAGGTATATCAGCTGTTATTTTGTCTTTTGTAGGTTCTCACTATATACCAGCTGGACAGTGCAGCCCTTTATCCTTTTAATTTTGATATAGCGATGGTGTTGCATATCATAAATAATCCAGGGCAGGTTCAGACTAAGACAAAAAATTGGCCTGGGCACCAAATTAGAAGTGGCCCCCATTAATGACCGAGATAGCTAACAAAAAGCCCACTTTTGCAAATTGGGGCAGTTTTAAACTTGTTAAGTGTTTTGCAAGGTATGGAAGCCTGCATACATTTGTTCTTGCTGCAGGCAATGTATGTGGTAATGTTGAGGAAATCAACAGCAAACATTGTCCCACCCTACCATAAAACAGACTCCCTAAACAGCCAAAAAAACACCCATACTCTGACCTGTCTGAGCAGTCTTTTGGACATTTCCAGATTGCCCTCTAGCTGAGTCTGACCCAGTTACACTGTCATCATACTGTAGACAGTTGCTTAACCCTTTGGCGGACTGAAGCTCAAGTGAGAACCTAGAGGAGACTAATAAAACCACCAAGGACTACAAGGAATCCTCATTAAACATTAAAATGAACAAATTCAAGAAAAACCTGACTAATTTCGTGATGGAAAAAGTTTACCCTTACACTGATTAATCATACAAACAACCTGAATACCACAGGGCAGGCAGGAGATATGGTTCTAACTATTCATCCTCAGACAGAGAGGAGGAATCCATGACTCTGACACTAGCTCAGACACTAAACTACAGAGAGCACAGAACCAAGGGCAAAGGAAGTGGAGAGGTGCATGGGGTGGACCCCAACTAAATCACTGGTGGCCACCCACACCATGGGGTTTTCGTTCCTTCCCTACATTTGGCCCCGGTCCACAAGGCTCCAAGGTGGGATTTCAACCACCGCCTCAACAAGGTTACAACCAGCATTTTTTAGGGCAGGGCTGTGGCCGATCAAGAGGAAGGAGACGGTCAAAACAGCAAGTACAGTGGAGCCCTCCAGTCTACCCACAGAACACCTGGAACATGACCAGGGAATGACAACAGCAAGTGCGGAGCAGGGAACCAGCTTCGTAGTGAATTTGATCCAGCACCTCCTTACGCCTGAAGAAACCACAGTACTCAACCACGTATTTGGGTGTGTCCCCACTAACAGTTGTGATCCTTTTCTACTCCAACAGGTGGATCACCAGTTTTTCTGGAAAGTCAGGTTACACTTCTTCTTTGCAGATAAAACCCCTCCAACAAGTGACCCCGGCATCACTATCGCCACCCTACGGCCAAATCAACATTTAACCCACTGAATAGCCTAGTACCAGTTGAGGTAGCTACTTTCGAGAAGGCTGGCCTTATCCCCTTCGCTGCTAGGCTTTTCCCCCCTGTGCTAAGCTTTTTATTTTGTCCATTTGGGGTAGTTTGCGCTTAGGTCCCTGTAACTTTTTGACCACCAAAGGTATCCACACCAAATGTGCGTCCTTTTCTTCCAACATAATGGGGATTCTAAAGGTACAGAGTTTGTAAATTCCCCATGAGGGGACCCAGAAATTAGCCAAAATACAGCTAAATGTTGATTTTTTTGGGGAAAAATGCAAAAAAAGTGCTCCAAATGAACGAGTCTGGTTTTATCCCTGAAAATGGTATCAACAAAGAGTTTGAGGGGCTGAAATCACAATTTTCCCAGCCTTTAGGGACTGACAGACCTTTGTCAGAAAACCGACTTTTTTTACACAGTTTTGGCATTTTTCTGGGATATAGCCTATTTTTACTATTTTTTGTGCTTTCAACCTTCTTCCTGTTAATGGTAGAAATGGCTATGAAAACAATAATGGATCCTGGAAAGCTATATATTTTGGAAACGTCAATAAATTCTGAATTCAGCAAGGGGTCATTTGTATAGATCCTTCAAGATTTCTCTATAGAAACTAACAGTTAAATGTAGGAAAATTGAAAATTAATTGAAAAGAACAGCCATTTGTGCCAACGTTCCCACCTGTAAATTCTGTTTGAAAGCAATATACGGTTACATTCGCTGGACCTTTCTGGTTGTGGGGATATGTAGGACTTGTAGGTTCACCAATGACCCGATGAACCTAGAGCCAATAACTGAGCAGCATCTTGCAATGTTTTTTCATTATGTACCGGGTACATAGCAATACATTTGGGCAAATATATACATGGAAGAATTGGTATGAAAGACCCCCATGTTTTTCTGAAATTGGAACAAAATATAGAGTTTAGAAACTGTAGATATTTGCACCTTTCCGAAATTGTGAGTACCCATAATAGTATGAGAATTATAGGTCATTGTCAAAATGACTTCTTTTTTACACATCGTCTTTCATTTGGAAAGCGGTAATACATTAAAAGTCAATAGGTGATAACAGCTGCTCTACAATTCTGTGTTACCCTAAGTCTCCCGATAAAATTGGTACCTAACTTGTGTGGGTAGGCTTTGTGCCCGCAACAGGAAACGGGCCAAAATGCAACGTGGACACAGTTTATTTTAACAGTGACAACTGACCATTTTTTTGCAAAGTGCCTAGCTGTAGATATTGTACTCTAGCTGTACCGGCACCTAGGTAAACCTAGAAAACCTATACATTTTTTAAACTTAGACAACCAGGGGAATCCAGGATGGGGTGACTTGACTGGCTCTCGCCAGGTTTTGTTACCCAGAATCATTGCAAACCTGAAAATTGTCACAAAATAAAAATTTCCTCACATTTCTGCGGTGGAAAGTTCAGGAATCTGTGTGGATTCACAAAATTCCATGCACCCATGTTCCCCAAAGTCTTCAGAGAAAAATGGTACCTCGCTTGTGAGGGTAAGCCTAGTGCGCACGACAGGAAGCGGCCCAAAACCCAAAGTGGACACACCACATTTTCACAGTGAAATCGGACCCTTTTTTTTGCGAAGAGCCTACCTGTAGATTTTGAATCCTAGCCCTGCCGGCACCTAGGGAAACCTAGAAAGCCTATACATTTTTGAAAACTAGACACCCAGGGGAATCCAGGATGGGGTGACTTGACTGGCTCTCACCATGTTCTGTTACCCAGAATCCCTTGCAAATCTAAACATTTGTCCAAAAAAAACGAATTTCTATGGTGGAAAGTTCTAGAATCTGCATGGCTCTACAAAATTCCACCCACCCCGTATTTCCTAAAGTCTTCAGAGAAAAATGGTACCTCACTTGTGTGGGTAGGCCTAGTGCCCAAGACAGGAAACGGCCCAAAACACAACATGGGCACACCTAATTTTCACTGTGAAAACGGACCATTTTTTTGCAAAGTGCCAAGCTGTAAAATTTGAACCCTAGCTCTGCCGGCACCTAGTGAAACCTAGCAAACATATACAATTTTTAAAACTAGATACCCAGGTGAATCCAGGATGGGGTAACTTGTCTGACTCTCACCAGGTTCTGTTACCCAGAATCCCTTGCAAACCTAAAAATGTGTAAAATAAACCCACATTTTCCTCAGATTTCTGTGTTGGAAAGTTCTGGAATCTGTGTGGATCTAAAAAATTCCACCCACCCCATGTTCCACGAAGTCTTCCGAGAAAAATGGTACCTCACTTGTGTTGGTAGGCCTAGTCCCTGCAACAGGAAATTGCCTAAAAATGCTATCATCTAGGGAAACCTAGCAAACCTATACATTTTTGAAAACTAGACAACCAGGGGAATTCAGAATGGGGTACCTTGACTGGCTCTCACCAGGTTTTGTTACCCAGAACCCCTGGCAAACCTAAACATTTGTCAAAAAAACAAATGTTCCTCACATTTCTGAGGTGGAAAATTCTGGAATCTGCATGGATCCACAAAAATCCACCCACCCGCGTTCCCCAAAGACTTTCAAGAAAAATGGTCCCGCACTTGTGTGGGTAGGCATAGTGCCCATGATAGGAAATGGACCAAAACGCAACATGGACACACAACATTTTCACAGTGAAAACAGGCCATTTTTTGGCAAAGTGCCTAGCTATAGATTTTGAATCTTAGCTCTGATGGCACCTAGGGAAATCTAGCAAACCTATACATTTGTGAAAACTGGACACTCAGAGGAATCGAAAATGGAGTGACTTGACTGGCTTTCACCAGGTTCTGTTACCCAGACTCCCTTTCAAACCTAAACATTTGACAAAAAACACACATTTTCCTCACATTTCTGTGGTGGAAAGTTCTGGAATCTGCATAGATCCACAAAATTCCACCCACCCAGTGTTCTCCGAAGTCTTCTGAGAAAAATGGTACCTCACTCGTGTGGGTCGGTCTAGTGCCCACGGCAGGAACCGGCCCAAAATGCAACGTGGACACACCACATTTTCACAGTGAAAACAGACCCTTTTTTGTAAAGGGCCAAGCTGTAGATTTTGAACCCTAACTCTGCCGGCACCTAGGGAAACTTAGCAAATCTGTACATTTTTTAAAGCTAAACACCCAGGGGAATCCAGTATGGGGTGACTTGACTGGCTCTCACCAGGTTCTGTTCCCCAGAATCCCTTGCAAACCTAAAAACTTGTTTAAAAAAAAACAAATTTTCCTCATATTTCTGTGTTGGAAAGTTCTGGAATCTGGTTGGATCTGCAAAATTCCACCCACCCGGCTTTCACCAAAGTCTTCAGAGAAAAATGGTACCTCACTTCTGTGGGTGGGTCAAGTAACCGCAACAGGCAAGGGCCTATACCTATTGAGGCGACATCAAAATTCCCTACCACAAAACAACCTGGTTTTTCAAGGGGTGTCCCATGAATTTTTGGCCCGGGCTCGGTGGCCATCTAGGGAAACCTACCAAACCCATACATTTCAGAAAACTAATCACCCGCGAAGTCCAGCGAGGTATGGTTTGCATGGGTCCCCCAACATTTACCTATCCAGAATCCCCTGCAAACCTCAAATTTAGCTGAAAAAATATCACTTTTTTCAAAAAAATTGGTTTGGGAAAGTTTTGGAATCTGGGTGGATCCACAAATTTCCTTCTTCCCAGTGTTCCCCCAGGTCTCCCTGTAAAAATGGTACCTCACTTTTGTGGGTAAGCATAGTGGCTAGAACAGGAAATGGCCCAAATTGTACTGTGGAGACTTCAAAATTACGTATAGAAAACCTACCTGTTTTTTGGGGGGCACCTGGGGTTTTGGCCCCGGGCTCGCCGCCATCTAGGGAAAGCTACCAAACCCACACATTTCTGAAAACTAGACACCTTGGGGAGTCCAATGAGGTATGGATTGCGTGGATCCCTCAACATTTCCCTACCCAGAATGCCATGCTAATCTCAATTTGTGCTGCAAAGTCCACATTTTCCACATATTTTTGGGTGAAATCACTGTGCCGGCACAAATGTCATATCCCAAAGCGTTCCCCTTAGTCTCCCAAGTAAAATTATACCACAGTTGTGTGGATGGGGCAATAGCCTGTGACTAGGAAGAGTCCAAAACATGGGGATTAAGGGTATAGCTCTGAGAATTCTAAGAGTTAAATTTAAACAAAAATACATTTTTAGTCAGTTCTGCATTGGACACTGTTACAATTGGGGGTCTCTCATTGGCAGAGTTAGGTAAATTTGACCAAATAGGGACCTGTTGCTTCTTGTCAGGGTAAGGGGGTACACTTCTAAAATAACCCCTGCTCACCCCCTTGGTAGCTTGGCACGAGCAGACACGCTTATCTCAGAGGCAGTATGTAAAGCATTTGTGAACACATACAGTAATACAGTGACAACACTACAAATGGACACCACACCAGTTTATAAAAATAAGTAATCTTTACTAGATTTAACACAAGATGAAACAACAAAAACCCAGAATACTGTAATCAAAAACAGACTTTAAAATGGTGGAAATTGCTCAGTTCAATTCAGATGGTAAATGCAGCACTTTACTCTCAAAGTACCTTGGATGCGTCACGCAATACAAACAAAAGGGTTGCAGGGAAGGTGATGCGTTGATTCCTTGCTTTCGGGGAGATGATGCATCGGTTCCTTACTGCAGCGCAGGGGAGGTGATGCGTCGGTTCCTTACCAGAGAGGAGGTGATGTGTCGGTTTCTTACTGTGATTCGGTGCGATATGACAAGATGGCGTCTCAATGCGATGCAACGATCCAGTGCGATGTGAGAAAATGGTGTCTCGATGCAACACAACAAAGTTGGATGTGATGCCTGCATGCCCAACGGCTGTGTTGCAAACTCAGTAACTTCTGAACCGTGACAGGCCCTGCGACACACTTCTCCGGTGATGCAATGGCGACCTCTGCAGCGGCAACACGCTTTTCCGGTGATGCGACATTCTTCATCGATGATGTGACGGCAAACAGCTGCATTGGTGGCACACGTGTTTTGCAATGAGACAGCAACTGCTGTGGCGGCAATATGCTTCTCCTAGTTGTGTCGCGCCTCCTGCTCCCAGCGACTCACAGTCTTCTCAGAGGGCTCAAACAACAGTAGGCACCTCTCTGCTGGTAAAATTCCACAGCAAGGGAATTCAGGGGAGCTGGTGGTGAAGTCTTGTATCCCTGAGACTTCAGGCAGGAGGCAAGCACAGTTCAAGCCATTGGAGATTCTTCTTCAAGATTGCAGAAGTACAGACAGAGTTCCTTTTCTCCTTTCCTTGGCAATAAAGTAACCACTGTAGGCCAACCCTAACAGCACAGCACAGGGACAGTCTCATCCTTCAGCTTCCTTGATTCTTCTCTTTGGCAAAGGGTTGTCTTGATTCCCAGAAGTGATATAAAAATTCTGGGGTCTGGGCCCAATATTTATACTGCAAAATCCTTTGTCTCTGAAGGCAGAGAGTGTCTGTACCTAGTCCAAACAATTTCTGTGCAGTCCTGGAGCACTTTGTTTACCGGACTCCTTCTTTCCTTTGTCAGTATGGGCCAGGGTCATCAGACAGACCACAGGAGGTGGAGCCAGCATTGTGGAAGGCAGGCAGAGCCCTATTCAGGCCCAAGTGCTACCCCTCCCATCACTCCTCATGCAGATAGGTCTATTCAGACTTGTGCTGACTCACCCTGTCTCTTGGAGCCACCTCAGCCCCTGTCACTCACAAACCAGACATGGAATACACAATCTAGCAGAAGCAGGCTTGGATGGTTAGGCAAGAAAACACCTACTTTCTAAAAGTGGTATTTTCAAACACAGAATGTTAAAACCAACTTGACTAAAAGATGTATTTTGTCATTCTGAGTTCAGGCATACTAAATTCGAATTTCTACCTAATTCCCTGAGTCAGTTTGGATTATAAGAAGTTATAATCAAACTGCTTATTCTGGCCTATGGGAACAGGTAGCCTTTCAATATTGAAAAATGAAATTGGCTGTAATTCACAATCAGGACATGCTACACACATCAGGGCATGTCCTACCTTTTACCTACAATGCACCCTGCCCTTGGGCCTACCTTAGGGGTGACTAATAGGTAGAAAAGGGAAGGTTTAGTGAATGGTGAGTGGGTGCACTTGCCAAGTGGACATGGCAGCCCCAGGCTGCAAACAGGCTCTGCAATGGCATGTCTGAGTCACACTTTACAAGCTGCTTCTGTGGGTGGCACAACTGGTGCTGCAAGCCCACCAGCAGCATTTGAGTTATAGGCCCTGGGCACACTGGGTGCACTGTACTAGGGTCTGGCAAGTAAATCAAATGTACCAATCATGGCGTCACTAATCCAATACAATACTTTACAATAGGGAGCACTTGCACTGTGGCACTCAATAGCAGTGGCAGAGTGCCCAAAACATTTAGACCAGCAAAACACATAGCAAAAACAAAGGAGGCAACCCAAGTGAGGTATCATTTTACTCGGGACACTTAGGAGAATGCTCTGGGGTAGGACATTTGTGCTGGCACAGTGTTTCCTCCCAAATATATGTGGAAAATGTGTTTTTTTCAGCTAAATTCGAGGTTTGCAGGGCATTCTGGGTAGGGAAAAGTTGGGGGATCCATGCAACCCATACCTTATTTGACTCCCCAGGGTATCTCTTTTTCAGAAATGTATGGGTTGGGTAGGTTTCCCTACATGGCGGCAAGCCCGGGGCCAAAACCCCAGGTGCCCGCATCCCTCAAAACCAGGTAGTTTTGTTATAGGTAATTTTGAAGTCTCCACAGTACGATTTGGGCCATTTCCTGTTACATCCACTATGCCTACCCACACAAGTGAGGTGCCATTTTTAATGGGAGCCCTGGGGGAATGCTGGGTATGAGGAAATTTGTGGATCCACGCAGATTCCAGAATTTGTTCACACAGAAATTTGAGAAAAAGTGATTTGTTCAGCTAAATTTGAGATTTGCAGGGGATTCATGGTCGGAAAATGTTGGGGGACCTATGCAAGCCATACCTCGCTGGACTCCCCCAGGTGTCTAGGTTTCAGAAATCTGTGGGTTAGGTAGGTTTCCCTAGATGGCTGCCAAGCCCAGGGCAAAAAACTCATGGGACCCTCCTTGCAAAACCACGTTGTTTTGCGATAGGTAATTTTGATGGCGCCTCAATAGGATTTTAGCCCTTGCCTGTCATAGGTACTTGACCAACCCACAGGATTGAGGTGCCATTTTTATCGAGAGACCTGGGGGAATGATGGTTGAGAGGAAATTTGTGGATCCACGCAGATTCCAGAACTTTCCCACACATAAATTTGGGAAAAAGTGATTTTCAGCAAAATTTGAGGTTTGCAGGGGATTCTTGGTTAGAAAATGTTGGGGGACCCACACAAGCCATACCTCGCTGGACTCTATTGGGTGTCAAGTTTTCAGAAATGTGTGGGATTGGTAGGTTTCCCTAGATGGCCTCCAAGTCCGGGGCCAAAAACTCATGGGACCCCCCTTGCAAAACCAGGTTGTATTGTGATAGGTAATTTTAATGTAGCCCCAATAGGTATTTGACCCACCCATGCGAGTGAGGTACCATTTTTATCTAGAGACCTAGGGGGAATGCTGGGTGGGAAGAAATTTGCGGATCTATGCATATTCCAGAACTTTCCCACACAGAAATTTGAGAAAAAAGTGATTTTTTTCAGCTAAATTTGAGGTTTGCAGGGGATTCTTGGTCAGAAAATGTTAGGGGATCCACGCAAGCCATACCTCGCTGGACTCCCCCGGGTATCTAGTTTTCAGAAATCTGTGGTGTTGGTAGGTTTCCTGGATTGCCGCCGAGCCCAGGGCCAAAAACTCATGGGACCCCGTGCAAATCCAGGTTGTTTTGCGATAGGTAATTTTGATGTTCGCCTCAATACGTTTTGGGCCCTTGTCTGTCGTGGGTACTTGACCCACCCACGTGAGTGAGATACCATTTTTATCGGGAGACCTGGGGGGAATGCTGGGTGGTAGGAAAATTGTGCTTTCTCTGACAAAAAGAATATTATGACACAGTATTGCAAGGAAAATGCAAGACTATGGTCACATTTTGAAGTTTGCATGCCATTGTGAGTAAAAAATGTGTTGGGAATGGGATGTATGAGAGACACACCACCCAGCACTCCCCCTTTTTTTTTTAACTTTACCGAAATATCTAAAGTTGGCAAATTTACCCTAGAGACAGACTACACCTTAGCACAGAAAGACAAATTAGGCACATATGACTGCCTATACACCTGTTCCTCAAGTACACACACATACTGATTGGTTTTGGCATGAGGGTGAGTGAAAGGCTCAAAATGTATATTTTATTAACAAGAGATTTTACAAAAAGGAAATACACTGCTAATAATTAAAAGGTTAAAAACCTGAACCAATGACTCACAGCTCGTGAGATGTAAAGCCACGACAATGCACTAACCTCTTTACAGGCCATTCACACACCTTTCATACTTGACACACACTTTCACACCACCAGCTGCAGCCCCAGCAAATTACAACACTCATATCCACAGACAATGTGGAGACAATTAACTCCCTGGCAGAGAAAGACAGAACAGACAAATATTCCTTCAAAATGAATAATTCCTTAAGTACTTAGACATACTGATTGGATTTTGCAAGAGGGTGAGTGAAGGTCCAGAGCATAATATTCTATTAACAAGAGATTTCACAAAAAGGAAATGCACTGCTAATATTTAAAACATTAGAAACCTGAACTAATGACTCACAGCTTGTGAACTGTAAAGCCACGACAAGGCGTCAACCTCTTTACAGGCCTTTCACACACATTTCATACATGACACACAAGACTATTATTCACATCAACAGACAACGCCATTCAAGGGCCCATCACTTTCATACGCCTATATGACTGACTCAGCAATCACACCGGCTGGTGGTTGGCATAGTGTCTGCAGGGGCGTTACTCACACACTGCCAGCCAAATTGCAGGCCATGCACACCACCAGCCAAGCACCATCCCACCCGCACTGCCAGCCAAGCGCCAGCCCATGCACACTGCCAGCCAAGCGCCAGCACACGCACAACGCCAGCCAAGCGCAAATCCACGCACACTGCCAGCCAAGCGCCAGTCCATGCACACCGCCAGCCAAGCACCAATCCACGCACACCGCCAACCAAGCGCCAGTCCACACATGCCATCAGCCAAGTGCCAGTGCACACACAACGCCAGCCAAGCACCACTTCACGCACACCTCCAGACAAGCGCCAATCCACGCACACCAACCAGCCAAGCGCCAGTTCTCGCACACCGCCAGCCAAGCGCCAGTCCACACACACACCATGCAACTAGATACAACACTATAACTACAAAAACAACAGTAGCAACTAAAAACATCATTCTATTGCCAAACGTGAAACTATACAACTATATAAAACCATACAGACCAGGCAGTACACTATTAGACTCATGGTTGCTCCCAAAAACTCTTTTGAGTGTGATGCAATCTGAAACATGTAGGCACACACAGCCCAGGATTAGAAGGACAATCGGCACAGTGCCTACGACACTCCTTATTTATTTATTTATTTATTTTTGATATTTGTAAAGCGCATACAATGGCCCGTGGGCGTCTCGGCGCTGAGTATCTGAATATTTACCCTGAAAGAACTATGGATGATTTATTGATTAAAGAGCCAGGTCTTAAGTTGTTTACGAAAAGACCATAAGGATGGACTGGCTTTAATCATTTGTGGCAGAGTGTTCCACAACTTAGGGGCTGATACCAGGAATCTTCTGTCGCCCCATGAGACCGTTTTTGTACGGGGTATCACAAGATCACCTGAGCAAGATGAACGTAGTGTTCTGAACGGACGATAAGGAATCAGGTTGCGGATGAGATGTGCTGGTCCTTGGTTATGCAATGCTTTATACACAATGCACAGAGTCTTGAACTTTATCCTGTTTTTAATGGATAGCCAATGCAGCTCTTTGATGGTGTTAGAGGCAGAGTGATGTTTGGGGATATTTCCCAAAAGCCTCGCAGCAGAGTTTTGTATTATTTGCAGTTTGTTCAAGACTCCTTCCTGTGCATTGAGGGACAGAGCATTGCAGTAATCCAAAGTGGACAGCACAAGGGAGGTGACAAGAGTTTTGCCAGCTTTATCAGGTAGAAAAGGGAGAATTATTTTGATAAGCTTCAGTTTGTAAAAGGCTGAAGAGGTAATCTGGTTGGCATGTGGGTGGAACGTGAGGCGGTCATCAAAGATGACTCCCAGATTCCTCACTTTACTGACAGGCTCGGGGGGAGAGCCTAAGGAGGATTGCCACCAATTGGATGACCACTCAGGTGTTAGTGGGCCGAAGATGACTACCTCCGTTTTATCGGAGTTTAACTTTAAGCAATTGGAAGCCATCCAACTCCCTATTGCTATCATGCCAGATTTGAGGTCTTCTGCCACTTTATAGCCATTGTCCCTGATGGCTAGAACCAGCTGGGTGTCATCTGCGTAGGAAGTAAGGCTCATCCCATAAGCCCGGATGACATTGGCTAAGCCCGACACGTAGATGTTAAAAAGTGTCGGGCTTAGGGATGAGCCTTGAGGTACTCCACATGGCAGCGACATGGTGGACGAATGAAATGGTTCCATTGTAACTACCTGGGTTCTATCAGCCAGAAAGGAGGCCAGAAGTTTGCTGGCAGTCCCTTGTACACCCAGGCCTTCGACACGGTCAATCAGAGTGGTGTGATCGACCGTGTCGAAGGCTGCAGATAGATCAAGTAGTATCAAAACCGCTGTGCCCCCAGTGTCACGGATGAGTCTGATGTCATCAGCTGCTTTAATCAAAGCTGTCTCTGTCCCATGACATTGGCGGAACCCAAACTGAGTTTCATCAAGTAAATGATGTTGTTCCAAAAAAGCAGAAAGCTGTTTATTCCGCATACCTCTTCGCAAGCAGACTCTACATATCTTACAGGGGTTATTTTTTTGGGTGTGGGAGGAATTAAATCAAGAAAGTGGCGATTTTTCAATCTAGCCAGTCAGTCAATCCACTCTATTCGATTATTGCAACATATAAATATGGGCAATGTTAAAAAAAGATATAAACAACAACGTCAATTATGTAATTCATTAGGATTAAAACAAATTCAATCAAGTAGAATAAAATTTCCTTGATTTATAAAATATGAGATTTATACATAGTTTAACGTAGGGAATTTTCTTTTTCTAAGACGTATAGCAGCAACAAGAAAACAAGCAATGTTAAAAATGTCCCAGGTATTGCTAAGCATTTGAAGGTAAAGTAATGCAGGTCTGACTTGTAAAAATGCCTTACCCCTCAATAGAGGGACTAAAAACTTCCTTTGAATTTCATTATAGTAATCACAAAACATCATAAAATGCAACGTATCCTGCGGTGAGTGATTGTCGCACTGACACAGGCCTACGTCCTCTGGTTTATACCACTCCGTCAGGTTACCCAACGAGAAGTAAATTAAATTGAAACAGAACCTGATCAGGAGCAAGCGATGGAAAGGCTTGGTCACAATTCTCAGATAAGGCTCATTTAACAGAGAGGATTTTATGAAATAGTGAGCCCTAACCTGGGGTTTCTGTAACTCCTGCTCTTCATGTTCCATCACCAGTATGTTCAGAAATAGAGTTTTAACCCATTTAGCATCTTCTTTTTTAATCCCTTCAGGAGCATTAAAAAGTTCAGGGCGCCCCAGTTTAAAAAACATAAGCTTGACGTAGGACACCAACGGAATGCTACTTGCTTTATCCAGGTTAACACAATCCCGCAAAATCTGATGATTCAGTGTTATATCTGGATTAAGTCAGGTTTTAAGCCAACAGGCCAATGTGGCTAGTCTCAGCAAGTCAGACACATATCCCAGCCCCAGTTCCTAATGGATAGCAATGGTTGGGGTTGATTGGGGTACAGACAGGAGCGTACGTAAAAATCTGTTTCCTGCTATCTGTACCCCATCCTGCAGTTTATAGCCCCAGATAGATGAGCCATACATAGCGATAGCCAGGCATTTGGATCTATACATGTTAAGCATGGCCTCAAATGGCCTAGCCCGCAAACGCTGTGCAAACCCTCAAAGAGCTGTTATGGATCTAACTACTGCATTTTTAAAAACTTTCTGTTGGGAGACCCAAGAACATCTTTCATCAAATAATACCCCAAATATGTGAAAGAGGTCGCCCGAGTCAACTCTACTCCATTACAGAAAAAATATTTCGCTTTTCGGTTTCTTTGGCCCATTGTCATGACGTGTGATTTTGAGATGTTCACTATCAGATCCAGTGACTGCAAGTAGGCCCCAATGGCATCCAAAAGCCTCTGGAGGCCTACAGCAGTGCGGGCTAGTAACGCAGCATTATCTGTGTGTAGAAGAACCAGAATAGTCCTTTCTCCCACATGCGTAATGTCCAGGCTTGCCACAACCAAGGATTTATCTAACACATTAATAAAAAGGGTATAAAGCAGTGGTGCCAATATACACCCCTTGGCGGACGCACCTGCCCGATTTAAAGAGCCTTACGCATTTACCTTCCTGAGTGACCCTAATTGATGCTGAAAGATCCCGGTGTAAATCTGCCACAAAGTAAACTAGGGAAGGATCAATGTCAATATCAAGCAAAATAGTCCCCAGCTTTGATCTGTTAACCAGATCGAATGCTGAGGAGAGGTCCATAAAAGCCATCTGCAAGGAACCTTCTTTAGCCATGGTGTATTTGCCTATTGATAAATATAGATTAAGGCACTGGTCCATGATGCATCTGCCTTGTCTAAAACCATATTGTAGGTTAGATAAAATCTAATTGTCATTTACCCAATCTGTTACTTTAGCTAGGATCAATTTGCCTAGTATTTTGACAACAGAATCAATCAATGATATCGGTCTATAGCACTGTGGATCCCCTCTCTGACCCTTTTTAAAAATTGGTATAATTGTCGACAGGGACCAAGATGCAGGAAACCCCTGAACACCTGAGGCATTAAAAACATTTGTGAATATCTTCGCCCAAAATTTAGGGTGACATTTTTACAAGTCTGCAGGGACACAGTCGGGACCAGCTGCTTTATTGCTAGAAGTCTCCATTATCGCCCTTTCAATGTCCTCCTCCTTAAAAACCAACGGAGATGAAGCCCACTGCAAAACTAAACTAGGGCAAGGGTCCAACACCACATTTGAACCATAAATTGCCTCATAATGAGAAAGCCACTGTGCCTCAGTTATATTACTTTCCAGGGCATCCTTTTCTAAGCCAGTAAAAAAGGGAGAATTAATGATAGCCCAGAACCTTGGGCTACCCTTTAAGACTTCAACAGATAAAAGTGCGTTCCAAGCCTCTTCTTTAATCTCATTTTTACGTATGAGGACCGCCGACTTACACTGCTTCCTTAAGCTGGCTATGTGTTCCCTATCTCAAGGTGTATTTTTCAGGGCTTGAACTAGATTACGGTGGGCCCGTGAGCAGTTGTTATCAAACCACCTTTCTCCCATTTTTAATCTGGGTTTGGTTGTGACAGTCAGATCAGATGCTATCTGGCCACAGATGCCTTCAAAGGCTCCAAGAACCTCAGCCCTTGGAGTGGTATGATCAGCACATTTTGCGATGTTATCTTCGGCCTTCTTACAAAAATCCACAAAAAAGGATTTGGGAATTACCCTAGACTCCTGAAAGTGGACAAAAGTCATCTTTGACGCAGGAGAAAACTTTATGAACACAACAAAAGCATTGAAAGTTGCTAAATTGAAGAGACGGATGGCCAACTTCTTAAACCAATCGAAAGTCTTACGAATAGCAGTGTAAGGTTCCAACCTCTGATCTACTCTATCGACATCACCCATGTGCTTACTGTAGTCTACAATGCATACAGTATGGTGCACTTCAGCAACTTGACCCCAAACAGTCACAGGTGAAGTACTCTCATCATGAATGGTAGTCAGCATGTACACATCCCTCCTTTCCACAAATTTCACAGCTAGCATTTACTTACTACGCAAGGCACTGCACTGTCCCCTCTGAAGCTTTTTGCAAACAAGTTCTTTTGGGTAACCTTTACGGTTAGAGCGGATTGTGCCACAAGCAAAAGTGTCCACTTTGAACAATTCCTGAAACAATTGTACAGCAGTGTAGAAGTTATCAAGGTACAAATGGAGGACAATGTTAAACAGTCCTCTAGCAAGATCCTGCACAATTTCCTTTGAAACTCCAAAAGTGGATGGACAACCAGGGGGGTCAATAGTGGAATTCCTACCAATGTACACCCAAAAATTATAGACATGTCCTGTCCTACTCTCAGACAATGTATACATCTTAATTCCATAACGTGCCCTCTAGCTAGGAATGTACTGCCTAAAAACCAAATGGTCCTTGAACAGGACCAAAGACTCATCAACCGCTATTTCTATCCCTGGAGTATAGATCTCTGAAAATCGATCTACAAAGTAATCAAGAACAGGCCGAATCTTAAAAAGACAGTCACAGTCCGGGTGATCTTGTGGCAACGCCAAAGCATTATCAACAAAATGCAGCATCCGAAGCAAAAGTAAATATCGATCACGACTCGAAATATGGCCGTTGCCATCAAGGGAGTGGCAGACCAATATGAAGCCATGGGCGGCTTCCCTATCAAGCCCATCAAAAAAGTCAAATCCCAAAACTTCTTAATCTCATCCAGATTTGAGGGAGTCCACTGGATAGCTCTAGAGCGGGGCCTAAGTCTGGCACTGTTGTCCCTCAAAAATTATTCTGCATACAAATTAGTCTGCTCTTAAATCTCAGCCAAAAAACATCATCCATGAACAACTGAAAAAACTGTGTAGGCAAAAATTTTTCCCAATTCACTCTATACCCTGCATCCCCACTTAAGGGAGGCAACACCGGCTGCACCATGTTTGGATCAACCCAGAGTTCAGCACTTCCAGTAGGAACCCTTGCAGCCTCAAGCTGCAATACCAATGTCTCTTGCTGCATGCTGCACCATCGGCACCTCGGTGTCCTCCTCTAAAACAGGCACTTCATCCGCATTCATCAGTGAATTTAATAGGTTTTTTAAATGCTAATTCCTAACTATAACTTGTGTAAAACCTATGTTTTTTTCAGTGAATTTAATAGGTTTTTTAAATGCTAATTCCTAACTCTAACTGGTGTGAAACCTATGGTTTTTTCAGTGAATTTCAAAGGTTTTTTAATAGCAAATCTCTATAGGTATGAAATGTAATATTTTTTATAACAAATTTTATATTGTATAATTATGTAATAGTTTTTTTTATTTTTGCCCCGGAGCGCTCCCGGGGCGCGTACCGATGCGCTCACCGGTAAGCACAGCGCTTCAGCGCGCCCCGGGGCGCGTACCGGTGAGCGTCCCGTTAGCGCTATTCCTGCGAACTAAAACAACATCGAGACGTATCGCGTAGCCGCGTGATGCGTCATATGACGCACTGCATAAGCGCACCCGAAAGCACCCGAGCGCATATGATCGCGCAACATAAGCGCCGCTGGGCGTGACATGCACCGGGGTGCGTAGCGTAAGTGCGTCGGGTCGTGTGACCTGAAAATAACACTTTTGATTGGTTCAGAACACTTTTAGTTTCCAAATGATGAGAAAGCCCAGGTCATGAGACCTGAAAATAACACTTTTGATTGGTTCACAACAGTTTTGTTTTCCAAATGATGAAAGACCCCACCTTTTTTCCTCATTTTCACTTTGTTGTTTGAGTGAAGAAGACCT
Organism: Lissotriton vulgaris; assembly: GCF_964263255.1. Classification (NCBI taxonomy): domain Eukaryota; kingdom Metazoa; phylum Chordata; class Amphibia; order Caudata; family Salamandridae; genus Lissotriton; species Lissotriton vulgaris. The sequence goes on along the minus strand of NC_141694.1, from coordinate 1,199,641,360 downwards.
GCATTCATTCTGTGAGAAATGGCTTCACTAGTAGCAGCTGCAGGTGCATCTGCACCACCACCACCTCCAACACCACCACAAGGACCACCACAAGACCACATTGGTGGTCAAGAAGAATAGGAGGACGAAGAGGAGCAGGAGGAGATACAATTTCTGCCTGAGGACAATCCCCCATACAGACCCAAGGAACATTTTATTTGGGAGTTTTACAAGTTGCCAAGGGGTGCAAAAAAAGTGAATGCAGCTAAGGTGACTTGCCTCATCTGTCGCGAACAACTGTCAAGAGGGAACCCAAACAAGAAGTACTCTTTTGGGAACCACACTATGATTAGACATATGCAGAGGAAGCACCCGAACAATTATTTGGCAGCAGAGGTCAGGGAACTGGCCAAGAACCCTCCCCATCCTTCTTCTTCAAGCACCTCCAATCAACCCACTCCATCGGGTGCAGAGGCTAGGGAGATGGTCCCTAATGTACAAACCAGGTTTGCAAAATTTAAATTTATTTGCATATATTGCAACAAAACAATTTCATATGGTGAGCAAAGCATCACTTTACTCAATCGAGCTGCAGACAACCATCACTTCAGCAAGCAACTTTAATTTTTTTCTATTTTTTTTTGCTCCAGTTGACCTGTGTTTTGTTTGACCCCAGAAAAACTACAAAAAAATATAAAATTGTTCAGAAAAGCCAAAAAAAAAGAAATTAAAAAAAAACAATAAAAAATATAAAACAACAAAAAGAAGAAAAAAAACAGTTCTTTTCAGAACTACCTCCAATTTATATAAAAATGCTACATTTTTAAAAAACTGTCTTTCTTTTTTTCTCCAGGGTACGCGTACCGGTACGTGTACCGGTACATGTACCGGGGCACGCACCCCCCCCAAAAAAGAAAAAAAATTATGAGTGTGTGTGTATGTGTGGTGTGTCTGGGTTTTCCCCATGGTACGCTCCGCGGTGCGCGTACCGGGCGCCCCCCGCACAAACCTTTTTTGGCACCCACATCAAACCTAGGGGGTCAGGGGGGGTCTACTCTGCCCCCTTATGGTCTTTTCCCCCTTTGTATTTGGCACCTCTTGTGTCTCGATCCTACCGAGACACAAGCTGGCGACCGCTCCGGACTGTTTGGAATGTTTACAGACACCCGAGAGCCAATCAGCTTTCCGCGCGCAAGTCGCGTAGCGCACCAGGTGCGCTCCCCGGTGCGCGTACCGGGGCGCGCTCATAGATATATATATTTTTTGGCACCTAAATTACTCAAAATCCACTGGAGCACATATCTTGAGACATAGCAAAGGCATATCGGGCTACCAGTCCATACAATTTTGCCAAGTTTGGTGGAAATCCATTCAGCCGTTCGGGCTAAAAGTGAGGTTGACCGCCCTATGGAAATTAACATGGGGAAAACACGTTTTGGGACCCCCCTTTTATCTCAGCCCCCGCTTGACGAATCCCCCCCAAACTTTCAGGGAAGGACCGTAGCGCCGCGAGGCAAATTTTAGGAACTTTTCAGGCAGATTCCTTAACCAGGCACCAAAGTTATTCCCAATAGAATGTTGATATTTTGCATTGAAAAAAAATCCTAACTATAACTACCTACTGGCGACCGCCAGTAGGTAATATATATATATATATATATATATATATATATATATATATATATATATATATATATATATATATATATATATATATATATATATATATATATATATATATATATATTAATTGATCTGCTCTGCCCCTCCAGGGAGGCAGACCCATCCACAAAAATTGCTCCAACAAGGGGAGCGACCCTTGCCCAAGCGGCTGCTCTCCGAGACAAAGGCCATGCAGGAATGCTTAAAAAGACATCGGAGAAAAGGAAAACACTTTCCTTTCCTCCAATGCCTTTTTAAACCCCCCCCACCCTCCCTGAGGACAAACTTACCTCCTCCTTGCCGGACACACTGGAAGAAAATGGCTTCCAGCACGTCCAGTATCATGTAATGTTAGGGCATCCCCTGTCATCACGGGTGGCGGGAGGTTTGAGGATGGGCCATGGGGGGAGTGCCAGCGCTTACCCTGTGGGTGGGTGCTAGGATGGCTGGGAGTTCTCCCACGCACACACCCACTGTCATGTCGGACGCCTGCAAGAGGTTTAAGACTCCAGACTATACTTACCCCCTAGGACGTATCACAACATCTCCAAGCACGAACAACAAGCCCTGCACACCCTAAGCATGGATGAAACTATTACAATTAAGCCAGGTGATAAGGGTGGTGCCACTGTTCTAATGGACACTGCCTCATACAGGTCTGAATGTCTACGCCAGTTAAACGTGATCACATCCTACCGCCCATTGCATAAGGATCCCACAGAAAGGATTACTGACACCATCTTCACCATGATGAGGGAAGCAAAAGACAATGGATGGGTCACACCCAGGGAGGCCGAGTTCCTCTGCACCAAAGAACCACTGACCCCCTACCAAAGATACATAAGCCACAGGGGCCACAACTGGGCAGACCGATTACCTCAGGCATAGGCTCTGCAATTGAGCCTCTGTCACAGTTCGTTGACTTTTCCTGCGACCATTGGTCCAGATGATGCCCACATACTTACAAGGCACAATGGACATTCTTTGCCTTCTCAGAGGGATTGAACTCAACCCAGACACTGAATAACTGTTCTCCTTCAATGTAAGGCCATTGTATACTTGCATCCCCCAGGACCAGACCCTGGCCACGATTGAACATCTTTTGACTCTGCACCCACTGGATACCATCATACCAGTTGCATTTTTTATGAGGTGCGCCACCATGCTCATGAAAGAAAATTTCTATCAATTTGAAACTTAGCTCTATCTCCAGGGGCCTGGTACTTCCATGGGGAGTATCTTTGCTCCCAGCTTGGTAAACTTTTTCATGCATGTCTTCGAGGAAGATGTTGTCCTTTCTAACAACAATATATTACTCTGGAACAGGTATATTGACGATATCCTTGTGGTATGGAGAGCGGATGACGCTACCATCAATACCTTCCACGAATGGCTCAATGCTCCAATGACCACCTCTGGTTTACATGCGAATATATCAGAGAGAAACTAGCTTTCCTGGACCTCTCAATTTTTCCATCAGGGGGCTACTTAGAAACTGAACTCTATCAGAAACCCATGGCCCGGAAGGCCTTGCTCCAATATGAGAGTCACCATCCCAAATCCGTGCGTGAGAACCTGTCTTATGGCCAGTTCCTTGTGCTGAGATGTAATTGCTCCAATATCGATAAATACAAAGAACACACATCGACATTAAGGGACAATTTACTGGACAGACACTACCCGACCGCACTAGTCAAGAGTTCAGCCAAACGTGCGCTCGATAATGACAGAGATGCCTTGCTGGACTACCTGCCCAATAAACAACCACAGATGAGATTGGTATGCGTTAACACTTTCAGTTCCCTCTCTAATACGGTGAAAAAAGCCATCTTGCATAACTGGAATATCCTGAACAAAGGACAATTATCCCTGGACAAACCCATGTTCGCCTTCAAGAGAGGCCACAACCCCAGATACAGTTTGGTCCACACCAGACTGCCAACCACAGCCACATACAGACCAAGCACCCTCTGGCAACTTCCCAGCGTCCAAGGCCACTTTCCCTGTGGGTCTTGCTTGGTCTGTGAACACACCAGTGTTACAAAAACTATCGAGATTGACACAAGACCGTGGGAGTTAAAACACCCCACTAATTGCAATAGCGAGCAAGTCATTTATCTGATTACACACCATGCGGTCTCAGATACGTGGGCATGACCACACGGAAAGGGCGCACATGCATACTTGAACATAAGAGCACAGTCAGATGCGCCAAACTAACCACGAAGCTTACTAAGCATTTCAAAGAAATGCGTCACCAAGCAGCCACACTAACCTGGACAGTTCTTGAAAAACCTAACATTAGTGCGACTACATCCGGTCTCACTACGAAACTTCTAAGGATTGAGCAGCGATGGGTGTTCAGATTGAACACCTCTAGTGAGGGAATCAATGATGACATTCCCTGGCTGGCACTCACTTGAGCCCTGGAGCACACCAGTCTCCCCTCACCAAACAGGTAGCCTGTATTCTAAGCGCTACGAGGCCTCAGAGTAGCTAAGCGCAATAGAAATCCTATTTCATTCATTCATTCAATCTCAGTATCTTCCTCCCTCAGGCATACACCTGTCGTTCACAGCACAAGTGACTCCGCTGGCACACTTACACCTCTCTTTCGAGTATTGTCACTCATGCCTCAACGTAGTAAGCCTAGTGACACTCCTCCTTGTGTTCACTTCTTCTATTTAATCAGCCAGTTTTCCAGCCTGAGGGATGTTAGCCCAGTGGCACGCCCTCCCTGTTCACCTCACTCTGTTATCCCATTTAGACATGCCATGGGGATTAGTGTTTGTCCTCAGACACGTTTCCTCATTTTTTAAATGCATTTATGTTCAACCAGCACAAGCTGCATAGCATATCACACGTTGCTTCCTTACATTGAGGCTGGTTTGTTACACTAGGTGTCCACTTCGTTCCGTCAGTGGTTGTCGAATGGCATCCTGACTACAACCCGCATCTCTCCTGGCTGTCTGTCCAGGAGACATTGCCTCGGACTACATGTCCCAGTGCACACCCCAGGATGTGGACTACACTTCCCGACATCCTCCATGTCCCCATCAGGAAGACGTGGCCCTGGCTCTACTTTGTGCGCAGACGGTGAACAGACGCTTCCCTGTCGCAAGGACATAGGGTTCTGAAATCCACGCTCAAGTCGAGTGGTAAGTTACTCAAGCATCCCTGTTCTTTTCCTCTCTTGGCTCTCGCGTGTCAGCTTGGTTCCGGTGCATTTCTGGGGGTTCTACATGCCGTTCTGAGGGCCCATTTAGCATTTCGGCACCTGTTATCGAGGCTGTGTTCTCGCGCACTGTTTAGCTTCCAAGCTGCTGGCATTACAGCTGCTTGACTCTGTTTCCGTTCCACTCCATCCCATTGGTCCCGTTCTCCAGGCATGGCGTTCGTCAACACAGGCCAGCCCATGAGCGAAGGTGGTCTCTAAATTTGGGTCTATCACCCGCAGAGAAGCTGCTCTCTGGAGCTTTAGTCCCCTTAGACCACAGTGCTGGCTTAACCCCTGACGCACCGGGTCTGATCCCCCCTCCCTGGGCCTACACCTCCGCTGTGACTGCGGGCCACCTCCTCTCATGGAGCACGTTCAGCGGCTACTGTTACTTCATTCCACCCTTTATCCCACAGCCAAATAGACTGCCAGCCTTGGGTCACTAATGGAAGGGTTCAGCCCCCTTCACGCTCTCTCCATATTAGAGTGTTTGTTCACTCACATGAACTTACCTACCTGGGCTTACTTTACTCACGTGAACACACTCTCAACAGCGTACACCAGCTGTGGGGGCCATTTTTTTCATGAAAGCTCTTCTGCAAACTCAGTCCTCTGATTGCTCCACCTTCAGTATGTTCGCACACCTGACCGAGAACCCTCATTTTTATCTTTTTCTTTACTTTAACGCCACCGCCTTTTTCTATTAGGCTGGATCGGCATATGTACTTTTGGCTAATAGGCCAGAACAGATGCAGCAAATGTACTAACCTCTGTGGGTGAGTCTCACATCTCTTAATCATGTATTAGGTGGATATAATGGTTGCACTATGTCCAGTGACTTAACTGTAGTGCCTGTATGTTGTGTTGTGGGTCAACCATGTAATTCATGTTCTCTCTCGTTTTTCTAAATAGCGCACAATGTTGTCTTTTTGTTCTACTACAGATTTCATAGGTGAATCTACTGAACTACAGGGCCACTGTTTCGGTATTAGACATAGCTGTTATTTTACACACCTTTTTATAGGTGCATGTATTTCACTTGTTGCAGTAGCTGTATGTTGATCCTGACAAAAGCCACAACACTCTGCTAGGTCTAGAGGCAGAAACATGTTGAACACACACTGATGCAGTTGTCTGTAATGAAGGCAGTTGAATTACTTTCTATTTTTTTTTAATCCTGTCACAGGGTAGCTGATTAAAGCTTGCCATATAGCTAACCTTGTAGCCAGTTTTAACCACTTTCACTTTAGCACTGCACTTCACACTGAGCACATCACGCTCACATAGGATTTTAGATTAACCCTCCTCTCTAACATAAAACATCCCTATGCTCCTCCTTCGCAGCGAGGGGGTTGTAGCCCACGTCTAGACCAGGTTCTGTACGCGAGGAAGCACCTTGATGATGAAACATGACACCTCTGGTGTGTGAGGGGAACTTATGATAGTTATTACGAGTGGGGAGGTTACCCACGCAGGTCCTTAAATCTCCTTCTTGCCCCCCCTGTAGGTTTGCAAAAATATCTTCCAGCATGAATTCTCAACTTATCTGCTAGTTGTTTTGTCAATGGTATATATTGTTGTCCAAACTAAAATATAAACAGTAATTTTAAAGAAAGAAATATACACACCTGTAATTTGAATTGTCCCAAATACAGTATTCTTGGTTTGCAAGGGTAACATTGTTTTGCACAGTATTCTTAGTTTGCAATGGGTTAAATTGTTTTGTACGTGAACTGTCCTTTTGACAGACTTTTTGTTTTCTTTGTGTAACTGTCTTTTTTTTAACAAATAAAGTCAACAGAGTTCTTGCTCATTAAAAGTGCTCCAGACCTTGCAGCACCCTTAAATAGACTTCTTCGATTTCTTCATTATATAGTTATAATAGGTTTAAGAAATCAGGAAGGTAATTAAAAGCTTACCACAATGTTTGGAAATAAAGTTAACGTGTTACTGTTCTGTTCTAGACATTGCTAATCAATGAATTCTCAAGCTTTTTCTCTTTCTTCTAGGAAGCCGGAAGGCGCGCCAGGGGAAGGAGTTCAGGGAACACCAGGGACTGGAACTTGTCTCAGGAGAACTGGAAGGATTACTGGACATGCGTCAGAGCAACACGGGAGCTTGGCTGGAGTCAGGTCAGTACCAGAATCAGCAACGAGGCGTAGCATGTCTAGATGAGCGGGCGCGGTTTAAATACTATTGTGCTCTGCTTGGTTTCAGAAACATGTGTGCACATTTTTGTCAGTTAACGCGCGTTTTGGTTAAGCCAGTTGGATGCTTTCGGTAGATGTGCACGTGTTAAATTGAAGGCACGTTTTTACAGTTTAAACATGTTTAATTTATTCTGGTTATTTCCTTTCTTGTTTGCAAATAATGTGTACTGATTTTTTCAGCAATCTTTCTGACAGTGTTCGTGTGAGATTACAATGACCGTGCTCATGTGAAACTACAACAATACGCTCTTATGTTTAATAGTACATCCAAATCATTTATAAAGTATCAATCATGAAATGTGCAACAACCTTATTCTTACAGAACCTCAGTTTTCCTGATTTATAAAGAAAACCGGCCATTAATTTTGCGCAACAACTCAGGGAATCAGGAAGTTAATGATAGATTCCTACCACCCATAACATTGGTTCTGATCCGTGCAGGCGATGAATGCTTCGTCGTTGAGCTGCACTGTCCATTGTTGTAATAAAACTGCACAGTCTGTTGAGGCAATGTCATCGGCCATCTCTGGTGTCGAAGGGCAATGTATCACTTTCCTTCAGGGCAAAGTCATCACTGCTCCTTTTTGAGGGTTATGTACAGCAGAAGTCACCTTTCAAGGGCCCTGAACTGGATTGGCACCACTTGGCAGGGCATACCTCACAGTTAGAGACCACATGCTGTTGCAGAGTTGAAGGAAGTCTTTGATGGCCCAAGACCTCTGAGCAAGGGGCAAGCCAGCAAGCCCTTGGAGACACTCTGGGTTCAAGTGAGATGGGTCTAGACCTTGTCCTCAGCAGGACAGAGATCAACAGGGAGTAGGCCAGCACAGCACAGTAGAAAAACTATTCTTCCAGAGCAGCAGTCAAACAGAGTGGCAATCTTTATAGTTCATCAGTCTTAACTTCTGGAAGAGTTCTTGACTGATCCAGTAGGGTATTGCCTTGGGAAGGGCAGAGACCCAGTAATTATACCCCATGGTGCCTTTGATGTGGGGTTGAGTTCAAAGAGAGGTCTTTGAGGTGCACACATGTACCGTTTTCTCTGCCTTGCTACAGACTATTAGTAGGGGGTAACCAGCCCCTTGTCTGGGAAACAAGACACTGCCTATTCAGGTGTAAGTGTTAGCTCCCCTCTTCCTTCCTGCTTAAGAAGAGCCATCAGAATGCAGATGAGCATGCAGACACAGCTTACCTCCCCGTGTTTGTGGCTGTCTAGAGGGAATGCACAAAGTCTAACTGTCACCCACCCAGACATGCATTGGACACAGACTGCAGGCACACAGAGCAGTCAGAGCAAATAAATGCCCACTTTTTAAAATGTATATAAGGCAACAATGTCTCAATGTGTAATCACTTACAAAAGGCAAATATCATATATAACAGATCAATGTCAAGCACATAGAAAAAGGGATACCACAACAATTTAAAGAAGACCAGGGAACTGGTAGATCTATTTTGAGGTAACAGTAGTTGTATCAGAACTACATTACATTATTTATTTGGTAACCCAAGGTACACTCTGCAGAAAGGTGCTCGTGGAAAGGTGAACCATGCAAGTGACAAGTGCAAAAGGTGCGATAACAGCGAACAACAGAGCGAAAAGGCAAAGGATAATAGATGGTTACAAAGACAGTAGGTAGGACATTTTTACAGGATTTGCGCTGTTTTTTGGAACCACGATGATGCCTAGAGAAGTGCATGATCCGGATGATTTCGGGTCATCATCAGGACTGGGTTACTTAAAGTTGGATGGTGCTGTACAGGTGATTAAAAGAAGGGGTGCTAGCAAATGGAGTAGGTATAGGGAGATGTCAAGGAAAGAAACGCTGTACAGAGAGCAAGAAGAGGCTACCTGTAGGACGGGTAACCTGATTAACTTTCAACAAAGGTAATTCACAAATTAAAGGTATCCAGGTAGGTTATGCAGGAGAGGAAAAGGATCCAATCAATGTAGGGATAGCAGCAACAAACCATATACAAGAGAAATGGAAGGCAAAGGGCTCATACATGGATGCTTACCGGGTCAGCACGGTGTGTAGGGTGCGATAATCAAGGAGCCCTGAATCGAGTAAATCCTTGGGCTTGAAGAAGCAGTATAGCATCAGAATGGGCGAGGAAGAAATTCAATGTGTTTGGATTTCATAGTAATACATGGGCTGGGAGTGTCAATCATGGCCAGTAAACGGAAAGGGAGAGGGACCGATCCATAGGTGTAGGTAATAAAGGAGCAAGATGAGTGGTATTAAAAAGGATGTGGGGGAGAGCTACATCGGGCGTGTGTGAGAAGGCATTGTGAAGTGGTAATTACCTCAAATGAAGTGCTTCCTGGTGACCGGAATAAATCCAGGTGCGCTGTAGACACGATTGCCTAAGGGAATGGAGGGTAAACGGGCGTGCTATGTAATCGCGCTATGTAGTCACTTGGGAGTGGAGGGGAAAAGGAAAAGGACTGGAACGTCACCCTAGGGGACGGGAGGTGCCCTCGGGGTAATGAAAGAGGATGGCCGAAGCAAGGAAAGGGCTTCCAACTGGGCGCAAAGAAGGAAAAGAAAAAACTTTATTGAGTACATTAAATTGTCAAGAAAGACATGGGTATTTATGCCAGAAGCAAATAAAGGGATGGAAGTTAACAAATACTAGGAAAAATATACATCAAGCAAACGGATTAAGCAGGCTTCCGGAATGGCAATTAAATAACAGATAAGCTATATAAACATGACAAATGGTAGCTAAAACAGAAAGGCAAGTAAAAAAGAATAATACATGAATCTGCAATATTAAGGAAGTACATATGTACAGAGGCAAGCAGGATGACAAATGTTCCAGACAGTCCTGCATTTATGAGTCTCTTGTGATGTGCACTGAGGGGGAGAGGGAAACATGGGGACAACCTATTGTGGGGTAAAGGCATGATTGTGGGGAAGGTAGGCTACTGGAGGGATACAAGGGTCTGTATGGTTAGCCACAGGGGTTAATGAACATTAATGGTGGAATTCCATTCGTCCACTGTGTTCAACCCATGGTTTACAGTGTCACAGGTTGTAATCCACCTGCATACACTCCAAGTCAAATCACTTTCGCAGGGCTTTTTCTCCATGTAATGTGTGACTTAGGGGTAGATGTATCATTGTAGCAGTTGCGAGTCCTTAATAGTGATTTTTAGTGAATCGCTATTAAGGACTTTCATAATGCTATGTAGGTAGAAATCGCAATAATAATTGCGATTCCTACATATTCCTTAATTCAAAATCGCAAATTGTGTTTCAAAATTAAGGAATCCCTTCACATTCATTTCTATGGGCCAAGAGGCCCATAGGAATTAATGGGAATTGCATGTGCATACAATTTCAAGGGTGCAAGGGTTCCAAAAGACAACCTGTTGCACCCCTGAAAGGGCATGTGTGCACATGTGGCGCACATACATGCTCTAAGGGCAGGTATGTGTGCCACATGGCACTTTGAAAAAAACAAAAAAGTGCTTTTTTGAGGAAATCACAAATTACCATCAACTTGAAGTTGGTGGTAATTTGCGATTCCTCACAGCAATATCGCAATTTGCGATGCCTACTAGAATAGCATTCAGGGAATCGAAATTGCGATTATCTAAATGCATTTGCAAAATAAGGGATCACAGTTTTGCTATTCCTTATTTTGCAAGTAGGTGTTTCTTTCCTACATTGCACACAGCTAAATTGCATTCTATTGAATGTGATATTTTAGTATTTTAATTGTAAATAGTTATTGTATAGGTTTCGTCAGCAACACAAGTATGTATAATCAATAAATTGTTTCCATTGTTTAGAAAACTGTCCTGAAGAAAGTGAACATCTGCTAACTCACCGAAACGCTGTGTCGACTTTGTTTTCTAAGAATGTCATTATAAAATGTTTTTATGTACTAAATGTTTTTAACTTTTGATTGTAATAAATGTATGAAAAAAAATTATACGATTTTTGCTGTTGTTTTTTATTGATTGTGTTGTGTTTTGCTGACGTACCTTAGTTTGATATACTCACAGTTGACAATAGGTATTTTCATAAGCTCTGTGATATAGCCTGGGTAATTTTGTGCCTCCAAGTTGGGACACTCTTTGACTTTTGAATTCACCCTGTCCCTATTCTACTATTAGGGTACCTCCCTTTTTTGTTACAAAGATAAAGATACCACAACCACCTTAGGGGTGACTTATGGGTAATAAAAGGGGAATGTGAGGCTTGGCAAATTTGAAGTGGCAGTAAACTACTCAGGCAGACTCTGCAGTGCAGGCCAGAGGCAGGTTTATAAGGCTACTTATGTGGGTGGCACAATCAGTGCTTCTGGCCGAGAATAGATTAACTCATAGGAGAGATGTCCAGAGGAAACTTGAGTATAAGGAAGGAGTTACTGTATTGTGTTGGGAAATCGAATGAGCAACCTCAGCTCCTTGTTCCCCTGGAGTTTAGAGATCAAGTGATGTTCTATGCCCATTCTCACCTGCTGGCTGGTCACAGTGGATAAGAGAAAACCAGTCAAGCCATCTTAAAACACTTTTATTGGCCTGGCATCTATGCACAAATTAAACAATATTGTGAGGAGTCTGACATATGCCAGAAGAAAAATCCACACCAGCCTCCTGAGTGCCTTTACAAACAATGCCTATATTAGGGAAACTATTTGAAAGAATTGCCATGGATGTTTTTGGACCTCTACCCTGCAAGGCAAGAGAGTACTAACACATGGTAGTATTAGTAGATTATGCAACACGTTACCCCGAAGCTATACATTTAGGGGCTATTCCTACAAAATCCATTGCTTAACATCTAACAGAAGTGTTCTCCCACATGGGGTTCCCTTTTGAGATTCTCACTGACCTGGGTACTCCATTTATTTCAAACCTAATGAAACAGGTATTTAGGCAGTTGGATATTAAACACCTAAGAATGTCTGTGTATCATCCCCAGACAGATGGTCTGATCAAACGGTATAACAGTAGCCTCAAACAAACTCCTAAGAAGATGCTGTCTGGGGATGGTAAACATTGTAATAAACTACTGCCATTGGCCCTTTTTGTCCTCCATAGCCAGCTACAAAGCAGCCTTAGGTTCTACGCTCTGGAATTGCTTTTTGGCAGACAAACTCATAGGAAGTGTGGGATGAAGGATACAAAACATGAAACAGGTTCCCTCCTACACTATGACTCCTAATTAAATTCCAGTATGGTGGTGAAGCAGCGGACTGTGACTCATGAGAATCTAGAAAAGAGTCAGCAAAAACAGAAATTCTTATATGAAAGGGGGAAGAAGTGAAGAGAATGTAATGTAGGTGATTGGGTCTTTGTCCTATTATCATCTTCAAGCACCAAGATGAAAACTGAGTGGCAAAGTCCCTATAAAATAGATTTTTTTTTTAATTGGGCTACTTATCAGTTGCTATTGTTACCCAACAAGAAACAAATCTACCGCATAAATCTTTTGAAAAAGTGGTTAGTCCCATCTCCCAATGACATACTCATAATACTAGTAGGTCATAACATTGAAGAAACCAATATTTATGACGCTCCCACCAAGGGGAGAAATAAATGCCCTGCTCCGAGTCCTCAACTCTTTCTCTGACATCGTTTCAAATCTGCCCGCTAGGACTCACCTTGCTGTACATTCCATCCTTACCCCAGAGACGGAAATAATATAGCAGTGGCCCTAACAAATGCCGGAGTTCTGTCGCAAAGCAATCCAGGCAGAAATTGAACATTTGTTGGAAATGGGGGTCATCATTCCCTCCACTAGTAGCTGCTGTTCTCCAATAGCTTTGGTAGCAAAACCAGATGGAAGCTTGCCTTTCTATATTGCCTTTAGCGCTGCCAGCAAGGTCTCTAAGCTAGATGGGTATCCATTGCAGATGTTTGATGAATTGATTGAGGGATTAGGTGAGGGACATTAAATCAACACCATAGACTTAACAAAAGGCTACTGACAGGTCCCTTTGATTCCCTCTGACCAAGAAAAAAACAGCCTTTGCCACCCCATATCTGGTTTCTATCAATACACAGTGCTTCCCTTTGGCCTTCGTGATGCCCCAGCCACCTTCCAGGCGCCCGTAAATTCCCTATTACAAAAACACCAGGGTTACTCATCAGCTTACCTGGATGACGTTGTATAAAGTAAAACCTGGGAGGAGCATTATCACCATCTTCATTTAATTCTCACAGTTACAGAGGGCTCATCTCCACATGAATGCAAAATAATCCAAATATGCATATAGCAAAGTCAGATACCCTGGATAGCTCCTGAGGGAGGGAGTCATTGAACCCCAAACTGATAAAGACAAGGGCATAACTGATACCCTTTTTCCAAACAGAAATGAGGGCCTTCTTATGTTTACTGGGTTACTATAGACACCTCATCCCACAATATTCTGATTTGTCTCGACCCTTAACGGACCCCTTGAAGAAGTCAGTTAATTCAAAAGCTTTTGAGTGACCCTCAGCCACAGCTCTTGAAAATGTTTACAAGCAGAAGGTGGCCCTTACTACCAGCCCTGACTTTGAGGAACCCTTCATATTACAAACAGATGCATCTGATGTTGTCATTGAGGCTGTCCTATAACAAACAGACCAGGACGGCAATGAAAGATCGATTTATTTATATTAGTAGAATGTTTTCCTCCTGTGACCACAAATATCCCACCATTGAAAATGATTGTTTTGCCCTTCATTGGCTATTGAGAAACTTCAATATTCTTTGGAAGGATGACCCTTTGCTCTTCAAACGTACCATGCCTCTTTTGTGCAGCTATTCACAAACAAAGGGAATACCGACAGGATTCTACATTGGTGCTTGTCTCTGCAGCCCTTTCATTTTGAAGTCAGGCACAGGAAAGGGAGATTCAGATTTTCTCTCCAGTTTTCCAGTGGGTGGGTGGTGATCAGGAGTCCCATTTGCCTGGAGTACGAATAGAAGAAACCTTTTTTCCACAGGTTGACCCCTGCGCCTTTAAGGACGATTCCACCAAGACTGAGGAGGTGAGACTTGACTTTTGGTGCCGGAGCCAGGTCCAATACAGAACGACTCATGGATACCTGGGTGGTGCATCATGAGAAGAGGAGAAATCGTGAGGGCCCAGTGTGCCGAAGGAAATCCCAGCAGACGCCTATGGACAAGGAGCATAGACCTCAGAAGCGGTGCAAGAGCAGGGAAGAACCGTCACAGCCGCTGCGGCTTCAAGACCAGGTGGAGAAGATATAGTGCAGCCAGCCAGCAGCGAGGGAACTGGCTGCAGTATACGGAGAGGCTGTGTGCTGTTTGTCGATGAAGAACGTGACACCTGTCCTAGCCACAATCCCAGAGGAGAGAGAGGCTCCTGCAGTTGCCTGATCGGGTTAGGCAAGGTCAAGATGGCGGGGAGCGTAAGGGAAGGGAAGGCAGTGGACCACTATCAAATGCAGTCTTAGTCAAATACTTTGGTTTCGACTGGTGGTGACTACACTGTCATGGGTAGTCCTACAAACACCCTACATCTACAATTCAGGGCCTCTTGGAGACCCTCCCCCCCCCCCACACACACACGCACTTGTCTTTTGTTTTTGTTTGGATCATAGACTAAACACTATTTAGCTTAGCCCGGAGGAAGAGGTCTACTGCACTATGAACAGAATGAAGGTAGTGGTTTACAGCCGATAGTTTGACATTTTTTTATTTTCACGCCTCTGGCACACCACATAGACAAGAGGTATCTGGAGGTCGCGGACACAATCAAAGGGGTAGTGTCATATTTTAAAATTCTAAATACTTCCCTATAATCCCTGAGACCCATATTCTTGCATAGTTGTACAATACATTTAGTTCTTGCCTTAGAGTAAAAAGGGCAGAAGAGCAGAACGTGCAGATCCGTCTCTTCACTACTTTCATACCCTGGCATAAACTAGCTGCAAAAGGAACGTTCAACCACTTATTTGTCACTGCCCTAACTGGGAGTATTCCATGTCTAAATTGTACATATAATTTCTTCGCCAGTAGGGGCTGAATATCGTCCAGGAATTACTCAAAATGGTAGTTGTTCTTGACCTCCGGTAATCTATTGGTCAATTTACCCAGAGTAGGACTAAGTAGTATAAGATCCATTCGGTATTGCTTAAGTACATTAACCAAAAGCCTTTTGGGGAGTGAGGCGCCTGTTTGCTCTGGAGAAAGCCACATGCCACCCCTACCCAATGCGTGGCAAAGCTGCTTATCACACATGTTTATGTACCATGCAAGATGGGCACACTCCTGAAGATATTGTGAGAATGGACATATATTGCTATCCAAGGGTCCTTGTATGAAAGCTATATTCTCTGACAAAATCAATACCAACAGTTTTTTTTAGAAAAACAGGTGTAGATCGCTACCTAAAAATATCCAAAACACTGAAATACATCCCTTTAATAGTGATTTAAAATTACCATGATGCTATACAAATAACCTACTATGAATAATGCATGGTGACACATCATGGGTGTGCTTTTGGAGTTTATTCAGCCTAAGCTAAGATTTAGTGTTCAACTATAATATATGGTATTTGTACCTGCAACTTAAACATCATTTTGAAATCATTTTGAAATACAATTGTTTAAAGCCCACACTAATTATTTCTTTACCATCCATTGAAAACCATATATTAGATTATCAGTGCGACAGAGAAGTAGAGATAGTCAGCATATCCAGAATGGATTATGGTAAAGTGCTGTATCTAGCTGTTAATAAGGCCCTGTGAAGGGCCTTTAAATTACGCAAAACGCTGCTGGTTCGCTGCTCTTTCATGTGCCAAAATCAGCTTCTGTATTCCATTTGCTTCGGGATATGCATAGACTTAGGAACACCAAGCACAGTGAGTTTAAAGCACTGCGCTTGATGTTTCAAGGGATGTACGACGTTACAACGCGTACTTTTACAACGCGTGCCGTTACTACGCAACTTTTACAACGCAAGTCGTTGGGGTGCTGGATAGTAAATATTTTAATGTACTATTCAACTCCAGTCCCCGTGGATAGTAGGGAAGGAGTTGGATAGTAAATTAAACTATTTACTATCCTGGAGCGCCCCCCAGCGCAAGTCGTTGTAACGACTTGCGTTGTAAAAGTTGCGTGGTAAAGGTTGTTCCCCATTTCAAGCGAACCTGGGCATAGGATACATCTAAATTCAAGAACTGGTGGTTCCCTACTCGCACCCTGAGATCCTCAAATCAAACACTGTTCTCCGTACCGAGGTTTCGTTTAACTCGTATGAAAGGCTGTTCTTTTGCATATCTTCCCGCATCTTTAAGGAATTGTAATTCACTCTTGAGCTTCCGCAAGGGTCTGAAGACCTGCCTATTTTAGCCACCTGCATCAAGCCTCTTATCTGTACTCTGACCTGCACAGGGAAACACTTTGGGTTAGCTGTGCGCACTACAAGTTGCATAATGATAATAATAACAAGCACTGGCGTTGCCAATAGGTCTCGCAGTAGGAAAGTTGGAGCTATTACAATTGCAAATAACAATGCCTTTTATTTTTGTTTTCATTTTAAAAACATAAAGGGCTTTGTCATTTACAAAACCAATAGCTCCAACTTTCCTACTGCGAACAGGTCTTGCCTTTAAGTTAAAGCCATTTGCTTTGCTAATGGTATTGTATTATAGCTATGTATTACTGAGTGTATGTATGTGATATGTTGTTATTTTATGTTGTCAGAATTGTATGTGTTACCTATGTGTTTTGATTTGCAGTGGCCTTTGGGACCTTATACGTGTTTAGCAATGCACTTTCCAGCATAAGTAACTAAATAAATACATACAAAAGATACGCAGGATCTGACCTTGTGTAATGTAATAGGTGCTTATGCAAAACATTCCAATGCGTTTAGCCACATTTGCTGTTGAGGACACTGCATAAATAAGAAACATGGCAAAAGAAAGATGCTGCAATAGAGGAACACATCCAAAGGGCAGCTTAGCATAAAGCCCCACTACTTCCGGACCACAAAATTAACAACAGACTGCGAAAGGGCGTAGACAGTGATAGACATATCGGGGAAAAAAATAGTCAAGGCTGGATGCTGTTTAATGGGCATTGATAAGTGAAATCCTGCAGCCACAGGTGTTTTTATTTTACTGTCCTTTTAGCCATTGTAAGATTACCTAAACACGGGATGCAGAAACATCCTATCTTTAAACGTTGAACTGTTGCATACAGCCATGCATTATAGATGTACAATCGAGAGTGCTGCTTGTTGCAACCTACACTTGGCTCTGGAGTCACTACAATTTAGATTACTATAAATTCAGAGGCTCAACATAAAGGCAGTTACTTATAAAGTGGCAGTCAACGATCTCCCTTAAACCGGTTCAACAATCTTAATAAAACTGAAGAGCCGATGATGGTAGGGCTTAGTTCTTATGTATGTTTTAAAATAACTTGGTCTCTGAGGCTACAAAATACCAAACAAGATCAACCAAGAGGGTGAGAGGGTCGAAATCAAGTGGGGCATAGGGCTTTAGAAAACATACAACCCACAGTGTTTACGAATGACCACATTTTGCAGTGAGGCCCCTCATTTTGTGTAACTCACTGCACTTCCACATTATTACAGCATTACAACAAAGCCATTAAGTGAGCTAGTAATAATTTGGTGCACAAACCTGTACAAAAATTACACTTTCAATTTATCAGAAGGCACCCTGCTCATCTACTTAACTCTGGAAAATGTAACAATTAAGGGACCTCAACCCAAGATGATCCTGAATGAAATTGATAGCCCAAGCTATTGGCAACTGTTTTAGTTGCCCCTGTGCCAGACGTACACCCTTCGGTTATAAGCAGAACAGCGGCCTGCGTGCTGGGCTCGCTCTGGAACACAGGAGGAATTGTGACTGAATGAGCAGCCTTTGACAATCTGCCTCAGTGTAAAAGGGGCTAAACTTGAAAACAAATGCAATTCAATGTTTCACTCATTGTGCTTAATTTCAGCTTTTGTAAAATAAAAGCCAGCATGAACCAGTCATCACATCAGCCGTGGACGATATACGCTACTAAAGAGGCAGTGCCGCTCAGTGGAGGCACTGGTGGTAACAGCCTGCTGGGGCATCTCTCCCCCGCCTCACTCGCCTGTTAAAGGCATAGGCTGAAGACGGAGCTCTGTGTGTTTAAGAGATCAAGTGAGTGCTGGTAGAGGGAGGCTGAAAGAGAAAGAGACGGAGAGAAAAGAGCAGGAGAGAGAGAGAGGGAAGAGCTAAAATGAAAGAGAAGAAAAGCGAGAATGAAAGAGAAGAGCGAGAATGAAAGAGAAGAGCGAGAATGAAAGAGAAGAGCGAGAATGAAAGAGAAGAGCAAAAGTAAAAAAGAGCGAGAATAAAAGTGAGAAGAGTGTGAATGAAAGAGAGGAGAGCAAGAGAGAGAACAGCAAGAGAGAGAGAACAGCAAGCGAGAGAGAGACAAAACGGCAAGTCTGGAAGAGAGACTGAAAGAAGCGAGAAAGAGAGGAGGGAGCAAGACTTAAGGAGACGGATATTAAACAGAACCACGAGAGAGAGAGAGCAGGAAAGAGACACAAGAGCGAAGCGGACTGCGCTTGTGCAACGAAGTCATTAAATAAATAAACAAGCACTGTCGAAGCGGACCACGCTTGTGCAACTAAGTAAATAAATAAACAAGGTGGCCCAAGCGGACCGCCCTCATGCGAGCTGGCTCAATATCCTGTGACTCAAATGTGTGCTTACACGATATGAATGCGTCCTTCTGTAAACCGATGAAATATCTTCCACCTGCAACCATACTCAAGCAGACCGCCAGTACATGTACACACATGGGGCATGCAAAAGAAGACGAAAACAACAAGCATTGAATAAAAAAAATTAATAAAAACAAGCGTTGGCAAAGCAGGCAAGTCTTCCGTGCTGAAAGTGAAACCAGCCCTCGGCATTGCTGTGGTGGGGGAGGGGGCGGCGGGGGAGAGGCAAGCAGGGAACAAGTTAAACGAGGTCTGGCAGGGAACAGATGGCCTGGGCGTGAAGCAGGGGGCGGGGCAGCGCTGGGGAAGCCTGTGGGAGGGTGATTGATGACTTTGATGTGGGGAGGGAGGAGAGCCTTTTGCGAGCCTGCAGGAGAAATGCTGCCGATGCGCGTGCATGTTTAATCACATGGTTCACGTGAACTGCATGAAAACCGCGGGGCTGAAAGCCCGTGGTTTGAAGAAGATTTTCGCCACTTGAATTCTCGCTCCGCTCGATGCGCTTACGCACATCGATAGGCCGGGAGACCTAAAAACGACTCACTCTTCGGCAAAAAAATAATACATTAAATGGCGAGATTTGCCCGATTTGCAAATGCATTTGAAAATACCGGTGGGTAGCTAAAAAAAGAAGTTTCAGAAAATAATTGGGTGTGTAGTATGTGCTGAGGCTTTTTAGAAGTGGCACATTTTGTACACCATATTTTTCTGGCGCAAACAATGTTTTTGATAAAATGACCTAATGTGCACAAAGATTTGCACACATCTTATTAAGCTCATTGCATGCTACACAACAAGTTACTGATCATGCACTTTCGACATTTCCAAAAGACAATATGCCTGCTGGCAGTGTAGGCCATAGGCACTGTAGTTATCCACAGTACTGTGTGTGCGCATTACCTGCAGCCATAGAGCCACCCCGGAGATCACTACTACTTTATTATTGACATGCAAAACTATTTCGTAGTTGGTAATATGATGGCAGTACTACCTCCAAGATAAAATATGAGTAGTAATCAATGGCAGAGTTGGATTGATAAAGCGTACACTAGGGTAATGGCGAAGTGTTAGTATCCGAGTTACAGCTGTGGGCTGCTTCTTTGGGCAGCCCAGGAAGTGGGGGTGGGGGGCATTTTGAGCAGTGTCTGTGTAGTTCAGATGCCACCAGCGGCACGCCTGAGTGGCCTTTCTGGAGGCAAATGGGCCTCCATTACCTCCCTTTTACCACGGGGGCAGAGGTGTCACTCCTTTTCTCGCTTGGCTGGGCTGGCCCATTACTGTATGCAGATTGCAGGGGACGGAGCCTGAGCAGAAATGGCTTCACTTGTATTCAGGTGTGTTTCACCAGTGTGAATAAATCTGCGCATTTTTGATTTTCTAAGTGAAGTTAAGAAAACATGCCTCTGCTTGCGGAAGCAGTGTTTTGCGGAAAGGCAATATGCAAATGTGGGCCACTTTTTTTTTAGCGTGCCCGGGCCTATTTTTGATCCCAAACCAACCCTGGAACTAACGTATATTGTGGGACAGACACAGCTGTTGAAGGTCCATTGGTATGCAGAACCAAGGAGATAAGCCTTGGGTTTATAAAGAATGTATAGCCGTATCATCAACATTCTGTGTATATGGGTTTTAGCATTTTAGGTACATTTTGAGTGCCATTGTAACTGACTCAGGGATGGAATGAATTAGCATTAATAGATTCTGGGGGCTCATGCTGCCTTAAATATTATTAAACTCAGTTCTAAACTGATGCAGGGTTCTACAAATGCTCGTCAGAGATAGGAAATGACCATCTAAGAGAATATATTTCCTTCAAAAAGTGGCTTCTACATAGGAAATAGCCATATATCCTTACATGCATGAATGTTGCTTTATTTTACATATATACATTCAGGCTCCTGAAATAGCCATCGTTCATCTGCAGGTATATTTAATTTAATATTTACCAGATGCAATCAAATTCCAAGGTAAAAAAGATGTGGAAAAAGAGGGAGGCAAGTTGAATGAGAGGGTGTACAGACCGTTCTAGCACACTCTAATCTTCAGGGTTAGTCATTAGAAACAGTTAGACACAGTAGGTATCAGAGGAGAGACTGCTGGTCAAAGCTGTTTTCACATACAAGTCTCCTGTTTTAAAACACATCTCTCTTATGTGATCTCAAATATTGTTATGTATAAAGATTGACAAACATTGAAGATTTGATTGAAGGATTTATTACTTAAAATAAAATATTTGCTATAAATGCTAATATTTCCAGTCAGTCAGTCAGTCAGTCAATCCACTTTATTCGATTAATTAAAATCATAAAAGTACAAAAACGGAACACAGACAACAATATTACAAATCTTTAGGCATAACAGTTGAAAAACATAGGCATTCTTTCAAATCATTATAAAACCCTATCACCCATTCCGACCCCTTGACCTGAGACTAGCAGAGGACCACAAGCGGCAACTTAAGATGGTAACGTCCTCAAAGTTCTCTTATTGTTAATCCTCACTGCTGCTACCAGAAAGGATGCAATATTAAAAATATCACCAGGGTTACACAAATATTGAAGAAAAACTAGTGCTGGTCGAACCTGGGTGAAACCCCTTCCTCTCAGGATAGGTAACAAAAATCTCATGCGAATATGGGAAAAAAGTCACAAAACATCATAAAATGTAACGTGTCCTGGGGCAAGAAATTATCACATTGGCAGAATTCACCATCTTCAGGATTATACCATCCTTGAAACTCCCCCAATGTTAAATGAATCAAATTAAAATGCAACCTAGTTAGAAGCCAGCGGTGGTACGACGTTTTAACAATTAACAGATAACGTTCAATGTTAATAGATGTTTTTAACAAATAAAGGGCCCTAACTAAGGGTTGCATAACTCCTGTTCTTCTCACCCACAGACAAGAGATACTTCAAATTCAGTTTTACCCACAATACGTCCTCCTTCAGAATCTTATCAGGTTCCACATAGAGCTCTGGTCGTCCTAATTTAGAAAACATACTTTTAACGTACGCCAACCATTCGATTTTTACAGACTCATCCAGCGCAGTACAGTCTCGTAAAATCAGGTGGTTCAAGGTTAATTCGGGATTCAACCAGGTTTTGAGCCAGCAAAGCAATGGAGCTGTTTTCAAAATATCGGTAATATAACCTAGCACTAGCTCCTGATGTATGGGTACGACTGAGTTGATTGAGGGACGGACAAAAGACTCTTTAAAAATTTGTTTTCAGCTATCTGTATGCCGGCCTGATCTCTATAGCCCCATATAGAGGATCCATAGGTCACAATAGCCAAGCACTTGGCCCTTTAAACCTTAAGGATGGCCTCTATAGGCCAGGCTCCCAGACAGCGTGCACTTCCTAAGAGGTATGAGGAAGCTTGAGTGACAGCATTCTTTTTGACTTTTTGTTGTTGAACCTAGGATGACCTGTCGTCAAAAAGGAATCCCAAATAAGTGAAGGAAGACACAGAAGAAACCTCCACAGCATTACAAGAAAATGTCTTTCTAGGTCTATGACCTACTGTCATGGTGTGTGACTTTCCATTATTCACATTCAGATCCAGTGAGTTCATGAACACCCCAAAAGCATCTAAAAGCCGCTGTAGACCCACTGCCGTACGGGCTAAAAGAACCGCTCCGTCCGCATAGAGAAGAACAGGGATTGGACATTCTTCCACACGCGGAATATCCAATGCAGCCTCAATGAGTGATTTGTCCAGATCATTCACATAAAGAGTAAAAAGCAATGGCGCCAAGATACATCCCTGCCGGACGCCCCTGCCCGAGTTAAAAGATCTGGTACAGTCACCAGCCTGGGATAACCTGTGAGGTCCTGGTGAAAGTTAGGTAAAATATAAACTAAACAGGGGTCAGGTCCCTGCTTCCTTTAAAATATCCCAAAGCTTTGATCTATTGACCAGATCAAACGCACTGGAAAGGTCCATAAAAGCCATTGTTAGACAACCCTCCTTGGCCATGGTGTATTTGCCTAATAAAAGATGCGAGTTTAAGCACTGATCCATAGTACTCCTCCCACATGTAAATCCATATTGAAAGTTAGACTGAATTCCCCTTTCATTTACTCAGTCTGTGATTTTAGATAAAATAACCTTTCCCAGGATTTTCACGGAGGAGTCAATGAGGGATATCGGCCCATAACACCGGGGGTCCCCTCGCTGCCCCCTTTTAAAAATAAGAATAATAATAGATTTAGACCAGGAGGCCGGGAAGCCTACTGTACCCACAGCACAGAAGACATTAGCAAGGATTTTAGCCCAGAATTGAGGGTTACTTTTCAAGAGATCTGCGGGAACCCCGTCTAGGCCCGGTGCTTTATTACTAGCAGTATCTTTTATCGCGTTCTTAATTTCCCCCTTGTTAAACTCAATTAGGGTACTGGCCTGAGATAAGGAGGACCAAAGGGTGCAGTCCACATGCCCCCTGAGCTAATAAATCACCTTGAAATGAGAAAGCCACTGAGCTTCTGTGATATTACAATACAGAGTTTCTGTATCCCCCCCCAAAAAAAATGGAGTGCTGATGATGGTCCAGAACCAAGAGCTATGCCTTAATACCTCCACAGACAATGAAGAGTTCCAAGCCTCTTCCTGTTTCTCATTTTTCTGCATGTGAAGGACTAGCTTATACTCCTTCCTCCACCTTAGTATCAAATCCCTATCCCGGGGTTGTTTTTTCAAGGCAAGGGAAAGTGCGCAATGGGCATGTGAGCATTTGTCATCGAACCACTTTGGGCCACTTTTAGGTCTCATTTTAGTTTTAGTAGTTAAGTCAAGGCTTATCTGGCTACAGATGCCTTTAAAAGCTCTGAGTACCGCATCCTTAGTACTTAGAGGGTCAATACTGATGGAATTCTCTCACAGGTCCTTAAGGAATGTGTCAGGGGTTATATTGGCCCATCTAAGCCTCCTGCCCTAATCACAGGGTAATACCTTAATCGGGGCCCGGTTCCTACCACCCTTGCCCAGAATGCCACAGCTAATATCCAAAATTAAAACAACCGGGTTATGGTCACTCAAAGGGGATTCCAGCGCATTATAAAAGTTAACTTTGTTCAATAAAGTAGGGGACATAAAAATAAAATCTATAGTAGAGTTACTAGCCTTGAGTGTGGGACACCGATCCTTGGAGTTAACAAAGCTAGGTTCAAATAGATCAGCATCAGTTAAAAGAGACTTAAGGCTCTCGCCCCGCCTAGTGTGCTCAAAATGAGGAGCCGTGGCATAATTAAAGCCTTATGGGTCGTCAATTGAACAATGTAAATCAGATAAATGTGTATTAAAGTTGCTCATTAACAGGACATAATAAGGCAAAGTGGATTGCTTGGACTTATAATCCATAAGAAAATGATTCAGCGTTCTTAAATGTTGATTTACATAATCGCACTCCCCCGAATTATAAATATTCACTAATAAAAACTTTGGGTGATTGTGCTTACCAAAACTCCAGTATCAAACAATGTAGGGAGTCAATCTCAAGCCTTTTTACATAGCCCCTTAGGTCCAAAGAGAGGAGAAACAGTAGGCCCCCTTTTGCTCTGCCCGCCAAGGCTGAACGTGCAGGTACAAAATATGAGCAACCAAAAATTTTCCTCTCTGTCCCAGGTCTCCTGGAGGGCAATTATATCATAGGTTTTTATATAAGATAACCGATTGGGGTCATGTCATTTCGACCTTAGACCCGCAATATTCCAGCTCATAATACTACATTTAAGAGTGTGGTCACCAGGACGACCGGCATTGCTCAGCGCAGTGGGTCAAGGGGCAGAAGTACAGTCCAGAATGCCGATATTAATAACTTCAGATGTAGGGGTGCTAGCAAGCCTTGAGGAAACCTCTAACTGTGTATTGATCTCAGGAAAAATAAGAGCAGGTTGACTAATAACTTCCTTTGATGTTAAGACAGCTACTGAAGGCAGTCAATCACAGGCATCTAGGCCTGACATAGGGGCAAATCTATTGGCTAGATCCACGAATCTCCCTAATGGTCTATGAGGAGCAATATGACCTCCCCTAACAGAGAGGTATGGCCGGGTGTTGGAACTGGCCCTTCTTGCAGGGTCATCCCCAAACTTTTTGCTTCTTCCTCCCTTATTTTTCCTGACCTGTGGCTGTTGGCAATAGGACTCTGGGCACTTTACCACTGCTGATCAGTGCTAAAGTGCATAAGCTCTCTGTGTAAATTGGTATTGTGATTGGATGTACATGATTGGCATATTTGTATCACCATGAAGTCCCTAGTAAAGTGCACTGGGTGTGCCAGGGCTGGTGATGACAAATGCTACTAGTGGGCCTGCAGCACTGTTTGTGCCACCCACATGAATATCCCTAAAATGGTGTCTCAGGCCTGCCACCGCAGTGCCTGTGTGCAGTCTGTGAACTGCCATGTCCTCCTGGTCAGTGTCCCCACTGACCAGGCCTAACCCTTCCCTTTTTGTGCACATTGGTCACCCCTTTGGAAGGCCCAAGGTACCCCCCTGGGCAGGGTGCAGTGTATGTGAGAGGTAGAGCATGTACTTGTGCAGGTGACATGCTCTGGTAGTGAATTACAGCCATTTTCGTTTTTCACTGCTGCAAGGCTATCTTGCTCCATAGGCTATCATGGGGGATGCTGGCTACAGTGGCTACCAGCAGATCTTCCCATAGGAACAAGATAGGACATAAGAGTCTAGTATCCCTGAACTCAGAATTTAATAACACATCTTTTAGGAAAGGTTGTTTTTAAATACTGTGTTTGATAACAGCACTTTTAGAAAGTTGCTGTTCTCTTGTCTGACCCTTCTGTGTGCCTTGGCCTGTTTGTGTATTGACTGTCTGGTTTGAGAGTGACAGGGGCTGGGGATTCCCCAGGAGGCTGGCTGAGTCAACCCTAGGCTGAATGACTGCATTTGCAACTTGAGTGGTGGGAAGAGATAGCACCTGGGCCTGAATAGGGCTGTGCCTGCCTTCCACAATGCTGGCCCCACCTCCTGCTGGACGGCTGATGGCCCTGCCCCTCACTCTGAAAGGAAAATGCTCAATTAACATCCAGAACTGGTGAGACTGGGCTCAGGGCCCACTTGCACAAAGAGAACAAAGACTTTTAGGTGTATAAGTACAGGACCCCTGACAACAGAAAATTAGATCATCCTGGAACCAAGAAGGAACCTCTCCCAAGAAGAAAGCTGAAACTGAAGAAGGAAGATTGTCCAGCTGTTGCTTTGCTGGATTGCCCTGCTATTGCTTTGCTGCCAAGGAGAGCAGAAGGACTTTGCTTTGTGCTGTGTCCCCTTGCTTGAAGGAATCTCCAAGGGCCTGAGAAGAGCTAGCTCCCTGTTTTGAAGTCCCAGGAACAAAAGGGCAACACCCCCAGCTTCCCCTGAGCTCTAGTGAGAGAGTTGTGTCCTTCCTGGAGTGTGCGGCCCATGTGTGGTGCCTCTGGAAGTTGACCGTCCTGAGCTCTTCAGAAGCGGTCGCTCCTCACGCTGCTCCCTGCTTTGATTGTGGTATCGTAGCGCTATACTGCCAGACCGCTCTTTGCTATTTAAAGCCATAGCGCATTACTCGCATTGCTCCTGCATATAATTGTGCCTGATTGCTGATTACATTTGTATCATAGCGCTATATTGCTAAAGTGCGCATTCATTATCATTCAATTGTGCTTTGCTGCCTTTGCCTGAGTTAATCATTTGTGCCTGATTCTGCCGCTGCCACTGGCCATTTCATAGCCATTTTCAAAGTTGTGCTCCAATCTCGTCCTGTTAGGCTTTTGGCTTGCTGCCATTTTGTTGTTTGTTGTTGTGCCTCCCTGCCCGGTTCTCCAGCCTGCTCCCGCCTCCCAGCTGCTCCTCCCTCGCTCCGCCCCCTCCACTATTCACATATGACAGATGCATTTGCGCGCAGCGTTCACGCGCAGCGAACGCGCCCCATGCGCGCCGAAGGTGCGCCAAAGGTAAGCCCGTCTATGCCCGTCCGTGCCTGGACCGCGCCCAGCGCCAGACCCCCTGGCCCCCGCAAACTCCTCTCCACCCGCATAACGTACGACTCCGCTACCCTCTCAGCACTTAACCCCGGCCGACTCCCAAACTGCCACCAAGCTGCCCCAGGACACACCCATGGACCCTTCACCTGCCACTCCTGCAAGTTCGACTGCATCAGGACCCACACCAAATCCACAGACTCCAAACAGAGCTCCGACACTAACCACCTGAAGTGCATCCTACTCAACACCCGCTAGGTCCACAGACACGCCATTGAACTTTGGAACCTACTCAACACCACATCGCCGAGCGTCGCCTTTCTTATACAAACCTGGATGAACGCCTCATCAGCGCCCGACATCGCCATAGCCATCCCGGACGGCTACAAGATCATCCGAAAGGACCGCATCACCCAAACAGGAGGAGGTATCGCCATTGTTCATAAGAACACCACCCGCATCACGACCAGTTCCGATGACAACCTCACAACCGACGAACACCTTCCCTTCCAGATTCACACCGACCTAAGACCACACTCAGAGGCACCCTCATCTATAGACCACCCGGACGCCGCACACTATTCAGCGAAGACATCACTGACTTCATCAGCCCTCAAGCCCTCCCCTCCGAGGACTACATCCTACTGGGAGACCTCAACTTCCACCTGGAAAAGAACAACAACAGCAACACCACCACCCTTTTGGACAACCTCGCCAATCTCGGACTCAAACAACTTGTCGACACCCCCACCCACCTTGCCGGGCACACGCTCGACCCAATCTTCACCTCCAGCAAACACATCTCCTTTAATCACACCACAGCTCTCCATTGGACGGACCACAGCTGCGTTCACTTCAACTACAAAAAGACTACGACCCACAACCACCCACAACCAATTCCCCGGAGAAACTGGAATAAAAATACCACCGAACAGCTCTTCACATTGCTTCACCAAAACCCTCCTGCAAAATCATCGGACCCAAACCAAGCAGCCACCAACCTCACACAATGGATCACCCACAGCGCTGACGAATTAGCACCCCTGAAAAACCATCAAATTAAACAAGGCAGCAAAAAAGCCCCCTGGTTTAATGATGACCTTAAGAAATCCAAGAAGATCTGTCGCACCCTCGAGAAAGCCTGGCGAAAAAACCCAACCACTGACAACCTGACCACCTTCAAGAACGCCACCCGCAAGCACCACCAACTGATCCGATCCACCAAGAAATCAGCATTCAGGGATCGACTCGACAACAACGCCCACAACAGCAAAGAACTATTCAACATCGTCAAAGAGTTTACCAACCCCACCGCCAGCACCAACGACATCACTCCATCCCAAGACCTCTGCGACTCTCTAGCCTCGTTCTTCCACAACAAAATCGCTGACATACATAACAGCTTTGGAGACCAGCCCACCCCACCTACCTCCGAACTAAAATCCCCCTCCAAAAACCTTTATGCCTGGAACCCAATCACCACTGAAGACACCATCCGCCTGATGAACACCATTCACTCAGGATCGCCAACCGACCCATGTCCCCACCACATTTTCAACAAAGCAGACTCCATTATCGCACCCTATCTCCGAGACGTCATCAACTGCTCCCTTAACTCCTCCACCTTCCCGGAAAGCTGGAAACACGCCGAACTCAGCGCCCTCTTGAAGAAACCCTCAGCAAACCCTACTGAACTTAAGAACTACCGCCCCATTTCGCTCCTCTCATTCCCTGCCAAAGTCATTGAGAAAGCCGTCAACAGTCAACTCGCCGCCTTCCTCGAATTCAACAAATCCCTCGAGACTTCACAGTCCGGCTTCCGAGCCAAACACAGCACCGAGACCGCCCTCATCGCAGCAACAGACGACATTCGAACTCTACTGGACAACGGAGAAACTGTTGCCCTCATCCTACTTGACCTCTCCACAGCCTTTGACACAGTCTGTCATAGCACCCTCATACAACGCCTCAGCAACATAGGAATACAAGGAAAAGCATTGGACTGGATAATCTCGTTCCTTGCCGGAAGAACCCAGAGAGTCCGCCTCCCCCCTTTTAGATCACAGGCCACCAAAGTCATCTGCGGCGTACCCCAAGGTTCTTCACTCAGTCCCACCCTCTTCAACGTATACATGAGTCCCCTCGCATCCATTGCACGCCAACACAACCTCAACATTATCTCCTACGCAGACGACACTCAGCTGATCCTATCCCTCACCAAAGACCCAAACACCGCCAAAACCAACCTACACGAAGGGATGAAAGAAGTAGCCGAGTGGATGAAGAATAGCCGTTTAAAACTTAACTCAGACAAAACGGAAGTCCTCATCTTAGGATCATCCCCCTCCGCCTGGGACGACTCCTGGTGGCCACTGGCCCTGGGACCGCACCCATACCAACAGACCACGCACGTAACCTGGGCTTCATCCTGGACTCCTCCCTCTCGATGACCAGACAAGTCAACGCCGTCTCATCATCATGCTTCAACATCCTACGTATGCTCAACAAATTCTTCCGTTGGATCCCCACCGAAACAAGAAAGACGGTCACCCATGCACTGGTCACAAGCCGACTAGACTATGGAAACACCCTTCACGCCGGAACCACAGCCAAACTACAGAAAAAACTCCAACGCATCCAAAACGCCTCAGCCAGACTCATCCTAGACATCCCCCGCCAAGCTCACATTTCCGGTCACCTGAAAAACCTCCTCTGGCTCCCCGTGAACAAGAGAATAATGTTCCGCCTCCTCACCCACGCACACAACGCCCTCTACGACCTAGGACCCGAATACCTCAACACGCGCCTGTCCTTCTACACCCCTACCCGCCAACTTCGATCGTCCAATCAAGCCCTCGCCGCAGTTCCACACATCCAAAGATCCATCATGGGAGGAAGATCCTTCTCCTACTTAGCGGCCAAGACCTCGCATTCCCTCCCCACCCAGCTCCGCCTCACACAGAACCACCTCTCCTTCAGAAAAACTAAAAACTTGGATATTTGATAAGTAAAGCTCCCCCTTCCCTCAAGCGCCTTGAGACCCTCTGGTTGAGTAGTGTGCTATACAAATTTAAACTTGAAACTTGAACTTACCTGTGCTGGGAAGCTGAAAATCAAGATTTAAAGAGCTTTGCTACAGTAAAGTTATCGCATCACGTCGCTGCGAGAGTCATCGCTGAAGCCATCGCATCGAGGAGCTGCACGAGAGAAGATCACCGTTGCATCGTCGCATCGTCGCATCGTGCCTTTGCAAGAACAAACTGCATATGGAACCTACGCACCGGAATCCATACAAGTGGCCTTCCTCCCCATACAGACCGGATTCGTCGCAACACGCCCGCTGCTGCAGCGGGGCTGTTGCAAACGCCTCCCCAGGGTCTCAGGAGCAACGCATCGCTTGTTTTCCACCGCACCAGCTTCTGCTTTGGAACTTTGTCGCATTCAAAGGTACTGTTGGCTAAACGTGACACAACTGTGAACTTTTCACGCATCTCTGGATTATTTTATCGCAACCTAAAGAACTTTTATCACAACCTTAAGAACTCTTTTGAAACCATATTCTTGAACTGTGTATGTTGGAGTTTTGTCGTTTTGGTCTTGTGTAGTTTAGATTAAATACCTTTATTTTCCTAAACTGTTGTGGAGTCAGTTTGTGGCGTTTTCACTGTGTTACTGTGAGTGTTGGTACAAATACTTTACACATTGCCTTCTGATTTGCCTTGACTGCTCGTGTCAAGCTACCTAGAGGGTGAGCAGGGGTTATCTCCGAGGGTTTCCTCCTTACCCTGACTTGAAGCAAGGGTCCCTATTTGGAGTGTGGTACCTACCCCCGTTAACTAAAGACCCCTATTTCTAACACCGGGTCTATAAAAAAAACCTAAAAGTAAAAGGGATATTTCCCCGCGAAGACACCCTTTCCTACCACTCCCGAGATGCTCCAGTAAAAAACGAACAACCTGCTCATTATTAAAATTGACAATTACACAGTCACCCCCACCATCCTTCTTTGAGTATCCAACCCCCGGTGCCCGTCTTGCCATTGTTAGTTGGTTACAAATATCCCCCCCTCCCTCCCAGACCCAGCTGGCTTCAATTGTGAGGTGAGCCAATGCATGGTCTTGGCCATTAACTGGTCAGTTGATTCCTGCTGACCGTTAAGCAGGATCAGTACATTTTTCAATACCACAACCAAAGGGGCAGCAGCTGGTGGAAGATGTAATACCCTGGGGCCGTCCTTCATAGAACTATGAGCCAAACCATTAAGCAAGGAACCAATATTACGACCAGACTGTCCATTGGCCAGCATCAGATGAGTGCCTGTACCACGAGTAGAACTATTATGTGTGGTGTCACCTACTAAACTACCCCGAGGTCTATTGCCCACCTCCATTGGGGAACTCAGGATAAACTGGGCAAATTCGCTAGAAATGTTCCCCTCCTCCGCAACCTGTCTCCCTATAGCATCCAACCCTGCAGCAGAGGATAGGCCTTCTCTTCCAGATCTACTTAAAGGTGGGGGCCTTGGATTAGATGATGAGGTAGTCGGCGGGAGGGATTTAGTAGGTACAGAATGGCACAATACATTAGATGAAGTTTAAATTGCACGACCAATAGTTATCAATGAAGCTTCAATAGTATGGACATTAGGCACAACCTGTGATTCAAAGTTCGTCAGTATTTCTTCAATACAACCTAACCTATCAAGGATGGGTAAGATGGCTGACTGAATTATGTCCCCTATTTTCAAACATAGGGCCTCATAGAGTCCCGGAGAAGCACCCATCAGATCCGGGTTCACAGTACCAATGATAGGTGTCATAGGCTCAGAGACTGCACTTACGGGGGGTGTCATAGTCAGTATCCATGTTCTTATTTATCTTCTGCATTTTAGCGCTTTTCTGCCTTTGCTGTCCCCCTCCTCTCTTCCTTTTTATTGATTGCTCCGGCCTGGTTACCATAGATTCCTTCGATTGGGCTTTGGGTATAGGAACAATCCTTGTAGCCGCTCGTGTTTTGGCATCAGCAGATACACCCTTGCTCGCCTGATCATCAGTGGGTACAATATTTGAAACCTCCCCAATTGCCGATAAGTCCAGAGATGCTTGTGAGCGCTGACTAATTAGAAATTGGTCTAAGGTCCCTGCAACACTTCTACCTGTAGGTGCAAGTCTGGGCTTTCCTTTGCGAGTATTCATCTCAGACTGGAGGTATTAAGCCACTCGAAACAAAGCCCATGAAATTAGTGTCCCTAAAAAGGCTGGAATTGGAAAACAATAAATGGACAGACCTGCCGGAGCACTAAAGTATATGATGATAGAGGGGGGGCTCGGCCCCTTCCGGTCTCCAATGGGCTCAAACGGGCCCACGCGCGTCCCGCGAAGTGGGAGCAGCGAGGCACTAAGTAGGTTGCAAGCGTGATCTGGCTCGGTTATCTTTATCTTCTGCATTTTAGCGCTTTTCTGCCTTTGCTGTCCCCCTCCTCTCTTCCTTTTTATTGATTGCTCCGGCCTGTTTACCATAGATTCCTTCGATTGGGCTTTGGGTATAGGAACAATCCTTGTAGCCGCTCGTGTTTTGGCATCAGCAGATACACCCTTGCTTGCCTGATCATCAGTGGGTACAAAATGTGAAACCTCCCCAATTGCCGATAAGTCCAGAGATGCTTGTGAGCACTGACTAACACCCTCAGATGAGCCACCAGAGTCAATTCCTGTGACCACACAGAGTTCAGGCGTATGCGTCGTAGACAAACCACCCAAAGAAGATCATTTTGATTGAAGGGCATCTAGGGATAGTCGGCTCTCGGTCAGAGCGATCTTGTGTGCAAGGACCGAAGTGGCCCTAATTAGAAATTGGTCTAAGGTCCCTGCAACACTTCCACCTGTAGGTGCAAGTCTGGGCTTTCCTTCGCGAGTATTCATCTCACACTCGAGGTATTAAGCCACTCGAAACAAAGCCCATAAAATTAGTGTCCCTGAAAGGCTGGAATTGGAAAACAATAAACGGACAGACCTGCCGGATCACTAAAGTATACGATGTTAGAGGGGGGCTTGGCCCCTTCCGGTCTCCAATGGGCTCAAACGGGCCCGCGCGCGTCCCGCGAAGTGGGAGCAGTGAGGCACTAAGTAGGTTGCAAGCGTGATCTGGCTCGGTTGCGGGCTGACTCCTCTGGCCCCCGTGGACTCGTAGTTGCTCCTCAATACCAGCCAAAACAGTCAAAGCGGCTCCCAGTGGAGCATAGAATAACCAACAGCTCCAATCCTCTTCTATCCAGGCCCAACCTCACCGCACGACGCAGCCGCTCCACTGTCCAGCCGGGTCTGTGTCCCACCACTCCTTCAGCCAACTGCACAGCAGGGTGTAGGCAGTCCCCCAGGATGTAGCCTCGCATAAAACCCTATGCAGAGGAGGGCACACACAATACACCCCACAATGAAGAAACCACAAGTGGCGCAAGGCTGCAGGTTCCCTCCCGAGGACACGCAGCACATGTGGTCACAGCACACAGTTCACCAGTAATGGCGGCACCTCGCAGGTCTTCGCGCTGTCTCTCCTGGAAATGTGTGCCTGCCGCAGTGCGGCGAAAGCAAGGCAGTCAGACCGGGCGAGCCCCCACCTCAGGTAAAGGGCAGGTGCTAACAGCAGGGGGGAGAAGAAAAGCAGCAATCTAGCAGAGCGCCCCCAGGCATGATTGCAGTGCAGGACCCTGTTCCTGGCCGTACGGCCCACCCGCGCCCACACCGCAAGTCGGCGCAGGGCGCTCATGCTGCTCTAGCCGCCCGATGCAGTACACACCAGTCCCACTCACCTGCTGCAGGCTAACAAAAGGAATCCGGTCGAGTGAATGGAAGGCAGCTAAGTAACCTTGGAAGGCAGCGTGTCCCAAAGGGGAGACGGGAGTCAGGTTCGTGGCGTGGAGGCAGCTAGACAGAACAGTAGAGGTATGCCACCTGTGGCAATGGCCAGCTAATATTTCGTATAGATAGTTAGTATTCTATCACAATGGATATGCAAATATGTTTTGTGTGAAAACAGGAATGGGGGCTGTCGAATTGAGCTCATATATAGCAAAAGAACATCAAGCATGTATTATACTCAAATCCCTTGAACAGAATGCCCCCTGAAAGGTTTTGTGGAATTCCACTTCACACATGACTGATTTTGCCCCTTTTGGGTCATATGTATCAAAATCGGAATTTGCTAATTAAATTGCGTTTTTTTGCAAATCGCATTATGAGAATTGCAAACCCGATGTAAATAAAAGTTCGCTAACATTTACAGTTTCTCAAAGATTTGCAGAAATTCATGCAAATACCTAAATTGCGTTTCCTTAATTGAGATTTTGCAAATAAGGAATCGCAAATCTGCTAATCGGCAATTCAGGTGCAGCTTGATGACATCACAACCAGGAAGAGTGACTGCCCATGCTGCACCTGATTGCCAGAAGCTGAGTGAGTTGCTGGGAGGAGAGCTGAGACACTTGTGCACTACATCTGAGTGAAGGAGACATGGACACACAGGACAAGCAGCAGGAGGAGAATGCCAGGAAAAGAAAACAAAAGTATAGTGAAATGGAGCAGAAGGTGCTCGTACAAGAAATGGTGGGGAGCCATGAGCTCCTGTTTGGCAAGCAATCGCTGCATGTGCCAGAGGCATGCAAAAGGAAAATCTGGGCAGACATACAGGAGAAGGTGAATGGCATTGGAGTGACCCACCGCCCCGTTGAAGACCTTAGGAAAAGGTGGTATGATATGCGCAAGAGATCCAAAGAAAAGGTTGCTACAAGGCTGCCTGAGGCAAGGAAGACCGGTGGTGGGATGTCCACTGCTACTGATTCCACACCATTGGAGGAGTTGGTTGAGGGCACCCTGCTGCCAGAGGGTGTGAGTTGCGTGGCTGACCTGGACAGCTCCGAACCCAAAAACACTAGACAAGGTAAGAAGCTTGCTGTCACTCCCCTGATACATCACCACATCACCCACACACCCAGGCACCAAACGTGAATACAACTCCAGTTCATGCACACAAGCACACCCAGCAATGCATTATGGGAGATGTAGTCACATGCACCAAACAGTGGAGCAGTGACACCCAGCAAGGTAATCAGAATGTGTGTATCAGGAAAGGCAAAAAACAGACAGACAGGACCCATGTAACTCCAAACTGAAACATTTATTGCATGACAAATGTGAGGCAGGACACCTAACAATGTTTGCATTTAAATTCACAGCACCACCAGAAACACAGGAACCTATGGCAGGAGGGGAGGATGCATCCCACACCAAAGAACAGTCAAGGCAAGAGGAGCAGGAGGAAGGCAGCCCAGTAATGCTGGTGACACGCAGAGGTTGCATATTAGTACCACCACTACCACCACTGGAGATAGATCGACTGGACGCATCTGTAGGAACAATATAAGGATCAAAATAGACTTGTAGATACATAATAGATCAATGTATTAAAAGCTGTGTTTTGAAGTTAGAGTTCCATATGATGTGCAATAGTAAATGACAAGGTGTTTTGTCTTACATATGTTGTTGTGTCTGTTATGCTGGTCATAATGGTATTTGTAAATTGAGCTGATCAATTTCCCTTTGTATTGTATGAATTGTATGTTAAAGTGTTTTTCTGATCATAATTGTGATTTTGTATGTGTTTTAACTCTTAAACAAAACATTATTTTGATAAAAATACTATTTCACTGTAGGAATTTAATTTGGTATTTTATAATTAGTAATATGATGCAAGTGTGGGGGTATCTAAATATGCAAAAGGCATAGTGTAACAATTTTGCATTTAAAACATATTGTCTAGTCAAGGGGATTATCATGTTTTTGTCACAAGTGGCTAGGATCAGCAAGTCCAGGGCCAGCGTGCCTCACTTCACACAGCACAGTCGCGTGCCCATCCTACTCCAGGAATGTCATCCATGTGCAAGGCACGGCCGTCCACCAGCACAAATGCCACAAGCAAAGGCACAGTGTTTGCACAAGTTTTAAAGGAGTTTACATGGAATAACGTTTTGGACTAGTATCAAGCAACTGTTTGACAGGGGACCTTAACAATAAGCGTTTCATAGTAAGAGAAGCAGGATATACATAAACTGTGTCTAATCTGTGGTTATGACAGACTTGTACCACCGGGCTTAAAAAGATAGTTTAGAAAAATCTTTCCAATATTAAGTGATTTGTTGAAATGCTAATGCTGTATGTAAGTGCAAAATACATATACTTGAGGTGCAATTGTCCCAAACATCCAATAAAGTGCCCGCAAAATCAAATATTAAACTAATCTGCTTCAAATCACCCCTCCAAAAATCATGAACAAAAGGACATATAAAAAGTTAATGTTTTAAGTCAGCATGTGCTGAAGAGCAACACCAACAAGCATCTGATGTATCACTGTTCATCCTATGTAATGTTATGGGAAAGAGAAGGAGCCTATTGTATATAAAAGAGAGTGTGTGAGTAGTGTTAGCTGCTCTAGAGGCTTTCCTAATTTTAGGACAGATTTTATTTGGGATGAGAATTGCCCATTCCTTACCAAAATCCTATTCTCAGGCTAATTCTACATTAGTTTTGTCTCTAGTGATACTAGACATGCGTAAATAGGAATATATGTTGGAGCCCATAGGATTTGTTTTAAGGAGATTGTGGAATTGATTGATAATGTTGGGTATATGAGGAGGAGACAAATTGAATTTAGCAAAGGCGAAACATAATGCACTTTGCAACAGCTGATATTTGTTCCGAAAGGAGAAAGGGAGGTCTAATAGAAGGGAGCATGAGAAAAAGACATTACAGTATTATTTTCAAATAATAGACTTACACAAATTAGGCCTTTTTATCTCCAGGTATTCCACTGGAAAGGTTTACCTTTAAGCAATATTTTATTTATTTATTTTGAATTTTGTAGAGCGCGCAGCTACCTCCGACGGAGGTGTCCCGGCGCTGAAGACATAGTCTCAGGAGGGTCGAGGAGGAGTGAAGAGGGGTCTTTAGATCTGTGAGAATAACCAGGTCTTTAGTTTTTTTTTTAATAGGGGTTCGGACGTCAGGAATCTTAGTTCAGTGGGTAACTGATTCCACAGTTTGGAGGTTGCTACTGCCAGGGCCCTTCCCCCTGTACGTGAGAGGCGAAAGCGGGGGCAGATCATGAGGCGAAGATGATTGGATCTCAGGTTTCTTGGTGCTTGTGAAAACCTCATTCTGTGACGTAGGTAGGATGGGCCTCTGTCATTGAGCGCTCTGAAGGCCAGTGTTAAGGCCTTGAATTGGATACAGAGTTTTATTGGGAGCCAGTGAAGTTTGATTAGGTGGGGTGTGATGGAATGGCGGTAGGGGACATTGCAGACTAGCCTGGCCACAGCATTCTGGACTTTTTGAAGTTGGTGGATGAGGTAAGTGGGGGCCCCTACGTATAGGCTGTTGGCATAGTCCAGGTGAGCGGTAATGAGGGCATGGACCACCGTTTTGCGGGACTCCAGTGGGAGGTATGGGATGATTTTTTTTATCATTCGAAGTTTACCGAAGCAAGCTGAGGTAACTTTATTGATTTGAGTTTTGTAGGAGAGGGAGGTGTTGAATTGAAAGCCAAGGTTGCGTGCGGTTTGAACTGGTTCTGGGGGGGGGGTTGAGTTCAGACGGCCACCAGAGATTGGAGGATATAGGCGATTTTTGATTGAAGAACAGGACCTCGGTTTTGTCTGTATTGAGTTTCAGGTTGTTGGCGGACATCCATGCTGCGATGTTGAGCATACAGAGGCGGAAGTTGGTAAAAGATTTTTCAGTGTGTTCTTTGAAGGAGAACACCAGTTGGGTGTCGTCAGCGTAGAAGGTTACTTTGACGCCCCAGGATTCAACAACTTTAGCCAGAGGTTTGAGGTATACATTGAAAAGGAGTGGGCTGAGGGCAGAGCCCTGTGGGACGCCCCAGATCAGCTGTTTTTTGGAGGAGAGAAAAGGTCCTAGCATCACTTGCTGTATTCTGTTTGTGAGAAAGGATTTTATCCATGCAAGGGGGGGCCCGCCGATACCAACTTCTTGCAGGCGGGTCAGAAGTTTGTCGTGCGAGATGGTATTGAATGCTGCAGGATAGGTCGAGGAGGACCAGCATGGTCTCCTCTCCCTTGTCCATGCATTTGCGGATCGATTCGGATACCTCGAGTAGCGCCGACTCGGTACTGTAGTCTGGTCTAAAGCCTGACTGGGTGTCGTGGAATAAGGAGTAGGATTCCAAGTAGTGGGACAGTTGTTTTTGGACGGCTTTTTCCAGAACTTTTGCGGGCTTGGGTAGAAGTGAAATTGGTCTGTAGTTATTTAGACAGGAAGGGTCGACGCCGTTTTTTTTTTGAAGAGGGATCAGCATGGCGTGTTTCCAGGCCGCGGGAACAACCCCAGTGAGTAGTGAGGAGTTCCATATGTCTAATAGGGGGTTAATGATGATGGGGGCATTTTCGTTCATGATAAGAGCTGGGGCTGGGTCCAGAGGTGAGCCAGATTTACATTCCAGAAGTAGCTTTAAAGCAAGTTCTTTGCTAAGTGGTTGGAATGAGGTAAAAGCATGAGTGCTATTGGGGATTGGGACTTTGGTGGTATCGGAATCTTTCTGAAGGATTGTTGCCGCTATGTTGGCAATTTTTCCTCGAAGAAGTTAGATAAGTTTTCACATAGTGTCTGTGACATGGGCACAGGAGTAGAGAGTGCGCTGGGGTGAGTGAATTCTTTCACTATATTGAATAGGGCTTTGGTCGAGTTTTTTGCTTTGGCGATTGTTTCAGAAAAGTAAGTGCTCATAGATTGGCGTTTGAGTTTACGAAACTCTTTAAGGCTTTGTCGATAGAGGGCTTTAGCTCCGGTATCGTAGTTCTGTCTCCATTGTCGTTCTAGCTTTTTGCACATGCTTCTGTGTGCCCGTAGTTTTTCCGTAAACCATGGGTCCGATAGTTGTTTTCTACGGGAGGAAAGGCTTCGAAGAGGCGCGACTTTCTCGATGGCGGATGAGAGGTCGCTATTTAGTGTACTCACTGCTTTGTTGAGGTCGTCCGGGAGAGGGATAAGACTGTTGTGGTAGATTGGTTCTAGGGCAGCAAGTGTAAGTTTGTGCCATTTTCTGCCGTGAGATCTGATGGAGGACTCTTGTTTAGTAGCTAGAGTCAGGGGTAACTCGAAGGGTATAAGAAAATGGTCGGACCATGGTAGGGGTAGGAAAGGGAGGATTTTGAGTTTCTCGCTGTTCGAGAAAATAAGGTCGAGGGTATGGCCTGCTTTATGAGTAGGGCCTTTTACTTTTTGCGTAAGATTGATGTTTTGCATAGATTCGAGGAGTTGGGAGGCGCGGTTACAGCTACTTACATCAACGTGGTGGTTGAAGTCTCCCAGAACCATGAAGTGGGGGTGTTTGAGGGAGAGATCTGCTGTTGCAGCCAATAGCTCTAGGACAGCCAATTGTGAGGTGTTCGGGGGGTTATATACAAGGATCCCTGAGCAAACGGCTGTGGAGGAGTCAGTGATAGAGAAGTACAGAGCTTCAATGGGGTTAATATTAGAGATTTTTATTGAGGTGATTTTCAGGTGTTTCTTTAGAATCACCGCGATTCCTCCTCCTGTTTTGGAGCCTTCACGGCTGAGTCCCGTGAAACTGTAGTCAGTGGGTAGAGCTAGGGCGATGTCAGGATTGGAGGAGTCTTTAATCCAAGTCTCTGTAAGGAACAGTGCGTCCCAGGCTAAGGTAGACAGTAAAAGCCAGATGTCATTGGCGTGGCTGGGTAGGGAGCGACAATTCACCAAACCCATGCAGTAGGTGTTGGTAGGGGGGGGTTGCTTAGTTGTTGGTGTACTGTTCCTGGTACGAGTCCAGTCGGGACATAGTGAGAAAGGACAATTTGGGCATTTGTGCCGGAAGGGGCAGGGTAGGGAAAGCTACAAGTGATGGGAGACGGGCAGGATGTCTTACCTAGGTCTAGTAGCTGTGTGCTGGTCCACGTTATTCTCGGGGCTGGTAACTGACTGGCAGTGTGGCTGGCCCTAGGCCCGGAGCTGGCGCGGACGGACGCAGACGGGCTTGCCTTAGGCGCGCCTTCGGCGCACAATCGTCGCGCCCCCTGCGCTCGCCCCCTGCGCGTTCTGTACATGCACATATTTTATGGAGGAAGGAGGTCTTGGTTAGAGAGGCGTGGCCTCGTAAAAAGGGGCGTGGTCTCAGAGTGCGGCGGGAAATGGCGGCAAAGTTTGTTTACCCTGCGAGTCCTCGGCAGCGCTAAGATCTGCTGTGAGGCTGTGGGCGGGTGAGTGCAGCTGTGGGAAGGTGAGGTTTTTAAAATCAACACACACGCATTCCCACAGGATGTCAGCAGGTAAAATTTAGCAAAAGTACAAGTTATTTGTGACTCTCAAGTAATTTAAAAATGAGCGAGTGCTCGTGCATGTAGCTCCCGGCTTCCGCCTCAGGAGAAAAGGTCTTCTGACCAGATGCTAGAATTTCGCGGCTTATGTACTCAGGGGGCGTTGCCTCGTAAAAAGGGGCGTGGCCTCAGAGTGCGGTGGGAAATGGCGGCAAAGTTTGTTTACCCTGCGAGTCCTCGGCAGCGCTAAGATCCGCTGTGAGGCTGTGGGCGGGTGAGTGCAGCTGTGGGAAGGTGAGGTTTTTAAAATCAACACACACGCATTCACACAGGATGTCAGCAGGTAAATTTTAGCAAAAGTACAAGTTATAAATATATAAATGTGTTATGCCACAGAGTAGATTTAAGAAAAGTTTCGGAATCTATAAGCAGATACGGTAGTGGATAAATGTTGAGGCTTACGGATGAAAGACAAATATTCTTGGAAAGAGAAAGGAAGTAGGTAAGATTGTTCAAATGATACCCAGAGTGGGGGAGCTAACGAAGAATTTGAGATCCATTTGGAGGATTGACGTAGCAGAAATGCTTTGTGATATTTCGAAAAATCAGGAAAATGTACGCCCACTTCTAGTTTTGTATGCATGAGTTTTAGTAAAGACATGCAAGCTCTTTTATTGCCCCAAAGAAAGGAAGAAAGTATGAAATAATTTTTCTTAATAGATTTAAAGGGTATAGCAATTGGAATACTAGAGCTAATACAAAGTATGATAGTGGATTGCATCATTTTGATAGTATCTAAGCGGCCCCACCAGGAGAGATAAAGAGGATGCCATTCATCAGTCAAGGTTGGTACAAAAGGGGGTGGTGATGGACGGAGCATCTGAACCAATCAAACACTCACACCCAGTCAACAGATCTGGGTTAAATCCATCACCGTTCTTTAGCCTGGATCGTTGTCTTTTTTGAATGTATGAAATGCTTTGTGCAAGGTTTAGCTGTGTATCAAAGAATGTCTTTATAGTGGAAAGATAATCCGTAATTACAGTATCCGAAGGTGAGGTATCTGGTGTATATAAACATTTATAGAAATGGTGAAACTCCTCTAAGATCTCTGAATCCTTATATTTGAGAGGCTGTTGAGTATCTAGAATTGATTCAATATTGAGTCTCTTGTGTTTGACCTTGAGATAGTTTGCCTGATTTATTCTGACCTCCATAAACGTTTGAGCTGGATTTTAATAAATATGATGAGGCATTATCCATAGATTCTTTATTGAATGTGAATTTAGAAGCTATGAGTTCAGAAAAACATTTTTTTGACCCATATGTGTAGTAAGAGTGTTCAATCTCTTTATTTTCGTGAAACGTTCAGTGGCAAGTTCTCAGGAATTGTGTATTTTCTTTGAGACATAATTGATGATGGAGTCCGAGCAGCTGCCTTAAATGCGTCCCAAATTGTACAAAAAGGTAAATGATCTGATTCAGTAAAATGAAAGTATTCATTAAAAAAAGAGGTATAGGAGGAGGAAAATGTAGGGCTTAGCAGTAGAGAGTTGTTAAAAAGCCAACGCTTAGGTAAATTAGGTATATTAAGCATGTCTAGCATAATGGAGACTGGAGCATGGTCTGAGATTAATATAGAACCAATGTCAGTAGGCTGTCAAACGTTATGGGATACAAAAAATAATCAATGTATGACTGGCTCCGATGTACTATGGAGAAATAAGTAAATTCTCCAAGGGTGGGATTACAAAGTCTCCAAGTATCCAATATTTTTCGCTGCTTGATGGTTTGGACAAAAAGCTTATGGGCTTTATTCAGTGTGAACAAGGCTGAGGAGTTATGATCAATAAAGGGATCTATAATCTGATTGCAATCCCCCACTAAAATAAGGTTACCATGAGAGCGTTGTAGAAGACTTTTTGTAAGATTGGACCAAAACAAAGATTTACCAGTAGTTGGGGCATAAATGTTAAATAAGGAAAGTGGAACCTTTCCAATCAGCAATTCAGTAAACAGCTAGCGTCCCTCATCATCAAATTCATGGGAGATTAGCTTATCATAGAGAGATTTATGACTTTAAATAGCAATTTAATTTCTCTTACTCACTCCTGGAGAAAAAAAATGGTACTCACCCAATCACGTCCTAATTTTAAAGTTTCGCTTTCCGTAAGATGTGTCTCTTGTATGCTATGTCAGTTTCTAACTTAGATAAATGTGTTAGAACATGCTGTCTTTTAATGGGAGATTTCAAGCCTCGTAAATTCCATGAAATAATTTTCAACGACATAGACATTTCAATGGGAAGGGGAAATAAACCCAGTTAATCATATTATTGTAATAGTACAATGCAAACCATATTACCACAAATATAAAACCACGAATATAAGCATAAATATCACAAAGATCATCAAGAAAAAAATATTATCATAGTAAATATAGAAAAACCAGAGAAAATGCTGATAAAAGAATCTAGGAGGGACAGGAAGAGGAGGGAAGTTTGAAAAGAAGAAAAGGGAAAGGAATAAAAATAGAAACCTAAATAAGAATACACATACCTCAAAAATTCCAAAAAGGGTGGGGGGGAGAAACCACATGGAAAGATGGCACATCCAGAATCTGCGGAAGGAACACATGGATGCCCGCAGTCAACGTGATGTGAAACATCAGAGATAGGGATAAAAGGGATAAATAGAGAAAACAGATCCCATTTTAAATGTTAACAACAATATAGAGAGCAAAGCATCGAAGACATCATGCAAATGCATAATAACACAATCTATAAGATTGAAAAGAGAGGCATTTCTGTAAGTCAATAAAACTCAGAACTTTTAACTAGAGTGAGGTGTTAAAGATCCCGAAGTGTCCATATTTTCCATCTTGCAAGAGTTTATGAAGCCTCTCAATTTAATAGGATCTCCATAGGTGGTCGTGGTATTTCTGTATGTAACCTTGAAGAGGCAGGGGTGGAAAAAACCATAGCACCCGCCCAAAGAGCGAAGATCTGGCCACGTGTTTAGGAATTCTCTGTGCCTGTCAGCCGTACTCTTGGCGTAGTTCTGAGAGGAAAACAAGGCATGGCCTGACCAGGAAATACGATTTATTGACATAGCAACAGATTTACGCCCCAGTCGATGTGCACGTTGAATATTTAAAGAGGTACCTTCAGGTAGACTTAAGAATCAGGATGAAAATTCCTAAAGAAGGTGAAAGGAACTGATCCCTCCACGTTTTCTGGCAGGCCAAAAATGTGCAAGTTATTTCTTCTATTTCTGTTTCCCAACTCTTCATCTTGCTTTTGTAGGTACAAGACTGGCCCATAAAGAGAGTTAACTTTATTTTTAGTTACGCCATTAGAAGAGATGCTGTGCTCTACTGCAAGCAAACGTTCATCTATTTGGGACTATTTATCAGTAAGGTGTTGCAGCTTAATATTAGTTTCCTCCATGAAGGGGCGCAAGGTGCACATTTCTTCAAGAAGTGGGTCCAAAAAAATAGGAGGAGGTTTTTTAAAATGTTTGGTGGAGGCTTTCCCAGAGATCGCCGGCCCCAAGGTTGTGTTTGTAGAGGCACCATTCTTAGATGGAGATGCTAAAAAAGCTTCCATGGTTGCGAATTTCTTGAAAATCGCAGATTTTCTTTTTTACAAATCTTTGCTTTAAAGGAAGGGCAAAAGAGTCAGCCCTCTTCAGTCTTCCCATGAGACAGGCACCAAAACTAAAAGGTCTTCCAAGGTTCCATTAGGAGTAGAAGAGAAAGTCCAATGCTTTATTTTGCTAAATACTGCTCAGGATATTATACCAGAAGAGCAAAGAGAAACAAAAGGGCCATGAACCATGCAAAAATGTTACATGTTCAGATAACCCAAAAACCCTGTAAAAAGCACACCTTAGATATATTTGTATGTATCACTGAGGAAATACTCTTCAGCTTGCCATCTCAGTGCTCAGCTACAATGAAAATAAGCAGCCACAACCTGGGTAGAGGTAGAGCATGGTAAAAAAAAAACATCAAAACAGCTGTTGCAGAGGTCCTGCTCCTCTCCAGAGGGTATGCACCGCTCTCCGCATACCCGAATCACTATGCAGACTGGTCGGAAGGTCCGCAGTGAGGAAACTGTAGTCAGCAACAAGCATCATCCGACGAGAGCTACATGGGTGCCGTCATCTTCATTGGGCGTTAGTCATACCTCGTGCCTCCAGAGATTAAAGAGGTCTGAAGAAGATTTGGGACTGTGCACCTTTGCTATTCATTCTCTGCCATTTTATAGAGCAAGGACTCAACAGGAGGAGGGAGGGAGAGGAGGAAGTGGATTCGATCTCCCCTAACAATTCAACTAAACAAAATAGAATCCACTCTAAAGGTGGTAGTGATCCCTACAGTGGTGGGGAGCACACAGTGTTGTTTTGAATACCCCTCACACACCAACAGGCCCCTTGGTGTCATGCTTCATCATCGGGGCCTTTGCACCCCTCTACGGGATGCGGCGTGCTGCGACTCACAAATACGTAGGAGCACTGTGAGTGAACTATGTGTTTGTGTGTGTGAGAGGGAGAGTGAGTGGTGAGGTGAAAAGTGAAGGTTAAAAAATACCTGGCTCGTAGGAAAAAGTTTTATTACGTCCTCGGC
Source organism: Lissotriton vulgaris (assembly GCF_964263255.1). Lineage (NCBI taxonomy): Eukaryota > Metazoa > Chordata > Amphibia > Caudata > Salamandridae > Lissotriton > Lissotriton vulgaris. The sequence continues at coordinate 1,199,596,622 of NC_141694.1, read as the reverse complement.
TATCCTCACCTTACTCACCTTACTCACATGGGGTGTAAATGTAATAGTGTATTTTACAAAAAACAAAAAGGTGAAATGTACCTATGGGTGTTTATATTTGAATAAGCTCTGTTGCGCCCAATTGGCGTTAATGATACAGAACTTATGGACAAAGGTTAGGTGACCTCGTCGGAGCCGTGATGAGGGGAAGGCAGCCTACTAGGTCGTGCAGTAACCGTTGCTAAATGAGCAGTGAGGAAGGAACCCCCAATACTACGCTAAGGCTCATGAGGTCAGCTAACCTTTGTCCATAAGTTCTGTATCATTAACGCCAATTGGGCGCAACAGAGCTTATTCAAATATAAACACCCACAGGTACATTTCACCTTTTGTTTTTTGTAGAATACACTTTTACATTTACACCCCATGTGAGTAAGGTGAGGATAGTTGTGCATATCCTCGTCCTGAAGAAGGAGTTCCTATACTCCGAAACATGTTGACGCACTTCCGAGGTTGATATACCCTAAAACGTATACCTTACAACCTCATCTTGCACCCCTTTAATAATACCTGCTGAGGACGTAATAAAACTTTATCCTACGAGCCAGGTATTTTTTAACCTTCCCTTTTCACCTCACCACTCACTCTCCCTCTCACACACACAAACACATAGTTCACTCTCAGTGCTCCTACGTATTTGTGAGTCGCAGCACGCCGCATCCCGTAGAGGGGTGCGAAGGCCCCGATGATGAAGCATGACACCAAGGGGCCTGTTGGTGTGTGAGGGGTATTCAAAACAACACTGTGTGCTCCCCACCACTGTAGGGATCACTACCACCTTTAGAGTGGATTCTATTTTGTTTAGTTGAATTTTATAGAGCAAGCCATGGGTGACTGAGCAGTGCTTTGAGCATCAGCCCCTAATATCCCACAAATAAAGCATTGAGGCCATGCCTAGTGAACTCTCAAAGGCAGTGCACCTGAGCAGACATACAATGGTACTTTTCATCCGAGAACCAGTATTCTGGGAACAAAAGACCACCATTTCATGACATTTAGATAAAGGACTTGGGGGCAGATGTATCAAGCGTTTTTTTGTCGCAAACGCTGCGAGTCGCAAAATAGCAGTGTTTGCGATAAAAAAATGGGAAATCCGATGTATTAAAAAAATCGCATCGCAAAAGTAAGGAATCGCAAAATTAGCGATTCCTTAATTTTGCGCTACCATTTATGGAATCGCAAAAAGTGATTCCTTAAATGGTATGTAAGAAAGAAGAAAGTTATGCGATTTCACTCTAGGAAAACGCAAATTAATTTGCGAATTCTTTTAAAAATTCACTTTTTGCAAATTTAAAGGTGCCATGTGACGCTTATACGTGCCCTTAGTATGTGCGCCATATGCTCACATATGTGAATTTCAGGGGTGCAGCAGGGTGTCCTTAAGACACTCTTGCACCCTTGAAATTATTCTCAATTTGCTATTCGCAAATTGAGAATAACTTTCCATTCATTCCTATGGGCATCCTGTTAGGTGCATTTATTTTCAAGCATTTCTATATATTCTGGTAGGTTAGAAAGAGTTGTAAAAACACATGCGTTCTCTTGTGTCACAGCCTCCAGTCTCCACCATCCTGCACAAGTGCAGTAATATATTATTATCATTTCACAGACTCTCATACCACCTGATAATAAAGTAAAGAGGCCAGGTCTTGCACCCAACCCCATGCCACACACACCCAGAGGCCGTGCACAGCAGGGGGTTGGGCGCCCAACCCAACGCTGCACACATCGATCTGGTGGTCGACTGTTAGGAATAAGTAGGGTGCAATCTCTTTAATCTCTGTTGGAGATACAACTGCACCCGATTCTAAGTCCTTGGTTGCCAAACACCCAGAAACTTGCCAAAAGCAGGAGGAACTCAAAGCCAGCAAAATTGGTGAGGTAAATCCACACATGTATATTATTTCTAATTACTTGATCATTATTTTATAAGTGCACGGTAATGGCAAGAATATACCACACAGTACTGGTAATTTCGGCCGCAAAGTTGTATCACTGCAATTACTGCAGTGCTTGTGATTGGCTCCTTGCATTTAGAACTTCCTCTTTTTGAAGAGCATCTCTTGTGTTGCTCTGGTTTTTGAGTGGGATTCACTTTTTCCTTTGGTCCTTTTCTTAGTTTTGTTTAGGCATTCCTGTTCAACATGCTCTTGTACATTTTTATGTATACACGGCCTTTCTTATTATTTTGGAGGTGGCGGGTGCGCTCTCATAAATAAGGTGATCATGATGTCCATAATTGAAATATGGGATGGGGGACAGAATTCAGCCTATAAGCTTGTAAGCTTGTGAGCACCTAAACCTCCTTTATTAGATTGTAAGTGCACAGGGACGGATGGCATGAGTCCAGCCTTTCTATTCAAACAGGGAACATCCTTCTCTGATAGCAAGTAAAAAAATACAACATTGAGGCAAGGAGAGGTCACAGTTTAGGTTTTAGTTAGTGTTAAGATTGTCATTATTTTAAGAAAAATTAACAGCACAAGGTCCTACTGCTTGAAGGTGTCTTCCTTTTTTTTAAATGTAATTATTTGCGAGAATGAAATTGATGCGGACAGACTGTGAACAATTTGGGGGAGGTTGTAAAAGCAACGGGGGTCAGAAGAATGTCACAGTTAATGCCCCCATATTTGTGAAAATCAAACTCATCTCAGACACAAAAGACCTTGGCACCTCCCTTGTCATAGGTGAAAAATGAATCCCATTTGATGAGTGACCTTCCAGGCAACCGCGGTCTCTACAGAAGGCAGTGGATCTATGGGCTCCCAGCAGCTGCCAGGCAAGAATCATTACCAAAGTACACAGGGGGAAACTCGTTTCAGTTCTTGTTAAAGCTTAACAGTAAGCACCCTTTCTTTCTCCACATAAATACTGAGACAAAAGCTGGCATGTGCAATCTATGGAGGTGCTTGCGCTGTCTGCCCTGTGCTGGGTAGAGAGGGCATTCGCATTGCCAACAATAAATCAACGCTGGCTCCTGAACATACACAGCAGAAACGAGCAACCATCCAAGGTATATTTATAGAAGCTATGACAGCTGTGAGGTAGGTGCAGCAGCACTGCAATCCTGTAAAGAGCAGCACAATCTCTAGTTTATCACTGAATCCACCTTGGCCAATCGGTTCACCGAGAGAATTTAAAATACAAATTAAAAGAGCAACTTAGGCATAAAAAAATCTTTAGAACTAAAGAATAAACTAAAAATAGCCTAGGAAGAAACTTTCATTTTGAAAAAATATCAGGTAGTCAAATTACTCACATGGACTTAAAATGCTGCCCTCTTTTGATCGTTCGGTCGCATATTCAAACAAATGTACTTAGTATGTTTAAATGGATATTGCACATAACTTTCCTTTCCTGGCTGGATGTGCCCATTGATTGCGTCCTCTGTTCCTTCCCATGAAGGTCAAGGTGTCTGCCAGGCAGGGAAGCAAGTCCATTTGATTGATTGCCTGATGTCCTTCAATTTCTCTGAGCAGAGGCCCCTTGAATCAGGCCTTGATTGCACCTGGTGCCACCACCGACTGGCAAGCATTATAATCAGTGTCCTGTTGGCACACCGCCGTTATGGACATCTTTCAAATACTGTATATTTAATATGAATCAGCCTTGTTCATAAGAACGTAAGAATAGCTATACAAAGGGTATTTACAATCACACTATTAAAAAATACTTTAAATACATGTGATTGTCTAGTGGACCTTTGAGATGAGACAAAAGGGCTGTCGAAGAAGTGGCGAAGGGCTGACAAGGTTTTTAGCCAGAAAAATTTGTACGCTAAAAATATGCTTCCACACAGAAATTGTGGCCCCTGTAATGGAGGGTGACATTCTGCCTGAATTACTTACCGTTGACATTACGGGGCATATTTACAATGAATTGGCGTAGGGCGGCGCAATAAGGCTTCTTGTTGCGCTGGTCTATGTCAGTTCGAAAGGCCACAAATGCACCGTTCGGCGTATTTACTAAGAATTGGTGTAGGGCTGCAGCTCAGGTTATTTCCCTGTGCTGCCCTACACGAATTTGAAAGGCCAGGCATGCACTGTATTTCCAAGATATGGTTCATTCCTGTCCTTTTAGCCAGTATGGTACACAGTTAGCAGCAGTGCGCCAAAGCAGGGATCCTTGCACCATAGTGCAAGGGTGTTTGCATTGTTGGCATGATTGATTTCAATCACGAGAGGCGTTTTCCTCTTTCCATGTGTGCTGCAGAATGCATCAAACATGGAAAAAAGAAAAGACAAAGAAATATCAACATTTGTCCTCGTTATGACTATCTAGGAAGGGGCAATCTTTTGGTGCTGCCCCAGGTTTCGCCGTGCAGGGTGGATTTATGTATACTTGTAGATATGGCTTAGCCCTATGTTCCACTGGAACATTACAAAAAGTGATGTTCTGGCTGTGCACCTGTCTTGTAAATATTCAGTCGTATTTACAAGATATGTGCATTACTGTCCTTCAGCAAGCACTGGATTGTGAATATGCCCGTACATTCTCATATGTAAGTTGGAAATACTGCATAAATGTATCATTTATTCAGCCAAGAATTGGGGGAGGGAGAAGCTGAATAAAAATGAGTTAAAAAAAAGGAATGGGAGCGACCCAACACCCAAGAGAAGGGGTACCACAGGTAAGTAAAGAACAGATTTCTCCTGGGAAAAGTTTCACTACACTGAAATCAGCGGTATTGATTGATCTCGACCATACAGACTTATTCTCTCATCCACATTCATCCAAGACACCTGTAGTATCACCAGTCGCAGCAAAAAGGACCAACCGGGACCCCAAAAGTCAATTATGCAAAACAATACTCAAAAACAACTGATTTGCAAAAATAGACAAGTTAATTTTAATAAAATTACATATAACTTACAAAATAATTAAAAATCTCTTGTGGTCAATTTCATAATGTGCACAAAGAACAAAAACACGAAAATACTAACAATGAGAAAGAATTATATAAAAGCGAAGGAACAGCAAACAACAGTGCATAATCATAAAACCATCCTAGATTTGTTACTCCACATTGAATTCATTGTAATATTTCATGGGTGTCCATAAATCATGCTGTCTATTCGACACCCAGTCAGATCCTTGGATGTAACACCATGTAAGGTTATGATGCGTCAATGCGTTTCGATGGCACTTATATTATTTTTAGCCACCTTCTTCAGGACAATTTATATAAACCGTTCTCTCCCAATAAAAACCACAAAAATATCCTCTCGGTATCTCCGGAGTGGTTCAGAAAGTTTTTTGGATTCATTAAAATTAAGCGGGGCTCCTTAGGGCTCCAAGCGCTTCTTAGTACTGACTCTCGTTAACTTGGGGATTGTGTGTCCTCCACTGGGTTGTTTTTTTTTGCCGATAAATGAGAAAATCCAAAGTCTTCTCTATTGCCAATAGTTAGAGTGGTAGTGTTTTTTCCAGGATCCAATAACTACATGGGCATATGCTGTGCAGCTCACATGTATATGTCCCCGATACACGTCCACTCTTTAGTTTGATATGTGGGGTGAATCTTTCAGCGGTATATCGACTCCCTCCTGACTGTCATACAAATAGGCGTATGAATAAAAATAGAGCTGCAGCAATATTTCTGAAGGTTCAGGGGTAAGATGGCGGCCGCATCTGTGGCTGAGTGAGCAGACTCCTGCATTCCTCCCTGCTATACCTATACCTCCCGATTAATCATATGGAGAAGTAGAAGACTTACCAGCTTTGTTGCTCCTGGATGATGTGGCGATCGTGGGCCTGGTTGTGGGGGGTACCGCTCCCCTTTAGGCTGGCAGATTGCTAAAAACTTTTATGAGCAAGACGGCAATGCCACCGAAAGCAGCTGTTAAGGGCGGTAAGGTCCGGAGGGCGCTGGCAACCTTAGGTAGCCCTAGAAAACTCACTCCGGACTTGGATGGAGATAGTCCTGACATCGGAGGACTCCGTTCTGGAAAGGGAGTGCTGTGTGGATCACCGGGGTCGGGGGACCCACTTAAGAAAAATAACATCTCTACCCGCGGGAGGCAGACGGTCCCTGCCTTATTCAAGGTACAGCTAGGGAAGAACAAGGTAGTGCGGGACCCGGCAACAGGAGGCCAATCAAGCTGTAAAACTCGCGTCCCTCCTTCTATTCCAGGGACTGCCATTGTCTCTCGAGCAACTGAACCCCAGGTAAATGAGCCTCTGTGAGGAGAGGCAGCTGGTGGGGAAGATTGGGGGTCAGACCAAGGGCCTGATTGTGACAAGGTGAATGATGTGAATACTCCTCCTGGCTTCAGTGGGAACGGTGGCAATCCAAATCTGCTGATTCTCTCGGATTGTATCCCGGGAGCTGTGGTCGAGACTCCATTCCTTCAGCAAGAACAGTCCGTAAGCTGAAAGAGCCAGTCATTTTCCCGGAGCAAGGCAAAGGCATAGCTGGCTCGCTAACATGGGATTACTCTTTCTCAACCAAGCTGAATGGTAACGAGGATTGTGAGAACATCACTCTTATCTTGCTGTCCCTAACCTTCTTCATGAGTGACCTGGAAGAATTTGAAAGGAGAAAGTCAGGGGGTAAATGGTATATAGGGATGTTGACTAGAGATCAGAATCAATAGGGCCATCACAGGGGCTTAACTCAGCCCCTTGCGCCCCCCTGTGGAGAACCGGAGCCCCCAACACTTTCCAGCCCTTAAGGAAGTCCCTATTCAGCCCAAGACCAGTGACTGTAAGATTTGGGATGCCGAGGGGCCCTCATTACATTCTTCAGGGGTGTCCCATTATTTTGAGTGACGCCACTGTGACATCAAATTTCCCCTTTACCATATGCAAGTACCACTTCTACTAAGCCCATGAAAATGTTCATTGCACGGAGGAAACTCAATTCCCTTTTATCGCCATTTCAAAGCTTCTATCTCGGGTAACAAAATATTTTCATGGCTATACAAAGGTAGCTTCCTCTGTTTGGAGAAGCAAAGTTGATGCTTCTTTGATGTTGCCCAGAATCATGGGATGTTGAGCCAAGACGCGAATCCGGATCCTCAGCTTCTGAGTCGGCAACTCTGGCCCTGTGCCACATTTGCATCTTCAGTGTGGTGATATCCCAGCTTCTGGGACTACCACGTGGCTTGGATCACTCACTCTTTGTCCCTAGCATCTCAGTGTACAGAGGGCTTTGTATCAGTGGTCTGAACCTGCATAACCTTCGGTAGGGACAGAGTGAATGGAGTAGAGGAGCTGATCCTGTTCAGGTGTTTTGTATTAGGAAGGTCACTTTGCAGAAAACAGACTCTTCTTATAAGAGGCAGCGTATGTGGTGGGTGGATGGAAATTATTTATTTGCCAGTGACCAACTGAAATTGCACACACAGCAAATAATGTGGTGATTTGTTAGATTGACTGCACTGCTGCAGACAGGGACCATTCATGTTTAGTGTTACGCTATGGTATAGCGCACATTTTATAGCACTTTAAGACTCACGGATGAAAACCGTGCACAACTAGCAGTGTAAAATCTCCCACATTAAGACTTCTCTATCATGGTGGTGGGTATTCTCCATCAAAGTGGCTGTCTCTGCTTGACACAAAGGACTCCAAGTAAGAAATCTGCAAGAGGCTCTCCATCACTGGCAGAGACTGATGATGGAATTTACAACACCATCTGTGGAAATTAGAAATGTTCTTCCAAAGTGGGGCGACACTGTCAGCACCCTTTTAACATGCTATCACAACATGCTAATGGAGGTTTCTCCCTCGCATGTTTTGGAATTCTCAACATACCTTTTACCAAATGTCTACCACCCTTTCTGTGGCTGTCTGATGTGGACGCAACTCTGCTATAAATGGTGGTGGATCAGACTCTTTAGACCATGGGTACTCACAAACTTTCTGTTGGGGGCCAAAATGACAGTGTAGTTTGTGGCCGAGGGCCGCACTGGTTGGGGTGGGGTCAGTGGGGGGATGGGGTCAGTGGGGGGGCGGGACTAGAATAAAAAAATCAACCCTGTTTAAAAAAGTACTTTTTATTCCTGGACAAAACTCCATGACTGCTGAGGCCAGTCTCTCTCTCTGTCTCTCTCAGTCAGTCAGTCTCTGTCTCTCCCAGTCAGTCATTCTCTCTCTCTCTCTCTCAGTCAGTCAGTCAGTTAGTCAGTCTCTCTCTCTCTCTCTCAGTCAGTCAGTAAGTCTCTCTGTCAATCAGTTAATCTCTCTCTGTCAGTCAGTCTCTCTTAGTCAGTTGGCTAGTCTGTCAGTCTCTCTGTCAGTCAGTTACTCTCTCTCTCTATCCGTCACTTTCTATGTCAGTCTCTCTTAGTCTTTCTTAGTCAGTCTCTCTCAATCAGTCTCTCTCTCCTAGTCAGTCAGGCTCTCTTTCTCTGTCAGTCAGTCTGTCTCTCTTTCAGCTACTCTCTCTCTGTCAGTCACTCTCTCAGTCTATCCATGTCAGTCTCTCTCTCTCAGTCAGTCTCTCTCTCTCAGTCAGTCTTTCTGTTAGTCAGTCTCTCTGTCAGTCTCTCTCTCTCGCAGTCAGTCAGTCTCACTCTTAGTCAGTCAGTCTCTCAGCCAGTCAGCCTCTCTCTCTTAGTCACTCTCTCAGTCAGTCAGTGTCTCTCTCAGTCAGTCAGTCTCGCTCTCTCAGTCAAGCCAGTCTCTCTCTCCATCAGTCAGTTTCTCTCTGTCAGTCTCTCTCTCTTACTCAATCTCTATCTCTTAGTCAGTCTCTCTCTCTTAGTCAGTCAGTCTCTCTTAGTCAGTCAGTCTTTCTTAGTCAGCCTAGCTGTCAGTCTCTTTCTCTGTCAGTAAGTCTCTCTCTCTGTAAGTCAGTCTCTCTCTCTCAGTCAGTCTCTCTCTCTCTCAGTCAGTCTCTCTCTCTGTCAGTCAGTCTCTCTCTGTCAGTCTCTCTCTCTGTCAGTCAGTCTCTCTCAGTCTCTCTCTCTCTCTCTGGCAGTCTCTCTCTCTCTCAGTCAGTCTCTCTCTGTCAGTCTCGCTCTCTCTCTCTCCTAGTCAGTCAGTCTCTCTGTCCCAGTCAGTCTCACTCTTAGTCAGTCAGTCTCTCAGTCAGTCTCTCTCTCTTAGTCTCTCTCTCTCTCTGTCTGTCAGTCTCTCTCCCTTAGTCAGTCAATCTCTCTTTGTCAGTCAATCAGTCTCTCTGTTAGTCAGCCAGTCTCTCTACCAGTCAGTCAGTCTCTCTTGAGGTTCCGTGACGATTTGAACCCGTGTTTTCAACATTGTCGTAAATACATAATTTTGGTATCAGTGAACCGCAAATGATCCATTTAGCATATCCTGGTGTTTTCGCTGTGCTACGAGCAAGAGTACTCCTGTTACAAACACATTTCCGATCTACCCATGGCATCCATCTTAGATCATGGCAGCCATTTTGTGTTTCTTGCCCTCACATATGCAATGACCTCTGATTACTTCATTTCGATTAAGGACACGTAGACTTAGCCGGAGATTCACCTCTCTAGTGACACGTGCACCTTAGAACAGAACACGCTGTGGCTGCATGACTCGACAAAGGCTGCCTCCTCTGCCCGAGGCCAGTCCTGCTATACTGGTTCTCGTGTTCATTGGCCTGATCATGATTAGGCGGCCGAAGTTGGTAGCCTTGCCCATTTACGACCCACAAACATCTCTTATCCTGCTTTTCTATCTTCCGCACCTGGCTCCGTTCCTTTCTTTCTGAATCTTTATTAGGGGGAGGTAACGAAATTTACGATGAGGCGGTCCGGCTCTTGAATGAAATGTTGACATGGGATTGTGATGGAACAGTGGGAACCCCTCTTCGTAATGTTTGACATCAGATATTATCAACGATTCTTGTGCAACGCCAAATATTTATTGTTTAGGACACAAAGGTGTGGGAATGTACCAACATGTGAAGAATTCGCCTGAAGGCCAATATTTTGTATATAAGGAGCAACCTTTCTTGTACAAATCGAACAGGCTCCTAGATACTGCCCATGTGTAGTTTCTGTGACTTCTGTGTCCCTGCAGTAATAAACCTTTGGTCTTTGACGCCACCATCGAGAAGCCCGTGTTTCTGTTTATTTGTGCACCGAGACAGGTAGAACTCCGGGGTCTTCGGGTGTTATCCCTGACACCTCTGGACGGAACCAAAAAGTCCGGAACTCCAATTGGCGCCCAACGTGGGGCGACGTCATTCGGTACCGGTCCAAAAGCCTGAAGAGTTCGAGAAGCTTCGTGTGAAGATTCCTGAGGGAGGCGCCCCACTTCATCGATCCCGGCATATCGCAAAAGTGGCCCGACGTTCTCTTCCACGAGGGTTCCCATTCAGGACGGCTGCAGTGGTCCGTTGCCTTGACCGTCGCCCTGTCTTGGACCCGAGGTGCAGTCCTTAGTACGGCGAGACGAGACGGGTTTCTCCTTGGTGACGTCTTCAGTGCCTCAGTTAAGTATTTAGTGGTTGCTAGTTGATTACTTTGTAAGGGTTGTTAAAATCCTTTTTGGTTCTTGGTTTGGTTTGGTTTCGTAAGATTATCACTGGTTGTTCTGGTTACGATAATCTATTGGTTTAGTTTGGGTATCGATACATTTGTTCGCTTTTTGTAGGCCTAAGTTCTTGGTTCGAGTGCACATTCCTGTTTGTGTTTTTGTTCGTTCTGTGTTCCGGATTGCAAAATGGTAAGTCGGAAAAATTGTATGTTGTCGTGTTTTGGTTGCAACAGTGATTCCCGGCTGGAGGACTCATGTCTGGTTCCTCCGATTGGGACTCCTCTATATGATCTTTATTGTAAGTTTGGTGTGGGTCCTATATCTTATAATGAGGTGTGGGTCCGCTATACAGAAAAAGACGGTGTCCTTAGTTGGCCACTGCATGGTAGTTTTGAACCCGAAATCCTTGACAATTTAGAAGCGAAATTGTTTAAGAAGAAAGCCCGGCCGGCAATGTTTGATTCTTTCCGTTACTGGCGAAAAGAATCTAAACAGAGAGAAATTAAAAGGTTAAAGAAAGAACAGAAAGAGCAAGAGTTGACTTTAGAACAGGCTGCTAAGCAGCTGCAAGTCAATGAGTCTGAGAAGGCAATAGAGGTGGCTATTAGATAGCGTAATTTAGCGATCGATAAGTGCTATCCTGCCTTGCCATCGAGTACAACTAAGATAGTAGAGGACCCCGAGAGCGATCCTCTGTTGTCTTACTTGTTACGGTCACCCCCACCGTATGCACAGGGTGCTACGGCTCTGCCTGTACCGAATGTTCAATTGCCGGTTGCTGGACAACCTGGTATTCCTGCTCCTGCCCCTCAGAATCAAGCTCCTGTACCACCTGTGGTTAATGTGAATGTTCCTTCGGCACCCCCTCTTCCTGGGTTGCCAGTATCTTTGCCTATACCTCTATCGCTTACACCTACTGCTTCACAAACTACCTTATCTGATACTCCTACTGTTCCTGGTCTATCTGTTCCTACTGCTACTGTGTTCTCTACATCTGCTAGTATTATGACTCCGCTTTCTGTTCGTCGAAGAATCACTGATTCTGTCTCTAATATTCTATCTCCCTTCTATAAAACTTTAATTAAAACTCCTGCCTCTGAGTCTGTACAGAGACGTAGTCAGCTTCCAAGTACTGAGGAACGGGGAATCTTAGATTCCACGGCTCTTAGATGGATTTCGAAGAGTAGGAGATATAGTACGAGAGATGTACTAGATACTTTTATGCAGTGGAATGAACCAACGCAACGATATGTTTTCGACGAGATGTGCTCCCTGTTGCGTGATGAGTTAGAAGAAGATGATTCTGAATCGAACTTAGAAGAATTAATTAATGTTCAGAAAGAGTTTGCTGCAGGTATGATAGTAGGTCAAAATATAAAAGAAGCGATGGAACTGATTTTAAGCTATAGGAATGATCCATCTCTTCGTTCACCGAGAGATTTGGTAAAACAAAGTACGAAGCTGAATCGCCAATATCCAATGAGGCAGGTTCCTCCAATTTGGCGTGAAGCTGTGCAAGCTGATGCAGTGAATGGTATTGCAGCCGCTCCGGCGCAATTCCAGAGAGTGTGGATACACATTCCGTGGAAGCGAGCTGAAGTGTTAGCAGTGAACCAGGCCTTGCCAGATCCGCGTAAGAATCCTGCTGGATACTATAAAGAATTAGCACAGACAGTTGAGGCTTGTGTGATGAATTTAGCGGACATTGACATGTTATTTGGGAATGTAGTTCCGCAACCAATTTGGGCTAAAATTCGTAAAGAAAATCATCCAGTTGCCCTAGGTGGTGATTGGGCAGCTATCATAGCGGCGGATGGTCAGCAAATAGGTGGTTCCAAACCCGAACCTCTAATTGCTAATCTTCCAGGTAGGATAATTGACTTAATGAAGACTCTGATGCCAGCATTGCGTGTTAATTGGGACAAGTTGTCCGCATGCAGGCAGAAGAAAGACGAAAGTTTCTCCGACTTCTTCACGAGGTTCGAAGAGACTTTTGTGGATCACAGTGGTCAGGATATGAGCACGGAGGGAGGACAGAGATTATTTGTCGATAAATTTGTACACAATCTACTACCAGAGCTCTGCAATAAATTGAAAGATTCCGAGAGTGCGTGGGCTGTCTCTACAACTGCGCAAATACTTGCAACTGCACAGTATTATGAAAATAGGGAAAAAGAGGAGAAGGAGAAGTCAGATAAGAAAACGAAAGATTTAAAAACTAAAGTTCTTTTGCAACAGGCATATCCGCCTCGCATTAATCAGACTAATACGCAGCAAGGGTCATATCAGAGAACAGATTATAGTTCACCGAGGCCCCAATATCAGTGGAACCAGTGTGCGTACTGTAAGAAAGAGGGTCACTACAAAAATGACTGTCCGATCTTAGCGCAAAATAATGCTGCAACAGCTCAAAGAGGTCGTGGTGGTTCTATGCAAAATTCTAGAGGTCGAGGAAGAGGTGCTATGCCTCCACAAACGAATGATCGCCCTTCTAATCACTTTGATCAACGAAATGGACAGTCTGCCCAACAAAATAGATCCCAACAGTATCATGTTGAGGACTATTGTGAAGTAGATGAGGGATTTCAACAGAGTGAATACTAGGACAGCCATGGACAGAGAGAGGGAGTAGTATCAGTTCCAGTGGATCAGAGTGGGCCTTATGTCGCAGTAGCAACATCAGGTGTAGTCGAACCGTTTCTGTTGGATACTGGTGCCGCAAAAAGTTCTATCATTCATGCGAAACTCCCTGGCGCACCTTTGTCCGGCTTAACAAATGTTTCTGTAGGTTTTTCAGGCGCCCCTGTTTACAATCCCGTATCTGGTCCTTTGTCTATTTCTGTTGGACCGTGTCTATTGAAAGCACCCTTGATTTTGACGACAGGTTGTAATGAAAATCTGCTTGGTTTAGACTTGTTAAAACGCCTATATGCGACATTGTACTGTTCTCCGTCAGGAGTACAGCTTACATTGGGTAAAAGAATCACCTCTCCGATGTACTTGTCAATGGATGCACTCCCGCCAGAACTGCGTTCACTCCCTGATACTCTTTGGGCGACTGGTCCTAACGATGTAGGCCTTTTGGAAATACCACCATATGTAGTCACTTTGAAAGCTAATGTTAAATTTCCACGAATTCCTCAATACAAGATTTCTAGTGAAGGTGAACGTGCACTTTTGTTGATTGTGCAAGACTTGATTAAGAAAGGTGTGGTTGAAGAAACTAGAGGAAATGTCTGTAACAGTCCTGTATTACCGATTTTGAAACGTACTGATCCCTCGAAGCCTCCAGTGTATAGGTTTGTTATAGATCTCAGAGAGGTTAATAAGATTGTGGTTCCGCAGTTTCCTGTGGTTCCGGACATTACTGCATTGTTAACGTTGATTCCTGCTACAGCCACATGGTTTTCAGTTATCGACTTGAAGAATGCCTTTTTCAGCATTCCGATAGCCGAAGAAAGCAGAGATATTTTCGGCTTCTCTCTAGGAGGTCGAACCTTCAGGTTTAAACGTGCTCCACAAGGCTATTGTGAGAGTCCGTCCATTTACAGTCAGGCATTAAAAAGTCAGTTAGATTCCTTTGTACTTCCTCCTGGTTCTGCACTAGTGCAGTATGTAGACGATCTTCTGGTGGCTGCCGATGACAAGGAAACTTGCAAAGCAGCTACAATTTCGTTATTGCATCATTTGTCTAATTTGAATCATAAGGTGTCACCTTCAAAAATGCAATACTGCTGCCAAGAAGTGATCCACCTAGGTCATCTCTTGTCAAAGGAGGGAAGGAAGTTGACCCCAGAAAGAATAAAAGCAATTACGCAGGTGAGTGTTCCCCGCACACAGAGAGAAGTACGTGCCTTTTTAGGTATTACCTCGTACTGTAGGCAGTGGATTCCAAATTTTTCTCTTTTAGCAAAACCATTGGTAGCTTTGACTGGGAAAGGTGTTCCGAGTCCGGTGCCATGGTCTGCTGAATGTCAGGAGAGTTTTTCTGAGTTACGAAATGCATTATGTTCAGCTCCTGTATTGGGTACACCCGATTACAGTAAACCATTCACGCTCTATGTTCATGAGAGAGAAGGTTGCGCGTTGAGTGTTCTGACACAGAGATTTGGTGATAAACAACGCCCCTGCGCGTATTTTTCATCAACGTTAGACCCGGTAGCTAGAGCATTACCTAGTTGTTTGAGAGCTACAGCGGCAGCTGCGGCTTCCATTCGACAATCTGCTGGTTTGGTGATGAACAACATGCTAGTGGTCATGGTTCCTCATGCTGTGGATACACTCATGAATCGAACCAAGACGCAACACCTTACCAGCGCTAGATTATCAGGCTATGAGCTGACATTGCTAGCTAGTCATATTCAAATCAAAAGATGCAATGTATTGAATCCAGCAACATTGTTGCCGACTAATCAAGAGTCGAGTGATTCTGAACCCCATGATTGTTGTTTCAGAACCGAGGAAGAGACTAAAGGACGAATTGATCTAAAAGACACTCCGTTGTCAGAACCAGATGGCACGTTGTATGTCGATGGGTCATGTTTTAAATTGGAGAATGGTGATGTGACTGCTGCTTAGGCAGTAACGACTTTGAGTACGATTGTGGAGACTGCAAGAGTGAGTCAGAATTCTGCCCAAGCTGCAGAATTAATCGCTCTAACTAGAGCGTGTGTTTTAGCAAAGGGAAAGAGAGTGAATGTGTTCACAGATAGTCAGTACGCGTTCGGCGTGGCCCATAGTTTTGGCCGTTTGTGGAAAGAAAGAGGTTTCATTACGTCCCATGGGACTAAGATTCAACATGGTCAGCTAGTTAACGACTTGTTGGAATCTCTAACCTTGCCGACTGAAGGTGCGATTGTGAAATGCAGTGCTCATAAAGCAATCACGGATGATGTTGGTCGTGGGAATGCTTTTGCTGATGAGACCGCTAAACAGACAGCTAGAAATATGATGAGTAGGATGTATGTTGCAACATCTGCAAGATGGATTTCCGAGTCTGGAATGTGTGAGGACACAGTGGAAAATGTGAAAGAAATTCAGAAAGAAGCGACTGAGGAGGAAAAGCTTGCATGGAAAGAGAGTACGGGTAAATTAGACTCGAGTGGACGTTGGATTGATTTGTCGGAGCAACAGCGTTGGATGTTGCCTGATGCGTACGTGCTTGCAGTGGTAACAATGGCACATGGAGTAGCACACATTAGTTCTAAAGGAATTTGCAAGATGTTGGCTCCAGTTTGGAAGAATGATGGGATTAGTAAGTGTGCAGAGAGAGTGGTGAAAAATTGTATGGTATGCCTGATGCATAATCCTGGCAAGGGAGTCCCAACTCCTGCTGGTCACTTCGCTCCTCCCTCTTGTCCCTTTGAAGTGATTCAGTTAGATTTCATTCACATGGATCGTTGCAATAACCTAAAATACGTCCTGGTGGTAGTCTGTGCTTTCTCCAGATGGATCGAAGCATATCCACTAAAGGACAACACTGCCCTATCAACTGCCAAAACCCTTCTTAAGGAATACTTCCCTAGGTACGGAATGCCACGGATTGTATGGTCAGATAACGGAAGTGAGTTTGTAGGGAAAGTTATGCAGAGTGTTTGTGCTGGTTTAGGAATTAAGCAAAAATTCCACAGTGCAAATCATCCCCAGTCTGCTGGTTTAGTTGAGGGTTACAATGGCACCCTCAAACTAAAACTCGCTAAAATACAGGCATCCACGGGTTTATCCTGGCCAGATGCACTACCCTTGGCTTTGTTATCAACGAGAGCGACTGTACATTCTAGAGTTGGGCTTAGTCCCTACGAGATAGTTTTCGGTCGTCCCGCTAACGTTTGGGGAGTGCCTAGGCCAAAAGAATTTTGTTCTCTGGAATATCCAATGTTGATTGATTACCTTTACGACTTGACTGCTAAATTGAGTCTTATTCACCAACAGGTTTTCGATGCATTGCCAAAGCCACCGGAGAGTCCTGGTCATCAGCTGAAACCTGGCGACCACGTCGTGGTACAGAACTTTGCCAGGACGAAGAACCTTCAGCCCAGATTTGTCGGCCCCTATCAAGTGCTGCTAGCGACGAGAACTGCTATTCGTGTGGCCGGCCGCAAACATTGGATACACACGACACATGTCAAACGTGTGCCCCTGCCACTTCCTTATGACAACTGGGTTAAGAAGGGAATTGGTGCCTCTGAGTTCGAGCGAACACCTAAGTTTATCCCTTTCAGCGATGCCGAGCTGATAACTGACACATCGAACTCTGACTCTCATCCTGAAACTACTCCTTTGAATTCTGAACATTTGTCCTCTGCATCAGAAGAAACTCTGCCGTCTGCGAACTTGAACATTGCAACGTCTGCTGAAAATACGCTGTTTCCAGATCAAACAGCTCCTGCAAAACTGAGATACAATTTACGGTCTCGCAATATGGACAAATAAAGCAGGAAACTGCCTATTGTGATATTTGAATTTTGATACTTTTTGCCCTCAGCCAGGAAGTTTGCTATTGTTTCTATTGTTTTTAAAATTGCCTTGCCGTCTGGGTAGCCGTAGGGTCGTGGCTGTGTGCCTAGTTGAATCTGCGGGGGTCAGACACAAGGTCGATCTTTCTGTTAGTTCTGGGAACTCCCAGGGCTGATAGAGGCATTTTCATCTACGTACACATCATCAGGGGTCGCGAGCGGATTGTAGAAGATGGAGCTTCCTGCGCTGCAACGAGAAAATGTGATTTATGTTCGCAGAAACAGACTTTACAGAATTCTCCACAGCAAACGTTTTCTGATGCAATGTGCTATTACATTTTTAATTGTTTTGATAACGTTGGTGGGTGGAATCGTCTTTGGTGTGAATTTGATTTTTATGCCAGTAACTACAGTGCCTCCCCTTGATCCTGCTACTTCTACTGTTTCTTCTATGCACTCTTTTCACTCGTTTCCTGAACATGAGCAAGCTCGACGCTCAGAATTCATTAATAACACTTTTGTACAGCTCTTGCACCAACACCAACTGGTAGTTAACACTACAGACTGCTGGGTGTGTGGCTTGATACCCCACACTATGGATAAAGGCATTCCCTATCTGGTGTTGCCTTTTAGCTATAATGGATCATTTCAGGCCCTTCAGACCATTTTTGCTTATGCCCTTGAAACCTATCCTCCACGTCCACCACGTTCCACTAAATATAACTCTGTCAACAAAGCTTTAGTCCAGGGAATTATTGACATGATCAAGGATGTCAATAATACTCCATCTTACCCTAGAGATGAATTACGAGTATATTTGAGTTGGAACTCTTCAGAGTACCGCCTTAGTTTGGGAGAAAGCAAGCGTAAAAGCTCAACTCCAATCTGGGTCGTGCCTCACCGAGGTCAGGTCTGTTTGCAAGGAAATGGGAGAAATCCGAGAGCTCAGCTAGGGAGGAGTGAGTGCGTTGAGACTTACGTGTTTCCGTCTAACTCTTCCCCTGCTTTTCTTACTGCTAGGGGTACCTACTTCATCTGTCAAGACAGAGCGTATACATGGTTGCCTGCTGACTTTTCAGGTTCATGTTATATTGCTCGATTGTTGCCTCCGACATACACTGCTTCGTCTGATTATCACAAGACCAGAGTAGCAAGAGGTGTTTTCAGTAAGGAAGATACCGCTGGTCAGGAAGCTGGAGACTTCTTCAAAGGTTTCCTTCCGTTCTGGGGGCCTATGGCCAATAGTAGAAACATACGTCAACTAACACGGGTAGTTGAATCTACTATTACCGAAACTGCTGGTGCCCTAAGCAACCTGACAGCTGAGCTTCAGGCGGATAGACTCATGACGTTGCAGAACCGTATGGTTCTAGACGTAATACTTGCAGATCGAGGTGGGGTATGCAGAATGATCCAATCGAGCTGCTGTGTCTTTATTCCCAATAACGCTCCAACAGTCTATGAGGCGATCTCTAAGCTACACAAGATTTCCGACTCTATTCATGTAGACAAGGGAAACTGGTCCTTCATGGAGTGGTTTTGAACTCTGATATCAGCGTGGGGATGGAAGGTTCTGATGGTCATTGGTGTCATCCTAGTGTTCCTGTTCTCATGTTGCCTGATTATCCAGTGTGGTCCCGCTCTGTGTAGTCTTTGTGCTGCAACCTGCTTTAGAAAACCACCTGCGTTTGGAGAAAAGGCGCGAGAAAGGATGATGATACAACAGCATGTCATTGACCTGATGAGCATAGAACTAGATTCTGACATAGACTGAGTAATTGCCTATGTAAGGGCAAAAGGAGGGTCTGAGGTTCCGTGACGATTTGAACCCGTGTTTTCAACATTGTCGTAAATACATAATTTTGGTATCAGTGAACCGCAAATGATCCATTTAGCATATCCTGGTGTTTTCGCTGTGCTACGAGCAAGAGTACTCCTGTTACAAACACATTTCCGATCTACCCATGGCATCCATCTTAGATCATGGCAGCCATTTTGTGTTTCTTGCCCTCACATATGCAATGACCTCTGATTACTTCATTTCGATTAAGGACACGTAGACTTAGCCGGAGATTCACCTCTCTAGTGACACGTGCACCTTAGAACAGAACACGCTGTGGCTGCATGACTCGACAAAGGCTGCCTCCTCTGCCCGAGGCCAGTCCTGCTATACTGGTTCTCGTGTTCGTTGGCCTGATCATGATTAGGCGGCCGAAGTTGGTAGCCTTGCCCATTTACGACCCACAAACATCTCTTATCCTGCTTTTCTATCTTCCGCACCTGGCTCCGTTCCTTTCTTTCTGAATCTTTATTAGGGGGAGGTAACGAAATTTACGATGAGGCGGTCCGGCTCTTGAATGAAATGTTGACATGGGATTGTGATGGAACAGTGGGAACCCCTCTTCGTAATGTTTGACATCAGATATTATCAACGATTCTTGTGCAACGCCAAATATTTATTGTTTAGGACACAAAGGTGTGGGAATGTACCAACATGTGAAGAATTCGCCTGAAGGCCAATATTTTGTATATAAGGAGCAACCTTTCTTGTACAAATCGAACAGGCTCCTAGATACTGCCCATGTGTAGTTTCTGTGACTTCTGTGTCCCTGCAGTAATAAACCTTTGGTCTTTGACGCCACCATCGAGAAGCCCGTGTTTCTGTTTATTTGTGCACCGAGACAGGTAGAACTCCGGGGTCTTCGGGTGTTATCCCTGACACCTCTGGACGGAACCAAAAAGTCCAGAACTCCACTCTCAATCAGTCAATCTCTCTGTCTGTCAGTCAGTCTCTCTTAGTCAGTAAGCTAGACTGTCAATCTCTCCATCAGTCAGTTACCCTCTCTCTATCAGTCACTCTCTATGTCAGTCTCTCTCAGTCTTTCTCAATCAGTCTCTCTGTCAGTCAGTCTCTCTCCATCAGTCAGTCTCTCTCTCTGTCAGTCAGTCTCTCTCTCTCCGTCAGTCAATCTCTCTCTCTCTCTCTCTCTCTCTCTCTCTCTCTCTCTCAGTCAGTCAGTCTCTCTCTCTCAGTCTCTCTCTCTATCAGTCAGTCTCTCTATCAGTCAGTCTCTCTCTCTTAGTAAATCACTCTTGCAGTCAGTCTCTCTCTCTTAGTCAGTCAGTCTCTCTTAGTCAGTCAGTCTTTCTTAGTCAGTCAGTCTTTCTTAGTCAGTCAGTCTTTCTTAGTCAGCCTATCTGTCAGTCACTCTCTCTCTGTCAGTCAGTCTCTCAGTCAGTCAGTCTCTCTCTCTCAGTAAATCATTATCTCTCTCTTAGTCAGTCAGTCTCTCTCCACTCTCTCTCACCAAGCTTTCACTCTCTCTCTCTCCACGCTCTCTCTCTACTCTCTCTCTCTACTCTCTCTCTCTCCTTTTTCTGTCTCCACACTATCTCTCTCTCCCTCTCTCCACTCTTCCTTCTCTACTCTCTCTCCACTCTCTCTATTCATCTCTCTCTCCTCTCCATTCTCTCTCTCGCCACTCTCTCTCTCTCTCCACTCTCTCTCCACTCTCTCTCTCTCCAATCTCTCTCTTTCTCCCTTCACTCTCTCTCTCTTCATCTCTCTCTCCTCTCCTCTCTCTTCTCTTCTCTCCTCTCTCTCTCCACTCTTTCTCTCTCCACTCTCTCTCTCCTCTCTCCACTCTCTCTCTCCGCTCTCTCTCTCCACTCTGCCCTCTCTCTCTCCACTCTCTTCTCTGCTCTCTCTCCACTCTCTCTCTTTCCTCTCTCCCTCTCTCACTCCACTCTCTCTCTCCTCGCTCTCTCTCTCTCCTCTCTCTCTCCACTCTCTCTCCTCTCTCTCTCCTCTCTCTCTACTCTCTCTCTCCACTCTCTCTCAATCCTCTCCCCTTCTCTCCCTCCACTCTCTCTCTCTCCTCTCTCTCTCCACTCTCTGTATAATTTTGAATGCCCATGTACACGTGCTTGCTCTGTGAGGTGAGCTATTTCAATGACGTGTTCGTGGCATGGATCCTGGTTTGAGGAATCATTTTTGGCATTCCTGCACTTGTAAGTGTGCACCAAGCCAGCCCAAACCCTGGCCAAAAGGGCGTCAGCAAATTTCCCCGTCCCCTCTCCCCCTCCCCCTCCGCCCCCCTTCCCCGTGTGGCAGCCCATCTCAGACAGCTTCCCCGGGCACACACAGAGCCTCACCGAGTACTTCACAAGTTTTTTAAAGACCATTTACTTGCAAATGAGGCTTTGTTGTGTTTCGCCTCTCATAGCGCCCCTGCAGCTCCTCTCTGACAATTACCGGAACATCGCCCAGGCCCCAGAGAGCAGAGTCTCTCGGAGTCCAAACACGGTGTTTGCTGACACCCTTTTAAAAATAAAAAACACCTGTAGGATTTGTGCAAGGTCCGCGGGCTGCCAGGGAAGGCTTGCCGGGCCGCTGGCGGCCCGTGGGGCGTACTATGAGTACCCCTGCTTTAGACAGATGCTAGATCAACCATCATTTTTAGGTCTTGCCTGAGCCAGCATGCATGCGCTGCACTGCGAGGCTTCTAGTAATGACTTCCAACTCGGATCACACGATGTGTGTGTGTTTTTGTTTTGCTCAGACGTTATTGGCATTTGCGTGTGTCTTTCTAAGAAAGACAGCACACAATTGGCCCAAGGCAGGTGCATGTCCCGCCTTCTCTCTCTCCAGGCATAAGAAGCTGGGATCGAACAGCGGCCCGCACTGTGCCTGCTGCATTCCTTAAACTATTTGCAGTGCTCGCGCATGCACCACTTACGGACTTTTTTAAAATTACTTTTAGCGTGCGCACCACTCCCGGGCTTGTTTTCTATGTTCATCAGCACAGGCATCCATCTCCTCCCGATGTCTGTGCCGCTTCTACGTGACAAGGTCAGACTCCCCCTCACTTCAGTCCACACCACCTTGCACACACTTATACATGCAAAGCCCTCCCACCTCGCAGTTCAGACACTCATTCACTCTCGTCTGGCCACATTACATCAAATTGCCCTCTTCATGATGCCCCTCAGTTCAGGCAACCCATTCCATCTCCTGTCTCACTACACCACCTCGCCGCCCCTTCTCAGGCATCTCCCTCCCAGACTTCAGTTCACAGTTATCAGCGTACATTATCACGCAGCATGTGCAATATTTACACTTCCTCCCATTAAAGGCATGGGTTTTATTTGTAAGTGCCTCTTTCGAGTACCCTATAGGTGAGGACATGCTCAGCAGCTGTTCCCAGGACAGATCCATCCTCCTCCCCATCAGGTGTTAGGAAGTGTTTCAGAGCGGATTCAGACAGGGGGTGGTGGCTGGCCCCACAAAGCCGGCCTTTTAGGACCTGGGCACAGAGGCCACGCCACCTGCACCCAACCAGGGCTGCCTGTGCTTGCTGGCTCTCCAAACTACCGTGGGCTGAGGCTTGTGCCCGAGACTGCAACTCCCAGTATGCACCGGGGTGTGGAATGACAGTCCTGAACTGGAATGTGGCACCTGTGGGGAGAGGGGGAGGCTGTTGTCGCTGTCTGAAGGGGGCCGACCTATGGCCTGCAGCTGGTTAATGCTGAGGTCTGCTCTCCGATATGAGACAGGGCTATCATTATTACACATATGTGATGCACCTCCCATGAGTGTTGTAATGTGCTATCATGTTCGGTGTAAAGAGGGCCAGCTCTGCCCTGCTACTGCGGACACGCCTCTCTAGCACAGATGTGTATATGTCTTTTGTTCTACAGATGTTCCGGCTTCTCTAGAAGTCTGTTGATGTGCAGATTTTTTCATGCTACAGATGTTCCATCTTCTTTCTTTCGTCAGATGTGCAGGTGTCTTTCTCTCCCTTACATAAGTGCCGACAGCTCTTTTCTACAGACATGCAGACAGACGTCCTACCACAGATGTGCACTTTTTTCACCCTACCTTCATGGAGAGCTGTTGTCCCATGTACAGATGTGCAGCTCTACCTCTCTCGTGTAGATATCACATATGCCTTTTCCTAATGAGCTGAGGCATCTTTCCTCCTAGGAGGTAGGATGGCTCATCAGTTTAACACTCACCGGTGACATCTGTTGTGGCCTACAGTTAGCAACTCAGCCTTCCATACTTGCGGGGTCGTTAAGCCGAGTTCAGATAATTTGTGTAATTGTAATAACAGTTGTGTGCAGCACAGATGTGCGACATGAACTGCCATATTTTAAAAAAATCACGTTATTCCAGACAAGCAATGGCATAGCCAATAGGCCACGCTTTTGGGACCTTATAAGTATTTAGTTATGCAGCACAATATCCTTGGTGCAACATCAACTGTTGCATGACTAAACACTTATAAGGTCTCAACGACGAGACCTATTGGCTATGCCACTGTTTGTTTTTATAGTTAGGGAAACACATTGTATTATTTATATACAAACCAAACCTAAAATACACAAACATAACAAATTCTAAATTTATAATTAAACCTTAAATTGATAAATTACACACCACCTTTAAATTAATTTACCTGTATTTATTCTTTATCTACAAACCAAACTTAAACACCAAAATGTAAAATTCAAAATGTATTTCCTTTAAAGTATAATTAAATTTAATTTAAAATTTATGCAACACCTTAAAATTATTATAACTCGTGCACCTCTATACACAATGGATTCAACTCAGTAGTCTCACTACGTTAATTATAACTCAATGGTATAACTGATATAATTTAAAAGTGTATATGCAGTGTATGGAGAAGACCCGAGGTATAGCTAATGTAGTGTGGCTACTCAGTCGAATACACTGTTTTTTTGTGTTTTTTTTTCTTCAATTTATTGCACCACAGTATCAAAACAACATAATACATCAATTATTTCTATACATTCATATGATCATAGAATGCCCCCCAGATACACATTCCGATCTTTCGATTCTGTGCAGCTTTTGCCGAATATAAACTGAATTCTAAATTAAATAAATTATACATTTTAGCACGCCATCGCTCAAAGGGGGAGGCTCAGGCTGAAGCTAAACAGCAGCGATACACAACCGAGCAACAACCATTGCAATAAAAAATAAATAACGATGTTTAAACATAGGCCTCCTTTTTTCTAAATCCTTACCAATACCTAGCAACATTATATCTGGAGTAATTGTGATTGGTGTCCCAGTAATCTCTGTCAAACATTTCTCAATGTCCATCACATACCCATACAATTTACTACAGCGATAAAAGACAAGTAAGCTATCCGCACTATCCCCCCCACATCGAAAACATTTACCGTCATATCTCTCCCCCCATTTTGACTTCCGAGCAGGAGTATAGTGTATATTAAAAACAGTTTTAAAGAATTCTCAAATTAGCAGACAATAGAGCTTCCCTAGATATTGTGATAGCTTTCTCTATAGAGATGTCATGTTCTCCCAACACATTGGACCATTGAATATTGGGTTTCTACGGGTCGTCTGCCCTCAATGATAAACATTTTTTATATAGCACCCCTATTTTCTCCTGGCGCCTAATGCTTTCAATACATTGATTGGGAGATAACACCAAGTTTTTCCGAGCAAGAAAGTCCAGAACTTGCAAAAACTTAAAAGTGTATTTTAGGTAGATTATATTGCTTAGTCAAATCCAAATAGTTACAGAAAAGCCCACCAGCCTCATAAAAATCTACAATCTGCAGAATACCTTTATTTCTCCAGCTTAATGCAACCCGATCCCAAATGATAGGAGGGAGGATCTTAAGAGCATTCGTAGGGGTATAGTATGTTAGCCCTTCCAACTTAAGCAACTTTCGTACATTTTTCCACACCTTCCATTACTTTAAACTGTGTCCTTTTAAAATAACTACCATCAATTTCCTTAAACAGACAGTTCTTTACCTCAGAACCACACTTGGCAAGGTCATAAACCTCATAGCACGTCTAGGTCTACCAGGGGCCCAGAGGAATTTAGTACAGAAAGATTGCAATTGTTGAAGCTGGTCTCGCGTCACTTCTAGAGGAATAGATCTGAATAGATATGACACCCTAGGCAAAATATTCATTTTTATAATGTTGCCCCTCCCAACCAATGTAATGACTCCTTTACCCTAACCATTATATCCACCCAGGTTGCCTCAAACAGGTCTTTCATCGATGTTCGAATTTTGATGTCTAAATATGTGACCTCTTTCACCAGTCTCGGATCATTTAAGACAATATTATCTGTACATTGTATTTGCGTTTTAGCTACATTAAGTTCATGGCCTGAAACCAGACCGAATTCTTTTGCTAAATGCTTCACCTCTTTAAGAGCAGTCAATGGGTCTACTGTGGTAATAGCTATATCATCCGCATAGGTAAAAACAGAATGCGAAATCTCCTGGACAATGAAAGGTTTAAATAACAAACTGTTTCCCAACATATCTACAAAAGGGTTAATATATAAAACAAACAGTAATGGGGCACAGGGGCCCCCTAGCCGAGTTCCTCTGGTTCTTCTCACTGGCTCTGAAGCCATACCCATAACAGCAATTCTAGCGACCGGTGCAGTATACAATACTTGTAATGCTGTCATAAACCTCTTTCCAAATCCTGCCTGATACATAAGATTCCACAAATAATCCCACCCTACGCGGTCAAATACTTTTTCAGCATCTAACAATATTAACCCCAACTCCCACTTTTCAGCCTGAGCTATCTCAAAAAGCCTAAGCACCTTATTAATATGAGTAACCGTACCACGACCCGGTATAAACTCATGCTGATTTAATGACATCAATGGGCAAATAACCTTTGCCAACCGATTAGCCAATATTTTTGCAAATATTTTGCCATCACAATTAACCAATGATATTGGTCGATAAGATCCTGGCAACTCTGGTGATGTATCCTTCTTAAAGACCACAATTGTGGCCTCATCCCATGATTTGGGAGCTCGCCCATTCTTACAGCCCTAATAGTGGCCAGCATTTCATTCTTAATCTGGTGGAAAAAACTTTATAGATCTCCCCCGGAAGCTTATCAGGTCCGGCGGCTTTTCCTATTGCCAAACTATTAACCGCAGCCTCTAGTTCCTCCATAGTGATTGGACTATCTAGCAACTCTACCTCATCTGGTTTCTAACTGTGGTGTATTGCCCTCCATAAATATGTTATTATTGACACCTACCTTTTCCTCTTGTGTATATAATTCTGTAAAAAACTGCTGAAAAATTGCCAATATCCCTTGGGGATCGTGACACAATACACCTGACCGATCTCTAAGGCCCAAAATTCGATTGGAGGCTTCCTTCCTGCGTAGCCATAATGCTAAGCACACCCAACAGCTTCCCCATACTCATGGCATTGTTTCTTATAAATCAGATATTTCCTTGCACTTTCCCTATTCCAAATACTATTGATATTAGCCAGACATCTAGCAACATTAGCCTCAGAATCCCATACACTATTTCTTTGTGCAATACCCTGCATCACTTTCTCCTCTGCAGCTTAGAGTACAATTCCTGTATTTCTAATATAGTTTTCCTCAAATGATATAAGCCATAACTCACTACTTCCCCCCGAAAACACCCTTTGAAAGAGTCCCATACAATTGCAACATGAGCTGATTGCCTATTGTTTTCAAAAAACTGCTTGATCCATCTAGACATGTGGTCTTTAAAGCTATCATCTAAACACAGCTTCTGATCAAATGAAAAGACTCTCGGTATGAGGGTGAGACCAATTGCCGCTATTTCTAAGACTATTGGAGCATGGTCTGAGGTAATCCTCGGATATATTTGAACCGATGCCCCTGATATATACGCTGTAGATAAAAAAAAATCAAGCCGTACCAATTTCTTATGAGAAAAAAATAAAAACTATACCCCGGATCAGTTGGATGGAGAATATACCATACATCAACCAGCCCATGATCGTTCATGACGTTATATAGAGCTTTAAAAACTCTTGGTTTTCGTCCCTTATATCCTTGAGGCCCACTATACAATTCCTTCTTTACCAAGTTACTATTAAGATCTCCACATTCCACTAGAGGAGTCGGCCAGGATGCAGCTCCAGATTTAACTCATCCAACACTGCCGACTCATCTAAGTTGGACCCATAGATAGTACATATTGTGACTTTACTACTACCGATCAAACATTCGGCAATAGCCCAACGCCCCATTTTGTCTGCTAAACAACGGCCTGTTATCCGTACAACGGATTTAGCTAATAATGCCACCCCACATGTCATTGCAGTTTGATGTGAGGCAACTAACAGTGAAAAGCCAAAATCCGCCAGCATATTGCGCTTGCCCCAGGGTATATGCATCTCTTGGATGCATAACAAATCTAGTTGGATTATACGGAGCTCCGCAGCCACCCTTTTTCTCTTATTGTAATTGTTTAGGCCACACACATTTAGAGAGCATATTTAACCCCCCTGTGAGTCATGATAACATCTACCAAAAACAATACCCACTCCGTATACTACTACAATTATACACATCTTGCAATATCTTCGGGACTGTATCAATATTTTATTTCGTTTCTTGATACCGTGGCTTTTTCCCCTTTTACCCCACCAAGGTGCCCTCAAACCCACCCCTCCACCACCAATGCCCCGCACGCCCCATCCCCAAAACTGCCCAAGAACAACCCCCCTTTAACGAGGCTTTGGGATCCATGGTCCTGTAGATGACAAGCTTCCCATACACCTCCTACCATCGCTCACTGACCCCCCACCCCCACCCCCAGTCAAAGAAGAGGGATTTCTCCCTCCCCCTGTTTATGGAAGTGCACAAGTTATAATACTTTGAAGGTGTTGTGAAATTTATAATCTAAAGGGATAGGTATATGTTTCCAATTCAAAATGTTTGTGTAGATGAAGTTTGCTTTGTAGATAAGGACTAATAACATTAAAATGATTTAAAGGTGGTGCATCATTTATTAATTTAATGTATAACTACAACTTTACAATTTGTAATGTTTGTGCATTTGAGGTTTGGTTTGTAAAGAAAGAATAAATACATTCTGCCTAATCTTTGGCTTTTTTCATTGAAAAAAAAAGAAATATATATATTATTTTGCTTATTTATGAGAGCCACATCAAAACCCACTGGGGATATACATGTGCAGCACCAAAAGTACCATGAGGTACTGCACTTCGAAGGAAGTGTGGGGGGGACATCCCCTTTTAAAAATGTAACAGGTGACTGCATATTTTGCTGTTTGACTCTTGCCAGGCCTGTGAACAAGGGCATGGCAGCCTGAAACGCGTAAGGCAACTTTAATGGATTTCCTGTTCATGCTGTTTTAGCTGCAATCTTCATTAAAAGAGTTACAACCTACCTGGAAGTGCAATTTCATTTGAGGGCAACCCTTGCGTTTTTTGCGTTTGATATATAAATGATATATTACCTACTGGCGGTCGCCAGTAGGTATATATAGTTAGGATTTTTTCTCTATGGGATTTCTGAAAATTCTATGTCTAATAACTTTGGCGTTTGTGGACGGAATCGGCTGAAATTTTCAGGAAAATGGCACATTTTGTTTCTGAGCAGCTCCTAGAAATTTGGGGGGGTTTCGTCAAGGGGGGGCTGAGAAAAAAGGGGGGTCCCAAAACGCGTTTTTAACATTGAGTTTTCCATAGGGCGGTTGGCCTCACTTTTAGCTCGAACGGCTGAATGGATTTGCACGAAACTTGGCAAAATTGTAGGGACTGTTAGCCCGATGTGCCTTTGCTAGGTCTCAATATATGTGCTTCAGTGGATTTTGAGAAATTAACGTTTAAATCAAGATATATATCTGTAACAGCGCTCCGGGCAGCGATCCGGTTCGCGTACTTTTCGCTTATCGGAACTATGCGAAGCGAAGCTGATTGGCTCTCCGGTGTCTGTCAACATTCTAAACAGTCCGGTGCGGCCGCCATCTTGTCTCTCGGTAGGATCGAGAGATAAGAGGAGGCCAAAACAAAGGGGGAAATTTCGATAAGGGGGCCTAGTAGATCCTCCCTGACCCCCTAGGTTTTATGTGGAGGTTGTAAAAGGTTTCTGCAGGGGGAAAAAAAAAAAAAAAAAAAAAATTATTTATGCGTGGTGAGCTCCTAGTACGCGAACCGGGTAGCGCTCTGGGCAGCGTACTATAAGGATAAAAGAATGATAGATTTTTTTAATACTGTATGTTAATTATTTGTTGTTTTTGTTGGTTTTTTTTGTTTTCTTTATTTTTTTTTTTTTTATTATGATTGTGTTTCATACTTTATTAAATTTTCTAACATTTCATTGTCAGAAATGCCATAATTTATTATAGGGTGTAATTGTTTTTCATTTTGAAGCAGGTAGTCCACTGCTTCAACACATTGTAGAAGTTCGTGGTCTCTACTGTCATCCATAAAGTCATCAATTTTGTCTTGGCTGCTCTCCTTCAGTTCAATTGAAAATGAAACTTGTTGTTCGCCTTCCATTTTGCCTGAAATTTTGAATAAAAAAATATATATTAGTAGAGATTGGGCACTGTTGGGATTAATTTTAGATAGGTAGTTTTTATCAGTGAATTTTTCTTTTGGCAGTGTATAGTATCAGAGTGGAAATATAACTATAAAAAAGTGTATGTAATTTAACGAAGAGAAGCCTAACTCCATTCCTAACTATAACAGAGAAGTCTATCTAAATCCATAACTACTACAGAGGGATAGTGTATATGTATCAGAAAAAGTCTACTATATCAAGTTATAGTGTACAATATACTTCATTTTTAAAAATAACAACTTACCTTCAGAAACAAGTTGAAGTCTTAGGTAAGTATTGAAATGTGATGTACAACAAGAAGTAGCAGTCAAAATGGCTGTGTTTTCTTCTCTTCCTTTATATATATTCAGGTATATAACCAATCAAATATCAGGTAATAAAAGTAGAAAATGAAAGTAAGATTTTTATTGGTTGTCAATTCCAACACTTCAGATGTGTTTTGTGAAGTAATTTACCTCAAGGTATTTAGAGAGGTCTACAGGCTTAATGGCTAAATGGAATTTCAATCAAATTTGTGAAAATGAAAGGGATTGTTATGTAGTATGAGTTAATCTATATTTGGTGAGAGTGTCTCCAGTCCTTTTTCTTTGAATTACTTTCCCACCTTTTCTTTGGGCCGCTTCCCGGGAAGCAGTTTAGTCCGCGAACTAGAAGCGTAACGGGAGTCCACCATTTTGTGTTTCGGTCGAATTAACATATAAAATGGAGGTTAAATAATGTTCAGAAAGGGTAGAAGGGGACACGGTACAAGTATTTTGACCCCCCAGGTTTTCTGAGGGTGGCTGAGGAGGACCATATGTGCGGAGAAAAAACATTTTTTAAATAATTTTGGGCGGTTAGCTTCCAGTTCGCGTACCGGGTAGCGCTCTTTGAGCGTAGTTTGTTGAAAATTACAGAAATAAGTTAGAGAAAAGTATTAATTGTGCGTGATCAGATGAAGGGTAGCTCTGAGAAGAGCTTTTGGGTTTATGTTCCATTTAGGTACTTATAAGTAGGTACCAATGCACAGTCTTAAATTCAGAATGAAAATTCTGTTGCCCTCATCTGAGAAGTGAACTCCATCTCCTCTGTAGATATCTTGCATGTAGTAACGCAAGTTATTGTTGTACAGAGAGCCCATTCCATGGTCTCTCATGAAAGCTGAAACAGATTTGTTTACATGCTTCCTCGCTTTCTCAATTTGTGGGCCAAATTGGTTGGACCACCTCCATTTCTGTCTTTGGCATATATTGGAATATACCAAGGCAGTTTGAGGAAAAAGTGCCATTAATTGCTCAAAGGTGTCCTTTAAAAGCATTTCCAGACCAACCCCAGTCATAGTGCCTAAATCATTTCCTCCACAGTGCACTATTAAGAGGTCAGGTTTTGGCAAATGCATAAAGGTTTTCACCAATGGTATCAATTGGTGACATTTTAATCCTCTTTGGCCCAACCATTTAATTTCCACATCTTGTAAATTGAGGTTAGGTAAATTTCTGTTCTCAGCATACCTTTGAGCCCAGTGGATGTAACTATGTCCAACAATCCAGACGTTAAACATGGTGGGAGAAGGTTGTGCTGCAGTCAGATGAAGTGTGGTAATGAAAGGGCAGTTGAAACAGTAGGAGTTTGTAAAGAAAAAAAACTGTGGATTTCCAATGCTAATTATTCATTAGCAGTGATTGGCGCATTTCCATTTCTGAAAACAGAAAGTTAGGGTGCATGGATGTGTTCTTGAAACATGTAATTTCAATGGTCAAGGAAGAAACTTTTAATGAAAGATTGCACTGGATACGCAGGTGCACTGAGAGTTCAGAGTTCAATTGAAACATTGTTGTGTGAACTTGCAAACATGAGAGGTCTTTCAGGAGGTGGTTGCTAAGCAAAAAAAAGGCAGAGAGGGCAGAGGGGGGGAAGGGTTTTGATTTGAAAAAAGTGAGGGAAGAGTTATGATTGGCTAATATGAGAGATATGTGTAATGAATATCTGTATTTCTGTGCTTTCAATAGCTGCAGCCTCTGGAGTGCACCCTTTTTCTTCTGCTGAAGACAATTTGGTGTATTTCTGAGACTGTTTTCAAAACTCAAAAAGTATTTGCTAAGGTGAGAAAAGATTTATTTATTTTAGATATAGAATAGAATGATTTAAGGAGAAAATGATGAAGAAAGCTGTGTTTTTAAAACTGTGGCTTTGTCTATAGTGATATAGAAATAGATTTTGTTACTTTGAGAAATTGTATTTGCATATTCGGTGTAGGATTCTGGCATGTAGTAACTCAAGGTATTGTTGTATATGAAGCGCATTCCATGGTCTTTTATGTAAGCTGAAACAGATATGTTGTTTTTAAAAACCATTTTGAAAACAATTAAATTTTGGATATGTACTGTTAGAGTTTCATAGGTTGTTTTGGGTCATATTTATAAGGCATTTGAGTGTCTTTGATGTTATTTTTTCATTTTTAAATGGAAAGCATTCCTCATGGGGCAAGTGTCTTGTAAATACGTTCTCACCTGCGCTTGGCAAATTTAGATTTTGATTATGGGAGTTACATAGCCATGTTAATAATGTCGGAAAAATGGTGCTAGGGTATTCCAGAAAACGCTTTCGTGTGTCTCAAGGACATTTTCAGTCATTTCCTCTTGAATGCAGGTATACAATTGATTTATATGCTGTGTTTAAAAACGATTCTTTTCTATGATGATATGTTTTCTCTTTTAAATGGAAAGCGTTCCTCATGGGGCTCTGAGCAGTATTTAGTCATGTTATTCAATGGGTGGTGGATAACATGGCTAAGAGCATTTGCTGAATAATGCATGAATATCGTTGACTTTTCAGCGTTATTCATGCATTGCGACCGTTTTTTTTCGCATTTGCGAGCAGTTCTTAGCCATGTTATCCAATGGGAGGTGGATAACATGGCTAAGAGCATTTGCAGGATAATGCATGAATATCGCTGACTTTTCAGCGTGATATTCATGCATTGCTACCGCTTTTTATCGCTAAGGAGAAAATGATGAAGAAAGCTGTGTTTTTAAATTGTGGCTTTGTCTGTAGTGATATAGAAATAGATTTTGTTACTTTGCGAAATTGTAATTGCATATTCGGTGTAGCATTCTGGCATGCAGTAACACAAGTGTGCTTGGCAAATTTAAATTTTGATTATGGGAGTTACATAGCCATGTTAATAATGTCCAAACAATGGTGTTGAGTAGTTTTTAGCCATGTTATCCAACATGGGCTTCGATTGGATTTCCACAGAGCATATTATGGAGCCCATTATCGCCGCTTTATCAGCCGTTTTCGGCCAATAATGCGACGATAATTTTAGTGTACAGGTTTGATAATATTTCCCTACATTCGCAGGGCTAGGTGATAGGCTGAGACCAGCCTGGCATGTAAAATGGCTGCCGTGCACGACAAAATTGTGGCATTGTAAAAAAGGCAAGTTGGCGCAGACATTGTGTCTCAATAAGGATTCATTTATAACAATGTGGTATTTTATCAAGCCTGTGCGCTTCAATTATCGCCGCTTTATCGGACGAAAACGACCGATAAAGCGGCGATAATGGGCTTGATAATATGCTCTATGGATTTCCAATCGAAGTACATGCTAGATGTGAAGGCATCTAAAATGGGCTTCGATTGGAATTTCACAGAGCATATTATCAAGCCCATTGTCGCCGCTTTATCGGCGATAATTTTAGCGCACAGGCTTGATAATATATCTCAAAATATTTTATCGCACTGAGAAATTGGTGGTCAACACTTCCTGATTTCCTTCGAATCGAACGTTAACAGACGTCACGCAGCAAAAATTTAAAAAAAGCTCACGCACAGCTGCTGGAACACATGTATCAACATATATGAGACTCCTCAGCCACTCTCAGAAAATATAAGGAAATAGGATACGTCTCCCGCACCTCCTTATTCCTAGTAATTTAATTAAAACGACGCACAAAATGGCGTATTCTCGTGCAGTTTGCGGACCAGTTCGGTGTTTGGGAAGCGGTTCTATCGTGAAAAATATATATTTTTTTATTTTCCTCAGGGGACCCTTTAAAAAATTCCAACAACATTCCTAGGGGGTCAACTGGGGTATACTTTGCCCCATTTTATTAAATTTCCCCTTCGTTTTTCACCTTTTCTTCTCTCTCGATCCTACCGAGAGATAAGATGGCGGCCGCTCCGGACTGTTTAGAATGTTGACAGACACTGGGGACCCAAGCAGCTTTGCATTGCTAAGTTCCTTTTCGCAGGTCGGAGCGTATTTACAAGAAACTTGCACCATGAAGAACGCTTTCCATTTAAAAAAGAAAAATAACATCATACACAGTCATATGCCTTGATTTGCTATGTTAAATAATAAGAAGGGCATTAAGTTTTTGATGACTGTTATTCATTTACTGTTTGGTAATAGTGGTTATTAACATTTTTTATTATATTTTTCAACAGATTCAACTGCAGATTCTTTCATAGTTTGGAAAATGCCTACCAAAAATAGAATTATAAAGGCTCGAAAACGTCAAAGACAGCACGGTGATGTTTTATTGCAGCAGTCCTCTTCCCTAAATACTTATCAAAACACCAAGAAAGCTCCGGGTAAGAGCACAAAGTCTTTCTTAAAAAATATTTGTAGTAAAAAAAGTATTTCTCGCCCAAATGTTTCAGTTCAGAAAAAGAAGAGTAATTTAAATGGAAAGAAAAGACCCATGAAAAATGTTACTGGTAGAGGAAGAGATAACTCTGTGCATGATAGTAGAAGGAAAGAACAGTTTAGGGACATTCGACAACGAATGTTCCGTAATCGGATAATAGTTAATTTATTAAGAAATATTAAGAAATGCAAACAGAAAGCGGCATTTTATAGGAAGAAGAAAAATGTCGAGAAAATTATTGATCATGCTTTTGAAATTAAGCGAAAGTTGTTTATTTTGGTAATCAATAGAATTAGGAAACTAAGCAAGGTAATTTCTGATTTTAAAACAAACAGTAGATGGAAGAGAGTAGTAAATCGTAGCAACTTTTGTGAAGTTTTTTCCGGAGAATGGATGCATAGTTCAAGTTCTGAGGCATTTTTTAATGAGGAGAGTTATTTTCAGGATAATGATTTGGTGCATGCAGTTGACATCAGTGGTCGAGCTTATGAAGTGAAGGATGGTTGTCCAGTTGAAAAAGAAAAACTTGTGACAACAGAGACAGAAGAGGCGCTAAGTGATGAGGTTTTAGGAAGACGTCCTAAGGCTCCTGTGTACATTTGGAAGTGTAGTTCTATTTGCAGTGTGCGACAGGTTTCCATCAATTTGCTTTGTGATTTTATACGGACATTTAATAAGAAAAGTTTGAAGCAGAAAATGAAGTTGTTGCAAGATTTAGATCCTTGCAGAGTGAGACAAATAACAGGTTTGCGTGGTCATTCACTGGCTTGTCTTTCCAGGAGAGTATGCCAGAGTGTTTTTCATCATTTCAGGATGCTAGCAGTGCATCATAATAAAGTGAGAAAATTAGTGAGAATGTTGTATTATGCAAAGAGTCCAGCAATTATGCTTAAACAATTATGTGCTGCTCTTTTGCATGGTTCTGAAATAGATGTGAAGAATATTTGTGAAGAAATTGAGTTTTGTTACTTTAGTAGTAAAGATGAGAATGTTCAAATTGACCCTGGAGTAGAGAGTAATGTGGAAGATAATGTACAGGTTTACAGTACAGATAATTTTCAGAAGGAAATTGCCACGTTTCAGATGAAATCAAGTGAGAGGCCTAATTTCACTTGTGTTTGTTGTCGACGTACTTATTATAAGAATCAGACTAAGGTAGTGGATTTATATGTAAAAAGTGAAAGGGAAAATAATAGTGAATGGAAGGATTTTGCCACATACTTGATGGTAGAAAATTATTTTGATTTGGGATCGGATCAACGTGTGTGTACTTATTGTTGTAATAAATTAAACCAAAACCAGATGCCTGCTAGGGCAGTTCATAATAATCTTGAATTGGTTGAGATTCCTTCTGAATTGAAGGATTTAAATACTTATGAATCTATTTTGATTCAAAGTATTCATCCCTTTCAGGCTATTGTAAGAATGGAGCCAAAGACAGGGAAGTTGCCTCCAGCAGATTTACAGAGAGGATTAAAGGGAAGAGTTGTTTATTTGCCTTTAGATTTGAATAAAAACATTAACACAATTGGAGTAGAAGAAGTGGAAGAGGAACCTCTGATTATCTTGGTTAATGGGGTTCCGACAAAGAATAAGAAAATATGGCAAGATTTAGTGGATGTTAGGAAAGTCAAAAAGGCAACAGTGTATTTGAAGAAAAATAATAAGTATTATAAGAATGTGTATGTTGCAGAAGAGGAAGTAAGTGATGAAGAGGATAGCGATTTGTGTGCTGGGCAAATTGAGAAAGTAGAGGCCTCTAAAAGTGAAGAAATATATGAACATTATAGTGTTCATCCATTGCATTCCAAGGAAGTCATGGGGAATGCTATTGAGTTGTTTCAAATGAAACAAGCCAAAGGGAGTCCCATTAGTGTTTGGGAGGAAAGTTTGGAAGCTCAGTGTTTCCCACAGCTATTTCCCACAGGTCGAGGAGGAAGATATGATGAGCGATCTCATCAAATTCCTGCGTCTGAATACCGGACTTTACGATTGTATGGAGAAGATCCTAGGTTTCGTCAATGCATTCCCTATTTGTTTCATCTCCTGTTTTAAAGCGATCTGTCTGGACTGTCATATGCAGTGAACCACATCTTGAAAAGTGGTATACAGATGCGAAATATCTCGGCAAGAGACTTTATGCATAAAGTTAATGTCCAAGATAGTATTTTGGATTCTCACTTAATTAATCTCATGGCGTGTCAGCGTGGTACTAATGAGTATTGGTATCGTCGTCATGGTGATTTAAAATGTATGCTGAGGAACTTAGGAACTCCGACATGGTTCCTCACTCTGAGCTGTGCCGAGTATGGCTGGGAAGACTTACTTGAATTTCTACGAGAAGCAAATGGAAATATTGAAAACATTGAATTCAAGACACCTGGAGAACTGTGTTCTTTGGATCCTGTGAATGTATGCAGGTACTTCAATCATAAATTTGAAGCTATGATGTCTTTCATCACAAATAAGAAGAATCCACCTCTTGGAGAGGTGTTGGATTTCTTTTGGAGAAAGGAGTACCAAGCAAGAGGTGCTCCTCATATACATATGTTGTTGTGGATCAAGGATGCTCCTAAATTTGGAACAGATCCCGATGACTTAGTGATGAATTTCATAGAACAGTATTCTACGTGTGCTGTTCCAAATGCAACGGAGAAGAAAAGCCTAAGAGAACAAGTTCTACGTTTCCAAAGCCATCGTTGTGGAAAGTACTGTCGTCGTAAATTCAGAAACAAGGACAAGTTCTATACCAAATGTCGTTTCAACTTTCCACGGCCGGTGATTTCTAAAGGAAAAGTGAACAGTTTGATGTCTTCACTACGACATAATGTGACGAGGAAATCACCCAAAAATACATACAATTTGAAAAGGAACGAAGAGTCCAAGTACATCAATGACTACAACCCAGTGATTTTGTCCATGTGGAATGCTAACATGGATATACAGTTTGTGGGTGACAACTGCATGGCTGTGGCTCGGTATGTGACATCTTACATCACCAAAAAAGAAAAGACAGAACTGAAGGATATGTGGGAGGACATATCCCATGAAAAGAGCCTCAGCAAGAAGTTGTATAGTTTCAGTCTGAAGATGTTGTCGCATCGAGAAATCGGAGCTTACGAATGTTCAGATCGATTGTCTTCAGCAAGTCTCTATGCCAAATCTAGGAGTATCGTTTGGGCGAGTCTTGGTCTTGCTGCAACGCGAAATCGAGTTCTAAAACCTGTCCGGGAAATTGAGTATTTGGCGGAAAAGGAGCCAAACAGTACCGACATTTTGAAGACCAACATGTTGGATACATATTATCCAAATCGAAGCAGTCACCTTGAGAATGTTTGTCTATATGAGGTTCTCCAAAATTATACATTCAAGAGGAACATCAAAGAAGATATTGAGAAAGGAGTGTATGCTGTAATTGGAAGTGAGGGATGCCTGGTCAAGCAAAGAAAATGCCAATTAGTAAACCATCGAAAATTGAGTGGTGAATCTCCAGAAAGAAAGGAGTTTTTCTATTTAGCACTTTTGCAACTTTTCAAGCCTTGGCGTGCAGAAGAGGAACTGCTTGGAGATTTCCTCTGTTACGAAGACTCTTTTAATGCAGCCAAGGAGTCCATAGAATGTCCTGCTTTTCCTAAATATCAAGAAATGCTAACTTTGGAAATTGAGCAGGAAGCAACGATTGCAGCCGAGATTGCCAGAGACAGTTCTCAGGACAGTCAGAGTTCTGTTTCATTGAGTCAAGATCCACTTGGAGGACCTATTATCGAAAATGAAGCTGCCACTGCTATGAATGAAGTGGAAAGAGCCATGGCACATGCTCAGGAGGATTCAGTTAACTTAGAAGACTTGGAAAAACAACTCAACATTGAGCAGAGGAAAATATATGATGAAGTTACCAAGGAAATTGAGCACGGATTAAGTCATGAGAAGAAAGAGTGCTCATGTACGTCGTTGAAGCCTGTCCGACTGTACGTGAGTGGAGAAGCGGGAACTGGAAAGAGTTTCCTCATTAAAGCAATTTCTTGTTATTTGCAGGAAAGGACTAAGTCATCGCTGTCTTGTGTTGTCACCGCTCGTACTGGACTGGCAGCACATAACATTAAAGGTATTACTTTGCATCGTCTACTGATGCTGCCGGTGGAGCATGACAACAAATTACAATACAACAAGTTATCTGGAGATGCTTGCTGTGAAGTTTCAAGAGTCTTGAGGAAAATGAAACTACTTATCATTGACGAAGTAAGCATGGTTTCCAATGTCATGCTTGCCTTTGTGCATTTGAGAATGCAAGAAGTACTTAAAACTGAATATGATGTGTTATTTGGTGGCAAACACATCATTGTTTTCGGAGATCTTCTGCAGCTGACACCAGTAAAAGGTCAACCTGTGTTCAAAATACTCACACATGAAGATACCAGGAAGTGCCTAGGGAGCATTGGCAACGTCAATATATGGTTAAACTTCAATTATGCAGAACTGCATGAAAATATGCGTCAGGCAAAGGATGAAGATTACAAGAATATTCTACAAGATATTACAATTGGAAAAGTGACCGAGCATGGGAGAGAAGCTTTAAATGCACGATTACTGTCAAATTTATATCCCAAACAAGAGATTGTGCCTGAGAATATTTTTCTGAAAATTACTGAGAAGAAGTCCGGGATATGTCTCATGCCAACTCTTGCAGAATGTGCCATCTTCAACAATAAAATGTTGAATTTAGAAAAGCAAGAGATTGTGAAACTTGAAGCTATCGACAAATTAGAGCACATGGGATCAACAATTATTTTGTCAGACAATTTGAAATCAAAATTGGATTCATTAGAGAAGACTATATCTAAAACAGCGGGTTTTGAAAAGACTTTGAATGTGTGTTTAAATTGCCGAATCATTTTGAGAAGGAATTTACATGTAGAAAGAGGTCTAGTAAATGGATCAATGGGTAATGTTGTTGATTTGGAGAAATACAAAAATAGAGATGGAATCGAATTTTTAAGAATTAAATTTGATGGCATTGAGGAAGTACAGCAAATTGGTCGTTGTTCTGCTAGGTTTTTGCTTGTTAAAGACTTATATGTTCGCCGTAAACAGTTTCCTGTTTGCTTGGCATATGCGGTGACAATCCATAAATCTCAAAGTTTAAGTGTAGACTGTGCATTGGTGAATATTGGCAGTTCTGTGTTCAAGGAGGGTATGGCATATGTGGCATTGTCTCGAGTTAGAACTTTATCGGGATTGTACTTGATTGACTGTGATGTCACAAACATTTGTGCGGATCTAGATTGTGTTAAGGAATACAATAGGTTAAGAAGAGAGTATGCGCCACATTTGCCTCAATATCCTTTGTTTGAGAAACGTGTGGTAGGCCAGAAACGTAGAAATATCAGTAATAGTAGGGAGGTTGTTGCAAAAAGACTAAAAGTCAATGAACCGAAAGTTGTTAGCAGAAAGAAAGTGGATTCTGTTGAAGATGTTGTCGGTTTTCAATTTGAAAACAGTTCTGGTGTCAACTGCTATGCAAATGTAGTGGTTAATGTTCTCTTTTCACTAGAGAGTTTAAAAGAACAGATTGTGTTCAATTCGGAGCAAAGTTTATGCTGCTTGTTGAATTCTGTGTTAGAGAAATGTAGCACTGATCGAACAAAAGTAGAAAGTGTGTCTGAAGTTCGTTATCTGTTAGATGAATGTTCAGGTCAAACAGACTTCTCTGAAAATAATCAGCAAGATTGTCAGGAGTTTTTAATGTATATGCTTGATGTATTGCAAGATGAGGGTGTAGATGTAGATCACCTGTTTGGGCTTTCTTATCAATGGCAGCATGACTGCGAGAACTGTATGGTATCAAGTACTACTAGTGTAGACTCAGAAAGATTTATATATTTAACTTTGCCAGACAGTAAATCAGTGTCCTTTAATAAGCTAGTAAATGCAGCGGATCACAACATGGAGTGTAGCCAATGTAAATGTGATATGATGTCAACATTATTTATACGTAGATATAGCCAGTATGTCATTTTAATGATCCAACGATGTAGGCCTGATGGATCAAAATTGTCAACTTTAATAAAAAAAATTGTGGCTTCTCAGGTGTCAATATCAGGGAGGACTTTTGTAACTGTAGCAATTATCTATCATGATGGTCCATCAACAACATCAGGACATTATACAGCTTACTTAAAGTCTGGAAACGGCTGGTCATTCTGTAATGATTCCGTTGTAAGTTTCAAAAAAAAATTGCCGTTTGACCTTAAAAATTCTTACCTGGTGTTTTTAAAACCAAAATTTTAAGTAGAGGGAATGTAAGTCTGCAATGCTGTCTAGATTAAAAATCCAACTATATAAACCTGATGCAAGTAGGTCTGCTTCATAGTAAGCAGTATCAGTGTCATAGGAAAAGGAGAACATGAGTGACAAAGAAGAGTAAGATATTAGTAGTCCAGGATTGTGAAAATAATCTCAAATATTTTATTTTTGAAAGTTGCGAAAATAGAAAATGTCGGGATTTGATTGGAAGAAATATAAGACTTGCGAATCGCGGCAACATGATTTGGCCTAGTGGAAACATGTGATAGAATGAGAGAAGTTTTTTTTTCTATGTAACATATTTTACGTATCGATGGAGGTTTTCTTTCAGAAAGTGGCGGGCTGAAAATATTTATAGCACAACAGAGTGGATGCTGTTTATAGGAGATCATTCGACGTCATTGAAAGTAAGTCAATTTTAAGGAGTTTTGAAATCAGATTTCTTAGGTTGTATGGGTTTTTTAAACACAGTCATTTTGATTGTGTTTTTTTTCCCCGCTGTTACATGATGAATACCTTCAAGTCACTGATTTAAGTGAAATTTGATACATTCTGAGAACAGCAAAAATAAACCATTTAACATGTATAATTAATGTTATGGTTTTTGTACTTATGATATACATTTAGAAATGTGAGGTACATATGGCTAAGCTGAGTCTTCTGTAAGTGTCAATTTTAATGCTTACAGTGCTGTACTTCTGGGTACTGTTTTTTTTTTAAAAAAGAAAAGAGGCCTCACCTCAAAGAAAGCTCTTGAAAGCACACATCTTATTTGCATCCTAAAATAATCATTTTAAATGTTAGACACAATTTTATGATGGTTTCACATCTCTTTTGCGCTGTTATGGCATCACTATTGTGAGACATAAGCAATGCAAAAGAAGCATCATATTTCAAAATAGGCCTCATTTCATCAGCATGAAGATACTGTTTGTTGAAAATAAATATATTTAGGATTGTGTAGGGGTCGTAGAGAAGTAGAGGTTTCTATAAGTGTCAAAGTTGTTTAAAAAGTGTTTCTTCTTGAACCTTTTCCCTTCTTTTTTCTAATTTTTAAATACATGTTTTAATATTTTTGGAAATGTTTGTTCTCTCTTTTACAGATTGAATATATGAAAAATTTTCTTAAAAAATTAACAAGAATTATAAGGTAAATGTTTTCTACTTTTTTAACCTGCATTCCACTGCTGATGATGTCACTGACTATGTTATGAATGATGTAATAATTGGGCATATCTGTTATCTCGTTAAAAAAATGAACAGTAAGTTTAAGGATAGGAAACAGACAGTTATGTTACAAAAAAGACAGGACGTAAACAAAAAAAACTGTTACTCGCAATCCACTGCTGATGATGTCACTGACTATGTGAAAAATAGTGTAATATAT
Organism: Lissotriton vulgaris; assembly: GCF_964263255.1. Taxonomy (NCBI): domain Eukaryota; kingdom Metazoa; phylum Chordata; class Amphibia; order Caudata; family Salamandridae; genus Lissotriton; species Lissotriton vulgaris. The sequence continues at coordinate 1,199,554,934 of NC_141694.1, read as the reverse complement.
GACATGATCAGAAGTGAATTGCGGGTCACAGTATCTTTTCTTTACTCCCTATAGCTATCTTTATAGTAACATAGCTGTCTGTTTTCTTTCCTTATACTTACTGTTCCTTTTTTTAAAAAAAAATTTTTGGGTGCGCTCAAAGTTCGCGTACCGGAGTGCGAACTGGGAGCGAACTAATACAAATAGAGCTTGGCAGAGTTCAAAGAATTCTACCAATTTTTTTTAATAATGGGGAGGTAGTTCTGAAAAGAACTTTTTTTTTGTTTTTGTTGTTTTAAATTTTTTTTATTAGTTTTCTGAACATTTTTTATATTTTTTTGTTTTTTTCTGAACATTTTGTATTTTTTTTTATTTTTTGGGGGGAGGGGGGAAACAAAAATGATTCATCGAAGAGGGCTCAACAGGAGCAACAAAAAAAAGAAGAATTTATTTTTGGGGGCGTTTTGGACATACATGATTTTTGATGGCTCTAATGATAAGAGTTATACTACTTTCGCGGTAGCATAATGTTTGATTGCACCTCACACAAACTTGTTTGACTTCCCCCATGTCCATTTGAATATTTGGGATCAGCTCCCTTGCTTCAGGTCCCGTAACTTCTGGCACAACCGATCTTCTGGCTATTGCTGGTGAATTCTGTTGTTCGTGTCGAAGCTGAGCTGCACTGTAGTTATTTGGGTGCCACCTGCTCATGTGTCTGTGCATAGTGAAATTCCCATAACTATATTTTTTATCCGTGCCTCTAGAAAGACGTTCATCACAGATTCGGCAAAAGACATACCTGGCGTTCACTTTCTTTTGCCCTGGAGGAAATTTGAAAAATTGCCAAATGACATTTTCCTTCCTGTTGTATCTCCTGGGCTCCTCAGGCAAATATTCAGACTCTTCCTCCTCTTCCCGCTCTTCCTCTTCTTGAAAGATTGGTTGAGTTGGTGGTCCTTTCTTTCCATGAGGAGGTGGAGGTGGTGGTGGGGGAACACTACCAGAAGCAACAACAGAAGCCATTTCCCTGGATTGTACAAAGGTCTTTCTCTCATCAAGATGAAAGTCAGAGTGAGGAAAGAAGGAGGGGTTTTCATCATTTGGGAAAAGCCAAAGTTCTAAACCAATGAAAAGTGTTAATTTTAGATCACATGACCTAGTATTACATCATTAGGAAACCAAAAGTGAAATGAACTAATGAAAAGTGTTATTATCGAGTCACATGACCTGCTGTCTTTACGTTTCGCGCTTTGCGCCGCTATCCAATCCGCTTTCGAGTCCGCTAACTTGGCGCGTCGGATAACGTATTACGCGACAACGCAAAACGTCATGATAACGTAACAGTCACGCTTAAGGAGCGATTACCGGCTCGCGCACCAAGTCGCGGCTTTGAATTCAGCTAACAGGAAGCTGACCAGTTCGCGGACTAGGAGCGGAACAATTGTTTTTAAAAAAAAAATGTATAAAAAAAATGTACAATATATTTTATGATTTAAAGAAAAATACATTTTACAGATAGAAATATTAGCTTTCAAAAAACCATTGAAATTCAATGAAAAAACCATAGGTTATACTCCATATATAGTTAGGAATTAGCATTTACAAAACCTTATTTTACTCGCATAAAACCATTGAAATTCCATATATAGTTAGATGCGCTAACTATATATCGCGCACCCGCAATCCACTGCTGATGATGTCACATATTACATCATTCATGACATGGTCAGTGACATCACTGATGACATCACTGATGACATCTCAAATGACATCTCAAATGAAATCACTGATGACATCTCAAATGACATCACTGATGACATCACTGATGACATCTCATTTGACATGACTGATCACATCACTGATGATATCATTCATGTGATAATACGATGAACCTCTTCAGACTCTAATATAACCTTAGATACAATCAGTGTAAACAGACACTCACAGACTGCCACTCATCCATGGAGTTACTCAAACACCTAGTCAGTCATGCAAAGAATCAATCACACCTCCATTTCCTCAACTATACAGTTATACAAACTTTACTTATTCAAACATATACTAACACATATTTACTCTCTTATACAATCCCTGATACAAGTTCACAATGATCCATACAGCCACTCACACATTCACTGGCTCATATGCACAGTTATTTATATATGTCAACTCTCACATGTACTGTGTTTTACATATGTACTTACTTTGACATGTAGCACTGAGATATCCATTCACTCACCAATACACTCATGCACACAGTCAACCGCCCATACAGCTGTTTACACATGCACTTTTGAACCCATACATCTAGTGTATCAACTGCTCACACATCTATGCACAGAGTCATACATCTCCCAGCCACCCACACACACACTCAGTCTCCCATACATATACTTGGGCAACCAATCAATAATCCATATAGTTACTCATATAGCTACTGATCAACACATGCAGCAGTTTACAGAACAACAGACATAATGATGCACTTATTAAGACAGTTTAGTCACTAACCCGTGCACTCAGTGAGACACATTTAATCACTCACTCATACAGTCAGTCATGCACCCACTAAATCCTTCATCCAGACACTTATACATCCACTCATTCTTCAATATGTAAGACATGTTTTAACTGTACAGAAACATACAGTCACTGGATGTTGTCATCAGTGATGTCATCAGTGATGTCACTGACCATGTCATGAATGATGTAATATGTGACATCATCAGCAGTGGATTGCGGGTGCGCGATATATAGTTAGCGCATCTAACTATATATGGAATTTCAATGGTTTTATGCGAGTAAAATAAGGTTTTGTAAATGCTAATTCCTAACTATATATGGAGTATAACCTATGGTTTTTTCATTGAATATATAATATATATAACTTTGCACCGTGATCAAGCCCAGCAGGGTGAAACGCGTTGGTGAAGGGGGTTTATGGCACTGCAAAAGATAGAATAAATCGGTATTCTGCTTAAACTGTGGGAGTGCTGCGTGTTTTTGCAACTTAATGGAAGAATTGATGCAAGGCTCGTCCAGCCTTGTCACGCGCACCAGCTGGGAAAAGAGCGCGTTTCGTATTAGGACACTTTGGTGAAATATATATATATATATATATATATATATATATATATATATATATACATTACCTACTGGCGATTGCCAGTAGGTAGTTATAGTTAGGATTATTTTCAATGCAAAATCTCAACATTCTATTGTGAATAACTTTGGCGCCGATTAAGGAATCTGCCTGAAAATGTCCTCAACTTTGCCTCGCGGCACTCCGGTCCTTCCCTGAAAGTTTGGGGGGGATTCGTGAAGTGGGGCCCGAGATAAAAGGGGGTCCCAAAACGTGTTTTCCCCATGTTAATTTCCATAGGGCGGTCGACCTCACTTTTAGCCCGAACGGCTGAATGGATTTCCACCAAACTTGGCAAAATTGTAGGGACTGGTAGCCCGATGTGCCTTTGCTATGTCTCAAGATATGTGCTCCAGTGGATTTTGAGTAATTTAGGTTAAAAAAAATATATATTTCTATGGCCGCGCTGCAGTACGCGCACCGGGGAGCGCTCCGGGCACTACGCAACTTGCGCACGGAAAGCTGATTGGCTCTCGGGTGTCTGTAAACATTCGAAACAGTCCAGAGCGGCCGCCATCTTGTGTCTCGGTAAGATCGAGACACAAGAGGAGGCAAAAACAAAGGGGGAAATGACCATAAGGGGGCAGAGTAGACCCCCTGATCCCCTCGGTTTGATGTGGGGGCCATAAAAGGGCCCCGCGGGGCAAAAAAAAATTTGTTTTTTCTTCTGATTTGCGCGGGGGGAGCGCCCGGTACACGCACCGGGGAGAGTACCGGGGAGCGTACTAGGGAAAAAACAGTGAAATAGTAAAATAATAATTTAAAGTGCTAAGAGGTAGGGTAGCTCTGCATAGAGTTGTTGTGTTGTGTGGGTGATATAAGTATCAGCATGTAAGTACCAATGCAGAGTCTTAAATTCAATGTAGACTGTCTCCTCTGTAGATAATTTGCATGTTGTTACAGAAGTTATTGTGGTATATGGAATCTATACTATAGTCTGTTAGGAAAGCAGAAACAACATGGAGGCAGGAGATGAAAAAGAGATGTAAAATACACATTGGAGATAATATAGTGGGAGAAAGGAAGTAACTATGAGCAAAATTACTATGTAACACGAGAAAAGTTGCACAGTATACTATAAGTCTCACTTTATATTATATTCATTTTGTTACTATTTCATGATTTACATATAAAAAATAATAATGTCTTGAACAATTTGTAATTATTAAATAAAAATGTATTGCTGTGATTTTTCTAAATTTAAAAGAATTTCCAACATTATATCGTCAGGTATGTCCTCATTTGGATTCGATGATTCCATTTCTTCCACACAATTAAGTAACTCTTGGTCCAGAGACTGATCCAAAAGTCTAAATCATCAATCTCTTCCTTAGGATTGTTCTCCAGATCAATTTCGAATGAAATATTAAATTTGTTTTGTTCTCCTTCCATTTTCTTGCTGTAAATTGCATAAAAAATAAATATATCAGTAGAGATAGGACACTGTTGGGTTTAAGTTCAGACAGGTACTTGTGAGTTTTTAACAGTGAAGTTATCTTTGGCCAGTGTATGGTATGAGGCAGGAAGTAGAAATATAAAAAGGTGTATGTGAAGAAGCATAAGAAAATTCATAATTATACCAGAGAAGCCTAACTCAATCTATAACTATAACAGAGAAGCCTATCTCAATTTGTAACTATTACAGAGGGACAGTAAATAACTGTCAGAAAACGTTTTTACAAATATACTTAAAGTGCCCCTTACAAATTAACAACTTACCTTATAGAAATGTGATGAAGATAAATGAGAAAATCCTTTAAAGATGTATCTCAGGTAGTTGTAGTCAAAATGGCAGTGTTTGCCTCTCATTTTTCATTTATATTCATGTGCATAACCAATCAAATGTCAGGAAAAAAAGTAGAAAATGAAAGTAAGATTTTAATTGGTTGTAAATTGTAAAACTTCATATGTGTTTTTGTCATGTAATTTACCTCAGGATATTTAGACAGGGCTACAGCCCAAATGGCTCAATGAAATTCCACCAAATTTGGGAAAATGGTAGGGACTGCTATGTAGTAGGGCCTATTCTATATTTGGTGAAAGTGTCTCCAGTGGTTTTTATGTAAATTAAGTTCCCACATTTTTAGGGAGCGCTTACCAGTGCGCGCTCCGGTACGCGCATCGGCAGCGCTACGGGAGTCAGCCATCTTGTGTTTTGGTACAATTGAGACACAAGATGGAGGACAAACAACGTTGGGAATGGGTAGAAGGGGTACGGTAGACAGCCCCTGACCTCCTAGGTTTTCTGAGGGGAGTTTAGGAGGCCCATATAGGCCAAAAAATAAAAAATACATTTTTAGAATTTTGCGGGGGGAGTGCCCGGTACGCGCACCGGGGCACGCCGGAATACTGCGCTCTCTGGTGCGCTCACCGGTACACGCACCGGGAGTGCTCCAGGGCAAAAAATAAAAAAATTAAAAAATATATGAATATACATAAAAAAATAGTATTACATAAATATATAATATAGGACACATTTAAAAGAATATTACATTACATAGGTATAGAAATTTGCTATTAAAAAACCTTTGAAATTCACTGAAAAAACCATAGGTTTCACACCAGTTATAGTTAGGAATTAGCATTTAAAAAACCTATGAAATTCACTGAAAAAACTATAGGTTTCACACCAGTTATAGTTAGGAATTAGCATTTACAAAACCTATGAAATTCACTGAAAAAACCATAGGTTTCACACCAGTTATAGTTAGGAATTAGCATTTAAAAAACCTTTTGAATTCACTGAAAAAACCATAGGTTTCACACCAGTTATAGTTAGCAGGAAGTTTTACTCGCATAAAACCATTGAAATTACCACGTTATAGTTAGTTGGACTCACTATAACTTGCGCGTGCAATGCACTGCTGATGACGTCACATATTACATCACTCATGACATGGTCAGTGATATTCTCATGACATCACTGATGACACCATCCTTGTGACAGAGTGACAGACCTCCTTTCACGGTAATGTAACCCATGAAACACATATTGAAAAATAGAAATTAAAATTTTCAAAAAAATGGAGATACCCATACAAGTTACAACAAGCAATTCAATAATTCCACCATCTATATACACATCCACTCATTCACCAACAGTTCTATATAGTCACTCATACATATACTCACTCATCATATGTAGTGATTCACCTATACATCCTGTTACACACCGACAATCATCAAAAAGTTACTCTCACACATACTCACACATGCAAGTAAACTATTGAACATCCATTTATTTGCATATACAGTTATACACACACTACCACCTTACTTCTAAGGAAACTTACACATACTTACTCTCTTAAACAATCACTTATAGAAACACATACTTATTTAAACAGGAAGTCTTACAATCTCTCACTCTCACATATACTTACTTATATACTTCAATACTCACATATGCTAGATTAAAACATATGTAGTTACTGATAAAGACACTAGTGAGACAGTCATTCACTGACTAACACACACATATACACACTCATCCACCCATACAGTCCTGCACATATGCTGTCTTCAAAACACATACAAACAGTGAGTCAGTCATTGATCTAATCTAATAACCCATATACACACACATGTAGCTACTCACCAACCCATGCAGCCACTTATACACAAAGTGAAACACTGATACATATATATAAATATTTAAACATTACTCATTAATATATGTATTCACTAAGATACACTTAATAAGCCAGTTAACCCATCAATTTTTTTTTTAAAAACATCCATTAAGACACTTATTTAAACATTTATTCTTCCATCGACCTTTGCATATACATATATAAAACATATTTATTTTTCAGAAAGACACACATTCACTGGATGGTGTCATTAGTGATGTCATGAGTGATGTCACTAACCATGTCATGAGTGATGTAATATGTGACGTCATCAGCAATGCATTGCACCCGCAAGTTATAGTGAGTCTAACTAACTTTAACATGGGAATTTCAATGGTTTTATGCGAGTAAAACTTCCTGCTAACTATAACTGGTGTGAAACCTATGGTTTTTTCAGTGAATTTAAAAGGTTTTTTAAATGCTAATTCCTAACTATAACTGGTGTGAAACCTATGGTTTTTTCAGTGAATATATATATATATATACTTGCAGCCCGCCCCGTCATTGTCCGGGGCAGAAGGGGCTGGGGGCCGCACCGCTGCAGGAGACGTGCAGCAGAGCAGCCATCAGCGGGAGCAGCAGAGCGTACATACCAGCTCCCGTACCGCCGCTCCTCCCCGCATGTCAGGTGTGTGTCCCTTGCTCCTTCCTGCGCTCCCACCAGCATGGCCGCTCCTCCCCGCGCTGGGCACTCCAATGTTGTGTGTCGGTCCCGCGCCACCGCTCCTCCCCGCATGTCGTGTTTTGTTCCCTTGCTCCTTCCTGCGCTCCGGTCTGCACAGCGAACGTCACGTTGACGTGATGTCACGCCCACACACCCACACGCCATTGCGCCCCTCGCAAGCGTTGTGATGACGCCGAACGCCGGGCGCAATAACTGTATCCATACGCCCAAATGGACTACTTTTCCCCTAACTTCCCCCTAATGTATATGGTGTGGTTCTCTATAGCCTATGTCCATCTCCTGGACCTCCCCTTTCCAACGCTGTATTGGGTGTTGTGATTGGTGGTGTACTTTTCGAGTTTACCTGGCTCAAAGGACACAGTTCTCTCTTTATAATAGTAGTATATTTATATATATATATATATATATTTATATATATATATATATATATATATATATATATATATAAATTCGACAGGTTGCCCTCTAAGAAAGGAATCCACAGGCAAAATTCATAGCTCCAGCGCTGCTCCATAAGGATCAGCGTGAAATGGATGCAAAAAATCCGGGACTTCTACAGAAAGCAAAGTGAAGGGCTGAGACGTGCCAGTACTTCAGCCCACTGAGGTTTGGAAAATATGAATGATGCCGAGGTTCTACTAACTCACTGGAGGTCGAATTTTCTAAGCACTACATGTCCCAAGAGGCCCGGAGCCACGCCCACAGGGCAGGACTATGTGTATTTGAAGTGCAATGGAACAGAACGAACAGATGGCTCATAGCACGCAACCATTGATAAAGGGGATTGGTGTCCCAGAAACGCGTCTGGTGTCAGTGCAAGAACTCAATGAAGCTGTTGGTGCGCCGCTATTCACAAGCAGTTGAAGTCCGAATAAAGGAGCTATGAATTTTGCCTGTGGATTCCTTTCTTAGAGGGCAACCTGTCGAATTTATTTGCAGCGGCTTTGCTCAGCCGCGAAAGGATCCCGCTGCCTCAAGGCAGACGAGCGCTGCTCCATAAGGATCAGCGTGAAATGGATGCAAAAAATCCGGGACTTCTACAGAAAGCAAAGTGAAGGGCTGAGACGTGCCAGTACTTCAGCCCACTGAGGTTTGGAAAATATGAATGATGCCGAGGTTCTACTAACTCACTGGAGGTCGAATTTTCTAAGCACTACATGTCCCAAGAGGCCAGGAGCCACGCCCACAGGGCAGGACTATATGTATTTGAAGTGCAATGGAACAGAACGAACAGTTGGCTCATAGCACGCAACCATTGATAAAGGGGATTGGTGTCCCAGAAACGCGTCTGGTGTCAGTGCAAGAACTCAATGAAGCGGTTGGTGCGCCGCTATTCACAAGCAGTTGAAGTCCGAATAAAGGAGCTATGAATTTTGCCTGTGGATTCCTTTCTTAGAGGGCAACCTGTCGACTTTATATATATATATATATATATATAAGCTCTGTCCCTCCCGGTCCCGGGTGGAAATAAGGACAGCACACGCGGGAATTCTCATTCGAAGCAACCTTTACTTGCACAGACGCGTTTCGGAAGCCACGCTTCCTTCTCCAATGTTTGTTGAAGGAAGCGTGGCTTCCGAAACGCGTCTGTGCAAGTAAAGGTTGCTTCGAATGAGAATTCCCGCGTGTGCTGTCCTTATTTCCACCCGGGACCGGGAGGGACAGAGCTTCTATATTTTAAGCGCGAGGCTCGGACGCGCTTGGAACAGCACCCGCCGCAAGAGTGCCCCGTACTTTGGAGCAGCGAGCAAGGATATATATATATATATATATACATACATACCTACTGGCGGTTGCCAGTAGGTAGTTATAGTTAAGACCTATTTTCCATTGGAAATCCGCAACATTCTATTTGGAATAACTTTGGTGCCGGTCGACGAATCTCCGCAAAATTTTCAAAACGTATGGTTAGCTCGGGCCCGCTCCTATCCTGAAAGTCTTGGGGTGATTCGTCAAGCGGAGGCCGAGAATTGAGGGGGTCCCAAAATGTATTTTCCCCATGCAATTTTCCATAGGGACCGCAGCTACAGCACAAACTGCTCAACAGAATTACACCAAATTTGGCAGAAAGGTAGACCTTGGTTCAGAGTCAGGCCTTTTGGTTTAACCCCTTCGCTGCGGCTGACAAAGCCAGCTCGTCATGCGCGTTACCTGCGCTGTGCGGATGACGAGCTGGCTTTGTCACGAACCGCGCGATTTTCAAATTTCAGCGCACAGCGGGAAAACCCGTAGCGCGCATGCGGTTAATGGTGTAAATCTGTTCAGTAGTTCCTGAGAAAATCAAAATCACATATATATCTATGGCCGTGGTGGATCCGTGCATCCTGAGCGCACCCTGAGCGCACCCTTACGATCACGAGCTGCATGCTAATTGGTAAGTATGGGCGAAATGTGCAAATTCGCGGTACACAAATTTGCGCAAAAGCGAATTTGCGGTCCGCAAAATCCACGAATTCATGCAAGCTTGCGGATTTTTTTATCTTTGCGTGTTCGCAGGTTTTTTTTCAGCGCGGCTCCCGCGAAGTTACCCATGCGGTCGTTCATTGGTGCAGCAATCTTGTTTTCAGTGTTCGCGTTGCGTATTAACATTTACGGGCGCTAGTTGCATGCTCGCGTTGTGCATTTCCTACGTGCGGGCGCAATTTGCGTGTTCACGTCCATTTTTGCATGCTCGCAGGGGAAATATCACGCAAACTTACCCACGTGGTCGCAATGGGCACGGCCATCTTGTTTTTCATTCATTGCTATGGCTCTGGGCTTGCTTTTCAATCCTCCTTTAATCTTTGCAATTCTTTGTTTTAACTTTTTTTGATCTTTTTTACTCATTATCTATCTCTTTATTTTTCTGCATCTATATTTTGTGTTTTTTTCTACTTTTGATTACTTTAAAACTACTTTTTTGAACTCTCTTTTCTTTTTCTTACTTTCCCTATTCTTTCCTATTTTATTTTCCTTTAACTGTCCTGGACCATGGCAAAGGGAGTCGGCAAAAACCTTAAGGGGAAGGGTCCCGCACCCCGTAGCCTGCTCCCTTGCGGGCGCTTAAGGGGGGAGGCAGTAACTGCCCGGGAGATCTTCAGCGCGGTGGAGGTGGCCGTACCTGTTTTCTTTGTCCAGCGCCACCTCCCAAAGACTGTTGCAGCAGGCGGCAGGCCCGGTACTGGGTACTGGCTCTGAGAGCATCGCAACTATGGGGGAAGGTGTGCCGTGCCATGTATCGGGAGTCTGGGGTCTGGCACACCTACATCCAGGCGACGCATCGGTGGTCCGACATCCTGGACCCGGAACAAGACCTGCTCGACCTGCTTGGCGTCGAGATCCCTGGGCTTGGTGAGTAGTAGTAGCTATTTAATCACTACTTTGTTTTCTCCTGCTCTGTGTTATGATATTGCAAATATTTGTTTTTCCGAAGAGCAAGAATGCTGCCAATTACATTGCAGGTAAATCATGTTTCAAAAACTTCTGTGATTGCAGATGCTCGCTTGCTCACTGGCGGTGCTACTATGCTTACTTGCTTTCAATTTTGTGCTCATTTGGCCTGGGTGATTATGTATGAGTGTACTTTACAGAAGTGAGTAATGCTAGACACTAGAGATTACATTGCAGGTAAATTATGTTTCAAAAGCTTCTGTGATTGCAGGTGCTCGCCTGCTCACTGGCGGTGCTACTATGCTTACTTGTTTTGAATTGTGTGTTCATTTGGCCTGGGTGATTATGTATGAGTGTACTTTACAGAAGTGCATAATGCTAGACACTAGAGATTACATTGCAGGTAAATTATGTTTCAAAAGCTTCTGTGATTGCAGGTGCTCGCCTGCTCACTGGGGGTGCTACTATGCTTACTTGTTTTCAATTTTGTGCACTTTTGCCTGAGTGATTATGTATGAGTGTACTTTACAGAACTGCGTAATGCTAGACACTAGAGACTCAAGTCCAGTCTTTCCTTTTTACTCCTGCCACTAAGAAGAGATAGTGGTGCTGGATTGATAGTTTGAGTATATTATGACTGGTTATTTAGCAGGAAACTTTTAGTGGTCTGCAATCATGACGGACGGTGTCTGTCACTTCGCGTGCTACAGAGCGCTGCCTGCCAGTCCTAGTAGAACCTTTTTGTAGTTGGTTTAGTGAGTAACATAACTTTCCAAGTAGACGGTTTGCGAATCGAGCAATACTAATATCCTAGTAGACCACATCAGATAGGTCAATACATTTAGTGCAATTGTTGTCTATTTCACCGAAATAATTTGTTATTGTTTTTTTATATGTTTGATTTGGTTGACAACAATCATCCATGTTTATGTCTTTCTTTCATGTTGTACATCAGCTCCCCCCAGGGGCAAGAGGACAGAGGTGGAGGTAGCGACGCCGGCGGAGCAGAAACAGGAGGCCAGGATAAGTCCGCCGAGGGCTCCTCTGCTGTCCCCAGTAAGTTTTCCTGTTAATATTATTAATTATACTTCCCTATCTTTTACAGCACCTATTTATTCCAAACGTTCCTCATAATTCTATTTTTTCCTAAATCGTTGTTGATACTGTTTCTAAATTCTTATCCTGCCTCTACTATGACTCTTTGCGCTACTACTAGATTATTATCAGTCTGTCTGTGTAGCTAGCTAAGCTTGCACAGTTGGCAAAAGGTGTTAAACAAAACTCCTATTCAGCAATAGCTCTAGGCACTGAGTGCAGTCCTCTGGGGTGTCCATAATGTCTATTGAAGTCTTCTAAATGTTTATGCTTTGACAATTCCCAACAATAAAATGTCAATGGCCACCAAGAATAAGATACTAGTTTACTTTTTGATTGGATAGGAGGACATACTATTAAGGTTGCAGGGACTATTCTGCACATACAGAGCTATGGACAAGAAATAGGGCATTGGTGATAATAGGCACAGTTAGACTTTCCACATACCTCAGTCATAACAGAAGTTGAACAACCAGTCTCCTTACTGACTAGCTAGTGTGTCAGAGTCATTATTTAACTCCAGAATGCAGCGATGATCCCCAATGATTATACTAAGCATGGGCGAAATTTGCGAATTCACGTTCCGCGAATTCGTGTATTTCCCCGCGAAAAGGCTGAAAAAATCCACGAATTTTCCTGCGAAATTGCGGATTGTTTTGCGATTTGCCCTGGAGTACTTTCTACTGGCTAATCCAGTAAGTGCTCCCTCATTGGGTAACTGTATAGTGCTTTTACTACACTGCAGCTGCATAAAGGGCCAGAAGATGTGTCTCCAGTTACCATGTGTGCCTGTAACACAGGCACAGGCACATATGGTCACTGGAGACACATCTTCTGGCTCTTTACGCAGCTACAGTGTATTAAAAGCACTATGGGGCAGATTTATAAGCCGCTTGCGCCTCATTTGCGCCGCAGTTGCGTCACGTTGTAAAGCCCTGCGCCATCAGGAGGCGTTCCGGAGCAGGGGAGGGCGTTCCTGCGCAGGAACGCCTCCTAAAAGTGGCTGAGTGAAATCTACAAGATTTCACACAGTTACTTTTAGGCCAATGCTGCGTCAAAACCCTGCGCCTGCTTGAAGCAGGCGCAAGGCTTGACGCAGCATTGGGGAGATAGGGCCCGCCAGAGCATTGCGACGCAGCTCCAGCAATGCGCTGCATTTACGGCACAGATGCGTGACACATCTGTGCCATTTTTGCCACTTGGTGCGCCGCATTGTAATTGGCGGAGCTGCGGCGCACAATAACTGGCACATCCCTGGGGATGCGCCAGTTATTGTAAATCTGCCCCTATACATTTAGCCAACGAGGGAGCACTTACTGATTAGACAGTAGAAAGTACTCCAGTTGAGTAGAGGTATTGCACAAAAAGGTGGCATCTTCGTGGACAAACAAGCAGGGCGGGATTCATTCTGCCCCCTGTTAGACTCGTTTTTTGTGCCCTTCTGCCCTCTGTTAGACTCGTTTTTCCCTTGTTTTTCTGCACTTCTGCCCTCTGTTAGACTCGTTTTTCCCTTGTTTTTATGCCCTTCTGCCCCCTGTTAGACTCGTTTTTTGTGCCCTTCTGCCCTCTGTTAGACTCGTTTTTTGTGCCCTTCTCCCCTCTGTTAGACTCGTTTTTGTGCCTTTCTGCCCCCTGTTAGACTTGTTTTTTGTGCCCTTCTGCCCTCTGTTAGACTCATTTTTCCCTTGTATTTAAGCCCTTCTGTCCTCTGTTAGACAGTTTTTTTGTGCCCTTCTGCCCTCTGTTAGACTCGTTTTTTCCTTGTTTTTCTGCCCTTCTGCCCTTTGTTAGACTGCTTTTTGTGACTTTCTGCCCTCTGCATCACCACATCATCACTCAGCGCTACCCCAGCATCACTCAGCACCACCACATTATCACTCAGCACCACCACAGCACCACTCAGCACCACCACAGCACCACTCAGCACCACCACAGCATCACTCAGCACCACCACAGCACCACTCAGCACTACCACAGCATCACTCAGCACCACCACAGCACCACTCAGCACCACCACAGCACCACTCAGCACCACCACAGAACCACTCAGCACCACCACATTATCACTCAGCACCACCACATTATCACTCAGCAGCACCACAGCACCACTCAGCACCACCACAGCACCACTCAGCACCACCACAGCATCACTCAGCACCACCACAGCACCACTCGGCACCACCACAGCACCACTCAGCACCACCACAGCATCACTCAGCACCAACACAGCATCACTCAGCACCACAACAGCATCACTCAGCACCACCACAGCACCACTCAGCACCACCCCAGCATCACTCAGCACCATCCCAGTATCACTCAGCACCACCACAGCACCACTCAGCATCACCACAGCACCACTCAGCACCACCACATTATCACTCAGCAACACTCAGCACCACCACAGCATCACTCAGCGCCACCACATTATCACTCAGCACCAACACAGCATCACTCAGCACCACAACAGCATCACTCAGCACCACCACAGCACCACTCAGCACCACCCCAGCATCACTCAGCACCATCCCAGTATCACTCAGCACCACCACAGCACCACTCAGCATCACCACAGCACCTCTCAGCACCACCACAGCACCACTCAGCGCCACCCCAGCATCAATCTGCGCAACCATTCAACAATAACTGGTTCAAATATGTTCCCTCAACGTTTCAAGCTTTATTACAAATGTCACAAAAAGATGTTAATATTTCACTTCTGTTCTTGGATTTTCGTCACAATAAAATACACTGAACAAACTCTTCACAAAAGGTATTTACAAAAGTTTAAGCTATTGTCATTATAAATTAAAATCACTTTTATTTAAGTATTAATTATTTAAAAAAATTAAGTCATTGTAATTTGTAATATCAATACATCTAAGTCACGTAAATACAAAACATGTTGCATTACAAATGCTATAGGTGTCACATTTGCGAAAGTTATAACTATTGGCATTGTAAATGACAAAGCTATTAATTTACCTATTTTCAAAACCAACACATAAATAAAAAACATTGTCATTTACAAGACCAATACCTCAAACTTTCCTAATGCGAGACCTATTGCATTGCAAATGCTTGTTTTTATATCTATCAGTGCTTCCTGTTGAGGTTTAATTTTCGTGACAGGCGCCTGATTGCCTACTTGTAACTATTCTCTGACCCTGCTTCAAGGGTCAGAACAGGGTCAGAGAATAGTTGCAAGTAGGCAACGAGGAACGAGGCGCCAGGAAGCACTTACAGGCTTACAGCAGCAGGTGCCCAAGTTGAAGTTAACTTCTTTGTAACCCTTTTGTAAAAGGTTACAAAAAATTAGCTTCAACTTTTGCACCTGCTGCTGTAACCCTGTAAGTGCTTGGCTGAAAATGTGTCCCCGCTGATTCGCAAATTTTACCGCGATTTCGTGAGATTTGCGGATCGCGAAATCGCGGAAAATCCGCGAATTCTGCGAGCGGAACGAATTTTCAGCCCATGCTTAGATTATACAACCCAGAATATAAGACTACGGAATCAGAGTCCCGACCTCTAAGAGTCACAGACTCATGCTTGCAAATTGCAAAACCTTTGGCTCACTCCCTCATGACCAAAAACTACAGAGTCTATGTAAGTTTTAAAGCTTTATTAAAAGTAAAACAACTAGCTCTGTGTGTACTCTGTATAAAATTGTGCATTAAAAACATTTATTAAAATTAACTTCAAAGAAGATAAACGGTGAACTGAAAACTCAACAGTGGCTGATTAACACAGTAATTGTGGGAGACCCCTCATCTGGTTGGAACTTAAAGTCTTGGTGGTGATGATGACGACTCCGACTAACATTCATAGGATCTTGCTCTTGTTCGTTGAAGGGAAGGTTCTATCTGTTATGAAAAAAATGGTGCGTGTTAAAAAGCAAGCATTCATCAGAGGTGCCAAACAGTGTAGCATCACATGTTATGGTGAAGCATAACTAAAACACACCCTTCCCTGAAGAAAGGGAAATTTTTAGTTTATTTAATTTGTTTATGTAGTACTAGTACCATATTTTTTCTTTCCTAGACAAAATAGGGAGTGGTGTATATGGCATCTAAAAATATTAAATGTATTTTCTGGGCATAATATCATCGGCACAGCCAGCCACCAGTGCCAGGGCCAGCGCCTAGGTGGTCACTCCAGGGGCGGATACGGTGCCACAGCCAGCAGGAACTTCTGTGGGGGATGCCAAAGTAGTGGCGGGCAGTGGTAAGCTATTATATTATTTACTTATTGAGATTGCAGAGTGGGCTCTCTGCAGGGGTGTATATGTTGTACAGTACAAGTGCACTTTACTGTTAAGAAGACTTACAAATTTAGAACTAAGTTTTTGTCAACCAGGTAGAAGACAGTCACCCTTGACTTTGCATTAGCAATAGCATTAGCGGCGGGAGTTGATGAGTAACCAATGGCCTCCTCTAAATTTGACTTCAACTCAGCTGTGAAAGTTTTATTGAGAAGCCAAGTCAGATCTGAGATTAACTTGATGGATGGGATGAACGAAAAGGGAAAGAAGGGTTAAATAAGGACGAGCGAGTTAAAATTAATGACTGGCAAAGAATGATACGTGTTTTTGAATGCTGCCCAAGGTGGCTGGGAATCGGATGTATGGCATTACGACGCGAACTGTTACAACGCGTGCCGTTACAACGCGGTTTTTTCAACGCAAGTCGTTACCACGACTTGCGTTGGAGGGGGTGCGGACTTAGGAATTTTTTTATTTACTATTCCAACACCAGCCTACGTACAGTAGGGTAGGTGTTGGATAGTAAGTTAAAAAATCTCTTGTCCTGCAGCGCCCTCCAGCTCAAGTCGTGGTAACGACTTGCGTTGAAAAGCCGCGTTGTAACGGCACGGCGGTGTAACAGCCGCGTCGTAAAGGCTGTTCACCCTGGGAATCTGATGCATGGCCAGTTGAAGGCTGAAGAAAGGATGGGTGGAAGGAGAAAGAAAAAAGGACTGCCTGGGTGGGTGAAACAGAAACTGTATGTATGTGCAATATATCCCTTGGTTCAAATTCAAATGCAAGTCAAGCACGGATGCATGGCTGGCGGTTTACAAAATAAAATAAAAAGGTTTTTTTCAGTGAGAAAAAATAAGGTTTGTCCAGTTGAGACATTAAGAAGAATGATTGACATTTACTTTGAATGGATGGATGCCTGGATGGTATCTTCCTCATAGCTAGCATAGGTGTATGTAGACAGAGTAGAAGGTCACTGGATGAAGAGTGTTACTTTGAAGAGCATGTAACACTGCACGTCCGTGCCAGAGTAGCAAAGCTGAGGAAAGAAGTTGTAATTTTTCTGAATACTACCATGACTAGTAACAGTAGTTTGCAAGCACAGCATATATCTGGCAATTACGGGGACCACTCACTACCTCTGTTAATAAGTTTTTTTACAACTCTCTGTGGCTTATCGGTGTTCACTCAATCAAAAGCAAAGCACCTAAAGTCATCCCATATGTAAGCAATATCCTGAGAAGGGATAGATGATCATATTATTTATCTTCATTTTCCTTTTGTAGTAGTCAGGGGCAGGGCAGGGTGAAAGTTAAATTAATTAAGCAGTAGCCCTTGTAACAGAGTATGGCCAGTGCCACCCGTAATAGAAAAGTAAGAGCTTTACCACCTGCATGTACTGGACTGGTAACAGTCAGTAAAGCAAGTCTGTGTCATCATGGCTTGCATCTGTTTTTCTCGTGTGCAAGTTGACTGTGCTGGCATTATGCCGGCTTCCACAAGTTTACGTACCAATTTCGCTAAACAAGAGAGAAGTAGAAGACTGATGTACTGTCTGAGTCTAATGTAGTGAGTCCATATAGTGCTAGTAGAATTCCTGAAACTCCGACTAATGTTAGAGCAGAGGCCGACGAAGTGGGAAGTTAGATAGACACATGCCACAAATGTTATGTACTGTGCTTGCAACAAGTTGCTAGTGCTACTGTGACACAACTTTCTGCGGAATTATTTTGTGTTAATCTTAAAGAGCATTGGTTTTCAGTATGTTTTTCTTTCTTCATATAGATACTCCTTCTAAACTAACAAGGAAGGAGTTGACTAGACCGGCCCGGCAACGGAAGCTGGAGGCAATTGTTGCCGAATATCGGCGGCTGGTGGCCCAGGAGGAGGAGGACACGCAGTCGCAGTCAACAACATCCACGACAGCCGCATCCTCCTCCGCTGACCCTGGGTCATACAGTCAGCGCAATCCTCCAGCGGTACGGAGCCGTGGTCCGGCAGCCACCTGCCGCCGCCGAGCAGCAAAAACATCAGCTGCTCCCCACAGTACCTGTAAGTGCAAGGCTTGTGTACACTGATTGACCCTGTGAGTGTCCAACATTGAGCAGGAGGTGGCGAGGCTGAAAGCCCTGCTCAAGGACCTCCGGAGAGAGCAGCGTCACCACCTGGCCAAAGGACACCGCCGGCGGAAGTAGAGAGACTGTCCCTTGCCCCTTTTTTAAAGACTTTTGGGGGGTGGTAACTGGGCGATGGGGTTTTGGGACTATTGGGGACTGATTTCATGGACATTGGTTGGGGTTGGGGAGGGGGGTGGGCGGGTCTTCTTGTGGGATAGTTTATTTTTGTTAGGGCTCAAATAATTATTTATTTCAACTTAAACATAGCATACACTTTTTTTACTGTTTTGTGGGGGAGGCAGGGGGTTAACTGTACATTTGTTTTCCTGAAACTTAACTGGCTGGTTGATTCAAATTGTCTAACCGCCCACATTTGTACAAAAGTGCCACTGACAGAGTTGGTGAATTCGATTGTCCTACTACTTTACTAGTACTACCGTCAGTCTATCCTCTCCTCCTAATCCATTATTCTTCCTCCCCCAAAATGCTTATCTTACCTGTGATTCGTGTTTGAGAATAGGGCTAGGCACAGGGCTGGCTGCATGGCAAATGGCGATTAAGGTTGGCTATGGAATCCTGGAAGGATGAAAGTCATTGTTGTGGTGGTAGTAGTAGTGGTACACACTGGCAGTAGCAGCATATGAAAAAAAAGGAAATGAAACATAGAGTGGCCTGAGCAGATCATTAGAACAGTACCATAGATAGTACAATGCCAACAGTGCCAAAAATTATAGCCTAAGCAATGCTAAAGTATTCAAAATATAACTACTAGTTGCGTGGAGTATGGCTTCTACAAGAAATAGTACTGAAGGTGAAGGACACAGCAGCATAAGAATTCGTCACTTGTAGGAGGAGGATGTTGTTGATGATGAATCCACTCGATGAAATTCTTATTTGATTTGCAAATACTCATTGGTGTGTGTCAAGCAGAATAAGAATAGGAATATATCCTCAGATTCCTTCACCAGCCTTGAAATTGATTTTCTGTTGCCTTGACCTTATCCTCCCCAGCAAGTGTGTGGAATTATTGTTGTCATTTAGTCTGTCACACCTCAATGAAAACCACACAGCCTGGGGAAGAGGGTTAGGGTTAGAAAATTGGATGGGAATGGGGGGTTTTGGGAAAGTTTTTTGGAGAGAGGGAAAAAACACTTGCATGGACAAACAAATGAAGAAAAACAAATCTTTGGATACAAAGATATCCATAAATCATTTAAGGGACATAAAAGAAGTGCACTGCATGCATGAAGTTGTTTGCTAAATGGATAGTTAGGTTACTGAAAAGTAGTAGTTACTACAACTTACTAACTATGAATAAACAATTTCACAGTACAGGGCTGCAGTAATTACGCAATTTCACTTGCCTATCTGCCTTCAGAGAGAACACGTATTAGTACATTAAAAAATAGTTTTCAAAATAGCAAAGAAACTTATCAAATAGCTGTAGGGATGAATTTGAAGCAGAGAGCAAACGCACAGTCGCACTCATAGAAGTTCACAACAATACCATTATTTAAAAGATAAGAAGAAGTGAAGAGGATACTGTAACTGTATTTTGTTGTTGTCCTGTTCAATTAGGTAAGTTGCATGCATCCAGTCATTCCTCTTGTTCTCGGTACTCCTCCTTTCCATCTGACGCTCCGTCGATCAATCTTGATGACCAGACACACTATCCACAGCCTGCCTGGTGGATGCAGAGTTGCGGATTGCTATTGTAAGCCTGAGTTAATGTTTTTACTTTTTCACATCGCACAGGGTAAAAGCCGGCCTGTAATTGTCGATGGAAAAAGAGGAAGGGATATTAAAACACCACGGAGAAAAAATATAAGGTACGTTGTGTATTGCAAAAATAACACTTTCACTTTCAGAGGTGAAACATACAAGCATCATTTCTAAAGTGCGTACTCTGAGTCTCTTTTTCAAGGATAGTAATTAGCACACAGCAGGCCAGGGCCATGCATACGGTCAAGGCAGGCACCACTGAGTGAAGCAACCTCCATGTAGCATGCCTCTTTGACAAAGACAGACAAAGCAGATCTAATTTTATGCAGCAAGCCACATAGCCGCAATTTTACATCAACCGCTGTCTGGACTCTGGCATAACACTACTACACTGGCTCGACCACTCCATACCACGACTAGACAGACATGTAGTTCTGCTGTGGTTGTTGTTGACTTGTTTACTTGTTTGCCACTCACGCAATGGGCATAGTTCTTCCGTAAATCGACGATGATGATCCGTCCATCCCAGTGAGTGACTGTAAAGATATTATGTAACTTTGGTCATCATGACTCATCATCATCATCATGGTGTTGGCAAACTCAATGTTGTTCATGCAGTCACAGTCTACACACAGTGAGTCCAAGGACATTGTCCATATTTAGAAATGCAACGTAGTGGCCCCTGAGTAGAAGTACAATTTGTATTAAACAAGGTAAACAGAGTACACTTGAGTTACATTTAGTGTGTAAAAGATTTAATAATAATAACAGAACACATAGATAAGATTCACTTCATGCACAACAAACAAACAATTGCTTTCATCAGAGCCAGACAGCCAGTGTTGTCCACTGCATGCCATCTCATCATTCATTACCTGTTCCACTTGTCAGCATCTTTTTCTTAAGTGATGGGCCACAGGGCAGCCTCTGGTGTCAATTTCAAAAGTCAGCATAGTCAGTCATTCCAGTCCCACTTCTTTTGAGGGGACTCGTCAACGAAGCAACAGTTTCTTGATTCTGCATAATCTGGCCATCTGCCTTGAGGGAAATGGATAGTGGGAGTCTGGAGGAGGAGGATAGAGGAGAATGACTGAGTTGTGAACTTGTGAACTTCAGGAATGCAGACAGAGGCACCTTCAATATGGAAATAAGATGAAGACAGTGCTGCTGATGGATTTGTTGTGATTAAAGTTTTGTTGTGCTGAAAGTTGGAAATGAAATAAAGACACACAGAAATTAAAGTCAATAAGGACGGAAGAAAAGAAAAACGTAAGTATTTCAAGCCTAGTTCTCAGGGAAGTCGAGCTCGTCCTCAAACTCTGTGAATTGAACATGGAGTAGGTCAGCTAACAGAAAAGAACTTCCGTCACCTAAGTTGGTGTCCTCTTCTTCCTGCGTGGATTCACGTATTTTGTAATCTGGTGGTATGAAGTGCTGATTTATCTTGATCATTGTTAACCTCTCCACATTTTTGGGTGAGAGGCGGGTCCTTTTTGAAGTGACAATGGCACCAGCAGCACTGAAAACACGTTCAGAAGACACACTTGCCCACTAATTTATAGCCAGCCTGGTGATCAGTGACCATTGAGGCCTTTTCCCATACCAATACAACAATGGGTTAAGATCAATGAAGACCTCTGTTGGGTCATCCAGATAGGCCTGCACCATCCGCTCAAGGTCCTCCAGGGGTGCTCCAGTTTGCATACCATCTGTTGCCTTTGCATCAACACTGGAATGAGCAAACCCTTGATGAGTTATCCAATCCGCTTCCGACAATATTATGACTGGGCCTGGTGCAGGTGATGATCTGGTTGCTGGTGTCCTTAACGGCTCTGAGAGAAAGTGACTGCCTTCGGCCACAGAAGTGGACCTTGACACTGGCTGGCCTGCTGCTTCAAGAGTACTTGTGGTGGTTCCTTCAATTTCCTGCCGCTCTTTTTCGAACCGAGTAGCTGACAGAGCTAGCCAATGTTTGTACTTTGAAACATCTTCTTTAGAAAAAGGGATGAATGCATTGCTGGCCAGTACCTTTTTGTACTATGGATCCAGAATAGTGGCACAAATGTAATGTTGTTGTGAATGTATGCCTTTAAGCCTTACATTGTCAACTAGGTGGCTTATTAAGCTCTCCGCCAACAGATATGTGCCTTGTTTTCCAGCATCAACTCGGAACGTTGAAGACACCGCCTTCAGTTGGTGCTGTAGCATGCGCAACAATGGGATAGCTTTGCCCAAACTACAGTCCTCCCTGATGACTTCACGGGTGAAGACCTCAAAAGGATGAAGCAAGTCTGTCAGGCTTTTAACTAGGTCCAATTCTTCCAACTCTAGGCTCATGTCTTTTATAGCAGCAGCCCGTGTGTTAAAGACATACTCATTGATAACCAAGTACTGCTCAAACAGACGCACAAGCATGTAGAAGGTTCCAACGTGTTGCCACCTCCTGGATGAGTCCTGGATGAGTCCTCTGACTGGCACTCTACGGTTACGTTGAATGATCCTCAGCTGCTTCCAGGCCTTAAAAGAATGGCTGAAATGTGTGTGTGCAGATTCTTCGGCAGGTGGTCAGTAAGTTTCTGACTGAGTTTTCTTTTTTAAAGAAAAACATTAATGTTAATGCTGTGCGCCAAACACGGCAATCTGAAATAGCCACCATCAATCATGGCCTTAACTATATTACTGCCATTATCCATGGAAACATAACCAATCATGCGCCTTCTTGGCAGCAGCCATTTAAAGACCTTACTGTTAAACTCCTTCAAAATGTTAACTGCAGTATGAGATTTCTCCATGGCAAACATGGCTACTGTCGCATGTTTCCGAGTAGCTTGAAAAATAGTGCCACTGTCAACACCTGCAGATATCTTATCTCTAATCCCCGCAAAAGAGACCCAGTGTGCAGTGATGCACATGTAATCAACGGCTTGGCAACTGGTCCACATGTCTGTTGTCAGGTGGATAGTGTGAACAGCACTCTTCTGGAAAGCTGCCCCAATCACTTCCAGCACATCTTCATGTAGTGCTGGAACCGCAACTCCGTACAAAAGGGGGTGGTGATGGACGGAGCATCTGAATCAATCAAACACTCACACCCAGTCAAAAGATCTGCGTTTAATCCATCACCGTTCTTTAGCCCACTCTGCCACCCCAATTCAGACATGGCTAAATGCAAATCAGTCTGACCCTGTGCCTCATGGGAACAGTCCAGCCCGAACTGCCAAGCCATGTCTTCCCTGGACCGGAAACTAGCTTCAGAGGACCAGTTTCTGGCATTCCAGCCGTCTTCAGCCCGGCTAGCTTGAATCCAGTGGCAAAATGAGCAGCAACTCTGGCAAAATAGGACCGGCTAGGATACTTGCATTTAGGGCAGACTGTTGCCACAAATTCTAGAAAACCCACCCCTTCCATGAAAGAAAAAGGAAGAAGGTCCAGCGCTAGCATTTTAGCCAGCATTGCATTAAACAGTTGGGTGGTTGCGTTCAAATTTGCGCCTCTGACCAAAACATGCTTTTAATGGTGGTATAGACCGTTTTCATATGTGACGATGACGATCCAGACCTCTTCAACCCAGTTAGGCTCGTTGATGTACTTTTTCGCATTGGAGTCTCTACCAGACTCTTACTGTGCCTCATAGATGTTGCGGGGGTAGAGGGTGTGGGCGCTACCACTGCAGTGCTGCTGCCAGGGGTACTGTGTGTACCAGAAAAAATGTCTCTCGCTTCTTCACCTCCCCCTGCAAGATCAGCTCCTCATCATGAGATGCAATATCAATGGCAAAATTTGAATTTGTACTTTTGGCTTTCCGGATGTTACTTAGGTGCGCCTCCCACTGGATGCTCTGGTGCTTTTGGAGATGACCTCTCTGGCCTCCGGTACCATAGTTGGTACCAAGCTTACCCCTACTAACTACTTGTTTACGAATTGAACAAATAACTAGGTTTTCCACCTTTTTGGTAATACTGAAGAAGTCCCAAACTGGGGAATTGAGATTTCTGGTGGTGGTGGTGGAGGTACTACTTTCAATGCCAGATGAAGTGGAGGATGGGCGTGGCCGAATTTGACTCTGTTGTGCACTTACAGTTACAGCACCACTACTTGAGGTAACGGAGGTCGAGCTGGATGGAGGTCCCTGCCGGCCCTTCTGAAGAGAAAATATGGCAGCTGTAGGTCGTGTTGGTGTAGTAGTTACCTGTGTTGGGGGTGGTACCAGTGCCACGCCGCCCACATCCCGCTAAGCAGCATTTCGGGATAGGGTAAAAATGTCTGTCTGCTGCATGCCTGCTGGGGCTGGAGTGACGACTGTGATGACTGGGTCGTCATTGTCAGACTCTTCATCAGCAGTAGAATACACCACTTCTACTGCTTCTTCGTCATCACCCATACATGGAAGCCTTGCAGGAACCTTTCTTTTACCTAGATTTGTCGGCTCATGGCGTGCCTCCCTCTTAGACTGAATTATTGGCTGCCAATCAAGATCTAGATCATCAGAAGGAAGGGGGCTTGAAGAAGAACTTGTACTAGCCCTCCTTTTCCTTGCTGGAGATCTGGAAGACAATGGATCATCAGGACTCAGAGTGGCTTGCTCGGCTGATACCTCCGCATGAATCTCGATTTCCTCATGTGCCGCTACTTCTGGAGGAACAAGCATTGTGGGCAGTTGTGACTCTCCATGCGCCTCTCCATGCGCCTCTCCATGCGCCTCTCCATGTGCCTCTACTTGCGCCTATACTTGAGCCTCTACTTGCGCCTCTGCTTGCGCTGCTTTTTGCGCCTCTACTTGCGCCTCTCCTTGCGCCTCTCCTTGCGCCTCTCCTTGCACCTCTCCTTGTTGCACCTGTGGTTGTCGTTGCAGCTGTGGTTGAACACTCGTCAGATGAGTTACACCCTGCGTTGATTGGATGCTACTTTGCGATGAGTCAACGCCAACATCACTGGTCGATGGTGAAAGAGCAATTAAATTGGCTGCCTCTGCGGCACTCATGGGCTTGGGCCTAACTTGGTGTGGTGACCAATGAAGCAGAGGTGCTGCTCCCAGCTTGGTCCCCGGCAGACACCGATCTGAAGGACTGGGTTTTTGCTAAGACCCAGCGGTGCCAGGGATAACACCTAAAACCTTTGTGGGTAACCTGTTCCGGCGTACAAATGACAGAGACATCAAAGATTCGAGGTTTATTACTGCAGGGAACACAGAAGTCACGTGAAGTACACAGCATGTAAGTTCGCGGAGTCTGATTCGAATTGTATCTGTGGATCGCTCTTCTTATACAGTTTTCAAGCATAGGATAACATGGTGCACAAAGGTTTACTACTTGGTTCCCATTGTAAAAGTCATAAGGGGTCGCTTTCATGTATTCAGGGCCCGGAACATAATCACAGTAACATTTGGTAGTTCCCAACTGTAAAAGTACATCTTCCCACCATTAGTACATTCCAATCAGTAGTAAACGAAAGGGAAAGACAGAAACAGGTGCAGAGGAAGATGAGAACAGTGAACAGATCGAAAAGGGTGTAAAAGTGGTGGCGTCAGGAAACACGAGTTGCAGGCATCAAAGGGGACGTGCTTAATGAATGTACAACTGAGACAATAGAGCGGCACGGCAAGATGAGCCTCGAGCGGGGCCATCTGCCTTACAGTGTCATCCCCCCTCATCATAAAGACACCATAAAGACACCTTCAAAGGAAACGTGTCTTCCGCAAGAGCTTGGGAATCCCAGGGTCGCGAAGCGGACAGCGTCCGTTCGCTGGCTACTTGAGGGCAAGAAACAAAATGGATGCTGTATCTAAGATGGAACCCGTGGGTTCAGATGAAGAAACCCATGAAACAAACGAACGGTTCAGGTTAGCACAGCGTAAACGCGTACACCCACTAAACTCGTCATTTGCGGTTCATAGATACCAGACTCGACCATATTCGTGTGAGTCAAAAACACCACTTACGATTGTCACGGAACCTCAGACGCTCCTTTTGCCCTCATGTAGGCAAGCACTAGTCTGAATCCTAATCGATCTCGATATTCATCAGACCATCTAGATGCTGCTGCAACATAACTCTATCCATCAGAGTTCCTTTGGTAACAGGCGGCTGTCTTATACACGCTGTAGCACAGAGACCACATAAGGCAGGACCACATTGCACACAAAGGCAACACGTGAACAAGAATGCTACAACAACCCCGATGATCATCAGAATCTTCCAACCCCAAGTCGACATCAGACCCCAAAACCACCCGAGTAGCGTCCAATCCCCTACGTCCACGTGTATGGACTCAGAGATCTTATGCAACTTCGAGATGGCTTGATAGACAGTCGGAGCACTGTCTGGAATGAATACACAACAACTCGAATGGATCACTCTACATACTCCACCTCGATCTGCTAAGACAACATCTAAAACCATACGATTTTGCAACGTCATCAACCTATCCGCCTGAAGCTCTGCTGTAATGTTGCCAAGGGCACTGGCAGTGATATTAGCTGTCGATTCCACCACTCGAGTCAATTGTCTTAGGTTCCTACTATTGATCATAGGACCCCAAAACGGAAAGAAACCCTTGAAAAAGTCTCCTGCCTCTTGACCGGCAGTGTCCTCTTTGCTAATTACGCCCCTCACAACTCTGGTCTTGTGGTTTTCGGAGGCGACTGTAAAAGTCGGTGGCAACAAGTTTGCAATATAACAGGTGCCCGCAAAGTCAAGGGGTAACCATGTATATGCACGGTCGTAACAGACAAAATACGTACCCTTGGCAGTCAGGAGAATAGGGGAAGAGAGCATTGGTAAGACATACGTCTCAGAGCAAGCACTCTCTCCAAGGTGGGCCCTCTGATTTCGACAACGGCCCTTTAGACAGAAATTACCAAGGTGGGGTACGACCCATATTGGAGACGAGCTCCTGAGCTGTCTCTCGCCCACAAGCGCACTATACTCAACCTCACTGAGATCCCTATAGGCTTGCACCTCTTCCTCTGGGATGAGCGACAGCTCATAGATATCCCTATCTAAATCTGCAATCGCTATTGCCAAAGGCTTATGGTACGGACCAGGACCAAAGTGTGGAGAACGTGGCTCTCGATTGGGGTAAGAATCTAGTGCACTTCGAAACATTGTTTGTAATGCTCGAGCTGAACCCTGGGAACTATAAGGGAGGACCAAGTATGGAATTCCCTTATCGGTGGTATGTGGCATTAACCCGCACACCCAACAATTGGTAGTGTTCACCACTAACTGATGCTGATGAAGGAGCTGAATGAAAGAATTGTTCATGAATTCCGCACGTCTGACCTGCTCGTGTTGGGGTAAGATGTGAAAGGAATGAGGAGAAACAGTTGTAGTAAGTTTATGTTCAGGAGGAGGGGTAGGTGAGGCAGAAGGCAAAAATGACTGTATCATGTAATACACCCCACCCACCAATAACGAAGAAACAGTTAAGAATAGAAGGAACACCTGAAACATGAAGCATTTTATGTGTGCAATTCTGCGCAACTCGAATCTTCTAGCCTGAGCCTTTTCCATGTCCATCAGCTTCAAGAAAACCATCCTCTAAAACCGTCCGCTACGTTTTTGACGCACTTCGTTCTGTGTAGCAATAGTCAATCCCCAGGAGTTCCTAGGAATCGACGGTCTCTGACCTAGTGTCAAGACCTACTAACCAGTAGGAAGTACCCGCGCGGCCTTACGGTCCACCCGGATGTAAGGTATCTTTAATCAACAATATATACAAAGTCTGCTAGCTGTGGAAGCAAAACGCATATGTGGAAAAGACTCAAATTTACAAAAATCACAATTATATATATGTGTGTTCAACTGGTCAGTGATAATGGGGTAACGTAGATGTCCAGGGGAGAGAGCGAATATTCTAATTTTTATTAGTCTTTAGGGTTGGAGCGGAGAAAATATCGGCTTCTCCCAGGACGTGTCAGCTCGTCAAACAATTGGTCCGATGATGAGACAGAGTTCTGTTGATCAGTCAACTGTTCAGATCTTGAGTTTTGTGATGATAAATGTTCAACAATATCGTTCTGCTGCACTGAGGTATCTCCGACAGGCTGAGCGTCGCTAAAAGGGACAAAGTTCGGAGCAGCTCCGGTTTCAGACGATGCAATGCCCTTCTTCACCCACGAGTCTGCTGGTAAAGGTATAGGTACCTTTTTAGTATGGGTGGCATGCACCCAGTTCTTGCGTCCTTCCAAACGAACAGCAGTCCTCGTGGCAAGAAGAACTTGGTGGGGTCCAGTAAAACGAGGCTCAAGGTTGTGCTTCCGGCTGAAGTTTCTCGTCACAACCCAGTCTCCAGGCTGGAGCTGGTGACCTGGACCCTCCGTCTGCGTCGGCAGTGCTTCAAAGACCTGTTGGTGAATTAACCTCAGTTTAGCAGTCAGATCATGAAGATAATCGATCAACATTGGGTACTCAAGATCAGAAAACACACCGGGTCTAGGGACCCCCCAAACATTTGCAGGGAGGCCGAACACAATCTCGTAGGGGCTGAGCCCTACTCGGGAGTGTACAGTCGCCCCTAGTTGACAGAAGAGCTAAGGGCAAAGCGTCAGGCCACGAGAGACCAGTCGTAGCCTGAATCTTTGCTAATTTCAGTTTGAGGGTGCCATTGTACCCTTCAACCAAACCTGCTGACTGAGGATGGTTGGCGCTATGGAATTTTTGTATAATTCCAAGGCCCTTACACACATTCTTCATTACACTCCCCACAAACTCACTTCCGTTATCAGACCATACAATTCGTGGCATTCCATACCGAGGAAAGTATTCCTTCAGTAGGATTTTTGCAGTGGACAGAGCAGTGTTGTCTTTGAGAGGGTAGGCTTCGATCCATCGGGAGAATGCGCAAACCACCACTAAAACGTACTTCAGGTTATTGCATCGCTCCATATGGATGAAGTCTAGCTGGATCACCTCAAAGGGACATGAAGGGGGAGCAAAATGGCCAGGGGGTGTAGGAGTTCCCTTACCAGGATTATACAACATACATATCATACAGTTCCTAACCAATCTCTCAGCACACTTAGTAATACCATCATTCTTCCACACAGGGGACAACAACTTGCAGATACCTTTCGCACTAATATGTGCCAAGCCGCGTGCCATCGTCACAACAGCCAGCACATACGCATCCGGCAACATCCACCTCTTATGTTCCGACAAATCAATCCAGCAGCCATTCGCATCCAACTTTCCCGTACTCTCTTTCCACTTCATCTTTTTAGTCTCGGTGGCCTCGTTCTGAATCGCTTTCACACTCTCAATAGTGTCCTCACACATACCAGTCTCTGTAGGCCACCTTACCGAACTCGTCACATACATTTTAGTGCTAAGGTTCCGGGCAGTCTCCTTAGCAATCTCATCCGCAAACGCAATGCCACGACCAACATCATCCGTCACCTTACGGTGTGCACTACATTTAATAATCGCCACCTGCTTGGGCAATGTAAGTGCATCCAAAAGATCATTCACGAGCTGTCCGTGCTGAATCTTCGTACCATGCGATGTCATAAAGCCTCTCTCTCGCCACAATCGTCCAAAACTATGCGCAACACCAAACGCGTATTGACTATCAGTAAACACATTCACCCGCTTCCCTTTCGACAACACGCACGCTCTAGTCAAGGCAATCAACTCTGCCACCTGTGCAGAATTCTGATTCAATCTCGCAGTCTCCACAACCGTACTCAATGTCACCACAGCATACGCAGTCGTCACATCACCATTCGGCAACTTAAAACACGACCCATCCACATACAGGGTCCCATCGGGATCTTCCAATGGAGTATTTTTCAAATCAACACAACCTTTTGTTTCCTCCTCAGTTCGTAAGTAGCAGTCGTGAGGCGCTACTTCGTCTGACTCCATACTGATCGGAAACAACGTTGCCGGATTCAGGACATTACAGCGCTTTATCTGAATGTGACTTGCCAAAAGCGTCAACCCGTACCCAGACAACCTTGCACTCGTCAGGTGTTGGGTTTTCGTACGATTCAAGAGAGTGTCAACTGCATGCGGAACCATCACCGTAAGCATATTATCCATGACCAATCCTGCAGATTGTCGGATGGACACCGCAGCTGCCGCTGTTGCTCTCAAACAACTCGGCAATGCTCTAGCTACTGGGTCCAAGGTCGAGGAAAAATATGCACATGGACGCTGCTTACCACCGAATTGTTGTGTCAAAACACTCAACGCACAACCTTCCCTCTCGTGAACGTATAGTGTAAACGCCTTACTGTAGTCAGGGGTACCTAACACAGGAGCCGAACACAACGCGTCACATAGTTCAGAAAAACTTTTCTGACATTCTTCCGTCCATGGTAAAGGAGTTGGAACATCCTTGCACATAAGAGCTACCAATGGTTTCGCTAGCAATGAAAAATTTGGAATCCATTGCCTGCAGTATGACGTGATACCTAAAAAGGCACGCACATCTCTCTGAGTTGTTGGCACAGTCATTCGGGCAATTGCTGCAATTCTCTCTGGGGTCAACCTTCTTCCCTCCTTTGACAATAAGTGACCTAGATAGGCTACTTCTTGACAACAATATTGCAGCTTAGAAGGTGACACCTTGTGATGCAAGTCACAGAGATGCTGCAACAACGACACCATAGCAATTCTGCAAATGTCCTGAGTATCCGCAGCCACCAATAAGTCATCGACATATTGGATCAAGGCCGCACCGGCCGGCAACACAAACGCATCAAGTTGACTCTTCAAGGCTTGACTGTATATTGATGGACTCTCACAGTAGCCCTGAGGAGCACTTTTAAATCTAAAGCTGCGGCCACCAAGAGAGAAACCGAAAAGGTCTCTACTCTCCTCAGCGATCGGAATGCTGAAGAACGCATTTTTCAGATCGATCACTGAGAACCAAGATGCGGAAGCTGGAATCAGAGTCAGTAGAGCCGTAATGTCAGGCACCACAGGGAACTGAGGAATCACAATTTTATTCACCTCTCGTAAATCGATAACAAAACGATAAACAGGAGGCTTTGATGGATCAGTACGCTTCAGAATGGGCAGCACAGGACTATTGCACACGTTTCCCCGAGTCTCCTCAATGACGTCTTTCTCAATCAAATCGTAGATGATTGCTAACAGCGCTCGTTCACCATCAAGGGAGATACGATACTGGGGAATACGTGGCAAACGCACATCAGATTTCAAATGAACGACATAAGGGGAGATATCAAGCAGGCCCACATCATTGGGACCTGTTGCCCACAAAGATGCAGGAAGCGAACTCAATTCCGGTGGAAGTTTATCGAGAGACAAGTACATTGGAGAGATAACGCTCTCACCCAAAGTAAGCTTCACTCCCGCAGGAGAACAATACAAAGTCGCATGCAGACGTTTTAGCAAATCCAGGCCCAAGAGATTTTCACCACAACCAGTAGTCAAAATCAAAGGAGCTTTCAGCTCACGAGGCCCAATTGTAAGGGGCAAAGGGCGCGAAACTGGATTGCTAACAGGGGCGCCAGAGAATCCAACGGAAACATTTATTAAGCCAGACAAAGGTGCGCCAGGGAGTTTCGAATGCATGATGGAACTTTTCGCTGCACCAGTGTCCAACAGAAAAGGCTCAACGACGCCCGAGGTGGCAACTGCGACGTAAGGCCCTCTCTGATCAACCGGAACTGATACTACTCCCTCTCCTTGTCTATGGCTGTCCTAGTAATTACAGTCGTCAGTGTTGTGATCGACGTAATAATCGTCTACATTGTACTGAGCAGATCTGTTTTGCGATGACCCACGCTGATCGAAACAATTGTTAGAATCGGAAGAATTATTGGAACGATCAGTTTGAACACCACGACCTCTACCACGTGATGTTTGTTGGGGACCGCTACGACCTCCTCTAGATGAGTTACCACTGTTTCGATCACGCAAGACTGGACAATCGAATTTCAGATGACCCTCGTTCCTACAATAGGCACACTGATTGTACCCCAATGAAGATCTCTCTGAAGAGGAGTCATTTCGTGATTGTGACCTATTCGACTGAGACTGCGATCGATTGCGCTGTTGCGAATCATTCTGATTCGAGCGTGGAGGATACGCTTGTTGTAACAACACTTTTGTTTTGAGCTCTTTAGTCTTCTTATCGGCACGATCATTTTCCTCTTTCTCCCTATTCTCATAATATTGGGCTGTAGCCAATATTTGAGCAGACGTGGAAACAGCCCACGCACTCTCAGAATTTCTTAATTTGTTGCTTAAGTCCGGTAACAGATTAGACACAAATTTGTCCACGAACAACCTCTGACCTCCCTCGGTACCCATATCCTGACCACTATGATCGATGAATGCCTCCTCAAATCTCGTAAAGAAATCAGAGACACTCTCGTCCTTCTTTTGTTTGCAAGCGGACAACTTGTCCCAATTCACCTTCATAGCTGGCATAAGCGTCTTCATAAGGGTAATAATTCTCTGGGGTAAAGCCGTAATTAACTGTTCAGGCTTAGCCCCACCAATTTGTCGCGTATCTGCCGCTATAAGAGCAGCCCAATCACCACCTAATTCTGCCACATGATTTTCTTGACAAATTTTTGCCCAAACCGGTTGCGGAACTACGTTGCCGAACAACATATCGATGTCGGCAAGATTAATTATCGTAGCATCCACTAACTGAGACAATTCCTTATAGTACCCTGCAGGATTTTTGCAAGGGTCAGGCAGCGATTGTTTTACTTGCAAAACTTCTGATCGTTTCCATGGAAGATGTATCCACACTCTCTGGAAATGTGGCAAGATCGGTGGAACTTGACCAGCATCACCCGGCATCCACACTGGTGGAACTTCGCGCATGGGATACTGACCAGGCGCTGCTAGCGGTCCCTCAATGTCTTCTACAAACAATGCTCGAGGCATTATAGAAGGGCGGAAAGATAACAACTGCTCGACAGCACGTCGAACATTGCTACCCACTATCATTCCGCTTGCAAACTGAAGCTGAAGATTAGTTAGAGCAGTCAATGTATCGTCAGACGCATCAACCGATATTTGGTCACGCAAAACCTTGCACATCTCCTCAAACACGAACCTCTGTGTTGGTACGTTGAACTGAGAGAACGTATCAACCACCACACGCGGAGTATTCCTAAGGGGATATTTCATCCAAGCCAACGCCATGTCATGTAGACAGTCACGTTCCCTACTACCGGGAAGCTGGCTTCGTCTTTGGGGACCATCAGAACCAGCGGACTCGAGAATCGGTCCAAGAGAATTGAAGAAGTTAGCAGCAACAGAAGGGACACGACGTCCAGTAGACGGGGTAATAGGGTAACACAGCGGGGTAGCAAGAGAAGTATCAGAAACAGAGGGAACAGCAGGAGAAACCAGAACAGTAGGAGCAGCGGGAACAGGAGTGTGAGGAAGTACAAGCGGAGGAGCAGTAGGGACAGAAGCAGGCAGAGGAGCAGGAACAGTTGGAGGTACAGGAACAGGAGCAGGTTGGAGAACAGGGACAGGGGGAACCACAGGAACTGCGGTACCCTGTGCATACGGAGGTGGTGATTTCAAAAGATAGGACAACAAGGGGTCCTCTGCTACTTCCTCCTTCTTATCCATACTCGTCGGTAAAGCGGGGTAGCACTTATCTATAGTCATGCGCTGCAATCTATCGAAAACTTCCTTTTCCTTTTCCTCCTTATCTCGCTGGAACTGCTCTGCGTTTCTTACCGTAGTAACAATTCCTTCTCTCTTATTACGTTTGATCTGTTTGATTTCTTTCTGCTTGGCTTCTTTACGCCACAACCGAAAGGAATCAAACATGGCCGGCCTTGCTTTTCTTTGGAATAATTTAGCTTCAAGATTATCCAAAATCGGAGTTTCAAAACTACCATGAGGTGGCCAACTAAGGACACTGTCTTTCTTAGTATATCGAACCCAACACTCATTGAATGTAATCGGACCTAAACCGTGTCGGCTGTACAACTCATAAGTTGGAGTTCCAATCGGAGGTATCGGACACGAATCCTCCAATCGGGAATCCGCTCTACAACTTTTAAAGCAACTGAACAAAGTACTACGGCCAGGCATCGTGCACACTAACCGAGTTTCACAAACGTCAAGGGTTATAGGATCACAATATCCCTACAAAGAGCAAAACCCTCGGTTTTTGGCGACTGCAGACGTCAAATATCACAACAAAGAACAAAGTACCAAGAACCACAAATGCAATGGAACCATGCAACAACTAAGCACCCACGACAAAGGACTCTGGGAGCGACCCACAAATACTTAACTCAAAGATCAATGGCGTCGCCAGGAAGGCCCGTCAATCGTCTCGCTGTACCAAGGTCTACGCCAGGCGCCAAAACAGGTCTACAGTCAGGGCAGCAGTCCGTCGCAGCCGTCAGGAGGCGGGGATCTTCGCGGGAAAAGTCGTCGGGCCACTTGTTTCGACAACAGGATCGATGAAGCGGGGTGCACCTTCCCTCGGAGATTTCACACGAAGTTCCTCACGATCGTCGGGCTTTGGACCGGTACCACTGTTGCAGCCCCATGTTGGGCGCCAACTGAAGGACTGGGTTTTTGCTAAGACCCAGCGGTGCCAGGGATAACACCTAAAACCTTCGTGGGTAACCTGTTCCGGCGTACAAATGACAGAGACACGGGACACTTCCTTCGACGTCAAAGATTCGAGGTTTATTACTGCAGGGAACACAGAAGTCACGTGAAGTACACAGCATGTAAGTTCGCGGAGTCTGATTCGAATTGTATCTGTGGATGACTCTTCTTATACAGTTTTCAAGCATAGGATAACATGGTGCACAAAGGTTTACTACTTGGTTCCCATTGTAAAAGTCATAAGGGGTCGCTTTCATGTATTCAGGGCCCGGAACATAATCACAGTAACATTTGGTAGTTCCCAACTGTAAAAGTACATCTTCCCACCATTAGTACATTCCAATCAGTAGTAAACGAATCGAGGGAAAGACAGAAACAGGTGCAGAGGAAGATGAGAACAGTGAACAGATCGAAAAGGGTGTAAAAGGGGTGGCGTCAGGAAACACGAGTTGCAGGCATCAAAGGGGACGTGCTTAATGAATGCACAACTGAGACAATAGAGCGGCACGGCAAGATGAGCCTCTAGCGGGGCCATCTGCCTTACAGTGTCATCCCCCCTCATCATAAAGACACCTTCAAAGGAAACGTGTCTTCCGCAAGAGCTTGGGAATCCCAGGGTAGCGAAGAGGACAGCGTCCGTTCGCTGGCTACTTGAGGGCAGGAAACAAAATGGATGCCGTATATAGGATGGAACCCGTGGGTTCAGATGAAGAAACCCACGAAACAAACGAACGGTTCAGGTTAGCACAGCGTAAACGCGTACACCCACTAAACTCGTCATTGGCGGTTCATAGATACCAGACTCGACCATATTCGGGCGAGTCAAAAACACCACTTACGATTGTCACGGAACCTCAGATGCTGCAGGCTTTCTTGGTAGAGCTACGGCTACGTCCACCTTTCTTTGCGCCCATCCTATTCAGATGTCAGAACAGCAGGATGAAGTTGCACGAGTTGCAGAGTTGTCTGTGGCCACACGTGACGTTGTGCACACACCGCAGCAGGACTTCTTCCTGGCACTACAACAAGTGATGATAATGAGGATGATTCCTGGTTCTTCTCAGAACGGAAAGACCCAAAATAAAAATTGCAATTCTAATCTAAAATGAATGTTTATATTAATAGAAGAGAGACCACACAGAGAGAGTTGTTTCATGCACCACTGACTACCCCTGGGCATAATGGATGAAAGCAAGGAAGACAGGGTGCAGGCCTATGGCACAAAGACACTGCCTGGCTTCAAAATGGCTCCTAGACCCCCACCCACATGGCAAGGCCCTGGACCAGGCCTCAAAAAAGCCCCCGCCCACTTGGCCAGGCCCTGGACCAGGCCCCAACAACACCCCAAAAATCTAAATACACACAAAAATCACCTCAATCCAATGCCAACCATGCCCTAAATGATGTTTAAATTCAAGAGACCCCACAAAAAGACTTGACCCATGCGCCACTGACTATCCCTGGGCATAATGGATGAAAGCAAGGTAGACTGGGAGCAGGCATATGGCACAAAGCACACTGCCTGGCTTCAAAATGACCCCTAGCCCCCCCACCCACATGGCCAGGCCCTGGAACAGTCCACAAAATGGCCCCCACCCACATAGCCAGGCCCTGGACCAGCCCCAACAACACCCAAAAAATCAAAATACACACACAAAAATCACCCCAATCCAATGGAATCAATGCCCTAAATGATGTTTAAAATCAAGAGAACACACAGAAAGACTTGGCCCATGCAACACTGACTACCCCTGGGCCTACTGGCTAGTGTGGCTTTAACATGCACAACAAAATTTAAAAAAACTTCCACATATGGCAGTGAGCTACTCAATAACATGCCATAAATGATATTTAAGTTCAACAAAACTCACAGAAACAGTTTTATCATGCACCCATGGGCCTACTGGATACTGTGGTTACAAACAATATATATTTTTTTCAAGTTGTGAAAACGTTTATAAATTGTAGTTGCAGCAACTGCAATGCCCCAAACAAACAACACCAACGTACTTGTAAAATCTCAAAACCCAGTATCCTACTGGATACTGTGGTTACCCACAATATATATTTTTTTAAGTTGTGAAAACATTTGTAAATTGTAGTTGCAGCAACTGCAATGCCCCAAACAATCAACACCAACTTACTTGTAAAATCCCAAATCCAAAAGTGATCCCCAAAAAAAGTCCTCTAATACAAATATCCAGCAGCAGCCACAAAGAGTAATCCTTCCAGCTCTAGATCCAAATGAAAAGTGACCAGGACATGGACAAAGCACTGGAAGGAGCCTGCTGGACAGGAACAGGAAGTTGGAGACTGTGGGGCACTTCCTCCCTCCCCCCCAAAAATGGAGTCCTTGCACAAAAAAATGCAGCCAAATGTCAATCTGAGGAGTTATTCTGATCCAAATCATAATTTTCAGGAGGTTTATGCTGTCAGCGATAGATTTCTTCCACAGAATTGCAATTTGTGCAATTTCGGGAAAGCGAGCTGTTCAAATCTCCCGCTGGATGTCAGCTGGGCGTTGCATCTATGTCTTCGCAATTGTTTTCTCGTGCGGTGCGTGATCGCGGGCCCTTATGACATATTCGCATTCAGCAACTCTCGCAGTGCAAGATGGCGGGAAGCTATGACCTAGTCGCGGTAGAAAAGTCTTGCACGATCACGCAGCAATATCGAAAATGGCGCAGCACACGCAAACCTGGAGGAAAACAACTCGGCGAAGTCGGAATCATGTAAGTCAACGACGCGCGCGCGCGAGATTGTATTTTTGAAGCGCGACCAAGCAAAAAAATCTGCCAACTCGCGAATTGAGAATTCTTTGACAATTTTGCCACGATTCGCGGATCGCGAAATTGTCAAAAATTCAGCCCATGCTTACTAATTGGCTGTCAACTGTCTGTCAACACTCCAAACCAGGAAGTGTTGGCAGCCATTTTATGTCTCGGTAGAAGCGAGGCTGTAGAAATCAGTGAAACAAGTGTGCAAAACTTATAAAGGGAGCTGGTAGAAATGCCCTGACCCTCTAGACCTGCTTAGGGGTCCCACAACGACCCCCAGAGCCCCCAAAAATAGTTTTTTTTAAAAATGGCAGAATACGCACAGGGTGCGCGGATTCTGCTTTAAAAAAAAAAACTAAGTGTGGGCTCCCACGCTTCCTTAATAATTAGCCCCCTGGGGGACAAATCCCAGGGGCAAAAATATTAAATGTTAGGGGGGCCCCCATTCCTGGGGAATCCCACCCCCGGGGCTACAAAATAAATGTTAGGGGGGCTCAACCGCCACCCGCACAGCAAAATACATGGGTAGGGGGCTCAAAGGCCCTCCCAGTCCCGGGTATCGCTACCCCCGGGGCTTTATAAAAAATGAGTGGGGGACTCAAAGGCCCCACCAAGCCCCTTGAGCTTTGAATATTGTGGGGTTGTGGCCCCCCTCCTGGAGCTGTCGATGGGCCTGGGGACCGCCACCCCCAGGGCTGGCTCCTGCAGTGTCCTGGGGTGCCCACCCACAGGACACTGCTATTGCTATGGCAGGGCGGGAGCCAAGGCTCCCACCCTGTCATAGCAAAGTTGGTTTGGATTTTGAAAGAGAGAGCAGGGAAACCTGCTCTCTCTTTCAAAATGCAAACCATATTGCTTTTCCACAGGGGGAGCTACATGTTAGCAGCTCCCCATGTGGAAAACCAATGCCTGCTCCCGAAGGACGCGGGGAGCCGGCTGAGACAGTGGGGGATTTAGGGCTCCCCCACGGTCCCCAACGTTTTATACAGGCCCCGGGGATGGGGTCCCCGGGTAGAATAGAAATTAGTGATAGGTGCTTTTTTTACGTTAAAATTAGGAGTCGCACACTCAGTGCGGCGCACAGCACGACCCCCTGGTGTGCACACGTTGGGTGCACGATTCCTGATGTGTAGGGTGCGCGACTCCAGCGCGTTGGCTTCACAATCTCGTCGCGTTGGGTGCACGACTCCCAACGCGTCGGGTCTGCGACTCCAAGCAAAAAAAAAATAATCTTTTTCAGATATTTATAAAGATTTAGGGGCTCATTAGGATCGCGGACAGACTTGAGTCCGTCCGCGACCCCAGAGTAGGAGGGAACGTCCGCATGGGCAGCGGCGTTCCCTCTGTGCAGATTAGGATGTGACCGCCGCCCTAGCGATCACATCCTCTATCTTTAACATTGCGGCGGGTGCAGCTTCAAGCTGCACCCACCCCAATGTTAAAAATGCATACATTGCATTTGTATGCAGAAAGCGGCAGGCACCGCACGGTGCCTGCCGATTTCTGCATACAAATGCAGGGGGGTACCATGGGTACCCCCCCATGTGCACCCCCGACCCCCCTTCACCCAGGGGGCCCGCAACGGGCCCCCAAAGTCAAAGTCCGTATGCTTTTCCATGGCGGAAAAGCCGCCGTGGAAAAGCATCTCATTTAAACCATCCTAATATGGCTGGCGGTGTCTGATAGACACCGCCTGCCATGTTACAGCTTTTCCGCCGCAGTTGTAAGTCAACCGCAGCGGAAGAGCGGTCGGACTGAAACCAGGACCCACCAGCCATCCTAATGTGGCAGTGGGTCTTTGGTGGGTCCGCAGAGGATTATCCGCATCCTCCATGCCAGCAGTGGCTTCCGCCGGCCCGGAGGATGTGGAAAATCCTCCATCATAATTAGCCCCTATGTGTTTAGATCTTGGGTGGCTCTAAAAAGAACCGTTGTGTTTATTGAGAGATTTTGGTACCTACAAGTACCAAAGCAGAGTCTAAAGTTCATGAGGAAGACTCTGTCACCCTCATCTGTAAAATATACACCATCTCTCCTATAGATGCCATATATATTGAAACGTAGATTGTTGTGGTAAATGGACCCCATCCTATAATCTCTGAGAAAAGCAGAAACCGCTTTATTGATATGTTTCCTAGCTTTCTCAAACTGTGGACAAAAATGATTGGACCAGTTCCATTTCTGCCTTTGCATATGTTGGAATAGACAAAGGCAGTTTAGGGGAAAAGTGTCATCAATTCTCCAAAGGGGTCCTTCATAAACATTTCCAGACCTACCCCAGTCGAAGTACCTCGGTCATTGCCACCACAGTGCACAATTATGAGGTCACGGTGTTGGAGATGTAAAAAGGATTTAACCAATTGCATCAATTGGTGCCACTTTAATCCTCTCTGTCCAATCCAGTTAATATTTACATTTGGCAAAGCTAGGTTTTTATTTATGCCTCTGTTTTATGCATACCTTTGGCTCCAAAAAATATAGCTGTGTCCCACAATCCACACTCTAAGTATCTTGAAAGGAGGTCTGGATGCACTCAGATGGTCTCTGTAAATGAAGCGGCAGTTTGAAAACTAAGATTTTTCTAAAATGCTGGATAAAATGCGGTTTTGAAAAAAGAAAACAAATGATTGGCTGTTTGAGAACATTCTAGACTGAAAAGTAGGGTGTATGGTTCTGTTTTTTAAAAGCATGTTTCATATTGGTTAACAAAACCGTTTGAATGGAACATTACATAAGATAGGGTGACATTTTTAAAAGTCAAGCACACTTGCTGTTTTGATTAGCAACATTGTGTGCTGAACATGTGACCTGTGTGCTCAGTTGAGTGTTTCATGAACTGTTACTATGGTAGCAGGCAATAAGCAGAGATGGGGTAGAGTTCAAACTTATGTAAATTGGAAAGGGTTGAAATAGGTAACCAATAGAAATATGTGTTAGCTTTTGAATTAATGTGGGAAGCGTGTGATTTGATATTTACATGTATATGTGTGCATAATGAGAGGGAAAATTTGCCATTTTTTTGGTTTTGATAAGAGAAATGCAGTACAGATATTCTGAATAAGAAAATCTGGTGTGTGACTGACATTCTTCTTAATCTACAAATCAATTTGAAAGGTGAGTTATTAATTTGTGAGGGGTTGTATGTGGTGTCTTTGGGGCCGATTCACAGAACTAACTTAAGACAAAATCCTAAACTTACTACTTTTGGTATTCACAGAATTTAGGATTTTGTCATAAGTTTGTCTTAAGACAAACTTAAGACAGACTTAAGACAAAATCCTAACTTAAGTCTGTTTTAAGACTGTCTTAAGTTTGTCTTAAGACAAACTTAAGACAAAATCCAAACTTCTGTGATTTTGTCTCAAGTTAGTTCTGTGAATCGGGCCCTCTGTTTTCAATAAGATTAATGTGTTTTCCTGGTAAAGTCCAGGGAGTACTCTTGCTTGTCTAGAATCACACTGTGAGTCTGTGTGCATTTGGGAACCATTCTGACAGAATCATTTGGGTACTTCATGTACTTGCAGATACATAACTGCTTAAAACCCTAGGCTGTTCTCAAATTTTGGTAGAATTAGAAACCAGTCATTGCTTATGTATTTGCAAAATGAGTCAGGCTTCCACACTAAACTGCAGTTCTAAAATATGTGGAATTTGTGCAGTCATCTTACCTCTTCCAGATTAGTAAATGATTTTTGGTAAAGTCCAAGGGATACTGTTGCTTGTCTAGAATCACACTGTGACTCTGTGTGCATTTGGGAACCATTCTGACAGAAGCATTTGAGTACTTCAAGTGCTTGCAGATACATAACTGCTTCAAAATCTATGCTGTTCTCAGGTTTTGGCAGAATAAGAAACCACTCATTGCCTATGTATTTGCAAAATGAGTCAGGGTCCACACTTAACTGCAGTTCTAAAATATGTGTAATGTGTGCAGTAATCTTACCTCTTCAAGAGTACTGAATAGTGTTGCTTGTCTAGAATCACACTGTGAGTCTGTCTGCATTTGGAAACCATTGTGAGAGAAGCATTTGGTAACTTCATGTGTCTTTGTACTACTCTAATCATTCACTCATTATCCAAGTACTCATGCAGCGAAAATTGTAGGGACTGCGTACCAGTCCCTACAATTTTGCCAAGTTTGGCGTAATTCCGTTCAGCGGTTCGGGCTGTAGACTTGTCAGACGGTCCTATGGAAATTAACATGGAGAAAACACGTTTTGGGACCCCCTTTTTTCTCAGCCCCCAATTCACGAATCCCCCCGAAACTTTCAGGTAAGGAGCGCAGCGCAGCGAGACCATTTTAAGGAAAATTACAGGCAGATGCCTCAATCGGCGCCAAAGTTATTCCCAATAGAATGTTCAGAATTTCCTATGGTAGCCAATCCTAACTATAACTTCCTACTGGTGACTGCCAGTAGGTAATATATATATATATATATATATATATATATATATATATATATATATATATATATATATATATATATATATATACATATATATATATATATATATCCATAAGGTACCTTTATCCGTTAGAATAAAGCGTCGCCGACACTCAGAAAGTTGCTGTGCACGATAGATTTTAATAAGGCAGGAAAACAACGCGCTTCGCTTTACAGCTTGATCACGTTAACGTGATCAAGCTATAAAGCGAAACGCGTTGTTTTCCTGCCTTATTAAAATCTATCGTGCACAGCAACTTTCTGAGTGTCGGCGACGTTTTATTCTAACGGATAAAGGTACCTTATGGATGTATTGGGTGACCGGTAGCCCTACGCCGACCCACCCGTGAGCGTGACTGAGTGCCAACCGGAATTTTGGTGTATATATATATATATATATATATATATATATATATATATATATATATATATATATATATGTATATATAATGTGTATTTCTTTTTTAAAAGTATAAATAAATCAATTTATTTTACAATTAGCTCCAATTGGCCTCTATTCTAAGTCCCTGCCTTCATAATGTTCTGTAGGAAGTTCTTTCAGTATTAGTCGGAGGCCCTGTGTTCTTGTGTGGTGCTGGGCTTACTCCCCCTCTGAGCTGGAATACATCATTTACTACTGTATGTTGTCTTTTTGGGCTGTAGTAAATTTACATTCATGAAGTTGGCTCTTTTAAGAGGGTAGAGTACTGAAAGTCTACACTTTGTAATAAACTTACACTCAGAAATGTTGAATAGCCAAAAGCTGTAAGTTTACTTTAACGTGTAATAGTAAATGTACACATATAGATTTATTCATGTATAAATATATCTTTGTGGAAAGGCCCCTGTCACTTTTGTGCCCTAATGAGACCCCTAATGCTCAATGAGTGTGTACAGATGGCCTTGACTCATTTATTTTGGGTTAGCAGGCTCCCTCAGTCCACACATCTAACCGTTATCAGAAAACTTAGGGCCAGATGTAGGTAATCCAGATTTACCGATTCTAAAATACTGAATTTCACCGATTCAGTATTTTAGAATCGGTAAATGGGATGTAGGTATTCATTTGGTATTTTTTACTGAATCGGTAAGATTCGGTAAATACCGAATCGGTATTTACCGATTTGGTAGTTCCCATTAATCCCTATGGGCCTCATACCGATTCGGTAAAAGGGGGAACACATTCAAGGGTGGCAGAGTGTCACTTTGACACCCTGTTGCACCCCTGAATAGTGCATGGGTGCACATGTGGCACACATAAATGCCCTAAGGGCATGTATGTCTGCGACATGGCAATGTCATAAATTGCAATACATTGCTTTTTATAGGGTTTTCGATATTTACCACCAACTTGTAGTTGGTGGTAAATAACAAATCCTGAAATGGGAAAACCACTCATTTCAGTACTCCCTACATTAAGGATTCGGTAATTTACCGATTCCATTTCGGACGCCTACATCTAAAAAGCCTAATATCGGTAATTTTGGCCGTTACCGACCAGTATTAGCCTTCCTACATCTGGCCCTAAATGTCTATTTTCTTAGGTGTGTCTTTTGAACCAATGTTCACCATTTTTGCATACGTATTTACTATGATGTCACCACACCAACATCTTAGACACCCTGAATGCAATTGTATATAGGCAAACAATATGCGCACAACAAGGGTTCAATTTAAATAATTAAAATAGGTGCACATGTGTCCTCATTATAACTGATTTGAAGAACACCTGTTAGTGAAATGTTTATCTGTCGAGTAAGCAATCCCTTGGACAGCACAATAGAAGTAAACATAATAAGAGACAAGCACTCTCATAATTCTACTTTAACTAATTCAATTTAAAACTAATTTGAATGGAGCTCATTTTTTTCTTAGTACTTCATTTGCCACGGTTTCGGTGGTTTACAATGGATCCCCATCACACAAGCAGTTAAAAAACAAATCCATCTTCAATAGTCTGCCGCTATGTCCTCTCCATCCGGATGGCCAAATGCAAATTCCCAAACTTAGCCTTCTG
Source organism: Lissotriton vulgaris (assembly GCF_964263255.1). Lineage (NCBI taxonomy): Eukaryota > Metazoa > Chordata > Amphibia > Caudata > Salamandridae > Lissotriton > Lissotriton vulgaris. The sequence continues at coordinate 1,199,511,123 of NC_141694.1, read as the reverse complement.
GATATTCCTTCCACACTGCCTGAGAATTGAAATAGAGTTTCTGAGTTTCCAGAGGGGCAACGACCCACTTCTTTTACAACCACCTGAATACAGCCACATATTACACATTGTGGCAATTCCTGTCTACTGTGCAAAGGGCAGCTTCTAGAGTCAGAGAGCAGTTAATCACCTAGGACCAGCTCCTGGAGTGTGCACAAAACTCATTACCACAAATGTTGCCTCAAATAGTTCTTACACGTTTTACCTCATGTAAATACTGCGCTTCACTATGAGGGCATGTTCTTCACACAATTGTTTCTTTGCTTCAGTAAATTCGATATATTAATAAGTGTCATCATATTTGGTGGATGGGTGTGTGCTTGTGTGCGTGTGTGCATGCATTTGTTTATGTGCATTCATTTGTGTGTGTGCGCGTGTTTGTGTGGGTGTGTGTGTGCAGTTGCAAGAAACATTTACAATATTAGCTTGATCTCCCTACCTAGTTCATTTTCGAAAGTGAATTGTAAATAGTGTAGTGTGCAAAAACTATTTTCTCATTAACAAGCGAGATCATGGTTTCTTTTTTGCTGAAATATGTTGCTAAGAATAATATTCTCTTGTTATTGGGTTTAGAGAAAGACTTTAGTTGTTTCTGTCAGGCAGTCAGGAAAAAGCCTAGGAGCTGCAGACAGGCTGGCAGAGCGCTGGACCTGGAGAGATGTTGATAAATTCCATTTAGCAAAATTACACAATTCGTGTTGTAGCACAATGGCCTTTCCACAGGCAGATTATCCCAGTCTGGGGCTTTGCTATATTAAAACGAAAAAAAATGAGAGCAGAAGAAAGAGAAACGCGGGATTGAGCCGGCAATCAATGCTGCCCTTTGTGCAGGCTGACATTTGAGGGACTTGTTATCAACGATTGGCGGATGACTATCTAAATTTATCTTCACTGCTGCCAGCCGCGTCTCTGATAGGGCGAGAGAACGTGCCGATAGACTCCGAGATTAAACCCCAACATCATTTAAGGACGCTGCGTTTTGTCAGGCGCTTGATGGCTCCTGTCGGTTGATGCTGGCAGCCTCGCACAGGGGTTGGGAATGGGGCGAAAGAATTTACTTCCTGTTTAAGTGTATTGTTTTAAAGGGAGTTGAAGGGGGAGACAGTGCATTGTGGTGAGGTGCGTGGAGGGGAACGTAGCTCTGTCTCTGCTCTTCTTTGTTTGACAACACTGTTTGTAGCTCTGGCAGAATGTTCTGTCCCTGTTTACTGCAAGTGAGTGATAAGGCTAATCTGCTCTGTGACAGCTGCTGTTAAGGCCATGGCGAACCCGCCTCCCTCGGCGTTCTCTGTTTATGTGTTTCCGCTTTTAAGGACATGGTGGACTTTGTGTTGTTGCTGAGCACAGGAGCAAATCCCATGCAATTGACATTGCGCCCCCCACGTTTTCCCTAAAGAAAAAGAAAACTATAGATAAAGATTTACTTGTAGGGCAATTGTGTGTTTCTGCGCAGTTTTGCCGAGCGCCCGAAGCACTTTTATAAATTGTAAGGAAATGAACACAATGCTGTGCTGGATACCTCACAAGGGGCTGCACAAAATGCGAGTAAATAGCCCACTCTCTCCTTAAGAAGTACGTGCTCTGGATTAAAGCAGGTGAAAGATTGATGGGAAGCGGTTTTGGTGGAAAAGAAGCAATGAAGTATAATGCTTGTGAAAAACTTTACAAAAAATAGCGTTTAGATTTTATTCGTAATGTACAGGAGCCAGGGCACAAGTTGGGGGTACATGCGGGTACACGGCGTCCAATCACTGTTTTCATAGGGTGGGCGCCGTCCACCCTTCCAAGAACTTGGGCCCCACAGAAATATGCTGAACTTGTCCTGGTGTAATTTTCAGACACTGGGACACTTTCAGTAGCGCCTGCACGTTGTCTGCTTTCGATTTCCAGCAGCAAGGAGCATGCAGCAAGGGAGCTTTTTTTTCACCTCCAGCTAGGCCGAAGTTAAGGGGCCATCAGGCCTCCTTTTCCTTGAATATTCTGACTGGAGGCGGCCTGGAACTTCACTCTTACATGTAAATGCCACTGAGGGGAAACAAAGGCACTCAGCTTGTTATCTCTTCACAGGTACTTAACCCCTTCCGTGCTCCCATCGGCCAACGGCCAACAGGAGCACTCCCTCCCCAGTGCTGCGAACGGCCAACGGCCGAGGCAGCCCCGCCCACTTATTAGAACGCCCGCACCACGGAGGAATTGCCGCCGCGTTTAAGGCATTAAAATAGAGACAGCTTTTGCCTCTGTTCAGTCTCTGTATATAAGTGATGCATGCACTGTAAGAATGTCAGGTGTGTTGGTCTGTCCCGGTATTTTGACAAATAACAATTTCAATAGCACTATCTTATTTCTTTTATAGCGCTACGCAACCCAATGTAGGGTGTCAGAGATCTTTACTTAACATACACATTATACATTTACAAATCATGTACATGTGTAAATTAATGTACAAGATGAGTTACACGAGACAGGGTTACAAGGTATAGAAGTCACATGTCTGTCATAGCTCACTGTGCTATATTAATAGGATTACAATTTATGACCTGCAAGTAACAAAAGGATATCTGCGTTAAAAGCAGTAACCCACGTTACTATCTACTTAAAATAAAAATCTGTCATCTGCGTGTTAGATGATGGGCTTTGCAGGAGACACATTTACCTTCCCCTACTAATTTGATTCAAATCCAGGACTTTACAAAATGCAGATCTTTTCAGCAAGTGCATTAACCACCAGAGTTATCTCACCATTATTACTATTCCCTGAGATTTACTGGGCACCTTTACAGCAGATGCCTTAACCCAATCAAATATTTTAAAATGTAGACTTTGCAACCAATTAAGCATAACAGATCTAATGCCCTGCTTCTCCTTGTTGCCAATTTTATTGAGGCACAGATTATGCATCTGGATAGCGCCACTTTTTTGGCATAAAGCCAAAACTCAAGTGTTAAATCTCGTAATGCACTTAAATGTACTCATGATATCCCTGATAATTATATGTGTGAGGTCTAATATCTGATGTCACTTCCTGTTATGATACATGCAATTTTATTTGTCGTGACATCATGCGCCTTGATGGCACGCGTCATGATTTCACTTGCATACTGCCTAACTTAGTTAGTACCCCCACTTCATTTTTTAGGAATTGTGCCCTGACACGAACAAATAATGTATTATGTTGCAAGAATTCATCCTTAAAACAGGGCCACATGAAGGTGTTCTGGCCTCCTAAACGATGTACACTACACTTTGTGCACACTCACCTAAAACCTAATATTTTGGTGCAAAAGTATAATTCCTCCCTCATCTTGCACTCAGACCTCTCCCTCAACTTGGCCCAGTATTCCATACCTCCTGTCATGCCATTTATTGTTATTTTTGGTTTTGGAATGCTTGCAGTACAGCTTTCTTTTGATCAGTGGTTTTCTTTACTGAATCCTCATATACTCCACAAGCACCTTATTTCATCTGTGCAGTTGATTTGAATGAACAAATGCATCATACACAATTGATGCTGAGATTAAAAAAAACAATATTCCAAGTGCATCTTTACAACACATATCATGTAAGGGGCAGCATATGAAGGTATTCTCAGAAATTCATCACTTTCTTTTTGTTTCTCTCAGTGTGAGGCCCTCAGTGTGATTGACTGATTTGCCTGTAGATGCTCCATCTGGTGTGGCTAAGTGATCCAAAACATGTTGGACTGAAATACAGCCAAGGGTTAGCCCCAGTGGCTGATACTAATTCAAATATTCCACTCATCACTGTTTGTTTCCCTCAGTATGAATCCTAATGGGCGTGGATCTGGTAGAGCACTGTGCCAATTGACTTAAGATGAACCTTACCAAATACTCCCAATATATAAAACTGTTCTGTGGTTGCTTGTATCCACTTTCATAAAGGATGTAACCTTTCAGGTAAGCCTGTTAGTGTAGCAGTTAGACTGAAAAATCATTCACTTTGTGATAGAAAGCTAAAAATTGGTACAGACATCTGTGTTTGTAATAGTAATCATATAAGAGCTATTGGAAGCCAGAGTCCCAGTCCCCCACTACTGTCACCAGGTGCGCGACCCAGGGCTCCCCACTCAACGTTAGGCCAAGTAAGGACACTGTTTGAGATAGCCCTGCTCACCCCCTTAGTAGCTTGGCAGGAGCAGCCAGGCCTATCTCCAAGGCAAGAGTGTTCTGTATGTGCAACCTCACCCACAGAAACCCCCCTGGTGACACCACAATGGACTCCAGACGAGGTTGATAAAAACGAGTATAACTTTATATAAAAAGATATACTATCGGACCACACAATACATAGGCACACATAAAATAAAGGGTAATATTCATTCAGCCTGGCTGGTAGGTTCAAATCCCAACCACCACTTTCCAAATGCTATGCGGGTCGCAATGCTAGAATCAAAACGTTGCGATAGACAAACAATAGTGCACTGCATAATGATACACTCCTGTGCTGGGCAAATGAGAAATAATACAATGTGTAACGATACACCCCCGTACCTGCAATGGGAGAAATAATGCAATGCATACCGCTACATTCATGTACTGCGCAATGAAGGAATAATGCAATGCATCACACACCAATCGCGTACTTTGCAATGAAGAAATAATGCAATGCGGGCCACTACAATCATGTACTTTGCAAGCAAGGAATAATGCAATGCTTCAAGACAATCATGTGCTTTGCAATGAAGAAATAGTGCAATGCGCTACACTCCTGTACTTGGCAAGGGAAAAATAATTTAATGCGTAGCGCTACAACCGTGTACTTCGTTAGGCAATAATAATGTCAGGCTTCCTAAGACAGTCCGGCAGTTAGTTAGCAGCAATATTGGCAATGTATATTATGACAGTTCAGCCTCTTCAATAAAAGTTGCCCCTACCTCACGGTTCAACGATGAAACAAAGTACAGCTTCTTACTGTGGGCCCTGTACTGCCACTCCTTTCGTCAGTACAGGTCCCACTCTGAGCCGAAGCAAAGGCTCACTTCGTCAGAAGGACTGAGAGGCCGAGAGAGTGTCCCTCCAAGCCCACACCCTGCCCAGGTAGTAATCCATGTTACTTGGGGGCGAGACCCCACTCTCCTCTCCTCCTTCCTTGAACTGAACCTTCCGTGCGGAACTCTCTCAATGAGCCTTAGCGGCTCGGCCTGGCAGCTCAGCTCCACTGGGCACTGCTGGTGCAGGCCGCAACTGTTAGGAAGGTCTCAGTGGCCACAGGGCACATGTACCCCACACCCCTGAGATTACTTTTACTTTGGGTGCATGTTCACCACCGCACCCTTGGGGTCTTTTCTGGCATGAAGCCACACACACAACGCTGATGGGACTCCATGATGTCTCCGAATGCACGCTCACCTGGCACTCCTCACTTTCTTCCGATGCACATGATGATCAGCTGATCACCTCCACAGTCCCAGGTTGCACCAAAGCACGCACACTGCTTTACTGAGACTTACTCCAACTCTGGTGCCCTGATATCCAGGTGCTCTTTACCAATGCCTTTGGCTGCACCTTGACATGCTCACTTCTCCTGCGTTGCACTCAATCCCCAGACGCTCTTCACCCGTGCCTTCAATGTACCCAGACACGCACCCTGCGTGTCCGAGACTCACTCCACTTTCAATGCACACGTTGGGTCAGGCGCTCCTCACCAATGCCTCCTGTACAACATGACACGCACCCTGCACTTCCGAGACTCACTCCACCTTCGTAAAAACATGCCGACCAGACACTCCTCACCAGCGCCTGCAGTGCACCATGACATGTATCCTGCGCATCTGAGTCTCACTCCAGCTTCAGTGCACACGCTGACCAGGTGCTCTTCTCTAACAACTGTGGTGCACTACGACGCGCACCAAGTGTGTCCGAGACTCACTCCACCTGCGATGCCCAAGTTGGCCAGGCACTCTTCACCTGTGCTTCCTGTGCACCATGACACGCACCCAGCCTGTCCGAGTCTCACTTCTCCTTCGTGTGTCCAAGATCACAGGGCACATCTTCCGAGGGCCTCAAGCTGCCACAACTCACGCCCACCGCGCCACTTGAAACTTCTCCAGAAACATTTATGTTCCTGTGTTTCCAAACAGGAAGCCAGCTTACCTCAGGCCCTTGGGGTTACAAGACACAGCACAAAGCACAATTTCCGTCAAGCAGTGGGACCCAGCGCCTCCAAGAACAGTCCCAACAGCCTCTTCCTTGCTTAGAACAGCAAACTGCAGACCATCCCCACATCACAAAGCAAGGATTGCTCTTTCCACAGCAGCCCAACCTTTTCAGTCTCAATCCATTTCTGTTTCATTCCAACGTTCAGGTGTTTCAGCTCTCATAGTTACACCCCTTAATGTCTTTAGTGTTTGTTTGTGCTCAGGGGTCCCTGACCCCTCACTAAATCAGTTCTGGATGTCTCTGTCCCAGTGCCACCTTTCTCTCTTCGATACTGGGGTATGGATCCTTAATCACTCAGCAGGAGATCGGTCAATTGGTTTATAGCACCATGTGCACGTGGGGATGTGGCAGACCGGAATACCAAGCGCGGAGGCCGTATATAGTGGGCAATGTTTGTTTTATTGCTACACTTCTGGTCACAAGGGGTTTTGTATCAGGCTTTACAGTTCCACAAAAGAAAGACACGGCTCTTCGGACGAATGATGGGTCGACGTTCGGCATCCAGTGGGCTCTGTATCCAGCGAGTGCTCCTGGTGCGTCCGGTCTTTGGGGATATCCTCGGAGGTACCGGGAGAAAAGAAACAAACAAAGGAGCCGTTAGTCCTGTCGGACTCTTCACGTCTGATCCCTGTTACCAACACCAGGGACTGTGAGGGGGTTTAGGCGAAAGTGAGGAGGGAACGGTAGGGTCGGGGTTTGGCAATAAAGACAAGCGGGGTAGCGAGAAGAAATAGGGGTGGAGGGTAGCGGGCGTGAAGGGTCGGGGTTTGTTATCACGTGTGCCAGTGCTGTGCAAGTGCTATACAATATTTACACAATGCTACGGGTGACGTTGTGAGCCTAAAGGGGGGGGAACAGCTACACAACGGGAGTTATTTACACTGCACCTAATGTGCCACAAGGGTTCCGAGTCACTCACCCGGTCCGCCGCAACTCTCCAAGTTGAGTTGCGGCCGCTCCCCAGCAACCTCCGGTGGACTCCACCAATCCTCGGACCAGTCTTCCTCCTCTTCGGTCGCCTTCTCCTTCGCCGCTCCGGTCGGGGTCTCCTGCCACAAGCTCAATCCGACGTCCGACGGGTTCCTGGTTCCGGCTTTTCCAGTATCCGGGTCACGTGAGGGGGAGGTGCTTCCGGGGTCAGGAGGAAGTACTTCCGGATGTCCGCCGTTCTGGATTGGGTCCTGGAACAGAGGACAGAGGGTTGGACCTTTGGAGGGGCGGGTCGTTGCTATGGACGCTCTGGCCGGGACCGCTGTTTTCCGTGAAGGACTACAGCGACGGGCCCCAAGGCCGGTATGTGTGTACGCCGCATCACATCCCCTTCCCCTAGCTGTCCTTCTCGTACGGGTCTGAGTCATGGGGTATCGGGAGAGGAAATCGGCGTTGCCCTGCTCGATTCCTTTACGGTGAACAGTCCTGAATCTGTAGGGCTGCAGTGCTAAGAACCAACGGAGGACCCGGTCATTGTGTCCTTTATTACGGGCCATCCACTCCAGAGGGGCATGGTCAGTATAGATGATGAACTCCCTCCCCTCCAGGTAATACCTTAGACTTTCTACCGCCCACTTAATGGCCAATGCTTCCTTTTCTACGACTGCATAACTGGTTTCCCGTGGATACAGTTTACGGCTCAAGAACAATATAGGGTTTTCGTTCCCCTGGTCGTCTTTCTGGGACAGTACCGCCCCTAGGCCCTGTTCTGAGGCGTCCGTCTGTAAGAGGAAGGTCCGTGAATAATCCGGACTTACCAACACAGGTTTGGAGGTTAAAGCAGCCTTGAGCCGAGAGAAGGCAAGCAGTAAAACGGGAGTGGGATTCTTCAGGATGGCTTCGGTTTTGGCCGACTTCTTTAAGAGGTCGGTGAGGGGAGCTGCAGTCTGGGAAAAATTGGGTATAAACCTACGATAATAACCAAGTAGGCCTAAAAATGCCCGGAGGTCCTTTCGTGACTGTGGGAATGGAACGGACTGAATGGCCTCAACTTTCTTGACTTGGGGACGGATCATACCCTCGCCTAGGAGGTAACCCAGATACTTCACCGATTGAGCTCCGAGAGTGGTTTTTGCAGGGTTGATGGTAAATCCAAAAGCACCCAACGACGCTACAACTTTACTGAGATGATCGAGGTGCTCCTCCCAGCTATTGCTATAAATAACAATGTCGTCGAGGTAGGCCCCGGCATACCTCGCATGTGGTCTTAAGACATGGTTCATTGCCCTTTGGAAGGTGGCTGGTGCACCATGTAACCCGAAGGGTAAGACTGTAAATTGGAATAAGCCATCTGGGGTGGAAAAGGCCGTTTTCTTTCGGTCCTGGGCTCTCAGTGGTATCTGCCAGTAACCTTTGCAGAGGTCTAAGGTGGAAATGTATCTGGCTTTCCCTATGCTTTCGACCATCTCGTCGACACGTGGGAGGGGATATGTGTCGAAGGTTGATATCTTGTTTACCTCGCGGAAATCTATGCAAAACCTGACTGACCCGTCAGGTTTAGGCACTAAAACAATGGGGGAATTCCATTCACTGATGCATGGTTCAATGATCCCCATACTCAGCATTTGTTCGGTTTCTTGCCTGATCACGTTCCTACGGGCTTCAGGGACCCTGTAGGGTCGTAGCCGTACGATCTTTCCAGGCTCTGTTTGTATGCTGTGTTCAGTGATGGTCGTATGGCCTGGGGATGAGGAAAACACGCTCTGTATGGGTTGTAACGCCTCACGTAGACTCTGTCTCTGCCCTTTTGTCATCTCGGAGTCAAAACAGGGTTCAAAAGAGAGAGTGGGTTGCGGATTACTGGCGGATAGAACGGGTCGGGGTCCCTCCCACTTTTTAAGAAGGTTAACATGATATACCTGCGTGGTCCCCCGAGTGGGATCAAGCTCTAATTCATAGGTGACAGGAGTTACTTGGCGAAGGACCACATAGGGTCCCTGCCACTGTCCCAATAATTTATGGTCAGATGACGGTCTCATTAGTAGAACTAGATCTCCATCGCTAAAAGAACGGGGTTTGGTACCCTTGTCATATTGCCGTTTCTGGCTGGCTTGGGCGTTTTCCATGTTCTGGCGTACTATGTCGCGCAGTTGTGAGAGATGGGTCTTTAGGTTTTCGACATATTCTGGCAGGGGACGAGTTCTGTCGGGTTCTGCCTCCCATGCTTCTTGGGCCATATCAAGGAGGGTGCGGGGTGGCCGACCATAAAGCAATTCGTAAGGTGAGTATCCTGTGCTACTCTGGGTTTTGCAGCGTATGGCAAACAGGGCCAACGGCAACATCTCCTCCCATCTCTTTGCCTCTAAGGCCAACATTTTCTTCAGAGTCAACTTAAGGGTAGCGTTGTAGCGCTCTACCAGCCCATCTGTCTGGGGGTGGTAGGCGGAGGTGCGAATCTGCTTTATCCCAAGGTTCGAGCACACTTGTTTCATTAGGGCCGAGACAAATGGGGTGCCTTGATCCGTAAGGATCTCCCTGGGAAACCCTACCCTTGAGAATATGGAGATGAGGGCCTTGGCTATGGTTTGGGTCGTGGGTTGACGTAAGGGTACTGCCTCCGGGAAACGAGTGGCGTAGTCCACCAGAACCAGGGCGTATCGGCAGCCACTACGAGAGGGAAGTAAGGGGCCTATTATGTCCATTCCCACCCGGGTGAAGGGGATGTCAATGAGGGGTAAAGGGAGTAAGGGAGCCCTGGGAGGTCGGTATCTGCTGTTCCTCTGACATACAGGGCACTCCCTACAATATTGTTTGACCTGTTGATGTACTCCCGGCCAATAAAATTTCTCCAGGATGGACAGACTGGTTTTTTCATCACTGAAGTGGCCTCCTAGGAGATGGCTGTGGGCAAGGAAGAGTACCTTCTCTCTAAAAGGTTCGGGGATCAATAATTGGGGTGGTTGGTTAGGATTCCCTTTTCTATATAACAGTCCGTTCTTTCTGAAAAAATAGGGACATACGTGAAGGGGGTCTTCCTGATCTACGGCCTTTCCCCAGGCCTCTTGCAGGACAGGGTCTTCCTGTTGTGATGCCCGGAATTCTCTGTCTGTTTGCCAGGGATGTACCTCAGGAACCACAGGATAGGCGGTGGTGTAATTTCGCTTCTCTCTTCTTTTCTGGTTACGGGCTTTCCGAGTTCTGATCAGTTCCTCAACCGCCGGTTGTTCCCTAGAGAAGGGTGCTTCTTCCCACCACTGGTTCAGTGAATCTGTAGTGTCTTGTACTAGTCTAGGAAGTCCAACATAGTCACTCCCTAGGATCACCTGCTCAGGAAGATTTGGTATCAGGCCCACTGTAAGGTCGGTTCCGGGATCAGCCAGGTGTCGTACACGTATCTGGGTGGTTGGGTACTTTTTGGTGTCCCCGTGTACACACTGTATGGCGACCATGCCTGTGGGTGGTCTGGGTGGAGTAGGCAAGTCCTGAGGACGTAGGACACTCTGGCGACAGCCCGTGTCCGCCAAAGCCAGGAGGGGATGTCCGTCCACATATACGGGACAACGGAACGGAGGGGGCGTTTTCCCAGGTGTTGCACATACATAGTTCTGTACCAGGCCTACTTCCATGGGCTCGTCTTTCTGTGGGCACACACGAGCTATGTGTCCATAGCCACCGCAATTGTAACACTGTGGGCCTGGATTGGGAGGTCTGTATAATAGCGGAGCTGGCAGCAGGGGAGGCGGATCCGCTTTCCGTGGAGGGGGGGGTCGGTGGGGTCGGACTGCATTTATATGGGATCGGTGGGGATGTTCTTCCCTGCCCCGGGGTGTCTCTTGGGCTCGACTGTAGGCGCTCGCGATCTCCACTGCACTGTCCAAGGTGAGATGGGCATGTTGCCGCACCCATCTTTGTGTGGCCGGATGTAGGGAGGCCAGGAATTGTTCCAAATACACTTTAGCCAGGATATCGTCTTTGGTGGAGGTATCTGGACGTAACCAACGGTTAGCGAGGTCCTTAATGCGGAAGGACAGGGCCCTTGGGGTTTCCTGTGGCCCTTCCTTGGCTTGGCGCAGTTTTACCCGGTAAGTCTCATCATCAATGCCCAGTCTCTCTAATATACACTTCTTGATATCAGCATAGGGCGTGTCGCCCTGTATATTGGCTTGCTGATATGCGGCTTGGAGGTCTCCAGTAAGCAGGGGTCCCAAGTATTGTCCCCATCGGTCTACAGGCCATGAGGCGGCTTGTGCTAGCCTCTCGAAGTTAGTAAAAAAATAGTCCGGATCCTCCCCGGGGACGTATTTCTGTAGAACTACTGATGGTAGGGAGGTTATGGGTCGTTGTTGCTGCTGTCCGATGACGTCCGTTAATTTACCCATGGCCTGGTCGTGGGCATCCCCCTGACCCTTGAGGACGTCGTGCAGTTGTCCCCTGTCCTCCTCGGCCGTTTTCAAGAAACGTTCCATCAACTTTCCTAACTCCTGGGACTCGGCCATTTTCTGTACGACGGCCTCCATGCCTCCGGATCCCACTTCTGACACCAACTGTGCACGTGGGGATGTGGCAGACCGGAATACCAAGCGCGGAGGCCGTATATAGTGGGCAATGTTTGTTTTATTGCTACACTTCTGGTCACAAGGGGTTTTGTATCAGGCTTTACAGTTCCACAAAAGAAAGACACGGCTCTTCGGACGAATGATGGGTCGACGTTCGGCATCCAGTGGGCTCTGTATCCAGCGAGTGCTCCTGGTGCGTCCGGTCTTTGGGGATATCCTCGGAGGTACCGGGAGAAAAGAAACAAACAAAGGAGCCGTTAGTCCTGTCGGACTCTTCACGTCTGATCCCTGTTACCAACACCAGGGACTGTGAGGGGGTTTAGGCGAAAGTGAGGAGGGAACGGTAGGGTCGGGGTTTGGCAATAAAGACAAGCGGGGTAGCGAGAAGAAATAGGGGTGGAGGGTGGCGGGCGTGAAGGGTCGGGGTTTGTTATCACGTGTGCCAGTGCTGTGCAAGTGCTATACAATATTTACACAATGCTACGGGTGACGTTGTGAGCCTAAAGGGGGGGGAACAGCTATACAACGGGAGTTATTTACACTGCACCTAATGTGCCACAAGGGTTCCGAGTCACTCACCCGGTCCGCCGCAACTCTCCAAGTTGAGTTGCGGCCGCTCCCCAGCAACCTCCGGTGGACTCCACCAATCCTCGGACCAGTCTTCCTCCTCTTCGGTCGCCTTCTCCTTCGCCGCTCCGGTCGGGGTCTCCTGCCACAAGCTCAATCCGACGTCCGACGGGTTCCTGGTTCCGGCTTTTCCAGTATCCGGGTCACGTGAGGGGGAGGTGCTTCCGGGGTCAGGAGGAAGTACTTCCGGATGTCCGCCGTTCTGGATTGGGTCCTGGAACAGAGGACAGAGGGTTGGACCTTTGGAGGGGCGGGTCGTTGCTATGGACGCTCTGGCCGGGACCGCTGTTTTCCGTGAAGGACTACAGCGACGGGCCCCAAGGCCGGTATGTGTGTACGCCGCATCACACACCAGCTTAGGCCTTTTCACCTCCTGGGTTTTTCCTTCCCATACTCTCCAAATGCAGGGCAGCCTGGTGACAAAACCACTTTCATAGCTCATCAAATGCACACAACAGTTAAGATTTCCTTGGTTTAATGTCAATGGTGCTGGCAGAGCAGACTTCAATATGAATGCACAAGTGTGGCTCATTTACCCAGTTGTCATGAAGAAACTACAATCCCAAAATGCACTCTGCCCTGTACAGTCAATATGCCACAGTGTGCCTTTTTAATCTTGGTGACTGCTGCATGGACACGGTATTGGTGAATGGAGGCAGGGGACACACAATGGTACAGCACTGTTTCACTCACATCATACTCCCAGACACATGCTGCATATGATGCACTTACCAGGTCTCTGCTGCTCATGCTCCTCCAGCTGAGCATGGAGGGTCGGCCAAGCTGCTCCCAGGAACCTCCTGTACAGTGGGGAGAGGTGAGGACGATCAACATGGTGCTAAGAAGGCAGGCCCACCAGCTCCGTATCCTTGTGGCGGGACCAGCATTTTAGATCCTCTCAGCACTTGCGGCATGCCCTAGCACTCCTGGTGTAGACTCCCACTGCACAGCAGCACTCACCGATTTTGGCTCATAGCCTGGCCCGGGCTGCAGTGCTCAGCTGGTACTCTGGGTACCCATATAGCTGAGGAAATTTGTCCAGCACCCCATCTACAAGATGTATAATATCCTTTCTGTGAAAGGGGGTGCTCTCTCTTCATACTCCTCAGCCATTTTGGGGGAAATACGTGAGTTGAGAGCAGCAGGATGTCAGAGGATCTGATCAGTGATAGAGGATGACTCATAATGAACACAAAATGGCTGCCAGCTACTTCCTGTGATTTATTTCCTGTCTCCCACTTCCTGTATAACATTGCCTGTATGAAATAACGTGTTCTGGTTAATTTTCGGAGGTTACCGCCCAAAAACGTAGTTTCCGGTTCCAGAGCGTCAGGTCCGCGCACGCGCATTACAATACAAAACCGGAAATTACGTTTTTAGGCCGTAACCTCCGAAAAATGACCCAGAACACATAATTTTATACAGGAAATGTTTTACAGGAAGTGGGAGGCAGGAAATACATCACTGGAAATAGTTGGCAGCCATTTTGTATTCATCCTGATCCATCTCCAATCAGTAATCAAATCCACTGCCATCCTGCTGTTCTGTTGTAGGAAAAATGAAATGACAGTGCAGGTGAGAATCATGGATATGTAACAAAAAGGGGAACAGACCATTTAATTATATTTCTGCACGGACGGGGGGTGACACAACATCAAACCTCAGTTTAATTTTCTCCTACTTTGCATTATGGTACATGTAGTCCATATGGAGTGTTCATTACCAGAGTTGTGTGATGTGTTACGTAACATTGGGGTGGAGCAGTGTGGATATATCACAGACACATGGGGGCAGATTTACTAGCCCCGTACGCCACATTTGCGCCGGTGTTGCATCACTTTTGTGACGCAGCGGCGGCGTAAACTCAGCGCCATGCTCTGGGGTATTTGCAACGTGACGCATCTTGGAGATGCGTCAAGTTGTAAAGCCCTGTGCCACATGTGGGCGTTCCGGCACAGGGGGGGGGGCGTTCCGACGCAGGAACGCCTCCTATAAGTGGCTGAGTGAAATCTACAAGATTTCACTCAGTCAATTTTACTGTCGGTCAAGACATCTGAATCGCGACTTCAACAGACTAAAAGAGTCCGTATGTATGCCCTATTGTACCTACGCTGATGTACAGTGTTTGCGCACCTGTAAGGGGAGAGGAGATGTGGGGAGAGTGCATACCCAGCGTCGCCTGAGGAGGGAAGAAAGGGCAGTTGGTTACATTTCCCTCTTTGCTTTGCACAGGACATGATCTATATGTTAGTACATGCAGTGTCTGTCGGGCCATAATTCTTATTGTACAATGGTTAATATTGGAGGGCATTCAGACATTTCAATGACACATATCACTCATTTTTAGTGCTTGGTACTTACCCAGTAGCCACATGTTGCCAAATTCTCCAGCAGCCATCCACCGGGCAAGAGGTGATATGCGGAATATGAAGCAGTCATGGGTACTACCTGGGAACACTGCATGCACATTAATGAACTTCCCACTGGCATCACAGACAGCTTGCACATTGATGGAATACCATCAGTGTCTGTTTTAGAAGATGTGTGCAATGCAGTGGGGTGTCTGAAGGGCCACATGGGTAAACTCAATTGCACCCAGAACACATGGGAATTGTGCAAGGAGATAGAAATCTCTTGCTGCCCTTTTTCTCATGGCCAGGGTATGTGGCATTTGTATGTGGTTGTGGGCTCTAGCAGTGATGCATCTCAGTACCTGATGCAGGCGCCGCAACTGGCTCGCCTGGCAAATGCCCACATGGTCACTGGAGACCCTTTGGAAAGACCCAGTGGCAAAGTAATGGAGAGCAGAAACGATCTTGATAAATGCTGGTATTGCATGTGAGCAGCAGATCGCAGAGTCAAGTTCCTGCTCCCACTCACATACCATATCCAAGATGACTTCTGGAGGCAAACGGTACCTGGCGCTTACATCTTGGCTGGACATTCCAAATAGGTTGATACTCTGTCTGAAGATCCTCTCTACTCTTCTCCTCCTCCTCAAGTAGTTTTGCCGCATGGCAAGAGGCAGTGCAACAAACACATTCAGTGACATGTTGAAAGTGTTTGTGTGTGTGTCTGCTCTGCATTTATACATGCTGCAGGGCTAGGATTGGCTGCAGTGTGTCAGCTGATCCATGGTGGGGGATGGTAGGCACTTGGGCAGGTATTTACCCTTGTCTAAAATGATCAACGTCCACAGATAATATCTTCCGGCCCGGAATCGGAAATTCCGGCCCAGAATCGGAATTTCCACCACAGAGCCAGAAATTCCGTCCCAGAAGCGGAAATTCCGGCCCGGGTGCTGACGTAAAATTAGTCGTTGTAAGTCTAGTCTGTGAATACCAAAAGTAGAAAGTTCATTTAAGTTCATTCTGTGAATACCAAAATGGTAGTAAGTTTAGGATTTTGTCTTAAGTTAATTCTGTGAATCGGGCCCTATATGTCCTGCCTTTTACTTGCACTGCACCCTGCCCTGGGGTTACCACAGGGGTGTCCAATGTGTATGCAATGAGGTAATATAAATTTTATGGTCAAGTTGTGTTCCCTAGCGAGTACCCCACCGACTCCATGTACGAGTTAAAGTGCATGTAACTTCCCTCCTGTGTCAGCTATGAAGACGCAAATATATTTGCGTCCACCGTCAACTTGTCCTCTTTCAGATCCACCATGAATGGGTTGGATGGTCCGTTCCTAAGTATGCTATGCCAACGTCTTTTTGTAGTGTACTCCTACGTTTTTCAGCCCTGGCTGAAGTAGGCCCTGAATCTCTGCCACCGAACCTCTTTTCTGGCTTCTGACTCTAAGAAATCTCTGCCCAGGCAGCCCCCGTATCCGTGAACTCTGACTTACTTCTAGCGCGGCCCTCCGTGCTCAGCTCAGCCTGCTGCCTGCCAAGATTGACTATAACCTTCGAGTTATCTGTTTCCCTCCCCGAAAATACATTCCAGCCTGCTAGCTTCAGTAAACATCCTTCCTCAGCTACAGGGCTAAAGGGCCGACCTGTCTCTGTGCAAGTAATTCATAGCTCCGTTGCCATGCTTTCATGGAAGGCCCCTTGCCCCACGCTTCTCATAGAGACACCCAGGCGCTTATACACGCACTCACAGCAAGTATAGAATAGCTTCTGCTCTAGAGACCTTACTGCCCAGATAGCTTAGTTCCCAAACATCAGATATCAGATATGATAGAAGCACAAGTTGATCTGACATGCCAGACTTCTGTCTCTTTCCGTCAGTGTAAATGTCAAGTCCCCTGCACCCCTCCAGTTACACGTCATGCAGCTGCGCGCGCATCCAAGCTTCCGATTTCTGCTGACATTGCCACATATTCTGTTAGTACCACCCCTTTGTGACACCTATCAGTGACGTTTCCAGAACACACCTCTAGTTCACGCCTCTTGATTACGTACATGTACCACGTGTAATATTGTTATCTTGTCTTCTCTCAGCTGTTACGCCTCTTGCACTGTTACTTATGGAATGAAATAAGTATATAAGCTATGTACTGTTAATAAAAAGGAGCGCTCTATCCCTTCTGACACCCTGTGTGGTGGTCAGAACATGATATCCTGATTCCTTTATGAGGAATAAAACCCTTAGAAACTCTTACACCACGGACTCTGTTTTCCTTCATTCTGATTGAGTTATTATTGATTAAGTACTTACCTGCATAGAAATTAAGAGAGTAAATTAATTATTTACGTCATTTTGGCGCCCGAACAGGGACCCCTCCCCCACCTCACGCGCCGGTTGGCGCGTTGCATACTGTGTCCCCTGCCATCAGTTAGATGGAACACACGTGTACTGGCAGGATTTCCTGCATCTCCCTCTGACCCACGGAGGTGACGAAGACTGCAATCAGTGCCCAGACGAGGCGGTGAGGAGTGCGGAGGATCCCGACCAGAGCCCAGCCGAAAGAAGCAAGGTCCGAGGTGTGAAGAGGCCCACCAGTTTTCCGAAGTTTTCCGAAGTTTTCCGAAGTTTTTCCGAAGTTTTCCGAAGTTCCGAGTCGAGTCCAGTCGAGTTTTCCGAGGCCTTCTGTTTTCCGTGCTTCCCGGTGAGTACCATTGCTGGGTCGTATCTAGACGGTTTTGGGTACGCAAGTCCGGTCTGCACTGTTTTTAGGCAGTGTATCTGTACTGTTTAGCAGTATATCTAGTATTCCGAATTTCTGAAATTCTGCACTGTTACAACAGTGTATCTGTACTGTTGAGCAGTACATCTAGTATAGAGGGGTAGTCATCTATGTTTTAAATGTTTTTGTAATTAATGTCGTGGCATGAATGTGATTGTTTTTGTGCATTATTGTATTTTCTTGTATAAATAGTTACAGTCGAAATTAAGTATCAAGGATCGAGCATTTCAGTATCAAGTAGGCACAATGCCGTTTTTCAACAAATTAAAGCAGATAGGAACTAGGAAAGGGATGTTAGAGGAAGAGATTCCAATCCCCCCTAGGGACACTCCAGGTAATTTCATGTATAATAAGCATGGCATAGACGCCATCCTGTACCTAGAATTATGGACCGATTATACAAAGCACCTAGAGGAAAGATACCGATGGCCAGTTAACGGAACATGGGATGCCGAGTGCATCATAAAGGTAGAAGAAGTATTACGGAAAAAGAAAGCCAGACAATCTCAGAAAGACGCCATAGAATTTTGGCGTAAGGAATCACATAAACGTGCTGAAAGAGCACTCCGTAGAGAAGACAGACTTATAGAATCAGAAAATGCTCAAGAAAACGAATTAGTTACTGAAGGAATTCGAGTAAAATCAGAACAAATAGATCGCATCCGAAATAGCCAAGTGAACAACATGTATCTTTTGGCCGAAGGTACTCCTGACGCCATTTCAGAAATACCGAAAAATTTGCCATCACCATTAGTTCCAACTAAAGTAATGCATAAGACTACTAAAGACATATTCCTAAATTCATACTTAGACGATGTAGCACCAGCTTACACCAATCTGCCTGTTCGTGCCCTGCCTACAGACAGGGACGGGGGTGGCACTCCACCCCCAGGTCACGTTCCGCCGGTACCGCAACAGACTTCCCCTGTTCCGCCAGCCCCGCCACTTCCCGTACTCAAAACTGACCTACCGAAACTACGTTTGCCTGATCCACCTAAACGACAAGTTCACGTTCAGATACAGACTCCCCAGGGAGGTAATGTACAAGCTTCCGCTTCAGGAGGTGTGACCGCGGGTCCTCAGACCCCGCCACCAACTCACAGATTCAATCTCAGAGATATGCAGAGTCCTCTCACGTACAGGTCTCCCCACTTTCCCTGCCTGAAATAGAGGAAGAAGAAAAGAAACGGGTCCCAGGGTTAGGCCTTGGGGACAAAACTAAAGCATTACCAGGTTTGATAGTACAGGTCCTGCCCAGATTATTGACAACTAGAAAGGAGGATTGGGATGCAATCTCGTCCTGTAAACAGAAACATGATGAAGATACTAGTGACTTCTATTCAAGATTCGAGAAATGTTTTATTATTAATAGTGGCCTCCAGCCAAGTAGCGAGTCGTACCCACATCTTTTTGTATCAAAGTTAGTAGAGAATTCCCTACCGTTAGTTAAAAATAGAGTATATAAAGTCGAGAGTACATGGCAAGCAAATACGCCATCTCAGATGTTACAAATGTTACAATATCACCAGAACAGAATTAGAGAAGAACACGATCAGGAACAGAAACGTATGAAAGACACAAAGATGAAAATGTTAGTAGCTCAGACAGTCCCATCCGACGGACACAGAAAGGGTACGACCCAGACAAGTCACACTGCAGCTCCTGTTAAAGGGACATGCAATTATTGCAAGCAGCCAGGTCACTACGTACACGAATGCCCAGTTCTGAAACATAACATAGCGACAGGTAAAACTAAAGAAAGACCGCATCCGCCTAGACAAGACCATAACCAGCATCAGTCTACACAGAATACACAGCCTATGCATGCTTCCTCGACTCCAGCACAGACCGTAGCAGTACCACAGCCACAGCCCATTGCTGCAACTCAGCAGGTTTCACAGCAGATGTACCAGTATGCCCAGTCCGCTTACCCCGAATATTCCCGATATACATGAAACAGCCTAGAGAGGGAAGGTGGCTTGCCTCTTATTGAGATTCCCGTAGATCAAGAAGGTCCTTATGTACACAGTCAAGTATTGGGAAAAGACAGAAAGTTTTTAATTGACACAGGGGCAAGTCGCACTACAATAAGTCATGATGAAGTTCCAGGGGCACCCCTCTCAGGCTCACAGAATGTTTCCCTGGGTTTTTCAGGACAGCCTATTGTAAATGAAGTATCAGAACCAGTTCCCCTGGCTGTGGGTCCATTATCACGCGTTACAGACCTGTTACTCACGAAATCATGTCCAGAAAATCTGTTAGGAATTAAAACATTGAAGGCTCTAGGAGCTATAATCTGCTGTTCCCCGGAGGGAGTTAGACTCTTTCTGCGGGATTTCAAGGGCCATTATGTTTTGCGTGAGTTTGATATCAGATTAAAAAATGTACCAGATTACTTGTGGGCAAAAGGCCCAACTGATGTAGGATGCATGCACATTACACCATACCGTGTTACACTCAAGGCAGGTGTTGTATTACCCAGAATCAGACAATATAAGTTACCACCCGATGCTGTAGTGGCTTTACTGAAAATCATTGAAGAGCTCATTGCCCAAGGAGTGGTCGTCGAAACCGACTCCAATATCTGTAACTCACCCATCATTCCGATTCTTAAACGTACTGATCCCAATGCACCGCCAGTATATCGGCTGGTGATTGATCTTCGAGAATTGAATAAATGCATTATCCCACAGTATCCTGTGGTCCCCGATATCTCATCCTTATTGACTGCCATTGATTCAGAAGCAACGTTCTTTACTGTAATTGATCTCAAGAACGCCTTCTTCAGCGTGCCTATTGATCCAGAGAGCCAATATCTCTTCGGATTCTGTTTAAATGGACGCAGTTTCAAATTTTCGCGCGCACCTCAAGGATTCACAGAAAGCCCCAGCATCTATAGTCAAGCACTGAAAAGACAACTAGATTGTATTCAAATGCCAGCTAACACCGCTTTACTGCAATACGTCGATGATCTGCTGATCACCGCACGAAGTGAGCCCGAATGTGAAAAAGCATCACTGACAGTTCTACACTTTCTGGCCGACAAGGGACACAAGGTGTCTCCTTCGAAGCTACAGTTCTGTGTTCAGCAAGTTGTGTACTTGGGTCACTTGCTGTCCAAAGTGGGGAGACAGCTCACTCCCGATCGCATTCAGTTAATTACAAATATGCCGCAACCCCAGACACAAAAGGAAGTGCGGGCCTTCATAGGCCTCACCTCGTACTGCAGACAATGGATTCCCCAGTATGCATTTCTAGCCAAGCCACTCATCCAGTTAACGACACAGGAGGCAGCGATTTCGACTGCCCTCCCTTGGACTCAGGAACACACACAAGCTTTTGAAGACTTAAAGAAAGCCTTATGTCAAGCACCAGTTTTAGCGACACCATGTTACAGCAAACCGTTTACACTTTTTGTTACAGAACGTGATGGTACAGCGTTGTCTGTCCTCACCCAAGATCAAGCAGGTTCACATAAGCCTTGTGCTTATTTTTCTAGTACATTGGATTCAGTAGCCCAAGCACTCCCTGCGTGCTTAAAGTCAGTAGCAGCAACAGCGTTAGCAATAAGACAAAGCGATTCAATTGTTTTAGGTCATCAGTTAACAGTTCAAGTTCCACATTCTGTAGAGGTTTTGTTAAACAGAACCCAGACTCAACACTTGACTATAGCACGACTGACAGGTTATGAATTAACACTATTCCAGCCACACATAGAAATCAGACGCTGCAGTATCTTGAACCCAGCAACATTGTTACCTACAGTTATGACAGATCCAGCTCCACATGATTGTATAGAAATAATTAATGCAGTAACAAAGCCACGACGAGACTTAACGGATGTTCCATTGAAAAATCCAGACCTGACACTTTATGTGGACGGTTCATGCATGAGAACAAGTACAGGAGAACTAGTGGCCGCGTATGCCGTGACCACTGAAACTGAAATTAAAGAAACACATCGTATTGACACACTGTCTGCTCAAGCAGCAGAGCTCATCGCTCTGACCCGAGCTTGTATTCTAGCCAAGAACAGAAATGTTAACATATATACTAATTCCCGTTATGCCTTCGGAGTTGTACACGATTTCGGAGTCCTCTGGCAAGAACGAGGTTTTCTGACTTCCCATGGGGCCAAGATACAACATGGCCCCCTCATTCAAGCACTGTTAGAAGCAATACATTTGCCCTCGGGCATATCAGTCATGAAGTGTAAGGCACACACTAAAATTACAGATTCTGTTTCTCAGGGTAACGACCTGGCAGACCAGACAGCAAAACATACAGCACTGACTCACACCCAGATTACTGACATGACAAAGACAATAGTACCGACACCGTGTATGGTAGTTAGAGATCCCGCCCTAGACGTAATTGACATTCAGACACATGCTACTCCAGATGAGATAAAGAAATGGACTGAACTAGGAGGGATTCAGACAGATCAAGGTTGGGTGACGAAGGGAAAATCTATATGGTTTCTCCCCGACTCGATGGTTCAAGTCATGATAAATACAGCACATAGCCCGGCACATCTAGGAGAGAAGGCGATGTTAGACAGTTTACAGAATCTCTGGTACAATAAACACTTACGAGCAGCAGCAAAACAGAAAGTGCGTACTTGCATGATCTGTTGTCAGTTCAATCCAGGTAAAAGCGTCCCTGTAGAGCAAGGAGGATTTCATCCTCCCGATCACCCTTTTGAAGTCCTCCAGATGGATTATATCCAGATGAATAGTTGTCGAGGTTTTAAATATGTCCTTGTAATTGTTTGTGCTCTGTCCCGTTGGACCGAAGCATACCCAGTCCCAGACTACACTGCTCCGACCACTGCCAGACAGTTGGTTCATGAATTCTTCCCACGGTACGGTTTGCCCCGTGTCGTGTATTCAGATAACGGACAGCCGTTCTCGTCCGAGTTGATGAGACAGGTTTCCCTTTTGCTAGGATATCAGTGGAGGTTCCACTGTGTCCGACATCCCGAAGCAGCAGGCCTTGTAGAAAGGCATAATCAGACACTAAAAATCCGCCTTGCCAAGATCTGTCAGGAAAAAGGGGTCGACTGGATAGTCGCCCTGCCCGTGGCACTATTCTACATGAGAATGGTCGCCCACTCAAGATCAGGGCTATCCCCGTACGAAGTGGTCTTTGGCAGACCACCGAATATGTGGGGGACGCCCATTCCGAAGAGAATCACAGATGTTGATTGTAATATGTTGACAGATTACCTTGCCTCCTTGATGTCTGCACTCCAATCATGTCGTTCACAGGTTGCCGCAGCCTTCCCTGACAACACCGATGTAAAGGCGCATGAGGTCCGTCCTGGGGACCTGGTACTCGTCCGGAATTTCGACCGGAAAAGTCAGCTGGAGCCCCGTTGGAAGTCTCCGAAGACCGTCCTCCTTACAACCAGGACCGCCGTGAAGATCGAGGGGAGAAAGGGGTGGGTCCATACGAGTCACATCAAACTTTGCAATGAACTAAAAAACGGACTGAAACAGGACTCTGACTCGTCCACCCCCACCAAAGACTGTGTTGAAACGAAAGACTTTACCGTTAGCGAACGAGAAAAGACTCCCCAAGAACTATATCGAATGAAACTCAGATCTAGCAAGTCAGACAGTTTAATTGTTTAAGTCCTCCCCTAGGTGAATCGGTTAAATAGTTTCTGACATGTATCCCCTAGATCGAGATAGAGAGAGAGAGAGAGAAGCAAAGAAACGTACATACTGCAAATCACTGCGTAGTCACTGCATAGTGACGTTGTTAATAATGTTTTTTCTAAGTATTCTAATTATTATTGCCAGCATTCTGCTACCTATATATTGGCCTATTTTCAGGCGTGAACAATCTGCTTACAATGTCTCTGCTGAACACACTTTTAGTGAACTTCCTGCACATGAACTCTCTTACAGACTTGCGCTGCGCAACAATACATTCATTAGTATGTTACACCACTCCCATCAGACAAATAATGCTACAGACTGTTGGATATGTGGCCGACTCCCTCCCTACCAGAATTACAAGGGAGCTCTGCCCCTCTTTCCGTACCCGTTCACTCACAATGGCTCCTGTGGAGCATGGTTCAAAATAATTAATTCCTTAGATCCTGATATTGCTGTTTTCGATGGGGGCTGGGTTTGGGGAAACTTGAACTTAGTCCTGCTCAACGTCTGTTACCCTGATAAAGAGGGACTTCCCACTCGAATAGGAACTGATCTAGAAAATGAAGTATATGGATTAGGTAATTACACAATTAGCCTTATGATCCTTACTGTTGAATCCGAAGCTGCTCCAGTTCTGCCCCATATGTTAGTATTACCAGTCACAGGTGAATTATGTGTTAGCAAGAAAGGTTCAGTACACGTAGGACATAGTAAATGCACTACTGTGGTCGAGTTCAGTGACCATGGTAAATCGTCCTTTAAAGCTACCAGTCATTCCTACTTTGTTTGTGGTCATACCGCATACCTTCGTCTACCTCCAGATTGGGATGGTACCTGTTACATTGCATTCCTTCTGCCACCTGTTTTCCTAGCTCCCCCTGATTACCATAGAAATACGAATCTAGCACCGAATAGACCCAAAAGAGATATTCCCCTTGTCGACTACACAGAAACGGCATGGGAACAGTACACTGATTTTAATAAAGGATTCTTTTTCTTCCTAGGACCTGTCCAAAACAGTAAATTGATACGCAGATTAACTAGAACACTTGAAGCAGTAGTACATGAAACTGCCTCCGCCTTAGGTAACTTAACAGAGGAGCAATCTGCTATGCGGGTTGTTGTCCTTCAAAATCGTCTTGTAATTGACGTCATCTTGGCAGATAGAGGTGGAGCCTGTAAGGTCATCGGGTCAAGTTGCTGTGTTTTCATTCCACAAAATGCACCATCTGTCTATCAAGCTATTACCCGTCTGCATAAAATTGCAAATCAGATACATCAGAATCCAGGCACCTGGACTTGGTCCGGTTGGTTCTGGACTACGTTAACAGCTTGGGGATGGAAGATCTTATCCTTCCTAGGCATTGGCCTTGTTATAGTATTCAGCTGCTGCCTGTGCCTGCAGTGTGGGCCAGCGATTTGTGGACTGTGTGCCACATCGTGCATTGAACATTCCAGTTGTCTCTCAAACAGTCAAAGAAAGAAAGATGAACATATAATGTTACAAGAACAGACTGATCGATTTATGAGGATCGATATATCATGAAGGGTCCGTAGGGAACAAGGAGGGAATGAGGTAATATAAATTTTATGGTCAAGTTGTGTTCCCTAGCGAGTACCCCACCGACTCCATGTACGAGTTAAAGTGCATGTAACTTCCCTCCTGTGTCAGCTATGAAGACGCAAATATATTTGCGTCCACCGTCAACTTGTCCTCTTTCAGATCCACCATGAATGGGTTGGATGGTCCGTTCCTAAGTATGCTATGCCAACGTCTTTTTGTAGTGTACTCCTACGTTTTTCAGCCCTGGCTGAAGTAGGCCCTGAATCTCTGCCACCGAACCTCTTTTCTGGCTTCTGACTCTAAGAAATCTCTGCCCAGGCAGCCCCCGTATCCGTGAACTCTGACTTACTTCTAGCGCGGCCCTCCGTGCTCAGCTCAGCCTGCTGCCTGCCAAGATTGACTATAACCTTCGAGTTATCTGTTTCCCTCCCCGAAAATACATTCCAGCCTGCTAGCTTCAGTAAACATCCTTCCTCAGCTACAGGGCTAAAGGGCCGACCTGTCTCTGTGCAAGTAATTCATAGCTCCGTTGCCATGCTTTCATGGAAGGCCCCTTGCCCCACGCTTCTCATACAGACACCCAGGCGCTTATACACGCACTCACAGCAAGTATAGAATAGCTTCTGCTCTAGAGACCTTACTGCCCAGATAGCTTAGTTCCCAAACATCAGATATCAGATATGATAGAAGCACAAGTTGATCTGACATGCCAGACTTCTGTCTCTTTCCGTCAGTGTAAATGTCAAGTCCCCTGCACCCCTCCAGTTACACGTCATGCAGCTGCGCGCGCATCCAAGCTTCCGATTTCTGCTGACATTGCCACATATTCTGTTAGTACCACCCCTTTGTGACACCTATCAGTGACGTTTCCAGAACACACCTCTAGTTCACGCCTCTTGATTACGTACATGTACCACGTGTAATATTGTTATCTTGTCTTCTCTCAGCTGTTACGCCTCTTGCACTGTTACTTATGGAATGAAATAAGTATATAAGCTATGTACTGTTAATAAAAAGGAGCGCTCTATCCCTTCTGACACCCTGTGTGGTGGTCAGAACATGATATCCTGATTCCTTTATGAGGAATAAAACCCTTAGAAACTCTTACACCACGGACTCTGTTTTCCTTCATTCTGATTGAGTTATTATTGATTAAGTACTTACCTGCATAGAAATTAAGAGAGTAAATTAATTATTTACGTCAGCAAAAGGGAAAGTAAGGCCTGACAAGTGGTTGAACTTGTCAGGACAACATGCTAACTTAGCAAACTGGTTTAAACCAAAGGGGTTTCGTCCATTCTGGGAGCCTGGCAGGACGTCTAATACATTTTTTCAAACAAGGGGTACCAGGCCACCAATTTCCGTACTGCTAATTAATACTGCAGATTCGAAAAACAATGCAAAAAATCATTGTACTTTACTTTCATATTTGTATTGATTCAACTTCATTTCAAACAACTGTTCAATACTCTTGATGCATAGGAGGAATACACATTTCATTCAGTATATTGTGCGAATCGAAATTGTATGAAAAACATGTTACAAAAACATATTATAATCAAAAACAAAGAGAAAACACTGTTGTATTTGCATCAATTAATTACACCAGTCCAAAATTTCAACAATTGCCTCGCAGGCACATCTTTAATCGTCTGCAAGGGACCAACATTGAATGGGACTCTAGTGAGGGTGTCATAATTGAAACATACCCCGAGAGCGAACTTTTATACAAAATAATTTTCCCCGCAGCCTGCCTGTCATAGTGTCACATAGAATTTGAATTTTGGCAGGCAATTGTATTTCGAATCTGCAGTATTAATTAGCAGTACTGAAATTGGTGGCCTGGTACCCCTTGTTGAAAAAAAAAACGTTGCAAACTGAGCGCCGGCCCAAAACTGCAGGCCTGAGTTCCCTTCCCTGCATGCCTTTACAATACTAGCCCTGGCACACACAGTGCCCATCACTAGGGACTTTACTAGTAAGGCAAACATACCAATCATGGCCAACCAATTACCATTACACTTTACATAGGAAACACTTGTACTTTGACACTGGTCTGCAGTGGCAAAGTACCCAAAGCATCTAAATTGGCAACTTTAAGTCAGGAAAATGTTCTAGGGGAAAGCAAAAAATTTAGGGAACTTAAGCCAAAAAGGCCAAGTCCTACAAGAGCAAGGACCTATGTGGATCTTGCATATAGTCAAATCGAAATCCAAGATAGCCAACAAATATCAAAAAATCATTTTAAATCTTCTGATTACTCAAATTTGGCACAAAAGTTCCTGTGTACATGTCAGTGCATGTCATGTGCATGCCCACTTTGGATCTAGACTGTGACGCCATGAATATAATACCAACATGGCCACCAATAAGGACGCTGAGAATAAGTAACACACACTGTAGCAAAAGCAAACTTATAATTTGCCTCATTTGTCTTCTTACAACACATACTATGAAAATGTGGACAATGTTTCCATTGTAATAAAGCAATACAAGGCTCTACTAAACTCAATAATATTTCTTTAATATAAAACAATGATGATTCGAATTTGCTTGGTATCTTAATATTGATAACAGTTTCCAATACAAAAGCAAAGATCGGTGCAATGAAGGCTCATCTTTGAGCATTTGCACTGATTTTGGCACAACTTTTTTCACCCACAACAAATAAGTTATTTGCATGCCTGAGATGCCCCCACAACTGTTGTCTAATGTGGTACCATTAACTCCATCAACCTACTTCCAGCCCTAATAATTTAACCTTGGCAATTCTTGCATGGGCACTAAAGCCTCACCCAAAAAATGGCCACCCTGGTATGTAAATTGTTTAACATGTTGAAGAAGAGCGCCTTGTATAGGCAGGATGTTTTCAATGGTTATGTTGCCACTTGAAAAGGTGAATTGGCAAGCACCATTTATTTCATGCAATGAACAAGCGTGGCTATACATGAGTACAATGAATCTCTCTGCCTTTCTGAAGTGAAAAGACTCAACAGAACTTGGTCGAAATGACAGAAATTTAAATGGGGGAATAGCAGAAGATAGTGCCATCCAGGTGTCATTAGCTGGTTTCTTCTCTCTCCCATGAAAAGCCGACATGGTGTTCCAACCTGTAACAGCATGGAAAAAAGGCAGAGATTCACATATAACACTGCCTAAGCTTGCTGCAATACTGTGAGTTGGTGTACAGCAGGACATTTTCCTGTGCCAAATGCTAACCAGAATTGTTGACATCTAATGTTTTTAAAATTAGCAATTGCAACAGCGCCTGCATTCGATATCTATTGTACAAATGTTGGTTTTTGAATGACCTTTAGCTTCTGCATGGAACGAATGAAGCATAACTAGTGCGTCCACTTCCTCAGGATTGCAAGGCGATATCATTTCAAAATTTGTAATTGTGCAACTTTATCCTGATAGGTGACAATTACTTGCCTTCCTTCAATGTTAATACGTTGCACATGCCTACTCAGTAAACCAAACAACTCTGTCTTGCTTTAATCTTGTTTAAGGAAACGATGCCATTCTTTGAGTACAGGTGTGTTAGATTCAACTCGCTTGCGAAGATCCTCACTTCTTTTATCTCTAAGACTTTGCTTGAGGCTTCCAGTCTTATATATAGCCCACTTAAGATCCACTCGTTTCAAGTACCTTGCTTGAATTTCTATATGGGGTATAAAAACTGTTGAAACATAATCATCAAATGTTTAATAATGCTGGGAGGTAGCCTATTTACTTTAGTTGTGCCATCTAATATATTGACGTCCACCACTGGAGCAGTATTGTATATGGTGTTACTTCCAGCAACGCAGTCCAATAGCTGTGACTTCTGTCCTTGTCTGCGTTTTCCATTCACAGATATAGATGGCAGAAAAGACTGATTCTCATGCTTGAAAAAGTCTTCCAAATTACCATTTCATTCCTGGCCACTGATATATAATGTAGCAAAGAGATTGCAATTACTTTTTAACAATGATAGTTTGTCCTTGGACTCAGACATTACTTGCTAGGCTGGTGCTGAATAATTGAAGTTTGTTTCTTGGTATTGTATCTGTTATGGGCTTCAAACACATTTGCAACAATTGGAGTTATATTGTAAACTACCTATTTCATGCAATGTTTTCACCAACATGATAACTGTAGCAGGCATAACTTAATTGCTGACCAGATTGACTAAATCACTGCTCTCCTCCAGAAACGGATTATCAACTTTTAAGAATTTGCACACTAGGCATTTGTTCATGGTGGCAAAGCTTGGTGTGTTGGCTTTCACAAATGTTTGTTTAAATTCATTTGCAACTCTGGAAATCGCTGGCCCAGATATCATCCATCCTCTGAGAGCTTCTGAACTTTACCTACAGCACCTCCATCTCTCTTGATGATAGCATTTTACTGCTTATTATTTAGATCTAGAGCAATTGATGAGAATGCGCAGTTGCTTTTATTTACAACAAACTTTCCTTTACAAAATTCTGAGTGAATGTGTGGGTGGTGTTCTGCTAGTGTCTCCATGTTGCGAATGTGAACAGACAGCCTTAGAGAATAATGACTATGATTTATAGCAAACATTCATGGAACCATCAGATCAATTACTTGTGCATAAAAATCAAAGTTGCTCTCTCTCATTGAATAAACAAATTCAAGCGCAAGTATCTGCAGATCCATAATAATTGCCCAAAATTGGAATTGTGGGTGCTCGTTTGATTTCCACTTAATCTAGTTTGAAAACTCCCATATTTCTTCATGGGACAATCTAGCTTCAAGATACCTTTGATTAGCCTTTCTCTGTAATATGTACAGCACAGCAACAGAAATTTGATGAGCATGACGTGTACGGGTTAAGTGGGCATTAACATTTTCTATGGTAGTGGTGGCAGCTCGAGATAACTTACTGGTCAATCTACAGTTCGATAGCCGGTCTCCAAGTACTTTAAAGAAAGTCATTTTGATATGAAGTCCCCTATCATCACAACATATTTATGTTTACCATAAATATGTGGTACATTTCATTGAAGTTGTTTTGCTAGGGCAAAGAGAGTCTGGTCCATTGAAATAATAGGTGTTGGTCCTGGATTAAGATAATGAACAGTCTCTTTAATGGTTTTCATGCAATGCAAGACCATGTATTTAGAAATTGCACTTTCTGTGAACAGCGGCAACAATTCAATAATTGACAGTGGTCCATTGATAGGTGGTAGTAATGATGCATGATATTCTGCCCAAGATTAGGCCTGGGCGGTGAACTCTTTTCCATTTGCAGAGTTTGCAAAGCTCCCGTAGTCCGCGGAGCACGCAGAGTTCCGAAAATCTCCGCTCTGCTTATTGGAGCAGAGTTATTTTCCCACTTGCGCTTACCAGTGTCAAGTTGGCGAGTGAGGAAAATCCACTTCCCAGCAGGCGGTTAGATTTCTCAACATGGGCGGTCATGGATGGTTGCGACTGCTCAAGTTGAGAAGCCTTCTGCTCGGGTTGAGAAAGCTGCACCTCGGGTAGAAAATCAACTCGAGTGGCAAGAAAAGAAGCAGCTCTCTCTTGTGCTGCACATGGTACCATTTGTGCTGATTTTACAGCACGTGAAAAACACCTGGTGCTGAAAATTACCATGAACGACATGTCCAAACACACTCCGCCGCTTGCGGAACTCAGTGTAGCGTTGCAGAGATTTTGGGTCACTTCACGATGTTCCGCATAGCGGAACTCCGCAAATTCCGCCTAGGCCTACCCAAGATATGCTTTCATCAGATTAAATATTTCCACTCTTAACATTGCAAATCACTCAGTCAAGTCTTTTATATTCTTTGATGTTAGCAGCATCTATTAGATCACTTAGCGACCAACTACTTCAGATAGTAATGGAACGTGATACTCTGTATTTTTAATTGAAGTTGGTTCGATATTTGTATACAGTACCAGTAAATTTGAAGTCTGTTTTGACTTTGCAATATTAGAATTATTCAACACAATAGCATGGTCAATGACTTCTAGTTGTCATTCTGGGTATTGTGTCAGAGTTATTGCTGTTCCATTGAAGGAGTCTTTAGCAGTCATCGAACTTGGGTTGTGATCTATGTTACCAGTATTTTCCACTGGTGAGCACTTGCAATTTCAGTTTTGGTGGACACACAACTTTTTCCAGTTTCATACAGTGTGCAGCTGCTATTTTCTAATTCACCAGATATAAAACCCTATCATATGAAATACAAATGCCTAGAAAGATCAATGTAAGTGGACAGAGGAGTTTTTTTTGTTGCTGATAATTTTAGGAATAGATGAAGAGTCTGTTCTTTAAATCTTTAGACTGTTAAACATCAGTAATTTGAAAATAGACTATGCTATACTGGTAGTAGCTGTTTCACAGGAAAATGGATCTCTTAGCTTATAAATAAAGTAACATTCTGGCTAAACGAGAACAGACCACTCCCAAAATACATCAATAGGGAAGTTCTCTTTGTGCGTGGAGTAGGTTGGGTGGGGGAAAGGCCAAAGGACATACCTGGGGATTCTGTCATTGTAAATTTCAGGGACAGGCGTGTAGTCAGCTGAATTTGCGAGCAATACCATCCAAGGGGCAGAAATGAGATTAATATGTTCGACTTAAATTACTTCTATCATCCACCACCAGCACCCCGACTGGCCCAAAGCCTCCTAGAATTTCAAGAAAGAGGGGCAATGGAAAGTTTTGAGGAGAACAATTTCAGTGTCCCTACTTTTAATCGCTTCACAGAGTTATATGGGTTGGAAGATTTTGACTGACTGAGAGATCAGGAAGGGAGAATATTATTAGCAAAGGAGGGTGCTCTTGTGGGCGATAATATTAAAATGGTTACTGATAGACAGCAAATGGAGCTACTTTGGTCTCCCTCTCTTCACCAGGTTTCCAGATCACCAACAAAGAGGGGAATGGACCCTGAGTTGAGCAATAAGGTTGCCAATGAAATTCCAAACAGTATATTACCCACTGGTAGAGGCGGGGAAACTAAAAAAGTCACTCCACCTCCACTAGAAGACACTAATACCCCTGACCTGGAAAGAGTAAATCAAGCCTATAAATACAAAGGCGATCCCCTGGCTAGGTCTGAACTGAGCTCTAACCAAGAACTCAGTACACCAGCACCCCTTGGGAATAGAAATATAGAAGGTAGAATCCCGGACTCAGAGAGTGTATCCACCATCAAACTTAGATCCTGGAATATTGCCGGTCTAAAAAAGAATTTGAGCGACCCCCTGTGGCAAGAATACATTGAGAGTGGTCACACTATATAATTTCAAGGAACTTGGGCTGTTGAACCCCATTACAAAATTTGGTTCAAATCATTTAGTGTTCCCGCTTCCAATGTAAACAAAGGAAGACCCCTCAGGAGGTCTGGCAATCTGGACAAAAACTACTTTAGGGCTAGACTGTACACAAATTGATTCTAATAGCCCAGATATTTTAGGAATATGGTTCATGGGAGCCAATAAAAGAGAAGTCTGCATTTTAAATGTTTACAGCAGGCCATCTGCGGCTAATAAAGAGGTACAGGTCATCGAGCATTTAGATAATATTATCTCGAATTGTGACCAGAAAACTCTGATTATTATCGGGGGAGATTTTATTGGAAATTTCGAACCCATAATTGGTTTAGAAAGTATCTTTGAGCAGGAGGACAATGCCAATAATATCCCTGGAATTTAAACCAAAACATCAGTAGCATGCTCAAAGGCCGCAGCTCAGATTTTGCGTTTGACTGCGGCTCCTTCCATCTGATAGTCCAAGCAGACCAACTTTTAAGTGGGGCACTTGTCTTAGCCATTTGGACTATATAATGGTCTCAATTCCACTCTGGCCGATGGCAATAGACCTTGTAGTGGATTACCGTATTGAAAGTGATCACCTCCCACTCAATCTGAATATTGGTTTGGCATTATTTAACTTGCCCCATATGGGAGGATCTCTTAGCCAGCATACCAACATTGACCCAATGTTGTCTAATAATCGTAGAGCACTGAAGTGGCCAGTGGTATTGGGGAACGAGAAAATTGTAAAAAGAATATATGATGTGTATGTAGACCTTTTGTCCCCTTTTGATAATCACCCAGTGCACGAGATCCCTATTACATGGATTCATGGGAAAATGTCTCTGGGACTGGGAGAAATACAAACATAAGCATCCACATCATCTGTTTTCGCTTTATGCATCACAAATGTATCTGATTCATTGCAAAAGAAAATGTTTTCTTCCACGAATTTTATTTGGAACTGGAATTGCTGAATGTGTTTTAATTGGGCTCCTTTATGAATCTGCATCACTATGTTTTATTTTATGAGCCTGTAACAGCTTTAGATTGTTGAACTTGTTAAAATACAATTTATGCTGCAACGCATTGATAGTCCTTAATGTCTGCTCAATACCAGAACCATCATTAAGCCGTTCTAGTTCGATATTCATAGGTACGCATTCCAGTTCTTTAAATTTCTTCAGGTTATTGTCTAAAAGACTATATCCAGACCCATAATGTTTGTGTGTAGCATTTGATGGGCTAATAAGTCTTTCTGAATTGCTTTCCTGACAAAGAACACAGATGGACCAATTTTTTTGCAACAACATCATTGTGCTGGACAGCTTTACCACTGGTTGTAGGTGTTGAAATAAGGCATTTGTTTGACATGCTACTTATTTTCAGACATTACAGAAGGCGTGTTGAAGCTGAAAAAAAGGAAAGGTGCATATTAATAAATAATTCAATTAATAAATGTTGATACATGTCTATAAGTATGAATAGTTACTTTGAATTTATAACAGATTTACATTTTTAAGTTTTCAACATGATTTTGGTAGCCATTTTGGTTTAATACCTATGACGTTACAGTCTGGATCCAACGTGGGTATACACGTGACATGCACTAACGTGTACACCTGAACATTTGTGACACATCTGATGCAAATCTGTAGATTTTTAATTATTTTTTAATATTTGTCGGCCATCTTGGATTTCACTTAGACTATATGATGTCATATGCAAGATCCACTTGGGATATTGCTCCTGTATGATTAATATTACAAAGCAATTATCTGTACCAACTTTCAGCTTTCTATCGCAAGGTGAACGATTTTCATTAGAAAACAAGCGTAATAGCCGTACTATAGTAGTCTGGGTTTTTAGAGTAGGACAAAAGCTGATTTGCATATGGTTGCTCCTTATCCGGAGTGGCACTATGAGCACATCTGGCCAAGAGTACTTATCAGTGGTTGAGAGTCATTTAAACATTCCACTGTCAGATGCTGTTTGGGGGCTCCAGAGGATAAATGGGCAAATGAGTATCAATCATGTTTATGGAGGTTGTTTGCTAGTGGTGTCCTGAGGCCCAAACTAATATGGCTCTGCAGACTGGGCCAAGTGCAACACTTTCCTCACTTGACTCTCAGGGTAGTGAGGGTGAGCGGTCGCAGGGATCTCAGGAAGGTAGTGTGGGGGGGCAAGAGCTCAGAACTCAGTTGTCAACCATCAGACACAATTACTTATTCCAGCCCAGTGTTTATCTTTCATGAAAAAAGAAAGTTCTATAATCATACAATAGAACTAAATTCTGTACATTTAATGGAAGTGAATCACAGGATTTAAAACTGTGATAGCGCAGCACTACACATACAACTGCTCAGTGTCTACCCCCACTGTGGTTGAGATCACAAATCTTTAATGCCACAGCAAACTGCAAGTTTAAAGAGGATTATGCACGTGTTCAGATAGCCTAATTTCTCTAAAATGTGAATTGCTCAACTTTAGTTGAATATGTTATTACCCCTTCTTGGGAAAAAGTCTTAGGAAGCACCGATTTCATTTGTAGCAGTTTAGGCAGCGGTGTGAGAGCAGCCTGCTTCCTGTCCCCAAACCACAGCTCTCATTGCTTGTAGGCTGGGTCAGCCTCCTTGCTCAGGACGATGATCTTGGAAGTGATTAAAAGGCCAGGCCGAGGCAGCAACACCTGCTCTCAGTGCCATGCCATCAGCAGCTACAGTGAAGTTCTGGGATAGTAATTGCAGTTTCCCAAGCAGTTTCTTTATATTAGTTTCCTAGTGTAGTTGCAGCCTCCAGGTTTATTGGAGCTTCATGCCTTTGGTTACTGCTTCACTAGTCTTCAAGCCTGCAGCTCTCTGCCGGGCGGCACAAGTAGTTGCTCAGGTAGTGTTCAATGCATCTTTCTTGGAGACATTATACAGACACTGGGAGGACCCTTTCAAGACAATGGTCAATAGTAGCTTGGAATTGTAAGGTAAACTCAGATTTCTGTCTATGACCCTCATGCTGATAACATGCTATGTTTGCCCTCCAGGACACTATAGTGTGCTTTGAGATATTTTGCAGTTAGGCAAACAACAGGTGCTGTAAAAGTGAGTAGGGTTGCCCCCAGGATTTGCTTTCTCCTTGGTTAGGGAGTGTCCAGAAGTCAACACAGACACTGATTACTATGTAATAAAAAATGGACCTCACCACCAACTCCTCTGAACACTTTCTGGATATGTGGAAGAACAGAGGAAGGATGCACCTGCCATTTGAGACCTGTGAGGAGACCTGAAAGGCTGAACCTGCTCCCACTTAGACCCAGAACAAAGAAGTGATCCCCAAAGATCAATTGACTGACCTCATGTGTGGCTACAGAGAAACAACAAACTGCATTCGTCATTTTTCCTACATTACCCAAATCAACAGTTGTAACTGAACTGGCCCCCGTTGGTGGCCTTTGAGTAAGTTCTGTTTCCTTAGTTCTGTTCCACAGGTACTGGGACCACTGGCTTTGTCCTGCTAGACTTCTCCAAATTTCTCTGAAAAGTTGGGACTTAAAAAACAATTTCGACTTCCAAACCATCAAGGAATTTCGATTAGCCACTCAGGTCAATCCAAACAAGGCATGACGTCGGCAACTAAATATTTCAAGTTGGTCCTGCTTAAAGCTTGTTGGTGCTCGAAAAACCTGTTTAGCGGACTCCACTGCAAGTCTATTCTAATTCAGTGCAAACTTTCTGGATGCAGTCTGCAAGATTCCGAGCTGCAAAGAAGAGTAAGCCAGAGCAAACAACTCTTGACTGACGAAGGCACAAGAAGTATCCGTCCTACAAGAGGAATTTTCTAGGTGCAAATTTATTATCCTACCTGGAGATTTTATCACCAAAACCAATAACTTCAGCGGAACATCGTCCAATGGCTACCCAGGTTTAAAAGTACTTCTACAGATACAGTCTGCAACCTTTACATTCCAGTCAGAAGGTACAATCTAGGGGTGGATTTAATTGGTTTAATTCCCTCCAGTGTAATTGCCTTAAAATTACTTGTATTTACATGTAATTGTTTGAGAAGTGTAATACAGCATTTGCCACGATTTCCTTAGTGCACAATGCACACTGGCATCCAAAATGGGCCTAATGGTGCACTTTGTGCTAAGAAAATAGCACTAAATGCTTCAGGATATGGAAAGCAGTACAAAGCAACAAAAGTGTGCAACTCTGAAGGGTTCCAAATCTGAGAGTGGGACTCTAAACCCAGCAGATCACCAAGTCTCTTTTTAGGAGCACTGGCCCTCACCCACCAATGGTGGCATAATTGGGCTGTGCTCCTTGTTGGTCTGGCGCTGAAATGCCCAAGAGACCTCGCGTGGGGGCAGTTTTCCAACAATCTTTTCGGATTGCTTGTTGGTCTAAAATGTAAAGCCAATAAATCCTACAAGGAATGGTTCAAAAAGAGTTTTAAGAAATACTTAGACTGGTCATAAAAAAAGGATTTAAAATCAACCAAACAACCCTTATAGATCTATTTTATTTGTGGGACCTCTGTTTACGGGATAAAAATATATAATGGACCCAAGGAGCGTATTGTTTCCTAGATCACTTCACTTGGTCGACATGTTTCACACCTAATTAGTCATAAGATGGATCAACTGCATTTCTTCAGTATCTATCAATGGCCTATCTACTTTAGTAGGAAAAACTATATCAGTATTAGGGTGACTTACCACGTGTGCAACTTTATGTGTGACAAGATTGTTAGTGTGCCTGAGCTTCCAAACTTACTCTGGATGTTGTCCTTTTTATTTGCATTGATGACCTGTAAAAAAAAACAAGAAGACAAATGCATACACATACATTTATATATATGGTGGAGACAGGGAGACTAAATTAAGAAAACTGGAGACCAAATATATCCTCCTACTCAACACTAAGGCTCCGACAGGATTAAACATCACTGAAGATATGTACACGTGCCTGACATAGGTTGATTAAGTATCATGCACCATGTTGAAGTAGCAACATCGTTTATACTTGATATTACACCCGGCTGGGACATGTCATGTTATAATGGTAAAAAATTATAGCAGTAAAATTGAATTAAAACTTGATACAAGTCTCTAATGTATGGCTACTGTTGCTAACTGATTAGTCTTTTTTCGATATTTCACAGGGGCATATTGTATCTGTTTCAACTTAAAGGGCCCTTATACCCCAATAGTTGAGTCACAGAATACTAATTATAAACCCAGTAACTTTTGATTTTATTCACAATCACACTAAATGTATGGACAAGTTAAGGTCCTTCATTAAAAACTGAGGAAACCCAAGGTACTGATTTTATTAAATCATAAATATAGTTGAAGTTATCATGTACAGTTTGTTAACACCTTGGGTGCTAAGCTGATCCCCCTCCTGTGCTGAAAGTTATTGAATCTCCTTTTTCATGACTAGCTCTGCTCGTCATGAGCACACGAGAGGTGTACCTCATGACGAGCTGAGCTCGTCATGAGCATCAAAGGGGTTAAATTAGCAAGGGGATCTATTGTTTATCCGACACACTTTGCTGGAAAGAAAGAACTTCCTAAAATTATGTTTACATTTATGCGTTTGTTTGCACAATTAACAGGACATGATCTATGTACCTGATAATATGGCAATTTGCACACTAGGGTTATTTGCACATTGTATTAGGCAGTAGCACTTTAGCACTAGCACTTTAAATTGAACAACGTATAGTATTTCTTTCCCAATTATCAGCCAGATGTATATATTTATTTATATGTATGTGGTTATCATCAAAGTGAGGTGTATATATATTTATTTATTCGGATTTGCACTTGCCATAAATACTGCACTAATTTTATATTTGACAATGTAATGTACATAACACATAAATTAATGTGTGGCATCAACAGGTATTTAACCGTGATTGTTCAAGTTACTACTTCCCAAGTGCGATAATGTTATTTTATCATTGCGGTAATCATTATTTGTAATTCGCTATATTAGTTTTGTGAATATCATAGAAACTATGAGTGAGCTTATCATACCTTGGGAATCTTCAGTACCAGTATGTTTACTATGTCTATACTTAGCCCTAGCATGTGACCTGAATTACATCAGACACTGGCACTTTAAAAGAATGAGTCAATGATATGAACACTGTCATGTGAACAAGGCTCCTCGGAGCCGAAACGTCATGCGGCTTACTTGCACTAAATAAACAAGAAAATTGCACCTTAAATTGGTCTGTGTCTGCGTGGTCTGTGGCGTGGAGGACTCCTGACCCACGGAAGAAAGTGTTGTTCTTTGGATATATATTTCTTTGGATATATATATATATTCTATTTCTATTCTATTTTGGGGTTTTGTAAAGCGCATGGTGACGCACATAATATAATATATATATATAATATATATATATATATATATTATATATATATATATATATATATATATCCAAAGAACAACACTTTCTTCTGACTACTGAGCTGATATATATATATATATATATATATATATATATATATATATATATATATATATATATATATATATATATATCAGCTCAGTAGTCCCTCCCCGCAATGACACGGGTAAACAGGAAGCAGCACTCCAAGGTAAGTTCACAGATATTTTTAATTCCCAGAAAAACGCGCTTTCGGCACTCGGCCTTCCTCAGTAATGAGACAGAGAACCACGGCAAACACAATCCATTTAAACCATCACGTGTCATAAAAGCTAAACATAAAGATAGGACACAAAATGAATCGATGTCCGACATCTTGGAATGGGTCTATATCTTATACAATGTGGCAAGATATGCATAGTAGCAAGATTATCTACAAATTAATTTGAATGGATACCCATAATCGGTAAGCGTCCAAGGATTAATTAATCAAAAAATGGTTCACATTATATAAAGCCACGTTGTGTGTGGGTCTGACAGCGGCGTTATGCGAATGATTAGCCCATTCGGACATCAATTCATTTTGTGTCCTATCTTTATGTTTAGCTTTTATGACACGTGATGGTTTAAATGGATTGTGTTTGCCGTGGTTCTCTGTCTCTCGGACAAGGGGGGTAACATTGTGCTATTGACCAAGACACATGAAAATGAGGCGTTACGGCAGCTCAATGATCCGAACACATACATGAGAGTCACAAAATCTGTGTACAATACCAGCATCAAGGATTACCATGAAATGATCCTCAAGTGGTACAACAATAATATGCTGAGCTGTGATGAACATTTATTTCTAAGATGTTTGAATCCCGTAACTCCTACCTTTTATTATCTACCTAAGATTCACAAGGACCCATCGAATCCCCCTGGGAGGCCCATTGTAGCTTCCCCAGGCAGCTTAACAGAACATTTGTCAATGTACATTGAATCTTTTCTTTCCCCACATGTGGTCAATCTAAAATCGTATTTGAAGGACACAAAACATTTTCTGAATTGCATTGAAAAAATAAATTGGTGTGAAGGGTAAACTATGTTGGTTATTGACATCGCCAGCTTGTACACGTGCATAGAGCACGACGAAGGATTATCAGCTATTTCCTGGTTTCTGGAGAGTAGACCAGTGAAATATTTTGAGCACAATAAAATGCTGATTGAATTTTTAAGATTCTGCCTGAACAACAATATCTTTCTCTTTGGCAAGGACCTTTTTAAGCAGCTAACGGGAGTAGCGATGGGCACCTGC
Source organism: Lissotriton vulgaris (assembly GCF_964263255.1). Lineage (NCBI taxonomy): Eukaryota > Metazoa > Chordata > Amphibia > Caudata > Salamandridae > Lissotriton > Lissotriton vulgaris. The sequence continues at coordinate 1,199,471,461 of NC_141694.1, read as the reverse complement.
TCTGCCCCAAGCTTTGCAAATTTATTCGTGGGGTGTTGGGAGGAGCAGGTGGCCTGGTCTCCTGCCAATCAAAAATGGAACGATCTTGTAAAATGTTGGTACCGGTATATCAACGACCTTTTTATTATTATAGAAGGGTCAGTCGAGCTGGCCAAGGAATATATAGAGGTACTCAACAATAATGACAACAATTTGAGGTTCTCAGGAGAAATCAGCCAAAAGGAAGTGAATTATCTTGATCTAACAGTCTTTGTTGAAGATGGCAGTCTCCATACTAAGCTCTTTCGGAAGGCGACCGCTGGGAATTCCACCTTATTTGCGACCAGTGGACATCCAAAGAGCTTAGTCAATAGTATACCCTATGGGGAACTATTAAGGATAAAGAGAAACAACACTAAAGAGCAGGAGTTCCAAAAAGCAGCATGTGATAGCATACAGAGATTTAAAGCTAGGGGGTAAAAAGAAGGGGTACTCAGACAAGCTTTAAGTAAAGTGCAGAATCTAGAAAGGAAAAAACTACTAGAGGACAAAGTAGATAAGAAGAAAACCGATGGTGGGACATTTAGACTCATAACCACCTATTCTAGAAATGCTTCAGACATTAAACGCATTATGCGTAAACACTGGGACATCCTGATGACAGACAATGTCATCAAACAAGATTTACCCTCTTATCCTTTGGTGACTTTTAGGAAAGCAAGAACACTGAGGGACTATTTGGTCCATAGTCACCACGAAGAGTTCAAACCCAAACCCAAGTCAGAACCCATGAAAGGCTTTTTTCCTTGTGGACTCTGTAAGGCGTGTAAGGTGAGCAAACGTATCACACAATACAATGTACCGGGAGTGAAATATCCTAGGAGAATAATAAAATTTCTCACATGCACCACGCCATACGTTGTGTATTGTCTTACATGTCCTTGTGGCAGAAGGTATGTTGGAAGCACGACAAACCCGGTGAAACTAAGAATTTTAGAACACCAAAGAGGTATTCAGAATGCGGATGTGAGCTACCCTGTAGCTAGACATTTTGATAAAGAACATGCACGCAACAGGGATTTACTAGCCTACTTCTGTCTAGATTCTGTCCCATTCAGTGTGAGAGGGGGGGACAGATTACAAAAGCTCAGGCGATTGGAATCGCGATATATTATCGACCTACAAAGCAAAATGCCTATGGGATTGAATATGCATGAAGACTTGGCTGTCCATCTAATATGAACAATGTCTGATATGTACTGTAACTGTAATTGATTGACCATTCCATTGCTTCTGATTCCTTCCAACTTTTGATTATCATTTGAATGTATTCATAATGTGTTATTATTGGGTTGTTTCACACCATCACACTAGCGACATTGAGATGATTAGTAGCCCATCCAGGGCAGTATAGTGTTACGTTGTGTGTGGGTCTGACAGCGGCGTTATGCGAATGATTAGCCCATTCAGGGCTTTATATAATGTGAACCATTTTTTGATTAATTAATCCTTGGATGCTTACCGATTATGGGTATCCATTCAAATTAATTTGTAGATAATCTTGCTACTATGCATATCTTGCCACATTGTATAAGATATAGACCCATTCCAAGATGTCGGACATGGATTCATTTTGTGTCCTATCTTTATGTTTAGCTTTTATGACACGTGATGGTTTAAATGGATTGTGTTTGCCGTGGTTCTCTGTCTCATTACTGAGGAAGGCCGAGTGCCGAAAGCGCGTTTTTCTGAGAATTAAAAATATCTGTGAACTTACCCTGGAGTGCTGCTTCCTGTTTACCCGTGTCATTGCGGGGAGGGACTACTGAGCTGATATTGTTGTCGGGTGCACCCCCGACTGGCAGGCACCAGCCAAGGAGTGCGACAGGCAGGTGCAAGAGGAGCATTTATATATATATATATATATATATATATATATATATATATATATATATATATATATATATATATATATATATATATATATATATATATATATATATATATATATATATATATATATATATATATATATATATATATAAACATTTATATATATATATACACACACACACAAAAGCCACCTGAAATACACCCCATCTGGTCGTGTGTCATGCAGGTTGGGTATTCGTAGCAATGAAGTGCTTGCTGGCTCCTTTTAGAGCAGTTGCCTCATGCAAAGTGAATGATAGCCAGAAGATGTTCCCATTGCTCAAAAATGTTTCCATCACTCATGACAGTGCTCATTATTTGCCCTATTATCTATTTTCGTTTTTTTAAATATTGTAAGCATATGGTTCATAATATATTGGGTAATGTTTCATACATTTGTCACAAATCTGGCACGTAAGTTTGCTCAATGGCATTGCCACATTCAGGATGAGAAGGGAATCAAGAGATGTCACCCTTGATCACAGAGGTCATCATTTCTGTGCACGAACAGCTAATTGCTCTATCTCTCATTCATCAATGACTCAAGCGAAAAGCGAAATAGTCTTAAGGGCAGTCTCTCTGATAAATTAACATATGATTTTTAAGTTTCATGTGTCCTTCATTATTCTGCAATATCGGTAACATTGGCAAATAAGAATTACATTTTTAATAATTGTTGATCTCTCCATGCTTATTACTTACAGCATCGGTTAGTCATGGGAGTATAAGGATGAGGGGCATATTATCAAGGGGGTTTATCTCCGCTTTTTTGGCTTTAAAAGCCAAGAAAGCGGAGATAATTGTTGATCTGTCCATGCTTATTACTTACAGCATCGGATAGTCATGGGAGTATAAGGATAAGGGGCCAATTATCAAGGGGGTTTATCTCCGCTTTTTTGGCTTTAAAAGCCAAGAAAGCGGAGATAAAATTATCTCCCTATTACCTAGCTGTCACTAACACCAGTTAGCGACAGCTAGTAGAAGATAGCGACCATCTTGGGCCCCACTTTGCATGTCAGTGATATTTATCACTAATGACATGCAAAGTGGGCGTGCCAAGATGTTAGCGACTGGAAACAGTCGCTAACATCGCTAACTCCTATTACCAACTTTTGAAGATATTCGCGCTAAGCACGAATATCTCCAAAAGCTAACACCTACCCTGAGCAGTTCTTAGCCATGTTATCCAATGGGAGGTGGATAACATGGCTAAGAGCATTAGCTCGGCAATGCATGAATATCGCGGACTTTTCAGCGATATTCTTGCATTGCGGCCGTTTTTTATTGCATTTGCGATAAACCTTGGTAATACCAAGGTTTATCTGCGATAAAAATCGCCGCAGCTCAGCGGTAAATTTTTGTCTCTAACCAAGCAATAGCGATAATTATCGCTATAGCTTGGTAATGTGCCCCATGGATGTTCTCAGCTGCGAAGCCAGTATTCAATCCCTGGTTCGACATCCTCTTTGTGCATGCAGAATGATGTCACATGTAACAAGGGCATGTGCGCCACCCCATAGCAGGTGCCATCTTAATTGAGGGTTCCTATTGTTTAAACAAGATGGTGCACACAAAAACGATTCTTAACCTTTTTTACATTGAACGGTCTGGTTTTAATTATGAGCAAATAACAGACAAAAAATGCCTTTCAATGGTGATTATTCCTATGTTACTCATTTCCACTACAATTATAATGTTTATTGATCTTGTGATATTCTTTTTAATATAAATCACATCAATGTTAAAAAATTGTTTATATCAGTAGGAACAGAGTTATAATCTGCAAGACTAAGCCCTGATCTCATAATAAAAGTGTGAATGAATGGGTCACATAGGTAGTGTGGTACCTATTATACCAACTTTGATGATGTTATACTCCTATGTGCGCCATTAACTTGATAAACTGAGGTCGCTATCCAACTACTCGCATTTGTAAATGTGGTTATGCGTGGTAATGCAGGTTGGTCCCTTGCTTGCTTTAATTTGGGCAGAACCTCCCTATTAGTGTTTCTGTCTCTCTGACATGCTTTTCGGATGATCCCCTTGCGGTAATCATGGGAACGTACTTTGGTTGCTTCTGCCTCAGCTTGTCTGTCATAGTCTTGTAACTGCCTACAATTCCTCCGAATTCTCAAGAACTGGCCAAATGAGAGGCTGAACCTCAATGCTTATGGGTGATGGCTCTGAATAAGTGTATGCTGTTCAGTTCAGTGTTCTCATTGAATATCCATGTTTTAAAAATCCAGTTCTTGATACTAATGGATAAATCCAGAAATTATATCTCAGTTTCAGAGATTGTCCAGGTGAATCTCAAATAGGGATTGATTGTGTTCTAAAACTTATACCCTTTCTGAATAGACTTGCGAGAAAATTTGTAATCTTAACTTCATCTGCTTCACTGGAACCCAAATCCCGTTTCATGCACCAGCATACCCAAACCTTCCACGCGCTTGCATACCTTTTCCTTGTTCCTCCTGCCCATGACTCGTATATTAAGTCTGAGGCCTCTCTTGATACCTCTGCAAATCTGCTAGATTTCCTCAAATGTTCCAAACTAGAAGGTTGAGCACCCCCGACTCCACTAAGGGATGCTCTCTTCCGTCTACATCTCTCAAACAACCATTTTCCGCTTCTATCAAAATTGGATCCTTTATAGTTGACTCCATCACAGATGGATACTATGGTTGCGTTACCAGAAAAGGTGTTACTAAAACTAGTCTGCATGCTTGTCTCCTCACATGCATCAGAACCCTCAGAATCATAAAAATTAGGAAAAAAGCAAGACCTCTCAAACCTTTCCAATTTAGACTGAATGCATCCACAGTCATTGCCCCCGGATCTGGTCTCCAACTCACATAACTCTCCAACTGATTTGTTAACCCTTACGCAAATAAGTCTACCTCCAAAGGACCCAGTTTTCCTTGAATCCTCTTGAAAAGCATTGGATTCAGTGTCCAGTTGCTGAAATCCTATAAAAACAAGAATTCCAGTCTGCTACCAGATTCTTTTTTTCTGGCAGATACTGAATGAATGAATGAAATGAATGAATGAATGAATGAATGAATGAATGAAATTATTTGTAGAGCGCACGATGGCCAAACGGCTTCCTGGCGCTGAGAGCTCTAAAGAACAGAACAGACAGGGCCAGGAGGTTTAGCGGGGGTAGGCCAGGGCAAACAAGAAAGTTTTGAGCGCTTTACGGAAGTGTGAAAAAATAGGGATCGAACGCATAGAAAGAGGAAGAGAGTTCCAGAACCGGGGTGCAAGAACAGAGAATCGGGTTCCACCAGTGCGAGATTTGTGGAAACGGGGAACAGTGAGGAGGGCAGAAGAAGATGAACGGAGAGTGCGGGCAGGGGACTGAGCTGCTATGCTTACCTTGTGCTCTAAGCAAAACTTCCAGAAATCCTTTGCCAACTCTGCCAAGCTCTTTGACCTGCGTCCCCCAACTTGTTTATGTATATTGCATCCAAAATATTGTCCATCTTAAAAAAAAGTGCCCTTTGGAAGCCTTTCCTTGATACTGCAAACCGTCAAGAGACCCCTGCTTTCAGCTCCCAGCAATTTATATGATCTTCTCTCTCTTTCAAATTCCACTGTCGTCCTGTTTCTTGCGTCTCTAATCTCGCACCCCAACCTAAGCTGCTTGCATCCATCTCCAACACATAATCCGGACTTGCCCCAAAAATTGCCTGGCCATTCCATGCATGGAAATTCTCTATATATTATCACTAGGACAACCCCTTGTATGCCCACGTGGACCAGGGTTACTAGTACTTATATGCAAACAACGTCCTCCGTGGGACTCTTTTCAAAACCATGAGCTGCCCACTACCTTCGTTTGTGGAAGCTCACATTCAATGTATTCACTCATAAATTCCAAATCGTATCTACACACTTTGGGGTTTCCAATGTAAAAGGGAATTAAACAAATGTGTTTAAAAAAAAATGATGACAATGGTTTCTGTGTATTATTTCTCAGAACATATTTCTTTTCATATGCAGGTGACAGTATAATTAATAACATAAGTGCATGCAACGCAGTGCTCTAGTGTGAAGAACATAAAAATGATATACATAAAAGACACAAAACAAAAAGTTCACTGGTTCTACGTAAGAATGACAAAGAAATGCAGGTATCACACCATAGCATGTAAAATAATCAATAGTCAAAGCAACCCAGGGAAGCAAATGTCGAAGTTTCGACCCCTGTTGAGATTCGGGGTCTCCTCAGGACAATTGTCATCTGACTTTGTCCCAGAAATGAGTGGCCACAATCAACAGTCCAGTGTCTGTGGTTTAAATTCGTCGGAGTCAACCACCAACTCCAATTCGTGATTCCAAACTCATCAACCAAAATTGGCATGGAACAATCTGCCTATAAGTGTATTCTAAATTTACTGTGTTTTCAGCTCCTCACATCGCGGACTCCAAGTCGGCGTCTTGTAATATAGATCAAGTAGCGAGGAGTGTGACAATCATTCATCCACGGTTGATTTAGAACGGATGGATGCTTGTCATACTCCTCGCTACCGGTCCCAGAAAAATAGCCTGAATAAATAATGACAATAAGACCTATCACCCTCCCTACTGTCTTAGACTTACTTCTTGTTTCTTTAACAATAATTCCACCTCTTTTATTAAGATAATTTTCCTTTCTTGTAACTCCAACTGTTTCTTTACTGTGTCCACCCCAAAACTAAAAACTCGATCCTTTAAGGTTTCAAAATAGATTTCTCTAAGTTTATCACAGAACGTAAATCTGTCAGTAACCTATGCACCATGATACTAAGCTTCAATAAAATCTAGACCTCCCCATTCATGAATAGAATGTCGTCTAAATAAATCAACAATCTAAGCACTCTTTCTTGTAAAAAAAAATTACTGGTCTCATCACCTTTGAAAAACAGCATGGGGCTAAAGATAGTCCGAAAAAGAGACAAACAAACTGAAATAGATGACCCTTCCAAATGAATTGAAGGTACTGTTGTCTTTCCCCTACAATTGGTATTGGTATAATTTTACTCTGGAGACCAAGGGGAAGGCTAGGTGGTAGGACATTTGTGCCAGCACGGTGATCCCACACACAAATATGTGGAAAAAGTGATTTTTTTTCAGCTAAATTTGACGTGAGCAGGGGATTCTGGGTAGGGAAACGTTGAGAGAATCATGCAAGCCATACCACCCTAGACTCCCCAGGGTGTCTAGTTTTAAAACATGTGTGGGTTTTGTAGGTTTCCCTAGATGGCCACTAAGTGCGAGGACAAAACCCAGGTGCCCCCCTTGTAAAACCAGGTCGTTTTGTGATATGTAATTTTGATGTCTCCACAATACGTTTTGGGCCCTTGCATGTCGCGGGTACTTAGCCAACCCACACTAGTGACGTACACACTTAACCATAGTCTTATGGGGACTAAGAGTCCCCATAAAACGTGTGTCTTGGCTTTGCTACGTGCTAATAACTCATATTATTGTGTAATCTCATGTTTTTCTTCTATGTCTATACTTGGCTCCTGTAATTGATGTAATTATGTAACCTGTAACTCGCTGATCCTCATGTAAAGCGCTCCGATTGCTTTGGGTCTGGCCAACGCTATAAAAACTTTGCAAATAAATAAATCCAATCTCAAAACCTTTCAGAGCCGGACCTTACTCCTTTCCATATTATCAGACTGTCATCAATGAATCAATGCCACAGTTAGATGTTATCTTTGTAAGAATTTGAACCTGACAGAATCTTTGTTTTCTCAAAATAATACATATATAAGCAGGCCAGGCTGGGGGGCGAAGTTACTCCCCATCGAAGTACTATGAACATGTAGAAATAAAGTATCCTAATATTGGAAAACAATTCTCTTTTAGGGCCAGGGTGGTGCATTCCATGAGGAAACCAATTGGTGTAGGAGGGTGCCATTCCATCCATGAAAGTAGGGATTCATTTACCCCAAGGTTTGCACCCTATGAGATGTTTGTAAATATTGCATCCACATCCAGTGAGATCTGGCAAGGCCCTCTTAATTGATTTCGTAAATCAGGTTTAGTGCATGTTTGGTGACTTTAAAAAAAAACACTTGGTGGTTCCATCAACTATTGATCTCAAAACTCAGTCGCAAAATTTCAACAAGAAAACTTGCTCCCCTACTCTGCTTCATACGGAGAGAGCAGGAAGGCACCATATCTGCTGAGATATGGTGCATTCATACTCTCTCTCTCTCTCTCTATGCTGGTGCACTTGTGACAGGCCTATCGTTTTATGTGTGGAGTTCTCTGCCCTGACAGTGGAGTCTCCACACTCATAAACTTACTATTAAATTGAAGTTCTGTGGATACTGAAGAAGAGTAAAGTGCACAAACATGCAAGTTTACCTTTGTGAATCAGGCCATAAGTCCTCTGCCACCCTGATGGATAGTAATCCCTCCTCTAGGATCTAAATCAGGCCCTATGTTTTTTCCTGGTTGAAAATCATTGTCTTAAGGAATCTAATGCTAGAAATGATCCCTAGGATTGCCCTCACAACTACCTTTGCAGTCCTGCTCCGCAGAGGTACCTGTCTGGATATTTGGTGGCATGATTTGCCACAAATAAGATATACTTTTTGCTTGATGTTGAATGGGGTCAGCAGACCAACAATGTCAATTCCCACCTGCTTAGCAACCAAACGAAGAGATTATCACCCAACTATCGCCTGCACTTTAAATATTTGCACAGGCTTTATCGCATCCCCGTTCAGCTACATAAATTGGGACTCATCCCCAGCAATAGGAGCTTGCATTGCTCTGCTCCTGCTGCGGACTTCTCTCATCTTGCCTCGTTATGCCCAATGGTCTCTGACTTCTGGCGGGAGGTCTGCGCTGCATTTTCTGAGAGCACCTCCACTCGGGTTCAGCCCAACCCACTGCTCTGCCTCCTGGGCTTTGTTAAGTTTTGCCTGGATGCCTCTCGCCGATTGATCGCTATGCTGCTTGTCTTCACGCGGCGTAGTGTATCCATGTGTTTTGGTTGCAGACCTGCGCCTAAGTTCGCCCAATGGCTCGAAGATGCTTCGCGATGCCAGACCCTACTGTCTGAATTCTCGGACCTCATGCCTGCGAGATATCGCCCACTAGACATATGGGGGCCCCTAGTGGCATACCTTCATACTAATTCACCCCTGACCCAGACTGCCTATCCCGCGCTCCCCGCCGACATTCTGCCCGCGGCAGCTGCCTTTGTTGGTCAATAGCCACCTCCTTCCCTGTCTTCATTCCCCTCCTGTCGGGCCTGCTCCTTCCCCTGTAGTGTTATCACTCCATCCTACAACTGTTTATAGATCAATGGTGCTTATGCAGTGTTGTACTAACTATTGCTCATTGCTGATTTGCTTTTTGGACCCTCGCTGTAATCTGAAAATGATCCAATGTATACAGTGCTCGGATTCGATGCAAAACTGTACCTTGTCCATGCAAATTTGTCAATAAAGATTTTTGAAAAATTAAAAAAAAATATCCCATGTGCTTGAATGATACACCTACCATTGGCAGTGGCACCAACATTGTTTTTGTCTAACCTTCTGACATAGCACTTAATTGACAAGTAGTACACATTCTAATGAAACTCTGTATCTTTGTGATTCCTTCGAAGTAGAACAAGGAGTCCAACTTATCTTAGGCCTTTTTATGCCTAGTAACCTCATGCCTGTGACATTAGGAAATGAATGAATGTGCTCTAATAAAACCACTAGCTGCTTGTTAGGCCCTGGCTCAGGATTCACATGCTCACTGAAAAGGAGCCAATTCCTCCTGCCAACAAAAATGCCTTTCACCACCTGCTTGCTGACCTGTTTATTGTCTTCCTTCTGAAGTCCTACCAGTGTAGGGCAATCAACTTTTGCCTGGCAGAATTCCTCCCGGGTAGGCCCTCCAACAAACGCTTCAGCTCTGATAATGACCCAGACTCAGTTTCTGGGGCCCTAATATGTTTAGGGAGCACCTTCTCTGTTTCTGCCATACCCCACCTTCAAACAGATTATGCCATGCCCAAACAGATAAAGAGCACCCTATTGGATTGAATGCACTGCCCCCAGGGCAGCTGTGAACCTGTGCTGCCCTGGGGGCAGTACATTTAAGTGAAATACGGAGCACCTGCTTCAAAGCTGCTCCATGTTTCACTGTGCAGGTGGCACCTGCCTGCACTTTAAACAGGAGAGAGAGCTCTCCTTTGCAGGCAGGTGCAGCAAGTGACTGTACCTACCTGCAAAGGATTATCTGGGGACCAGAGGACCCCCTTCACCATCTCTGGAGGGCTGGCATCAGGGGTCACACTGACAGTGCACCACCTTTTTGTGGCACACTGTCAGCACACCTCCTGACAGCTTCTCTACCGCTGCACCACTTCCATGATATTGGGCAGACGCACAGGTAAAGAGATTCACTCATTGGCATGGGGCCACACCCACATGAAAATGAGGGAAAGCCCTCTTGAGATAGCGATGGCACAACATATGCGCCAGCTCGACATGTATTAAAGAAGGGGCCACACAAGAGTCTGTGGCCCCTTCTGTAATTCGAAAAGGCCCTGTTTTTTGTAAAGTTTTATATAGCGCAAACATGACCTATGAGGATATCAGAGCACTTTACAGATGATCAGAAAAAAAGGAAAACAGGAAGGCAAATGGCAACATCATTCTGGGAGGTAAAAGCTGTGTAGGTTCACCAATTGAGGAAGGTAAGCCCTCTAGGACAAGTCGACGGTACACTGGGACTGTCTAGTAATAATCATGGGAATAGATCAAAGGTCAAAGTGATCGGGAGAAAGCAAACAAAAAAGCGTGCAGCAACATAATCAAGAGAATTACAAATGTGTAGGTTCACAAGTTGAGGTGGGTAATATTTCTAGGACAAGTAGACTGGATAACGGGCAAGGTCTGACAGTCTAGTAGTTATCATGGGTGTAGATCATGAGACAGATTGTATAACCTAGGGCATAAATTTGTTTACAAGTAGTAATTTTACTTCTTTTTTGAAAGATGCATTTGAGAGAATCTGTCTGATTTCGGGTGGTAAGGAATTCCAAATTTTTGGAGCAATACCCAAGAAGGCTCTGTTGTAAGTTTTCTTTTTATGGGATTTCTGTGGTTTCAGCACCAAGGTGCTGGTTCTTCTAGAGGATCTGCATCCACCAGATTATTCTAGCTTTTGTGCCATGTCCCAAGGGGTGTTGTAATGAAGTGCTTTATGGCTCATGCAGACAATTTGTAGCTGAATCCTTGGTTCCTAAGGGAGTAATTTTAGGGCTTTTTGATCTGGGGTGATGTGTTTGTTTCTCTTTGTTCCCGTGATGAGTCTCTCAGCCTCATTGAGGGATGCTTTAGAGGTGCCATGTTGGATCTGGGAAGGCCACAAAGGGTTGTACTTCCATTGTCCACCCTGGGAATGACTAGATCTTGAACCACTTATTTGAAGTCGTCTTGAGGAAGGAAGGGTTTTCATTTCCTTAAAATGTTAATTTAGTAGTTTGCACCTTTGATGGTGGTACTGATATGGTCCTGCATGTTCAGGTTCTTGTCAAGGGTCATTCCAGAGATCTTGTGGAGTCAATAATGTGAGGTGGGCAGTTAAGCTCAGTTAGATGATTCATCCATAGATTGATATCAGATGAGCCGTTAGGAGGAATTCCATTTTAATGGCAATAAGTTTAAGGTGGTTGCTGGTTAGCCAATTTTGAGTTTCCAATAGAGTTGTGTTAAGGGACCTAATATCTTCAGGAGAAGAGATTTTCAAGTACAATTGAGTGTCATCCGCATACATGTGGTTATGAGTGTTGGAGGAATTCAGGATTTCAGCTAGAGGCTACATGCAAAGGTTGAAGAGGGTAGGTGAGATAGAGGACCCTTGTGGGACCCCTAACATGATCAATGTGGCATTGCACAGGAATTGGTTAAATTTCATTCTTTGAGTTCTGTTTTGGGGACATGAGGTGAACCATTTTGGTATGTGTCCTGTGAGCCCCATCCCCCAAATATCAAAGGCAGATGATAAGTCTGGGAGGATAAGAAGGCAGGATTTGTTCTGATCCAAAGTTTTTAGCAGGTTATCCACTATGTGTGTGGCAGCTGATTCAGTGATGTGGCCTTAATGGAAGACAGATTGGAATTGGGCAATATGGTTGCAAAGTTGGACCTAAACTCAGTTGCAAAGTTGGAATGTTGGAAATAGGGAGGAAGTATTTTAGGTCTAGGTGACTGCAGTATGTTTTTTCAGAACAGGGGTTATCTGTGTTATTTTTAGACAGTCCAGGTTAGTGGCTTGCATTTACTATCTTGGTCCAAAAAGGAAGTAAAGAGGATTTGATCTACCCTTGAAGATATGTGATGGTGACGGGCCATTGAAATGGTTTGAGGGCTTAAGTACTGTCAGGATTTTGTGAATGTTCTTTTCACTAAAAGTTTTGGATGTATTCCAGGAGGCATTGCTTATGGCATGGTACCCTGAGGGACAAGCTGGCTCAGTTATTCCGAAGGAAGGGGGACTGACGGTATAACCGGAAGGAGTGGCCTTGCAGTCTGTAGATCCTTTTTAATTGTTTTTGTGTTTCCCAGGAAGAAGGAAGCACATTAGCCATAGTTTGGCAGTGGATTGGACCCAATTATTGCTGGGTTAGGTGGATTATTCGATTGTTGTTTGATCAGTCCAAAGAGTTTTTAGGTCAGTTGTTGGCTAGGTCAAGCTGGGTTCTAAATTTGCTTTTGAACTTTTGAGGCATTTATTATAAATGTTCCTCACCAATCATAAATGTTTTAGGTGTTTGGTGGATGGTGAGAATCTCCATGTTTATTCAGTAAGTCTTAACTTGCATCTTTCTTCATTTAGGATGTCATTGAACCATTAATTTGAATCTTTAGTGGATATTCATTTTAGTTGTCAGGGTTCAATTGCATCTAGGAAGCTCATTATGGAAGTAATGTAATGATCTGTAAGGGTTTGGATGTCTATCATTTCAGCCTGGGGAGGCAGGATTTTGTTACTGAGGGAAGTCAGATCATTCCGGTTTGTATTCTGCATGCTTCATTTCCAAAGTTTTTTTATTTCGTTGAGTAATTTTTGTACTAATGGCATTTGTGATGAGGAAGGTGATACAATGATGAACTGTCCAGTCATAACGAGCTATAGATTTGTGTTGGATGTTATCTTCCTTTGTAATGATTAGGTCCAAAACGGCACCTTTGTTCTGTGCAGGACTGTAGCAGAATTGGATCAGGTCGATGTCAGCAAGAAACTTTTTAAGGCTGTTCACCGTAGAGTCATTTTGGTAATTTCAAAAGTTTAAAGTCTCCCAGGAAGATATGTGTAACTTGGTGACCAGCGTGGGTTGGGACAGTTTCCACGATTTGCTCAATGAATGAAGGTTTATCTCCTGGTGGGTGGGAAATCACTTGAAGTTTACATATGGGACTGTTCTTGCTTGCAATGTCGATGCACAGGTATTTGCAAGAGGATAGGGGAACTGTTTGTGACAGTTTCACTAAAATATTGTTACGTTAGATGCAGGCTATTCGCCCCACCAGGTCTGTTGGTTCTATCTAATTTTATGATATCATGGATAGGAGGAACTAGTAAGTCAATTAGGGGAGCGGAGGCATCATTTAACCAAGTTTCTGTAAGGATAGCGAGGTCTAGATCTATTGTAAGGATGAGGCCAGAGATATCTGGTGCATGTCCAAAAGTCGATCTGGAGTTGAGTAGTATGCATTTCATGTGAGTATTGGAGGCAGATCAGGGAGTCTGGTTGATTGAAATATATTTAAGATTGTCTTATTTATGGTTCTAGCATTGCGATTGGATTCTCTGTGTGGGTTAACAAGAATAGTGTGGATTTTCCCAAAGGGTCTGAGATAGCGGTGTTAGTGTGGTTATAAATATATGGAATAGGGCTTGAATGTCACAAACCACCAGTCATTGTTTCAGTCTGATGGGCTGGGAAGAGGAGTTGGAGATGGTATGGTTCTCCATCTCAGGAGAGGAGAGGAAGAGAGGTGGAAACGAAGCCAGGAACAGCGGCTATCAAAATGGGTGTTGTTACGACTACATTTCATTAAAGATCTCTCAGGTAACTGATTGTTCACCAGTTCTGTGGTGGTGCTTGTGAGGCTATGTAGAACTGCCTTGAGTTGTTGCAGGTTCAAAGAGGTCTCATGTAGTCTAGATTCCAGAGAGGTATGGAGAAGCATAGTCATAATGTGGGGTGGGGGAGCCTCGGGTTGTGGTATAGGCATTTTTCTGGTCTCAGAGGGCCCGCAGGGGGTTATGCGTGGTGATGCAGGATGGTCTCTTGCTTGCTTTAGCTTGAGCAGAGCATCCCTATTATTGTTTATGGCTCTATTGCATGCTTCTCTGATGATCCCCTCGCGGCAACCCTGGGAACATACTTTGGTTGCTTGTGCCTCGGCTTCTCTGTCATAGACCTGTAACTTCCTACAGTTCCTCTGAATTCTCAAGAACTGGTAAAATAGGAGATTGGACCTCAATTCTTGTGAGTGATGGCTTGAAAATAAGAGTATCCTGTTCCAATCAGTATTCTTATTGAATATCTGTGTTTCCAAATTCGCGTTCTTGATACTAATGGATAAATCCAGAAATGATATCTCAGTTTCAGGGATCGTCCATGTAAATCTCAAATAGGGATTCATTGTGTTGATCCTATCACAAAGCTCTTCAGAGCGGGACCTCTCTCCTTTCCATACTATCAGAATGTCGTTATTGAAGTGATGCCACTGTTGGATGTTATCTTTGTAAGATGGAGTCCAGTTGGAGAGGTGGAAGAGGGGAGTGAGGCTTATTGTGTATGGAGTTAAGATGGTGAAGGGGAAGGGAAGAGCTTGCGAGCTGAATGTGGGTCAAAAGAGACAAGTTGTTAGTCTGTGTGGGGAACTCGGACTTGGAGGGTTTCCACAATGGGCCATGGTGGGAGTCGTGGGAGCGCAAACAGGACCAAAAAGCATGTGTTATAGAGGCAGAGCAATAGAAGTGGTGGAGCAGTTGGTAGTTCTAGTACTGTGTGGCTCTGTGCATACTGTTCCAGAGGCGTGATGTGAGTGAGGTGTAATCTTGAGATGACCCCCCACTGGTGCTCCACGAGTGTTGAAACCAAGTGGTATGGGCAAAAGGTAACTCATGAGCGATCTAAGAACATAATGCACAACATGAGTATCAGGACTTCCCTTGCCTCCTCGGGTATTTAATCGGGCTCGAGTTAGGGGCTAGGTTGATACCAGCGAGGCGTGCCTGTTTATCAGCGCTGTTTTTAAAAAAATGAATAAATTGTGCTTTTAACTTCTCTTGCTGCTATTTGTGCACTTACCCACTTCCTCTGTGTCCGCTCGAGACGCCCCGGTCAACCTCAGCCTTCCTGGCTGATTGTTGTTGAGGGCGCCCCGAACACTTTGAGGGAAGTACTCAGTTCTGGCTCGTCGGCTAGCTGCCATCTTGGTCGGCGGACTAGCTGTGAGGACTTCCCTTGCCTCCTGGGTATTTAATCGGGCTTGAGTTAGGGGCTAGGTTGATACCAGCGAGGCGTGCCTGTTTATCGGCGCTGTTTTAAAAATTGAATAAATTGTGCTTTTAACTTCTCTTGCTGCTATTTGTGCACTTACCCACTTGCTCTGTGTCCGCTCAAGACGCCCCGGTCCACCGCAGCCTTCCTGGCTGATTGTTGTGGAGGGCGCCCCGAACACTTTGAGGGAAGTACTCACTTCCGGCTCGTCGGCTGGCCGCCATCTTGGTCGGCCGTCTAGCTGTCAGGAGACGGTTCCTAGGTGTATTTAGGTGGGCAATGATACGGGAGCGCAGTGGACGTGCGCAGCGCGCGCAGGGGATGCCAAAGGCGCCCGTCTGCGCCGGCACGGGCCCAGGGACTGGGCACCATGTTAAAACTTTCAGCTACTCCTCTACGGAGCTTCGCTCACTAATACATTCTTGCCTCCCATGCCTGGACTCAGCTACACTAACTTGTTTAGGGGCTAATAACATCTTTCTGTCCCGGGCGGGCCTTGTTTCTCCACCCACACCCGAACCTTTCTTTCCTCCCACTAGAAAACCTCGATGATCAAGGACTCCATTCTCCGCTGTTTGTATTTGAATACGCGGTCCTTGGTAAAACATCAATTGGACATTTTTTTACTCCTTAACACCGACAAGCCCGACAAATAATTCTTATCACTGAAACGTGGCTCACCCTCGATTTCTTACCGGATGTTCTTGCAGCCCTCCCCTCTGACTATTATATACTGTCAGCGAACCGGTCCCGGGGAAAGCTGGGGGTGGTGTCGCAGCCATTATCCACAAGGATCACAAGTTCACTATCCTGTCCCCCCTGATCCTGTCGGACATAGAGAATCTTATTGTTAAAATCGACACAGACAAAGGGACCATGGTGTTGGTACTTATTTACCGCCCCCCTTACGTAATGCCCACCTTTCTGGTCTCATTAAGTGATCGATTGGCAAGCTTAGTCGTCAACTTCGCCAAGGTCCTGTTGGTTGGGGACTTAAATTATTGGTTGCCAACATAGCAGGAGGGCCCCAGGCCACCAAACTCTCTGAGCTTCTCTCTCACTTGAACTTCATTCAACATGTTCGGACTCCCACTCATGAAAAGGGACACATTTTGGACCAAATCTGGTCCTATAATGTACCTGTGTCCATTCCCATACCAACTCCATGTATCTGGTCAGATCATTATCTAATCCAATTCTCACTTACTTTGCATGGCCATTTTAAAGCCTCCAACCCAGTGGGAGGGGTAACCAGGAAATGGAGATCATTGAACAACCAGTATTTTCTCAGCTCTCTGACCAAATCAATTCCGGCTCCCAGTCACAATCTTAACCTCATGGAAAATAATCTCTCTGACTGGCTCCTGGCAGCATGTAATGAACATGTACCTCTCACTAAATTCTCTTGTGCTCGTCGCTCAGACGCTCATAGATGGTTCTCGGCTGACCTAAAGAAACAAAAATTGGAATTGTGTCAACACAAGAGGAAATGGAGACACAGTTACTCTGACAAAGACAGGGTGTTATATACGACTGCCCGTAGGAAATATAAGAACACCATTCTAGCTACTAAGGCAGCATTTTTCTCTGCGAAAATCTTAAATGCTTAAAACAAATCAAAGTACATTTTTAAGGTTGTGAACGGCCTCTGTAACGATGAAAGAACTTCTCCCCCCCAAGCCCCGACGCAAGAGCTCTGTGATTCACTCAACAACTTCTTTATGGATAAAATAGTTAGCATCAAAGAAAGCATACCGGAAAGGTCTAGTATGGTCCCCACAGAGGACATGCCTAGCAACCCCTATGAATTGGATACTATCCCTTCGATCGACCACTTAATGCTATTCGAACTGATGACCCGGGACAAATCAGGCTCACCTAATGATTGTTGTCCCCCTCACGTCCTAAAGGACGTTTTTTCGGCATTACCATTTAGCATACTTCCCCTTCTCAATGAGTCACTCGCACAAGGTAGGGTTCCCGGTGCTTTTAAAAACGCGACACTGGTACCGCTTATTAAAAAACCTGGGGCCGAGCCTGCCAATCTTTATAATTATCGGCCCATATCTCTCCTTCCTTTTGTAGCAAAAATCCTGGAAGCTCACGTGGCTAGATGTCTCTCCAATTTCATTGAATCTTCAGATTATTTGAGCCTAACCAAGCCGGTTTCTGTCCGGCGCATTCAGCTGAGTCTGTGATTCTCGCGGCCCTGGACACTATGAGATCTAATGCTGACAGGGGTATCCATCAGGCCCTAGTGCTCCTGGACCTGTTGGCGGCGTTGACACGGTCGACCACACCATCTTATTGCACCGTGTCGAACAGGCCGGCCTGCGGGGTTCCGCTCTCAGCTGGGTGAATTCCTTCCAGACTGACCGTACTCAGGCGGTCAGGCTCGGGAACTTTACTGCGCCCAAGCTGGCTACTACCTGCGGTGTCCCACAAGGCTCGTCACTGTCTCCACTTCTGTTTAACCTATATTTTAAACCCCTGTTACATTCTCTAAAAAACAGAAAGGTCACAACCTTTAATTACGCCGACGACCTACAACTAATATTCATATTGGACTCCCCGGACTCTGCCACGGAATTCCAGGCCACCATGCTGCACATCCAGCGGTGGATGGAGTTGAACCATCTAAAACTCAACCCAGAGAAGACAGAGCTGGTGCTTCCTGGCAAAAGTGAGGGCAGTTGGGGCCTGCACTTCTGGCCGTCAACAATGGGGTCACCTCCCTCACCATCCTCCTCGGTAAAAAGCCTCGGCATCACCATTAACTCAGATCTCTCTCTTAAAGGACAGGTGGGAGCTGTGATTTCTTCCAGCTTCCATCAACTGCGCAAAATTAAAAAAATTGCCAACTTGCTTACCCACTCCGCGCTTATACAGGTGGTGCTGGCTTTGGTTTTATCCCGACTGGATTACTCTAATTCTATCTATTATGGATTACCTATATTCTTATCAAAGCGCTTGCAAATTGTCCAGAACCAAGCGGCCAGACTCAGTTTCAAGCATCCTAATTGGAGATCGGCAAGACCACTGTTGTCCGACCTTCATTGGCTACCTATTGCTCAACGGGTGACATTCAAAGTAGGATGTCTGGCCTTCAAGGCCCTGCATGGGAAAAGCCCCAGGTTCATCAACAGCATGATCGTGAAGCATGAGCCTACTCGCAATATTCGCTCAGCTCATCTCTCTTTGCTTACCTAACCTTCCTTCAAACGGAAGCATCAGGGAGGGTGTCGGTTTGCTTATCTTGCCCCTAAGGCTTGGAATACTCTCCCTTTGACAATCAGGAGCTGTGCAAACCTCATGGAGTTTCGGAGAGCTTTGAAGACCTGGCTTTTTAAGCAAGCATCCGGATAGGTTATCTGCTGTCACTTTTCCTCACTGTCAGCACCATGAAACCCTTGGGTGCCCGTGCACTTTATAAATTTCGATTAACATAACATAACATAACATAACATAACATAACATAACATAACATAACATAACATAACATGGGACTAATGCTTGTTGGAGGAGATTCTAATCTTATTCAACAAGTGCACTATGATTGCTCTCACTTAAACAAACATCAGAATAATCCAAATGCTCTCACTTAATGTAAATCAGAATAAGTCAAAATTAGCAGGGGCCCTGGATAGTCTAATATGTGACTTCCCCTTGATTGATTCCTGGAGGGTCGATCATCCAACGAGGAGGGAGAACACTTGTTTTTCTAAACGCTTCATCTCAGCATCACGTATGTATTACTTTCCAATATCTCATAACAGGAGAAAGTCAGGTTCAGGCATTCTTCCAAATCCATTTTCGCATCATTCAGTTCCGTATATTGATTTAAAAATGACCAGCCCCCAGAAAGAAAGGCCATGATGGTCTCTAGACAAAACTCTACTAACGCAAGAGGGCTGGGTCACAATTATGCCTGCAGCATTAACAGACTTTTTGCAGCACAATTTCAAAACAGCAGCTAATCACTTTGTCTGAGGTGCATGTAAATCTTTTTTATGAGGGAGACCATTTCTTATACTGTCCAAATCAATAGAGGTAGATGTGAGGAAATGTCCACTTTGCAACACGAGCTAGAGCAAGCCTGGAGTGCAGACTTCATGTTACATACTAAAAGGTCTGATGCTAATCTGGTGGAGGCAATTCAGTGGCTCAGAGATTCTTTTCTTTATCAAGAGATAGTAAATCAGATAACATAATTTAAAAAATATTATGAGGAGAGTAAGCATGTAGGTAGCCTTCTGGCATGGTCATTACAAAAGAAATACAACCTAGGATGTGAAGCAGAATTGCATAGTAACAGATTTGAACTTGATAGGTCGGGTATTTATGGAGCACTATGCACATCTGTATACCTCTAACTGCAACTCCTCACCTGGTGAAATCAAGACTTTTTTATTCAATTTAACTCCCTTCCCTAGAGAGGGATTTGTTGGAGATGATCGAAGCCGCCATTACGTGAGGGGACATTTTGGAAGCCATTAAGATTCTTTCCAATGCAAAAGCCAGTGGCAACGATGGCATACCATCTGAGTTCCATCTGAGCTGGGCAGTTCATAGATGTTTTGGTGGTGTTATATAATGAATTTTTAAATGGCTGGGAAATTTCAAAAGGAATTTACGGAGGCAGTGATTGTCAGTTTTCTCAAAAAAGACAAGCTCGCAAAACAACCAGGGAATTATCGCCCTATAGGTCTTTTAAATTCTGATTATAAACTTTATGCAAAGGTTATTACGCTAAAGTTAGCCCCTGCCATGTAGACTGTAGTATACAGGGATCAAAATGGCTTTCTGACTAGCAGAACATTATCAGTGAACACAAATTTCCTTGTACAAACAATTGATTACCACTCTAACAATAAGGTGGGAGCAGCTATAATTATGGTAGATACTGAGATGGCGTTCAACCATGTGCAGTGGGAAGTACTATTACAATTGATTACACTGTTGGGAAATCTATATGCCAAAGAGGAGGCAAAAATAGTGGTTAATACAAAGCCGGCAAGACTTATCTCTATTTCCTGCGGCTCGCGGAAATGGTGCCCAATTTCATCGGAACTATTTCCTCTCTGTGTTGAGCCTATAGCGGTGATTCTTAGACAAGATCAAGAAATCCAGCCACCACTTCTGGGCGCCCCTAAACTGAAATTATCTGTAGTATTCAGATGATAATGTTTTATATTTGCAGTGATCCAGCACTGCTCCAAACCAAACCTCAAACCATCACTATATATATCCTAGGAGCGATCACACTTTACTCGTTGTGGGGCCCATAACACCGCAAGTCATTCATTCACACAAATCTCCCTGCCCCCAAGATCAGTGAAAACCAGTGGAAGAGACACTGGATTTAGTGGCATGTCTTACTTCATCTAATTTAATCTACATTTTTATACACTATATACATCTGCAGTTTATTAGACCTTACCACCGTTTTGCTTTTAAGAAAGATTTAAAACGCCCCACTATTTGGTCAATGGATCAGCTAGTAAACGTTAACTAATGGACAACAAGACCAGCTAAAAATCCATTTATTTGATTTTTATTCAAAGATTTAATCTCCTAGCACAACCTTATTTTGTTTGACCTTAATTCAAAATCCATTAAGCATTTTAATTTACCAAAAGAAAAGTAAATTCAAACAGTTTACATTTATTAGCAGAATAGTTCAGAAAATAAGTCAAAAACATATTACCAAGCATATCAGCATATGGAAACCAGAGTTAGCGTAGAATAGTTACCAAAAACAGCCTCTCTATTCTTTCTTGATGTTCACCTCCCATCCGGACTCCGTTCCCATCAAAGTTAAAGTCAAGAAAAATTCAAAGTTTTTGCACCATGGAAAAATCACTCAGTCCGACAGCATGTTGTGGTGCGAAAAATAAATTCCAAACCACGCTCTCTTCTTCCCTCCAAACGAACTCCTTTATACCCTTTTTCCCTAACCATCTATCTAAAATGTGAAACTTTTAGGGTCCACGCTCAACTTTCATTGGTCCATTCAAGGGGTGGATGAGGATCACCTCATCTCCTTGTAGTATGGTTTAGGGCCTCTTTTTGCGTGCATGTTATGTTAGCATGGTTTATTAGAAGTTTAAACAGCATTTTACCTTTTGATGCTTTTTGCACACAACACTACTTAGCTGTTTTTGCAAGTTAGCTTTCACGAAGGTCTAGTCATGAGAAAAGGTTTGTTTTTCGACATCTCTAGAAATACATCGTGCCCCCAGTCTGTACAGTGAGTGCTGAGCCGCCAAGGTTATCATAACATGTGAGCCTGTTTATCGGCTGTCCGTGTAACACATTCTAGACACAACATTTTGGCAGCTGCAAGACGAGCACGATTCTGGCGCCTTTATCATAGCACACTTGCCATAATTTCACACACTTGGAAGATTCCAGGGATGCAGAGGGACTACCACATCCAGGTGTAATTTACACTTACTGAGCGGATGGGTAATGGGGTCCCCCAACACAAGCTCAAGAGACCTTCTTTAGTTTATAATACATAGTTCCTATATAGGGAGGGTGTTTAAACTAGGCGCTATATCACCTGTTTGCACTATCATTGTAATATGATTCCTCCTTTTGTATTTTATGGAGTTGTAACCATGCTGACCATATTATTTCTAATCATATGTCTGCTTATGTTAACTAAAATACTGTGCATGAGAACATGTTGTTAAAATAAATATTTTAACCTTATCGTGTCTCTTTTTTACTCCTGTTGTGGACCAGTATGAGATTATAACAAAAGAGTGTTCTCACTTCCCACCATTCCTGAGATGGTCCTAAGTCGCATGTTCGAGGTTGTCTAATCATTGGTTACTTTGCTATAGGACGAAGAGCTAATGTGACACTGATGCTAGCTGATTGGGGTTTTCTAGGTACTGAGGTCAGTTTCTGG
The DNA here is from genome assembly GCF_964263255.1 of Lissotriton vulgaris. Lineage (NCBI taxonomy): Eukaryota > Metazoa > Chordata > Amphibia > Caudata > Salamandridae > Lissotriton > Lissotriton vulgaris. The sequence goes on along the minus strand of NC_141694.1, from coordinate 1,199,449,103 downwards.
TACACCACAATTCACTAATGTCCTAGGTCTCTGTGCACAGTTCTGTGTATTATATGAAATCCTTGCAACATGGCGCCGCCATTGAGTAAGGTCTAATTGTGAGACACTTGAGTAGTGATTATATCAGTCTACGACCCCCTCACTATTGTTTCCGGTTGACAATGGTGACGGATAAAACCTACCTATAGTTACATAGGTTTCTTCAAGCTTGATAATATAAAACGATTTTCTATTTCAATTACTACCCAGTTGTGCCTTTTTGTATTGCGTTGTACTTCTCTATTACTGTTGCCATATGACTGCGATTGATATCCTAGCACACAGTCGTGTGGGTGTATGGAATCATTTGCAGGAATACTTTGTTTCTTCAGAGGAACAGGCAGTGTTTTTTGTTATTTCAGCTGACGCGGCGTACCCATTTGATTTGTATTACTCATGGTTTACATTTCCCGGGGTAGATGCTGGTACTGGTGTATTTCACACTTACACCCCTGCTGATGCTCCTGCTCCGTACACTCCATATCGAACAGTGGAAATTCCAATTTCTGCTTGGACTCATGCCGTTTGGTTAATGGCGCCCTGCCACATGTTATTACAGCGGTCAGACAAGGTCCGTTGTCGATTCCAGGCGCTACTTGGCCTGTATTAGCTGCTTACACCCTACATCCTCAGGCGGGGCAGTTATCAGCTGTTCAACTAAGACCTCTATATGCCTCTGGGGTATCAGTCGTTAGGGGTCTGGTTCATTACATTACCCGCAACCTCCCGGGTGGGGCCCCGGGTGGTGCGGCGCATCCAGTTGGCGGTGGCGGGCTGAAGCATAGTCCCATCATGGTTAATGCCCAAAAATCTAAAACTAACTTCAGAAAGGACCTAAAGACCTGGCTCTTTAACTAAACCGATCTGTCCCCGGCCCTCCCCTCTCCCTGTATCTTAGCACCAAGACGCCGCGGCATTTGTGCGCTCTACAAATATTTCAGTCAGTCAGTCAGTCAAAGCGGTCATGGGCCAGCGTCCCCAGGATAAAGAGGAGATGCCTTTTTGGCTTGCAGAGAAATGTGACCAACTGGAAGCAGTATTCCTGAATACAAGTCCTGTGGAGAAAAACAGGATCCTTACAGTGAGTTTGTTGAAAGACAGTGCCAGGCGTAAATGAGTGTTCCACTTGGGTGTGATCTTTGCGGCTGTCTATACTAGGTTTTTTGACACCCCATCAATGACTGTCCTCCCCTCTGTGATCAAATGTGTGCAGGATGAACACGGACCAGAGGCGGCTGTGGAGTTGGGAATGTGACTGGTGGGAGCGTTTGATATGGTACGCAATCTCGTCCTTGCTAATGTCAAGGGGAATGCGGTAAGTTTCCAAGTCTCTAATGCTCTGCGCGATGTCCCAGACATCGACAAACCCTGTCAATTACCGAAAATTATTACGGAGGCTTGTAAAACCATCGGCCGTAATCGTTTGGGTGTTAAGCCTTTCGCTAAGAAAGAGATACAGCAGCAAACTCAACAAGCGTCATCTGATAAAGATGATCGCCCGTAGGTTTAGAAACAAAATTGGAGTAAGAACAAAAAAACAGGGGAAACAGCAGCAGAAACAGGGGTCCCGTCTTGCTTCACCTACACCTGGCCCTGCTGAGCTATGAGTTGCGCTACCGCAGTACTATTAGGTCACCTGATAGATTTCAGGTTCCTAAACAACGTTCTCCTCGCTCTTTGCAGTACACATCGGTAACAGCCACCGGTGGAGGAGGCGGCGGCAGAGTTCGAGGTGCCCAACAGAGCCGTGAGCAGCCTCGTAAGGCTGCTCACGAAAAAAGCAAGCAGGACGAGACACCGTGTCCAAGGCCCCAGTTTCAGAAAAAGAAAGTTGCTGGGGTAACAGCGAGATATGCCACAGATAGTGAGAATGCAGCTTCAGAATCTGACATGTTCGAGAGGCGCTGCGTCCACTACTGAAGGTGACAGTGACTGACACCTTCATTGTAATGGAGAAAGCTGACACTAGAGTGGTTCCCCCTAACAGGCTTTATGAAATTGTCCTTGTAATTGAAGGTGACAAAGAACGTACCATAAAAGTTTTTGCGGGGGAAAATCTTACAACTACCTATGATATTTTGTTGCCAGAGGTCGATTGGCTCACACCTTTTGTCTTAGCTGCTCCGCAAGGGGAAGAGATAATCCTCCCTGCTTTTGCGCACACAGTGCCGAAGGAGCAGGCTGTGCAGTTTGCAGAAGATTAGGCTAAGGCGCTTGCGCCGGCGTTGTAACATACTCACTGTGGATGGGACAAATGTTCCCCTCGACATGAGATTCCTTTGCAGTCGATGCGACAGCCTCAACCCCAATCCCCCATGTGATGTGAAGCAAAAGCCTCCGTTGCGGAGATCCTTGAATAATTGGAATAACAAGGTGTAATTGAAGCATCTGTGTCTCTGATGAACAACCCACTTTTTACTGTGACCAAGCCGGATGGCTCGTACGGTTTGGTATTGGATTACCGCCACTTAAACTCACATTGTCGTGCGTTGCAGAATGCTCACAGTTCTGCTCTTGTGGATAGTCTTGTGCGTAAAAGGTTCAAAACCACACTTGACATATCCAATGTTTTTTTTGCCCACAATCTGTTCGTTCTTAGTAGTCAATGGACGGCTTTTACAAGTGGGATTTCTCGCATAACTTCGCCAGTAGGTGCTCCTTTTGTAAGTTCTGCTTTGACACCAAACCACCTTGTCGGGGTCTTCAAGCTGCTAAGGAATATGAGATTTTTGCTGGCCTTATTAATGCACGCTCAATGGTCAAACATGCTCTTAATATCTATGAGCTAATTTTAGATAATAAACTTGACGCTCTGTTTATTACGGAAACCTGGCTAGGTGAATCATGTGTGCCTATGATCGAACTTGCTGTACCTCGAGGGTTTCACGTAGTACGTGCGGACCGCACCAGTGGGAGAGGGGGTGGCACAGCAGTGGTATTCCGGGAGGCCTGGGCCTTTACATGTCTAACCGTCAGGGAATTAACAGAGGTGAAGGGGCTGGATTTTACTTTTATCCTGTCACCCCACTTCACTTTGGGGGGCACACTGTTATACCGGCTGCCTGGTCCTCCTGGAGCCTTTTTGAAGACTCTTGGGGATGTTATTGCCCCTCGTGTTTTGAGCTTCCCCAAATTCCTTTTCCTGGGTGATTTCAATATTCATTTAGACATCCCAGAGGCTCCAGACTCTGCAGCCTTGCTGGATTTACTTGACCTGACTCAACTGACCCAGTGGGTTGAGAGGCCAACACACACGGGTGGCCATTTGATTGACTTGGTGTGTTCTAATTTTGATTTGCAGTTCTTGGATTCCCTTCCAGTCCCATGGTCTGATCACTTTTTTGTTAGGTTTTTTAGGGAATCTGGGGAAGCCCTCCTCTACCTCACCTCCGTTCTATAATCCCTTTATGCAGAGGATTAACATACCTGCATTATCTGAGGCCCTGCTTAATATCCCTCTGGTGTCCCCAGATGACCTTGGGTAAGCATGGCGTGAAAATTTGTTCCGCTCGCGGAATTTGCGGATTTTCAGCGAAATCGCGGTTAAATCCTCGAATCAGCAGGGACGAATTTTCAGCCAAGAACTTACAGGGTTACAGCAGCAGGTGCAAAAGTTGAAGCTAATTTTTTGTAACCTTTTACAAAAGGGTTACAAAGAAATTAACTTCAACTTGGGCAACTGCTGCTGTAAGCCTCTAAGTGCTTCCTGGCGCCTTGTTGCCTACTTGCAACTATTCTCTGACCCTGCTCTGACCCTTGAAGCAGGGTCAGAGAATAGTTACAAGTAGGCAATGAGGTGCATGTCACGAAAATTAAACCTCAACAGGAAGCACTGACCGATATGAAAACAAGCATTTGCAATGCAATAGGTCTCGCATTAGGAAAGTTTGAGCTATTGGTCTTGTAAATGAAATTTTTCTTTATTTATGTGTTGGTTTTGAAAATAGCTAAATTAATACCTTTGTCATTTACAATGCCAATAGTTATAACTTTCGCAAATGTGACACCTATAGCATTTGTAATGCAACATGTTTTGTATTTACGTGACTTAAATGTATTGATATTACAAATTACAATGGCTTTTAATTGTTTTAAATAATTAATACTTAAATAAAAGTGATTTTAATTTATAATGGCAATAGCTTAAACTTTTGTAAATAACTTTTGTGAAGATTATGTTCAGTGTATTTTATTGTGACGAAAATCCAAGGACAGAAGTGAAATATTAACATCTTTTTGTGACATTTGTAATAAAGCTTGAAACACTGAGAGAACATATTTGAACCAGTTGTTGTTGAATGGTTGCACAGATTGATGCTGGGGTGGCGCTGAGTGGTGCTGTGGTGGTGCTGAGTGGTGCTGTGGTGATGCTGAGTGGTGCTGTGGTGGTGCTGAATGATACTGGGATGGTGCTGAGTGATGCTGCGGTGGTGCTGAGTGGTGCTCTGGTGGTGCTGAGTGATGCTGTGTTGCTGTTGAGTGATGCTGTGGTGATGCTGTGGTGGTGCTGTAGTGGTGCTGAGTGATGCTGTGGTGGTGCTGAGTGATGCTGTGGTGCTGTTGAGTCATGCTGTGGTGCTGTTGAGTGATGCTGTGGTGATGCTGAGTGGTGCTGTGGTGGTGCTGAGTGATGCTGTGGTGGTGCTGAGTGATGCTGTGGTGGCGCTGAGTGGTGCTGTGGTGGTGCTGATTGGTGCTGTGGTGGTGCTGAGTGATGCTGTGGTGTTGCTGAGTGGTGCTGTGGTGGTGCTGAGTGGTGCTGTAGTGGTGCTGAGTGATGCTGTGGTGGTGCTGAGTGATGCTGTGGTGCTGTTGAGTCATGCTGTGGTGCTGTTGAGTGATGCTGTGGTGATGCTGAGTGGTGCTGTGGTGGTGCTGAGTGATGCTGTGGTGGTGCTGAGTGATGCTGTGGTGGCGCTGAGTGGTGCTGTGGTGGTGCTGATTGGTGCTGTGGTGGTGCTGAGTGATGCTGTGGTGTTGCTGAGTGGTGCTGTGGTGGTGCTGAGTGATAATGTGGTGGCGCTAAGTGATGCTGTGGTGGCGCTGAGTGATGCTGTGGTGGTGCTGAGTGGTGCTGTGGTTGTGCTGAGTGATGCTGTGGTGGTGCTGAGTGGTGCTGTGGTGGTGCTGAGTGATGCTGTGGTGGTGCTGAGTGATGCTGTGGTGGTGCTGAGTGATAATGTGGTGGTGCTGAGTGATGCTGTGGTGGTGCTGAGTGGTGCTGTGGTGGTGCTGAGTGATAATGTGGTGGTGCTGAGTGATAATGTGATGGTGCTGAGTGATGCTGGGGTAGCGCTGAGTGATGATGTGGTGATGCAGAGGGCCGAAAGGCACAAAAAGCATTCTAACAAAGGGCAGAAGGGCAGAAAAACAAGGGAAAAACTAGTCTAACAGAGGACAGAAGGGCAGAAAAACAAGGGAAAAACGAGTCTAACAGAGGGCAGAAGGGCACAAAAAACGAGTCTAACAGGGGCCAGAAAGGCACAAAAACGAGTCTAACAGAGGGCAGAAGGGCACAAAGAATGAGTCTAACAGAGGGCAGAAGGTCAGAAAAACAAGGGAATAACAGAGGGCAGAAGGGCACAAAAAACGAGTCTAAAAGAGGGAAGAAGGGCAGAAAAACAAGGGAAAAATGAGTCTAACAGAGGGCAGAATGGCACAAAAAACGAGTCTAACAGGGGGCAGAAGGGCAGAAAAACAAGGGAAAAACGAGTCTAACAGAGGGCAGAAGGCCACAAAAACAAGGGAAAACGAGTCTAACCGAGGGCAGAAGGGCACAAAAAACGAGTCTAACAGGGGGCAGAATGAATCTCGCCCTGCGTGTTTGTCCACGAAGAAGCCACCGTTTTATGCAATACCTCTACTCAACTTGAGTACTTTCTACTGTCTAATCAGTAAGTCCTTCCTCGTTGGCTAAATGTATAGGGGCAGATTTACAATAACTAACGCATCCCCAAGAATGCGCCAGTTATTGTGTGCCGCAGCTCCACCACCCATGGTCCGCCGCATGTACAATGTGGCGCACCATGTAGCAAAAACGGCACAGATGCGTCATGCATCTGTGCCGTAAAAGCAGCACATTGCTGGAGCTGCGTCGCAAGCGCGACGCAGCTCCAGCAATGCTCTGGGGGGCCCTATCTCCCGAATGCTGCGTCAAGTCTTGCGCCCGCTTCAAGCAGGTGCAGGGTTTTGATGCAGCATTGGCCTAAAAGTGACTGAGTGAAATCTTGTAGATTTCACTCAGCCACTTTTAGGAGGCGTTTCTGCGCAGGAACGCCCTCCCCTGCGCCGGAACGCCTCCTGATGGCGCAGAGGTTTACAACGTGACGCATCTTTCAGCATTGCTGGACGCAGCTCCAGCAATGCTCTGGGGGGCCCTATCTCCCCAATGCTGCATCAAGCCTTGCACCTGTGCCTTCACGCTTACAAATTGGCAAGGTAGAGTGATAGAAAAAGGCAAAGAGAGTCGGGTTCTCCTACGCACCCGTGTCCAGCTAGAGCTTTAGCTGGGGTAGCAGAGAGTGTCTATTCGGAAGTCACTACCATTATCAATCACTCACTTTATTCTGCTATGGTACCTGCTCAATGGAAACAGGCCAAACTTCTCCCGCTTCTAAAAAATCCACCGCTGACCCCTTATTGCCTTCCAATTATCCTCCCATCTCTTTGCTGCCTGCACTGGCCAAAGTGTGTGAAAAGGTGGTCTTCCGTCAACTTGAGACCTTTGTGGAAACATCTGGGGAGCTCCACCCAGCCCAGTCTGGTTTTAGAACATCTTTCAGCACGGAGACTGCGCTGGTTGAGATGGCAAAGGCGATTAGGGAATGTCTGGATGGAGGCAGCAGAGCAGCTCTGATTTTATTGGACCTCTCTGCCGCCTTCGATACAGTACCTCACCGGCTCCTCCTCACTCGGCTTTCCTCCATTGGCATCTCCGGTGCGGTGTGGGCTTGGTTAAAAACCTTCTTAGATGAGCGCACCCAACAGGTCTGGATGCCCCCCTTTTCTTCCTCTGCCAGGAAGCTATCAACAGGAGTCCCGCAGGGCTCTACTTTGAGCCTGCTACTTTTTAATATCTACTTGACTCCTTTGATTGCCCTGGCTGAGGGGCTGGGTGCTAAGATCATGGCATAAGCCGATGATACACAGCTTCTATTTACTTGGAAAGGATCTGAATTGTGTACCGGAAGTGCTCAGAGTTGCCTATCAGCAGTGCTCACTTGGCTGGCTCAGGCTCATCTCAAGTGCAATGAAGAAAAATCGGAGATATTGTTGTATGGCAAATTTCCTCTGCTGTTTAGAGAAGCCTTGTGGCCGCTGGACTTCCCATGCCCACGGTCAGTGGGCAGTCCGGCCAAGAACTTAGGGGTATGGTTCGGGGAAGATCTTCGGTTCTCCGAACATATCAAAAAACTTACCGGTACCTGTTTCGGCACACTCAAGACTTTTAGAAAGTATTTTCCTTTGCTACCGCAATCAGCAAAGGAAATGGTGGCCCAGGCATTCATCCTCTCTAGGCTTGATTATGCTAATGCCTTCTTCATTGGCATCCCTGGATACCTGATGAATAAACTTTAATTGATTCAAAATGCAGTGGCCAGACTCTTATTTAACATCTCTAAATGATCCAGTGTGAGGCTACTTTTACATGACCTATACTGGCTACCAGTGGCTCAGCGGGTTCAATTTAGGAACTTGACCATGGCCCATAAATCCCTGCATGATTCTGGAGAATCGTATATCAAGAAGCGCGTGGCCTTTTATAATCCTTAGAGAGGAAAGTGCCTAAATATTACGATTGCCCAAGCCCGCAAGGGTCTATTGGGTTACCCACCCCTATAACTAGTCTTTTATAATCCTGGCCGCTCGCTTCGCTCTTCCTCTCTTCGCCTGCTGTTCATTCCCCGATTTTGTTGCTCTAGGTTGGGTAGCCAGTCGTGGTCAGTAAAAGTGGCCACTCTATGGAACAGCCTTCCAGACCGTCTGTGACCTACTCAGGATCTCCACGTTTTCAAGAAACTACTTAAAACGCATCTTTTCAACCTCTTCAACTAATTAATTGTGCACTCTTGGTCTCAGTCTGTTCGCGCCAGGATACTCCTGAGTAATTGTTACAAATCATATATAACATAACATAACATAACATAACGTAACAAGTAGTGGCAAACAACGCCAATTCCTCCGTTTGGCTATGGGCTACAAGAACAGTCCAGGCGTATTTGCCGCCCGCATTGTCTCTCTCCTGGAGAGACTCGACGCAGATGCATGTTCGTATGTGGATGACATTTATCTCACAGACGACGAATTATGGCCGCATCTGTGCTGTAGTGACCGTAGAATTTGCCATTTTGCGTACATAGGCTATAAATTTAACTTTGTAAAGTCACACATTGCAGAGTACACAGTGTTGTTCCTGGGCTAAGAAGTCAACAATGAAGGTAGAAGTTTGGCTCCTCGCTTCCTGGCGAAATGCGCACTTTTGCGAGCTCCCACAATGCTGAAAAAGCTACAATCTTTACTGGGCTTTTTGAATTTCGGTCGTACCTACATTTCGGAATATGCCCAGCGTATCAAGCAGCTTTATGCGTTGATACAACTTACTTTTTCCAAATCGTGCTGGCTGCCAGAACATTCAGCCTTCTTGCAATCTTTGCAGGCTGACCTTCTTGAATCTAAATTCTTGTTGACTCGTGATAACCACACCAACCTGGTGGTAAGAATCGGACTAGGGGCTGTGGGTTTGACGTACCTCACTTTTAATGAGGCTAACACAGTCCCTATCGCTTACAAGTCACACTTGTACACTTCAGCTGAGTTGCGGTTTTCCACTTGTGGAAAAGGTTTTGACAGCAGTGCAAATGGCGATTCTTAAGGAACGTGCGCTGTCGCAGGGAAAACGCATTTTGGTTGTTACTCCGTATCCTGCCTTAGAGGTATTGATGAAAGCCAGTGTACCGAATTCGAAAGCTTTGCACCCTCGGTGGATACAGTGGGCTACATCCTTGACGTCCCCGGATGTCACGTTTATTTTTGATTCCTCCCTGCAAACTCAAGAGTACTTGCAGTATGAATTTGTTCATCCTGCTCCTCTGACTATGCGACCACTTGAGGATTTCCGCTGTATCATTTACACTGATGGTAGTGCGCATTCAGCTATGGTTTCAAAACACGCGTATTCTTCGGCCTGCACAATTGTGATTGGTACGATGGTGGATGGTGAATTCAAGTCTGATGTCGTGCATACACAGACATTAGGGGACTGTACCGCCCAGTTGGCAGAACTACGTGCTCTGATGCCTGCATTGGAGTACGCCGACCCCAGTGTGACTACTCTTATTGTGAGTGACTCTTACTACTGTGTTCAGTCATACAATGACAATCTGCCCTTTTGGACTCAAAATGATTATCGTTACTCCAGGGGTCGCACAATTAAACATAAAATGTTCTGGGTTCAAGTGGCAGAGTTCAAAGAACAACTCCCACTCGTTTTTGTTTTTCATACTCTTGGTCATCAGCGTGTTGGGGTTCACGCTGTTGGCACCTGTCTCGCGGACGAGGCTACGAAGACAGCAGTGGCAACATTTGCAGTGACAGCGGTTACACGTTCCTAAAGTAAGATTGATGATGACATTTTGGCAGCTATTGCCGCTACAGAGAAGGGAGGAAATTACCCTAAGGGTTTCCCTTCTAAATACTCTTATCATTTAAGTCCTGATAAAGTTCCTTATGTGTGAATTAACGACGTTGATGACAGGTTGATACCCAACGCGGACCGCAGACAGGCTTTGATTACAGCAGCCCACGCCGGGATGACTTCAGCGCATGCCGGTGTGTTAGCTACTGTATCTCTTCCCCAGCAACAATACTGGTGGCGGGGTTTGTACAAACAGACACGTGATTTTGTCCTTCAATGTGGCATTTGTCAGCAAATTAAACCTTCCTCTGCTGCACGCCCTCCCCAAACTCAGGTGAACATATCTAATAAACCACTTGCATGTGTTTGTTTAGATCACTGCGGTCCTTTCTCCTCTAATACTGCGTATAAGTACATCTTAGTAGCAGTTGACTGTTGCACGCGCTTTGTCTGGGTGTGGCCTCAAAGGAACGCTGATTCTAGAACTGTCGTAACGGATTTGCGTGTCTTTGTGGGAATTTTTGCGTGTGATACCTTCCATTCGGACCAAGGTCCAGCGTTCGCCTCTAAGGCGTACAAGGATGCCATGACTTCATTGGGGGTCCAGGTCAAATTTTCGTTTTCATACCACCCTTTCTTCCCGAATGTACACTTTAGATAATATTATATCATCTGTGGTTGATATTGTGCAGGAAGAAGTTGCCGTACTGTATCATGGGCAAAATCAGTTGCAATCTGTTATGCAGTTTGCATGGACCATACAAACGGTAAAAAATGGTCGAGATCCATGGGATTACATGAACATGAGTTTATTATTTCTGCCTTTCAATTTGACTGTTAAACAGCAATTTATGTCAATGAAGGATGTCGCGTTTTCACTGTTGCATATTAAAAAGTTAGAACCTTTACCTTTTTCGGTAGCAGAATCTAATTCGGCAGTTTGGCTCATCTGTGGGTTAATAACTCTACCTTTTTCCCTTTTCAAATTTGAGTCCTGCATGAAACACTATGCAATAGGCAGGTTTGAACCCCTGGGTGGAGCTTATCTTCATGAAGCCTGGAATCTCCAGTTCACATTAGGTGTTTGAGGGATGAAAAGGAAGTTTACTTAAATGGCGAGGATTGCACCACAACACCAGATGACTCATTAACATGCAGAAATCTTCAATTGCACGGTTCTTGTAATGTGCTTGCACAAAACTTAGCTTGTGTTCTGAAAGGTAACCCAGTCCCGACATTCACATTGCTTGCTTCACAGACACGTAGTGAACACGTGAATATTTTTGTAATGCCTTAATTTTTTTCCTTGTATCTTTGCGGTCTTTTTTCACATGAGGGTCGGCCGTGATTGGTTTCCCTAACTTGGATACTTTACTTCGGATTTTTATTCCCAATTCTCAAGTTTGGCTAAATTTCCTGAACTTGGTCTGTCTCATTCGAACTTGAACTCTGCGTTCTATGAAGCTTGACCCAGTTATTGTGCGTTCCCCGAACAAGGGTGGGTGTAGTATGGTTTAGGGCCTCTTTTTGCATGCATGTTATGTTAGCAATGCTTATTAGAAGTTTGGACGCCATTTTACCTTTTGCTGCTTTTTGCACACAACACTGCTTAGCTGTTTTTGCAAGTTAGCTTTCAGGAAGGTCTATACATGAGAAAAGGTTTGTTTTTCGACATCTCTAAACATACATTGTGCCCCGAGTCTGTACAGTGAGTGCTGAGCCGCCAAGATTATCATAACATGTGAGCCTGTTTATCGGCATGTCTGTGTAACACATTCTAGACATAACATTTTGGCAGCTGCGAGCCAAGCAAGATTCTGGCGCCTTTATCATAGCACACTTGCCATAATTTCACACACATGGAAGATTCCAGGGATGCAGAAAGACTACCAGATCCAGATGTAATTTACACTTACTGAGCGGACAGTAATGGGGTCCCCCAGAACAAGCTCAAGATACCTTCTTTAGTTTATAGTACATAGTTCCTATATAGGGAGCGTGTTTAAACTAGGCGCTATATCACCTGTTTGCACTATCATTGTGATATGATTCCTCCTTTTGTATTTTATGTAGTTGTAACCATGCTGACCATAACATTTCTAATCATATGTCTGTTTATGTTGACTAAAATACTGCGCATGAGAACACGTCGTTAAAATAAATATTTTAACCTTACCGTGTCTCTTTTTTACTCCTGTTGTGGACTGGTATGAGAGTATAACAAAAGAGTGTTCTCACTTCCCACCATTCCTGAGATGGTCCTAAGTCGCATGTTGTAGGTTGTCTAATCATTGGTTACTTTGCTATAGGACGAAGAGCTAATGTGACACTGATACTAGCTGTTTGGGGTTTTCTAGGGACTGAGGTCAGTTTCTGGTACACCACAATTCACTAATGTCCTAGGTTGCTGTGAACAGTTCTGTGTATGAGCAGAAATCCTTGCAACATCCTCATTGTCCATATTTCTGCCAAGTCATCGTTATGATCATAAAAAAGTTCTGATTGTTTGTTATTACAATTTTTTCCACTCGTGTCCTTTAACTTGTCACTTCACCAAATGTTCTCAGGCTCATGACTCAGGCATCTCAATCTTGGCATCATTCTACTCTTCAGGCCCCACTGATCTTGAATCACACTGCACAGGCACAGACTGCTTGCACATCTCTCCAGCATAGTTGCTTATGCGTAGAAACCCATTGTTTCGGAGTCTCGCAAACTCTCCATTTTATTTTAGGCCGCATGGGCCATAACGGGAACCAATATAGAAACAAACACATTTAAACGTTAGATTTCAAAGTATAGCCCTTCTGTTTACCTCCCCCATTCTAATATAACCTTGTTAGTTATTACCTAGCTTTGAAGCTACACATATGCATTGTTTTCTTACCATTCTCCATCATTTCTGCCACAATTATTCATTTAGGACGCTTACATGCAAAGTTTTTCATTAGATTATAGCATTTCCACACTATATTAGTAAAACGTCTACACATGATTAACGGATTAAGTTTGCAACACAAGCATATTAGTATCCTACGTGTATTTGTGTGTGTGCTTTCTATTCTACTTTGGTTAATTTTAAAACCACATAATGAATACATATTACAGTTATGGGAAGCCAACTTCACGAGGGGTATACAAAAAAATGTATTTTCACCCTCGCTCCATCAACTCCCCACTTTGGTGATTTATCACCAAATAACACCCAAAAAGTTCCATAAAACTTTCAAAACATATTTCAAATTATTTTAATTAGTATGAGTTATACTCTAGTATCCTCTCTTTTCTTTATGTCTTGATAAAGTTTCTCCTTAAACTCTTCCATTTCAATATGCCCCTTTTCACGTTCTCTTTCTTGTCTATTTTCAAATTCCTTTTTTATAGACTTTTTAAGGTTTCTTCTTTTTCTAAGTTTATAACCTAATCTTAAGACTAAAAATATCACTATTATTAGTGTTACTGGAATTAATAATTTCCCTATTATGGATCTACCTATTTCAAAAAACCATTTCTTAACAGCTGAAAAACTTCTACCAAGTTTCTCAAGAACACCGTCAACCTTCAGGGGTATAATTTCTTTATGCAATTCTGTAAGATTTGTAATATATCTTTCAATGTTTTGACTTTTATCAGGAATGTAGGTACAACAGTGCTGTACCTTCAAAGTTCCACAGACTCCTCCCTCTTTTTCCAAAATTATATCAAGAGCAAGTCCATTTTGCATCACCATAGCTCTCATAGCCACCATTTCTGTGTTTACCATTACAAGTCCCCCTGCAGTATCTGTTGACAAACGATCTACTATCGTTGACAATTTCCTAATTCTGTTTGCATTAAAGGATATACCCACTGCTGGTATCAATGCTCCATAAGCATCACCTATCATTTCCATTACACTTTCACTTCTTCTACGACTTAAAGGTTTACCTATCTCATGAATTCCAATAGTTCCTCTATCTACATGAAATGTTTTAGGAAAGACCAGGCCTACATAACAGGACCCATACCAATGATCAGGCAATCTATAATAAGCTTTGTTCCCGCATAAGAAATATATGCAAGGGAAAACTGGATCATCACCTCCTTTAAATCCCCAGCCCCCTTTTATAATGTATGTATCTTCACATTGACTTGCTCATTATCATAAACAGTGTTGTCTCTTCGAATACATAATTTCCCTAATAATGGTGTATCTATATTTATAACCACATGCACATTATGTCCCTCTATATCATGGGTACTCACAAACTTTCTCTCAGGGGCCAAATTTACAGTGTGGTTTGTGGCTGAGGGCCGTACTGGTGGGGGCAAGGTCAGTGGGGGAGGGGGCGGGGCTCGAGCAACAAAAAAACTGGTACCATAAGGTTGATCACTGGTCCCTGCAGCGGACGCCTTCGTCCACTGAGCCACCAGACCTGATATACACACATCTATCTCTCTCTCTCTCGTTCTTTATCAGTCTCTCTCTCTCTCTCTCTCTCTCTCTCTCTCTCTCTCTCTCTCTCTCTCTCTCTCTCTGTCTCCCTCTCTCTCTCTTTCTCCCTCTTCCTCCCTCTCTCTACCTCTCCCTCTGTCTCTGTCTGCCTCTGTCTCACTCACTCTGACTGTCTCACTCCCTCTCACTCCCGCTCTCCCTCTGTCTCACACATTCTGACTGTCTCACTCCCTCTCTCCCTCTGTCTCACTTACTCTGACTGTCTCACACTCTGTCTCCCTCTCTCTCTCTGTTTCCCTCTCCCTGTTACCCTCTCCCTTTCTCTGTTTCCCTCTCCCTCACTCTGTTTCCCTCTCACTCACTCTGTTTCCCTCTCCTCACTCTATTTCCCTCTCCCTCTCTCTCCTTCCCTCTCCCTCCTTCCCTCTCCCTCCTTCCCTCTCCTTCCTCCTCCCTCACTCTGAGGTCTCCCTCACTCTGTGGTCTCCCTTCCTCACTCTGTCTCCCTCGCTCACTCTGTCTCCCTCCCTTGCTCTGTCTCCCTCCCTCGACTGCCTCCCTCCCTCGCTCTGTCTCCCTCAGTTGCTCTCCCTCTGTCTCCCTCCCTTGCTCTCCCTCTGTCTCCCTCCCTCGCTCTCCATCACTCTCCCTCGCTCTCCCTCAGGGAGGGAGATGTGTGTCTGTCCTAAGCCCCCAACACTCACCCCAGTGTATGTCAGGGGAAAGGAGATGTGTATCTGTCCTAAGCCCCAGCCTTTCAGAGTAGCTTTGAGGGGAGCAGCAAAGCTCAGCAGCATCGGTGACAACAGCAGACACCGGACTCTGAAGAGAGGACGAGTGAGGGAGAAGGGAAAGGAGAAACATAGATAGAGTGCATTGGATGTGGGAATGACGAGAGCGATGCTCCAGGGCATTGAAAGTTGAGCCAGAAGGGAAAGGTGTTTTCAAACAAATATTTATTTATTTGATATTAATTAAAGACAAGAAAAACAGGTATGAGCACATCAGGTTCCGTAGGATTACAATAGTTGTGGACAGCTTGTATCAATAATGCGTATGCTATAACATGGCATGCACATATCTGTGCAATACATGTGATTCGCTCAGTGCCTCTGTCTCCCTCCCTCGCTCTCCCTCTGTCTGCCTCTGTCTCTCTCTCCCTCTTCCTCCCTCCCTCTACCTCTGTCATCCTCTTCACCTCATCCTGCCTGTGTGTGCCTGGGCTGAGACAGTGTATCATGACTGTTAATGACTAGGGTGCGTTATAGAGCTGTGATTTTGTGTAGGCCCATCTCGCCCATGAACACCTTGACCTTAATAAGGTTAAAATCATGGATGGTATCTTGTCACAAAAGATAAGGGGAGAAGGCGCGTCGGAATTGAAGATATTTTTAGAATTGGGAGCGGGGCATTTGGAAGTCGGCCTGTAGTTGTTGAAATGACTTGAGAGTCTGGCCCCAAAGAACATCACCAGTCATTGATATTCCGATAGCATCCCATCCCGCAAACCCAGAAAGTTAAAGCAACTGCGGCAGGAAGCCATGATGCCAGAGGGGAGACACCTTAGTAAGACTACCCCACCAACCAATCTTACGCAGAGCCTGCCTCCACACAGTAAAAACAGTCCAGACTGCGGAAGGCATTACAAAGGAGGGGGGTTGAACCCATGCAGTCACGGGGACCTGGGCGTCGTGTGGTAAATGTAAAGAGAGGGTCCCCGTAAGGAGAACGTGTTAACACACAGTAACACAATTGCCAAAATAAACAAAGCAAATTCAAATAAAGGTCAAAATAATTCTTGTATGAATGTTCTCATTTATTTAACAACACTACGTTTGACTTAGTGAAGCATTTTACAATCACTTTAGAAAGATTGAAAAATTGAAAAAGCCCCAAGTTGGGAGAGGACGGGGAAGGAAAGAGTGGTGCTCAAAGGCTGTGAAAAAGTTAGGGAAAGTACACAGACTTAAACAGGAGGTAAGTATTTACAAACTTCAAATCAGGAATTGGAATTATTCCAAAAACCAACAGCCTATATAAATTATGGCAAATGTTGAAAATACAATTAGACTGGGGACATTCTACGGTCACGTATATAGTTTAGTGTAATCCAGGGGATGTGCCGGACGTCCAAAATTAAGAGTCGTCGACGTTTCGACCCCTATATGTAGGCTAAATTAAGTCCTTTTCCGGGGTCTTCATCAGGACAATTGCAGTGGGGGAAGGGACGAAGTGGGGCCGTCCTGTCTGTAAAATTAAAAAGCCAGTATCAGAAGGTTTGAATTAGCTGGACATAACAGTCAATGTCCTGTAAACCATAATGGTTGGTTACTCAAGGCAAAATACACCATGGAGTCCGGGTCACTGGGTCCTCAGGACAAAAGGAACTAGGAGCGGAGTACGCAATAAATCATGCTCAGGCTCAATAGTATGGATCTTAATTGCAGAAGAAAACAGTAACCAACAGGAAGTTAAAAGACATATACAGTAAAATACATTCTCTGAGGTAGAGACTCACTTTGAGGTAGAGGAGAATCAGTGCAGTAGGCAATTCAATTGATGTACTGCTCCGGATGGAACTAAATTCTCCGAGATGGCTGTCAACTATAAATTGAACAACAGATGTTCATTATTAAGGGTGTGTAGTGGTAAATTACCGTTACACGGACAAGGATCTGAAGATTAAATTGACTACAGGACGAAATTTTGAATTTCGATTAGCAAGTATGGTCAACTAAAAAGAGGTAACATTATACCTTTAGTTTTGTAGACCTGACACCATAAAGATATATCAGCGAAGTCAAGTGCTGCCACGACTTGTGGGCGGCGTGCTAGTCTGCTTCTGATCTGTATGGCTACTACAGTCGACTGCCAAATCTAGCTGGAACCAAGAAGGTCTATACATTAGAGTTTATACAATTCTCTAGGTAGACAGAAAGACTTCAGAAATTAAGGCACCCTTGGTGCTAAAAGTCGAATATCGTGATGATTCAAGATGGAGAACACTATTAAGGTTAAGGTCAAACTTGTTTATACAGCTTAACCCAAATGTCATACCTTTAATTGGCGACTTGATACACAAAGGATATATCCACGAGGATGGTTGCAGTTAATTTAGGTGTAGTCACGAATAAGCGCTGTAACACAATGAGGGCAATTATTGTGGGTGACAGATTCAGAAGGAAAACCAACTCTAAGTCAAAGGAGGTTACTGACTTGTGTGGGTCCACGCAGCTCTTAGGTGGAAGGAGAACGGCAGGTCCCGGCGGCAACCGCCATGTTAAAATATGCCGACTGGGTGCTGTCACGAGCGAATCCTAAAGATGAAAAAAGATCGTGATGAGGGAAACGTGTTCCCGTTTCTACAAGAACTACTTAGGTGGGGGCGCAAGGGATTGACACTTACTTGCAGCAAGTTAACCGAGGCGCGACCCCTTCAGTTCAACTCGTGTCCACAGAACTCCGTCAACCACTACGCGGAGTTTGGGGCGGGGCCTCTAAGTGACCGGGATAGTGGATATAGAAAAAATACTACAGCGTATCACTGGAGAAATTGAATAAAACATTATTCAGTAAAATCGTCTTCTGAATAAAACAATATTCAGTAAAATCGTCTTCTGAAACTAGTCGCAACGATTGTTTGGACCCAAGTTAATTGTCAGATGGTGCAAGCTATGATTGTTTAAATCTTGCATTACTCATCCATGAGTACTGGATATTAGGACCAGGGATAAGTGTCAGGAATTGCCATAAAAAACTTGCATGTTTCAAACTTGAGTGTGTGTGCGGGCACAATACAGTGTGTGTGAATAAAATATTAAATTGAAACATCTCATGCATCTATTAGAATGTATGGCTAAGCAAGCACAAGGCATGTGAATATAATGTTAAATTGAAGCATCTCATGCATATATTAGAATATATGACTAGGTTACATAATCAGAAGTCATAGTACATAGCGCTCACGCACTTCGCAAACATGGGAGTGTAGGCGAGCATGCACATTGTAAAAAGGGATCATTTAATATGGGAAAGCAAAAAATGTTAAACTCGTGCACCTCTCAAACATGATGGTGTAAACGAGTGAGCCATGGGTGCAACAGATCAAAAAGTCATAGTGCATAGCGCTCACGCACTTACCAAACATTAGAGTGTAGGCGAGCAAACAACTTGTTGAAAAGGGGTCATATTAGATGAAAGAGCATTGAATAACTCGTGCACCTCTCAAGCATGAGGGTGTAGACGATTGAACCTTGGGTGCAAAAAATTACATCATCTCAATGCTGGCAATTGCGCAAGACTGCTGTCCTGCTCGTTCAGCCCATTTTTATTTGAGTCCAGGAGGGACATCCATTTGCATTCTCGTAAATTCAGGACAGATGCTAGATTCCCACCTCTCCTACCCAGGGACACCTTCTCAATTACCAACCATTTTAAGTCTGACACTATATGTCCTGTGCTCTGCCAATGATCCGCCAAAGGGGCACCTAGAACCTTGCATCGTAGCCTGCTACAGTGTGAAAAAATGCGAGACTTGATTTTTTGCTGGGTTTGTCCAACATAAACTTGGTTGCACGGACATGTTATAATGTAGATCACACTGCTTGTGTTGCAGTTGGTATGATGTTTTAATGCAAAGACCTTGTCGCCATGTGTGAAGGTTTTAGTCTGGATGGTGGCCTCACAAGCTGTACAAGTGCCACATCTAAAGTGACCAATCACTGGTGGTAAGTTCCATAGGCTTGTAAGTGTGGGGGGGTTCTCAGGTTCCAAATATGAATGTACCAGCATATCTCGAATATTTTTTGACCTTTTGAAGGAATGAAGGGGGAGCTGTGGTTGATCAATCTCACCAGCTACAAGAGGCCAATTCTTGTTAATGATTTGTTTCACTTCGTTGCTTCTTGTGGTGAACGTGGTGACACAAATCATCCGATTCATCTCAGTGACATCACGGGCTTCAGGATTCAGCAAGTTCACTCGCGGGTTGTACCATGCTCGTTTTCTAGCACGTCTAACCATACGAGCAGGGTAGCCACGTGATATGAGGCGCTCTTTTAGGATCTCAGACTCCTTGATATAGTTGGTGCGTGTAGAACAGTTTCTCCTAATTCTGAGAAACTGGCCAACAGGTAGGTTGTCTCTGAGGCCTCTCGGATGGTGGCTTCCATACTGTAACAGAGAGTTCCGCTCTGTTGGCTTTCTGAAGAGTGTGGTAAGCAGGTGATCGTTCTCCACATAAATGGAGATATCCAAAAAAGGTATGGATTTGTTACTTGATTCCAAGGTGAATTGGATGTTAGAGTTCCGCTGGTTCAGCCAAACATGGTACTCCTTAAGTTGGTCGCTGTTGCCTTGCCAAATGCATAGAACATCATCGATGTATCTGACCCAAAGGGTCAACATTGATGAAAAGGGATTGTTTGGTGAAAAAACATGTTCCTGTTCGAAATGGTCCATATAGATGATGGCCAAATTGGGAGCGAAGGTGGCGCCCATAGCCACGCCCTTGGTCTGTACATAGAATTTTTCTTGGAAGATGAAGACATTTTTCTTCATTGCAATGCACAGTAGATCAATTATAACGTCAGTTGGAACTTGAACAGGCGCCGGTCTTTTGTTCAATACCCCTTTCATCACATCCAGAGCATCCTGTTGTGGGATGCTAGTATAGAGTGATATGATATCACAAGTTACCAGAAGTGTAGTCTTCGGATCGAATGATCTTTCATCGATCAGTTGGATCACTTGGGTGGTGTCGCAGAGATGCTCTGGATGTGATGAGCCAGAGGAAATGGCTTAGAGCTGAGTTCAGTTGTCAGAACTATGTGTGGGGTATAGCTTATGGGTAGTTTTGAAGTTGGTAAAGTAAATAAGGCAGGGAAACCATTTTGAAGATGGCCTATCTGCTGAACAGCTTCAGGGGCATATGCGACCAGGAGCTCACCTGCTGTCTAATTTGAGGCAGTAGGGGAGCCAGATTTTCAGACCAGGAGTTCGGTTGAGACAACAACAGGAACACCCCAAGATATGTAAAGCCATCAGGCACAACCGTGACTTGTTGCTTCCAAGTCCCAAGCTGATCGCTCCCATGCAGAGGCCATATATAGGACTTGTGAGCGTTCATATAGAGGCTGGAATTTTGACCAAAGATTTCCATTATTCGGAGTAGCCGGGGGCCAGATCTATTTGGCGTGTGAAGAAGAATAGGACTTCATCAGTGTATAGCGCTATACGATCGGACACCTCGCGTGATCACTGAAAGCCGTATACCTGGGCTTCAATTCGCACCCAAGCCGCAAGTGGCTCGATGGCAAGTGCAAACAATTTGGGAGACACCACCCCACTATGTAGAGGCCGCGACGTGGAGTCAATGATTCACACCTAGGTAGTGATGTCAGTGTACAGGAGACAAATGTATTGAAGAAGCCTGTGGACTATATTTAAGCGGTCAAGGAGTGCGAACAGATATGTCCAACTGAGGGAATCAAAAGCCTTATCCATATCTGCAAGCAAGAGCACGGCCGGCTAATTTAACTGGTCTACGGAGGAAATCGCGTTGTGTGCCCAAATAATATTGTGTCGAGTCGCACAATTGGGCATAAAGCCTTCCTGGTCGAGATGGACAAGCGTACTAATATGCGGGAGAACGCGAGTTGCATTAATTTTGACAAGGAGTTTGGCCTCAAAATTCAGGGGAGAGATTGGTCTGTAGGAGGTATGCAGCTCAGGGGGTCAGCTAGGTTTTGGGAAGTCCACTATCTCGGCGTGACACAAGTCAGCTAGGATACGGCCCTCGTCCACCTTGGACTAGAGAGCCGCCAAGTAGTGTGGTGATATTTGGGACAAGTATTTCTTGAAGAACTCATGCGGAAACCCGTTCGGTCCCAGTGATTTACCTGAGTGCATATCTGTAAGAGCAGCTTGGACCCCTATTACAGTGACCAGGGCATCTAAGTCGTCCCGCACGTCATCAGATAGGCACAGCAGGGGCAGGTCGGCCAGAAATCAATCAATGGCGTCCGCCAGAAGTCTCCTGCGAGGCGTATAGGTGCGCATAGTAGTCGGCGAAATTAGCAGCGATGCTAGCAGGATCAGTAAGGACCTAGACCACTGGTCCCAGGATCCTGGGGAGGGTCACAGGGCGAAGCATCTGTTGGTACAGGCAGTGCAGGAGGGCACTGAAATTATCCCCCATTGATAGATGCGCCTACGCGTGGCCAGCCTGTACAGCTTGGCCTCGTCCAGTAAATCGATAGCATATAGCTGTTGGGCGATGGGGGGCTGGCGACGAGCTACAGCACCATCAGCTTCTCTACTCCTATGTTCCAGGTCTAAGAGTTGTACTTCCGAGAGAACCAGCTTCTTGTGGCATTGCTGATGCCACGCAGCGCAAAAGGCTATGTCTACCCCCCTCAGAGTTGGTTTCATGGCTTCGCACAGGGTCCCCAAGGAGTCTACACTACCATTATTAAGTGAGAAATATTCAGTAAGGGCCACATACATCTGTTGGTGGTATGAATCGTCCTATAGTAACCACAAAGAGAGGCGCCAGAGGGCAGAGAGCAAGCCGGGCCCAGCTGCACTATTAGTGTGATGAGAGTGTTATCAGACAGACCTTTGGGCAAGATCTCAGCTTTCTCAATCTTATGAACGTGTGAGGCAGATATGAATATATAGTCTAGGTGTGAGAAGGAGTTGTGGGTGGTAGAAAATTATGTGTATTTGTTTGCGGCAGGGTGTAGTTTCCACCAAGTATCAATCCACCCCAGACCCTGGGCTAATGTGTGTAGTTTAGACCCACGCATGCTAGTCATCGGTCCTGTGCTATGCCATCTATCCAGTGAGGGACACATAACATCGTTCCAGACGCTCCCCAGCCAACAGCAGGCCCTGGGGAAATTCAGCCCAAAGGGAAGTCAACCGTTCCACCAAGGACTATGACAAAGGCGGTGGGCATATACACACAACAGCATGAGAGGCTTACCATTAAGCCTGCCAGATACCCCTATAAACCTGCCCTAGGAATCGGACCAAGAACGGTCGTGGACAAATGGCAGTCTGCGATGGATCAATATCGCCACCCCCCCTGGATCCCCTGGTGAAGCCTGAATGTTAGTCTGAACAAAATCAAAAAGTGTTAGGCAGAACGTCTTGTTGCCCAATAGGTCTGTTTCTTGGAGCATGAGAATGTCAGCTTTGTAGCGCCTAGCCTGGCGGATACTACCCCTCGTTTAATCTTGTCCAGTATATCCCGAACATTCCAGCTAACAATGATTAAGCACCAATCCTGAGTGAGAGTCATTTCAGGCTAGCATCGCATAAATGGACCAGTGGTTGTGTATCAGGATGAGAGCAAACTCGAAACAGGAAAAAGATCAGTGGGCGTTAACAAACAGCAAACAGTTACCTAACACCCCCACCCTCCCCCTGCCCTCCACCCTCCAATACCTTAAAACCGTTGAAGCATCTGTTGCGGTATGGCAAGCGTCCCGCCCCCAATGGGGGGGTATGATCCCCTCCCATCCAATGGATCCCAACAATGTACATCCAGGCTATTGGAGACATGCCAGAATATACAGAACTATGCAGCCAAGGTTAGATTGCCATTGAAAGGAATACATCGTAACAATAGTTCAGAAGTGTTCCGTCATGTTGGGGACAGGGACTGCCGCCCATCTGTTGCATGCCTACGAGAGCTGCTGCTGGGCTGGGATCTTCGTCTCGAGTGCGACAGGTACTGTTGCTTCCCTGTGGACCAAGGCAAGTCCGATTCAAGCCCGCTGAGGTAGTGTCAGAGTCCATTCCAGAGGGAGTATTGACCTTCCGTTTGACTGATTCATCTGTCCAGTTGAAAACCTCTTCCAGGGAGTCAAAGAAATAAGTCTGTGATTTAAATGAAATGCTCAGGCGGGCTGGGAATAATGAGGAATACTGGATTTGCAGGCCATGCAGACGGGCCTTGGCCTTGATGAATGACTGTCGGTGCTGCTGGACCAATTTGACATAGTTGGGGAAGATCATGATTGACTGCGAGGCGTAGGTGAGTGCCCCCTTGATCTGGGCCTGCTGGACAATCATATCTCGGTCCCTGTAGTTAAGGAAAGAGGTGAACAGTGGACGGTGGCAAGCCCCTGGGGGTGGCTTCTGTTGCAGAACGCAATGTGCCCGTTCGATGATAAAGCAGGGAGACATCGATTCAGGAGGCAGCCAGTCCGTAAGCCATTTGGTCAAGACGGTGGCAGCGTCCTTGGACTCACAGCCTTTGGGAAAACCAACGAAGCAGAGGTTATTCCTCTGAGCTTGGCCCTTTGCATCCTCCACCCTAGCCGCCAGTCTGCATGTTAGTGACTCCAAAGAGGTAACCCTTTTCTGGAGGGTGGTAACAACATCCTTTGTCGAGGAGGTCCGCGTTTCTGTTTCGGTGATCTGCTGCACCGCATTACGAGGGTCTTGCCGGAGGAGCATGATGTCGGACTCCACACACCAATTTTGGCTTCAAGGGCATCTTGAGATTGAGTGATGGCCCCCAACAGTGCAGCATTTTCAGGGAAGGCAGACGGAGCAGCCTCCAGGCCGGGAGGTTTGGCAGTGGCCTCAGTGTACTTGTCTATTATAGGTTGTTTAGACGTGGCTCTGGTAAGCTTGTCCCTAGCCATCGTTGACGATACTGGGGAGGGATAGTCCAGAGGTGGGAGGTGACTGAAAGTGAGAGGATCGCACAGCCCCCACCACAGGGACACACCACTAGTCAGCCTAAAACGGTCACTCTGGGAGGGACTAGCACACACAAGCCGCACTGGAACCTAGCCCGGCCGCCTCCGAAGGCGGAGACCCCCCACTACCCCTAGCGGACATATCCAGGTAACGGCGCTGTTCAGTCACAGGAAAAGCCTCAAGCCCCATAGGGAAGACACCATCCAGTCCAGTGTAATATTACAAGCTATATGGCAGTCTCTCTGGCGTGGGGTAGTAAAGAGTTGGTAGGGGCCAGATCACTCATCAGGACGATAGAAGGAGGAAGTAGGCCTCCCAAAGCCACCACAGGAAACAGGCCCCACTAGAGTAGCAGGCAAGCGGGCCACCAAAGCCCAGGACTAGCCGCCCGCCACAAGGGCCACAACCAAGGCCCTGGGCTACCAGATGTGCAGTGCAAGGGTGGACAGGGAGGCTGAAGGTCGTGCCCTCTAGGCCCCGCCACAGGAAGGAAGAGGCTCCTCTGTCACACCCACAACCACTCTGGGGGATTCCGGGTATCTAAGGAAAGTTTCCGGTGCGAGGTGAGAGGAGGCAGCATTATTGCTCAGTCCGACCCCCCAGCAGCGCAGGCTCCACAGCGGGGATCTCGCAGCAGAAATGGAACAGGGAGTTTGACTTGTTGTTACAAAATGGCCATCCTCGGCCACCGTCGGCTCACTCCCCCAAGAAGCAGAGTTTCGGAGGATTCGGGGGTGAAGAGCATCCCCAGGCACACCCCAGGCAGCCTCTGGAGGGGCCCCAGCAAGCAGGCTGAACCCACAGCCCTCTACGACCAGCGGCGTAAGATCCACTGCACCGGAGGCACAGCGCGTCTAGGACGAGACCCGGGTCCGGCCACACCCACGAGGGCGGCGGTTCCACAGCGACAGGAGGAGCCCGGTACAGGTACAGCAAATGCTCCGTCAGTTCGCTGTGACTCGTGTGAGATCGAGGCAGAGATGACTATGGTGTGATGGCAGGAGTATAGAAGGATTAATGGTGGGCTGCGGGAGCGAAGTTAAGGCGCGTCCGCCATGTCGGAATGCTTGGCCACGCCCCGCCAGTAAAGTACATTTGTGGAAAAATTAATAGGGATAGTCAGTTGGTACCAAATTCTTTTTCTGTATCTTCACAAGTCAACTGCTCTGGCAGCTTTTTCTTCACTTGCACAATAAATTGACGGGAATATGGATCATGCAAGCTGAGGGTAATAAAATCTTTTGGCCTATAAGGCTGTCTTTGGAGCCAATTGTAAGTGTTTGGCCTTTTACTCAAAAAGAGCTGTACAATATACCCCTCACCGTTTACACCAGATGTATCCATTCTCATTGACTAGTTGTTTTGGATGAGGGTACTCTTTAGGAGACTGGGCACATGTCATTTTTGGTCACAGTTTACCTTTTGGGGTAAAATATTGGCTTATTTGAGTGAAAAATGTTACGTTCAAATTGAATCCGATCTGCAAGGGGCATTATTTGGGATATTGCCCTCGAATGCTCTTTAATGCTTCGACAACAACAGCTCTCCTATATTGGATCATTAGTAGCTGAATCATTGATTTTTCAAAGGTGAAAATCTCTGGTCCCACCGCCATATGAAAGTTGGTTCACTTTACCACCCTCCAGGCAATAATACTACCTTTATAGACAAGTTAATGGAAATCATCACCACCGACTCCAATTCTGAAAATAGCAACATTGTCCTGGGGGACTTTAATTTACACTGGGATGACAATTACGACAAACAAGTCAACGCTCTGAAAGACCTTCTAACGGAGTTAAATCTTAACCAAGCATGCACAGAGCCAACACACGAAAAAGGAGCCACGTTAGATTGGATAATATAAAAAACCAACAATACCTCAATTATATCAACTGAGCCGTGCGACTGGCCAGATCACCATGCCATAACCTTCCTGATAAACAACATGAAAAAGAACAAGACGATACAACCTACCAGACACAAGAAATGGATGCGAGATACTAGAGATCCGAATATAGCATTATTAGTGGAAAGCTGTGAGAAGAAACTGATTCCAATGAACAACTTGCAGAATGTGGAGGAACTTACAGATCATTATACTAAAACAGTAACGAATATAGTCAACAATACAATGCCACTAAAACCTAAAAGAGTCACAGAGAAGATGAAAAACCCGTGGTTCAGTGAAACTCTGAATGAAGAAAGGAGGAAACTAAGACTAGCGGAAAGAAAATGGAGACAACACCCAACATCGCCCGAACTGAAATCACTCAGAAGAATCAGAAGCGAATATAACAAAAAGATACTAAACTCCAAAAAAGAATTTATCAGATCTGAGCTAGATAACGCCAAAAATAGACCTCGGAAATTATTCGAGATTCTAAAACAACAAACCAATAATTTAGCTAAAACCAGCCAAGAAACCTCAAAAACTCAAATAAGCTGTGAAGAATTCTCAACATTCTTCACAGATAAGGCGAACAAGTTGGAGAGAGAGCTCGGGAAAGAGGCTGATAACATTGGCAATACGGACAGACAAAACACCAATAGCACCGTAGAAAACACCCACAATAAGACAAAAAACAAGGCACAATGGGTTAACTTCAAATTACTTGATCAAAGTACCATAGCCAAAACACTATCAGACATCAAACCTAACAACCACTATAGTGATCCTCTACCCTCAAAATGCGTCAGAGAAATAAACCATATTGTGATTCCCATCTGGACAATAATAATAAACGCCTCTCTATCATAAGGGATCCTTCCAGATTGCCTAAAAACAGGTCAAGTAGTCCCCATCATCAAAAACCCGACAGCGGACCCAGCAGATCCAAATAACTTTCGCCCAGTGACCAACATCCCTATACTTGCCAAACTAATAGAGAAATGCGTACAAAAGCAACTAAGCCAACACATTGCGAACTTCTCGCTACTAGATGACTGCCAATCAGGACTCAGGACAGGACATAGCACAGAAACAGCGATCCTACATATTGTCGATGATGCACTACAGGCACTAGACTGTAACCAAACATGTCTACTTATCCTACTGGACCTATCATCAGCATTCGACACAGTAAATCATGAAAAATTACTGAACAGGCTTCATGATAGGATGGGGATAGCAGGAAATGTGCTAAAATGGTTTGAATCTTTCCTGCAGAATAGAACGCAAAGATTCCTGGTCAATCAAACACTCTCACCAGCATGCCCTAACTCAATTGGAGTCCCTCAATGCCCTACATTGAAATCCTTCGAAAATCAAATATTTCCTACCACATGTACGCGGATGATACCCAGATATATATCAAGATCACATCCAGGGAAGACATCGTGAGAATGAATGAGACCTTAAAACTGACATTACAATGGCTATCTGTCAACTATCTAAAACTAAACGCTCAAAAAAATGAATTCTTACTAATATCTCCACCAAAGAAACACACAGAAGTGAAGGAATTGTCCAATATGATCACAGCATTAAATTGCACCCCTACCCTAGTTGGCTCAGCGAAATCACTAGGAATCACTCTAGATGAGAAACTAAACATGAAAGCCCACATCAACGCAATGACAAAAAGCGCCCGCTACCATCTGAACTACATCAGAAAAGTGAAACCATTCATATCCAAAGCAGACCTCAAACTGGCAGTTCAGTCTCTAGTTATAACGAGGATTGAATATGGATGCACGACACTAGCAGGTCTACCAAAAATTTCAACAGCACCTCTGAAAGCATGTCTCAATGCAGCCGCACGACTGATCACCGGATCAAGGAAATTTGACCATATATCGCCACATTTGAAGACATTAAACTGGCTACCGTACGAAGCCAGAATCCAGCTAAAAATGGCATGCATAACCCACAAGGCGCTCCACCACAATACACCCAACTACCTTGCTAAGAAAATTAAGCTATCTGGAGGTAACAGACCAGCCAGGAGCACAAAAGAGCTATTGCTGAGACCAGCCATCTTCCGGAAAAAGAAAACGTATGACAGGGCTTTTTCAGGAGCAGCCCCAGAATCTGGAATTCACTTCCTTCAAACATTAGAAAGATTGAAGACACAGCATCCTTTAAGAGGGAAACTAAGATCTTCCTAATGAGTAAATTCCTTCCATAGACGAGGCATGGGAAGTCAGAATTCATGTTTAATGATGGAGCTGTAACATACACAGGAAATAGACCCTTAGGACCGATTGATTCTATTACACATTATATGTTACTATATACTATAACCTGTGTTATACTATATGTTTAATATTCTTGGTAGACATTTTATTGATATTGTCACATTATATACCATATGTGTACCTACCTCATAATATTGTGAAAGTTATGATAACAATGCAAGACTACAACTACCTCATGTAATGTGAAGCGCTCTGATACCCAAGGGTCTTGTTCGCGCTATACAAAACTCTTAATAAATAAATAAATAAAATTATTTTGCAGTATATCAGTTGAAACGGAAAGAGTTAGGAAATATGAAGAACTATATGCCCAAAGGTAGGTGTCCTTAAGAAAGCTGGGGGAATGTGGGTCCCTTTTAGATAGAGGACAACAGAGGAAGGCAGGAATGTATGAATATCCTTTCTTGTCTTTTTATTGGACAAATTGATTTTTAAATGTCAATGAAAATGTATGTGGCAAATAAACTGTACATATGGTCCATTTTATGTATTCATGAATTACGACTTGGTCCTGATTATCAATAAAAAATAAATACAGGATGTGTTTTACTTTATAGAAGGTAAAGCACAGGATAGCTTGATTTTTTGCTGTATTCCTGTAATATAGAATTATTGTTGAAATGAAAAAGCATACTTTAGGCTTGATTTAGCGTTTGACAGACTGGGTACTCCATCATAAATGTGACGGATTACTCTGTCTTCCAACCCCTCGATCCGCCAGCATCATTTAGAAATGAGCAACCGTAAGCCTGATAGAGTAGTGCCCATCAGAGAAAGGATATTTTACTGCTTGCTCTATTTAGTGTAGACGGTGTAATGTCCTTTTTTGTTGGACAAAATATAAAGCAAGAATGACCCTGCACTCTGAGAGAGAACTCTCAAGGTCAGCCGCGGCCCGTGGAGGGAGTTCCGGTGGGGCAGAAAGGCGGGGCAGGGGAGGGCCAGGGTGGGGGGTGCTAAAAACCGGAATATGGATGATTGGAGGTAAGTAAACAATTTAATTAATAAAACAAATTTTGTAGCGCAGGCTGCATCGCATTTTGCGATGCAGGGCACGCTATGAAATTCGTTTTATTTATTACATTGTTTAATTACCTCCAATCATCCATATTCCGGTTTTTAGCACCCCCCACCCCACCTTTCTGCCCCACCGGAACTCCCTCTCGGGGTCCCGGCTGCTCAAGGTGTGGGGGCCATTAGTTTGTTGATATTCAAAAACAAACTCTAGCTTTGGAAGTTTGTTTCTTGAAAACCAAAAACAGAAATTAATAGGGTCGATTATGATGGCGGACGGACCTGCGTCCGTCCGCCACCCCCGAGGTGGAGGGACTATCTGCAGGGGCAGTGGCATTCCCTCCATTGCAATTAGGATGTGACCACCACCCTAGCGGTCACATCCCGTATATTTAACATTGCGGCGGGTGCTGCTTTAAGCAGCACCCGCTGCAAAGTTAAAAGTGCATGCTGTGCATTTGCATGCACAAAGCGGCAGGCACCGCTCGGTGCCTGCCGCATTGTGCATGCAACTGCAGGGGGGTACCATAGGTACCCCCCATGTTCACCCCCCACCACCCCCTTTACCCTGGGTCCCGCAATGGGCCCCCAATGCAAGGCCCGTATGCCTTTTCGTGTCGGCATTGCCGCCACGGAAAGGCATAGCCCCCAGCACATCCTAATATGGCTGGCGGTGTCTGATAGACACCCACCATATTAGAGCTTTTCCGCCGCGGTCGCAAGGCGACCGCGGCGGAAAAGCGGCGGACGGTCTACCCGTCCGCCACGGTCCCCCGCCATTGTAATTACAATGGCGGGGGGAATAGGTGGCGGACGGGCAAGGATGGCGGACGGATCGCCACCACCTGCATGGCGGTGGTGATCCATCCGCCATCCTAATTGACCCCTAAGTTTGGTAAATATCCATCAAAACTGACAGCCGCCATCCACTTAATCTGTAGTACCTTGAAGGGAACCGCAGTGTTGGTGGAACTAATATCTTCACCACCCTGAGGGATAGAGTATCATTTGCTAAATCTAAATCCGGCCCTGATGCATAAAAACTATTTTGATGAAAAAAATCATTATGACAGTTTATATTTGACCTTTTGCCCACAATGTATGTTATGTTAAATTATAGTGTGCACAAACACCACAGGTCCCTTGGCAATAAGTGGAGTAAACATAGGAAGATGGTTAAATACCAGTCCCGGGTGAAATTTCTATTATGTGGGTTTAATTTTAGTGATTTCGTGTTGACACTTGCTATGGTCACAAAAATATGCCATTACATCATGTGGCATAATTACGCAGCAACATGAGTGGCTGTTGGTCTCTGCATTTGTATTTTTAAACTATATGTTCAGTGTGAAATTGGTCTTTGCATAAAAATTGGACAAGAGAATGCGTGTTGCACAAATAGATTGCACAAAAATGTGCTATCATAACATTTTGCATAACTTTGCATAATTTAGGGGGATTTTGCATACTTGTACAATGGCAAATGAATTTCAGATACCCCTATATACGTCAAAAGAAGCTGAAAATAAATCTGACGAAAGAGCCAGGACTTTATAAAGCACACAAAAGTAACATTTTAAAGCTGCTGCTGTTTTAAGTAGACACATTTTCCACTAGGCGAGGTTACTTAATCAATAGCCAAGAACACTTAAGCATGAGCTATTGTCTAACCTAAAACAGATGGGGATGGGCAGCATATCTTCCACCTCTAAAATGCGAAACAAAGCAATTTCTAAAAAAAACTCTGATTCCTATAGGCAACATTTTATATTCGGTTAGGTACTTGATTTGCAGAAAAATATCACATTTCAAAGAACCATTCAGTTGATAAAAAAAATTGTTTTCTTTCAATTGAATTGTTTTCGTGCAAACATATAAACATTCTGTTTTAATGAAATACAATACACGCAGCAGACAATCAATGCACCAGGCCACAAAATCTGTCCCAGAGCACATATGACCCCAGTCAAAAACAAATCAGGGTCCGAAAAGCACACAATTCAAAGGCACACCGCCTCAAAGGGAGAAGAACACACGGAATCTGAGCTGCGGGGACAACTCCCCCACGATGCAGCACACACGCCTAGCAATCACACAACATCAGCAATGACGGCAATGTGGTACAAAGTGGAACACCAACAGCATACCCCATGGCTCACAACAGGTCCCGCACGTGCGTAGTAACTGTCCACTCACATGTGGCATTGCCTGACACTGTGTGGTGAAAATGCACGGGGTACTACCACAAACCCATCATGTAGTCAAAAAACACACTGACTGCCATCATATAGCTAGTTCCACCAAACTGTGGCAATGAACATTGGCATGCAGCCTGAATGTAAATATCTGCAAAAATCCAAAATACATGTGTAACTCTGTTAACCTGCATCTCACCTTTCACATTGCACGGGGACAAACAACACCTCATGCAGGGCACACCACACTTCACTTCAATGATGATGAAGAGGACAACCTGCACATATGTCAAGATCCTCTCCAAAGGATAATGGACAGCCTCCACACCCCATCCTCAGGAGCAGGGCAGGCCAGCTGCCAGGAGGTGAGCCGACCACCTTCCCAGACAACAGCAGGAAACACACATCACCACTCCTGTCTCCAAGCACCGCCTGACCAATACATGGAATTCCAACATTGTGTGTGGAATTGCCAGCTGGATTTGGCTGAACAGCTGCAGGTGGGTTTCAAACTCATCATGGCAGCCAAACTCGATGCCATACGTGGGTGTCTGAGTCCCATCAGGGACCACGTACAGTCCCAATTGGACAGCCCCTGCACACACCATGCTCCGCCACAGACCTTGGCTGGCCTCGCTAGGGCCATGAATCTACTACAAGAACTGTCTGCTCAGACAGGCACCAGCAATCACAGCACAGAGTTGGCACAGATGCGGAGGCCAATGGAGACCATGGAGCTGATGCAGGCTGGAAGTATATCTGCCATGGCTGGACATCAGTAAGTAGTAACTGGGAACTTCAATGCCCTGTAATGCTTCATCTTGCCATTGCTGCCACTGAGCCGCTCCCAGATGACTGCAGTGGGAACATCGACACACACAGCACCGACCCCTGATGTGTCCTTGGCACACAGTGATGCTGCCCCATCACCCTCGTAGTCTGTTGGGTCAATGGCACACAGTGATGCAGCCATCACTCCGCCAAACACACTGGACACACCGGACAGAGAACCCGTATCAGGGGATTAAGAAGGGGATGCCAAATACTGTGTGAGGAAGGAGGCAGTACCATCCATCACCACCATATGCCCTGTCCCTGCCTGGTGATGAGCTATGCATCATGCCCTGGGAAACACCTCCTACTGAACCCCGGAACGCTCAGCGACATGCACCCGGACCCCGACACAGACTCCAATTTCATCACTGCTGGGCAATTACACACCAATCCTGCTGCAAACTACACCCTCCCACTTCTTAATCACCTCTTAATCCCCAAAGGACTGTGGTTTGCCCACCACTGGACTTCCATATGATGTGGGTTTGGAAGACCATGTACAGCTCCAGCTCCATCAATCACCTGTATGTGAATTAAACATTCAGAATCACACAGATGTATCATTACTATGTACAGTGACGTATGGATTAATGGCTGGATGTAGGGACATTGATTGCACATGAAGGTACAACATGGTAACTGACATCTATGCGCTTGTGTATCCTTGAGACACATGGCAAATTGGATGGCTTTGAAGGTGAGTACCAGCTTTGGGTCCCATTGCACATCAACAACAATCTCACGAACCCCCAAAGTAGGCACACGTCCATGTGTTGAATAGGGCTATGTGTAGGAGTGACCAAATTGGTAGCAGGTCAGGAGTGGTGCCCTACTTCAAATGTGGCAACAGAACTTCACGACGCATACCTACTTACACAAATAGGTGTGGACACATTCTATTATGATATATGACATTGCTCCACATGTTCAGAGGTTGGACACCATACTCACATTGCTGAAGTCATGTCAATGCACATGTTGGCCAGCACATATTCCAAAACAATGTCTGGCTCACGGAGGTAGTGCTTGCAAAAGGGACCCACCCCCATTGCACATGCGTCTGTCAGTCCCTCCCTCTGTAGGGACGATGCTCATTGTGACACACGAGTGGACAATCAAATCAATACATCTCACAGTTAGACACCAGTGGTATGGTATACACTTTATTGGGATGTGCATGTCAGTTTGGATGAGGCAACGGCCACAACAGGCAGTGACATGCTTAAGACACAGCAATCAATCAGTACATTTGTAGAGCGCGCTACTCACCCGTGAGGGTCTCAAGGCGCTGAGGGGGGGCGCTATTGCTCGAATAGCCAGGTCTTGAGGTGTTTCCTGAAGGTGAGATGGTTCTGGGTCCGTCGTAGGTGTGCGGGGAGGGAGTTCCATGTCTTTGCTGCCAGGTAGGAGAACGATCTTCCTCCGGTGGTGGTTCTGCGAATCCGTGGGACAGTGGCGAGGACGACACTGGTGGAGCGGAGCTGGCGGGTGGGGGTGTAGAACGAGAGGCGGTTGTTGAGGTATTCTGGGCCCATGTTGTGGAGTGCTTTGTGTGCATGGGTGAGCAGCCTGAACGTGATCCTCTTGCTGATGGGGAGCCAGTGCAGGTTTCGCAGGTGGGCGGATATGTGGCTGTGGCGAGGGATGTCGAGGATGAGTCGTGCGGAGGCGTTCTGTATGCATTGAAGGCGTTTCTGGATTTTGGCTGTGCTTCTTGCATATAGGGCGTTCCCGTAGTCCAGTCGGCTGGTGACGAGTGCCTGAGTGACCATCTTTCTGGTTTTGGTGGGGATCCACCGAAAGATCTGTCGGAGCATGTGCAGGGTGTTGAAACATGAGGACGAGACTGAGTTGACTTGTTTGGTTATCGTGAGGGAGGAGTCCAGGATGAATCCCAGGTTGCGTGCGTGGTCCGTGGGTGTCGGTGCGGTGCCCAGCGTCATGGACCACCAGGACTCATCCCAGGCGGACGGGGATTGTCTGAGGATGAGGACCTCCGTCTTGTCCGAGTTGAGCTTCTGACGGCTGTGCTACATCCATTCTGCGACATCTTTCATTCCGTCTTGGAAGTTGGCTTTGGCAGTGAGAGGGTCATTGGTGAGGGAGAGTATCAGTTGGGTGTCGTCGGCGTAGGAGATGATGTTGATGTTGTGATTGCGTGCGATGGTGGCGAGGGGGCTCATGTAGATATTGAAGAGGGTTGGGCTGAGCGAGGAGCCCTTGGGTACGCCGCAGATGATCTTGGTGGCTTCGGAGCGGAAGGGAGGGAGCAGACTCTCTGGGTTCTGTCGGAGAGGAACAATGTGATCCAGTCCAGGGCCTTTCCTTGGATCCCAGTGTTGTAGAGGCGGGTTATTAGGGTACGGTGGCAGACGGTATCAAAGGCTGCCGAGAGGTCCAGGAGGATGAGAGCGGCTGTCTCTCCGTTGTCCATCAGGGTCCTGATGTCATCGGTGGCTGCGATGAGGGCGGTCTCGGTGCTGTGGTTGGCTCGAAATCCAGACTGGGAAGGGTCGAGCGAGTTGTTTTTTTCGAGGAATGCAGTCAGCTGTTTATTGACGGTCTTCTCGATGACTTTAGCCGGGAAGGGGAGAAAAGAGATAGGGCGGAAGTTCTTGAGGTCTTTGGGGTCCGCTGTTGGTTTCTTCAAAAGGGCGTTGATTTCTGCATGTTTCCAGCTTCCAGGGAAGGTGGCTAACGTGAAGGAGCTGTGGATGATGTTCGGAGGTGGGGTGCGATGATGGTGTTGGCTCTATTGAAGATATGATGAGGGCATGGGTCAGATGGGGAGCCGGAGTGGATGGTGTTCATAATGCCGGTGGTGTCTTCAGTGCTGATGGGGGTCCAGGCGCTGAGGCTGGTGGTGGGGGTCATTGGTATGGTGGCTGGAGGCGGAGTCTGGCGTCCGAAGCTGTCGTGTATATCTGCGATCTTGCGGTGGAAGAATGTGACGAGGGAGTTGCAGAGGTCTTGCGATGCTGTGATGTCGTTGTTGCTGGCGCTGGGGTTGGAGAGCTCTTTGACGATGCTGAAGAGTTCCTTGCTGTTGTGAGCGTTGTTGTCTAGTCGCTCTTTGAACGATGTCCTTTGGTGGTGCGGATCATCTGGTGGTATTCGCGGGTGGCACTCTTGAGGGCTGTCATGTTTTTTGTTGTCCGTTCGTATCGCCAAGCTTTCTCGAGGGTTCGGCACGACTTCTTTGCGACTCTGAGGGCGTCTGTGAACCATGCAGTTTTTCTGTTGGTCGTCTTGCCTGGGGGTTTCCTCAGAGGAGCCAGGTCATCGGCGCAGTTGGTGATCCACTGTGCGAGGTTGTGTGCGGCGTCGTTGGTGTCGGGGGTGTCTACAGGCAGGTTCTGGCTCAGCCATGTTGTCAGTTGGTCTGCGGTGACTTTGCTCCAGCATCTGCGGGGGATCTGTGGCGTTTGGTGGTGGGAGGTGGTCTTCTTGAAGGTGAAGTGGATGCAGCTGCGGTCGGTCCAGTGTATTCTGGTGGAGCGGCTGAAGGAGATGTGGTTGCTGGCGGAGAAAATGGGGTTGAGCATGTGGCCGGTGAGATGGGTTGCCGTGTCCACCAGTTGCTTGAGTTCGAGGTTGGCGAGGTTGTCGAGCAGGGTGGTGGTGTTGTTGTCGTTGTTTTTCTCCAGGTGTAAGTTAAGGTCCCCTAGGAGGATGTATTCTGGTGAGGCTTGAGTGTGCAGGCTGATGACGTCGGCGATGGTTTCACTGAATTGTGTCCGTGGGCCCGGCGGTCTGTAGATGAGTGTTCCTCTGAGGGTGGTCTGGGGGTCGGTGTGGATCTGGAAGTGTAGGTGTTCGGCGGCGATGAGGGTGTCTTCGGAGTTGGTTGTGATGCTGATGGTGTTCCTGTAGAGGCTATTCCTCCTCCAGGTTTGTTGATGCGGTCCTTTCGGGTGATCTTGTAGCCGTCCGGGATGGCTATGGCGATGTCGGGGGCCGAGGAGGCGTTCATCCAGGTTTCTGTGAGGAAGGCGACGTCTGGTGCTGCAGTATCAAGGATTTCCCAGAGTTCGACGGCGTGTTTGTGGACTGAACGGGTGTTTAGCAGGATGCACTTGAGGTGGTTGTTGTTGTCGTTGCTGTGTTTGGTGGGCGGGGTACAGGTTCGGAGGCAGGTGAATTTGCAGGCTTGACAGGTGAAGGGTCCCTGGGTGCGCCTCGGGGTAGCTCGGTGGCAGGCGGCAGGTCGTCCGGTGTTGAGTGCGGTGAGGGTGGAGCTGTCGTACCTCAGATGGGTGCCCTGGCGTCGGCTGGGGCCAGGGGTTCTGGTGCTGGGCCCTGTCCAGGCGCGGCCGAGCACAGACGGACTTGCCTTTGGTGCGCCCGCTGCGCGCGTCAGCTGTGCGGCCTCGCAGCGGCTGCCATTTAAAAGGAGGTGGAGAGGAGGGGTCAGCTGGGAGACGGGAGGGCGGTCAGCGAATGGTCAGGGGGGCGGGGCCGCATGGGAGGCAGCGGTGGGAAAAACGGCACCTAGGGGAGCAGAGCAGGCAGGGTCACAGGCACAGGTGGCGCTGCAGCGGTGGGGAAGTGACCTACCCAGAGGGTCAAGCAGCACCATGGGTACATGTCGAGGTTCAGGGAATGGTGGTGCAAAAATGTACAACAATCATCACAGATGGCAATGCTCCCAGTCCACCTTGCCTTGCTGGAAGAGTCATTTTGTTGTGGCGTATGCCCGTTGCCCCGTGTGAGGGGGCACAACTCACTGCCTATGGAATCTGCATAGTGCTCTGCCACTGGAGTGCTCCGATTGTCTGCTCTGCTGACAGTTTTCAGGTGAAAGGGTCCAACAGGTTCACATGTTGTGCTACATTGCCATGTGTGTACTCTCCTTCAGCAAGGTGTCCCAGTTGGCAATGTTGCCAAACGACGCTGTGTTGCTCCGGCCATGGACCTGCATCAACTTGCACTGGTGTGTGTACACCCGTTTTGTGCCACGCACATGCATCCAGAGTACGGATAATAGCAGACGTGTCCTCTGTTGTGGTGAGATATGTGTGCAATCCCCACGATGCAACAAGTTGTAAAAAACGGTGATGGATAAAGCCCTGATCTTTGGACTGGGTAAGAGTGGTCTGCTTAATTCAGACACTCTGTTCATCACCACCCCCTTTTCTGAATCATTTTTGTCCACCATAAGCGTGGAAGGGTATACTCAGATGTGAGTCCCTAGCTCATTGCACCATCAGGATTCAGGCAAGCCGGGCCGAAGACGGCTGAAATGCCAGAAACCGGTCCCCGGTAGCTTGTTTCCTTCCCAGTATAAGAATTGGCTTGGTAGTTTGGTCTGCCCTGTTCCAATGATGCACTGGGCCAGGGTCAGACTAATTTGCATATAGCCAAGTTCTGAGCTGGGATGGTGCAGTGAGCTAAAAAACGGTGATGGATAAAGCCCTGATCTTTGGACTGGGTAAGAGTGGTCTGCTTAATTCAGACACTCTGTTCATCACCACCCCCTTTTCTGAATCATTTTTGTCCACCATAAGTGTGGAAGGGTATACTCAGATGTGAGTCCCTAGCTCATTGCACCATCAGGATTCAGGCAAGCCGGGCCGAAGACGGCTGAAATGCCAGAAACCGGTCCCCGGAAGCTTGTTTCCTTCCCAGTATAAGAATTGGCTTGGTAGTTTGGTCTGCCCTGTTCCCATGATGCACTGGGCCAGGGTCAGACTAATTTGCATATAGCCAAGTTCTGAGCTGGGATGGTGCAGTGAGCTAAAAAACGGTGATGGATAAAGCCCTGATCTTTGGACTGGGTAAGAGTGGTCTGCTTCATTCAGACACTCTGTTCATCACCACCCCCTTTTCTGAATCATTTTTGTCCACCATAAGCGTGGAAGGGTATACTCAGATGTGAGTCCCTAGCTCATTGCACCATCAGGATTCAGGCAAGCCGGGCCGAAGACGGCTGAAATGCCAGAAACCGGTCCCCGGTAGCTTGTTTCCTTCCCAGTATAAGAATTGGCTTCGTAGTTTGGTCTGCCCTGTTCCCATGATGCACTGGGCCAGGGTCAGACTAATTTGCATATAGCCAAGTTCTGAGCTGGGATGGTGCAGTGAGCTAAAAAACGGTGATGGATAAAGCCCTGATCTTTGGACTGGGTAAGAGTGGTCTGCTTAATTCAGACACTCTGTTCATCACCACCCCCTTTTCTGAATTATTTTTGTCCACCATAAGCGTGGAAGGGTATACTCAGATGTGAGTCCCTAGCTCATTGCACCATCAGGATTCAGGCAAGCCGGGCCGAAGACGGCTGAAATGCCAGAAACCGGTCCCCGGTAGCTTGTTTCCTTCCCAGTATAAGAATTGGCTTGGTAGTTTGGTCTGCCCTGTTCCCATGATGCACTGGGCCAGGGTCAGACTAATTTGCATATAGCCAAGTTCTGAGCTGGGATGGTGCAGTGAGCTAAAAAACGGTGATGGATAAAGCCCTGATCTTTGGACTGGGTAAGAGTGGTCTGCTTAATTCAGACACTCTGTTCATCACCACCCCCTTTTCTGAATCGCAACAAGTTGTTAGGACATGTGCTGTGGGTAACAATCAGATGTGGCTGCAGGGACGTAGTTACTCGTCCATGAATGCGAGCTCAGCTTCATGGGCAATGTGTTCCAAAAGTACGTTGTTGTCCTGTTCAAGGAACACCAGGGTGAGCAAATCCATTAACTGGTCCGGGCAGGGGTGCTCAGCCCAAGCTGTTTCACCAATCCGCAATACAGCCCAATAGGTGTGCGCCTCTATGTGGTCACTGCCCAAGAGGAATTGTGCAATCTCCCATGCACAACTGCCAATACATACGCAGTATGTCAAGGCATCCCATGCACGGCTGTCTCGGTTTACACTTCTGTTCGTGTTCCAACTGGGGGCGCACACACAAGTCATAGTCCAATTCATCTACGGTTGTGTTGGATAGGCAGCCATCCATGGGACACATGAGCATGTTCGGCAGTGGAACCAGGGCTGGACGTAGGTGGCGTTGGCAATGCGGAAGCTGAGCCGGAAATTGATCTGCAGCACTGCCAGAGGCACTGCACACAGTAAATGCAGCATATGTGCAAGGTAGTGTTCTACGTGATGGGGTTGTGCATGTACCTGGTATGGCCTGCCATTGCCTTGGTGCGTCTTGTGGAACTAGCACACTTCTCAACTACGGCTGTTGTGTGGAGGATATGCCACAGCTCTGGGCAAGGATTCAAATGTGTGTGCAACTGCAACGTTGGGGGGAATGGGTTGCTTTTTCTGTGAGTGTCAAGGGCATCCCATGTGAGGGTACCTCTGACAGGGGCTTCTGTTTGTGGGTTGTGAATGAGTCAGATAGTTTATTTGCTGCAATGCGTGGTGTGGTAGTCGTCCACATCTGCCATGGCATCTTTCTCAAGCTGTTCCTTTTTTAGCAATTCAAAATATTGTCTGCTGTGAAGTAGATTATGGGCCACAACACTCTGATTTAAACTTCTCCATTAGGGGAATGTGAAAAATGGTTAATTCTATCTCCTTACGGATACAATACATAACCCCACACGCGTTTGCCGGTGAACGGCTCCCATATACTCAATGAATTGATGTTTTATTTGGACAACCAAACATATCCATTATGCACCACATTGTTGTAATATATTTAGCATTTTAGCTTTTCACCAGGTTCTCTGTATTTATTTTCTTTCAGAAAAAAAACAGTAAGTTTGAGTCAAATAACTATTTTGTGAATATAATTAAGGCTTCCTGTTTTCCGTTTTTACTGATTTTTACAGATAAATACAGACAGAAAACATTCATTTTCTTGTCTGTTTTTATTTTTTAAATGTGGGTAAAAACGGAAACTGAGTTCCTTTTTTAATAATTCTAATTACTGTCTGCCATGACTGCCAGGCCAATAGATGTGTGGAGTCATAGATAAGGGGTGTAAAAAAGAAAGGAATTTTAGTAAAGAGGTTTTAAAAGCAGTAGATATGCACAAGGTTGATACTGAAATTTGCATATTTTCATATAAGTGTACTGATGTATCTTCTGCGGGTGTTCACAACACTGAAACCTGGCAGACATTCAAGCATGAGTGCATATTTATCGGTTAAATAAATGTGGAAATATACTAATTTCAGCTTACTTTTTCCACAAAACCCAAAATAAATATGGACAAATACAGATAAAATTAGCAAAAAATAAATATGGATAAATACAGACGGACGTGGCAAAAAAATAAATACCATAAAACCAGGAGCCCTCAATATAATTAAGCGACTTGTGGGACACTCATTATGTCAGTACACACCTGAACTCAGAAAGAATGCAAATAACCTCTGTTTCCCTCAATAGATGTTTTGGTCCTTCTTTTCAATACCAAATCACCTAGTGCTAGTAGATGAGTTGCCTCATACATACACAACCATAAGTGTGCAA
Organism: Lissotriton vulgaris; assembly: GCF_964263255.1. Taxonomy (NCBI): domain Eukaryota; kingdom Metazoa; phylum Chordata; class Amphibia; order Caudata; family Salamandridae; genus Lissotriton; species Lissotriton vulgaris. Next base: position 1,199,408,618 of record NC_141694.1, on the reverse strand, counting down.
AAGTAGAAAAAGAAAATCATTTTGTGAACCGTCTTAAAAAACAGGCTGCCATTGTTCACTCATTCTGACTTCTGTTGTGTGCTGTTCATGAGTTAAGTGCATGAAATTCTTATATGTATGTGCTTTAGTGTCAATACATATAAACAGGTGCTCATTTATATGTTAAGCCCCAGCAGTTGTTCACAGTAAAGCATCAGGTTGGGCACTTTGGGACACAGAAAACATAGTAATCCATTCAATTATTTTATCAACGCCCCTTGCTCACCCTTTGTGTTACACGTTTAAACCACACCCTTAATAACACAGGCCAAGTCCCTTTTAGAGACCCCACACTGTTTACATCCCACTTAAAACCCCGCCCTCCATCACCCAAATCCTTCGACGTATTAAAAAAGCAGTTATCGTTCTGCATTGTACTCACTACTGACCTAGAGCAATGTTCAGTGCTTGAAGCAATATGCCTGCAGCTCTAAATATGTGTAAGGTAAATTCGAACTCACATTGTGCACGGGGAGCGCATGTACCCTGTTCCAAGTACATGTTCTCCACTACATGCTGTACTCCAATTTTACCTGCAGCTCCCCTCCACACACACCAAATCATTGAGCTATTTTTAAATTGCATCAAAATACACCACAGAATAATACAGGTCTGATCATTGTAATAACACTAATGGTGTTACTTTCTCCAACAACACCACATGCAGAATTGGCTATGCGTGCTTCACTAATGCACGTTGTTGATACACAATTTAATGCTAATACTTTAATCAACCACAGATAGTTTGACTGGCTCACTTGGCGACATGCAGGTTTCAGAATTTAGATCTCTGCAGCAACAGCTCAACCAACTGTACTATATGCAGTATTCTAATAGGGAACCCCCCCCCCCCCGTTACATTATTTTTACCTGGCACAATTTTCTGTACTGTGTCTACGTATGTACGTGCTTTGTATCATGGTGGGAGAATCTAAGCGCTTTGAAGTAGCACTTATAATTATCAGCGCTCGCAATTAGTATTAAAAAGTTTGCCAGGGTGAATGTACAGCAGCCTCAGAACCGAACCCTGTCTTTATTTGGGGGTTAATTTTAGTCCCAACAATAGCTTACTCCATTACAGTATCTCAAATGCAACCAAAATGTAAATAACATTGTATGAGTAAGCACTGGGAACGCCAATAGGAGCTGTATATGCGAGGTGCTGCCTTAGTCAATGGTTGAGTCATGGTGTACAGCAGGGTGACAGCTGTACAGTAAGGCTGAACGTTTTTGTTATTAAAAAAAATGACCATGGCTCCGCAGCTGCTTCATGGCTAAAAGTTTTTTTAAATCCCATTAACAATGGGTGTCTTCTTTAAAAAAAAAAAAATTCAGCCATGCAGCTGCAGTGCTGTAGAAGATGCTTCAAAACATTGGCAAAGCAATAGCTTGCGAAGACGAGGGTTTGGAGACTCTGTACAGCATCGTTCCTGCAGACTGGCCGTTGGCTGCCTGCACTGCCGCACATTTTAAACAGAGCCCAAGTTGTAGGTGACGTAACGCCTGTCGAAAGAGTGGAAAGACAATTGTGGCCATAAAAAAACCCGCAAATCCTGCAGGGCAAACACCGGTGTCGAGAGTGAGTCAGTGTCTGCCCCGCATAAAAAATATCTGTAAATTGTAGGAAAGAACTAATAGCTTTGCCAATGTTTGTATTAAGTTGAAACACTGCAGCCAGCATAACTTTAGTATATTAAAACAGTACAGTAAATCGTGTTTACTTAAATTCTGATGTATTTACTCTTGCAGAAATAAATTACCATCGTGAATTGTAAACAATCAATTCTTTATTTTATTAGAAGTTCATTCGTTTTCAAAGGTGCCCAGTGCGTGGAAATTTTAATTTTTTGACAGAGCACGACATCTTAGACCAAAACCCCACAAATATGGAGCTATTTTTGTGTTTTTATGTACTACTTTCTGATAACCATTTTTGGACCAGCGCGAGACTCGAATCTGTCCAGAAAACAAGAGATGTAATGGAAATGCGTGCTACTGTTACAATGCCCATTCTGAAATAATTCAGTTTTAAACCAATCAGATAACTAAACTGTAGCACAGAAAAGACTGATTTGTAGAGTGTCTAAAACTAGATTCCTCCCAATTGACGCACTCCACCCCTTCAAGAATATAAAATTACGCATCCAAATCAAAAAATGGTTAATTCAAGATTCCCGAAGCATTTTTCTACGATACTGCATTTGGTTTGTCCTTTGGCCAACCTCCTCGCGCGAGCAGATGTCCCGCCGCGGCCACTGCGCCGCCCTGATTCCAAAGACACAATAACACTGAGTCAGACATGCCTAAGACATAACCTTAAAGAGGATTTCGGTTTCTTTGGAGCCGGTGAACATTAGCAAGCCAATTCCTCCCAGGAGTATGTTTATATCAATCTAAAATTCATTTCAGATGAAATATTTATGATTTTTTTGCATGCGTGCCGAGCGTGGTCAGATCGGGTTAACTTCAGCTGCCGTGTTGACAGAAGAAGTAAGCTCCCTGTCGCTCTCCTACTTCCTCCCCGATGCTTAAGTGAGCATTTATTCTCGGCTCCCTCCTAATGTTGTAACATAATTCATCAGGACAGTTTTAATGAGTTGATAATTAGTCTGATGGGAGGAGGGGGTGCAGAGGGACAGTAACGTCAGACACAAGGAGAGCCGGGCAGGCTGGGAACATCTTAAAGAGCCCTGGGAGGCTTCCTCGTCAACAAAATGGCGACGCCATGCAGGCGATAGAACTTGCCAATGACCTTCGAGTCAAAATATCGGCTGTGCTTTTGCAGTGGATAGCATTTTCACTACCTTAGGAAACATATATATTAGAGCAGACTATAAAAATATGTCTTAAAGATGGGATAATAAAAGTCTAAAGCTTGCATGTTGGTTGAAATAGATAGCCTCTTGTTCACTTCTTGAATTCTGCAAGAAGCTGAAGACCTGTTTTTTCAATTAACTTAACTACTATTGGCAGGGCAAGGCACACACAGCTGCTCAGCACCAGGATAACCTTGCAGGTTATAGTGTGCTCTACAGATACACATAACAACTTGGTTTTTCAGGGGGAAACTCCCTAACTACCTTGTGCATGAAATGTACAATAAGTAATGCACAGAAGTTAGTTCTTAGAGGTTATTGCTTGTTCTGTTGTCAAAATGTGGTTACCAAACTTGCCTAGTAATAGTTTTCTGAGGCAGCATATTACAATGAGTACAGATAATTTTGTTGGGATTGCTACTGGGTCATGGTAAATAGAGCAACAGGCTAAGCACTGGCAGCTTTTCCATTTTGTTCCCCTGTAATCTCATTCTCCTTTTGGGGCGGTAAAGCTGTACAACAAAATAGAGTCCTACAACTTGCCACCTGACTCAATTGTTTCTGCCCTGTATGCCTCTTTAGTATAGACAACAATTGGTCCTTGACATAATTATACCATAGAAAATAATCTTTACATTCGGTCAAGTTAATTTACTCCACACGAAGACTGAATCTATATTATTAATACAATAAGTAATACTAGCCCACATTGACAGAAAGTCACACAGTCAGCACCAACAAACCAATAGAACAGAGAAAAAAGTCCAAGCAGGACGGTCAGTTTAATATACAGCATAACAAAGTTTGGAATTCAACGTATCTCTATACATGTATTTACATAGATAATAAACCAAAATATGTTTCTATAAAAAGAGAACGTGCACAGAGAAAGAAGAAAAGTGTGTGCTCAAGTGAATGATCAAGAGGATCAGAGAAACATAGTGTAGGTCATTTATATACAAGGAAAAACGAGCCTGCTCTGGGTAACGCTTGTAAAAAATGTACTTCTTTTTTACTAGCTTGTATGCTATATACAGTTCCGTAGTCCTTAATTTGCACGGATGGCAATGGGATTTATGGAAATGGGGCAGGGGACAGGGGTCAGTAGGTGCAGGCTCCCAAAGGGGAATGTCGTCGACGTTTCGACCCAACCATACAACGGGTGGTTCAAGTCCTCAACAACGGGTCTTCATCAGGACGGGGTGATAGGGGAATGTCTTTCAGAGTGCACGTCAGTTAAAAACTAATATCATTGGGCACCTGTAATGATAAATGAAAAATGGGGCTAAGTATCACTAGATCATATCAAATGAGTCCACTAGTGACGGTCATAGAAATGCACTCACCCTTTCGTGGTGCTTCGACAATCAGTGCGACGATTGGTCCGCACTCAAAATTTGATAGTTTCCAAAATATTACTGTAAAATGAAGAAAGGAAATAGTAGCCATTAGTGCTACGCAGCTTATTTCCCATGCGAATTGCTACATACCAAAGGGAAAAATTCTTTCATTAAGTAAAAACGGCAAATTCACTTATATAATGACAACTTTAGCAGATTGAGTCAATGATTTAGGGTTTCAACCATAATTGAAAGCGAGGCACCCATTTATATATCGGGATCCTAACTTATGGGGCTTGTTGCATACCAATTGGATTAGCTGTACATATCATTTAATAGTGAGGGATCAATATAACCTCAAAGTCACATCCGTAATTACTCACCCACCGCGTTCGTTCGGGGATGTTTTCAAAGAAACTGACATCAAGTGCTAAAAAAGAAGAAATGGGGCGAGAGACGTCTCTGTTAGACGCTGAGGTTGTAATTATATACAAAGTTGCTTCGAGACACGTAGTCTAGTCAAGGTTTCCAAATTTAAACCTACCCCGTTTCGCTGTAAACAGCGTAGAGTAATAAATCCTCCAGCTCCGCTCAGTGTGGCGCACAGCTCTCCAACTCCAACTCGCGTGATGGAATGCGGAAGCAAACCAACGCGACGTAGCTATACTAGTAACCGGGCAACCGACACGCATACGTCATGGCGTCCGGCCGGTTGCTAGGAGATCGTTCGTGTCTCCATAACCCATCGAGATGTGCGCAGAACAACAACGCGCAATGCTTATAAACAAACCTGACACAAATGTGAAATTACTGGTACAAGATAGAACGTATCTCCCCATTGCTTCCGGATGTGCGCATCAAATCAACGCGCTATATTTTTAAAAAACGGTGCTTCACTAAATCGTGAAATTTATGTTTTAAACGAACAGATAGTTGGTCATAATTGCAATAGTGCCTGAATTGATTGACGCCTTGAGTGTGCAGTGTCAACCCACAAGTCAGTGATAGTTGGATGAAAGAAAACAAAGGCAATGTGACTGATAAGGCATCACAGTAAATCCAGCAGGGTTATACATTACGGATATAGCGGTACATATATTCAAAACATTAGCAGTATATATGTCACACATAGAAGGACTCAGGAATGCAATATTTAGTTAACAATTGCAGCAAGGAGAATCACAGGTTACACACAAAAGGAAATTAGGCCATTATAGAGTGTTGCCATCTGTCTCGTTATTTCCTCATACTCATTGAGGCCCTTGTTCACAGTATCAAAAGTGTGCATCCATTTACATTCCCGTACACTTAAACAGTTTGAGAAATTGCCTCCTCTTACATTGACAGTGACCTTCTCTAATACCCACCATTTCAAACTTTCAGGTGAGTGACCAAATTTCGTAAAGTGTTCCACCAGTGGGGCCCCCTGAACCCTACAGCGGATCCTACTGCAATGCTGTAGGATTCTGGTTTTTACTTTTTGTATAGTTTGACCTATGTACCAAAAATCACATGGGCACGCAATTACATATATGACTCCAGATGAATTGCAATTGGTGTGCTGTGTCATAATATGCGTGTAGTTATTGTGAGTACATAATTTCAGTTCTGTTAGTTGGCACGCTTTGCATGATCCGCATTTATGGTGGCCTAATACAGGAGATGTGTTCCATAATGTGGATTGGGAATCTCTGGATATGCTAGGTCATAATGATTGAACTACATAGTCCCTGACACTTCTTCCCTTTTTAAAGGCAAACATCGGTGGGGTTGTGATTCCTATTTCGTCAGCCACCAAGTGCCAATGTGCATTTATGATCTTCTTAATTTCACTGCTCTTAGTGTTAAACGTAGTGACACATGTTAACCTTTCATCAGTTCCATTAATCTTGGTTTTTGGTTCCAACAGGAATTCTCTGTGGCAGAACCAAGCCTTTTTTCTAGCTTTTTTGAGAAGTCGATGTGGATAGCCCCTCTCCAGTAGACGCTCCATTAGTGATATAGATTCATTGAAGTATTCCTCCTTGCGGGTACAATTCCGGCGCAACCTCAGGAACTGACCGTAAGGTAAATTGTCCCTGAGATTGCGCGGATGGTGGCTATTGTACCGAAGCAGGGTGTTTCTCTCACTAGATTTTCTGTAGAGGGTGGTATGTAACAGCCCTGCTTCTTCCACTATACTGATATCCAGAAAATTGATTTTAGTTTTTACTGTATTCGAGAGTAAACTGTATATCCTTGGATCGTTGATTCAGCCACCCATGGAATTCCATCAAGGTTTTTTCATTACCTTCCCAAACCATCAGGACATCATCGATATATCGACGCCACTTCCTGATGTTTGTAAAGTATGGGTTTGTGTCACTGTATATGAATTCCCTTTCATATGCATCCATAAAGAGTATGGCCAGGTCCGGCGCAAAGCTTGCCCCCATGGCCACTCCGCGTGTCTGCACATAGTAGTCTCCCTCGAAGTAAAAGAAATTCTTTCGCATGGCAATCTCAAGTAGAGAAATTATGTACTCACAATAACTACATGCATATTATGAAACAGCACACCAATTGCAATTCATCTGGAGTCATATATGTAATTGCGTGCCCATGTGATTTTTGGTACATAGGTCAAACTATACAAAAAGTAAAAACCAGAATCCTACAGCATTGCAGTAGGATCCGCTGTAGGGTTCAGGGGGCCCCACTGGTGGAACACTTTACGAAATTTGGTCACTCACCTGAAAGTTTGAAATGGTGGGTATTAGAGAAGGTCACTGTCAATGTAAGAGGAGGCAATTTCTCAAACTGTTTAAGTGTACGGGAATGTAAATGGATGCACACTTTTGATACTGTGAACAAGGGCCTCAATGAGTATGAGGAAATAACGAGACAGATGGCAACACTCTATAATGGCTGAATTTCCTTTTGTGTGTAACCTGTGATTCTCCTTGCTGCAATTGTTAACTAAATATTGCATTCCTGAGTCCTTCTATGTGTGACATATATACTGCTAATGTTTTGAATATATGTACCGCTATATCCGTAATGTATAACCCTGCTGGATTTACTGTGATGCCTTATCAGTCACATTGCCTTTGTTTTCTTTCATCCAACTATCACTGACTTGTGGGTTGACACTGCACACTCAAGACGTCAATCAATTCAGGCACTATTGCAATTATGACCAACTATCTGTTCGTTTGAAACATAAATTTCACGATTTAGTGAGGCACCGTTTTTTAAAAATATAGCGCGTTGATTTGATGCGCACATCCGGAAGCAATGGGGAGATACGTTCTATCTTGTACCAGTAATTTCACATTTGTGTCAGGTTTGTTTATAAGCATTGCGCGTTGTTGTTCTGCGCACATCTCGATGGGTTATGGAGACACGAACGATCTCCTAGCAACCGGCCGGACGCCATGACGTATGCGCGTCGGTTGCCCGGTTACTAGTATAGCTACGTCGCGTTGGTTTGCTTCCGCATTCCATAACGCGAGTTGGAGTTGGAGAGCTGTGCGCCACACTGAGCGGAGCTGGAGGATTTATTACTCTACGCTGTTTACAGCGAAACGGGGTAGGTTTAAATTTGGAAACCTTGACTAGACTACGTGTCTCGAAGCAACTTTGTATATAATTACAACCTCAGCGTCTAACAGAGACGTCTCTCGCCCCATTTCTTCTTTTTTAGCACTTGATGTCAGTTTCTTTGAAAACATCCCCGAACGAACGCGGTGGGTGAGTAATTACGGATGTGACTTTGTGGGTATATTGATCCCTCACTATTAAATGATATGTACAGCTAATCCAATTGGTATGCAACAAGCCCCATAAGTTAGGATCCCGATATATAAATGGGTGCCTCTCTTTCAATTATGGTTGAAACCCTAAATCATTGACTCAATCTGCTAAAGTTGTCATTATATAAGTGAATTTGCTGTTTTTACTTAATGAAAGAATTTTTCCCTTTGGTATGTAGCAATTCGCATGGGAAATAAGCTGCGTAGCACTAATGGCTACTCTTTCCTTTCTTCATTTTACAGTAATATTTTGGAAACTATCAAATTTTGAGTGCGGACCAATCGTAGAACTGATTGTCGAAGCACCACGAAAGGGTGAGTGCATTTCTATGACCGTCACTAGTGGACTCATTTGATATGATCTAGTGATACTTAGCCCCATTTTTCATTTATCATTACAGGTGCCCAATGATATTAGTTTTTAACTGACGTGCACTCTGAAAGACATTCCCCTATCACCCCGTCCTGATGAAGACCCGTTGTTGAGGACTTGAACCACCCGTTGTATGGTTGGGTCGAAACGTCGACGACATTCCCCTTTGGGAGCCTGCACCTACTGACCCCTGTCCCCTGCCCCATTTCCATAAATCCCATTGCCATCCGTGCAAATTAACGACTACAGAACTGTATATAGCATACAAGCTAGTAAAAAAGAAGTACATTTTTTACAAGCGTTACCCAGGGCAGGCTCGTTTTTCCTTGTATATAAATGACCTACACTATGTTTCTCTGATCCTCTTAATCATTCACTTGAGCACACACTTTTCTTCTTTCTCTGTGCACGTTCTCTTTTTATAGAAACATATTTTGGTTTATTATCTATGTAAATACATGTATAGAGATACGTTGAATTCCAAACTTTGTTATACTGTATATTAAACTGACCGTCCTGATTGGACTTTTTTCTCGGTTCTATTGGTTTGTTGGTGCTGACTGTGTGACTTTCTGTCAATGTGGGCTAGTATTACTTATTGTATTAATAATATAGATTCAGTCTTCGTGTGGAGTAAATCAACTTGACCGAATGTAATGATTATTTTCTATGGTATAATTATGTCAAGGACCAATTGTTGTCTATACTACTGAATACCCAGGTCCTTGGACTACATTGGGTCAGCCCCTGTTTTATAACAATTTCCTGTATGCCTCTTTGGCACACCATCCTGTAACATAGAAACTCTGGGTCCCATAACGATGGCGGGCGGGCTTTGTCCGCACGCCACCGTAATGGTATACAGGACCTACCGCCAGAGGAGCAGTATTCTCACCAGGCCCATTAGGATGCAACCGCCACCCTGGCAGTTGTATCACGCATATTGTACATTGTGGAGGGCGGTGCTGTAAGCATCATTCACCGCAATGTAAAATATGAATGTTGTGCATTGGCATGGACAACGTGACAGGCACAGCGCGGTGCCCCAAGTGCATCCCCCTCCCCCCATCCCCGGGGGGCCCCTAATGGGCCTCCAAATCATTTTCCGCAGGCTTTTCCATGGCGGCACCACCGCGATGGAAAGGACTTTTGAATTGCACATGATAATATGGATGGCAGTACCTTCAAGGCACCACCACCATATTGTCAGCATTTTCCTCCCAGACGGCAATCTGACCGGCGGACGGAAAGACTGTCCGCCGCAGTGACCCTCGCTATACTAATATGGCGGGGAGTGACACAGTAACATTTGGCGGGCGAATCGCCACAGTCAGTGAAGATCCGCCCGAGATCCTCAAAGACCCCTTCGTTTTTTTCAGATTCTATGTACTTCAAATTTGAATATAAGTGCACAAAAACGATTCGATGGATCTATGTTGTGAAATTCTTAGAGTAAATGGGATGATTTACAAGGCCTATAGGAGAATGTAAATGAGTACTCTTGTAGCACTCTTATGTACTCTTACATCTCTCTGTCAACTAACCCCAAAAAACATAAATAGGAATATTACAAGATAGCAAGTGTGCATGTTTGCATGCATGGAGAGAATATATGATTGGCATTTGTTGTGTTTTCTTTTCACAAAACAATGGTCATCTTGTCACACGTTTTCAAAAAACATATTAGATTACATTACAAAATGGCCACTGTGCACTCTGTAAGTGCGTGCATCTGCACTTTGCACTGTGGGGGAATGATAAGGGGTGCACTGCGGGGGATATTCGGAGGTGCCTTTAGGATGGAGAATTTACCTATAGCCCATGTAACCTTTTTTGAAATTCCGTGGCTTTATAAACAACCCACCCATCCAATGACAACTTTTAAAAATCGCAATATTTAAAGGAAAATAAACAACTGATTGACGGAATGCTGGACAATGCAAGCATTCACCCTCCAGTCACAAGGATCTGGGTTAAATCCATCATTCTTTTGCTCACCACACCACCCCAGTTTGGACCCAGCCATATGCAAATCAGTCTTGGCCCTGTTCCTTGTGGGAACAGTCCAGCCCGACCTGCCAAGCCAGGTCCTCCCTGGACTGGAAACAAGCATCCTGGAATCGGTTTCAGGGCATCACCCTTCATCAGCCAGGCTAGCTTGAATACAGTGGTGTAGTGAGCACAGGACCCGAGTCTGGACATCACCTTCCCACTTGTTTCCAGTCCAGGGAGGACCTGGCCTGGCAGTTTGAGTGGACTGTTCCCATTGGGCGCAGGGTCAAGACTGATTTGCATATGGCTGGGTCCAAACTGGAATGGCATGGTGAGCAAAACCATGATGGATTTAGTCACAGATCTCTGTACTGGGGTGAATGTATGACATTGCTGTGTGCAAAATTAGCTATATATATATATATATATATATATATATATATATATATATATATATATATATACACACACACACACACGCACACCCACACACACACACACACACATATATATATATACACACACACACACACATATATATATATATATATATATATATATATATATATATATATATATATATATATATTCACTGAAAAAACCATAGGTTTGACACCAGTTATAGTTAGCTGGAAATTTTACTGACATAAAACCAATGAAATTCCACGTTATAGTTAGTTGGACTCACTATAACTTGCGCGTGTAATGCACTGCTGATGACATTATATATTACATCACTCATGACATCACTGATGACACCATCTTTGTGACAGAGTGACAGACCTCCTTTCAGTGTAAGGTAACCCTTAAAACACATATTGGAAAATAGAAATTAACATTTTGAAAAAAATGGAGATACCCATACCAGTTACAACAACCAATTCAGTAATTCCACCATCTATATACACATTCTCTCATTTACCAACAGTTCTATATAGTCACTCATACATATACTCACTCATCATATGTAGTGATACACCTATACATCCTGTAACACACCGACAATCATCCAAAAGTAACTCACACACATACTCACACATGCAAATAAACTATTGAACATCCATTTATTTGCATATAAAACTATACACACTCAACCACCCATACAGTCCTGCACATATGGTGTCTTCAAAACACATACAAAAAGAGTTAGTCATTCATGCATCTATGTGATTAGTAATACCCCCATAAAACCATAGAAACACTCATACTGATACTAAAAAAACATCTAAGAACCCAAATACCTACACATGTAGGTACTCATCAATCCATGCAACCAGTTATTCACAAAGTGAAACACTGATACATATAATCAAATATTTAAACATTACTCGCTAATATATGTATTCACTAAGATACACGTAATAAGCCAGTTATCCAATCATTTCTTTTTGAAAAAAACATTCATTAAGACAATAATTTAAACATTTATTCTTCCCTCGACCTTTACATATACATATATAAAACATATTTATTTTTTAGAACAACACATATTCACTGGATGGTGTCATAAGTGATGTCACTGACCATGTCATGAGTGATGTAATATGTAATGTCATCAGCAGTGCATTACACGCGCAAGTTATAGTGAGTCCAACTAACTATAACGTGGAATTTCATTGGTTTTATGTCAGTCAAATTTCCAGCTAACTATAACTGGTGTCAAACCTATGGTTTTTTCAGTGAATATATATATATATATATATATATATATATATATATATATATATATATATATATATATATATATATATATATATATATTCACTGAAAAAACCATAGGTTTCACACCAGTTATAGTTAGCTGGAAATTTTACTGATATAAAACCATTGAAATTCCCACGTTATAGTTAGTTGGACTCACTATAACTTGCGCGTGCAATGCACTGCTGATGACATCACATATTACATCACTCATGACATGGTGAGTGACATCACTCATGACATCACTGATGACACCATCCAGTGAATATGTGTCTTTCTGAAAAATAAATATTAGTGAGTTATGTTTAAATATTTAAATACATTTATTAGTGTTTCACTTTGTGTATAAGTGGCTACATGTGTTGGTAAGTAGCTACATGCGTATGTATATGGGTTATTTGATATTTTTATTAGTATCAGTATGAGTGTCTATATAGTTTGGTGGAGGTATTACTTAGCACATAGATGCATGAGTGACTGACTCTTTGTTTGTATGTGTTTTGAAGACAGCATATGTACAGGACTGTATGGGTGGATGAGTGTCTATATGTGTTTGTTAGTGAGTGAATGACTGTCTCACTAGTGTCTTTATCAGTAACTACATATGTTTTAATCTAGTATATATGAATATTGATGTATATAAGTGAGTATATGTGAGAGTAAGAGATTGTAAGATTTCCTGTTTAAATAAGTATGTGTTTCTATAAGTGATTGTTTAAGAGAATAAATATGTGTAATTTTCAATAGAAGTAAGGTGGAAGTGTGTGTATAACTCTATATTCAAATAAATCGTTGTTCAATAGTTTATTTGCACGTGTGAATATGTGTGTGAGTAACTTTTGGATGAATGTCGGTGTGTAACAGGATGTATAGGTGTATCACTTCATATGATGAGTGAGTATATGTATGAGTGACTATATAGAACTGTTGGTGAATGAGTGGATGTGTATATAGATAGTGGAATTACTGAATTGCTTGTTGTAACTGATATAGGTATCTCCTTTTTTTATTTAAATTTCAGTTTCTATTTTTGAATATGTGTCTCAAGGGTTACATTATAGTGAAAGGAGGTCTGTCAATATGTCACAAGGATGGTGTCATGAGTGATGTCACTGACCATGTCATGAGTGATGTAATATGTGATGTCATCAGCAGTGCATTGCACGCGCAAGTTATAGTGAGTCCGACTAACTATAACGTGGGAATTTCAATGGTTTTATATCAGTAAAATTTCCAGCTAACTATAACTGGTGTGAAACCTATGGTTTTTTCAGTGAATTTAATAGGTTTTTTAAATGCTAATTCCTAACTATAACTGGTGTGAAACCTATGGTTTTTTCAGTGAATTTCAAAGGTTTTTTTAATGCTAATTCCTAACTATAAGTTTCACTTTATAAATAAGACTGTTAGCACTCTAGTTGTTCTTTTTAACACTCTGGTACATTCTCTCATTGGGCTACAGTTGGGCTACATCTAGTTGAATTTTGGGCTACATTTTCAATTTTTGATCTCTGGTGGCCATCTTTGGGCTACATTGGGCTACTTTGGGCTACATTTGGGCTACATTTTGGCTCTAACATATATTAAGCCCAATGTAGCACAATACATATTTTTCTAAAGTTAATGTTTTTTACAAACCACATCAGAATAGGGCTACCTGTCCCTACAATTATCCCAATTTTTTTTTTTTTTAATTATTTTGGGGAGCGCTCCCGGAGCGCGCCCCGGGGAGCGCCCCGAATACAAAGCGCCCCGGGGCGCGCTCCGGGGAGCGCCCCGTGAGCGCCAATATCGCAAACGAAAACATGATCGTGACGTATCGCGTAGCCGCGACCGCGTGATACGCACGGCATAAGCGCACCCGGAAGTACTCGAGCGAATACGATCGCACAACGTAAACTTCCGACGCGCTTACGCTGCGCGACCCGGGGCGCGCCCCCGGGCGCGCCCCGGGTGCGTAGCGTAAGCGCGTCGGGTCATGTGAGCAGAAAATAACACTTTTCATTGGTTCATAACAGTTTTGGTTTCATAATGATGAAGCCCCTGGTCTTGTGACCTGAAAATAACACTTCTCATTGGTTCAGGACAGTTTTTTTTTCTAAATGATGAAAGACCCCACCTTTTTTCCTTATTCTGACTTTGTCCTTTGACTGAGGAAGACCTGTTTGTTGCTCTGTCTACTTTTTTGCTCTAAATAATGGCTTCATTAGTAGCATCAGCTGGTGCATCTGCCCCACCACGACCACCACAACAACCAAGAGGACCAGCTCCAAATTATATTGGTGGTCAAGAACAGGAGGAGGAAGAGGAAGAGGAAGAGGAGGAGGGGAGAAGAAGATGGCTGCCAGAAGAAAATACACCTTATAAACCCAAACCACACTTTATTTGGCAGTTTTTTTCAATTCCAGAGGGGAAAAAAAAGGTGAATGCGCCCAAAGTCACTTGCCTCATCTGCAATGATGAACTTTCACGGGGCAACCCAAATAAGAAATATTCTTTTGGTAACTATACCATGATTCGGCACATGACAAGAAAGCATCCAAACAACTACTCTCGTGCAGAGTTCCGGGAACTGGCCAGTAACCTCCCCCATTCATCAAGGACCCCCTCCCAAAGAAACCAACCCACTTCCTCGGAACCAGAAACATCCGAGGTGATGCCTTGCATTCAGCCGAGATTTGCTGATTTTAAAATTACTTGCACTGCTTGTGGCAAGCTTATCTCCTATGGGGAACAAAGTGTGAAACTCATCGTCCTTGCAGGTGATAATCACAAGTGCCCCAAAAAGAAGTAATTTTTTGGGTTTTTTGTTTTTTTGCTCCAGTTGAGCCAGTTTCAATTCCCTTTTTTTGTTTCTCCCCCCAAAAAAATACAAAAAAATATATAAAACTGTTTTGAAAAGCCAAAAAAAGTTCAAAAAGTTCAAAAAACACAAAAAAAATATAAAACAACAAAAAGAAGAAAAAAAAAAGTTCTTTTTAGAACTACCTCCAATTTCTAAATCAAAACTTCATTTTTTAAACACTCTGTCACCTTTTTTCATCATAGTGCGCTCCCAGGGCCGCTCCCCGGTGCGCGCACCGTGCGCTTCCCCCGCGCAAAACGAAAAAAAAAAAAATATTTTAAATGCCCCGCGGGGCCCTTTTATAGCCCCCACATCAAACCTAGGGGGTCAAAGGGGTCTATCCCTGCCGCCTTATGGTCAGTTCCCACTTTGTTTTAGCCTCCTCTTATGTCTCGATTTTACCGAGACACAAGATGGCGACCGCTCTGGACTGTTTCGAATGTTTACAGACACCCGAGAGCCAATCAGCTTTCCATGCGCAACTCGCGTCACGCGCCCGGAGCGCTCCCTGGTGCGCGCACCGGTGCGCTGCTATAGATATATATATTTTTTGGAACCTAAATTACTCAAAATCCACTGGAGCACATATCTTGAGACATAGCAAAGGCACATCGGGCTACCAGTCCCTACAATTTTGCCAAGTTTGGTGTAAATCCATTCAGCCGTTCGGGCTAAAAGTGAAATCGACCGCCCTATTGAAATTAACATGGGGAAAACGCGTTTTGGGACCCCCCTTTTATCTCGGCCCCCGCTTATTGTATCCCCCCCAAACTTTCAGGGAAGGACCGGAGCTCGACGAGGCCATTTTGAGGAAATTTTCAGGCAGATTCGTCAACCGGCGCCAAAGTTATTCCAAATAGAATTTTGAGATTTAACATTGAAAAAAATCCTAACTATAACTACCTACTGGCGACCGCCAGTAGGTAATATATATATATATATATATATATATATATATATATATATATATATATATATATATATATATATATATATATATATATATATATATATATATATATATATATATATAACAATCGGTGATAAAGAAAAAACATAGATTGAGTGGTGGATGCGGATCTAGAGATTCTTAACGATCTAGCCCAGATCTAATTCCATAATCAATGCTCCATTCACAACCCAAATCAATCTCCCAAGCAATTTCCATCTGAGTCCTAGAACGCTCTGGATTGGCGGAGTAAAAGTACTTATAAAGCAAGGATGCTTTTGGAAGTACCAGCAACATTCTGAGGAGTGGATCTTGTGTAGACAAGGAGTCATCAGGAAGAAGGGAATAAAAATCATCCAGAATCACTTCGATAGGTATTGAGATTTTTTGTAAAAACGAACGAGGACAATTACAATTGCTTGGAATTGAGGAAAGGAACAAGGAGATGTACCGTCAAACAAATCCTGAACCCAAATCATGTTTCTAGTCCCCCAGGAACTCCAAAACAAGGGTCTATTATTGATAGTAATAAGGGGATAATACTAAAGGGGAGAGCTTAAGAAAATGTTTCTAGATATTATTCTTGGTTGACAATGAGGCCTTAATAATGAGCATGTATGTTTAAATAGTGGAAGAGATGTGAGAGTGGTTTTGGCAGTAAATGCAAGAATCTCTTTAATAGAAAAAGGGGCCAATAACCAACGTTCAATAGTGACCCATAAAGGAGCAATGGGAGAATCATCTGTAAGAAGCCAGAGAGAAGCATGTTTAAGACAAAAAGCTTTATGTTAAAATCGAAGGTCTGGAATATGTACACCACCAATGGATTTTGGCTTTCTAAGATGAGACAAAGAAATTTTAGGGTTTTTGTTGTTAGACACAAATTTGGATAGAAGGGAATCTATTTTTTTTAAAAAGATAAAAGGGACGTGAACTGGAATCATTGAAAAGATATATAGTAAAATTGGAGTAACCATCATTTTGTTAGAATCAAGGCGACCCCACCAGGAATGGAAAAGAGGATTCCAAGAAGAAAGAAGTTTGGAAATGCAGTTAAAAGCTTCCTTCATATTTATTTTGACCGAATCTAAAATGGAGTTAGTGAACTATATACAGAGATATTTCATTCTCGAGCTGTTCCAGTGAAAACCAGTTATATCAAAATGCTCCTTAAAGCAAAATTTGGAAATAGGAAGGATCTCCGTTTTGTCAGAATTTATTTTGTAACCTGACACCACAAAAAAATCTGAGAATTCTTGTAGTAACGGAGGAATAGAGGTCACAGAGTTTGAAATAAAAAGTAGGATCTCATCTGCATAGGCAGAAAGTTTCAAGTGATGATCACCCTAAAGAAAACCAGAGATAGAGGTATTAAAGCGAATCAGAGAGAGAAAAGGTTCAAGGGATAAGATAAATAAAAGAGGAGATAGGGGCAATACTGTCGGACACCACGATAAAGGGAAAAACGTTTTGAAACAAGACCATTAACTATGGTCGATGCCGTAGGTGAGGAATAAAGTAATGAGACAATGGAAATGAATTTAGAACCAAAACCATGCCAATGAAGAGCCTTAAAAAGAAAAGACCAATCTACCATATCAAAGGCCTTTTCCGCAACAATAGAGATCACGGCTAAGGAATAAGACAGAGAAGATGCCTTGTTTAAAACATTAAAAAAAAGCCCAATTATCAGTAATCTGCCTTTGATAAAACCACACTGTTCTGGACCAATTAAATGTGAAAGGAGAGCCTCAAGACATACAGCTAAAAGTTTAGCGAAAATTTATTGGTCGACATTTATCAAGGATATAGGGCAATAATTCTTACAGAATTTGGGATTCTTTCCTTCTTCATGAATAAGACATATAGATGCTTCTAAGATGGTGCCACTCGCCGTACCAGTAGTACAGAACTATTGGAAAAGCTAAACTTTTTTTGGAGTTGCAGATTGGAGAAATGCAAGTAGAATTCTACAGAGAACCCACCTGGGCCAGGGGATCTAATTTTCTTTAGGGAGTTGAGGGAGGTAGCAACTTCCTGAATCAAAAGGTCTGTTTCCAGAGAGGTAAAGTAAAATTCTTTTGAAGAAAGTGGAGCGACATTGCTAAGCTAGGTGTCAATAAGAGATTCCAATGCAGGTATTTCTGGAGGATATACATTTTCATAACATTTTGTAAATTCATCTAGAATGTCCTGATATTTAAATAGATGTTTACCCTCCATTGACTGGAAAGAGTCTATCAGCACCCTTTCCTTCCTAGGTTTAAGATGATTAGCTAAGAGTGAGCCAACCTTGTTTCGACCACGATAATAACGGGCACTCCTTTGATGTAAAGTAGACGTAGCATTATTAGTAGATATTTTTATTAAAGTCCAGCTTAGCATGGATGAGCTTCTGCAGGGTCAAATCTGACGAGGAAAAATAACATTGGTGTTCCAAATGTTTGATGTTGGTTAACAGGGCTTTATGTTGACTAAGAATTATTTTCTTTTTCCTGGAGACAAAATCAATGATAAAGCCTTGAGCAGTGGCCTTAAAACTATCCCACACAACAGCAGGAGAGATTGATGGATTTTCATTGAAAGACAAGAATTTGTCAGAAAAAGAAGTAAAGGAGGAGGAAAAAACTGGGTCTTGTAAAAGGAAATGATTGAAACTCCATCTAGAGGATTTTGGATTGCGAGCAGAGCAAATCAGAGGTAGCAATCACTGGAGCATGATCGGAAATCAAAATGGGTTCAAATGAAGAAGAGATAAGATTTTGAGCTAAGGGCTTGGAAAGGAAAATATGGTCTAATCGGGTAGGGACCCATGAGAAGGTAAGAAAAAAGAAAATTCTGTCTGATCAGGGTTACAAAGTTCCAGGTGTCTATGAGGTGTGTCTGTGTCATTGTACTGTGAATTTGCTTTTGAGTTTTGTGGGGATTCGTGGTCTATAAAGGGTCCATAATCTGGTTACAATCGCCTTCAAGTATAAAAAAATCATCTTTATGCTGAATACACTTGGAATAGTAGGCCAAAAAGTATAGTTTGGTTGTGTTGGACCATATACATTAAATATAGTTAAAGGAATGTTATTAATAAGTAATTTGACCAGAAGACATCTACACTCAGTATGTATGTCTTGTGTAACAACAGAGCATTGCAATTTTTTATGGCATAAAATAATGACACCATTATTTTTTGTATTTGTGTGAGAAACAAGAACTGAACCAGCCCAATTACGTTTAAGCTTAAGGGCCGCAGTTTCCATCAAATGGGTCTCTTGTAATAAAACTAAACCAGGGTTGTAGGAGGCTAAATGGGAAATTATTCTTTGCCTTTTTATAGGATTAATAAAACCCTTTACATTCGATGTAACAACTCTTAATGGAAGAAAATAACATTATATATGCAACAATAAAGTTAACAATAATACAGGATTATAAGAACATTGAAAGGCAAAGTAAGAATAGAGAAGGAAGATAAAACAAGTTATAGAAAAGGCATAAACATTAAGAGAGAGAGAGATAGATTAGGAAAAAATTGCAATATCATAAGGAAAATGAAAGGTAGAACATCACTGAAAGGAAATAGGAAGAGGGGAGAAAAAAGAAAAAGCAAGAAGAGACAGTACATGTCAGAAGTCTGACGACTGCAATACATACCTTTACAAGGGGACATAAGGTAAAATGAGGACTGGCAATGGCCAAAACGAGATCAGCACACCCGACAGAGACGGCAACGCATCCCATCGGGACGCCGTATTTAACATAAATAGAAGCAGGGACATAAGGCGGGTATACACTAAATTCCACGGAATCTGTCAAAACAACAATAACAACAATACACAATGAGAGAAACAAAATGAATGAACATTCTATTAATCAAAGAAACATGCTTCAATAGAGACAAGAAGGAACAAATGCAACAGAAAAAATATTAAAGTTCAAGTTGGAGATGAGGGATCAGCAATCTCCATCAAGGATGAAGAGTGAGAATGGATGAATTTCCTGAGATCAGCTGGTTTTTCAAATGAAGAAGTCTTGTTCAAGAAGGTGACCTTAAACAGGCAAGGGTGAAATAGTCCATATCGTGCACCAAGAGAATGAAGAGCAGGACGAAGATCTAGAAATTCCTTTCTACGTTTAGCAGTGGCAGATGAAACAGCCTGAGATATGAACAGTCCTGTACCAGTCAAAGCAAGCTGTTTTTTAAGTTTAGCTGCATTTAAGACTTTTAAAAGGTTGGTGAATTCCAAAAATAGAAGAATTACTTCTCGAGGTTTTGAAGGAGCAGAGGAGGAAGACAGGCACGTGCCTAATCAACGTGCTGCTTGAATGTTTAATTTGGTAGACATGGAAAGGTCTAGAAGCTGTGGTAGGAAAGTAGCGAAGAAAGCAACAGGGTCATCGCCTTCAAGGCCTTCACGAAGACCATATAAACGGAGGTTGTTGCTTCGGTTTCTGATTTGAAGATCTTCAGATGATTTTTTAAGCTGCAACACCTCTTTCTCCAAGTAGGAAATTCTGGCCGGCGAGTCCTGTACTTAACTCACCTGTTGTGCCACAGGATACAAGCAAGAATCCATATCTGACTATTTTTCATCCAAAGTCTGTAAGCGAAAATTGGTATCTTCAATGAAAGGTCGCAGCTCATGCATCTCCTCCAAGACAGTGTCCAATGAAACAGGGGACAAAGATTTTGGTGGAGAAGGTGGATCCTGTTTGATTCTTTTGTTAGTAGATGAGGGCAATTGTGCCTTAGAAGAATTAGTGGGTGGTGTCGTAGAACGAGAGAACACCGACTATGCCATTTCTTCAAATGACTGTGAGGAATTATGTGAGGGTATATTCTGAGTAGAGCAAGAGGCTGGTTTGTTGGGAGAGTGACCTTTGGCAGAACGTAGCAATCCCTTGCTCCTTCCCATGGACCAGCCAAACAAGCTGTCAGAAATTCCTTATATAGCAATGTAAATCAAACAGCGCAGAGTATTATGTCAGAAATTAAATCCCCACAGGCAAATATTCCTTTCAATATAGAAACATCTTTCATTAGCATAAAATTAGAATAAAGTTAATAAAAATAGAGAAAAATAACATTCCGGAATAATGTCAGTCATTTTCTGAGGAGAAATATGCAGGTAGAAAATACAAAATGGCAACTGCTGAAAAGCTGGAGGATTCACCCTCAAAAGTTAATGTTCAAGCAGGAGTAAATGACCAATAAAGATAGCATCCTGAAAAGTGGGTGTTCCGATGCCTGGAAACACCTAAAATCCGCCGGAAGTATCTCTGGAATCGCCGGAATCACATTGGTGGTCTTCGATGCGGAGCTTCGCAGTTATGCGGCCATCTTGGCTCGCATCACGGGCGCCCTACTTGAGTTAACGTTTTTGAGCAGCAGAGTAAACCCTACTTGAGTGAGGCTATTGGAAGGTGAATAGAATTGGCTGGTTGCATGAAGACAAAGGGGGACAGGTCACATGCTTGCAGTGCTGAACATGGACGGTGCATGAATGTAATTTAGGTGAGTCATTTTTAATTTCTTTCAAGGTGCGCAGAGAGGGTACTAGAAAATGTACAGCAAAATTACAAAACGGCTGACGGACTGCACTAAAGAAATGCCCATACAGGGAATGGCAGTGAAGCAAAATGATTATAGTTTAGTATATTTCATTACATCAGACTAGAGATTGAAGTTTATCCAGGAATATTGGCAATGGCATAGCAAGGGCGGACTAGCTCCTGATGTAAACAGGAAGAAAAAGCCATGCTGTCTTCTTTTGGATCATAAAATAAATCCATAACTGTGTTTCTTTGGGCCCCTAAAGCCAAGACGCCTGACACCATTGACGTCTACGCCTCTGAATAGTGGAACAAACTTTATTCAAGCACTGTTTTTTATTTTTGTTAAGACGAGGACAATTGATTTGATTTATTTAATTGGCTCATTGTGAGTGATTTATTTATTTATTTGAAACATTTGTAAAGCGCGAACGAAGGCCCGAGGGCATCTCGGCGCTAAAAAACTGCTATGTTTAACCCAGAGAGCCAGAAAGTACGAAGGTTAAAAAGGATCAGAGGTTAAAAAGCCAGGTTTTAAGATTTTTTCGAAAGGACCTGAGAGAGGTGCTGGCCTTAATTGAATATGGAAGTGTATTCCACAATTTCGGTGCGGCTACTAGGAACCGCCTATCACCCCAATTGACAGTTTTGGTTCGGGGTACCGCCAGATCAGAAGAATTGGAGGAGCGCAGTGTTCTTGATGGGCAGTAGGGAATTAAATTTTGAGTGAAGAACACTGGTCCGACATTATGTAAGGCCTTGTATGTCAAACATAGTGCCTTGAACTTTATCCTCTTTTTCACTGGGAGCCAGTGAAGTCGTCTTAAAGTTGGTGAGACCGATTGGTATTTAGTGATACGCCCTAGGAGCCTTGCCGCGGCATTCTGGATGGCCTGCATTTTAGCTAGCACTCTCTCCTGGGCACCTAGAAACATGGCTACTGGATTTAGTCTCCTAAAAGGTGTTCACTGGCTGATTGACACGGTCCATAGTACAGCAAAAGTAGTAGCAGGGATCTGAATGTGTGGTAGTAAACTGCTTGTATGGCCGCGATACCCGCCACCCCCTCTCAACACACTCCCCAAGGATGGGAAACCGGAAACAGTTCTGAACTTTTGGAAGACGGGAGGGAGTGACCCTCCCGGCCGTATTTATTAAAATATGAAACAAAATTAAAAACATTAAAATAACAGTTTCATATCATGTACAATTTCATTACCACATTGCGATGTTTTGGCTAACCTTAACATATTCTCTAATACAAAGGTTCTCCTAGCCGAACTAACATCCTACAAAACATTAACTTGACATTTTGAAATTGTACATCCTAACGTTTAAGGGCCAACGGCAAGGTCGTAACCGGTGTCAAGATCCCTAAACCCGAAATATCCCCCTCACTTGTGAGGGGCGACCGCACAGAGGTGTACCTCAAGTGCAACTACCAATTTCCCTTGACTTGACGGGGGCCCCAATAAACTCGACGCCACTTAAAGGTTGTTCGAGGACTCGTGTGAGGCATCTAGAAGGTAGCGTAGACCCCCTCCCAAACCCCAAACAACTTACCACATCTGCCGTCGCAGATATCCTGGCCCCGGGAAATTCCCCAGGAGGGGGCTGTAGCCCCTCCTACCCAGGAAGGGGCCTTGACCGCCTTTCCTTTCCTTTCGGCGTCCCATCCTTAGAAGGGACCGCCTACCCGTTGAGGGGCCAATGGCCACCTCCCTCGAGCGCTCCCATCCGTAATGGGTGACGCCCACTCATAGGGATCTACCAATTAGTGCTCACCGCTCATGACCTTACCGCCCGACCAAAAAATAAATACGACAATTTAACTAAATTACTCAATCACAAAAACAACCATAAACCATTTCACGTATGATTACTGATCAATACTTAGCGCAGAATTCCTTTATTTGCAAAAAACTTATTGTAGCTGACCATTCTTTATTGCATACTAAGAATAACACGACGATCACCACAACCTGCAAGAAATAGAATTACCACATCAAAAACTTTATCCAAAACAACTGGCTGTCCTCAGGGGCTGGTGGGTGGGTTCAAAATTGGCTCTTCGTTCCATCTCGAGCTCACGTGCAGCGAGGGGGTGCAGCTTCAGAGCACAGGAACAAGAGGATGCGTTCTTGGCTTGTTGCTCCTTTTATCCGTCTTCAGGGCGGGCGTACACCCGCCCCTGCCTGCCTTTAGGGCGTGGCCAGCCGCGTCAGTGTCTAGGCCAGCCCACTCGAGGGCGGGAAACAGCGCGCCCCGGCTACGCCGCTTTGGGCATACCAGCCGAGGCTCGCCTCCCGCCCAAAAATGGCTTCCCGGGGGGCTCGTGGTACGCGGCCATACGTTCGGGGGGACCGAATGGTCGCCCCTTTCCATATGGCCGCGATACCCGCCACCCCCTCTCAAAACACTCCCCAAGGATGGGAAACCGGAAACAGTTCTGAACTTTTGGAAGACGGGAGGGAGTGACCCTCCCGGCCGTATTTATTAAAATATGAAACAAAATTAAAAACATTAAAATAACAGTTTCATATCATGTACAATTTCATTACCACATTGCGATGTTTTGGCTAACCTTAACATATTCTCTAATACAAAGGTTCTCCTAGCCGAACTAACATCCTACAAAACATTAACTTGACATTTTGAAATTGTACATCCTAACGTTTAAGGGCCAACGGCAAGGTCGTAACCGGTGTCAAGATCCCTAAACCCGAAATATCCCCCTCACTTGTGAGGGGCGACCGCACAGAGGTGTACCTCAAGTGCAACTACCAATTTCCCTTGACTTGACGGGGGCCCCAATAAACTCGACGCCACTTAAAGGTCGTTCGAGGACTCCTGTGAGGCATCTAGAAGGTAGCGTAGACCCCCTCCCAAACCCCACACAACTTACCACATCTGCCGTCGCAGATATCCTGGCCCCGGGAAATTCCCCAGGAGGGGGCTGTAGCCCCTCCTACCCAGGAAGGGGCCTTGACCGCCTTTCCTTTCCTTTCGGCGTCCCATCCTTAGAAGGGACCGCCTACCCGTTGAGGGGCCAATGGCCACCTCCCTAGAGCGCTCCCATCCGTAATGGGTGACGCCCACTCATAGGGATCTACCAATTAGTGCTCACCGCTCATGACCTTACCGCCACAGGCCGGATAGTTGACCGGCTATCCGGACCCCCCACACACTCCTACCTAAAGGTCATGTCTTAAAGTCCCCAGCCAAGCTATCAGGTCTCCTATGAGTAACTCGTTCCCCACCCGGGACAAATGAACACCATCACCCAAATACATACCGTCCCCTTTTATACAACCATGCGAAATAGAATGCAGTGTACTTGAACGGAACAATCAATTCACTTTATTATTAATCTTCCTTACTGAATGATTCAGAGCAGAAACTGAAAGAGCCCCCCGCCACACTTTTCGCGGTATCATATGGGACCATGCGATTGTGCACCCTGGAACTCTTCTCGCTAACCAACTTACAGTGGAAAGCATTGCCTCAAGAAGTAGTCGTCTACCAGCGGACACCAAATCGTTGCCCCCAAGATGTACTATGACTATAGCCGGCGGTGACCTCGTCCGCCCTAACAAACCCTCAAAAAATGATTGAAACTGGTCAATACAGAGCCCGCCCTTTCCGTAGAAGGACACACTGTACCCGTATTCCCCAGCCACGTGAATCATGTCACCTGCTTTGAATACGTCCGCGGCCCGCCTCACGTATGAGTGGCCCACGACCCACACCTCCTTTTTCACAGCCGGTGATGTCTGACCGCTGACCCGGTGTTGGGTCGACTGCACAGTCCGCCCCGCCTCGTAGGCTTGCGTAACTGAAAAACCAAAGAAAAGCAAGAAGCGTGAGTACATCATTACAGCTTCACAACATGTGCAACCGCACATACCTTTTATAACAGTTCGAGGACCAACGCCCCACACGTTTAACTTGTTCGACATTCAGACCCCTGGCTGTAGCCTCTGTAGCAGCCCCTATCCGAAAGGAATGGGTCCCAAACTCGCCGGGGTTCAAGCCCGCAGCGGAGATTGACATCGCAAGCACCCGCTGAAACTGAAACCTCGTCAGTGGGGTGGTGTCAGCGTGTCGCAACAATGTCCCCCCCCATGATGCCACCCTTTGCGCTAAATATTCCTCTACTCAACTTACCGGGCACATGGAGGACCCGAGAATCCTTTGTATGATTATGCTGTCCCCCATCGCACCCTGGTCGGTCTTGGACCTGACAAACGAGATGGACATTGTCTCCCCTCTGACCTGCACGTGCTCTCGGCACAGTCCCCCCGTCACATCCCGCTTGTTCCTCGCCACTAGTTCGCTTACCCGCATAGCCCCATGGAATGCCAGCGCAAAAGCGGTTCGGAATAACACCGTTTCATACTGGGATGAGCACGTTGAAGGGAGTACAGATAATAACAGGGACAGCCTATCCAGACCTATCGGGCGCCTTTCATCTACTCTGCGACCCTCAAGGCGTTGCCACCCACGTAGCGCTTTTTGTACAACAAAAGACGCTGTCGGGTCCTGGATCCCATAAGCCCTAGCCATAAAGGAAATGGCTGCCCGATGCCTCTGGGCAGTAGCCACAGATTTGCCTGCCTGATGTAAAGACAGCAGGAAATTTACTACCCCCTCCTCCTGGCCCCAAAGCTCCCCTCCAGCAGTCCCCAAAAAGGCCAAATAGGAACGGAACGCCCCTTCATATGCCTTCCTTGTCCTGGGTGCTAAACTCTCTCCCACGAGAGACCAGAGAGCTTCGGGAAAGGGTGCCGCCTCCGGGTCCGCTGTGGGCAGAAAACCCCAGAAGGCCTGCATACGGAAACGAGAAAGCGCATCAGCCGCTTGGTTCATCACCCCCGGCACATGTCTTGCCTTAAATAGGACATTCAATTGCAAACATAACAAGACAATTTCTTTCAGCAGCCTCAGGATCCATTTGCATCGTGCCGCCTGGCTATTGATACACTCAACCACGGTCATGTTATCAGACCAGAATACCAGGGAGTGATCTCTAAACCCCTCAGGCCAAGTTTTCAGGGCCACCAGAATGGGGAACAGTTCAAGAAAAGCAATGTTACTCGTCAACCCATCAACATGCCACCATGACGGCCATTTTTGAGCCGACCATCGTGTGCCAAAGATGGCACCAAAACCAATGCTCCCTGCCGAATCTGTCCACAGCCCCAGCTCCTCGGAGGATACCGCCGGTTTGTTCCAGACAACTCTACCATTGAAATACGCCAGAAATGCCAACCAAATGCGCATGTCCTGGCGAACCTCGGCCGAGAGCCTCGTGCGATGGTGACCCTCCTTCAGGCCGACCATGGCCTGAGCGATCGAGCGGGAAAAGGGGCGGGCCATCGGTATCACTCTCAGGGCAAAATTCAGCTGTCCCACCAATTGTTGTAATTGCTGCAACTTAACCTTAGACTGACTAATACACGTCTCCAGGGATGCCCTGAACCTAAGCACTTTTTCTCTTGGCAAACGAAAACAACCCTCCTCCGAGTCGAGCTCGATCCCCAGAAACTCGAGGGAAGTCGAAGGACCCACCGTCTTACCGGGTGCCAATGGCACACCAAAATGGTTCATTAAGACACAAAATTTATTCAAAGCCTGACCACATTCCGGGTCCCCGGCTGCCCCTAGAAACAAAAAATCATCGAGATAATGCATAACCTGATGAAACCCCGTCTTCCTTGTGAAGACCCATTGCAGGAAACAACTGAACTGCTCGAAATAGGAACAAGATATAGAACACCCCATTGGCATACATCTATCCATGTAATAGTGTCCCTGAAACGTGAAACCAAGGAGACGCTGATCGTCTGGATGTACCGGGAGCAACCGGAACGCTGACTCGATATCAGATTTCGCCATCAGCGCACCGGGCCCTAGGCGATTCAAAATGGCTACAGCCTCATCGAAAGATGCATACCGTACTGAACACACTGCCGGGTCTATCGCATCGTTTACGGAAAGACCACGTGGGGCTGATAAATTATGTATCAGCCGAAACTCACCCGGGTCCTTCTTGGGGACCACCCCTAAGGGGGAACAAACAAAGTTAGCAACCGGAGGTACATTAAACGGACCGGCGACTCGACCTCGAGCCACCTCTTTCCCAATCTTCTCCTGTACCACGGTCGTGTGCTGCAAGACTGATATTTGGTTTTTACATTTCGCCAAACCCTGAAACTCCCCCACTGGGATGCGGAAACCATATGAAAACCCGTTCCGCAACACCCCAGCGGAAGCGTGGTCCGGGTATTCGCTGAGCCAAGGAATCATTGCCATGGTATCAATCGGAGTAGGTAAAGGCGCCCCTCGGACTATTTCAGACCTGTTTGGCGCCTCCTCTATCCCCGTTATCACCCGTTTTGGCTCTGCACATGGACTCAGGATGGGTCGCTTGCCCGCACCCGCTACATTCGTGCCTAAATTTGCATGACCCCTGGGGCCTCGTACATTTACCCCTGTTAAAGTTCCAACAACTCCCCTTTTTACCTGTGGTGCCGTTCGGCCTGGACTGGTATTCGTTACTCGCACCTGATCGAAAGGAGGTCCCAGAATATTGGCGTGACGACTCCCCCACACTACTCCCTACTAATGGCAAATTCAACATACCAGTATCCGCCATTTTTGACCATGACACAGAATCGTAACAATCCCAAGTTAAGTTTTTATCATGCTCCTTCGCTTTTCTGAAAATATTATCGTAACAGAACCACTGATTGCCCCCATGTGACACGGAATACCCCATGATCCGTGACTGATAAATCGGCAATTCAGACAGTAATTCGGGCCTGCGTTCACCCAGGATGGATGTAAAAATCCCCCACGCCTTGCCCCAATTGCCAATGTTCTCATTTACCTTGAAGGCGGCCATCTTTGCGCGCCAAACACTCGGATGCATGAGCTCCTTTTGGCTCTTAACATATTCCATCTCATAATGATCGGTAAGCAACGAGAAGATGTTTACATACTCATCAGCCCATATCTTCTCCTTAATAGCTAGAGGGACATGTTGACCCAACTTTTCCCTTCTTGACGGGGCAGACTCATCCCTCGCAATCGGCAATGGCCGCTTACCTGAACCGGAAGCTGTATCTGCGGCTGAGCCTAACCCGGGTGGCTTTCCTCCTGCCGCGGCCGGTGTGATGACTGGCGGTGCTGCCTTAGCCGCCTCCCTTGTCTCACGCAGTTGCCTCATCAAAACCCGTGCGTCGTCAGCCGTGGCGCCCTCGTCATTTTTACCCAACCACGCTGCTAATTGTGCTGCCAGTTTGGGCGGCATATCCTCCCCGGACACGGGGGTGACCACCACGGGAATTGGATTCCCCTCCGCCGGCACCGGAGTTGGCTCTTCGAGTGGGGTACAGGGAACCGGGATGTCCCCTCCAGCTGCTCCCCTTCTGGGCCTCTTGCCTTTTCCTCCCGGAGCTGCTCCAGCCAACGGACGTTTCGGTCCCTCTTCCCCATCTTTCTCCGCCATTCGCTTCTTTAGGTCGGTCACCTCTTTCATAAGAACACGCAGCATCTGGTCGGTAGTCATTCGCTTTCCAACTTTCTTAGGCATTCCCCAGACAAACAAGAAAGATTACCACTTTCAAAATTGGCTCTTCGTTCCGTCTCGAGCTCACGTGCAGCGAGGGGGTGCAGCTTCAGAGCACAGGAACAAGAGGATGCGTTCTTGGCTTGTTGCTCCTTTTATCCGTCTTCAGTGCGGGCGTACACCCGCCCCTGCCTGCCTTTAGGGCGTGGCCAGCCGCGTCAGTGTCTAGGCCAGCCCACTCGAGGGCGGGAAACAGCGCGCCCCGGCTACGCTGCTTTGGGCATACCAGCCGAGGCTCGCCTCCCGCCCAAAAATGGCTTCCCGGGGGGCTCGTGGTACGCGGCCATACGTTCGGGGGGACCGAATGGTCGCCCCTTTCCAAAATATGTGCAAACCTTGCACACATATATTGTGTTTCATGAAAAAAGCTGTAAGTGTGACAGTCTCTCTTGAGAGTATAGCATGGTTTATGAAATAGATTTATACGTTATTATGCCTGTGATTTGTATAGTGTGAACCTTGCTACACGTAACATTATGACGTACAGCAGGGAGGCACACAATATAAACAGGGGGTTGCCGTCTGGAATTGGGGAAAGGGTTATTGGTAAAAAAGTTGGGATGGGAGAGGGTAGTACATCAAGTAATGGGATTACATCACAATGAGGTGTTTAATGAAAAAACATGTCTTCAGTTCTCAGCTCTTACAGCATAACATTGGCACTGAGTATCAGGGCACAATTCCTAGAAAAAGAAGTAGGGGGACCAAGTTAGGCAGTACGCAAGTGACACAAGGCACGTCCCAACACAGCACATGACATCACAACGCATGACATCCCACATGGCATCACAGGCTGTGACCTCACTGGAAGGCTCTGTATGATTAGCGCTATGAAAGAAAGAAAATAGTGCTATTTATATTGTTATTTGTGTAGATACTGGGACAGACCAACGCATCTGACATTCTTACAGTGCATGCACTTTATATAAAGGGACTGAAAAAAGTAAAAAGCATGCATCTCTTAAGTATCTGTGAAGAGATAGCAAGCTGTGTGCTTTTATATCCTCTCCTGTGTTTAAGTGGGTGTAGAGTCAAAATATCGAGTTTTTTATTTTGAATTACATTATTATCGATTCAAAAATATAGGTTGGACACAATATCGACTGGACAGAATATAGACTACAAAAATATCGACTAGAATAGCATTAATATCGATTCCAAAATATAGAATGGACAAAATATTGACTGGACAGAATATAGACAACAAAAATATCGAATTAGAGGTGAGTAAGTTAAAAACAATTGCTTAAAGTGTTTTTTATGTTACTATATGTGTGAAAAGTGTATATTTATTTTATAATTTATTTTAATTAATTAATTTTATGGTATTTTATTTTTGCATAATATAAATCAGTAGCGGGTTGTGGGTTTATAGGGGAATAGGGTGGGAAGTAATTTAATTATAATTAGTTAAATATGTTAATTTATTTATTGGTATTTATTTCGAATTAATTGTTAATTAATTATTAATTGGTAATTATTTAAAATATAATTGGTATTTCATTTTAATTAATTGATTAATTGATAATTATGTTAATTATATTAATTTATTTTCTGTAGCAGGTTTTGGGTTTATAGGGGAAAAAGGTGGGAAATAATTTAATTATAATTAATTAAATATGTTAATTTGTTTATTGGTATACATTTTTAATTAATTATTAATTGGTAAATAATCAAAATTAAATAGGTAATTAATTATAATTAATTTGTTGATTGATATTTATGTTAATTATATTAATTTATTTTCTGTTGCGGGTTGTGAGTTTATAGGGGAATAGGATGGGAAGTAATTTGATTAAAATAATTAAATATGTTAATTAATTTATTGGTATTTATTTTGAATTAATTTTTTATTAATTATTAATTGGTAATTGATTAAAATGTAATTGGTAATTCATTTTACTTAATTGATCAATTAGTAATTAATTAAAATAAAATTGGTAATTCATTGTTAATTATTTAATAATTGGTAAGTAATTAAAATATAATTGGTAAATAATTTTAAATAATTGATTAAATGTTAATCATGTTAATTGTATTAATTTATTTTCAGTAGTGGGTTGTGGGTTTATAGGGGAATAGGGTGGAAAGTAATTTAATTATAAATAATAAAAAAAATTAAATCATTTATTGGTTATTTTTGTTGAAATTAATTAATTTATTATAAAAAACGAATAATTATTAAAAAAAATGTAATTGGTATTATTATTTAATTATTTTTCAGTCATATTTGAAGTATATACGTTCCCTACTGTTTCACTCTCTGGAGTGGGAATAGTTATTTTTACCCCTACGCTATCCAACGCTTTCCCTACTATTGCACTCATTGAAGTGGGAATATTAATTTGTATCCCTACGCTATCCAATGCTTTCCCTACTGTTGCACTCACTGTAGTGGGAATAGTAATTTTTACCCTCCCGCTATCCAACGCTTTCCCTACTGTTGCACTCCCTGGAGTGGGAATAGTAATTTTTACCCTCCCGCTATCCAACGTTTTCCCTACTGCTGCACTCACTGGAGTGGGAATAGTAATTTTTATGCCTACACTATCCAACGCTTTCCCTACTGTTGCACTCACTGGAGTGGGAATAGTAATTTTTACCCCTACGCTATCCAATGTTTTCCCTACTGTTGCACTCAATGGAGTGGGAATAGTAATTTTCACCCCTACTGTATCCAAAGTTTTCTCTACTGTTGCACTCCCTGGAGTGGGAATAGTAATTTTCACCACTACGCTATCAAGGTTTTCCCTACTGTTTTTACTCTCCCGCTATCCAACGCTTTCCCTACTGTTGCACTCATTGGAGTGGGAATAGTAATTTTAAACTCTACACTATCCAACGCTTTCCCTACTGTTGCACTCACTGCAGTGGGAATAGTCATTTTTACCCTCCCGCTATCCAACGCTTTCCCTACTGTTGCACTCTCTGGAGTGGGAATAGTAATTTTTACCCTCCCGCTATCCAACGTTTTCTCTACTGTTGCACTCACTGGAGTGGGAATAGTAATTTTTATGCCTACGCTATCCAACGCTTTTCCTACTGTTGCACTCTGTGGAGTGGGAATAGTAATTCTTACCCTACCGCTATCCAACGCTTTCCCTACTGTTGCACTCACTGGAGTGGGAATAGTAATGTTTACTGCTACGCTATCCAATGTTTTTTCTACTGTTGCACTCACTGGAGTGGAAATAGTAAATTTAACCCTCTCGCTATCCTATGGTGAATATAGTGTATATTTTATTATTAATACTATGTATATATATATATATATATATATATATATATATATATATATATATATATATATATATATATATATATATTCAATGAAAAAACCAAAGGTTATAGGCCATATATAGTTAGGAATTAGCATTTACAAAACCTTATTTTACTCGCATAAAACCATTGAAATTCCATATATAGTTAGAAGCGCTAACTATATATCGCGCACCCGCAATCCACTGCTGATGATGTCACATATTACATCATTCATGACATGGTCAGTGACATCACTGATGACATCACTGATGACATCTCAAATGACATCACTGATGACAACTCAAATGATTGTATGTGTCTGTAAAGTTTAAATATGTTTCACATATTGAAGAATGAGTGGATGTATAAGAGTCTGGATGAAGGATTTAGTAGGTGCATGACTGACTGTATGAGTGAGTGATTAAATGTGTCTCACTGAGTGCATGGGTTAGTGACTAAACTGTCTTAATTTGTGCATCATTATGTCTGTTGTTCTGTAAACTGCTGCATGTGTTGATCAGTAGCTATATGAGTAACTATATGGGTTATTGATTGGTTGCCCAAGTATTTGTATGGGAGACTGAGTGTGTGAGTGGGTGGCTGGGAGGTGTATGACACTGTGCATAGATTTGTGAGCAGTTGATTCACTAGATGTATGGGTTCAAAAGTGCATGTGGAAACAGCTGTATGGGCGGTTGACTGTGTGCATGAGTGTAATGGTGAGTGAATGGATATCTCAGTGCTACATGTCAAAGTAAGTACATATGTAAAACACAGTACATGTGAGAGTGGACATATATAAATAACTGTGCATAAGAGCCAGTGAATGTGTGAATGGCTGTATGGATCATTTAGAACTTGTATCAGGGATTATATAAGAGAGTAAATATGTGTTATTATATGTTTGAATAAGTAAGATGTGTATAACTGTATAGTTGAGGAAATGGAGGTGTGATTGATTCTTTGCATGACTGACTAGGTGTGTGAGTAACTCCATGGATGACTGACAGTCTGTGAGTGTCTGTTTATACTGAGTGTATGTAAGGTTATATTAGAGTCTGAAGAGGTTCATTGTATTATCACATGAGTGATGTGATCAGTGATGACAAATGAGATGTCATCAGTGATGTCATTTGAGTTGTCATCAGTGATGTCATCAGTGATGTCATTTGAGATGTCATCATTGATATCATTTGAGTTGTCATCAGTGATGTCATTTGAGATGTCATCAGTGATGTCATCAGTGATGTCACTGACCATGTCATGAATGATGTAATATGTGACATCATCAGCAGTGGATTGCGGGTGCGCGATATATAGTTAGCGCTTCTAACTATATATGGAATTTCAATGGTTTTATGCGAGTAAAATAAGGTTTTGTAAATGCTAATTCCTAACTATATATGGCCTATAACCTTTGGTTTTTTCATTGAATTTTCAAGGTTTTGTAAATGCAAATTCCTAACTATATATCCACTATAACCTATGGTTTTTTCTGTGAATTTCATTGGTTTTTTAATAGTAAATATGAAAAGCTTTAAAATGTCAAGTACGTGATAGATAAAAACATTTTCGTATTTATGCACGCTGATGTGCTTTGAACGCTGCACCCCCCCCCCTCCCCTCTTTTGCCTTAGTAGTACTCTCTCTTTGCAGATACTGAAGGGTAGTTAACGCAGGCCTTTACCCCCGTTGTAATCCGTCGTGCCTCCTTGTCTCTCCATTTGATTGATTGTTGTCCAAGCATTTACTGTTTTAGAATTGGTTCTCTTTGGATCATTCTCTATTTACAAACAAGCACAAAGTCGCAATACTCTGTTTAGTCTTTGCAGATAGTGAAAAATCGTGTAAAAAAATAAAAGTAATCGAGCAAAATCAGTAGGCCACTAATTGGATCTCTTTTTGACCTCGCTAAAATAGAAATATTAGGAACAACCCTTCTTGAGAAATACGAAAATAGTGAGATGAACTGAGCTCCACACCATGAGGGCTGCAAAACAGCTCGACTCCGCCACCCACACCGCCCAAAATAACGGCAAACCCTATGCAAATATTATAAATATACACAACACACCACCAAAGAAACAGAATAAAACATTTTATTAAATAACTATTTACATAACTATTTTATACTTTTTATTGCCCGATCCGGCTAGCTCAATCGATCGAGCATGAAAGTCATGCACTGATAACAAGCGTTGAGAGTTTGTAGAATGATGGCTTCAGATTTTCCACATACAGTGTAGTGGCGCGAACTGGCAGGGGGCGTTTGGATTCTACCCCTTCTCCAAATAAGATTTTCATACGTGAATGTTCGTTCATGCTTTTTGTCCCTGAGTTGCTTCCATCTCACTGCCTTACATAAATGGCATAAGTCCTGGTTATTGAGTGCCATACTTCAGAGTTCTAAGCAGTTCTTGTAACACTGTTTAAACCTTATTTGCACCTGCTGCAGCTTCACTATTCAAAGTAAGTGGGGTCCATTTGAAAACAATGTGATACGGTGCCTCCCTAAACCGCTTGACGGAGGCTCCCGAGGGGCGGTGAGATGGCACGGACTGAGAGGGGGCGCTTGGCTCCTGCCCCCTCCCCAAGTCGTGTTGCCCTGGTGAGGCCTGAGATCGCCCCCGGCATAGGTGGCCGGCTCCCGGGGTCCGGCGGAATTTTTTCCCTTTTGAAGAATCTTTCATTCTGGACCTTGTCCCACAATCCGTTTCACCTGAAGACACGCTGTCGTAGGGCGCCCCTTTACCGTTTTAGTTGCCATTCCGCCCGCTTTTGGTACTCTGTGCCTCTTCCGCCATTCAGCTGTTTACCGCTCGCTCTTGCGACTACAACGTCTCGCTCACCATGTAGTTGAGTTGCTCCCGCTCTTAAGATTTGACCGAACTTTTTGGACTGCTGAAAGCGGTGGAATTCCGACCGCTGGTTGGTGGAGACATTTTGACTATATTCTGGACCTGCATTGTCGCGTAATGCGTCATATGACGCGACGCGTTAGCGCACCCGGATGTGCTCCGGTGCGCAAGGCGCAGCTTCCCGGAAACGATCCAGAGCGCGCCGCGCAGCGCGTAACGTAAGCATAACAGGTCATGTGACTTGTTAATAAAACTTTTCATTGGTTCATTTTACTTTTCTTTTCCTAATTATGTAAGACTAGGTCATGTGACCTAAAAATAACACTTTTCATTGGATTAAAACTTTTTTTTCCCCAAACGATGAAAGCCCCACCTTGTTTCTGGATGTTTCAGACTGAAGCTGGCGTCACCATGAGAGCAGCACCATCTCGTAGCTCCGTCGTGGCCATTCCGCAAGCAATCATGGCAGCCGCTCCCCACCGGAAGCCTGCGGGAGTCGAGGGCGCCCAAGACTTTTGTACAATCTTCAAGGCTGAGGGGACGCTTTCGAGAATGGAACCCAAGCCCTGGCAGACAAGCGTCCGAGTTCCAAGGTGTCCCAGGGCCATTTTACTGGACCAGGCCCAAATCCGAAGAGCCGGCCGCCATTTTAAGAGTCCTGTGGAAGCCGCCTACCGCTGCACCGCAAGAGTGGGAGCAACTCAACTACATGGTGAGCGAGACGCTGTAGCCGTAAGAGCGGGCGGTAAACAGCTGAATGGCGGATGAGGCACAGTGTAGCAAAAGCGGGCGGAATGGCGACTGAAACGATAAAGGGGCGCCCCACTACAGCAGACAAGCCTCCGCCATGTGCTTCAAAACTGCATATGTATCTCGTGATATCAAGGTTGGGCAACCAGTACAGAACAAGCAGTTACGAGTCCCATTTACACCGGCGCCATTTTGGGCGCGGCCGGGCAGGTCCAGGATCTACTGAAACATAAAAAATGAGGCTGACGTCTCTGAAGCAGTTCACGAACAGCAGGACATAGCAAATAAACATGAACTCTCTAAAGCTGTTAACTCACTGCAGAACAAAACAAGTGAACCTGAAACCTCTGGAATAATTGTCGCTCAAAAGAACAACACACAAAACTCTGTAGAGCCTGAAGAAAAAAAAACAGAAGGGCACTGTAGTTTCAGACACACTTAACACTAATGATGAAACAAAGATATCGTCTGTTTATAAAGCAGTTATCATCTTGACAGAATTGACAAAGAAGTGTACAGACACCAATGCATCAGCATTCTCGGAGATAACATCTTAAGGAACAAAGAAAGACCTGTTCACTCTTGACACCCCAGGTGCTGTGTATATTGCACTATAGTGCTGCATCGACAAAACGGGCAACCCTATTGATGTGGATTTTTCATTATTGATTATTGTAAAGAAATGGCGACTCCCCCCTTTAGCAGATTAGCTAAATGTTTGCGTAATTTAGGCATAAAAGTTATATTATTGTTGTTGTTGTTGTTATCGTTATAGTTCTGGTTAATTTCAAAAAATGGTTAAATATATTTACAGTTTTTGTTGCGTTCGTTATATTTAAATATTAATAAAGTTTTAAAATGTAACTGTCTTGGAGTACTATATTTTTTTTAAAAATCGGGTGAATGGGGCCTTGAATCGGGTTATTGTCATGTGTGGGCTTTGCAAGTGTACTGCTACAAGATCGGACATTTCAAACTCAAATGCACGTTCTTTTTCTTACCTTTCCGAAGCATGGAGCGCAATAGCAGGCAGAGAAAGGGTGATGCACGTGTTGAACACTGCCGGGCCTGCAAATTGCTGCCAGTGCCCCCCCGCCCGCTCCTGAAAGAGGACACACACACACCGCCGCCCCGAGTACTTCACAAATCTTTAAAAGACCATGCGCTTGTTCAATGGGAAGTGGATAACATGGCTAAGAGCATTTGCTGACTAATGCATGAATATCGCTGACTTTTCAGCGATATTCATGCAATGCGGCCGTTTTTTATCGCATTTGCGATAAACCTTGCTAATAGCAAGGTTTATGTGCGATAAAATTCGCCGAAGTGCGGCGATAATTATTGTCTCTAAACAAGTTAGAGACAAAAATTACCGCTAGTTGTTGGAAATATGCCCCCGGGTTTTTCCTTGCAGGAATCGGGAAACGAAAGACTAGCACTGAAATCAGTAGTCTCACACCTGAATCGGGACGGTTGGCATGTCTGGATACTCTACAGCTGGAGCCATACACTACATCCGCAGGGCTAGGTGATAGCCTAGGTCCGGCCTGGACAATCGGACACAGAGGAAGAGAAGTGTCAGAGGGTGCGGTAGTGAATAGGATGAAAGGGAGGTGTCGAACGGGCACAGGATGTGATTCTCAGAGAAGAGCAGCGCAGATGGGGGAAGTATATGGCCCATGCATGAGAGAGAGAGCGGGGGTGACCATTGCGTGGGGGAGATGCGTGCGAGGGTGGGGAGCCATGCTGAGAATCGACGGCGTGCAGAGAGTGGCCCTGGTCAAGGCATCTAAAATGGCTGCTGTGCACGACAAAATTGTGGCATTGGACAAAAACGCAAGATGGCGCAGACAATGTTTATCAATAAGGATTCATTTATAACAAAATATTTACTCGCAGTGACAAAATGGTGTTCAACACTTCCTGATTTCCATCGAATCGAACGTTAACAAACGTCACGCAGCAAAAAAAAAAAAAGCTCACGCACAGAGCGGTTTTTAGCCATGTTATCCAATGGAAGGTGGATAACATGGCTAAGAGCATTTGCTGGATAATGCATGAATATCGCTGACTTTTCAGCGATATTCATGCATTGTGGCCGATGTGCGGCGATAATTTTTGTCTCTAAACAATTAAAACGAAGCACAAAATGGCGAATTCCCGTTTCGCTACCAGTTTGCGGCCCAGTTCGCGGCCCGTGAAGCCCTTCTACCGTGAAAAATAAAAAATTTTTTATTTTCCCCACGGGACCCTTTAATAACCCCAACAACATTCCTAGGGGTCAAGAGGGGTATACCTTGCCCCCTTTCAATAAATTCCCCCTTCGTTTTTCACCTCTTCTTCTCTCTCGATCCTACCGAGAGATAAGATGGCGGCCGCTCCGGACTATTTAGAATGTTGACAGACACCGGAGAGCCAATCAGCTTTCTGTTATCCAATGGAAGGTGGATAACATG
The DNA here is from genome assembly GCF_964263255.1 of Lissotriton vulgaris. Taxonomy (NCBI): domain Eukaryota; kingdom Metazoa; phylum Chordata; class Amphibia; order Caudata; family Salamandridae; genus Lissotriton; species Lissotriton vulgaris. The sequence goes on along the minus strand of NC_141694.1, from coordinate 1,199,370,264 downwards.
GCTAAGAGCATTTGCTGGATAATGCATGAATATCGCTGACTTTTCAGCGATATTCATGCATTGTGGCCGATGTGCGGCGATCATTTTTGTCTCTAAACAATTAAAACGAAGCACAAAATGGCGAATTCCCGTTTCGCTACCAGTTTGCGGCCCAGTTCGCGGCCCGGGAAACGCTTCTACCGTGAAAAATCTTTTTTTTTTTATTTTCCCCACGGGACCCTTTAATAACCCCAACAACAATCCTAGGGGGTCAAGAGGGGTATACCTTGCACCCTTTCAATAAATTCCCCCTTCGTTTTTCACCTCTTCTCTCTCGATCCTACCGAGAGATAAGATGGCGGCCGCTCCGGACTGTTTAGAATGTTGACAGACACCGGAGAGCCAATCAGCTTTCTGCGCGCAAAGTTCCGATAAGCGAAAAGTAAGCGGACCGGATCGCTGCCCGGAGCGCTGTTACAGATATATATCTTGATTTAAACGTTAATTTCTCAAAATCCACTGAAGCACATATATTGAGACCTAGCAAAGGCACATCGGGCTAACAGTCCCTACAATTTTGCCAAGTTTCGTGCAAATACATTCAGCCGTTCGAGCTAAAAGTGAGTCCAACCGCCCTATGGAAAACTCAATGCAAAAAACGCGTTTTGGGACCCCCCTTTTTTCTCAGCCCCCCCTTGACGAAACCCCACCAAATTTTTAGGGGCTGCTCAGAAACAAAATGTGCCATTTTCCTGAAAATTTCAGCCGATTCCGTCCACAAACGCCAAAGTTATTAGACATAGAATTTTCAGAAATCCCATAGGGAAAAAATCCTAACTATATATACCTACTGGCTATTGCCAGTAGGTAATATATATATATATATATATATATATATATATATACATATATATATGAATAATTATTATTGATTTTAAATTATATTAATTATATATTAGTTTTAATGTTGTTTAAGTATTTTTAAGTTAGTTATATTTATTATTTTATTAGTTTTAAATTACTTTTAACTATTTAAAAAAGTCGATATTTTGACTATCTATGTTTTTTACAATGATATTTTTGATTCAATATTTTTGTACTTTCTTGTTTGGAGATACGATATTTTGGCATTCTATATTTTGTAACTCAATATTTTTGTATATCGATATTTTTGACATCGATATTGTGTCAGTGATCCGTTTAAGTGTGAGGTTCCAGGCCACCTCCAGTCCGATACTGGATCAAAATGAGGCCTGAATGCCCCTTAAAGTCTGCCCAGCTGGAGGTAGAAAAAAAGCCCCTCGCTGCCTGCTCGCTGCTTCTGAAAATGAAAAGCAGACAAAATGCAGGAGCTGCTGAATGTGTCCTGCTGTCTGAAAATTACACTGTGACAAGTTCAACATATTTCTATGGGGCCCAACTACTTGGCAGGGTGGACAGTGTCCACCCTGTTAAAATAGTGGGTGGACACTGTGTACCCGCGTGTACCCCTGACTTGTGCCTTTTCTTATATATGCCTTTTCTTATACGCCATGCTTAGTCCTTTCTTTGTTACCTGTTCCCTTATCTCTATGGAATGTCTTGGTAAGATTCCAGTGTTGTACTTTTGTGGGCCTTCTGGTTCTGGTCAGTTGCTAGACTGTTCAGCTATAGGGTGTCCGTTACACTGCTGGCTCATAGTAAAGTAACCTAACTTACCTTAAGAAGTGTTCACAGTCACTTTCTTCACAACAAATTTTGGCAACAAACTTATGTGCTTACCAGACAAGTTGCAGCTTAGTTTCTTCTAGCAAGTTGAGTCCAACAGCAGACACCTCAGACCATTCCGTTATTTTGGTCCCAGCACCGATTCCATCAACAAACTTTGTGGCGTTCAAGCGTTTTGGAGATTGGACGGGGGAAAGTACTAAGAAGAGTGCCTTTGTATCTACTTGTTTGGGCTCCGGACTCCAGTGACGTTGATATGCAAGGTATCTTGGCCAAGCAGCACGTCATCGCACTTGTACGTATGGTGGCCATGTCTATTGTTGACCTCCTCCTTTCCGGCACCCGCAGTCAGCCTCTTATGGCTCATACATCATCACGTCAGCACACTCAATGGCCATTTTCCACACCAGAAACTTTTATCAACAAGTGTTTTCAGTTAACATTGCAGTTTCCTCGTTGTCATCGCACCACAACGGATCATACAATGGCGAGACACAACGTAAACCTCATGTTGTACTTTCACTCTCGGTGACACGCACACCTTGGACTTCAGTATATCCTCACAAATTAATCGCAGAATACTATGGTGACATGCACACCAGAGGTACTGTCCATGGTATTTTTATGACGTTCACGAGTGCTTACAGTTACACATTCACCTAGATCGTTGTACAGTATACCACCTATTGCATTTTACTCACGGTGATGTGCACACCTACACCATCTGTTCCACATTGATCCTGTATTACCAGGTAATGCACCTTGTAATTACATGCTCACCTTGTTCTTTTACCTTTATAATATGTATTGTGCACACCTACCTCTTTCATCTTTATTTTTGTCATTAGCTACCATTATGTCGGCTCATCATATTTTTGTGGTGCCACCTCCTCAGTTTCTTGTTGTGCCTGGAATTCCTTCCATACCTTGGGAAGGCTGAATAGTCATGTTTGATAATTATTTGGTTGTTTGTATGGACACGAATTTAGTGCCAAAAGGAAAAAAAACACTTTTACTTAGTACTCTGGGCAAGCAGGGCCTGCATGTTTTTAGATAGTTACCTCCAGCATTACAAGCCAATGGGGAACCTGTACCAGATGAGGATAAAGAAGCAATATGTAAGCTTGAAGTTAGGTATGCCAAAGAAGAGAATTTAGTAATGAATAAGTATACATGTTATACTCACCATCAAATGAGCGAGGAGTCCATCGATGAGTTTGTTGCCAGGTTGAAAGAACTTTCCATCAAATGTTACTTTGGTGTTATGGCGGAGGAGTTAATAAGAGACCAGTTAATCATTCAATGCAATAACAGGAAAATCCAAGAAAGGCTGAGGACAGTCAAAAATCCTACTCTCAAGGTAGCAATTGATTTGGCCAAGGTCATAGAGCAGCAGTCAAAGTGTTGCATGAAAGAGTTGCAAAAACATAATACCAACTCTGATATTTCTGAAGTTTCTGATAAATGTACATGTGAAGGAAGTGACCAGGGGGATGCTGATTCTAATAGCATAGCACTACTCAGGGGAAAGAACAAACTTATGGGCAAGAAAAGTTCATTCAAGAAGCTACCAAATACATTTTGTTTAAGGTGTGGTAGCAATGGACATAATACGGATTTCAAATTCTGTTTTGCCACGAATAAAGAATGCCTCAAATGTGGTTGTTTAGGGCAAATCCCCAAAATGTGCAAAACCAGAGCATGATCTAGGCTAGATGTCATTCAAGATAGTATGGTGTGGACAAAAGAAAACAGTGATAAAATCTTTAGTGTTGGTGAAAGTGATGATCCTCATGGTGATGACAAGAGGATGAACAGACCCAAAGCTGTGTTCTTAGTTGATGGATAACAAGTCTCCTTAATGGTAGACACATGGTCCAGGGACACTATAATCCCCAAGAAAATGTTTGATCAAGAGTGGTCAGGGAGACCTTTACAGCCCAGAGATATATCTCCTGCAATAGGTCCACAAAAGGCAAGGTGTGTGTAGCGGTGGATGGACACCACATTCTAGGTTGGATTCACCAATATGACCTTCATATTGTTTTGAATCCAAGAGCACACATACAAGTCATGGTGGTGGAATACAAGAGTTTGAACAATATTATTGAAGAGTCAAATAGTGCCTTTAGAAGTGAGTTGGGAGTACTCAAAGGCTACGTACACAAAATAATTATCAAAAAAGACGCTATACCAGTCCAACATAAATTGAGGAGGGTGCCCTTGGTGGTAAGAGATGAGGTGAAATCTCTTATTAAAGACATGTTGGATGGTGGCATTATTGAACCCATAGAGGCTTATAGTTGGATATCTCCAGTAGTTATTACTAAGCAGGCCGATGGCAAACTCAGGTTCTGTGTGGACTTGAGGTCCCTTAACAGATGTGTGATGGCAGATACCTTTTCTTTGCTCAACTTAGTGAGGTGGTCTCCACCTTAAAAGATGTCAAGTTCTTTTTTTCAAACGTGACCTCAAAAGGGGGGCCATCAAATAAAGTTGCACGACTGTTCTAAACACCTAACAGCATTCATCACCACGAAAGGGACATTTCAATTCACGCGCTTCCCTTTCGGACTATCATCTGCGGCTAGTGTGTTCTAGCTGATGGTCACAGATATTTTTAAGGCATTGACAAAGCTGTGTTTTTTTAGTACGATGTTAATATTTTTCAAGAATCTGTCGTCAAACACAACCAAGTTTTGAAATCAGTGTTGCACAAGATTGCTGAGGTGAATCTCAACCTCGGTAAAGAGAAATGTTCTTTTTTGGTGGAGCATATTAAATATCTGGGTTATGAGATCTCATCACTGGGTATAAAACCTAAGAGGAATTTGCTTGCCACAATTCAACTGGCTCTATCTCCAATAGTCAAGGATCAATTAAGATCTTTCATGCGCCCCATAGAGTATTATTCTAAATTTGTTCAAATCTTTTCTGACAAAGACAATTGCTTAAAAAAAAGTGCCAAATTTGATTTGGGTGAACAATAATCTGTTTGCTTTAAAGGTATAAAAAGGAGATCTGTGAAGCAAATGTTTTGGCACTGTTTGACATAAAGCTTAAATCCATCCTACTGTTAGGGGGTCGTACTCTTACAGAAACGACCCGAGGGAGAGAAAACAGTAGCTTTTGCATCCAGGACACTCTCGTCTTCTGAGCAAAATTACACAGTGATTGAAAGGGAAGCACTGGCAGTGGCCTGGGGTGTTGAGTATTTCCACACCTACTGCTGGGCCACAAGACTTTTACTTAGGACTGACCACATGCCTTTAGTGAAGCTTTCGTCTCCTGGAGGTGCGGTAAAGGGTCAGCAAGGTTGGTCAGAGATGCAGCTAGACTGCAGGAATACCAATATGAGGGTTACCCACCTTCAGGGTTGGAGAAATCTCCAAGCTGATTGCCTATTCAGGTTGTCTATCAAGTGGGAAACTGTAGATGGTTCACCCATTTCCCTGACCATAGTGGCAATTGGTGAAAGAACCTTAACTTGTTAAGAATGGTGCCGGGAAAAGGAAGCGGATCCCGTCCTTAAAGCTGTTATGGATCTTATTAAGTGAGGTGGGAGAGTTGTGTGCTTGTCCTTGTGCGTCCTTTTATCGAAGTTTTAAAAGAACTATCAGTGTGTGGTACTAATGTTCTCATGAGAGGTGACAGATTTGTTTCACCGTTTGGTCTGAGATCCAAACTCCTAGCTCTTCCTCAGGAGGGACATTTGGTTCAAACTTTGACCCAACGTCAACTTAAGACTAACTTTTGGTGGCCTGGGATGGATGAACAAGTGACCCCATGGGTTGAGAAGTGTTCTGTGTGCAAGGAGGGAGAGAAATGACTTCACACCATGGCTGCTGGAGACTTTCATCTGCTGTGCTGGGACTCAATGTAAATGGGTGTGGTCATGACAAGCTCAGCTCGTCATGAGCACACGAGAGGTGTACATGTGAGCATCGAAGGGGTTAAGGTGGGTTCTAAGTCTGAGATGGGTCATATCAAGGATCCTGGCAGAGCTTGGCACAGTATTTGTTTGTATTTCATAGGACCTATGGATGAGCTACCATCCAGTCAGAGATTTGCCATTGTAGTCATTGATGTTTTTTAAAATTGTTGAGTGTGAAATTTGTGAGGGACATCACTACAAAGAGCACAATTGTGTTTTTGAAGTGTTTATTTCATGAGGAAGGCTTTCCCTTTATTATCATCACTGATAATGGTACTCAACTTACTTCACATGTCATGCAATCCTTTCTTATGGATTTGGGGGTGGTGCATCATAGGACTTCTATGTACAATTCACAGGGTAAAGGTCTTTGTGAGTAAGCTAACCGTGTGGTCAAGGGTATCATCCAGATGGCTTGTGTCAGTGGTGGCGTTACTCAAACCATGGTGGAGAAAATGGTGTGGGCCTATCACACCACCAAACTCAATCTGTGCGATAAGTCTCCCTTTGAATTTATGTGTGGGAGGTCCCTCCCATGTTGGTCCCTGCTTAGATAAAGGAGTGGGTGTCACGTGGGGGTGTGATGGGTGCAGTGCCTGTGAGTGATCCTGGTTGTAGGAAATTTCACATTTCTGGGGGAGATCTTGTTAGAATCAAGTCAGGTAGGTTAGGCAGGGGTCTTACTAAATGTATGGGACCCTTTTAAGTCAAACGTACCTCTACACACTTTGTCATCTTGGAGAATGGTGAAAAGTGGAACATTCGTTGGGTGGCTTAATATCAGAGAGCTACACATCTTTCAGAGTTTACCACTTCTGACCCAGGTTGTGACAACATGTGTAGGAGTAGTGGTTACATGTTGGTAGAAGACTTCAGTGCTTCAGCAGGCCCTTCTCATGGCTATGAAAGGGAAGTGGACGGTGGTGATGGCTGCGCCTACGGAGAAGAAAACTCACAGAGCTCCCTTCAGGAGTGTGAGAAGGCGCAGACTACCTACGTATTTGAATAATTTTTTTGTTATAATTATGCTTTCATGCTTATCGAGAAGAAGTCTTATAAGGGTTCCATGATGTTTCAAATTTTCAAATTTATTTTTATTTGTTTGATTAATTAAAATCTTACAAAAAAGCAGCTAAAACATTTACAAATATAAAATACTAAAGCAATCCATATGTTCAAATAATTTTCATAGGTCTTCATGAATTACCATACACATTAGGTAATATGTTAGTCAATCATTTAAAATTGCTTTTAATCAAGCACAGGCTTCCAACTTATTTTGAACCATTTGAAGGAATTTAACGAAAACTGAATTAATTGGTAGGTCTTCTGGATTTAAGCTTGCCATTAAAGTCTGCCTACAAGTCCTTACACCACGTTCGTTAAACAGTTTCTTAAGTGTACTTTTTCTTTCAACTTCCAGATCCGGACAAAGACACAATAAGTGTAGGATTGCTTCCTGTCCTGATTTACATAGCCTGCATAGGCAGTTCTCATTTGATATTTTCCATGGTGCCAAGTGTCATGAGCCTGGAAAATAGCGAAACCTAGCGTTCATAAAAATGTGTTTTTTTTCGACCATAAAGTTTCCAGGTAAGTTTGAATCTTTTTTTTTTCCATTCACAATCGGCCACGCATGCTTTCTTTTAACAAAATTATCTTTGTCCTTTATCAAGGAGAGATAGTCAGTAAGTTTATTTACTGTTTTTTTAAGCTCTCCTGCACAACGGAGGAGTTCCAGATTGGTGTTATACCAAACTCATCGATTGCTATATTTAAATAGGAGCTGGCAGTTAGATTCATATTATTTCTTATTTCTTGCCACAGTAGACGAGACATTTCGTTGTCCTGATCGTTTTTTATTCTGTTCCACACTTTCATTGTGTGCCCTTTCGTTTCGTTTCGTTTCAGAACTTTATTCGATTATTACACAACAGTCATAAAAGCATACAAGATATATACAATATACATACTTCCCATAATGTTCTGATACAAATATTTCAAACAAGTACAGGTTAAAATCAAAACCAGATACTAAAAGACAGATGTTAAAAACAAGTAATAAAAGCAGGTGTCGCTCGTATTAATTAATTAACAACTTAATTGATTAAAAGACCATGCTTTTCCTAGCGGCCATTGATTTCAAAATAAACGTGGCTGTAAAAAAAACAGATATCAGGATCCTCCAGGGAGAATAACAGGCTCATTGCTGATTTAATCGTTGTAACAGCCTTTTTTTTAAATAGAGGTTTCAAATAGACAATGCGAAAGGGCAGAAAAAGATCGCAGATTAATAAAAAATGTACAGTACCCTGTTTAGTAACCCTGTCGCAAGGGCAGGGTGTGGAAGAATGATATCTCATACGCGGAAAAGCCACCAAATGATGGACAATTCCAAATTGTAGTCTGCTAAGGACAAACCGATGAGATGGCCTGGTCACTATTCTGAAATATTTTTGAAAGCCAAGTGCAGGTATGTCAGAGTAATAAAATTGTAGGGTAGCTTGCAACATATTATTGTTTCTTCGTGCTTGTGCTTTCTTACCCATATAACGTCACTTTAACTCTTTCTTGGGAGATCAAGCATTCGGGGGTATGCCCTTTCCTTGCATAACATTGGTTGTTTAGCCCAAATTCCAATCTCACTTGGGCTTGTGAGGCGTTCCTTGGGAGAGAAAATAAATTCTATATGTTTTAACGACCGAGGTGTTGATGATCTCTGCGTCTTTCCCGTTGAGCACCTCACTGTCGTATGTTAGAGTAGGCAGTAATTTTGATGCAATTGTTTTTAATAAGGGGCGATAAGACAAGTCTCCAATGGTTTTCTGGATTGTTCTAAATGCACCGATTAATGAGTTCGCTTTCCTTGTAATATCGAGTTTTTGACTTTTGAACTTGCCGTTATGGTTGAAAGTTACTCCCAAGTATTTATAATCAGCTACTCGCTCCAATTTTTTTCCTTGCAGGGTCCATTTGTGTGCGTGTTTTAGTCATATATTTTTTGTAATTACTGTCACCTTGGTCTTGGCTTTGTTTATGTGCATACCATTTTCCTTAGAATACTTAGAGATGCCGTCAATAAGTCGTTGCATTCCCACCTTAGTATGACTTGAAGAGTATGACATCATCCGCGTATAATAGGCTGGATATCTGACTTTGAGCTAACCTTGGGGGGTGGGCGTTAATGGCCTTTAACTCAGTGCTAAGATCAGCTAAGAATAAGTTTAAAAGTAAGGGAGCCAACACACATCCCTGTTTAAGACCACTTGATGTTGGAATTATTTTGGTTAATGTTGAGCCATTACCCGTCCTCACCCTAACCCAAGTTTCAGAGTGCAAGAGCTTAATCATCTTTAGCAGCTTTTCTGGTATTCCTTGCTTGGTAAGTTTTTCCCATAAAAGTTCTCTATCAACACAGTCAAAGGCGAATTTAAAATCTACAAAACACAGATATAAGGGTTGTTTAGCTAGAATTGCTTTTTCAATTAATATTGATAATATTAAAAGATTTGTTGTCGTACCAAGGTCTTTGACGAAGCCTGTTTGGTTTGGGGGTAATACCTGATTCTCTTTTGCCCTATCAGTTAGATTTGTCAATAAAATTCCAGCAAACAGTTTGGCATCTGTGTCCTGTAAAGTAATTAAGCGATAATTTTCTGGCTGTTGCCAGTTTCCTTTCTTAAATATGGGTGTTATAAGTGATCCTTTCCATGATTTCGGGATTTGTCCACTCTGGACCACTTCGTTAAAAACATCTGTAAGGTAAACTGACCAGAAATCGGGCGCTTCTTTGAAAAGTGCAAAAGGGATGCCATTCTGCCAGGGGCACCATCCTTTTGCTTTTTTATCAATCCTGCCACTTGACTATTGGTTATTAAAATCTCACTATCACCTTCTTCGTCGACTTTTGTGGAATTTGCGTCGGCAGTACGCTGTATCTAAGTCGGTTGTTTTCGATTTAGATGTGTTTTAAGAAACATCACCCATTCTTCTTCGGATAGACTGGTTCCAATTCCAAGGTTGTTTGGTCTAGCTAGGCCATTAATTAATCTCCAGAACTCCCTTGAGTTTGCTAATGTACTTGCATGGAATATTATTGTCCACAGATCTTGTTTAGCTTTGCTCTTTTCATTCGAAATCAATTTCCTTAAGCTACGGTTTGTATTTCTCAATAAAACAACTATTTCTTTGTTGTGCGGAGATTTCATTAACTGTCTCCTCAGCCTGTTTCGTGTACATCTGAGTTTCCTTACAGTGTATGGAAGAAAGATGTGAGTTTCTCTGGCTTCACTCTTTTTGCTTTGCGCCCCTTTCCTCCTTTGTTCACCCGTTGTTTTGGTATTATCAGCGACTAGTCTGTGGGTAAAGTTTTCCCATCGATCTATGAGATTTATCCTTATATTATTGTCCATAGATTCTGTCACTAGTTTTTTTGCCCTTGCCATGATCTCATCTGTATTTTCGGGTTGCCATATGAGCTTCTTATAATTAATGGTCCAAATCTTGCCTGGGATTGCCTGGAAGATCTCAGATTTTGACACAAAATATTTATCTCAATAATTTGCTGACTTTGGTCGCTGTCCGCAACTTTGTTCAAGGTATTAGATATCACCTTGTTGAAAATAGATAAAGACATCAACGTGTAGTCAATTTGTGAAGTACCATTTCTTGAGTGAATTGAACAAGCCGGTGGAGAGTCCGTTGGAAAACTGCTGTTGTTTAATATTCTGAGGCCCAGCGCTTCCATGTCCTTAACCAAGTTTATCCCTATTTCATTTTGTTGAATGACGGTTTTAGGTTCCGCTATTGGTCAGGGATCGCCCATTGTTGATTTTGAAATTGGACAAAGTCGCTGCGTACTAAAGGTATTAACAAGTTTGTATTGGAGTCACCTGTTACAATATAGTCGGCCAGTGGCTCTTCCAAGATTTGCTCCAATAATAAGTCATTTAGGGCAGTAGTCATCACTTTCTTTGAGGACCGTTTCGGTGGTATGTAAACATTAACTAGAGTTAGGGTTTTATGAGGCATATTTTTACAAGCTTTATAACGAATTTATAATACGAGAAGGTTTGAGTTGTTCGTATGAATTTGTTCATGTTTCGCATCTAGGTCATTTAATATGAAAATTGCTAGACCTCCACATGGGTGCCCAAATTTCTGATATTTAACGGCTGGTTCAAAGTATCCCGTGTGATGTTTTAACATAAATGCGTCTATTGCCCATGTTTCCTGGAGTAGTATTATGTGATTTTGAGTTGAGAATCCATGAATTTTCGCTTCCTTCCATTGTCCACAGATCCCATTTATTTTCCATTAGCATATCTTCCGTTTAGAAAAGGCCATGGGCTTTTCTTGTAGTAGCTCTTGCGGTAAAGTTTGTCAGTGCTCCTTTATACCGTGGAGGGATGCCATAATCCAGTATTCGTTTGCCTCTTTTCTGTACTCTTTCTCTAACGAGATAGAGCAGGATTTGGCTTCATGATTTATTTTTCCCAAAGGAATTTTTAATATGGAGAAAACGGTGTTACTTTCACCAGACTGGGATTTATTTGTATTGCATCCAGTAATTAAAAGGGGTGTCGGATAGACCTTTGGCGGAAGTTGGCTTATTAGTATACCCCAGTCACGAAAACGTCAGTGCTCTTTCAGGATAGAGTCCGTTATTGGTCCGGTGGGTACTGTTATCAGTGTTAGTGGCAGTGTGTCTTCCGGATTTGGCTAAAAGCCCACTGTTTCAATGTCTTCTGTTGATATCCTCTCAAGAGTTGGTAAGTTTTTCATTACCGGGGGGTATCTCCTCTGTTTAGAATATCGTGTGGTCCTCTTGATTCATAAAGTGGTTTTAGGACTAGTTGTATGGTCCTTTTTTTATGGGGCATTGTGTCACTTATTTTTTTCCTTGTTCTTCAGTTTTCTGTGTAAGTGATCTGCCTACTCTGACCTCTTCTCACAATGACTAGATTATCTTGCATTTTTTCATGCATCAAATCGTCAGTTGTTTCTTTTCCTTTGGAACCATTTAACGTTACTCCAATATTCCCAATTCCTTTCCTTTCAGGGTGAACATCTTGTTTGTTACAAGTTCTGGGTTGACTGGACGAGTTTTTTCCATATTGCTCGGTCAGATTTTGGTTTGGTGGACGCATGTATTTTTGTGCGTCATTCTCATTATACAGTATGGTTCCAGACTCCCGTGTTGGTCTTTTCCTTTGGAACCATTTAATGTTACTCCAATATTCCCCATTCCTTTCCTTTCAAGGGTGAACATCTTGTTTGCTACAAGTTCTGGGTTGACTGGACGAGTTTTTTCAATATTGCTCGGTCAGATTTTGGTTTGGGGGATGCATGTGTTTTTGTGCGTCATTGTCATTGAACAGTATGGTTCCAGACTCCCGTGTTGGCCTTACGATATTTTCATTAGTCATATTCTGGATTTGGTCGCTTTGGATTCCAGGAAGAGTGAGATCTTTTATTATACAGCCGTTTGTAATAATATTGTTTATTGTTTGTGCTTCCTGTTCTATTTTCTGTTCGACCTCACAAGGGCAGGAGATTTGGTTGGAAGTTTTAGTTACAATAATGATATTACTTTTGGTCAGTCTATGTTTGGCACTGAGGGTGGATGGTTTAGAGAAGATATCATAATATTTGTCCTCTCCTTCAGTGTTTTTTGCCGCTTTTGTTTGGGGCGTCCCATTGACTCCTCCACGTGGTGAGTTTTTCTTATTGTTCTTTTGTTCTAAAGTATCTGTGGTTCTGGGATGTTTGGTTCTGGTGTTCTTGCTCTTTCTTTGTAGGGTTTAACTACTTCAGTTTCAGTGTGCGTAAAGCTTTCCTTATTTAACTCATTTCTTGCTTTCCTCAGTTTCTTGGTCTGTCTTTTTGTTAGTTCAAAAGCCACTGAGTCCTCGTCTTCTTTGTTCTGTTTATTTGGCGAGTCTTCTGGTTTTTTGCTTGCTTTATTTTCACTTGCGTCGTGGGTTATATTTGCTTGATTAATCACATTTGGCATTTTACTATCTTCAATAGGCAATTTTATTAATTGCTCATGTTTGTTTACTGGGGTTGATTCCCTTTTATTAGTTTGGTATCCATCTTCCTTACCATTTTCCACTTTCTTTTTAAGAATAGCTTCTTTAGCATCCTCCAATATTGTGCTTACAACCTCCGGCATAAGTACTAGTTTGTTTATTATTGGAGCACATGTGCATTCTATACAAGTTGGCGCTTTTTCCTTTTGTACTTTTATTATTAAGTTATTTAGGTTGGCTAGTTTATTCTCAATTCCTGCAACTGCATTGGCCATAAGACCCAAAATGTCTATTTGAATGTCCATTTTATTTGATTGTACAGCTAAAGCTTCCAGAGTTAATACTGATATTTGATAGTGTATATCCCATATTGTTCCAGCGTCCATTTTTTCTGTTTGTTTTGAGTTGTATTCGAGATTTAGATAATTGATTCTTGAGGTGCTGTTGTTAACTTCATCGTTTCTTTTGATATCGGGAATATCTTTGTGTGTAATTGCTGATGCGTAATGTGACGATGAGCGCTTTACTTTATGATTGCCGATCCATTTGCTGCTGACAGTTGTTTTTTGGTTACAAAACCATTTACAGACAATGGTGGTATTGGGCTCCTATTTCAGTAATTTTAATTGCTGCGGTCTGTAGATGGATAGTATTTTCCTGCTCAGTTGATTCTTGTGAGTCGTAATTTTGCACCATGAGTCGTCCGTTTACGTCTGTATGTTAGTTTCCTAATACTTGGACAAACTTTTTTCCTTCATTGGCATTTCGGCACCCTGGTTTAGGTATCAGGAGCAATTCATTAGGTATATAAGCTTGATTCTTTTTATGACCACATTGGCCTCTAACAGTGTCGGGGCGAATTTGTTAAAATCTACCTGTGTAATGTTAGAGTGATTAGAGTCCTCTAGGCTTCCTGCGCTTTCCACTATTCTACTTATCGTCTCTTGCGCAAGTATTTTTTGCAATGGATGTTCTAGTCGTAGGTCTGTTCTCTCTGAGTTTTCATCAATCTTGGCAACTATGTCAACTCCCACTTCAACGTTTAGGTCCAAACCCCCTTTCATTCTGTTCGTTGGTTTGAGTGGGGACTGTAATGATTTTAGATCTTGCTCGGATTGCATAGTCATAAGTGCAGTTATTAGGTCTTTCATGAAGTCAAATTTCTGGGGGATTTTTGGTGATCTTTCAAACATCCTTGCTATTGGTGAAATTAACGACTGAGTAGGCCCCTTTATTTGCGCTTTAACACAGGCCTTTTTTTGCGAGTTGGATGCTTGGTTTCTTTGAGTTCTTTTCTTAGGGGAGCCCACAGTTCTTTCTTTACCAAAACACATTTTCTAGTAGCTACCTTTCTTAATTGGGTTGTTTGATGTTGTTGATGTTGATGTTGCTACTTTGCTGCTGGTTTGGTTGTATTTTCACAATGTGCGTTCGGGTAATAGGTGTAGATATGGGGGAAGAATGTAGAAAGAATGTAGAAAGAACCCGCTATGTTCTTCTAAGCCCCCCACTACAGCCACTGTAAGGAGCTCACAAACCAACCGCTCAGCCACGTCCTCGCGTCTCCTCTCCAGGGCGGGTCAGACCCCCGCAGGCCCCCGCAGGTCGCACGTCCCACGACTTGCGGCTCACAGGGCAGCTCAGTTGTGTCCGGCAATTAGCAACAACAATGAATGGACCGGACCTTGTAGAATCGATGTCTGGAATTCAGGACTCAGGGTTTGTGGCGTGGGGAGCTGTCACCGCCTCTGGCTCAAACCCACTCCTTCCACGCCAGAGGAGGGGGGCCACAAACAAAGCCTGCCAAGAACTGCCACAGGGAGCCACCAAAATGAAAAAGGAAAATGCAGAAACAGGAGGCAGGGGGGCAGGATCATCAGGTTCAAGCTCACCACGCCGAAACACAGACCCCACTTCAGTTGAAAAGCCCTGCCGCCACCGGCTCCACCCAGCACCAGTAATACAATTTCAAACCATAAGTGTCACAATGCCGTGTTAGGAGATGTGAGATTTGCTGTGTAGTGGTGATTTAGCAGTTATTTCGTTAGGCTAAGCTGCTTGATGAGTATTTGACTTTCAGAGCGTTTCTCAGCTCTATGGCAGGAAATCAGGCAATAGTCTCAGGGCATAGTCTCAGGGATCCACGACATTGCAACACTCCTGGCACCCGCGATAATTACAGCACCCACGGCAACATCCGCGGCATCCGCGGCCGCTCCCGCAGCACTTCTGCAGCACTTCCGCGGTGGTCCCCCGGTACTTGCAGCACCACCCGTGGCACTCGAGGCTCCTGCAATCGCGGCACTCGCGGCACTTGCGGCACCCGTGGCTCTATGGCGCTATGGCGCTATGGCTCACAGTTCCCCCCACTGTACTCCCGCTTACTGCTCTGTGCTCGGTGCTGGGGGGTGCTTGTCCCCCTTAGTTCTGCCGCCTGAGCCTCCTCCGCTGGAGCTGGAGCTGCAGCTGCAATCGCCACCTCTCTCCTCATCTCTTGTCTCACTGTTTCCTGTTTGCTGCTCTCTGCTGCTTACCCAGTGTCTTGCACTACTCTGAATGCTCCTCTACTGAAGAAAGGGGAGGTGATTAAAGCCGCTCCATGATGTAAGAAGGCACAGTCCTCCTGCGCCATGTTTAGGATTTTATTCTCTGCATTTGTGTTTTCTTTGGTTGTATTTGTATAAAGGAGGGAGTGATTGTTTTTTTTTAATAAATGCCATGCGTTGTCCTTTCTTTGTTCCCTGTTCCCTTTCCTCTATGGAATGTCTTGGGAAGGTTCTAGTGTTGTTTTTCGTGGGAATTCTGGTTCTGGTCAGCTGCTGAACTGGTCAGCTATAGAGTGGTTGTTACGCTGCTGGCTCATAATAAAGTGACTTAACTTACCTTAAGAAGCGGCTGCAGTCACTTTCTTCAATTCAGTGCCCTTTTGACTACCTTTTCGATACTGCAGCAAATCGTGAATATGAAGCAAACAGGCAAAACGAGCCAAGTCGGAGTGATTCTATCACGTTCATGATGGCTAATAATGATATGGGCTGCTGCATGTAGCACACTCCTCAGTGGAATTATGTGGGACTCTGGTATCCTGGCCAGGAGCACATTACCTTAATTGAGTTGAATGTATATAAATGCCTGCTTGACTATTTTGACATCTGCTTTCCGAAGAAAGACTCCATTTTGTAGACTAGAGACAGATGGTGCCAGACGGTCTTTGCTTTATGTGCAAGCAGGGTCACAATGGAAAGAAAAATAGTCCCAGGCACCAAAATAAGTGGTCCATGGTAGTGAATTAGAAAGCTTAAAACGTTTGCAAATTAGGGCAGTTTTGAACTTGTAAAGACATGCTGTATACAACATGTCTTTACAAGTTCAAAACTGCCCTTAATATCAAGGAAATCAACAGCAAACCCAGGCCTAGCAGACCATAATACAGGCCCACAGACACCCAAAAAATCAGTCCACAAAATAAGGCACTGTGAAGAGCTCAGTGGTCCGTTTTCCAAATTACGAGTTGGGTGGATTGTCTTTGTGAAGAGCATGGATGAACAGGAAAAACCACCAGCAGACTGTCGACTGCTGGGCTTGCGGTCTGGGAATGGCAACTGCCATAGGGCCACCATCTGTATTACAAATTGCCTTTCCCACAAGGTGACGTGGCAGTCCAACCACCTGCTTCAAAGTGGCGGACACTAAAGATTTGGGAGGCACACTCACCCTTTTCTTTTTCTTGCAGGCAGAGGCTGACTTGGACATCTTTGTTTAGGTAGCCCCTTCACAGCAGGATCTTCATCCTGAGGATCGCGATCCTGTTTGCGATCATCTACAGGTGTCTCTCTTTCATACCATATACCTATTCCAGGACTGCCCACATAAGGTTCGGACCTGGCAATGGGTAGATAGCATTGTTCCACATGTATCATGCACATGTGTACTTCTGTGAAGGGACCAAATCCCATCTCTGACCAAGAGGCGCCTTGGGGTGTAAAGAATAAGTCAGGCAGCCACGTTATGGGATCTTGAAGTGTGTTAAGTCAGGAAGCATTAATTTTGAGATAGAGTGAGTTGTAGCAATCCAATCGCAAGGTGACTACTGTGATGATGACTGATTGACACAGTTCCACAGGGATATAAGTGAAGATCTTTCTCAGGGTCCTTATAATGAGGAAACAGGTGCTAGTAGAATGACTGACCTGAGTTTCGAACCTCAAAGTATTGTTGAACAAGACACCCCATTTTGTTTGCTGATTTGACCAGAGTGGGAAGAGGTCCACAATCTTCTGGCCACCAGACGTTGTACCAAATAGACTTGTGAGTGGCAAACACCAATAACTCCATTTTGTCAACATTTAGTTTTAGGGCATTGTCTTTCATCGATCTACTAATGCTAGACCTACAATGAATGAACTTCTCAGCTACAGACATCAGATAAATGGAAATAGACACATTAATCTGTGTGTCATCTGAGACGGCACCTAGAACCCAAAAGATCCATGATCTTTTATGTGTGGTTACCTATTCTACAGTGTCCCCATGTGGCTTGAAGGGTGGGTCAGGCCACTTATTTTTTCTGGGTCATGGTAATGCTTTTCGCTTTACATATACAGCCACAGATGACTACAAAGAGCGACAGGTTCCACATCTAAGAGCTAAAGGCTCATCATACCCTATAGATGTGAAGCATTATCACATTCCACTGGTACAGCAGGGCCACAAAGCTTTATAGAGGTCACTCTCCTAGGTAGTAGAAACAGCAGGCAAATTTATGTAAAACTCACTCCTGGATGTCCCACCCCTGAAACAAAATAGTGCAAAACACCACTTTGAGTCACTAGGCAACCTAGGGCAACCTTCTGGCTGAAATCAAGATTTGCAGTAGTAAGTAAATCCCAATTCAAGATTTTACACATGTTTACGTCACTTTTTGTGATATTCACCAGCACAAAGCCTTGATAAACTAGTCCCAAGACTTTGCGCCAGTTTGGGTCCCTTTTTGTGATACTGCACTAGTGCAAAGTCTTGACCAGTATCTTTCAGTAGTTCAGGTAGTTCTCCCTTAAGAAAAGCCACCATGATTCCAATCAGACATATGCATGTAAAACTCCTCCTAGTTGGAAAACAAATAAGTCCTATGTGGTTGTTCTTTTTACTGATTTCACTTATAAGCATGGATGCTGTTCGAATCCCTACATGGACCACATATTCCTACAAGACAAAGAACCTTAGAGTTTGATGGAATGGGAGCACCTCTGTAGATCAGAGGTCTCCCACCACACCAGACCTGCAGTTCCCTTGCTCTAAGAGTCGGTAGAAGATCCAGGTTTACACCAGCAGTCTTCTCTGGTTCTGCTGGTGTAAATCTCTGACCTCGAGGTCTGTCCTTCAATTCACAGTGACAATCGACATGTACTATTGAGTGTTGTGTGAGCTTCATTAATTTTCCTTGCTCGTGTTTGCCATGCGAGGCAAGACAGACATAAATGTGTAATGGTCTCTATGGACAGTGAAAAAATGAAGTGTGTATTGTTGTTTTCTTCTATAGATCAAAAAAACTCCTGCTTTAAGATGTAATTTTCTCAATGCAAAAAAGTTTGTTGACCAGGTGCTTTATAAGTAGTGCCTGCTTCGCAAACCTTCAGTGCTGTGAAGGAAGCTATGGTGATAGAGGCTCCCTTTTGATCATAGACATAGATATTTAGACAAGAAGGTGTAGATTCCACCACCCGGGAAGACCTGTGAATTGCCTGCCATGGTCTAAATGAACCCCAAAAATACAAATAATTCTCAACTCGTAGCTACTTTATCTCCTTCTGTGAGCAATTATTTACCACACTATGGCTAATGGTTACACTAAAGATTATAGAAAACCTATGGCCCAAGGGCATGCCCTATAACAAGCACTGGGTTGCAGTAAAAATGCTGATGAAAAGAACATGCACATTCATAAAGAACTGGAATTTTATACTACATTGAAAGGGCAAGGTTATGGGCAGAGGGACTAATTTAAATGTATATTAATGCATTTGCTGGATCTGAGCTAAAAATTGATAGGGGAAGCGAATGAGAAACTTCGTGTGTACCTTTCCACCCCATTATCTCTTATGCCAAACCCTTGAAGGGACTTCATTTTGTCTGAGGAACTCCAAGAGAACTGAGAATACATTTGTTTGAACGGCATTAATGGCATTCAGTTTACCAAGAGTGGAAGTTTTAATTCAAAATACATGAAAGTCATGTTCAAAGGGCATTATCGACTTTCACTGCCAAAGATTCGTGCATTGCCCAGTGTTTGAAAGTAAAATGGATTGTGTGTAAAGGTTTCTTTTTTCAGAGTTGTGCATGCAGGTCACTCTTTGGACGCTGAGGGCCAGTACTGTAACTTAGTTCACCAGCAGGGACATCAATTCGGGGTGCTAGGGGTGATTATTTTCCAGGTCTCACTTTGTTTTCAGTGCCCTATAAGAGTCCTATAAGGTTTAGCTATTGATGATGAAGGATCTAACATGAATACTACTAGTAGATGGCACCTGATGCAGTGTGGTTGCTTACCCAGGCCCTGCAATAACATCTAACATGTCTGTGCACGAGGGATTCCCTCCAGATGAAGTGCTGTAGGAAAGGTAAAGCCTCCATCCAGGCGCTAGACCTTGACAAACATCTGTACAAATCAATGTCCTTCTCTTAAACCAAACGATGACACGGTACAGGTGGCCTAACACCTAAATTATTTTCTTATCATGAGTTTGGAAATCTGCATACTAAAATACAATAAAGTAGTATTCCAACATGGACACTATAGCATTATCAGGATTAATCTTACTCATTGTATCAAACACAGAACTATGAAAAGTTGAATCTTGCTTAACAGGATTCGAATCTGTTTTTTTGTTTTAATAATTTTTTTTTTTATTACAAGCCGTAGAAAGAAAAAATACATTGGTACATTAATTTCTTCTTAATTAGACATACATTAGACAAAAATGTACCGTATCCAAGAGACAACCCTAAACAATAAAATGCCACAACGATAATACAAAAACTACAATAATGCACAACTAGCCATATCGGTATAAGGATACTAGTAGAGAGACAACTAATATTATGCTTCAAAATTTAAACCTATCGATATAATACAATAATAATATACAAAAATACTATTACCGTCCTTAGAATATTAGTTCCAAAACATATTAGATTACCCAATATAAAAACAACTGGTAGTTAGCAGCATCAAGATTATTATTATTATACCGTTCATAAAGTGCTAATGCAAAAAGTGGAAAGGCCGACACCTTAAAACCACAAAAAACATTAATATAGTTCTGAAAGTGCTATTGTTATTACGTACAAAATTGGCCTATATAAAGTGACTAATGCAATAAAGTGCCGATGTATAGTAGCACAAATAGTAACACATTTCATGAAGTGCAAATATAATAACGTACAAAAATTTTGACTAATATACATGATAGAAGTGCTTAGCAATTTAATATTTGATATAGCACGGCAAATGGATACTTATATTTCCTCAAATGTAAATGTAATACCATCTTACTATTGACTAAAATATAACAATCACCTTCCTTTTAACAGTTCAAGCTTGTTAAAATGTTTCCAATTCCTTTCAAATTTTACAATCGCACCCACTCTACCTGCATAAGCTCTCTCAAAATTATATGTTCTCCTCATTTTATTGACCCACTTAACATGACAGGGTTCGAATCTGTGATCTGCAGATTATTCACCTACGGAATTCTAGCTCACTATGCTGATTTGTCTTCTTAATATAAACTTTAACTTTGCATTAAGAAGGACAATCACTGTACCAGTGCTAATAACTGCCAACCCATGATGATTGTATCTACCCCTCCTTTCAATAAGCAGGGGAGAGAGGACATTGAGGTATGAGCTAGTTGTCACTTGAACTTTGCAAGTCATGATGCCATCATGTGACACACCACATGTGGACGTGGATTGTGACCGTCCAAAGCTGCTAATTTCAAATCTGTCTTCACAGCGAAATAGTTCACAAGATGTACTTAAATATACACAGATCATGCTGTGGTTCTACCCAGAGGCGTTTTCCTTTTGCATTTCGTGCAATTGGCCATTTTATGTAAGATTCCTCCCTCCCAGATATAATTCTCCTGGCATGAAAGAGTGACTATTTTGTATCTTAAAAGTACACTTAATCAGCTTCTGTTTGCTAAATTCAATTCTTTATCTCCTATATGCATTCTATAGGGAAAACAATCATTATTGCTACTTTAGCCCAGCACCGACAAAGTAAAAAAAAGGCAGATTTACATGTGAGAAACAGCTTTTCTGCATGCGATGTATATAAACAGCATATATGAATGCCTATGTTGGCATTTATTGTTTATTGAAGTCAGTCTTACTGACTTTTCAAATGCTTGTTATCCCTAGCATTGACTCAATAAAATGACATTACTGTGATACATTGGACCTTCAGTATGAATTAGTTATTATTTGTTTTATCTGCAGATTCCAAAGACACTAATACAGAAATGTTCTTTTGAGTCCAGTTTTTTTAGCCAAGTGGAAATGAAGAAAACATTCAATTCAAGTTTGTTTTGTAGTATTAGCCCCATCCATACTCGGATGCAATATAACCGAACACAAAAATATCCAGCCACATATAACATATGCACTGGGTGTCCTCTGAGTCGTTGCACTCTTGTTTTTGCATCTAGTTTTGACATTGGCCAAAAAAAAAATTATAAAATGTATGATCACAAATAGATACCTGGCTCATTCTTTCTCCCTTACTAATGCAATTTTCCAATTTTGAGCTTGCTCGGTGCACCAACCAAAAGCAGATTGTCAGAGCGAGTGCAAGACACAAGACAGCCCTTTTTCTTGAGGGCATAAAAAGCATTTGTGCCCATCTGTTCTTTACTTGGAATACTGAAAGAGACTAATAGGCCAGAATTTCCCAATTGTTTATAGCAATGATAAGCCAAAGATGGTGGGAAAGATAATAGAGAAAAATAATGAATTAATGAAAGCATTGCATAATCCGAGCTTGAAGATAAAATGACTGTGCTACTTTTTCCGACCCTGGGGTCAGATTTACAAGCCCCTTGCTCCACTTTTGCGTCACTTTTAACATGGGAAAAGTGACGCAAAAGTGGCGCAAGGGGCTTGTAAATCTGCCCTCTGGTGTTTTCATCTTAATGACTTGAGGTGCTGCCACACAGTCACTTCCTGCTTGTTGTCATTCATTGTTGCCTATGGCTTCTACAGGAAGCCTTCATAGTGAATAACCAAATTGAAATCTGATTATTCAATGCAGTGATGTCACCACAATGATTAACCAAAGTGGTTAACCAGTGTTGTGATGGAACCCTGGGAAAGGCCCCCATTCCTTTTACAATCTGCCACCTCGCACGGGTATCAAGAGACCTAAGTGCGACAGCGGAATGGCAGTTGGTGGTCTTACCTGCCATCTCCAACCTCTCACTCATCTCCAGCGAGTCTGCAGAGACGGCTGGAGATGGGAGAACGTGGGCAGCAATGCGCCTGCACCAGCTTCCTTCTCCTCTGCTAGTGCCAGTCCCTGCCCACACCCGCACTGAAAAGAAAAAACTGAAGCCGAGATGACAGTGGCTATGACAGAGTGATTGTGATCACTGTGCAGGCTCTCCACTCTCAGAGTTAAAGTGAGGCGCTTGGATTTTCTCTGGGAGTGGGTGGGATGGCATAGAGACTGGTGGCTAGCAGGAGGCCAGGTAAAAAAAAATCATGTTTGGAAGGGGGCAGTGGTGGGTTTATGTAGAATGTGGTATGGAAAGGTGGCACCAGGTCAGGAAGATTTCTTTTATTTGGATTTGAGTAGATTTGGATTTGGGAAGGGTTTATTCAGAGGTTAACAGAGTGGGTAGCAGGAGGCCAGGTATTATTTTATAATTTAGGGGAGTGGAAGGGTTTCTTAAGGGTGGTGGAGGCGGGTGGCAGGAAGCAAGGCATTTATAAAATTTTCTTTACATATTAAATGTCGTTCCCCATTACTCTTCTGCCCCTGCTTATATGTTGGAATCAAGGGCAGATGTTGGGAGGCTGGGCAGCATATACAACATAAAACTATAGATTGGTAAAATGTGTCTATTGATTATGTTTTTCACCTCAGGGTGCTGAGTGGCGTCATCGACAATTTGAGCTTCACTCTTGTTGTCTATTTGATGTCATTCTATATGTAGAACATTACTCAATCTGTAAGTAATAAAACTTTGTATCAAATTCCATGTGTAAATAACTCGTGTTTTTACACAGAGCAGCAATCAAAGTGGCTGTCAACTTTGAGTAGATGGCTGCAGACTCACAACATCAGCTCAGGGGAGATGGCGGGACAGGGGCGTAAAACAGGCCCCTGCAGCCCCCGCGGTGCGGGGGTCCCTGAACTGCAGGGGGGCCCCTCAGCACTGTACTCCAGCCTGACAGCTCCGGAGCTGAGGCCCCTCTGTGTACCTTGCAAGGGGGCCTCTTCAATTTTCATTACACCACTGTGGCCGGAGAACCCGAATGGGGTGACTTTCTGGACATCTCCTCTGACTCGATGGACACTTTGACTCTTGCTCTGACAGTCAGTGGAGTTATTTTCGCATGGAATTTGATACATTGTTGCATGGCTGACTTCACAATCGCTCAACACCAGTGGTTAGTGGTCCTTACCCGATTTACAGGTCAATATCACAGGTGATTGAGTTCGAGTTGTGTGATAAAAATAATGACTAATACTGATTGGCCTCAACATCAGTAAATATATTTGAACATAATTGTACCAGCCCTGTTACCTCTCTGCTTTCTGTCCATGTGAAAATCCTATTGTATCTTGTGCAAGCTGCAGCTGTGATTGGTACTCCTAGGTATGCACTGTATTTCAAAGAATATGATTGGCTGTCAGCCCTTCCACTATTTACTTATGGTTAACTGTTTCAAGGAACTATATTTATTTATAATACGTGGTAGCCTACAATCCCTACATATATAAAACCATCTCTAATTTCTTTCACCAAAGATGTAACCTCTCTAGTTAACTGTAATAAGAAAATGGCTAAGCTGCTCAACTTTGACAACATAATATGATTAAGTTGTGATGCTGTAATGATGCAGTGAAACATTAGGCACTAGGACCTCCTCGGTGGAGGAGACGGGATGAGGGCGGGATAGGGGAAGAGGAGGAGCCATGCCCGGGGAAGGGCAGTTGTACGAAGGAATCTAATACAGCAAGACGTCCTGACCCTGAGTCTGTGTCCTCTGTGGCCCAGGACACTACAAATGGCGATGAGGGTGGCCACGACCCATGCGATGTGGGTGTATGCCCTGTGAGTGCTGCTGCCAGAAGGGGCGGTGCGAGCACGTGGAGCGCCTGAAAAGAATTTACTTGGCGCGGTTCTGGAGCCTACCCCGACGCGTTCATTTCGGCACATCGCTGTCCGGGTGCCTACCCCGGCCGCGTCTGGGTCGCCGAAGGAGTGAGGGGTACCTGAGAGCCCCTTGACGTTGGAGCAGCGTGGCAGGAGTGAGGGTTACCCAAGAGCCCCCCCGACGTCTGAGCAGCGTGGAGGTCCCGCGTTTGCTGCGTGTAATGACGACCTGGGTGCCCACCCCAGTCGCGTGTTGATAAGCCCCAGTACCTGTGGGTGAGTGTTTTCCTTCTTTCCCGGCTGCTGGGGAGGTCCGGTTGCTGGAAGAGCTGCTGCTGGTGTGAGAAAGGCCAAATCTTGTGGGGCGCGAGAGTTCGTTGCGGCCATCTTTAAGTCAGGCGCCTGCACCAATCCCCTGCCAGGAAGTCCCAGCGGCCATTTTGAAGTCAGACGGAGTGCCTAAAAAGCATCAATCATTGGTAAATTCAACCGGAAAAAGCCTAAAAGACATCAAGCATTGGCAAATGTAACTGAAAAAGTCTGAAATACATCAAGAATGGGTAAATTCAACCGGTAAAGCCTGAAATACATCAAGCATTGGTAAATTCATTTGAAAAGTCTGAAAATCATTAAGCATTGGTAAGGTTAACTGGTAAAGCCTGAAATGCATCAAGCATTGGTCATTTCAACTGGTAAAGCCTGAAATCCATCAAGCATTGCTAAATTCAACTGAAAAGCCTGAAGTGTGGCTCAATGGTTAGAGCGGCAGACCCTGATGCAGAGGTCTAGCCCGGGACCAGGGTTCAATTACCCACCATGGCGGGTCTTGGGCTCAAAATTCCACGGACCTGATAATTCTCGCCTCGGTGCCTATTCCAATCATGGAGTCCCACTCTGCAACTCTGGGCAATAGCTTGCTTAATCTCCACAACGGCCCCCACAATGCTAAGGATGCCTGGCCTTCACCTTGGGGGTGCCCAGGAGTGGACGCCTCACAGGGAAAGCCAGGATGGATTCCACAGCCGTATTCATACAAGCGCCTTGAGACCTTTGCGGGTGAGTAGTGCGCTATACAAGTATCAATTTTACAAAATCATCAAGCATTGGTAAAATCAACTGAAAAGTTTCCAAATGCAGTTGGAGTGTGTTCTCTTGTATATTAGTTAAATCAAGCCCTAGCAAGTTCAAGTCAGTTATGTCCAGTGGTGATTTGGAGTGTGCTTCGTCCAGATCAACAAAGGGTCTGTCATCTCAGTTGGTGGTCAGACTTGAGAGAAGGCCGCCTCATCACTGTGTCTACTACACCACCTCCTCAAGCGGGTCCGGCGCAAGCCAATGCTGGACATATGGGGTGCTTGGAGTGTTGTTTCTGCGTCCACCAGAACCTTTGGTCCTCAAAACAGGAGGAGGTATGGGTCTTCGATGGAAGGAGTGGCTTGAAGACTTTGAAGACTTCAGAAGGGTTCGCACGTGATGGAAGCCGGTCAACAGCTGATAGCACTACGTAATTTAATAGGAAAATATGTCGGCCAAATCATAAAGGAATTACCTGCAGCCGATGTGGCATCTTACGCTGAAGTGTGTGAAGCATTAAACCGGAAATTTCTGCACAAAAAGAACATTGATTATGAGAGATACACGTTTAACCTGGTGGCTCAAGAAATAGAAGAGCCCATGTGCGTTTTCATCCCACGCCTTAGACGACTGGCACGCTATTGCGAGTTTGACTCTTTCTCGACCGAAGATGCCCTTCGCCTGAGAGTTATCGAAGGCTGTCAGTCCCAATCACTGCAGGGGAAGCTGTTAAAGAAAAGCCACTCGCTGGACGAAATTGAGGAGATGACACAGGTGCATGATCAGGCTGAAGAACATGCTAAAAAGATGGAAGCAGGGAGAAGTGAAAAGCGTGAACTAGCCTTCAGGCTTCAATCTCATAACACACGCAGATATTCTCCGGCAAAGCCGAGGTCATCCCAGTCCAAAATGCAACAGCAACCTGTGAACCGACGACGTCGCAGCTCCAGTCGAAATGACAGACGACGTGAGCGTCATCTCAAATGTTATAGTTGTGGCTATGACTTTCCCCACACGGACGGGTGCCCCGCTCTGGGCCAAAAATGCAGTAAGTGTGGAGGGGAGAACCACTTCGTAAACGTATGTGGAACCTACAGGAAACACAAACAGAGAGATCAAGAAAGGTCATTGCGACCATCGCGCACACGTCACCACGCCAAAGCAGTACGTGATCACAGAGAATCGTCAACGGGATCATCCCGCTCCAGCTGCCAGTCTCGCCGAAGTTACCGATCCCGACGCGCGTCCTCTCAACAATCGAGGTCACTGTCTCTCATCTAGCAGGACAGTGATGAATATGTATGTATGGTCGCTGACCCCGACCGACTGAAGAAATATCCTTGGCTCAGCATCCAAATCGCATACACTGGACCAAATTTGTGATGGACAGCGGAGCCTCTCTCAACTATATACCAGTGGCGGAATATCAGAGGATGAAGTCACCACCGCAACTAAGCCCTGCTCATGTGAGAGTCTACACCTGGATGTCCAAAAAGCAACTCCCAAAATTCTCAACGCACCTCACGTATCCAGATCACACAATTCCTGCCCACATCCATGTCATTAAAGGACCAGAGGCTGACTGCCTTCTGAGTCTTCCGACTGCTGAGCGGCTGCGACTAGTGGACATTTTGTACAAAGGATTTGAATACAGCAAGACGTAATAAAAAGATTTAGGTAATCCTGACCCTGAGTCTGTGTCCTCAGTGGCCTAGGACACTACAGATACCATAATTGTTCCTGCCAGAATCAGGATTCAAGATGAATGTCAGGACACGGAGTATATTTACAGCTGCAATTAAAACAATGAAAATGAGAACTTTATTTTCCTACTTCTGATCTGTTTTTCTAATATAAACAGAGATCAGTAGAAATGTGGTGTTTATGGTAAAATGTTTTATTGCCGCTGTTGTTTAGTACAGGTTTACTACACATACTGGGCTTGAGAGTTTTATAATTCAACTTACATTAAACTAACTGTAATGTTTTGCAACAAAATACAACCAGTCATTTGGTTAGTTTAACTTTAACTATATATTTTGTTCCATTCTTCCTGCTTACAACCTTACTATGTTTTTCAAATGAAGTAGCAAGACACCAACAGCTAGATTCATCAAAGTCCAGATTTGCGAGTCCTTAATAGCGATTATTAAGGAATCGCTATTAAGGACTTGCAAATCGGGATTCATGTAGAAATCGCAAAATAAATTGCGATTCCTACATCCTCCTTATTTGCGATTAGCAAATTGCTAATCGCAAATAAGGAATAACTCCCAATTCATTCCTATGGGCCGGCCAAAGGGCCATAGGAATGAATGGTGAGTTATTCCTTATTTGCGATTAGCAATTTGCTAATCGCAAATAAGGATGCGATTTCAAGGGTGCAGGGGTGTCCAAAGGACACCCTGTAGCACCCCATAAATGTGAATTTACACTGATGTTGCGCACACACATGTCCAAAGGACATGTGTGTGTGTAACATGCAACTTAGAAAAATGCATTTAAATGCATTTTTCTAACTTTTCGCTATTTACCACAAGGTTTGACTTCGTGGTAAATAGCGCTCCTAAATTGCGAATTCGCAATTTTAAAATGTTTCATGAATAGCATTTAAGGAATCTCTAATAGAGATTCCTTAAATGCTAATCCTCACAAATTTGCGAATTCTTTATTAGCGAATTTTGCATTTGGGATGATGAATCCCAAATGCAAAAATTGCACTCGCAAAGGGCCAGATTCTCAGAATCTGACCCTTTTGTGAGCGCATTTCGCTTGATGAATCTGGCTGCAAGTGCCATATTTAAGAGCGGAGTTGTGCAAGAGTGACGTAAGTCCTAAATGAGATTTATGAAGCCATCAAGGCCACTTTGCGGGTCCCCGAGTGGGCTCATAAATCTGGAGTAACACAATGCATTGCAAATCCCTGTGTTGTATTACCCTGCACTGGAAAGGCATCCCATGGGTTTTGTGCGGGGGTTCCCATGCAACACACATGGTTTTTGATGCATTCCCAGATTTACCAAAAGTGGTAGACATAGGAATGCATCAAAAAGATACACTTTTCCAGGGGAGATGTAATGAGGAGAATTACATTTATTTCCCCTAGTTTCTTCTTCTATCTATGTGTGGTGCATTCTGCAGCACACTACAAACCAGAATATGCCTCTCAGGATTGTTTTTGAGCAGGAAGGTGTCCGTTCCTGCACACAAACAATCCTTCATGCAACACAGACACCATTGCACCAAGGTGCAAGGGTGCCTGCATTGGTGCTAGGCAGCTCATTGTGCGCCGGTGCTGGAGAAAAAACAGGAATGTGCCATATTGCCTTGAATATGGTGCATTGCTGCCCTTTCGCAGCCAGGTGTTTTAGTGTACTGCATTGCATTACATATCTCCAAAATATGCTCCAAGGATTTTAGCTTTTTTGTGAGAAGGGTTATTGTTTGGCCATTTATAATAAGGAATAAAAGACTCCCTAATGTATGTCAAAAGGATATTGCAAGTCACCTAATAATTCTTTGACCTTATAAAGGAACTTGTCATTGACTTGTAATATACTTATATAATATTGTAGGGGATACTTTAAAAGCATACATGATATGCGGGCACCGGCAATCCCTATATAAAAATCCACCTAATTTTCCGTATTACAGTTAATTTGTTACATCTCTTGTAACTTGTAATAGGAACATAAGGTAGCTGCTCAACAGTAAGGAGTAATTTATTAGAGTTTAGTGGTGCCCTCATAATGCTTGTTTCTAAAGCCAGCAGCTGAGGTGAAATACATTTCAAGGAGCATCATTATAGCTGCAGTTTAAAAAAGTCCCTTATTCTGCTTAGGCTTTTTCTGAAATAAAGTGCAATTAGCACAAAGGATAGATTAATGGCAAGATCTTTATTTTCTGCATGCTATAGTTCAGACTGGAAACAACAAAATACTAAATTCTAAGGGGTGTGTTTAACTTCGCACTACAGATTTTACTTTTATCCTTCATGTCTTGAGTCATACTATTTCTTTCATTCTGCAGCACACATAGAAAGAGGAATATTCCTCTCAGGATTGTTTTTGTGCAGGAAGGTGCCCCTTCCTGCATAAACACAATCCTGTATCCAATGTAGGCATCCCTGCACCTGGTGCAAGGGTGTCTGCATTGACCCAAGGCTAACAAAAAGGGCGTCAGCGTAGGGGAAAAGGTAGGAATATGCAGTATTGCCTTAAATACTGTGCATTACTGCCCTTTCCCTGCAATGCAGTGGAGTGCAGCAAGTTGACTTGCTGCAATGCGTGACATTCTCATAAATAGGACCATAAGTATTTAAGCAGTTTGTGCAATGGATCATCTCGTGACAATGTATCATGATAAATAAAATACCCTCTTTCAAATATTAATACTATCTTGTAAGTAGTCTCGGAGTTCCTTATCAAGGAACTTGACCTTTGACCTCTTGCCTCTAGATGGTCTTGGAACTTCTTGGCGACGGGCACCATCCTTATAATGTTTGTCAAGGGGTTCTTTATCCCATATCACATGCTGCTTGTCTTATTTACTTTCGCTCCAGGCTAAAACTCTTTTTTCTGCTATGCTACAAAGTCAAGTTTTTGATTCATCTAAGGCACAAATGAAAACAATTCAACAGGAGCTGCAGCTACAAATGGAATTGTATCTGCATGCATAGCAGGTACTCTCTACATAACTGTCTCTTCATCTTTTATGGGACTCTGCATGAAGGTAATTGTGCATGTTTTTACCTGGAATATTGTAGAGACATATCAGAAACTTGCCACATTACTGCACTCTAGTGGACAGAAAGGTTGAATCAAATAGTTATACTAAGAGAAGTATCTCTTCCACAAGGCAAGGCAAGGATCAAAAGCAGGAGGGCTAATGACCAGGCAGGTCTAAAGTGATCATTACATATTCTCCTCTGTAACAATATGGCATCGACTGAAAAGCGATTTTATTTGTTTTGAGCACAACTTTTTTAAACAGTTTCCTAAAGGTTTATTATAAAGTAAAATGACTCGACCTTCAATCTTATGGCCTAAAAAATACCAAAAATACATATAAACTTTTTAATTGTGGAAATATATTAGATCTCAATATGTCAGGGGTTTGGTATTTTTAGGACTTTATGCCTAAATGTTATTTCCCACTGAGAACTCTGAAGTGAAACTTTGATGTAAAGTAATGAAAGCCACCCAAGTGGGTGGTGTGAAAGACATCAAGGGTAATGACAACTGCACAGTTGCCTCTAAGACTAATTGTCTGAATTCATCTCTGGTATGAAAGTTTCATTGCTTTGCAGCACTGATAGAGCGCTCAATGCTCTGAAATTTGTAAGGGGTGCATTTTACTCATGTACAAATTGCACTCATATATATTCGATGTTTTGTTGAACTTTGTGCATATTAAAATGAGGTTTATATATTCTCATGTAAGAATCTGTAGAATGAAATTGTGACGCTTTTAAAGGATTGATCAGTGTTTTGCACATGTTTAGAGAAAACATTTAAATCGTGCATGTATATAATGAATAATAGGTGAATCAAATGTATTCACTGTTATAAGATTCATGTAAAGGCCTGTATAACGAGTGCATATTAAAGGACATTCTTAGGTAGGCCAGAATTGTAGGCCTAACTTTAGTTTTTCTTAAAGGTTTCATTTCTCCTCATTTGCTCTTAGGTCAGGAGCTAATAAAAATGTATGTGTGTAGAAAGTTTTCTTTTCACCCCTACTGCAGGTGCAGGAATTTGACCTAGTTATTTTAGATTCAAGGAGATACATGGGAGGAACAGAATGCCTTTAAAGAGCTCGGACAAAGAGAAGGGAGAACACCTTCCGTACCTGGTGAAACTTGGGGACCAAGGTCGGCGGACAAGGCTGTGAAATTAATTGGACTTTGTGGAAAGTTACTCAAAAGGTGTTTATGGCATAATGTACCATGTGATCCATTATGGGTGTAACTTTGTGTTTTTGTATTAGGTAGAGGGATAATTTTGCAGGACTTCTGCTTTTGACTGAGAAAGAAGAAGAGCATCTTAGAACAAGCTCTGTGGCTTTCTGCTACTTGGCCCATTTGACGTGAGTGCACTTCTTAAGAAGTCAACACGTGCTGACACCTTTTGGGAAATTCTCCCAGGAGATTACAAAGGGATGCCACTTTAGAAGTAGAGTAGGGACAGATTATCTTGTAATTTGGGAATACAAATGAAAAAGGATTTGGACGCAGTGTCTATTCTCAGATGTGTTCTGATTTTGGAATTTATTGTTCTTTGCCTATTGTGTCGTATGAACTGAATTCGTAGACTGTACTCTGTATTAGTCTTCTTGTATCTTTACACTTGATTTTGAGGTGTTTTTATATTCTGTTGTTTCTGTCTTTGAAATAAATTAACAAAAATCTGAATTCGGAGACTGCAATTATTTAGATTGATGGGAAGGGAAAAAGTATAATTGGTAAATTGTTTTATTTCCTCCACACTTCCTAGCAGGCAATAAAGACCATCGCCCGGACACTTTTGTATAAAGTTAGGATAGAAAATGCTGCCCCATTGGCACCATATAAACACATACTTTCTTCGGTGCACAGACATAACATCGAGTCCAAAATATCGTTTGGACATAATATCGACTAAATAATGTAGACTGGACAAAATATCGACTGGACAGAATATCGACTACAAAAATATCGTTTTTAAGGTAAGTGAAGTAATATCGACTGTATAAAATATAGATAGCAAAAATATCGAATTTTTAATAATATATAATATTTTATAGTGTATTTTTATGTAAAAATATGTGTGAAAAGTGTGTATTATTGTTATAAATAATTTTATTAAATGAATTTTGTTTTTATAATAATTGCGTAATGTAATTCTGTAGCGGGTTGTGGGTTTATAGGGGAATAGGGTGGGAAGTAATTTAATTATAATTAATTAAATATGTAAATTAATTAATTGATATTAATTAAAAATTAATTGTTAATTAATTTATATGTGTTAATTAATTTAATAGTAATTGCAAAATAATTAATAATAATTGATTAATTGGTAAATATGTAAATTTTACTAATTTATTGCTGTAGCGGGTTGTGGGATTATAGGGGAATAGGGTGGGAAGTAATTTAATTAATAATAATAAAATATGTTAATATATTTATTGATAGTAAATAGTAAATATTTGATAATTAATTTATATGTGTTAATTATTTTAATAGTAATTGTTAATAATTTTATATTAATTGATTAATTGGTTAATATGTGATTTTTACAAATTTAATTATTACAACTACGCTATCCAACGCTTTCCCTACTGTTGCACCCACTGGAGTGGGAATAGTAATTTTAACCCCTACGCTATCCAACACTTTCCCTACTGTTGCACCCACTGGAGTGGGAATAGTAATTTTAACCCCTACGCTATCCAACACTTTCCCTACTGTTGCACCCACTGGAGTGGGAATAGTAATTTTAACCCCTACGCTATCCAACGCTTTCCCTACTGTTGCACCCACTGGAGTTGGAATAGTAATTTTAACCCCTACGCTATCCAACGCTTTCCCTACTGTTGCACCCACTGGAGTGGGAATAGTAATTTTAACCCCTACGCTATCCAACGCTTTCCCTACTGTTGCACCCACTGGAGTGGGAATAGTAATTTTAACCCCTACGCTAT
Source organism: Lissotriton vulgaris (assembly GCF_964263255.1). Classification (NCBI taxonomy): domain Eukaryota; kingdom Metazoa; phylum Chordata; class Amphibia; order Caudata; family Salamandridae; genus Lissotriton; species Lissotriton vulgaris. The sequence continues at coordinate 1,199,337,472 of NC_141694.1, read as the reverse complement.
CCAACACTTTCCCTACTGTTGCACCCACTGGAGTGGGAATAGTAATTTTAACCCCTACGCTATCCAACGCTTTCCCTACTGTTGCACCCACTGGAGTTGGAATAGTAATTTTAACCCCTACGCTATCCAACGCTTTCTCTACTGTTGCACCCACTGGAGTTGGAATAGTAATTTTAACCCCTACGCTATCCAACGCTTTCCCTACTGTTGCACCCACTGGAGTGGGAATAGTAATTTTAACCCCTACGCTATCCAACTCTTTCCCTACTGTTGCACCCACTGGAGTGGGAATAGTAATTTTAACCCCTACGCTATCCAACGCTTTCCCTACTGTTGCACCCACTGGAGTTGGAATAGTAATTTTAACCCCTACGCTATCCAACGCTTTCCCTACTGTTGCACCCACTGGAGTGGGAATAGTAATTATTACTCTATTGTTATTGTACATTAATAATATTGGCTATTATTTAATTATATTTTGTTGCTATATATATATATATGTTTTAAGAAATATGATAACATATTTTTTTTTGTACTTTCATTAATTATTTAATCATCATTAGTTAATTTAAGTATTCTTAAGTATATTTTAGTACTTAGTTTTTAATATTAATTTAATTTAATAGTGTTTTTAGTAAAGAAGATATTTTTTACAACTATATTTTTGTAAACGATATTTTAAACTCGATATTTTTGTACTTACCTGTTTGTAGATACAAACTCGATATTTTGTCAGTCGATATTTTTGACACAATATTCTTGCAGGTCGATATTTTGGAAGTCGATATTATTTCAGTGATCCACTTTCTTCAATAGGCCAAGCTGTATTGGATCATTTTCATCCTATGGACATTCAGCTGGAATTGTCAGGCTGCCAGCCCCAGATCATGGAAATGACATGGGACAAACAACATGGTGAACCACTGGCACACTGCCCAGAATTGAACAGGAGCTCCATCATCATCTGTCACTGTTGTTTGACAGGCTTCCATGCTATCATTAGTATTGTTTCATTGGCAGATGTGAGTAAACTCACACACCAAATTTGTGTTCACAAACTTCACATACCGACCATACCATTTACTCACACAAAACCACAAACCTGAAAAAAGAAAAATAAAGCACAAAGAAACAAGTGTGTAAAAGAGGCAAAAAGAACACAGGGAATGGCCAATAAAGGCAGGAGCAAAAGAGAAAAAAAGAGAGGAGAAAAAGTAGTATATGCACACTAGTGAGGGGCCTGAGACCCATACAGCAGAGTGGAAGTGAGGTCCAAAAGAGCCAGGTAGTCAGGTAAGGAGGTCATGAACGTCAATTCACCAACATGCAAGTGGTAGCAGAAGTTACATTACACAACCTTTGAAATTAATGACATCACAGGAAGTGATATAGTATGACCTCTGACCTCTGACCCTGACTCATTAAAGAACATGTCATATGATCTTAACATTGATGACACCACAATTATTGACTAGCCTGAAATTAAATGATAACTGGAAGAATAATATAACATCGGGACACCGTACCTGTGGGAGATATCGTGTGGACTCTGAGGCTTCATCTGAGGTTTGCTCTTCCCCCTCCTAAGGGGCTACCGCTGACTGCTTCAACCGCTCGCCGCACCCGCTCCGTGGGTGCCGCTTTGTGCGGTCAGCGAGGGGCAACCTGGCACTGAAGGAACAGCGAGGAGGTCACGGGAGGCGGAGCAGTGTCAGTAATTAGAACTATACTGACCAGAAGGCTCAGCGCAGCACCAGGAATTTCCGCCGCGCCCACTGGACACCACGCCCCCCGCCCGCAACGCCCCCTTTTAAGGCGTGGCAACCGCGTAGCGGGACGCCGAGCAAAGCCCGGGCAAAGGGCGGGCAGTCTGAGGCTAACAGAGGCTGGGCTGGGCCACCCCCCTTTCATCTACCATCTTTTCGTCCCAGAGCTGGTAGTTCTTTGGGGGTTGGAGTCCCATATGTCTACCCATTCTGGGAAAGCTCTGAGGGGTGGGGGAGAGGGCGCTGCAGGGAACTCCATGATAGGCACAATGGATAAATTCATCACAAGAGTAGCTGCTGTCATTGAAAAGGAAATCGTGATGACGGAACGCCGCCTCTCACAAGATTCTTTTCCGGCCAGACGCTCCTCGCTAGGAGCAGTGGCACATGCCCTGTCTCCAACTACTCCCCATCCTGCCTCCCCTCTTCTGGAGACCTTGTCCGAACAGCCACGGATTGCTGCAATAGGGACAAGCATTGATAGGCTGTAAAGCATGGTTGCACAATCCTTGCCTATTAGCTCTAGTCCAGTGGTTACAGGACTTCGACTTACTACACCCCCAAGCACCTCTACCAGCCAGGTGCGACAACTGCCCCCTCAGGAACCTTCCCTGGTTCCTAACCCATGTGTTTGGCACGTGCCCCCCTGGTTCGTGCCAAGAGAAAAAGGGTTACCCGTGCACAGAAGGGTAGCCTTACTTCACTTCATAAGCGCCCGAGGAAGTATGTCCCAAGAAGCCCTGCTTTATCTAATACCCGTAGGCCTGCCACGCCGACCATCGATCGAATTAGAGGAAACGACTCCCTGGTAACCGTAGCTGAAATCGTACAGGCAAATTCTATCGCCCCTGCACCACCAACAGCTTCCCATGAAGCGCCTTCCCCGAAGCTCATTGAGAATCTGGTTAGGTCCTTATTGGTCCCGCTCATCGACCAAGTCAAGAGTCTGGGGATAGGCTTGATAGGTTTGAACAGTCCACCCGGGACAACTTCTTCTCCCTGAAAACTACCCTCCTCGTCTGCACCTGACATAGCAGCAGGGAAGGACGCGGCAATTGTTTCCGAGACCCCTGCTACTATAAAACCGGGAACTATAATTCATACTGCCCAGGTCCATGCTAGTACCCCCCCGACAGCAAGGAATGCAAATCTCAAACCTGACCAAAAGAAGTCGCAAGTGGGAGGGGTCCATACTAAGCCTAAACGACCGGCTCACCAACTTGTTGACGCCAGGGTAGCTGTTCCGGATTTAAAGGCAAAAACAGCTACGAGCCATCTTGGAGCCCCTCCTCCTGCGGTTATACCGCAGAAGCGGGCTCGAAAATGTCCCCCAGTAAATCTCCCCCCAGAGTGCCATCCATATGTTGCCGTCCTCATTAATGTCCCTGTCTTGAAGGATGCCCAGCCAGAAAACCACCAGGCACTGAAGAATAAAACCATCCACTGGCTAAAAGCCAATTGACCCCTTCCCAGGGGCGTGGATGGGTTGATTCTTGGAGTGCGCAGGGTTGGATGGATTGGACAGGGAAAGAAACCGTTTGAGGGTGATTGCGTGGTAGTCAACTTCCAAGATATGAGAGTTGCTCACGCAATATGTAATTCTGAGCAGGCCACGGGCGGACCAGGTATAGATGCGGCTGACGTAACATACTTTTACCCACGGCCACCTATGAAATGTCCTGGTCAACTCCCTGTGGCTACCTACCAAAACAACTATGGCAGCCAATGGCATCCTGCTATACCTCTGTTCCAGCCGCATGCGGTGTGGCCGAGGCCGAGCTGGGGTCCCAGGGAGTACTGACTTGCTGACTCTCTTGTGGAGGCTCGGGGGGATTTAAAAGCTGTTGGAGTTCTCCACCCATCCCCAAAGCTGACGGGTTTACCTACCGTAATCGGGAAGCAGGTAGCCCTAAGGGCTAGTCGGGAATCAGGTGTGGGGTGGGATCGAAATGAAGCTGTTATTGACCCCCCATCTTGACAGAGGTAGGTTTGGGTGGTGCTGTTGCGTCCAGCAGCGCTGCAGCTGTGACAGACCCACTCATTAGGGTTTTCAGCTGGAACGTGGATGGACTAGACAAAAAGTTGACCTTGCCTGACTGGAACGCTCTGGTGGAGGAGTACTCCATTTGTGTGTTCCAGGAGACATGGAGTAGGGAGCCCCTACATAAGGCGGGTTACTCATCCCACTATATACCTGCTGTCTGCCCGGAATCAGGCAGGGGACGTCCCTTGGGAGGGCTCCTTGTTTGAGTATCTTCCTCCCTTAATTGTAGGGTGGAGGAGCACCAAACAAACAGTCCGGACCTCCTAAATATCTACTTATAAACTACCAGTCCCAGAAAGCATTGCTTCAGGTATTACACCTGCGTATAATTACTGTGGATATTTACTGGTGTTTGCCGCTTGCCGTCATGTCACATGTTCTGCCACTGAAGAGGGCGTTGGCCCGAAACGCGTCTGGCAGGAAAAGGACTTTGTTCGCGGCTCGCGCCCTTGCGGTGGCATTAATTCCTACCCGTAAGTGCATTCCCACCATGGGGCAACCCTTTCTTTCATTTGTTAGCGGCCGGCCCGGTCGCGGGTTTGCACTACCGCGTACAAACTGCGGGTCCACAGCTGCCTCATTTGAGTAGCGTATTGTGGTACGGGAGGTGCCTTTTACTTGCGGGGTGCTTGCGGGGACATTAGCAATCCTTTTAATACTATTTTTACATGTGAATGGCGGCGGCGACCCACTTGGGTTCTACTTATAAACTACCAGTCCCAGAAAGCATTGCTTCAGGTATTACACCTGCGTATAATTACTGTGGGTATTTACTGGTGTTTGCCGCTTGCCGTCATGTCACATGTTCTGCCACTGAAGAGGGCGTTGGCCCGAAACGCGTCTGGCAGGAAAAGGACTTTGTTCGCGGCTCGCGCCCTTGCGGTGGCATTAATTCCTCCCCGTAAGTCCATTCCCACCATGGGGCAACCCTTTCTTTCATATGTTAGCGGCCGGCCCGGTCGCGGGTTTGCACTACCGCGTACAAACTGCGGGTTCACAGCTGCCTCATTTGAGTAGCGTATTGTGGTACGGGAGGTGCCTTTTACTTGCGGGGTGCTTGCGGGGACATTTGCAATCCTTTTAATACTTTTTTACATGTGAATGGCGGCGGCGACCCACTTGGGTTCTACTTATAAACGACCAGTCCCAGAAAGCATTGCTTCAGGTATTACACCTGCGTATAATTACTGTGGGTATTTACTGGTGTTTGCCGCTTGCCGTCATGTCACATGTTCTGCCACTGAAGAGGGCGTTGGCCCGAAACGCGTCTGGCAGGAAAAGGACTTTGTTCGCGGCTCGCGCCCTTGCGGTGGCATTAATTCCTACCCGTAAGTGCATTCCCACCATGGGGCAACCCTTTCTTTCATTTGTTAGCGGCCGGCCCGGTCGCGGGTTTGCACTACCGCGTACAAACTGCGGGTCCACAGCTGCCTCATTTGAGTAGCTTATTGTGGTACGGGAGGTGCCTTTTACTTGCGGGGTGCTTGCGGGGACATTGGCAATCCTTTTAATACTTTTTTACATGTGAATGGCGGCGGCGACCCACTTGGGTTCTACTTATAAACTACCAGTCCTTGAAAGCATTGCTTCAGGTATTACACCTGCGTATAATTACTGTGGGTATTTACTGGTGTTTGCCGCTTGCCGTCATGTCACATGTTCTGCCACTGAAGAGGGCGTTGGCCCGAAACGCGTCTGGCAGGAAAAGGACATTGTTCGCGGCTCGCGCCCTTGCGGTGGCATTAATTCCTACCCGTAAGTGCATTCCCACCATGGGGCAACCTTTTCTTTCATTTGTTAGCGGCCGGCCCGGTCACGGGTTTGCACTACCGCGTACAAACTGCGGGTCCACAGCTGCCTCATTTGAGTAGCGTATTGTGGTACGGGAGGTGCCTTTTACTTGCGGGGTGCTTGCGGGGACATTGGCAATCCTTTTAATATTTTTTTACATGTGAATGGCGGTGGCGACCCACTTGGGTTCTACTTATAAACTACCAGTCCCAGAAAGCATTGCTTCAGGTATTACACCTGCGTATAATTACTGTGGGTATTTACTGGTGTTTGCCGCTTGCCGTCATGTCACATGTTCTGCCACTGAAGAGGGCGTTGGCCCGAAACGCGTCTGGCAGGAAAAGGACTTTGTTCGCGGCTCGCGCCCTTGCAGTGGCATTAATTCCTACCCGTAAGTGCATTCCCACCATGGGGCAACCCTTTCTTTCATTTGTTAGCGGCCGGCCCGGTCGCGGGTTTGCACTACCGCGTACAAACTGCGGGTCCACAGTTGCCTCATTTGAGTAGCGTATTGTGGTACGGGAGGTGCCTTTTACTTGCGGGGTGCTTGCGGGGACATTGGCAATCCTTTTAATACTTTTTTACATGTGAATGGCGGCGGCGACCCACTTGGGTTATACTTATAAACTACCAGTCCCAGAAAGCATTGCTTCAGGTATTACACCTGCGTATAATTACTGTGGGTATTTACTGGTGTTTGCCGCTTGCCGTCATGTCACATGTTCTGCCACTGAAGAGGGCGTTGGCCCGAAACGCGTCTGGCAGGAAAAGGACTTTGTTCGCGGCTCGCGCCCTTGCGGTGGCATTAATTCCTACCCGTAAGTGCATTCCCACCATGGGGCAACCCTTTCTTTCATTTGTTAGCGGCCGGCCCGGTCGCGGGTTTGCACTACCGCGTACAAACTGCGGGTCCACAGCTGCCTCATTTGAGTAGCGTATTGTGGTACTGGAGGTGCCTTTTACTTGCGGGGTGCTTGCGGGGACATTGGCAATCCTTTTAATACTTTTTTACATGTGAATGGCGGCGGCGACCCACTTGGGTTCTACTGATAAAATAACAGTCCCAGAAAGCATTGCTTCAGGTATTACACCTGCGTATAATTACTGTGGGTATTTACTGGTGTTTGCCGCTTGCCGTCATGTCACATGTTCTGCCACTGAAGAGGGCGTTGGCCCGAAATGCGTCTGGCAGGAAAAGGACTTTGTTCGCGGCTCGCGCCCTTGCGGTGGCATTAATTCCTACCCGTAAGTGCATTCCCACCATGGGGCAACCCTTTCTTTCATTTGTTAGCGGCCGGCCCGGTCGCGGGTTTGCACTACCGCGTACAAACTGCGGGTCCACAGCTGCCTCATTTGAGTAGCTGATTGTGGTACGGGAGGTGCCTTTTACTTGCGGGGTGCTTGCGGGGACATTGGCAATCCTTTTAATACTTTTTTACATGTGAATGGCGGCGGCGACCCACTTGGGTTTTACTTATAAACTACCAGTCCCAGAAAGCATTGCTTCAGGTATTACACCTGCGTATAATTACTGTGGATATTTACTGGTGTTTGCCGCTTGCCGTCATGTCACATGTTCTGCCACTGAAGAGGGCGTTGGCCCGAAACGCGTCTGGCAGGAAAAGGACTTTGTTCGCGGCTCGCGCCCTTGCGGTGGCATTAATTCCTACCCGTAAGTGCATTCCCACCATGGGGCAACCCTTTCTTTCATTTGTTAGCGGCCGGCCCGGTCGCGGGTTTGCACTACCGCGTACAAACTGCGGGTCCACAGCTGCCTCATTTGAGAAGCGTATTGTGGTACGGGAGGTGCCTTTTACTTGCGGGGTGCTTGCGGGGACATTAGCAATCCTTTTAATACTATTTTTACATGTGAATGGCGGCGGCGACCCACTTGGGTTCTACTTATAAACTACCAGTCCCAGAAAGCATTGCTTCAGGTATTACACCTGTGTATAATTACTGTGGGTATTTACTGGTGTTTGCTGCTTGCCGTCATGTCACATGTTCTGCCACTGAAGAGGGCGTTGGCCCGAAACGCGTCTGGCAGGAAAAGGACTTTGTTCGCGGCTCGCGCCCTTGCGGTGGCATTAATTCCTACCCGTAAGTGCATTCCCACCATGGGGCAACCCTTTCTTTCATTTGTTAGCAGCCGGCCCGGTCACGGGTTTGCACTACCGCGTACAAACTGCGGGTCCACAGCTGCCTCATTTGAGTAGCGTATTGTGGTACGGGAGGTGCCTTTTACTTGCGGGGTGCTTGCGGGGACATTGGCAATCCTTTTAATACTTTTTTACATGTGAATGGCGGCGGCGACCCACTTGGGTTCTACTTATAAACTACCAGTCCCAGAAAGCATTGCTTCAGGTATTACACCTGCGTATAATTACTGTGGGTATTTACTGGTGTTTGCCGCTTGCCGTCATGTCACATGTTCTGCCACTGAAGAGGGCGTTGGCCCGAAACGCGTCTGGCAGGAAAAGGACTTTGTTCGCGGCTCGCGCCCTTGCGGTGGCATTAATTCCTACCAGTAAGTGCATTCCCACCATGGGGCAACCCTTTCTTTCATTTGTTAGCGGCCGGCCCGGTCGCTGGTTTGCACTACCGCGTACAAACTGCGGGTCCACAGCTGCCTCATTTGAGTAGCGTATTGTGGTACGGGAGGTGCCTTTTACTTGCGGGGTGCTTGCGGGGACATTGGCAATCCTTTTAATACTTTTTTACATGTGAATGGCGGCGGCGACCCACTTGGGTTCTACTTATAAACTACCAGTCCCAGAAAGCATTGCTTCAGGTATTACACCTGCGTATAATTACTGTGGGTATTTACTGGTGTTTGCCGCTTGCCGTCATGTCACATGTTCTGCCACTGAAGAGGGCGTTGGCCCGAAACGCGTCTGGCAGGAAAAGGACTTTGTTTGCGGCTCGCGCCCTTGCGGTGGCATTAATTCCTACCCGTAAGTGCATTCCCACCATGGGGCAACCCTTTCTTTCATTTGTTAGCGGCCGGCCCGGTCGCGGGTTTGCACTACCGCGTACAAACTGCGGGTCCACAGCTGCCTCATTTGAGTAGCGTATTGTGGTACTGGAGGTGCCTTTTACTTGCGGGGTGCTTGCGGGGACATTGGCAATCCTTTTAATACTTTTTTACATGTGAATGGCGGCGGCGACCCACTTGGGTTCTACTGATAAAATAACAGTCCCAGAAAGCATTGCTTCAGGTATTACACCTGCGTATAATTACTGTTGGTATTTACTGGTGTTTGCCGCTTGCCGTCATGTCACATGTTCTGCCACTGAAGAGGGCGTTGGCCCGAAATGCGTCTGGCAGGAAAAGGACTTTTTTCGCGGCTCGCGCCCTTGCGGTGGCATTAATTCCTACCCGTAAGTGCATTCCCACCATGGGGCAACCCTTTCTTTCATTAGTTAGCGGCCGGCCCGGTCGCGGGTTTGCACTACCGCGTACAAACTGCGGGTCCACAGCTGCCTCATTTGAGTAGCGTATTGTGGTACGGGAGGTGCCTTTTACTTGCGGGGTGCTTGCGGGGACATTGGCAATCCTTTTAATACTTTTTTACATGTGAATGGCGGCGGCGACCCACTTGGGTTCTACTTATAAACTACCAGTCCCAGAAAGCATTGCTTCAGGTATTACACCTGCGTATAATTACTGTGGGTATTTACTGGTGTTTGCCGCTTGCCGTCATGTCACATGTTCTGCCACTGAAGAGGGCGTTGGCCCGAAACGCGTCTGGCAGGAAAAGGACTTTGTTCACGGCTCGCGCCCTTGCGGTGGCATTAATTCCTACCCGTAAGTGCATTCCCACCATGGGGCAACCCTTTCTTTCATTTGTTAGCGGCCGGCCCGGTCGCGGGTTTGCACTACCGCGTACAAACTGCGGGTCCACAGCTGCCTCATTTGAGAAGCGTATTGTGGTACGGGAGGTGCCTTTTACTTGCGGGGTGCTTGCGGGGACATTAGCAATCCTATTAATACTATTTTTACATGTGAATGGTGGCGGCGACACACTTGGGTTCTACTTATAAACTACCAGTCCCAGAAAGCATTGCTTCAGGTATTACACCTGCGTATAATTACTGTGGGTATTTACTGGTGTTTGCTGCTTGCCGTCATGTCACATGTTCTGCCACTGAAGAGGGCGTTGGCCCGAAACGCGTCTGGCAGGAAAAGGACTTTGTTCGCGGCTCGCGCCCTAGCGGGGCTTTAATTCCTACCCGTAAGTGCATTCCCACCATGGGGCAACCCTTTCTTTCATTTGTTAGCAGCCGGCCCGGTCGCGGGTTTGCACTACCGCGTACAAACTGCGGGTCCACAGCTGCCTCATTTGAGTAGCGTATTGTGGTACGGGAGGTCCCTTTTACTTGCGGGGTGCTTGCGGGGACATTGGCAATCCTTTTAATACTTTTTTACATGTGAATGGCGGCAGCGACCCACTTGGGTTCTACTTATAAACTACCAGTCCCAGAAAGCATTGCTTCAGGTATTACACCTGCGTATAATTACTGTGGGTATTTACTGGTGTTTGCCGCTTGCCGTCATGTCACATGTTCTGCCACTGAAGAGGGCGTTGGCCCGAAACGCGTCTGGCAGGATAAGGACTTTGTTTGCGGCTCGCGCCCTTGCGGTGGCATTAATTCCTACCCGTAAGTGCATTCCCACCATGGGGCAACCCTTTCTTTCATTTGTTAGCGGCCGGCCCGGTCGCGGGTTTGCACTACCGCGTACAAACTGCGGGTCCACAGCTGCCTCATTTGAGTAGCGTATTGTGGTACGGGAGGTGCCTTTTACTTGCGGGGTGCTTGCGGGGACATTGGCAATCCTTTTAATACTTTTTTACATGTGAATGGCGGCGGCGACCCACTTGGGTTCTACTTATAAACTACCAGTCCCAGAAAGCATTGCTTCAGGTATTACACCTGCGTATAATTACTGTGGGTATTTACTGGTGTTTGCCGCTTGCCGTCATGTCACATGTTCTGCCACTGAAGAGGGCGTTGGCCCGAAACGCGTCTGGCAGGAAAAGGACTTTGTTCGCGGCTCGCGCCCTTGCGGTGGCATTAATTCCTACCCGTAAGTGCATTCCCACCATGGGGCAACCTTTTCTTTCATTTGTTAGCGGCCGGCCCGGTCACAGGTTTGCACTACCGCGTACAAACTGCGGGTCCACAGCTGCCTCATTTGAGTAGCGTATTGTGGTACGGGAGGTGCCTTTTACTTGCGGGGTGCTTGCGGGGACATTGGCAATCCTTTTAATACTTTTTTACATGTGAATGGCGGCGGCGACCCACTTGGGTTCTACTTATAAACTACCAGTCCCAGAAAGCATTGCTTCAGGTATTACACCTGCGTATAATTACTGTGGGTATTTACTGGTGTTTGCCGCTTGCCGTCATGTCACATGTTCTGCCACTGAAGAGGGCGTTGGCCCGAAACGCGTCTGGCAGGAAAAGGACTTTGTTTGCGGCTCGCGCCCTTGCGGTGGCATTAATTCCTACCCGTAAGTGCATTCCCACCATGGGGCAACCCTTTCTTTCATTTGTTAGCGGCCGGCCCGGTCGCGGGTTTGTACTACCGCGTACAAACTGCGGGTCCACAGCTGCCTCATTTGAGTAGCGTATTGTGGTACTGGAGGTGCCTTTTACTTGCGGGGCGCTTGCGGGGACATTGGCAATCCTTTTAATACTTTTTTACATGTGAATGGCGGCGGCGACCCACTTGGGTTCTACTGATAAAATAACAGTCCCAGAAAGCATTGCTTCAGGTATTACACCTGCGTATAATTACTGTGGGTATTTACTGGTGTTTGCCGCTTGCCGTCATGTCACATGTTCTGCCACTGAAGAGGGCGTTGGCCCGAAACGCGTCTCGCAGGAAAAGGACTTTGTTCGCGGCTCGCGCCCTTGCGGTGGCATTAATTCCTACCCGTAAGTGCATTCCCACCATGGGGCAACCCTTTCTTTCATTTGTTAGCGGCCAGCCCGGTCGTGGGTTTGCACTACCGCGTACAAACTGCGGGTCCACAGCTGCCTCATTTGAGTAGCGTATTGTGGTACGGGAGGTGCCTTTTACTTGCGGGGTGCTTGCGGGGACATTGGCAATCCTTTTAATACTTTTTTACATGTGAATGGCGGCGGCGACCCACTTGGGTTCTACTTATAAACTACCAGTCCCAGAAAGCATTGCTTCAGGTATTACACCTGCGTATAATTACTGTGGGTATTTACTGGTGTTTGCCGCTTGCCGTCATGTCACATGTTCTGCCACTGAAGAGGGCGTTGGCCCGAAACGCGTCTGGCAGGAAAAGGACTTTGTTCGCGGCTCGCGCCCTTGCGGTGGCATTAATTCCTACCCGTAAGTGCATTCCCACCATGGGGCAACCCTTTCTTTCATTTGTTAGCGGCCGGCCTGGTCGCGGGTTTGCACTACCGCGTACAAACTGCGGGTCCACAGCTGCCTCATTTGAGTAGCGTATTGTGGTGCGGGAGGTGCCTTTTACTTGCGGGGTGCTTGCGGGGACATTGGCAATCCTTTTAATACTTTTTTACATGTGAATGGCGGCGGCGACCCACTTGGGTTCTACTTATAAACTACCAGTCTCAGAAAGCATTGCTTCAGGTATTACACCTGCGTATAATTACTGTGGATATTTACTGGTGTTTGCCGCTTGCCGTCATGTCACATGTTCTGCCACTGAAGAGGGCGTTGGCCCGAAACGCGTCTGGCAGGAAAAGGACTTTGTTCGCGGCTCGCGCCCTTGCGGTGGCATTAATTCCTACCCGTAAGTGCATTCCCACCATGGGGCAACCCTTTCTTTCATTTGTTAGCGGCTGGCCCGGTTGCGGGTTTGCACTACCGCGTACAAACTGCGGGTCCACAGCTGCCTCATTTGAGTAGCGTATTGTGGTACGGGAGGTGCCTTTTACTTGCGGGGTGCTTGCGGGGACATTGGCAATCCTTTTAATACTTTTTTACATGTGAATGGCGGAGGCGACCCACTTGGGTTCTACTTATAAACTACCAGTCCCAGAAAGCATTGCTTCAGGTATTACACCTGCGTATAATTACTGTGGGTATTTACTGGTGTTTGCCGCTGGCCGTCATGTCACATGTTCTGCCACTGAAGAGGGCGTTGGCCCGAAACGCGTCTGGCAGGAAAAGGACTTTGTTCGCAGCTCGCGCCCTTGCGGTGGCATTAATTCCTACCCGTAAGTGCATTCCCACCATGGGGCAACCCTTTCTTTCATTTGTTAGCGGCCGGCCCGGTCGCGGGTTTGCACTACCGCGTACAAACTGCGGGTCCACAGCTGCCTCATTTGAGTAGTGTATTGTGGGACGGGAGGTGCCTTTTACTTGCGGGGTGCTTGCGGGGACATTGGCAATCCTTTTAATACTTTTTTACATGTGAATGGCGGCGGCGACCCTCTTGGGTTCTACTTATAAACTACCAGTCCCAGAAAGCATTGCTTCAGGTATTACACCTGCGTATAATTACTGTGGGTATTTACTGGTGTTTGCCGCTTGCCGTCATGTCACATGTTCTGCCACTGAAGAGGGCGTTGGCCCAAAACGCGTCTGGCAGGAAAAGGACTTTGTTCGCGGCTCGCGCCCTTGCGGTGGCATTAATTCCTACCCGTAAGTGCATTCCCACCATGGGGCAACCCTTTCTTTCATTTGTTAGCGGCCGGCCCGGTCGCGGGTTTGCACTACCACGTACAAACTGCGGGTCCACAGCTGCCTCATTTGAGTAGCGTATTGTGGTATGGGAGGTGCCCTTTACTTGCGGGGTGCTTGCAGGGACATTGGCAATCCTTTTAATACTTTTTTACATGTGAATGGCGGCGGCGACCCTCTTGGGTTCTACTTATAAACTACCAGTCCCAGAAAGCATTGCTTCAGGTATTACACCTGCGTATAATTACTATGGGTATTTACTGGTGTTTGCCGCTTGCCGTCATGTCACATGTTCTGCCACTGAAGAGGGCGTTGGCCCGAAACGCGTCTGGCAGGAAAAGGACTTTGTTTGCGGCTCGCGCCCTTGCGGTGGCATTAATTCCTACCCGTAAGTGCATTCCCACCATGGGGCAACCCTTTCTTTCATTTGTTAGCGGCCGGCCCGGTCGCGGGTTTGCACTACCGCGTACAAACTGCGGGTCCACAGCTGCCTCATTTGAGTAGCGTATTGTGGTACGGGAGGTGCCTTTTACTTGTGGGGTGCTTGCGGGGACATTGGCAATCCTTTTAATACTTTTTTACATGTGAATGGCGGCGGCGACCCACTTGGGTTCTACTTATAAACTACCAGTCCCAGAAAGCATTGCTTCAGGTATTACACCTGCGTATAATTACTGTGGGTATTTACTGGTGTTTGCCGCTTGCCGTCATGTCACATGTTCTGCCACTGAAGAGGGCGTTGGCCCGAAACGCGTCTGGCAGGAAAAGGACTTTGTTCGCGGCTCGCGCCCTTGCGGTGGCATTAATTCCTACCCGTAAGTGCATTCCCACCATGGGGCAACCCTTTCTTTCATTTGTTAGCGGCCGGCCCGGTCGCGGGTTTGCACTACCGCGTACAAACTGCGGGTCCACAGCTGCCTCATTTGAGTAGCGTATTGTGGTACGGGAGGTGCCTTTTACTTGCGGGGTGCTTGCGGGGACATTGGCAATCCTTTTAATACTTTTTTACATGTGAATGACGGCGGCGACCCACTTGGGTTCTACTTATAAACTACCAGTCCCAGAAAGCATTGCTTCAGGTATTACACCTGCGTATAATTACTGTGGGTATTTACTGGTGTTTGCCGCTTGCCGTCATGTCACATGTTCTGCCACTGAAGAGGGCGTTGGCCCGAAATGCGTCTGGCAGGAAAAGGACTTTGTTCGCGGCTCGCGCCCTTGCGGTGGCATTAATTCCTACCCGTAAGTGCATTCCCACCATGGGGCAACCCTTTCTTTCATTTGTTAGCGGCCGGCCCGGTTGCGGGTTTGCACTACCGCGTACAAACTGCGGGTCCACAGCTGCCTCATTTGAGTAGCGTATTGTGGTACGGGAGGTGCCTTTTACTTGCGGGGTGCTTGCGGGGACATTGGCAATCCTTTTAATACTTTTTTACATGTGAATGGCGGCAGCGACCCACTTGGGTTCTACTTATAAACTACCAGTCCCAGAAAGCATTGCTTCAGGTATTACACCTGCGTAAAATTACTGTGGGTATTTACTGGTGTTTGCCGCTTGCCGTCATGTCACATGTTCTGCCACTGAAGAGGGCGTTGGCCCGAAACGCGTCTGGCAGGAAAAGTACTTTGTTCGCGGCTCGCGCCCTTGCGGTGGCATTAATTCCTACCCGTAAGTGCATTCCCACCATGGGGCAACCCTTTCTTTCATTTGTTAGCGGCCGGCACGGTCGCGGGTTTGCCCTACCGCGTACAAACTGCGGGTCCACATCTGCCTCATTTGAGTAGCGTATTGTGGTACGGGAGGTGCCTTTTACTTGCGGGGTGCTTGCGGGGACATTGGCAATCCTTTTAATACTTTTTTACATGTGAATGGCGGCAGCGACCCACTTGGGTTCTACTTATAAACTACCAGTCCCAGAAAGCATTGCTTCAGGTATTACACCTGCGTATAATTACTGTGGGTATTTACTGGTGTTTGCCGCTTGCCGTCATGTCACATGTTCTGCCACTGAAGAGGGCGTTGGCCCGAAACGCGTCTGGCAGGAAAAGGACTTTGTTAGCGGCTCGCGCCCTTGCGGTGGCATTAATTCCTACCCGTAAGTGCATTCCCACCAGGGGGCAACCCTTTCTTTCATTTGTTAGCGGCCGGCCCGGTCGCGGGTTTGCACTACCGCGTACAAACTGCGGGTCCACAGCTGCCTCATTTGAGTAGCGTATTGTGATACGGGAGGTGCCTTTTACTTGCGGGGTGCTTGCGGGGACATTGGCAATCCTTTTAATACTTTTTTACATGTGAATGGCGGCGGCGACCCACTTGGGTTCTACTTATAAACTTCCAGTCCCAGAAAGCATTGCTTCAGGTATTACACCTGCGTATAATTACTGTGGGTATTTACTGGTGTTTGCCGCTTGCCGTCATGTCACATGTTCTGCCACTGAAGAGGGCGTAGGCCCGAAACGCGTCTGGCAGGAAAAGGACTTTGTTCGCGGCTCGCGCCCTTGCGGTGGCATTAATTCCTACCCGTAAGTGCATTCCCACCATGGGGCAACCCTTTCTTTCATTTGTTAGCGGCCGGCCTGGTCGCGGGTTTGCACTACCGCGTACAAACTGCGGGTCCACAGCTGCCTCATTTGAGTAGCGTATTGTGGTACGGGAGGTGCCTTTTACTTGCGGGGTGCTTGCGGGGACATTGGCAATCCTTTTAATACTTTTTTACATGTGAATGGCGGCGGCGACCCACTTGGGTTCTACTTATAAACTACCAGTCCCAGAAAGCATTGCTTCAGGTATTACACCTGCGTATAATTACTGTGGATATTTACTGGTGTTTGCCGCTTGCCGTCATGTCACATGTTCTGCCACTGAAGAGGGCGTTGGCCTGAAACGCGTCTGGCTGGAAAAGGACTTTGTTCGCGGCTCGCGCCCTTGCGGTGGCATTAATTCCTACCCGTAAGTGCATTCCCACCATGGGGCAACCCTTTCTTTCATTTGTTAGCGGCCGGCCCGGTCGCGGGTTTGCACTACCGCG
This sequence comes from Lissotriton vulgaris, assembly GCF_964263255.1. Taxonomy (NCBI): domain Eukaryota; kingdom Metazoa; phylum Chordata; class Amphibia; order Caudata; family Salamandridae; genus Lissotriton; species Lissotriton vulgaris. Next base: position 1,199,321,152 of record NC_141694.1, on the reverse strand, counting down.
TACAAACTGCGGGTCCACAGCTGCCTCATTTGAGTAGCGTATTGTGGTACGGGAGGTGCCTTTTACTTGCGGGGTGCTTGCGGGGACATTGGCAATCCTTTTAATACTATTTTTACATGTGAATGGCGGCGGCGACCCACTTGGGTTCTACTTATAAACTACCAGTCCCAGAAAGCATTGCTTCAGGTATTACACCTGCGTATAATTACTGTGGGTATTTACTGGTGTTTGCCACTTGCCGTCATGTCACATGTTCTGCCACTGAAGAGGGCGTTGGCCCGAAACGCGTCTGGCAGGAAAAGGACTTTGTTCGCGGCTCGCGCCCTTGCGGTGGCATTAATTCCTAACCGTAAGTGCATTCCCACCATGGGGCAACCCTTTCTTTCATTTGTTAGCGGCCGGCCCGGTCGCGGGTTTGCACTACCGCGTACAAACTGCGGGTCCACAGCTGCCTCATTTGAGTAGCGTATTGTGGTACGGGAGGTGCCTTTTACTTGCGGGGTGCTTGCGGGGACATTGGCAATCCTTTTAATACTTTTTTACATGTGAATGGCGGCGGCGACCCACTTGGGTTCTACTTATAAACTACCAGTCCCAGAAAGCATTGCTTCAGGTATTACACCTGCGTATAATTACTGTGGGTATTTACTGGTGTTTGCCGCTTGCCGTCATGTCACATGTTCTGCCACTGAAAGGGCGTTGGCCCGAAACGCATCTGGCAGGAAAAGGACTTTTTTTCGCGGCTCGCGCCCTTGCGGTGGCATTAATTCCTACCCGTAAGTGCATTCCCACCATGGGGCAACCTTTTCTTTCATTTGTTAGCGGCCGGCCCGGTCGCGGGTTTGCACTACCGCGTACAAACTGCGGGTCCACAGCTGCCTCATTTGAGTAGCGTATTGTGGTACGGGAGGTGCCTTTTACTTGCGGGGTGCTTGCGGGGACATTGACAATCCTTTTAATACTTTTTTACATGTGAATGGCGGCGGCGACCCACTTGGGTTCTACTTATAAACTACCAGTCCCAGAAAGCATTGCTTCAGGTATTACACCTGCGTATAATTACTGTGGGTATTTACTGGTGTTTGCCGCTTGCCGTCATGTCACATGTTCTGCCACTGAAGAGGGCGTTGGCCCGAAACGCGTCTGGCAGGAAAAGGACTTTGTTCGCGGCTCGCGCCCTTGCGGTGGCATTAATTCCTACCCGTAAGTGCATTCCCACCATGGGGCAACCCTTTCTTTCATTTGTTAGCGGCCGGCCCGGTCGCGGGTTTGCACTACTGCGTACAAACTGCGGGTCCACAGCTGCCTCATTTGAGTAGCGTATTGTGGTACGGGAGGTGCCTTTTACTTGCGGGGTGCTTGCGGGGACATTAGCAATCCTTTTAATACTATTTTTACATGTGAATGGCGGCGGCGACCCACTTGGGTTCTACTTATAAACTACCAGTCCCAGAAAGCATTGCTTCAGGTATTACACCTGCGTATAATTACTGTGGGTATTTACTGGTGTTTGCCGCTTGCCGTCATGTCACATGTTCTGCCACTGAAGAGGGCGTTGGCCCGAAACGCGTCTGGCAGGAAAAGGACTTTGTTCGCGGCTCGCGCCCTTGCGGTGGCATTAATTCCTACCCGTAAGTGCATTCCCACCATGGGGCAACCCTTTCTTTCATTTGTTAGCGGCCGGCCTGGTCGCGGGTTTGCACTACCGCGTACAAACTGCGGGTCCACAGCTGCCTCATTTGAGTAGCGTATTGTGGTACAGGAGGTGCCTTTTACTTGCGGGGTGCTTGCGGGGACATTGGCAATCCTTTTAATACTTTTTTACATGTGAATGGCGGCGGCGACCCACTTGGGTTCTACTTATAAACTACCAGTCCCAGAAAGCATTGCTTCAGGTATTACACCTGCGTATAATTACTGTGGGTATTTACTGGTGTTTGCCGCTTGCCGTCATGTCACATGTTCTGCCACTGAAGAGGGCGTTGGCCCGAAACGCGTCTGGCAGGAAAAGGACTTTGTTTGCGGCTCGCGCCCTTGCGGTGGCATTAATTCCTACCCGTAAGTGCATTCCCACCATGGGGCAACCCTTTCTTTCATTTGTTAGCGGCCGGCCCGGTCGCGGGTTTGCACTACCGCGTACAAACTGCGGGTCCACAGCTGCCTCATTTGAGTAGCGTATTGTGGTACTGGAGGTGCCTTTTACTTGCGGGGTGCTTGCGGGGACATTGGCAATCCTTTTAATACTTTTTTACATGTGAATGGCGGCGGCGACCCACTTGGGTTCTACTGATAAAATAACAGTCCCAGAAAGCATTGCTTCAGGTATTACACCTGCGTATAATTACTGTTGGTATTTACTGGTGTTTGCCGCTTGCCGTCATGTCACATGTTCTGCCACTGAAGAGGGCGTTGGCCCGAAATGCGTCTGGCAGGAAAAGGACTTTTTTCGCGGCTCGCGCCCTTGCGGTGGCATTAATTCCTACCCGTAAGTGCATTCCCACCATGGGGCAACCCTTTCTTTCATTAGTTAGCGGCCGGCCCGGTCGCGGGTTTGCACTACCGCGTACAAACTGCGGGTCCACAGCTGCCTCATTTGAGTAGCGTATTGTGGTACGGGAGGTGCCTTTTACTTGCGGGGTGCTTGCGGGGACATTGGCAATCCTTTTAATACTTTTTTACATGTGAATGGCGGCGGCGACCCACTTGGGTTCTACTTATAAACTACCAGTCCCAGAAAGCATTGCTTCAGGTATTACACCTGCGTATAATTACTGTGGGTATTTACTGGTGTTTGCCACTTGCCGTCATGTCACATGTTCTGCCACTGAAGAGGGCGTTGGCCCGAAACGCGTCTGGCAGGAAAAGGACTTTGTTCACGGCTCGCGCCCTTGCGGTGGCATTAATTCCTACCCGTAAGTGCATTCCCACCATGGGGCAACCCTTTCTTTCATTTGTTAGCGGCCGGCCCGGTCGCGGGTTTGCACTACCGCGTACAAACTGCGGGTCCACAGCTGCCTCATTTGAGAAGCGTATTGTGGTACGGGAGGTGCCTTTTACTTGCGGGGTGCTTGCGGGGACATTAGCAATCCTATTAATACTATTTTTACATGTGAATGGTGGCGGCGACACACTTGGGTTCTACTTATAAACTACCAGTCCCAGAAAGCATTGCTTCAGGTATTACACCTGCGTATAATTACTGTGGGTATTTACTGGTGTTTGCTGCTTGCCGTCATGTCACATGTTCTGCCACTGAAGAGGGCGTTGGCCCGAAACGCGTCTGGCAGGAAAAGGACTTTGTTCGCGGCTCGCGCCCTAGCGGGGCTTTAATTCCTACCCGTAAGTGCATTCCCACCATGGGGCAACCCTTTCTTTCATTTGTTAGCAGCCGGCCCGGTCGCGGGTTTGCACTACCGCGTACAAACTGCGGGTCCACAGCTGCCTCATTTGAGTAGCGTATTGTGGTACGGGAGGTCCCTTTTACTTGCGGGGTGCTTGCGGGGACATTGGCAATCCTTTTAATACTTTTTTACATGTGAATGGCGGCAGCGACCCACTTGGGTTCTACTTATAAACTACCAGTCCCAGAAAGCATTGCTTCAGGTATTACACCTGCGTATAATTACTGTGGGTATTTACTGGTGTTTGCCGCTTGCCGTCATGTCACATGTTCTGCCACTGAAGAGGGCGTTGGCCCGAAACGCGTCTGGCAGGATAAGGACTTTGTTTGCGGCTCGCGCCCTTGCGGTGGCATTAATTCCTACCCGTAAGTGCATTCCCACCATGGGGCAACCCTTTCTTTCATTTGTTAGCGGCCGGCCCGGTCGCGGGTTTGCACTACCGCGTACAAACTGCGGGTCCACAGCTGCCTCATTTGAGTAGCGTATTGTGGTACGGGAGGTGCCTTTTACTTGCGGGGTGCTTGCGGGGACATTGGCAATCCTTTTAATACTTTTTTACATGTGAATGGCGGCGGCGACCCACTTGGGTTCTACTTATAAACTACCAGTCCCAGAAAGCATTGCTTCAGGTATTACACCTGCGTATAATTACTGTGGGTATTTACTGGTGTTTGCCGCTTGCCGTCATGTCACATGTTCTGCCACTGAAGAGGGCGTTGGCCCGAAACGCGTCTGGCAGGAAAAGGACTTTGTTCGCGGCTCGCGCCCTTGCGGTGGCATTAATTCCTACCCGTAAGTGCATTCCCACCATGGGGCAACCTTTTCTTTCATTTGTTAGCGGCCGGCCCGGTCACAGGTTTGCACTACCGCGTACAAACTGCGGGTCCACAGCTGCCTCATTTGAGTAGCGTATTGTGGTACGGGAGGTGCCTTTTACTTGCGGGGTGCTTGCGGGGACATTGGCAATCCTTTTAATACTTTTTTACATGTGAATGGCGGCGGCGACCCACTTGGGTTCTACTTATAAACTACCAGTCCCAGAAAGCATTGCTTCAGGTATTACACCTGCGTATAATTACTGTGGGTATTTACTGGTGTTTGCCGCTTGCCGTCATGTCACATGTTCTGCCACTGAAGAGGGCGTTGGCCCGAAACGCGTCTGGCAGGAAAAGGACTTTGTTTGCGGCTCGCGCCCTTGCGGTGGCATTAATTCCTACCCGTAAGTGCATTCCCACCATGGGGCAACCCTTTCTTTCATTTGTTAGCGGCCGGCCCGGTCGCGGGTTTGCACTACCGCGTACAAACTGCGGGTCCACAGCTGCCTCATTTGAGTAGCGTATTGTGGTACTGGAGGTGCCTTTTACTTGCGGGGCGCTTGCGGGGACATTGGCAATCCTTTTAATACTTTTTTACATGTGAATGGCGGCGGCGACCCACTTGGGTTCTACTGATAAAATAACAGTCCCAGAAAGCATTGCTTCAGGTATTACACCTGCGTATAATTACTGTGGGTATTTACTGGTGTTTGCCGCTTGCCGTCATGTCACATGTTCTGCCACTGAAGAGGGCGTTGGCCCGAAACGCGTCTCGCAGGAAAAGGACTTTGTTCGCGGCTCGCGCCCTTGCGGTGGCATTAATTCCTACCCGTAAGTGCATTCCCACCATGGGGCAACCCTTTCTTTCATTTGTTAGCGGCCAGCCCGGTCGTGGGTTTGCACTACCGCGTACAAACTGCGGGTCCACAGCTGCCTCATTTGAGTAGCGTATTGTGGTACGGGAGGTGCCTTTTACTTGCGGGGTGCTTGCGGGGACATTGGCAATCCTTTTAATACTTTTTTACATGTGAATGGCGGCGGCGACCCACTTGGGTTCTACTTATAAACTACCAGTCCCAGAAAGCATTGCTTCAGGTATTACACCTGCGTATAATTACTGTGGGTATTTACTGGTGTTTGCCGCTTGCCGTCATGTCACATGTTCTGCCACTGAAGAGGGCGTTGGCCCGAAACGCGTCTGGCAGGAAAAGGACTTTGTTCGCGGCTCGCGCCCTTGCGGTGGCATTAATTCCTACCCGTAAGTGCATTCCCACCATGGGGCAACCCTTTCTTTCATTTGTTAGCGGCCGGCCTGGTCGCGGGTTTGCACTACCGCGTACAAACTGCGGGTCCACAGCTGCCTCATTTGAGTAGCGTATTGTGGTGCGGGAGGTGCCTTTTACTTGCGGGGTGCTTGCGGGGACATTGGCAATCCTTTTAATACTTTTTTACATGTGAATTGCGGCGGCGACCCACTTGGGTTCTACTTATAAACTACCAGTCTCAGAAAGCATTGCTTCAGGTATTACACCTGCGTATAATTACTGTGGATATTTACTGGTGTTTGCCGCTTGCCGTCATGTCACATGTTCTGCCACTGAAGAGGGCGTTGGCCCGAAACGCGTCTGGCAGGAAAAGGACTTTGTTCGCGGCTCGCGCCCTTGCGGTGGCATTAATTCCTACCCGTAAGTGCATTCCCACCATGGGGCAACCCTTTCTTTCATTTGTTAGCGGCTGGCCCGGTTGCGGGTTTGCACTACCGCGTACAAACTGCGGGTCCACAGCTGCCTCATTTGAGTAGCGTATTGTGGTACGGGAGGTGCCTTTTACTTGCGGGGTGCTTGCGGGGACATTGGCAATCCTTTTAATACTTTTTTACATGTGAATGGCGGAGGCGACCCACTTGGGTTCTACTTATAAACTACCAGTCCCAGAAAGCATTGCTTCAGGTATTACACCTGCGTATAATTACTGTGGGTATTTACTGGTGTTTGCCGCTTGCCGTCATGTCACATGTTCTGCCACTGAAGAGGGCGTTGGCCCGAAACGCGTCTGGCAGGAAAAGGACTTTGTTCGCAGCTCGCGCCCTTGCGGTGGCATTAATTCCTACCCGTAAGTGCATTCCCACCATGGGGCAACCCTTTCTTTCATTTGTTAGCGGCCGGCCCGGTCGCGGGTTTGCACTACTGCGTACAAACTGCGGGTCCACAGCTGCCTCATTTGAGTAGCGTATTGTGGGACGGGAGGTGCCTTTTACTTGCGGGGTGCTTGCGGGGACATTGGCAATCCTTTTAATACTTTTTTACATGTGAATGGCGGCGGCGACCCTCTTGGGTTCTACTTATAAACTACCAGTCCCAGAAAGCATTGCTTCAGGTATTACACCTGCGTATAATTACTGTGGGTATTTACTGGTGTTTGCCGCTTGCCGTCATGTCACATGTTCTGCCACTGAAGAGGGCGTTGGCCCAAAACGCGTCTGGCAGGAAAAGGACTTTGTTCGCGGCTCGCGCCCTTGCGGTGGCATTAATTCCTACCCGTAAGTGCATTCCCACCATGGGGCAACCCTTTCTTTCATTTGTTAGCGGCCGGCTCGGTCGCGGGTTTGCACTACCGCGTACAAACTGCGGGTCCACAGCTGCCTCATTTGAGTAGCGTATTGTGGTACGGGAGGTGCCTTTTACTTGCGGGGTGCTTGCGGGGACATTGGCAATCCTTTTAATACTTTTTTACATGTGAATGGTGGCGGCGACCCACTTGGGTTCTACTTATAAACTACCAGTCCCAGAAAGCATTGCTTCAGGTATTACACCTGCGTATAATTACATGTGGGTACTTACTAGTGTTTGCCGCTTGCCGTCATGTCACATGTTCTGCCACTGAAGAGGGCGTTGGCCCAAAACGCGTCTGGCAGGAAAAGGACTTTGTTCGCGGCTCGCGCCCTTGCGGTGGCATTAATTCCTACCCGTAAGTGCATTCCCACCATGGGGCAACCCTTTCTTTCATTTGTTAGCGGCCGGCCCGGTCGCGGGTTTGCACTACCACGTACAAACTGCGGGTCCACAGCTGCCTCATTTGAGTAGCGTATTGTGGTATGGGAGGTGCCCTTTACTTGCGGGGTGCTTGCAGGGACATTGGCAATCCTTTTAATACTTTTTTACATGTGAATGGCGGCGGCGACCCTCTTGGGTTCTACTTATAAACTACCAGTCCCAGAAAGCATTGCTTCAGGTATTACACCTGCGTATAATTACTATGGGTATTTACTGGTGTTTGCCGCTTGCCGTCATGTCACATGTTCTGCCACTGAAGAGGGCGTTGGCCCGAAACGCGTCTGGCAGGAAAAGGACTTTGTTTGCGGCTCGCGCCCTTGCGGTGGCATTAATTCCTACCCGTAAGTGCATTCCCACCATGGGGCAACCCTTTCTTTCATTTGTTAGCGGCCGGCCCGGTCGCGGGTTTGCACTACCGCGTACAAACTGCGGGTCCACAGCTGCCTCATTTGAGTAGCGTATTGTGGTACGGGAGGTGCCTTTTACTTGTGGGGTGCTTGCGGGGACATTGGCAATCCTTTTAATACTTTTTTACATGTGAATGGCGGCGGCGACCCACTTGGGTTCTACTTATAAACTACCAGTCCCAGAAAGCATTGCTTCAGGTATTACACCTGCGTATAATTACTGTGGGTATTTACTGGTGTTTGCCGCTTGCCGTCATGTCACATGTTCTGCCACTGAAGAGGGCGTTGGCCCGAAACGCGTCTGGCAGGAAAAGGACTTTGTTCGCGGCTCGCGCCCTTGCGGTGGCATTAATTCCTACCCGTAAGTGCATTCCCACCATGGGGCAACCCTTTCTTTCATTTGTTAGCGGCCGGCCCGGTCGCGGGTTTGCACTACCGCGTACAAACTGCGGGTCCACAGCTGCCTCATTTGAGTAGCGTATTGTGGTACGGGAGGTGCCTTTTACTTGCGGGGTGCTTGCGGGGACATTGGCAATCCTTTTAATACTTTTTTACATGTGAATGACGGCGGCGACCCACTTGGGTTCTACTTATAAACTACCAGTCCCAGAAAGCATTGCTTCAGGTATTACACCTGCGTATAATTACTGTGGGTATTTACTGGTGTTTGCCGCTTGCCGTCATGTCACATGTTCTGCCACTGAAGAGGGCGTTGGCCCGAAATGCGTCTGGCAGGAAAAGGACTTTGTTCGCGGCTCGCGCCCTTGCGGTGGCATTAATTCCTACCCGTAAGTGCATTCCCACCATGGGGCAACCCTTTCTTTCATTTGTTAGCGGCCGGCCCGGTTGCGGGTTTGCACTACCGCGTACAAACTGCGGGTCCACAGCTGCCTCATTTGAGTAGCGTATTGTGGTACGGGAGGTACCTTTTACTTGCGGGGTGCTTGCGGGGACATTGGCAATCCTTTTAATACTTTTTTACATGTGAATGGCGGCAGCGACCCACTTGGGTTCTACTTATAAACTACCAGTCCCAGAAAGCATTGCTTCAGGTATTACACCTGCGTAAAATTACTGTGGGTATTTACTGGTGTTTGCCGCTTGCCGTCATGTCACATGTTCTGCCACTGAAGAGGGCGTTGGCCCGAAACGCGTCTGGCAGGAAAAGTACTTTGTTCGCGGCTCGCGCCCTTGCGGTGGCATTAATTCCTACCCGTAAGTGCATTCCCACCATGGGGCAACCCTTTCTTTCATTTGTTAGCGGCCGGCACGGTCGCGGGTTTGACCTACCGCGTACAAACTGCGGGTCCACATCTGCCTCATTTGAGTAGCGTATTGTGGTACGGGAGGTGCCTTTTACTTGCGGGGTGCTTGCGGGGACATTGGCAATCCTTTTAATACTTTTTTACATGTGAATGGCGGCAGCGACCCACTTGGGTTCTACTTATAAACTACCAGTCCCAGAAAGCATTGCTTCAGGTATTACACCTGCGTATAATTACTGTGGGTATTTACTGGTGTTTGCCGCTTGCCGTCATGTCACATGTTCTGCCACTGAAGAGGGCGTTGGCCCGAAACGCGTCTGGCAGGAAAAGGACTTTGTTCGCGGCTCGCGCCCTTGCGGTGGCATTAATTCCTACCCGTAAGTGCATTCCCACCAGGGGGCAACCCTTTCTTTCATTTGTTAGCGGCCGGCCCGGTCGCGGGTTTGCACTACCGCGTACAAACTGCGGGTCCACAGCTGCCTCATTTGAGTAGCGTATTGTGATACGGGAGGTGCCTTTTACTTGCGGGGTGCTTGCGGGGACATTGGCAATCCTTTTAATACTTTTTTACATGTGAATGGCGGCGGCGACCCACTTGGGTTCTACTTATAAACTTCCAGTCAGAAAGCATTGCTTCAGGTATTACACCTGCGTATAATTACTGTGGGTATTTACTGGTGTTTGCCGCTTGCCGTCATGTCACATGTTCTGCCACTGAAGAGGGCGTTGGCCCGAAACGCGTCTGGCAGGAAAAGGACTTTGTTCGCGGCTCGCGCCCTTGCGGTGGCATTAATTCCTACCCGTAAGTGCATTCCCACCATGGGGCAACCCTTTCTTTCATTTGTTAGCGGCCGGCCTGGTCGCGGGTTTGCACTACCGCGTACAAACTGCGGGTCCACAGCTGCCTCATTTGAGTAGCGTATTGTGGTACGGGAGGTGCCTTTTACTTGCGGGGTGCTTGCGGGGACATTGGCAATCCTTTTAATACTTTTTTACATGTGAATGGCGGCGGCGACCCACTTGGGTTCTACTTATAAACTACCAGTCCCAGAAAGCATTGCTTCAGGTATTACACCTGCGTATAATTACTGTGGAAATTTACTGGTGTTTGCCGCTTGCCGTCATGTCACATGTTCTGCCACTGAAGAGGGCGTTGGCCCGAAACGCGTCTGGCTGGAAAAGGACTTTGTTCGCGGCTCGCGCCCTTGCGGTGGCATTAATTCCTACCCGTAAGTGCATTCCCACCATGGGGCAACCCTTTCTTTCATTTGTTAGCGGCCGGCCCGGTCGCGGGTTTGCACTACCGCGTACAAACTGCGGGTCCACAGCTGCCTCATTTGAGTAGCGTATTGTGGTACGGGAGGTGCCTTTTACTTGCGGGGTGCTTGCGGGGACATTGGCAATCCTTTTAATACTATTTTTACATGTGAATGGCGGCGGCGACCCACTTGGGTTCTACTTATAAACTACCAGTCCCAGAAAGCATTGCTTCAGGTATTACACCTGCGTATAATTACTGTGGGTATTTACTGGTGTTTGCCGCTTGCCGTCATGTCACATGTTCTGCCACTGAAGAGGGCGTTGGCCCGAAACGCGTCTGGCAGGAAAAGGACTTTGTTCGCGGCTCGCGCCCTTGCGGTGGCATTAATTCCTAACCGTAAGTGCATTCCCACCATGGGGCAACCCTTTCTTTCATTTGTTAGCGGCCGGCCCGGTCGCGGGTTTGCACTACCGCGTACAAACTGCGGGTCCACAGCTGCCTCATTTGAGTAGCGTATTGTGGTACGGGAGGTGCCTTTTACTTGCGGGGTGCTTGCGGGGACATTGGCAATCCTTTTAATACTTTTTTACATGTGAATGGCGGCGGCGACCCACTTGGGTTCTACTTATAAACTACCAGTCCCAGAAAGCATTGCTTCAGGTATTACACCTGCGTATAATTACTGTGGGTATTTACTGGTGTTTGCCGCTTGCCGTCATGTCACATGTTCTGCCACTGAAAGGGCGTTGGCCCGAAACGCATCTGGCAGGAAAAGGACTTTTTTTCGCGGCTCGCGCCCTTGCGGTGGCATTAATTCCTACCCGTAAGTGCATTCCCACCATGGGGCAACCTTTTCTTTCATTTGTTAGCGGCCGGCCCGGTCGCGGGTTTGCACTACCGCGTACAAACTGCGGGTCCACAGCTGCCTCATTTGAGTAGCGTATTGTGGTACGGGAGGTGCCTTTTACTTGCGGGGTGCTTGCGGGGACATTGACAATCCTTTTAATACTTTATTACATGTGAATGGCGGCGGCGACCCACTTGGGTTCTACTTATAAACTACCAGTCCCAGAAAGCATTGCTTCAGGTATTACACCTGCGTATAATTACTGTGGGTATTTACTGGTGTTTGCCGCTTGCCGTCATGTCACATGTTCTGCCACTGAAGAGGGCGTTGGCCCGAAACGCGTCTGGCAGGAAAAGGACTTTGTTCGCGGCTCGCGCCCTTGCGGTGGCATTAATTCCTACCCGTAAGTGCATTCCCACCATGGGGCAACCCTTTCTTTCATTTGTTAGCGGCCGGCCCGGTCGCGGGTTTGCACTACCGCGTACAAACTGCGGGTCCACAGCTGCCTCATTTGAGTAGCGTATTGTGGTACGGGAGGTGCCTTTTACTTGCGGGGTGCTTGCGGGGACATTAGCAATCCTTTTAATACTATTTTTACATGTGAATGGCGGCGGCGACCCACTTGGGTTCTACTTATAAACTACCAGTCCCAGAAAGCATTGCTTCAGGTATTACACCTGCGTATAATTACTGTGGGTATTTACTGGTGTTTGCCGCTTGCCGTCATGTCACATGTTCTGCCACTGAAGAGGGCGTTGGCCCGAAACGCGTCTGGCAGGAAAAGGACTTTGTTCGCGGCTCGCGCCCTTGCGGTGGCATTAATTCCTACCCGTAAGTGCATTCCCACCATGGGGCAACCCTTTCTTTCATTTGTTAGCGGCCGGCCTGGTCGCGGGTTTGCACTACCGCGTACAAACTGCGGGTCCACAGCTGCCTCATTTGAGTAGCGTATTGTGGTACAGGAGGTGCCTTTTACTTGCGGGGTGCTTGCGGGGACATTGGCAATCCTTTTAATACTTTTTTACATGTGAATGGCGGCGGCGACCCACTTGGGTTCTACTTATAAACTACCAGTCCCAGAAAGCATTGCTTCAGGTATTACACCTGCGTATAATTACTGTGGGTATTTACTGGTGTTTGCCGCTTGCCGTCATGTCACATGTTCTGCCACTGAAGAGGGCGTTGGCCCGAAACGCGTCTGGCAGGAAAAGGACTTTGTTCGCGGCTCGCGCCCTTGCGGTGGCATTAATTCCTAACCGTAAGTGCATTCCCACCATGGGGCAACCCTTTCTTTCATTTGTTAGCGGCCGGCCCGGTCGCGGGTTTGCACTACCGCGTACAAACTGCGGGTCCACAGCTGCCTCATTTGAGTAGCGTATTGTGGTACGGGAGGTGCCTTTTACTTGCGGGGTGCTTGCGGGGACATTGGCAATCCTTTTAATACTTTTTTACATGTGAATGGCGGCGGCGACCCACTTGGGTTCTACTTATAAACTACCAGTCCCAGAAAGCATTGCTTCAGGTATTACACCTGCGTATAATTACTGTGGGTATTTACTGGTGTTTGCCGCTTGCCGTCATGTCACATGTTCTGCCACTGAAAGGGCGTTGGCCCGAAACGCGTCTGGCAGGAAAAGGACTTTTTTTCGCGGCTCGCGCCCTTGCGGTGGCATTAATTCCTACCCGTAAGTGCATTCCCACCATGGGGCAACCTTTTCTTTCATTTGTTAGCGGCCGGCCCGGTCGCGGGTTTGCACTACCGCGTACAAACTGCGGGTCCACAGCTGCCTCATTTGAGTAGCGTATTGTGGTACGGGAGGTGCCTTTTACTTGCGGGGTGCTTGCGGGGACATTGACAATCCTTTTAATACTTTTTTACATGTGAATGGCGGCGGCGACCCACTTGGGTTCTACTTATAAACTACCAGTCCCAGAAAGCATTGCTTCAGGTATTACACCTGCGTATAATTACTGTGGGTATTTACTGGTGTTTGCCGCTTGCCGTCATGTCACATGTTCTGCCACTGAAGAGGGCGTTGGCCCGAAACGCGTCTGGCAGGAAAAGGACTTTGTTCGCAGCTCGCGCCCTTGCGGTGGCATTAATTCCTACCCGTAAGTGCATTCCCACCATGGGGCAACCCTTTCTTTCATTTGTTAGCGGCCGGCCCGGTCGCGGGTTTGCACTACTGCGTACAAACTGCGGGTCCACAGCTGCCTCATTTGAGTAGCGTATTGTGGGACGGGAGGTGCCTTTTACTTGCGGGGTGCTTGCGGGGACATTGGCAATCCTTTTAATACTTTTTTACATGTGAATGGCGGCGGCGACCCTCTTGGGTTCTACTTATAAACTACCAGTCCCAGAAAGCATTGCTTCAGGTATTACACCTGCGTATAATTACTGTGGGTATTTACTGGTGTTTGCCGCTTGCCGTCATGTCACATGTTCTGCCACTGAAGAGGGCGTTGGCCCAAAACGCGTCTGGCAGGAAAAGGACTTTGTTCGCGGCTCGCGCCCTTGCGGTGGCATTAATTCCTACCCGTAAGTGCATTCCCACCATGGGGCAACCCTTTCTTTCATTTGTTAGCGGCCGGCTCGGTCGCGGGTTTGCACTACCGCGTACAAACTGCGGGTCCACAGCTGCCTCATTTGAGTAGCGTATTGTGGTACGGGAGGTGCCTTTTACTTGCGGGGTGCTTGCGGGGACATTGGCAATCCTTTTAATACTTTTTTACATGTGAATGGTGGCGGCGACCCACTTGGGTTCTACTTATAAACTACCAGTCCCAGAAAGCATTGCTTCAGGTATTACACCTGCGTATAATTACATGTGGGTACTTACTAGTGTTTGCCGCTTGCCGTCATGTCACATGTTCTGCCACTGAAGAGGGCGTTGGCCCAAAACGCGTCTGGCAGGAAAAGGACTTTGTTCGCGGCTCGCGCCCTTGCGGTGGCATTAATTCCTACCCGTAAGTGCATTCCCACCATGGGGCAACCCTTTCTTTCATTTGTTAGCGGCCGGCCCGGTCGCGGGTTTGCACTACCACGTACAAACTGCGGGTCCACAGCTGCCTCATTTGAGTAGCGTATTGTGGTATGGGAGGTGCCCTTTACTTGCGGGGTGCTTGCAGGGACATTGGCAATCCTTTTAATACTTTTTTACATGTGAATGGCGGCGGCGACCCTCTTGGGTTCTACTTATAAACTACCAGTCCCAGAAAGCATTGCTTCAGGTATTACACCTGCGTATAATTACTATGGGTATTTACTGGTGTTTGCCGCTTGCCGTCATGTCACATGTTCTGCCACTGAAGAGGGCGTTGGCCCGAAACGCGTCTGGCAGGAAAAGGACTTTGTTTGCGGCTCGCGCCCTTGCGGTGGCATTAATTCCTACCCGTAAGTGCATTCCCACCATGGGGCAACCCTTTCTTTCATTTGTTAGCGGCCGGCCCGGTCGCGGGTTTGCACTACCGCGTACAAACTGCGGGTCCACAGCTGCCTCATTTGAGTAGCGTATTGTGGTACGGGAGGTGCCTTTTACTTGTGGGGTGCTTGCGGGGACATTGGCAATCCTTTTAATACTTTTTTACATGTGAATGGCGGCGGCGACCCACTTGGGTTCTACTTATAAACTACCAGTCCCAGAAAGCATTGCTTCAGGTATTACACCTGCGTATAATTACTGTGGGTATTTACTGGTGTTTGCCGCTTGCCGTCATGTCACATGTTCTGCCACTGAAGAGGGCGTTGGCCCGAAACGCGTCTGGCAGGAAAAGGACTTTGTTCGCGGCTCGCGCCCTTGCGGTGGCATTAATTCCTACCCGTAAGTGCATTCCCACCATGGGGCAACCCTTTCTTTCATTTGTTAGCGGCCGGCCCGGTCGCGGGTTTGCACTACCGCGTACAAACTGCGGGTCCACAGCTGCCTCATTTGAGTAGCGTATTGTGGTACGGGAGGTGCCTTTTACTTGCGGGGTGCTTGCGGGGACATTGGCAATCCTTTTAATACTTTTTTACATGTGAATGACGGCGGCGACCCACTTGGGTTCTACTTATAAACTACCAGTCCCAGAAAGCATTGCTTCAGGTATTACACCTGCGTATAATTACTGTGGGTATTTACTGGTGTTTGCCGCTTGCCGTCATGTCACATGTTCTGCCACTGAAGAGGGCGTTGGCCCGAAATGCGTCTGGCAGGAAAAGGACTTTGTTCGCGGCTCGCGCCCTTGCGGTGGCATTAATTCCTACCCGTAAGTGCATTCCCACCATGGGGCAACCCTTTCTTTCATTTGTTAGCGGCCGGCCCGGTTGCGGGTTTGCACTACCGCGTACAAACTGCGGGTCCACAGCTGCCTCATTTGAGTAGCGTATTGTGGTACGGGAGGTACCTTTTACTTGCGGGGTGCTTGCGGGGACATTGGCAATCCTTTTAATACTTTTTTACATGTGAATGGCGGCAGCGACCCACTTGGGTTCTACTTATAAACTACCAGTCCCAGAAAGCATTGCTTCAGGTATTACACCTGCGTAAAATTACTGTGGGTATTTACTGGTGTTTGCCGCTTGCCGTCATGTCACATGTTCTGCCACTGAAGAGGGCGTTGGCCCGAAACGCGTCTGGCAGGAAAAGTACTTTGTTCGCGGCTCGCGCCCTTGCGGTGGCATTAATTCCTACCCGTAAGTGCATTCCCACCATGGGGCAACCCTTTCTTTCATTTGTTAGCGGCCGGCACGGTCGCGGGTTTGACCTACCGCGTACAAACTGCGGGTCCACATCTGCCTCATTTGAGTAGCGTATTGTGGTACGGGAGGTGCCTTTTACTTGCGGGGTGCTTGCGGGGACATTGGCAATCCTTTTAATACTTTTTTACATGTGAATGGCGGCAGCGACCCACTTGGGTTCTACTTATAAACTACCAGTCCCAGAAAGCATTGCTTCAGGTATTACACCTGCGTATAATTACTGTGGGTATTTACTGGTGTTTGCCGCTTGCCGTCATGTCACATGTTCTGCCACTGAAGAGGGCGTTGGCCCGAAACGCGTCTGGCAGGAAAAGGACTTTGTTCGCGGCTCGCGCCCTTGCGGTGGCATTAATTCCTACCCGTAAGTGCATTCCCACCAGGGGGCAACCCTTTCTTTCATTTGTTAGCGGCCGGCCCGGTCGCGGGTTTGCACTACCGCGTACAAACTGCGGGTCCACAGCTGCCTCATTTGAGTAGCGTATTGTGATACGGGAGGTGCCTTTTACTTGCGGGGTGCTTGCGGGGACATTGGCAATCCTTTTAATACTTTTTTACATGTGAATGGCGGCGGCGACCCACTTGGGTTCTACTTATAAACTTCCAGTCAGAAAGCATTGCTTCAGGTATTACACCTGCGTATAATTACTGTGGGTATTTACTGGTGTTTGCCGCTTGCCGTCATGTCACATGTTCTGCCACTGAAGAGGGCGTTGGCCCGAAACGCGTCTGGCAGGAAAAGGACTTTGTTCGCGGCTCGCGCCCTTGCGGTGGCATTAATTCCTACCCGTAAGTGCATTCCCACCATGGGGCAACCCTTTCTTTCATTTGTTAGCGGCCGGCCTGGTCGCGGGTTTGCACTACCGCGTACAAACTGCGGGTCCACAGCTGCCTCATTTGAGTAGCGTATTGTGGTACGGGAGGTGCCTTTTACTTGCGGGGTGCTTGCGGGGACATTGGCAATCCTTTTAATACTTTTTTACATGTGAATGGCGGCGGCGACCCACTTGGGTTCTACTTATAAACTACCAGTCCCAGAAAGCATTGCTTCAGGTATTACACCTGCGTATAATTACTGTGGAAATTTACTGGTGTTTGCCGCTTGCCGTCATGTCACATGTTCTGCCACTGAAGAGGGCGTTGGCCCGAAACGCGTCTGGCTGGAAAAGGACTTTGTTCGCGGCTCGCGCCCTTGCGGTGGCATTAATTCCTACCCGTAAGTGCATTCCCACCATGGGGCAACCCTTTCTTTCATTTGTTAGCGGCCGGCCCGGTCGCGGGTTTGCACTACCGCGTACAAACTGCGGGTCCACAGCTGCCTCATTTGAGTAGCGTATTGTGGTACGGGAGGTGCCTTTTACTTGCGGGGTGCTTGCGGGGACATTGGCAATCCTTTTAATACTATTTTTACATGTGAATGGCGGCGGCGACCCACTTGGGTTCTACTTATAAACTACCAGTCCCAGAAAGCATTGCTTCAGGTATTACACCTGCGTATAATTACTGTGGGTATTTACTGGTGTTTGCCGCTTGCCGTCATGTCACATGTTCTGCCACTGAAGAGGGCGTTGGCCCGAAACGCGTCTGGCAGGAAAAGGACTTTGTTCGCGGCTCGCGCCCTTGCGGTGGCATTAATTCCTAACCGTAAGTGCATTCCCACCATGGGGCAACCCTTTCTTTCATTTGTTAGCGGCCGGCCCGGTCGCGGGTTTGCACTACCGCGTACAAACTGCGGGTCCACAGCTGCCTCATTTGAGTAGCGTATTGTGGTACGGGAGGTGCCTTTTACTTGCGGGGTGCTTGCGGGGACATTGGCAATCCTTTTAATACTTTTTTACATGTGAATGGCGGCGGCGACCCACTTGGGTTCTACTTATAAACTACCAGTCCCAGAAAGCATTGCTTCAGGTATTACACCTGCGTATAATTACTGTGGGTATTTACTGGTGTTTGCCGCTTGCCGTCATGTCACATGTTCTGCCACTGAAAGGGCGTTGGCCCGAAACGCATCTGGCAGGAAAAGGACTTTTTTTCGCGGCTCGCGCCCTTGCGGTGGCATTAATTCCTACCCGTAAGTGCATTCCCACCATGGGGCAACCTTTTCTTTCATTTGTTAGCGGCCGGCCCGGTCGCGGGTTTGCACTACCGCGTACAAACTGCGGGTCCACAGCTGCCTCATTTGAGTAGCGTATTGTGGTACGGGAGGTGCCTTTTACTTGCGGGGTGCTTGCGGGGACATTGACAATCCTTTTAATACTTTATTACATGTGAATGGCGGCGGCGACCCACTTGGGTTCTACTTATAAACTACCAGTCCCAGAAAGCATTGCTTCAGGTATTACACCTGCGTATAATTACTGTGGGTATTTACTGGTGTTTGCCGCTTGCCGTCATGTCACATGTTCTGCCACTGAAGAGGGCGTTGGCCCGAAACGCGTCTGGCAGGAAAAGGACTTTGTTCGCGGCTCGCGCCCTTGCGGTGGCATTAATTCCTACCCGTAAGTGCATTCCCACCATGGGGCAACCCTTTCTTTCATTTGTTAGCGGCCGGCCCGGTCGCGGGTTTGCACTACCGCGTACAAACTGCGGGTCCACAGCTGCCTCATTTGAGTAGCGTATTGTGGTACGGGAGGTGCCTTTTACTTGCGGGGTGCTTGCGGGGACATTAGCAATCCTTTTAATACTATTTTTACATGTGAATGGCGGCGGCGACCCACTTGGGTTCTACTTATAAACTACCAGTCCCAGAAAGCATTGCTTCAGGTATTACACCTGCGTATAATTACTGTGGGTATTTACTGGTGTTTGCCGCTTGCCGTCATGTCACATGTTCTGCCACTGAAGAGGGCGTTGGCCCGAAACGCGTCTGGCAGGAAAAGGACTTTGTTCGCGGCTCGCGCCCTTGCGGTGGCATTAATTCCTACCCGTAAGTGCATTCCCACCATGGGGCAACCCTTTCTTTCATTTGTTAGCGGCCGGCCTGGTCGCGGGTTTGCACTACCGCGTACAAACTGCGGGTCCACAGCTGCCTCATTTGAGTAGCGTATTGTGGTACAGGAGGTGCCTTTTACTTGCGGGGTGCTTGCAGGGACATTGGCAATCCTTTTAATACTTTTTTACATGTGAATGGCGGCGGCGACCCACTTGGGTTCTACTTATAAACTACCAGTCCCAGAAAGCATTGCTTCAAGTATTACACCTGCGTATAATTACTGTGGGTATTTACTGGTGTTTGCCGCTTGCCGTCATGTCACATGTTCTGCCACTGAAGAGGGCGTTGGCCCGAAACGCGTCTGGCAGGAAAAGGACTTTGTTCGCGGCTCGCGCCCTTGCGGTGGCATTAATTCCTAACCGTAAGTGCATTCCCACCATGGGGCAACCCTTTCTTTCATTTGTTAGCGGCCGGCCCGGTCGCGGGTTTGCACTACCGCGTACAAACTGCGGGTCCACAGCTGCCTCATTTGAGTAGCGTATTGTGGTACGGGAGGTGCCTTTTACTTGCGGGGTGCTTGCGGGGACATTGGCAATCCTTTTAATACTTTTTTACATGTGAATGGCGGCGGCGACCCACTTGGGTTCTACTTATAAACTACCAGTCCCAGAAAGCATTGCTTCAGGTATTACACCTGCGTATAATTACTGTGGGTATTTACTGGTGTTTGCCGCTTGCCGTCATGTCACATGTTCTGCCACTGAAAGGGCGTTGGCCCGAAACGCGTCTGGCAGGAAAAGGACTTTTTTTCGCGGCTCGCGCCCTTGCGGTGGCATTAATTCCTACCCGTAAGTGCATTCCCACCATGGGGCAACCTTTTCTTTCATTTGTTAGCGGCCGGCCCGGTCGCGGGTTTGCACTACCGCGTACAAACTGCGGGTCCACAGCTGCCTCATTTGAGTAGCGTATTGTGGTACGGGAGGTGCCTTTTACTTGCGGGGTGCTTGCGGGGACATTGACAATCCTTTTAATACTTTTTTACATGTGAATGGCGGCGGCGACCCACTTGGGTTCTACTTATAAACTACCAGTCCCAGAAAGCATTGCTTCAGGTATTACACCTGCGTATAATTACTGTGGGTATTTACTGGTGTTTGCCGCTTGCCGTCATGTCACATGTTCTGCCACTGAAGAGGGCGTTGGCCCGAAACGCGTCTGGCAGGAAAAGGGCTTTGTTCGCGGCTCGCGCCCTTGCGGTGGCATTAATTTCTACCCGTAAGTGCATTCCCACCATGGGGCAACCCTTTCTTTCATTTGTTAGCGGCCGGCCCGGTCGCGGGTTTGCACTACCGCGTACAAACTGCGGGTCCACAGCTGCCTCATTTGAGTAGCGTATTGTGGTACGGGAGGTGCCTTTTACTTGCGGGGTGCTTGCGGGGACATTGGCAATCCTTTTAATACTTTTTTACATGTGAATGGCGGCGGCGACCCACTTGGGTTCTACTGATAAAAAAACAGTCCCAGAAAGCATTGCTTCAGGTATTACACCTGCGTATATTTACTGTGGGTATTTACTGGTGTTTGCCGCTTGCTGTCATGTCACATGTTCTGCCACTAAAGAGGGCGTTGGCCCGAAACGCGTCTGGCAGGAAAAGGACTTTGTTCGCGGCTCGCGCCCTTGCGGTGGCATTAATTCCTACCCGTAAGTGCATTCCCACCATGGGGCAACCCTTTCTTTCATTTGTTAGCGGCCGGCCCGGTCGCGGGTTTGCACTACCGCGTACAAACTGCGGGTCCACAGCTGCCTCATTTGAGTAGCGTATTGTGGTACTGGAGGTGCCTTTTACTTGCGGGGTGCTTGCGGGGACATTGGCAATCCTTTTAATACTTTTTTACATGTGAATGGCGGCGGCGACCCACTTGGGTTCTACTGATAAAAAAACAGTCCCAGAAAGCATTGCTTCAGGTATTACACCTGCGTATAATTACTGTGGGTATTTACTGGTGTTTGCCGCTTGCCGTCATGTCACATGTTCTGCCACTAAAGAGGGCGTTGGCCCGAAATGCGTCTGGCAGGAAAAGGACTTTGTTCGCGGCTCGCGCCCTTGCGGTGGCATTAATTCCTACCCGTAAGTGCATTCCCACCATGGGGCAACCCTTTCTTTCATTTGTTAGCGGCCGGCCCGGTCGCGGGTTTGCACTACCGCGTACAAACTGCGGGTCCACAGCTGCCTCATTTGAGTAGCGTATTGTGGTACGGGAGGTGCCTTTTACTTGCGGGGTGCTTGCGGGGACATTGGCAATCCTTTTAATACTTTTTTACATGTGAATGGCGGCGGCGACCCACTTGGGTTCTACTTATAAACTACCAGTCCCAGAAAGCATTGCTTCAGGTATTACACCTGCTTATAATTACTGTGGATATTTACTGGTGTTTGCCGCTTGCCGTCATGTCACATGTTCTGCCACTGAAGAGGGCGTTGGCCCGAAACGCGTCTGGCAGGAAAAGGACTTTGTTCGCGGCTCGCGCCCTTGCGGTGGCATTAATTCCTACCCGTAAGTGCATTCCCACCATGGGGCAACCCTTTCTTTCATTTGTTAGCGGCCGGCCCGGTCGCGGGTTTGCACTACCGCGTACAAACTGCGGGTCCACAGCTGCCTCATTTGAGTAGCGTATTGTGGAACGGGAGGTGCCTTTTACTTGCGGGGTGCTCGCGGGGACATTAGCAATCCTTTTAATACTATTTTTACATGTGAATGGCGGCGGCGACCCACTTGGGTTCTACTTATAAACTACCAGTCCCAGAAAGCATTGCTTCAGGTATTACACCTGCGTATAATTACTGTGGGTATTTACTGGTGTTTGCCGCTTGCCGTCATGTCACATGTTCTGCCACTGAAGAGGGCGTTGGCCCGAAACGCGTCTGGCAGGAAAAGGACTTTGTTCGCGGCTCGCGCCCTTGCGGTGGCATTAATTCCTACCCGTAAGTCCATTCCCACCATGGGGCAACCCTTTCTTTCATATGTTAGCGGCCGGCCCGGTCGCGGGTTTGCACTACCGCGTACAAACTGCGGGTTCACAGCTGCCTCATTGAGTAGCGTATTGTGGTACGGGAGGTGCCTTTTCAATTGCGGGGTGCTTGCGGGGACATTGGCAATCCTTTTAATACTTTTTTACATGTGAATGGCGGCGGCGACCCACTTGGGTTCTACTTATAAACTACCAGTCCTTGAAAGCATTGCTTCAGGTATTACACCTGCGTATAATTACTGTGGGTATTTACTGGTGTTTGCCGCTTGCCGTCATGTCACATGTTCTGCCACTGAAGAGGGCATTGGCCCGAAACGCGTCTGGCAGGAAAAGGACTTTGTTCGCGGCTCGCGCCCTTGCGGTGGCTTTAATTCCTACCCGTAAGTGCATTCCCACCATGGGGCAACCCTTTCTTTCATATGTTAGCGGCCGGCCCGGTCGCGGGTTTGCACTACCGCGTACAAACTGCGGGTCCACAGCTGCCTCATTTGAGTAGCGTATTGTGGTACGGGAGGTGCCTTTTACTTGCGGGGTGCTTGCGGGGACATTGGCAATCCTTTTAATACTTTTTTACATGTGAATGGCGGCGGCGACCCACTTGGGTTCTACTTATAAACTACCAGTCCCAGAAAGCATTGCTTCAGGTATTACACCTGCGTATAATTACTGTGGGTATTTACTGGTGTTTGCCGCTTGCCGTCATGTCACATGTTCTGCCACTGAAGAGGGCGTTGGCCCGAAACGCGTCTGGCAGGAAAAGGACTTTGTTCGCGGCTCGCGCCCTTGCGGTGGCATTAATTCCTACCCGTAAGTGCATTCCCACCATGGGGCAACCCTTTCTTTCATTTGTTAGCGGCTGGCCCGGTCGCGGGTTTGCACTACCGCGTACAAACTGCGGGTCCACAGCTGCCTCATTTGAGTAGCGTATTGTGGTACGGGAGGTGCCTTTTACTTGCGGGGTGCTTGCGGGGACATTGGCAATCCTTTTAATACTTTTTTACATGTGAATGGCGGCGGCGACCCACTTGGGTTCTACTTATAAACTACCAGTCCCAGAAAGCATTGCTTCAGGTATTACACCTGCGTATAATTACTGTGGGTATTTACTGGTGTTTGCCGCTTGCCGTCATGTCACATGTTCTGCCACTGAAGAGGGCGTTGGCCCGAAACGCGTCTGGCAGGAAAAGGACTTTGTTCGCGGCTCGCGCCCTTGCGGTGGCATTAATTCCTACCCGTAAGTGCATTCCCACCATGGGGCAACCCTTTCTTTCATTTGTTAGCGGCCGGCCCGGTCGCGGGTTTGCACTACCGCGTACAAACTGCGGGTCCACAGCTGCCTCATTTGAGTAGCGTATTGTGGTACTGGAGGTGCCTTTTACTTGCGGGGTTCTTGCGGGGACATTGGCAATCCTTTTAATACTTTTTTACATGTGAATGGCGGCGGCGACCCACTTGGGTTCTACTTATAAACTACCAGTCCCAGAAAGCATTGCTTCAGGTATTACACCTGCGTATAATTACTGTGGGTATTTACTGGTGTTTGCTGCTTGCCGTCATGTCACATGTTCTGCCACTGAAGAGGGCGTTGGCCCGAAACGCGTCTGGCAGGAAAAGGACTTTGTTCACGGCTCGCGCCCTTGCGGTGGCATTAATTCCTACCCGTAAGTGCATTCCCACCATGGGGCAACCCTTTCTTTCATTTGTTAGCGGCCGGCCCGGTCGCGGGTTTGCACTACCGCGTACAAACTGCGGGTCCACAGCTGCCTCATTTGAGAAGCGTATTGTGGTACGGGAGGTGCCTTTTACTTGCGGGGTGCTTGCGGGGACATTAGCAATCCTATTAATACTATTTTTAGATGTGAATGTTGGCGGCGACACACTTGGGTTCTACTTATAAACTACCAGTCCCAGAAAGCATTGCTTCAGGTATTACACCTGCGTATAATTACTGTGGGTATTTACTGGTGTTTGCTGCTTGCCGTCATGTCACATGTTCTGCCACTGAAGAGGGCGTTGGCCCGAAACGCGTCTGGCAGGAAAAGGACTTTGTTCGCGGCTCGCGCCCTAGCGGGGCTTTAATTCCTACCCGTAAGTGCATTCCCACCATGGGGCAACCCTTTCTTTCATTTGTTAGCAGCCGGCCCGGTCGCGGGTTTGCACTACCGCGTACAAACTGCGGGTCCACAGCTGCCTCATTTGAGTAGCGTATTGTGGTACGGGAGGTCCCTTTTACTTGCGGGGTGCTTGCGGGGACATTGGCAATCCTTTTAATACTTTTTTACATGTGAATGGCGGCAGCGACCCACTTGGGTTCTACTTATAAACTACCAGTCCCAGAAAGCATTGCTTCAGGTATTACACCTGCGTATAATTACTGTGGGTATTTACTGGTGTTTGCCGCTTGCCGTCATGTCACATGTTCTGCCACTGAAGAGGGCGTTGGCCCGAAACGCGTCTGGCAGGATAAGGACTTTGTTTGCGGCTCGCGCCCTTGCGGTGGCATTAATTCCTACCCGTAAGTGCATTCCCACCATGGGGCAACCCTTTCTTTCATTTGTTAGCGGCCGGCCCGGTCGCGGGTTTGCACTACCGCGTACAAACTGCGGGTCCACAGCTGCCTCATTTGAGTAGCGTATTGTGGTACGGGAGGTGCCTTTTACTTGCGGGGTGCTTGCGGGGACATTGGCAATCCTTTTAATACTTTTTTACATGTGAATGGCGGCGGCGACCCACTTGGGTTCTACTTATAAACTACCAGTCCCAGAAAGCATTGCTTCAGGTATTACACCTGCGTATAATTACTGTGGGTATTTACTGGTGTTTGCCGCTTGCCGTCATGTCACATGTTCTGCCACTGAAGAGGGCGTTGGCCCGAAACGCGTCTGGCAGGAAAAGGACTTTGTTCGCGGCTCGCGCCCTTGCGGTGGCATTAATTCCTACCCGTAAGTGCATTCCCACCATGGGGCAACCTTTTCTTTCATTTGTTAGCGGCCGGCCCAGTCACAGGTTTGCACTACCGCGTACAAACTGCGGGTCCACAGCTGCCTCATTTGAGTAGCGTATTGTGGTACGGGAGGTGCCTTTTACTTGCGGGGTGCTTGCGGGGACATTGGCAATCCTTTTAATACTTTTTTACATGTGAATGGCGGCGGCGACCCACTTGGGTTCTACTTATAAACTACCAGTCCCAGAAAGCATTGCTTCAGGTATTACAGCTGCGTATAATTACTGTGGGTATTTACTGGTGTTTGCCGCTTGCCGTCATGTCACATGTTCTGCCACTGAAGAGGGCGTTGGCCCGAAACGCGTCTGGCAGGAAAAGGACTTTGTTTGCGGCTCGCGCCCTTGCGGTGGCATTAATTCCTACCCGTAAGTGCATTCCCACCATGGGGCAACCCTTTCTTTCATTTGTTAGCGGCCGGCCCGGTCGCGGGTTTGCACTACCGCGTACAAACTGCGGGTCCACAGCTGCCTCATTTGAGTAGCGTATTGTGGTACTGGAGGTGCCTTTTACTTGCGGGGCGCTTGCGGGGACATTGGCAATCCTTTTAATACTTTTTTACATGTGAATGGCGGCGGCGACCCACTTGGGTTCTACTGATAAAATAACAGTCCCAGAAAGCATTGCTTCAGGTATTACACCTGCGTATAATTACTGTGGGTATTTACTGGTGTTTGCCGCTTGCCGTCATGTCACATGTTCTGCCACTGAAGAGGGCGTTGGCCCGAAACGCGTCTCGCAGGAAAAGGACTTTGTTCGCGGCTCGCGCCCTTGCGGTGGCATTAATTCCTACCCGTAAGTGCATTCCCACCATGGGGCAACCCTTTCTTTCATTTGTTAGCGGCCAGCCCGGTCGTGGGTTTGCACTACCGCGTACAAACTGCGGGTCCACAGCTGCCTCATTTGAGTAGCGTATTGTGGTACGGGAGGTGCCTTTTACTTGCGGGGTGCTTGCGGGGACATTGGCAATCCTTTTAATACTTTTTTACATGTGAATGGCGGCGGCGACCCACTTGGGTTCTACTTATAAACTACCAGTCCCAGAAAGCATTGCTTCAGGTATTACACCTGCGTATAATTACTGTGGGTATTTACTGGTGTTTGCCGCTTGCCGTCATGTCACATGTTCTGCCACTGAAGAGGGCGTTGGCCCGAAACGCGTCTGGCAGGAAAAGGACTTTGTTCGCGGCTCGCGCCCTTGCGGTGGCATTAATTCCTACCCGTAAGTGCATTCCCACCATGGGGCAACCCTTTCTTTCATTTGTTAGCGGCCGGCCTGGTCGCGGGTTTGCACTACCGCGTACAAACTGCGGGTCCACAGCTGCCTCATTTGAGTAGCGTATTGTGGTGCGGGAGGTGCCTTTTACTTGCGGGGTGCTTGCGGGGACATTGGCAATCCTTTTAATACTTTTTTACATGTGAATGGCGGCGGCGACCCACTTGGGTTCTACTTATAAACTACCAGTCTCAGAAAGCATTGCTTCAGGTATTACACCTGCGTATAATTACTGTGGATATTTACTGGTGTTTGCCGCTTGCCGTCATGTCACATGTTCTGCCACTGAAGAGGGCGTTGGCCCGAAACGCGTCTGGCAGGAAAAGGACTTTGTTCGCGGCTCGCGCCCTTGCGGTGGCATTAATTCCTACCCGTAAGTGCATTCCCACCATGGGGCAACCCTTTCTTTCATTTGTTAGCGGCTGGCCCGGTTGCGGGTTTGCACTACCGCGTACAAACTGCGGGTCCACAGCTGCCTCATTTGAGTAGCGTATTGTGGTACGGGAGGTGCCTTTTACTTGCGGGGTGCTTGCGGGGACATTGGCAATCCTTTTAATACTTTTTTACATGTGAATGGCGGAGGCGACCCACTTGGGTTCTACTTATAAACTACCAGTCCCAGAAAGCATTGCTTCAGGTATTACACCTGCGTATAATTACTGTGGGTATTTACTGGTGTTTGCCGCTTGCCGTCATGTCACATGTTCTGCCACTGAAGAGGGCGTTGGCCCGAAACGCGTCTGGCAGGAAAAGGACTTTGTTCGCAGCTCGCGCCCTTGCGGTGGCATTAATTCCTACCCGTAAGTGCATTCCCACCATGGGGCAACCCTTTCTTTCATTTGTTAGCGGCCGGCCCGGTCGCGGGTTTGCACTACCGCGTACAAACTGCGGGTCCACAGCTGCCTCATTTGAGTAGCGTATTGTGGGACGGGAGGTGCCTTTTACTTGCGGGGTGCTTGCGGGGACATTGGCAATCCTTTTAATACTTTTTTACATGTGAATGGCGGCGGCGACCCTCTTGAGTTCTACTTATAAACTACCAGTCCCAGAAAGCATTGCTTCAGGTATTACACCTGCGTATAATTACTGTGGGTATTTACTGGTGTTTGCCGCTTGCCGTCATGTCACATGTTCTGCCACTGAAGAGGGCGTTGGCCCAAAACGCGTCTGGCAGGAAAAGGACTTTGTTCGCGGCTCGCGCCCTTGCGGTGGCATTAATTCCTACCCGTAAGTGCATTCCCACCATGGGGCAACCCTTTCTTTCATTTGTTAGCGGCCGGCCCGGTCGCGGGTTTGCACTACCGCGTACAAACTGCGGGTCCACAGCTGCCTCATTTGAGTAGCGTATTGTGGTACGGGAGGTGCCTTTTACTTGCGGGGTGCTTGCGGGGACATTGGCAATCCTTTTAATACTTTTTTACATGTGAATGGTGGCGGCGACCCACTTGGGTTCTACTTATAAACTACCAGTCCCAGAAAGCATTGCTTCAGGTATTACACCTGCGTATAATTACATGTGGGTACTTACTAGTGTTTGCCGCTTGCCGTCATGTCACATGTTCTGCCACTGAAGAGGGCGTTGGCCCAAAACGCGTCTGGCAGGAAAAGGACTTTGTTCGCGGCTCGCGCCCTTGCGGTGGCATTAATTCCTACCCGTAAGTGCATTCCCACCATGGGGCAACCCTTTCTTTCATTTGTTAGCGGCCGGCCCGGTCGCGGGTTTGCACTACCACGTACAAACTGCGGGTCCACAGCTGCCTCATTTGAGTAGCGTATTGTGGTATGGGAGGTGCCCTTTACTTGCGGGGTGCTTGCAGGGACATTGGCAATCCTTTTAATACTTTTTTACATGTGAATGGCGGCGGCGACCCTCTTGGGTTCTACTTATAAACTACCAGTCCCAGAAAGCATTGCTTCAGGTATTACACCTGCGTATAATTACTATGGGTATTTACTGGTGTTTGCCGCTTGCCGTCATGTCACATGTTCTGCCACTGAAGAGGGCGTTGGCCCGAAACGCGTCTGGCAGGAAAAGGACTTTGTTTGCGGCTCGCGCCCTTGCGGTGGCATTAATTCCTACCCGTAAGTGCATTCCCACCATGGGGCAACCCTTTCTTTCATTTGTTAGCGGCCGGCCCGGTCGCGGGTTTGCACTACTGCGTACAAACTGCGGGTCCACAGCTGCCTCATTTGAGTAGCGTATTGTGGTACGGGAGGTGCCTTTTACTTGTGGGGTGCTTGCGGGGACATTGGCAATCCTTTTAATACTTTTTTACATGTGAATGGCGGCGGCGACCCACTTGGGTTCTACTTATAAACTACCAGTCCCAGAAAGCATTGCTTCAGGTATTACACCTGCGTATAATTACTGTGGGTATTTACTGGTGTTTGCCGCTTGCCGTCATGTCACATGTTCTGCCACTGAAGAGGGCGTTGGCCCGAAACGCGTCTGGCAGGAAAAGGACTTTGTTCGCGGCTCGCGCCCTTGCGGTGGCATTAATTCCTACCCGTAAGTGCATTCCCACCATGGGGCAACCCTTTCTTTCATTTGTTAGCGGCCGGCCCGGTCGCGGGTTTGCACTACCGCGTACAAACTGCGGGTCCACAGCTGCCACATTTGAGTAGCGTATTGTGGTACGGGAGGTGCCTTTTACTTGCGGGGTGCTTGCGGGGACATTGGCAATCCTTTTAATACTTTTTTACATGTGAATGACGGCGGCGACCCACTTGGGTTCTACTTATAAACTACCAGTCCCAGAAAGCATTGCTTCAGGTATTACACCTGCGTATAATTACTGTGGGTATTTACTGGTGTTTGCCGCTTGCCGTCATGTCACATGTTCTGCCACTGAAGAGGGCGTTGGCCCGAAATGCGTCTGGCAGGAAAAGGACTTTGTTCGCGGCTCGCGCCCTTGCGGTGGCATTAATTCCTACCCGTAAGTGCATTCCCACCATGGGGCAACCCTTTCTTTCATTTGTTAGCGGCCGGCCCGGTTGCGGGTTTGCACTACCGCGTACAAACTGCGGGTCCACAGCTGCCTCATTTGAGTAGCGTATTGTGGTACGGGAGGTGCCTTTTACTTGCGGGGTGCTTGCGGGGACATTGGCAATCCTTTTAATACTTTTTTACATGTGAATGGCGGCAGCGACCCACTTGGGTTCTACTTATAAACTACCAGTCCCAGAAAGCATTGCTTCAGGTATTACACCTGCGTAAAATTACTGTGGGTATTTACTGGTGTTTGCCGCTTGCCGTCATGTCACATGTTCTGCCACTGAAGAGGGCGTTGGCCCGAAACGCGTCTGGCAGGAAAAGTACTTTGTTCGCGGCTCGCGCCCTTGCGGTGGCATTAATTCCTACCCGTAAGTGCATTCCCACCATGGGGCAACCCTTTCTTTCATTTGTTAGCGGCCGGCACGGTCGCAGGTTTGCCCTACCGCGTACAAACTGCGGGTCCACATCTGCCTCATTTGAGTAGCGTATTGTGGTACGGGAGGTGCCTTTTACTTGCGGGGTGCTTGCGGGGACATTGGCAATCCTTTTAATACTTTTTTACATGTGAATGGCGGCAGCGACCCACTTGGGTTCTACTTATAAACTACCAGTCCCAGAAAGCATTGCTTCAGGTATTACACCTGCGTATGATTACTGTGGGTATTTACTGGTGTTTGCCGCTTGCCGTCATGTCACATGTTCTGCCACTGAAGAGGGCGTTGGCCCGAAACGCGTCTGGCAGGAAAAGGACTTTGTTCGCGGCTCGCGCCCTTGCGGTGGCATTAATTCCTACCCGTAAGTGCATTCCCACCAGGGGGCAACCCTTTCTTTCATTTGTTAGCGGCCGGCCCGGTCGCGGGTTTGCACTACCGCGTACAAACTGCGGGTCCACAGCTGCCTCATTTGAGTAGCGTATTGTGATACGGGAGGTGCCTTTTACTTGCGGGGTGCTTGCGGGGACATTGGCAATCCTTTTAATACTTTTTTACATGTGAATGGCGGCGGCGACCCACTTGGGTTCTACTTATAAACTTCCAGTCAGAAAGCATTGCTTCAGGTATTACACCTGCGTATAATTACTGTGGGTATTTACTGGTGTTTGCCGCTTGCCGTCATGTCACATGTTCTGCCACTGAAGAGGGCGTTGGCCCGAAACGCGTCTGGCAGGAAAAGGACTTTGTTCGCGGCTCGCGCCCTTGCGGTGGCATTAATTCCTACCCGTAAGTGCATTCCCACCATGGGGCAACCCTTTCTTTCATTTGTTAGCGGCCGGCCTGGTCGCGGGTTTGCACTACCGCGTACAAACTGCGGGTCCACAGCTGCCTCATTTGAGTAGCGTATTGTGGTACGGGAGGTGCCTTTTACTTGCGGGGTGCTTGCGGGGACATTGGCAATCCTTTTAATACTTTTTTACATGTGAATGGCGGCGGCGACCCACTTGGGTTCTACTTATAAACTACCAGTCCCAGAAAGCATTGCTTCAGGTATTACACCTGCGTATAATTACTGTGGATATTTACTGGTGTTTGCCGCTTGCCGTCATGTCACATGTTCTGCCACTGAAGAGGGCGTTGGCCCGAAACGCGTCTGGCTGGAAAAGGACTTTGTTCGCGGCTCGCGCCCTTGCGGTGGCATTAATTCCTACCCGTAAGTGCATTCCCACCATGGGGCAACCCTTTCTTTCATTTGTTAGCGGCCGGCCCGGTCGCGGGTTTGCACTACCGCGTACAAACTGCGGGTCCACAGCTGCCTCATTTGAGTAGCGTATTGTGGTACGGGAGGTGCCTTTTACTTGCGGGGTGCTTGCGGGGACATTGGCAATCCTTTTAATACTATTTTTACATGTGAATGGCGGCGGCGACCCACTTGGGTTCTACTTATAAACTACCAGTCCCAGAAAGCATTGCTTCAGGTATTACACCTGCGTATAATTACTGTGGGTATTTACTGGTGTTTGCCGCTTGCCGTCATGTCACATGTTCTGCCACTGAAGAGGGCGTTGGCCCGAAACGCGTCTGGCAGGAAAAGGACTTTGTTCGCGGCTCGCGCCCTTGCGGTGGCATTAATTCCTAACCGTAAGTGCATTCCCACCATGGGGCAACCCTTTCTTTCATTTGTTAGCGGCCGGCCCGGTCGCGGGTTTGCACTACCGCGTACAAACTGCGGGTCCACAGCTGCCTCATTTGAGTAGCGTATTGTGGTACGGGAGGTGCCTTTTACTTGCGGGGTGCTTGCGGGGACATTGGCAATCCTTTTAATACTTTTTTACATGTGAATGGCGGCGGCGACCCACTTGGGTTCTACTTATAAACTACCAGTCCCAGAAAGCATTGCTTCAGGTATTACACCTGCGTATAATTACTGTGGGTATTTACTGGTGTTTGCCGCTTGCCGTCATGTCACATGTTCTGCCACTGAAAGGGCGTTGGCCCGAAACGCATCTGGCAGGAAAAGGACTTTTTTTCGCGGCTCGCGCCCTTGCGGTGGCATTAATTCCTACCCGTAAGTGCATTCCCACCATGGGGCAACCTTTTCTTTCATTTGTTAGCGGCCGGCCCGGTCGCGGGTTTGCACTACCGCGTACAAACTGCGGGTCCACAGCTGCCTCATTTGAGTAGCGTATTGTGGTACGGGAGGTGCCTTTTACTTGCGGGGTGCTTGCGGGGACATTGACAATCCTTTTAATACTTTTTTACATGTGAATGGCGGCGGCGACCCACTTGGGTTCTACTTATAAACTACCAGTCCCAGAAAGCATTGCTTCAGGTATTACACCTGCGTATAATTACTGTGGGTATTTACTGGTGTTTGCCGCTTGCCGTCATGTCACATGTTCTGCCACTGAAGAGGGCGTTGGCCCGAAACGCGTCTGGCAGGAAAAGGACTTTGTTCGCGGCTCGCGCCCTTGCGGTGGCATTAATTCCTACCCGTAAGTGCATTCCCACCATGGGGCAACCCTTTCTTTCATTTGTTAGCGGCCGGCCCGGTCGCGGGTTTGCACTACCGCGTACAAACTGCGGGTCCACAGCTGCCTCATTTGAGTAGCGTATTGTGGTACGGGAGGTGCCTTTTACTTGCGGGGTGCTTGCGGGGACATTAGCAATCCTTTTAATACTATTTTTACATGTGAATGGCGGCGGCGACCCACTTGGGTTCTACTTATAAACTACCAGTCCCAGAAAGCATTGCTTCAGGTATTACACCTGCGTATAATTACTGTGGGTATTTACTGGTGTTTGCCGCTTGCCGTCATGTCACATGTTCTGCCACTGAAGAGGGCGTTGGCCCGAAACGCGTCTGGCAGGAAAAGGACTTTGTTCGCGGCTCGCGCCCTTGCGGTGGCATTAATTCCTACCCGTAAGTGCATTCCCACCATGGGGCAACCCTTTCTTTCATTTGTTAGCGGCCGGCCTGGTCGCGGGTTTGCACTACCGCGTACAAACTGCGGGTCCACAGCTGCCTCATTTGAGTAGCGTATTGTGGTACAGGAGGTGCCTTTTACTTGCGGGGTGCTTGCGGGGACATTGGCAATCCTTTTAATACTTTTTTACATGTGAATGGCGGCGGCGACCCACTTGGGTTCTACTTATAAACTACCAGTCCCAGAAAGCATTGCTTCAGGTATTACACCTGCGTATAATTACTGTGGGTATTTACTGGTGTTTGCCGCTTGCCGTCATGTCACATGTTCTGCCACTGAAGAGGGCGTTGGCCCGAAACGCGTCTGGCAGGAAAAGGACTTTGTTCGCGGCTCGCGCCCTTGCGGTGGCATTAATTCCTAACCGTAAGTGCATTCCCACCATGGGGCAACCCTTTCTTTCATTTGTTAGCGGCCGGCCCGGTCGCGGGTTTGCACTACCGCGTACAAACTGCGGGTCCACAGCTGCCTCATTTGAGTAGCGTATTGTGGTACGGGAGGTGCCTTTTACTTGCGGGGTGCTTGCGGGGACATTGGCAATCCTTTTAATACTTTTTTACATGTGAATGGCGGCGGCGACCCACTTGGGTTCTACTTATAAACTACCAGTCCCAGAAAGCATTGCTTCAGGTATTACACCTGCGTATAATTACTGTGGGTATTTACTGGTGTTTGCCGCTTGCCGTCATGTCACATGTTCTGCCACTGAAAGGGCGTTGGCCCGAAACGCGTCTGGCAGGAAAAGGACTTTTTTTCGCGGCTCGCGCCCTTGCGGTGGCATTAATTCCTACCCGTAAGTGCATTCCCACCATGGGGCAACCTTTTCTTTCATTTGTTAGCGGCCGGCCCGGTCGCGGGTTTGCACTACCGCGTACAAACTGCGGGTCCACAGCTGCCTCATTTGAGTAGCGTATTGTGGTACGGGAGGTGCCTTTTACTTGCGGGGTGCTTGCGGGGACATTGACAATCCTTTTAATACTTTTTTACATGTGAATGGCGGCGGCGATCCACTTGGGTTCTACTTATAAACTACCAGTCCCAGAAAGCATTGCTTCAGGTATTACACCTGCGTATAATTACTGTGGATATTTACTGGTGTTTGCCGCTTGCCGTCATGTCACATGTTCTGCCACTGAAGAGGGCGTTGGCCCGAAACGCGTCTGGCAGGAAAAGGGCTTTGTTCGCGGCTCGCGCCCTTGCGGTGGCATTAATTTCTACCCGTAAGTGCATTCCCACCATGGGGCAACCCTTTCTTTCATTTGTTAGCGGCCGGCCCGGTCGCGGGTTTGCACTACCGCGTACAAACTGCGGGTCCACAGCTGCCTCATTTGAGTAGCGTATTGTGGTACGGGAGGTGCCTTTTACTTGCGGGGTGCTTGCGGGGACATTGGCAATCCTTTTAATACTTTTTTACATGTGAATGGCGGCGGCGACCCACTTGGGTTCTACTGATAAAAAAACAGTCCCAGAAAGCATTGCTTCAGGTATTACACCTGCGTATATTTACTGTGGGTATTTACTGGTGTTTGCCGCTTGCTGTCATGTCACATGTTCTGCCACTAAAGAGGGCGTTGGCCCGAAACGCGTCTGGCAGGAAAAGGACTTTGTTCGCGGCTCGCGCCCTTGCGGTGGCATTAATTCCTACCCGTAAGTGCATTCCCACCATGGGGCAACCCTTTCTTTCATTTGTTAGCGGCCGGCCCGGTCGCGGGTTTGCACTACCGCGTACAAACTGCGGGTCCACAGCTGCCTCATTTGAGTAGCGTATTGTGGTACTGGAGGTGCCTTTTACTTGCGGGGTGCTTGCGGGGACATTGGCAATCCTTTTAATACTTTTTTACATGTGAATGGCGGCGGCGACCCACTTGGGTTCTACTGATAAAAAAACAGTCCCAGAAAGCATTGCTTCAGGTATTACACCTGCGTATAATTACTGTGGGTATTTACTGGTGTTTGCCGCTTGCCGTCATGTCACATGTTCTGCCACTAAAGAGGGCGTTGGCCCGAAATGCGTCTGGCAGGAAAAGGACTTTGTTCGCGGCTCGCGCCCTTGCGGTGGCATTAATTCCTACCCGTAAGTGCATTCCCACCATGGGGCAACCCTTTCTTTCATTTGTTAGCGGCCGGCCCGGTCGCGGGTTTGCACTACCGCGTACAAACTGCGGGTCCACAGCTGCCTCATTTGAGTAGCGTATTGTGGTACGGGAGGTGCCTTTTACTTGCGGGGTGCTTGCGGGGACATTGGCAATCCTTTTAATACTTTTTTACATGTGAATGGCGGCGGCGACCCACTTGGGTTCTACTTATAAACTACCAGTCCCAGAAAGCATTGCTTCAGGTATTACACCTGCTTATAATTACTGTGGATATTTACTGGTGTTTGCCGCTTGCCGTCATGTCACATGTTCTGCCACTGAAGAGGGCGTTGGCCCGAAACGCGTCTGGCAGGAAAAGGACTTTGTTCGCGGCTCGCGCCCTTGCGGTGGCATTAATTCCTACCCGTAAGTGCATTCCCACCATGGGGCAACCCTTTCTTTCATTTGTTAGCGGCCGGCCCGGTCGCGGGTTTGCACTACCGCGTACAAACTGCGGGTCCACAGCTGCCTCATTTGAGTAGCGTATTGTGGAACGGGAGGTGCCTTTTACTTGCGGGGTGCTCGCGGGGACATTAGCAATCCTTTTAATACTATTTTTACATGTGAATGGCGGCGGCGACCCACTTGGGTTCTACTTATAAACTACCAGTCCCAGAAAGCATTGCTTCAGGTATTACACCTGCGTATAATTACTGTGGGTATTTACTGGTGTTTGCCGCTTGCCGGCATGTCACATGTTCTGCCACTGAAGAGGGCGTTGGCCCGAAACGCGTCTGGCAGGAAAAGGACTTTGTTCGCGGCTCGCGCCCTTGCGGTGGCATTAATTCCTACCCGTAAGTCCATTCCCACCATGGGGCAACCCTTTCTTTCATATGTTAGCGGCCGGCCCGGTCGCGGGTTTGCACTACCGCGTACAAACTGCGGGTTCACAGCTGCCTCATTGAGTAGCGTATTGTGGTACGGGAGGTGCCTTTTCAATTGCGGGGTGCTTGCGGGGACATTGGCAATCCTTTTAATACTTTTTTACATGTGAATGGCGGCGGCGACCCACTTGGGTTCTACTTATAAACTACCAGTCCTTGAAAGCATTGCTTCAGGTATTACACCTGCGTATAATTACTGTGGGTATTTACTGGTGTTTGCCGCTTGCCGTCATGTCACATGTTCTGCCACTGAAGAGGGCATTGGCCCGAAACGCGTCTGGCAGGAAAAGGACTTTGTTCGTGGCTCGCGCCCTTGCGGTGGCTTTAATTCCTACCCGTAAGTGCATTCCCACCATGGGGCAACCTTTTCTTTCATTTGTTAGCGGCCGGCCCGGTCGCGGGTTTGCACTACCGCGTACAAACTGCGGGTCCACAGCTGCCTCATTTGAGTAGCGTATTGTGGTACGGGAGGTGCCTTTTACTTGCGGGGTGCTTGCGGGGACATTGGCAATCCTTTTAATACTTTTTTACATGTGAATGGCGGCGGCGACCCACTTGGGTTCTACTTATAAACTACCAGTCCCAGAAAGCATTGCTTCAGGTATTACACCTGCGTATAATTACTGTGGGTATTTACTGGTGTTTGCCGCTTGCCGTCATGTCACATGTTCTGCCACTGAAGAGGGCGTTGGCCCGAAACGCGTCTGGCAGGAAAAGGACTTTGTTCGCGGCTCGCGCCCTTGCGGTGGCATTAATTCCTACCCGTAAGTGCATTCCCACCATGGGGCAACCCTTTCTTTCATTTGTTAGCGGCCGGCCCGGTCGCGGGTTTGCACTACCGCGTACAAACTGCGGGTCCACAGCTGCCTCATTTGAGTAGCGTATTGTGGTACGGGAGGTGCCTTTTACTTGCGGGGTGCTTGCGGGGACATTGGCAATCCTTTTAATACTTTTTTACATGTGAATGGCGGCGGCGACCCACTTGGGTTCTACTTATAAACTACCAGTCCCAGAAAGCATTGCTTCAGGTATTACACCTGCGTATAATTACTGTGGGTATTTACTGGTGTTTGCCGCTTGCCGTCATGTCACATGTTCTGCCACTGAAGAGGGCGTTGGCCCGAAACGCGTCTGGCAGGAAAAGGACTTTGTTCGCGGCTCGCGCCCTTGCGGTGGCATTAATTCCTACCCGTAAGTGCATTCCCACCATGGGGCAACCCTTTCTTTCATTTGTTAGCGGCCGGCCCGGTCGCGGGTTTGCACTACCGCGTACAAACTGCGGGTCCACAGCTGCCTCATTTGAGTAGCGTATTGTGGTACTGGAGGTGCCTTTTACTTGCGGGGTTCTTGCGGGGACATTGGCAATCCTTTTAATACTTTTTTACATGTGAATGGCGGCGGCGACCCACTTGGGTTCTACTGATAAAATAACAGTCCCAGAAAGCATTGCTTCAGGTATTACACCTGCGTATAATTACTGTGGGTATTTACTGGTGTTTGCCGCTTGACGTCATGTCACATGTTCTGCCACTGAAGAGGGCGTTGGCCCGAAATGCGTCTGGCAGGAAAAGGACTTTGTTCGCGGCTCGCGCCCTTGCGGTGGCATTAATTCCTACCCGTAAGTGCCTTCCCACCATGGGGCAACCCTTTCTTTCATTTGTTAGCGGCCGGCCCGGTCGCGGGTTTGCACTACCGCGTACAAACTGCGGGTCCACAGCTGCCTCATTTGAGTAGCGTATTGTGGTACGGGAGGTGCCTTTTACTTGCGGGGTGCTTGCGGGGACATTGGCAATCCTTTTAATACTTTTTTACATGTGAATGGCGGCGGCGACCCACTTGGGTTCTACTTATAAACTACCAGTCCCAGAAAGCATTGCTTCAGGTATTACACCTGCGTATAATTACTGTGGATATTTACTGGTGTTTGCCGCTTGCCGTCATGTCACATGTTCTGCCACTGAAGAGGGCGTTGGCCCGAAACGCGTCTGGCAGGAAAAGGACTTTGTTCGCGGCTCGCGCCCTTGCGGTGGCATTAATTCCTACCCGTAAGTGCATTCCCACCATGGGGCAAGCCTTTCTTTCATTTGTTAGCGGCCGGCCCGGTCGCGGGTTTGCACTACCGCGTACAAACTGCGGGTCCACAGCTGCCTCATTTGAGAAGCGTATTGTGGTACGGGAGGTGCCCTTTACTTGCGGGGTGCTTGCGGGGACATTAGCAATCCTTTTAATACTATTTTTACATGTGAATGGCGGCGGCGACCCACTTGGGTTCTACTTATAAACTACCAGTCCCAGAAAGCATTGCTTCAGGTATTACACCTGCGTATAATTACTGTGGGTATTTACTGGTGTTTGCTGCTTGCCGTCATGTCACATGTTCTGCCACTGAAGAGGGCGTTGGCCCGAAACGCGTCTGGCAGGAAAAGGACTTTGTTCGCGGCTCGCGCCCTTGCGGTGGCATTAATTCCTACCCGTCAGTGCATTCCCACCATGGGGCAACCCTTTCTTTCATTTGTTAGCGGCCGGCCCGGTCGCGGGTTTGCACTACCGCGTACAAACTGCGGGTCCACAGCTGCCTCATTTGAGTAGCGTATTGTGGTACGGGAGTTGCCTTTTACTTGCGGGGTGCTTGCGGGGACATTGGCAATCCTTTTAATACTTTTTTACATGTGAATGGCGGCGGCGACCCACTTGGGTTCTACTTATAAACTACCAGTCCCAGAAAGCATTGCTTCAGGTATTACACCTGCGTATAATTACTGTGGGTATTTACTGGTGTTTGCCGCTTGCCGTCATGTCACATGTTCTGCCACTGAAGAGGGCGTTGGCCCGAAACGCGTCTGGCAGGAAAAGGACTTTGTTCGCGGCTCGCGCCCTTGCGGTGGCATTAATTCCTACCTGTAAGTGCATTCCCACCATGGGGCAACCCTTTCTTTCATTTGTTAGCGGCCGGCCCGGTCGCGGGTTTGCACTACCGCGTACAAACTGCGGGTCCACAGCTGCCTCATTTGAGTAGCGTATTGTGGTACGGGAGGTGCCTTTTACTTGCGGGGTGCTTGCGGGGACATTGGCAATCCTTTTAATACTTTTTTACATGTGAATGGCGGCGGCGACCCACTTGGGTTCTACTTATAAACTACCAGTCCCAGAAAGCATTGCTTCAGGTATTACACCTGCGTATAATTACTGTGGGTATTTACTGGTGTTTGCCGCTTGCCGTCATGTCACATGTTCTGCCACTGAAGAGGGCGTTGGCCCGAAACGCGTCTGGCAGGAAAAGGACTTTGTTCGCGGCTCGCGCCCTTGCGGTGGCATTAATTCCTACCCGTAAGTGCATTCCCACCATGGGGCAACCTTTTCTTTCATTTGTTAGCGGCCGGCCCGGTCACGGGTTTGCACTACCGCGTACACACTGCGGATCCACAGCTGCCTCATTTGAGTAGCGTATTGTGGTACGGGAGGTGCCTTTTACTTGCGGGGTGCTTGCGGGGACATTGGCAATCCTTTTAATACTTTTTTACATGTGAATGGCGGCGGCGACCCACTTGGGTTCTACTTATAAACTGCCAGTCTCAGAAAGCATTGCTTCAGGTATTACACCTGCGTATAATTACTGTGGATATTTACTGGTGTTTGCCGCTTGCCGTCATGTCACATGTTCTGCCACTGAAGAGGGCGTTGGCCCGAAACGCGTCTGGCAGGAAAAGGACTTTGTTCGCGGCTCGCGCCCTTGCGGTGGCATTAATTCCTACCCGTAAGTGCATTCCCACCATGGGGCAACCCTTTCTTTCATTTGTTAGCGGCCGGCCCGGTCGCGGGTTTGCACTACCGCGTACAAACTGCGGGTCCACAGCTGCCTCATTTGAGTAGCGTATTGTGGTACGGGAGGTGCCTTTTACTTGCGGGGTGCTTGCGGGGACATTGGCAATCCTTTTAATACTTTTTTACATGTGAATGGCGGAGGCGACCCACTTGGGTTCTACTTATAAACTACCAGTCCCAGAAAGCATTGCTTCAGGTATTACACCTGCGTATAATTACTGTGGGTATTTACTGGTGTTTGCCGCTTGCCGTCATGTCACATGTTCTGCCACTGAAGAGGGCGTTGGCTCAAAACGCTTCTGGTAGGAAAAGGACTTTGTTCGCGGCTCGCGCCCTTGCGGTGGCATTAATTCCTACCCGTAAGTGCATTCCCACCATGGGGCAACCCTTTCTTTCATTTGTTAGCGGCCGGCCCGGTCGCGGGTTTGCACTACCGCGTACAAACTGCGGGTCCACAGCTGCCTCATTTGAGTAGCGTATTGTGGTACGGGAGGTGCCTTTTACTTGCGGGGTGCTTGCGGGGACATTGGCAATCCTTTTAATACTTTTTTACATGTGAATGGCGGCGGCGACCCACTTGGGTTCTACTTATAAACTACCAGTCCCAGAAAGCATTGCTTCAGGTATTACACCTGCGTATAATTACTGTGGGTATTTACTGGTGTTTGCCGCTTGCCGTCATGTCACATGTTCTGCCACTGAAGAGGGCGTTGGCCCGAAACGCGTCTGGCAGGAAAAGGACTTTGTTCGCGGCTCGCGCCCTTGCGGTGGCATTAATTCCTACCCGTAAGTGCATTCCCACCATGGGGCAACCCTTTCTTTCATTTGTTAGCGGCCGGCCCGGTCGCGGGTTCGCACTACCGCGTACAAACTGCGGGTCCACAGCTGCCTCATTTGAGTAGCGTATTATGGTACGGGAGGTGCCTTTTACTTGCGGGGTGCTTGCGGGGACATTGGCAATCCTTTTAATACTTTTTTACATGTGAATGGCAGCGGCGACCCACTTGGGTTCTACTTATAAAATAACAGTCCCAGAAAGCATTGCTTCAGGTATTACGCCTGCGTATAATTACTGTGGGTATTTACTGGTGTTTGCCGCTTGCCGTCATGTCACATGTTCTGCCACTGAAGAGGGCGTTGGCCCGAAATGCGTCTGGCAGGAAAAAGACTTTGTTCGCGGCTCGCGCCCTTGCGGTGGCATTAATTCCTACCCGTAAGTGCATTCCCACCATGGGGCAACCCTTTCTTTCATTTGTTAGCGGCCGGCCCGGTTGCGGGTTTGCACTACCGCGTACAAACTGCTGGTCCACAGCTGCCTCATTTGAGTAGCGTATTGTGGTACGGGAGGTGCCTTTTACTTGCGGGGTGCTTGCGGGGACATTGGCAATCCTTTTAATACTTTTCTACATGTGAATGGCGGCAGCGACCCACTTGGGTTCTACTTATAAACTACCAGTCCCAGAAAGCATTGCTTCAGGTATTACACCTGCGTAAAATTACTGTGGGTATTTACTGGTGTTTGCCGCTTGCCGTCATGCCACATGTTCTGCCACTGAAG
Source organism: Lissotriton vulgaris (assembly GCF_964263255.1). NCBI lineage: Eukaryota > Metazoa > Chordata > Amphibia > Caudata > Salamandridae > Lissotriton > Lissotriton vulgaris. Next base: position 1,199,280,313 of record NC_141694.1, on the reverse strand, counting down.
AGGGCGTTGGCCCGAAACGCGTCTGGCAGGAAAAGGACTTTGTTCGCGGCTCGCGCCCTTGCGGTGGCATTAATTCCTACCCGTAAGTGCATTCCCACCATGGGGCAACCCTTTCTTTCATTTGTTAGCGGCCGGCACGGTCGCGGGTTTGCCCTACCGCGTACAAACTGCGGGTCCACAGCTGCCTCATTTGAGTAGCGTATTGTGGTACGGGAGGTGCCTTTTACTTGCGGGGTGCTTGCGGGGACATTGGCAATCCTTTTAATACTTTTTTACATGTGAATGGCGGCAGCGACCCACTTGGGTTCTACTTATAAACTACCAGTCCCAGAAAGGATTGCTTCAGGTATTACACCTGCGTATAATTACTGTGGGTATTTACTGGTGTTTGCCGCTTGCCGTCATGCCACATGTTCTGCCACTGAAGAGGGCGTTGGCCCGAAACGCGTCTGGCAGGAAAAGGACTTTGTTCGCGGCTCGCGCCCTTGCGGTGGCATTAATTCCTACCCGTAAGTGCATTCCCACCATGGGGCAACCCTTTCTTTCATTTGTTAGCGGCCGGCACGGTCGCGGGTTTGCCCTACCGCGTACAAACTGCGGGTCCACAGCTGCCTCATTTGAGTAGCGTATTGTGGTACGGGAGGTGCCTTTTACTTGCGGGGTGCTTGCGGGGACATTGGCAATCCTTTTAATACTTTTTTACATGTGAATGGCGGCAGCGACCCACTTGGGTTCTACTTATAAACTACCAGTCCCAGAAAGGATTGCTTCAGGTATTACACCTGCGTATAATTACTGTGGGTATTTACTGGTGTTTGCCGCTTGCTGTCATGTCACATGTTCTGCCACTGAAGAGGGCGTTGGCCCGAAACGCGTCCGGCAGGAAAAGGACTTTGTTCGCGGCTCGCGCCCTTGCGGTGGCATTAATTCCTACCCGTAAGTGCATTCCCACCATGGGGCAACCCTTTCTTTCATTTGTTAGCGGCCGGCCCGGTCGCGGGTTTGCACTACCGCATACAAACTGCGGGTCCACAGCTGCCTCATTTGAGTAGCGTATTGTGGTACGGGAGGTGCCTTTTACTTGCGGGGTGCTTGCGGGGACATTGGCAATCCTTTTAATACTTTTTTACATGTGAATGGCGGCGGCGACCCACTTGGGTTCTACTTATAAACTACCAGTCCCAGAAAGCATTGCTTCAGGTATTACACCTGCGTATAATTACTGTGGGTATTTACTGGTGTTTGCCGCTTGCCGTCATGCCACATGTTCTGCCACTGAAGAGGGCGTTGGCCCGAAACGCGTCTGGCAGGAAAAGGACTTTGTTCGCGGCTCGCGCCCTTGCGGTGGCATTAATTCCTACCCGTAAGTGCATTCCCACCATGGGGCAACCCTTTCTTTCATTTGTTAGCGGCCGGCACGGTCGCGGGTTTGCCCTACCGCGTACAAACTGCGGGTCCACAGCTGCCTCATTTGAGTAGCGTATTGTGGTACGGGAGGTGCCTTTTACTTGCGGGGTGCTTGCGGGGACATTGGCAATCCTTTTAATACTTTTTTACATGTGAATGGCGGCAGCGACCCACTTGGGTTCTACTTATAAACTACCAGTCCCAGAAAGGATTGCTTCAGGTATTACACCTGCGTATAATTACTGTGGGTATTTACTGGTGTTTGCCGCTTGCTGTCATGTCACATGTTCTGCCACTGAAGAGGGCGTTGGCCCGAAACGCGTCCGGCAGGAAAAGGACTTTGTTCGCGGCTCGCGCCCTTGCGGTGGCATTAGTTCCTACCCGTAAGTGCATTCCCACCATGGGGCAACCCTTTCTTTCATTTGTTAGCGGCCGGCCCGGTCGCGGGTTTGCACTACCGTGTACAAACTGCGGGTCCACAGCTGCCTCATTTGAGTAGCGTATTGTGGTACGGGAGGTGCCTTTTACTTGCGGAGTGCTTGCAGGGACATTCGCAATCCTTTTAATACTTTTTTACATGTGAATGGCGGCGGCGACCCACTTGGGTTCTACCTATAAACTACCAGTCCCAGAAAGCATTGCTTCAGGTATTACACCTGCGTATAATTACTGTGGGTATTTACTGGTGTTTGCCGCTTGCCGTCATGTCACATGTTCTGCCACTGAAGAGGGCGTTGGCCCGAAACGCGTCTGGCAGGAAAAGGACTTTTTTCGCGGCTCGCGCCCTTGCGGTGGCATTAATTCCTACCCGTAAGTGCATTCCCACCATGGGGCAACCCTTTCTTTCATTTGTTAGCGGCCGGCCCGGTCGCGGGTTTGCACTACCGCGTGCAAACTGCGGGTCCACAGCTGCCTCATTTGAGTAGCGTATTGTGGTACGGGAGGTGCCTTTTACTTGCGGAGTGCTTGCAGGGACATTCGCAATCCTTTTAATACTTTTTTACATGTGAATGGCGGCGGCGACCCACTTGGGTTCTACTTATAAACTACCAGTCCCAGAAAGCATTGCTTCAGGTATTACACCTGCGTATAATTACTGTGGGTATTTACTGGTGTTTACCGCTTGCCGTCATGTCACATGTTCTGCCACTGAAGAGGGCGTTGGCCCGAAACGCGTCTGGCAGGAAAAGGACTTTGTTCGCGGCTCGCGCCCTTGCGGTGGCATTAATTCCTACCCGTAAGTGCATTCCCACCATGGGGCAACCCTTTCTTTCATTTGTTAGTGGCCGGCACGGTCGCGGGTTTGCACTACCGCGTACAAACTGCGGGTCCACAGCTGCCTCATTTGAGTAGCGTATTGTGGTACGGGAGGTGCCTTTTACTTGCGGGGTGCTTGCGGGGACATTGGCAATCCTTTTAATACTTTTTTACATGTGAATGGCGGCGGCGACCCACTTGGGTTCTACTTATAAACTCCAAGTCCCAGAAAGCATTGCTTCAGGTATTACACCTGCGTATAATTACTGTGGGTATTTACTGGTGTTTGCCGCTTGCCATCATGTCACATGTTCTGCCACTGAAGAGGGCGTTGGCCCGAAACGCGTCTGGCAGGAAAAGGACTTTGTTCGCGGCTCGCGCCCTTGCGGTGGCATTAATTCCTACCCGTAAGTGCATTCCCACAATGGGGCAACCCTTTCTTTCATTTTTTAGCGGCCGGCCCGGTCGCGGGTTTGCACTACTGCGTACAAACTGCGGGTCCACAGCTGCCTCATTTGAGTAGCGTATTGTGGTACGGGAGGTGCCTTTTACTTGCGGGGTGCTTGCGGGGACATTGGCAATCCTTTTAATACTTTTTTACATGTGAATGGCTGCGGCGACCCACTTGGGTTCTACTTATAAACTACCAGTCCCAGAAAGCATTGCTTCAGGTATTACACCTGCGTATAATTACTGTGGGTATTTACTGGTGTTTGCCGCTTGCCATCATGTCACATGTTCTGCCAATGAAGAGGGCGTTGGCCCGAAACGCGTCTGGCAGGAAAAGGACTTTGTTCGCGGCTCGCGCCCTTGCGGTGGCATTAATTCCTACCCGTAAGTGCATTCCCACCATGGGGCAACCCTTTCTTTCATTTGTTAGCGGCCGGCCCGGTCGCGGGTTTGCACTACCGCGTACAAACTGCGGGTCCACAGCTGCCTCATTTGAGTAGCGTATTGTGGTACGGGAGGTGCCTTTTACTTGCGGGGTGCTTGCGGGGACATTGGCAATCCTTTTAATACTTTTTTACATGTGAATGGCGGCGGCGACCCACTTGGGTTCTACTTATAAACTACCAGTCCCAGAAAGCATTGCTTCAGGTATTACACCTGCGTATAATTACTGTGGGTATTTACTGGTGTTTGCCGCTTGCCGTCATGTCACATGTTCTGCCACTGAAGAGGGCGTTGCCCGAAACGCGTCTGGCAGGAAAAGGACTTTGTTCGCGGCTTGCGCCCTTGCGGTGGCATTAATTCCTACCCGTAAGTGCATTCCCACCATGGGGCAACCCTTTCTTTCATTTGTTAGCGGCCGGCCCGGTCGCGGGTTTGCACTACCGCGTACAAACTGCGGGTCCACAGCTGTCTCATTTGAGTAGCGTATTGTGGTACGGGAGGTGCCTTTTACTTGCGGAGTGCTTGCAGGGACATTCGCAATCCTTTTAATACTTTTTTACATGTGAATGGCGGCGGCGACCCACTTGGGTTCTACCTATAAACTACCAGTCCCAGAAAGCATTGCTTCAGGTATTACACCTGCGTATAATTACTGTGGGTATTTACTGGTGTTTGCCGCTTGCCGTCATGTCACATGTTCTGCCACTGAAGAGGGCGTTGGCCCGAAACGCGTCTGGCAGGAAAAGGACTTTTTTCGCGGCTCGCGCCCTTGCGGTGGCATTAATTCCTACCCGTAAGTGCATTCCCACCATGGGGCAACCCTTTCTTTCATTTGTTAGCGGCCGGCCCGGTCGCGGGTTTGCACTACCGCGTGCAAACTGCGGGTCCACAGCTGCCTCATTTGAGTAGCGTATTGTGGTACGGGAGGTGCCTTTTACTTGCGGAGTGCTTGCAGGGACATTCGCAATCCTTTTAATACTTTTTTACATGTGAATGGCGGCGGCGACCCACTTGGGTTCTACTTATAAACTACCAGTCCCAGAAAGCATTGCTTCAGGTATTACACCTGCGTATAATTACTGTGGGTATTTACTGGTGTTTGCCCCTTGCCGTCATGTCACATGTTCTGCCACTGAAGAGGGCGTTGGCCCGAAACGCGTCTGGCAGGAAAAGGACTTTGTTCGCGGCTCGCGCCCTTGCGGTGGCATTAATTCCTACCCGTAAGTGCATTCCCACCATGGGGCAACCCTTTCTTTCATTTGTTAGCGGCCGGCACGGTCGCGGGTTTGCACTACCGCGTACAAACTGCGGGTCCACAGCTGCCTCATTTGAGTAGCGTATTGTGCTACGGGAGGTGCCTTTTACTTGCGGGGTGCTTGCGGGGACATTGGCAATCCTTTTAATACTTTTTTACATGTGAATGGCGGCGGCGACCCACTTGGGTTCTACTTATAAACTCCAAGTCCCAGAAAGCATTGCTTCAGGTATTACACCTGCGTATAATTACTGTGGGTATTTACTGGTGTTTGCCGCTTGCCATCATGTCACATGTTCTGCCACTGAAGAGGGCGTTGGCCCGAAACGCGTCTGGCAGGAAAAGGACTTTGTTCGCGGCTCGCGCTCTTGCGGTGGCATTAATTCCTACCCGTAAGTGCATTCCCACAATGGGGCAACCCTTTCTTTCATTTTTTAGCGGCCGGCCCGGTCGCGGGTTTGCACTACTGCGTACAAACTGCGGGTCCACAGCTGCCTCATTTGAGTAGCGTATTGTGGTACGGGAGGTGCCTTTTACTTGTGGGGTGCTTGCGGGGACATTGGCAATCCTTTTAATACTTTTTTACATGTGAATGGCGGCGGCGACCCACTTGGGTTCTACTTATAAACTACCAGTCCCAGAAAGCATTGCTTCAGGTATTACACCTGCGTATAATTACTGTGGGTATTTACTGGTGTTTGCCGCTTGCCGTCATGTCACATGTTCTGCCAATGAAGAGGGCGTTGGCCCGAAACGCGTCTGGCAGGAAAAGGACTTTGTTCGCGGCTCGCGCCCTTGCGGTGGCATTAATTCCTACCCGTAAGTGCATTCCCACCATGGGGCAACCCTTTCTTTCATTTGTTAGCGGCCGGCCCGGTCGCGGGTTTGCACTACCGCGTACAAACTGCGGGTCCACAGCTGCCTCATTTGAGTAGCGTATTGTGGTACGGGAGGTGCCTTTTACTTGCGGGGTGCTTGCGGGGACATTGGCAATCCTTTTAATACTTTTTTACATGTGAATGGCGGCGGCGACCCACTTGGGTTCTACTTATAAACTACCAGTCCCAGAAAGCATTGCTTCAGGTATTACACCTGCGTATAATTACTGTGGGTATTTACTGGTGTTTGCCGCTTGCCGTCATGTCACATGTTCTGCCACTGAAGAGGGCGTTGGCCCGAAATGTGTCTGGCAGGAAAAGGACTTTGTTCGCGGCTCGCGCCCTTGCGGTGGCATTAATTCCTACCCGTAAGTGCATTCCCACCATGGGGCAACCCTTTCTTTCATTTGTTAGCGGCCGGCCCGGTCGCGGGTTTGCACTACCGCGTACAAACTGCGGGTCCACAGCTGCCTCATTTGTGTAGCGTATTGTGGTACGGGAGGTGCCTTTTACTTGCGGGGTGCTTGCGGGGACATTGGCAATCCTTTTAATACTTTTTTACATGTGAATGGCGGCGGCGAACCACTTGGGTTCTACTTATAAACTACCAGTCCCAGAAAGCATTGCTTCAGGTATTACACCTGCGTATAATTACTGTGGGTATTTACTGGTGTTTGCCGCTTGCCGTCATGTCACATGTTCTGCCACTGAAGAGGGCTTTGGCCCGAAACGCGTCTGGCAGGAAAAGGACTTTGTTCGCGGCTCGCGCCCTTGCGGTGGCATTAATTCCTACCCGTAAGTGCATTCCCACCATGGGGCAACCCTTTCTTTCATTTGTTAGCGGCCGGCCCGGTCGCGGGTTTGCACTACCGCGTACAAACTGCGGGTCCACAGCTGCCTCATTTGAGTAGCGTATTGTGGTACGGGAGGTGCCTTTTACTTGCGGGGTGCTTGCGGGGACATTGGCAATCCTTTTAATACTTTTTACATGTGAATGGCGGCGGCGACCCACTTGGGTTCTACTTATAAACTCCCAGTCCCAGAAAGCATTGCTTCAGGTATTAGACCTGCGTATAATTACTGTGGGTATTTACTGGTGTTTGCCGCTTGCCGTCATGTCACATGTTCTGCCACTGAAGAGGGCGTTGGCCCGAAACGCGTCTGGCAGGAAAAGGACTTTGTTCGCGGCTAGCGCCCTTGCGGTGGCATTAATTCCTACCCGTAAGTGCATTCCCAACATGGGGCAACCCTTTCTTTCATTTGTTAGCGGCCGGCCCGGTCGCGGGTTTGCACTACCGCGTACAAACTGCGGGTCCACAGCTGCCTCATTTAAATAGCGTATTGTGGTACGGGAGGTGCCTTTTACTTGCGGGGTGCTTGCGGGGACATTGGCAATCCTTTTAATACTATTTTTACATGTGAATGGCGGCGGCGACCCACTTGGGTTCTACTTATAAACTACCAGTCCCAGAAAGCATTGCTTCAGGTATTACACCTGCGTATAATTACTGTGGGTATTTACTGGTGTTTGCCGCTTGCCGTCATGTCACATGTTCTGCCACTGAAGAGGGCGTTGGCCCGAAACACGTCTGGCAGGAAAAGGACTTTGTTCGCGGCTCGCGCCCTTGCGGTGGCATTAATTCCTACCCGTAAGTGCATTCCCACCATGGGGCAACCCTTTCTTTCATTTGTTAGCGGCCGGCCCGGTCGCGGGTTTGCACTACCGCGTACAACCTGCGGGTCCACAGCTGCCTCATTTGAGTAGCGTATTGTGGTACGGGAGGTGCCTTTTACTTGCGGGGTGCTTGCGGGGACATTGGCAATCCTTTTAATACTTTTTTACATGTGAATGGCGGCGGCGACCCACTTGGGTTCTACTTATAAACTACCAGTCCCAGAAAGCATTGCTTCAGGTATTACACCTGCGTATAATTACTGTGGGTATTTACTGGTGTTTGCCGCTTGCCGTCATGTCACATGTTCTGCCACTGAAGAGGGCGTTGGCCCGAAACGCGTCTGGCAGGAAAAGGACTTTGTTCGCGGCTCGCGCCCTTGCGGTGGCATTAATTCCTACCCGTAAGTGCATTCCCACCATGGGGCAACCCTTTCTTTCATTTGTTAGCGGCCGGCCCGGTCGCGGGTTTGCACTACCGCGTACAAACTGCGGGTCCACAGCTGCCTAATTTGAGTAGCGTATTGTGGTACAGGAGGTGCCTTTTACTTGCGGGGTGCTTGCGGGGACGTTGGCAATCCTTTTAATACTTTTTTACATGTGAATGGCGGCGGCGACCCACTTGGGTTCTACTTATAAACTACCAGTCCCAGAAAGCATTGCTTCAGGTATTACACCTGCGTATAATTACTGTGGGTATTTACTGGTGTTTGCCGCTTGCCGTCATGTCACATGTTCTGCCACTGAAGAGGGCGTTGGCCCGAAACGCGTCTGGCAGGAAAAGGACGTTGTTCGTGGCTCGCGCCCTTGCGGTGGCATTAATTCCTACCCGTAAGTGCATTCCCACCATGGGGCAACCCTTTCTTTCATTTGTTAGCGGCCGGCCCGGTCGCGGGTTTGCACTACCGCGTACAAACTGCGGGTCCACAGCTGCCTCATTTGAGTAGCGTATTGTGGTACGGGAGGTGCCTTTTACTTGCGGGGTGCTTGCGGGGACATTGGCAATCCTTTTAATACTTTTTTACATGTGAATGGCGGCGGCGACCCACTTGGGTTCTACTTATAAACTACCAGTCCCAGAAAGCATTGCTTCAGGTATTACACCTGCGTATAATTACTGTGGGTATTTACTGGTGTTTGCCGCTTGCCGTCATGTCACATGTTCTGCCACTGAAGAGGGCGTTGGCCCGAAATGTGTCTGGCAGGAAAAGGACTTTGTTCGCGGCTCGCGCCCTTGCGGTGGCATTAATTCCTACCCGTAAGTGCATTCCCACCATGGGGCAACCCTTTCTTTCATTTGTTAGCGGCCGGCCCGGTGGCGGGTTTGCACTACCGCGTACAAACTGCGGGTCCACAGCTGCCTCATTTGTGTAGCGTATTGTGGTACGGGAGGTGCCTTTTACTTGCGGGGTGCTTGCGGGGACATTGGCAATCCTTTTAATACTTTTTTACATGTGAATGGCGGCGGCGACCCACTTGGGTTCTACTTATAAACTACCAGTCCCAGAAAGCATTGCTTCAGGTATTACACCTGCGTATAATTATTGTGGGTATTTACTGGTGTTTGCCGCTTGCCGTCATGTCACATGTTCTGCCACTGAAGAGGGCGTTGGCCCGAAACGCGTCTGGCAGGAAAAGGACTTTGTGCGCGGCTCGCGCCCTTGCGGTGGCATTAATTCCTACCCGTAAGTGCATTCCCACCATGGGGCAACCCTTTCTTTCCTTTGTCAGCGGCCGGCCCGGTCGCGGGTTTGCACTACCGCGTACAAACTGCGGGTCCACAGCTGCCTCATTTGAGTAGCGTATTGTGGTACGGGAGGTGCCTTTTACTTGCGGGGTGCTTGCGGGGACATTGGCAATCCTTTTAATACTTTTTTACATGTGAATGGCGGCGGCGACCCACTTGGGTTCTACTTATAAACTACCAGTCCCAGAAAGCATTGCTTCAGGTATTACACCTGCGTATAATTACTGTGGGTATTTACTGGTGTTTGCCGCTTGCCGTCATGTCACATGTTCTGCCACTGAAGAGGGCTTTGGCCCGAAACGCGTCTGGCAGGAAAAGGACTTTGTTCGCGGCTCGCGCCCTTGCGGTGGCATTAATTCCTACCCGTAAGTGCATTCCCACCATGGGGCAACCCTTTCTTTCATTTGTTAGCGGCCGGCCCGGTCGCGGGTTTGCACTACCGCGTACAAACTGCGGGTCCACAGCTGCCTCATTTGAGTAGCGTATTGTGGTACGGGAGGTGCCTTTTACTTGCGGGGTGCTTGCGGGGACATTGGCAATCCTTTTAATACTTTTTACATGTGAATGGCGGCGGCGACCCACTTGGGTTCTACTTATAAACTCCCAGTCCCAGAAAGCATTGCTTCAGGTATTAGACCTGCGTATAATTACTGTGGGTATTTACTGGTGTTTGCCGCTTGCCGTCATGTCACATGTTCTGCCACTGAAGAGGGCGTTGGCCCGAAACGCGTCTGGCAGGAAAAGGACTTTGTTCGCGGCTAGCGCCCTTGCGGTGGCATTAATTCCTACCCGTAAGTGCATTCCCACCATGGGGCAACCCTTTCTTTCATTTGTTAGCGGCCGGCCCGGTCGCGGGTTTGCACTACCGCGTACAAACTGCGGGTCCACAGCTGCCTCATTTGAGTAGCGTATTGTGGTACGGGAGGTGCCTTTTACTTGCGGGGTGCTTGCGGGGACATTGGCAATCCTTTTAATACTATTTTTACATGTGAATGGCGGCGGCGACCCACTTGGGTTCTACTTATAAACTACCAGTCCCAGAAAGCATTGCTTCAGGTATTACACCTGCGTATAATTACTGTGGGTATTTACTGGTGTTTGCCGCTTGCCGTCATGTCACATGTTCTGCCACTGAAGAGGGCGTTGGCCCGAAACGCGTCTGGCAGGAAAAGGACGTTGTTCGTGGCTCGCGCCCTTGCGGTGGCATTAATTCCTACCCGTAAGTGCATTCCCACCATGGGGCAACCTTTTCTTTCATTTGTTAGCGCCCGGCCCGGTCACGGGTTTGAACTACCGCGTACAAACTGCGGGTCCACAGCTGCCTCATTTGAGTAGCGTATTGTGGTACGGGAGGTGCCTTTTACTTGCGGGGTGATTGCGGGGACATTGGCAATCCTTTTAATACTTTTTTACATGTGAATGGCGGCGGCGACCCACTTGGGTTCTACTTATAAACTACCAGTCCCAGAAAGCATTGCTTCAGGTATTACACCTGCGTATAATTACTGTGGGTATTTACTGGTGTTTGCCGCTTGCCGTCATGTCACATGTTCTGCCAATGAAGAGGGCGTTGGCCCGAAACGAGTCTGGCAGGAAAAGGACTTTGTTCGCGGCTCGCGCCCTTGCGGTGGCATTAATTCCTACCCGTAAGTGCATTCCCACCATGGGGCAACCCTTTCTTTCATTTGTTAGCGGCCGGCCCGGTCGCGGGTTTGCACTACCGCGTACAAACTGCGGGTCCACAGCTGCCTCATTTGAGTAGCGTATTGTGGTACGGGAGGTGCCTTTTACTTGCGGGGTGCTTGCGGGGACATTGGCAATCCTTTTAATACTTTTTTACATGTGAATGGCGGCGGCGACCCACTTGGGTTCTACTTATAAACTACCAGTCCCAGAAAGCATTGCTTCAGGTATTACACCTGCGTATAATTACTGTGGGTATTTACTGGTGTTTGCCGCTTGCCGTCATGTCACATGTTCTGCCACTGAAGAGGGCGTTGCCCGAAACGCGTCTGGCAGGAAAAGGACTTTGTTCGCGGCTTGCGCCCTTGCGGTGGCATTAATTCCTACCCGTAAGTGCATTCCCACCATGGGGCAACCCTTTCTTTCATTTGTTAGCGGCCGGCCCGGTCGCGGGTTTGCACTACCGCGTACAAACTGCGGGTCCACAGCTGCCTCATTTGAGTAGCGTATTGTGGTACGGGAGGTGCCTTTTACTTGCGGAGTGCTTGCAGGGACATTCGCAATCCTTTTAATACTTTTTTACATGTGAATGGCGGCGGCGACCCACTTGGGTTCTACCTATAAACTACCAGTCCCAGAAAGCATTGCTTCAGGTATTACACCTGCGTATAATTACTGTGGGTATTTACTGGTGTTTGCCGCTTGCCGTCATGTCACATGTTCTGCCACTGAAGAGGGCGTTGGCCCGAAACGCGTCTGGCAGGAAAAGGACTTTTTTCGCGGCTCGCGCCCTTGCGGTGGCATTAATTCCTACCCGTAAGTGCATTCCCACCATGGGGCAACCCTTTCTTTCATTTGTTAGCGGCCGGCCCGGTCGCGGGTTTGCACTACCGCGTGCAAACTGCGGGTCCACAGCTGCCTCATTTGAGTAGCGTATTGTGGTACGGGAGGTGCCTTTTACTTGCGGAGTGCTTGCAGGGACATTCGCAATCCTTTTAATACTTTTTTACATGTGAATGGCGGCGGCGACCCACTTGGGTTCTACTTATAAACTACCAGTCCTAGAAAGCATTGCTTCAGGTATTACACCTGCGTATAATTACTGTGGGTATTTACTGGTGTTTGCCGCTTGCCGTCATGTCACATGTTCTGCCACTGAAGAGGGCGTTGGCCCGAAACGCGTCTGGCAGGAAAAGGACTTTGTTCGCGGCTCGCGCCCTTGCGGTGGCATTAATTCCTACCCGTAAGTGCATTCCCACCATGGGGCAACCCTTTCTTTCATTTGTTAGCGGCCGGCACGGTCGCGGGTTTGCACTACCGCGTACAAACTGCGGGTCCACAGCTGCCTCATTTGAGTAGCGTATTGTGGTACGGGAGGTGCCTTTTACTTGCGGGGTGCTTGCGGGGACATTGGCAATCCTTTTAATACTTTTTTACATGTGAATGGCGGCGGCGACCCACTTGGGTTCTACTTATAAACTACCAGTCCCAGAAAGCATTGCTTCAGGTATTACACCTGCGTATAATTACTGTGGGTATTTACTGGTGTTTGCCGCTTGCCGTCATGTCACATGTTCTGCCACTGAAGAGGGCGTTGGCCCGAAACGCGTCTGGCAGGAAAAGGACTTTGTTCGCGGCTCGCGCCCTTGCGGTGGCATTAATTCCTACCCGTAAGTGCATTCCCACCATGGGGCAACCCTTTCTTTCATTTGTTAGCGGCCGGCCAGGTCGCGGGTTTGCACTACCGCGTACAAACTGCGGGTCCACAGCTGCCTAATTTGAGTAGCGTATTGTGGTACAGGAGGTGCCTTTTACTTGCGGGGTGCTTGCGGGGACGTTGGCAATCCTTTTAATACTTTTTTACATGTGAATGGCGGCGGCGACCCACTTGGGTTCTACTTATAAACTACCAGTCCCAGAAAGCATTGCTTCAGGTATTACACCTGCGTATAATTACTGTGGGTATTTACTGGTGTTTGCCGCTTGCCGTCATGTCACATGTTCTGCCACTGAAGAGGGCGTTGGCCCGAAACGCGTCTGGCAGGAAAAGGACGTTGTTCGTGGCTCGCGCCCTTGCGGTGGCATTAATTCCTACCCGTAAGTGCATTCCCACCATGGGGCAACCTTTTCTTTCATTTGTTAGCGCCCGGCCCGGTCACGGGTTTGAACTACCGCGTACAAACTGCGGGTCCACAGCTGCCTCATTTGAGTAGCGTATTGTGGTACGGGAGGTGCCTTTTACTTGCGGGGTGATTGCGGGGACATTGGCAATCCTTTTAATACTTTTTTACATGTGAATGGCGGCGGCGACCCACTTGGGTTCTACTTATAAACTACCAGTCCCAGAAAGCATTGCTTCAGGTATTACACCTGCGTATAATTACTGTGGGTATTTACTGGTGTTTGCCGCTTGCCGTCATGTCACATGTTCTGCCACTGAAGAGGGCGTTGCCCGAAACGCGTCTGGCAGGAAAAGGACTTTGTTCGCGGCTTGCGCCCTTGCGGTGGCATTAATTCCTACCCGTAAGTGCATTCCCACCATGGGGCAACCCTTTCTTTCATTTGTTAGCGGCCGGCCCGGTCGCGGGTTTGCACTACCGCGTACAAACTGCGGGTCCACAGCTGCCTCATTTGAGTAGCGTATTGTGGTACGGGAGGTGCCTTTTACTTGCGGAGTGCTTGCAGGGACATTCGCAATCCTTTTAATACTTTTTTACATGTGAATGGCGGCGGCGACCCACTTGGGTTCTACCTATAAACTACCAGTCCCAGAAAGCATTGCTTCAGGTATTACACCTGCGTATAATTACTGTGGGTATTTACTGGTGTTTGCCGCTTGCCGTCATGTCACATGTTCTGCCACTGAAGAGGGCGTTGGCCCGAAACGCGTCTGGCAGGAAAAGGACTTTTTTCGCGGCTCGCGCCCTTGCGGTGGCATTAATTCCTACCCGTAAGTGCATTCCCACCATGGGGCAACCCTTTCTTTCATTTGTTAGCGGCCGGCCCGGTCGCGGGTTTGCACTACCGCGTGCAAACTGCGGGTCCACAGCTGCCTCATTTGAGTAGCGTATTGTGGTACGGGAGGTGCCTTTTACTTGCGGAGTGCTTGCAGGGACATTCGCAATCCTTTTAATACTTTTTTACATGTGAATGGCGGCGGCGACCCACTTGGGTTCTACTTATAAACTACCAGTCCTAGAAAGCATTGCTTCAGGTATTACACCTGCGTATAATTACTGTGGGTATTTACTGGTGTTTGCCGCTTGCCGTCATGTCACATGTTCTGCCACTGAAGAGGGCGTTGGCCCGAAACGCGTCTGGCAGGAAAAGGACTTTGTTCGCGGCTCGCGCCCTTGCGGTGGCATTAATTCCTACCCGTAAGTGCATTCCCACCATGGGGCAACCCTTTCTTTCATTTGTTAGCGGCCGGCACGGTCGCGGGTTTGCACTACCGCGTACAAACTGCGGGTCCACAGCTGCCTCATTTGAGTAGCGTATTTTGGTACGGGAGGTGCCTTTTACTTGCGGGGTGCTTGCGGGGACATTGGCAATCCTTTTAATACTTTTTTACATGTGAATGGCGGCGGCGACCCACTTGGGTTCTACTTATAAACTCCAAGTCCCAGAAAGCATTGCTTCAGGTATTACACCTGCGTATAATTACTGTGGGTATTTACTGGTGTTTGCCGCTTGCCATCATGTCACATGTTCTGCCACTGAAGAGGGCGGTGGCCCGAAACGCGTCTGGCAGGAAAAGGACTTTGTTCGCGGCTCGCGCCCTTGCGGTGGCATTAATACCTACCCGTAAGTGCATTCCCACAATGGGGCAACCCTTTCTTTCATTTTTTAGCGGCCGGCCCGGTCGCGGGTTTGCACTACTGCGTACAAACTGCGGGTCCACAGCTGCCTCATTTGAGTAGCGTATTGTGGTACGGGAGGTGCCTTTTACTTGCGGGGTGCTTGCGGGGACATTGGCAATCCTTTTAATACTTTTTTACATGTGAATGGCGGCGGCGACCCACTTGGGTTCTACTTATAAACTACCAGTCCCAGAAAGCATTGCTTCAGGTATTACACCTGCGTATAATTACTGTGGGTATTTACTGGTGTTTGCCGCTTGCCGTCATGTCACATGTTCTGCCAATGAAGAGGGCGTTGGCCCGAAACGCGTCTGGCAGGAAAAGGACTTTGTTCGCGGCTCGCGCCCTTGCGGTGGCATTAATTCCTACCCGTAAGTGCATTCCCACCATGGGGCAACCCTTTCTTTCATTTGTTAGCGGCCGGCCCGGTCGCGGGTTTGCACTACCGCGTACAAACTGCGGGTCCACAGCTGCCTCATTTGAGTAGCGTATTGTGGTACGGGAGGTGCCTTTTACTTGCGGGGTGCTTGCGGGGACATTGGCAATCCTTTTAATACTTTTTTACATGTGAATGGCGGCGGCGACCCACTTGGGTTCTACTTATAAACTACCAGTCCCAGAAAGCATTGCTTCAGGTATTACACCTGCGTATAATTACTGTGGGTATTTACTGGTGTTTGCCGCTTGCCGTCATGTCACATGTTCTGCCACTGAAGAGGGCGTTGGCCCGAAATGTGTCTGGCAGGAAAAGGACTTTGTTCGCGGCTCGCGCCCTTGCGGTGGCATTAATTCCTACCCGTAAGTGCATTCCCACCATGGGGCAACCCTTTCTTTCATTTGTTAGCGGCCGGCCCGGTCGCGGGTTTGCACTACCGCGTACAAACTGCGGGTCCACAGCTGCCTCATTTGTGTAGCGTATTGTGGTACGGGAGGTGCCTTTTACTTGCGGGGTGCTTGCGGGGACATTGGCAATCCTTTTAATACTTTTTTACATGTGAATGGCGGCGGCGACCCACTTGGGTTCTACTTATAAACTACCAGTCCCAGAAAGCATTGCTTCAGGTATTACACCTGCGTATAATTACTGTGGGTATTTACTGGTGTTTGCCGCTTGCCGTCATGTCACATGTTCTGCCACTGAAGAGGGCGTTGGCCCGAAACGCGTCTGGCAGGAAAAGGACTTTGTGCGCGGCTCGCGCCCTTGCGGTGGCATTAATTCCTACCCGTAAGTGCATTCCCACCATGGGGCAACCCTTTCTTTCCTTTGTCAGCGGCCGGCCCGGTCGCGGGTTTGCACTACCGCGTACAAACTGCGGGTCCACAGCTGCCTCATTTGAGTAGCGTATTGTGGTACGGGAGGTGCCTTTTACTTGCGGGGTGCTTGCGGGGACATTGGCAATCCTTTTAATACTTTTTTACATGTGAATGGCGGTGGCGACCCACTTGGGTTCTACTTATAAACTACCAGTCCCAGAAAGCATTGCTTCAGGTATTACACCTGCGTATAATTACTGTGGGTATTTACTGGTGTTTGCCGCTTGCCGTCATGTCACATGTTCTGCCACTGAAGAGTGCTTTGGCCCGAAACGCGTCTGGCAGGAAAAGGACTTTGTTCGCGGCTCGCGCCCTTGCGGTGGCATTAATTCCTACCCGTAAGTGCATTCCCACCATGGGGCAACCCTTTCTTTCATTTGTTAGCGGCCGGCCCGGTCGCGGGTTTGCACTACCGCGTACAAACTGCGGGTCCACAGCTGCCTCATTTGAGTAGCGTATTGTGGTACGGGAGGTGCCTTTTACTTGCGGGGTGCTTGCGGGGACATTGGCAATCCTTTTAATACTTTTTTACATGTGAATGGCGGCGGCGACCCACTTGGGTTCTACTTATAAACTCCCAGTCCCAGAAAGCATTGCTTCAGGTATTACACCTGCGTATAATTACTGTGGGTATTTACTGGTGTTTGCCGCTTGCCGTCATGTCACATGTTCTGCCACTGAAGAGGGCGTTGGCCCGAAACGCGTCTGGCAGGAAAAGGACTTTGTTCGCGGCTAGCGCCCTTGCGGTGGCATTAATTCCTACCCGTAAGTGCATTCCCACCATGGGGCAACCCTTTCTTTCATTTGTTAGCGGCCGGCCCGGTCGCGGGTTTGCACTACCGCGTACAAACTGCGGGTCCACAGCTGCCTCATTTGAGTAGCGTATTGTGGTACGGGAGGTGCCTTTTACTTGCGGGGTGCTTGCGGGGACATTGGCAATCCTTTTAATACTATTTTTACATGTGAATGGCGGCGGCGACCCACTTGGGTTCTACTTATAAACTACCAGTCCCAGAAAGCATTGCTTCAGGTATTACACCTGCGTATAATTACTGTGGGTATTTACTGGTGTTTGCCGCTTGCCGTCATGTCACATGTTCTGCCAATGAAGAGGGCGTTGGCCCGAAACGCGTCTGGCAGGAAAAGGACTTTGTTCGCGGCTCGCGCCCTTGCGGTGGCATTAATTCCTACCCGTAAGTGCATTCCCACCATGGGGCAACCCTTTCTTTCATTTGTTAGCGGCCGGCCCGGTCGCGGGTTTGCACTACCGCGTACAAACTGCGGGTCCACAGCTGCCTCATTTGAGTAGCGTATTGTGCTACGGGAGGTGCCTTTTACTTGCGGGGTGCTTGCGGGGACATTGGCAATCCTTTTAATACTTTTTTACATGTGAATGGCGGCGGCGACCCACTTGGGTTCTACTTATAAACTCCAAGTCCCAGAAAGCATTGCTTCAGGTATTACACCTGCGTATAATTACTGTGGGTATTTACTGGTGTTTGCCGCTTGCCATCATGTCACATGTTCTGCCACTGAAGAGGGCGTTGGCCCGAAACGCGTCTGGCAGGAAAAGGACTTTGTTCGCGGCTCGCGCTCTTGCGGTGGCATTAATTCCTACCCGTAAGTGCATTCCCACAATGGGGCAACCCTTTCTTTCATTTTTTAGCGGCCGGCCCGGTCGCGGGTTTGCACTACTGCGTACAAACTGCGGGTCCACAGCTGCCTCATTTGAGTAGCGTATTGTGGTACGGGAGGTGCCTTTTACTTGTGGGGTGCTTGCGGGGACATTGGCAATCCTTTTAATACTTTTTTACATGTGAATGGCGGCGGCGACCCACTTGGGTTCTACTTATAAACTACCAGTCCCAGAAAGCATTGCTTCAGGTATTACACCTGCGTATAATTACTGTGGGTATTTACTGGTGTTTGCCGCTTGCCGTCATGTCACATGTTCTGCCAATGAAGAGGGCGTTGGCCCGAAACGCGTCTGGCAGGAAAAGGACTTTGTTCGCGGCTCGCGCCCTTGCGGTGGCATTAATTCCTACCCGTAAGTGCATTCCCACCATGGGGCAACCCTTTCTTTCATTTGTTAGCGGCCGGCCCGGTCGCGGGTTTGCACTACCGCGTACAAACTGCGGGTCCACAGCTGCCTCATTTGAGTAGCGTATTGTGGTACGGGAGGTGCCTTTTACTTGCGGGGTGCTTGCGGGGACATTGGCAATCCTTTTAATACTTTTTTACATGTGAATGGCGGCGGCGACCCACTTGGGTTCTACTTATAAACTACCAGTCCCAGAAAGCATTGCTTCAGGTATTACACCTGCGTATAATTACTGTGGGTATTTACTGGTGTTTGCCGCTTGCCGTCATGTCACATGTTCTGCCACTGAAGAGGGCGTTGGCCCGAAATGTGTCTGGCAGGAAAAGGACTTTGTTCGCGGCTCGCGCCCTCGCGGTGGCATTAATTCCTACCCGTAAGTGCATTCCCACCATGGGGCAACCCTTTCTTTCATTTGTTAGCGGCCGGCCCGGTCGCGGGTTTGCACTACCGCGTACAAACTGCGGGTCCACAGCTGCCTCATTTGTGTAGCGTATTGTGGTACGGGAGGTGCCTTTTACTTGCGGGGTGCTTGCGGGGACATTGGCAATCCTTTTAATACTTTTTTACATGTGAATGGCGGCGGCGACCCACTTGGGTTCTACTTATAAACTACCAGTCCCAGAAAGCATTGCTTCAGGTATTACACCTGCGTATAATTATTGTGGGTATTTACTGGTGTTTGCCGCTTGCCGTCATGTCACATGTTCTGCCACTGAAGAGGGCGTTGGCCCGAAACGCGTCTGGCAGGAAAAGGACTTTGTGCGCGGCTCGCGCCCTTGCGGTGGCATTAATTCCTACCCGTAAGTGCATTCCCACCATGGGGCAACCCTTTCTTTCCTTTGTCAGCGGCCGGCCCGGTCGCGGGTTTGCACTACCGCGTACAAACTGCGGGTCCACAGCTGCCTCATTTGAGTAGCGTATTGTGGTACGGGAGGTGCCTTTTACTTGCGGGGTGCTTGCGGGGACATTGGCAATCCTTTTAATACTTTTTTACATGTGAATGGCGGCGGCGACCCACTTGGGTTCTACTTATAAACTACCAGTCCCAGAAAGCATTGCTTCAGGTATTACACCTGTGTATAATTACTGTGGGTATTTACTGGTGTTTGCCGCTTGCCGTCATGTCACATGTTCTGCCACTGAAGAGGGCTTTGGCCCGAAACGCGTCTGGCAGGAAAAGGACTTTGTTCGCGGCTCGCGCCCTTGCGGTGGCATTAATTCCTACCCGTAAGTGCATTCCCACCATGGGGCAACCCTTTCTTTCATTTGTTAGCGGCCGGCCCGGTCGCGGGTTTGCACTACCGCGTACAAACTGCGGGTCCACAGCTGCCTCATTTGAGTAGCGTATTGTGGTACGGGAGGTGCCTTTTACTTGCGGGGTGCTTGCGGGGACATTGGCAATCCTTTTAATACTTTTTACATGTGAATGGCGGCGGCGACCCACTTGGGTTCTACTTATAAACTCCCAGTCCCAGAAAGCATTGCTTCAGGTATTAGACCTGCGTATAATTACTGTGGGTATTTACTGGTGTTTGCCGCTTGCCGTCATGTCACATGTTCTGCCACTGAAGAGGGCGTTGGCCCGAAACGCGTCTGGCAGGAAAAGGACTTTGTTCGCGGCTAGCGCCCTTGCGGTGGCATTAATTCCTACCCGTAAGTGCATTCCCACCATGGGGCAACCCTTTCTTTCATTTGTTAGCGGCCGGCCCGGTCGCGGGTTTGCACTACCGCGTACAAACTGCGGGTCCACAGCTGCCTCATTTGAGTAGCGTATTGTGGTACGGGAGGTGCCTTTTACTTGCGGGGTGCTTGCGGGGACATTGGCAATCCTTTTAATACTATTTTTACATGTGAATGGCGGCGGCGACCCACTTGGGTTCTACTTATAAACTACCAGTCCCAGAAAGCATTGCTTCAGGTATTACACCTGCGTATAATTACTGTGGGTATTTACTGGTGTTTGCCGCTTGCCGTCATGTCACATGTTCTGCCACTGAAGAGGGCGTTGGCCCGAAACACGTCTGGCAGGAAAAGGACTTTGTTCGCGGCTCGCGCCCTTGCGGTGGCATTAATTCCTACCCGTAAGTGCATTCCCACCATGGGGCAACCCTTTCTTTCATTTGTTAGCGGCCGGCCCGGTCGCGGGTTTGCACTACCGCGTACAACCTGCGGGTCCACAGCTGCCTCATTTGAGTAGCGTATTGTGGTACGGGAGGTGCCTTTTACTTGCGGGGTGCTTGCGGGGACATTGGCAATCCTTTTAATACTTTTTTACATGTGAATGGTGGCGGCGACCCACTTGGGTTCTACTTATAAACTACCAGTCCCAGAAAGCATTGCTTCAGGTATTACACCTGCGTATAATTACTGTGGGTATTTACTGGTGTTTGCCGCTTGCCGTCATGTCACATGTTCTGCCACTGAAGAGGGCGTTGGCCGAAACGCGTCTGGCAGGAAAAGGACTTTGTTCGCGGCTCACGCCCTTGCGGTGGCATTAATTCCTACCCGTAAGTGCATTCCCACCATGGGGCAACCCTTTCTTTCATTTGTTAGCGGCCGGCCCGGTCGCGGGTTTGCACTACCGCGTACAAACTGCGGGTCCACAGCTGCCTAATTTGAGTAGCGTATTGTGGTACAGGAGGTGCCTTTTACTTGCGGGGTGCTTGCGGGGACGTTGGCAATCCTTTTAATACTTTTTTACATGTGAATGGCGGCGGCGACCCACTTGGGTTCTACTTATAAACTACCAGTCCCAGAAAGCATTGCTTCAGGTATTACACCTGCGTATAATTACTGTGGGTATTTACTGGTGTTTGCCGCTTGCCGTCATGTCACATGTTCTGCCACTGAAGAGGGCGTTGGCCCGAAACGCGTCTGGCAGGAAAAGGACGTTGTTCGTGGCTCGCGCCCTTGCGGTGGCATTAATTCCTACCCGTAAGTGCATTCCCACCATGGGGCAACCTTTTCTTTCATTTGTTAGCGCCCGGCCCGGTCACGGGTTTGAACTACCGCGTACAAACTGCGGGTCCACAGCTGCCTCATTTGAGTAGCGTATTGTGGTACGGGAGGTGCCTTTTACTTGCGGGGTGATTGCGGGGACATTGGCAATCCTTTTAATACTTTTTTACATGTGAATGGCGGCGGCGACCCACTTGGGTTCTACTTATAAACTACCAGTCCCAGAAAGCATTGCTTCAGGTATTACACCTGCGTATAATTACTGTGGGTATTTACTGGTGTTTGCCGCTTGCCGTCATGTCACATGTTCTGCCAATGAAGAGGGCGTTGGCCCGAAACGAGTCTGGCAGGAAAAGGACTTTGTTCGCGGCTCGCGCCCTTGCGGTGGCATTAATTCCTACCCGTAAGTGCATTCCCACCATGGGGCAACCCTTTCTTTCATTTGTTAGCGGCCGGCCCGGTCGCGGGTTTGCACTACCGCGTACAAACTGCGGGTCCACAGCTGCCTCATTTGAGTAGCGTATTGTGGTACGGGAGGTGCCTTTTACTTGCGGGGTGCTTGCGGGGACATTGGCAATCCTTTTAATACTTTTTTACATGTGAATGGCGGCGGCGACCCACTTGGGTTCTACTTATAAACTACCAGTCCCAGAAAGCATTGCTTCAGGTATTACACCTGCGTATAATTACTGTGGGTATTTACTGGTGTTTGCCGCTTGCCGTCATGTCACATGTTCTGCCACTGAAGAGGGCGTTGCCCGAAACGCGTCTGGCAGGAAAAGGACTTTGTTCGCGGCTTGCGCCCTTGCGGTGGCATTAATTCCTACCCGTAAGTGCATTCCCACCATGGGGCAACCCTTTCTTTCATTTGTTAGCGGCCGGCCCGGTCGCGGGTTTGCACTACCGCGTACAAACTGCGGGTCCACAGCTGCCTCATTTGAGTAGCGTATTGTGGTACGGGAGGTGCCTTTTACTTGCGGAGTGCTTGCAGGGACATTCGCAATCCTTTTAATACTTTTTTACATGTGAATGGCGGCGGCGACCCACTTGGGTTCTACCTATAAACTACCAGTCCCAGAAAGCATTGCTTCAGGTATTACACCTGCGTATAATTACTGTGGGTATTTACTGGTGTTTGCCGCTTGCCGTCATGTCACATGTTCTGCCACTGAAGAGGGCGTTGGCCCGAAACGCGTCTGGCAGGAAAAGGACTTTGTTCGCGGCTCGCGCCCTTGCGGTGGCATTAATTCCTACCCGTAAGTGCATTCCCACCATGGGGCAACCCTTTCTTTCATTTGTTAGCGGCCGGCACGGTCGCGGGTTTGCACTACCGCGTACAAACTGCGGGTCCACAGCTGCCTCATTTGAGTAGCGTATTGTGGTACGGGAGGTGCCTTTTACTTGCGGGGTGCTTGCGGGGACATTGGCAATCCTTTTAATACTTTTTTACATGTGAATGGCGTCGGCGACCCACTTGGGTTCTACTTATAAACTCCAAGTCCCAGAAAGCATTGCTTCAGGTATTACACCTGCGTATAATTACTGTGGGTATTTACTGGTGTTTGCCGCTTGCCATCATGTCACATGTTCTGCCACTGAAGAGGGCGGTGGCCCGAAACGCGTCTGGCAGGAAAAGGACTTTGTTCGCGGCTCGCGCCCTTGCGGTGGCATTAATACCTACCCGTAAGTGCATTCCCACAATGGGGCAACCCTTTCTTTCATTTTTTAGCGGCCGGCCCGGTCGCGGGTTTGCACTACTGCGTACAAACTGCGGGTCCACAGCTGCCTCATTTGAGTAGCGTATTGTGGTACGGGAGGTGCCTTTTACTTGCGGGGTGCTTGCGGGGACATTGGCAATCCTTTTAATACTTTTTTACATGTGAATGGCGGCGGCGACCCACTTGGGTTCTACTTATAAACTACCAGTCCCAGAAAGCATTGCTTCAGGTATTACACCTGCGTATAATTACTGTGGGTATTTACTGGTGTTTGCCGCTTGCCGTCATGTCACATGTTCTGCCAATGAAGAGGGCGTTGGCCCGAAACGCGTCTGGCAGGAAAAGGACTTTGTTCGCGGCTCGCGCCCTTGCGGTGGCATTAATTCCTACCCGTAAGTGCATTCCCACCATGGGGCAACCCTTTCTTTCATTTGTTAGCGGCCGGCCCGGTCGCGGGTTTGCACTACCGCGTACAAACTGCGGGTCCACAGCTGCCTCATTTGAGTAGCGTATTGTGGTACGGGAGGTGCCTTTTACTTGCGGGGTGCTTGCGGGGACATTGGCAATCCTTTTAATACTTTTTTACATGTGAATGGCGGTGGCGACCCACTTGGGTTCTACTTATAAACTACCAGTCCCAGAAAGCATTGCTTCAGGTATTACACCTGCGTATAATTACTGTGGGTATTTACTGGTGTTTGCCGCTTGCCGTCATGTCACATGTTCTGCCACTGAAGAGGGCGTTGGCCCGAAATGTGTCTGGCAGGAAAAGGACTTTGTTCGCGGCTCGCGCCCTTGCGGTGGCATTAATTCCTACCCGTAAGTGCATTCCCACCATGGGGCAACCCTTTCTTTCATTTGTTAGCGGCCGGCCCGGTCGCGGGTTTGCACTACCGCGTACAAACTGCGGGTCCACAGCTGCCTCATTTGTGTAGCGTATTGTGGTACGGGAGGTGCCTTTTACTTGCGGGGTGCTTGCGGGGACATTGGCAATCCTTTTAATACTTTTTTACATGTGAATGGCGGCGGCGACCCACTTGGGTTCTACTTATAAACTACCAGTCCCAGAAAGCATTGCTTCAGGTATTACACCTGCGTATAATTACTGTGGGTATTTACTGGTGTTTGCCGCTTGCCGTCATGTCACATGTTCTGCCACTGAAGAGGGCGTTGGCCCGAAACGCGTCTGGCAGGAAAAGGACTTTGTGCGCGGCTCGCGCCCTTGCGGTGGCATTAATTCCTACCCGTAAGTGCATTCCCACCATGGGGCAACCCTTTCTTTCCTTTGTCAGCGGCCGGCCCGGTCGCGGGTTTGCACTACCGCGTACAAACTGCGGGTCCACAGCTGCCTCATTTGAGTAGCGTATTGTGGTACGGGAGGTGCCTTTTACTTGCGGGGTGCTTGCGGGGACATTGGCAATCCTTTTAATACTTTTTTACATGTGAATGGCGGCGGCGACCCACTTGGGTTCTACTTATAAACTCCCAGTCCCAGAAAGCATTGCTTCAGGTATTACACCTGCGTATAATTACTGTGGGTATTTACTGGTGTTTGCCGCTTGCCGTCATGTCACATGTTCTGCCACTGAAGAGGGCGTTGGCCCGAAACGCGTCTGGCAGGAAAAGGACTTTGTTCGCGGCTAGCGCCCTTGCGGTGGCATTAATTCCTACCCGTAAGTGCATTCCCACCATGGGGCAACCCTTTCTTTCATTTGTTAGCGGCCGGCCCGGTTGCGGGTTTGCACTACCGCGTACAAACTGCGGGTCCACAGCTGCCTCATTTGAGTAGCGTATTGTGGTACGGGAGGTGCCTTTTACTTGCGGGGTGCTTGCGGGGACATTGGCAATCCTTTTAATACTATTTTTACATGTGAATGGCGGCGGCGACCCACTTGGGTTCTACTTATAAACTACCAGTCCCAGAAAGCATTGCTTCAGGTATTACACCTGCGTATAATTACTGTGGGTATTTACTGGTGTTTGCCGCTTGCCGTCATGTCACATGTTCTGCCACTGAAGAGGGCGTTGGCCCGAAACACGTCTGGCAGGAAAAGGACTTTGTTCGCGGCTCGCGCCCTTGCGGTGGCATTAATTCCTACCCGTAAGTGCATTCCCACCATGGGGCAACCCTTTCTTTCATTTGTTAGCGGCCGGCCCGGTCGCGGGTTTGCACTACCGCGTACAACCTGCGGGTCCACAGCTGCCTCATTTGAGTAGCGTATTGTGGTACGGGAGGTGCCTTTTACTTGCGGGGTGCTTGCGGGGACATTGGCAATCCTTTTAATACTTTTTTACATGTGAATGGCGGCGGCGACCCACTTGGGTTATACTTATAAACTACCAGTCCCAGAAAGCATTGCTTCAGGTATTACACCTGCGTATAATTACTGTGGGTATTTACTGGTGTTTGCCGCTTGCCGTCATGTCACATGTTCTGCCACTGAAGAGGGCGTTGGCCCGAAACGCGTCTGGCAGGAAAAGGACTTTGTTCGCGGCTCGCGCCCTTGCGGTGGCATTAATTCCTACCCGTAAGTGCATTCCCACCATGGGGCAACCCTTTCTTTCATTTGTTAGCGGCCGGCCCGGTCGCGGGTTTGCACTACCGCGTACAAACTGCGGGTCCACAGCTGCCTAATTTGAGTAGCGTATTGTGGTACAGGAGGTGCCTTTTACTTGCGGGGTGCTTGCGGGGACGTTGGCAATCCTTTTAGTACTTTTTTACATGTGAATGGCGGCGGCGACCCACTTGGGTTCTACTTATAAACTACCAGTCCCAGAAAGCATTGCTTCAGGTATTACACCTGCGTATAATTACTGTGGGTATTTACTGGTGTTTGCCGCTTGCCGTCATGTCACATGTTCTGCCACTGAAGAGGGCGTTGGCCCGAAACGCGTCTGGCAGGACAAGGACGTTGTTCGTGGCTCGCGCCCTTGCGGTGGCATTAATTCCTACCCGTAAGTGCATTCCCACCATGGGGCAACCTTTTCTTTCATTTGTTAGCGGCCGGCCCGGTCACGGGTTTGCACTACCGCGTACAAACTGCGGGTCCACAGCTGCCTCATTTGAGTAGCGTATTGTGGTACGGGAGGTGCCTTTTACTTGCGGGGTGATTGCGGGGACATTGGCAATCCTTTTAATACTTTTTTACATGTGAATGGCGGCGGCGACCCACTTGGGTTCTACTTATAAACTACCAGTCCCAGAAAGCATTGCTTCAGGTATTACACCTGCGTATAATTACTGTGGGTATTTACTGGTGTTTGCCGCTTGCCGTCATGTCACATGTTCTGCCACTGAAGAGGGCGTTGGCCCGAAACGCGTCTGGCAGGAAAAGGACTTTGTTCGCGGCTCGCGCCCTTGCGGTTGCATTAATTCCTACCCGTAAGTGCATTCCCACCATGGGGCAACCCTTTCTTTCATTTGTTAGCGGCCGGCCCGGTCGCGGGTTTGCACTACCGCATACAAACTGCGGGTCCACAGCTGCCTCATTTGAGTAGCGTATTGTGGTACTGGAGGTGCCTTTTACATGCGGGGTGCTTGCGGGGACATTGGCAATCCTTTTAATACTTTTTTACATGTGAATGGCGGCGGCGACCCACTTGGGTTCTACTGATAAAATAACAGTCCCAGAAAGCATTGCTTCAGGTATTACACCTGCGTATAATTACTGTGGGTATTTACTGGTGTTTGCCGCTTGCCGTCATGTCACATGTTCTGCCACTGAAGAGGGTGTTGGCCCGAAATGCGTCTGGCAGGAAAAGGACTTTGTTCGCGGCTCGCGCCCTTGCGGTGGCATTAATTCCTACCCGTAAGTGCATTACCACCATGGGGCAACCCTTTCTTTTATTTGTTAGCGGCCGGCCCGGTCGCGGGTTTGCACTACCGCGTACAAACTGCGGGTCCACAGCTGCCTCATTTGAGTAGCGTATTGTGGTACGGGAGGTGCCTTTTACTTGCGGGGTGCTTGCGGGGACATTGGCAATCCTTTTAATACTTTTTTACATGTGAATGGCGGCGGCGACCCACTTGGGTTCTACTTATAAACTACCAGTCCCAGAAAGCATTGCTTCAGGTATTACACCTGCGTATAATTACTGTGGGTATTTACTGGTGTTTGCCGCTTGCCGTCATGTCACATGTTCTGCCACTGAAGAGGGCGTTGGCCGAAAACGCGTCTGGCAGGAAATGGACTTTGTTCGCGGCTCGCGCCCTTGCGGTGGCATTAATGCCTACCCGTAAGTGCATTCCCACCATGGGGCAACCCTTTCTTTCATTTGTTAGCGGCCGGCCCGGTCGCGGGTTTGAACTACCGCGTACAAACTGCGGGTCCACAGCTGCCTCATTTGTGTAGCGTATTGTGGTACGGGAGGTGCCTTTTACTTGCGGGGTGCTTGCGGGGACATTGGCAATCCTTTTAATACTTTTTTACATGTGAATGGCGGCGGCGACCCACTTGGGTTCTACTTATAAACTACCAGTCCCAGAAAGCATTGCTTCAGGTATTACACCTGCGTATAATTACTGTGGGTATTTACTGGTGTTTGCCGCTTGCCGTCATGTCACATGTTCTGCCACTGAAGAGGGCGTTGGCCCGAAACGCGTCTGGCAGGAAAAGGACTTTGTGCGCGGCTCGCGCCCTTGGGGTGGCATTAATTCCTACCCGTAAGTGCATTCCCACCATGGGGCAACCCTTTCTTTCATTTGTCAGCGGCCGGCCCGGTCGGGGGTTTGCACTACCGCGTACAAACTGCGGGTCCACAGCTGCCTCATTTGAGTAGCGTATTGTGGTACGGGAGGTGCCTTTTACTTGCGGGGTGCTTGCGGGGACATTGGCAATCCTTTTAATACTTTTTTACATGTGAATGGCGGCGGCGACCCACTTGGGTTCTACTTATAAACTACCAGTCCCAGAAAGCATTGCTTCAGGTATTACACCTGCGTATAATTACTGTGGGTATTTACTGGTGTTTGCCGCTTGCCGTCATGTCACATGTTCTGCCACTGAAGAGGGCTTTGGCCCGAAACGCGTGTGGCAGGAAAAGGACTTTGTTCGCGGCTCGCGCCCTTGCGGTGGCATTAATTCCTACCCGTAAGTGCATTCCCACCATGGGGCAACCCTTTCTTTCATTTGTTAGCGGCCGGCCCGGTCGCGGGTTTGCACTACCGCGTACAAACTGCGGGTCCACAGCTGCCTCATTTGAGTAGCGTATTGTGGTACGGGAGGTGCCTTTTACTTGCGGGGTGCTTGCGGGGACATTGGCAATCCTTTTAATACTTTTTTACATGTGAATGGCGGCGGCGACCCACTTGGGTTCTACTTATAAACTCCCAGTCCCAGAAAGCATTGCTTCAGGTATTACACCTGCGTATAATTACTGTGGGTATTCACTGGTGTTTGCCGCTTGCCGTCATGTCACATGTTCTGCCACTGAAGAGGGCGTTGGCCCGAAACGCGTCTGGCAGGAAAAGGACTTTGTTCGCGGCTAGCGCCCTTGCGGTGGCATTAATTCCTACCCGTAAGTGCATTCCCACCATGGGGCAACCCTTTCTTTCATTTGTTAGCGGCCGGCCCGGTCGCGGGTTTGCACTACCGCGTACAAACTGCGGGTCCACAGCTGCCTCATTTGAGTAGCGTATTGTGGTACGGGAGGTGCCTTTTACTTGCGGGGTGCTTGCGGGGACATTGGCAATCCTTTTAATACTATTTTTACATGTGAATGGCGGCGGCGACCCACTTGGGTTCTACTTATAAACTACCAGTCCCAGAAAGCATTGCTTCAGGTATTACACCTGCGTATAATTACTGTGGGTATTTACTGGTGTTTGCCGTTTGCCGTCATGTCACATGTTCTGCCACTGAAGAGGGCGTTGGCCCGAAACACGTCTGGCAGGAAAAGGACTTTGTTCGCGGCTCGCGCCCTTGCGGTGGCATTAATTCCTACCCGTAAGTGCATTCCCACCATGGGGCAACCCTTTCTTTCATTTGTTAGCGGCCGGCCCGGTCGCGGGTTTGCACTACCGCGTACAACCTGCGGGTCCACAGCTGCCTCATTTGAGTAGCGTATTGTGGTACGGGAGGTGCCTTTTACTTGCGGGGTGCTTGCGGGGACATTGGCAATCCTTTTAATACTTTTTTACATGTGAATGGCGGCGGCGACCCACTTGGGTTCTACTTACAAACTACCAGTCCCAGAAAGCATTGCTTCAGGTATTACACCTGCGTATAATTACTGTGGGTATTTACTGGTGTTTGCCGCTTGCCGTCATGTCACATGTTCTGCCACTGAAGAGGGCGTTGGCCCGAAACGCGTCTGGCAGGAAAAGGACTTTGTTCGCGGCTCGCGCCCTTGCGGTGGCATTAATTCCTACCCGTAAGTGCATTCCCACCATGGGGCAACCCTTTCTTTCATTTGTTAGCGGCCGGCCCGGTCGCGGGTTTGCACTACCGCGTACAAACTGCGGGTCCACAGCTGCCTAATTTGAGTAGCGTATTGTGGTACAGGAGGTGCCTTTTACTTGCGGGGTGCTTGCGGGGACGTTGGCAATCCTTTTAATACTTTTTTACATGTGAATGGCGGCGGCGACCCACTTGGGTTCTACTTATAAACTACCAGTCCCAGAAAGCATTGCTTCAGGTATTACACCTGCGTATAATTACTGTGGGTATTTACTGGTGTTTGCCGCTTGCCGTCATGTCACATGTTCTGCCACTGAAGAGGGCGTTGGCCCGAAACGCGTCTGGCAGGAAAAGGACTTTGTTCATGGCTCGCGCCCTTGCGGTGGCATTAATTCCTACCCGTAAGTGCATTCCCACCATGGGGCAACCTTTTCTTTCATTTGTTAGCGGCCGGCCCGGTCACGGGTTTGCACTACCGCGTACAAACTGCGGGTCCACAGCTGCCTCATTTGAGTAGCGTATTGTGGTACGGGAGGTGCCTTTTACTTGCGGGGTGCTTGCGGGGACATTGGCAATCCTTTTAATACTTTTTTACATGTGAATGGCGGCGGCGACCCACTTGGGTTCTACTTATAAACTACCAGTCCCAGAAAGCATTGCTTCAGGTATTACACCTGCGTATAATTACTGTGGGTATTTACTGGTGTTTGCCGCTTGCCGTCATGTCACATGTTCTGCCACTGAAGAGGGCGTTGGCCCGAAACGCGTCTGGCAGGAAAAGGACTTTGTGCGCGGCTCGCGCCCTTGGGGTGGCATTAATTCCTACCCGTAAGTGCATTCCCACCATGGGGCAACCCTTTCTTTCATTTGTCAGCGGCCGGCCCGGTCGGGGGTTTGCACTACCGCGTACAAACTGCGGGTCCACAGCTGCCTCATTTGAGTAGCGTATTGTGGTACGGGAGGTGCCTTTTACTTGCGGGGTGCTTGCGGGGACATTGGCAATCCTTTTAATACTTTTTTACATGTGAATGGCGGCGGCGACCCACTTGGGTTCTACTTATAAACTACCAGTCCCAGAAAGCATTGCTTCAGGTATTACACCTGCGTATAATTACTGTGGGTATTTACTGGTGTTTGCCGCTTGCCGTCATGTCACATGTTCTGCCACTGAAGAGGGCTTTGGCCCGAAACGCGTCTGGCAGGAAAAGGACTTTGTTCGCGGCTCGCGCCCTTGCGGTGGCATTAATTCCTACCCGTAAGTGCATTCCCACCATGGGGCAACCCTTTCTTTCATTTGTTAGCGGCCGGCCCGGTCGCGGGTTTGCACTACCGCGTACAAACTGCGGGTCCACAGCTGCCTCATTTGAGTAGCGTATTGTGGTACGGGAGGTGCCTTTTACTTGCGGGGTGCTTGCGGGGACATTGGCAATCCTTTTAATACTTTTTTACATGTGAATGGCGGCGGCGACCCACTTGGGTTCTACTTATAAACTCCCAGTCCCAGAAAGCATTGCTTCAGGTATTACACCTGCGTATAATTACTGTGGGTATTCACTGGTGTTTGCCGCTTGCCGTCATGTCACATGTTCTGCCACTGAAGAGGGCGTTGGCCCGAAACGCGTCTGGCAGGAAAAGGACTTTGTTCGCGGCTAGCGCCCTTGCGGTGGCATTAATTCCTACCCGTAAGTGCATTCCCACCATGGGGCAACCCTTTCTTTCATTTGTTAGCGGCCGGCCCGGTCGCGGGTTTGCACTACCGCGTACAAACTGCGGGTCCACAGCTGCCTCATTTGAGTAGCGTATTGTGGTACGGGAGGTGCCTTTTACTTGCGGGGTGCTTGCGGGGACATTGGCAAACCTTTTAATACTATTTTTACATGTGAATGGCGGCGGCGACCCACTTGGGTTCTACTTATAAACTACCAGTCCCAGAAAGCATTGCTTCAGGTATTACACCCGCGTATAATTACTGTGGGTATTTACTGGTGTTTGCCGCTTGCCGTCATGTCACATGTTCTGCCACTGAAGAGGGCGTTGGCCCGAAACACGTCTGGCAGGAAAAGGACTTTGTTCGCGGCTCGCGCCCTTGCGGTGGCATTAATTCCTACCCGTAAGTGCATTCCCACCATGGGGCAACCCTTTCTTTCATTTGTTAGCGGCCGGCCCGGTCGCGGGTTTGCACTACCGCGTACAACCTGCGGGTCCACAGCTGCCTCATTTGAGTAGCGTATTGTGGTACGGGAGGTGCCTTTTACTTGCGGGGTGCTTGCGGGGACATTGGCAATCCTTTTAATACTTTTTTACATGTGAATGGCGGCGGCGACCCACTTGGGTTCTACTTACAAACTACCAGTCCCAGAAAGCATTGCTTCAGGTATTACACCTGCGTATAATTACTGTGGGTATTTACTGGTGTTTGCCGCTTGCCGTCATGTCACATGTTCTGCCACTGAAGAGGGCGTTGGCCCGAAACGCGTCTGGCAGGAAAAGGACTTTGTTCGCGGCTCGCGCCCTTGCGGTGGCATTAATTCCTACCCGTAAGTGCATTCCCACCATGGGGCAACCCTTTCTTTCATTTGTTAGCGGCCGGCCCGGTCGCGGGTTTGCACTACCGCGTACAAACTGCGGGTCCACAGCTGCCTAATTTGAGTAGCGTATTGTGGTACAGGAGGTGCCTTTTACTTGCGGGGTGCTTGCGGGGACGTTGGCAATCCTTTTAATACTTTTTTACATGTGAATGGCGGCGGCGACCCACTTGGGTTCTACTTATAAACTACCAGTCCCAGAAAGCATTGCTTCAGGTATTACACCTGCGTATAATTACTGTGGGTATTTACTGGTGTTTGCCGCTTGCCGTCATGTCACATGTTCTGCCACTGAAGAGGGCGTTGGCCCGAAACGCGTCTGGCAGGAAAAGGACTTTGTTCGTGGCTCGCGCCCTTGCGGTGGCATTAATTCCTACCCGTAAGTGCATTCCCACCATGGGGCAACCTTTTCTTTCATTTGTTAGCGGCCGGCCCGGTCACGGGTTTGCACTACCGCGTACAAACTGCGGGTCCACAGCTGCCTCATTTGAGTAGCGTATTGTGGTACGGGAGGTGCCTTTTACTTGCGGGGTGATTGCGGGGACATTGGCAATCCTTTTAATACTTTTTTACATGTGAATGGCGGCGGCGACCCACTTGGGTTCTACTTATAAACTACCAGTCCCAGAAAGCATTGCTTCAGGTATTACACCTGCGTATAATTACTGTGGGTATTTACTGGTGTTTGCCGCTTGTCGTCATGTCACATGTTCTGCCACTGAAGAGGGCGTTGGCCCGAAACGCGTCTGGCAGGAAAAGGACTTTGTTCGCGGCTCGCGCCCTTGCGGTTGCATTAATTCCTACCCGTAAGTGCATTCCCACCATGGGGCAACCCTTTCTTTCATTTGTTAGCGGCCGGCCCGGTCGCGGGTTTGCACTACCGCGTACAAACTGCGGGTCCACAGCTGCCTCATTTGAGTAGCGTATTGTGGTACGGGAGGTGCCTTTTACTTGCGGGGTGCTTGCGGGGACATTGGCAGTCCTTTTAATACTTTTTTACATGTGAATGGCGGCGGCGACCCACTTGGGTTCTACTTATAAACTACCAGTCCCAGAAAGCATTGCTTCAGGTATTACACCTGCGTATAATTACTGTGGGTATTTACTGGTGTTTGCAGCTTGCCGTCATGTCACATGTTCTGCCACTGAAGAGGGCGTTGGCCCGAAACGCGTCTGGCAGGAAAAGGACTTTGTTCGCGGCTCGCGCCCTTGCGGTGGCATTAATTCCTACCCGTAAGTGCATTCCCACCATGGGGCAACCCTTTCTTTCATTTGTTAGCGGCCGGCCCGGTCGCGGGTTTGCACTACCGCATACACACTGCGGGTCCACAGCTGCCTCATTTGAGTAGCGTCTTGTGGTACTGGAGGTGCCTTTTACATGCGGGGTGCTTGCGGGGACATTGGCAATCCTTTTAATACTTTTTTACATGTGAATGGCGGCGGCGACCCACTTGGGTTCTACTGATAAAATAACAGTCCCAGAAAGCATTGCTTCAGGTATTACACCTGCGTATAATTACTGTGGGTATTTACTGGTGTTTGCCGCTTGCCGTCATGTCACATGTTCTGCCACTGAAGAGGGTGTTGGCCCGAAATGCGTCTGGCAGGAAAAGGACTTTGTTCGCGGCTCGCGCCCTTGCGGTGGCATTAATTCCTACCCGTAAGTGCATTCCCACCATGGGGCAACCCTTTCTTTTATTTGTTAGCGGCCGGCCCGGTCGCGGGTTTGCACTACCGCGTACAAACTGCGGGTCCACAGCTGCCTCATTTGAGTAGCGTATTGTGGTACGGGAGGTGCCTTTTACTTGCGGGGTGCTTGCGGGGACATTGGCAATCCTTTTAATACTTTTTTACATGTGAATGGCGGCGGCGACCCACTTGGGTTCTACTTATAAACTACCAGTCCCAGAAAGCATTGCTTCAGGTATTACACCTGCGTATAATTACTGTGGGTATTTACTGGTGTTTGCCGCTTGCCGTCATGTCACATGTTCTGCCACTGAAGAGGGCGTTGGCCGAAAACGCGTCTGGCAGGAAATGGACTTTGTTCGCGGCTCGCGCCCTTGCGGTGGCATTAATGCCTACCCGTAAGTGCATTCCCACCATGGGGCAACCCTTTCTTTCATTTGTTAGCGGCCGGCCCGGTCGCGGGTTTGCACTACCGCGTACAAACTGCGGGTCCACAGCTGCCTCATTTGAGTAGCGTATTGTGGTACGGGAGGTGCCTTTTACTTGCGGGGTGCTTGCGGGGACATTGGCAATCCTTTTAATACTTTTTTACATGTGAATGGCGGCGGCGACCCACTTGGGTTCTACTTATAAACTACCAGTCCCAGAAAGCATTGCTTCAGGTATTACACCTGCGTATAATTACTGTGGATATTTACTGGTGTTTGCCGCTTGCCGTCATGTCACATGTTCTGCCACTGAAGAGGGCGTTGGCCCGAAACGCGTCTGGCAGGAAAAGGACTTTGCCCTTGCGGTGGCATTAATTCCTACCCGTAAGTGCATTCCCACTATGGGGCAACCCTTTCTTTCATATGTTAGCGGCCGGCCCGGTCGCAGGTTTGCACTACCGCGTACAAACTGCGGGTCCACAGCTGCCTCATTTGAGTAGCGTATTGTGGTACGGGAGGTGCCTTGTACTTGCGGGGTGCTTGCGGGGACATTGGCAATCCTTTAAAAACTTTTTTACATGTGAATGGCGGCGGCGACCCACTTGGGTTCTACTTATAAACTACCAGTCCCAGAAAGCATTGCTTCAGGTATTACACCTGCGTATCATTACTGTGGGTATTTACTGGTGTTTGCCGCTTGCCGTCATGTCACATGTTCTGCCACTGAAGAGGGCGTTGGCCCGAAACGCGTCTGGCAGGAAAAGGACTTTGTTCGCGGCTCGCGCCTTTGCGTTGGCATTAATTCCTACCCGTAAGTGCATTCCCACGATGGGGCAACCCTTTCTTTCATTTGTTAGCGGCCGGCCCGGTCGCGGGTTTGCACTACCGCGTACAAACTGCGGGTCCACAGCTGCCTCATTTGAGTAGCGTATTGTGGTACGGGAGGTGCCTTTTACTTGCGGGGTGCTTGCGGGGACATTGGCAATCCTTTTAATACTTTTTTACATGTGAATGGCGGCGGCGACCCACTTGGGTTCTACTTATAAACTACCAGTCCCAGAAAGCATTGCTTCAGGTATTACACCTGCGTATAATTACTGTGGGTATTTACTGGTGTTTGCCGCTTGCCGTCATGTCACATGTTCTGCCACTGAAGAGGGCATTGGCCCGAAACGCGTCTGGCAGGAAAAGGACTTTGTTCGCGGCTCGCGCCCTTGCGGTGGCATTAATTCCTACCCGTAAGTGCATTCCCACCATGGGGCAACCCTTTCTTTCATTTGTTAGCGGCCGGCCCGGTCGCGGGTTTGCACTACCGCGTACAAACTGCGGGTCCACAGCTGCCTCATTTGAGTAGCGTATTGTGGTACGGGAGGTGCCTTTTACTTGCGGGGTGCTTGCGGGGACATTGGCAACCCTTTTAATACTTTTTTACATGTGAATGGCGGCAGCGACCCACTTGGGTTCTACTTATAAACTACCAGTCCCAGAAAGCATTGCTTCAGGTATTACACCTGCGTATAATTACTGTGGGTATTTTACTGGTGTTTGCCGCTTGCCGTCATGTCACATGTTCTGCCACTGAAGAGGGCGTTGGCCCGAAACGCGTCTGGCAGGAAAAGGACTTTGTTCGCGGCTCGCGCCCTTGCGGTGGCATTAATTCCTACCCGTAAGTGCATTCCCACCATGGGGCAACTCTTTCTTTCATTTGTTAGCGGCCGGCCCGGTCGCGGGTTTGCACTACCGCGTACAAACTGCGGGTCCACAGCTGCCTCATTTGAGTAGCGTATTGTGGTACGGGAGGTGCCTTTTACTTGCGGGGTGCTTGCGGGGACATTGGCAATCCTTTTAATACTTTTTTACATGTGAATGGCGGCGGCGACCCACTTGGGTTCTACTTATAAACTACCAGTCCCAGAAAGCATTGCTTCAGGTATTACACCTGCGTATAATTACTGTGGGTATTTACTGGTGTTTGCCGCTTGCCGTCATGTCACATGTTCTGCCACTGAAGAGGGCGTTGGCCCGAAACGCGTCTGGCAGGAAAAGGACTTTGTTCGCGGCTCGCGTCCTTGCGGTGGCATTAATTCCTACCCGTAAGTGCATTCCCACCATGGGGCAACCCTTTCTTTCATTTGTTAGCGGCCGGCCCGGTCGCGGGTTTGCACTACCGCGTACAAACTGCGGGTCCACAGCTGCCTCATTTGAGTAGCGTATTGTGATACGGGAGGTGCCTTTTACTTGCGGGGTGCTTGCGGGGACATTGGCATTCCTTTTAATACTTTTTTACATGTGAATGGCGGCGGCGACCCACTTGGGTTCTACTTATAAACTACCAGTCCCAGAAAGCATTGCTTCAGGTATTACACCTGCGTATAAATTACTGTGGGTATTTACTGGTGTTTGCCGCTTGCCGTCATGTCACATGTTCTGCCACTGAAGAGGGCGTTGGCCCGAAACGCGTCTGGCAGGAAAAGGACTTTGTTCGCGGCTCGCGCCCTTGCGGTGGCATTAATTCCTACCCGTAAGTGCATTCCCACCATGGGGCAACCCTTTCTTTCATTTGTTAGCGGCCGGCCCGGTCGCGGGTTTGCACTACCGCGTACAAACTGCGGGTCCACAGCTGCCTCATTTGAGTAGCGTATTGTGGTACGGGAGGTGCCTTTTACTTGCGGGGTGCTTGCGGGGACATTGGCAATCCTTTTAATACTTTTTTACATGTGAATGGCGGCGGCGACCCACTTGGGTTCTACTTATAAACTACCAGTCCCAGAAAGCATTGCTTCAGGTATTACACCTGCGTATAATTACTGTGGGTAGTTACTGGTGTTTGCCGCTTGCCGTCATGTCACATGTTCTGCCACTGAAGAGGGCGTTGGCCCGAAACGCGTCTGGCAGGAAAAGGACTTTGTTCACGGCTCGCGCCCTTGCGGTGGCATTAATTCCTACCCGTAAGTGCATTCCCACCATGGGGCAACCCTTTCTTTCATTTGTTAGCGGCCGGCCCGGTCGCGGGTTTGCACTACCGCGTACAAACTGCGGGTCCACAGCTGCCTCATTTGTGTAGCGTATTGTGGTACGGGAGGTGCCTTTTACTTGCGGGGTGCTTGCGGGGACATTGGCAATCCTTTTAATACTTTTTTACATGTGAATGGCGGCGGCGACCCACTTGGGTTCTACTTATAAACTACCAGTCCCAGAAAGCATTGCTTCAGGTATTACACCTGCGTATAATTACTGTGGGTATTTACTGGTGTTTGCCGCTTGCCGTCATGTCACATGTTCTGCCACTGAAGAGGGCGTTGGCCCGAAACGCGTCTGGCAGGAAAAGGACTTTGTTCGCGGCTCGCGCCCTTGCGGTGGCAATAATTCCTACCCTTAAGTGCATTCCCACCATGGGGCAACCCTTTCTTTCATATATATATATATATATATATATATATATATATATATATATATATATATATATATATATATATATATATATATATATAAAACAATCGGTGATAAAGAAAAAACATAGATTGAGTGGTGGATGCGGATCTAGAGATTCTTAACGATCTAGCCCAGATCTAATTCCATAATCAATGCTCCATTCACAACCCAAATCAATCTCCCAAGCAATTTCCATCTGAGTCCTAGAACGCTCTGGATTGGCAGAGTAAAAGTACTTATAAAGCAAGGATGCTTTTGGAAGTACCAGCAACATTCTGAGGAGTGGATCTTGTGTAAACAAGGAGTCATCAGGAAGAAGGGAATAAAAATCATCCAGAATCACTTTGATAGGTATTGAAATTTTTTGTAAAAACGAACGAGGACAATTAAAATTGCTTGGAATTGAGGAAAAGAACAAGGAGATGTACCGTCAAACAAATCTTGAACCCAAATCATGTTTCTAGTCCTCCAGGAACTCCAAAACAAGGGTCTATTATTGATAGTAATAAGGGGATTGTACTAAAGAGGAGAGCTTAAGAAAATGTTTCTAGATATTATTCTTGGTTGACAATGAGGCCTTAATAATGAGCATGTATGTT
This sequence comes from Lissotriton vulgaris, assembly GCF_964263255.1. Lineage (NCBI taxonomy): Eukaryota > Metazoa > Chordata > Amphibia > Caudata > Salamandridae > Lissotriton > Lissotriton vulgaris. The sequence goes on along the minus strand of NC_141694.1, from coordinate 1,199,242,438 downwards.
TAAATAGTGGAAGAGATGTGAGAGTGGTTTTGGCAGTAAATGCAAGAATCTCTTTAATAGAAAAAGGGGCCAATAACCAACGTTCAATAGTGACCCATAAAGGAGCAATGGGAGAATCATCTGTAAGAAGCCAGAGAGAAGCATGTTTAAGACAAAAAGCTTTATGTTAAAATCGAAGGTCTGGAATATGTACACCACCAATGGATTTTGGCTTTCTATGATGAGACAAAGAAATTCTAGGGTTTTTGTTGTTAGACACAAATTTGGATAGAAGGGAATCTATTTTTTTTAAAAAGATAAAAGGGACGTGAACTGGAATCATTGAAAAGAAATATAGTAAAATTGGAGTAACCATCATTTTGGTAGAATCAAGGCGACCCCACCAGGAATGGAAAAGAGGATTCCAAGAAGAAAGAAGTTTGGAAATGCAGTTAAAAGCTTCCTTCATATTTATTTTGACCGAATCTAAAATGGAGTTAGTAAACTGTATACAGAGATATTTAATTCTCGAGCTGTTCCAGTGAAAACCAGTTATATCAAAATGCTCCTTAAAGCAAAATTTGGAAACAGGAAGGATCTCCGTTTTGTCAGAATTTATTTTGTAACCTGACACCACAGAAAAATCTGAGAATTCTTGTAGTAACGGAGGAATAGAGGTCACAGGGTTTGAAATAAAAAGTAGGATCTCATCTGCATAGGCAGAAAGTTTCAAGTGATGATCACCTTAAAGAAAACCAGAGATACAGGTATTAAAGCGAATCGGAGAGAGAAAAGGTTCAAGGGATAAGATAAATAAAAGAGGAGATAGGGGCAATACTGTCGGACACCACGATAAAGGGAAAAACGTTTTGAAACAAGACCATTAACTATGGTCGATGCCGTAGGTGCGGAATAAAGTAATGAGACAATGGAAATGAATTTAGAACCAAAACCATGCCAATGAAGAGCCTTAAAAAGAAAAGACCAATCTACCATATCAAAGGCCTTTTCCGCATCAATAGAGATCACGGCTAAGGAATAAGACAGAGAAGATGCCTTGTTTAAAACATTAAAAAAAAGCCCAATTATCAGTAATCTGCCTTTGATAAAACCACACTGTTCTGGACCAATTAAATGTGAAAGGAGAGCCTCAAGACATACAGCTAAAAGTTTAGCGAAAATTTATTGGTCGACATTTATCAAGGATATAGGGCAATAATTCTTACAGAATTTGGGATTCTTTCCTTCTTTATGAATAAGACATATAGATGCTTCTAAGATGGTGCCACTCGCCGTACCAGTAGTACAGAACTATTGGAAAAGCTAAACATTTTTTTGGGAGTTGCAGATTGGAGAAATGCAAGTAGAATTCTACAGAGAACCCATCTGGGCCAGGGGATCTAATTTTCTTTAGGGAGTTGAGGGAGATAGCAACTTCCTGAATCAAAAGGTCAGTTTCCAGAGAGGTAAAGTAAAATTCTTTTGAAGAAAGTGGAGCGACATTGCTAAGCTAGGTGTCAATAAGAGATTCCAATGCAGGTATTTCTGGAGGATATACATTTTCATAACATTTTGTAAATTCATCTAGAATTTCCTGATATTTAAGTAGATGTTTACCGTCCATTGACTGGAAAGAGTCTATCAGCACCCTTTCCTTCCTAGATTTAAGATGATTAGCTAAGAGTGAGCCAACCTTGTTTCGACCACCATAATACTGGGCACTCCTTTGATGTAAAGTAGAGGTAGCATTATTAGTAGATATTTTATTAAAGTCCAGCTTAGCATGGATGAGCTTCTGCAGGGTCAAATCTGACGAGGAAGTATAAAATTGGTGTTCCAAATGTTTGATGTTGGTTAACAGGGCTTTATGTTGACTAAGAATTATTTTCTTTTTCCTGGAGACAAAATCAATGATAAAGCCTTGAGCAGTGGCCTTAAAACTATCCCACACCACAGCAGGAGAGACTGATGGATTTTCATTGAAAGACAAGAATTTGTCAGAAAAAGAAGTAAAGGAGGAGGAAAAAACTGGGTCTTGTAAAAGGAAATGATTGAAACTCCATCTAGAGGATTTTGGATTGCGAGCAGAGCAAATCAGAGGTAGCAATCACTGGAGCATGATCGGAAATCAAAATGGGTTCAAATGAAGAAGAGATAAGATTTTGAGCTAAGGGCTTGGAAAGGAAAATATGGTCTAATCGGGTAGGGACCCATGAGAAGGTAAGAAAAAAGAAAATTCTGTCTGATCAGGGTTACAAAGTTCCAGGTGTCTACGAGGTGTGTCTGTGTCATTGTACTGTGAATTTGCTTGTGCGTTTTGTGGGGATTCGTGGTCTATAAAGGGTCCATAATCTGGTTACAATCACCTTCAAGTATAAAAAAATCATCTTTATGCTGAATACACTTGGAATAGTAGGCCAAAAAGTATAGTTTGGTTGTGAGAGAGAGATAGATTGGGAAAAAATTGCAATATCATAAGGAAAATGAAAGGTAGAACATCACTGAAAGGAAATAGGAAGAGGGGAGAAAAAAGAAAAAGCAAGAAGAGACAGTACATGTCAGAAGTCTGACGACTGCAATACATACCTTTACAAGGGGACATAAGGTAAAATGAGGACTGGCAATGGCCAAAACGAGATCACCACACCCGACAGAGACGGCAACGCATCCCATCGGGACGCCGTATTTAACATAAATAGAAGCAGGAACATAAGGCGGGTATACACTAAATTCCACGGAATCTGTCAAAACAACAATAACAACAATACACAATGAGAGAAACAAAATGAATGAACATTCTATTAATCAAAGAAACATGCTTCAATAGAGACAAGAAGGAACAAATGCAACAGAAAAAATATTAAAGTTCAAGTTAGAGATGAGGGATCAGCAATCTCCATCAAGGATGAAGAGTGAGAATGGATGAATTTCCTGAGATCAGCTAGTTTTTCAAATGAAGAAGTCTTGTTCAAGAAGGTGACCTTAAACAGGCAAGGGTGAAATAGTCCATATCGTGCACCAAGAGAATGAAGAGCAGGACGAAGATCTAGAAATTCCTTTCTACGTTTAGCAGTGGCAGATGAAACAGCCTGAGATATGAACAGTCCTGTACCAGTCAAAGCAAGCTGTTTTTTAAGTTTAGCTGCATTTAAGACTTTTAAAAGGTTGGTGAATTCCAAAAATAGAAGAATTACTTGCCTAATCAACGTGCTGCTTGAATGTTTAATTTGGTAGACATGGAAAGGTCTAGAAGCTGTGGTAGGAAAGTAGCGAAGAAAGCAACAGGGTCATCGCCTTCAAGGCCTTCACGAAGACCATATAAACGGAGGTTGTTGCTTCGGTTTCTGATTTCAAGATCTTCAGATGATTTTTTAAGCTGCAACACCTCTTTCTCCAAGTAGCAAATTCTGGCCGGCGAGTCCTGTACTTAACTCACCTGTTGTGCCACAGGATACAAGCAAGAATCCATATCTGACTATTTTTTATCCAAAGTCTGTAAGCGAAAATTGGTATCTTCAATGAAAGGTCGCAGCTCATGCATCTCCTCCAAGACAGTGTCCAATGAAACAGGGAACAAATATTTTGGTGGAAAAGGTGGATCCTGTTTGATTCTTTTGTTAGTAGATGAGGGCAATTGTGCCTTAGAAGAATTAGTGGGTGGTGTCGTAGAACGAGAGAACACCGACTATGCCATTTCTTCAAATGACTGTGAGGAATTATGTGAGGGTATATTCTGAGTAGAGCAAGAGGCTGGTTTGTTGGGAGAGTGACCTTTGGCAGAACGTAGCAATCCCTTGCTCCTTCCCATGGACCAGCCAAACAAGCTGTCAGAAATTCCTTATATAGCAATGTAAATCAAACAGCGCAGAGTATTATGTCAGAAATTAAATCCCCACAGGCAAATATTCCTTTCAATATAGAAACATCTTTCATTAGCATAAAATTAGAATAAAGTTAATAAAAATAGAGAAAAATAACATTCCGGAATAATGTTGGTCATTTTCTGAGGAGAAATATGCAGGTAGAAAATACAAAATGGCAACTGCTGAAAAGCTGGAGGATTCACCCTCAAAAGTTAATGTTCAAGCAGGAGCAGGAGTAAATGACCAATAAAGATAACATCCTAAAAAGTGGGTGTTCCGATGCCTGGAAACACCTAAAATCCGCCGGAAGTATCTCTGGAATCGCCGGAATCACATTGGTGGTCTTCGATGCGGAGCTTCGCAGTTATGCGGCCATCTTGGCTCGCATCACGGGCGCCCTACTTGAGTCAACGTTTTTGAGCAGCAGAGTAAACCCTACTTGAGTGAGGCCATTGGAAGGTGAATAGAATTGGCTGGTTGCATGAAGACAAAGGGGGACAGGTCACATGCTTGCAGTGCTGAACATGGACGGTGCATGAATGTAATTTAGGTGAGTCATTTTTAATTTCTTTCAAGGTGCGCAGAGAGGGTACTAGAAAATGTACAGCAAAATTACAAAACGGCTGATGGACTGCACTAAAGAAATGCCCATACAGGGAATGGCAGTGAAGTAAAATGATTATAGTTTAGTATATTTCATTACATCAGACTAGAGATTGAAGTTTATCCAGGAATATTGGCAATGGCATAGCAAGGGCGGACTAGCTCCTGATGTAAACAGGAAGAAAAAGCCATGCCGTCTTCTTTTGGATCATAAAATAAATCCATAACTGTGTTTCTTTGGGCCCCTAAAGCCAAGACGCCTGACACCATTGACGTCTACGCCTCTGAATAGTGGAACAAACTTTATTCAAGCACTGTTTTTTATTTTTGTTAAGACGAGGACAATTGATTTGATTTATTTAATTGGCTCATTGTGAGTGATGCCACACAGGCTACTGGATTTAGTCTCCTAAAAGGTGTTCACTGGCTGATTGACACGGTCCATAGTACAGCAAAAGTAGTAGCAGGGATCTGAATGTGTGGTAGTAAACTGCTTGAAATATGTGCAAACCTTGCACACATATATTGTGTTTCATGAAAAGAGCTGTAAGTGTGACAGTCTCTCTTGAGAGTATAGCATGGTTTATGAAATAGATTTATACGTTCTTATGCCTGTGATTTGTATAGTGTGAACCTTGCTACAACGTAACATTATGACGTACAGCAGGGAGGCACACAATATAAACAGGGGGTTGCCGTATGGAGTTGGGGAAAGGGTTATTGGTAAAAAAGTTGGGATCGGAGAGGGTAGTACAGCAAGGAATGGGATTACATCACAATGAGGTGTTTAATGAAAAAACATGTCTTCAGTTCTCAGCTCTTACAGCATAACATTGGCACTGAGTATCAGGGCGCAAGTCCTATAAAAAGAAGTAGGGGGACCAAGTTAGGCAGTATGCAAGTGACACAAGGCACGTCCCAACACAGCACATGACATCACAACGCATGACATCCCACATGGCATCACAGGCTGTGACCTCACTGGAAGGCTCTGTATGATTAGCGCTATGAAAGAAAGAAAATAGTGCTATTTATATTGTTATTTGTGTAGATACTGGGACAGACCAACGCATCTGACATTCTTACAGTGCATGCACTTTATATAAAGGAACTGAAAAAAGTAAAAAGAATGCATCTCTTAAGTATATGTGAAGAGATAGCAAGCTGTGTGCTTTTGTATCCTCTCCTGTGTTTAAACGGGTGTGGAGTCAAAATATCGAATTTTTTATTTCGAATTACATTATTATCGATTCAAAAATATAGGTTGGACACAATATCGACTGGACAGAATATAGACTACAAAAATATCGACTAGAATAGCATTAATATCGATTCCAAAATATAGAATGGACAAAATATTGACTGGACAGAATATAGACAACAAAAATATCGAATTAGAGGTGAGTAAGTTAAAAACAATGGTTTAAAGTGTTTTTTATATTACTATATGTGTGAAAAGTGTATATTTATTTTATAATTTATTTTAATTAATTAATTTTATGGTATTTTATGTTTGAGTAATATAAATCAGTAGCGGGTTGTGGGTTTATAGGGGAATAGGGTAGGAAGTAATTTAATTATAATTAGTTAAATATGTTAAATTATTTATTGGTATTTATTTAGAATTAATTGTTAATTAATTATTAATTGGTAATTATTTCAAATGTAATTGGTATTTCATTTTAATTAATTGATTAATTGATAATTATGTTAATTATATTAATTTATTTTCTGTAGCAGGTTGTGGGTTTATAGGGGAATAAGGTGGGAAGTAATTTAATTATAATTAATTAAATATGTTAATTTGTTTATTGGTATACATTTTTATATAATTATTAATTGGTAAATAATCAAAATTAAATAGGTAATTAATTATAATTAATTTGTTAATTGATATTTATGTTAATTATATTAATTTATTTTCTGTTGCAGGTTGTGAGTTTATAGGGGAATAGGATGGGAAGTAATTTAATTAAAATAATTAAATATGTTAATTAATTTATTGGTATTTATTTTGAATTAATTTTGAAATAATTTTGAATTGGTAATTGATTAAAATGTAATTGGTAATTAATTTTACTTAATTGATGAATTAGTAATTAATTAAAATAAAATTGGTAATTCATTGTTAATTATTTAATAATTGGTAAGTAATTAAAATATAATTGGTAAATAATTTTAAATAATTGATTAAATGTTAATCATGTTAATTGTATTAATTTATTTTCAGTAGTGGGTTGTGGGTTTATAGGGGAATAGGGTGGAAAGTAATTTAATTATAAATAATAAAAAAAATTAAATCATTTATTGGTTATTTTTGTTGAAATTAATTAATTTATTATAAAAAACGAATAATTAAAAAAAAAAATTATTTGTATTATTTCATTCTCTGGAGTGGGCATAGTTATTTTTACCCCTACGCTACCCAACGCTTTCCCTACTGTTGCACTCATTGAAGTGGGAATAGTAATTTTTTTCCCTACGCTATCCAATGCTTTCCCTACTGTTGCACTCACTGTAGTGGGAATAGTAATTTTTACCCTCCCGCTATTTAACGCTTTCCCTACTATTGCACTCCCTGGAGTGGGAATAGTAATTTTTACCCTCCCGCTATCCAACGTTTTCCCTACTGTTGCACTCACTGGAGTGGGAATAGTAATTTTTATGCCTACACTATCCAACGCTTTCCCTACTGTTGCACTCACTGGAGTGGGAATAGTAATTTTTACCCATACGCTATCCAATGTTTTCCCTACTGTTGCACTCAATGGAGTGGGAATAGTCATTTTCACCCCTACGGTATCCAAAGTTTTCTCTACTGTTGCACTCCCTGGAGTGGGAATAGTAATTTTTACCACTACGCTATCAAGGTTTTCCCTACTGTTTTTACTCTCCCGCTATCCAACGCTTTCCCTACTGTTGCACTCATTGGAGTGGGAATAGTAATTTTAAACTCTACACTATCCAACGCTTTCCCTACTGTTGCACTCACTGCAGTGGGAATAGTAATTTTTACCCTCCCGCTATCCAACGCTTTCCCTACTGTTGCACTCTCTGGAGTGGGAATAGTAATTTTTACCCTCCCGCTATCCAACGTTTTCTCTACTGTTGCACTCACTGGAGTGGGAATAGTAATTTTTATGCCTACGCTATCCAACGCTTTCCCTACTGTTGCACTCTGTGGAGTGGGAATAGTAATTCTTACCCTCCCGCTATCCAACGCTTTCCCTACTGTTGCACTCACTGGAGTTGGAATAGTAATGTTTACTGCTACGCTATCCAATGTTTTTTCTACTGTTGCACTCACTGGAGTGGAAATAGTAAATTTAACCCTCTCGCTATCCTATGGTGAATATAGTGTATATTTTATTATTAATACTATGTTTATATATATATATATACATATATATATATGAATAATTATTATTGATTTTAAATTATATTAATAATATATTAGTTTTAATGTTATTTAAGTATTTTTAAGTTAGTTATATTTATTATTTTATTAATTTTAAATTACTTTTAACTATTTAAAAAAGTCGATATTTTGACTATCTATGTTTTTTACAATGATATTTTTGATTCAATATTTTTGTACTTACTTGTTTGGAGATAGAAAGTCGATATTTTGGCATTCTATATTTTGTAACTCAATATTTTTGTATATCGATATTTTTGACATCGATATTGTGTCAGTGATCCGTTTAAGTGTGAGGTTCCAGGCCACCTCCAGTCCGATACTGGATCAAAATGAGGCCTGATGGCCCCTTAAAGTCTGCCCAGCTGGAGGTGAAAAAAAAGCCCCTCGCTGCCTGCTCGCGGCTTCTGAAAATGAAAAGCAGACAAAATGCAGGAGCTGCTGAATGTGTCCTGCTGTCTGAAAATTACACTGTGACAAGTTCAACATATTTCTATGGGGCCCAACTACTTGGCAGGGTGGACAGTGTCCACCCTGTGAAAATAGTGGGTGGACACCGTGTACCCGCGTGTACCCCTGACTTGTGCCTTTTCTTATATATGCCTTTTCTTATATGCCATGCTTAGTCCTTTCTTTGTTACCTGTTCCCTTATCTCTATGGAATGTCTTGGTAAGATTCCAGTGTTGTACTTTTGTGGGCCTTCTGGTTCTGGTCAGTTTCTAGACTGTTCAGCTATAGGGTGTCCGTTACACTGCTGGCTCATAGTAAAGTAACCTAACTTACCTTAAGAAGTGTTCACAGTCACTTTCTTCACAACAAATTTTGGCAACAAACTTATGTGCTTACCAGACAAGTTGCAGCTTAGTTTCTTCTAGCAAGTTGAGTCCAACAGCAGACACCTCAGGCCATTCCGTTATTTTGGTCCCAGCACCGATTCCATCAACAAACTTTGTGGCGTCCAAGCGTTTTGGAGATTGGACGGGGGAAAGTACTAAGAGGAGTGCCTTTGTATCTACTTGTTTGGGCTCCGGACTCCAGTGACGTTGATATGCAAGGTATCTTGGCCAAGCAGCACGTCATCGCACTTGCACGTATGGTGGCCATGTCTATTGTTGACCTCCTCCTTTCCTGCACCCGCAGTCAGCCTCTTATGGCTCATACATCATCACGTCAGCACACTCAATGGCCATTTTCCACACCAGAAACTTTTATCAACAAGTGTTTTCAGTTAACATTGCAGTTTCCTCGTTGTCATCGCACCACAACGGATCATACAATGGCGAGACACAACGTAAACCTCATGTTGTACTTTCACTCTCGGTGACACGCACACCTTGGACTTCAGTGTATCCTCACAAATTAATCGCAGAATTCTATGGTGACATGCACACCAGAGGTACTGTCCATGGTATTTTTATGACGTTCACGAGTGCTTACAGTTACACATTCACCTAGACCGTTGTACAGTATACCACCTATTGCATGTTACTCACGGTGATGTGCACACCTACACCATCTGTTCCACATTGATCCTGTATTACCAGGTAATGCACCTTGTAATTACATGCTCACCTTGTTCTTTTACCTTTATAATATGTATTGTGCACACCTACCTCTTTCATCTTTATTTTTGTCATTAGCTACCATTATGTCGGCTCATCATATTTTTGTGGTGCCACCTCCTCAGTTTCTTGTTGTGCCTGGAATGCCTTCCATACCTTGGGAAGACTGGATAGTCATGTTTGATAATTATTTGGTTGTTTGTATGGACACAAATTTAGTGCCAAAAGGAAAAAACACACTTTTACTTAGTACTCTGGGCAAGCAGGGCCTGCATGTTTTTAGATAGTTACCTCCAGCATTACAAGCCAATGGGGAACCTGTACCAGACGAGGATAAAGAAGCAATATGTAGGCTTGAAGTTAGGTATGCCAAAGAAGAGAATTTAGTAATGAATAAGTATACATGTTATACTCACCATCAAATGAGCGAGGAGTCCATCAATGAGTTTGTTGCCAGGTTGAAAGAACTTTCCATCAAATGTAACTTTGGTATTATGGCGGAGGAGTTAATAAGAGACCAGTTAATCATTCAATGCAATAACAGGAAAATCCAAGAAAGGCTGAGGACAGTCAAAAATCCTACTCTCAAGGTAGCAATTGATTTGGCCAAGGTCATAGAGCAGCAGTCAAAGTGTTGCATGAAAGAGTTGCAAAAACATAATACCAACTCTGATATTTCTGAAGTTTCTGATAAATGTACATGTGAAGGAAGTGACCAGGGGGATGCTGATTCTAATAGCATAGCACTGCTCAGGGGAAAGAACAAACTTATGGGCAAGAAAAGTTCATTCAAGGAGCTACCAAATAAATTTTGTTTAAGGTGTGGTAGCAATGGACATAATACGGATTTCAAATTCTGTTTTGCCACGAATAAAGAATGCCTCAAATGTGGTTGTTTAGGGCAATTCCCCAAAATGTGCAAAACCAGAGCATGATCTAGGCTAGCTGTCATTCAAGATAGTATGGTGTGGACAAAAGAAAACAGTGATAAAATCTTTAGTGTTGGTGAAAGTGATGATCCTCATGGTGATGACAAGAGGATGAACAGACCCAAAGCTGTGTTCTTAGTTGATGGATAACAAGTCTCCTTAATGGTAGACACATGGTCCAGGGACACTATAATCCCCAAGAAAATGTTTGATCAAGAGTGGTCAGGGAGACCTTTACAGCCCAGAGATATATCTCCTGCAATTGGTCCACAAAAGGCAAGGTGTGTGTAGCGGTGGATGGACACCACATTCTAGGTTGGATTCACCAATATGACCTTCAAATTGTTTTGAATCCAAGAGCACACATACAAGTCATGGTGGTGGAATACAAGAGTTTGAACAATATTATTGAAGAGTCAAATAGTGCCTTTAGAAGTGAGTTGGGAGTACTCAAAGGATACGTACACAAAATAATTATCAAAAAAGACGCTATACCAGTCCAACATAAATTAAGGAGGGTGCCCTTGGTGGTAAGAGATGAGGTGAAATCTCTTATTAAAGACATGTTGGATGGTGGCATTATTGAACCCGTAGAGGCTTATAGTAGGATATCTCCAGTAGTTATTACTAAGCAGGCCGATGGCAAACTCAGGTTCTGTGTGGACTTGAGGTCCCTTAACAGGTGTGTGATGGCAGATACCTTTTCTTTGCTCAACTTAGTGAGGTGGTCTCCACCTTAAAAGATGTCAAGTTCTTTTTCAAACGTGACCTCAAAAGGGGGGCCATAAAATAAAGTTGCGCGACTGTTCTAAACACCTAACAGCATTCATCACCACGAAAGGGACATTTCAATTCACGCGCTTCACTTTCGGACTATCATCTGCGGCTAGTGTGTTCTAGCTGATGGTCACAGATATTTTTAAGGCATTGACAAAGCTGTGTTTTTTTAGTACGATGTTAATATTTTTCAAGAATCTGTCGTCAAACACAACCAAGTTTTGAAATCAGTGTTGCACAAGATTGCTGAGGTGAATCTCAACCTTCGTAAAGAGAAATTTTCTTTTTTGGTGGAGCATATCGAATATCTGGGTTATGAGATCTCATCAATGGGTATAAAACCTAAGAGGAATTTGCTTGCCACAATTCAACTGGCTCTATCTCCAATAGTCAAGGATCAATTAAGATCTTTCATGGGCCCTATAGAGTATTATTCTAAATTTGTTCAAACTTTTCTGACAAAGACAATTGCTTAAAAATAGTGCCAAATTTGATTTGGGTGAACAATAATCTGTTTGCTTTAAAGGTATAAAAAGGAGATCTGTGAAGCAAATGTTTTGGCACTGTTTGACATAAAGCTTAAATCCATCCTACTGTTAGGGGGTCGTTCTCTTACAGAAACGACCAGAGGGAGAGAAAACAGTAGCTTTTGCATCCAGGACACTCACGTCTTCTGAGCAAAATTACACAGTGATTAAAAGGGAAGCACTGGCAGTGGCCTGGGGTGTTGAGTATTTCCACACCTACTGCTGGGCCACAAGACTTTTACTTAGGACTGACCACATGCCTTTAGTGACGCTCTTGTCTCCTGGAGGTGCGGTAAAGGGTGAGCAAGGTTGGTCAGAGATGCAGCTAGACTGCAGGAATACCAATATGAGGGTTACCCACCTTCAGGGTTGGAGAAATCTCCAAGCTGATTGCCTATTCAGGTTGTCTCTCAAGTGGGAAACTGTAGATGGTTCACCCATTTCCCTGACCATAGTGGCAATTGGTGAAGGAACCTTAACTTGTTAAGAATGGTGCTGGGAAATGGAAGCGGATCCCGTCCTTAAAGCTGTTATGGATCTTATTAAGTGAGGTGGGAGAGTTGTGTGCTTGTACTTGTGCGTCCTTTTATCGACGTTTTAAAAGAACTATCCGTGTGTGGTACTAATGTTCTCATGAGAGGTGACAGATTTGTTTCACCGTTTGGTCTGAGATCCAAACTCCTAGCTCTTCCTCAGGAGGGACATTTGGTTCAAACTTTGACCCAACGTCAACTTAAGACTAACTTTTGGTGGCCTGGGATGGATGAACAAGTGACCCCATGGGTTGAGAAGTGTTCTGTGTGCAAGGAGGGAGAGAAATTACTTCACACCATGGCTTCTGGAGACTTTCATCTGCTGTGCTGGGACTCAATGTAAATGGGTGTGGTCATGACAAGCTCAGCTCGTCATGAGCACACGAGAGGTGTACATGTGAGCATCGAAGGGGTTAAGGTGGGTTCTAAGTCTGAGATGGGTCATATCAAGGATCCTGGCAGAGCTTGGCACAGTATTTGTTTGTATTTCATAGGACCCATGGATGAGCTACCATCCAGTCAGAGATTTGCCATTGTAGTCATTGATGTTTTTCAAAATTGTTGAGTGTGAAATTTGTGAGGGACATCACTACAAAGAGCACAATTGTGTTTTTGAAGTGTTTATTTCATGAGGAAGGCTTTCCCTCTATTATCATCACTGATAATGGTACTCAACTTACTTCACATGTCATGCAATCCTTTCTTATGGATTTGGGGGTGGTGCATCATAGGACTTCTATGTACAATTCACAGGGTAAAGGTCTTTGTGAGTAAGCTAACCGTGTGGTCAAGGGTATCATCCAGATGGCTTGTGTCAGTGGTGGCGTTACTCAAACCATGGTGGAGAAAATGGTGTGGGCCTATCACACCACCAAACTCAATCTGTGCGATAAGTCTCCCTTTGAATTTATGTGTGGGAGGTCCCTCCCATGTTGGTCCCTGCTTGGATAAAGGAGTGGGTGTCACGTGGGGGTGTGATGGGTGCACTGCCTGTGAGTGATCCTGGTTGTAGGAAATTTCACATTTCTGGGGGAGATCTTGTTAAAGTCAAGTCAGGTAGGTTAGGCAGGGGTCTTACTAAATGTATGGGACCTTTTTAAGTCAAACGTACCTCTACACACTTTGTCATCTTGGAGAATGGTGAAAAGTGGAACATTCGTTGTGTGGCTTAATATCAGAGAGCTACACATCTTTCAGAGTTTACCACTTCTGACCCAGGTTGTGACAACATGTGTAGGAGTAGTGGTTACATGTTGGTAGAAGACTTCAGTGCTTCAGCAGGCCCTTCTCGTGGCTATGAAAGGGAAGTGGACGGTGGTGATGGCTTCGCCTACGGAGAAGAAAACTCACAGAGCTCCCTTCAGGAGTGTGAGAAGGCGCAGACTACCTACGTATTTGAATATTTTTTTTGTTATAATTATGCTTTCATGCTTATCGAGAAGAAGTCTTATAAGGGTTCCATGATGTTTCAAATTTTCAAATTTATTTTTATTTGTTTGATTATTAAAATCTTACAAAAAAGCAGCTAAAACATTTACAAATATAAAATACTAAAGCAATCCATATGTTCAAATAATATCCATAGGTCTTAATGAATTACCATACACATTAGGTAATATGTTAGTCAATCATTTAAAATTGTTTTTAATCAAGCACAGGCTTCCAACTTTTTTTGAACCATTTGAAGGAATTTAACGAAAACTGAATTAATTGGTAGGTCTTCTGGATTTAAGCTTGCCATTAAAGCCTGCCTACAAGTCCTTACACCACGTTCGTTAAACAGTTTCTTAAGTGCACTTTTTCTTTCAACTTCCAGATCCGGACAAAGACACAATAAGTGTAGGATTGCTTCCTGTCCTGATTTACATAGCCTGCATAGGCAGTTCTCATTTGATATTTTCCATGGTGCCAAGTGTCATGAGCCTGGAAAATAGCGAAACCTAGCGTTCATAAAAATGTGTTCGTTTTTTTTCGACCATAAAGTTTCCAGGTAAGTTTGAATCTTTTTTTTTTTCCATTCACAATCGGCCATGCATGCTTTCTTTTAACAAAATTATCTGTGTCCTTTATCAAAGAGAGATAGTCAGTAAGTTTATTTACAGTTTTTTTAAGCTCTCCTGCACAACGGTGGAGTTCCAGATTGGTGTTATACCAAACTCATCGATTGCTATATTTAAATAGGAGCTGGCAGTTAGATTCATATTATTTCTTATTTCTTGCCACAGTAGACGAGACATTTCGTTGTCCTGATCGTTTTTTATTCTGTTCCACACTTTCATTGTGTGCCCTTTCGTTTCGTTTCAGAACTTTATTCGATTATTACACAACAATCATAAAAGCATACAAGATATATACAATATACATACTTCCCATAATGTTCTTATACAAATATTTCAAACAAGTACAGGTTAAAATCAAAACCAGATACTAAAAGACAGATGTTAAAAACAAGTAATAAAAGCAGGTGTCACTCGTATTAATTAATTAACAACTTAATTGATTAAAAGACCATGCTTTTCCTAGCGGCCATTGATTTCAAAATAAACGTGGCTGTAAAAAAAACAGATATCAGGATCCTCCAGGGAGAATAACAGGCTCATTGCTGATTTAATCGTTGTAACAGCCTTTTTTTTAAATAGAGGTTTCAAATAGACAATGCGAAAGGGCAGAAAAAGATCGCAGATTAATAAAAAATGTACAGTACTCTGTTTAGTAACCCTGTCGCAAGGGCAGGGTGTGGAAGAATGATATCTCATACGCGGAAAAGCCACCAAATGATGGACAATCCCAAATTGTAGTCTGCTAAGGACAAACCGATGAGATGGCCTGGTCACTATTCTCAAATATTTTTGAAAGCCAAGTGCAGGTATGTTGGAGTAATAAAATTGTAGGGTAGCTAGCAACATATTATCGTTTCTTCGTGCTTGTGCTTTCTTACCCATATAACGTCACTTTAACTCTTTCTTGGGAGATCAAGCATTCGGGGTCTGCCCTTTCCTTGCATAACATTGGTTGTTTAGCCCAAATTCCAATCTCACTTGGGCTTGTGAGGCGTTCCTTGGGAGAGAAAATAAATTCTATATGTTTTAACGACCGAGGTGTTGATGATCTCTGCGTCTTTCCCGTTGAGCACCTCACTGTCGTATGTTAGAGTAGGCAGTAATTTTGATGCAATTGTTTTTAATAAGGGGCGATAAGACAAGTCTGCAATGGTTTTCTGGATTGTTCTAAATGCACCGATTAGGGAGTTCGCTTTCCTTGTAATATCGAGTTTTTGAGTTTTGAACTTGCCGTTATCGTTGAAAGTTACTCCCAAGTATTTATAATCAGCTACTCGCTCCAATTTATTTCCTTGCAGGGTCCATTTGTGTGCGTGTTTTAGTCATATATTTTTTGTAATTACCATCACCTTGGTCTTGGCTTTGTTTATGTGCATACCGTTTTCCTTAGAATACTTAGAGATGCCGTCAATAAGTCGTTGCATTCCCACCTTAGTATGACTTAAGAGTATGACATCA
The DNA here is from genome assembly GCF_964263255.1 of Lissotriton vulgaris. NCBI lineage: Eukaryota > Metazoa > Chordata > Amphibia > Caudata > Salamandridae > Lissotriton > Lissotriton vulgaris. Next base: position 1,199,226,728 of record NC_141694.1, on the reverse strand, counting down.
TCCGCGTATAATTGGCTGGATATCTGACGTTGAGCTAACCTTGGGGGGTGGGCGTTAATGGCCTTTAACTCAATGCTAAGATCAGCTAAGAATAAGTTTAAAAGTAAGGGAGCCAACACACATCCCTGTTTAAGACCACTTGATGTTGGAATTATTTTGGTTAATGTTGAGCCATTACCCGTCCTCACCCTAACCCAAGTTTCAGAGTGCAAGAGCTTAATCATCTTTAGCAGCTTTTCTGGTATTCCTTGCTTGGTAAGTTTTTCCCATAAAAGTTCTCTATCAACACAGTCAAAGGCGAATTTAAAATCTACAAAACACAGATATAAGGATTGTTTAGCTAGAATTGCTTTTTCAATTAATATTGATAATATTAAAAGATTTGTTGTCGTACCAAGGTCTTTGACGAAGCCTGTTTGGTTTGGGGGTAATACCTGATTCTCTTTTGCCCTATCAGTTAGATTTGTCAATAAAATTCCAGCAAACAGCTTGGCATCCATGTCCTGTAAAGTAATTAAGCGATAATTTTCTGGCTGTTGCCAGTTTCCTTTCTTAAATATGGGTGTTATAAGTGATCCTTTCCATGATTTCGGGATTTGTCCACTCTGGACCACTTCGTTAAAAACATCTGTAAGGTAAACTGACCAGAAATCGGGCGCTTCTTTGAAAAGTGCAAAAGGGATGCCATTCTGCCAGGGGCACCATCCTTTTGCTTTTTTATCAATCCTGCCACTTGACTATTGGTTATTAAAATCTCACTATCACCTTCTTCGTCGACTTTTGTGGAATTTGCGTCGGCAGTACGTTGTATCTAAGTCGGTTGATTTAGATTGAGATGTGTTTTAAGAAACATCACCCATTCTTCTTCGGATAGACTGGTTCCAATTCCAAGGTTGTTTGGTCTAGCTAGGCCATTAATTAATCTCCAGAACTCCCTTGAGTTTGCTAATGTACTTGCATGGAATATTATTGTCCACAGATCTTGTCTAGCTTTGCTCTTTTCATTCGAAATCAATTTCCTTAAGCTACGGTTTGTATTTCTCAATAAAACAACTATTTCTTTGTTGTGCGGAGACTTCATTAACGGTCTCCTCAGCCTGTTTCGTGTACATCTGAGTTTCCTTACAGTGTATGGAAGAAAGATGTGAGTTTCTCTGGCTTCACTCTTTTTGCTTTGCGCCCCTTTCCTCCTTTGTTCACAAGTTGTTTTGGTATTATCAGCAACTATTCTGTGGGTAAAGTTTTCCCATCGATCTATGAGATTTATCCTTATTTTATTGTCCATAGATTCTGTCACTAGTTTTTTTGCCCTTGCCATGATCTCATCTGTATTTTCGGGTTGCCATATGAGCTTCTTATAATTAATGGTCCAAATCTTGCCTTGGATTGCCTGGAAGATCTCAGATTTTGACACAAAATATTTATCTCAATAATTTGCTGACTTTGGTCGCTGTCCGCAACTTTGTTCAAGGTATTAGATATCACCTTGTTGAAAATAGATAAAGACATCAACGTGTAGTCAATTCGTGAAGTACCATTTCTTGAGTGAATTGAACAAGCCGGTGGAGAGTCCGTTGGAAAACTGCTGTTGTTTAATATTCTGAGGCCCAGCGCTTCCATGTCCTTAACCAAGTTTATCCCTATTTCATTTTGTTGAATGACGGTTTTAGGTTCCGCTATTGGTCAGGGATCGCCCATTGTTGATTTTGAGATTGGACAAAGTCGCTGCGTACTAAAGGTATTAACACGTTTGTATTGGAGTCACCTGTTACAATATAGTCGGCCAGTGGCTCTTCCAAGATTTGCTCCAATAATAAGTCATTTAGGGCAGTAGTCATAACTTTCTTTGAGGACCGTTTCGGTGGTATGTAAACGTTAACTAGAGTTAGGGTTTTATGAGGCATATTTTTACAGGCTTTATAACGAATTTTTAATACGAGAAGGTTTGAGTTGTTCGTATGAATTTGTTCATGTTTCGCATCTAGGTCATTTAATATGAAAATTGCTAGACCTCCACATGGGTGCCCAAATTTCTGATATTTAACGGCTGGTTCAAAGTATCCCGTGTGATGTTTTAACATAAATGCATCTATTGCCCATGTTTCCTGGAGTAGTATTATGTGATTTTGAGTTGAGAATCCATGAATTTTCGCTTCCTTCCATTGTCCACAGATCCCATTTATGTTCCATTAGCATATCTTCCGTTTAGAAAAGGGCATGGGCTTTTCTTGTAGTAGCTCTTGCGGTAAAGTTTGTCAGTGCTCCTTTATACCGTGGAGGGATGCCATAATCCAGTGTTCGTTTGCCTCTTTTCTGTACTCTTTCTCTAACGAGATAGAGCAGGATTTGGCTTCATGATTTATTTTTCCCAAAGGATTTTTTAATATGGAGAAAACTGTGTTACTTTCACCAGACTGGGATTTATTTGTATTGCATCCAGTAATTAAAAGGGGTGTCGGATAGACCTTTGGCGGAAGTTGGCTTATTAGTATACCCCAGTCACGAAAACGTCAGTGCTCTTTCAGGATAGAGTCCGTTATTGGTCCGGTGGGTACTGTTATCAGTGTTATTGGCAGTGTGTCTTCCGGATTTGGCTAAAAGCCCACTGTTTCAATGTCTTCTGTTGATATCCTCTCAAGAGTTGGTAAGTTTTTCATTAACCGGAGGATATCTCCTCTGTTTAGAATATCGTGTGGTCCTCTTGATTCATAAATGGTTTTAGGACTAGTTGTATGGTCCTTTTTTTTATGGGGCATTGTGTCACTTATTTTTTCCCTTGTTCTTCCGTTTTCTGTGTAAGTGATCTGCCTACTCTGACCTCTTCTCACAATGACTAGATTATCTTGCATTTTTTCATACATCAAATCGTCAGTTGTTTCTTTTCCTTTGGAACCATTTAACGTTACTCCAATATTCCCCATTCCTTTCCTTTCAGGGTGAACATCTTGTTTGTTACAAGTTCTGGGTTGACTGGACGAGTTTTTTCCATATTGCTCGGTCAGATTTTGGTTTGGTGGACGCATGTATTTTTGTGCGTCATTCTCATTGTACAGTATGGTTCCAGACTCCCGTGTTGGTATTTTCCTTTGGAACCATTTAATGTTACTCTGATATTCCCCATTCCTTTCCTTTCAAGGGTGAACATCTTGTTTGCTACAAGTTCTGGTTTGACTGGACGAGTTTTTTCAATATTGCTCGGTCAGATTTTGGTTTGGGGGATGCATGTGTTTTTGTGCGTCATTGTCATTGAACAGTATGGTTCCAGACTCCCGTGTTGGCCTTACGATATTTTCATTAGTCATATTCTGGATTTGGTCGCTTTGGATTCCAGGAAGAGTGAGATCTTTTATTATACAGCCGTTTGTAATATTATTGTTTATTGTTTGTGCTTCCTGTTCTATTTTCTGTTCGACCTCACAAGGGCAGGAGATTTGGTCGGAAGTTTTAGTTACAATAATGATATTACTTTTGGTCAGTCTATGTTTGGCACTGAGGGTGGATGGTTTAGAGAAGATATCATAATATTTGTCCTCTCCTTCAGTGTTTTTTGCCGCTTTTGTTTGGGGCGTCCCATTGACTCCTCCATGTGGTGAGTTTTTCTTATTGTTCTTTTGTTTTAAAGTATCTGTGGTTCTGGAATGTTTGGGTTCTGGTGTTCTTGCTCTTTCTTTGTAGGGTTTAACTACTTCAGTTTCAGTGTGTGTAAAGCTTTCCTTATTTACCCCATTTCTTGCTTTCCTCAATTTCTTGTTCTGTCTTTTTGTTAGTTCAAAAGCCACCGAGTCCTCGTCTTCTTTGTTCTGTTTATTTGGCGAGTCTTCTGGTTTTTTGCTTGCTTTATTTTCACTTGCGTCGTGGGTTGTATTTGCTTGATTAATCACATTTGGCATTTTACTATCTTCAATAGGCAATTTTATTAATTGCTCATGTTTGTTTACTGGGGTTGATTCCCTTTTATTAGTTTGGTATCTATCTTCCTTACCATTTTCCACTTTCTTTTTATGAATAGCTTCTTAAGCATACTCCAATATTGTGCTTACAACCTCCGGCATAAGTACTAGTTTGTTTATTATTGGAGCACATGTGCATTCTATACAAGTTGGCGCTTTTTCCTTTTGTACTTTTATTATTAAGTTATTTAGGTTGGCTAGTTTATTCTCAATTCCTGCAACTGCATTGGCCATAAGACCCAAAATGTCTATTTGAATGTCCATTTTATTTGATTGTACAGCTAAAGCTTCCAGAGTTAATACTGATATTTGATAATGTATATCCCATATTGTTCCAGCGTCCATTTTTTCTGTTTGTTTTGAGTTGTATTCGAGATTTAGATCATTGATTCTTGAGGTGCTGTTGTTAACTTCATTGTTTCTTTTGATATCGGGAATATCTTTGTGTGTAATTGCTGATGCGTAATGTGACGATGGGGCACTCCGTTTGATAGGAGCGCTTTACTTTATGATTGCCGATCCATTTGCTGCTGACAGTTGTTTTTTGGTTGCAAAACCATTCACAGACAATGGTGGTATTGGGCTCCTATTTCAGTAATTTTAATTGCTGCGGTCTGTAGATGGATAGTATTTTCCTGCTCAGTTGATTCTTGTGAGTCGTAATTTTGCACCATGAGTCATCCGTTTACGTCTGTATGTTGGTTTCCTAATACTTGGACAAACTTTTTTCCTTCATTGGCATTTCGGCACCCTGGTTTAGGTATCAGGAGCAATTCATTAGGTATATTAGCTTGATTCTTTTTATGACCACATTGGCCTCTAACAGTGTTGGGGCGTATTTGTTCAAATCTACCCGGGTAATGTTAGAGTGATTAGAGTCCTCTAGGCTTCCTGCGCTTTCCACTATTCTACTTATCGTCTCTTGCGCAAGTATTTTTTGCAATGGATGTTCTAGTCGTAGGTCTGTTCTCTCTGAGTTTTCATCAATCTTGGCAACTATGTCAACTCCCACTTCAACGTTTAGGTCCAAACCCCCTTTCATTCCGTTTGTTGGTTTGAGTGGGGACTGTAATGATTTTAGATCTTGCTCGGATTGCATAGTCATAAGTGCAGTCATTAGGTCTTTCATGAAGTCAAATTTCTGGGGGATTTTTGGTGATCTTTCAAACATCCTTGCTATTGGTGAAATTAACGACTGAGTAGGCCCCTTTATTTGCGCTTTAACACAGGACTTTTTTTGCGAGTTGGATGCTTAGTTTCTTCAAGTTCTTTTCTTAGGGGAGCCCACAGTTCTTTCTTTACCAGCACGCATTTTCTAGTAGCTACCTTTCTTAATTGGGTTATTTGATGTTGTTGATGTTGATGTTGCTACTTTGCTGCTGGTTTGGTTGTATTTTCACAATGTGCGTTCGGGTAATAGGTGTAGATGTGGGGGAAGAATGTAGAAAGAATGTAGAAAGAACCCGCTATGTTCTTCTAAGCCCCCCACTACAGCCACTTTAAGGAGCTCACAAACCAACCGCTCAGCCGCGTCCTCGCGTCTCCTCTCCAGGGCGGGTCAGACCCCCGCAGGCCCCCGCAGGTCGCACGTCCCACGACTTGCGGCTCACAGGGCAGCTCAGCCGTGTCCGGCAATTAGCAACAACAATGAATGGACCGGACCTTGTAGAATCGATGTCTGGAATTCAGGACTCAGGGTTTGTGGCGTGGGGAGCTGTCACCGCCTCTGGCTCAAACCCACTCCTTCCACGCCAGAGGAGGGGGGCCACAAACAAAGCCTGCCAAGAACTGCCACAAGGAGCCACCAAAATGAAAAAGGAAAATGCAGAAACAGGAGGCAGGGGGGCAGGATCATCAGGTTCAAGCTCACCACGCCGAAACACAGACCCCACTTCAGTTGAAAAGCCCTGCTGCCACCGGCTCCACCCAGCACCAGTAATACAATTTCAAACCATAAGTGTCACAATGCCGTGTTAGGAGATGTGAGATTTGCTGTGTAGTGGTGATTTAGCAGTTATTTCGTTAGGCTATGCTGCTTGATGAGTATTTGACTTTCAGAGCGTTTCTCATCTCTATGGCAGGAAATCAGGCAATAGTCTCAGGGCATAGTCTCAGGGCTCCACGACATTGCAACACTCCTGGCACCCGCGATAATTACAGCACCCACGGCAACATCCGCGGCATCCGCGGCCGCTCCCGCAGCACTTCTGCAGCACTTCCGCGGTGGTCCCCCGGTACTTGCAGCACCACCCGTGGCACTCGAGGCTCCCGCAATCGCGGCACTCGCGGCACTTGCGGCACCCGCGGCTCTATAGCGCTATGGCTCACGGTTCCCCCCACTGTACTCCCGCTCACTGCTCTGTGCTCGGTGCTGGGGGGTGCTTGTCCCACTTAGTTCTGTCGCCAGAGCCTCCTCCGCTGGAGCTGGAGCTGGAGCTGCAGCTGCAATCGCCACCTCTCTCCTCATATCGTGTCTAACTGTTTCCCGTTTGCTGCTCTCTGCTCTCTGCTGCTTGCCCAGTGCCTTGCACTACTCTGAATGCTCCTCTACTGAAGAAAGGGGAGGTGATTAAAGCCGCTCCATGATGTAAGAAGGCACAGTCCTCCTGCGCCATGTTTATGATTTTATTCTCTGCATTTGTGTTTTTTTTGGTTGTATTTGTATAAAGGAGGGAGTGATTGTTTTTTTTAATAAATGCCATGCTTTGTCCTTTCTTTGTTCCCTGTTCCCTTTCCTCTATGGAATGTCTTGGGAAGGTTCTAGTGTTGTTTTTCGTGGGAATTCTGGTTCTGGTCAGTTGCTGAACTGGTCAGCTATAGAGTGGTTGTTACGCTGCTGGGTCATAATAAAGTGACTTAACTTACCTTAAGAAGCGGCTGCAGTCACTTTCTTCAATACAGTGCCCTTTTGACTACCTTTTAGATACTGCAGCAAATCGTAAATATGAAGCAAACAGGCAAAACGAGCCAAGTCGGAGTGATTCTATCACGTTCATGATGGCTAATAATGATATGGGCTGCTGCATGTAGCACACTCCTCAGTGGAATTATGTGGGACTCTGGTATCCTGGCCAGGAGCACATTACCTTAATTGAGTTGAATGTATATAAATGCCTGCTTGACTATTTTGACATCTGCTTTCCGAAGAAAGACTCCATTTTGTAGACTAGAGACAGATGGTGCCAGACGGTCTTTGCTTTATGTGCAAGCAGGGTCACAATGGAAAGAAAAATAGTCCCAGGCACCAAAATAAGTGGTCCATGGTAGTGAATTAGAAAGCTTAAAACGTTTGCAAATTAGGGCAGTTTTGAACTTGTAAAGACATGCTGTATACGTTTTTCACACTGTATGTTAAACTGCATGTTTTTGAGATTACTGCAGGCAATGTATGCTTTTATATTTTAATATCAAGGAAATCAAGAGCAGACCATAATACAGGCCCACAGACAGCCAAAAAATCAGTCCACAAAATAAGGCACTGTGAAGAGCTCAGTGGTCCGATTTCCAAATTACGAGTTGGGTGGATTGTCTTTGTGAAGAGCATGGATGAACAGGGAAAACCACCAGCAGACTGTCGACTGCTGGGTTTGCGGTCTGGGAATGGCAACTGCCATAGGGCCACCATCTGTATTACAAATTGCCTTTCCCACAAGGTGACGTGGCAGTCCAACCACCTGCTTCAAAGTGGCGGACACTAAAGATTTGGGAGGCACACTCACCCTTTTCTTTTTCTTGCAGGCAGAGGCTGACTTGGACATCTTTGTTTAGGTAGCCCCTTCACAGCAGGATCTTCATCCTGAGGATCGCGATCCTGTTTGCGATCATCTACAGGTGTCTCTCTTTCATACCATATACCTATTCCAGGACTGCCCACATAAGGGTCGGACCTGGCAATGGGTAGATAGCATTGTTTCACATGTATCATGCATATGTGTACTTCTGTGAAGGGACCAAATCCCATCTCTGACCAAGAGGCGCCTTGGGGTGTTAAGATTAAGTCAGGCAGCCACGTTATGGGATCTTGAAGTGTGTTAAGTCAGGAAGCATTAATTTTGAGATACAGTGAGTTGTAGCAATCCAATCGCAAGGTGACTACTGTGATGATGACTGATTGACACAGTTCCACAGGGATATAAGTGAAGATTTTTCTCAGGGTCCTTATAATGAGGAAACAGATGCTAGTAGAATGACTGACCTGAGTTTCGAACCTCGAAGTATTGTTGAATAAGACACTCCATTTTGTTTGATGATTTGACCAGAGTGGGAAGAGGTCCACAATCTTCTGGCCACCAGACGTTGTACCAAATAGACTTGTGAGTGGCAAACACCAATAACTCCATTTTGTCAACATTTAGTTTTAGGGCATTGTCTTTCATCGATCTACTAATGCTAGACCTACAATGATTGAACTTCTCAGCTACAGACATCAGATAAATGGAAATAGACACATTAATCTAGAACCTAGAATCTAGAACCCAAAAGATCCATGATCTTTTATGTGTGGTTACCTATTCTACAGTGTCCCCATGTGGCTTGAAGGGTGGGTCAGGCCACTTATTTTTTCTGGGTCATGGTAATGCTTTTTGGTTTACATATACAGCCACAGGTGACTACAAAGAGCGACAGGTTCCACATCTAAGAGCTAAAGGCACATCATACCCTACAGATGTGAAGCATTATCACATTCCACTGGTACAGCAGGGCCACAAAGCTTTATAGAGCTCACTCTCCTAGGTAGTAGAAACAACGGGCACATTTATGTAAAACTCACTCCTGGATGTCCCACCCCTGAAACAAAATAGTGCAAAACACCACTTTGAGTCACTAGGCAACCTAGGGCAACCTTCTGGCTGAAATGAAGATTTGCACTAGTAAGTAAACCCCAATTCAAGATTTTACACATGTTTACGTCACTTTTCGTGATATTCACCAGCACAAAGCCTTGATAAACTAGCCCCAAGACTTTGTGCCAGTTTGCCTCCCTTTTTGTGATACTGCACTAGCCTTGACCAGTATCTTTCAGTAGTTCAGGTATTTCTCCCTTAAGAAAAGCCACCATGATTCCAAATCAGACATATACATGTAAAACTCCTCCTAGTTGGAAAACAAATAAGTCCTATGTGGTTGTTCTTTTTACTGATTTCACTTATAAGCATGGATGCTGTTCGAAATCCCTACATGGACCACATATTCCTACAAGACAAAGAACCTTAGAGTTTGGTGGAATGGGAGACCCTCTGTAGATCAGAGGTCTCCCACCACACCAGACCTGCAGTTCCCTTGCTCTAAGAGTCGGTAGAAGATCCAGGTTTACACCGGCAGTCTTCACTGGTTCTACTGGTGTAAATCTCTGACCTTGAGGTCTGTCCTTCAATTCACAGTGACAATCGGCATGTACTATTGAGTGTTGTGTGAGCTTCATTAATTTCCCTTGCTCGTGTTTGCCATGCGAGGCAAGACAGGCATAAATGTCTAATGGTCTCTATGCACAGTGAAAAAATGAAGTGTGTATTGTTATTTTCTTCTATAGATCAAAAAAACTCCTGCTTTAAGATGTAATTTTCTCAATGCAAAAACGTTTGTTGACCAGGTGCTTTAAACGTAGTGCCTGCTTCGCAAACCTTCAGTGCTGTGAAGGAAGCTATGGTGATAGAGGCTCCCTTTACATCATAGACATAGATATTTACACAAGAAGGTGTAGATTCCACCACCCGGGCAGACCTGTGAATTGCCTGCCATGGTCTCAATGAACCCCCAAAATACACATTATTCACAACTAGCTACTTTCTCTCCTTCAGTGAGCAATTATTTACCACACTATGGTTAATGGTTACACTAAAGATAATAGAAAACCTATGGTCCAAGGGCATGTCATATAACAAGCACTGGGTCGCACTAAAAAGGCTGATGAAAAGAACATGCAAATTCATAAAGAACTGTAATTTTATACTACATTGAAAGGGCAAGGTTATGGGCAGAGGGACTACTCTAAATGTATATTAATCCATTTGCTGGATCTGAGCCAAAATTGATAGGGAAAGCGAATGAGAAACTTTGTGTGTATCTTTCCACCACATTATCTCTTATGCCAAACTCTTGAAGGGACTTCATTTTGTCTGAGGAACTCCAAGAGAACTGAGAATACATTTGTTTGAACGGCATTAATGGCATTCAGTTTACCAAGAGTGGAAGTTTTAATCCCAAATACATGAAAGTCGTGTTCAAAGGGCATTATCGACTTTCACTGCCAAAGATTCGTGCGTTGCCCAGTGTCTGAAAGTAAAATGGATTGTGTGTAAAGGTTTCTTTTTTCAGAGCTGTGCATGCAGGTCACTCTTTGAATACTGAGGGCCAGTACTGTAACTTAGTTCACCAGCAGGGCCATCAATTCGGGGTGCTAGGGGGGTGATTATTTTCCAGATCTCACTTTGTTTTCAGTGCCCTATAAGAGTCTATATAAGGTTTATCTATTGATGATGAAGGATCTAACATGAATAATACTAGTAGATGGCACCTGATGCAGTGTTTTTGCTTACCCAGGTCCTGCAATAACATCTGACATGTCTGTGCAGGAGGGATTCCCTCCAGATGAAGTGCTATAGGAAAGGTAAAGCCTCCATCCAGGCGCTAGACCTTGACAAACATCAGTACAAAGCAATGTCCTTCTCTTAAAACAAACGATAACACGGTACAGGTGGCCTAACACCTAAATTATTTTCTCATCATGAGTTAGCAAATCGGCATACTAAAATACACTAAAGGAGTATTCCAACATGGACACTATAGCATTATCAGGATTAATCGTACTCATTGTATCAAACACAGAACTATAAAAAGTTGAATATTGCTTAACAGGATTCGAATCTGTGATCTGCAGATTATTCACCTACGGAATTCTATCTCACTATGCTGGTTTCTTCATAACATAAACTTTAACTTTGCTTTATGAAGGACAAACACTGTACCAGTGCTAATAACTGCCAACCCATGATGATTGTATCTACCTCTCCTTTCAATAAGCAGGGGAGAGAGGACATTGAGGTATGAGTTAGGTGTCAATTGAACTTTGCAAGTCATGATGCCATCATGTGACACACCACTTGCGGATTGTGACCGTCCAAAGCTGCTAATTTCAAATCTGTCTTCACAGCGAAATAGTTCACAAGATGTACTTAAATATACACAGATCATGCTGTGGTTCTACCCAGAGGCGTTTTCCTTTTGCATTTCGTGCAATTGGCCATTTTATGTAAGATTCCTCCCTCCCAGATATAATTCTCCTGGCATGAAAGAGTGACTATTTTGTATCTTAAAAGTACACTTAATCAGCTTCTGTTTGCTAAATTCAATTCTTTATCTCCTATATGCATTCTATAGGGAAAACAATCATTATTGCTACTTTAGCCCAGCACCGACAAAGTAAAAAAAAGGCAGATTTACATGTGAGAAACAGCTTTTCTGCATGCGATGTATATAAACAGCATATATGAATGCCTATGTTGGCATTTATTGTTTATTGAAGTCAGTCTTACTGACTTTTCAAATGCTTGTTATCCCTAGCATTGACTCAATAAAATGACATTACTGTGATACATTGGACCTTCAGTATGAATTAGTTATTATTTGTTTTATCTGCAGATTCCAAAGACACTAATACAGAAATGTTCTTTTGAGTCCAGTTTTTTTAGCCAAGTGGAAATGAAGAAAACATTCAATTCAAGTTTGTTTTGTAGTATTAGCCCCATCCATACTCGGATGCAATATAACCGAACACAAAAATATCCAGCCACATATAACATATGCACTGGGTGTCCTCTGAGTCGTTGCACTCTTGTTTTTGCATCTAGTTTTGACATTGGCCAAAAAAAAAATTATAAAATGTATGATCACAAATAGATACCTGGCTCATTCTTTCTCCCTTACTAATGCAATTTTCCAATTTTGAGCTTGCTCGGTGCACCAACCAAAAGCAGATTGTCAGAGCGAGTGCAAGACACAAGACAGCCCTTTTTCTTGAGGGCATAAAAAGCATTTGTGCCCATCTGTTCTTTACTTGGAATACTGAAAGAGACTAATAGGCCAGAATTTCCCAATTGTTTATAGCAATGATAAGCCAAAGATGGTGGGAAAGATAATAGAGAAAAATAATGAATTAATGAAAGCATTGCATAATCCGAGCTTGAAGATAAAATGACTGTGCTACTTTTTCCGACCCTGGGGTCAGATTTACAAGCCCCTTGCTCCACTTTTGCGTCACTTTTAACATGGGAAAAGTGACGCAAAAGTGGCGCAAGGGGCTTGTAAATCTGCCCTCTGGTGTTTTCATCTTAATGACTTGAGGTGCTGCCACACAGTCACTTCCTGCTTGTTGTCATTCATTGTTGCCTATGGCTTCTACAGGAAGCCTTCATAGTGAATAACCAAATTGAAATCTGATTATTCAATGCAGTGATGTCACCACAATGATTAACCAAAGTGGTTAACCAGTGTTGTGATGGAACCCTGGGAAAGGCCCCCATTCCTTTTACAATCTGCCACCTCGCACGGGTATCAAGAGACCTAAGTGCGACAGCGGAATGGCAGTTGGTGGTCTTACCTGCCATCTCCAACCTCTCACTCATCTCCAGCGAGTCTGCAGAGACGGCTGGAGATGGGAGAACGTGGGCAGCAATGCGCCTGCACCAGCTTCCTTCTCCTCTGCTAGTGCCAGTCCCTGCCCACACCCGCACTGAAAAGAAAAAACTGAAGCCGAGATGACAGTGGCTATGACAGAGTGATTGTGATCACTGTGCAGGCTCTCCACTCTCAGAGTTAAAGTGAGGCGCTTGGATTTTCTCTGGGAGTGGGTGGGATGGCATAGAGACTGGTGGCTAGCAGGAGGCCAGGTAAAAAAAAATCATGTTTGGAAGGGGGCAGTGGTGGGTTTATGTAGAATGTGGTATGGAAAGGTGGCACCAGGTCAGGAAGATTTCTTTTATTTGGATTTGAGTAGATTTGGATTTGGGAAGGGTTTATTCAGAGGTTAACAGAGTGGGTAGCAGGAGGCCAGGTATTATTTTATAATTTAGGGGAGTGGAAGGGTTTCTTAAGGGTGGTGGAGGCGGGTGGCAGGAAGCAAGGCATTTATAAAATTTTCTTTACATATTAAATGTCGTTCCCCATTACTCTTCTGCCCCTGCTTATATGTTGGAATCAAGGGCAGATGTTGGGAGGCTGGGCAGCATATACAACATAAAACTATAGATTGGTAAAATGTGTCTATTGATTATGTTTTTCACCTCAGGGTGCTGAGTGGCGTCATCGACAATTTGAGCTTCACTCTTGTTGTCTATTTGATGTCATTCTATATGTAGAACATTACTCAATCTGTAAGTAATAAAACTTTGTATCAAATTCCATGTGTAAATAACTCGTGTTTTTACACAGAGCAGCAATCAAAGTGGCTGTCAACTTTGAGTAGATGGCTGCAGACTCACAACATCAGCTCAGGGGAGATGGCGGGACAGGGGCGTAAAACAGGCCCCTGCAGCCCCCGCGGTGCGGGGGTCCCTGAACTGCAGGGGGGCCCCTCAGCACTGTACTCCAGCCTGACAGCTCCGGAGCTGAGGCCCCTCTGTGTACCTTGCAAGGGGGCCTCTTCAATTTTCATTACACCACTGTGGCCGGAGAACCCGAATGGGGTGACTTTCTGGACATCTCCTCTGACTCGATGGACACTTTGACTCTTGCTCTGACAGTCAGTGGAGTTATTTTCACATGGAATTTGATACATTGTTGCATGGCTGACTTCACAATCGCTCAACACCAGTGGTTAGTGGTCCTTACCCGATTTACAGGTCAATATCACAGGTGATTGAGTTCGAGTTGTGTGATAAAAATAATGACTAATACTGATTGGCCTCAACATCAGTAAATATATTTGAACATAATTGTACCAGCCCTGTTACCTCTCTGCTTTCTGTCCATGTGAAAATCCTATTGTATCTTGTGCAAGCTGCAGCTGTGATTGGTACTCCTAGGTATGCACTGTATTTCAAAGAATATGATTGGCTGTCAGCCCTTCCACTATTTACTTATGGTTAACTGTTTCAAGGAACTATATTTATTTATAATACGTGGTAGCCTACAATCCCTACATATATAAAACCATCTCTAATTTCTTTCACCAAAGATGTAACCTCTCTAGTTAACTGTAATAAGAAAATGGCTAAGCTGCTCAACTTTGACAACATAATATGATTAAGTTGTGATGCTCTAATGATGCAGTGAAACATTAGGCACTAGGACCTCCTCGGTGGAGGAGACGGGATGAGGGCGGGATAGGGGAAGAGGAGGAGCCATGCCCGGGGAAGGGCAGTTGTACGAAGGAATCTAATACAGCAAGACGTCCTGACCCTGAGTCTGTGTCCTCTGTGGCCCAGGACACTACAAATGGCGATGAGGGTGGCCACGACCCATGCGATGTGGGTGTATGCCCTGTGAGTGCTGCTGCCAGAAGGGGCGGTGCGAGCACGTGGAGCGCCTGAAAAGAATTTACTTGGCGCGGTTCTGGAGCCTACCCCGACGCGTTCATTTCGGCACATCGCTGTCCGGGTGCCTACCCCGGCCGCGTCTGGGTCGCCGAAGGAGTGAGGGGTACCTGAGAGCCCCTTGACGTTGGAGCAGCGTGGCAGGAGTGAGGGTTACCCAAGAGCCCCCCCGACGTCTGAGCAGCGTGGAGGTCCCGCGTTTGCTGCGTGTAATGACGACCTGGGTGCCCACCCCAGTCGCGTGTTGATAAGCCCCAGTACCTGTGGGTGAGTGTTTTCCTTCTTTCCCGGCTGCTGGGGAGGTCCGGTTGCTGGAAGAGCTGCTGCTGGTGTGAGAAAGGCCAAATCTTGTGGGGCGCGAGAGTTCGTTGCGGCCATCTTTAAGTCAGGCGCCTGCACCAATCCCCTGCCAGGAAGTCCCAGCGGCCATTTTGAAGTCAGACGGAGTGCCTAAAAAGCATCAATCATTGGTAAATTCAACCGGAAAAAGCCTAAAAGACATCAAGCATTGGCAAATGTAACTGAAAAAGTCTGAAATACATCAAGAATGGGTAAATTCAACCGGTAAAGCCTGAAATACATCAAGCATTGGTAAATTCATTTGAAAAGTCTGAAAATCATTAAGCATTGGTAAGGTTAACTGGTAAAGCCTGAAATGCATCAAGCATTGGTCATTTCAACTGGTAAAGCCTGAAATCCATCAAGCATTGCTAAATTCAACTGAAAAGCCTGAAGTGTGGCTCAATGGTTAGAGCGGCAGACCCTGATGCAGAGGTCTAGCCCGGGACCAGGGTTCAATTACCCACCATGGCGGGTCTTGGGCTCAAAATTCCACGGACCTGATAATTCTCGCCTCGGTGCCTATTCCAATCATGGAGTCCCACTCTGCAACTCTGGGCAATAGCTTGCTTAATCTCCACAACGGCCCCCACAATGCTAAGGATGCCTGGCCTTCACCTTGGGGGTGCCCAGGAGTGGACGCCTCACAGGGAAAGCCAGGATGGATTCCACAGCCGTATTCATACAAGCGCCTTGAGACCTTTGTGGGTGAGTAGTGCGCTATACAAGTATCAATTTTACAAAATCATCAAGCATTGGTAAAATCAACTGAAAAGTTTCCAAATGCAGTTGGAGTGTGTTCTCTTGTATATTAGTTAAATCAAGCCCTAGCAAGTTCAAGTCAGTTATGTCCAGTGGTGATTTGGAGTGTGCTTCGTCCAGATCAACAAAGGGTCTGTCATCTCAGTTGGTGGTCAGACTTGAGAGAAGGCCGCCTCATCACTGTGTCTACTACACCACCTCCTCAAGCGGGTCCGGCGCAAGCCAATGCTGGACATATGGGGTGCTTGGAGTGTTGTTTCTGCGTCCACCAGAACCTTTGGTCCTCAAAACAGGAGGAGGTATGGGTCTTCGATGGAAGGAGTGGCTTGAAGACTTTGAAGACTTCAGAAGGGTTCGCACGTGATGGAAGCCGGTCAACAGCTGATAGCACTACGTAATTTAATAGGAAAATATGTCGGCCAAATCATAAAGGAATTACCTGCAGCCGATGTGGCATCTTACGCTGAAGTGTGTGAAGCATTAAACCGGAAATTTCTGCACAAAAAGAACATTGATTATGAGAGATACACGTTTAACCTGGTGGCTCAAGAAATAGAAGAGCCCATGTGCGTTTTCATCCCACGCCTTAGACGACTGGCACGCTATTGCGAGTTTGACTCTTTCTCGACCGAAGATGCCCTTCGCCTGAGAGTTATCGAAGGCTGTCAGTCCCAATCACTGCAGGGGAAGCTGTTAAAGAAAAGCCACTCGCTGGACGAAATTGAGGAGATGACACAGGTGCATGATCAGGCTGAAGAACATGCTAAAAAGATGGAAGCAGGGAGAAGTGAAAAGCGTGAACTAGCCTTCAGGCTTCAATCTCATAACACACGCAGATATTCTCCGGCAAAGCCGAGGTCATCCCAGTCCAAAATGCAACAGCAACCTGTGAACCGACGACGTCGCAGCTCCAGTCGAAATGACAGACGACGTGAGCGTCATCTCAAATGTTATAGTTGTGGCTATGACTTTCCCCACACGGACGGGTGCCCCGCTCTGGGCCAAAAATGCAGTAAGTGTGGAGGGGAGAACCACTTCGTAAACGTATGTGGAACCTACAGGAAACACAAACAGAGAGATCAAGAAAGGTCATTGCGACCATCGCGCACACGTCACCACGCCAAAGCAGTACGTGATCACAGAGAATCGTCAACGGGATCATCCCGCTCCAGCTGCCAGTCTCGCCGAAGTTACCGATCCCGACGCGCGTCCTCTCAACAATCGAGGTCACTGTCTCTCATCTAGCAGGACAGTGATGAATATGTATGTATGGTCGCTGACCCCGACCGACTGAAGAAATATCCTTGGCTCAGCATCCAAATCGCATACACTGGACCAAATTTGTGATGGACAGCGGAGCCTCTCTCAACTATATACCAGTGGCGGAATATCAGAGGATGAAGTCACCACCGCAACTAAGCCCTGCTCATGTGAGAGTCTACACCTGGATGTCCAAAAAGCAACTCCCAAAATTCTCAACGCACCTCACGTATCCAGATCACACAATTCCTGCCCACATCCATGTCATTAAAGGACCAGAGGCTGACTGCCTTCTGAGTCTTCCGACTGCTGAGCGGCTGCGACTAGTGGACATTTTGTACAAAGGATTTGAATACAGCAAGACGTAATAAAAAGATTTAGGTAATCCTGACCCTGAGTCTGTGTCCTCAGTGGCCTAGGACACTACAGATACCATAATTGTTCCTGCCAGAATCAGGATTCAAGATGAATGTCAGGACACGGAGTATATTTACAGCTGCAATTAAAACAATGAAAATGAGAACTTTATTTTCCTACTTCTGATCTGTTTTTCTAATATAAACAGAGATCAGTAGAAATGTGGTGTTTATGGTAAAATGTTTTATTGCCGCTGTTGTTTAGTACAGGTTTACTACACATACTGGGCTTGAGAGTTTTATAATTCAACTTACATTAAACTAACTGTAATGTTTTGCAACAAAATACAACCAGTCATTTGGTTAGTTTAACTTTAACTATATATTTTGTTCCATTCTTCCTGCTTACAACCTTACTATGTTTTTCAAATGAAGTAGCAAGACACCAACAGCTAGATTCATCAAAGTCCAGATTTGCGAGTCCTTAATAGCGATTATTAAGGAATCGCTATTAAGGACTTGCAAATCGGGATTCATGTAGAAATCGCAAAATAAATTGCGATTCCTACATCCTCCTTATTTGCGATTAGCAAATTGCTAATCGCAAATAAGGAATAACTCCCAATTCATTCCTATGGGCCGGCCAAAGGGCCATAGGAATGAATGGTGAGTTATTCCTTATTTGCGATTAGCAATTTGCTAATCGCAAATAAGGATGCGATTTCAAGGGTGCAGGGGTGTCCAAAGGACACCCTGTAGCACCCCATAAATGTGAATTTACACTGATGTTGCGCACACACATGTCCAAAGGACATGTGTGTGTGTAACATGCAACTTAGAAAAATGCATTTAAATGCATTTTTCTAACTTTTCGCTATTTACCACAAGGTTTGACTTCGTGGTAAATAGCGCTCCTAAATTGCGAATTCGCAATTTTAAAATGTTTCATGAATAGCATTTAAGGAATCTCTAATAGAGATTCCTTAAATGCTAATCCTCACAAATTTGCGAATTCTTTATTAGCGAATTTTGCATTTGGGATGATGAATCCCAAATGCAAAAATTGCACTCGCAAAGGGCCAGATTCTCAGAATCTGACCCTTTTGTGAGCGCATTTCGCTTGATGAATCTGGCTGCAAGTGCCATATTTAAGAGCGGAGTTGTGCAAGAGTGACGTAAGTCCTAAATGAGATTTATGAAGCCATCAAGGCCACTTTGCGGGTCCCCGAGTGGGCTCATAAATCTGGAGTAACACAATGCATTGCAAATCCCTGTGTTGTATTACCCTGCACTGGAAAGGCATCCCATGGGTTTTGTGCGGGGGTTCCCATGCAACACACATGGTTTTTGATGCATTCCCAGATTTACCAAAAGTGGTAGACATAGGAATGCATCAAAAAGATACACTTTTCCAGGGGAGATGTAATGAGGAGAATTACATTTATTTCCCCTAGTTTCTTCTTCTATCTATGTGTGGTGCATTCTGCAGCACACTACAAACCAGAATATGCCTCTCAGGATTGTTTTTGAGCAGGAAGGTGTCCGTTCCTGCACACAAACAATCCTTCATGCAACACAGACACCATTGCACCAAGGTGCAAGGGTGCCTGCATTGGTGCTAGGCAGCTCATTGTGCGCCGGTGCTGGAGAAAAAACAGGAATGTGCCATATTGCCTTGAATATGGTGCATTGCTGCCCTTTCGCAGCCAGGTGTTTTAGTGTACTGCATTGCATTACATATCTCCAAAATATGCTCCAAGGATTTTAGCTTTTTTGTGAGAAGGGTTATTGTTTGGCCATTTATAATAAGGAATAAAAGACTCCCTAATGTATGTCAAAAGGATATTGCAAGTCACCTAATAATTCTTTGACCTTATAAAGGAACTTGTCATTGACTTGTAATATACTTATATAATATTGTAGGGGATACTTTAAAAGCATACATGATATGCGGGCACCGGCAATCCCTATATAAAAATCCACCTAATTTTCCGTATTACAGTTAATTTGTTACATCTCTTGTAACTTGTAATAGGAACATAAGGTAGCTGCTCAACAGTACGGAGTAATTTATTAGAGTTTAGTGGTGCCCTCATAATGCTTGTTTCTAAAGCCAGCAGCTGAGGTGAAATACATTTCAAGGAGCATCATTATAGCTGCAGTTTAAAAAAGTCCCTTATTCTGCTTAGGCTTTTTCTGAAATAAAGTGCAATTAGCACAAAGGATAGATTAATGGCAAGATCTTTATTTTCTGCATGCTATAGTTCAGACTGGAAACAACAAAATACTAAATTCTAAGGGGTGTGTTTAACTTCGCACTACAGATTTTACTTTTATCCTTCATGTCTTGAGTCATACTATTTCTTTCATTCTGCAGCACACATAGAAAGAGGAATATTCCTCTCAGGATTGTTTTTGTGCAGGAAGGTGCCCCTTCCTGCATAAACACAATCCTGTATCCAATGTAGGCATCCCTGCACCTGGTGCAAGGGTGTCTGCATTGACCCAAGGCTAACAAAAAGGGCGTCAGCGTAGGGGAAAAGGTAGGAATATGCAGTATTGCCTTAAATACTGTGCATTACTGCCCTTTCCCTGCAATGCAGTGGAGTGCAGCAAGTTGACTTGCTGCAATGCGTGACATTCTCATAAATAGGACCATAAGTATTTAAGCAGTTTGTGCAATGGATCATCTCGTGACAATGTATCATGATAAATAAAATACCCTCTTTCAAATATTAATACTATCTTGTAAGTAGTCTCGGAGTTCCTTATCAAGGAACTTGACCTTTGACCTCTTGCCTCTAGATGGTCTTGGAACTTCTTGGCGACGGGCACCATCCTTATAATGTTTGTCAAGGGGTTCTTTATCCCATATCACATGCTGCTTGTCTTATTTACTTTCGCTCCAGGCTAAAACTCTTTTTTCTGCTATGCTACAAAGTCAAGTTTTTGATTCATCTAAGGCACAAATGAAAACAATTCAACAGGAGCTGCAGCTACAAATGGAATTGTATCTGCATGCATAGCAGGTACTCTCTACATAACTGTCTCTTCATCTTTTATGGGACTCTGCATGAAGGTAATTGTGCATGTTTTTACCTGGAATATTGTAGAGACATATCAGAAACTTGCCACATTACTGCACTCTAGTGGACAGAAAGGTTGAATCAAATAGTTATACTAAGAGAAGTATCTCTTCCACAAGGCAAGGCAAGGATCAAAAGCAGGAGGGCTAATGACCAGGCAGGTCTAAAGTGATCATTACATATTCTCCTCTGTAACAATATGGCATCGACTGAAAAGCGATTTTATTTGTTTTGAGCACAACTTTTTTAAACAGTTTCCTAAAGGTTTATTATAAAGTAAAATGACTCGACCTTCAATCTTATGGCCTAAAAAATACCAAAAATACATATAAACTTTTTAATTGTGGAAATATATTAGATCTCAATATGTCAGGGGTTTGGTATTTTTAGGACTTTATGCCTAAATGTTATTTCCCACTGAGAACTCTGAAGTGAAACTTTGATGTAAAGTAATGAAAGCCACCCAAGTGGGTGGTGTGAAAGACATCAAGGGTAATGACAACTGCACAGTTGCCTCTAAGACTAATTGTCTGAATTCATCTCTGGTATGAAAGTTTCATTGCTTTGCAGCACTGATAGAGCGCTCAATGCTCTGAAATTTGTAAGGGGTGCATTTTACTCATGTACAAATTGCACTCATATATATTCGATGTTTTGTTGAACTTTGTGCATATTAAAATGAGGTTTATATATTCTCATGTAAGAATCTGTAGAATGAAATTGTGACGCTTTTAAAGGATTGATCAGTGTTTTGCACATGTTTAGAGAAAACATTTAAATCGTGCATGTATATAATGAATAATAGGTGAATCAAATGTATTCACTGTTATAAGATTCATGTAAAGGCCTGTATAACGAGTGCATATTAAAGGACATTCTTAGGTAGGCCAGAATTGTAGGCCTAACTTTAGTTTTTCTTAAAGGTTTCATTTCTCCTCATTTGCTCTTAGGTCAGGAGCTAATAAAAATGTATGTGTGTAGAAAGTTTTCTTTTCACCCCTACTGCAGGTGCAGGAATTTGACCTAGTTATTTTAGATTCAAGGAGATACATGGGAGGAACAGAATGCCTTTAAAGAGCTCGGACAAAGAGAAGGGAGAACACCTTCCGTACCTGGTGAAACTTGGGGACCAAGGTCGGCGGACAAGGCTGTGAAATTAATTGGACTTTGTGGAAAGTTACTCAAAAGGTGTTTATGGCATAATGTACCATGTGATCCATTATGGGTGTAACTTTGTGTTTTTGTATTAGGTAGAGGGATAATTTTGCAGGACTTCTGCTTTTGACTGAGAAAGAAGAAGAGCATCTTAGAACAAGCTCTGTGGCTTTCTGCTACTTGGCCCATTTGACGTGAGTGCACTTCTTAAGAAGTCAACACGTGCTGACACCTTTTGGGAAATTCTCCCAGGAGATTACAAAGGGATGCCACTTTAGAAGTAGAGTAGGGACAGATTATCTTGTAATTTGGGAATACAAATGAAAAAGGATTTGGACGCAGTGTCTATTCTCAGATGTGTTCTGATTTTGGAATTTATTGTTCTTTGCCTATTGTGTCGTATGAACTGAATTCGTAGACTGTACTCTGTATTAGTCTTCTTGTATCTTTACACTTGATTTTGAGGTGTTTTTATATTCTGTTGTTTCTGTCTTTGAAATAAATTAACAAAAATCTGAATTCGGAGACTGCAATTATTTAGATTGATGGGAAGGGAAAAAGTATAATTGGTAAATTGTTTTATTTCCTCCACACTTCCTAGCAGGCAATAAAGACCATCGCCCGGACACTTTTGTATAAAGTTAGGATAGAAAATGCTGCCCCATTGGCACCATATAAACACATACTTTCTTCGGTGCACAGACATAACATCGAGTCCAAAATATCGTTTGGACATAATATCGACTAAATAATGTAGACTGGACAAAATATCGACTGGACAGAATATCGACTACAAAAATATCGTTTTTAAGGTAAGTGAAGTAATATCGACTGTATAAAATATAGATAGCAAAAATATCGAATTTTTAATAATATATAATATTTTATAGTGTATTTTTATGTAAAAATATGTGTGAAAAGTGTGTATTATTGTTATAAATAATTTTATTAAATGAATTTTGTTTTTATAATAATTGCGTAATGTAATTCTGTAGCGGGTTGGGGGTTTATAGGGGAATAGGGTGGGAAGTAATTTAATTATAATTAATTAAATATGTAAATTAATTAATTGATATTAATTAAAAATTAATTGTTAATTAATTTATATGTGTTAATTAATTTAATAGTAATTGCAAAATAATTAATAATAATTGATTAATTGGTAAATATGTAAATTTTACTAATTTATTGCTGTAGCGGGTTGTGGGATTATAGGGGAATAGGGTGGGAAGTAATTTAATTAATAATAATAAAATATGTTAATATATTTATTGATAGTAAATAGTAAATATTTGATAATTAATTTATATGTGTTAATTATTTTAATAGTAATTGTTAATAATTTTATATTAATTGATTAATTGGTTAATATGTGATTTTTACAAATTTAATTATTACAACTATGCTATCCAACGCTTTCCCTACTGTTGCACCCACTGGAGTGGGAATAGTAATTTTAACCCCTACGCTATCCAACACTTTCCCTACTGTTGCACCCACTGGAGTGGGAATAGTAATTTTAACCCCTACGCTATCCAACACTTTCCCTACTGTTGCACCCACTGGAGTGGGAATAGTAATTTTAACCCCTACGCTATCCAACGCTTTCCCTACTGTTGCACCCACTGGAGTTGGAATAGTAATTTTAACCCCTACGCTATCCAACGCTTTCCCTACTGTTGCACCCACTGGAGTGGGAATAGTAATTTTAACCCCTACGCTATCCAACGCTTTCCCTACTGTTGCACCCACTGGAGTGGGAATAGTAATTTTAACCCCTACGCTATCCAACACTTTCCCTACTGTTGCACCCACTGGAGTGGGAATAGTAATTTTAACCCCTACGCTATCCAACGCTTTCCCTACTGTTGCACCCACTGGAGTTGGAATAGTAATTTTAACCCCTACGCTATCCAACGCTTTCTCTACTGTTGCACCCACTGGAGTTGGAATAGTAATTTTAACCCCTACGCTATCCAACGCTTTCCCTACTGTTGCACCCACTGGAGTGGGAATAGTAATTTTAACCCCTACGCTATCCAACTCTTTCCCTACTGTTGCACCCACTGGAGTGGGAATAGTAATTTTAACCCCTACGCTATCCAACGCTTTCCCTACTGTTGCACCCACTGGAGTTGGAATAGTAATTTTAACCCCTACGCTATCCAACGCTTTCCCTACTGTTGCACCCACTGGAGTGGGAATAGTAATTATTACTCTATTGTTATTGTACATTAATAATATTGGCTATTATTTAATTATATTTTGTTGCTATATATATATATATGTTTTAAGAAATATGATAACATATTTTTTTTTGTACTTTCATTAATTATTTAATCATCATTAGTTAATTTAAGTATTCTTAAGTATATTTTAGTACTTAGTTTTTAATATTAATTTAATTTAATAGTGTTTTTAGTAAAGAAGATATTTTTTACAACTATATTTTTGTAAACGATATTTTAAACTCGATATTTTTGTACTTACCTGTTTGTAGATACAAACTCGATATTTTGTCAGTCGATATTTTTGACACAATATTCTTGCAGGTCGATATTTTGGAAGTCGATATTATTTCAGTGATCCACTTTCTTCAATAGGCCAAGCTGTATTGGATCATTTTCATCCTATGGACATTCAGCTGGAATTGTCAGGCTGCCAGCCCCAGATCATGGAAATGACATGGGACAAACAACATGGTGAACCACTGGCACACTGCCCAGAATTGAACAGGAGCTCCATCATCATCTGTCACTGTTGTTTGACAGGCTTCCATGCTATCATTAGTATTGTTTCATTGGCAGATGTGAGTAAACTCACACACCAAATTTGTGTTCACAAACTTCACATACCG
Organism: Lissotriton vulgaris; assembly: GCF_964263255.1. Classification (NCBI taxonomy): domain Eukaryota; kingdom Metazoa; phylum Chordata; class Amphibia; order Caudata; family Salamandridae; genus Lissotriton; species Lissotriton vulgaris. The sequence continues at coordinate 1,199,202,434 of NC_141694.1, read as the reverse complement.
ACCATACCATTTACTCACACAAAACCACAAACCTGAAAAAAGAAAAATAAAGCACAAAGAAACAAGTGTGTAAAAGAGGCAAAAAGAACACAGGGAATGGCCAATAAAGGCAGGAGCAAAAGAGAAAAAAAGAGAGGAGAAAAAGTAGTATATGCACACTAGTGAGGGGCCTGAGACCCATACAGCAGAGTGGAAGTGAGGTCCAAAAGAGCCAGGTAGTCAGGTAAGGAGGTCATGAACGTCAATTCACCAACATGCAAGTGGTAGCAGAAGTTACATTACACAACCTTTGAAATTAATGACATCACAGGAAGTGATATAGTATGACCTCTGACCTCTGACCCTGACTCATTAAAGAACATGTCATATGATCTTAACATTGATGACACCACAATTATTGACTAGCCTGAAATTAAATGATAACTGGAAGAATAATATAACATCGGGACACCGTACCTGTGGGAGATATCGTGTGGACTCTGAGGCTTCATCTGAGGTTTGCTCTTCCCCCTCCTAAGGGGCTACCGCTGACTGCTTCAACCGCTCGCCGCACCCGCTCCGTGGGTGCCGCTTTGTGCGGTCAGCGAGGGGCAACCTGGCACTGAAGGAACAGCGAGGAGGTCACGGGAGGCGGAGCAGTGTCAGTAATTAGAACTATACTGACCAGAAGGCTCAGCGCAGCACCAGGAATTTCCGCCGCGCCCACTGGACACCACGCCCCCCGCCCGCAACGCCCCCTTTTAAGGCGTGGCAACCGCGTAGCGGGACGCCGAGCAAAGCCCGGGCAAAGGGCGGGCAGTCTGAGGCTAACAGAGGCTGGGCTGGGCCACCCCCCTTTCATCTACCATCTTTTCGTCCCAGAGCTGGTAGTTCTTTGGGGGTTGGAGTCCCATATGTCTACCCATTCTGGGAAAGCTCTGAGGGGTGGGGGAGAGGGCGCTGCAGGGAACTCCATGATAGGCACAATGGATAAATTCATCACAAGAGTAGCTGCTGTCATTGAAAAGGAAATCGTGATGACGGAACGCCGCCTCTCACAAGATTCTTTTCCGGCCAGACGCTCCTCGCTAGGAGCAGTGGCACATGCCCTGTCTCCAACTACTCCCCATCCTGCCTCCCCTCTTCTGGAGACCTTGTCCGAACAGCCACGGATTGCTGCAATAGGGACAAGCATTGATAGGCTGTAAAGCATGGTTGCACAATCCTTGCCTATTAACTCTAGTCCAGTGGTTACAGGACTTCGACTTACTACACCCCCAAGCACCTCTACCAGCCAGGTGCGACAACTGCCCCCTCAGGAACCTTCCCTGGTTCCTAACCCATGTGTTTGGCACGTGCCCCCCTGGTTCGTGCCAAGAGAAAAAGGGTTACCCGTGCACAGAAGGGTAGCCTTACTTCACTTCATAAGCGCCTGAGGAAGTATGTCCCAAGAAGCCCTGCTTTATCTAATACCCGTAGGCCTGCCACGCCGACCATCGATCGAATTAGAGGAAACGACTCCCTGGTAACCGTAGCTGAAATCGTACAGGCAAATTCTATCGCCCCTGCACCACCAACAGCTTCCCATGAAGCGCCTTCCCCGAAGCTCATTGAGAATCTGGTTAGGTCCTTATTGGTCCCGCTCATCGACCAAGTCAAGAGTCTGGGGATAGGCTTGATAGGTTTGAACAGTCCACCCGGGACAACTTCTTCTCCCTGAAAACTACCCTCCTCGTCTGCACCTGACATAGCAGCAGGGAAGGACGCGGCAATTGTTTCCGAGACCCCTGCTACTATAAAACCGGGAACTATAATTCATACTGCCCAGGTCCATGCTAGTACCCCCCCGACAGCAAGGAATGCAAATCTCAAACCTGACCAAAAGAAGTCGCAAGTGGGAGGGGTCCATACTAAGCCTAAACGACCGGCTCACCAACTTGTTGACGCCAGGGTAGCTGTTCCGGATTTAAAGGCAAAAACAGCTACGAGCCATCTTGGAGCCCCTCCTCCTGCGGTTATACCGCAGAAGCGGGCTCGAAAATGTCCCCCAGTAAATCTCCCCCCAGAGTGCCATCCATATGTTGCCGTCCTCATTAATGTCCCTGTCTTGAAGGATGCCCAGCCAGAAAACCACCAGGCACTGAAGAATAAAACCATCCACTGGCTAAAAGCCAATTGACCCCTTCCCAGGGGCGTGGATGGGTTGATTCTTGGAGTGCGCAGGGTTGGATGGATTGGACAGGGAAAGAAACCGTTTGAGGGTGATTGCGTGGTAGTCAACTTCCAAGATATGAGAGTTGCTCACGCAATATGTAATTCTGAGCAGGCCACGGGCGGACCAGGTATAGATGCGGCTGACGTAACATACTTTTACCCACGGCCACCTATGAAATGTCCTGGTCAACTCCCTGTGGCTACCTACCAAAACAACTATGGCAGCCAATGGCATCCTGCTATACCTCTGTTCCAGCCGCATGCGGTGTGGCCGAGGCCGAGCTGGGGTCCCAGGGAGTACTGACTTGCTGACTCTCTTGTGGAGGCTCGGGGGGATTTAAAAGCTGTTGGAGTTCTCCACCCATCCCCAAAGCTGACGGGTTTACCTACCGTAATCGGGAAGCAGGTAGCCCTAAGGGCTAGTCGGGAATCAGGTGTGGGGTGGGATCGAAATGAAGCTGTTATTGACCCCCCATCTTGACAGAGGTAGGTTTGGGTGGTGCTGTTGCGTCCAGCAGCGCTGCAGCTGTGACAGACCCACTCATTAGGGTTTTCAGCTGGAACGTGGATGGACTAGACAAAAAGTTGACCTTGCCTGACTGGAACGCTCTGGTGGAGGAGTACTCCATTTGTGTGTTCCAGGAGACATGGAGTAGGGAGCCCCTACATAAGGCGGGTTACTCATCCCACTATATACCTGCTGTCTGCCCGGAATCAGGCAGGGGACGTCCCTTGGGAGGGCTCCTTGTTTGAGTATCTTCCTCCCTTAATTGTAGGGTGGAGGAGCACCAAACAAACAGTCCGGACCTCCTAAATATCACCTTAAAAAATTCCAGGGGTCGAGTCAAACTTAACATCTTCAATATCTATGCGCGTGGCACAAAGGGAGGCAAACAACCTCCCACTATAGCTCTCCTAGAAGGTTTGCTCAGATCTTCCCCCTACAAGTTATGCACCCTGGTCACGGGCGACTTTAACTGTACATTTGAGCCTCTCGGCTCAGAAGTCACTCAAGACCAGGAGGAGAGTGATTACAGGAGGGGGATACCGGCTCTAGAGCTTAGCCTAATAAAGAGATGGACGGAAGTGGCACTCCAGATTAACTCTCTTACCATGGAGTTCGACCTGAGGGCCCTTAATAGAAGAACCAGATCCGACAAAACATACGTATAATAGGCCTAACCATACGTCAAGAATTGAGTATATTCTGCTTGACGTCCACCTATGGAGCTCGGTGGAAGATATGGAGATTATATCGTCCGTTGAGAGCGATCACAACTTGCTCTCTCTTGCCTTGTCTCCTGGGTGGTTTGAGGGCATAGGGGGCTTGCCGGTAGGTGCTACCGTTTCCGGAGAATCTGTTGTCTCGAACTGTGGCAGACGGCTGAAGTAGGCTAAGCTCACGCTCTCGGTTGAGAAGATGTCCATCATATCGCAGCTTCTAGCCACAGCCTCAGACAAATTGGATTCCCTTGAGGGAGGGCTGGTGGAGTTGTCTGACCGGTTCTGTAATCTAACTCAGGGTATAAGCAACTTGTTTATTGTCCCATCCAGTCATAACGGGAGGAAGACACGCCCCTGAAAAAGACAGGGTTGGTTTAATCACAAGTGTAGGGCAACTAAGACACTGCTTGTTGAAGCCGTGAAATCTAAGTCCCAAACAAGGACTAGGGAGGCCAGAAGGCTATACTCACAATGCTTGAAACTTGCCAAAAAGGAATGGGAGGATAACTTTTGGCAGGATCTCCTGACCGCAAGTTGAGGGAGGGACGCTAAGGGCTTTTGGGACCTGGTGGGCAGCAGGAATCATCCTGATGACACCTTGAGGACCTGTACGATTCCGGCCCAGTCGTGGTTTAACCACTTTAAGGCCCTATATTCAGCTGTAGAAGGCCCACTCGATGACCCATTTTCCCTTCCTCCATTTTTAATGGACAGAGCGATTGACCCCTTCACTGCACGGGAGGTTTCGAACTTGATCAAATCCCTGATACCCCTGAAAGCAGCTGGTCCTGATGGGTTGCCAGGGGATCTCCTCCGAGCCTATCCGCGCAAATGGGGCATATTGATTTCAGCTCTTTTGAATGCCATCTTGGAGGGAGGTCCTGTCCCTGAGTCGTGGAAAGGGGCAGAGGTAGTTCCAATTTTCAAAAAGGGCTGTCGGGACCAACCGGGGAACTACAGGCCAATAAGCCTCATCGACTCAACCCAGAAGGTGGCGGGAAAAGCGATCTTGGGGAGGATTCTCCACTGGGTGTATGAAAATCATATTTTGTCCGATCTGCAGGCAGGCTTTCGTTCCTGTACAGGAACCATTGAGCAAGTGTTCAGACTATTGCTTCTACACTGGAAGGTGGTCGAACTGGGCAAAGGCAGTCTATACCTGGGCTTTAAAGATCTAAAGACTGCCTTTGACCTGGTTCCTAGGGAGGAACTCTGGAGGGTCTTGCAGGGTCTCGGGCTGCCCCCTTACATTCTACTGCTTCTCATCAAACTACACAATGACAACTATGCCCAGGTGCGATGGGGACAGAATGGGGAAAAGACCAATAGGATCCCGGTGAAAAGGGGTGTCCGACAGGGCTGTGTACTAGCTCCCACACTATTCTCTTTGTACGTGAATGGTGTGGTAGAGCACCTGCTTGAAGAACCAGCAGACGCCCCCTCCTTGGGAGGCGTGAGGATCCCAACCCTATTGTTTGCGGACGACACCCTCCTCATTTCAAAGACTCCCCAGGGCCTCCAGAAGCTTTTGAACCGTTTTCAGGACTTTTGCTCAAAGAGAGGGCTGGTCATTAATGTGGACAAAACTAAATACTTGATCATGCACCCTCCACGCAAGCTTGGTCGTCCTCCAGTACTGAACTCTGTTCCCCTTGAGAGAGTCTCAGAATTTGACTACTTAGGGATTCGCGTGAGCGATGCCATGACCTGGTCACCCCATATTCACAAAATGACTCTTACTATTTATTATTTATGGTTTTGTAACGCGCCGGAATCATACCCGAAGGTGTATCTCCGCGCAGTGCTGTCTAAGAGTGCAAGGAGAGGGAGGCTCTAGTACTGAAACAGAGTGGTCTTAAGACTCTTCCTGAAGATTGAGTGGCTGGTACACTGCCTAAGGGAGAAAGGAAGTCTGTTCCACAGACGTGGACCCATAACAGAGAGGGCACGTCCTCCCTGTCTGGTCTTGCTGAATCGGGGAATCTGCAGTAACAACTGGTTACTAGAGCGCAGGTTGCGTGAGGGGCGATGATGGACACATTTTTCAGCTAGATAGGGCGGCCCTAGATTATGCAGACTTTTGTGCACCACACAGCAGGTCTTAAATTCCACCCGTTTCCGGATGGGCAGCCAGTGGAGCAGTTTAAGAAGGGGCCGGGATGGAGTTCTGGGGGGGGCATTTGTCACCAGGCGTGCTGCGGTGTTCTGTACCACTTGGAGCTTGTTTAACACGCCTTCATTGGCCGCTAGGAGAAGACCGTTACAGTAGTCCAGGCGACTCAACACGAGGGCCTGAACCAAGGTCTTCCTCGAGCTGTCGGGGAGGAGAGGGAACACCTTCCGAAGGAGGCTGATGACATGGAAGCAAGACCCCACCGTGATGTTGATGTGATGTACAAGGGTGAGGTCGTGGTCAAGGCGGACCCCCAGATTGTTCACCACCTGTTTAGGGGAGGGGGCCTCTCCCAAACTAGTAGGCCACCAGTCAGGGGTCCACAAGATTTTAGCTTCCCCAAACAACATGACTTCTGACTTTCCCACATTACACTGGAGAAAGTTTTTGGCCATCCAACCAGCGACCGCCATCATGCCACTAGAGAAGGCCTGCCTTACCTCAGGGGTGAAGGTTTTAAAGGTAAACAACAACTGAGTGTCGTCGGCGTATGAAATGGGTACAAACCCGTACAACCTCATAATATTAGCCAAAGAGGCAACATAAACATTAAATAGCGTAGGGCTGAGACAGGAGCCCTGCGGGACTCCTCTAGTGATTTTAGAAGGATTGGAACTGAAGGTGCCCATGTTCACCTGCTAGGTACGTTCTGTAAGGAAGCTGGTGAACCACGCCAGGGCTGATTTTTCTAGGCCGATCTCCTCTAGTCTTCTTAGAAGAATGGTGTGTGATATGGTGTTGAATGCTGCGGACAAGTCCAACAGCACCAACACCACAGACAGACCCCTGTCCAAGGACATACGTTTAGTATCCGTGACCGAAAGGAGAGCAGTCTCGGTACTATACTTTGGCCTGAACCCAGATTGAGAATAGTCCAGGCAACCGGTCCGCTCAATGAAACTGGAGAGGTGAAAGTTGACATGTTTCTCCATCAGTTTACCGACAAACGGCAAGAGGGAGATGGGCCTCAAGTTGGACATATCAGACCAAGGACTCTTAGCCACAAAAGGGTGGGGGGAGCTTTGTTGAGTGAGTACCGAAACTCATCGAAGCAATGTGTAGCTCCAGTAATCAACATCTATAAAGCTAGAGCTGTCACAGCATCTCTCTATGGGGCTGAGTTATGGGGCCTTGGTAATTCGGAGGTCCTATCCAAGGCTGAGAACAAATTTCTGAAGGACCTTTTAGCCATTCCTCTGAGTACTCCTACAGTTCCGGTGCTTCTGGATGCGGGCTGTAAATCAATCAAGGACCATGCTCGTCTCCGGCCCCTCCTTCTATGGGCTCGTCTGTGGAGGGTCCCGGAATTGTAATCATATGCGGACGGGCTGTCAGAGGTGATGGGAATGGGTGGCTGGCATAAGATTAAGTGGCTCAGGGACATCAAAAACCTACTGGGAGACCTAGGATTGGGGTCTTGTTGGACTACAAAATCTGCCCCGCCGAAGGCGACCCTGAAAAAACTATACTGGGAGTGGGTCTCTGCCCAGCTTATCAGCAACCCACGTCACTGCAATTCCACCGCAGCCTACCTGAAAATAAAAGATGTTGTTGCCTATGAGCCGTACTTGGACCTAATTACAATTTCGGCTGACCAGGCACTTTACATTAAATTTAGAGTAGGCACTTTACCTCTAGGAGAACTGCTCTCAAGATGGAATATGCCCGCGAAGGTATCCCCACACTGCGCATTATGTACAACTAGGCCCGAAACTGTGGCTCATTTCTTTTTTGAGTGTCCTGATTACATCCGCCCAAGAAGACATTGGCTTAAACCTCTCTGTAGACAACTGGGAACTCGCCAGTATATGGTAGCCTTACGGATTTTACTAACTGACACCTCCTCCCCCATAGTTTGTGGCGTGTCTAAATTTTTTAAATGGGCATGGTTGATCCGCTTAAAAAGACTGTCTATATCAATTTAATTCCCTTTTAAATAATTTATTGTTGTCTAACTAGAGAACTATTATTCAACTTGTTTTTTTTTTCTTGTACAGTTTTTACGATGTGCTATTTTATATATCTTTTTGTAATGCTTTTTTGATATTTGCATATCGAAATAAAGCTATCAACCAACCAACCAATATAACATCCCAACACAGACAAATGTCTATTTTAGATACCACCTATATCAGGGAGCGGACATGATCTTTGAAAGTGATGGAGAGTAGTACATGCCTTGATTTGCAGCAAACAAGTGAAGAGAGTTAACCAGATCTCTTCTAAGATTCCCTGAGAACATTTAGCAAAAATGTGACATAGAGGACATTTAAAGGACGATTTTCACATACATTTGCTAAAAAACACAAATGGGTTCTCATCAAATATTCAAGCCCTGTCAAGGTGTGCATAGCCAATGAAACATGACACTCCTCAGGAGTTGACCCCAATTTTTATAAATTTTGCTTTCGGTGCCCCTGTATGTCAAAAACTACTTGAGTTATACTAAGGACAGCATTTGTCCATGGGTGACCCTCATATTCCATGATTACCTTCATGCCAAAAATGACATGCAATATGCCTGTGCCCGAATGTTGCCATTAAGGTCATCTATGCACCATACTCATGTTCCACTCATTCATTCTCACTCAATCTCACTTATTTTCTTATTGGCTCACATTTCCCTCACTCATTCACCCTAATTCATTCAAAGTTGCTCACATTCACTCGTAGTCTCACTCACTCATATAATAATTTTCACTAACTGTTGCTCTTGCTGAATCCCACTCACAATTACACTTATTCTTATTCACTCTCATTCATCCATTCTCACTCACTTGCAGGCCCTCTTACTCGCACATATTCTAACTCACTCGGACCAATTCATACTGACTTACTGAGACGCGATCTCATTCGTAGGCACTCATTACCTGTTACTGTCACTGACTTACCCATGCACATGTTCACATATAGACAAGCACATTCACACATACACACTTACTCTCTCAAACAAACGTTCCTCCGAAACCATGCACACAAAATGCATTTACAATTAGTTGCCTACTTCCTTAGCTGCCAGCAAAAGTATATTCCAGATCCTGGTGTTCAATGCTTTTTTACACTAAATTTGTATTACAATGATACAGAATTATTTAACATGAGTAAAATAAAATAAAACTTGGCAGTAAACAAGGAGAGCAGAGCCCCATTAACTAAAAATGCTAGCTGCCCCCATGTTCGTGGTACTGTTTTTGCTATGTCTGAGTCCAAGGGTAGCAAAACCAGTGCCAGAGGTTGCAAATGGAAACAAGGGGTTGCAGCTACGATCCCTGGTGACCCCTAAATGATGTCTATGAAAGCAGTCAGGCAGGGTCAGGCAGCATCTTCTCAATGGCTGGCCCACGCTGTGACTGCCATTTTGAAGTCCTGAGAGGTGGGAGAGATCCTGCGGCAGTGGGTGGGGCTAGATGAGACACAAGCTGGCAGCAGGAGAACACAGGAAGCAGCAGGAAGGAGCAGGTGAATGAGCGGCTCTTGGGGAAAAGGCGGCAAAAAAGGCAACAGCATACAGAAAAGCAAATAGGAATAAAAGAGCAGCAATAGAGGCAGAGTCTAAAAGAAGGGACAGAGAAAAAGTGGCATAAAGGAGGTAGAGGGCAAAGTGAAACAGGCTGAAAATGAGAGTGAGTGAGCAAGTGAAAGTGGTTTGAAGGGGACAAGTAGGAGTGAGTGCTGAGTAAAGAGCACATTGTGCCCCCCTGTGTGCATGCACCCCAGTACCTGCACGGCAGGCACTGCAGGAGTCCATGCCGTGGAGGTACTGATTTAGACATTCCCATTGCGGTGCTTATTTCATAGGGACTGCCGAAGGAACATAAAAGAACCGTCCACCAGACAGGAGAAAACTCCTAAACTGGCGGTCGGTCAAAACACAGGTTTGGTGGTGTGATAGTGGGACGGTCCCGCTCCCGCACTGCCAAACTCATAATAAGGCCTTTTATTTTGCTAGTAAACACAAAGTGAACCTAAGTGGTCAAAGGCTACTGGGCTGATGGGATTAGTCCAGGGTATTACAGCGAGGGAAGCGGAAAGGGCTGGTCAGAAAAAAATTGCAGGGATAAACTTTAAGACCTGCAAGGTTTAAGGATGGCTGTTGAAAAGTAGCATAACCCACGCAGGCTGCATGATGGTGGAGTCAGCAAAACATTGTTTTCTGAGATAATGCCAGTATAAACTGTAAACGGAAAATTCAAGCAGCAGTGGTCAGGACAGAATAACAGTATGTGAAGGGAGAGGGTAGCATATGATTTTTTTTCCTTCCAATAATAAGGACTTCACTCCAAATTTAACAGAAACCCGAAAATGAGTGCTATGCCTGCAGACATACAATCCATCATGAAAAATGTGGTGCACTTGGCGAGAATCACCCTCTCCTTCAACAAGCTGTGGAGAATTGTGGGAAACCGACATCTTTAGAACTTAGCTAAAGCTGAAAGTCTTTAGCCACTACCAGAGGAAATCAGTAATGAGGGGGCAATTTGGCTATTATTTTAAGTACCACAGCACAGTAACCAAAGCTGCTGCATTTTATGAAAAGGAGAGCAGGAAACTAGCAGATCTTCTAAGATATGGTGCGGCTGCACTCTTCCTAGGTGCTGGCACACACTCAGGTTACCCAAAGCCATGCATGCACCTTTGGATCATAGTGCAAAGGTTTGTGTGTGGTTTTAGCAAAGGTTTTATACTGGAATGTTTCCCCAATTGTAGAAAATGTTATGCTTGGTCTAACTTTAAAACTTATCCCACTTTTTATGTACGCTGTACAGTAAGGCATACAAGCAAAGTTTGAAAAGTTTGTAGCAATAAAATATTTCTATTACCATCTTGGAAGATTTAGCACTGGAATAAGTGCCAGAGATGCTCTCTCTTAGATCAAATTGATGCTTGCAGTAATCCTGGCAGAAGTCCTTGATATAAAGATGTTCAAGATTGTTGGTTTGGCATTAACCAACAAAAAGGTGATACCCCTAGACAGAGAGCTTGCAACATATGAGCCGCCAGTTAATGAAGCTGAGGATAGAGAAAATGTGCCTTTTTAATCAACTACAGCCGTTACTGAAGGAAATTCTGGGCAGCCATAAGGAATCTGCAATTGATTCTTGAAGTGTTAGAAAATTGCTCCAGGCATTCTTCGTTTTCTTTGGTGGCAAACCCCTAACCAAATGGGGACGAAGAGCTATAGTACAATTATTGAATCTGTGAAATAGGCTGCGAAATCTTTGTCAGTTGCCAGAGCACATTGGGTGCCATCCAAAAAACTGAGACAAAAGGATTGTCTGGACTTCCAGCTGCAGCGGTTATTATTTCAAAAGGCTATGTCTCTGCACATTACAGCTACTTATAAAGATTTCCCTTTCAAGTTTCTCTGGGTCTTTGCTGTTTATTCAGACTACATAAAGACACCTATAGAAGTATACCTAAATACCTGAACTCATGCATTTTGGGATTCAGGCTCAGTTAGGTCAGCTTTCTAAGCTAAGAATCTACTGACAGGTCAAAGTTATGATCATAGAAGACCCATGAACAATTATTCCGCTCATAAAAGATGTGAAAACCTTAACTTTTAACAAGAACTGCTTAGCACTTAAGTCAAAAGCACAAGGTTATTGGTATTGAAGCCTAAATAACTTAAAATGGAAATGTGTGTGCTTGGAGCTGAGTGGAAAGTGGCCTTTGGATAGGTGATTAATACAATGAAGAAGAGAGCTAAACTGAAGGGACTAATGATGGGATGGGCAACATAGTTTCCCTAATACCATACTCTTTTTTTTTACTTCTGTTTGTTTTGCTGTGATAATTGTTTAGGGCTACTTGAAGGATCGCATGGGCAAGAATGTGTTGATTCAAATTTACAGGTCAATAAACAGGTGTAGGAGGCTCAATCAAAAAGAAAACCAGGTTTTCAACCGAAGGGGATTGAGCCCAATTTTGAAGGGGGATCCTAAGGGTCTGAAGGGACGTCAAATAAAGGTGTAACTGAACAGACCTTTAACCATACTTTGCAAGAAAGAGGGTAACACAATTGCTAGATGATAATTATCAAGAGGAAAAACCTTGGCATAGAATGCATGGATACCAACAGGCTAAAATAGTCAAACAAGGCTAGAGTGCATTTTTGGCATGTCTAAAAAACACACAGAGGGGCATAGACAACGAGGCTGCAGGAAATTCACGTCTACACATATGTTTGGAAGGCACAGATACATACAGGGAGGATGTCAATCATGCTCAGTATAAATTCCTAGGGCAACTACAAACATAAATATCACAGTAATTGATAACAATTCTGATTAACAGAGAGAAAACTATACATGTGTATATTCAAAAGTACAAAAATAGTTATTTATTGATAGTAATATGTTCAATATTTCATCACTAGAACTAGAACAAAAACAAACCACATACATACCACATATATCTCCTCATTCATACTTTACATTCATAATGTATACAATACAGGTATATTTAACACCTGAAATTTATAAATCAAAACGTTATGTTCCTGGTAAACAATTTTTGTATGATGTTTGTTTAAACATTTTTCTGTAAACGGGCCTTGTATATAGGCTTCACAGGTATGTATCTGTGTCATAGAGTGCCTGCAAATCCCGGATGGTTTCTACGCATGTTTAAGCATGAAAATGCCTTCTTCAGGAAAAGCAATAGCAGATACAGGCACTCTCTGTAAACATAAACAAGAACACACATGTATCCCGTCTCTCTTGGCAGAACACTATAAATAGGGTATACTAACTCTTGATACAAGCTTCTTATTTAGGTGACCAACAGATCCAGCAGTAGTTTAAAATCTAAATAAAACAAAAGCAAAAGTAAGGAAAGAGCAGGGAGAGAAAAGCACCAGTGAAAAAGCTCCCATTGCATCAGTGATGGTATAGAAAGCATCAAGAGTGTGATTGCATGCTGATATGACTAGACTGTCTTTGTGAAAGATACCCGGTACATAGCCACTATTATTGTCCTCCGAAAATTCTTATTTGTGATCATGAATCATGCCATTTTCTTCATTATTAATATATGTTAGACCTGACACCCTTGGCGTGGTTTTCCCCTATCTTTTTGCCTCTGCCTCCTGTATTTTTTGATGCTGTGCTGGATTTCGTTTTTGCTGGTTTAGATGCTTTGGACACTCTGCCACTGCTGATCAGTGCCAGAGTGTAAGTGCTCCCTATGGAAATTATCATATTGATTGGATGTACCTGATTGGCATATTTGTATCACCACGAAGTCCCTAGTAAAGTGCATTGGATATGCCAGGGCTGGTGATGACAGATGCTACTAGTGGGCCTGCAGCACTGATTGTGCCACCCACATGAGTAGCCCTAAAATGGTGTCTCAGGCCTGCCACCGCAGTGCCTGTGTGCAGTCAGTGAACTGCCACGTCCTCATGGCCAGTGTCCCCACTGGCTGGGCCTAACCCTTTCCTTTATGTACACATTGGTCACCCCTATGGAAGGCTCAAGGTACCCCCCTGGGCAGGGTGCAGTGTATAGGAAAGGTAGAGCATGTACTAGTGCAGGTAACATGCTCTGGTGGTGAACCGCAACCATTTTGTGTGCTCACTGCTGCAAGGTTATCTTGCTCCATAGACTAACATGGGGGAGGCTGGTCCCAATGGATACCAGCCTATCTTCCCACAGGAACAAGATGCGACATAAGTGATTGATATCCCTGAACTCAGAATTTAATAACACATCTTTTAGGAAAGGTTGTTTTTAAATTCTGTGCTTGAGAACAGTACTTTTAGAAAGTTGCTGTTCTCTTGTCTAACCTTTCTGTGTGCCTGGGCCTGCTTGTGGATTGACTGTCTTGTTTGAGGGTGACAGGGGCTGGGGAGCCCCCAGGAGGTTGTCTGAGTCAGCCCATGGTTGAATGACTGCATCTGCAACTAGAGTGGTGGTAGGAGATAGCACCTGGGAGTGAATAGGGCTGTGCCTGACTGCCACAATGCTGGCTCCACCTCCTGCTGGGCGGCTGTCGCCTCTGCCCCGCACACTGAAAGGAAGGAAGAAGCCAGGAAGCCTAAGTGCTCCAGCAACACCCAGCACTGGTTTAGACCGGGCTCAGGGCCCACTTGCACAAAGACTTCAAAGACTTTTTGGGGTATAAGAGAAGGACCTCTGACAACAGAGATTCAGATTCTACAATCAAGAGGAACCTCTGCCAGAAGAAGGACTGCTGAAGAAACTGAGGAAGACTGCCCTTGCTGTGTGCTCTGGGGCTGACCTGTTTTGCTGTTCATCTGAAGGAGAGAAGAAGGGTGCTTTGCTGTGTGCTGTGACACCTGCCTGCCTGACCTACAAGACTTTGCTGTGTGCTGTGTCTTTAACAGAATCTCCAAGGGCCTGAGAAGACCTGGCCTCGTGTCCTGGAACCCAGGGTCAAAAGGTTCCATAGAAACTAAGAGACGCTGTGAAGATCGTGCTGCAGTTTGCCTGGTGCGTGAGTTTTCAACTGCTGGCCTGGGGCGGAGATCGGTGTGCTCATCGGCACACATTCTACGAGGACCGGAGGATCGTGGTGTCTCCCCTCGTGAGTGTTGCCCCAAAGAAGATCTTGTGGCCGTGAGGGCGGTCTATTACGACCTGCACCCCTGAAATCACTGTGCCGCCGAGTAACTCTCTTGCCCGGGGCCTGAAAGCGCCCGACGACCTCGCTGTCCCTTGCTGGGGCCGCGGAGACGGAGATCGAAGCCGCTGCGTCCCCATTGGCTGGAAGAAACGAGCCTCCTCAGTGAACGCCGCGCTGGGATTGGCCCAGCGCCGCCGCGTCATCATCGGAGCGGCACCCTGAGTGGCTAAGGTCTCCCTGTCACCAGGGGCTCGTCCCAGGAGCCGCACTGCCATTGGCTGACTCCCGAGTGTCTGCGAGGGCTCGTCTGTGTAGCCGCGACCTCATTGGTCCATACCAGGGAAGCCTCGTCGGAAGACGTCGGAGCCGCAACGAAAGAGAGACCCGTCCTCGCCGAGGGAGCCGCACGAACCTTCCCCAGCCTACCGTCTTCACGTCTAGAGAGCGGAGTGAGCAATCCCCGGCCCACCGTCTCCACGCCTGTCAGGTATTACGCTCCCCGCCGCTCGTAGGAGATCGAGAGCGGGCGGAGAGCTGGAGGGACCGGCCGGGGGAGATGAAGGGGAGGTTATTTGCGTAAAGAGGCTCCGGGGGCAACCGCACTGAGAGCGCTTCGTGAACACAGCGCTAGATACAGCATTCTGCTATTTTTAAAGTATTCACAGCTTCTACTGATATCTTCCCCTTCCTACTATCTTAAAAGACTGAGATTGGGATAAGTTCCCTAAATAACTTCCTAACCAAGTACAACTATAAAGAAACGTCAAGTGATTTATGTAACTGCATTACCTTGAAGAACTGCCTAAAACTAGATAAAGATATATTTTTACATATACTTACCTGTGTGGTCTCAGTTTGTGGTGTACTTTGGTGTCATTGTGTGTGTTAAGTGCAAATATTACACGTTGCCTTGGGGATAAGCCTGCCTGCTCGTGCCAAGCTACCTAGGGGGTGAGCAGGGGTTATCTACAGTGTGTGTCTCTTTACCCTGACTAGAAGTAAGGGTCCCTACTTGGTCAAAGGTACTTACCTCTGCCAATTAGAGACCCCCAGTTCTAACAATATATTACCCTCTAATGCGGAGTCTGTCTGTCCAGACGTTTGATAAAATGAACAGCGTCTTTTTTAAGGAAGAAACAAGAACTGATATCTGAAAAAGTGAAATGAAGAGAAAAAGATTGTATATAGCTGATGTAGTGCTGATGCCATTCACTGGATGTGTGTATACATGCAAAGACATATTTACCGGTTGAATGGTCAGTGAATGCTTGAACGATGATTCAGTGAGGATAAATATTGGGGGCTCAAAAAGCCCATCACTGGACAGCTCCCTACATGGAAAAAACAGGTAACTGAGGTCCACGTACTTTTGCTGCCTTCTCACTAAGCCTTTTTTTTATTTATTTTATTTTTATTTTGGTAATCCTCATATACCATAATTGGAACTCTTGATGGGAAACTGGCACCTTCATGCAATTTGGTCGTCCTAGTCCGGCCCTTGTTGTTATCGGCCAATAGCAAGGTGGTAAGCCTGAACCCTCAAGTAGCCACTGCCTTCCCATCAATACTCCGTTTCCCCGTCTTGTGGGCTACCATGCTACTTAGGAGTCAAGGGAACCGGCAGAGCTCCAGATAAATCATTGGAGAACCAATCATCCGAGTTGCCATGCCTCCAGGGCTGCCCACACTTCAACCAAACTTGAGGGATCACATGCCATGTCAGACTTACTGGTGGTCATAATTTGCCGTAAACAGCTCGGGAAGGTGGGGGAAGTTGGATCCTTCCAGGCTCTACAGTTCTCACGCCTTGCGAGGAGAATGACATAAAAAGCAAATTTAGTGGGGAGATCATTTACATTGTAACCCATACGTAGCCCTGAAAGTATAGTGGTTGTGGTTATCGCGATGGGCGCTGAAAGGACCTTTTCCAGAAAATCGCTAATCTTGCCCCAATTGTCTTTTAGTTCAGGGCAGTCAGCGAACATGTGGACATCATCCGTGTTGGAGTGGCTGCACCTCGGCCAATAGAAAATTTGGCCAGTTTCTTTGGAGTTATGTATACCCTGTACATAGTATATAGGTGGTTTCTTTTTAGTGCCGCTGGCTTGACTATGGATTTTAGGATGGTAAAAGAGTCAAGCCACAGATCACTGAACGTTCCGCTGTCCGATGTTAAGGCGTTATTCCAAAGTTTACTTAGCTCAAGTTCTGTCACTTCCTCGTCCTCGAGCAGCGCTAAATACCAAAATGCAATTTGGCTCTTCCACATGCCCCTTCTCATCACTGCATCAAATTTGGGATTTGGGATTTTGCTACCTGCAGGTCTGGTTGACCACCACCCGGATAACTGGTAATATTTAAACCTGGTGAGTGTGCCCCTTGTCAGGTTAGCAAGTGTGTCCCAACTCAAAAGCTGTCCGCCCTCCTGCAGGTCCCCCCAAAAGTTCAACCCTGCCAGCTTTAATGGTAGGGACAATTGATCATTCAGGCATGCTGGTAACCCTGGTGAATCCCATATCGGGGCCTGTATAGCATAATAAGGGATGTTAAGCTTATTCCTGACAAATACCCAATTTCTCAGGGCTGTCCCCAGGATCTTAAGCCTTACTTTAAAAAAAAATTTGGGTCCCCGAACTTAAAGAGGAAAAAGTCTGGTCCCTGGGGGATGTCCTGTAGAAAGGCAGAAAATAATATACCCAAAGATGGTTGATCTATTTGACCGGCCATTAATCTAAAGTGTTTGAAATGAAACGCCTGGCAGTAAAGCAGTAGGTCTGGAAAAGCCAGCCCTCCTGTTTTTAGGATTCTTCTGAGTTTTTTCCAGGTAATTCGTGGAGCCCTAGAGTTCCAGATGAAAGATCCCAATTTCCCTTGCAGCTTTTTAATTAATGGCAACGGGAAAGGTAAGGGGATAGAATTGAATAGAAACGTAATTTTTGGGAGGATAATCATCTTAAGTAGGTTCAACCTCCCCATAGATGTTTAAAGGGAGAGAGGACCATCGTTGGAGTAGGGCACTCGTGTCCTTAATGACTCTATACAGATTTAATTTTGGAAAGTCATCGATCTTTTTAGCTAGATGGACTCCTAGATACCTCATTTTGGTTTTACTTCCCGCCGTCTCTGCCTGCTGGTTCCATTCCATGATTTCTGTTTTATCCGCGTTGATTGTATACCCTGAGATCTCACCGAAACCTTCTGCAAGGTGTATTAATCTAGGCAGGGCTTCTTCCGGCTTTGAGGTATACATCAACAAATCATCTGCGTATAACGCACATTTCAGCTCTAAATCCGCGATCTTGAATGGTTTAATTACGGGATCTGATCTAAGCAGGCAGACAAGAGGCTCGATATATAAATTAAAGAAAAGGGGTGATAGGGGGCATCCCTGTCGAGTTCCTCGGGAAATAGGTATCTGATCCGTGAGAGAGCTGTTTACCAAGATTTTAACTTACCTTAGTAGAGACAGAGGGTCCTATAATCCTTGGGTGCGATTTTAATCTCATTTTCGATAAAGATCTGGACCGTACCTCCAGAGTTAGATTCACTCCCCCCAAAAAATCCAGATTGGAGCTCAAGAACATCATGCGGGACTTCAACCTAACAGATATTTGGAGACTTAAAAATACAGGGAAAAGGGACTATTCCTTCTACAGCAGAAGGTATGGCCATCACTCTAGAATTGATTTCTTCCTACTAGATAAAACTCTATTCTGCAGTGGACTCCATAGCTTATATTCCGGCAATCCTGTCTGACCATTCAGTTGTTGAGATGGTGATTCATCTGAAGCAAAAAGTACAGCAAAGGAGATGGACTTTAGACAGGACACTACTACTCGAAGAGGGGGTCAGGCAGGACCTTATGACTCGGTCAGAGGAGTTTTTCAGGATTAACAATGGGTCAGAAAGTACACAAACGGTTTGGGAAGCATACAAAGCCTGTATTAGAGGCCTGCTGACTATCCTGATGATTAGGAGGAATATTTTAATTATCAAAGGAAGGGAGGAGGAATGATTGTCCTATCAGTTCCCCAGGTCATCTATAGTTAATTAATCAGAGGTAGATAGGACACTTGTAACCACGTTTGCCCGGAGATCTGTTGAAAAACCCTCATAAACGCTGTGTCTTCGAAAAGCGGTTTATCTCTGTTCTCCGCCCCACACTAGCGTTGTGGCATTTATCATAGGGTTCAACAACGTGCACCATGCCAGCCTCACCCGAGGCAATCTCTGATGTAACGTGGCAGTCTCCAGAGATCTCCAAATGTAACCCCACAGGCAGGTTTTTCTCAAAATTAAAAATAGTTTCCAGACAACATCCATACTTTATTTAGTTGTTGGACAACTAATTAAAAGGTAAGATGGGTATGCTCAGTGGACCGAGTTATAGAGTCTCAAGCATCGCACTTTAATTCACAAAAAAGTCGACATGTTTCAGCTCTCTTGGCCCCGAAGGGTCTATGGAGCTTTCGTCAGGACAACATATAACATAAAATATTAAAAAATACTTGCACGATTTGTGTTAATATAAAGTGGGTTCAAAAGTCTTACCCACTCTGGTTCGTGATTGTTTTCACCTAATTAGTTGTCCAACAACTAAATAAAGTACGGATGTTGTCTGGAAACTGTTTTTAATTTTGATAAAAACCTGCCTGTGGGGTTACATTTGGAGATCTCTGGAGACTGCCACGTTACATCAGAGATTGCCTCGGGTGAGGCTGGCATGGTGCACGTTGTTGAACCCTATGATAAATGCCACAACGCTAGTGTGGGGCGGAGAACAGAGATAAACCGGTTTTCGAAGACACAGCGTTTATGAGGGTTTTTCAACAGATCTCCTGGCAAACGTGGTTACAAGTGTCCTATCTACCTCTGATTACCTATAGATTAGGAGGAATAAACTGAGAAGGGAGAAGAGGGAAGCACGTCTCCTGAAACTCAAATCAAAGGAACTGGAGCTTCAGAGAGCCTCAATGGAGCAGTTACACATCAGGCTCCCCCTCCAGAGGGAACAGGACATTCTGCGAGCAGAGTACCAAGCGGTGCTCGATAAAGACCTAAAGGATAAATGGGATGTGAGCAAGCTTCAACACTTTGAGTATGGGGAAAAATGTGGTCGCCTCCTCGCATGAAAAGCCCGAGCCGACAAAACCAGGAACCAGATTGACAGCCTATCACGGACAAGTACAGGGGAAACCACGCATGATGACGATCTCATCAGAGAAGAGGCCAAAACCTACATGCAATCCCTGTACGGAACCAATACACCTCAGAACGGGCAGCGGGTGGAAAACTGGCTGAACAATATACAGCTCCCCGAACTATCAGAGATAGAAATATCTTTCCTCAGCTCTGAGATAAGGGAAGGAGAGGTGAGGATTCAAATCTCGAAGATGGTTAAAGGCAAAGCCGCAGTCCCCGACGGGCTCCCAGTTGAACTTTATAAAATAGCAATCGATCAAATAGCCGTAGACTTGACATTACTATTTAATGAAATATCACTTTGAGGCAGGCAGGCTCCAAGGTCATGGGCTGAGGCCACAGTTACTCTAATGTTGAAGCAGAATAAAGATCCTGGTAAGATAGAGTCATATAGACCGATCTCGTTATTAAACGTCGACTATAAGGTCTTTGCGGGGTACTAGCGATGAGACTGGCCTAGGTAGTAAAATCTATCGTCCATTGTGATCAAAGGGGGTTTATCCCGGATAGGCAACTCAACGAATTGACTTTTCAAGTGGTTGCCACAATAGACGTCGCCATAGAGAAAAAGCTGCCCCTGACCATCGTGGCAGTCGATGCCGCCAAGGCTTTCGATCAGGTAGAATGGGAGTATCTCTGGTCGGCCATGGCCAAATTTGGCCTCCCAAACAACTTTGTAACAGCTACCAAGTCCCTATACTGTGCGCCTTCTCACTAAGCCTAAATCTTCCCAAGATTGGAAGATCTATAGGTTAACAGAGCTTATCAGCTGATGCAATCATATGAATATGCAGATTACAGATGGCTGGCAATGATATTAGGCACTCTGCGTCCTTTGTGTATGGCATACTAGGTTCAATCATTTAAAAGGGGCAAAATAAATAATCACTGAAATAGGACAAAGCAGAACTGGATGTGAAACTAGAGACTAATACCAAAGAGTAACCCACTGTTGATGTAAACGCCCGTTTGATATTGCAAATGATACACATGGTACTAGCTCTACATAGAAGTCAAACATGGCTAGACAGCAACAATTAACCGTGTGGGTGGCAATGCTGAGCACTAGCAAGAAAGTTTTAATAGGCCGATGATCATATCAATATAGTGAATCCTTATGATGGGCACAGAAATCGACCATTAGTGTAAATGCCCAGACATCCACTTTAGTGATTGAGACCAACGATACGGAGCCAAGAGACCTTAAAGGGCTGGTAATTATATCCATGCAACAATGCTACAGTGAATGATGCCATAAAAAAACATGTGATTAGACGGGGACTACAAAGAGCAAACAAGCATTGGCATAGCCAATAGGTCTCGCCTTTGGGACCTTATAAGTGTTTAGCCACACAGCACATTTTCCTGGGTGTTGTTGAGCCAGGAATTGAAGAGCTATACAACTGCTACACACTAGTTCAAGTACTCTGATTTAGAAATATGTGCTTGCATTAGTGAACATTTATGGACACATTGTAAGGCACTTTAAAGCACAAAGACAAGTGCCTCGATGCAAGTTAGCAGAGCTCTAACATTCTTTATGCTGCTATCATAAAGCTGTTTGAGAAATGCTATTGCACGCAGGATGCCCTTAAGGTGTCCCCGATTGGGGGGTTGCAGTCTGAGAGATCCAGTCCATCTTTCAGCGCTCCCTAAAAATGCGTCCCAATTAGCTGGTCATTTGCTGCTTCCCGGAGTTCATTGGAAAGGAAGATTAAAGGGACGGCTTCCAGCTGCATATTTGTGTTTTCGGTACTCACTTTCCTCGCAATTATTTTGGTAGTTGTTTACATTAAGGGCCCTGGGCCCAGGCAGTACTCGGACACTAGCCCCGCTCTCTCATTAATACGCATAGAGGGGGGGGCATGGTCATTATTTGCATGCAAGGGGCCTGTCCTTGATAAAAAAAAAAGAAATGAAGCCTTACAGCCAGAGCTTAATGGTAAAGAAGTTGCCTCCCCAGAGTTGGGGCGGGAGAGAGGGTAAGCGTCAGCTACTGTCCCTCGAGGCCAGTGCGAAGCAAGGCTCGGTGCTTGTTAAAAATGGCAGGCTGCTGTTTTGCTGCTGCAGGGGCTGGCGCCTAAAGAAGGGTGGTCCCAGCCTGTGTGTAAGTGTAAAAAAAGCCAATGCGAGACAGGGCTGTGCTTGGCTATCTGCAGGAAGTTTGAAATCGAGGGAAGTTGTTGAAGGAAGCGTGCACATGTACTTGAGGGTAGCCTGCTGACGACAGGGGGCTGCATTAGCACAAGCGGCCTGAAACAGCAACCTGGGTGGAAAAAATCTGCAGGGACACCAAAGCAGGGTATGTGAGAGGGAGGAGGGGTAGGGGGGGGTGGGTCACATGAAACTAGAGCAAGAGAAAGAGAGAGGGGGGATGCCGAGGGGAGATAGGTGGAATCAGGGCCGGACTGGGAACAGAAACCGGCCCTGGCACACTGCTCATCCAGCCCCCCCTGGGGTGAGGGGGAGTGCAGCAAAGCAGTGTGCGAGGGCCGGTTTCGGCCGATTTTGTTACTGGGGGCCGATATTGCCGACCCCCGGTAACAAAAAAACGGCCCCCCAGGGGTCCAAAATCGGCCCCCACCCTAGCGGCCCACCGGGGAAACGCCCGGTGCCCGCTATGGCCAGTCCGGCACTGGGTGGAATGTAGGAGTTTTGAACTAACAACACCACAATTGAGTGGAAAGTCTCAAAAGTGACCTTTGATGTAAGTACTTATGTTTTGCTAAACTTCCATAAACATGTCAAGCAAAGCAAACTAAATGCAGGATGACCATCAGGTGTCCCTGCTTGGGGGGTTGCAGTCTGAGAGATCCAGCCAGTCTTTCAACGCGCCCTAAAACTGCCTACCAATTAGTCTGTCATTTCCCGCTTCTCTGAGTTAATCGGAAAGGAAGATTAAAAGGACAGCTTCCAGCTGTGTATTTGTGTTTTCGGTACTCGTTTTCCTCGCATTAATTTTGGTAGTTGTTTACATTAAGGGCCCTGGACCCAGGCAGTACTCGGACCCTAGCCTCGCTCTCTTTTCAATACGCACAGAAGGGCGAAGCATGGACATTATTTGCAAACAAGGTGCTTGTCCTTGATAAAAAAAAAGATGGAGCCTTAGAGCCAGAGCTTGACGGTAAAGAAGTTGCCTCCCCAGTGTTGGGGCGGGAGAGAGGGTGAGCGTTAGCTGCTGAGCGGGAGACCCTGCAGCCCCCGGCACATAGAGAAGTGGCCCGAGCAGAGTGCCTTAGAGGCCATTGCGAAGGAAGTGCCTTTAGGCCAGTGAGAAGCAAGGCTAGGCGCTTGTTAAAAATGTCAGGCTGCTGTTCTGCTGCTGCTAGTGCTGGCCCCTAAAGAAAGGAGGTCCCAGCCTGTGTGTAAGTGTCAAAAAAGCAATCGTGAGACAGGGCTGTGCTTGGCTATCTGCAGGAAGTTTGAAATGGATAACAGTTGTTGAAGGAAGCGTGCACATGTACTTGAGGGTAGCCTGCTGATAACACAGGGGCTGCGTTAGCACAAAAAACCTGAAACGGCAACCTGGGGGAACTAATGTGAAGGGACACCAAAGCAGTGACATGTGTGTGTGAGGGGGGGGTCGCATGAAACTAGAGCGAGAGAAAGAGAGAGGCGGGATGACGAGTGGAGATAGGTGAAATGTAGGAGGTTTAAACTAACAGCGCCACGAGCGAATGGAAAGCCTCAAAAGTGACCTTTGATGCAACTAATTATGTTTTGCTAAACTTCCATGAACATGTCAAGCAAAGAAAACTAACTAACAAGCACACACAAAACAACAAGCGTGACCGCTAAAATGAAAGCGACCGAGCCCTGTTTATTTAGTAACCGGATCCACGACGCGACGAGGAATGAAGCTGCCAGCCTGCGTGCCGCTGCTCG
This sequence comes from Lissotriton vulgaris, assembly GCF_964263255.1. Classification (NCBI taxonomy): domain Eukaryota; kingdom Metazoa; phylum Chordata; class Amphibia; order Caudata; family Salamandridae; genus Lissotriton; species Lissotriton vulgaris. The sequence goes on along the minus strand of NC_141694.1, from coordinate 1,199,179,168 downwards.
CTCCAGATATCAAAATGCAGAGGGAGTGAACATTTTAAGAAGAGGTGGGAAATGCACCCGCCTTTGGCCATTTGCATGCTTTCATTATTGAAAGACACACGCAAAGGCCAATCCAATGTGGGTGGAGTGAGACCCACAAGAAGGAGTTTTGAGTGATCACAGTAAGCCATCCATAGAGCAGCGCATGCATGCAGCGCTAGCCGTGACCTAAAAACCAAGTATATCGGAAACGCCACAGGCGAGATATAGTTGGCATACAAAATAATGTGCAAGTGCCTAAAAAGATATGGGATTTTTTTTTAAACTTACTATTATTATTGCTGCTCTTAAGAACTCTTGAGTAGGTTCTGGACGGTGTGTTTCGAGCCACACTCCAACACGCGTTGCCAGATACCGCACGCGCAATGGTTGAGCGCCGATGTAACCATTGTAAACGCCCTAAGATCATAGAAATGGTTAAATGGAGGTCATGTGACTGATCACATTTCTAGTTTGAAATGTGTGTTGATACTGCAGAGTCTATGGCAGCCATGATGGAAAGGTAGATTTCCATCAACCGAAGTCAAGATTGAATGTCCAAAATTGAAAGAATCAAGGAAATGATATTAATATAGAAATGGAATTGAAAATGTGGACTGGCATAATGCCCTATGTGGAATAAATCAGGCATACGTTATGCAACAGATACTATGTATTCCTTCTCTTAAGACATATTTTGCGCTTTAAGACTGTAGAATATCATTATTAAAGTAGTGAACAGAAATTCATGTAACAAATAAAGTGTGTAAGGACAGTAGAAACCTTTTGACCTAACAGTGTATAAAAAATCTTTGTCTCATTGTAATATAGACATAAAAAGAAGATTTAATTCTTGACCTGATGTCCTATCCTATCTTAGCATGTCTTTGTGAACATGAATACGTGCAGATGTATTATATAAGACCTTATACATAGAATATGTTCCATGTGATAACCTTGTATCATCATGGAATGCCGGTGTGAACAAGGAAAATAGAGACCTTGTACAGAAATGGAAATGAGACATAAATGTGTACACAAAAAGGGGAGGAGCTTAATGTGAAGAGGAGCTCTACTCTACTAAAAGAATTATCCATTATTGTAATGGATCGCTTTGTCCCATGGTATCTCCAAGTTCAAACCATGGGAACAAGTGTAAAGGGCAAAGATCCAGTATACTTCTCTACGCTTCCTCAACTCCTCCGTATCTGTTCCCTGTTCTGTTATTGATTTTTTCTAGGATCATCCATCTGATGTCCTCAGGAGTATGACCCATCTCCATGAAGTCTTTAACCATTGGTGCAACAGTCTTTTTTGTCAGAATTGCTGAATGGTGTTCTGTTAGACGTGTAGAGATGGGGGGTGACGTTTCCCATACATAGCCCTACTCACATGGGCATAACAACATGTATATTACATTTTTGATTTTACAGTTTGTGAATGACTTGAAACTGATCTACTTACTGTTGTACATATTACTTCTGGTAACAATGGCCCCATCACATGCTTTGCAATGGGAACATTTACAGTTACCCATAACAGCATTTTGTCCGTCACTACTTTTTTCACAAAGGTAATGTTAGTCATCATCCTGGATTGTACAACAAGGTCTTTTTTGATTCTTGTTGTGCCTAAGTGAAAACTTAGGGCGTAGTATGATGTCATATTTTTCATTATTGGTATTGAGAATATGCCACTGAGAATTTATAATTTGACATACCTTTTCATTGAAGACAGAATGTCTTGTGGCACTGACTAATTTAGAATTTTCTGCAGAGCAAGTTGTTTGTGGCAGGTGATCACTATCATAGAAACAAGCACTTTTATAGGCTTCCCTTACCAATCTTCTTGGAAGGCCTCTGTTGATGAATTTAGCTTTCATAGTCACAGTTCTCAAGTCATAGTCTTTGACGTTGGTACAGTTTTGCCTATTGGTACACTTTCTTTTGATTCTTAGGATGATAACTGCTGAAGTGTAAGAGAGTGTTTCTTGCCGTGGGTTTCACATATAAATCCACTTCCAGCTTTGAATCACACTCTCTAATTTCGATATCCAGAAATTCAATTTTGTGTGTGTCTGTGTTCGCAAAGAAACAAAGATTCTCATCACACAAATTGATCCATTCCAGAAATTCAACAAGGAAGTCATGTTCACCTCACCATACAAAGAAAATGTCGTCAATATTTCTCTGCCTAGAGGAACTCCCTATTAGTAGCAGGGGGCCATTTGCATTTACATTAATCATGCTCAGTGTGCCATGTAGGTGTCAACTTTATGTCGATCTGTTTTAGAATCAATCCTTTTTATTGTGTGGAATCCAGAAAGTTCATACACAGCTTGGCAGCCTACATCAGTGTGCGGGCAGAGCGTGACATAAGCCGTGGGTTACAGCATTCAGGTCTACAACCCAGAGGGCGACCCCGCGATAAATTCAAGCATTACCTACGGCTCCGTACACTTAGCAATGTATACCACTTTTAAGTAACCAAACAAAAACAATTAAACAACCCACCCACCCACATCCACCCCCACCCACTCTCCGCATCAGTTCTAGTATGTCCATCCATCCCCACAAGCAAACCAGCTATAACATTAGCACTTTACCCTTTATCCCCTGTCGTTCTGTGTTAGACCTAAACATAAGTTGGGTGGAAGGAGATGGGGAAGTTAGATGACTTACAATACAAATAAAATGTTAAATCCTAAACCATAAACTTTAGCTAAATATTATTGTGATTGACAAACACTTTTTAATGGTATATTTTGTTTCGGAACTCATATAATACTTGCACCATATACTGCAGGAGGAGATTTGTAGCATTAATAAAGGGAAGACCCTAAATTGCACAATATAACTCTGCAAAACAGCCACACACTGCATAAATCACATATCTCACCACTGACAGTTAATCACAGCTCATATATGTTTTTCAAAGTTCCGAATGATTCTAAAAAGAAGCAACCTTTCATGCCATCCCAAAATGAAATCTATAAAAATGAGCAACCTTTAATCAACCTGATGTAAAATACCTGCTCAAGCCTGTTGTCATGACGAAACGCGCCTCTTACAGTGTTGACCAATCTCAGCTTTTCTGCTAAAATCTTGGGCCAGAGGTATTGATCCTTTGATTATGAAAAACGCAAACTCTTCTGTCATTGCAGTATATATTTCCTGCATCTCTTAAAGCCGGGAATACACTTTTTTAACAGCAATCTACCTACTGAACAGCATGGAGAATGCTACTTGTTGAAAAATCATGTTTGCTGTTTGAGATACCAAAAGAAAGGAAAACATAAATCTTGAACCAAAACCTCTACCTTCATGCCACCAGAATTAGGAACAATTTTCCTGAAGCTCATAGAACGAACACTTTCCTGTTTTAATTAGGAACAAGTTTATAGACTAACTTTTTCAAAACATTTGAACTATAACTTTAAATGATTATCTTACGTCCTACCATCACTAGATCTTCCGTCTGTCAATCGCTAATGACCTGTACTATATCTCACTCTATTACTGCCTCTTTTACTAGAATTGAAATCAAGTTCATCACAAGTTGCATCAGATTTCCAGTGCTTTTTTTATTGGAAAGTGTTACCCTTACCACATGGCAAAGTCTGTATTATATAACCTTTTTTCATAAAATAGATAAAGACATATAAGTATCAGGTGACACATAAAACAAGTCCGGATGGGCTGGGTATAGGAAATGAGTGCCAGAAGCACTGTGCTTTTTCAGTTAGACAATAAACGGAGAACCACATCACACATGAGGGACTTACAGGGCCGTTTCTAGGTGTTTTGCCACCCTAGGCGAGAATTGAAAAATGCCGCCCTCTCCTCCATTTTACTATCATCACTCTCTCCCCCTGCCATGAACAGACTATGGCTGCCAGTCCCAGTCACTCACTGTTACAGTTAGCTGAGCGGAGTGCTGCCTAGCCCGCTGGGGCACCAGGGATGCCCAAGGAGAGCAGTAACGACACATGCTCAGACTAACCCTTTAAAATTAAATATATTTACAATGCAGGAAGGTCGGATATTACAGACCTGTATGTGTGAGCCCCTCAGCGATAACCTGTTTCCAGCAGTCTGGTCCGTTCGAGGGCGCATTGTGATGGGAGGCACAGGGAAGGGGGGGGCATCATGATGAGAGGTAGTTGTGGCGCAGGCTGCAAAACTAAACTTCAGAATCATAAATGATGCCTCCCTCGCTCCGCTGGCGGGGCGCCATGCCCTCTAAGTACTGTCTCCCAGGCAAAATATGGACAATGTTGCAGTCCTGAGGCTCCATGAATTCACGTGACGTCTGCGACGGTGATGCATCCAGCTATAGTCGCTGAGCCCAGCCTATTCACATTTATTAATTCAACACCATGGCAGACCAGCAATGTACTTATGGTGTAGAGCAGCGCTGTCACAGGCACTGCAGCTGCCAGAGCAGCGCACGTCTGTGCTTTGCTCAAATGGAAGGAATGCGAAGAACACCCAGGCATGCTAGGCCTAGCCGCTACACTGCCTCTAGGTGCTAGGTGCAGTGCTTAAATGCCAGTCTGGGTCGAGAGTACACACAGCAAGAGAGGAAAGGTCGATTGTGTGCATATGTTTGCAATATGCACCGGGAACCCTCGGCCCTCTCGCGTTAGGTCGATCACACACAGCACGAGAGGGAAGGTCGATCGTGTGTGTGTGTGCCTGTAATATGCCATGCGGAGGTACGGGGTGGGAGTGATGTCGGCATGGCGTGTACAACTCTCACAGAAGAGGACTAAGCCTCAGCCCAGCTGACGCTGCTTCCTGGATATGTGCACTCAAGGCCTTTGACGAGTCTAACACAGGCTTTAATTTCCAATCAAGTGAAAGGCTCCCGCGCCAAAGTAGAGTTTCAGGCACTATACCTCACCCTCGCAGTCCAGCAATTTTATTCAAGGGTGTTTGTGGCATTCGTTGTTGGGTGGGGGTTGGACCCAGGCTGATAGCAACGCAGGACACTGTCAGCACCAGAACTGAAGCACCTAGGAGGAGCACAGCGGTGCCTCTGCCATGGCAGCCTGGGTGTTGGGGCGGGGCTGTGGTCTCAAGCGGAGCACAGAGTGCCAACGCCTGTCTCCTCCTGCACAGGGTGGCCCTCCAGTATGCTCGGCCCACGCAACGTCCTGTGGCCAGGTTTGCCCTCAGCACCCGGTGCCTCTCAAGGGCATGCTGTGCGCTGCAGCTGCAGATCTGCTGTCCCCGTCTGGGAGCCGAGGTTTGGGACGCAGAGTCCTGGCACCGCTTTGATACTGTCACAGTGAGAGTGGAAATGAGCAGGATTCCCAAACTCTTGTTTTTGCCGCCCTCTCCCTTTTTGCCGCCCTAGGCGGCCGCCTAGTCTGGCCTAATGGTAGAAATGGCCCTGGGGACTTAGCATTTACAAATCATAGCAAGGGTGTAGACTCTAGATAAAGGATAAATTACTTTTTGGATCTTTATCAATCAGGTGCCTAATGGCATATATTATAGCATCCACACAAAATATTCTACTGTTTGTGGAAAGACGATTCATTTAATCAAAGCAAACATTCTTCCTAAGTCCATTTTTTATTCAGGGCAATTATATCTAACTACTTAAATTCCATAGGAAATACGTAACTGAATTATAAAATTAATTTGGAAGGGGAAATAAAACTGTGTCAGGAGAAGTAAGTTTGTGCTGCACACCAAAGGAAAGGGGTGAGGGGCCATTTGCCAGACTTTGCACTCTATTATCATACAAATCCACCTAGATTTGTTAAATAGATCAATTGTCCTAAACCCATTGGAAAATATTGGTAATACACTAATATCTATATTGAGGGACCACCAGTCGAGGGATTTTTGTTTAAATTGCTGAACCCTCATATTAAAAAAAACAAAAATCCTGATTTCAAATATTGAAGGATGTATGCAGGATATGGAAAGCCATTACTCTTACTCCAATGCCCCAGACTGCTTCAATTAATACCTAGCTGTAAGCTGTCAGCATGGGAGCATGGGTAGATGAGCAGAGATTGTATTTAGGGACCAGATTTCTATAGAAGTCATGCAATGCAGGGCAGCAAGTAGAGTGGCAGTGCTGAGTTGTGTGAATGGAAGTTAGATAATAGTGCCGTATCAACTAAGATGTGGCGATGTTCTACTCTCGCCCTGAACTGGCACACTTTTAGTTGCCATGCGCCAATTGAGACACCCTTGCACAATAGTGGAAGCATGTCAGTATTGAGGGAAACATAGGTTTTATGCTAAAAGTGTTCCCTTCTAGTACTAACACTGTGCTTTAATGTGTTTGCCACTATAGATGTGTGCTATACAATGCAGCACACATGCAAAGTGGGAAAAACAAGGAGAGATGAAAACATTCCTCCTCATTTTGACTTGCATGAGGAGACACAGCATTTTTAGGCAATCCCTGTCTAAAATTCGTTATAGTTTGGGATTTGTGCCAACAACTATGGGTGGTTGCATGGGAATGCCAATTTTCTCCCCCACTCAACAGAAGCCTCTTTGTTGCAAAGTAAAGCTTGGCCACGCATCTTGCAGCTTTGCGTTACTTCGGGTTGCAATTCAGTGCAAATTGCGATATGCATTGGATTGCAAATCCCACTGCAGTCTTTTGCATAGGTGTTCTGTTGAAAAATGAAAGCAAACCAGATGCAAAGTGTTTATAAATCGGGAACTAGATTTTTAGAGGACAATATGGAATTTATTGAAATTGTTTAAGGATTAACAACAGTTAGGATTTTAACATCAAGGCTGCTCTGCAAATATCTCATAGCAAATTAAACGGCAGAATAGTATGCTAGAGAGGAGTAGGAAAAGTACTCACATTTCAGAGATATCTCCAATATGTGTGCTATATTGTGTAGATATTGGGTGGAAACCGCTTGAAAATCTGTACAGTATGCTGGAGCAAGATTAATGTAAGCTTACAACTGGCTACATAATATGACGCACTCTATCTTAATGGCAATCAACAACAACCAGTACTCCGTCGATAATGACAATCTTGTTTGGCCTGAAAATCTAGCTTTTCCCACCAAGGGCTTTTCTCGCCATCCTTAATGGCTTCACGGAGACTTCATCCGGTGACTCCCCATCATCTACAAGCTCCTCTTGGCTGTAGTCTCCTTCTTTGCCCTACCAAGACGCTACCTTCTCCAGACCTTTTTTATTAAATTTCTTCTGAGACCGAAAGTAAGCAGAGACTGTGCCTCATCCACCATTTTATTTTACCCAACCTCCACCTTCGTCAGCTTTACCTTTTGGCATTGCCCTAGTCTTGTGTGACTAGATGTTTTGGTGTCGTTTTACTTATTACAATTTACTCAATTTTTTTCTGAATTCATTTGGGATTTTTCTTGTGCTTTCAATTCCTTACTGTTTATTTGTCTCTTGATTACTTTACACATTGTCTTCAAGTTAAGCCTTGCTACTTTTGTGTCAAACTAGCAGAAGGCTAAGCACAGGTTAATTTACTGACTTTTGAAGTTCACCCTGGTAAGGATTTTGGATGTTACCTGAGTGGGCCTTCCAGTCCCCTCAACCAAAACCTAATTTCTTACAGTTACAAAGGCTTAGTGCCTAATTACGACTTTGTGCAGTTGCGCTGGCTCTCCACCACACAGCTGTGCAAGGACAGCGTGCCTTATTCAAGTTGAACTCGTGTAAGTCGGTCGGTCCTTTGCCTTTCCCATGGCGGTGCCTGAAAAACAGGCACTGCACTGGGAACACCAATAAATCTTCAATACGGCATGGACAGTGACGTCTATGCTGTGCTGGAACTTTGGGGGAATACAGACAGGGGGGCAATTATTGTGCTCTCCAGAATATACCCTCATGGCAGGTGTGGCATGGGGGCCCAGTACGCCCCACCCTTTGTTCCTCCACCTCCAGCCTTCTTCTCATGTCGGGGCTCCCAACAAGAAATGGCTGGTAGTGGCGGAACTCGTAATATGCTCAGCATCCTCCATTTTGGTGGTGCTCCTCCACCACCACAGAACGACTGTTCGTTGGCACAACCGGTGATCCGCTGCCGCAATGACTATTAAAGTTGTGATGTGGCAGATGGACCACCACCAGTGTGAGTGCAGTGGTCTTACAACCGCCGCACTCATAATCAATCCCTTAAGTATGAAATGCTGGAAATATTTAAAAAAGGACAAAACACGAAGAAAGGGGTGCGTGGATGCAGCAAATAAAGAGTTAAACAGTTAATATAATCAATAACTGAAAGTGACTAGCTAGCGTTTGAAAAATGTCTGGTGTAGCATTTCACCCCATGTACAAACACATTGTAATAGAGTTTGATCCGTTTGAGCTATGAAAGATTTTATTTTTTTAAATCGGCAAATCATGCAGTAGGTGATCAATTTTTTAATGATTGAAGTAATATCATATTTTATTCAGAAAAAGCTGATTGTATCAATCACCTTTTCCTAGTGGTCCCGACTGTACGAAATGGCGTCGCCTTGAATATACTTTGCAGTTTCCCATAAAGTGTTGTTTACTACTCGGGACAGAATTAGCCAATGAATGCTTCCTGTGAATCTTGAAGCACATTCCTATCAATCTGTCACTGCAATGACAGTTCTTTACGCCCCTGGACCAGTCAATAGTGCTACCATGGTCGCGCAAGTCTAAAACGTAGAAAAAAAGAGAAAATTCCTCACTGCAGGGCCAAAATACACGTTTGATATGAAAATAAAATATTTGCTACGCTGTCTCAGGCATTTTTGCGGAAGCCTGACATTGTCTGATAACACACATTGAAATGAGGTACTGAAAGTGGAATGCACTGGAGATGAAGGTCATGCACCTGATAGCATTAGAAATAGATGGATGGCAGGCAGCCTCCTAGGAAGGAGGCATGACACACGGTAAATTAACAAATAAATACACCTTGCTTTTTAAATGCTGAGTGGACATGGCTGAAAATATCTCTTGTTTTTTATTATTTCCTATGCAACTTCCTTTCAGAGCAGGCTTGTTTCAGAAGGTGAGAAGAGATGCCCTCGCCCTACGATTACTAATTGCACATTAATTGATTTTAAAGGCAGTATGTCCAGCCAAGAGATGACTGAAATTCAGAACAATTTGATTTTACTCACAAATCAAGACATGTGCAACTAAGTTAAAGTTCCTATAGTTGGAAGATTTTTTCACGTTAAACTTAACATAATATATGCTTGATTCCATGTCAATCTTTTTCTCAATTTGAAAATATTAACCACAGACAGGATAACAATTCAATCGAAAGCAAGCCATTTCCTCTGTAATTGTGTCTGTGTTTGGTTGTGTGTGTGGGTGTATGTGTGGGTGCGCATGTGAGAGAAAGAAGAGACTTGGGATTGCAGAAATGACAAATCATGAATACAGACCTTCCAACGTGTAAAACTTTTTCAAGGTGTGAAGGGGCAGGGTCTTAATGGGGACGGGGGTTAGTGCAGAGAACAGCCTGAGGCTCATTAAAATTCAAAGCTTTTGAGACTGCCACCGATGTTCTGGGGAGGTTTCGTGGATGGGCATGGAATGAGTATAGCTGAAAACCTATACTCTTCTGGGCTTTTCAGTTAATTGTGTGCACATTGTGTGATATCAGCTCCTCTCCAGGTGACCATGTCGTGGGAGCAGATATCCTATGATGAATATATACTGTTACTAAGCAGGTGAATACATTGTATGCCATTACAACGTGTTGTTACAACGACTGCGTTGTTACCACGCATACTATTACATCGCAAGTCGTTAACACGACTTGCTGTAAGGGGACGCTGGACTTAGGAATAGTATTATTTACTATTCTTACTCCAGTTTGTGCAACAGCAGGGAAGGTGTTAGATTCTAAATACAACGCCGGTGCCCCCCTGCAGCAAGTCAAAGTAATGACTTGCGATGTAATTGTATGCATGGTAACAACGCATGCGTTGTAACGACCGTGTTGTAATGGTACCGTGTTGTAAATGCTGTTTCCCCTCCATGACACATGGTGGCACCGTGTGAGTTGGAGGTCTGCAAATGAAGTTCAGTGGCAAAACGTTGAGTTCTGTTTACGAAAATGTGTTCTCATTAAATACAGCCAGTAAGTTGTTAAAAACATATGTGAACACAAATGTATGAATATGTTTAGCAAAATGTATGTAGTTGCTTGCTTATTTCTACTTGTGTCGTAGGGACGGAACACTAACCTGGCATGACCTGCTGGCTGAGACGATGTTGTGAAGGAGTCCACTCCCATTGGTGTTCTAATTGGACAACAGAAAGCATTGCTCCTGAAAACGCACACCCAAGGAAATGGGGGAGTCAAACAGATAATAAACAATAGACTTAAAGCCCTTTGTACGTGGAAGGAACCTCCCATGCTGTCTCTTCAGGGTTCTGGCTAGGGAGAGAGTCTGCTAAGAGCCACCACCACACTTGTGATACCTGTAGTGAACAAAGAGAGAAAAGATGAATTAACTTAATGTTCCTCTGTCCTCTCAATCTGTGTAAGCATACAATCACTCATGTGTAAGAAATCACTCACATGCACAGTAGAAACTTGTTACCAGAAATGCAGTCTATAAGGAGTTAATAATCATCACTCCTTTTTCACCGCATGAAGCAACCAAGGGGGATTTGGGGGGCAGCATACCACAGGAAAGTCTGCCCCCGGGGTGATTTGGCGAAGTGGAGCAGTCAGGTGACTGTTCTGGGGTTAGGGCTACATAAGTAGCTCAATTGATATAAAACCGGGCTTTTTGTAGTGGCAGCCACCATTTAATGCAAAAGAAACAATTGATGGACGGAATGCTGGACAATGCAAACATTCAACCACAGTCACAAGGATCTGGGTTAAATCCATCATTCTTTTGCTCAAAACACCACTCCAGTTTGGACCCAGCCATATGCAAATCAGTATTGACCCTGTTCCTTGTGGGAACAGTCCAGCCCGAACTGCCAAGCCAGGTCCTCCCTGAACCGGAACCAAGCATTCCGTAGCCGGTTTCACGGAATCACCTTTCATCAGCCATGCTAGCTTGAATTTAAGGTATTACCCAGAAATCGGTCCCAGGATGCTTTTCTCCAGTTCAGGGAAGACCTGGCTTGGCAGTTTGGGCTGGACTATTCCAATGAGGCACAGGGTCAAGACTGCAACGTTGGAACAAAATGTCGACTCCTTGAATGCCTCTGCCTCCAAAGTGGACTCCCTCTGTTCTCAAGTCTCCAGCCTACACAAACAAAATGAAAATTTGGAAAATAGAAATGGTCGCAAAAACCTTCGTATTCATGGCATTGTGGAAAATTCAGAGGGATCGGATCCAATTTCTTTCTTTAAGTCCTTCTTGCTTAAACTTTTGAAACTTTCAGAAAGTCCTCCGCTAAACATCCAGAGAGCACATCGACTGGGTTCTTTGCCACATCATGCATCTGCTCCTACAATGAGTAAGCCCAGGGGGATGATTCTTTACTTTCTGGAATACACTGATCTATTGAAAGTCCTGGCAGCCGCTAGGGCATTGAAGAAAATTACTTGGTCTGGAAATACTTTATTTTTTGTTCAAGACTGTGCTAAATCAACTGCAGATCGTCGTAAGGAGTTTTTGGCATAGAGACACCAGTTACGCTCCATCGGTGCCATATATGGTCTCTATCACCCATGTCTCTTTAGGGTGGATGTATGACGTTAAAACGCATACTTTTACATTGCATACCATTACAACGCGATTTTTACAACGCAGGATCCTTTACAACGAATGCCTTTACAACACATGTCATTACATAGCAGATGCTATTACAACGCATGCCATTACAACGTAAGTATAGGTAAGTATATACATTTTTAAAAAATTGTAAGTAATAAATATTTAATCAATTTAATTTATTTAAAGTAGTTTTTTTAAAAAAAATGAACCCTTAAAATATCCCTGTACCCCTGTACCCCAAACCTATCCCTAATCCCTAAAGCTACCCCTGTACCCCTGTACCCCAAAACCCAAACCTAGCCCTAAACCCTAAAAATACCCTTGTACCCCATAACCCAAACCTAGCCCTGAACTCTAAAAATACCCCTGTACCCCAAAGCCCAAACCTAGCCCTGAACCCTAAAAATACCCCTGTACCCCAAAACCCAAACCTAGCCCTGAACCCTAAAAATACCCCTGTACCCCAAAACCCAAACCTAGCCCTGAACCCTAAAAATACCCCTGTACCCCAAAACCCAAACCTAGCCCTGAACCCTAACAATACCACTGTACCCCAAAACCCAAACCTAGCCCTAAACCCTAAAAATACCCCTGTACCTCAAAACCCAAACTTAGCCCTGAACCCTAAAAATACCCCTGTACCCCATAACCCAAACCTAGCCCTGAACCCTAAAAATACCCCTGTACCCCAAAACCCAAACCTAGCCCTGAACCCTAAAAATACCCCTGTACCCCAAAACCTAAACCTAGCCCTGAACCCTAAAAATACCCCTGTACCCCAAAACCCAAACCTAGCCCTGAGCCCTAAAAATACCCCTGTACCCCAAAACTCAAACCTAGCCCTGAACCCTAAAAATACCCCTGTACCCCATAACCCAAACCTAGCCCTGACCCCTAAAAATACCCCTGTACCCCAAAACCCAAACCTAGCCCTGAACCCTAAAAATACCCCTGTACCCCAAAACCCAAACCTAGCCCTGAACCCTAAAAATACCCCAACCTAGCCCTGAACCCTAAAAATACCCCTGTACCCCAAACGCCAAACCTAGCACTGAACCCTAAAAATACCCCTGTACCCCATAACCCAAAGCTAGCCCTGAACCCTAAAAATACCCCTGTACCCCAAAACCCAAACCTAGCCCTGAACCCTTAAAATACCCCTGTACCCCAAAACCCAAATTAAATAAATGTTTTAAAAAAGATAAACTTACCTATACTTACGTTGTAATGGCATGCGTTGTAATAGCATCTGCTATGTAATGTCATGCGTTGTAAAGGCATTCGTTGTAAAGGATCCTGCGTTGTAGTAGTTCCGTTGTAAAAGTAGTCTGTTGTAATAGTTGTGTTGTAACTGTTGCTTCCCCTTTAGGGTTACTGTCAACAATAAGACTACTTCATATGAAGAACCACTGAAACTCAAGAGCTTTCTCTACTCCTTCAATGCTGATTCCATGGATAATGCATCTTCATCTGCTGCTCCATAATATGTTTTAGCCTTTGCTACATTTTTGCCATCTGTTATGTGTTTTTCGCTTTGTTCTAGGATGTGCATATCACTTCCTTCTTGCCTTTTTATTGTTTTTTGCAGTTTAATCCTCTTGATTCTATCTTCCTCTTCTGTTTTCCATTTCTACACCCCCTCTCCCTGAGATCTTCCTTTTTTCCATGCTTTCCAGTTATACTTTTTCTAGCTATTTTTCTTTTCTCTATATGATTAACATATTTCTTCTTTTCACAGGTCGTTTACCCACTTCTCTTCCCTCTCCTAATGTTCATTAGTGGCTCGTTTGGTGCTGTTTCCCTCCTCGCTTCTCCTCCGTGAGTTCGGATAAGCGTCATTCCCTCGTATGGCCTCCCACCCTCCCTCCCTCTGTTTGATCTACAGTTTATGTAAGTTTTTACTTCTTTCCTTGTCTCTCCTCTTTATGTTCTATCTTGTTTTCTTCAATGGTCCTTCCTCTCTTCTTATTTCTTTTCTTGTTCTTCCTGCATTTTTCTCCTTACTGTCTCTCTTTCTTTGCTTTACTTCTTCCTCTACTTCTTTGCTTTATCACTTCGATATCTTTTACCTGATATGTTGTTTGGTTTTATCGACATTTTGTTATATTGTATGCTTTATGTATTACTGTACTATTTTTATCTTGTTACATTCAGAGTTACCTCGTGGAATGTAAAAGGATTAAATAATCCTATTAAAAGACAGCGAGTGTTATCTCACCTGTCTAACCTAAAAACAGATATTGCTATGTTACAAGAGACCCATCTTTCTGATGTTGAAGCTTCTAAGCTGACAAAACTCTGGGCTGGTAATGTTTTCTTTTCCCCAGCTCTAGGAAAAAAGAATGGGGTGGTTATCTTAGTTCATAAAAAATTCACAGTTTCTGTTATTCATCAAGAATCAGACTCTGATGGTCGCTGGGTACTTATTAAATTACTAATTGACAATGTACCTTTGGTTATTTTTAATGTTTATGCTCCAGTAACTGTTGATAACACTTTTTGGCCACTTATTTCGGATAAGTTTATTTCCCTTGATGATGATTATATCATTTTTGGTGGTGATTGTAATCAAATCCATCATCCCATTCTTGATAGAAAATCTCCTGTTAAATTTGCTCACTCTAAAATGCATAATCAATTTACCTCAGCCACCCGTCGTAAGTCCTTAGTTGATATATGAAGACTTTGCCATCCTGATCTCCAAGAATTTAGTTACTTTTCCCCTCCCCACAAGACTCAATCCCGCATTGATTATCTTTTTCTCAGTAAATCCTTAACCCAGTGTACACTTGCTCCAGAAATAGGCTCTATCCTTATCACTGACCATGCCCCAGTTTTTGTTGACTGTGATCTAGTCCCTTTTTCTCCCCCCTCTGGCAGATGGCGTTTTAATAATTCCCTTCTTGCAGACCCTAAATTCTCTGGTGAATTCAGTTCTTTTATTGCTGACTTTTTTGCTGTCAATTCCACCCCGGACTCTTCTCCAACAATGATTTGGGACTCTTTTAAAGCAACCGCTAGAGGTTTTATCATTAATTACGTCTCCCAGAAGAAAAAGATATTCGAGAAACAATCCTCCCAACTTTTGACTCAAATTAAACAATTAGAGCACACCTACTTTCATTCCTTCTCAGAAGCCTCTTTAAAAGAACTTATTACTGCTAAGGTCGCCTTCAATAAATTATCTACTGACACTGCTGCTTCTTATCTCTTAAAAAGTAGTGCTCGTTATTATGGAGGCCAAAATAAAATGGGTAAGCTTTTAGCTAATTATTTGAAAACACGCCGTGATAGGACTCGGATTTCCTTCATAATTGATTCTTCTGGTACTTCTCACTTTAAGGATGATGACATTTTGCAACAATTTGTCTCTTTTTACAAAGATCTATACACTCCTGAGTCCTTTCCGCTCCCCTCTGATTTATCCTCTTACTTTTATTCCATCCCTCCTCCTCCTTCTTCCCATGTTGATTTTGCCTCACTTGAAGCGGATATATCCCTTCAAGAAATAGCCCATGTAGTTTTGGTTTTAAAACGTGGTAAAGCCCCCGGCCCTGATGGCTTCTCTATTGAATTCTATGATCATTTTTCGAAACTTCTTCTTCCACACATGCTCGTTTTATTTAATTCATTTATTGCGAATGGCTCCCCCCAAGGTACTTTTCAAGATGCTATTATCTGCCTCATCCCCAAAGATAACAAAGATCCTTCTTTTTGTAAAAATTACCGGCCCATTTCACTTGTTAATACGGATTATAAGATTTTTGCTAAATTACTTGCCCTGCGTATTGATCCCATTTTACCTGAACTTATAGGCCCTGAACAATCAGGTTTTGTGAAGGGACGTTTGTCCTCTGATAATTCTAGAGTTTTCTTAAATGTCCTTAGTAAAGCTTTTTCCCTAACCTACCCACTTGCGGCCATCACATTAGATGCCGAAAAGGCCTTTGACAGGATCAGTTGGAACTTTATGTTTCGTGCCCTTACTTGGATTGGCTTTTCACCTAAATTGATATCCCTCATCTCCCTTTTGTACTCTGGCCCTAGAGCTTCTATTTTTGCTAATGGAAAAATTTCTGATTATTTTACCCTCTCCAGAGGTGTCTGGCAAGGTTGTCCCCTATCTCCCTTATTGTTTATTGTAGCATTGGAGCCTTTTCTTACCAAACTCCGAGTAGATGCCCAAATCACTGGTTTTAACCCTGGTCCCCATCAAGTTAAATTGTCGGTCTATGCAGACGATATTCTTTTCTATTACTCTAACCCTGAGACCACTCTTCCTGCCTTTTTGCTCCAAGTTGACGCCTTTTCACAGGTTTCGGGATACCATCTCAATCGTGACAAATGTGAAGTTTTACCTCTTAATTTTTTATGTCAGCGTCATTATTTTGATCATACTGGTTTCTCTTGGCAGTCGACTAAAGTAAAATATTTAGGATTATGGTTTTCCCCTTCCATTTCAGACACTTTGAAGGCTAATTTTGATTATATTACAAAGAAATTGAATGACTCTATTACTAGATGGCATCCCCTTTTTCTTTCATGGTGGGGTCGTTTGGACTCCATTAAAATGATGTTGGCCCCTATCGTCTTATACTCCCTATCCATGATTCCCATTCGCATACCCTGTTACTATTTTAAACGACTAGATTCACTCTTGGTAAAATTTCTTTGGAAAAATAAGCCTCCTCGGATCGCCTTATCTTCCCTTAAAAAAGATAAACAATCTGGAGGTCTTAAATTTCCTAACTTTAAGGCATATCACTACTCTTTCATCCTTAAACAGGCCTCTCGCTGGTTATGCACAGATAATCCCACTTACTCTCCTGTTTGGTTCACTCTGGAGAAATCTCTCATTTCACCGTTTACTTTTTTGGAAATTCTTGCCTTTTCAGCCAACGTTTCTCTTTTGAAATCCCCTGTCATTGCTCATACCCGTCATCTCTTAACCCCCCTTTTACCCTCTTCTTATCCCTCTCTTACTTCTTTATCTCACCAGTCCATCTGGCATAATAAGTTACTTCGCACCAAGAATCGTTCCTTTTATTGGAAATCTTTGGCAATCTAAGGGTTTATCTTGGATCTCCCAACTTCTATCCCATAACGTTCCTCTTTCTTTTACAGACCTTCAAACTCAATTCTTTCTCCCTGCTTCCTTTAGAAAACAATATGATCTGTTACTTCCTGCTCTTCTTCAGTATCTTCAACCTCTTCCTTCTTCCTCTGAGATACCCTCTTCTTACTCTACTATTCGCCCACTTTTGGATTCCTCTCCGCCCGCTTCTCACTTTTACAAATGTCTTATGACCTCACCTCACCGACTCAAATCAAAGACTGAATTGGCCTGGGAACGGGATTTGTCAAAATTCTGGTCTATCTCTCTATGGGATAAGCTGTGGTTAAAAATACACAAAACGTCCAGAGCTGCTAATACCACCCAGACTCTTTACTTTTTATATAATCGATTACTTTTCACTCCACAGAAGTTGGCCACCTTTTCCCAAGATCTTTCACCTAAATGTTGGTCCTGTTCCTGTCAGCATGCAGATTTACTTCACATGATGTTTCATTGCCCCAACATACAAGATCTGCTTGCTCAACAAAGTGGGAGGAGAGTTACTTTTCCATACAGCAGCAAAAATAGCCTGACAGTTATACTAGAGAAGCAGGTGCATTCTACTAGCTAGCCCCTTCTGGGCATGTGCAACGGTGGAAGATGCTAAATATAGTTTGTTTCTAGGCAGATTACAAGAGCAGTCAACACTGAGGGAGGACAGAGCACATGGTGAGCACGTGGCAGCACATGGCAAACTAAAATGGCTGCCAGAAATAAAAAATGGCTTTCACAAAACGGATAACATTACTTCTAAATACAGGATGGCTTCTGCTAATGCTAACCCATTGCTGTCAACTTACAACAGACAACCGTTTTAGCATTAACTGAAGACATTCCTATGATCCAGTAGGAACATAGAAAATATTTGCATTTTAATTTTCATAATTTTATCAATTTCCTAATCCAGTGCTAGGTGGGCATTTTCCATTCTAAGCTTTTCATTAAGTGGGTATATATAAGCATAAGCAGGAATACAAAGGGAATGGAGCATCAGGTCATAAATACCATACAGATTGCTGGAGAGAGTAATGACCACTATTACAAACAGAATTATCATCTTTCTAGTCCTAAGCAAAAGCAAATCCTAAAATCATCTAGTAACCATTTTCAGGGCTCCTATGTATTTCAGTGGCTATCCATTTTAAAATAGCTAACAGGACATCTCTAATAAAAAAATTAATTCCAATTGACTGTTACATTTTCTTTTTATGAGGGCTAAAACATCAATTTAATACATTCAAGGAAAGGGCAAAGTTACATTTTTCAATTGCTAAGAATTTCTTTTTTTCGTGCATAATAAGTATAACTAATGCAAATATTAAGCGACATAACATATTATTACAAAAACAATCCTGGCTCCAATGGACCAGGAGGACCACAGAGGGCCATAGGAATTAGGACGAAGAGCAGCAAAGGGCTGCTCCTCCTCAAAAATGGGACGACTAAAGGGGTACATTATTGACAAGAAAAAGAAGAAGTCCTTGGGAAAATTGAAGCCCCTGTACAACCAACCAGAGGGGAGTCTTCTCCCTGTCTCCGTTTGAGCCTCACAGGCAGGCTCTTGTTGATTCCACGGTGGAGCTGCACAACTCGCAACTCAAGAATCACAGCCCAGTTTCAAGGAAAAAGTCTCTTCTTTCAGGATAGGGCAGTCACCCACCAGGCAAATGCTCTTAGCAATCCTGCCCAGTGTCTCAGGCAGTGCACCAGTTTTCTTCACTTCAATCTAACAGGCATCAGAGACACAGCACCTGTACCCTAATCTCAAGTCCTTCCCTAACTCCTGTATTGCTCTGCTGGTGCACTGCTCATTCGTTGGAGCAAAACATTGAATCCAGTGTGCTCAGGCACCTCTTGACCAACAAACAAAGGAGCAAACTTGTATTCACTTTAGGACCAGCATTCAGAGGCCTGATGCTAGGATCTCTGAAGCAACTCTTGTTTCAAAAGGGGTCACCTCAAGCAAAGCCTCCTCACCATTCTGGTCGGTCTGTGACTCTCAGCTGGGCATCAAATACAATTTCTCCTTTCTGATTTGTGACCCCGTCTTTTGCCTAAGACAGTGGCAGGGGTATACACTTAACTTCCCAGTGCTTCTGCCTTTACTGAGGTCCTAGTTGCCAGCAATGCCTGTGCTGGTTATCTTCACTTTGGCTTCAAGCCGGACTGGTGCTGACGCTGACTCTACAGGCTGAATCTGATGTCCAGACCCCTCTGGTAGTGGTTGTAAAGCAGCAAACATCTATTGGTGGACAGAACAAAAGGTCTTTACACAAGGCACAGGAACAGTCTATTAACAGAGAGGATAGTGTTAGAATATTTCCTAGTCTTGGGACGCCCCATATATTAGCAAGGCACCCAAGAACCACTTTCATCTTATCTATGTGAGAGTAAAAAAAACAACAGCTTGGACCTATTGGCAAATATTAAAGGAACTCTTTGGTGAACAAGAGTAATACATCACCCAATCCCGAGCAGCCAAGGAAGTCTGTATTAATTTTCTAAATTCGGAGGGAAAAGAGAAAAACAACAAAGACATACTCTAATTCCCCCCCAAGCCATGCCTTTATTTGTAGCGGTTCTGCAGGATCTTCTGGCCACACTGGTGGTCAACAACTCTCCGGTTATCCTGCTTGGCGATTTCAACTTCTGGCCAGGTGACCCCAGGGAAGACTTGGCTTCTAAAGACTTTTCTGCTACCCTCCAGAGTTTGAACTTTACATCCCACATCTTGGCCCTCACCCATGCCCAGGGTCATATCCTGGACCAACTCTGGTCATCACGCTGCGACGTCTCACCCCCTTCTATACTCCCCTGCATCTGGTCCGATCACTCCATTATTTCATTTCTCATTTACTCGGCTTCAGCCGACAAGTTGCCTCTACCCAAAAATATTCTGGCTCGCAGTTGGAATCAAACTGACCTTAACTCTCTCTCGCTCTCTCTGGCCTCTTCAGCTCTGGATCTCACTGACCTTTCTTTGGATTCGCAGACAGATGCCATTAGTACCTGGCTCTCCTCTTCCTGCGATCAGGTCGCCCCGCTTAAGAAGGTCAAATCCGTCCGCCCTTATGATGCGCACAAATGGTTCACCAATGAGCTCAAAGATCTCAAACTTGATCTTAGGCGGTCGGAGCGTCATTGGAGACGGAACTATTGCCCTAATCTCCGCGCTAAATACAAACTTCTCCTGAACGACTATAAAAGAGCGATCCTTGCGGCCAAAACCAAATATTTTACAGAGAGAGTTGCCCTCTCTGCTAACAAATCCCGAGAAATCTTCTCCCAGGTTCCCAACCTAGCTACTTCTGACCGTACTAGCACCAGTATTGTTCCATCTCAGACCCTCTGTTCTTCACTCAATGACTATTTGATTGATAAAATCACTAACATAAAGGCCAACATCCCTACGGTGCTCCAAGCTGGCTTCTCCTGCTCCCTCCCTCTGCCCCCCTCCTCTTTGGATCATTTCCCACCCATTTCCATGTACCGGTTCCTTAACCTGCTTACAAAAGTCTAGTCTGGTTCTCTGGCAGACTGTGCTCCTGCACGGATCCTCAAAACTCTTTTCACTAGCTGTCCTGCCCCCCTCTTGCCCTTCTTAACACCTCTATAGCTTTAGGCTCTGTCCCTTCATCTTTCAAATCTGCTATAGTTTTCCCCATTCTTAAAAAAACTGGTCTGGATCCCTCTCTTCCTTCTAACCTTAGGCCTATCTCTCTTCTCCCTTATTTGAGTAAGATTCTTGAAAGCTATGTTACATCTTGCCTGTCCAACTACATTGAGGAGAACCACCTCCTGGCCTCCCATCAGGCGGGTTTTCGCCCAGGCCATTCCACGGAGTTAGTGGTCATCGCGGTCCTGGACGAACTCAAAGGGAAAGCTGACATCAATCTCCCCCAGGCCCTGGTCCTCCTCGATCTGTCACGGTCGATCATTCCATCCTTCTCGACCGTGTCAGCGCAGCGGGCATCCGGGGCGCTGCCTTTTCCTGGCTTGAGTACTTTCTTCAGGGCAGGTCCCACGCGGTTCAACTCTCTGGCTTCTCCGCTCCTCCTCGCTTGGTTACCTGTAGGGTCCCCCAAGGCTCCTCCCTTTCCCCTCTTCTCTTCAATCTTTATATCTACCCTCTTATCACTTCTCTTCTCGAGCTGGGGGTCTCTGTGTACAACTACGCGGATGACCTCCAGGTCGTCTTTGATTTTTCTTCCCCTTCTGTCTCTCTTCCTAAGTTTTGTTCCACCTTAGTCTTTATATCTGAATGGATGAGCATCAATCATTTGAAGCTCAATCCGGACAAGACTGAGCTTGTCCTCACGGGTGGCTCCTCTAACCCCTGGTCCGCGGCTCACTGGCCCCCTTCCTTTGGTCCCCCACCTTCACCGGTTTCTTCTGTTCGGACCTTGGGCATCAAGGTCAGCCATGATCTAACTATGCATGCCCAAGTCAGCTCCGTAGTATCCTCTTGTTTTCTGTCCCTCCGCCTCATTCGGAAAATTTCTCGGTATTTTTCTGCGGACGCACTCAAAACCATAGTCATGGCCCTTATCACCTCCCGCCTTGACTATGGGAATGGCTTGTACGTGGGCATACCCGCCTATGAAACCCGCCATCTTCAGGCCATTCAAAATCAGGCTGCCCGCCTCATTCTTCCCCTTCCCAAATCTTCCCACATCACTCCTGCACTCAAGTCCCTTCATTGGCTTCCTGTGCACCTTAGTTCTTTTTTTAAATTGGCTTGTCTGGCCTTTCCCCCTCACACCCACTCAGCTCCCCTCTTTATCGGATCTCTCATTACTCCTCACGTCCCCAGTCGCACTCTCCGCTCCTCCTCTCTTTCCCTTCTCCACGTCCCCCGCTTCCGTAAATCCAGAACGGGAGGCACCCGTTTTTCGGTTCTGGCCCCCCGGTTCTGGAACAGTCTTCCTCTGTCCATCCGCTCCATCCCCATCTATACCCACTTCTGTAAAGCTCTTAAAACTTTTCTGTTCTCCCAGCCCTTCCCCTGTTAGTCTCCCCGAGCCCCCTCTGTGAATCTGGTCAAACCCTCAGCGCCAGGAAGCCGCTTTGCCGCAGTGCGCTTAACTAAGTTCTTTTTTCATTTCATTACATTGGTGT
Source organism: Lissotriton vulgaris (assembly GCF_964263255.1). Lineage (NCBI taxonomy): Eukaryota > Metazoa > Chordata > Amphibia > Caudata > Salamandridae > Lissotriton > Lissotriton vulgaris. Next base: position 1,199,157,215 of record NC_141694.1, on the reverse strand, counting down.
ATTCCTGTGTGCTAGTCTGAAAACCCTCAAATAAGGAAATGTTCTACACTTTTGCTCATAAACTTTACATTACTTGTACAAGACTGCAGACACTTCTAAAATGATTCTTCTTAATAAAAGCACCTATATTGTACGTTTTAGGATCATGCTCTCATGTTATAGGAGCAGCAGGAAAATCTAAATCTGCTAATTTAACAGGGTTTCTTATCTATAAAACAATATTTTCTTCAAAACATTTTTTTGCTAAGGATCACATGGGCATCTTCCCTGCGTTATACGTTTCATGATCCAGACTATGCAACATCAGCTTTAATAAGGACTGTCAGTTCATTTACAAGTACTAGCTAATAAAAAACTAGCAATGCCCTTGCAAAACTATGTAGCATTGAATAACATACAATAATGGTGTTATCACCTAAGAATTATAGAACAAAAACTACCCACATCTAGCTCCCCTTAAAGGTCAAAATTAAGGAACAACAATCTAGACTATTTATCCTGTCATTAAAACATCAGACAGGATGGGCAGTAACATAGCATATATATATTAATTTTAGTAATGCTAACACCTTTTAAAACAGTATTACTAAATAGCCAATTAAGTGTCTTATTACTATTTCACAGACAGTTTAGACAGGCAAAAAAAAAATGAGTAAAGGAGAGGGCAACATACATATTACCTAGCCTTAATTTGTAGAGGAGACAGCCTCCTTACCCTATTTTGACAGTAGGAAACCTGAAACTGGATTCCCTTCTGTCAACACTATCAACCCCTATTTGTAGCAACTGGTCATAAACAAAGTTACAGGAGGTACATAGCACTTTTGAGGAGGTAAAGAATATGAATACCCAAACCCCAATCCTTTTTCTTTCCCTGCGCTGCCATCTTGTCTTTCAAAAAGTATCAGGTGTCAAAATGTCAAAGCAGAACTTTACTCTGGGAGCCCTGCCAGGCTTCTAAATATAGAACTGAAATTTAACTCTTCCCAGCTGTCCTATTATGTGTGTGAATGCAGCCCCATTCAACTGTTTGTCAGTTCACAGTTAAGAGAATAACTTTTGCTGATTTTTTATACATATTTTCAGTTATAGACAGTGTGCAATATACTTGTCTAACCATATAGAAGTAAGCTATTTGTATTATACCTAAATGTATGCATTTACTGAAGCCTAAAGCACTTTAAAACTGCTCTGAATGGAAAAAAATGCTGTTTAAATAGTGAAAGTTACCCAATTTCGACTTTGATGTTTGGGGCACTTAAAAATGAATATCCTATAATTTCTTTGCATAATATTCATTATCAGAATGTTCAGTACATAGCGAAGGAGTTAGAAAGTGAAAATAATCATATATACCTTTATAAAAATGAGTTTTTTACGCTTGCGCAGAGTGAAATTCCATATGCAAATATCCTCATTATGCGGTACAACGCAACTTAAAATTAAGTGTAATGCTAGGAGGTCACAGTATGAGTATTAAGCTTTATAAATATTAAAAAACTAATTTAAAAGCACTTCTTTTTTAAAATATTTTTCATAATTAATAAAAAAAATCATTTTTGCTAATTTCACATGAAAAGCAAGCTGCATCCTTTGCCTATCATATTTCGACGCATTCATTCACAAGCCTAAGCACAGAATCCTAACTTGAAACATGAAACGTTTTGAGCCACTTTTTTAAAAGGACAGTCATTATTTAACATCAGAACCACGAATATGATTATGTAAAAAAACTTCAAGAAAGGAAATACCTACGTTAAATATTTTCCTGGTATCTAAAATAATTAACCTGATTTTTATAACTTTTTAAAACAGCAGTCTGAAATGCAGGATTTTACACCATGCTAGCGCTGCAAAATCTTAGATGAATCAATATCCCTGTCTCTCCGTGGCCTTACAAAAACCACAGCTGGTTGCTTAGCGGCAGTAAAAACACAGGTGGTGGAAAGCTTTTTTCAGTGTTGAAATGTAAGTACGGTGGCAGTCTATTTAAAACTGAGGCATTTTAATGCATGTTCTATAATATGTTTTTTAGTTCAGCAAACATTTACTTCAGATGAAGTGTTTGCCTGTTAATATCTAATGCAATGTATCTAAGAAAAATGCTGTAAGTTTATTTATTTCAAAACACACAATTTTGTTTTTGAGGCCTATTTTATTCCTATTGAATGGGAATTCTAATGTTATCTTTTAAGCATTGGCAGTTTGTACATGTGCATAATTGCTTACTCATCAATTTAATAATAACATAGTTATTTAGCATATCATATGGTTCATTTCTGGATTTTTATTTAATTTTTATTTAATATTAATTAAATGACATTTTGCATACCAGGCTGATGAAAGCAAAAAAAAACACAAACACACACGTTGAGCTCATTCCAGACATATACAGAAGGGGGTAAAAAACTCAGAACACACAATACAGTGCGCTTAAGGCTAGCAATCCTTACACAAAGAGCGCAATCGCTATTTAGTTACAGAAGTTGCAATGTAAAACCACGAACCACATAGACATTTAAACACACATTTAACTCACAGATCAACACTTAAGACAGAAACAAAGGACAACCCATAGACTGTACTTAAACCAAACCATTTGTAAATACTAGTTGTAAGTCATATTTACAAGAAGTGCTTCTCAATAATATTTCAAAAGACTGCAAAAAAACAGCCCAACAAACTGTTTTATTTCCAAGAAGCCAAAATACACTCAATTCACTAGCTTTGACTGGCAGAACACCAAACAATCGCTCTGCATATCTCCATTCATGAAATTGCGCAGAAAAAGGATCCTTGTTTGTATTCTGTCCATATTTGAATTCGATGGGGATACAGAATCACCAAGGAAGAAATGTGTTTTTATACCTAAACCCATCTAGCTATTCCCTCAAGGGAGCCAACTTATTTAATTCACATCTCACTATGGTACCTCCAAAAAGCAACACATTCTTCGATGTGTGCTTGAAACAGGCATGCCAAAATTTTGCTAAATATGCAAATATTATATAATCAAAGTAGCGCTTGAGGTACTCTTCGTACGTTGCACCTCTCAAACAATTCAAACAGAGAAAAATCTCCTCATTACCTGCCTACATAAATTGCAATTTACATATTACATACAAACTTTTTCAGCATTTCATCCATCATATGTGCACGCGCAAAGGCTTATCTGAGAGGCAATTTGTAAAGCATTTGTACATTCACAGATTAACACAGTGAAAACACTACAAAGATACACCACACCAGTTTTGAAAAATAACCAATATTTATCTAGATGGAACAAGACCAAGACAACACAAATCCAACATACACAATTAAAGATATCACTTTTAACAGGTTCAAAACAGTCTAGTCCAAACGCAAATCTAAGCCACAGTAAGTGTTACTAAACTACCTTACCAATCAAAGGCATCAAAACCAACAGAAAGGCTGAACACAGTATTATCCTACAGTAGATTTCCTCCTTCGTCTGATAAATCCCCAATCATTGTTTTTCCCTCATATTCTTTGACTCCCTGGCCACCAACAATATCCATTTACAAGTAGTCATCATTTCTCCACCCCTATTTAAAGACTACAATGGCGACCATTATGCTAATGACATCTAGGGGTGTAGCTTCAATTGCAGCAGCAGGTACAGTAGCGCCAGGGTCCAGAGACCTGAGGGGCCTACTCATCCCTAATTATTTCTGTATTTTACAATTCAAATGGCAGCTCTTAACCCATTTCCTTCCTTGCACTAGGACCCACGAAACACTGGCTCTGCCACTGATGACACTTAAACTATCCTCACATTTCAAACCCTTAAAAACATAGTTTTCCATACACTCAGCCAATGCCTCCATCCTGTGGACCAATATATGGTGCTCAACCAGCTCGAACCCAACTCATTTACAGTCAAAGATCATCACTGACAGAAACTAGGCAAATGATCTATCTTTCTGCAACTGATCTCAGGATCTTGGACCATTGCCAGGCACATTGCCATAAGTATGACATGTGGGAGAGATTGTTTACATGTGCAGTAGGAATTCGGACCTGTCCCTAATGCCACAAGAAAATCAAGGTACTAGAATTGCCTTCTCCACCCTGCACACTCTCTGCCAGATCTCCCTTGATCTTGCATTTCCACAGAAGGTACAGACTACTATCTCCTTGATGCGATCAGATGTAGGCTCTACAAACAGTCTAAACATTGAAGCCTTATGCTGCCTACTATGAAGTCTGCTATTAATACAGCCGCTAGGCAACTGCTCTATCTATGCTTGCACATCCACACTAACCCAGCTCTCCACTGGCTGTCTGTGGCCAGACAGAGCCCATTCAAGTTTCCATGCTTCCCTGCAAGGCTATCAGTGGTGTTAAACCATCTATGATCCAATTGCAACCTCAATGATTTATTAACAAAATGAAAATGCCTTAAAAACTGGTCCTGCTCTCTGGCTCACTAATCAAGATAAATTACATTTGGAATATTTATTTTTCTGTTCAGCTCCTGGCTTTGGTTAAGACCATTTAGGATCATCTGGAATTTTTGCAAAGACTGTCTGTTCCCCTAAATGAAAACTCTTTAAATAGGAGGACAATAGAATGCTCAACCCTGTCTATCTTCCAACATCCTTCCATACCACGCATGACTCAGACACAACTATATGACTGGAAGTTTCATTTGCTGTACCATGAAACTTACACAGAACATTGAATCTCTCCATTATCATCATTGCATGAGTACACCTACCTATCGATTCTTCAGAAGGGGTAGGGCTTACTCAAAGTAACCTTGTCCTTCTTACTTTTCTATGCATCATACCATGCTTAACCACAGCAGCAGGTTTGCTGAGGTATGCTTGGAGTGACCATCCAGATCTTACCTGCAAAACCAAAACACTTGCCATACAGTTCGTCCTGTGCACTCGAAGCCTTGTAAACACAACAACAAAAAGATTAACTTCATATTGAAATCTGGTAAGTATATGCAAAATGTGATTGTATTTCTTACTTATCTTGGATTCTGCCATGTGTTGCGAACAACTAACTGCTTGCGGCATTACATTTGTAGCTTTCCTACAGACCTAATTATAAACCCAAAACTCTTTGCAAATTGACCACACAAGAAAACCACACTCTACCAACTAAGCATCATAAATATAGCAAAGTATTACTCAAACATTTGAAGCACTTCTACGCTACAATACAAAACAAATCGAGAAATTAGCAAATTTGTCACTGCTTTAAATAATCAGCTGCAGGTAGAACCTTCTACTTTTGTGTGATAGCGATAAAGTCCTCCCTCTTGACCGTTTGTGCTTCTAACATTTAGATGTGCTTCCCATTTATACCTACATTTTCTTTTCAGAAGTGCTGGGAGGACACTCCATGAACAACACTTAGGCCCTGGTTATGAGTTGAGAGGAGTAGCATACTCAGTTGAAATACTGCTCAATGCATTTATGTCACCTGGTATTCCCACTTACCAGGTGCAAGAGCACTAGTCACAAGTTTACCAGCCAGAAAATATGACAGGTACCATTTCTGTGGGGAGCCTTGCCCTGTTCCCAGGCTCCTACCTGACTTCATTCTAAGGCATGTAATTCTTCCCCTGGGCAACCACATCCTGCCAATCCCTCAGCTACCCTCCACAATCCCTAATTCCCATCTGCATCCTGCAACAGCCCCCGCAATCATATTTATTACCTCCTGCTCATTGTGGAGAAAGGGGGTAAAGGTAAACAATAATCCCTTATGGATTGGTAATTCGGTGCCGCGTTGCACCTGTGAAATATGAGCCTGTGCAATTATTCTCCATTCCATGAGGATTAATGCAGCAAAGGTGTAGTTAGGTGCAGAGACATTGACCAAAATCACAATTCTGGCCCAGCTGGTATCTGTACTCCTAATAGCACCTACCTTGCAAATGGAGAATGATAAAATTGGGGGTCTCTAGTTGGCAGTGGGTTGTACCCTGTCCAAGTAGGGACCCTTATTCTAGTCAGGGCAAGGGGATTATACAGCTAAAATAACCCCTGCTCAACCCCTTGGTAGCTTTGCATGAGCAGTCTGGCTGATCTCGAGTTCTGTGGCAACAAATGTTGTTGTTCCAGCACTTTTCGCCCGAAGTGGGATGGGTATGCCCAGACTGGAATCAAGCTATCCAGGCTGATGAGGGGTGTTACCCCAAAACCGTCCCAGGATGCTTTTTTCCTGTCCAGGGAGAACCCAGCTTGCAAGTTTGGGCTAGGCTGTTCCCATGAGGAGCAGGGTCAAGACTGATATGGCTGGGCCCAAACTGGAGTGGAATAATGAGCAAAAGAATGATGGATTTAACCCAGATCTCTTGACAGGGATGAATGTTTGATTCATTCAGCATTCGGTCCATCATTAGTTGCTGCAGTACTTTTTGCTCTAAGTGGGATGGGTATGCCCAGACATGGGTCCCTTGCTCGCTGTGCCACTCGATTCACGCTAGCCTGGTTGATGAGGGGTGTTACCCCGAAACCTGTTCAAAGATGCTTGTTTCCAGTCCAGGGAGGACCCGGCTTGGTAGTTCAGGCTGGACTGTTCCCATGAGGAGCAGGGACAAGACTGATTTGAATGTGGCTGTGTCCAAACTGGGGTGGGGTAGTGAGCAAAAGAACAATGGATTTAACCCAGATCTCTTGACTGGGGTGAATATTTGATTTTTTCAGCATTTCATCCATCATATGGGCATGCGCAAAGGCTTATATGAGAGGCAATGCGTAAAGCATTTGTACACACACAGAGTAACACAGTGAAAACACTACAAAGATACACCACACCAGTTTAGAAAAATAACCAACATTTATCTAGATGGAACAAGACCAAGACAACACAAATCCAACATACACAATTAAAGATATCACTTTTAACAGGTTCAAAACAGTTTAGTCCATAGGAAACTATTGATGCATCGCTTTAATCACAAAACACCTGGGAGGCCTCAAAATCAAAGACAAAACAGGCACAGGTAAGGTTAGGCTCTGGAAAAGCAAAGTGATGGGACAGGCCTTTGCTCCCAGTGAAGAAGAAGCATTGGCTTCTTGATGCCAGGGGAAGTGATATGTTGGTTCCTTACCTCAGTGCAGGAGAGGTAATATATCGGTCCTGTCTATAAGGGGGGTTATGCCTCTGTTCCTTACTGTCATGGCATGTGATGCGTTGATCTCCAGGACACGCAGCTTTGGATCCTTACTGCAGAACTTGGCGCACAACAACAATGAATTGAAAATTCAGCTGCACTAGGTCAATGCTGCAGAACAGACGCTGCTTTAATTTCTAAGCCGTGAAGCAGGTACTGCGTCGGGAAGCCACAGACATCGGTGACACTATGCTCAGGACTCGGGCTGTGGTGGTCTACCAGCTGCATGGCAGGCACTGCATTAAGTCTTCGGCTGCACCACAGTGATGCTTTGTTTTTTTACCGCACAGCTATGGTGTGTCAGGAAAATGGGCACCGAGATGCATGGATTTTCTTGGTTCTTTGCAGAAAAAAAGCCACCTCCAAGGGCCCAGAACAGGAATTGGCACCTCTTGGCAGGTCAGAACTCCCTGCAGAGGAGTTCAGGGTCTGCAGATGAAGTCTTTGATGGCCCTGAGACTTCTTAACAGAAGGCAAGCACACACAAGCCATTGGAGAACCTTGATCAAAATGTAGAAAGCAAAGTCCTGTCCTTTCACTGCCCATGACAAAAGCAGCAAGCAGCAGACAAACACAGGAAAGCACACAGCAAAGTGTTAGTCCCTCCTGACAGCTTCTCCAGCTCTTCGTCTTGGCAGAATGCTCTCTTAGTCCATTAGTGTTTTGAAGTTATGGTGTCACAGCTCCAGTACTTATAGCAGTTCCTGCCTTTGAAGTAGACACACTTCAAAGGAAAGTCTTTGTAGTGCATAAGACTATGCCTTTCCGTGACTTGGCTTCAGACAAAATGCAGGGGGATGGAGACAGCATTGTGTGAGGACAGGTACAGCTCTATTCAGGAATCAGTGAAAACTCCTCCCACCTCTCTACCTTAGGAAGACCCATCTACATGGTGATGGGCCATCAGGAAATGCAGGGTACACCCCAGCTCCCTTTATGTTACTGTCTAGAGTGAATGCATAAACAGCCCATCTGTCCCCCTCACTCAGACGTGGATTCCATAGGCAGACAGAGGCACAGAATGATATAGCAAGAAAATGCCCACTTTCTATCGGTCGCTTTCAAAGGAGACAAGGACCACCCTACTTACACGGAACTAAGGTACATATTACATATCAAAAAACAATGGTACCTGTTGAAATATTAAGAAAATGATCCTAGTATTTATTATATTAATCCTAATTCAGCACTGTGGCAACCATATAGGAAAAGATGTACACATTTTCAAAAAAGCACTTAGAAAGCCCAATAGGTAAAATGCATTGTAATTTATATTGAAAAGTCCAAAAAAGTGCACGGTGTCGCGAGTAAAAAGTTAAACCTATATACAAAAGGTGACAGGTTGTGACATACATGAAGACTGTGACCATCTAATCTCCAAATTCTCCTGATCTCCCATTCCTGTTTTTATCTAGGTCATTAATCCCCCCTCTCCATTTGATTTCAGGTGTCCCACAATTCTTAGGTCCTGATGAGACCTCATATTTCTTAAGAGGTGGAAACGTCGTTGACACACCTGCAAGCAAACCATTGTACTAACCCTCTGTCATTGTTACAGGAGACTGTGTATGTTTACTGTAAATTGATTATATGGTCACTTTTTGCTCTCCTGTATTTTTTGAAGCCTTCTTGTATGTCACAACCTGTCACTTTTTGCATATAGGTTTCACTTTTCACTTGGGACACTGTACACGTTTTCTGGACTTTTTCCTATAAATTACAATGCATTTTACTTGCTGGATTTTCTAAGTAGTTTTTTTGAACAATTCGTGCATCTTTTCCTATATTATTACCACTGTGCTGAATAAGTATCATTATTACAAATGCCAGAATTATTTTCTTATAATTTCCACAGGTATCATGGTTTTTGGTATGCACTTTCTAACAGTGGCATTTTCAAACACACAATCTAAAAAACAACTTTACTAACAGATGAATTTTTAAATTGTGAGTTCAGGGACCCCAAACTCCAAATCTCGATCTCTTCCCATTTGTAAGTTATACATGTAAGAGGTTACAAGGCAGCTCCAATGATAACCTATGGGAGAGATATCCCTTGTAATAGTGAAAAACAACATTGCCAGAATTTCACTATGAGGACATGTAAAATACACCAGTACATGTCCTACCTTTCAAATACACTGCACCCTGCCCTGGGGCCTACTTTGGGCCTACTTTAGGGGTGCCTTTCATGTAGTAAAAGGGAAGGTTTACCACTTGCCAGGTCAACATGGCAGTTTAAAACTTCACTCACAGACACTACAGTGGCAGGTCTGAGACATGGTCTACTTGTGTGGGTGGCGCAGTCAGTGCTGCAGGCCACATGTAGAATTTGAGGTAACAGGCCCTGGCACACACATTGCACTTTACTAGTGACTTACTAGTAAATCAAATATGCCAAACATAGATAACCAATTACAGATACAATTTACACAGAGAGCGCTTGCACTTTAGCACTGACCAGCAGTGATAAAGTGCCCAGAGTTCTAAAACCAGCAAAAAGGAAATGCAGCACACTGTCAAAAACAGGAGGTTAGAAGTGAAAAATGATAGGGGAAAAGCACACCAACATGCCAGGTTTAACAGGGAAAAAGCAACTCCAACTTCGCTTTTAATAGACCAAGTGGTATACATTGTGATTCTGTAATGCCATTAGTAGCAAGAAGATATTATCTATTTTTGGAGTTAATGGCAAGGATTGTGGGAGTTCCTTTGGAGAAGGAACTACAAGAGCAGGTTTTTCGCACCTGTCTCATTAACTTGGGTGCAAACATTCACATGGCTGTCAACTCACCTGCATTTGTGTGATATCACCCACTTTTCTTCTGTCCATTCCCCATTCACCTAATGGGACTACTCTCTTAAATGCCTGTGAATGCATACCTGTCAAGAGGTTGACAGGTATGCATTCACAGTGTTCTCACAGAAGGATTATGAAACTCTTTGGGAAGCATCGTTTTGTTTTACTAGATGGTGGTTGTTAGACCTGGGATTCCTGGTTGGCTGAGGTAGGTACCTTAGACCAAATAGCAACCTGCGGTTCTACGTCAGGGTAAGGAATGTCACCTTCTTAGATAGCCCCGCTCACCCCCTTGGTAGCTTGGCACCAGCAGCCAGGCCTTATCTTCAAGGCAAGTGTGTAAAGTACATGCAACCAGGCTCTCAGTAACCCAATGATGACACCACAAATGGACTCCACACGAGTTTCATAGAAACAAGTATATATTCATGTAAAAAGATATACGATGAGACCACACAATATAAATCCAACATATGCAAATTTTTAATATTCCTCCTAGCCGGCTATTAGGCCAGCCAGCCCTTGTAGTTTCTGGTGTTGATAATGAGTAATTCTAGATGATCCACTGCAGTCCTAATGCAATGCTATGCAGTTCGTAATGCAAGAATCAGGCACTTCGTAATGTAAAAATAAAGCAGTTTGTTATGCAACAATCTAGTAGTTCGTTATGCAAAAATAGTACAATGCGTAATGCAACAATCAGGCAGTTCGTAATGCAGAAATAATGCAATGCGTAATGCAACAATCAGGGAGTTCATAATGCAGAAATAATGCAATGCGTAATGCAACAATCAGGTAGTTCGTAATGCAGAAATAATGCAATGCGTAATACACTCCAGCACCGATCACAGTGCCTTAGGCAGTCTCTCCGCCACTCGTGCTGACTCACTGTCAGTTTCCGTCAACAGATGCCCCCAACACGGGTATGGTGTCAGCCAAAGTGCAGCTCCGTTATCCATCCCCAGTACTGCCATTTGTCAGCAAGTACAGGCCACGATACGAGCTGAAGCAGAGGCTTGTGCTGCAAGAATGGGAAAGAGCGTCCCTCTCTGAGCCTGCACCAGCCCAAGGCGGTGACACACGCTACCTGGGGGCTGCGACCTCACTCTCCTCTCCAGTTCACGCGACTTGGGACTCTGATGCGATTTTGTGGATTCCAGGCAGTTGGCGATAACGAAGATCTCAGGCTGCAACAGGGAACACGCACACAGCGTCGCTGAGATTCACTTGAGAATCGGGTGTGCATGATCACAGGGCAATCCTCACCAAGGTCTCAGGCTGCAAAAAGCACACACACACAGTATCACTGAGACTCACTTGAGTTCCAGGTGCACACTATCAGGGCAATCCTCACGAAGGTCTCGGGTTGCAAGAAGCACACACACACACCGTCACTGAGACTCACTTGGACTGCGGCTGAACGATAACAGGGCAATCCTCACGAAGGTCTCAGGCTGCAAGAAGCACACGTGCAGAGCGTCGCTGAGACACATTTAAACTCCGGATGCAGGTTAACAAGGCAAATCCTCACGAAAGTCTAACGGTGTACCAAGCACACGGAGACAGCGTCGATGAGACACACTTGGATTCCGGTGCACAAGATAACAAGGCAAATCCTCATGAAGGTCTCACAGTGCACAAAGCGCAAGCACACGGTGTCGATGAGACTCACTTGGATTCCGGTGCACACAATAAAAAGGCAAATCTTCACAAAGGTCTCACGCTGCACAAAGCACACACACACAGGGTCGATGAGACTCACTTGGATTCCGGTGTACACGATAACTGGACAATCCTCACAAAGGAATTCAGGCTGTTAAAAGTACATGCACACCGCGTTGCTGATCCTTGCTTGGACTACAAGTGCCCGCGATCACAGGGCACACCTTATGAGAGACGCAGGCTGCAACAAGCACACACACACACAGCGCCGCTGAGACTCTCCTGGAAACTTTTGTGTTCCTGTGTGTCCACAACAGGGAGCCAGCTCACCTCGGGCCCTTGGGGATAAGTTACTTCAGAACGCAACACAGCAAAGTCCTTTCAAGCAGGGGGACAAAACACACAGCAAAGTCCCTTTAGCCTTTCCTTTGTTAAAACAGCAAACTGCAGGCCAGCCCCAGAACTCACTGCAAGGGTTAGTCCTTTCCTTCCGTCTCTTCAGTTATTTTGTGCTTGGCAACAGTTCCTCTTGACCCCGAAGTAGCTCCAGTCTTGTTCAATCTTGATCTAGTCATTCTCCAAAGTTCAGGGGCTTCAGCTCTCATAGTTATACCCCTCAATGGCTTTGAAGTCTTTGTGTTTAAGGGGGCACTGACCCCTGTTCAGACCAGTTGTGTGTGCCTCCCTGCCAGTGACACCTTCTTCCTTCAATTAGTGGGTGTCTGGATTCTCAATCACTCAGCAGGAGATGGGACAATTGTTTTATAGCAGCAGCCCAGGCCTCTTCACCTCTAGGTATTAGTCCTCCCCCTACACTCCAGATGCAGGTCAGCCTGTTGCTGGCTCACCTCCTCCCCTGGGTCAAGACATTCCCCAGATCCTATCGCTCTCAAATCCAGACAGTCAATCCACAACCAGGCATGGCCAGACAGAAATGTTAGAGCACAAAAACCCAGCCACTTCTAAAAGAGTGGCTTATAAACACAAAATGCAAAAACCACCTTCATAGAAAGATGTGTTATTACATTGTGAGTTCAGTCATACTAAACGTCACCTTTCCATCTTAAGCCTTTGGGACGATAGGCTGGAAAACCTATTACACAGCCTTCCCATTCTAACCTATGGGCAAGACGGCCTTTCAACAGCGAAAAACGAAATGGAGATTATTTCACTGTCAGGACATGGTACACACATTAGTACATGTCCTGCCTTTCACATGCATTGTACCCAGCCCAGGGGGTACCCTGGACCTACCATATAGGGTGTCTGGTGTGCATAGAAAGGGAAGGGTAAGGTCTGGCAAGTGGGTGCACTTGTCAGAATAACATGGCAGTTTAACAACCTGCGCATAGGCACTGCAATGGCAGGCCTGTGTTCCCTTTTTAAGGCTACTTGTGTGGATGGCACAATTAGTGCTGCAGGCCCACTAGTAGCATTTGCATTACCAGCTCTGGCACACATAGTGCACTTTACTAGGGACTTTACTAGTAAGGCAAACATATCAATCATGGACAACCAGTTACCATTACACTTTATACAGGGAGCACTTGCACTTTGACACTGTTTAACAGTGTCAAAGGGCCAAAGCATCTAAGTTGCCAACACAATGTCGGAAACAAGGTCTAGGGAGAAAGCAAAAAGTTTAGGGACTTTAGCCAAAAGGGCCAAGTCCTACAGTGGTATTGAGGAAACAGTCTGCAATATAAGCATATTATCTTCTTGTTTAATGCAAACAACCAGACTAATTTGCATGTAGCCAGGTACTGAGCTGGGATGGTGCAGTGAGCTAAAAAACAGTGATGGATCAAGCCCTGATCTTTGGACTGGGTAAGATCCGTCTGCTTAATTCAGACACTCTGTTCATCACCACCCCCTTTTCTGAATCATTTTGTCCACCATAAGCGTGGAAGGGTATACTCATTGCTCATTGCACCATCAGGATTCAAGCAAGCCGGGCCGACGACGGCTGAAATGCCAGAAACCGGTCCCCGGTAGCTTGTTTCCTTCCCAGTATAAGAATTGGCTTGGTAGTTTGGTTTGCCCTCTTCCCAACATGAACTGGGACAGGAACAGACTAATTTGCATGTAGCCAGGTTCTGAGCTGGGATGGTGCAGTGAGCTAAAAAACGGTGATGGATCAAGCCCTGATCTTTGGACTGGGTAAGAGTGGTCTGCTTAATTCAGACACTCTGTTCATCACCACCCCCTTTTCTGAATCATTTTGTCCACCATAAGCGTGGAAGGGTATACTCAAATGTGAGTCCCTTGCTCATTGCACCATCAGGATTCAAGCAAGCCGGGCCGACGACGGCTGAAATGCCAAAAACCGGTCCCCGGTAGCTTGTTTCCTTCCCAGAATAAGAATTGGCTTGGTAGTTTAGTTTGCCCTGTTCCCATCATGCACTGGGACAGGAACAGACTAATTTGCATGTAGCCAGGTTCTGAGCTGGGATGGTGCAGTGAGCTAAAAAACTGTGATGGATCAAGCCCTGATCTTTGGACTGGGTAAGAGTGGTCTCCTTAATTCAGACACTCTGTTCATCACCACCCCCTTTTCTGAATCATTTTGTCCACCATAAGCGTGGAAGGGTACTCAGATGTGAGTCCCTTGCTCATTGCACCATCAGGATTCAAGCAAGCCGGGCCGACGGCGGCTGAAATGCCAGAAACCGGTCCCGGGTAGCTTGATTCCTTCCCAGTATAAGAATTGGCTTGGTAGTTTGGTTTGCCCTGTTCCCATCATGCACTGGGACAGGAACAGACTAATTTGCATGTAGCCAGGTTCTGAGCTGGGATGGTGCAGTGAGCTAAAAAACGGTGATGGATCAAGCCCTGATCTTTGGACTGGGTAAGAGTGGTCTGCTTAATTCAGACACTCTGTTCATCACCACCCCCTTTTCTGAATCGCTATGCGAGCTAGGCAGTGTCAATTCACTGGGCAATCAGGCACATCACACATCATGCTCTCAAAAATGTAATAATCATGCACTTTAATCTTGTATGAAGTCATGAGGTCTATTATTTTCTCCATAGGTTTGTGGTTTCTTATTTTTGTTACTTGGGAAAAACTGTCAGGATGAATTTAAGCTGCAGTTTACTGGTGTTTATCAAGGTCCTTAGCAAGGGTGCCATAATGCAGGAAAAGAAAGTGGACTCCCCATCCCATGGTCTGGAAGTAAAAACTGTTATAATTGCAGTCTACTCCTCACAGCCCTTTACCCTGGTGCCAATGCTCCTACTGCACTGCTGAAAACGATGCTTCTGTGTGCAACAGAAACTTTAGTGCAGGACCGTTCTTGGCGTCGAAATGATAATGTTTGATTGGCTCAAAGGAATACGAGTCATTTATCTAAAAATAGGCAGCAGATTTGTGGGCATGGTAGTAGCCAGTTACACGCCTAAAAGATGGCGTCAGGAAACCACAGGGTTAACGGCTCCCAATGGGGTTTAAAATGGCAGAAACTGAATCATGCAAAATGACATTTTGACCGCCTGGTCATAAATAGAACAGTTCAATAACACAAGAAATCATAAGGACTGTACGGGGAAACATAAAAGTTGTGCATTATTTATTAATGTGTCATATAAAAGGAAATGGTACTAAAGAAATACTGTACGAAAAATAAATAAAAACACCATTTATAGGAACATGTCCTATTTGGTCAGTGTACCAAGCATAAAACAACAAAAAGCACAATTTTGGACCTTAACAACCCTTATAATTTTACTACAAGCTTTACCCTTATAAACCACAGAAAGGCACTGCCAAAACCACAAACTCGAGGATTGATTTTTATGTCTGCCCTCATCTAAATCAGCAGGCTGCTTTTACAGCTTGGCTGGACCCTGCATGTCTGCAGTTGCTTAGAATCTTTCAGAGCTCTCCGTTTCCAAAGGGCAACATTATTAGGGAAATGGCATGCGGTTATTCTAACTAGTCAATTTCAATTTAAAGAATGGCTCTGTTTGGACGTCGCTACTTTTAGGGCAAGTGAAGAAGTTTAAACGCGTAACCGATACATTCGACTTTTAATTAACCCTCGTTGTTAAGTGAGCTACAGTACTTTTTTATCTGTCACAATTCATTTCATTTCAACCAGAAAAATGTGCACTGATGTAATAGGAAAAACACTGCCAGCGATACCATTCGTGAAGCTGACTACTCATCGAAAAGAATGCAGTGGAGAAATTGTGGGGCATATAATCAAGGACTGGTGTTAAAATTATCGCTGTTTTATCGGCAGGAAATTGCCGATAAAACGGCGCTAATGGGCTTGATAATATGCCCTTGTTAATTCCCATAGAAGCCCATGTTAACAAAACATGGGCTTCTATGGGAATTGGTAAATACACCAACTTCTCAAAAGGGGGGGGGGGGTCCAAGGGATATAGAGTTTAAAGACCCACACCTGGTTTTATCCCCAGCTCCAAATAGATATACACCATAAGAAAACAGGGGGTCTATTAGCTAACTGTTAGAGCTATGTTATCACTACGGAGTCACCTAGATCTCAACGTGTGTGCAAAAGAATGAGGACAAAGTAAGAAAACAAGTGGATACAAAGGTGAAAAAGAGATCTCTTTTTCACCTTTGTATCCACTTGTTTTCTTACTTTGTCCTCATTCTTTTGCACACACGTTGAGATCTAGGTGACTCCGTAGTGATAACATAGCTCTAACAGTTAGCTAATAGACCCCCTGTGTTTCTTATGGTGTACTTCTATGGGAATTAACAAAGGCGTATTATCAAGCCAATTATCGCCGTTTTATCCGCAATTTCCTGCAGATAAAACGGCGATAATTTTAACACCGGTCCTTGATAATATGCCCCTGTATCCATTCACTAATGCTTTGAGGATGCATAAACATATTTGAGCACCCACAAATTACGAACACATACATCGCGGAACTTCACTGAACAATTTGGGTTGTGTTTTTAGATTACTGGGGGACGGAGATTGAAGAATATAATCAATATCTTCAGATGTTGTGCGATGTAAAATGTAATTGATACTTGTATAGCGCACTACTCACCCATAAGGGTCTCAAGGCACTTGTACGAATACCGCTGTGGAACCCGTCGTGGCTTTCCCTGTGATGCGTCCACTCCTGGGCAGCCCCAGGGTGGAGGCCAGGCATCCTTTAGGGTTTTGGGGGCCGTTGTGGAGATTAAGCAAGCTATTGCCCAGAGTTGCAGAGTGGGACTCCATGATTAGAATAGTCACCGAGGCGAGAATTATCAGGTCTGTGGAATTTTGAGCCCAAGACCCGCCGAGGCGGGGAATTGAACACTGGTATGTTTGCACTCTTTTAATATTGCTCAAAATCTCAACCAATGATCCATTCAGCCTATTTGCTGGAGTGAAATCCGATCGGGGCTCACAACAGTGTGTCGCTATTGTGAAAGTTTTCTCAATGATGAAAATTAATTTCAGCTTATTCATCATTTCTTCAATAAAGCAAAATAAAACAAACAGGAAAAAAATAAAGATATCAAGCTATTTTAACACGCTTTCAATCATTAATACATCTGCACTGGAGAAATGAGAGTACAAGAAGACTTGGAAAGTTATTGAGAGCAGTAACGAAAAAATTGACAGAAATGAAAAATGTTCTGATTTTCCCAGAGCAAACGAGAGAGCAGAGAGCAAGCTGGCGGTAGGGTCAAATGAGTGGCTTTAATATAACTTATTTAATTTAAGTGTTTTGTAGACCTCCCAAAGGGTGATTTACAGCCACTTCACAGTGCTGATTTCAAAGACTCGGACAGTGTCATTGGGTTCTGAGGGGCATTTCAGGGCTTCAGATGCTGATAGATACTTCTAACAGCAGATTCCTTACATTGTGACTCTCATCATGTACTAGTCTGGATGCACGGGCCTGATTCTCAAATTGACTTTATAGTACGTTTTGTAGCACTTCAATACATACTATAAACTAAGGGCCATATTACCAAGATGTGCGTTAAAAAATGCACATCACACATTTCCATATCGCGGGCTATTGCCGGATTTTATCAGCGCGTTAGTGCGTCATTATCAACGCGCAACACGTAGGCGATATTAAATCCGGCGACAGGGAACATTAGCACGTGAAAACAAGCGTTGTTGTCACGTGCTAATGTGTGCCTTGGTAATATGGGGGGGGGGGGGTGAATTCAGCTTTATAATCCACACCACCATGTTATCAATGCCTAACACCTGATCAGAGCAGGCGTTGGGAGACCTGCGATAAACGGGTTTATCGTAGGTCCCCTTCTCCCAACGCCTACCTTGGTAATAGGGTGTTACCACCACCAACCACATTTTACATGTGGTTGGACGTGGGAACGCCCACTTTGCATGTCATTAGCGATGTTTCTCGCTGAATGCAAAGTGGGCTTGAGGCAGGCGTTAGCATGCCCTTGTTAATAGGGCGCTAGAAGTATCGCTGCTTTCTCTGCACAATTCGCCGTAAAAGCGGCAATACTTCACCTTGGTAATATGGCCCTAAACGTTTTGCCTCTAGTTCTATGTGTGAAGTTCTCCTCCCTGACTACGGAGCCACTGCACATGTAAGTATAGATTCTAGTAGTAAATGTCCGAGGGACCATGGGAAGCGGGTGGGAAAAGAGGAAGGCTTATTACTGAAGGGGATGGGATTAGGAGTAAAATGGGTTTAAGAAGGGTGAGGCAGTGGTTTGGGGAGGGACACAACCCACCCACACAACAGAAAGAGTAAGCCAATTGCATTACTCTGAGGGAGGAGCCATGTAACACTTTTGTAGTAGTTTACAGTTGGAGTTTGTGAATACCGAAAGTAATAGTCTTACTACAAAGTGTGAACTTACTCAAAAGTGCAACTTACCTTTGTGAATCAGGCCCTTTTTTTACCATAGCGCCAGCAGGTAGAGCCATCTGTATCCATTATGATTTCACATCCTTACAGCCATGAAGGCATGGAGCCACATATAAGCACTACTCTTGCTCTCTGATCTACGTTCCTCTTTTTTATGCCCATTTCTACATGAGATGTATCTTTTGAATAGAAAGTTTGCCAGCCAAACGCTTGGAAGTATGCATGGTGTCTCTCCATAACACTATATAATTCAAGCAATGTCCCATATGGTTTAAAAAGATTTTGGTCACATATGTTTTTGGTACCTCAACAACAAACATAACTCCTGAAATGAGTGGACACTGATGCATCTGAAGACCATCAGGGAGCAGGAAGTCCTACTTTATGTCATCAAAGACAAAAAAAGATGCTGGTCCTGTACAACATCCCAAGGCTGCGCCCAGGCTTTCCATGTACGCCCAAGGCAAACTTGAGCAACATGTCAATGAAGAAATGAAAGAAAAATAAATAAATTTCTTGATGTCCCAATGCTCCCTTTCCAGGAATGGGTCACATAGTTGGCTTTTGGAGAACAACTTCCAGTTTCATCCTGTGACTCAGACCCAATACTGAACAAGGAGCTGATGCACCCAAAATTTTATGGCATGACACGGAGGCCAACATTATGAAAATTCTCCTTTATTGCCACAGCTCAGCAGTAACAATGGAGAGAATATAGAACTCAAACCAAACATTCCAATATAGCATATAGTGCATGAGCACACACCCATCTTCCTTCTTTGTTGCTGCTGCTCACACAGATAAGTACCCTCATTTCATTTGTGCTTACTTTGTGATATATATATGGAAAATTATATGTCTCCTTGTGACTGATGCTTGTTTTTGTTTATGTTTCGCATGACTGGGTCCTATTGACCATACTATGTGACTCCTCTGGTCTATTATGTGTCTTTTAAGACCCCCCTTTTTTCTTAAAGATTTTCGAGTTTTTTTCACTGTCTTATATATTTACTCTGGGTTTCTTAAACCCTTCCTTCCTTAAACCCTAGATCATTTCTGCCGCAACAATCTATTTCTTAGCCTTCCGCTCATTTCTATGCCATGCGTCCTTCGAAATGGACACGAGGGCTTGCTGTTGCCTGGTAGCACTTCAGCGCGAGCCGGGACTTAAACGCTTTAGACGTTGGGTTGCCTGGCAACACATTTAGTGCGGACCGAGCCTCTCGCCCGAGACGTGTCTTGCACCTCCTTTTCTTTGTGCCAGCCTCCATCGCTTACCGTGTTTACTTCACGGCTGCGCACCGGTCTTCACCGCCACTTCTCCGTCTCCCGTTACACATGCTGACTTCCCCTCCACGATGCGCATTTCCATCGCGCATCGCGGGGAGGGGAAGTTAAAGGAATGAATGTTAGCAACAACCACGCACTCAAGAGACGTGCGTGGTTGCCATGATCACAGCAAGCAACATTTGACAGTTGCTGCTGTTAACGTGACTGATACCCAGCTATTTACCGCTTCCTTGATTTTAACAAGAATTAACCCTTAGTGCTATTTCTTCATAACACAATCGTTTAGAAACACCTTCCCGTGCCTGTCAAGCTCTATCTAACTAAAAGAGACCAAAAAAAGAAATCATATTACCTACCTGATCTGATTCCTATCTATTGATCCCTAAAAAACAAAAAGAGAAATAATTATTTTACCTACCTCTACAATGTCTCTCAACCCTGAATCCAACCTTGAGGGAAAGCTTGAGTCTATGGTCTCTAAGGCCATGAACAAAGCGATGGATTCTTTTAATAACACAATTAAAAAACAAATTGAGAGGTTGGCTAGGGCTTGGCCCACTACTAGTACTGCGCACGCGTCTGGTGCAAAGGAAGGGGCAGCTAAGGCCCCAAAGAAAAGAACCGCAACTGAACCCCCACAGTCACGACCAAAAAGTCTAAAAAAAAGTGGGAGGACACATGACTCACACTTTCAGAGTGGTGATTAGATCGGTGCCTCGGGCACCACAGAAGGGCGGCAGTCAAATTCTGATCCCCCTATTCATATTGAGACTGATGATGAGGATGAAGCAGAAATTGATATTACCTGCTCATCAGATTTTGATTCCGAAGATGGAAGTTTGGTAAACAGAGCTTTGGGAAGCTCGGAAGAGGCAAGTAAGGCCTCAGGTTCGAAAATGGAGTTTACTGACCCCTACAGGGAGATCATGTTTGACCCCCTCCTTATCAAGCATCCTCTGCCCCCAGAGTGCTTTCCCTCCCAACATGTAGCGGATTACGTCAGCTTCTGGCTGAGAAGAGAAATCCCTAAAGAGGTCAGATCAAGACTAAGATTTCAGTGCCCACGCCCATCCCTCCCGGATAAAGTCGATATGACCCCGAACTGGACCCTAAGCCTTTATAGTAAAGGGTGCCAAGTACCCTAGGAAGGGGATTAACAAAAGCCTCAGATCATGTCAAGATCGCCTTTTGGACACAATTGGTCCGCTAACAATTTTTTTTGAGATTGCTGAGAATGCCTACATCGGTGGCATTCCTGTAGACCCTGAAGAGTGTCGTCAGTGGGTCCAGAGGACCATCTGCCTGATTGGAAACGCCAACACTGCCATTTCCAATGAACGTCGTAAAGGGATCCTTCTTACAATCAAATACAAATTGATTGAATTGGCAAATAAGGATGGTGGCACCTCCTATCAAGGCCTCCTCCTTGGTGAGGATTTCATTCGGGATATGGCCAAGTATGTAGGGGCATTTAGTTCTATCCAGAAGTCGCAACGCAACATAAAGAAGGTGTTTTTTCAGGATAACATTTTTGGAAAGGCCGGGCAAACACTGGGTCGCTGGCGTGGACAATCATCTAGGCCCTTTCCAGGACGTTCCTTGAGATTCCAGCAAACTTCATATTATGGGGACACTCCTTCTTCTCTCAGAGGCAAAGGAACCGTTCAAGACCTTTCCGGGGTGAAAGAAGAAACTTAGGTTTCTCCACAGGTAAGAATCTTCAAAGACCCTTTAGATACCCCTGTAAAGGTGGGAGGGAGGCTAGCCCTTTTCTCTGGGAACTGGACTATGGTACCTCAAGACCCATGGGTTCTAGAAACTGTCAAGGGTTACAAAATAGAATTTGTAGATCTCCCCTTCCAGTCCGAACTTCCTCGAGAGATCATTTTTTCTCAGGAAGAGAATAAATTAGTCTCCCAGAAGGTCAAGGATCTCTTATCCAAAGGTGCAATAAAACAGAGCTCACGAAAAGGTTTTGTAAGGAACATATTCCTGGTCAAAAAGAAAGGCAACGGGCAAAGACCAGTGATAAATCTGAGAAGCCTGAATGGTTGGGTAACATACCACCACTTCAAAATGGAAGGGATATACCTCCTAAGGGACATTTTAAGGAAAGGGGACTGGTTAGCTCGCCGAGACTTAAAAGATGCCTACCTGACTATCCCAATTTGGGACCCACACAGAAAGTTCCTTCAGTTCACTTGGGAAGGGAAACTATGGGAATTCTGCACCCTCCCCTTCGGGCTTTCTTCGGCCCCTTGGTGTTTTACCAAGGTACTTTGTCTGGTGATAACTTGGTTAAGAGAAAGGGGCGTGAGACTAATTATCTACCTAGACGATATCCTTATTATGGGTCAGTCCAAGACAACCGTGGCCCGCCACACGGATCTTGCCATCCGCCTCCTTCAGCATTTAGGGTTTGTGATAAACACGAAGAAATCCTGCACAATTCCAAATCAGGGAACACAATTTCTGGGATTTATGGTCAACACCCTGAACGCAGAGTTGTAATTTTCCAAGAGAAAAGATAAAGAAGCTCCGAAAGGAACTCAGAAAGGTACTGTTATTGAAATCTTTTCCTTTGGCAAGATTTCTGGGTCTCCTCTCTTCAACCATCCAAGCGATTTTCCCAGTCCCTTTACACTACAGGGCTCTTCAGAGACTGAAAGCGAAAGCTCTCAAAACCAGTCTCTCCTACTCACAACTGATTTCCCTAGATCAGGATTCAAAGAGGGAATTAACTTGGTGGCTCAAGAATATGGAAGTCTGGAATGGCAGGGCCATCTTTGGAGAATCCCCAGATTTAATAATAGATTCGGATGCGAGCTTAGAAGGATGGGGCGCTACATGTGGCGACACATCGATTGGGGGACGTTGGACTCAAGATGAGAAGGACCTTCACATCAATTGCTTGGAACTCCTGGCAGGTTTTTTTGCAGTACGGAGCTTCACTCAGAATTCCGTGAAATGCTGCATAATACTGCGCATGGACAATGTCTCTGCAGTGAAGGATGTCAACAACATGGGGGGACCATGATCCAAGGGTCTTACAGAAGTAGCAAAAGGATTCTGGGACTATTGTTTGAACAAGGGACTCTCTGTTCTAGCAGAACATATTCCTGGTTTGAACAATGACGTAGCGGATTGGTTCTCGAGAAATTTCAGGGATTCCAGCAACTTGAAGTTGGTCGGGAAGGTCTTTCTGGCAATTCAAAACAGATGGGGTCTCTTAGAGATAGATCTTTTCACGGACCACTTGAACACTCAGTTGAAAAGCTTCCTCAGCTGGGAACCAGATCCTCCGGCTTCCTGGGTGGATGCCTTCCTCCAGGACTGGCGGGGCTTGAAGCCATATGCTTTCCTGCCGTTTGTCATGCTCCCACACCTTCCCCTACATGCCCGTCATTACGCGCAGGACATGGTAGTAATATCTTCTTTTTTGGAGGTCACAAGCATAGTTCCCAACCATTCTAGAGATGTCCGTAGACTTTCCGATTCTCATTCCACCTTTCAGGGAAATTCTTCTGGGTCCAGAGGGCGAATCTCATCCTCTCATAGACCAAGGACTTCTGGTTCTGACAGCATGGAGGATTTCAGGTGTCAATGGAAAATTCCTGGGCTTTCTCAGAACGCTTTCCAACTTATTTCTGAATCCTGGGCACCGGGAACTAGGAAAGCATATCGACTGGCATGGGATAAAAGGGTTCGCTGGTGTATTCAACAACACTACGATCCTGTTTCAACTGATCTAGTTCATATAGTTAATTTTTTATCTGAACTTTTCGCTTCTGGACTGTCCTACAGGACAGTTAATGTGTATAGATCAGCCATAGCCGCGGGTCATTCCCTGATGATGGTGTCTCGGTCGGACAAAACCTTTTGACAAAGAAAATTATGAGAAGTATGAGGGTTCTAAATATACGGCTTTATGGGACGTAAAAAATGTCTTACAACTCTTGTCCTCATGGGTGACAACGCTAATCTTTCCTTATACGTATCTCTTTCAAGCTTACTGTCCTTCTCTGTCTAATCTTTTTAAGACAAACCTCTGATGTTAAGGCCTTGGACGTCACTTCCAGAGCTTATCAGCCTGAGTGAGTTTGTTTTACCTTAAGAAAAGGACTGAGACTATGTGGTCTTCTATCTTCTACCCTTTTTCTATCTGAATGATGATTTATGTGTTGTCAAGTGTCTAAAAGAGTATGAAAAGAGAACTGCCCCCTTGAGAGGGGATGAGAGTCAACTTCTAATCTCCCACAGATTCCCTCATAAAGCAGTCTCATCCCCCACGCTTGCAAGATGGGTGAAAGTAGTGATGAGTGAGTGCAGTGTGGATGTTTCTATCTTCGGTGCTCACTCCCTCAGGGGTGCCTCGGCTTCTAAAGCTTTTATGTTGGGTGGAGGCCTCCAAAATATTCTTAGAGCTGCTGACTGGTCGAATGAGACTATGTTTAAAAAATGTTATTTCAGACCAATCAATAATGTGATTGATAATGTGCATAATTCACTTTAAACTTGCATAATGTTGGCCTCCGTGTCATGCCATAAAATGTAGATTTTTTACAGCCTGCTGGGCAGACAATATGGATTTTATTGAGGACACAGAGGCTAAGATTATCCCACCTCTTAAACCACCCTGGGTTTACTCTTTGACCTTATTATGTCTCATTCTCTTTCAGAATAATCCTCCTTTGGATTCCAATTATCTAAATAAGTTTCTTCACGACTTTTCAAGATGTGTTTACTTGTTCGTAGCACCAATCTAACAAAGAAGGAAGATGGATGTGTGCTCATGCAATTTATGCTGTATTGGAATGTTTGGTTTGAGTTCTATATTCTCTCCATTGTTACTGCTGAGCTGTGGCAATAAAGGAGAATTTGCATAATCTTAGCCTCCTCCTTAATAAAATCCAGATTTTCTGCCCAGCAGGCTGTTAAAAATCTAAATTACCCAGGCCATATTAGACTCAGAAGGTTGCTGTAGTTTTTCAAAATGGTTCCAGATTTTCAGACGACCCCACATGAAGATAGCCCAATATTCCTTTGGCACCAGGCAATACCCCAACTATTGTTCTGAAGGTTTCACCAGTTGCTTCTCCATTGGCACCATCCATGGCTTCAGCAGAGCCAGCACCAAATCCAATGTGATCTCTGATCTTGCATACAAAGCTTTTTAAAGCATGGGCTCATTTTATGCCAGGGTATACCTTCAAAAAAGCTAATCCTCTACTTGAGGAAGACTTCCCTCCACTTCCATTACCACTGTATCGGAGTTACCAGAAGATTGAAATAATCTTTCGTTCAGACTAGGATGCTGTTAAAGTTCTTGATACCTCCCACACAATTAAGTTTTTGATGATGAGGAGACAGGTAACTTACAATACACAACTGGGAGGTTTTTTAGGTATTCCAGAATGACTAGGCGCACAACCTGAGTGACCGCAAAGTAAAGGTAACACACAATAGTCAGTATAGGCAATGAGGCGAGCGGTAATCCCTCACAACCGCTCCGGGATGGACCAAGGAGATCCACACAATATACAGAAAACAACAGAGCCCCTGCACTATACAATGTCAATCAATACTTGGTAGTACTGGTGTCAGTTGAGGTGGAAGTTGATTAAGCACATCAAAACTTTCAGGCAAACTTCGAGCCTGAAAGTTTTCGAAACATGGCGCCGGGAACCTAAAGAGGGAGAACGGTACCAACGAGGTGTACCCGCCTTCAGTTTGGTATCAAACTTGCCAGCGTAACCTGATTACCACTACTATTACTTTTTTCTCCTCCCGGTCACCGCTCGAATTGTAAACAATCGAGAGTCATCAAATCACGCAGAAAGTGAATACTTACGTTTTTGGAAATCCGAATACAGGATTCCATATATCGCCCCAACCGGGTGCTCTTACTTACGTACTTTCGCCCAACACTTATGAGGCCCTGAAGATTCGCAGTCTGTTCCCTGCGATGAAGCACGTGTTGGCCTATGCAAAGGAACAATAAACTGAAATACTACACCAAGAACAGAACGTTTCTTTGAACTGATATATGTCATTTGATGTTGTTTCATTCTCGAAGTTTGCCTGAAAGTTTTGATGTGCTTAATCAACTTCCACCTCAACTGACACCAGTACTACCAAGTATTGATTGACATTGTATAGTGCAGGGGCTCTGTTGTTTTCTGAGACAGGTCACTTACTCCCTCCTCATTTCACTAATCCTTGCTTAGTCTACGACCTTCAAAATGCCAGTAATGTGCATGCCTCACAGGAACCTAAACTAAATTTGTAATTGGGGCTCTGTGTAAAGGAGGGTGCCTCCCTCTCTTGATATTTCTTGAAGCTGCAGAAGTTTGAATGTAACACAAGCCAATTTTGTGCCGAAATATTGCAACCTGGCCGTTCCATAACCGAACCCATTGTGAGGCCCTGATCAATTTTAGTGGTCTGGTAGAAGCTTCTGTTGACCCTACCAGCAAGTCGACCTGCTGTGAAGTGACACTGACCTCTGCACACAGCAGCCTTCAGTGGAGAGCTTGGCGATTCATGCCATCATGAGAAAGGTCAATTCAAACTCTTTTTCTACTACTCCACCAGGCAGGCATACAAAAAGGATAGATTGTCCTCTTTGGACTACTGTAACGGTTTATTTGCAAATGCTCAAGCTCGGGTGGTCTCCAAGTTACAACTAGTCCAGAACGCGGCAGCAAGACTGTTATCCGGGACCCCCAAATTTAAACCGATTAAACAAGTAATCAGGAACTATCATTGGCTGACGGTCAAAAACAGGATTAAATTCAAAACTTTGTGTCTTACCTTCAAAGCCCTTCGTCAGCTAGGGCCGGAGTTTCTTAAACAGAAGCTCACTCTGTACCGTCCTACCCGACAATTAAGATCCATAAATTTACACCAATTAGTGGTGCCAAGGACCAAGACAGTCAACTGGGGAGACAGATGCTTCACCAACACCGCAGCCAGACTTTGGAACACGCTTCCAATGGCAATTAGATCTTCACCTACACTGTTTCAATTTAGGAAACTGGTGAAAACATGGTTGTTTGACCAGTAGTTCCTCTCACCTCCTTATCACCTTTAAAAATCTTATACTGCTCCCTCTGAGGCATTAGTTGAGTCATAGCGCCAAGACGCCTACGGGCATACGTTGCGCTTTACAAATCTTAAAAATAAATAAATAAATAAATGTGATGGACAAACGAGTTTTCTCATATACAGTATGGCCTTCTGTTAATTAAATACTGCTTGTCTCCTAGGCCAGTAGATCCACAGTCTATCACATGGCTGCGAGGTGTTGCCCAAAGATTTCTGAAATGCTTTTGTCCAAACAGTTTAGGATGGCCAGGATGCAGCTAAATTCATGTATACGAAACAGTGATGGATGGGATACTAGAATTAATTTCAGCCACTAGTAATTACTCAGGCTGCATCTCAGTCCATCATTATTTTGCACACCAGGCTACCTCAGTTTGGACCAAGACATATACAAACCAGTCATGACCCTCCTCTAATGGGAACAGTCCAGTCTGAACTACTAGGTCAAGCCTTCTTCAAACCAGAAAACAAGCTATCCAGGACTAGTTTTACCCTAGTTAGGGCTCATTAGCAAGATATAGCTTCTTCCAGTGACAGTGTGCACAGAACCCACGTTTTGGCATACATGTCCCACTTAGGCCGACACACTAAAGTATACAAAACAATGATGGGTGGAATACTTGTATTCATCTAGGTCACTGGTAAAAGCTTTAATCCTAATCCCAGACGATTGTTATTTTGCACACCATGCCACCTCAGTTTGAACCCAGCCATATTCAAATCTATATGCTATGTCTTCTTTCACACATATAAACTCCACAGACATCAATTAAAGGTAGGAAGATTATTTTAATGAAGAAGACAGCATAACATTAACTACCAGCCACCTCACAACTCCTTTAGTGTAGAAACTGACAAACATAGAACCTTTACAACCCTTCTACACAGAATACCTATGCTGTACCCGAACATATCATCATGGCACACAGATCCTAGGCAAGTTGTAACATAGTCTTGACCCTGCACAATGTAGTATTCTGGTATGCATATGACTGACTTTGCTATTCATGACATGTGCAGCAGAGTCAATATCAGGTGTCACACTTGAATGCATTCTATTGGGTTTTCCAGGCATGTCCAGGCTTGCATCTTGGACATGCCTTTTGATGAAGTTAGGCCTTTTGGCAAAAAAATATACAGCTCTCAAATTCTTTAAGGACAGCAAAGTTCTGTTGTATTGACTAGGGTTACCTTTCCCTGCTCTCCTGCTCCATCAGCAGTACTGGCCATTTAGTGGCTATTTAACAGGATTTAGTTATCACCAGAGGCAATACTCACATCATGTACAACTGCCAGTACTCACCTTTTGTTGGCCTGAAGTAAGGGGTGGCGCCATAGGATGAGATCAGCAGCATCAATCCTCCTACTGTTCTCAACCCACTGACCCAAACCTCTATAATAACCTCAACTGTGAGCTTTTGAAAGCAGTGGAAGATAGAATCCAACACCCCATTCCCTGCTGCCGTTCATTGAGATCAGACCAATGGGTCCTTAAGGTTGCTCAGTTTAGTTACACTCTTCACTTCCTGGACACCCCTCCCCACATTCCTCACATTTCAACAGAAATGTTGGCAGATCTTGCTGATATTCTCTCAAATGAAGTGCTGATTTTACTAGCCAAGGGTGCAATCAAAGTGGCACTCAAGCTGTAGAAAGGAATAGGATATTACTCTCAATACTTCTTACTTTACAATGAAGAAAGGCACAATAAACGATTTTGGACCTCAGTTATGATCAACTTGATTCACAAAAATGATGATCCTTGACCAAAGTCTGTAGTCTTTAGCCCCTGATGTACCTTTATTTGCCAGTCCTGCAGTCTCACAACCACATATCATGTTATGGTGGGGTCTGAATACTTTAAATTCACCAAACTGCTCTTTGGCCTTACATCTGCCCCTCATGTGTTCATAAAGTATATGTTGGTGGGGACAGCCCCTCTTTACTGGTTAGACCACCTTTGGGTAATGGTGTCACTGCTGCCTCCTCTAGTGTTTTTCACATGAATGAGCCAAAATGTCGATGGGCCATTCTAGAGAACCTCACAATATGCAAACGTTGTCTACCACTAGCCGGGCCTGGAAGAAGCTGGCCCTCTTGACAGAAGGGTGGTTGCTGTACTCCTCAGCTATCCCTCTGGTAATAACACATGGCTGTCCATCACTCAGAAGAATCTGGTTCGGCCTACTCTCACTAAATACTCTCTCGACACAGTAGGTGACCTCTTCCTAGGGGACACCTATGCTCGGGGATGGCAGACTTCGGCTTTCACAAGGCTCCATATATGGATCGATTTATACTAAACAGATTGTGGCAGGTTTTGTGGGCACAGATCTCGGAATTTCCATTAGAACTGGACAGTTTCCCTCCGCTAACAACAATAATTTCCAACTCTGGGTGAGGAACACCTCATATCTAAACTATGCAGTGCCAGTATGGTTCTAATCAACAGCAGGGACACTAAGGTTCATGAAGCATGGGAACGGGATCTTAGGCACCCGCTGCCAGACCCACAGTGGTAATATTGTTGCACTCAAACACAGAAGGTATCCCTCAATATACATAAACTAATCAATTTCAAATTTTTATGGAGGGTATATGTGACTCCGGCAAAAATGCACAGAATTGACCCATCTCATACTCACACATGCCCCAAATGCCAAGTACAACACATGGATTACACCCATATGACCTGGCATTGGGACAGGATTGACGACTTCTGGAGAGACATCTTCACAGCAATATCGCAAATGGTGCACTACACCATTGAACATCAACCAGGGGTGGCACTGATGGGATATGTGTGCGAGGTCCCGAAACCTCTGTGCAGGTTTGTTACGATTGCCCTGTTGTTGACAAAAGGGAGATAATGATTCACTGGGGCAGCAGATTCACTCCCACATAGAAAGCTTGGCTAAACAGCCTGATCCACTGTAATACTAACTGTGAGTTATATGCAACATTACAGCCCGTCGCATCCAGACCACGTGACATCTGGCAGCCACTGAAGCAATATCTACTAGATAAGAACACCACTCCTAACTCCCAACAGCCAGAAAGAGGTGACCCATCTGGGGAAGGATAGCTGCTTCTAATGTGTTGGTGCGGTAAGTGGACATAATATCAACTATTTAATATTGACATGCTTTAATATCGAGTTTAGTATATTGACAGTACTAAATATCGATGTTAAGCATATCGATGTTAAAAATATCAATTTTTAGTGTTGTAATAAATATCGATGTATGAAATATCGAGTGTTAAAAGATCGTTATGTTAAAGTATTGTGATAGTAATTTTTAATTTGTTATAAGTCCGTTTTTGGTATAATATTATTTAATTAATGTTATAAAAATTATAAATTTTATTTTAAATTTTAGCAGCGGGGTGGGGGGTTTTTAGGGGATGCGGTGGGGAGTGTTTTAAAAAAGTAGTTTAAAAAAAATTAAATTTGAAATGTATAAAAATGAATTAAAATTGTTATTTTAGGAGCGGGATGTTGGGTTTATAGGGGATCAGGGTGGGGTGTGTTTTAAAACAGTAGTTTTTAAATTTTTAAAAATTTAGAAATGTATTAATATAATTTAAAATTGTTGTTTTAGGAGTGGGATGTTGGGTTTATAGGGGATAAGTGTGGGGAGTGTTTTTAAATAAAAAATGTCAAATTATTTTTTATAAAAATGTATAAATACGGGTGAGGAGTGTTTTAAAAAAGTTGTTTTCAAATTTAAAAAAGATTGACATTTTTAAATCTAATTTAAATTGTATGTTTTTGTAGCAGGATGTTGGTTTTTTAGGGAATAAGGGTGAGGAGAGTTTTAAAGGTTTTTAAAAAATTTCAAAAAATTATGAATTGAATTCAAAATTTGAAACATATCTTTTTTACAATTGTTATGTTGTCTTTATTTTGACTAAAGGTGTGGAATTTTGTATATTTTTTGATAAATATTAAAAAAATATTTTAAATTACATTTCTCTAAGTAAATAAAGATTTTTATACATTTTTAATTAATGTGTTGATAGTGGATAAGGTTTATTAATTTGTTAAAAAAATATTGGATTATTATTATTTTAAATTTTTTTACATTTTACATTTGTACCAATTTTGATAATTAGGAGATATTCTTTGTGTTTTAAAATAATTATTAATGTGAAATTGCAAGTAAAATGTAATATTTTTAAATAATTTACAAATTATTTTTTTTAAATAAAATGTATATATGAAATTATGTTTTATGTTTAATCATTTGAAACAATTGTAATTTCTATGGAAAGGATAGTAATGTTTAATATTTATAAATATATTTAAATTTGTGTTGTTTTCAATATTAAGAACATTATATTTAAATAGGATTCTGAATAACCAAATTACATTTTGTAATATTTTATAATTTTGTATATAAAAGATAATATGTTTAGTGTACAGTTCCTTCCCTGATGTAATATTAATTGAAGTTGGAATAATAAATGATATATGTTTAGTGTCCAGCACCCTTTCAGATTTAACTCTAACTGCACCTTCCCTGATTTAGGGCCTGATTCTGATGCGGGTTGGAAAGCTTCCCGACCGAATCGGTTTGGAAATGGTTTCCGACTCACTCGATCGGAAGAGTCCGACCGATGGAGTACGATGCATCCAGATGCTTCCAGATAAGATTTAGTTGGACTCCCATTGATTTTAA
The DNA here is from genome assembly GCF_964263255.1 of Lissotriton vulgaris. Lineage (NCBI taxonomy): Eukaryota > Metazoa > Chordata > Amphibia > Caudata > Salamandridae > Lissotriton > Lissotriton vulgaris. Next base: position 1,199,125,678 of record NC_141694.1, on the reverse strand, counting down.
TGGAAGCCTATGTTCCTAACTGCATTATAATTGGACCCTGGGTCGGGCACACACGTTCCCGATCCGATTTGGAAGAAGCAAATGCCATTAGGAGGCCTTCCTAACCGCATCAGAATCAGGCCCTAGGTGGGAATGCTTTCATCACCGCATCAGAGTCAGGCCCCAAATAGTAATTGGGTTGGGAATATTAAATTATATAACTTTACTGTCCAGCACCTTCCCTGATTTTACACTAACTGGAGTGGAAAAAGTAAATTAAATATGTTAAGTGTCCAGCACCTTCTCTGATGTAATTATACCTGGAGTGGGAATAGTAAATTATATATCTTTAGTGTCCAGCACCTACCGTGATTTAATAGTAATTGGAGTGGGAATAGCAAATTATATATGTTTATGTGTCCAGCACCTTTTTAGATTTAATACTAAATGATGTGGTAATAGCAAATTATATATGTTTAGTGTCCAGCACCTACCCTGAAATAATACTATTTGGAGTGGGAATAGTTAATTATATATCTATAGTGTCCAGCACCTTACTTGATTTCATACTAATTGGAGTGGGAATAGTAAATTCAGTCAGCCAGTCAAAATCTTTATTTTGATTTAAAATCACAAAAGATAATACATAATATATAGAGGTGAGAATGTATAAAATATAAGCATATTGCAACATAAAAGTAGATTATATAAATTTGAATCAAACTTTCCTAATAAAATTCATAGTTATATAATGAATAGCTAAAAAACTGATAAAATTCACCCCTGAAAAACTGCCGCCTAGAGTGACCAATTTTCCTTGATTCAGCATACAAATCAGCTTTAAGTTCTTTCGGTGTCCATACAGTAAAGTACATAGTGCAATGAACAATCGCCTGAAACTAGGGAGCATAAAACATTTGCCTACCGCTCCTCTCTTTCAAACGAATCCCCCACACCCAGCCCAAGAACTTAGCGACAGCGATCACTATGGACTCTTTAGTAGATGTTTGTAGAATCTTAAATGCCTCGCTACTTGACCTGGTCCCCAGATTTAGACATAGAGGTTTCAACCATGTGGACCTGGGATTTCTTTAGGCTGGGCAAGCAAACAGAATGTGTGCCAATGATTTGTTAGAATTAGGACAGAATGGACAATTGCTACTAATCAAGTAATGCCATTTGTTGGTAAATACATTAGTAGGAAGCAAACCCAGCCTAAACTGATGGTAAAGTGTCCTGTCTTTAGGGGGTAATTAGATCCCAGTGCCCTTCGTATTTAACTTCATGCTTAATCTCAAGGAAGTCTCTGGATAATGAGGGACCAGTTAGAGCAGCAAACCGATTCAAAGCAAGCAAGTTCCAATATGCTGCCTTGAACTCACTCTTAGCTGCAAATACACTGTCAGCAGGAGATGCCCATAAACTGCTCATCCCCATCTCACAAAGAGTGGATTTTACTCGCCTTACCCACAGAATTTTTTTCATACCTTCAGTCTCCCTAACTTCTATTAGAGCGGCATAGTGTGAAAGCTCCGGGGTGACCCAGAGCCTTCTCCAGTATGCCTCTGGCCTAAAGTGTGCCACATCCTCAATTGAATAGCAACCCAAATCTAAAAATAAGGGTAATAACGGGGTGGAATGTGGGAGGCCAATTAATTACCTCAAAAATGTATTTTGAGCTATCACTAGAGGGTCTAAATTGTCGTAATCCCACAGTTCTGCCCCAAACAAAATCCAAGCGCTAATTTTTGAGGAATACATTTGTAGTCCAGGAGCGATTGGTTTAGTGTATGATGATTGCTGCTCCTTCAACAAAGCACCTAAAAGTTGGGCATGCTTGACAGAAAGCAAATCTATTTGAGGCTTCCAGCTTAGTTTGTTGCCTATGGTTACCCCTGTATAAGTTTAATTCTGTGTTTGTTCCAGACTACTTTCCTTCATTTCGACTCTACCCCTGATATTCCTATTTTTATGTAGGACCATATATTTTGTTTTATCTATGTTAACTACGAGGTCGTAGTCCTAACAAAACTCCTTGAATCTCGAAAGGGCACACTGTAGGCCTTGTCATGTCTTGGAGAGTACAAGGGTGTCATCTGCAACCATAAGCAACAGGATCCCCCTAGCATTACAGTACGCCAATATATCAGGATAATCCTGAACACCTGATCAATGGTGCTAGTACAGGAGCGAAAACCCACCTGGAGTGGGGACAGGATGTCAAATCCCCCAATCCAGGCCTGTATTCTGCCCAGTACCAACCTAGCCGAAACTTTTTGTATGCAATCAATGAGGCTTATCGGCCTATAATTTCCTGGTTGAGAGCGACGCCCCTTTCCTATAAATAGGGAGTATTTCTGCTCCTGCCCAAGTACCGGGCACAGATGCTCCACTTGCAATGGCGTAGAAAAGGAGCTGAATGTAGGATGCCCCGTTAGGTATATCATGAAGGAACAGATCGGCGGGGATTCAGTCAGGCCCGGGCACCCTGCCTCTTGGGACTGAGAGTAAAGCATTTTCCACATCTTTCTTGGTAAAGTCAAGATGGAAATGGGAGGTGGCATATCAAAACAATCTTGCACCTCCCCATGGTGTGCAAACTGGGCTTTATAGTGTAACACCCACTGGTCTGGCTCTACATAATTCACAGGCACCTTACTAGGTCCACCACTGCCCCATTTCACCAAGTGCCAGAAGGTAGTCATGTTTCTCCCTGAGCAAGCCTTAAGCAGTTCGGCCCAGTGTCGTTCATCCCAGTCCCTTTTAGCTCGGTATTGGGCTGCCTTATATTCAGCCTTTGGCCTTTGTATATTGTCCCTGTTTTTTTACCTAATTGCCCTAGCTAGGGTTCTATAGGGTGTGCGACATGAAGTGTCATACCAGGGGGACACCTTAAATCCCAATGAATCAGAGGTTTTTTGGTTTTAGAAATAAAAAAGCCTTTGAGCTGGTTAAATAATTCCTCGTGGATCTGCACAACTATAGAGTGAAGCTCTTCCTGTGTAGCAAATGTCTGTAATGTACCTAGAGCATTAACTACCAAAATACTCATTTGCTTCAAGTGCTCATCTTTTTTAATCACGTTTGACCATTTAACTTGCCTGGCATCATTTGTCAATAGAGCCTCCACGTAATCAATTTGTGGTGCCGGACTAGCACCATGAGGAGTACTTGCAGGATATAAGGAGAGCACTAGCGTGTTATGGTCAATCTCAGTACATTCACAGACCACCATATCTATGAGTTGGACCAAAATTCCTTATTAAGCAGGAAGAAATAAATGCGACTGATACGCAGCCCAGTGCTAAAGGTATGCAAGCCCTGCTTATCTGAGGCTGATACCCTGTTAACAGCCCTGACTCCCTGTTCCAAACAGAAGATTTTTAGTTGCAGGGCTGCTCCTGTCCATTTTTTAATTGGAGGAAGATCCAGTGATGGAATGAACCACTGAGCATCCTCTTCTACATTAAGGTTTATATCGTAAAGGTCCAGGGGTTCAAACGTACAGTTAAAGTCAGCGGCTATTATCAACTTATTATCACTTCTATGTTCTGTTAAAAACATGTCTAAAAAATCAACAATGGGCTGTGCAAGCATTGCCGCCTTGCACATCCCTTGCGTAGACATTGATAAGCAGCAAGTCGGGTACATTTACCTGCTGTATCCTAATTATAAGGATGTCCCTGCAATTGATGTAGTGCTCCTCCACCCTTTAATGATTAGATTGTCTAACTCAAGTTGTAAGGCCCCCCCTTGGCCTTCCGCAACCTTTGAACATTTTAAATGGCCCTGGCGATATACATGGTCCATAGCCCAGGTTTCTTGGAAGATCAGTGTGTCATGGCCCTCGATAAAGATGGACCAGTCTACTGAGGCAGTTTTTTTGTAGAAGCCCAGCTATGTTCCATGAGGCTAATTTGAGTCCTACAACGGCACCGGGATTGTAGCTACTACCTGGCGGATGGCAGGGGCTACTTGCCTCCACTAGGCCAGTTACCCCTACATACGGATGGATACCAACAGGTGATGAGCTACACTCCTCTGCCTTGCCCGTCCTGTTTGCAACCAGAGCATTGGCACAATTCTGACCGTTCGGGGTAGATGGTGAAAAACCTCCTGGGTTATTAAAACCTGATACCCAAACACCCTCCCCGAACTTGACCATTGGAGAAAAAGTCTTATTATTGTCAGTGAGGAGACCCAGTCAATCTATATCCTCCAGGTTGGAAGAAAGCTCAAATCTATTATGTGTGGGAACCACATAATCTTAGGGGCCTGGAAACCGGTCTGCTTCCCTTAGGCCATCCCTTCCTCTTGCGTGACCTGGAAAGTTACGATAGAAGAAACCTAACGGCAAAATGTTAATGTCCCTCCTTGGGTGCCCGGACACTGCCCTATCTAACATAGTTTGGACTAGGCGCGGGGACCCAAAGCTCAGGACCATGCAGTCTCCTCTAAGGGCTTTTGGGGATTTCCCAACCCACAGAATTCTACGTATCATTTTGAATTCACTAAATAGAGCATTACCCAATCCAGTTCTAGAATTCAACAAATGAAGGGCCTTATTCCTAAGTGATGACCAATGTTCATCACCACCTGAAGAGAGCACTGGCACATTCGATAATATAATAGTATATGGTGTGGCTTCAGGTGGAAGATGGAGAAAGTTACTAAGACTCTCTTCCCCTCCTTGTAGCAACCCTGGGTCTTGAAGCTGTACCTGTTCCCTACTACGGGCAACATTAACAGTAGGTATATGTATGCTCGGTGAGTTTACCATAGCAGCCTTCTCTTTAGTGTTGAAAGGGCAACCAGCCAGATTAGTGGGTATTCTAGTGTCGATCGCTCTTGCTAGTCTTGGTCCAATCGACCCCCCTGGCACACCCTTGCTCACCAAAGGGGTTGAGGAAAAAAGATGTTGCTCAATTTTAGCTAATCTCAAGTCTATACCAGACAGCTTTAAAAATAACGGGTCAAGCATTACAGCAATTTTCTCTTCAAATTTAGCTACAAGGACATCCTCAACATTACTGGACACCTGTGTGTCAATGGCCATAGTTCTTACATCTTTAGTGCCCAGGATGCCTGGGGCAGAAACAACGTTGGAACCACCCTCGCTACCCGGGACAGTCACTTTCCTTTTTGCTATTTTGCATGCCTGGTGTGTGGTTTTAGACAAGCCACACGCCTTCCTTTTTTTGTTTGTGCATTCCCCACCTGTGAGTTGTAGAGACCTTTGATGGCAGGTAAGTGCCTTTACAAGGGGTGTGGGTGATAAGGATGGAATACTAGCTGCCACAGAAGACCCATTTAGTTGGGGCTCTTGGGAGATAGAACTCACTTGAAGCATGCAATCAATTGCTGGGTCTGACTCTGGAATGACAAAGGGGGAGGTGAGAAAGCTTCAGAGGAGACTCTATGTGGATCTAAAGAGAGTCTCCTTTCTGTTAGCCCAATTTTGTGGATTAAAATTGACTCCGCCCATGTCAGAAAGGCATCCGACGTGCCTACAAAAATAAATTATATATCTTTAGTGTCCAGCACCTACCCTGAATTAATACTATTTGGAGTAGGAATAGTTCATTATAAACCTTTAGTGTCCAGCACCTTCCCTGATTTCATACTAATTGGAGTGGGAAGAGTAAATGATATATCTTTCATGTCCAGCACCTTCCCTGATTTTATACTAACTGGAGTGGAAATAGTAAATTATATATGTCTAGTGTCCAGCACCTTCTCTGATAAAATAGTAACTGGGTTGGGATTATTAAATTATATGTGCTGAGTCTCCAGCATCTTCCCTGATTTATTAGTAACGTGTAGTGGGAATGTAAATTATATATGTTTAGTGCCCAGCACCTTCCCTGATTTAATACTAACTGGAGTGGGAATATTACATTATATATGTTTAGTGTCCAACACCTTACCTGATTTAATATTAACTGGAGTGGGAATAGTAAATGTATATGTTTAGTGTCCACCACCTTCCCTGATTTAACACTAACTGGAGTGGGAATAGTACATTGTATATGTTTAGCGTCCAACACTTTTCCTGATCTAATACTAACTGGAGTGGGAATAGTAAATAACATTAGTTTAGTGCCTAGCACCTACCTAGATTTAATACTAACTGGAGTGGAAAAAGTAAATTAAATATCTTTACAGTCCAGCCCCTTTTGACTTTATATAAAATTGTAGTGGGAATAGAAAAGTTTAGATGTGTATAGTTTTGTGACTTAAATAAATTAATACAGTGTGTAGTGGGAATGTGTATAAATAATGGCTGTAAATGGTTCCTTTCGGATGTGGAGGACGCATCCTTTTATTACTCACACGGTCTTTCACATGACAACCAATGGCTGTAAATGATTTGCTTCGGATGCGGAGGACGCGTCCTTTGAATACTCACCTGCATCTTTCACCATGACAACCAATGGCTGTAAAGGATTCGGTACATATGTGAGGGATGCGTCCTTTGAATACTCACCCGCATCTTTCACCATGACAACCAACAGCTGTAAACGATTAATTTCGGATGCGGAGGACGCGTCCTTTGCATGATCAATCATCATAGCACACACTGGTGTGGGTGATGTATCTTAGTACAGTGCATGTGTGGATGGCCCTCATATACATATAAAATGAGATGTACGTTAATGACACATACTCCCATTATGAGCCAAAGCTAAGGGACAGTGCTGTTTTCTGCATTGTATTGGTCACAGTGAACATCATTTAATGTGTGGATGTACATGTGCAATCTTGCCTTGGCATGAGATTGGTGTCATGTTTGACCAATTGCACACATTTCAAAATTCAAGGCTGTAGATATCTGTGGTGTCAGTTATAGATAAGGATTTTACCATTCTATGAGTGGACAGTGAAATATCTATGCATGTTCACCTGATTGTGCAATGTGAATCACTAGTCTATCTGTGTGCACCAGACTGCAGTGCATGATATTGTTGCCTATTTATAAATCCACTTCATTGAACATAAACTGTGTATGTGATTTTAAGTGTAAAGTAGATAAACGAATGACAGTGTCAAACCTGTGACAGTGTTGGGCATGACTGTTTATTTGAGATGATGTCTATATCATGTGTTACACATCTATTGAATTACATGTTCCTATTCAGTCTTATGAATGTACACATTACATTTTAAAACACATTAATGTGACATATTGCAAGTATGGGTCTTTGGAATATGTGCTGTTTGTAGACATTCATTATGTCAGACACTGCTGAGCTCTACATTACACCACTTTAATTGCGGTGTCACAATACCCTCATAACATGTCTGTGTATGGTACTGTTGCTGGCATATGCATCTAGGGAAAGTGTTTGTAAATTAAATCATGTATTTGAAGGATCTGCAGGTTCAGTTGTGTTCACATTTCATGTTCCCCTTGTCTTTAAGCATATTGCATGATATATCGTGACTTGATGACAACTGTTTCCATGCTCTATAAATAAGTATTGCAGAAGACCTGCAGTCCACAGGCCCTTTCCAGACCTGGCAAACATGGAAGAACGTGACACCATCAGGAAGTACAGCTTCACAAGGCCAATCATTGAACAATTGACAGTGCAGTTGTCACCTCATCTATAGCCTGGGCGGCCATATTCAACTGCACTGACGGACAAAGTGAAGGTTATGGCAGCTTTACATTTCTTTGCCACCGGTACATTTCATACACAGTTGAAACATCTGGTGGGATGTCACAAATCATGTTCAGCTGTGTTCTGTGAGATGTATTGGCTGCATTGATGATATTTCTGTGCTTAAACATAAGATTTCCAACACCTGGAGAATTTGGAGACATAAAGGGTGCATTTTATGGATTGGGGCAATTATCCAATGTAATTGGCTCCATTGATGGCACCCACATAGCATTGGTGCCACCCCAGGCTCATGAGGTAGTGTATCATAGCCCCAAACATTTCCACTCAGTTAATGCCAAGGTGGTTTGTTTGGCAGACATGACCATCGCCCAAGTAAGTGCATGTTTCCCTGGATCTGCACATGATGCTTACATCATTAGGAACAGTGCCATCCTCTGTTTCATGTCACAAGCACAACATGACCGTGCTTGGCTTGTTGGCATGTTGGTAGGTAATGTAACATGTGTGCTGTGTTTTGTGTAGATTGTATGTCTGATAATGCTCAGGCAACCAACTACAGAGTATATTTTAATTTTTGCTCAATGTAGGAGACTCTGGGTACCCCAACTAACCTTGGTTACTGAGGCAACTACGTAACACAGCCACACCCTGCCGGAAGGCAGTATAATGAGACACATGGTAGGAGCCGGTGAGTCATTGAGCGGTGTTTTGGCCTCCTGAAGACAAGATTTTTCTGTCTCAACTGGAGGGTAGGAGCCCTACAATATGCACTATTGAATGTGTGCAACATTATCAATGCTTGCGGCATGCTCCACAACCTCTCTATACAGAAGGAAATTCTACTTATACAGGGCGGTTGAGACCAGCATCCACCAGCGAGGAAGGATCCTGGACTGGGACATGACGACAGTGGGTATGATGATGATGGCGTGGATTTGAGGCGACAGCTCATCAACAACTTCTTCACCTGAGTATAGATATGCAATGAAAGTAGGGGGTACCCCCAAGTGTTTGTTGTTGTGTTGCTGGTGCACAATGTGTATGTATGTTTATGAGTGTATACAAATTGCCATGGTGTTAGTTGTATGATAAGTATTTCTGAGATGGAAAAGTTGAGATGTACAGTGTTTCTGTGAATCAAAGCTAGTTTACACAGACTCCCAATCTTGTGTTTCAGCTGACAATCTTGTCAAAATTGAAGAGACTCAGTCCTATGTGTCTAGGTCTGTCTTATGTTTCTCCTTACCATGGTACTTGGCCGTGTGAACCATGCAATTTGTGACCCCACCAGATACCTGATACTTTCACCTACTCAAACATTGGACTTGTTTAGAAATCCATAGCACGCTATTCCTTTCTGTACTGATGGACATTTTTCTTCATGCTACAGTTTTTTCTTACTGTGTGGATGTATGACGTTACCACGCGGTACATCACAACGCAGCTTTTACAACACAAGTCGTTACCACGACTTGCGCTGTAGGGTGTTGGACTTAGGAATAGTATGATTTACTATTCCAACTCCAGCCTACGTAGAGTAGGGAAGGTGTTGGAATAGTAAATCACACTATTCCTTAGTCTAGAGCGCCCTCCAGTGCAAGTCGTGGTAACGACTTGCGTGATAAAATCTGCGTTGTCACGGTATGGCAGTGTTTTGACTGCGTAATAAAGGTTGTTTCCCTACTGTGTGATGTCCATTTAAATGTTGTCAATGCACAAGGTTGTGTCAGGGAAATTATCATGTGATACACAAGGATTCATTTATAGCACAAAACCTCCTCGGGTCTCCAAAAGCATGCAATATTGTATGCCAAAAAATGAAGAATTAGGAGAGTATAGTCTCATCAAAGCCCCAGCCCGGGGGAGTTCCCTTTCAGGACGAAAACCCTCACGCGCCATAGGTGGCATACTTCTTCATAAGGGTTTCTCCTCGCAGTGGCAAACCTAGTTCCACTGAGGGCTACAACTCCGTTACTGTGAAGAAGGAGCTCTGGGATGTTTTGTTTGAGTAGTAAGCACCTCTTCTGGATGCAAAAATCCCATCTGTGAATCTCAGGTGTGGTGAAGGCGCAGCGCAAAAGAAGTAAATGTGTGAATGTGCAGTGGTGAGATTAAAACTGCCTAGTGGGGTCAAAAAACGTTTTATTCGCTTGCTCGCACTGGTAGGATTGAAGCCTTGTGAGTTTTCAAACATCAAAGTTATTATTTAAAAATAAACATGCTCCCTGATGCACTGTAATGCTAACCAAAGTTGTTTTTTGGTGTGTATTAAATTGGTGCCAGCATTTATAACAATATACTTGCATTGCAACCTTGACATGTCCTATGGTTTGTGCCATGAGCTGGTTGTGTCCCTCTATCATGTTGTGACGATGTACATTTACTCACAAGACAGTAATATACTCCTTCAAAGTGATGTGTTACCAATGTTGTACACACTTGCTTCTTTGCCTTTTCAACATAATTACAGTTATTACATTATTTATTCAAGGATAACGACATTACCAATGTTTTGGGGCGCAGAGTAATTTATTTGAGTACATAATGTGATGATATCAGTGCACATCATGGGGGTTTCATCAACAAACCAAACATAAAAGCAGATAGTAGTTGGTAGTGCTTGTAGATGAGCTATTACAAAGTAGATGCACAGCTAGGTGAGTCCATAGTGCAAGTTTGACCCTCCAGCCAATGTGGGAGAGTTCGGTGATAGTCAACAAAGTGAATGGTTGGCACATTATGGAGGATATCAGGAGCAGATAATCACCTCCAGGGTGGGATGCGTAGACATCTGTCTCTGGCCGTTTCTTCTTTGGACGAGCAACCCCACGTTTTTCAGGGGGACTCTCATGTGCAGGCTGCTGCGGTGCAGGTGTTTATCCACAAGAGTACACATCCCTCCCTGTAGCTATTACAGATGTAGTTCCAGTGAATGAGCTAGGCACACAGGTAGGTGTGGAGATGTTGGTGGCAGTCTCGCGGAGGGAGGTGACAATGTCCGGGTACACCTCAGTCTGTTCATCCATTTTTGACATAAATCTGTCCAGTGTTTCATATTGGGATGTCTGCTGGTGTTTTATAGTCCTGAGAATCCCTATGACCTGGCCCATCTCTCCTTGGGAATCCTCATATGCATTAAGGATCCTGGAGAGGTTTGTGGATCTCCACATCATTGGCACCAGCTGCAGGATGTTGCTGATACCCACAACACCTCCTACCCAACCGAGCACGACTAGTTGAGGCTGGCAGAGTCGACACAGAGCCTCCTTCATCATTGTCTTTGTCATTGGTGGGCAACTCCAGAGCGCCCAAAGTTGGTGTGGTGTTGTTGGTGTCCTGGGATGCTGTGTTCGTGCAGGTTGGGGTCAGCTGGGTGTTGGCAGCTGAGGCAGGAGTGGTTGCAGAGATCTGTGTCTTTCCGTCACCAGTGCTGTGGGTTGAGCCATACCAGAAGTGCCATGTCTGTCGTCGTCATCAGAAGAATGATGAGAGTCATCAACACCGGAGAGTCTGTGCATGGCTGTCCTGGATGGTTCCAGTGCTGTCTTCAGCTGGTCATGTAGGTACAAACATGACACAATGACTGATGTGAATATCCACTGAACCTCTATATAAAAACATTTCATAGGCTAATTTAGCTCATGATAAGTAACTGGAAATAGATTATACTCCTCAATGCATGATGTAGACATATATTTTGTTTTGACTATTTTTGTGACAAGAGGAGCATTGATGGACATGTCCAGGTGTGTGCATCAATGGGCCTGTTGTGTTTAATTCACATAGCATGTTGTAAGACATTGATTGGATATTGACACCCTATGAATGACACAGGTGTGTTTAGGTTGTCCACAAATTTTCGGGCACAGTGAAATACATACACTTTCTTGCGTTTAGCAGTCACATTGATGTGTAGGCCTACACACTCACATTATGTGAACTTAGCCTGATGTGTGTGGGAATGGAGTGATTGAGGTGCTTTTTGTTTCCTTCTCATTCTACACATGTGAATGGCTGTGAGTAGGAGAATTGTGTGACTTTTTAACTTTGTGTCTACACAGATCATGTCCTTTGTATGTTGTCTCCCTCGTCAAATATATTCAAAATCTTACCTGTGTGCCATTTTATAGTAAAAACTATGATTAACCGATGTTTGAGTGAGTGTGATATATATGTGAAACTTACCCCCTCCTCCCACCCAGCCCTACCATGCCACACAGAAGAGTGTTGTGAAGCCAATGTGTGTGTGTGTGAAATATATGTGTCTATGTTGGCTGGTCTTTGCGGCACATAGGCAAAAGTGGCTGATGTGATAGGTTCAGACAACAGTGTCTAGCATCTTGCAAGTACAAATGAAGTCACTGAGATGTAGACATAGCCCACAATTAAGTGTTTTTGCTGTGTGTGTACATGCGTTTGCTGTTATTCCAAGTCCCACCAGTGCCACTCCTACACATACCTTCATGCCCAGTGCTAACAGGCAACCAGGACATGAGCTTAGCTTACAGTGTGACCAAATGTAATAGTAGGTTGTCTGGCACTGGGAACTTGTTACTGACTTGTACACAACTTGCCTCATTGCCTTGTGCACCACACAGCATTCCACAGTCTCTGCCATGTCATAATAGTGTGTCCACTCACTGTCAGGTAATCACGGTTTTTAGTGGTCTTATATGGCTGTTTCTGCAGATGAGTGTTCACAATGGACAGACATCCCATCAGGCCATGTACTACGCACACTCTTTCTTGCATGCAAATGCAGCACACATGGAACTATGGTTTCCTGCAAGTGTGTGGATGTGTACTGACAAGTCTGGCGGAGACTGGTGCCTGGTGTTTTGAGCACAAGTCAATGTTTCTATTTGTTGATGAGTCAGGCACCAGTGCCCAGTGTCATGCATCCTGCTAGTAAAGTCATAATCACTGTGTTTGCTTAGTTCTTGTTGGTCTGTTTGTGATGTTGATGAAGGTGTATGTTGTCGAGTGCATGATGTGATTGGTAGGATTTAGAAATGCTCCTCCTCCCAGCATCCCAGCTCAGTCCTCTGTGACTTTTGCTAAGTGGCAGTGATGGTAAGTGTTGTGACAAGGCTGCAGACACTGGTGCGTGGTGGTAAATGTGAATCTAAATCCCAGAAAAGACGTTGTGCAGAAAACACCATGCACCAGTCTCAGGCATCTTGCTGTTGCACTACTATTCACTGTCAGTTAGTCATTGTGGTAAAGTGATTGTTCGTTGTGGATGTAGTATTGTTTAACATTACTCTAATTCCCACCAGGCTCTGTCCTTCACACACTCTTACCACACAGTGAAAACAGACCACATGTCAGAAGGTTTTCCGTGCGGTGATTGGGAATAGATAAAGATGGGTGGCACTTGGGCCTTGTGTCTGAATATTGTTGAATCCTAACAGGGACTTGAGTTAATGAACCACCAGTTAAAATTGCCAAAGATCTTGTCAGTATATTGCTACTTACTTACAAGTAAGCAGATGTTTTGTTAGGCTAGTTGGGCTGTTTGGAAAGATTGTGTGTTTGACAAGACCTGATGTGACTTGTACCCATTACAAATACACCTACTCCTACCCAGACATACTGACTGCGTGCCTATGTTTACCTCACAGTGTGCGTAAATGTGCTAGCAATGTGGCTGGTACTGGTGCATGGTTTTGGACTAGAATGCAACTCACATCATGGACCTGAGCTCAAAAGACCATGTAACAGTGTCAGACATCTTGCTAGTCCACCTACCATTACTGTGAGTGTGGCTTAGGCCAGGTGGAGTTAAATAGTGTGGATGGTAGGAGTAGTCTTTTCAATGGCTACATATTGCATAAGGCCCTGTCCTCTGTCCTCCGTACACCTTTCCACCCACATCAAACAGACCAACATGTACTATGCTTACCTCATTGTGATACAAATTATCACAAACGTATACCTGACACTGGTATCTGTTTGACTTGACTGCAAACACATCAAATCTTTCTGCTCCAGACACAATGCAGCAGTGTCAGACATCTTGGCAGCACATTTTCTCTCACTGTCAGGTAAGTAGAGTCCCATACATTCTATTTTGGCAAAGTATGAAGGTGTGTAGAGGCCTGAGCATGATGGTAGATATGGCCATGGCAGATGGCCCTCCTCACAACCAGCACAAACAGAGCTGTGGCAATGGCTGCCTGACAGTGAATGTAAGTGTACTTACAAGATGGCTAGCACAGTTGCATGATGTTTTGTGCACCGGGCTTGCTGGGAGTTGGTTCCAAGATCAACACTATGCAGCAGTGTCAGCCCACTTGCCAGTACACTTCTCCTCACTGTGATGATAGCATATGCCCTGGGGAGTTTGCATAGCTGGGTGGGTGAATGAGTATTTTAAATGCCCCGAAGTCACATGATGCCTTGACCCACACACCTTCCCACACATCAGCAAACGGCTACCTGTAACTCTGCTTTCCTGACAGTGAGTGTGAATGTACTTGCAAGTTGTCTGACACCGATGACTGGTGCCTATGTGTACACAAGCAGTGATTGTTTGCACTGACTTCTCCAAACATCAGGCCCTGTGCAAAACACACCTTCACAACCTGCAGACCAGGATCTATGATATCCCCGATGCTGAATGGTAACTGTACTATCAAGATGTCTGACACTGGGTTTGGGTGTGAGGAGCACAAGGCCATTATAGTAGTTGTGGTTAACTCTAACACCATGCATTAGTGTCAGACATCCTGTTATCAGTGCAAAGACTCGTTCTCACACACAACCCAAACAGGTCATCTGGGCCTATGTCTACCTGACAGCAAATGGAAGTCTAATGTAGAGTTGTCTGACACTGGTGCAAGTACTTTGACTTGACTAAAACTCCCATTAGGCCTTGATCTACTGACAGCATGCAACAGTATCAGCCATGTTGCTCGGTCTTTTCCACTGACTCTGAGGGAAGCATAATCCCAGTAGGTATGTGGGGGCTGTGGGTGTGGAGGAGTGTTTGCAGTGACTACAAGTCCCATGATGCCTGTGGCCACCCCCACCTTCCCAGGCATCCCAAACTGACTACCTGTGACTGTGCTTTCCTGTGGGTGAGTGGAAAAGTACTGGGCCAAGGTGTCTGACAATGGTGCTAGTTCTGTGTAGCAGATGGCCTATCTATGAGTTTTGAATAGTATGTGCATGGTTATGGTTTGTTGCATTATCAATATATTTTGAGTTATTTTTGTATAAAATATGACATACACTTCACATACTATTAAAATCTAGTACATCTTTTCATGTTGAACTGGCCTTAGTTTAACTGTATCTTTAGTAGTTCTGACTCTAGATGTGTGAATAAACTTTATTTGAATGTGGATTGTTTACTCATCAGACTCTTGTGTTCCTGGGATTCTGTAGATGCCCTGGGGTGAAAGGATGTCACACACCTTCTCCTCTCAGGATGTGAAGTGGGCAGGTGGTACAGGAGGGCCACCACCAGTCTGCTGGCTTTGCAAATGTTCCCTGGCCATCAGCTTCTAGACCCTCCTTCGCACATCCTAGTACCTAGTCCTGATATTGTCTGTTGTGCACAAACAAGGTGCTTGAGCATTAACCTTGTTAACCATCCTCTCTCACAATCTATTTCTCAGGGCAAGGGGGGTATGTTGGACTTGGTTACCAAATAGCTATGCTCTACTCTGACAATCTCCTCTACAAGCACTTCCAACTCCTTATCAGTAAAATGTGGATGCTTCCTTTTGGATATGGTGAGGGAGAGTGTGAAGGCGAGTGTGGGTGTAGATAGGACTGTGAATCAGTAACAAGTTGTGTACTTCTGTGTATTTTTACTGAGATAATATCTGTGCTGGGTGTGTGAGTGTTTGGGTGTGTGAGGCTGAGAGCAAGGAATTTCTGGTGCAAGCTCCTTGTGGATTTTGGCATTTGTGGCAAAAGATCCTGGTCATGGTGTTGGCCCTTTATATATGTGCATTTGTGGGTGTGGTTTCTTTTTTTTTCATTTTGCCAATGCTTTATTTGGATGTTTATAACTCCCCCATTGACATTTCATACACAATCGACATGTTCCAATAGCTGTTTCTCATGCAACATCACACTCACTGCGTGGTGATACGAGTCCAACTCGTGACTGGCATGCGAAGGTTGAACGTTTACAAACGTGTTGGTCACATTGATGCGGTTTACAGAGCCATCGCTCAGAATGATAACGTTCCATACAAATCGGTTGTGGTTCACATGGGCTGCATTGTACTATGGCGAACGGAGGGCTCGCGGTCAAGTCGTATGGAAAGCATTACAAATCCAAGGTGGTCGGGATGCTTTCCAACCGACATTGGAATTGGGCCCTTGGTGTATTATAACCACTTGATAATAGCTTAAATGAGTACCATAAATCATTTTGTAAAATGCCACTAGTAACCTGTGACCATCAGTTATTGGACATTCAGAAAATATACTGGCATTTCTGAGGCCTGTCACAGTCCATAACTGGACATTAGACACACACATTTATCTTTTCATTTTCACTGACATTTCATTAACTCTGGTTTGGACATTCAATATTTTTTCACCAGTAGAAGAATATCTACCCAGGGGAAAACTTTCCAGTTTCAATATGTCAATTTTAACAATATTCATGAATTTCATTGGTTTAGTATCATTAAGGACAAGTGTGAGATTATTTAATGTTTAGTAAGCATTTCTGAATGCAATCCAATCTTCCTAAATAGATATCTATCCTTAAGCAGGCTGTAATGAAACTGAATGAGCCTCTCACTGTTATTTCACAACAGTATTTAGTTGGCAATCAATCCCTATCATCTACACTCCCATTCATACTGTCCCACCTCCTGCCATATCTGCCACATTCTGGGGATAACCTTGTCACTGAAATCCTAATCTTGAAGATTCACTTATCCTTTGATTGCAAAGCCCCCTTCTCACCTAACGTGCAATACTAGTATAAGTACTTGCTCTACTGAATTGAGTCAATCACCTAGGACTTGCAACTCCTTTGAAGAAAAACAGGTGGAAGGCCCTATTATGTTTTTTCATATTTAAAACACCCCTGAGTTTGAAAGGCTCCCACATAAAACTCCTTTGCAGTGTTCCTCAAAAACCAGCTGCTTCACTCATTCAGCTTCCAGGCAAACCAAACCAACATTTCATGATGACATCAAAGCTGTAGCTGGCATTAAAACATACCACGATGAAAGCACTCATAGCATATATGCTTTCAGAACAAAACTAGTAACAATGTAAAACATCAAGGCTCAATAATCAGTAACCACTTTCCACAATATACTCATACAAAAAAGGGAGCAGACAAGCTGTATTGCAGTTCCACTCCTGCCAATCAGTGCATATACATGGAAATATGACTGGTCATCTTACTGGTACTACATTAGTCTTCATCAATTCCTTTAATACTATTAAGCAGTGTTTAAGCTCTAACGCTTAGATACATGACTTTGCAGAGGAATGTTGAAAAACGTAAGTATTATTGCCATAGTTGTATATTTGAAATCACCTGACTTCAATGATGCTTTAAACCAGTTAAAGAAATACACCAAAGAAAAATGCTGAAAGTGATCCGCAGCAGTCAGATAAGTCTTTTCAACGAACCTCTTTACGATGCAGGTGATGCATTATCATCGAGCCTCGCAGTCCATCACCGTTGAGCCGACAGTCTGTTGAAATGATGTCATCGGGCAGCAGCTGCGTGGTGTTGAAGGGCAGTTGCCTGTTCCGAACAGCAAAAAGTAAGCCTTATGGTAGTGAAAAACAAATGTGCGTGTTTGTCACTAGCAGGACATACAAAACATAACAGTACATGCCTTACCTTTTACTTACACAGCACCCTGACCTATGTTCTACCTAGGGCCTACCTTAGGGGTGACTTTTGTGTAATAAAAGTGGAGTTTAAGGCTTGGCAAGAAGTTTTAAATACTGAGTCGAAGTGGCAGTAAACTGCCTCACATACCCTACAATGGCAGGCCTGAGACAGGTTAACCCCTTCCCTGGGGGGGGGGGTTTCACCTCCTGTGCAGGGGAAGGGGGGCCGCGTGCGGTGCCGCCGTGCTGGTGAAAAGCTCAGCTCTTCATGAGACACAGCGGCGCTGCACTCATGATGAGCTGAGCTCGTCACGGCCACACCCGTTTTTCGAACGTTCAGCACAGCGGGGAAATTATCCCTGCGTGAGACCGTTCCAACGGCCATGACAAACTCAGCTCGTCATGAGTGCAGCTCAACTGCGCCTCATGACGAGCTGAGCTCGTCATTAGTACACAACGGGTTAAACAGCTACCTGTGTGGGTTGCACAGTCAGTGCTGCAGGCCTGTATTAGCATTTAGGTTACAGGCCCTGAATACATGGTACACCACTTTACAAGGGGCTTTCAAGTAAACTAAATATGCCAATTGTGTATACACTAATTTTGCCATGTTTAGGGGAGAAGCACATGCACATTAGCACATGCACATTAGCACAGGTCCCCTCACTCACCGGGGTTGCCCCACGGTGACATGCTTCATGATGAAGCATGTCACCGTTGGGCAACCCCGGTGAGTGAGGGGACACTAGAATGAAATGTTTCTTTCTTTCAAGGTTTCACTGATCGATTAGGTCGGTTACCATGACATGAGCTAGGTCTCGGGACACAGTAATCTGGATTCCTACTTATGTATCAAGACTTTGGAGGGCGACCTAGTCTCTTATTCCTCCTTCTCCCCCTGTAACCTAAACAATTAGCACTGGTCACCAGTGTTAAAGTGCTCAGAGTCCTAAGGCCAACAAACAGAATCAGCAAAAAGAGGCAGTAAACAGGCAAAATGTTTGAGGTAACACTAACCTAAGGACAGGTTTAACAAGGCACCAAGGCAGAAGGTCACCTCAGTTCAGCACCAACTCAGAGTTCATCAGACCTACATTCTGTCCACACTCTTGTATGGAACAGAATGTTGGCAGATGAGGAAAAGCGACATCACCAAACTGTCAGTCTTCCACACCAGTAACCTGAGAAGAATCTCGCTCATTGTGTGCCGTGAACCATCACCCTCTAGGAACTGCTCATCAGATGCAAGCAAGAGAGCACAGACACCATCATTATGATGGAAATGCATAGGACACACCATCAGAAGAGAACAAGATTCCAGTACAAGTACTGCTCTCCACTGGACCCCAGAATGCAAATGGAGGAGAGACAAGACAAAGACAACCTGAGGTGAACTATGGAGCAAACGAAGACCCTGATCCTCCTTCCCAAGGAAAAGAAAAATAGAGGCCCTTTGTTGCTTCCCGACATGCCAGTGGGCATAATGAGCAGTAAGTAGGTAAGGCAGAAGGAGTGCAGTAGGTTACCAGATACTCTCTCAAGATTTTGCCGAATTTGTCAAGTTCTCAAGCATTTCCAAAAACTGAAGAAATTAGTCACTTTACTCAAATTTATGAGAAGGTGGCGCCTTAAGGTAGCTCTTCAGAAGGAGAAAGACCTCTTGTCCATGTGGTCAACCTGAGGGAAGTTGAGGAAAGCTGCAGTTTCTTTAAGAATCTTGAGCAGACCTCAACCACAGAACTAATTTGTGAATTCAAGTTAGAGGTAAATCAATGTCAATCAATAGCCACAGACTTCTAACTACCTCAACTGGTAGGTGTGTGTGGTAGGTGAAGTTTAGGGCCCATTGCCACCGACCAGGCACTGTAATCACAAGAAGAAAATGAACCTCTTGTTAAGAGATCTCTGCTCTAGGTTCAATACATTTCAGGCACTTTGTATTAATCCACCCAAGACCTGTGTACCGCGCTTGGTGGACAATGTGCACTGTGGAATCTTTTTGCTGCTAAACAAAATTTGAGTATCATCTATGTACATGTAGAATAACTAGCCTAATGTATTCAGCAGATGAAACATGCATGTTAAATACAAAAGGAACAGCAGAGGAAATGCAGAGTACCTAAATGGCACATCCTGGGCTTCAGATAGAGGAAAAGAAAAGAAGTCAAACTGCCTGAAACCTATTCATCCAGGAGAACTCAATGGGGGCAGAGCTATTAAGTGACAGTGTCAAAAGCGGCTAATTGTTTTAAGGGTGTCAGTATTCGAATAAAACTATAATCAGCTATTTTACTGAAATAATCCATAACTGAGGACACAATAGCCTCAGCTCCATATCCCAACCTGTAATCCAGCCTGAGAAGGATCTAACTAGGAACTATTTTCTACAAATTCCTGCAGTTGCATGTTAGGAGTCTTTTCCAAGTACTTTGCTGAGCGACGCACGCAGGATATTGGTATAAAATGTGATGCATCACTAGTTTTGATAGTATATATTTAATAATAGCCAGACAATGGCAGTCTTTGAGTCCAGTGGGACCCCAGCAAAAGTAAAAGAGCTGTTTAATACCTGCATGAGGAGAGGGCTTGCAGCTTCCTTCAAGTGAGAAATTGGGAAGTTAACAAATGAATAAGAAGTTCACTTACACAAAACGTTTAAAGAATCTAAAGTTGATTATATAGGACTTGTGCTCTATCGTGGAGCTGTACATATGGTGGTTTTAAAAGTCTGTGCTTTCCAGTAGTGCCATCTACTGAGTGGTAACTTGAATCCCATAGAATGTCTTAGGCACCACTTTTCCCCCAGTAAAGGGCCTCCAGGACAGCCCAAGTGTAGCAGCCCCTCTGGGGTGCTCTACACTTTGAAACATGGCCCTGCTTGGCAGCCTTGATCATTTACTGCAACCAAAATCGCTTTGGCACGTAGGGGTGGAGCTTATTTATAATGGGCTTTAACCGCTGCAAGCCAACGCCACCCAGAACAAAAATGGACCTAGATGCAAGGGGGCATATTATCAAGGGGGTTTATCTCCGCTTTTTTGGCTTTAAAAGCCAAGAAAGCGGAGATAAAATTATCTCCCTATTACCAAGCTGTCGCTAACACCAGTTAGTGACAGCTAATAGGAGATAGCGACCATCTTGGGCCCCGCTTTGCATGTCAGTGATATTTATCACTAATGACATACAAAGTGGGCGTGCCAAGATGTTAGCGACTGGAAACAGTCCCTAACATCGCTATCTCCTATTACCAACTTTTGGAGATATTCGCGCTAAGCGCGAATATCTCCAAAAGCTAACACCTGCTCTGAGCAGTTCTTAGCCATGTTATCCAATGGGAGGTGGATAACATGGCTAAGAGCATTTGCTCGATAATGCATGAATATCGCTGACTTTTCAGCGATATTCATGCATAGCGGCCGTTTTTTATCGCATTTGCGATAAACCTTGCTAATAGCAAGGTTTATCTGCGATAAAAATCGCCGATGTGCGGCGATAATTTTTGTCTCTAAACAAGTTAGAGACAAAAATTATCGCTAGTTGTTGGTAATATGCCCCAAGATTCGTCTATAATCGGGCAAGTATGTGGGGGCAAAAAAGATCATAAACATGCATTTTGCACGTATAGTTCCCCTGACACACTTTTTATCAATCTCTGTGTGGATATAATGGTAACAGATAGGTTCGTTTTTTGTGCATGCTGTATAAATTGCCAAACACATTATTCTAATGCATTATTAACAATATTCTAGGTGTGCATTAGGCCGAGGAAACATTGTAATTATGTTGGGGTTAAACTGAATAACCTAAACGTGAGAGTATAATTCCACACAGATGTCAGATATTATCAGACATATTCGTGATGTCCTTTAATATTTATTTATCACAGGCATGCACTATTTAGGAAAAGAAAGATGCCTCTCAAGTTGGAAATCAAGTGTGGCATTTGCAAGTTGGAAAGACCAGTTATACAACTACAGAAAAAATAAGGCCAACTTTGCTAAGAAAGTAACAGACCTAAAGAAATAAAACGAGCACAGCTTCAGTGACTTTAGGAAGGGCAGTCTCCCCTTCAATCACACTTAGCTGTTTCATGGGTTCCTTAGTCCAGCCCCAGTGGTGCCAGTTACATCTCCATTGCAAGGCAAAAACCAGTCGTCTATGGCGGTGACACCTGTAGCCAGTTCAGATGCTCAAATATCAGCAATGTACTTTCGTCTCTCACATCTGCCTCTGCTTGTTCATATTCCCTTCTGGGTTTTGTTGACACCGTGCTGCTGGAACCTGATCAGTCAGAGGTGTGAAGCTGAACTAAACTGTGTCTGGCCTCACATACAAAATGTAGGAGAATCGCCACTGAGCATTAAAAATAGCACCATTGATTGGTATTATGGCTTCCGTTATTAGCTTAACTGGTTTTGTATGTCTGAGCTGAAATGAGTGCCGACAGTGTCATCATTCAATGGCGCCATGATGGTGACATGAGTTATTCTACCTGGAAATTTCACATGCCAAACAGAATTCCTAGATGAGGAGTTTCATACCTGAGATGGCTGTTCAAGAATGTTTACAGTTCAACAAGGTGTCTAAATGTACATCCACTATTGATGGCAGCCACATATGCAGAGGACAAGCAATGCTCTGACCAGTGCTTGAAATGGAAAAATATCGTGGAGGTACTCTGTACCAGAGTACCTGCTTGTTTTCTGAGATGCACCAGTACTCTCCAATTAAAACTATTACTCCTCTCTTGAGAAGTGTAGGCACTCTTCCTCTCAAGATAAAAAGTGCTGTTACTCAGTACCGGACAGTACCGGCCCATTTAAAGTACTGTCTCTGATTACTTATTGGCAATCTTTATCTACAGGGTAGTATGTATCCTCTTCCACGCCTTTACTGTATAAGAGGGAAGCTTTCCCTTAAAGACAAACAGCCAAACTAGCACTTTAAATTAACCAACATATTTGGTCGCTCCCCCTTGCCATAAGAGCATAAGTATTTGAATCTTCATCCAGAAATCCTAGGGCAGATTTACTTATCTTTCACGCAAAGCAGGGCAGCAAGTACAGTTGAATTGTGTTGTGTGAACGGAAGAGAGCACAGATACTTCATATTTACAAAGATATGGATCATTTGTGCTCTATCCTTGCACTGGGGCACTGTGTGCTCCCTAGACCTATTGCAGGCACTCTTGCACTGTAGTGCAGGGTGCCTGCTTATTGGGCAGTATTGTTTTTGTACAGGAAACGACACCTTCCTGCACAAACACAATCCTTAGAGGCATTTTCCTCTCTCTGTGTATGCTGCAGATTGCAGCACATGTAGAAAGAGGAAAATAATGAGGAGAGACAGCGATATTCCGCCTCGTTATGCTCACTAGGCAAGGCGTAGCATTTTGATACATTCACAAGTTTACAAGTCTTTGTAAATCTGGGAATGCACCAAAATCCATGGGTGGATGCATGGGAATGCCCATACTCCATCGATAGAACGTATCCCGAGTTTAAATAGAACGTACTGCAGCACATGCGGCTACTTTACATTACTTTTCTTTACAAAGCCATGCAACGCCACACAAATCAGCCCTACATGGCTTTGTAAATTCCAAACAAGTCTTTGCGTTGCCCTGTAGTGACTTACACTGTGCAGGGTGATACAAAGGCTTGGTAAATCTAGCGCACTGTGTGTAATAAACAGGTGGTGTCATAATAGTTGATGAAAGTCAAGACAGAAGAGGACACAGTGGAAGACAAGAACTAGGAGGATAAAGAGTACGACTTGTCAGTGGCAGCTGCCATGTACCGAGGGTGGTGTGGTGGGGGGACGCCAAAAATTAAATAAAAATAAAAACACTTGCCTTGAGGTGTGACGCTACTTCCACCTCCACCGGTCATCTCCATCCCAGGCAGGCTCCATCGCACGACCAGGAAATTGCATTAACCAATCCTGGCACTGCTCTCACAGCATGAGAGCAGCGAGCACCAGGATTGGATAGAGCAGGCTCTCTATGCACACTAAGAGCACTGAGGGCCTGCGCTTTCTCTAACCCAGCTGTCTAAGACTGCCAATTTAGAGAACTTTAAATTGCATTTGCCTGTCTGCCTGTCCCAAGACAGCCACCAATGATACATGCACATTTTAAAGTGCACAGCACCCTGCTGCCACTCGGCAGCACTGACCCTGCCCCGTCCTGTCACTCAGATCAAGATGGGTCGGTTGCTGAATAATAAACTTGTAATAAATAAACTTAATTACCATTTTGTGTTTCACCACTGACCTGGGGGGCAATGCTCCTCTGCTCAAATGGGCGAGCGGCCCCTGCGATTTGGTGTACTAAAAATTACCTAAAAGAATTGGAACAACCCTTATAATGTCAGCTTCTACGAAATAATGCTGTCTTCCACTTATCATACACATGCCATTCGTCAGTGTAGTGAGTCCAAAACACCACTTACAAAATGAAGTGAGTGCCACAGTAGCCATCAAGTCAAAGACCACAACAGACCCCAATGCTATATTTTCAAATCATGAAATGGTTCAACTGCAATGAGGCACTATCTAGAATAAGTAGATATGCAGAGAAAGTCCAGAAGGCCCAAATCAAAAAATACAGAGACAAAAATGTATAACTGCAACACAGCCATAATGCTAAGCAATGGGTATGGGCAAGGAGTACAGACCAATCAATGGACTGCACATCTAACAGGAGAATACATGAGAAAGGAGCCAGCCAGCAGCACCCTTGCATTATTGTCTGAGCCCAAATCAAATTGAAAAGAAAAAGGTGAATCCCAGAAAATCCCCAAACCTGGGAGGCATTTACACAAAATGGCAAATATATGTCATTGAATAAAAGAAAACACGTAAATACTTACAGAAGCTGACTTACGGTTCTTCTGACCCAAAGAATGTGACCCAGGTCGAACCTTCAGTCCAGGCATGATCTTATTCTTCCACCTAAAGACCATGAAGAAGGCTGAACTAAATCTACATGCCGTGAAGAGCGCAAACCCCCAGAAGAGCATAGGGACACAACTCTGTCAGTCTTACAACAACACCTGGACTTCCGGTCAGCAGTATAAACAAGATTCACAGGAGCATAGCCAAAACCTTTTTCAATTAGTAAATCTGTATTTACTTTCTTATGGTCACGCGGACCACAAGAAAATAAACACAGATTGCCTAATACTAAGGACACATGTCAGGCATCACACACAAAAAGTAAGAGTTTTGTTAGAAACGGCATTTGCTGGAAGACTAGGGCATGCACCAAAGCCAGGCAGAACCGCCCGTTCTAGTCAGGGCGAGGGAGCTACACCCTGAGGATAACCAGTGCACGCCCCCTTGGTAGCTTGGCACGAGCAGTCAGGCCTATCCCAGAGACAATGTGTAAAGCGTTTGCGCAACACACACACACACACAGTGGCAACACACTAGGCACACTACAAAAGAGACTGCACACAAGGTTATATAAAAATAGCCTTTGTATTACGTAAAACACATTCAAATCATAATCACAGATATATACATTGTGCCTAAAGGCACAAGGTAATTATTTATAGGGGATTATGTACAGGGCAGCGCCATTCGGGTCGCTGCCAAAACCATCACAAATGTACATGTAATAAGTATAAAGAAACCAGTATTAACCGCCTGTAGCTACTGGTAGAAGAATTAACCTAGCACTGTATCATGATAGGCATAACTCACATTTAGATCAGGCATGAACCTTAACATCATAGTGTGATATTAGCCATAATTATATGATATGAACATCGCATTAGGCATAACCTTCTTAGATCAGACATAAGCCTAGATTACCATTGCATGCTATTAGGTAACCTCATAAGCATAAATGCAACATCATTAGGTATAACCCCAAAAGGCATAAATCCCTTTTGGCATGATGACCATGATGCACCCCATTAGGCATAAAACACATAATTCATCACTACATTAGGCATAATATGGGGCATCTCATTAGGCATAAACGTATGCATTAGGCATCATCTAAGCATCATGGTATGACATTGTACATAATGGCATGAGCCTAAATCCCATTATGCAATAGGCCCTACTAGCATAGACACATTATGCATAAATCATGATACATCATATTTGACCTCAACACATGGTGCTTCAATCATCAGCTTAACCCAATATGCATTACAAGCATGTCCTGCCCCTCGTTGCAGCTGCCCACGCCACAAATAGTTTTGCCAAGGAACGTTGCAGCGGCCCGCAACTGTGGCGCCGCTGTATAGAAAAGAAAACAACACTGGCACGTTGAAGGACCCCTTTTTGGACTCTGAAGTTAAAAGTACCCAACGTTGCAGCTGCCCGCTCCTGCGGTGCAGCTGTGACCAACTTGAGCCCCCCTCTGTGGCTCTGAAGGTAAAACTTGCCCCACTGCGTTAAGTGGAGCCCAACTCTGGGGCTCTTAAGCACTCAAAATTGCCCAACATAGCAGCGGCCCACATCTGTGGCGCCGCTGTGCACAGAGAACCACACAGGAACCTCTGGTGCCCCTTTCAGTACCCAAGGTCATTCCCGGAGCCCCCACTCCTCTTGTGGAGTCCGTTCCTCTGGGTGTTGGCTTCTCACACTGAGGGCACTGCACGGGGGACAGGAAGGCTCCTCCAGCGCCGGGGTCAACTCCTCTTCTTAGCACCGGCAGCATCTGGTCAAGGAGATGGGCTGGGACGTCTCGCGTTCCTCCGCACTCAGCGCAGCTTTTCCCAAAGACGCTCTCCTGTTGACGGGCAACTCCCGGTGCTGGCACCAATCCTAGCGTGGCTCCCCTCTGACATCAGTGGGGGGGCCTGCGCCGTGCTCCTGGGGCTCCCTGGCCGTCGCTGGTGATTTTTGGTGTTTCCCCTATGCGGGGACAATACTGGGGTAGTGGAGTGAGATAAAGAATGATGATGGATTAAACCCAGATCAGTTGACTGGGGGTGAATGTTTGATTTGCTCCAGCGCTCTGTTCATCTTCCACTTTGGTATCGCTTTCTTCGTCCTAAGTTGGCAGATTATGCCCCGACGTGGGCCCCTTGCTCACTTTGCCACTGGATTCAAGCTAGGCTGTCTCATGTCGGCTGATCAGCCAGAAACCAGTCCCAGGATGCTTGTTTCCGGTCGAGGGAAGACATGGCTTAGCAGTTTGGGCTGGACTGTTCCCATGAGGCACAGGGTCAGACTGATTTACATATGGCCATGTCTGAACTGAGGTGGTGGAGTGAGCTAAAGAATGATGATGGATTAAACACAGATCAGTTGACTGGGGGTGAGTGTTTTGTTTGCACCAGCGCTCCATTCATCATCCCCTTTGGTATAGCTTTGTTTGCCATCCGTTGGCAGGATATGCCCAGACGTGGGTCCCTTGCTCACTTTGCCACTGGATACAAGATAGTCTGGCTGATGACAGCTGATTAGCCAGAAACCGGTCCCAGGATTCTTGTTTCCAGTCCAGGGAAGACATGGCTTGGCAGTTCGGGCTGGTCATGTCTGAACTGGAGTGGTGGAGTGAGCTAAAGAATGATGATGGATTAAACCCAGATCAGTTGACTGGAGGTGCTTGTTTGATTTGCTCCAGAGCTCCGTCCATCATCCCCTTTGGTATCGCCTTGTTTGCCCTAAGTTGGCAGGGTATGCCCAGACGTGGGTCCCTTGGTCACTTTGCCTCTGGATTTTCGGTAAATTCGCAATCCACGAGATTCGCGAATTTCCCGCAAAATCCGCGAACGAAAATCCGCGAACGGAACGGATTGGGTCAAAAGTTCAAGCTGACTTTTGTAACTCTTTTAGAATGGCACCAGCAAGCTGCCAGAGCCATTCTAAAATAGTTACAAAAATCAGCTTCAACAGGAAGCTCTAATAAATAAAGTAAAGCAGGTGCTGCTCAAATTCAGTTACACAATCATTAATCACCCCCAAACTTGGGGTGATTAATGATTGTGTAACTTAATTTGACCTTCAACTGGAGCACCTGCTTTACTTTATCTATTAGTGCTTCCTGTTTAAGCTATTTCTAGCTATTTTAGAATGGCGCTGGCAGCTTGCTGGTGCCATTCTAAGTGGGGCTGAGGGCAGAAGGGCACAAAAGTGGGACAGAGGGCAGAAGGGGACAAAAAATTAGTGGGGCAGAGGGCAGAAGGGCACTCGCGTACACGCAAAGCGCCTCGCGAACACCCTCGAACACGCAAAAATTAAAAAATCCGCAAATGCACGCGAATTTGCGAATTTTGCAGATTGCCAATTCGCAAATCTGCAAATTCGCTAATTGCCAATTCGCAAAATTTTGCCCATGCTTAATTCAAGCTAGCCTGGCTGATGATGGCTGATTAGCCAGAAACCTGTCCCAGGATGCTTGTTTCCGGTCATAGGAAAGACATGGCTTCGCAGTTCGGGCTGGACTGTTCCCATGAGGCACAGGGTCGGACTGATTTGCATATGCCCATGTCTGAACTGGGGTGGTGGAGTGACCTAAAGAATGATGATTGATTAAACCCAGATCAGTTGGCGGGAGGTGAGTGTCTGACGTCAGCGGAGGAGCCCGCGCCGTGCTCCTAGGACTTCCTGGCTGGCAGCAGTGATTTTTGGTGTTTGAACTGTGCGGGGCCAATACGGGGGTATTTATACACTTTCTGCCCTGCATCTAGAAGGGGGCAGCAGCTTCTAGAATGGTCCTGGAAGTTCCAGTCCCAATCCCAACTGGCACTGGGAGGGATGTAAGCAGGGGGGCATTGCACAGGGTAGGCACAGACCTATTTAGGGACAGGGGATTTCTCCTCCCATAATCCAATAACAGATCTCCCCTTCAACCTGACCCTACCCTCCCTGAAGTCACACACACCTCCCCAGCACGGTCACTTTTAGAAACAGCCATGCAATCCACATCAGGCAGGCACAAAGCACACAGAAATGGCAACTTTTAGAAATTGCATTTCTAAAATAGTGACAGTACATATGCGCACACCATTGCGCAGCATTTATTATTTCCATTCCAGACACACAAAACATGACATACTTATTTTATTCCATGTAGGAGTTATCCATTAAGGGTGGGTTCACAATGTTAGCCTATGGAGGGTAGAGAGCACAAGCACTTTACACCGAACCACAGTGCTAAAGTGCACAGTGTCCTAAACCCACCAACACCATGTCAGCAAAAAGACTAGGAGGAAGGCAACAACATTTAGGCATGAACCTGCAAAAAGGGCCAAGACCAACAAGTATGTAGCTGAAACAACAGATTTTGAGCATCTCAGTAAAATGGCTACTTTCCAACAATATACTGATCAAAGGAAGGAACGTGATGCCAGATGTGAATAAACAAAAGCAACAAATCAAGCAATGACCAAGCAACCTGGGAAAAGAAGTGATGGAGCAAGGATTAGGGGAAAAGAAACTTGCTCGGATCAACCTCTAGTTAATAGGTACTAACAAATAGAAATAATAGATAGAAGAAAATTAACATACACACAACATTCAAACATGGACAGTGCACAAACGGGGAATGTTCAGAGAGTCTCCAAAGACTTCAATTATTATTCAGAACTTTTTTTTAAAAAAGCCTCAGCCAACGCGTTTCGTTCCAATGGAAATTCGTCAGGGCTGAAATAACCAAAAATAAAAGTATACTCAGTGTACAGACAAATACAACATAAAACAAATACACACTACAAAACAAGGGTTATATACAATTATATACAATTATATACACAAGTTTCATATACTTAAAAAATCAACATTAGACTTCAGGAAGAGACTGCAAAGGCCTTATTTAAAAAAAAAAGTTTTGAACAATAAAGAACTTAACAATTGAAGACATTGGAGACTCTCTGAACATTGCCCGTTTGTGCACTGTCCTTTTTTGAAAAAACGTATGGTATCTGTTGGCCAGTGGAGCATAAGTGTGGCAAGCTCTGGACGTGTGTTGCACATTACCAAGACTGATTTGTGAAACTGAGAAATTGAAGTGCCTAACCAGGGTCAGCCGCATTGTTTGTTGTTTAACATTCAAACATGGGGAAAAAGGCTTTATGTTCGCTTAAATAACAAAGAAATATTTTGCAACGTAACTGAAATCCAAAAATCATCTTGCACATGTGCAAACTAGTGCCGTGCAAATAACCATGTGATTAACCTATATGAGAGGAAAACTCTCATGCAAACGCAAGGAGTCACTAACTGCAGGTCTCGAGGCACCAGCCTGGCATATGCTTGCCTGGATTTAAAAGGAGTAGTCGCTGCTAATGCTTTTGCTTAACAAAGAAGAAAATAACATGAGATAAAGTAGAAGTGGGTGTTGAACAGTGATACTAACAAATTTGAGAAAATAACATCCTTTATCAATAGTGTACATTTGGGCCTGATGTGCTAAGCCAAAGGAAAAGATGGCGGTTGAAAAGTAACACAAGTTGAGTCTGCGCACTGAAGTTTTGAAATGACCTGCTGACCGGATCATTGACACGCTGCCAAGATTCAAGGACAGATGCCTTAGAAACGCTCTTCAACTGTAGAATTATATAATATTTTTGTTAGACCTGGTACCTTGGCGTAGGTCTCCCTTCCATTTTTTGCTGTTGCCTCATGTGTTTTTGCTGGTTATAGATGTTTTGGGCACTGTGCCACTGCTGTCCAGTGCCAAAGTGCAAGTGCTCACTATGGCAAATTATTGTATGGATTAGGGATACCATGATTGGTTGGGTTGGTTTACTTATCAGACCCTGGGAGATTGCACTGAGTGTGCCCAGGGCTTGTAAACCAAATGCTGCTGGTGGGCTTGCAGCACTAGTTGTGCCACCCACAGAAGCAGCCTGTAAAAGTGTGTCTCAGGTATGCCATTACAAACCTATGGTTAGTTTGGTACTACCATGTTGACTGGGCATGTGCACCCACTTGCCAGTCCCTAACCCTTCCCTTTTCTGCATATTAGTCACCCCTATGGTAGGCCTAAGGGCAGAGTGCATTGTAGGTAAAAGGTAGGACAAGCCCTGATGTGTGTGACATGTCCCAATAGTGAATTGCAGCCCTTTTTCACTAATGCAAGGCTCCCTGTTCCCCATAGGCCAGAATGGGAAGTTTGATTATTACAACTTACAATCCTAACTGACTCAGGGAACTAGGTAGAAATTCGAGTTTAGTATGCCTGAACTCAGAATGATAAAATATTATTAGTAAAGTTGGTTTTAACATTCTGTGTTTGAAAATATGACTTTTGTCTGGAGTTTGAGTGACAGGGGGATTCCACGAGACAGGATGAGTCAGCACAGGGCAGAATAGAGAGATCTGCATGCAGATGGGAGGAAGGAGTTGCACCTGGGACCTGACTAGGGCTGTGCCTTCCCTCCACAATGCTGGCTCCACCTCCTGTGGTGTTTCTGATGTCCCTGCCCTACACTGTGAAAGGAAAGAAGGAGTCATGTCAACAGAGTGCTCCAGGACTGACCAGAACTGGTTTGGACTAGGCAAAAGCATCTCTGCCTTCAGAGAACAAAGATAAACTGTGTATGAAAAGGGGGACCCAGACCCCAGAACTTTAGATCACTTTTGGGAAACACGAAGAAACCTTTGCTGAGGAGAGGAACCAGAGAGACTGAGGAGAGACTATCCCTGAGCGTGAGGGACAGGTCTGCAGTGGTTGCCTGACTGCCAAAGAGAGGAGAAAGGAACTGTGTGTGTACTTTCATCAACTTGTGAAGGGTCTACAAGGGCTTGAGAGAGAGCTTGCCCCCTGACTGAAGTCTCAGGACTAGTAGACTTCACCAACCTCTGCGCTCTGATTCTGGAAATGCTGTTTCAGCAGCTACAGAGGAAGGGAGCTGTGACCGACTCCGACGACCAGCTCTGTGTCCCAACGGCATCGCCTAAAAGCACCGTCCGCATCTCGCACCGCACCCTGGTCTCACCGACCGCATCCTTCGACGCCGACGCCACCGAGCTGCTGCTTGCACTGTGACCTGTGGGCACCGGAATTCGTACTGCCTCGCTTTACCGAATTGAACTGGTCTGACCGACGCTGTCACTTCTGCTGACTTCGGGTCCCGAGACCACATCTTGGCTGGAGCTCGTAAGCTCCGCGATGCACCGCCTCTTTCCACAACGCATCTGGGCCGACCGACGCTAGCTCCCGCCAACCGGCTCTGTTGCTGCAATGCAACTTGCAAGCACTGCATCCAGCACCGTCTCGCCCTGCACCCCACGCCTTGGTCTCACCGACCCCGTCCCGACAACATCACGAGCCACTGCCTGCATCGCATCGAGAAGACACCATGCCCTGCACCGCTTCCATCTTGCCAGGCAACCTCAATGGTTGCCACATCCGGCTCACACACCCGTGCCTGCCGCAGCGAGTAAAGGTACAGTGGCTGAGTCTGTTCACCCTTGTGCTGACACGTAATGACGCTGTCAGATGGATTTGCCAGACTCTGCTGTTTTTAACATTGTAGTAGCCGGACAGAGCTACCGACTCATACCAACATTGCATTTGAAATATTCCTACCTAGATCCTTATTTCTGATACAGTATTGTGGATTTTTGTTGTTTGTGGTCTTGTGATAAGTCTATATAAAAATACTTATTTTTGTACTACAACTTGTGTGGTATCCATCTGTAGTGTTGTCATTGGGTTACTGTCTGTGTTCACAAATGCTTTACACACTGCCTCTGAGATAAGCCTGTCTGCTCGTGCCAAGCTACCAAGGGGGTGAGCAGGGGTTATTTTAAGAGCGTACCCCCTTACCCTGACTAGACACAAGGTTCCCTATTTGTCAAAGGTACCTACCTCTGCCAACTAGAGACCCCCAAATCTACCAATTTGTATCTAATTTGTATTGGGAATGTGTGTGAAAGGAAGTGGTATTGAAAATTGAATAAATTAAATGAAAAGGATTTACTAAACAAAGAATGTTAGTAGTGTTTGTTCATCATGAGAGATATTGATGTTGATGCTGAGTAACGAGTGAGCAAGAGCTGTTGCTGGAGAAGAACAGACTTTTGGAAGATCCAATACCGAAAGACAGAATGATTAGATTGAAGAATTGTGGAAGAACCTTAAGGAGAGAGAGAGTGTAAGAGAGGGATGCTCTCCGGTGCGTTGGGTTCTAGAGATGTGTAGTAAGTATAATCTTCTCCTGCACCTGTCCTATAGTATCTGTCTCCTGACTCTTTATCAGACGATCTCCACCAATCCTATTGACCAGGGGTTAGGTTTTCCCGTTTTTCACTATTCGGTAACTATATTTCTGTCTTAAATTTGCATATATTTTGCAAAGTATGAGTTACTGTGTCTATTGTCTCTTCATCCATCGCTCCTAATGCATTGAAGTTGTTGAATGCGTCTGTATATTTGACTGTAATTTTTGATAAATTATTTTTTTCTCTCCCATGAAAGTTGATGGAGTTTGCCCTGAACAAATGTGCTTTAATTTTGAATGAGTTATTAGATAAAATCTATTGAATCTTACTTGGAGTCTGTGATTATTTTATTGAAAGTTATAAGATAGATTAATGAATACTTTAATATCACCATCAACTACTCGACTAATGGCCCATTGACCAAAGAAAGAGTGTTGATCTGTGAAGATTAGTTTGACATTGACTAATTCAGATCAAAGTGAAATAAACTTGACCCCCAGCGAAACAGTCAGGTAGCTTGAATGTGTATTTGGGCCCATTTTTGAATAATTTGTTGATTGTGAAATGTTCATCCTGGCCTTTCGCTGGATCAGAAGCATGTGGTCAGGTGTGTGCAGGCTTCTGAACCAATAAAAAGAATGGTACAAATACATTGAAAAAAGTATGTTTGAATAGTCAGCTTTAGGAGACAGGACACACAGAGGAGCAACAAGCATTTGCAATGCAATAGGTCTCGCATTAGGAACGTTTGAGCTATTGGTATTGTAAATGACACATTTTTTATTTATGTGTTGGTTTTGAAAATAGCGAAATTAATAGCTTTGTCATTTACAATCCCAATAGTTTTAACTTTTGCAAATGTGACACCTATAGCATTTGTAATGCAATATGTGTTGTTTTTACATGACTTAGATGTATTGATATTAGAAATAACAATGGCTTTTACTTTTTTTAAATAATTAATACTTAAAAGGTATTGTAATTTATAATGGCAATAGCTTAAACTTTTGTAAATAACTTTTGTGAAGATTATGTTCAGTGTTTTTTATTGTGACGAAAATCCAAGAACAGAAGTGAAATATTAACATCTTTTTGTGACATTTGTAATAAAGCTTGAAACATTGAGAGGACATATTTGAACCAGTTGTTGTTGAATGGTTGCACAGATTGATGCTGTGGTGGCGCTGAGTGATGTTATGGTGGCAACGAGTGATGCTGTGGCGTTCAGTGATGCTGTGGTAGCCCATAGTGATGTTGTGGTGCCCCTGAGGGATGCTGTGGTGGTGCTGAGTGATGTTGTGGTGATGCGATAGATTGACAGAGTGAGTGTGATAGATAGTTAGAGGGAGTGCGATAGATAGATAGATAGATAGATAGATAGATAGATAGATAGATAGATAGATAGAGACAGTAACTATCCCGTATTCGAGGAATTTACTGTGTGCAATTTTAATTTTGATTCAACGTTTCAATGCGTCCCCTCGAGCACCTGTGTTATGCTACTAATATAAATGAATTTGCAGATGTTAATCACTGTAACCAAACACAAGGAGGCGGATATGTGGCCTCTGGCTTCAAAGGCACAAAACCCGAGTTCAGATCTTAGTTCCTGCACATAGGCAAAGAGTCTTATCTGACAGTTTTGTGCTTTCTGAGAGGGCTGGCACAGTGAGTGCTGAGAAGCCGGACTACCAGTGTGCTCATTATTTTGACTGCCTCCTTACAGTTTTTTTCTATCCAGCTATGAAGTGAAGGCACCTCAGCAAGTTAACTACACCACATATTTCTGCTTGCAACAAGAAGTATCTGGGGTCTGATTCCAGTCGGGGCGAGTTAGACGTTTATCCTTTTTTGACCAACAAAGTCAGTTTGAAATGGACAGTAAAATAAATAAAACACACTGCACGCCTTCTGCTGTGGGCTCAGAGACGAAAATGGACAGGGAATGAAGGCCCGGCAGAAAAGATGTTATGTATGATGCTTGTGGATGTCTGACGCTTGTGGATGTCTAATGACTGATGTTTGTGGATGTCTGACGCATGTGGATGTCTGACGCTTGTGGATGTCTGACGCTTGTGGATGCCTGACGCTTGTGGATGGCTGACACTTGTGGATGGCTGACGCTTGTGGATGTCTAACGCTTGTGGATGCCTGAAGCTTGTGAATGCCTGATGCTTGTGCATGCCAGACCCTTTTTGGATGCCTGACGCTTGTGGATGTCTGATGGGTGATGCTTGTGGATGCCTGATACGTGATGCTTGTCGGTGCCTGATGCTTGTGGATGTCTGATGCTTGTGGATGTCTGATGCTTGTGGATGTCTGATGTTTGTGTTTGTCTGATGTTTGTGGATGTCTGATGCTTGTGGATGTCTGATGCTTGTGGATGTCTGTTGCTTGAGAAAAGAGAATTAGAAAGGAAGAACGATGCAGATAAAAGGAGAAACAAGGGCACATTTGTACATACAAGCACAGTCTGTAATTGTATAAAACTTACTTTTTACTGCATTGACTGATCATGACGACTTTAACATGTTGTACATTATAAACAGTTGCGTAATTTCAAGATTGATCTATAAAGCTATTTCTAAAAGGCCCCACCCCCTTACATCCGAATATTTACCAATTCTCATGGCAATGTATTTATTTAAAGTACTGATTTAAAAATGTGAGTCTTCATTTATTTGAAACGGTGTGGCACCAGTACAAAGAAAGCCCCTGAATAACTGTGAGCGCTGGCAGGAGCGCTAAGTGAGGCCACACACATAGTGAAGTGAAGGGGCTCGCAGCACTGCACACTTCCCTCATACAGATTTCGTGATCACAAAACCTGCACGTGCCAGTCACTTGGCGGCTGTTGCATGTGGCTGCAGGTGAGGGGAAGGCAGCGACAGTTGATCCAGTGAATTGCTGCGTCCTATCATCCACTTGAATATGTAAATGTCGGTGGAGCCACTTCCAATCGCTCTGCAGCATATCACGACGTGAGTTTGAGAAAATGTATGCTGTTTGAGGTGATGGGAGGGGTAGGTGTTAACAGTAAAAGTAATACTCAAATCTAAAAAGGAGGAGGCAGCAGGGGGAGAGGAGAGAGGAGACAGGAGGGGGCGATATCACAACCTGTGTTTTGGATAAGCTAATCTGGTTTTTTTTAGAGCAGAAAAAATATTTCAAAATTGTAGGTTTGCTATTATATTCCTGTTGAAATGCTATGTTCCAAAGATTAATGTAATCCATGTTTGTTTTAACTGTTTTTCACCTCAACACAGAAAGTGCTTTTGTAACGTTGTTTCAACTGAAAATATAAGGCGCTTTATTAACGTTGTTTCAGTTCAACACATAAAGCGGGACATTTTTGTAAAGCGCATTGTGAACGTCCTTGCCTGCCTAAAATTCTTATGGCCAAAATTGTTAACAAGGAATAGGCAGGCCATCTTCCTGAGCACATGAGGTAATGTGTGAAATATGATGCAATTATAATATGCAGGCATAGTATGCTCGCCCTCATCCCTGTTCTGCTTTTTGCTGCTCTTTCCTATATTGTGCATCTGATGTTGAGTTTGTGCTATGGGCATATATGCACGCCCAGTGTGTTCGCCTTCACCTCTGCTCTGCTTTTCGCTGCAGTTTTCTGTTGTGTGCATTTCACTTTACGTTTGTTCTATGGGCATAAGCCTACTGTGCTCGCCTTTACTCGTGCTTTGCGTCTTGCTGCAGCTTCTTGTCCTGTGCATTTAACTTCACGTTTGTCTTATGGGCATATATGCAAGCCCACTGTGCTCAATGTGAGGGTCCTCACCTCTGCTGTGCCTATCGGTGCACCTCCTTGCTTTGTGCATTTTACTTTAAATTTGTTATATGTGCATACATGCATAACAGTCTGCTTTCGTCACCTGTGCGCTGTCTCTCGCGTTAGCTCTTTGTCTTATATATCTTACGCTTGCTGTATGGGTATACATGCGAGCCCAGTGTGCCTAATATGCATGCCCTCACCGCTGCTCTGCTTCTTGTTGCAGCTCTCTGTGCTGTGTATGTGCATGTGTAAGTGGGATGGATGGGGGGGGAGAGGTGTGTGCGTGCATGGCTGTGTGTGTGCACGTGAGCTTGTGAATGAGTTGAGTGAGCAAGGTGGAAGGGGGGCTGCGTGCATGGCTGTGTGTGTTCACGTGAGCTCTTGACTGGGGTGGGGGGAAGGGAGTGCGTGCGTAACTGTGTGTGTGCTCGTGAGCTTGTGAGCAGGATGCAGTGTGCCTAATATGCACGCCCTCACCGCTGCTCTGCTTCTTGTTGCAGTTTTTGGTGCTGTGTGTGTGTGCGTGTGTGAGTGGGATGGGTGGAGGAAGAGAAGGGGGGTATGCATGCATGGCTGTGCGTGTGCACGTGAGCTGGTGAATTCGTTGGGTGGGCAAGGTGGAGGGGGGGCTGCGTGCGTGGCTGTGTGTGCGCACTTGAGCTTGTGAGTAGGGTCGGGGAGGGAGAAGGGTGCATGCGTGGCTGTGTGTGTGTGCGTGTGAGCTTGTGAGGTGGATAGGTGGGGGGTATGTGTGCATAGCTGTGTGTGCGCACGTGAGCATGTGAGTGGAATGCCGGGTTGGGTGTGAGTACGTGGCTGTATGTGTGCGCGTGAAGCTGTGAGTGGGATGGGCGGCTCAGTGTGTGATCGCGAGCTTGTGGGTGACCTGGTTGGGGTGGGAGATAACAGGCTGTTGTATACGTTATAAGGTGCACGTTCTATAATAAAAAAGCAGACATAATGGCAGTAAGACTGCTTTAGAATACCTTTTGTGACGGAGCTGGTTTGTGAAACTTTTAACATTTGCATTGTAGCTTAAAGGAGGAAATAAATAAACTTGCATGGCACCATGTTGCATAAAAAACTTTTTGGTAGCTAAACATATTTTATCAGCCACTTGTTAAATGAAAGAAGATTCATAGTAGACGATCAAAAGCCCTTTCGTACATTTTCTTTCGGTGAGACTGTATTTTAAAGCAAACATAGCATATCACAATTTGGCTAGTTGTATTTACGTAGGCAGTAAAGTTAGCTGACGCTATTAAGACGCTTGCTAAAGCCTAGTTACTTTACTTTGATACGGCATACTTGTAAAGTAAACACCAGTATCCGTAAAAAGAAAGGTCAACAAGGCCAACCATATGGGGTGCAGAAAAGGGGGTGGTGGTGAACAGAGTGTCTGAATGAAGCAGACCACTCTTACCCAGTCCAAAGATCAGGGCTTGATCCATCACCGTTATTTAGCTCACTGCACCATCCCAGCTCAGAAGCTGGCTATATGCAAATTAGTCTGTCCCTGGCCCAGTGCATCATGGGAACAGGGCAGACCAAACTACCAAGCCAATTCTTCACCAGAAAGGAGACAAGCTTCCGGGGACCGGTTTCTGGCATTTCAGCCGTCGTCGGCCCGGCTTGCTTGAATCCTGATGGTGCAGTGAGCAAGGGACTCATGTCTGAGTATACCCTGCCACACCTATAGTGGCCAAAAACGATTCAGAAAAGGGGTGGTGGTGAACAGAGTGTCTGAATTAAGCAGACCACTCTTACCCAGTCCAAAGATCAGGGCTTGATCCATCACCGTTATTTATCTCACTGCACCATCCCAGCTCAGAAGCTGGCTATATGCAAATTAGTCTGTCCCTTCATCACCACCCCCTTTTCTGAATCATTTTTGTCCACCATAAGCGTGGAAGGGTATACTCAGATGTGAGTCCCTTGCTCATTGCACCATCAGGATTCAAGCAAGCCGGGCCGAAGACGGCTGAAATGCCAGAAACCGGTCCCCGGTAGCTTGTTTCCTTCCCAGTATAAGAATTGGCTTGGTAGTTTGGTCTGCCCTGTTCCCATGATGCACTGGGCCAGGGTCAGACTAATTTGCATATAGCCAAGTTCTGAGCTGGGATGGTGCAGTGAGCTAAAAAACGGTGATGGATCAAGCCCTGATCTTTGGACTGGGTAAGAGTGGTCTGCTTAATTCAGACACTCTGTTCATCACCACCCCCTTTTCTGAATCATTTTTGTCCACCATAAGCGTGGAAGGGTATACTCAGATGTGAGTCCCTTGCTCATTGCACCATCAGGATTCAAGCAAGCCGGGCCGAAGACGGCTGAAATGCCAGAAACCGGTCCCCGGTAGCTTGTTTCCTTCCCAGTATAAGAATTGGCTTGGTAGTTTGGTCTGCCCTGTTCCCATGATGCACTGGGCCATGGTCAGACTAATTTGCATATAGCCAAGTTCTGAGCTGGGATGGTGCAGTGAGCTAAAAAACGGTGATGGATCAAGCCCTGATCTTTGGACTGGGTAAGAGTGGTCTGCTTAATTCAGACACTCTGTTCATCACCACCCCCTTTTCTGAATCATTTTTGTCCACCATAAGCGTGGAAGGGTATACTCAGATGTGAGCCCCTTGCTCATTGCACCATCAGGATTCAAGCAAGCCGGGCCGAAGACGGCTGAAATGCCAGAAACCGGTCCCCGGTAGCTTGTTTCCTTCCCAGTATAAGAATTGGCTTGGTAGTTTGGTCTGCCCTGTTCCCATGATGCACTGGGCCAGGGTCAGACTAATTTGCATATAGCCAAGTTCTGAGCTGGGATGGTGCAGTGAGCTAAAAAACGGTGATGGATCAAGCCCTGATCTTTGGACTGGGTAAGAGTGGTCTGCTTAATTCAGACACTCTGTTCATCACCACCCCCTTTTCTGAATCATTTTTGTCCACCATAAGCGTGGAAGGGTATACTCAGATGTGAGTCCCTTGCTCATTGCACCATCAGGATTCAAGCAAGCCGGGCCGAAGACGGCTGAAATGCCAGAAACCGGTCCCCGGTAGCTTGTTTCCTTCCCAGTATAAGAATTGGCTTGGTAGTTTGGTCTGCCCTGTTCCCATGATGCACTGGGCCAGGGTCAGACTAATTTGCATATAGCCAAGTTCTGAGCTGGGATGGTGCAGTGAGCTAAAAAACGGTGATGGATCAAGCCCTGATCTTTGGACTGGGTAAGAGTGGTCTGCTTAATTCAGACACTCTGTTCATCACCACCCCCTTTTCTGAATCAACCATATGGGGTGCAGCAGGGGACAGAGCGGATCGCTTTGAAGTAGTTCACGGCCTGGCGGCCGTGAAATTGAGAGCAATTAGGGGGGAGGAGAAGTGAGGCCAGCGCGCACTGCGCACAATGGGGAAGCCTGTGGGAGGGAGGCTGATTGCTTTGATGTAGAGAGCATCAGGAAAGCTAAAGCAGCAGGCGGATGGGAGTGCGTTCACGAGACCACATGCACTTGTGGAAATCCGCTGTCTGGTTTAGTTTTCCTGATGCAACCCTAAAATTCGACCCTATCCATTCCTTGTGGAATGGGATAGGCTCGACCTAAAAATGACTGATTACTCTCTAAAAAATGGTCCTTTGGGTACAGGTGACACAGTACAACAGGAGGTATAAGCAACCTGACATCCTATTTCTCACTTGCATTTGTCTCCAGGCATAAATGCTTCTACAGACATATTGGTTTCCCAGGGGGCTACATTCAATTCTTGTATACCTCTGGTAATGTTTACATTTTGGTATTCTCGTGTGTGGCTTCAAAGAAATATCTTATCAGTGAAAAAGAATGTAATTACCTCAATAATCCACACCGGACAACATCAGAAATGTACACATTACCATAGTTTCAAAATAATCTAATGTAACCCTGGGGAGACTGTTTGTGGCTTAGTCTTTGAACCAATATGTAGATTCATGGATCACTTCATTAAGGTTGAGGTCCCCAAAATTGAATTATACGTGAAAGACAGTATGCAATTTATCAACATGGTGGAGGGGACCCCGTATGACCACCTGAATGATATTCTGGTAACAATGGATATATAATCCTTATATACCAACAACCCACAATATTTGACCATCAGAACGGTTAATAGACTCCTTAGCAATGGAGTGAACTGATCTGGGGTACCAACTGGGTTCCTGATAGAACGAAGGGAGATTGCATTAGAAAAGAACTGCTTTATGTTTAAAAAAGATGTCTACATACAGACTAAAGGGGTTGCAATGCGGTCTTGTTTTGCTTCAGACATAGTAAAACTTTTTGTAGCAGAGTTTGAAAATGATGCAGCCACTAACAATGATAACTCATGCAAGGCAAGAATAAGGGTTTGCAAAGATATATATCAACTGCATATTTGTCATCTGGCAAGGCTCTGAAGAACAACTTGAGGAATTTGTAAAACCACTTAATGTCCAGAGTCCTGACTTGAAGTTTCATTTAATCATAGAACAAACTTAATAAATTACTTGGACCACCAAATAAAATATAGAGACATTAGGATATACACTATGCTATACAGAAGGCCAACAGACAGCAGCCACTTACTGAGGCACAATAGTGATCACCCTTGAGATCTCAGGGATAATCAGCCAGATGCATCAACAGATGGAATTGCGATTCCTAAATAGCGATTTTTAAGGAATCGCTATTTAGGAATCGCAAAAGCCTATGCATGTAGGAATCGCTATCAAAATAGCGATTCCTACACTTTCCTTAATGGCGACTCGCAAATTACGAATCGCAAATTAAGGAATACCTCCCCATTCATGCCTATGGGCCTAGAGGCCCATAGGAATGAATGGGAAGACATTCTCAATTTGCGATTAGCAATTAGCGACTCGCAAATTTAGAATGCAATTTCAAGGGTGCAGGGGTGTCCAACGGACACCCTGTTGCACCCCTGAAATCCGCATATGGGTACATCTTGCACACACACATGCCCTAAGGGCATGTGTGTGTGTAAAATGGAACTTTAAAAATGCACTTTAGTGCATTTTTCAATGTTTTTGCAAATTACCATGAAGTTCAACTTCATGGTAATTTGCTACTCCTATTTGCGAAATCGCTATTTTTTTTTGTTTGATCCATTGCATTTAAGGAATCTCAATTTGGGATTCCTTAAATGCAATCGCAATTTAAGGAATCTCAATTTAGAGATTCCTTAATTGCGATTTTTGCATTTGGGATGATGCATCCCAAATGCAAAAATACCGGTCGCAAAGGGGCAGATTCTGAGAATCTGCCTGTTTACGACCGGTTTTTAGGTTGATGCATCTGGCTGAATCTCCCTTATGGACAATTCCTGAGGATGCACAGAAATTGCTCCAATAAAAATGACTATTGTAAAGAGGTGGCGGGTTGCAAATCAATCTCATTGAGAAACTACCCCAAACACGTGGTAAACAGGGCCCTCAAATGAGCATGGTATTGCGCATGGGAATCCTTTCTTACTCCTAGACAGCGAGGCGATCAGAACAATAAAAAGATTGTCATGGTCAGCACTTTCACCCCTATGAGTTACTAAATAAAGAAGATTGGGAAGAGACATTGGCATCTAGAAGAGGAAGTTATTAACCTGCCACCTCTAGTTGCTTTCAAATGCAACAGGAACATAACAGATTATGTGGTGATGGCACACAAGAAACCACAGACACAAAACTCCCTAAGGGTGCTATGGGGAATTCCCGAACTGATAGGACACTTCAAATGCACCAACTGTCAGACATCACTATACACTATAAACACAAAAGTCCTAGTGGCAGGCACAAAGGAATACAAATTAACGTCATTCTCGAACAGTAGCACAAACAATGTGATATAGGTAAGGCATTGTCCATGCAGCCTAGTGTATGCAAGTCAGACAACACAAATGCTGAAACAAGGAGAACATGTCAACCCAGGAGCTGTGTAAAGTGCAAAGTCGTAGGGGACCCACTGGTTAAGCATTTCAAGGACAAGAGCCATAGTATTGAAGATATATATTGGCAAGTCCTGGAAGTGATTAAACCAGATTGCCAAGGGAGTGATCTAGCAACATAGTTGAATCAATGAGAATGCAGATGCATTGACAATTTAAAAAGCATTGAACATGGACTAAATGATGTTGATGATTACTGTTGCTGGCTATGTCTAGTTAATAGCTCTTTCCTCACAATATATTGTGCACAACATACTGGGTTCAAGCCCAATGCAATTCTTCTGAATTGAATGAAAGATCCTCTTTGGGGTGTGGTTCAGGTGGCAAAGGTCTCAGTCATGGTCAAAAAAAGGAAAATAACAATGTGTATTATCATTGTTGATGAGCCTCATGAGTTCCGATACCCCCACCTTTTACCCCTCATCCCCATTATTGCTATGCGAAAAGGGCATACGTTATGGTGAAAATAAACAATCTGTATAACCATTAATTTGTGTACCACATTGATCGACAAAGAAAATCACTATACACTAAATTGAATTTACTTGGATATGGGGGGGGGGGTCACTGTTTTGTAGGTAGTGATTTTCTACATCCAATATGGCTTCTGGTATTCTTGGGCGACAGTTTAAGTATTAGTAGACAATGATCTTATCTGTAGCGAAGCTTTGCATTTATCTAATTTCTTAAACAAATTGTGGTGAGAGGAGACACGTCCAGGGCCGGTCAATGCAGCGTTACCTGTCGCTGAGCCTAGGAGTGGGGACAATGCCAGCGGAGGGATGTCAGACGGCTGTTGGGACCCTGTGCTTAGAAAAAACTTATGGGCTTAAAATAAGACCCAGCTGCAGAGTTCTTTGTGCGTCCAGCAGTTTTCAGGTAACAATAAAAAATGTCAAAATTTTTCTGGTGATTAATGTTCCTGCTAGAGAGAGATTGAAGTTTTGTTTAGTGGCAGTTTTGACTCATAGTAGTGTAGAGGGTTAATAAGCCTGCTGCAAAGAAGTGTACCATGCAGATCACAGTACTGCATTTTATGTAGATAGCTCAGTGGGTTAGTGCTTTTGTCATAGAGATGCTTTTATTATTTGCAGTTCATAAGTTACAATCCTAGTAGAACACAGTGAGCCGTGTACTGTCCTCCCTCAAACAGCTACATGCAAACTCCGTGGTATATGTTAG
This sequence comes from Lissotriton vulgaris, assembly GCF_964263255.1. NCBI lineage: Eukaryota > Metazoa > Chordata > Amphibia > Caudata > Salamandridae > Lissotriton > Lissotriton vulgaris. The sequence continues at coordinate 1,199,082,177 of NC_141694.1, read as the reverse complement.
AACATTATTATTTTCCCAAGTCTTTCAATATCCTAATGTTGCTAAAAATGGTTTGTTTGGGTTGAAATACATTCTTGTTAATAAAGCCAACCCAACTACTGTGGTACATTTAAAATCCCGAGTTTGTGCTTCTCCAGATCAAGCACACTTAAATTATACTGTGTACCATTATGGATGATATGTGAGTCCTTCATTTTGTATTTCTCATTGTCTTACGTCAAATTTCCTATAGACTGATGTAAAACACGTATGATTCATTGTCTCTGTATATTGTGCTGGTGATGTAAAGTGCAGTATGACTAGAGCTATAAAACAAATGAAATGCATGTGTGAGAAGGATTAGGGAGAGATGAGACACCTATTGGAGGGTGGTAGTGACTGAATCCATGGAGAAGGAGGCAACAAAAGATTGTCACACCTGTGCTAAAACATGCCCTATCACCAGATGATGTACCTACTTTATGCATGATGTACTGCAGCTCGTTCTTGCCATAAACCAGGAAATAAATGTTGCCTCTTGACAGCTCTTTGTCCTCTTTAATGTCTTCTAAAAACATTTTAGTGCACAATGCCAAGCAGACTTTGGGCAGGAGGCAGAAGCCCCCTGTGCAACTCCCAAACCTGGACTAATTGTGACACAAGCGGTGTAAGTGAAAGCCACCTGGTCGGTCTTTAGTCCCCTGTGTGCTTCGCATGCCCAGGCTAACTGTTCCACTTTCTCCCACCACAGGGGTCTGACAGCTCTGACCCTCTTCCCAGCTGGATCCCCTTATCTCCCTCGCAGAGCACCTGGAGACACACTACATTTCATACCAATCGTCATTTTAAAAGATGAGCTGCTAGCAAAAGGCACAATCTGTCCTAATGCTTTCGAATGGTCTATCCGCTCTGAGAAAAAAAAACTGCGGGCACCTGTGGAAGGATGTGTGCACGCGCACAGACGCGCATTCTGGAGAGAACATAGGATGGAACAAAGAGCAATAAAAAGAGCTGCTTCCTGTCATGAAAGGAATGTGAACACAATTGTCTCAGTACCAAGAAGGAGCAATGTTAGGAGCCAGTGTAACAAAATATATTGTCACACTGGCTCCTAACTTTGCTACTTCTTGCAACCGAACCCGAGAAAAATGGCAAATCGAGGAGACAGAAAGGCAAGCTGACTCAGGTCAAGACGCCTCAAATTATCAAGATCTTATAAAAGAGTAATTAGAATGAATTTATTTCAGCACTTTAACATTTTGAATGCTCAAGCCTATAAGTGAACAGACAACAGAGAAATTTGGTGTAGCCAACCTCCCAAACTATTTATTTTTTGTTAGACGCCTTATCCATTAAACAACAAAGATTTCCTGTTAAGGGAGGACTAGTCTCAAATAAATTCACATTATTATAGCTGTTACAACTCTACAACCTAGCTATTTCAATATTGACTTTGAAACCTGGAGGGATGTTAAACATTTATTAAAGGGGACAGACCCATTTCACCACGTTTTAAAAAACATAAATGTAAAACAAGTATCTTTGAAGGACACCAGATGAGGAAATGACATAGTCAGCGGAGCAGCAACACGCCAGCAGAGCAGGCCTCAGAAGGCCCCTTAGAGGTTATTGTTTGTTAGGGGCTGGACATTTTAGAAGCCATCTCTTTTATAGGGTTTTTGAGTAAACCCCTACTTTGGTGAGGATGTATACTCAAGAAGGAGGGGTAACTGCAGCATTCCAGTAAAAGTGAACATTTTCAACAGCAATCCTGATGGCTTGATATAAGCAAATGACATTTGACGGAAATCTCAATCCACTTCTCAATTCCCCTGCACCATTTAGAGGCAGATGATCAGCCTGGTCTTTAGTATCAGAAACACTGTTCTGAACAGAGGTGGGACTGCATCCAGTCCCCAGTGAATGCACAGCATAATGCCTTTTTCAGCCAATATTTTATACTTCATTGAATTCTTGTTATTTTTATCCTTGTCATCATCATCCTTAGAACCATAGTTATAATTTTTTAGAAGTTTTGTGAAACGGGACCACACGCTGAGTGTACACGTTATTTTCAAGTTTCTACTGTTCAACAGCGTCAATATAGACTTTTTCCAAGAACATGATGGATACGTGAATTCATATAAAGCAGTGTTTATTCCAATAAAATCACCCAATGCATTTCGGGCTGCATGCCCTTCTTCGAGGGTCACTGTAGAATAATTACAAAATCATACAATTAACATGCTGTTAACTCTACTTTTCACGTCATTTAGTCTAACAGCTTTTACTACAAAGTAACGCTATCTGTTCTGCGCAAAGTTAATCACCCCGTTTAGAAGTAAATGAATCAACATAACATGCCACTCTGATCAACGTCTCTATTATCCAACCATGATGATGTATTTCAAAGCTTTTAACATTGAAACTATAAAGTAATAAAACACAATTAAATATTATTTCAAAAAGAAAAACTAGTACTATTAACAACTAATAAATAAATATTTAAAAATGTATTTAATACCCAGCTTTTACCCCTTTAAATGTAAAAACAGCACACACAAAAATAAACAACTACACAAAATAAATATCAAATAATTAACAACAATTAACAATGATATAATAATTAATAAACTCCACAACATACACCTAAAATGAATTAAACAATTACCATAATTGTTGTCTAATTAATTATCTAAAATTAATTAACACCTAATTATTAATTTACCAAGTAAAAATAAATTACTTCCGGCCCTACCCACCCTTTACACCTATAACTACCACAACACGCACCTAAATTTAATTGCACAAATACCATAATTAATTACCAATTAACTAATTACGATCAATTAACAACCAGTTAATTAATTAATAATACATTTATTTACCCACTTAACACAATAGCATCTCAATTAAATAAATAATAATAAATACAAAATATTCAGTAAAATTGAAATAATTAAATTATTTCTCACCCTATTCCCCTATAAACCCAAAACATGCTACAGAACTAGAAACGCAAAATTCAAATAAAAATATATTAATATCGAATAAAAATTATCAATTAATGTTATATAATTAATTACTTTGCACCCTATACCCCTATACACCCACCAGCCGCTATGGGACTTAAAACGCAAAAAAGATTTTTTTAATAACTACAAAAAATGTAACACATATTAAAATACAAACAAATCTTATACAAAAAACATACATGACATACATATAAAATATATACTAAAATACATAACATTAATTAAAAAAATCATAATATTTTAGACTTCTACATTTTTAATATCAATATTACATAACTAAATTTGATGTTTTTAACCATGAGAATTTGTCTGTCAATGTTTCTGACCCACGATATAATTTTATCTCAATATTTGAGTAATCAAAATTTTTGATTTGATATTCTGTCTCTGCACTGTGCACTTTACTAGGGGTTTACCAGTTATTTAAATATGCCAATCCTGGAAACACCAATCCATAATAACAATTTACAACAGGAGCACTTGCACTTTAGCAATGAACAGCAGTGAGAGAGTGCGCAAAGACACTTAACCAGCAAAAACAGAGTCAAAACCGGGAGGTCAGAAAGCAAAAAGACAGGGGAAACATGCCAAAAGATGGCAAGTCTAACAGCAAGATGGCGTTAGGCAACGTTGAGTGGCTTAAAATCCACCTTGGTGGAGAAGTGTGGCTCAATGGTTAGAGCGGCATACCCTGATGCAGAGGTCTAGCCCGGGACCAGGGTTCAATTCCCCGCCTCAGCGGGTCTTGGGCTCAAAGCAACTCTGACGAAATGGCCCCGAAGAACTCTGCGACGGTAGCCGCCGCCGCAGCAAAGACCAGAGCGGCGAAGCAAGCTCTCCGTGATAAAGAGCTGATGACAAAACGAGGAGGCGCTTTGGGACTTGAGGGGATCGGTGATTTCACTGACTCTGATATTACTCCCATTAAACCTACCAAAGGGTCTAAGCAGCTACCTGCAAAACCCGTTTCTGGTCCCTCTGTTATTGAGCTGCTCCGGAAAACTCCTGCCCCGGTTCTTTCAGCTCAGGTGCTGGCAATTACTCCGTTACAACCAGCAGCTCCGAGTGCTTTCCCTGGCTCAACAGTGACATCAAGTGGGCAACCTAGGAATGGAAAGACTGGAAAAGAGGGAAATGCTGATACATTCACGATCACCTCGGCAGCAGCAGAGACTACTTCTGTGATGCTCCAGGAATCTATGGTGGCGGGAATAGCAGACTCTAACGCTGGAATGCAAGGTATGGAAGGTCACCCCTCTTGCAGTACTTTGCCCCCTTCTATTGTTCTGGTAGCCCTGGCAGCTCCGACAACTCCGACAGCCCCGACAGCTCTACCAGTAACAGTACTCGATTCTGCCTCGATAGTCCTTAATATTCCTGAGACTGTGGGGGTGCAGGGCTGTCAGGCACCGCAGGCTGGGCAGACTCAGGCTGCATTTAGTGCTCCAACGAACGATACGGTGGTGTTAGAGGCTATAGACACCTCGAAGAAGTTGGCGAATTTGTTGGGACATCCAGATGGTAGTAAGAAAGCTGGCAGAGATGAGGTAGCCCTTGATCCGACTGACACCGATAGGGACCCCTCTGACTTTTATTCAATTTCCGAAGGGGCCGAAGATGCAAGATGGTCAGATGGCTCTGAGCTAGACATTGAAAGTAATACCGAGTCTGGAACGGAAAGCGATCATGAGGTGAGACCTGGCGATTCCAGGGAAAATAAGAGAACTGCTTTGCGGAGGAAAAGGGCCCTAGGGCTAGCATGGGACTACTCTCCCTCTACGGTGCTTGGCTCTCAAGAACATGCTTCAAGTTCACGCTCTACACAACGGGGGTCTGTATATCAGCAAGATGCTACACTCTCCACTGTGATGGATACAGTCCTCCAGGCTATTGCCTCCCATCGTGAGGAAACATCAAGGGATGGGCGTAAGGCGCAACTAGCTCTTCATAAGGTACAGGGCGTAGTACGTAAACTGTCAAAATCTGTTGGCACCTTCAACACTCGAATGACAGAAATGGAAGATCGCATAGTCATCAATGAGGCTGAGGCTACAGCCACTCAGGAACAGGTTGAATCACATGAAGCAGAGCTAAACGACGTCAGGTGGAAGCTCAAGGACATGGAAAATCATCTTCGCCGCAATAACCTGCGTGTCCTCGGAATACCTGAAAACATCGAAGGTGCTGACATGCGAGCCTTCATCATTCAGCTCTTTAAAGACACACTCCCTGTGCTCTCTTCCTGGAATTGGGAGTTAGAAGTGCAACGCGCTCATAGAACACCATTTACTTTGAAACCCACCCAGAAATAGGGAGGCTATCCACGAGCAGTCCTGGTATTTTTCGGAAACTTTCTTCTCCAACAAGCCATTTCAGACAAAGTCAGGCCTGAAGCTCGACGTACCAGAGATTCCATCTCCTATTTTGTTAGACCGGACTTCTGCCACACCACTGTGGAAAGGAGGTGGCGCCTTCGACAGCTTATTAAACCCTTTATGGAGAAGAAAGCACAAGCATATCTTAATAACCCAGCTAAATTGAAAGTACTGTACAATGGTCAGACCAAATGTTTTACCTCTGAGATAAAGGCTAATTTTTAGATAGTCTGACTTAATGTTGACAAGTCCAGTGTATAAAAGATCTTTTGGTTGGGAAGCTGAGGATGGGTTGAGGGTTTGAGGGGACTGGAGTAATAGACAAATGAGGTGAGAGAGTGGAGAGTGGGGAGTGGAGAGTGGAGAGAGGAGAGAGAGACTCTAGATATGTTAGGCTTATATTAAGATAATTGGCTAGGCATTTAGTTATTATATCCATATAGGGCCAGTTGCCCATATACTTCTTTTTTCTATTTTCTCTCTATCTTTCTCTCTCCTGTCCTCCTTCCATTCTTTATGCCTCTAATAAAAAAATGTTTTCCCTTTCTCTATATTTCTTTTGGAAAAAGATTGCTTTTGTATTAGCTGCTTTTTTATTTTACACCTCATGAGTACGATATCACAGTTGACAGTTGACTTTTTTCTTTTTTTTCCTTTTTCTCTTTCTTTCTGTTTTTTTCGTTGGGGATCACTGGCCTGGCCTGGGAGTGCCTCCCAATCACTAAAGACTCTTATAGAGTCTAATTGCCTCACTGTGTGGGCTGTGGAGGGTGGGGGGTTGGCAGTAGGGGTGTGGAGGGAGGGGGAGGGAGAGGGGGAGGGGGAGGGGGAGGGGGAAGGAAAACTTCAAAAATGAGCTTGATCAGTAGTACAAGAAATGTTCGAAACTTGCGAATCTCATTACTTATTAGGAACTACATGTTACTTATGTTGATTAATTGGAATTTTGATTGGAATATTAATATTGAGTCTGATATATGCTGTTGTATGTTATACTGTTTAGAAGGCGCTGGTATGTTTGTGGATAACCTTAAATAGGGAGATTAAAATTGCGTTGCTGGAATGTTGCCGGCCTTAATGATGGGAAAAAGGGCCCAACTTTTTCAGTCACTACGTCAAGACCCTGTCGATATCCTATGTATCCAGGAGACCCATATAGCTGAGAGTGATAAAGATTTATTAAAGATTCCTGGGTATAAAGTGATTGCATCAACATCTCAAACATCTAAAACACGGGGGGTTGCTATTTTGGTAAAACCTGGCTTGGGGACCCCAGACGCCGACTGGTTGATAAACACGGCAGATGGGTTGTAGTCCAACTGGAGTTAGGCATTACCATCTACTCACTCTATGGCTCCAATTTGGACGATCCACAAATGCTTAGTGACCTTGAATTAGAATTGGCCTCCTGGTCTGGCCCCCTTATCCTTTGTGGGGATTTTAATGTGAATCTAGGGAATTCAGTAAATAACCAACTGCCCCAGAATTATAACGGCCATAAACCCAAGGTTTATAGGGCAGTACGCCATCTGATGGACAGTCATGATTTACTTGACGTCTGGGATATGCTGAGGCAGAACGATAATGGCTTTACCTATTTTTCCTATCCCCATAACAAGTATGTCCGATTAGATTATATCATGACATCGTTGCAGAAATCGGCCCTATGAGATATATTTAAATCCCCCAAAACCATTTCTGACCATAACGCGCTCACTCTTGTCTTTGATATGGATAGTTTTAAAAGACCTAATAACCAATGGTCATTTGATCGCAAGCTTCTTGCTAACCCAGAATATATAAATCATATAACATCATGGGCCCAAGCCTTTTTTGATTGTAATCAATTCAGTGCACCCAGGTTCATTGTCTGGGACTGTTTTAAGGCACCGATGAGGGGGTAGACTATCTCGTTTGTAGCTAAACGCAAAAAGACTCAGGATAGTATCAATACCCAACTTAATTTGGAACTCTCTAATCTTGAAACGCTGCATGCTAGTCAGATTCAGCAAGGAATTTCACCTTCTGATACACTGCAAAAGTTATTGATTCTAAAAACAGAAATTAATAGCTCGTTAATTCAAAAAGCTGCTGAAACATATCAAGCTAATAAAAATAAAATCTATGAATCAGGAGAAAATGTAGGGAAACAGTTAGCCCTTAGAACTCGACAAAAGCAAACATACAATAAAATAAAGTGTATTGAATATGAGGGTCGACAATATAGTTTCATTTAGGTGCATGTTGTGAATATTATAGTGTTAAAGCATGTGTACTCAAGAAATGTTTATTTTTTTATTAATAAGATATTTTTAAATTGATTATGTTAATATTGGAAATGCATTTAATTGAAACTGTTGAAGTGTTTTGTGATTGGTGTGTTGTTATGGGGTAGGAAATAAAAATAAATATATTTATGTTTTGAATACATTTTTTGTTTGTTAATATTTGCGACTTTTAAATAATAATTTTTTATAAATGTATTTATTAATTTATTTTCTATATTATTTGTAGTTTTTTGTTATATGCAATGATTATTATTTGAGTTATTTTTGTATGTTTAATCATTTTAATTTTATATTTTTAAAATTGTGTTTATTTATTTCTATGATTTTTAAAATTTGCAATATTTTTTTTCTTTTGTTTAAGTGCTATTAGTAATTTTTATTTCTCTGTTATTCAACACTTTAGCTAATGTTACAATCACTGGAGTGGTAATAGTAATTTTTACCTCTCCGCTATCCAGCACTTTCCCTATTGTTGCCTTCACTTTAGTAGAAATAGTAATTTTAACCCTACTCTATCCAGCACTTTCCCTACTGTTGCACTCACTGGAGTGGGATAGTAATTTTTACCCCTCCACTATCCAAAACTTTCCCTGCTTTTGCACTCACTGGAGTGGGAATAGTATATTTACCCCTCCGCTATCCAACATCATCCCTACTGTTGTACTCACTGGAGTTGGAATAGTAAATGTATTTACTCCCGCTATCCAACACTTTCCTTATAGTTGCACTCTTTGGAATGGAATAGTAATTTTTGGCCCTCTGCTATCCAACACTTTCCTTACCGTTGCCCTCATTGGCCTGGGAATAGTAATTTTTACCCCTCTGCTATTCAACATTTTCCCTACTGTTGAACTCACTGGAGTAGTATTAGTAATTTTTACCCCTCCGTATCCAACACTTTCCCTACTGCTGCACTCTTTGGAGTGGGAATAATTTTTACCCCTCTGCTATCCAACACTTTACCTACTGTTGCACTCTTTTCAGTGGGTATAGTAATGTTTTCCCCTCCGCTATCCAACACTTTCCCTACTGTTTCTATCACTGGAGTGGGAATAGTAATTTGTTACCCCTCCGCTATCCAACACTTTCCCTACTGATGCACTCACTGGAGTTGAATAGTAAATTGAATCATTCCGCTATCCAACACCTTCTGCACTGTTAAACTTATTGTATTGGAAAATGTAGGTTTACTTTTTTTATTAGTTTAATGTTTTAATTAGTATTGACATTTTGGCATTTATACATATGACAAGAACAGGTAATCAATCTTCTCCACTGCTATAGATTGTGTTTGAGTATTTTATTGTATTTTGTGTTCCAATTAATATTTTTCAAATTGGTGTACTACTTCAGTGCCCATAACCAAAATGCATTTTGAACCCCAATTGGTCCTTCACCAATGGGTGTATGTGAGGTCAAAATCAACATGCTCCTAGTGTGAGTTTCATTCTCCATCAGACAACGACAACGTAAACACCAAAACCTTTCTTAGCACCAAACTAGCAGTGCTGTTGGGGAGACACAATCCTGGATAGGATGCGTGCTCAGATGTTCAGTATTTTGCATTCTGGATCAAGGGTGTTACCTCATTAGCACGCCATAACTGCAAAGAGGATTAACATTTAAGTTAAGTACATGAGTGCATGGATCCAAAAACTACATGTATTTAATCCCTCCCCTCCCAGGAAACCTATTAATTTCACTTGCCAAAATCTGCACCCATTACCTGTGGTCATAAATCCAGGTATCCTTTCCGTATTGAACATTTTGTCTAAAATTCTATCCTGCTATTAGTGATAGCAGATACAACAAAAGTCACTTCTGATTGTATGGATCCCTACATCACCCTCACCAATGCTAAAAATAAATGCACAACTTATCACTCAAATGGCTTCACTATGTTGAATGCTACATGCTGTCATACCATATCTGGTCGTTCCACTGGCACCATCTCAATTCAGACCCATCCTCAAAACTATCTCAGAAACCTTACACGCTACCCAATCCCTTCCAATTTTTTCTACATGCAAATTCATACCAGCCCATTACTAGGACAGAAGTATTAACCACTTATTACTGAGCATTCCCATGTGACTCAGATGAGAAAACAATATAAATGAATTCCTTGTTACCAAAGGAGTAAATCATCCAACAATACTTGATTAAAATATCAACTTCCATACTCATTTCCTGTTCCAGTTGAAATTTTCCAATCTTGTATAACATAATGTTGTACTGTGCTCAAAACACGATACAGATGCTCTGAAAATGTCTGTATTTCATTTTTTGCTCCCTTACGGTTATCCCACATACTTGCACATTAGATAACATCGCCACCTTATCCTCTTCCTCACTTCTTTCTGTTTGGTTACCTTAATATGCAACAGCCATGCCACTCTTTTGACCAGGTAAATACTACACCTCAAACCTGTACTCCTGCAATTCGGATCTCAAATGGGCTCTGCAAGAAATTGGCCTTCTCCCACACGGCAGTGTGCTGCCTAATAGTCTGTGATCCATCAACACTTTTAACTACATGCTTATAGGAACTGCTTTTAATAACGACAGGAGCCAGTAAAACTTTTAAAGTTATTTTATTTCCTGGAGCGCCGGGACTACGTCTTTCTCAACGCTCAGCTGGCGCCACACTAAGATGGCCGCCTTCCGTTTCCGGCTTCCCCCTTCTGGTTCCGGCTAGTAAGAACACTAGACCGTTACCACATATCTCCCCCCTTTATGCAAGAACAATTTAACCCGGTTAAACACTCTTACTTAGTGTCCATTTCGAAGTCTTTGAATCTCACAGGAGTCCTTACCACTCTTCCTGCTCTCGTCTTCACCACTCCTTCTTCTCTTTCACTTCCTTGCTCCTCCGACAACATGCCTCGTATCTCTGCTCCTTCATGAGTACTTCCTGTCCTTTCCTTCTCAGTTCCCTGTCCTGCTCCTGCCATTTCCACTGCCTTCCTCTCTGACATTCCGGTCCTCTCCAACATCTCTCTCTTCTACCTGCTACATGCCTTCTTCTACTTGCTCTTTTCTCCTTCCACAACATTCTTCACTATTCCTCTCCACATTCTCTTCCACTTCTTCCGTCTCCGCTCCCCACTTTAAGATTTTGCTACGCTTCGCCATTCTGTCCTGCGACCACACCTTGCCGTCGCTGAGCAACGCCGATCTGGCGTACAGCTCCAGAACCTGTAGGGGCGGTGTGAACTTACTTTCCCCTTTTCTTCTCAGGGTTGCCACCTTCACTCTCACCCAGTCACCCTTCTCTAGTGACACTCCTTGTACATTTTGCCTCTTATTAAAATGTTCGGTGTACGTCTCCTGTGCCTTCTCCTGACTACGGCTGGGACCATTTGCTCTGCACAACCATTTTCCTCCATGCCACATTGTCTTTTGTAAATGGTTCTCTCCCTCTTAGTACTTTGAAGGGGCTGTAACCAGTGCAGCCTGGTGTGATACGGTAGGCCCACCACATCTTGGGCAACTCCTTCTCCCAGTCCAGTCCATCATTTATGGCTGCTTGTATGGTATCCATTATCACCCTGGTAAAACATTCTACCTGTCCATTTACAGCAGAGATATATATGGGTGTATGCTTGACCTCTATTCCATTCCTGGATACAAAAGCTTCCCATTTTACTAAACTGTGGTCCATTGTCGCACGTGATAATTTTCGGAATTCCTTCCTTGATGAATATGGCTCTCAGGAAGGTTATCACCGTCTCGTATCTACTGCTTCTTTCACTTCCACCTCTGGCCACTTGGAATACTTGTCGACCAATACAATGGCGTACTTTTGTATACCTTCCGTGTTCAGAATGGGTCCAATGATGTCGACGGACACCATCTCCCATGGTCCTTCCGGCAACGGGAACTTCCCTAACGGTGGTCTCAACATGAACTGGGATTTGTTCGCCTTTGAACAAGACTCACATTGTCTTACATATTGTTCCACTTGTGTGTCAATAGCCGGCCACCAATAGGCTTGTCGAGCCAGGGCCTTGGTCTTGGTTATCCCCTGGTGTCCTTCATGTAACAAAGCTATCAAATGATCTACGATCCCCTGGGGAGGAATCACTTTGTCGCCCCTAAGAAGGAACAGGGGATTTTCCCCCAGTGACAATTCGTCCCTTACTTCCCAGTATCTCCTTAACGTCTCCTTAAGGTGTCTCTTCTCGGGCCACCCGTGGACGATGTATCCTTTTATCACTTCAAGATCTTCATCCGATTTGTAGGCCTCTTCCCATTCCTGCGCACTGATCACTTTCTCCATGTCCTGTATGGTAGCCACCACGTAACCATTCCACTTCGGGGTCTCTTGCTTGTCCGCCCCTTCCTTAGCCGCTGCTCGGCTCAGGAAGTCTGCCACCTTGTTCTGTGGTCCCGGTATGTGCTCCACGTCGTACACGAAGTTTAGCAATCGAAGTGTCATTTTGGCGATCCTTGGCGTCGCATGGGCATGACCATTGGATGTTAAGACCTTTATCAGGGGCTTGTGGTCGGTTCGGACGAGAAACTTGGCACCCCACAGGTACTGTCTGAAATGCTCCATCGCCCACACCACAGCTAACATCTCCTTTTCGATGATGCTGAATCTTTCTTCGTTGGGTGCCAGGGACCTTGAGGCGAAGCTGACCGTTGATATCTCTCCGTTTTCTGATTTTTGCATTACCACTGCTCCCAGGCCCCGGTCACTGGCGTCGGTGGTAAGGATGGATTCGGCCTCCGGGTCAAACCCTTTAAGGGGTATGGTTTCACTCATCTCCTGTTTCAATGTTTCAAATTCATCCTGCTCTTCCTTGTTCCATTTGAAGCCCTTCCTTTCCTTCAGCAGTTGGCGCAAGCAGTGCGTCTTGGTGGCAAAGTTGGGAATGAATTTGCTATAATATTAGGCCATTCCCAGGAATGATCTGACGTCCTCCTTCTTCCCTGGGGTTGGTGCATCCAATATCGCTTGCATGTTGGTTCTCTTTGGCTCTATACCCTTTTCGCTAACTTCATGACCGAGGTAGGTTACTGACGGTACTCCAAATTTGCACTTGGACTACTCCGCAGTCAGGCCATTCTCCTGTAAAGTGTGTAGCACTGTGTGCAGCTTCTCATTGTGTTCTTGTTAGGACGCTCCCATGACCAGAATGTCGTCCTGGAAGAATTGAACACCTTCCACCTTCCGAAAGAGTCTATACATCAGTTTTTGGAATACGGCAGCTGCCGATGCCAGCCCAAACGGCATCCTGACAAACTTGTAGCACCCAAAGGGTTTGATAAATGACGTGAGGTGACTGCATGATGGATGGAGCTTTACCTGGTGGTAGGCAGATGACAGGTTCACTTTCGAGAACCATTTATGCCCTTCGTCTTGGCCAGCATCTCATTTATGCGAGGAAGGGGAAACTTGTCGATCAAGATGTTTTTGTTAAGTTCCCTGAGGTCGACACACAGCCTCACCTTTCCATTTGGCTTTTGAGCTACTACCAAAGGCGAGAGCCTTTCTGCGCTCTCAATGGCCTGTGTCATCTCACTTTTTTCCAGTCTGTCGAGTTCCGCCTGCACTGCCTCCCGGCACCGGAAAGGAATGTTCCTTACTTTGTGAATGACTGTTTTGGCTCCCTCCTTCAACCTGATGAGGTGCTTGTACTTGGCCAATTCTCCTATCTTTCCGTTGAACACCTTGGGGTATTCTCTGTGCCAGGCTTCGTTATCACTTCCTCCCTCCATGTTCATCTGCATCACCTTTTCTATGCCACCTGGGTTCAGTTGTATTCCTAACGCTCCTTGGTCCTTCCAGCTGAGCACCAATGGTCCTTTTTCCGCAATGTACAATTTGCAATTTGCTTGACGTCCTCTGAACTCGAAGAGCAACGGGCAGTAGCCTAGCATGGGTAATTTCTGCCCCGTGTACGTGACAGGTCTTACATCCATGGGGCGCAGTTCATCTTTTACTTTTGTCACAAACTTCTCTTCCCACACTTGCCTTTGTATTATGGTGATGAGGGCTCCAGTGTCTGCTATTATTTCAATGGGCACACCACCTATGTGCATGTTCAACCTGGGTTTGTCCGACTCTGTGCACCCCACGTCCAAGACCTGGGCATCGATGTAAAGGACTTCCTCCAATTCTTCTTCCTCCGTCTGGGTCTCTTCTTCCTCATGGTTTTCTTGGTCTATGTATCTGACAATGGCTCCCTTGGTTTTTCGGTGGCATACCTTTTCATAATGGCCGAAAACACTGCAGTTTGCACATTTTGCCCTAAACGCCGGGCACACTTTGCCGTTTCCCATGTGCAACGTGCTTCCACACCTGTAACAGCTAGGTCGTCCACCTCTTCCCGTCTTCTGGACTGCACCTCCAGATTGTGCGTTCCGTCTACCATCTTGGCCTCTTGGTGGGTCTCTCTGCTTGGTCCTTTCACTCTTGCTGTGCATCATGACTCTGCAGAACGTCTGTGTCCCTCCTGCATCTTTCCGGGCTGCTTGGGCGCACCGCTTGGACATTTCCGCTTTCTTCACGAGGGCCCAAACCTCCTTCAGGGGGGCCTCTCCATTTACCCACAGTTTTTCTTGTACGTGTGTGCTGGACGTGTGCATTATGATTTGGTCCCTTATTAGCTCATCATGGAGTGTGCCAAATTTACATGTCAGGGCCTATTTCTGCAGTGCCGCTACGTACTCATCGATTGTCTCTACGCCCTCTTGTTTCCTCTGGAAGAAAATATGCCTGTTGATGGTCACGCACACTACTGGCCTGTAGTGCGCGTCAAGATCCTCAATGGCGTGACTAAACACATCGGTGTCGGTTGCGTCCCTTGCGCCTTTGATGATGGTGTCATACACTCTGAGCCCCTCTGGGCCCAAATTGTGCAGCAGGATCTTCCTCCTCCTCGGGCTCGAGTACGCCGCTTCACTCTCATCTTCCAATACTTCTAAATAATTTAGAAAATACCGCTTCCAGTCTTCCCAGGGCATCGTGGGTTCCCCTCTTTTTGGGAGAAAAGGCACCATTTGGGTGAGGGAGGTGGACTGTGTCGCTATCTTGCCATTTCCTCTGGGGCCCGCTTGTGCTGGAATGGCCCGGCCGGGTGGGCTTCCAGGCGCCCGTCTCTCGTCCGTGTCCTCCTCGCTGTGCTCTCTGCCTGCAGCTTCCCCTGTTGCGCTGTCAGTAGCTGGGAGCACTCGTTGTCTGCCTCTGTCTGCTGTGTTCGGTCCTTCCCCCCTTCCTTGCTGACCCGCCAGCGTGCTGCATGGGGTTCAATCGTGGGTGGGGAGTGCCCTTTGTACTTGGCTGCGTGGTACCGAACCACCGCGTGTACCCCGTATGGTGCTCGGTACCTTCTCTTCCCGCTCCCACCGTGATGCCCTGTGGCCAGACAGCAGCTCCGCTGTCCTTAGGGCTGGTGCCGCTATGCCGACTGTGGCGGGCACACCCCGTACTTCCGCCTGGGCTTGCCACTCGTCCTCTGCCACGCTCTGGGAGCAACGCACCTCCACACGTGGGGAAAAGCCGTTCCTCTGTCTCCTGTCTTTCCGATGCACCTGTAAAGGGTTCCGTGTCAGATGCTGTGCCGCCGGTCCGTACTTCACCTCGTCGCCACTATAGGAACTGCTTTTAATACCGACAGGAGCCAGTATAACTTTTTAAGTTATTTTATTTCCCGGAGCGCCCGGACTACGTCTCTCTCAACGCTCGGCTGGCGCCACACTAAGATAGCCGCCTTCCGTTTCCGGCTTCCCCCTTCCGATTCCGGCTAGTAAGAACACTAGACCGTTACCACAATGCTCTAGAAGTACTGTTGAAAATGCTAAACCCTCCATAAAACTGCCAATAACTCTCATTTCATGACAGAGTACTGCATTTCAGCTGACCTTTGCGCTATGGAAGCAAGTATACCACTTTCTTCCTACCCTTTAGTGAAAAACCTGTCCCAAAACCAAAACTACATGCATCCAATGATAATACTTTTTCTTTTGACATTAAATGAATACAAGTGAGAAACTTTTGTTATATCTCTTTGGACCTCTTCAAACATTCTCTGCTCCTCATTTGAACCGACAAACTCTTCCCCTTTTCAAGCAAGTTTCTTAACGCATGCATTGCAGCTGCAAAATTAGAAACAAACTGATTAGTAGTCACAATCTCCAGAATGAGAACACCTGCCCTTTATTGTTTGCTGCTTGCTTCACTTCAGTGCCCGTGACCAGGGAATGTTTCGATCTAAAGTATTTCCTGAAAATGGTGTGCCCCTAGAAAAATACCATATCATTATATAACATTTACTTTACTGTTTTTTTAAAGAAAACAATCCGTTCAGATCGCTTGCAATGAATTGCCAAAACATTCTCATCTTGCCTAGGAAGAAAGCAATTTTCCTGGAAACAATGGATGAAATCTTCCTTGCCATTCAACATGTTTGACATATCCTTCTCCCAAAATGGAGGAAAATTATGCCAGTCTGAAAGGCATCATCCTGAAATGGTTCTAATCTTCCATAGTGACAAAAGTCATCAACATTTTCGACTCTGTATGGATGTCTACTTGATGATACGTTGACCTCAAATTCGATGTTGCAAACATACTACCTTATGCCAACAGAACAACCAATTTATTAAGGATTAGCTGACAATGCTTATCAAAAGTAAGATGAAGTTTAAACCCCTTAAGCCAACGCACATTCTTAAAGTACTATCAAATGTATGTGCTAAAATTACAAGGGAAACTAATTCTGAAGAATTAATCCAATTCATACAACTCTTTCAACATGTACTCCATGCATACTGTGTTTTAAGGGAATGATTTTTTTAGTTGAATACATTTTATTTTCATAATTCTTCAGTTATTCCAGTTTGGTCATTCAAACTTCTGGATACATGTAGGCCTGGGCGGAGTTGGCAGATTTCTACTACACAGAACTCTGCAAAGTGCTGGAAAAACTATGCCGCGCTCTACTGAGATCTGCCAGCGGCAGAGTCTGTTAAGTTGCGCTGCTAGCAATGATTTTTAGCACCAGGAGTTTGTCCGGTCAAGTTAAATCAGCATGGATGGCACTACATCTCGTGCTAGAGGGTGCTGCTGCTTTCTGCAGCTCGTGTAGACATTTTACGCAAGTAGCAGCTATCTCAACGTGAGTATCAAATTTTTCAATGTGAGCGGTTGCGACCTGCTGAAACCGCCCGCGTTGAGAAAACCTACTGGAAGGTTTAGTGCATGATTTTTCTCACGAGTGCTCATCAGCCCCTCGAGAGAAAAAACTCTACTCCATATCACATCATGGAGTTTTGCAGAACTCTGTGTTCCACAGGGATATACGTCAGTACAACGCAACCATTTTGATCGCGGTCCTTTACAACACGGTTTTCACAACGCAAGTCGTTACAACCACTTGCGTTGGAGGGCGCTGGATTGAGGATTAATTTAATTTTCTATTCCAACTCCAGCCCACGTAACAGTAGGGAAGGTGTTGGAATAGAAAAACAAACTTTTCCTTAACCAAGAGCCCCATCCAGCGCAAGTTGTAGTAATGACTTGTGCTGTAATAGCTGCATCGTAAAGGTTGTGTGGTGTAAACACCGTGTTGTAAAGGATGTTTCCCTCTCCATAGCCAGCATGGAGTGGGCATAACTCTGTGAACTCCGCTAGTGGAGCAGGGTTCTTCGCTCACCCCTAGATATGTCCCAATGAACTGACTCCCTTTGGTTGCTCTTTCATGTTCTCTTTACAGAATACACTCACTCTACTACAAACAGATTTGAGGTTATGTTTTTTAGTTCAGCCTTATCTCACCATCCAAAGCACAGACACACTCTTTTCTGACACATAAGTGTGTATGCTAGCTGCCCAACTCTTGAACTACTCAGTAAACTACGCTTCCAACTGTATATATTCATCTATAGTCAATTTACCTCTCAGACTCTTTCAGTTTTATATCTGGCGGGCCTATCTAAACTATTTTTGTGCATAATTTTCGTTTGCATGCTAGCTGCCCAACTCTTTTTTTTTTTGTCCTCATTCGCCTCTCCTCACCCCTTACTGCCGCGGTTCCACCCTAGGGCAATTTCATCTCATATGGTAGAAATAGTGCTATTGGAAGTAGGTGCGTCACACTCACCCTTCCTCCTTGAAGCAAGTTTCCGCCGAGATTTTGGAGAGGCTTAATCATAGGACTTATTTGCACCATTATCTTAGCCCCCCTCACCATCACCCATAGTATTGTAGGAACGGAGTCCAAAATCTGTATCTCTTCTTATTCCGACCAGCCATGTCTAGCTTTGCTACAGCTCTCATAGCTCTTAACCATTTCAAGTCCGACGGAGGGTCTGCAGATACCCACATCCTGCAAATTTCCCTCCGGGCCACCAATATACCATAAAACACCAGTTTTGCTTTGTCGTTGAAGCCCTTACCTTGTAAATCAGTTCTTCCCGTCATAACAAATTCGGGGCTTACCTCAAGATGTTGGCCCAGTACGGTTGACCTGCATTTACTAACAGCTTTCCAGAAGTCCTCTATCGCCGGGCATGTGACAAACATATGCAAGTCGTCTTCGTTAGGGCTGTTACATTTGGAACACCTCACTGTTCCGCCAGCTTTGAATTTCGCCAGTTTTTTTGGAGACCAATACGCCCTGTGGAGAGTGAACAAGTGGTTTCTTCTTAAATTTGCCGGTTTTACCACCTTGTAAAGAATCAACATAGTTACTTGCCAATGGTCCTCTGTCACGATCCTCTGCAAGCACTCTCCCCACAGGATCCCCGGCAATGTAAAAGGTCCGTCCTCCATTTCCACTATTCACCAGTACCACATCGCCACTTCTTTCTAATCGGGGTCTCCATAGCCAGCTTTTCTTCAAAAACATTATAATGCCCAATTAAATTTTCTTTCCCGGGGGCCCAGCTTTGTATCTGGAGATATTTAAACTTAGAAAAATTGTGTTCCCACTTGTGTTCACAGTATCTCCACGGTGCTAAGCTACCTTCAATAAACAAATCCCCCCATCTCTGAGGTCCCTCTAATTTTAGTGACCTTGCTAACGCGTCCTCGGACCAGCTCGGAGCTCCTGGTGTATTCCAAATCGGTGCCATTGCGCTGAAATATGGTGTTTTTGGTGCCCTCCTAACTCTATACCATAGCATCGCTAGGTCTTTCAGTACCTTTAATCTTATTTTTTTTAAAGTATTTCGGGTAGGCAAATTTGTACATAAATCCATTCTGCTTAATCTTCTCCATTCTAAGCAATGCTGACAATAATTTACCAATGACTGAACTCCCTGGAGTGCCCAAAAGCAATCTGCAGTTTTTCAACAAAAATACCCAAGAATATATCTGGAGGTCTGGAGCTGCCAGGACTCCTTTCAAAAGTTTTCTCCTGATCTTTTTCCAAGATAGGCGAGATCCCTTAGATGCCCAGATAAATGATCCAATCTCGCTTTGCAGCTTTATGAGCCCTCCTTCTCAAACATAAGTGGTAAGGAGTCAAATAAAAAAGTTATCTTGGGTAAACCATCATTTTCACCAAGTTGACTCGGCCATATAATGTTAGCGGCATGTGCGTCCAGCCTCTCATAGCCAGAGAGATTTCCTTCCTGACTTTAGCAAAATTAACTTTAGTGAGTTCCTTTATATCTTGTGTTATTCGCACCCCTAAGTATCTTATCTCTGTTTTGCTAGCTATATCATCTGTTTTTAAATTCCAGGACATGATCTCGGTTTTGTCAATATTTAATCGATATCCAGAGACCTCCCCGAATTTCTTCGTTATGGTACTATGCAGCCCAGCGATTGATGTAGTTTAGGGGTTAAAATAACTATATCATCTGCGTATAGCCCGATCTTTCTGGCCCATCCCTGAAACTCAAAAGGTGGAATCAAATCTGCCTCTCTTATTCTACAAGCTAACGGTTCTATATAAAGATCGAACAAGAGAGGAGATAAGGGGTATCCCTGCCTTGCGCCCCTCATTACTTTTATTGGCGGGGTTAATGTCCCGTTGACTAATACCCTCGAAGTAGGTGACTGATATAGCTGCGCCAAGACCGTGCCAAAATTAACCCCCATCTGAAGATGTGTTATTAGGGCCTTCAAATACACTCAATTGACACGATCAAACGCCTTGGCGGCGTCCAAAGCAACTACCGCCAAGGGGAATTGTGTGTAACAGCCACATCTATACTATATATAAGGGAAAATGTTAGCTCCTTTAAATACCTGCCTTTAATAAACCCCTTCCGATCTTCCTGTATAAGATATGGGACGACTCTACCCAGCCTATCTGCCATGATCTTAGCAAAAAGCTTGTAGTCGCTATTTAAAAGCGAAATCGGCCTATACAAATCCATGTATTTCGGTGCTTTCCAGGTTTGGGAATAACTATAATATTTGCCTCATTCCATGATGCAGGGAGGGCCGCGTTTCCCCAAAAAAGTCATTAAAGACTTTCATTAATAAGGGTGCCACACTCCCAGCAAAAACCTTGTATACCTCAACAGGAAGCCCGTCCGGGCCAGGTGCCTTCCCTTTCTTCACCTTCATGATAACGTCCTCAACTTCTCCCTGCATTACCTCTTGGTTTCATATTTCCTGCAGCTCTTCTGTCAGTGGATTCAAAACCTTCACCCACTTGTCTATTTCCAGTTTAGCTGGAACAAGATCCTCCCTATGCACCTCTTCAAAATACCTGTGAAAGGCATCAGCAATATCTTTTGTGTCCGTAACAAATCCCCCTGACTCACCATCCTTCACTTCTTTGATCATGCTTCGTACCCGGTCTCTCCTTGCTTTCTATGCTAATAATTTACTTGTGCCTTCACCACATTCAAAATGCGCCAATTAGCTGGCCTCATATTTTTCCTTAACCCTATTGGTAACCACCGTAACCATTTCACCTTTCAGTTCGTCCAGATCTTGAACGATCTTTTCCTTAACCTCGCTGCTACCTGCTTTTACTATCTCTGCCTCCTTTTGACGGACTTTCTTTACCAAGAGCTCTACCCTGTTATAATACACTCTTCTTTTGCTTGCACCCAGAGCTCCCAACCTCCCCCGAAGAAAAGCTTTGCAGACCTCCCAGACAATGTCAATTTTTGCTGACCCCACATTCTGTTCTACAAATCCATCCACTTCCTGCCTTAGACTCTCTATCACCTCGCAATCGTACAACACTGTACGGTCCAACCTCCAGACTGAACCCAAATCGCAGGCCCCTATCTTCACCACCAAGATGACTGCTGAGTGATCTGATAAATGCACTCCAACATGTAAAATCTGTTTAGCTCTCTCCATCAGTCTCAAATCTTTTAAGATTTAATCAATCCGTGATCTATGACAGTATTTTTTATTATAATAAGTGAAACCTAATACTTGACCCGTCCTCTGTCTCCAAACGTCACACAATCCAAACTGGTCTATCAATCCCATTACTCTGTTTGACATTTTACTATTTACATGTGCCCTACTATTGGAAGATCTATCTAGCTTGTTGTCCAATACAGTGTTAAAGTCACCAGCAAGGATAATATTGCCTGAAAGGCCGAGCATCTCCTTAGCTAATTCATCGAGAGGCCCCACATCATCCTGGTTTGGGCCATAATAACCTATGATATTATAAGTGAGACCATTAATTTTAATAATGTTTCCCGCCCCACAGCCAGCATCGAGTGGGCATTACTCTGTGAACTCCGCTAGTGGAGCAGGGTTCTTCGCTCACCCCTAGATTTGTCCCCATGAACTGACTCCCTTTTGGTTGCTCTTTCATGTTCTCTGTACAGAATACACTCACTCTACTACAAACAGATTTGAGGTTATGTTTTTTAGTTCAGCCTTATCTCACCATCCAAAGCACAGACACACTCTTTTCTGACACATAAGTGTGTATGCTAGCTGCCCAACTCTTGAACTACTCAGTAAACTACGCTTCCAACTGTATATATTCATCTATAGTCAATTTACCTCTCAGACTCTTTCAGTTTTATATCTGGCGGGCCTATCTAAACTATTTTTGTGCATAATTTTCGTTCAAAACACATCATCACTCAATATTGGCCAGAGTGACCCTGAACACTCCTCAACTCTACTTTAATTTTTTCACATTCAATTTAGAAATAACTCTTTAATCTTTCCACCTTCAACCATCAACACCCTCATTACTTCTCTGTCCTTCTCTCCATCTTACTTCAACAAAGCCTCATTTACTATCATTCCAACATACGTTTTGTATGACAAACAAACCATCCTGCAAATATTCACATAGTATACTTTTCTGCTACATTCAGAACATGTTTTGCTAGTGCAGGATAGAATTTAGAAGTATCAAGATGAGATACGTGCATTGACACCTATAAAGTCACGGTCATGATTTCCCACAGTAGCGGTTACTACACGGTTGTATAACAGAAAATCAAGAACAGTAATATTGTGACACAAGAATATTATGTCAAAAATATTGCTTACAAGAATATTGAGTTCATCATTTGGGCCTGATTACGTTGTCGAGTGGATGGTGCAGCTTGGGAACCGCCCAACCTTAGGTCGGCGGTTCCTGTGGCAGTATTTGGATGTGACCGCCCATAGGGCAGTCGGAACCATAAACTTTTCTATGGAAGCTTGTGCAACAGGCAAAAAAGGTTTGCAGCACAAGCTTCTATTCAAGAATTGATGTTTTCAAACATCCCTGCACCATGTGGCCACAGTGCAGGGATGTTTAGGGGGGCACCAGGCCTCTAAGCGGAGGGCCAGGGGTGAAGAGGGCCCTACTAAGGGCCCCCAATGCTGGTTTCCAACAGCCTTTCCATGTCGGAAATGCCAACATGGAATGGCTGTCGGAAACCAACATCATAATCTCAATGGCGCAGCCACTGTGATTAAGGGTTTATGCTGTGGTTTCGATGCCTTGACAGGCTCCTTGAACCCATTGGAACCACCTCGGAATCCCCCTGCAATTTCCCCGTCTGCTATCATCACAATATGATGGTTCGACTGTAAACCCACCATGTCAGGCAGGAAGCCTCGAACTGCTGGTCAGAGGCTTCCCAACTGAAATTGTAATGAGGCCCAATGTATGTAAACTATCAAAATATTATGTGAAAAATAATTGTGGAAATGAGTATTGTGAAAGAAAGGTAAATATATCAAACCGTTATAATATGTTGCATTAGTACTTTATTTAAAATATTAAACTAAAAGATACATTAATAATAAGTAGTTTTCACCATTAATTGAAATAATAAATATATGTACTGTTTTCTTCAGCAGCATATAGAAACATTAACTATTTTCCAAAATACATTACATTAAAAATATTAACAGTAAATTAAAAGTAGAAACTAACAAGCATATACAGTAACAAATCATAAATGTAACTGAATAAAGTTAATATTAGTATAAAATGCCTTCAGTCAATACTGTAAATGAAATATATTAATTATATATATATGTATACATTTATATTACCTATTGGCGGTCACCAGTAGGTAGGTATAGTTAGGACCTAGTTCCCAATAACTTTGGCGCCAGTTGACGAATCTTCGCGGAATTTTCAAAACTAGTGCTCGCTCCAGTCAGCTTGTGTCTTGAAAATTTTAGGGTGATTCGACAAGCAGGGGCTGAGAAAAAAGGGTGTCCCAAAACGTGTTTTCTCCATGTTATTTTCCATTGGAAACTTTAGACATGGCTTCAGCCTGAACTGCTTAACGGAATTACACAAAATTTGGCAAAAAGGTAGACCTGGGTCAGAAAGAGACCTTTTTTAAAATGTTGTAAATCCGTTCAGTAGTTTTTGAGATGTTAAAGGAAAACAATCTTTAAATATGTGGGCGGGATCTAACTACACAAGCAAAAGCTTGGCTCTAATTGGCTGCCAATACTTCAATCTAGGAAGTGTTAGCAGCCATCTTGGTGCTATGCATGTTAGGTCTTGCCTAGCGACGCAGCACCTGCGCCGCATACTCAGAGAGATTTATTGCTGTAGATTTTTCTTACGAAGGGGGGCAGGAGCCAGTAGGTAATTATAGTAACAACTTTTTTTCCATAGCAAAATCGTTTTGTTGTTTTCCCAATACCTTTGGCTCCAGTTGATGAATCTTCAGGAAACTTTCTAAACTAGTGGCCCGCTCCGGTAAGCTTGTGTCTTGAAAGTTTCGGGGAGATTCGACAAGCGGGGACTGAGAAAAAAGGGGGGTCCCAAGATGTGCTTTCCCCAATGCTATTTTCCATAGGAAACTTTTGGCACTGCTGCAGCCCAAACCACGTTGGCAAAAAGGTAGCCCTTGGTTCAGAAAGAGATATTTTTTAGGTCTCGCCTGACCCAGTGCAGGTACTGGGCTGGAGTGACATTTAGTGAGGGCTCAAAAAATGCTATCATGGCCAGCCTAGAGCAACAGTGCATGTGCATGTGCTTAGGAACAGAGGCGCCAAATGGCAAACCTCATCATGCTCATCATGCTCATTAAGCAACCGCGATCACTTTCACTTTTGCCCGAGATCACATTAGCAGCGCGCCTTTGATGTTCTTGTTCAAAGAACATCAAACTCAAACATCAAAGAACATGTTGTTATGTTAATCCTTTGCTGAGCCCGGTTGACTTACAATGTGCTTAATCTTTCCAAAAACTCGATGTTTCTGCTCTTTTATTTTGAGATGCTTTTAGTATTACAGTCACACACACAATCACAACCATACACACAACCACACACACAACTACAAGCACAACCACACACACAACCACACAAACAACCACAAACACATGCACAACCACACACAACCACACACACACCACACACACAACCACACACACAACCACACATACAACCAAACACACACACACAACCACACATATACACACAACCACACACACAACCATACAACCACACACACACAACCACACACACACAGCTACAGCCACACACACACACACACACATACACACAATCACACAACCACAAACACACACAACCACACACAACTCCACACACAACCCCACACACAACCCCACATACACAACCACATAACACAACCACACAAACTACCACAACCACAAACACAGCAACAGACACACCACACACACACAACCACACATACAACCACACACACACGACCACACACATACACAAACACACAACAACACACACACAGACAACCACACACACACACAACCCCACACACAGCCACAGCTATACCCAAACACAACCACACACACAACCACAAACAAAACCACTCACAACCCCATGCACAACCCCACACACATCCCTTACACAACCTCACACACAACCACAACCACACACACAACCACACACATAACCACATCCACACACAGCCACACACACACAACCACACACACTACCACAAACACAACAGCACAACCACACACACAACCACATACATACACAACCAGAACCACTCACACGACCACACACACACACAACCACACACACAACCACATACACAACCACAAACACAACTACAAACACACAGACACAACCACACACACAACCATACACACAACCACAACCACACACTGAACGACACACACACAACCATACACTCATAAACACACACAACCACACACACAACCACATGCACAAACACATACACACACAACCACACACACAACCACACACACAAATCACATATACACACAACCACACACACACACACAACCACAAACACAATATACACAAAACTACACACACACACACAACTACAACCGCAACAACACACACAACCGCACACACAACCACATCCACACACAATCACACACACAATCAAACACAACCACACACACACAACCACACACAACCACACACAACCACACACACAACCACACACACACACACAACCACACACACACACAGCCACACACAACTACACACAAAAACACAACCACACACACAGAACCACAACCACACACACAACAACACACACATAAACACACAAAACCACACACACAACCACACACACAACACAACCACACACACACACACAACCACACCAAACAACACACACACAACCACAGGACCCCACACAACCACACACATAACCACAAACACAACAACACAACCACAACCACACATACAACCACACACACACAACCACACACATAGCCACACACACACAAAATCACACACACAATCACACACACATAAACACCAAAACCACACACACACATAAACACACACACACAACCACACACAATCAAACCACACACACAACCACACCAAACAACACACACACAACCACAGGCACCCACACAACCTCAAACATAACCGCAAACACAACAACACAACCACAACCACACACACAACCACACTCACACAACCACAACCACACACACAGCCACACACACAAAACCACAAGCACAACACACACAACCACACACACAAATCACACATACACACAACCACACACACACAACCACAAACACAATGTACACAAAACCATACACACACAATCATAACCTCAACAACACACACAACCGCACACACAACCACATCCACACACAACCACACACACACACACACAATCAAACACAACCACACACACACAACCACACATAACCACACCCAACCACCCACACAAACACACACAACCACACATACAACCACACACACACACACACAGCCACACACAACTACACATAAAAACACAACCACACACACAACACACACATAAAAACTCAAAACCACACACACATACACACACACAACCACACACACGACCAAACCACACACACAACAACACACACACACACAACCACACCAAACAACACACACACACCCACAGGCACCCACACAACCACACACATAACCACAAATACAACAACACAACCACAACCACACACACAACCACACACAACCACAACCACACACACAGAGACACACACACAAAACCACACACACAATCACACACACGTAAACACACAAAACCACACACACATAAACACATACAACCATACACACAACCACACACAACCAAACCACACACACAACCACACCAAACAACACCCACACAACCACAGGCACCCACACAACCACACACACAACCACAAACACAACAACACAACCACACACACAATCACACACACAACCACAACCACTCACACAGCCACACACAAAACCACACACACATCCACACAACCAACAACACACAACCACACACACAACCATACACAACCAAGCACACAACCACACACACAACCAAACACAACCACACACACAACCACACACAAACACACACAACCACCCAGAAACCACACACACACACACAACCACTCACACACAACCACAAACACAACAACACAACCACAACCATACACACAACCACACGCACAACCACAGCCACACACAACCACACAAACAACCACAAACACATGCACAACCACACACAACCACACACACACACACAACCACAACCACACTCACAACCACACACAACCACACATACAACCACACACACACACAACCGCACACACACACACACAACCACACACATACACACAGCCACACACAAACCACACAACCACACACACACAACCAAACACACACAGCCACACACACACACAATCACACAACCACACACACAACACCAAACACACAACCACACAAACTACCACAACCACAAACACAACAACAAACACACCACACACAACCACACACACAACCACACATACACACAACCACACACACAGTCAGAGCCACACACAACCAAACACAACCCGCTTACAACCCCACACACAACCCCACACATATCCTCACACACAACCCCACTTACAACCACAACCACTCACACAACGACAACCACACACACAACCACAAACACACACACAACCGCACAAACAACCACATCCACACACAACCACACACACAAACACACACAACCACACACACAGCCACACCCAACCACACACACAAACACACACAACCACACAGACAACCACACACACAAACACACAACCACACACACACAACCACATGCAACCACACAACTTACCACACACACAGAACCACAATCTTACACACAACCACACACACAACAACACATACATAAACACACTAAACCACACACACATAAACACACACAACCACACACACATTAACACACACAACCACACACACACACAGCCACACACAACCAAACCACACACACAACCAAACCACACACACAACCTGTTGGACCTGACCTCGTGACGTGGTTCCCCAGGTTCCTCAGCGCCCCATTAGCCCAGCCCTGCACCCCAAAACCCCTGGTTGTCCCGTTCCCTGTCCGCCCGCTCCCTACACGACCCTACCAACGGACAACCATTCCTGCATGCTCCTCCCGGTACCAGGCACCCCGAACCTGCATCACCCCACAGGGCCCCCGGCCACCATTACCCTTCCAGAGGTCCCTGACTCCATAGCCTTTGCCCGACCCCAGTCCAAGCGAAACTTAGGCTGCAGACGCGCCATGCCCGGCTGGGGCGTAGCGGGCTTCCTGAGTGAGATAGGACCAAAGAGTTAAAATTGCACCTCCGGCCTCCCCTGGGAGACTGGTTTCTCTCACACCTCTGGCCTTCCCCTGTGGGCTGGTTTCGATCGCACCTCTGGCCTCCCCGAGAGCTGGCTCCAGACCCCGCTGGGCATCTGGGAATCCCTGGACGCATCTTCAAAAGGATCAAAGGGCCAGCCGACGGAACACTCCGATGACCAGCCCCGAGCCATGAGATCTCCGCCTGCGAGGGTCCGGACATCAAAGGGCCACTGCGCTATATCAAGGCCCGCCCAAGAACTAGCGGGCAGTTGTATCCTGGACAAGAGAGCCCTGCTGATCTGATAGCGGCTCAACTCTTGGGGAGAAGACTGAACTTTGGAACTTATTGATCCCTGCTGACGCTGTCACAGCTCATCCTCGTGAAGAAGGAACTGGAACCTCGGAGCCCTGCTGACCTCGTCGCGGCTCATCCTTGAAACTCTATGGACATTCGTTGAACACCCTGAGCCCTGCTGACGTCGTCGCGGCTCGAGGAGTACTCTGGTCCGGCTGGACCATCGACGCTACCAACACGACCTGGCTCGAGAAGAAGTGAGTGGAGCAGCCAGTACAACCTCCATCTTCCGTATCCCCCAGCTCAAGGATTGAGAGCTGTGTGCAGGGTATGCTTTGTAAAGGCCTAATACTGAGACTGTCCCACTTCCCTACTCCTTACAACCGAGACTTTACAGTTCCTCAATCGCTTGTAAATACGTGTTCATTTTGCCTAAAACTCTACTGTGTGATAAAGATCTTGCTTACTGAAATCCACGGTGTGGTGTCCGTTCATGAGTGTGGTGTGAGCTCAGTGTGTACGATCTTAGACCCGGAGTCCTCCCCGGCTAAGACCTCATGTTAGGACTCGGCAGTATTTCTGGGATAGGTGGGTCACGGGGTGGTCGGGAGAGTATATCCTGACCCCTGGGATCGCCCCTTCTAACACAACCACACAAAAACACCCAACAACACACACACAACCACAGGCACCCACACAACCACACACAACCACAAACACAACAATACAACCACAAACACACTCACAACCATACACACACACAACCACACACACAACCACAACTGCACACACACACCCACACACACAACCACAACCACACACAACCTCACACACATAAACACACACAACCACACACACAACCACACACACACAACCACACACAACCACACAAACACACAAAACACCCAACAACACACACACAACCACAGGCACCCACACAACCACACACACAACCACAAACACAACAATACAACCACAAACACACACACAACCATACACACACACAACCACAACCACGCACACAACCACAACCACACACACAACCACACACACAACCACAACCACACACACAACCTCACACACATAAAAAAACACAACCACACACAACCACAACCACACACACAACCTCACACACATAAACACACACAACCACACACAACCACACACACAACCACACACACAACCACACACACAACCACACACAACCACACACGCACACACAACCACACAAACAATCACACACACAACCACACACAAAACCACACACAACCACACACACACACACACACAACCACACACACAACCACACACACATCGACACACACAGGCACATCCACACACACAATTACACAACCACACACAACCCCATACTCAACCGCACACATGTCCCCACACACAACCCCACACACACACCCACACACACACACCCACAACCACACAGGCAACCACATACACTACCACAACCACACGCACAGCCACAGACACACCACACTTGCCCACAACTACAACCACACACACAACCACACATACAACCAGACACACACATAACCACACACACACACAAAACCAAACACATACACACAACCACACACACACAGCCACACATGACCACACACACAACCACAACAAACACAACCACACATATAACCAGACACACACATAACCACACACACACACAAAACCAAACACAGACACACAACCACACACACACAGCCACACATGACCACACACACAACCACAACAAACACAACCGCACACACAACTACAGACAACCACACACAATCAACCACACAACCCCACATAAATCCGCATACACAACCACACACACACAACCACACACAACCATACATATAACCTCACACAACCAGACACACAACCACATCCAACCACACATCCACACCCACAACCACACCCACACACAACCACAACCACAACCACACTTACACAACCACACACACAACCACACACACAACCATACACACAACCACACACACACAACCACACACAACCACACACACAACCACACATACAACCACACACACAACCACACACACACACCCATGCACAACCACAACCACAACCACACACACAACCACACACACAACCACACACACTCAACCACACACATAACCACAAACACAACCACACACACACAACCACAAACACAACCACACACACAACCACACACACAACCACACACACATACAACCACACACAAAACAACACCCACAGCCGCGCACACAACCACATACACACACAACCACACCCACACGCAGATGACCACACAACCACTTTCACACACACAACCACACACACAACCACGCACACAACCACACACACACAGCCACACATACATCCACACACACAACCACACACACAACCACACACACACAACCACACACACACACACAAGACAACACACACACACAACCACACCCACA
Organism: Lissotriton vulgaris; assembly: GCF_964263255.1. NCBI lineage: Eukaryota > Metazoa > Chordata > Amphibia > Caudata > Salamandridae > Lissotriton > Lissotriton vulgaris. Next base: position 1,199,051,263 of record NC_141694.1, on the reverse strand, counting down.
CACAGATGACCACACACACACACACACACAACAAATGTCACAAACAACCACACACACAACCACACACACAACCATACACGCATCCACACACACAACCAGACACACACAAGCACACACACACACAACTACATGCACACACAGAACCGCACACACAACCAAACACTATGCAAACACCACTGCACTACCCTAAACCCTAAAACACTACCCCCAGCATGACCCCCTACATTACACAAACACCACTCAACTACCCTAAACCCTAACACACTACCCCTACTCTACCCAAACACCACTGCACTACCCTAATCCCTAAAACACTACCCCAGCATGACCCCTACACAATCCAAACAGCACCGTGTTACCCTAAACCCTAAAACACTACCCACAGCACGACGCCCTACACTAACCAAACAGCACTGTGCTACCCTAAACCCTAAAACACTATCCCCAGTATGACCCCCTACACTACCCAAACAGCACTGCTCTACCCTAAACCTAAAAACACTACTCCAGCATGACCCCCAACACTACCCAAACACCACTGCGCTACCTGAAACCCTAAAACACAACCCGAGCACGACCCACTACACTACCCAAATGCCACTGCGTAAGCCTAAACCCTAAAGCACTACCCCCAGCACGACCCCTACATTTCACAAACACCACTGTGCTACCCTATACCCTAAAACACTACTCCCAGCACGACCCCCTATGCTACCCAAACACCACTGCACTACCCTAAACCTAAAACACTACCCCAGCACAACTTCCTACACCACCCAAACAACACTGCGCTACTTACCCTAAACCCCAAAACTCCATCTCCAGCATGACCCTCTTACACTATCCAAACACCACTGCGCTACCCTAAACCCTACAACACTACCCCGTGCATGACCCCCTACTCTACACAAACACCACTGCGCTACCCTAAAACACAACCCCCAGCATGACCACCTACACTACACAAACCCACTGCACTACCCTAAACCCTAAAACACTACTCCAGCAAGACCCCCTACACTACCCAAGTACCACTGTACCACTCTAAACCCTAAGCCACTACCTCCAGCACAACCACCTACACTACCGAAACACCACACCACAGCACTACAATAAACCCTAAAGCTAGCCCAGCACGGACCCCTACACTACCCAAACAACACTGCACTACCCTAAACCCTAAAACACAACCCTAGCACGACCCCCACACTACCCAAACACCACTGCACTACACTAAACCCTAAAACACTACCCCCACCATGACCCCTACACTACCCAAACACCACTGCACTAAAACCCTAAATCTACCCCCAGCATGACCCCCGACACTACACAAACACCACTTCACTACCCTAAACCTTTAAACACTACCCCAACACGACCACCTACACAACATGAACACCACTGCACTAGCCTAAACCCTAAAAAACTACACCCAGCACGCCCCCCTACAATACACCAAAACCACTGCACTACCCTATAACCTAAAACACTACCCCCAACATGTCCCCCTACACTACACAAACACCATTGCACTACCCTAAACCCTAAATCTACCCCGGCATGACCCCCTACACTACACAAACACCCCTACACTACCCTAAACCCTAAAATGCTACCACCAGCACGGCCCCCTGCACTACACAAATACCACTGCACTGTCCTAAAACCTAAAACACTACCCCCAGGATGGCCCCCTACACTACCCAAACACCACTGCACTACCCTAAAACCTAAAACACAATCCCCTACACTACACAAACATCACTGCACTACCCTAAACCCTAAAAAACTACCCCCAGCATGAGCCCCTTCACTACTTAAGCACCACTGCACTACCCTAAACTTGAAAAACTACCCTCTACACTACCCAAACACCACTGCACTACCCTAAAACCTAAAAATCTAACCCCAGCATGACCCCCTACACTACCCAAACAGCACTTCACTACCCTAAACCCTAAAACACTTCCCCCAGCACGACCCCCTACACTACCCAAACATTACTGTGCTACCCTAAACCCTAAAACACTGCCCCCAGCACGATCCCCTACACTATCCAAATAGCACTGCGCTACCCTGAATAAACCAAATTGGTCTGTGTATCTCAGACCTAGGTGACTCTTCATATCCCAACCATCCTGGGTTGCTGAACCCACTGAGGAATCACATGACCCCGGGTGATATCCGCTACAATGATGCCGATGACAGGACACGTCATTTGGTGGAGTGTACTTTTGGTCTACTTAAGTCACGATTTCACTGCCTGGACAAGACCGGAGGTGCATTGATGTACTCTCCGCTAAAGGTCTGTTAGATCGTAGTTGCATGATGCATGCTTCACAACCCGCCAGCAAGAGGAGAACCGTTTTTGGCTCTGTGTCTTTGCTTCATATAGTTATAGAAAGACAGAGACGATACAAGGGCTTAACACATTAATGTGACTCCATTTATTCAATGACAATGGTTACGTTATTCGTATAGTGAGCACCAATTGAACGGACTACGAGATTTTTAACAAAGGGAGGAATACCAGAAAAAGGGGCAATTTTGATCTACAATAATCGCTGAATCCTAAAGGATTGTGATCCACAAGATATCTTCTAAAGGTATTTGCATTATCAGGAGTCCAAGTCGAGTCGAGTCTCACTGAGATAGTTGCTGATAGTTAGTGAACACCCAGGGACTCATTAAGGATTCAGGCCTTGAGAGATCTATACTTGTTGTCTTGATAAAGATGGAATAATATCAGTAAACCCATCGAAACGCGCAACGCATCCTTTACATAATTCGTGGATATGTATATCTGAATGGGGATGCGCTAGACTTTTGAATCCTGGTGCCGTGAGGGGAACTGACAATATTCACAACACTGCTGCATTGCCATTAAGCCGTGAGGGGAACGGCCATTGCTTATCACCTGCTTCTTGCCAGTAAGCCGTGAGGGGAACGGCCAACGATAAAACTACATCTCCCAGGGGCCCCTGGTCATCGGGCAATGGGTGACGCCAAAACGGCGGAGGTTTTTTTTTTTGTTGAAACCTTTATTGATGACAAAGGTGACAGGCAGTACACAGCTTCACGCCTACAACCTGCATTTGCAGGCCGGCAGCTATATAGAATAGAGCTCTGGGCATGCTCATAAGTACAAAAAAATAAAAAATAAAAAATAAAGGGGAGCACAACAATATTACTTAAACACAGCATGCCGTCTACAACCCACTGGGCCGGCCGCGATAGAAAAGTGGCCTAGTCAGGTAGTCCAAATGGCACATCTACAGGGTAGGAGCAAATTGTATACATGCAAAAAATTATTGAGGCTTCATTTTCAATTTTTGGATGAAAGAACAACCAGAAATCGAACGCAACGGGGAGCAGTCCTTCCCATGATATACCACCATACAGTGTATGTGGGTCAGAGGATGTGGGGGTGAGGAATCTTAATGCAGTATAAAGAAGTGGGAGGAGCAACCTCCATCAAGGGCGGTAGGTACCACACCAACTAAATACTTCTTGCTGGCATGGGAAGGGCGAAGAAGGGAGAGGGGGAGGGAAGGGGGGTAGAGGGAGGAGGGGGAGGGAGGGGGGAAAGAGGTGGAGATTCATAACCAAACCAGTGAGGTCAATAATGTGCAAGGGACGTGTATGTGGTGCTACATGTAACATATACTAACGTGAGCGTACATTCAGGTGCAAAGTATGCGTCGCGGTCCAGCCTAAAGCAGGGCATCAGAAACTGCCAGGAAACAGAGGAAGTAAACTATAGGTATAGGGAGCGGTAAGAGAGCAGAGGGGGGGAGGATAGAGTGTAAGGGCAGGGATTCAGGCGTCAGAATGCACCTCACTCTGTTGTCGTAGGAGATAGGCCGTCAAGGGACCCCAGATATCTTTGGGACGTGACTTATGTGGTAAGAGATCGGCGTAATTGTGGAGGTGATCTTGCCAAGTTGACATAGTGTCGAGCCAAGTTTTGAATTTAGGAGCACGGCCTCTCCCCCATCTACAGGGCAAATGGCGTTTGGCTAATAAGAGGTCCAGTGCAAAAAACTTTCTATGTGATTTCAGTGCAGGGACCGATTGACCTAACAAGGCCGTCTTGGGACAGGGATCAATAGCGACCCCAACCATATCCGAAAGGGAACGAAAAATGTCCTGCCAATATGCTGCAATGGAGGGGCATGTCCACGCCAGGTGGAAAAAATCGGCACCCTCCACCCGTATCTAAGGCAATGGTCAGTGTCACGTAGGCCAAGCCGGAATAGTTTGGAAGGAGTATAAAGTAAATGCGATGTAAGAATTTGAAATGTATCAACCGGAGCCGAGTGTTACCGGTTACTGCATTAGTGTGCGAACAGCTCTCTTCCCATTGATCATCAGACAGTGGGGAGCCAAGATCATCGTCCCATGCACTGCGGACTTTGAGCGGAGGCGGCGTCGGGGCTGGCTGGGCATGCTTGTACAGCATGGACACCACATGCTTGGGGTTGTCTGCTTGTAAGAGCAAGTGCAGGGGGGCCAGTGTGTCCGGCTCGTCAGGAAAGTTCGGAGTGACTGCCTTAACATTCTGTCGCAACCGACATAGAGGAACGTGTCCATGACCGAGGCGGCGTTCTCTCCGAAGAATTGCGCCGATGCTCGGAACTGCCCCTGGATGTATAGGTCACCCCACGTGTGAATCGCCAGTTTCGAGAGTAGTTTACGACTAATCTCCTCACAGGCGACTCGTAACCTAGGGTCATGTGCTAGCAGCATGCACGGAGAGTACAAAAACTCAAGCTCCATATGATCCGCTATTCGCCTCCATGCTTGCACCGTGCAGTCGACTGTGGTGGGGTCCCGATCGGAGACGCTCGGAGTAGTGTAGAGGTATCCCGATGGTTGCACAGGGCGCATGTATCCATCTTCCACCGCTAAATGGGCCATGAAGGGAGGGGGATGGAGCCAGTACACGACAAAGTGACCCTGGGCACAGTCGTAGTAATGCTGGAAGTTAGGAACATCGAACCCACCCTGGTGGTATGGTAACATGAGCGTCTTGAGACTTATCCTGGCCTGTTTACCACCCCAAATAAGTCTCGACAATTGGGAATTGAGTGCATGGAAGAAATGGGGACCAGGATTGCATGGAATGTTAGTAAAGAGGTATAGCAATTTGGGGAGGACCACCATCTTTATAAGAGAGACGCGTCCTGCCATCGAAAGTGGGAGGTGGATCCAATTGGTGATGGTATCGGTCAGTTTGTCAAGCACAGTACCGTAGTTGGCCCGAATGAGGGTCTTGCGGTTCCGGGACACCACAATTCCGAGATATTTCAGATCCTCCGTTTCCCAGATCAAGGGATAGTCCAGCTGGAACTGCATGATCTTGTCTGTTAAGGGGAATAGAGCCGACTTCGACCAATTAATTTGTATTCCTGAGATAGCGCCGAATTTGGTGATTTCTCGAAGTATGGGGTTAAGGTTTTCTTGCGGTTTATTCACATATAGGGTCATGTCATCAGCATATAGAGCTATTAGGAGCTGGCGCTCCGGATAAATAAGGGAGCAATTGTTATGATGCTGACGAAGTTTGGCTGCCAGCGGCTCAATGGCGATCGCAAAGAGGACAGGGGAGAGGGGGCAGCCCTGTCTGGTGCCTCTATGTATGTTAAACGGAGCTGATTTGGCCCCATTGAGTAAGACTGAGGCACTTGGGTTGTTATATAACAACTTAATCAAATCCAAAAAGCTGAAGGGGATCCCCATGCGCTAAAGGAGGGCCAACAGGTAATCCCACTCAAGGGAATCAAACGCCTTGGTAGCGTCTAGGAACACTGCTGCAGCCTCGGATTTGGGATTAATATCTTGTAGTACCGCCTGAAGGGTGCGCAAGTTATGTGAGGTTGCCCTATTGGGGACGAAACCCGCCTGGTCGGGTAGGACCAGACGCTCCATCAATAGGTTAAGGCAAGCTGCCAGTACCTTCGCTAGGATTTTAACATCGGTATTGAGCAAAGACAGAGGTCTGTATAAGTCGCAGTGCTCAGGTGTTTTGCCCGGTTTCAAGAGAGACGCAATAAGGGCCTCGCGCATCGAGGGCAGGAGGGTTCCCACCTCGAGCGCGGAATAGTAAACTTGCTGCAGTATTGGGGCAAGGATATGGACATATAACTTATAAAAATCAACTGGCAGCCCATCAGACCCAGGGGATTTGCCCGATTTCATGGACATGATGGCATCCTTTATTTCATCAACCTCGAGAATGTGATGGAAGAATTTTGGTTGGGATGGGCCAAGCCACGCTATGGCAGTGTCTTCCCGATAAGGATGCAGGTTAATAGGAGCCGATCTTCGAGAAGTGTAGAGGGTGGAGAAGTGTTTTGTAAGGATGCGGAGTTGCTCAGGGAGATTTAGTTGTGGGGTTTGATGTTCATCAAGTAAGACAGCAATGAAATTATTGTATCTCGGGGGCCGGACCGCAGAGGCGAGGGCCCTGCCAGGCCTATCCCCCTCACCGAAAACCCACGCAGAGTGTTGTTTGCCGAGGAATTTGCACTCCCTATCAGCCACCTGAGGGCATTTGTAGAATGGTCTCGGGCCTCTCGAGTACCAATCCATTCCAAGGCCCGGATTCTATTTACGAAGATCTCCCCGTAAGGTTTTAAGCACACCGCCCACTTTAGAGATGCACCATCCCCGAACGGTGACCTTAAAGGCTTCCCAGACTACAGAAAGGTCCGACACCGACCCAACGTTTCTGCCAAAATAATCTTGGATGTCTTGCTCAAGGGCCGCCCTGAAGGCTGAATCAGTAAGATGGGAAGGGTTGAGGCGTCAACTCAGATAAGGGGAGGTCTCAATTGGAATGCGTAGTGATATGAGGACCGGGGAGTGGTCAGAGAAAGTCCTGGCCAGGTGTCGGGCTGCGATTAACCAGGGAGTGAGGCCTGCCGATAGGAACACATAGTCAAGCCGAGCCCATGTGTAATGTACGGCGGAGTGATGAGTACCCTGTTGAAGGGACAGGTGGAGGTGTCGCCATGAATCAGTGTAGTGGTGTTCAACAACAATGGAGGAGAGGATGCTTTGGGTATGGGAGTAGTGTGCAGGCTGGGGGTGGGATCTATCGATACTCGGAGCCACGGCAGAGTTGAAGTCCCCTCCCAGTATCACATGGTCAATGCCCAGAGTTTGAATTTTACCCCACAGCGTGAGAAGCGAGGAAGTATTATCTACATTGGGGCCATAGTAGCAAGCAAAGAGGACCGTATGTGAAAGTAATTTACCCCACACCATACAGTATCTGCCGCTGGAGTCCACTTCCGTCCCAGCAGGCGTGAAGTTCACACCGCGTCTAACTAGAATAGTGACCCCCCTTGCATAGTTGGAGTAAGAGGAGAAAACCTTGCAGGAGGCCCACCTGGACGCAAAGAGAGACGAGTTATCAGGCAATAAATGTGTTTCCTACAGCATAGCAGTGGAAACGCCCTGCCTATCGAGGTAACCTAAGATTTGCCTCTTTTTTCTAGGGTTATTCAGCCCCCGAATGTTCCACGACATCAGCTGAAGTTGGTGAGATGGCGGTGGATCGCTTACGTCACCCATTCATACACGGGAGTCATCTTGTAGCTTGGAATTACACACACGACCATTAAAGCACATTGTACGTCTAACATGATACAGTCTCCCCATAAAGAACCCCCACCAACCCCACTTCGAGTCAACGCAAAAAACATTTCAATGACAGTGGTAGTATAGCAAACTTCCTTCCCACCCACGCCGGCTACCCCAACTGGCCGGGAATACAGCCCCCACCCCACATCCCAAAACTGAAATAGAATATAACCCAGATAAGGCATAATACAGAACCCGACCCACAGGGGGGAAGGGGTATTAGGGGGTACGCCCATTTGGGGACCAGAACTAGGGGCACCAGACCTGCCAATCCACCTCCCTACTTACACCCACAGACAATAGGACGAAATCCTAGTCGTCGAAAGAGGGAAGGAGGTGCGTGACCGAGCACGAAGGAGAATCATGGACTGGTAGGCCCCGTGTTGGTCATGCTTCTAAAATAATACAGTAATACATAGACATCTGTTAGAGACTGACCAGTGCGCGCCTTATGACGAGGGAATGATACCACAAAGTAGTCTCTCAGTCCTGCTGCGACATCGGTGAATGCGACCTAGATCCGCGTCGTGCTGCCTCGTCACTGCTACGGTCCCTTCTGCAGTGTTTAAGGAAATCCTCAACCTGTTGCGGGTTTAGAAAGAAGTGAGTTGTACCTTGAAATGAGACCTTCAACTTCGCAGGGTACAGCATGGCATATGGGATTTCTTGTGCCTGAAGTTTCTTTTTTACCATGCTAAATTTGCACCTAGCCTCCTGGACGGAGGGGGTGAAATCAGGAAAAAGGGAGAGGGTAGTATTACAATAGTTCACAGTCCCCATAGCTCTTGCCCGATGGAGCACCGTATCACAGTCTCTATAGTTCAGGAAGCGCACTATAATAGGGCGAGGTTGGGCTCCTGGAGGAGGGCGTGCTGCTAGAGATCTATGGGCACGCTCGATGATGAAGTGTGGGGAGAATGATTCCTTCCCAAATAGTTCCACAAGCAGGTTTTCCACGAATGACTCCATTTTACAAGTGTTGGTGGATTCCGCAAGGCCCAAAATTCTGATGTTGTTGCGACAAGACCTCGCTTCCAAGTCCTCGTTCTTATCCGCAATAAGTTTAAGTAACATGTCTATTTGAGTGACTTGTTTACTCGTGAAAGTGGCCCCATCTTCGAGAACCGAACCTCTGTCCTCTGTTTCCTTAATTCGGGTATCATGTTGCTCCAGTTTAGAGACCACGCTGTTCATGCGTACATTGATGGTGTCTATTTTGGCGTCAATTGTGGATTGACTTTGTTTCATCCCCAACAGTAATGTCTTCCAGTCCTCCTCCGGAGGGGCCGGAGCAGGGAGGCTGCCGTCAGGGTCCAGTGTTGTTTTGGGCTGTTTTTTGGATTCAAAGGGTATTTTGGACTGACGTGCATCATTGCGGCCCATGTCTCTTCTGGGCGTCCGCGACGTAGTGGGGGAAGTGGATGCCAGAGCGCGGGGGGGGTCCAGCAGAAGAGGGAAAGGTGAGCACCCAATTGATCCAACGCAGTGGGGTCTGAACAGGAAGGAGTTGTGGCTAAAGGTTCAGTCTGAATGCGGGAAACCAACAGGAAGCGGCAGCATGAAGCGCTAGCACGGGGGAGACAGTAGTACTGCGGACCGATGTCCCACGCAGAGATCTCAGACAGCTATGGTCTCGTGTCTGGCCGCGTTCGCGTCCATGCTCAGGGTGGGGGCGCTCTGGAATACACCAGTGTTGCTTGCAGAGTTCCGCAGACGTGGATGGGGGGTGGGGGAGTAATCAATCCGACATAATCGGGCCTCCTTGATGTGAATGGGACAATGCGCAGTCAGGATTAGCAGCGTCAAATTACAACAGGATGCGTCGGCAAGGGGCAGAGAGGTCCCCCCTCGACCCCGAATGGCTGCCTGAGAGCGTGGGGGAGCTGGTGGTCAAGTCTTTTAGGGGGTTACCCCCGCGCCGTGAAGACAGCAGAAGCAGCCCAGTTGATGCAGGCAATGTAGCGCTTGCCACTTGAAGGAGAGAGGCTGGCAGGTGGTGGTCCCAGAGCAGTGGGAGGCAGGCCGCGGCAGGAGCGGCAAATAGCAAAACCGACCCAGCAGCAGGGGAAGAGGCACCCTTGAGGGAGGCCGGCAGACCCGACCTGTGGATGACCAGGAGTATCGGTCCAGGCAGGCTGCAGGGTAGAGCTCCTGTAGGAGGGTGTGTCCAGCAGGTAACAGGGGCAGTGCCGGCCGGGGGGGGGAGAAGGAGGGCTGCGGAGGCTCGTAGATGGAGAGCAGCACTCACCCGCTGCGATGTCCGATGCCCCCCCCGGGCGTATAGGAGCAGCACAATGTCCGGCTGGGAAACTCCAGACGGCGGTGGCGGCACACTGCAGGAGGGCCGACACACACGGCTCGCTGAACATACAGGAGGGCTGACGCAGCAAGAGTCAAGGTAGCGCTGTCCAGAGGGAGAGAGGTGGCCACAGAGGTTCGTAGCAATCGGGCCGCCCTCACAGGCACAGCGGCTAAAGCGATCACCGGGCGTGCAGGAGTGATCTGGTGCGAGGCGGGGAGAGCACACCACAGCGGGCCAGGCCTCACGATCTGGCCGGGAAGGCCGTGAAGCACCCACAGGAAGAAAAAGGGGCCGCGCCGGCCGGGGGGGGGGGGAGGGGGGAGGGCTGCGAGCGCTCGTGGATAGAGAGCAGCACTCACCCGCTGCGATGGTCAGCGGCCCCCCCCCCGGGCGTGTAGCAGCACGATGTCTGGCGGGTAGGCTCCGGACAGCGGTGGTGGCGCACTGCAGGAGGGCTCGCTGAACGCCCAGGAGGCTGGCTCTAGATGGATGCAGGACAGCGCGCCGGCAAAATGGCGGGTGCAGCAAGAGTCGAGGTCCGCGCCGTCCAGAGTGAGAGAGGAGGCAACAGAGGCTCGCAGCAATCAGGCAGCCCTCACCTGGCTTATCGGCAGAGGCAACCAACCACCGGGCTTGCAGGAATGATCTGGAGTGAGGCGGGGAGAGTGCACCACAGTGGTCCAGGCCACAGGTCCGGCCGGGGAGGCCGCGAAGCACCGGACTTTCCCGACTAGTCAAGTCCGTCCAGGAGTGCACAGCCAGCCGCTCCCCGAGTCGCACCGGGTTTCTTCTGGCCGCCAACTCCGCCAATCCAAGGGTAACTGGGGCAGATGTGGTATCGCCGTGATCAGCACGAAGAGGAGCAGATGTAAGAGGCGGTTTCGAGCAGATTCTTGCGGTCAGGATCACTGAAGGATAGTCAAACATGCTCGGTCGCTTGGGAGCCACACACTAGTGCGGCCATCTTGGTCTGGCGCCACCTAGCACCCTCAAGACGGCGGAGCTTTAAAGCCACGCCGGTCCTACACAGTGTGGGACACACTAGACTTTTGAATCCTGGTGCCGTGAGGGGAACGGCCAATATTCACAACACTGCCGCATTGCCATTAAGCCGTGAGAGGAACGGCCGACGCTTATCACTTGCTTCTTGCCACTAAGCCGTGAGCGGAATGGCCAACGATAAAACTACATCTCCCAGCGGCCCCTGGTCATCGGGCGCTGGGCGATGCGGAGACGGCGACGGCGGAGTTTTAAAGCTGCACCGGTCCTCTGCAGCGCCGGATGCACCCAGGCAAAGCTTTGGACCAAGGACTTTTTACTCATAGAAGAAAGCTTGTTAAAGTATTTTTTATTGCTGCTAATTTTTTAGCTGTGCTGTAATTGTTAAATATCTAATCATGCCAAAAAGGAAGATGAATCATGCAGCAATTACAGCAAATGTAGAGGCAAAGGTAGTGGTATTGTCTTATCTCACAGGGGCTATGGGGGCTATTGAAGAGCAAATCAGCACGGTTGAGGAGTCCTTATTGAAGGGAAGGCGGGGAACAGCAAGGGCGGAGGGAGATCTTAGCTCCAACAACATATTATCCCAAAGTAAGAATAACTCTGCTCTAGGTCCCCGAAATGGCTCCATACAGGATATCTCGGCTCACATAGCCCAGAGTGACCTGAGTGACCTGGTAGAGGACATACAACCACCCCTGAAGCGTAGTAAAAATCCTAGAAGCCCGGAGGGTACACCTATACAGAAACCCAAAGGGCAAGGTTCGATGAGGTGTAAAAAGAGAACTCAAGGCAAGAGAAGGGCAATCCGGGGTAAACTGCCATCTCAACCACAACCTACTCGTAATACCATAGGGGGGGGGGCTCAAGAAAACCTACCACGCATGCACAGTTAGCGAGCAAATCTTTGGCATTAGAAAAAATATTAAAAAGTATAGAGGAATTGTATAGGTATGTAGAGAGCGCGCTGGGGAAATTAATTGAGAAAGTGGTAAACTTGGAGGGAAACCTAACTGAAAAAACTTGCACAAACAAGCAGGGTAGTTCAAAACATGTCCAGGAAAACATTTCTATAAGTGGGCCCACAAGCATAACCCATACAGTTACCCTAAATCCAGTGTCCAGGGGCATTACCTCTGGACCCCCATTTCATGGATATAATGCAGTCACGAGTGATCAACATGTATTCACCTAGACAAATAAGTTGGTGGGGGAGAAGAACAGATAAAATAATGGACTAGGGTATAACGGTATGGATTTAACCGAGGAGCCCCAAATACACACTCGCCTTGACTTGCCACCGGAAGCCACACAATATGTGGTAATCTTGGCTAATGCCCCAGCATTGAAGTCACCTGAATTAGAAACGTGGATAGAACTCTACAATAAGTCTCTCCACTGGTTGGGAAGGCATAGTGGCCTTACGGAGGTGTTATTAAAGCACTTCAAAGTGGCAAGGCAGGTTGCGTGGGTGGGCAAAGAAAGAAGAGTGCTACAGGGTGATTTGGTGGTCCTGACGTTTAGTGATTCTAGATTAGTGCATACAATCCTAAACAGGCTAGGAAACGCTTTCTTTATGAATGACGCAATCAATGTACTACCACTAGGAGCTTTTTATTCACCAAACCCGGGTACATATAGGCCCAACGGGAAATATCCGGTTTTGGGCCCGATGCCAGAAAACCTAAAAGGGATCCCCATATGGGATACCTAGGAGGTGAGAACACCACACTTTATAATCATTTTGAACCACTAACGGGAATGGACAAATTAGATTGACCCATTGCAATCATAGGGAGGGAGGAGAATCAAAGGAAAACGGGCACAACTTTGATAAGGGGGAGACACGCAGCAAATTAGGGACTAGAACCTAATATCCAATGTAGGAAGGCATTAGAGCAACTCTTGCCCAAAGATATTAGCAGTGTGGGGGAGGACAGAAGCATAGTCCCTGCAAACTGTCCAAGTAAAAATGGTCAAACCGAGCATACTATAATAGATACCCAAGGGACAAATGAAGGAGAAGTGATCACTCCAAAACGTAGTGAATCCTGCAAAATATTAACCTGGAATATTGCTGATTTAGCTGCCAAAGCAAAATTGATATGAGTTAGCTTCAGTGGCTAACTTATATGAATGATTACCCAATAGTTTGCCTCCAGGAAACATGGGCAATAGAAGAGATGCACATAATCGGCTTTCAAAAATAATATGGTCGTAACAAAGGAGGCCTATGTACTTATGTTTCCAACTCGGCATGGGTCTCTCACGTGAAAATTAGAGAGGCTAGTGATTACTATCAGATCCTGACTATGAGCTTAGGTGGGTTAAGGGATGCAGTTTTGATTAATCTATATAACAACATTCCCAAAGCCCAGAAAATGAATGTCCTATCTAATCTAGGTAAATCCTTAAAAACCTTGATGGAAAATTGATGGGAGATATGTTTATTACCTGGGTGGGTGATTTTAACTGCTCTTTGTGCCAATTCAGCGAACAAGGTATCTGTGGGTTGGGCAATGATAATGAAGATACACCCTCATACTTCTCACATACACCCTTGGGAGATCTGTTGAACAACATAGTTTTTCAATTTGATCTTGGCTATGCGAATGAACTGTGCTCACCTCCCATTCCATTTAAATTGACCTTTAATGGAAGGGGATGTAATTCGACCATTGATTTTGTCCTAATTTCCAACAGATATTCCCTTCATGTAATCTCCTGCAAGACCCTTGACATCCTAATGAGTGATCATTACCCTATTTGCCAAGAACTCTCCCTAAGAGGGCTGGAGAAAAAACTGGATAGGAATTGGCAAAACAATACTGATATCTGTCTTGCCAGCACAAATGAGTATATGCTAAACTGGGCAAAAGTGGATCCCGGGGCATTCCTCCTAGGCCTGATTAATAATAGCTCAGAGGAAATAGCGATATGCCTCTCACAGTATAGGGAGGATAAATAAATATTTACCGCCTTCCTCAAGATCTCAGCTGAGGCCAGGAAGTTATTAACAATACAAAAACGACATGGCCAGCAACCCTCACAGGGCTCGTTTGACAAAGAATGCACGAATGCCCATGCTAATTTAAAAAAGGCTCTGCACGACGAACCGAGGTGAGTGAAAAAATAAGGCAGGCCAGATCTTTGTATCATTTGGCGCAAAAAAACCGCAGGGAAACATTAAAAAGGGAAGCGTGGGATGCCCTACACGAGGCTTGCATAAACAAAGATAACACTGGATTCAGGAGAGCGGTTAATGTCCCTTTTTTTAACAACAGAGGGCCAGATATTATAGACCTAGCTATTACTGGTGACATGTGGGTAGACTTTTTTCAGGGCTCTATATGGATGAGACTACAGATGATAACGTGATAGAAACAGTTGCACTGAGAGCAAATGATAATATTGATTGTGGACCGTTCCCCCTAGAGATCAATATTACCCTTGAGGAAGTCACTAAACCAATCAATGATAGATCCTCAAGGAAAGCTCCAGGGCCGGATGGCATCCTGGTGGATGCCTATAAATCTAACATAGGGTTAATGGCCCCTCTTTTAACTAATGTATTAATTAGTTGCATCTGTCAAAGGTTAATCCCAACCTAGGCTGATGCTATTGTGATTCCTATATTCAAGAAAGGGAACAAAAATGAACCAAAGTGCTATCTCACGATATCCTTATTAGATGCCTTTATGAAATTAGAGAGAAGGGTCATTTTAAACAAGCATGAGACATGGGCCGAAGACACAGGTGTTTTATCAGTCTTTCAATATGGTTTTCGACCAAGTTTAGGTACCACTGAACAGGGGCATAATTTGTCTCTGATTATCGATAAATACACAAAAGCTAAAAAGGGCAAACTTTTCCTCACTTTTGTGGACTTAAGTTCCGCCTTTGATTGTGTCAAACAGGACATGCTGTGCGACACTCTTAAAGATCTAGAGTTGGACCCACCCCTGCTGCTTTTTATAAAGGAATTATATAGGGGCAGTTGCAAGGGTACAGTTTGGGAAGCAGGGAGAATGCTCAGCCAAGTTCCCCATAAAAAGAGGGGTGAGGCAGGGGTGCATTCTTGCCCCCCTGCTTTTCTCCCTCTACATAAACAGTTTGGGACAGTACTTGAGCGAGTTCCATCATGATTATCCAACCATTAGGGATACCCCTGTTCCTATTTTATTAGACGCGGATGACACTGTTATAATGTTGCTAACACAGCTGGGCTTGCAAAGGTCTGGCTAAAATGTTGTTGCTTACATGACGGAGCAGGGCTTAAAGGTAAATATCGCCAAGACATTTGCTATGAGCTGTGGGACAAAATTGAGAAATCAACTTCTGGTGGAAACTCCACTAGTATACCAAACGCACAACATTTTTAAAGTATGACAGTGAGAAAAATATTTATCTGAAACTGATTAATCTTCCAAGTAATCACAAAGTAAATCACTTTGAAAAAAGATTTTTTTGTATTATTTAAATCTGAACATTTTCATTACAATTTTAAAAAATCAGTCAATAATAAATTCATACATAAGACTGGATGAATCAGATAACCAAAGTATTATGATGAGACTGTTGTAAAAACAAAATCATGCAATTGTCATATTGAATTGATTGTAAATAAAGAAACAGCGATCACAACCTAAAGAAGGCCCAATGCATTTCGGGAAACTCCCTTCTTCAGGGGCACTGAAAAAAATGTGAAAACATTGCATAAACAATCTGTATAAATAATTATTTACAATTTTGACTTGTATTAGGTATATGCCACAATTTAACTACTTAGTTCAGAACATACAATGGCAGTGAAAACTGATACTGGAGGCATGATAAACAGAAACAACTGGAGTCGGTTGATGAGCTTTTTTTTAGGTAAAAAAAACCACGAAAGTGTGCTACTAAGGACAAGAAAAAGTCGGATAGACCAAACGCCACCATGAGTATCACCTTAAATGAGAAAGTTGAGAAAGCTTGTTAACTGAACACCGTAATTTAGCTATCACCACTGTGTGAGTGTATGACTAAAAGAACACTGCTTCACTGTAAACCTAAAAAAATAATACTCACTTCCAAGTAAAGATGTGCAGTACGTGATCAATGTGAAAATAAGAAGGACTGGGCTGCAGCTCATAAAATGAGTACTGTTGCTATACTACTACTAAACTCATTAACTTACTATAAAGGACAAGCTGCTCAATATGACGACTGGATTCTTTTAAGAAATTGACTTGTCCGCTATCCCACAAAGTGATGCCCACGAATCTCTTCACTGAGAATAAACGTGATAAGGGGAGCGTATCCCTCTGTATCTTCAAGATTCAATTGTGCTCAGGACAGTGTAGTAACTAAAGCGGTATCACAACCTACGGTAAATGAAAAAAATGAAATAAAGCGCTCTTAGTGTAAATAAAATCACTACTGACAGTAGAATTAACAAACCACTGTTGGCGTGGAAACATTATACACTACAAAAGCAGATACTTGATCAGCTACCACGGACATGCTTGGACTGGGACTAATGAATTACTCTCACCAGGGTAAAATTGGCATTTCCCTCTCGATTTTCAGGAACCAGTTCTGGCCAGAAGGATATGACAACAGATATGTGAATGCAGCCTACAATCGAACAGGATGATGCACTGATAAGGTGTTGGCATGGTGCTAAACTGATGTCAAATAATCGCACAATACTAGTCGCTAGCTCTGCCTGGTGAAACAACTCACCTATTGCCGAAAAAGCCCTGTGTTCACAGATAACGCGGTACACAGGTCACTCGTGGACAGGGTCTAAAAAAATATATAAGCCACTGTCAATTATATGCTTCATGAGACCCAAGTTAATGCGAAGCAAAATCTGTGCCGAAAGATGATTCTCTACTTACCTCAACAGCGAAATAATGCGTAGTCTCGTTTTCCCACAAACCGCAACGCGAACGCATGGAATTGCCAGTCACCTGAATGCTATATACTGGCGTGTTCTGAACTCCCATAGAGAGAGGACAGAACTTCGCCGCCATATTGGAATGCTGTTGTGCTCAATACTCAATGTGAGTTACATAGGGAGCAAAAACGATTCAATCTTATGAACTGATAACCAACAGCAGCATCAGAAATAGAGAGACCCCTGTGAGGCTATAGTTACTTAGCGTAATGTATTACAATAAAGCAAAAAACGTGGGAAGAGAACAGGACTGCGCCTCGATGTCAGTCAGACATAAGACCGAAGAGGTTACTATAGGATGGGATAGAGGCAAAAAGAATTGATTACGAACTACTACTAAACAAAAAAGCCAAACAAAGTAGAGAGAAATACAGAAATACGGTGAAACTGTCATGACTAGACGAGATGCATAGCAACAAAACAGAAAACCAAGAACCTAAAAGATAAGGTAAAAATGTGGAGTGAAAATGTGATTTACAAATGAAATACCATAACACGGTGGAGCTATCATGATTAAACGAATTGCATCGCAGTGATACAGAGAAACGAGCACCTTAAAAATATAGTGAAGATGTGAAAAGAAAATATGATCTACAAAAGAAAGCCCTAATACCATACCTATAGATATCTGTATGGTGATGTATACGAAGTTTGAAAAGCTTGACTGGTACCAGGGTATGGTGAAATAAAAAATGAAATAATGAGTTCATGTTAGCAAAAGTAGAGTAACATATTAGGATAGTGAAAAACAGAGTAAAGAATACAAAAGATCACTGAGAATTGTGGTTTCCTAAAAGACCATGAGAAAGTTAAAAAAATAGAATGAGAGAACCGTGACTGTGTGTAAATGACATGCTATTGTGTGCTGGTTGACCTAAATATAAACCCATTTACAACATGTGTGACGAGGGACAAAATTGCTAACGCTATGACAGTGCAGCAAGGTCTACCTAAAAAACATAGCAATTCAACTAATCACCACTCGAATGTTGTATTTCCATCTAAGCTTCATAGAAAATAATTGCAATTCAATTCTATCATTGAGCCCGCTAGGTACTAATGTTTGCAAGTGTTTTATCCACCAAGCTTCTCTCTGTGCTAGTAGAATTGCGTGGTTGTAATCAGGATTGCTAGGTACCATTTCCAAGATGGTGTACCTAAGCTGGGCATTTGTATGTTGGTGTTCTAACCAATGTGTTGCGAAGTAGGACTTGATGGACTTAGTGCGGAATGTGCTTTTATGTTCTGTTATGCGCACTTTGATTTTTCTAGAAGTCTTGCCTACATATAATGAGCCACATGGACATTTGATGGTATAGATTAAATTAGAACTATTGCAATCCCCATTGTATTTAAGTAAGATTTCTTTCCCCAAATGTGGATGATGAATGAATGATGTTTCCTGTCATCACATTGTTACAATGTACACAATTGTAACATTTCCGCATTCCATGATATTGTTGTTGGGCTTCATTTGGTTTGGAAGTTAAGATATCTTTGATATTTTTACTGCATGTGTACGCAATCAAGGGTTCCTCAGCATACAAACCCTTGAAATCAGACTCTTGTTTCAGTAGTTCCCATCTCGATTTAATGATGTGTTTAATTGCTTGGGATCTTGATGAATATTTAGACACGAAAACGTGTTGATTCGATTTCTCTTTTGGCTTATTTGACAGCAGAATTTCACGGTCCTTAGATTCAGTCTTGGTGAGAGCTGCTGACAGGACTCCTGGAGGATAACCTCTTTCATTGAATTTTGCTTGCTGTTTTCCTAAAGCGTCTTGTAAATTTGATTTATTAGAAGTGATGCGTTTGACCCTCAGCATTTGTGAGTAAGGTAGATAATTTATCAGGGAAGGTGGATGAAAACTTGTGTACAGTAACAAATTGTTCCTGTCTGTTGGTTTTGTATAAACCAGCGTTTCCAATTTGTTATCTTTTTGAGTGATCAACACATCTAGATAATGCATATTGAATTGATTGATATCATGGGTGAATTTGATTCTCTCATGCTTATTGTTGAGTTCACAAATCAATCATTCCAAAAGATTTTGAGAATTCTTCCACAATAGGAAGATATCATCGATGAATCTTGTGTAAAACACTAGATTTGTAGACCAGATTTCTTGACGGAAAATATGTGTGTCCTCAAATTGTGCCATAAAGGTATTGGCGTACGCCGGCGCTCCTGAAAAACCCATGGAGGTTCCACTCACTTGTAAGAAAAACTTGTCTTGCCATGTCAGGTAACTGTGCTGCAGACAAAAAATCAACAGTTCAAGTATGAAAATGTTGTTGACTGGTAAGTCTGGCAGTTGTAGAAGTGCCCACTCGCAAGCTTCAACACCTTCTTTTAGCGGGATGGATGTATACAATGAAGTCACATCAATGGTGCACATCAACCAATTAGGATTGTATTCCTTTTGTACTTGTTGTAACAAATTCAAGAAATGAGTGGCGTCTTTAACATAACTGCGCCAGGATTGTACACATTTTTGCAGAAAGTGATCAATAAGTTGACCTGCTGGTGCAAAAATGGAATCACAACCAGACACTATCGGTCGGAATGGTGGATTGTTTAAGTTTTTATGCACTTTCGGGAGCATGTACAACCTCGGTCTCCTTGGATATTGGACAGTCAGGAAACTTCGTAATGATGATGTGATCCAGGCCATGTCTTCTGCCTTATCTAGAATTTGACTGAAAGTTTCCATGAAACTGGTAGTCGGATCTTCTTCCAATGAAATATATGTAGTTGCATCTTCAAGATGTTCATTGACCTTCTGTATATAGAAACTTGTGTCCATTTTGACCAGGGCACCGCCCTTATCTGCCAATTGAAAAGTTATTTGTTCGTCTGTTCTCAATCTGTGTAAAATGTCAAAGTCATCTTTTCTTAAATTAGACTGCATACGTGGCTGGAGATTCAAATTTGTCAAGTCATGACGTACCAAAGATTCAAAAGTGTCTAAAATTTTGTGTGACACTGGTGACATGAAAGTGCTTTTAGGCCTGAATGGCCTTAGTTCCGGGTCATCTCTGTCCTGATCTACTGATGCGGTGTCTAAAGTTGGTACAACATTGGTGAAAAAGTGTTTAAGCCTAAGAGTTCTTAAAAATCGAAAAACAGACACTTCTAATTCTAGTTTGTTGGTGTGGTAGATTGGTACAAACGAAGTCCCTTTGTTGAGCACAAGTTCTTGTGATCTGGTCAATTGCTTAGATGAAATATTAATCACGAGGGTTTGCCTTTGCTCCTCAAACTCCGAGCTTCCGCTTCTCGTTCCTTGGCTTCCTTCTCCTTTGTTTCCTTATCTTTGGCTCCTCCTTGTTTTTTTGTGATGTCTGGAGGTCTCCCTCCCCCTTGGACCTTGTCTAAAAAAGGCGATGCTGTAGATGTACTTGCTCCATTTTTAATTCTTGATATTGTTGACTCTTGTCCAATGACAACTGGCTGCCTAGACGGATCCAAATCAGTATCAGAGACTATTGATTCTTGTGAAGATGTTGCAGATTTTTGATAAGAACGACATTTGGCATACACCTCTGCCCAGGTGTAAACCTCATTCAATTTATAATCAATAGTGTCTCTACGGAATTTCCGTAATTTCCTTTCTTGAATGTCTTTCCCATAAGTATCCAATTTTGTATTAAGGTCTTCCAACGTGAGCTTCCAGAAATCTGCCTCACAGCGAGTAGACAAGTCGGATTTGATGATCTGTATTTCCTCCTCTAACTCTTTGATAGTTTTGGATAATTCTTTGATGAGGAGCAACATTAAATCTAGTGAGCATTTATTTAATACTGCTTGCCACTTCTCCATAAATCTTTTGTTATATTGAAATTTGTACAGGAGGGTCTTGATGGGCAAACGTAATCCACAAGGGATTCTTTGGACCTTGTGGTACTGAATAAGCGTTGAAGCATGTAGTCGTTGACTTAATGCCCTTTTTGCTATGAATTCCAGCTGTTTAAGTTGTTGGGAGATTGAACTGCCTTGTACATTGAAAGAAGGTGATTCTTCAATAAGTGAATAAATTCCTTGAAATTGTGTATCAGTGTAAGTGCGGGTGTCTGCCCGGTTTTCAGTTAAATTAGAGATACTGTCAAAAGACATGTCTATGGTAATGAATATACTGGTGGGGTGCTGCGGGTAAATGAGAATGGCGATAAAGACACAACAAGACGTTATTGCCTGCGCACACCCTTTTAGATGCCTAGTACTCTATTTGTGGAAACTGTTTAAATCTAGTGTGTGTGCTGTTTGGTTGGAAGGCAGCCAGCCCAATTGAGAAATCAACTTCTGGTGGAAACTCCACTAGTATACCAGACGCACAACATTTTAAAAGTATGACAGTGAGAAAAATATTGATCTGAAACTGATTAATCTTCCAAGTAATCACAAAGTAAATCACTTTGAAAAAAGATTTTTTTGTATTATTTAAATCTGAACATTTTCATTACAATTTCAAAAAATCAGTCAATAATAAATTCATACATAAGACTGGATGAATCAGATAACCAAAGTATTATGATGAGACTGTTGTAAAAACAAAATCATGCAATTGTCATATTGAATTGATTGTAAATAAAGAAACAGCGATCACAACTTAAAGAAGACTCAATGCATTTCGGGAAACTCCCTTCTTCAGGGGCACTGAAAAAAATGTGAAAACTTGAGAAAGACATGTGACATTTTTATTGGCAACAAAAAAATTGTGAGCAAGGATACATTCTCTTATCTAGGTATAACCTTTGATAGGAAGGGTTCCTGGAAAGCAGCCATGAACTGCTGAAAGCTGATCCTCTCGAGAACCATAGGAGCTGTTATTAACTTTTCAAAAAAACTAGGTGGAAGACCCGTCCCGTAGCTGCTGGCCATCTATAAATCTAAATGTACCTCAACAGGGACATACGGGGCTGGCATATGGGGTATTGAATCCGTGGACCAACTACAACGCTGCTAAAACACTTTTACGCGCTATTTATTGGCAGTTCCCAGTTCAACCGCCACTTACTGTTGCCACAGGAAACTTGGTCTTACACATACCTCTGATTTATAAAGATTATCTCCCTCCTTCTAGGGCACAAGGTATGGGTGTCGGTAGAGATAGGCTTCAATAGGGATGTAATTAAGGACTACCTCTAGTTAGATGGGGAGGCAAACCTGCCTTGGATTAGTTATCTAAAAAGTATGACATATGATATAGGCCACCCAGAATATTTTCATAATCCATGCAGCTTGGAATCTGTTTCCAGAAAATCCCTCAAAATATACTGTTTGAATCACCTAGAGAATAAATGATGGCTCATCGAGAGAGAAAAGAAATCGGTCATGGCAAATCACTTGATGTCCACTTGCAAAGGATTCCAACCCTACTTTACATTGGTACAGAGTAACTTTTCCTTTATGCTTCTGGCTCGTTTTCGTAGTGGGTCTTTCTTTAGGATGGTCACATTTCCTGATATCAACGACTGGTCAAAACATCATCCTATATGCCCATGAGATGATATCTCTAGATTGACCACAATGCACTGAACTTTATTCTGTAAATATTATGTTGTACTGAGGAAAACCTTTTTATTGCCCATTCTTAGAAAATAGAACCTAAAACAATGTAGAATAACTTTTTTAAGACTACAAATGCTAGAAAACGTATACATCACTGCGGCCACTTCTTCTTTCTTAAAGGCCGCCATAAGGTTCCAGGACACTATGTGAAGTTACTGTGAACATCTGGTGTAAATCGAATAAAGCTGATTTTGATTTGAATGACAAAGTATATTGTCTGCTGTTTTCTCTCTTTTTATGATGTATGGTTGTTTTTAGTGTATTAATTTTCAAATCTGTTTTATTTGTGACGTATTGTACGTTATTGTTTTTTTTTTAATTTTTATTGAGCAGATTCGATAAACACAAAAGAAAATATAGAACTATACAAAAGTGCGAAAATATATTATACATAAGAAAAAGAAAAAGATATTCTGAACTTCGAGATGGCAAAACATTCAACAAGTTTTTAAGACAAACAAGTAAAAATGTCAGCATATAATACATTCTGGTTTCATTCCATTGACACAATAACATTATAGGCCTTTATAAATTGTATTAAGAGAACCTAGTTCTCTAAAGTAACTTGGAGGACTTAAAGTAAAAGAGTCATTTATATGGACATTAAGTTAGCTTGAGCATATATTTAGTCCCTTTGCAGCTCATACCAGTTGGCTATTGGTGTCCAGATTTGTTCCCCGTAAAGCCGTAATTTTTTCCCTCTGGTTCTATATATTGCGACTTCTTGCTTGTATATTGCTAATAGTCTGTTAAGCCATCCCTGGAAAGTTGGAGCTTCGGAATCTTTCCATCTTGATGCAAGAATAATTCTATAAACAGCAGTGCCTATGAAAATAACAGGAATTTCCAAGTTGCTAAGGCCTAGGGAATCATCATACCCTAACAAAAACAGAGTTGTTGATATTCTTATTTCGTGTCCGAAAATTTCGGCCCAGTACTTCGTGAAGCTTTTTTAATTTGTTCTAATTTGGGGCATTCAGAGAACATATGTATAAGGTTGGCAGGTCTTAGTGTACATCTAGGGCATTTGTAATGTGCTATCTTACCCCAAGTGAACAATTTGAAGGGTGTGTAGTATAAGTTATATATAGTTTTGTAAATTTGGGCCTTTAGGTTGGAAGCAAGTAAGACTTTAGAAGACAAGTGTAGAGTCATGTCCATGTCGACATTTGCGTTGTTCAATTTATTAACCCAACTAGTTTCTGTATATTCAAGGTCATCGGGGTGATTTCTTATGAAAATGTCATATATATTGCTTATTCTGGTTGATTGTTTTCCTATAAGATCTAGGAGCGGTATGGGTTTTAGGTCTATATTTGATATAATTTGTCTAAGGGTTGTGTAAATTTGAATGAATTTTAGATAGTCTGTAGAATGGATTTGATATTTGACATATAGTTCGTCAAATGTTGTTTTACCATCTCTGTCTAGAAAGTCGCCAATAGTTATTATGCCTAAATTCTCCCAGCGCCTGGTTATATTATCGTTAAGATAGTGTGGTATTACTGTGCTATACCATAAAGGTGTATATTTGGTATATTTGGAAATTGTCAATGTTTTGATGGTTCTATTCCAGGTTTTAAAGGCGTCTGTAATGGTTTTAAATTTTATCTTTTTAAAATAAGAAGGTTCTACTTGTCTCAGTAGCAGGCCTCTGGCTTTACTGCCCAGCGTTAACTCATAAATTGATGGTATGGGTTGACCTTGGTCATTGTGATTATTGGGACAAGGTGTAAGCAAGACCACCATTTGTTGTAAGATGGTTGCCCATAGGTAGTATGATACATTTGGAATTGCTAAACCACCTCTAGAGGATGGTAAATTTAACTTGGATAGGGCTCTCCTTATCTTCCCATAACTCCAAATAAACGAGGATATTGCTCGGTCAAGTGATTTCATTGTATCATTGTTAGCTAAAAAGGGAATAGCTCGAAACAGATATAGGATCTTTGGAAATACCGTCATTTTAACATAGTTTCCTCTGCCAATTATGGAAAGATGAAGATTATTTACTCTGAGTAAGTCTGTCTTTATTTTTTTAATTAGATGGTCATAGTTTAGCTGGTTAATTTCACTGATTTTTGGCGAGATGTTAACTCCTAGATATTTTGCGTTGTTAACTCTGTGTTGGCTCATAAAAGGCGTATTCTCAGTACATATAACCATGGTTTTATCTTGATTTAGAGAGTAGCCAGAATATAGCCCAAAAGATTGAGTGGTTTCTTCAATTTCGATTATGGCCTCTGTGGGGTTAGTTGTTACAACCGCCACGTCATCGGCGTAGGCGAGAACTTTAGTGCTGTAAATGCCTACTTCAATGGGTTTGATCGCCGGTGATGTTATTAATTTGAGAATTAGTGGGTTGATATATAGTGCGAATAATAATGGAGAGCACGGGCAGCCTTGTCGCGTGCCCCTCTGAATATTTATATATTCAGACTCGCACCCACCAGTCATTACTCTTGCTTTGGGGTCAACATAGAGGGCTTTTATAGATTTTACGAAGACCGGGCCGATGTTGTTAATGGCTAAAATTTCCCAAAGAAACTGCCAAGAGACCCGGTCAAAGGCCTTCTCGGCATCTAATAAGATCATCAACATCTGGCCCCCCTCCACTCCCATGATGTCAAAGAGAGAGATAACTCTGCGTGTATGATCTGTGGTACTCTTGCCGGGTATAAAACCGTGTTGCCAGGGAGATACCAGATGTTCGATGATCTTACTCAGACGGTTGGCAAAAATCTTGGCATTTGTTTTTGAATCTGAATTAATCAATGATATTGGCCTGTATGAAGTTGTTAGTTCTGGTGGTTTATCTTTTTTTCCGAAAATGGCTATATTCGTTTGCTTCCAAGAATCGTGGGGTTTACCATGCCATTGTATCCCAAGAAAAAGATCATGCAAGAACGGGATGATTAAGTTGCCCAGTATTTTATTGAGGTCTAGGGGGATTTTGTCTGGTCCAGCTGCTTTT
The DNA here is from genome assembly GCF_964263255.1 of Lissotriton vulgaris. Classification (NCBI taxonomy): domain Eukaryota; kingdom Metazoa; phylum Chordata; class Amphibia; order Caudata; family Salamandridae; genus Lissotriton; species Lissotriton vulgaris. The sequence continues at coordinate 1,199,025,813 of NC_141694.1, read as the reverse complement.
CCTGCTGCTAATTCTACTAAAGCTAGCTCTACTTCTGTTCTGGAAATTTCTTCATCAAGCTCTTTCTTTGTATCTTCATCTATGGTTTTAGCCATATTTGTCTCTCTAAGCCAGTTATCTAAAAACTCCTTGGTTTCGGCTGTTGACCGCTTATCTTCATTCTGGTATAATTTGTGATAGTAGTCATGAAAGCATGTGGCTATATCCTCTTGGGTGGTATGTTTCCGCCCGCCATATTCAATACTTTGGATAAAATTGCGAGATTGTGATTGCCGAGTTCTGAGGGCAAGATGTCTCCCTACATCCTCTCCAGTCTCATAGATTTTGTTTCGATTTGCTTGGAGAGTTTCAGCTGCTTTCTGCGTTAGATCGTTATTAATCTCGGCTTTAAGCGCTAAGATCTTACTAAGAGTGCCCTCAGCCTGAATCCCATGATGTAACTGGTAAGCGTGTAGGTGTTTATAAGCCTATTTGTTAGTTGTGTATTTAATTTTCCCCGCTCTTTTTTGCGACTAGCTACAAAAGTAGCAGTCTCACCCCTTAATGCGGCCTTGAAGCAATCCCATACATTCAACCGAGAAGCACTATATTGGTTAATGTCAAAGAATTCTTTGGACCATTGTCTGATATGTGTTATGTATTCTTGATTAACAAGAAGTTTGCGATCAAATGTCCATTGTGGATAGGCCATCTTATAGCTAGGGGCCTCAAATGTTATATAGAGTGCATTATGATCTGATATTGTCTTGGGGTCTTTAAGTATAAGAGCATTCAGAGCAATATCCATGGTAGTGAATATGTAGTCTATACGTACATATTTTCTATGAGGATACGAAAAGTGCGTGTATCCAGGATCACTTCTATTCTTTAGAGACCATATGTCTTGAAGATTATAGCTGAGAATCAAATTTTGTACTGCCCTGAATACTCTCGGTTTTCGACCTATGTAGGTGTATTGATTTTGATTGTGTTGTAGTTGGCCCATTGTTAAATTAAGGTCGCCACATAAGATTAAAGTACCTGCCCAGGATGCTAATACTAATTCTAGCTCCGTGAATAGTGTAGGATCGTCGAGGTTAGGACCATAAATAGAGCAGATAGTAATGCCTATATTGAGCTGGACAATGGCCCATCTACCATGAGGGTCAGCTTTTTTGCGTGTTGGGATACCCAGTCTTGTTCTCGCTAAAATTGTGACTCCCCTAGTTTTAGAGGTTTGCGTAGTTGTGACCAATAAATTAAAGCCCGGAATATTTATTTGATTTATCTCACCTATAGGAATATGGGTTTCCTGTATACATATAATATCCCATGAGCTTTGAATCATTAATTGATTGAATTGAGCCCTCTTTCCTTTGTCATTAAGTCCTGCCACGTTCCAGCATCCTAATTTTAACTTCCCCATCTTGTTGTTCTGTGTTTTGGACGGTATTCATAGCTCATACATAATGGTTTGCTGTTTCTCAATATTCCTTTAGTGTTCCTTAATCTGCTCATTTTACATTGCTTTTTTCCCTCCCTTTCCTCCCAGACGCCCACCCAACACCCTCCCCTGTCCCCACCCCCCTTGCACTTCCCAACACCCCAACTTCCAGTAACAGCAATAATGACAACAACTATATACCCGAGCCGTATAGGAAGATGCCTATAAATACTACCCCCCTAAATATGGGTTTGACTACTGATTTAAATACTGATTTAAACACAGTTTTACAACAGGGCATCAATATGATACAATTAATGACTGAGGGGAAGGAGATTACAGGCTCAAGCAGGAACGAAGAGGCAAAAACAGTTAATAGCGCGATACACAATAAACGATCACCGTATTGATCCTATTGAGGCAATGGAAGCGGATAAAGACATCACAGATTTTTATTCCTTCTCAGAGGATATTAGCTGGTCAGATGATACAGAGGATGAGGTTGACGAAGCAGAGAATGATTTTGACTCGAATATAAGTACAGAATCAGATCCTAACCCCCCAAAAGAATTACGAGACAGAAGGAGGACGATTCTCAAGAAGAAGAGGGGAGGTCATCATGGAGCAAATGAATTGACATGGGACTACACCCCGACCGTCTTGACCTTAAATCAGAATCAGAATCTTACCGCAACATCTCAAGCTTCATCCTCAAACCAAGTCCCAAATAGTGAACAGTCTGACACATCTGGGGCTACACTGACACAAGTTATGGAAACAGTGTTACAAGCCATTGCATCTCATCGGGAAGAGACATCAAAAGACAGCCGCAAGGCACGAGCAGCTTTACAGAAGGTGCAAGGTGTAGTTCGTAAGCTTTCAAAAACTATGGGCGCCTTTACAGAAAGATTAAATGATATAGAAGACCGAATTGTGCTGAACGAAACCGAAGCTGCTGCTACAAACGAGCGAGTAGAGGCACATGAAGCAGAGTTCCAGGATATTAGATGGAAACTGGAAGATTATGAAAATAGGCTTTGCATAAATAACCTGCGCGTTCTTGGCGTGCCTGAAAAAGCAGAAGGAGAAGATTGCCGGTCCTTTATTATACAGCTACTACGTGACACCGTTCCCGAACTTGCCACCTGGGATTGGAGTTATGAGATACAACGAGCGCATAGAGTTCCCCTAACCTTAAAAACTACAGCAGCCGCTGGAAAATACCCACGAGCGATCCTAGTTTATTTTGAGAACTTTATGCTTCGACAAGCTATATCTGATAAAGTCACGCCAGATAAACATCGTAGTAAGGATTCGATCTCATATTTTGTACGCCCTGATTTTTGCCACTATACAGTCGAAAGAAGGTGGCGACTCAGACAGCTTATCAAGCCCTTTCAAGAAAAGAAAGCAGTGGTATACCTGAACAATCCGGCTAAATTAAAAGTAATCTATGGTGGACAAACTAAGTTCTTTACATCTGTGATTAAGGCTAAAGAATACCTAGAGAGTTTAAAATAAAGCAGTACACTAGGCTATAATAGCCTATGACATTGAGAATCACTAGATTCCCTTATTTATGACTATTGAGTAAATCAGGGAGGTATAGATGAATTGATGTACAATATTATAGAGACAAAGGAACCATTTTCTTTCTCCCTAACCTCTTTGCTATGATCCTGTTCCTCCTCTCTCTATTTTCTTTGATGCTGCTCTTTTTTCCTTTTTCCTTTTTTCTGTTATGTTCTTTTTTTCTTTTCTTCTATTCTTTGGATTGCATGTTTCGTTGGTGTTGGTCAGACAATGCTAAACCATCACTATAGACTCTTATGGAGTCTTGTTGCCTTTTTTGGGGTGTTGGGGGGTCCAAGGGGGGTGGGGACAGGGGAGGGTGTTGGGTGGGTGTCTGGGAGGAAAGGGAGGGAAAAAAGCAATGTACGTTATTGTTAATGTGATATGATTATATGTTTTTAATAAATATTTTGGTGATATAACATTTCTTTTAGTTCGAGTTATACTTCCTCTTTGTGTCTTTGACATGGGCTGTATTTGTGTTTTTATATTTTTTTGTGTTTTGATTGCAAGTAGATCTTTGTTGTATATGCATGTGTAGTTACCAGGGATAGTTAATTTTTACTTGGTTGTAGTACCCTAGTCCCTTGGTGTGGCACAAGGGGTCCCTCTCTCTATTTTACCGACATGCTTCACAACCTGGCCTTGTGCAATGAGATCCCCCTGCTCGTGGACAATCATGAGCAGCCGAGGACTCCGCCTGCAAACCCACAAGGTTAGTGGAGAGGAGGAAGGTGTCGACCAGTGCCAACAGCTCATCAACCGGTAATTCCCATGAAGGTGAGTGAAAACATACAACTGTTTCATTGCCTGCTGATTTTGTTGTTGGTGAAAAGGCCTAGGTGAGCTTTGTGACTGATGCCTGTTGTTGGCTCTGTGCTGGCTACTATTGTTTCTGGGACAGGGTGGTTATGCACAGCTACAGGATGTTTATATTGGTACTGTTGCTCATTGTAATGTGTGTAGATTTGAGTACCTTGATGACAAGTGTTGTGTAATGGCTATGATGCCATCACCTGACAAGTGAATCATGTTCTCCTGTGTTTTCCTAGGTCCCTTCAGCCTCTCAGTGACTCCAAACAATCACTGCTCCTGGTACATTATAATCAAAGTCAACATTGTACATCCTGTGATAAACATGGAGCTGACACGAAAACATAGACGTATAAGGACTGTTTCTTTACAATGGGTATATGTGACAGGGAAGTGAATATTTACAAATAGATGAAAAGGGGAAGCAATGAGTTGTTAGTGATGGGAGGTGAGACAATCAGTAGTCACCACATTGATGTGGTGACCCAGTCCAACAGACGCATGTCATTAACCTGGCAGTGTGGGTAAGGAAAGTCAACAAAGTCAATGGCAAGGTGAAGAGGGGTGCCATCATGGCTGGCTTCTTGACTGGCGTTTGGCTGGTGCTTTGCCACGTGATCCTCCCTGGGATTTCTTCGGACGGCCCCTTGAGTGTTTGGCAGGGGGGCCTCTGAAGGGGGCTCAGCGGGGTCTGAGGACTCACCCCTGTCTGTGGTTGCAGGGGAGGTGGGGTAACTGTCATCCTGCTGCCACTGGAGGTAGGTTGAGCTGGTGTTTGGGCCGCAGGCCTGTCTCTCAGAACCACCAAAAGCTGGCCCAAGAGGTCCACGATTTATTTTGCCCATGAGTGTGCCTATGGACCTCAGCAGCAGGTGGAGCTCACATGACTATTCAAGAGCCTGGCCTGTGTGTCCCTGGGTTTGTACATAGACCCCAAGGACTCTGGCGATGGGGCTTCGGTCCCAGTGTCTGGTTGGTTTTGATGCCAAGTTGCCTTACCATCTGCCCTCATGTCCCGGGCCTTTTGCGTCACCACTCTACATACCTGCACACATCTACAACTCCCTGTCCTCCTCAGATTGTGGGGTGGTGTGGTCATCCTCTGAGACAGGGACAGTGTTGTAGGCAGCAATGGTGGTGGTGGTGGTGGAGGCCGCACAGGTTGTTACAGCACGGTACAGCGTAGTTGTTGTTGCTAAGGTGGTGGCGGTGGGGACAGTGGCCTCCTGGGACCTGTTGCGCCCTGGAATGCCTAATGGGCCAGCTTCTGGCTCCACATCCAAGAAAGCTGGGGAGTCTGCATTAGAGAGTCCATGTTCGGGTGGAGACTGGCTCTGCAGGTTGGTGTGATCATCAGCAGCTGTCAGTTCTTGGTCTCCTGTGGAACAGAGGTGAAATGGTCATTGAAGTGCACCCCTCAAGCTTGGTGTTAAATGTTTTGTTGTTACATGTTATACACCACACAGTTTACATTGATATCACATTGTATGTCTGTACAATACAGTGCATCATGACATGATGTGGAGGTACATATATTACTTGTCCATGGTGTGACATGTCAAAAGATACAATTTACCACATGCAGATTTTGTGATGACAAGGACATGTTGTCATCTAACAACTAGCAGCACAACTTTATGTGAAGCATCTTTGTTGATTACTCTGCATAGAAGACGTTACATCTGATCATGAACTAGACATTGTAATCTCATGCACACCTTTGTCATGTTATGTGCTTTGCTTTCTTTTTACTACTGACCATGCTTGGTCGGGTATGCCCAGACATGGGTCCCATGCTCTCCATGCCACTGAAGTCAACCTATCCTGGCTGATGTGGGCTGAAAGCCCAAAACCGGTACTAGGATGCTTGTTTCCAGTTCAGGGAGGACCTGGTCTGGCAGTTCAGGCTGGACTGTTCCTATTGGGCCCAGGTTCAAGCCTGAATTGCATATGGCTAGGTCCAAACTGGAATGGCACGGTGAGCAAAAAACTATGGATTTAGGCTCAGATCTCTCTACTGGGGTGAATGTATAACATTCTTCTGCATTCTGTCCATCAATTGTTCTTTTTGCATGTGTGTTTTGTTTTCATATGGGCATTGATGCTCTGCCTCCATGGCACTTACTGTGCATGATTGTGTCCTGATTTTCTTCAACATGTTATTTGGTGAGTCACACTTTGCTTTCTGTGACAGTTACATGTGCTTAGCTGTCTGCACACTGTAAGTGGCAATTGGATCTATGTTAAGATTAGTAGGATGTAAGGGCTGGTGTGGTCTTATGGCTCCATGCTTTTTGAGAGAAATGTCAGGGTGCATGCACTGGCTACTTACCTGTTCTGTGGCACATTTGGGGGGAATTTCTGACTCATCTTTATGGGCGTGTAGTAGAGTGCTCCATCCTGCTGAGCTGTGGGGCAGGGGGGCCTGTTGGGAGTTGAAGTGCTGGCCTCCCACCCACACCCCCTCTGTGAGGATGGCTACCTACCTGTTAGTTTAGTTGGTGAGGTATAATGGCTGCCACATGCTTCTGGCTAGGGGGAGTGCTCAATCCTGCTCAGGGGTGGGACAAGGGGGCTGGTGGGAGTTGAAGTGCTGGCCTCCCACACACAAACACCCTCCCTATTAAGATGGCTACCTACCTGTTAGGCGAAGGAGACCAATGCAATGGCTGCAACATGGTTGTGGGGGAGGGGAGTGTTCCATCCTGCTGAGCTGTGGGACAATGGGGCCTTTTGGGAGTTAGAGTGATGGCCTCCCACCACAAACCCCCCTCACTGTTAAGATGGCTACCTACCTGTTAGTTTGATGAGGGTAATGGCTGCCACATGCTTCTGGGTTGGGTGGGGTGGGTGCTCCATTCTGGTGTGCGTGTGGGCCTGTTGGGAGTTGGAGTGCTGACCTGCCACCCACAAAACCCCTTCCCTGTTAAGATGGCTAAATACCTGTTAGTTTGACTAGGGCAATGTAATGGCTGCCACATGCTTCTGGTTGGGGTGGTTGCTCCATCCTGGTGTGCTTTGCGACGCAGGTGCCTGCTGGGAGTTGTGGTGCAAGCTTCCTAACCACAAACCCCTCTCCCTGTTAAGATGGCTACCTACCTGTAAGTTTGGTTGGTAAGGTACAAAGGCTGCCACATGCCTCTGGCTGGAGATGAGTGCTCCATCCAGCTCAGGGGTGGGACAAGGAAGCCTGGTGGGAGTTGAAGTGCTGGTCTCCCACACACAAACACCCCTCCCTATTAAGATGGCTACCTAGCTGTTAGGTGAAGGTGACCAATGCAATGGCTGCAACATGGTTGTGGGTGAAGGGAGTATTCCATCCTGCTGAGCTATGGGAAAAGGGTGCCTGTTGGAAGTTGGAGTACTGGCTCCCACCCACAAACCCCCTCCCTGTTAAGATGTCTACCTACCTGTTAGTTTGATGAGGGCAGTGTAATGGCTGCCACCTGCTTCTAGATGGGGTGGGTGCTCCATCCTGGTGTGCTTTGTGACAAGGGTGCCTGATGGGAGTTGTGGTGCAAGCTTCCTAACCATAAACCCCCTCCGTGTGAAGATGGCTACCTACCTGTAAGTTTGGTTCTTGAAATACAATGGCTGCCACATGCTTCCGGCTGAGGGGAAGTGTTCCATCTTACTGAGCTGTGGGACATGGGGGGCTGTTGGGAGTTGTAGTGCTGGTTTCCCACCCACAACCCCCTCCCTGTTAAGATGGCTAACTACCTGTAAGTTTGGTTGGTGAGGCACATTGGCTGCCACGTGCTTCTGGCTGGGGGGAGTGCTCTAACCTGCTCAGGGGTGGGACAAGGGGGCCTGGTGGGAGTTGAAGTGCCGGCCTTCTACCTACAAACCACCTTCCCTGTTAAGATGGCTACCTAACTGTAAGTTTGGTTGGTGAGGTACAATGGCTGCCACATGCTTCTGTCTGGGGGAGTGCTCCAGTCTGCACAGGGGTAGGACAAGGGGGCATGGTGGGAGTTGAAGTGCTGGCCTCCCATCCACAGACACCCCTCCCTATTAAGATGACTACCTACATGTTAGATGAAGGTGACCAATGCAATTGCTGACACATGGTTGTGGGTGTGGGGAGCGTTCTATCCTGCTGAGCTATGGGACAAGGGGGCCTGTTGGGAGTTGGAGTGCTGGCCTGCCACACACACACACCCTTTCCTGTTAAGAAGATGGCTACCTACCTGTTAGTTTGATGAGGGCAATGTAATGGCTACCACATTCTTCTGAGTGGGGTGGGTGCTCCATCCTGATGTGCTTTGTGACAAGGGTGCCTGGTGGGAGTTGTGGTGTAAGCTTCATAACCACAAACTCCACTCGCTGTCAAGATGGCTACCTACCTATACGTTTGGTTGGTGAGGTGCAATGGATATCGCATGCTTCTGACTGTAGGGGAATGATCCATCCTGCTCAGGGGTGGGACAAAGGGTGCCTGGTAATAGTTGTAGTGCAGGCTGCCTATCCATAGATACCCCTCCCTGTTGAGATGGCTGGCTCCCTGTGGAGCTGAGGAAGGGAATGGTTACACATGGCTCTTGGGTGGGGGGAGTGCTTCATCTTGCTGAGTTGTGGGATATGAGGGCCTGGTGGGAGTTGTAATGCTGACTTGCCACCCACAAACCCCCTCCCTGTTAAGATTGCTACCTACCTGTGAGTTTGATGTGAACAAACACCCCTCCCTGTTGAGAGGGCTACCTACCTGTAAATTTGGTTGTTGAAATATAGTGTCTGCCACATGCTTCTGGGTGGGGTGGAAGTGCTGCATCCTGCTCAGCTGTGGCACAGGGTGCCTGGTGGGAGTTGTAGTGCTGGCTGCCTATCCACAGACACCCTTCCCTGTTAAGATGGCTACCTACCTGTGAGTTTGTAGGGAGCACTGTGATAGCTGCCACATGGTTGGGAGTGTGGGGAGTGCTCCATCCTGCTGAGCTGTGGGACAAGGGTGCCTGGTGAGTTGTAATGTAGTCTTCCCACCCACAAACACCCCTCCCTGTTAAGATGGCTACCTACCTGTGAGTTTGGTTCTTGAAATACAATGACTGCCACATGCTTCTTGGTGGGGTGGAAGTGCTCCATCCTGCTCAGCTGTGGGACAGGGGTGCCTGATGTGAGTTGTGGTACTGGTTGACTATCCACAGACATCCCTCCCTGTTAAGATTGCTAGCTCCCTGTGGAGCAGAGGGAGGGAATGGTTACACATAGCTCTTGGGGGGAGTGTTCCATCCTGCTCAGCTGTGAAACAGGGGGCCTGGTGGGAGTTGTAGTGCAGTTTCCCACACACCAACACCCCTCCCTGTTAAAATGGCTACTTACCTGTTAGGTGAAGGTGAGCAATGCCATGGCTGACACATGCGTCTACCTGGGGGGCTACATCTTTCTGAGCTGTGGAACAAGAGGGTCTGGTAGGAGTTGTGGTGCAGTCTTTCCACCCACCAACCCACCAACACCCCTCCCTGTTAAGATGGCTTCCTCCCTGTGGAGCAGAGGAAAGGAATGGTTACACAGGGCCCTTAGGTGGGGGGGATTGTTCCATCCTGCTCAGCTGTTGGACGGGCCTGGTGGGAGTTGTAGTGCTGGCTGCCTGTACACATGCAACCCAGGGAATATTGCGAGCTACCTTTGGGGTGAATGAGAGGGAGTGGATGTTGGATCTGTGAGGCATGTGTTGGGGAGCGTGTTGTGCACATGAATGGTGTTGGACCGAGGAGGTGTAGCTTTGTAGTTGTGCAAGACAGCGCAAAGCAGTGTGATGGTAGACATTTGTTTGTACTTACCAGCCTCCACTCCCCCGGCTATTCTTCTGAGACTCTCTGGATGCAGTATGGCAAGCACCTTCTCCTCCCATGCAGTGAATGTTCTTGGTGGAATGGGAGGGTCACTGACAGTCATCTGAGCCAGCTAACGGTTCTTTTTTTTTTTTTTTACATTTTTTACATTTTATTAAATCAAATCACAGAGTCAGTTTGCAGATCAAAGTACATATCAATTAGAAGGTACATTATTGAACATGCACATTTTACATATCAGAGCAAGTAAGAGTCTCACTGTTCTGCTCTTCTGTGCATTACCATATCTTCTGTCAGTGATGTGCAAATCTAGCCCCTGAATATGTTCTAACCCTGCCTTTTCCGATCCCATTTCTAAGGGCAGCCTTGAATTTTATATACCTCTTTCTCTGCTATCATACAGCAATCCATTTCTGCCACTCAGCCAACCGTTAAAGGCCGTGAGTTGGAACTCCAAGACATTGTAATAGCTCTCGTTGCTAATAGGTACCCCAGTGCCAACCACTGTTGTTCTATTTCAGTCAGATCAGTGGCCTCCCATATGTTCAGGATCCCCAACCCCGGCGTCAGATTAATTTGTTTTCATAACGTGTCCCTCATTTTGTTTGTTGCATTTTCCCATAGAGGGCATATCTCAGGGTAGCTCCAGAGGATATGATAAAAAGTGTCATCTTGACCACAACCTCTGAGGCATAGTACATCTGTCCTGCAACCTAACTTAGCGAGAAGTACCCCCGAAAGGTAGAAGAGATGTAGGATTTTTAGTTCGATAAGACGAAAGCGATGATTTATCGCCGTTTTCCTTGGAGACATTAATGCCAATTGCCAATCTTCATCGTTAATGGGCCCTACTTCTACCTGCCATTGGTCCCGGAGGTTCTGGAAGGAATCAGGTAAGTTATTACAGAGCTTGCGGTATGTGCAGGACACAGATTTTTTTATCAGTGGTTCCGAGAGTAAGCTATCCTCCAAAGGAGAGGAGTCTGGTATGTCAGACAAATCAGGGATATTGGTCTAAAGTGCATTTCGAATTTGCAGGTATTGAACAATTTCACCTGAAGCAAGGTGGTGTTTAGTTTGCAGCTCTTTAAAGGTGAGGAGTTTGCCCCTGTGTATCAGGTCACCAATGCTTGATATACCGATAATGTCCCATTTATCGAAGTCCACTTGATTGCAGAGTAGCCCCAATTTTAGCTTGGACCAAAGCGGTGTGAATTTCTTGAGTGTATCTGCCCATTCCTAGACGTTTAGTTGCTTGGTGCCAGAGGGCCACCGTCAGCTACGTGGGTTCAAGGTACCGGCCATTCCAGACCTTACTGTAGAGGGCTCCCAAATAGCCCTCCCACCCTGGTTGGTACCTCTCTAGGTAGAAGGCCCGATTTGACGGGGGTCGTGAATCCAATGGTTCGTGGCTACCAACTATATGGCCGAGTAATACAAGCGGAGGTCAGGAAGAGCGATTCCCCCATCGTACCACACCCTCGTCAGCTTGCGGAGGGCAATGCGAGGAGCCTTGCCGTCCCATAATAGAGTCCGGCTCTCTCCCTCTATAGCACTGAAGTATTTATTTATTTATTTATTTTATATTCTTCTATAGCGCAAGACTAGACCCCCGGAGGGGTATCTCCGCGCTTTACCAGTGAGAATAGCCTTAGATGGTAGTGAAGAGTTGTATGGTGCGTTTTGAGAGAGGGGGATCAGTTACTGGGGAAATAAGTATGTTTTTAGGACCTTACGAAAGGTCAGATGGTTGGTCAATGATCTCATCTCAAGGGGTAGGGAGTTCCAAAGCTTTGGTCCAAGATAGGCCAGGGCTCGCCCTCCTTGTCTGGCCCTTTTTATTCTAGGCACCTGCAGAAGCTGCTGGCTACCAGAGCGCAGGGTTCGCCCAGGGGCGTATGGCAGGAAGATGTTGGTGAGATATTTAGGGCCTTTGCCTATCACACTTTTGTGGATTGTGCATAAGGTCTTGAAGTGCACTCGCTTCCTCACTGGTAGCCAATGGAGTTTAGTCAGCAGTGGGAGGGAGGGAGTCCTGGGGGGGACGTTGAGGACAATCCTAGCTGCCGTGTTCTGGATTACCTGCAGTTTTTTGAGTTGCCCTTCATTTGCTCCCAGAAGAAGGCCATTGCAGTAATCCACTCTGCTGATAACTAATGCCTGCACTAGTGTTTTTCTATGGCAGTCTGGCAGGTAGGGAAACACTCTCCTTAGCATTCCGATGGCTCGGAAGCAGGTGCTCGCCACCTGGTTTACGTGGTCCTTGTAGGTAAGTGTTTGGTCTAATAACACTCCTAGGTTTCTCACTGTGTTTTTGGGACTGGGAACAGGACCTAATTCCAGGGGCCACCAATCCGGTGTCCAATGTGTTACAGCTTGTCCAAACAGCATGACCTCCGTTTTTCCTATATTGCATTGGAGACAGTTTGCTGACATCCAAGCAGATATTGCTCTCATTCCCTCTGCGAAAGATTTTTTTATCGCAGGTGTCAGTTCTTTAAAGGGAAAGAGGAGTTGGGTGTCGTCAGCGTACGACACTGGTGTAAACCCAAATGTTCTAGCTAGGTTGGCTAGGGGGGCCACATACACGTTGAAAAGTGTAGGGCTTAAGCAAGAGCCCTGTGGCACTCCCTTATTGAGCTCCCTGTGGATGGATTTGTGGGAGCCCAGCCTAACCTCTTGAGAGCGTCCTGACAGAAAGCTTTCCATCCATGCCAGTGCCATACCCTCCAGACCTACGTCTTTTAGTCGCTCAAGAAGTACTTTGTGAGACACCGTATCGAAAGCGGCGGAGAGATCCAGCAGCACCAGAATCATAGAATTGCCCCCATCCAGTGCCATTCTGATGTTATTGGTCACTGTTTGGAGGGCAGATTCGGTGCTGTGGTTTGGCCTGAAACCAGATTGGGAGTAGTCCAGGCCCTCCGTCGCTTCTAGGTGTTGTGACAAGTAAGTGTTCACATGCTTCTCGGCTATCTTACTGATGTAAGGTAAGAGTGAAATAGGACGCAGGTTAGAAAGGTCGGTCCATGGGGAAGCAGCTTTCTTGCGTATTGGGTTTACCACCGCCCTCTTCCAGTCTGCTGGGACTTGTCCTTTTGTAAGAGATGTATTGATGACATTCTGTATGAAGGGGCCCAGGAGAGGGATCAGGGGGGGAACCATCTTAGCAGGAAGGAGGTCGTTTGGAGACCCTGATTTGATGTGAGTAATGAGATGAGGGAGGTCAGCACTTTCAATGAGGGGAAAGTGTGATATGGGGCTTGCACTGTTTTTATCTTTAGGCAGGTTTGAAGGTGTGATCCTGTTAGTGCCATTCGTACTATTATTGGCAGCCACTATTTTTTCATATATGGTATTGATTTTACTCTCAAAGAAGGATGATATCTCGTCGCATAGGGTCTGTGAGAATTCTTCCGAGCTTTCACATGCGGCGGGTTTGACAAAATTTTGGAGGATTTTAAAAAGCTCTTTAGGACAGTTAGTAGCTTCTTCTAGTTGTTGCAGAAGACGGTTTTTCCTAGCCTGTCTGATGTTTTTATAGTATTGAGATTGAGCTTGATGGAAGACCGCTCTTGTTTCCTCGGTCTTGTGTTTCCTCCATTTTTTTTCGGCTTGCCTGCATTTTTGTTTTTCCTCCCTTAGCTCCTGAGTATACCAACTTTCTTGTTTGGAGGCGGGATACTCTTTGTATAGTTTTAGAGGGGCCAAAGTGTCAATGGCTAGCTTGATAGAGCCTGTAAGCTTTGCCAGTGCTACATCTACTGTATCTTCTGCTAATATGGTGGGTTGTACCCAGATTTCCTGTAAATTGCTCAGGGAAATTTTGTGCCATTGACGGCGCCAAGTAGGAAGGGAGGGCCCTTTGTTTGCCTGTCTTATGGGAACTGAGAGTATAATTTCTAGAAGGAAGTGGTCTGTCCATAGAATCTCTCTCGCTGGAAGGCAGGTAACCTTGGAGCAGTTGGAGATAACAAGGTCTAGCGTGTGGCCACCATTGTGCGTGGGTCCAGTGTTTTTTATCTCTAGGCCTACGTTTGACAAGTCAGTGATTAGGGAATAGGATTCAGGCAGGGTTGGTGTGTCTACATGAATATTAAAATCCCCTAGAAGAATAAAGTCTTCATTGGATTTGAGTTGGGGAGCTAGCAATTCTTGGAGAAGGAGGGAGAAATCAGGGTTTGGTCCTGGTGGGCGGTAAACAAGGGCTCCTTTCCAGAAAATATGGCTAGTAAGGACAATTTTAAAAAACATTATTTCTAATTGTAGACTTTGGTATTGTGAAAATATGGTGACCTTTAAATCATCCTTGTGTATGATTGCTAGGCCACCGCCTGTCTTCCCTTCTCTATCTAGAAGTTTCAGTTTGTATCCGATTGGGACCCCCATTGTAACAGCTGTGATGGTGTGGGGTTTCATCCAAGTTTCAGTGATGAAACATATGTCTGGTTGGATAGAATTTACCAGGTCCCATACCTCATGCTGATGCTGTGTTGGCAATGGGGAATGGGCAGTTCTGGAGTACACATAAAAATCTAGGGAGTGCAAGCATTCTAAATAAAGCTGCCCTCCCCAGGAAGGACAAGGGAAGTGTTCTCCAATGTTGGACATTGTCCTGCAATCGTCTGAGGGGGCCCAGAAGATTCAGATCGTAGAATATTTTGGGGTCAGAAGTAATATAAATCCCTTAGTCTTTAAAACCTTCGGTGGTCACATCAATTTCGTAACCACGCGGAAATATGGGTGAGGGGCCATGCAGGACATACAATATAGACTTTGGCCAGTTAATAGTATATCCTTCGTATTTACCAAAGTTGGTGATGACATTAGAAAGACTATTAAGTGAGGCATGTGGGAATGCCAGATAAATCAAAATGTCATCAGCATATAGCGATATTTTATCCACTATATCTTCACTCCATAGTATGCCACATATTGAAACATCACATCTGATCCAGTGTGCAAGTGGCTCCAGAGTCAACACAAACAGGAGGGGGGACAATGGACATCCCTGTCTAGTCCACCTCTGCAGAGCAAACGTACGCAATGTACAGTTGTTTACTCAAATTTGAGCCAGTAGAGCGGTATATAACAATGCCACCCATTGCCGAAAACGAGGTCCAAATACGAGCTTCATCAGGACCTCAAAAAGGTAGGGCTATTCTATTGAGTCAAACAAACCCCATCGCGGCGTCTAATGACAGTATAACTGCATCTTCTTTTAAATATGGTTGTCGACTCAGGACGTTATGTACTCAACGAATATTTAGGGCCGTGTTACGGCTTGGTATTAAACCTGAACCAAGGAAGGGGAGGACTGTAATCAAGCGTGATGCAAGGAGTTTAGCTAGAACCTTGGCCTCTGAGCTGATTAGAGAGATGGGTCTGTACAAGCTACAGAGTGTCTCTGGCTTACTGAGTTTATGTATAACGACGATTGATGCCAGCCTTTGATCCATAGGCTTTCGTAATACATATTCTTACGATGTGGAGCTATTTTGGGGGCCATTACCTTAAGGAATTCAATTGGGATCCCATTAGGTCCCATTGCTTTCCCGGAGTTGATAGCAAATATAGCTTTACAATTTTTTTCTGTGGTGATGTCAGCATCTAAAGCTTCTCTGTCATTGTCCGAGACTGTGGGAAGGGACACTTCCTCCAAAAGCTGACGTGATTCACTAGCAGAGGTCATAGTTTTCGGAGAATATATCACCTCCAGGTGGTCTGCAAATGCATTTGCCACCTTTTGTGGATTAGTTACTAGCTTTCCATCTTCAAGTAAGAGTTCCGGAACCCACCTGGCCACCTAGTCTTGTCGTTCCAGCCACGACAGCATTTTCCCGGCTCATTCACCTAGTTCATACACTGTGGCGTGTATGGAGGAATCGTGTTTGAGCATTTTCCTGAGCGGGAGCTTTATATTGTAGTTGTCTATTCCACAGAACGAGGGCCATATTTTCGGAGGGCGAGGTGTTTAAGCATGGGCGGAAAATCCGTTTCGCTCGCGGATTTTGCGGATTTTCGGTAAATTCGCAATCCGCGAGATTTGCGAATCTCCCGCAAAATCCGCAAATCCGCGAGCAGCGGATTTTGCTCGCACTGTTCGCGTGAGTTCGCGCCCCGCGAATAAGTGCAAAATTGCAGAAATACGATCTTAGCAAAACTGAAACTACTTACCAGGTTCAAAAGTTCAGGCTCATCATTAGTAGCCATTTCCTGTAGTGCTTCCTGAGGGGCCCCTCCAGAGTTCAGTTGCCAGTTGAAACTATTATGTGACCCTGCTCTGAACCTCAGAATAGTTACACATATGCCACAAAGGTCCTGAATTACAGCTAAGGGAGACAAGCAGGAGCCAGGCTGGAAGTTCAAATCCATTAATCAGCCCCTAATTCATTATTGTCAGTTGGGGCAGGGCAGGTGTTGTAACTAATTTTGCAACAATGAAAGCACTTAGCAAGTGCAAAAGATCACTAATCAGGAAGCACTAAGGAAGCAGGTGCCAGCTAAAAAAATATTCTGTGACACATTAATCAGCCCCAAATTAATTCAGGTCACTTGAGGCAGGGAAGGTGTGCTTGCGTTGTCACAATAATGTACACTGACTGGACAACCAGAGGGTGCTGTGATGAAACAGAGGGTGGCATGGGTGGGCCAGAGGGTGGCATGAGTAGTCAGAGAGTGGCAGTGGTGACAGAGAGTGGCAGTGATGAAGAAGAGTGTCCCAAACAGGCTGGACACGTAGAAACAACAAGTTTGCGAAACTTGCGACCCGACAGGTAAGTTCGCAATTTGCGAAATTGTACAAAACCCTCGCGAACTGGCAGAAACCCGCGCAAACACAAAAAAAAAATCCGCAAATTCGCGAGAATTCGCGGATTTTGCGGATTGCGAGTTCGCAAATCCGCAAAATTCGCGAACGCGAGATTCGCAAAATTCGCCCATGCTTAGAGGTGTTGTGTACAGTTTCAAGGTGTAGCAAATCGCTTTCTAATTGAGTCAGGTATGCATTTTGGTTCCTAACGTAACCTATCTTTAATGCTAATGCACAACCTTTAATCACTGTCTTATAAGCCTCCAGATGATGTTGGCTGAGCCAACAGAGCCAACATTCTCATTAAAATAGTAGTCTGTATGCTCGGCCAGGTCATCCTTGATGTCTGGAATCGTCAGGAGCCATGGGTTAATCATTATGGGGCCTCGGGTGCAATGTCAATGGAAAGTGACGTCAGTCATGAGGGGAGAGTGATCAGAAATACCCCTCAGGAGGACGAGGGTATTTCGGAACAGTTCGATGTCTGCCAGCGATGTGAAGAAATAATCAATGCGAGGCATGCTTTTATTGGCATTAGAGTAATGTATAAAATAGGATGCACTAGGTTTTAATGTTCTACAGATGTCAGTGAAACCCAAGGCTTGGGCAAAGTCGGCCATGTGCGTAGTTCGTCAGGGAGATTGTCTTTGGGGGTGTCTATCTAGCGTCTCGTCCATCACCATGTTGAAGTCTCCTCCCAGTAGAAAGTGCCTTGGGGGAGATCTACACAAATTTTGCCCAGGTTCTGCAAGCAACCCCTATCCATTGCGGGTGGAAGATAGACTGAGATAACATTGAGTGGTCTGCCCTCCCACATCCTTTCAAGCACAGCAAATCTACCCTGCATGTCACTCCACATCCGAGTAGGTGTAAGGGTGAGATGTTTACGTATGAGTATACCCGTGCCTGTAGGTCCCGCTGTGAACCATGAGTATGCCAGAAGCTTGTACTCCCATCTATAAGTTGCCTTGCGACTATTCCCTACTAAGTGCATTTCCTGGAGCAGGACCAGATCTGGGAGTTGCTGTTTGAGCTATTGTAGAACTATTCCCCTTTTTATCTTGCTCTCCAACCCATTAACATTCCATGTCATAATGGATATCTTCATATCTCTTGTGTCTGTCATGGTGGGCAGTAGTGGAAAGTTGGGGGGTAACCGGCGCAAGTGATAATGCCGCAGATAGCACCTTCCAGCTAAAGGGGTGATGTGACACATCTTTACTGACAAGATTCTTCCCGTCCCAATCTCTCGGGCGCATGGACAGTTTGATTATGGCAGAGTCTATTGCAGTCAAATGCATGTTCTTCCAAATCCTCTGTGTTAATATAACCGTAACAGTGAACAACCCAACTATCCCCCCTCCCCCACCCCTTACCCTCTCTCTGCCCCCCTGCCAGTGGAATCACATCTTTCCACACCTCAACAAGGCAGAGTGCCTGTCGCCCTCCCCATCGTGTGAAGGGAGCCTGGCTAACTACTATCACCCGTCGCCTAATGCAGAATTATATGTTTCATAGCATATTAAAGTATGTAGATAATAGATCGATCTTTAACCAAGTAAAACTTTGGAAAGAAGGCAAATTACAAACAAGTAAAATAAAGACCACGAGTCACCGAGTCTCAGTTCCAACAGGACTGTGACATTCTTAGCAGATTCTTAGGTCGCATTACATAGAGGGCGTAGAGCACAAATCAGAAAGTGTACAAGGGCCCCCAGTATAAGCATGGGCGGAAAATCCGTTTCGCTCGCGGATTTTGCGGATTTTCGGTAAATTCGCAATCCGCGAGATTCGCGAATCTCCCGCAAAATCCGCAAATCCGCGAGCAGCGGATTTTATGGCTTGCTCGCACTGTTCGCGTGAGTTCGCGGCTTCCCAGTACAACTTCGCGCCCCGCGAATAAGCGCAAAATTGCAGAAATTCGAACTTAGCAAAACTGAAACTACTTACCAGGTTCAAAAGTTCAGGCTCATCATTAGTAGCCATTTCCTGTAGTGCTTCCTGAGGGGCCCCTCCAGAGTTCAGTTGCCAGTTGCAACTATTATGTGACCCTGCTCTGAACCTCAGAATAGTTACACATATGCCACAAAGGTCCTGAATTACAGCTAAGGGAGACAAGCAGGAGCCAGGCTGGAAGTTCAAATCCATTAATCAGCCCCTAATTCATTATTGTCAGTTGGGGCAGGGCAGGTGTTGTAACTAATTTTGCAACAATGAAAGCACTTAGCAAGTGCAAAAGATCACTAATCAGGAAGCACTAAGGAAGCAGGTGCCAGCTAAAAAAATATTCTGTGACACATTAATCAGCCCCAAATTAATTCAGGTCACTTGAGGCAGGGATGGTGTGCTTGCGTTGCCACAATAATGTACACTGACTGGACAACCAGAGGGTGCTGTGATGAAACAGAGGGTGGCATGGGTGGGCCAGAGGGTGGCATGAGTAGTCAGAGAGTGGCAGTGGTGACAGAGAGTGGCAGTGATGAAGAAGAGTGTCCCAAACAGGCTGGACACGTAGAAACAACAAGTTCGCGAAACTTGCGACCTGACAGGTAAGTTCGCGTTTTGCAAAATTGTACAAAACCCTCGCAAACTGGCAGAAACCCGCGCGAACACACAAAAAAAAAATCCACAAATTCGCGAGAATTCGCGGATTTTGCGGATTGCGAGTTCGCAAATCCGCAAAATTCGCGAACGCGAGATTCGCAAAATTTGCCCATGCTTACCCCAGTAGAGTTAGCAAAAATGAATAAGAGTGTGGCATAATAACTCAGTGTCACCCAGTGGGGTCATCTTCCAGGTGACTTTCATTGGACACCAGCAGAGCACGCTGGCTGCTACAGAGTTCCCTGTCGTTGTTACCATCTGGTGATCTTCCCACTAGTCGCCACCCCTCCAACCATTCCCAGGCATCTTCTGGAGCAAGGAAGAACTATGACTTCCCCTCGGGTTCCACTCGAAGTTTAGCCGGGAACAGCATAGAGTATTTAATATCTTTATCCCGCAGGGCTTTCTTGACCGCCGCGAAGCTGCGTCCCTGGGCTTGAACTTTGACTTTAAAGTCTGGAAAGAAGGTGACACTCGCATTATCAATCTTGACTGGAGGGCCAGCTCTTGCTGTTTGTAGAATGACATCTCTGTCCCGGAAATTAAAGACTCTTGCGATTATCGGTCTGGGAGGGGCACCAGGTTTTGGGCATCTGCCGGGGACTCTATGGGCTCTTTGAATGGAGAAGTAACTAGAGAGGCGTTTACGTTGAAGTTCATTGAGCACCAGGTCTTCCACAAAGAGGTCCATGGCCGGTCCCTCTGATTTTCCGGGACTCCTAGGATACGGATGTTGTTCCTCCTCGCCCTCTCTTCATAGTCATCCTGGAGCTCCTCCATCTTCTTTTGCTGGTCTTGGAGCTGGGTTACTTGCTGCTGTAGAGTAGAGGTGTCCGATACCAGAACTTTTGTAGTGGTTTCTACAGCCTTCACTTTCGAGTTCATTTTCTTTAGATCCGCACAGAGGAGAGTGACTTCTATTTTCTCCGAGTCAATTCGTGTTTCCAGCAACTTTTGCACATCTGTGATAGCCTCCATGACATGTTTGAGAGTAAGAGTTTTGGATGAGAAGCGGGCTGTGAAGTCTTGGGGTCCTCTCCTGGTGCCGCTTCGGTCTCCTCCCCCTGCCAGACCAAGCAAACTTTGCCAACTGTTTTTGAGTCTGAGACTTGAGCCCCCTGTTCGTGGCCATCTTTGGCAAATAAGAGACAAAGGAACCCAAAGACCATCGAAGATATGTGCAGAGGTCTAAGGGACACACCTGTAGTACCCGCCGCCTGTACGGAGGACAAGATGAGCCTCCATTGGCCTGTTGGAGTACCAGGTGAGTCAGACAAAGGGGGAGGGAGCACTCTTGCTTCTCTGGCAGCCAAGTGAGACTCCAGCAATTTCCGTACGATGTACTGTTTGGCCTGCGACCAGTGGGAGAAGGTACTTTTTGTCGCAAGTATGATGTGAGCACAGTGATGGCTAAGAGTCTATGGCGACCTATAGTATTCTGCTGCACTGTCCATTGAGTTGGAGAATGAAGAAAACCAAAGCGAGATTCTGAGGCAGCATGTGACATTGAAGAAAAAGTCTTCTGGTGAGACAACTAAAGAATTTGTTAAAAGACTTTTAAGGACTGGAAAGAATGTTGAAAATGGGGAAAACAGAAAGAAAAGATGTAGAACCAAGGAGAATCAAATGAAAAAAGGACAAATTAATGGAAAATCAGGTTATAAGAAAACAATGTATGTTGAAAGAAGGATGAAGCAATATGAGGATATCTGGAAATGAATGTATAAAAGTAGAGTATAACAAAATGTATTGAAAGATTCCAAGAAGTGTAAAAGAAGATCAGCATTTTACAAGAAAAACAACTGATTGAAGGTGTAGTCAAAAAGGCTTTTGAATTGAAAAGAAGCTTGTTTATATGAGTAATAAAGAGAATGAAGACATTTAGTAGAACAATGCAGTTTATGAAGGATAAAAGTAAAAGAAAGCGATTGGTTAATAGAACTAACTTTTGTAAAAAAAGAAATTGGGTCAATCGAAGCACACTTCTAGTTCAGAACCTTTTATTAATGAAGAAAGCTTTTATTAACAAAATATATTAGTTCACACTGTTAATACCAGTGGTCATTCTTTTAAAGTTAAAAATGGTTGTACAATTGAAAAAGTAAAATTGGTTTCTAAAAATGTGGGAGAAGTAATAAGCTGAAGAAGTTCAAGTGAGACGTTCACAGGTTCTAGTGTATACGTGGGATTGTAGTAGTATTAGTAGTGTACAACAGGAATCTATTGATATTTTACGAAATGTTTTGTGACAGTGTAGTAAAAAAAGTATTAAACAAAAGATTAAGATGTTGCTAGGACTAGATCCTTGTAAAGTAAGAAAACATGCTGGCTTGCATGGTCATTCTCTGGCTTGTCTTTCTAGAAAAGTGTGTCAAAGTACTTTTCATCATTTGAAAATGTTAGCAGTACATCACTCTGCAATGCGGAAGTTAGTAAGAAGATTGTACTGTGTAAAAAGTTCTGCATTATCTTTAAGTGAAATAAACACTGCTCTTTTGTGTGGATCAGTGTTGGATGTAAAAAAAAGTTTGTGAAGATATAGTATTTCATTTGTTTGGTACTGAAGAAGAGTGTAGAGAAAGTGACAGTTTGATAAGTGTAGGTCTTGAAGAAGAGGTGGAAGCTAGCACAACTGAGAAGTTTTGTAGTGTAGTTCCTAGTTTCCCACTAGGCCCTGCGCATTGGAATAACATAAACAGTAGTATCGACGTGGAACTGCTTATATTCCAGGCCTCCACTGACTATGCTAAACTTAATTGGGTTGTGTTACCAACTAGCTCAGAGGTCACTGGAAACTTTCTTCTCTGCATAGGAAGTGATCAGCTTCCTTGGCACAGACAAGAAGGGATTCAGTTTTCCAACAACCGTGCAACATGACAACTTTGCTCCTCAGATCAAGAGTCGATCTCTAGGGTCGTGTGAAACAATAGACATAGATTTCACTCAGTCAGTCTAGTGCAGTTTACTTTCACGAGATGTAGAGAATAGAGAGACGGGCGTTAGTCAATAAAGGTTAACATTTATTGAACAGTCTTTCTTCTCGTACAAGAGAAATGTATTGCCACAATTGCAATAATTGTTATTATAAAAAGTACGTACAGTAAGATAAGTATTGCGAAATAGAACTGTAAAAGCATTGATATGGTTTCTTAGCCATACAATGGTTTAAAAGTAATAAAACATATATACAGTCATATATACATTAGGCTAACATACTCAACTGGTGCTTCTAACTAAGCCTACCCCAGTGTGCCTGACTTAAGCCTAACACGTGAGAAGGGGAGTAAGTAAGTAGCTTTAAGTTAAGTTGGTTTTGCCAAGGTTTGTTTCAAGACTTCTCGTCTAAGGGTTTAGTCAACACCATACCTCTGAATAGAATGATGGAGGATTGGTATCTCCTTCAGGGGTCTCTCTCGATATCCCAGTCACCCGCAAGGGTAAACCGGAAGCGCCGGGACTGGATTTCTCTGCACGAGAAAGGCAGCGGTTGCTCTTCAGCGCGTCGAGGAAGGAGGGGGGACAGCGTCCGCGGGCAGCTGGAATCTGCTGGATGTCTTCGCAGAGGACGGCTGTTCAGCTCCTTAAGCGTACTGCACCATAGTTCGCGCTGTAGCGGCGATAATGGTAATCAGCAGCTTCACCACCACAGGATAGCAGGCTGCAGCGACAGAGTGCTAGATTTACCAACACAGGGTCATGCAGGCAGCTGGCATCAGCAACAGGCAACGAACATTGCTTAAGGCAACGTTGGTAATATTTATACCTGACAGGTGCCGGGTTTGACGCAAGTTTGCTGGACATAAGACGTCAATTAAAGATGTCACTAGGAAGTGATAGTTATCAGTTGCTCATTAGAGTTCCATTACTAATCAAAACATAGCAAGCGGGGATTTCCAAGTTTGCTGAGTTTTTATCTTGTTGAAGAACTCGGAGTGTTATCTAGGAATATCAGATAGGGACTGCTGCACTGTCATTGCAATAATTGGTCGCAAAGGAAGTAGCAGAGAGTCATGCTGGAATGTGGCTCTGTTCGTGTGAGGCCAGAGATGACTTTTCAGAAAATCGCACTTGAACGGTTAAGCCAATATAGGGAATAAAGGGATTTATAGCCGAATAGGGGCATAAGGTCACAGTATCGATCAGGAACCTAGATAAACACGCAACACCCACTCCACGGGTTAATGTCCATCAAAATTACTAAAACTAAGCAATTAGATGCATGTGTAACATTGCCCACCCCAAAATACATAAATGCATTCGAAATAGGCGTACTTGTAATACATGGAATTTAGGTACTGTACGTTTTTTAAAGCATAGTAATCATTCAAAAAGTATTGCATATGAAATCAATGAACGATTATGCAAAAAGAATTACACATGAAGTATCTCTGACAGAAGAAATGCGAGATAAATCATCACATAAAAATGCATTGTAATAACATGTGTGCTAGAGGCTGGTGTTATGTTGTTATGTCTCTAGATGTGTTTTAGAAATAGAAGTGTGAAGCTTCTGTTCTCTAAGAATAGTTTTTACGTTAAGCAAAGAATTGTTCGTGCCAAAAAAGGTCAATATTAGAAAAATTGTCCAATTCAAAGAAAATAGATTTCCAAAGCTCCTGGCAGTTGTTGATCAAAACTGAAGGCCGAATTCAGAGTTCATGGGAACACTGTGTGTCGGAAAAGCTTCTAAAAGTTATTGTTTCTCTACGGGTGAGAACATCGTATCAGACAGGCTCTCAAAGAATTGGTCTACAAATTCAGGTGATAGTTCAACCAAATTAGATAGCGCTGTAACTTGGCAGGTGTGAGAATGATTGCTGTCATCGAAGGCAGGACCAGCAATGCTCACAGAACGTTGTACCTGGATGATGTTGCTTTTGTTACTCGCTCCACTGTTACTACTTGGCTGTAGTACAGGAGTCTCCACGAATGCCGTCATCAGGATTGGTAGCCGCTGGGGACAACACAATGCGTGAGCCGTTATTGGACTGAGCAAAGTATCGACGTCCATTGGTACTGCTGATGGAAGTGAAAGACAGATGTCCAACACGCATTCATCGCCGCAAAGCATACACCGTAGCACAGGTAAAATGCAATTTTGCCATATCGGTCTGAATGAAAGGAACCAGGTCATGTTTAGATCTCTCAGCCTGGCCAATCCAAGGACGTTAGTTATCCTGTCCCGGTAGCGCATTGCTAGGATTGTCTCTTCCATTCCCATGGGAGCTATGTCTGAGCCGAGGCTTGCCATAACGTAGCAGGAGGGTCAAAAATAGAATCCCTGCAACGAGTCCCAAAAATAATGGTATGCCGCCAAAAATGGAGTGCACAAAATTAGGAAAGATTCCCAAAATTGCCTGGAAGGGTGTTAGCAGTCCCGTAAAGACTGTCTTAAATATGCCTGGGATGCTTGTTGCACTAGACATGTTAAGGAGTTGGCTGCACGGGGCAATTTGTTGATAAAAGGTCATGAACTTCAGTAGCCGTCCTTGCGACTAGAAGATCATACGTCTCTTTAGATGACGTTATAGGCACTGTTGTCTGTAAAAGTACAGATTTCATTTTGCTTAATGTATCAATTCGTATAGAATAGAGATTCAGACGAGGCCAGATGGGAGTCACTATGTCTGGAGGCCCACTCGGGAACAATGCTTGCATACAACATTTGACCATGGACGTTACTTGTACTAGATAACTTTTCCCTGGCGTGCGGCCACAACACCTGTGATCCGTTCTAAGAATGTAACTCCCGTTTGCGAGTTGCATAAAGAAGGGCTCTATCTGAGTTGCAGGTGTGACTAGCTGGTGGCATGAAAGGTTGTTTGAATTTCCATCACATGCTCCGTGTAAATTAATACCCTGACACAAAAGTATACCGCTTAGTGAATGTTTACAATTTTCACCACTAAGAAATACATTTTTGTCGCTGTCACTATAGCAAGAATGAGTGTATGGTAATTTCCATATAGATTTTACATATCCTTTACCCAATTGTTCATATTGGCCAGCAGGTATGTATTCAAGGCACTTTTTAAATCGGAAAGTTGTTATCGGAATTGTGATAATTCCGTGTATTATCCATTCAATGACAGGACTCTCTGACATTGTCAATGGTAATCGCTCGAGTTTTTCGATGCTCAGGATTGTATAGTCTGCTCCTTTCTGTGCCAAACTGATCTGTTTATCAGTAAGGTTAAAACTGGAAAATAATGACGTTGTGTTGATTAAATGCCAAGGCACATAGCCTGAACGAAGATTTTGCAGCGTCCAGCCTAATTCTATAATAGAGCGTAATTGAGATTGGCCATGTTGTAACATAAGCAAATCTCTGTCTATCACATCAAAGGCAGAGGATACAATATTGTCCAACGAATATATTCTGGAAGACAGAGTCATTAACCCATTGTCTACCACAGCAAGGGATTTCTCCAAATTAATACGATCACTTTCTCGTATTTTTTCAGCAGTTTCAATTTGCTTTACTTTCCAAGCCTCGTTGTAAGCAGCATAGATGCTGGTCGCTATGAAACGCTTTTGACGCTGTTTGCGTGGTCCAAGAATGAAATCACGCAAATCAGCACCATCTTTTAATAAAGACAAGTGGTGCTTAATTTCAGCCAGTGTGGATGTAGTTAGCCATTCTAGGCAGAGTTTCCCTACACTGTATGTTGTTATAATCCCTGGATGCTGTCTCTGGGAGTATCTTGGGTCTAATCTGGTCATTTTTAAACCCTGTGTTTTGTTCAGGAATCTATCTTGACAGCTATTTGTGTCTGTAGGCCAGATTAACCACTTTTTCCAATCAGGATGTGTTCTGTTGAAATGTAAAATTTGTGACACGTCTAACTCAATATCTGTGGTTACGTTTTCAGCTATTGGCTTTGGTATAGGCGGTGTTTTAAGGTCTTTGTTCTTAGCTAGGCCAAGACAAGATGTTTGGTGTACAGTGTCATTTAAAAATAACATTTGTTCTGGTATCATGCAGGTTCTAAATAGTGCTTCAATGCCTTGCACCTGCCAATCTTTTGTACCCCAAATTGTTTTCGTTTCAATATTATTTTTCCAATAATCAAAACCAAATGTCATCATTTTGTCATAAAATGCTTCTGAATATATCAATTTAGAATTTGTCAGCATTGTTTTCATTCCTGTTTTATCTAACAGTTTGTAATAAAACGTTTCTGCATCACTGGTGTTAAACCCTGAGAAGTATTTGAATTTCTCAAAAAATGCTTTAGAACTGCTTTTAGGTGGTGTAGAACAATGTTCCCATTGGTTATACATAAAAACATTTCTAGGCTGTGCAGATTTATGCAAGTAATGATCCCCATAGTGGGTGTAACAGAATAATTGCTCATAACTAGATGAACCTTGTAAATAATCATGATCTGTGAATCTAGCTGACATTACTAAATCAGACATCATGTCATTAATACTGTTAAAGTCCCAATCATCAGAGAATGTACTAGGAGTCACAAAGTCACTTAAGGAAACCTTTAGTTGATGAGGATACTTCAGGATTTCGACCGGACCATAGATCTCATAGTCTGTTTTCTCCCATACTACCCCACCAGGTATTGGAATTGCTGTGACATTTACTGTTGACAGTTCTCTTTTCTTCACGTGGGATGATCTGTGTGGTTTCAGGACTAGGTTGATGTTCTGACTTGCTGTGTCCATTGTGATATATTTTCCTTCAATGAATTTTCCCAAACACAGTACCATGATGAGCCAAAGCAGGAGGAAAAATACACCTAGACCGAACCAGAACTCTAGCCAAGGGGAAACAAGGTAGATTTCCTTCAGTTGATGAAAGAGTTCCGTTGCTTTTTCTTTAAAAGACTTTTTTGTTTCTGGCATCACTTCGGGGTCGTTTTGATCTTCAGAGAAATTGTCGAAGTTGATGAAATAACCAGAGGCAGTTCTGTCAATTGATGGGATTGTTCTTTCAATCTGTCTCTCGGTAGCACTTTCTGATGCCACATCATTGTAGACTGGTGTTGTTTCTTGACGAACTGTTTCAATCTGTGTTTCAAGAGGCACGAGTTCCATGGCATTATTGCATAGTCCTTCATTGTGCACTGCAGGCTGATCGAATGTGATGAGTCTTTCAGTTTGAACCTCTTGGATTGTTGCAAGTTTGGGTATTCTGTTGTTTCTTGGGAGTCCACTGGGCCTACTGTTGATTATAGGCCACATGCTTGTGGTTTTACCAGATCGATGGACACGACTCTGTTCTCCTTTTTTCCAGCAAGGGGCGGTAGCACAACTGATCTTGTTCCGGTGACTGCCAAGACAGGTACTGCTTTTCTGTAAGAAGGCCCAAATTCCTTCTTCACCGCGATCTTTTCTCTGACTAGATCCCCAATCTTTGGAATCCAGACAGGCCTTGCTGGGGCTGTTGCGGGTGGTGCCTCGTCAGTGGTACTTGGCTGTTGCTTTAATTTTATGTTGCTTAATGATTTTCTTGTTTCATTCAGTTCCTGTAAAACAGCCAAACGATCTTTGATGTCAAAGTCTGTTGTTTCTTCTTGTACCACTGACATTTGACTATCGAGGTCCTGAACTCGCATTCTAATTCCGAACAATAGTTCGTATGGGCTGAAACCTTTTAGAGAATTTCTTGGCATGTTGTTAAGACTAGTCTGGACACTTATTAAATGTTTGACCCACCCAGCGCCTGAACCTAATACCTTCGCTGTTATAGATTGCTTTATGTCCCGGTTTTTTCTTTCTACCACACTATTCCCTTCGGGGTGCGACGGACAAGAATACCGCAACCCAATTCCCATGCTGGCCATGGCCTCCTTATAGGCTCGAGAGCTGAAAGCAGGACCCTGGTCAGAATGGAACGTGGTAATTGCGTATGTGCCGATAAAGACTCGCAAATCTTTTATAACCGTTCTAGCGTCAGCCGAGCGCTGGTGGCCTCATTCTTTAAGTGCTTTTCGTCTTAACTGTTTAATAGGACGCAGGATGGGGTGTAGGCAGCGTTACGCTCTTTCCGATTGGTAGCCGGTAGCAAGGTTCGCTACTGCGATCCCTATTACAGTTTTCACAGTTGTTTGCATATATTTGGTGTTCTACACTCATTCCCGGCCACCAGAATACTGATTGTAATTCAGTCAGTGATTCCTTGATCTCTCTGTGCCTAGGACCTAAACCCATATGTGCGTCTGCTATTAAAAATATTCTCCTGTTCGTGTTTGGAATTACTCTGTCCCCCACTCCAGGGATTCGAGCAAAAGGAACGGAGTTTGCATCGATGATGTATGCATAATTGAGTGGATAGTTCACGGGTAGTGCTGCACAGTCGCCTTTTACGGTCGTTTTTAATGCTAGCATGGTTTCCCCGTCTATGTACTTATCTGTACGCTTTTTGTGGCTACGGAAGCCGGTTTAGTTGCTTCCGCAGTGGCTGTATTAGCCAATGAATTCCCTGCAACGTGAACGCCATCACGTTGAAGACTCTGTGCGTGAATCACGTGAGTCTTTTGTAGTTCTTTGTGTAAAAGAGCTACCTCGTTCCAGAGCTTTTTATGCTTTATTGTGGCACCTGTGTCATCTTTGTAGTCGTTTTCGATCCAACTCTGCAGTTTGTTATTGTAAGAATTGACGCAAAAATGAGAATCGCACACTATAAGTGTGGGGAATTCGCGTTCTGCATTTTCGAGCGCCATCTTTAAACATCTGATTTCAGTTCTTTGAGCCGAACAGTACTTTACTGATTCAGTTTTTGTTATTTTCGGTTTGATTTTACCGCACAGCCAACGACATTTAATGATCGCACATGCTGCATCGTAGGATTTTCTCTCTACGTTGAAATGCTGTACAGAGATATCTGTATAGATTATACAGGCGTATTGTGGGAGAGGCAGAATTTCGATTGGCAGAGGATATTCTTCTTCATATTCTAAGTCATTCAGTTCTTCGTATTGCGGGGCGAAATAGTATTTCACATCTTCCGCTCCTAGAGAATCTACACACTGTATCCATTTCGGATCCAGTGACACTGTAGGCAGGTTTACTGGGCTGAATAGCGCCTCGAAGGCGGATTCCGCTGTAAGGATATTAATCCGTTTGCCGTGTGCTAGTTCTCGTTCATTTGCTAATGCGATTTGCACTGCGTTCACAGTTCTTTCTGTGTGACTGAATGTTTTTTCTACTTGTGTGTACAAGTGAGATTTAAATGAAATTGGTACCTTTTCTCCCTCATTAGAGGTTAGGTACGTGAATCCGCATCTTCCTGGGATGACTCGGATTACAAGATCACGTGTGTTGTCACGTGTATCTAATTTTGTTTTTGCTAACATGTCTGTTTGCAGTGATCTCAAAATTTCTGTGTGTTTTTGAGTCCAATTGATTTGTTTAAAATCAGGTTTAATTAGTTCGTAGAGAGGTTTAACCCTCTCTGCGTAATTTAGAATGTAAGTTCTTCCGAAATTCAGAAAACCTAGAATGGATTGTAAATTCTTCAGCGTTTTTGGAGCTTGGAGTACAGCGCACTTCTCTAAGAAGTTGTCCGCTAGGCTTTTCCCTTCACTTGATAATTCGTACCCTAAAAATAGTACTGTCAGATGGGCAATTCGGGACTTCTTAAAGTTGAATTTGTAACCCTCTGCTGCGAACCCAAGTATAATGGTGTTTACTCTTTTCAAGTGAGTATCCAAGTCGTCGTCTGTGAGATAGATATCATCTACATAAGATAATGCTTCATCATCATAGATTTGTAGTAACTCTGTTACCCTAGCTGAGAATAGTCCTGGGCTGTTCTTGAACCCCTGTGGGAGTCGACAGAATTTTTTCTGTGACCCAAATGCAGAGAAAGCGGTCAAATATCTGCTTTCTGGTGCAATGTTTTGACAAAAGAAACCATTAGAAATGTCTAATGTCGTTTTATATTTTTTCCTAACTATATTATTCATTAGGGCTGCACTATGCGAGTTTTGTACTGCAAAAGTTTTGCAACATGTATTAAGATGTCTGTAGTCCAAAACTAGACGATATGAATTGTCTGGCTTGGAGACAGGAAACAAAGGATTGTTCATTTGAGAGGTGCATGTTTCAATCACCCCCTGGTACTCAAGTTGATCTAAGATCTCCCTGACCTGTTTTTTAGCTTCTTGCTTTATGGGATACTGCCGTTGGGCAGTTGGTTCACTTTTTAGTTGGATTTTGTGAGGAGGTGAGTCCTCATCCCATCCTACATGATTTTTATACAACGCAGGTGCCTGGGCTACTGCCCATTTCCTTGCATATGTATATTTTTTGTGAATCGGTATGTGATTCGAGAAGGCAGGCATAATCACTTCTTCGCCACGAGGGCACTCCCTGACAAACTCCGGGGGCCAATCTTTTTCAGCTAACAGAATATCATAGCCTTTTGAGAGCTTATCCCAAAATAGACCCTTAATTTTCCTAGTCTTATCACCCTCTATACGCAATGTTATTTCGTATATTTTATGGGGCTCGCTAAGTCTGGTGTCGGCAGTTTCAACCTGAATGTATTCATTCGTGTCCACTGTCTCCAGATGACTCATCAAGATCTTGCGCGCTATACTGATTTCTGCTGCACTGTCCAACATTGTCAATGCCCACTCCCCGTTTTTCAACTGTGTCCTCAGTATTCTCGGCATGGTTGATTACTCTAATACTGGCTACCTTCTTTTTCTGAAATTGTGATTTCTTATTCTGAGCAGGTTCCTTGTCTTTGGACTTGGTGTGCTCTCCTGGGTCTGACCGTCCTCTTCTTTCCGAATTCTGTGGAAGAGATCGAGAGGGACGTGTATCAATACTTTGATATCTATCAGGTTTTTTCAGATTATCCCTATTTCTAAGGTTA
Organism: Lissotriton vulgaris; assembly: GCF_964263255.1. Lineage (NCBI taxonomy): Eukaryota > Metazoa > Chordata > Amphibia > Caudata > Salamandridae > Lissotriton > Lissotriton vulgaris. The sequence goes on along the minus strand of NC_141694.1, from coordinate 1,198,994,956 downwards.
TATCTTTTCTCAGAGGGCTCCCTCTGGGGAGACTGGCGTTCTCGAGTCGGAGTTCTTTCCCTCCGTCGAGGAGACCTTCCTCTGGACTGGAAAACTTTTTCCTTGGGAGTGGATTGTTTATTTCCATCCCAGCTCTTTTTAGGAGTGTTTAAATTATTTTTAATAAATAATTTTTCAGGATTTTCGAGCAGTTGGGGCTTAACTGGTTTTCCACCCAAGCTGTCTCTACCTAATTCTTCATAGCATTTTTCTATGATTTTTGCTAGCTCAACAGGATCTTTTATATCTGTTTCCCTCAACTTCTGGCGGATCGCCACAGATGCTGCTTCTCCTCTAATGTTGGCTAATAATATAGCCGTGACCTGCTTGAAGTCTTTCAGTAATTTCATACCTAGATTTAAAGCGGGCTCTGGACCGAATTCATTTTGAATCTGTTTTAGCACTTCTGGTATTACCGCCATAGACGGAACACCGTGTGTTTTTGTGTAAATGGAAGCAAAGACTGTACCCCAAGTGTCGCAGTCCTCCACGTGTGGTGCGATTCCCATAGGAAGGCAGATGGTCAAGATTCTGTGTTTCTCAATAGGGGTAGTATCAGGAAATACTGCCTCTATTTGAGTGATTTTCTGTGCTAACCGGAAAGGAATTTGTTCCCGTTTTACGGGTGTTTTACCAAGACATGATTGTATGTTCTGTGGTGTAATTTTATTTGTGTCCCCCTGATGAGGGGTCAGCTGGTGTGAATTAACAGCTGGCTGGACTGTTGCAGTCCGCATTACATATTGGACTAATTGCCTATGTATTTTTATTAGTGTTTTGAGCTGTGCTAACAGCTCTTCTCTAGACATTTTTGCAATGTCAGGATGTGGTGTGTAGCTGGCTAGAACCGGCCACGTTGCTCCTGGTCTACCTAGTGGACCGAGCCTGGTAATGTGATCAGTATGTTTTAGGGCGCCATTAAACCAGAGCAGGTGCTCTTGAAATTTAAGTGGAATTTCAATCTCCTCGAAAGGAGCGTACTCTTCCGGAGGTTTCTCTATTTTGTAATAGTGAAACTCTTTTGTTATAGCGTTTACCGCTGGAAAGTTTATCCATGAATAGAATACCTCTGTCTGCCGATACTCGTGAGCCTCTATCACGAAAATTACTGTACCACCTTGAGGTGTCAGTCCGTTCTCTATAAGTTTTGAAGTTATAGATTTTCTTAACTGGACCGGGATGATAATAGCATCCGGGTCTGTGTGTTCAGGACCTTGCTGAGTCGCATCTGCTGCGCCCCCAGTGGTTCCGTTATTTTCTACTGACATTGTATAAATGCAGGTTTTGCAGAGTAGGTCTCCAAGGAGACAAAGATTAGGTGCACAATATTTTGGAACACTGTATCCTTCAACGTTGAATAAACCAGAGCTTTACATAGGAATCTCTTCCTACTAAGGTCGGGCGGATTTTAACCTTTCACCCACTCCAGAAGTCTATTGGAGTATTTACAGGAGAAAGGGGTGTGAAATATGCACGACTGAGTTACTCTACAAGTCTTGCGTTAGTTTATCGCCTTACCAAACGTGGGGCGCCATGTAGTGTAGTTCCTAGTTTCCCACTAGGCCCTGCGCATTGGAATAACATAAACAGTAGTATCGACGTGGAACTGCTTATATTCCAGGCCTCCACTGACTATGCTAAACTTAATTGGGTTGTGTTACCAACTAGCTCAGAGGTCACTGGAAACTTTCTTCTCTGCATAGGAAGTGATCAGCTTCCTTGGCACAGACAAGAAGGGATTCAGTTTTCCAACAACCGTGCAACATGACAACTTTGCTCCTCAGATCAAGAGTCGATCTCTAGGGTCGTGTGAAACAATAGACATAGATTTCACTCAGTCAGTCTAGTGCAGTTTACTTTCACGAGATGTAGAGAATAGAGAGACGGGCGTTAGTCAATAAAGGTTAACATTTATTGAACAGTCTTTCTTCTCGTACAAGAGAAATGTATTGCCACAATTGCAATAATTGTTATTATAAAAAGTACGTACAGTAAGATAAGTATTACGAAATAGAACTGTAAAAGCATTGATATGGTTTCTTAGCCATACAATGGTTTAAAAGTAATAAAACATATATACAGTCATATATACATTAGGCTAACATACTCAACTGGTGCTTCTAACTAAGCCTATCCCAGTGTGCCTGACCTAAGCCTAACACGTGAGAAGGGGAGTAAGTAAGTAGCTTTAAGTTAAGTTGGTTTTGCCAAGGTTTGTTTCAAGACTTCTCGTCTAAGGGTTTAGTCAACACCATACCTCTGAATAGAATGATGGAGGATTGGTATCTCCTTCAGGGGTCTCTCTCGATATCCCAGTCACCCGCGAGGGTAAACCGGAAGCGCCGGGACTGGATTTCTCTGCACGAGAAAGGCAGCGGTTGCTCTTCAGCGCGTCGAGGAAGGAGGGGGGACAGCGTCCGCGGGCAGCTGGAATCTGCTGGATGTCTTCGCAGAGGACGGCTGTTCAGCTCCTTAAGCGTACTGCACCATAGTTCGCGCTGTAGCGGCGATAATGGTAATCAGCAGCTTCACCACCACAGGATAGCAGGTTGCAGCGACAGAGTGCTAGATTTACCAACACAGGGTCATGCAGGCAGCTGGCATCAGCAACAGGCAACGAACATTGCTTAAGGCAACGTTGGTAATATTTATACCTGACAGGTGCCGGGTTTGACGCAAGTTTGCTGGACATAAGACGTCAATTAAAGATGTCACTAGGAAGTGATAGTTATCAGTTGCTCATTAGAGTTCCATTACTAATCAAAACATAGCAAGCGGGGATTTCCAAGTTTGCTGAGTTTTTATCTTGTTGAAGAACTCGGAGTGTTATCTAGGAATATCAGATAGGGACTGCTGCACTGTCATTGCACTAATTGGTCGCAAAGGAAGTAGCAGAGAGTCATGCTGGAATGTGGCTCTGTTCGTGTGAGGCCAGAGATGACTTTTCAGAAAATCGCACTTGAACGGTTAAGCCAATATAGGGAATAAAGGGATTTATAGCCGAATAGGGGCATAAGGTCACAGTATCGATCAGGAACCTAGATAAACACGCAACAGTTTGTAGAAGAAATTACAAAGTTTGAGGTATTTAGATGTGAAAAATCAAACTATGTTAGCATTTGTTGTCGACGTACTCACTATCGAAGTCAAACTAGGAATGTTGATGTGTATTTAAAAAGTGAAAAGGAAAATAATGATAAGTGGAAGGAATTTGGTGCCTATTTCTTGGTGAAAGGTTGTTTTGAATTGGGTAGTGATCAACATATTTGTAAATTTTATTGCAGCACATTAGAAGAAAACAAAATGTCAGCTAGAGCTGTACATAATAAGCTAGAGTTGGTAGCTATTCGTCCGGAACTGGTGGATTTAAATACATATGTATCTATTCTTATTCAACCTGTACACCTGTTTCAGGCTATTGTTCTTATCGAGCCTAAAACAGGAAAGTTGCCTCCCACAGATTTACAAAGAGGATTAAAAGAAAGAATTGTATATTTACCTTTAGATTTAAAGAAAAATATTTATACTGTTGTTGTAGAGAGAGATGAAACTGAACCTGTAGTTATTCTAGTTAATGGTGTACCGACAAAGAGTCGGAAAATATGGCAAGAGTTAGTAGATGTCAGCAAAGTTCAAAAAGCTACATTATATATAATAGAAAATATTTATTATAAAACTGTATATCTTGATGAAGAAGAAATATCTTTAGGAGATGATAGAGAAATTTGAACTGACCAAATTGAAAAAGTGGACAGCTCCAGGAGTGAAGAGATTTATGATACGATGACGACACTCTTCTCCGGCGATGCAAGGCAGTTCTGTGAGGTGAAGCGACAGCGGCTGCGGCAACACCCTTCTTCAGTGATCCGACGACAGCGGCTACGGTGGTGACACGCTTCTTCTTCATGATTCACGCTTCCAGCTCCTTGCGACATGTTGTTCCTCAGAAAGCCCAACACAACTGCAGGCACTTCTAAAGAACTCTTGGGGAGCTGGTGGGTGAAGTCTGTTGTCCCTGAGACTTCAGCAGGAGGCAAGCTCTATCTCAAGCCCTTGGAGATCCTTCGCAAGTTGAATGAAAGTAGCACAAAGTCCTTTCTCCTTTCTTTGGCAGTCAGGCAAGCACTGCAGACCAATCCCCCAGACAGCACTCAACTTAGGGGTAGTCTCTTCCTCAGTTCCTCTGGTTGTTCTCCTCAGCAAAGGTTTCTTCTTGTTTCCCAAAAGTGATCTAAAGGTCTGGGGTTTGGGTCCCCTCTTTTATACTCATTGTCCCTTTGTTCTCTGAAGGCAGAGAGGCCTTTTCCTACTCCAAACCAGTTCTGGTCAGTCCTGGAGCACTTTGTTGACAAGACTCCTTCTTTCCTTTCCCATTGTAGGCCAGGGACACCAGACGCACCACAGGAGGTGGAGCCAGCATTGTAGAGGGAAGGCACAGCCCTATTCAGGTACCAGATGCAACTCCTCCCCCCATCTACATGAAGATCTCCCTATTCAGCCTTGTGCTGACTCACCCTGTCTCCTGGAATCCCCCAGCCCCTGTCAATCAAACTCCAGACAAGTAATACACAACCTAGCAGAGGCAGGCTTGGATAGTTAGCCGAGAAAATACCTACTTTCTAAAAGTGGTATTTTCAAACAGAAAATGTTGGAACCAACTTCACTTAAAGATGCCTGAGTTCAGGCATACTAAAACTCAAATTTCTACCTGGTTCCCTGAGTCAGTTACGATTATAAGGTGTAATATTCAAACTGCCTATTCTGGCCTATGGGGAACAGGTAGCCTTGCAATAGCGAAAAAAAGAAAACGGCTGTAATTCACTATTAGGACATGCCACACACACCAGGGCATGTCCTCCCATTTACCTACAATGCAGCCTGCCCTTGGGCCTGCCATAGGGGTAACTAGGATGCAGAAAAGGGAAGTTTTAGGGACTGGGAAGTGGGTGCACTTGTCCATTCAACGTGGCAGTGCCAGACTGCACACAGGCTCTGCGATGGCAGACCTGAGACACACTTTTACAGGCTGCTTCAGTTGGTGACACAACCAGTGCTGCAAGCCCACCAGCAGCATTTGGCTTACAGCCCTGGTGACACTCAGTGCACTGTACTAGGGGCTGACAAGTACATCAAACCAGCCATTCATGGAATCACTAATCCATATATCAATTTAACATTGAGAGCATATGGACTTTAGCACTGATCAGCATGGTAAAGTGCCCAGAGTAAAAAAACAGCCAACAACAGGTCAGAAAAAATACAGGAGGAAGGCAAAAAGTTCAGGGATGACCCTGCAAAAAGGGCCAAGTCGAACAGGAAGGAAACAATCACCTTCAGGAATACATTTATCACCTGTCTTTAGGCCACCAACATGTAAATCATCACAAAAATAATCAAGCTTAATAGTCTCACTGCATACCATCACAGGAACCATCTCAACACACTCACAAACAACAATCTCTCATATTATATATCAAACTTTGGAGCGTTCATGAAATTTAAGTGTTGTAATTCAAGCATGGTGAAGTTGGTATATGGCCAATTCTCTTTGTTTCACGAAACACATATTGGTCAGTCTTGTAAATCAAATAATGTGGGGCAGTTCGGTTAGGGGAGTAAAGAAAGGGTAGATAGGCATGGGATAGAGGCAGGCATAAATTTGTCTCTCCAATGTCCTTGAAGGGGATGGGGGAATGGGGGGATGGCTTCTTAAATGGCACACTGGTTGAACTCTAATCTGGCAATACAATGTGTCTTACATGGTGGGGCTGCATTAGTCAGTCAGACACAAACACATAAAATATTATAATGTTACCCTAGTTATATCTTTTTTTCTCATCAAAACAGTTCAGTAAAATAAATAGAAAGTTCTATGGTTGGTGACCCAGGCCTAGTAGTCAGGAAAGTAGAGTTTGTCCTCAAACTCAGGTGGTTCACCCCCAGAAGTTGGTCAGCTAGCATACTACCACCATGATATGAGCCTGACCAATCACTCTCATCCTCTTCCTGTAGTACTTCAGGTGTGGTGTATTTAGGTGGTATAAAGTGCTGATCCATTTTGATCATGGTTACTCTCTCCATTTTTCAGGGTGAGAGACTGGTCCTTCTCACTGTGACAACTGCACCAGAGTCAATGAACACACGCTCAGCCGACACACAGGATACCAGGCCAGCCATATACTTTATTGCCAGCCTGCTGTGCAATCAATTGTGTGTCTTTAGCAATGGCCTTTGGCACCTCTTTCCATATCAATACACCTTGGGTTTTGATCAAGATAGACCTCTGTTGGGTCATCCAAATAGGCCTGGACCACCCTCTCAATGTCATTGGTGCTCCACCTTGCTCGATCTCTTTTGTCTTCGACTCTGCACTAGACTTAATCCCTGCCTTTAGTAACCAATTAAATGCCGATTTTGGGGGCAATGCCCTGGGGCTTTGAAGTTGAAGGCTGTACCGAAGATCTTGTGCCCTGGAGCACTTCCTACATTTGTTGCTAACTCAGCATTAATCCCAGCTATCTTCACAATAAAGGGGAATCCTAATATCCATCTGGATGACCCCTCTAATCATCAGGCAATGAGTTATCAACATGCCTCTCGGCACTTCAACTTAAGCAGAAAGGATTTTCCCCTACACATGTCAAGGGCCATCTCCTCGATCCTGTGTTTAGTAATGAGCACAATATTTCGGTAGGCACTCCCATCCCCCTTCCCTGGACTGACCACTTGTTAATCCCTCTGGTCTGGGAGATGTTGGCTCCCATCCCTCCCCAGAGCGCTACTTTGACAACTGAAAGGAAATGGTCGAATCTCTCAACTAGCCAATGGACAACAGTTCTTGACGCTACCAGACCATGCAGTGATCCTAATCCTGAGCAGGCAAACACCAACTTTGATTTATGGATCCAGAGCTCACTGGATATAATAGTTCCTCCACAAGAGATTCAAACAAAAATCGGCACCATGGTTTTCCCCTAAATTAACGGAGCTTAAGTAAACCTGCAGAAAATTCGAAAGGAGGATGAGACAGAATTTTGCAGAAGAGAGGAACATTGATTATAGAGAGGCTATTAGGAGTTATAAGGCAGAAATTAAAACCGCACAAACCACCTTCTATGAGGAAAAAATTAGTGCAGCTGCTAACTCATCTAAAGAGATTTTTCATATTTTTAAATCTCTCTCTACCATGCCGCATAAACCTCCTAACACGGAGGAAGCACCAGACCGTTGCAACAACCTGGCAGAATATTTCCATCAAAAAACTCGCCTGATTTGCCTGTCTTTCCCTCCCTCACAGACTGAGTCTATAGCTCTCAGCACCAGAAGCCTGCATCCCAAACTACAGTGCTCTTTAGGAGATCTCCCTCTGTTAGATGCTGATTCCCTGGATTTACTTTTTTCCAGGGTGTCAGATTTGAGGGCCTCTAGTTGGCACAGGTAGGTACTTGTTACAAATAGGGACCATTGCCTCTAGTCAGGATAAGGGTATTACACTCCAAAAATAACCCCTGCTCACCCCCTTGGTAGCTTGGCACGAGCAGACAGGCTTCTCTCAGAAGCGGTGTGTTAAGCATTTATGACCACATGCAGTAACCCAGTGTCAACACTACTGATGGACACCACACAAGGTTTTATATAAAAAAATAAGTATACTTTATATACAGTTACCACAAGACTATAAACAACAAAAATACACAATACTATCACTTTAAGATGGTAGATTTTAGCTTAGTTCAGTTCAGTTCTTGAGATGCGACACTTTGTGTCAATGTACCTTAGGTTGCATTGAGCTTTCACGACAAGCAATGTCACAGCGAGGGAAATGTGGCAAAGTTCAGGTGCAAAGAAATAAGGACGTGAATAGATTCCAGATGCAGCAGGCTTCTCGGGGATGCGAGAAGTGCTCGGTTCGATGCGTGGACAGCGATACGACGGCAGCAGATCCACTTAGGACACTCTTCTCCCATGATGCTTGAAGCTTCCGCATGATGCGCCAACTACAGCGGCGACATCCACGATGTGACGGTAGCAGCTCCTATGACGGAGCGCTTCTCGGGGATGCGAGGCGCTTTTCTTCGATGCGGTGCAGTGCGACAGTTCCACCAGCGACACCCTCCCTTGGAGTTGCGACGGTGGGGACACAGCGACGGCGACACACTCCAACCTCATTGCGAGATTCTTCTCTTGATGCGGTGCAATGCGACTGCTACAGTGGCGACACCCTCCTTCGGAGTTGCGACGGCAGTAGCAGCGACAGCGATGCGCTTCCGCTTCATTGCGGCATGCTTCTCTCCGAAGCGGTGCAGTGTGACAGATCCAGCGGCAACACCCTCCTTCGGAGATGCGACGGCAGGCACTGAAACAGCGACATGCTTCTTCTCGAGGCGCCGTGCTTCCAGCTCCTTGTGACACACAGTTCCTCAGAAGGCCCAAAAACAGCAGCAGGCACTTACAAAGACCTTTGGGGAGCTGGGGGGTGAAGTCTGTTGTCCCTGAGACTTCAGCAGGAGGCAAGCTCTTTTTCAAGCCCTTGGAGATCCTTCACACGTTGAAAGCAAAGTACACAAAGATCCTTTCTCCTCCCTTTGACAGTAAGGCAACCACTGCAGGCCAATCCCCCAAGCAGCACCTCAGCTTGGGAATAGTCTCTCCTCAGTTTCTTCAGGCACCTTTCATCAATAAAAGTTTCTTCTTGTAGTCGAAAAGTGATCTAATTTCATGGGATTAGGGTCCCAATATTTATACCCCAAAATCCTTTGTTCTCTGAGGAGAGAGGGGCCTTAGCCCAGTCCAACCCAGTTCTGTAGCACTCTGTTTACCAGACTTCTCCTTTCCTTTCACAATGCAGGGCAGGCACATCAGATGCCCCACAGGAGGTGGAGCCAGCATTGTGGAAGGCAAGTACAGTCCTGGAGCACTTTGTTTACAGGGCTCCTTCTCTTCTATCAGTGTGCAGGGCAGAGACATCAGCTGCTCCCTAGGAGGTGGAGCCAGCATTGTGGAAGGCAGGCACAGCCCTATTCAAGGTTCAGGTGCAACTCCTCCCTCCCATCTAGATGCAGCTCTCTCTATTCACCACTGGGTGACTCACCCATCTCTTGGAATCCCCAAGCCCTGTCACTCACAAAACCAGACAAAGGAATTCACAACCCATCAGAGGCAGGCTTGAAAGGTTAGGCAAGCAAATACCTACTTTCTAAAAGTGGTATTTCCAAACAGAGAATGTTAAAACCAACTTCACTAAAAGATGTATTTTATCATTCTGAGTTCAGGCATACTAAACTCAGATTTCGACCATGTTCTCTGCGACAGTTAGGATTATAAACATGTAATAATCTAACAGCCCATTCTGGCCTATGGAGAACAGGTACCTTGCAATAGTGAAAAATGAAAATGGCTTTAATTCACTATTAGGACATCTGCACACATCAGGGCTTTTCCTACCTTATACTTACAATGCACACTGCCCTTGGGCCTATCATAGGGGTGGCTGATATGAAGAAAAGGGAAGGGTTTGGGACTGGCAAGTGGGTGCACTTGCCCAGTCAGCTTGGCAGTACCAGACTGCACGCAGGCTCTGCTATGGCAGACCTTAGACACTTTTTACAAAGCTGCTTCTGTGGGTGGCACAACAAGTGCTGCAGGCCCACCAGCAGCATTTGGATTTACACGCCTTGGGCACAATCAATGCTCTAGACTAGGGTCTGACAAGTAAACCAAAGAGCCAAACATGGAACCACTGATTAATACATCAATTTACAATAGGGAGCACTTGCACTGTGGCACTGGATAGCAGTGGCAGAGTGCCCAAACCATCTAATACCAGCAAAAACACATGAGGCAACAGCAAAAAATGGAAGGTAGACCCACACCAATGCTGCCAGTTCTAACACTTGTCCCTTCCAGCTGAAATGTGGGGAGAACTACCCTAACTCCTGGGAGTTCTCTTCACTAAGGCGGAAAAATCTGGACAGACCATCAGCGTTGACGTGTTCTGTTGACGTGTTCCACCGTAAAGTCCATACCCTGTAGGGAAATGGACTACCTCAACAGCTTTGGATTCTCACACCTCATCTGAATCAACCATCTGAGGGGCCTGTGGTCTGTCTGAACCCGGAAGTGAATCCCAAAAAGGTATGGTCTCAGCTTCTTCAGTGCCCAGACCACGGCAAATGCCTCATGCTCAATAGCACTCCACCTCTGTTCCCCTGGAAGTAACCTCCTACTTATGAAGGCTACAAGTTTATCTAGGCCCTCCTCATTCATCTGTGACAGAACAGCCCCCACACCATTCTCTGAAGCATCTGCCTGAACGATAAACTCTCTTGAGAAGTTGGGTGTCAGGAGCACGGGTGCCGTGCACAAGCAGCTTTCAGGGCCTCAAAAGCTTTCTGACAGGTGTCAGTCCAGATCACCTTCTTGGGCTGCTTCCTGGAAGTCAGCTCTGTCAAGGGTGCAACAATGTTGACATACCCCTTGACAGACCTCCTGTAATACCCGGTGAGACCTAAGAAGGCTCTCACCTCTGTCTGGGTTTTGGGTGGCTCCCAAGCCAGGAAGGTTTCAATCTTGGGTTGTAGGGGAGCCACCTGGCCGCTCCCAACTTGATGTGCCAAGTACACCACGGAACCCTGCCTGATCTGGCACTTACTCACCTTGATCATGAGGCCTGCCTTCCGCAGCGCCATCAATACTTCCCAGAGGTGGCACAGATGTTCTCCCAACTGGCACTGAACACTGCGATGTCATCCAGATAGGCAGCACTGAAGTCATCCAGTCCAACCAACACCTGGTTGACCAACGTCTGAAAGATAGCAGGGGTATTCTTCATCCCGAAGGGCATAACAGGGAACTAGAAATGCCCATCTGGTGTGGAAAATGCTGACCTCTCCTTTGCCCCATCAGTCAAGGCGATCTGCCAGTACCTAGACGTTAAGTCAAACGTGCTGAGATACCGTGCAACCCCTAGCCAATCAATGAGCTCATCAGCTCTGGGGATGGGGTGCGCGTCAGTCTTTGTGACTGAATTGAGCCCTCTGTAGTCCACACAGAACCGGAGTTTGGGTGTGGCACCCGGCGCTGCAACCTTTGGGACTAAGACCACTGGGCTGGGCCAAGGACTGCTGGAGGGCTCAATCATCCCTAGCGCAAGCATCTTTTAGACCTCCTCTTTGATGCAAGCCCTCACCCTGTCAGTTACCCTGTATGTTTTATTCTTCACAGATAAGCTGTCTCCTGTGTCCACATCATGGAGGCACCAATCTGTGACACCAGGAACCAGGGAGAACAGGTCAGAAAACTATCCCAGCAACTGGTAGCAGTCATTCTGTTGCTCATGGGTCAGGGTGGAGGAGAGGCTAACACCATCCACTGACCCATCTTGCTCTGAGGCTGACAGGAGGTCAGGAAGAGGCTCAGTCTCCTGTTACATCCCAGCATCTGTTGCCAAGAGCATGCCCACTTCAGACCTCTCTAAGTGGGGCTTAAGGCAGTTGACATCTAGGACCCTCAAGGGGTTCCTAGGAGACCGCAAGTACAGTAAGTAGGTAACTGGACTCTTGGGCTCCACAACTTGAAATGGCACGGTATGTATGTATGTATAGGCATTTATATAGCGCACTACTTACCCGTAGGGTCCCAAGGCGCTTCGACTGCTGCGAAACCCTTCCTGGCTTCCCTGAGAGATGGTCCCTTAATGGGTATCTCCAGGGTGAGACCAGGCATCCCCGGCGGTCTGGTGGGGCCGTTAGTGAAGATGAGGCAAGCTAATGCCCAGAGTTGCCGAGTGTGATCGCTGATCAGAGTGGGCACTGAGGCGAGAGAATTATCGAGTCCACTGACCCTGGTCCAGAAACCTGCCACGCCGGGAATCGAACCCTGGTCCCGGGCCGTCCTCTGCTCTCGGGTCTGCCGCCTCTAACCAGTGAGCCACACTACTTCACTCCACATATCCTGGAGCGCACAAGTCTCCACGGGGGCCATGACCCACACTTTCTGGCCTGATGAAGCTCTACCAGAGTGGCATTCTGGTCATACCATCGCTTCATCTCCTCCTGGCTGGCTTGCAGCTTCTCCTCAGTGAGTTGCCTAAAATGCCTAGTCTGGTTCCTGAAGGCCAGCATGTAGCTATATACATCCTGGGGAGGGTTCCTGGGAGATTGCTCCCAGCCTTCTTTAACCAGACTCAGAGGTCCTCTGACCGGGTGCCCATAGAGAAGCTCAAAGGAGCTGAACCCTAGAGATTTCTGTGACACCTCCCGGTATGCAGACAACAGGCATGGTAAGAGGACAACCACCTTACAGCTCATGGGTTCCTCAAGGCCCATTATAATGCCGCTTAGGGTCCGGTGGAACCTTTCAACCAACCCATTTCCTTGTGGGCCGTAAGGAGTGTTGAACTTAAAGGTCACACCACACTCCTGCCACAGGGACTTCATATACTTGGAAATGAAGTTGGTTTCCCGGTCAGACACTACCTCATGAGGGAATCCTACTCGTAAGAAGATTCCCATCAGTGCTCGTCCCACCACGGGGGCCGTCACTGTCCTCAGAGGTATGGCTACCGGGTACCGGGTGGCATGGTCCACCAAGACCAGGATGAACCTGTTGCCCATGGCTGTCTTGGGGTCCAGTGGCCCCACAATGTAAATCCCCACCCGCTCAAAGGGGTTACTGACCACAGGGAATGGCTGGAGAGGAGCCTTGTGCTTCCTCCCACTCTTTCCACTTGCCTGGCAAGTCTGACAGGTCCTGCAATGAGTATCTGAACTCTTGCCCATTTGGGGCCAATGAAAGTGGGTAACAAGCCTCTCAATGTTTTTGTTCTGCCCGAAATGTCCTGCTAATGGCACATCATGAGCCAGCCCCAGTAGGAAGGCTCTGAACCTCTGGGGTACCACCAGCACACAGGCTGACCCAGGTTCAGCAACCTTAAGCTCACTATACAGGAGACCATTCTCCCAATAAATCAAGTGTGACCCTGACTAATAACCTGCTGCCTGGCTTGCAGCCTGTTGCCGCAAGCCCTCAAGAGAAGGGCACTCTCTCTGCTCCTTGCAGAATTCATTCCTGGAGGGGCCTCCTTCTTGCTGCCAATGGGTCAGCTCAGGCAGGTAGCCCAGTTCAGCTACTTGCTCCCTGGTAGGCTCCAGGGCACCCCCCACAGGGTCTACCTCCTCCTGGGCCGTGGGAGCTTCGGGGCTGGTTTCCTGTGCCCCCACCACTTCTGTCTTCGGCAGGTTCCTGGGCCTCCCTCTCAGGCTCCAGGTCCTCTTGAGAACCCCTATTGGCTGAAATTGACTGGGTGGTCACGGACGCCCAGTCAGGCAGTCCAACCATCTTCAAATGAGTTGTTTTCTCCACCTTTTCCCAAGGGTAGCTCTCCAAATCGTTTCCCAACAAACAGTCAACAGGCTTGGCGGGCCTCACAGCTACCTGAAGAGTACCAGGGACCCCTCCCACTCAAAGGGAACCTGAGCCATTGGACAATGACTCTCTGTGTTGTCAGCGGCAACAACTTGGCAAAATGCATGCAGGATAATCTGCTCTTGGGACACGAGGTGGCACCTGCCAGCTGTTACACTGGCTTCTGTACCTCTAGGAGCCTCCACCTTTTGGCTATGGATGGTCACTCACTGCCCATATTTCTAAGTGTTCCTGAGCAGCTGAGCTTCTGAGACCATCTCACAGTCTCCTAAACAGACTAAGGTCATCTGTGCGGAACCCCACCTACCTTGGACATCCATCTCCTCCTCCAAGGCTACACTAGCCATCTGCGGGGGTGGAGCACCAGTGGGTGCTGGTTTACCAAACAGGCGGCACCTGGAGCCACTCGCCTTGTGACCCAGGTCACCACACTTGTAATACTTCAGTGGCCCCTGGGGAACAGGACTACCTGTCAGGCCCCTTGCTTCTTCTCAGGGGTGAGACTGGGAACCTTTCCCTTGGTTCACTTGGAAATTACTTTGGGGACCTTTGCGGAACTTCTTCAGTTTACCCTTGTCCCCCCACTCTTCTGCTGGGGACCCTGCCCACCTTTGGCTTAGTCTCCCGCATGAGCCTTGTGTACCCGGGTGCTCACCCAGTGGTCCACCTCCTCAGCAAGCTTCCTAGGGTTAGTCAGCTTGCTATCTATCAGATGCTGGCGCAGCTCTGGAAAACTATTATCAGACAAGTGCTCCTATGCAATCAAATCAAAGAGACCTTAAAAATCATTTACCTTGCTGCTCTTTACCCAACCATCAAATGCTCTGCAAAAGAAAGTGACATATTCAACCAAAGCACTGTTTTCTAACTTTTTGCATTTCCTGAACCTCTGTCTATAGAGTTCAGGTGCCAAACCATATCTAGACATTAAAGCATCTTTCATGTGGCTGCAATAATTGTGGACTTCAGAAGGCAAGTCTAACAATGTGTCCCGCCCCTCACTAAGGAACCATCCCCACAACCCCGCTCCCCAATCTCTCTCAGGGACCCGGTGGGAAGACATGGCTACCTCATAGGCTCTGAAACACTGACCAATATTATCATTTTTGTAAAACTCTTTCACAACATCCTTGGAAATATGCACTCTACTTTTAGTATGTACTGACGGTATGCTGCCACCAGAGGGAGTAACTTCTTAACTTTTGGTTTTAAACTCCAACTCCCTCAAAACTTTTTCATGCTCAAACTGCATTTTCATTTCTGCTATGCCAAACCTATTTTCTAATTCCAGTTGCCTATTCACCTTGAGCTTGGTCATCTCCATTCCACGCCTTCTTGATATCTTCCCCAGGAGCAGGAGCGAGAGCAAGCGAGAACGAGAGAGAGAGCGAGACCACGTGACCACGAGTCAGGAGCCGCGAGCAGGAGCGAAGCGGTGGTGGCTGCGTCTCCAACAGTCAGTGGCTCCGTGGTTCTGGGGGGGCCCGCGGGGGGTCTGTGCATCGTGCCGCGCTCGTGGTGGCGCCTGGCGGCTGGCAGCAGAGCAGAGCGGAGCGGAGAGAAAAAAAACGTTAAAAACGGCAGTGGCAGAGACGGCGGTAGTGGAGCTCTGAAAAGCTCAGGAAGGAAAGCGACCAGAAGGAAAGCAACCGGGCAGCGGTATTTGGACGGTGAGCCCCCTGCATAACCAGCGCTGTTGCTACTTAAACCTGAAAGTCCCATGTTAAGTCCCCTGTTAACTGATCACTCATTATGCATTTAGTCTGCTTCAGTCTGCATAGAAGGAACAGAAGCAAAACCAGGACCAGGACCATTTTTACATTAAGACCAGATTCAACCTTGTTCCTTGCATTCGTCTGCCAGCACTGTGCCTAATACTGTGTCTGCATACCATACCATTTAATACATACAGAATATCTCTGTGTCCTTTAAAACCAAAAGGCATCATCCGGATTATATAGCGGGGAAGAGAGTGGACCGAAGCAGGGAGGGAGAGCTGGTTCAGGCTACAGACGCTGCTATTGCTTCATGAGCAGCTTGGTTGCAGCCTGAAGCCCTGCTGGAAGCCTCACTGGAAGTCCTGCTGTGGCCGCTCTCTTGAATAAAAAGCAACTATTTATACACTTTGCCAATTTGTTCGAACTTGTCAACTTGCCAGTTTTAGTATCCTTTGAACATTGAATATTGAATACTGAATACTGAATATTGCCCATTGAATTGAGCACAGCAGAGCTTGTGGAGCGGCCGCGCTGCTGCTGTTGAACACTGAATACTGATCACTGAACACTGAATTATGGGCAGGGTAGAGCTGTCACACTGTCACACTGCCGTTTTGCCACAACGCCGTAACGCTGTCCCTCCCTGACGGCAGCTGCTCCAGCGTTTTGTGTGCCGTGTCCCTGCTGCCCCACATCACATTGTACCGCATTATAGCTTGAGGTCATCAGCAGCGGCGGTGGTGGTGGTCTGGTGTGTAGTGGATGTATGTCTGGACACAGAGGGAGCAGACAGGCTTGGGAGGGCTGGGAGGTTTCGTGCTTATAGACAAGAGCGGCGAGCAGCGGTGAGGAGCAGGGCTCCCAGGGGACGCATCGACGTTGCCGGAACGGAGTGGCAGTCTCAGGATCAGAAAAAGTGTTGTGGAGGGTCGAGGGTAGGCCCCGTGAGCAAAACAGAGTGGCGGAGCAGAGAGATTCTAAAAAACGAACCAGAAGAGTCAAAGCCGGAGAGCCTGGAATACGTGATAGCGATGATAGTTAGCAAGTAAGCGGGAAAGAATGAGATCTGGGAAAGTGCGGCAGGAGATAAGTGACGAGACTAAAAGAAATGATGAAGATAAAGATCAGGGCACACAAAAGATTGGAAATAAAAAGAAGAAGGCCGCACAACAAAGAGAGAGACTAGTGTCGGTACCTGAACTGTCAAGAACTAGTCCCCAAAAAATCATTGGGATTCAAAAAAATGTTTTTCCTAGAGGACCCCATGGCGGCCATTTATGGCCAAACGCAGGAACAAGCCCACCTACCAAGCCCAATCATACCCGCACCAAGGATAAACAAGAGTGAACAGCCGCAAGCAAAGAGCAAGAAGGAGGAAAAAGAAGCACAAAAAATCTTTATTGAGAACAATTCCCCAAATAAACCAACAAACCAGTTACAAATTTCTCAGACTTTTGCCAAGCCAAAACGCAATACTGATGATCGTAAGTCAGTTGTGGTATTAGCCCAAATACACAATCACAATTCCCCAGTTCTGGAAAAAGATACGGAAATAGAGAACAGGAATAAGGACAAGGACAATAGTCCCACTACAAAGGAAAACAAAACGGGGGTTGAGCACATTGCCACACAAGATGACATATGGTCAACCTCCTTTTCCCTACCCAATGAGATAAGTTTGGACAGACTAATGGAATCCAACAATCAAACAGAAAAGCACACCCAATCCCAAAAAGTAGAAGATCCCAAGAACAAACAAGGTCTACAAGTTAGACATAGACCAGTACAAGACCAGGAAAAGGGACTGAGTGGAGAAGAAAGGTTGGAATCGACACCATTACATCCAGACAAAAACTCCGACAAATGGGACGAGAAGTATGAAAAAAATAAAGGATGGCCAAAAAAACTAAACTTGACGTCCCTAATCACGATCTCCTCCATGAGCGGGTTAGAAGTAGTGTCAGAGGTCTTGGAAATACCGGCTAGAGAGGTCTGTAAGGCTCCTTGGAGCGAAACACTATTAAACACCTTTGATCAGGCAATTAAGGCCCTGGACTTCCAGTCTGACAAAATGGATGTGCAAATTGATCTAATAAACCTTATTGCTGGTCACATTTCAGGTATAAACACCAGGCTGGACCAAATGGCAACCCTTCTACCCAGGAGAGTAGATATGGCACATCATACACAGACATCTCCCAGCCAAGTTGTGTATGTGGTAAATTGGTGGACAAATTGTCAAACCTATCCGACATCCTAAAAGATATCCTATGGGCACTTCAGTCATCAGTAGTGAACAAAAATATGAGCCCCCGAGGGGTAAAGGAGGTCGAAGAGGAAAATGGGAGTTTAAATGAAGTCAAAGAACAAAATTCACAAACTATGACCTGGAATAAGAGACAAAAAAGACAAACGAGGAACATTCTGACCGGAGAGCTCATAAAATTGATGACACACAAAGTGCAACGGACAACCTAAAAACAAAGCTAAAAAAAAGACAAAGAAAGCGTGCTAGGAAGGGAAGGACCCAGCTCAAGGAACCATTTCCGACTAACGTCCATACTTATCCTATCTTCAACCACCCAATTCCAAAGAAAGAGAAACCACCAATGGAAAAAAACACCTCAAAGCGTATAGACAAGGCCCCTGATCAATCAATCCAGTCAAGCGCAGAGAATGGATGCAATTCGTTTAACGAATAATTGACCTGCCTTATGTCCGCAAAGTCAAATTATACACAAGGAAGAAAACATTTGATTACACAAAAACACAAAATTACTCAGCTAGAAGGCAAAGATTGGACCCAAGTTGAAGGTGATGAAAAGCGATCAGGCGAAGAGGACTATGGGGATCGGGTAGTTATGATACAGCGGATAAATGAAACCCCAACACTTGAAGTCAAAAGAGCTCAACGAGACATGTGGACTCAAAATTCCCCGAAGAATGAGGAAAAACAACCAATTGAAGGCGATAAAATCGCCCAAACGCAATCATAAAAAAAACAGCAAAGACGGAAGTGCAAGAACGCCGATTAAAATAAAGACAAATGGACAAGGGCGAACTTGCAACCTTCACCAAAAAGACCGACACCTAATGTATACACAGATACCTAAATATACAAAGAATGACAAATTCGAAGATATAAAAAACAAAGGGAATAGGTTGAATACAGGCAGGCCTATCGTACCCATCTCTCAGCCAAATAGAACACCTAAATCAACTGGCGAAATAACAAAAAATATTCAAGGGCCAAGTAGAACAATAAATGCAAAGGGAGAAATAACAAAAAAATAAACAACGGCAAGATGAAAAGGAAGAAATACTAGTAGCCCAAACACAAGGAGAAACCCCTGAAAAACTGTCATTTGTACCGGAATGTCAGGCAACTGGCAGACAAGACTTTTTGAACAGAGGGAATATAATGCGTCTTTTCAAAGAAATTTCAGAATTAGATGAAAAATCTTCACAAGATCTTCTGTCTGTAGATTTTAAAATCAATATAAACAATCCAAAGGTAGAGGAGTCCTTAACTACCTGGTCTTCAAAGGCCGTAGCAGATAGGATATTCGCTACGAGCCTGACCTTTGAAGCATGGGGCATCAGGCTGAGGCGCCATCCACGGAAAAAATATCCTTTCCCCCTCTTAAAAAACATCAAAACAGAAAATCTGGAAATGGAAGCCGGAAATACTCAGAAATCATGCCTAAAGAGTGCATGTTCGGTAACCCCACAAAAAAATATCACAAAAAACAAGGAGACAGGTAACATCAGAGGAACAAGGAAGCATCCTGGAAAAAAGCACTGACTGGTCTTGGGTCGCAAAGGTTTTGAGCAATAAGAGTTCCTAGCCAACCTAAAAGGCCAAATGAGAACAAAAAATCACAGCTACGGATAACATTTTGTAACCAAAAGGAACTGGGGGAAACTCAAAATGTTTTGGACGAACCCATGGCGTTGAACTCATATACGATCAGCATTTGTTCTTGGAATGTCTACGGCTTCAACAGCATGGGGCAAGACCATGAAACCGTGAAATTCTTGGAACAACACGACCTGATATTACTCCAAGAAACTTGGAATTTGAGCAAGGTATCCATGCCCGGTTACATAGAGTTTCACGTCCTAGCTGAAAAATTCTCAAAATTTGGGCATCGAGAGGAGGCCTGACAACATACATCACACAGCAGTATGAATGGCAAGTGGAAGAAATAGTTACTGGGGTAAATTGGCTGCAAGCAACAAAACTTACAGAGAGGACAGACTCAAATTTACACAATCATAACCTATTAGTGCTCAATGTCTACGTACACCCGGAAAAGAAACAGAAAAAGGAAAGACTCACAACATTAATGACCTTGATCTGAACACTACAAAGCTCACACAAATTGCATTCCATGATCATCTCAGGAGACTTCAATAGTAACTTAATAAAGGATAATAACAGAACTCAAGAACTCGGAGAGTTGGGCCTTTCAATTTTGAATGGGAACGCAAACGGGGATAGAGCTACATCAATAACCTTCCTAAGCGGCAATCAGAAATCATTAATAGATTTCACAATAATGAGCAATAATCTGATGCCGATGCTAAGCACGTTTTCGGTCGGGCCACGCACAGAAAGTGACCACTTCCCACTAATTACCAAAATTAAAATTTTGGCCAACAAATCCCAAAAAATAAATACCGTCACTCAATATACTGAAAAATTCAACCTACAGAAATTGAAATGGGTTGGAAAAGATATAAAACCAATAATGGACAAACTCAAAGAACAATTACTCAATCGGACATTCAAAGAAAAAGAAAACCCAATAAAAGCATGGGAATATTTATGTGACGTTTTAACCAGAAATACCCCAAACACGAAATCGAATAATGGAAGAATCGATACCGGGAAGAAGCCATGGTTCAACCTCACCCTCAGGGAGGAAAAAAGGAAAATCTCACGTGAAGTCTGGAAGCAGGTAATAATGATGAACAATGGAAAGAAACCGGATAAGGCGAAATTAAAGCCCATGAGAAAAAAATACAAGATATTGCCGAGTAAAACAAAAAAATTATACCAAGAAGAAACCTGGACAAAATTACTAATTGCTGGTAAAAACAAAAATGGCCGGTCATTTTAGGGTATCATTAACAAACTGACAAAGGGCAACCAACTAAGACAAGAGGCAGGAATTGGAGAAAGTAATTGGATCCAGCATGTCAAAAACATGTTTATTGGCAGGGAGGATGGACAAAAGTGGCATTGCAAAAAAGAGGGCTAAATATGCGCCAAAAACTCGGAGCACGTGAAAAATCTTTTAGGAATACAAGAAACTCCGCTGAAAGATATTAGGAGGCCATCTCCGAACAACAAGAATTGGCCCAAAGACAACATTGGTAACGAGACTACCACACCATCAAAAAAATCAGAAGAAAAAGTACCAGTCCCAGACATCCTTGTAACAATTAAACAACTAAAAGGTATAATAAAACGCCTGAAAACAGAGGGTGCAGATTGTCCCAATGGGCTCCCAAATGCTCTTTTCAAATATTCCCCTGAGTTTTGGGCAGAATATTTAACACCACTTTTTAATTCAATCAACAGCCAAAACAAAATGCCCAAGTCCTGGAACGGGAGCATAATACATCCTATTTTCAAGCAAGGTGATCATAACGAGCCAGGGAACTACAGGCTGATATCGCTGATGGATGTGGAGGCGAAACTATACGGATCATGCTTATTGCTACACCTCTAAGACTGGATGGACGAATATAATACCCATGTTCCAAACGGGTTTCCGGCCAAGGACGGGCACATTAACAAACCTGACAACCTTGGCGCTCCTAAAGGAAAAAGCAGAAACAAAGAAAACCAGATTGTTGCTTGTTTTATAGATCTGCGAGCTGCTTTCGACAGGGTGAACCGAAACCGACTATGGGAAAAATTAAGATCATGGGGACTACCGAAGAACCTATTGGAGGCAATAATAAGCCTGTACAGTGACACCTGTTCAAGAGTTAAACTGGGAGACGGTAGCAGCATTACAGCCGAAATTAGCACGCAACATGGCTTAAAACAAGGCTGCGTCCTGGCCCGAAGTTTATTCAACCTTTACATGGCGGACATTGTCCGACACATGCAGGTGGGGGAAGGACATCCACCATACTTGGCAAAAACCGCAATTCCATTTCTGCAGTATGCTGACAAAATTGTTGTGCTGAGTCAAACCCCAATAGGTCTCTAAAGAATGATTAACAACCTTGTAACTTACCTGAAGCACGAAAGTTTGGAATTAAATAAAGAGAAGACCAAAGTGGTCCGCTTGGTAGACCCGAAAAAACTGATATTCAAATGGTATGCAAATAGCACCCAAATAAAGGAGGATGCATCCTATAAATATTTAGGTCTAAAACTGGGGCGAGGCCCAACCAATAAAGAACATAAAATAGACCTAAAGGCAAAATCACACTCCTTGATCGACGCATACCGGCTATTACAGAAAAAGTTAAGTTGTCCAAACTATATACACCTGTTAAATGTGATGAAATCACAGACCTTACCCACCTTGTCATACGCATTGGTCACCTGGTGTGGCAAAGAGGCAGGGTTGTTAATCCACCTACAAAGGCTTACAAGACGGCTTTAAACCTCCCAAAATCAGCGTCACCAGCGCAGGTTCATCTAGAATTTGGCCTGCTGAACCAGAAGTTTCTCAGTATGGGTACTTTTGCGAAACTTTGCCATAAAATACGTCTGTCAGAGGAAGGCTAACTGGATAGCCTGTGCTGGAAAGAAATAGAAAACAAGCAGAAACAGCATACGCTAGGCAGTTGGAGAGATTTCCTGACCCAATCTGTGAGGGGCATAGGAATCCAACCGACATGGGATTCGATGCCAGATACAACCAGTTTTGACAAAATAACAAATAATGCTGTCAAATGGAAATCCTTTCTGGAAGACAAATAAAAAATTTTGAAGCGACTACATGGGTGGACAGTGATAAATTCATACTCTGGGATAAAGCAGCAGCCTTATTTATAAAGTCACTTTAATGTGACATTAAAACAGAGATACATAGAACATCGGCTGGGCTTACAGCCTTCGAAGGACTTGTTACCATCCTGGAAAGGTAGTTACACGGACCCTCATTGTCGCCTATGCGGTTACCAAAATGAAACATTACCCCACCTGCTATGTGTCTGCCCAGCTCTTATGGACTTAAGGAGACGGGGTTAAAAAATATTTTTAAAACATTGAACATTGAACATTAGAACGTGCAGGCAAGCTGTAATTCGATGGTTGGATGGATCGTCCCCCACGTCGGCTTGTAGGGGGGTTAAATACATGAGGAAAGTACAATCCCTTCTACGACAAGCGGAACTGGGGGAGACAAGAGAAGTTGAAAAAGGTAAATCCAACACTTGATAGATAAAAGATTAGCTTTTTATCAAAGTGCAGGAAAATGGACAGATTTGAGCTGATCAGCTAAGTAAGAAGAACATAACCGAAAATAATTAAATAAATAAATAATTTAATAATTTTATGGGCCGCTCAAACTCAACATGGTTTAAAAAAATGAACACATTTTTAACAAATTATTTTTTAATGTCTTTTTTTAATACTTTTTAATAATTGGAAACAATAAACTTTGACTTGACTTGATATCTCTCTGTCCTCCAACTCGTCTGGAGACAGACTTTTGCCAGAACCAATGCTACATGCGGGGGAAGGTACTCTCCTTCCTCCTGAACCCACTGGCCCTTCCTGTTGCACAATTGCCTGGTTATCCTCTTCCTCAATCTCAAGAAGTTTCCTTGCTTCTACCCAGGCCCTCAGCGCCTTGAAGAATTCCTCCTTTGTTTTGAATCCAGAAGTGGAAACCTTGAATTTCTTGCAGAAGTGCTTCAGCTGCTTTACTTTGTAGCTCTCTATCTTCTCTTCTTCCCATTCACAATCAATAGAGGCTATGGATTTTGTATCTACCAGGACAACTGAATCAGGCATTTTTAAAAAATAGAACAAAAATCCAAAAAGGAATGTACCAAAAAGTATGTGGTTGCGTTATGGTCTACACTCACTAAGTAGTGTGCACCAGTAACTGTACATGAGTCACAAATGCAAATCCAAAATCCCTTCCGCTGACCAACAATGTTAGATTTGGGGGTCTCTAGTTGGCACAGGTAGGTACTTGTGACAAATAGGGACCCTTGCCTCTAGTCAGGATAAGGGGATTACACTCCTAAAATAACCCCTGCTCACCCGCTTGGTAGCTTGACACGAGCACATATGCTTATCTCAGAGGCGGTGTGTTAAGCATTTATGACCACATACAGTAATCCAGTGACAACACTACAGATGGACACCTCACAAGGTTTTATATAAAAAATAAGTATACTTTATATAGAGTTATCACAAGTCCATAAACAACAAAAATACACAATACAATTACTTTAAGATGGTAGTTTTTAGCTTAGTTCAGTTCAGTTCTTGAGATGCGACACTTTGCATCAATGTACCTTAGGTTGCGTTGCGCTTCCATGACAAGCAATGACGCAGCGAGGGAAATGCAGCAAACTTCAGGTGCAAAGAAATAAAGATGTGAAGATCTTCCAGATGTGGCACGCTTCTCAGGAAGTTCTCGGTTCGATGTGTGGACTGCAGTAGCGAAACCCTTGTTCTGCGATGCGACGGCAGCAGATCCACTTGCGACACCCTTCTCCCATGATGCGTTAAGCTTCTGCACGATGCGACAACTACAGCGGCGACATCCACGATGCGACAGCAGCAGCTCCGACGGCGGTGCGCTTCTCAGGGATGCGAGGCGCTTTTCTTCGATGCGGTGCAGTGCGACAGTTCCAGAGGCGACACCCTTCCTTGGAATTGCAACGGCAGGCACAGTGACGGCGACACGCTCCGACCTCGTTGCAAGAATCTTCTCCTGATGCGGTGCAATGCGACAGCTACAGTGGCGACACCCTCCTTTGTATTTGCAATGGCAGCAGCAGCGATGGCGACACGCTTCCTCTTTGTTGCAGCACGCTTCTCTCCGATGCGGTGCAGTGCAACAGTTCCAGCAGCAACACCCTCCTTCGGATTTGCGATGGTAGTAGTAGCGATGGCGACACGCTTCCTCTTTGTTGTGGCACACTTCTCTTCGATGAGGTGCAGTGCAACAGTTCCAGCGGCGACACCCTCCTTTGGAGTTGCAACTGCAGGCACAGCGACACGCTTCTTCTCGATGCGTCGCGCTTCCAGCTCCTTGCGACACGCAGTTCCTCAGAAGGCCCAAAACCACAGCAGGCACTTCAAAATAACTCTGGGGAGCTGGGGGTGAAGTATGTTGTCCCTGAGACTTCAGCAGGAGGCAAGCTCTTTTCCAAGCCCTTGGAGATCCTTCACAAGCTGAAAGCAAAGTATGCAAAGTTCCTTTCTCCTTCCTTTGGCAGTAAGGCAACCACTGCAGGCCAATCCGCCAAGCAGCACTTCAGATTGGGAATAGACTCTCCTCAGTTTCTTCAGGTTCCTCTCCTCAGTAAAGGTTTCTTCTTGTAGTCCAAAAGTGATCTAATTTCATGGGAGCAGGGTCCCAATATTTATACTCCAAAATCCTTTGTTCTCTGAGGGGAGAGGGGCCTTTGCCCAGTCCAAACTAGTTCTGAAGCACTCTGTTTACCAGACTTCTCCATTCCTTTCACAGTGCAGGGCAGGCCTATCAGACGCCCCACAGGAGGTTGAGCCAGCATTTTGGAAGGCAAGTACAGTCCTATTCAAGGTTCAGGTGTATCTCCTCCCTCCCATCTAGATGCAGATCTCTCTATTCAACACTGGGTGACTCACCTTGTCTCTTGGAATCCCCCCGCCCTGTCACTCACAAAACCAGAAAAAGGAATACACAATCCAGCAGAGGCAGGCTTGAAAGGTTAGGCAAGCAAATACCTACTTTCTAAAAGTGGTATTTGCAAACACAGAATGTTAAAACCAACTTCACTAAAAGATGTATTTTATCATTCTGAGTTCAGGAATACTAAACTTGCATGTCTACCATGTTCTCTGAGACAGTTAGGATTATAAACATGCAATAATCTAACAACTCATTCTGGGCTATAGAGAACAGGTAGCCTTGCAATAGTGAAAAACGAAAATGGCTGTAATTCACTATTAGGACATGCGACACACATCAGGACTTGTCCTACCTTATGCTTACAATGCACCCTGCCCTTGGGCCTATCATAGGGGTGACCGATATGAAGAAAAGGGAAGGTTTAGGGACTGGCAAGTGGGGGCACTTTCCCAGTCAGCATGGCAGTACCAGACTGCACGCAGGCTCTGCAATGGACGCCACCCTCACATCCAGCAAGGTGCCCCTGGCCTGGAAGTGTGCTCAGGTTAGAGCCCTTTTGATAAAAAACAATTTAGATCACTCCAACATGGTCAACTATCGACCCATCTCTCTCCTCCCCTGGCTGAGCAAGCTGATTGAGAGACATATAAACACAACACTGGTGCAATACTTGTAATCCAACAACTTGCTCCATGTCTCTCAAATAGGATTCCATCCTCAGCTCGGGAAGGAGGCAGCCCTGTTAGCAGTAACAGAGGAGGCAAGGAGACTGCTGGCTCAACAGCAATCATTCTTTTAGATCTTAGTGCCACCTTCAACACTGTTGATCATAACATCCTGCTTGAGTGATTGAAAAATCTTGGAGTGACAGATATGGCACTTACCTGGTTTCAGTCCTTTCTAAGGGACCAGTTCTTTCAAGTTTTTGAGGGAACTGCCACATGAAACCGGTGAACCTTTAGTTGGGTTTCCCCAAGGTTCCCCCTTGAGCCCCACGCTTTTTAACACCTTATTGCTCCTCTTACAGAGATAGCCCGCCCATTCGGCATAAAGATCATTACCTTACGCAGATGATACTCAACTGGTTGTGGCATTAAACCACCCCAAGTGATCATCTTGCACTCTAGGTACTTGCCTAGAGGTGGTAGCCAAATGAATGGAACTCTCTCACCTTAAGCTAAAGGGAGACAAGACCAAACTGATGTTGTTGGGCAAACCTCCATCACCCTCTTCGACACTCATGTGGCTGACCTGTCTTGGCCTTACTCCAGCTCCAAAACAGCAGATTAAGAGCACAGGCATGTGGCTTGACAGCTCTGTTTCAAATATCAAGCCACTAAGCTCTCTGAGACATGTTTTGGCTTGATGAGAATGCTACGAAAGATCCTCCCCCTGCTCCCTTTCCAGGCGAGAAGGATCATGGTACAGGCCCTCATACTTTCCCACCTGGATTATGGGAATGCACTGTATCTGGGAGCCCCTCAGTCCACAATTCAGAAACTAAAAGTGATCCAGAACTGTGCGGCTCGTCAACTTCTCCAGATTCCTTTGAGACATTCAGTGAAACCAGCACTAAGGAATCTTCATTGGCTCCCAGTCAGGGCTAGGATACAGTTTGAGGCCATGTGCGCAGATCACAGAGCCCTCTGGAAATCTGGTCCAGCCATCATCCAGTCCTTGGTCACCCTGTATCAACCTCTTAGGAATCTTCAGTCTAGCTCTGCTTTTTTTGCCACCCCAAGGAAAGTTCGCAGATCTAGATGGGGTGGACGCTCCTTCTCCCTGAATGCTGCAAATCATTGGATCTCTCTCCCCCCCACTGTTCGCTGGGAACCAAACTTACTGGCCTTCCATAAACTCCTTAAGACTCATCTTTTTAGCACCATGCTTTAACAGGATGCGCCTATCTGTCTGTCCGGTCCATAACACTAGGAGGCCTCAGGGTAGCTATGCGCTATAGAAATCTAATTTAATTAATTCATTCAATGGGCCTCTGCTTTCCAGTTGTTCTTTTTTAGGTCACCGGCTTGTTCAGCAATCCACGTTTTGTAGTTTGAAAAATCCCCATCTGAAAAAGGAAAGAAAGTGGCCAGTAATTGTTTTTCCCGTGGATCAAGAATTGTGCCACACATGCAATGGTTGAATGATTGTATTAACAGCTATTCAAAGGAATAAGCTCCCCACCAACTCATGCACATCTTTTTTTCATCCAAACCTGCATACATTCTGTGGTACTATTCCCCTTGCTGACTACTGCTGTAAAAACCACAAAATGAAGCAGCATCTCTGTTGCGAATTTGACTAGGCTCCATTGGCCCATATCAATGATCATGCCTTTTACCGTTGCATCCCCTCTTTGCATGACATATTCTTGATCAGTCTGTACTGCTCAAACAGACGTTGCAACATGTAATTAGTCGAGTTCCAACGTATTGGCACCTCCTGTGTGGATGTTTTACCTGGCATTCTATTATCCCTCTGAATGCCCTCAACTGCTTAAAAGAATGACTGAAATGAGTACAGATTCTTCTGCAGGTTGACAGTTAGTTGCTGACTTTGTGTACCTTTCTGAGAAAGTCCTGTACAATGATATTGATGCTGTGCGCCAAACAAAGGACTGAAGAAGCAGCTAAATCTTCTCAAAAAGATAATTTGGAGTTGAAAATCTTCTCAAAATGACCGTTTGTGTTGTTGTTTTTTTTGTACAAGGAATCCTTTCTTAAAACTTGATGGACAAAGCACTGGGAGGGGCCTGCTGGACAGGAACAGAATGTTGGTGAATCTGGAGCACTTCCTTCCTGTTGTGACAAAAAAGTAAGGAGGACTCCTTGCACGAAAAAAAAACATCATGAATGGTCATTTTGAGAAGGGTTTTAACTCCACATTTTCTTTTTGAGGAGATTTGGCTGCTTCAAAATGTTCCCCAGGTTGCAGCCGCGATCAATCGTGTTCACTCGATATCACGTACGTCGAAGAAGAAGTGCTGGAAATTCTTGGCACTGCCTAAAATCTGTTTTAACGGCCAGAAAATCTCTTGGGAGCTCACGGACAGCTTGCAAATCTCATGGTGCTCCCAAATGGTTATAAGGTCTTGTGGGTGCTCGCGAAAGCTTTGCAAGTCACTCCAATACATGCAAAATGACATTTCAAGTGCGCCAACGAAAAAAACTCCACTCCATTGCAGAGTGTGCAGCTTATGGGTAACTCCACATTCTCTGAGGCACACAGAATTGCCAAATTCTGAAAACTATGCAAGCAGAGCAGAGTTTTACACCCAGGCCTATTCATAAGCTACCAACCATTTATCCATTCCATTCCCCACTACATAGTTTTGCAGCATATATTTTAGGATATGGGATCTAGAATCAATTGAAGCCACTAAATGTATGATGCTACCAATATTGCTGCTGCTGGACCCCACTTGAATAGCTCTAATATCCAGCTCTCTGAGGCTTAGCTCATGGGCCATCTTCCTTTCCTCCATGGCTAGTCTTTTCTCCTCTAGAGTTTGCTATGTTTCAAGCTTAGCAAGAGCAAGGGCCTGCTCCTTGTCCTTCTCCAACTTGGCAAGCTCTAGCTTTAGTTTTCTTGCCTCCCTTATGTCTGCAAGCTCCCCTGGGGACAGTCTGTTTGAAGACACTCTGCTGCCTGCTCTAGAGTGGACTTCTAATCCTGGGAGGAAATTGATTCCGCTTCTGTAGGCTGCATCTCAAGCCCCTCAGTAAGGTCCTACTCTGATCCTTTGTGAGTCACAAATCCCTCCTCCTCATCCACTTCTTCTTCTGGGTGGGCGTCTGCCCACACTCTCAAAGCTGTCTGAAGCTCTGCCTTTTTGGAAATTCCCTTGTGGAAAACCCCTTTCTCTTTGCGGACTCCCTTGTGCTGTACCAGTTGGTATGCCTCCAGTTTGGCCAGCATGATTTCCATATTGCCAGGTAATACCACAGACATGCAAAGAAAATGGGACTGCCGCAAAATGACTTTGGAAAAATCTAAAGATGTTAGAACAGGGAGAACTGAAGAAGGCTTGAACTGGTCTCAATATAGAGTTGTAGTGAACAATCAGTTACTATATGGTATTGCACAAACACAAGTCCCACTGCTACCACCAAAGTTAGAAATTGGATTCCTGTTGGCTGAGGTATGCACCCATGTCAGGCAGAAACCACTACTATAGTCAGAGTAAGCTAGGTAAACACAAAAAGATAACCTGGGCTCATCTTCTGATAGCTTGGCACAGAGCAGTCCGGCTTACATAAATGTGTAAAGTATGTATGCAACACACACAGACACACACAACAACACAAAATAATACACCATAAAAAGACTCCACACAGGTTTAAAAGAATAGAGAATATTTATCTGAGTAAAACAAGACCAAAACAACAAAAATCCAATCAGTAGAAGTGGAGATAATAAGCTTTAAAGAATAATTGCAAAAATAGTGCTTAGAAGTAAATAGAATCAAAAAGTTTCTTCAGGTTACGCTAGACTGGTGTAAATTCCAAGTTGAGGCCAACCATGATCCAGGGAAGGCTGACTACCAGTCTCAGAAAGGTCCCACTGACAAAGTACCTTGGATGGAGCAATGCGTTGATGACGAAGTTTCGAGGCAAAGAGTCGAGGAGGTGCCGCATCATCGTTGATCTGTGACTGGAGGTAAGCATTGGCACCAATCTGCAACCTCACTGGAAGCTTCGGTGTCGAACCCTTTTGTGATGCAAGTGCTATGTCAATGATGTGCTGCCCTGTCCATCACTGTTGATCGTCATCAGCTGTAGAATAGCTATCATTGAGCGACCGCTGCTTCGGCGTTGAAGGTGATATGCCGGTTTTGAATACCATAAAGTCAACACTGCGCTGATGTAGATGTGAAAAAAGCTACAAGAACCCACTTGTTAGGCCCATAATTTGGAGAGGGCACCACAGGCAAGGGTTTGAACTCACAGAGAGCAGAGTCCAGCAGCACCAGCAGAATTGCAGGATGTCTTTTCTGTCAATGAGTCTTCAGAAAACAGGAGGCAATTCAGTAAGCCCTTGGAAATCACTTGGAGGGAAGGCAGACTCTGGGAACAGCAGGCAGCAGAACAACATGCAGAAAAACTGTTCTTCCAGAAAAGCAGTCTGTTTGAGCCCTTTAAGCAGAACCAAAGTCCTTCTGACAAAGGTTCAGTTCAAGATCCAGGAGTGTCTGATTTTAGGGGGTCAGAGACTCAATACTTATACCCAAAAGTTCCTTTGATGTAGGGAGTGACTTCAAAGCAGCTGTCAGAAGTGCACAAAGATCCCCGTTCAACCCAGCCATGCTGACAGATCATCTGTGGGGGGTAAATCAGTACTTTGAGGGTGAACAGGACACTACCTATTGAACTGTGTCAGTCCCTCCCATTTCTCCCTACCCTGGAAGACCCATCAGAATGGAGATGAGTGCTCAGAATGCAGATGAGCCTCACCTTTCTGTGTTTGTGGCTGTCTATAGGAAATGCACAAAGTGTAGCTGTCACCCCCAGATGTATATTGGAGACAGGCTGTCAGGCACAAAGAGCAGTAAGTACAGAGAAATGTCCACTTTCTAAAAGTTGCATTTCTAAAGCAGTAATGTTAAATTCAACTTCACTAGTAAAGAGGACTAATCATTACCACTCAAAAGATATGAAACATGAAAAAACGATGCCTCTCTGTTCAGGAATTACAGTTTAAACGTGTCTTAAAGAATTCCCAATGCTGGCCTATGAGAGGGGTAGGCATCACAGTAGTTAAAAGTGAAATAGGCTGTTTGTCACTACCAGGACATGTAAAATACAAAAGTACATGCCCTGCCTTTTACTTACATGGCACCCTGCCATTCAGGTATTAGAGCCTACCTTAGGGGTGACATATGCAGTAAAAGATGATTTTAAGGCCTGGAAAGTAGTTTTGAATGCCAAGTCAAAGCAGCAGTAAACGGCACACACAAAGCACTGGAGTGGCAGGCCTGACACAGGTTTGAAAAGCTATTACTGTACTTGGCACAATCAGTGATGCAGCCCACTAGTGGCATTTGAAGTACAGGCCCTGAGTATATAGTGTACCACTTTAGAAGGGACTTGCCAGTACAACACATATGCTAATCAGGTAGCCACCAATGTCATCATGTTTTAGCGGAGAAGCATATGCACTTTAGCACTGGTTAGCAGTGGTGAAGTGCTCAGAGTCCTAAGGCCAACAAAAAGAATCAGCAAAAAATGAGAGGCAAAAAGTCTGTGGAAAGGCCCCCATGGAAGACAAGTCTAAAACTGCTGTTTTCTTTTCTTTGTACGATCCAATGGTATTTGTGCTCTCGTTCTGTACACTGTCTTGTCATAGTATCCCTTGTACGCATACACACAGATATCATCAAAATGTAGGCGTGTGTACATAAATGAATGCATTTCTTAAAACTTTGTTAAAAGATGTAAAGCCCTTTTTTTGCATGTTTCAATAGTATTGGAGCACCTGCTCCAGCCTCCGTCTTGCCATTGCGCATACACGAGCCCAATGCTATTTTTTTTTAAAAACTTTATTGTTCTAAACAACATCATTACAAATACGGGCCTACAACCACAGGGGCCGGCCGCTAGTGTATGTAGATCAATTACTTGACGGCAAGAAGCAGCGACCGATCCCCAGAGGTCCAGCAGAGGTACAGGATACATTTTCCGCAACCCAGGAGATAGGCAGGATATAAATATTTTAAATTTTTTAGAAAAGAAACAAAGAGAAAAACAAGGAAACAAAACTCAAGGCGAGAAACGTTTTAGAAGATGTCGAGCTCCGGTGGGGGAGACCTGCCGTATCAGATAGAGAATCAGGAGGACAATAGAGATGACCAGGGGGGGAGGCAGTGGGGAAGTCAGGACAATCAGCAAAGGAGTACAATATTCTAGGAACCTCTGGGTCAGGGGGACAGAGAAATGTCTGGAGTGTCTTCAAAAGGGGGCGTACAGATGTTCCCTCTGTAGGTGTTCCACTGGCCCCAAATCTTACTTCACGCCCTAGGCTTGCCCCTAGCCAAGTATACCGTCTTCTCTCTAAACATGCACCAGTCCATGTTCTCCTTCCATACTGACACAGTGGGAGGCCGTTGGGAACCCCAAAGCTGCGCAATATCCCTCTTGGCAATCATGTTCCCAAGTGCCACCCACCGGGCCTGGGCAACGTTGAAGTCGTTCGGCTCCCACACATTCAACAAACATCTACAAGCCTCAGGCAGCAGAGCGACCCCAGTGACACACTCCATTACCGCATGCACACGGTGCCAATACGCCGCGATCTGACGGCACTCCCAAAGGATATGAAGGAAGGTGGCACTCATTCCACATCCGCGCTTACACAACCCATCTGAGGAAAAACCCATAGCAACCAAACGAGGACCCGTCACATATACACGGTGAAGAATTTTGAGCTGGACGAGACGGAGACGGGCAGGAATGGCGACCTCTTTCGGGGAGGATAGTGCGGACTGCCAGTCCTCGTCATCCAATTCCAACCCGTCTCCGGTCCAGGCCTCCCTAAGACGCACAAGGAGATCCGCCCGATTGTTGATTAACTTCTTATAAATCAAAGAAATCATACTATGGGGCAGATGACCATCAAGTATATGGTCCTCGAGCGGGGAAGATTCAGGGACAGCGGTACCGGACGTGTAGACCGACAACAAAGCGTGACGAACCTGTGCATATCTGAAGAACTCCCTCTCACTCAACTCATACTCACTCTGAAGCACCGTGAAGGATTTGACCGCACCTTTCACCCAGAGATCACCCACTCTGCTAATGCCAATCGTATCCCAGTTCTCAAAACCTTTCTTTGTCCAGAGGCATCCCAATCTTTCCGAAGCAAACAAAGGGGTCGCTCGCGTCAGTGAATCATTCCATCCCATGGCCACATTAGCATCCTTCCACACACGCACCGCACTTTTAGTTGGTCCAGTTAGGTTCCTCCCCGCCGTCCGAGAGTAGAGCGCTCTGTAAAAGTCGCCACCGGGCAACAGATATTTATCCATCTCGAAAGCCGGATTTGGACCGGGTGCATACGTAGCATGGTTGATGGCGGACAACTGGGAGGCCCAATAATACCTCCTGATGTCCGCGAGCGCAATGGCCCCGTCATACCAGGGGAGAGTTAATTTTGCTAGAGCGATACGTGCGCGACTGTCCCAAACAAGCCTCCTCTGTAAACCCTCCACCTCCCGAAAGTAGGTCGCCGGAATGATATCAAAGGAGTTCTGAAGTGCGTAGAGAAATCAGAGCAGGGGCATCATTTTAAAGAGTGCCACTCGACCAAGTGGCGACAACGGCAATCTACGCCACCGAGCCACGTCCAACTTCAATCGACGGAGAGGAGGAAGGAGATTATGCTCATAGCGGACAGCGGGGTCCAACGATACGTAGACCCCCAAGTACTTGAAACCGGATTGTGAAATTTGAATGGGAAACCTATTCGGCAAGGGGGGAAGGCCGCCAGAGATGACATACACACACGATTTAGACCAATTAATGATCAAACTCGAGTTTCTGCTGAAAGAAGTGAGGACGTCGAATAGGATTAAGAGATTTGCGAGGGGAAGTGAGGTACAAGAGAATATCGTCAGCATACAACGAAACCCGGTCTTCGAAATCGGGGGCCCACTGAATGCCCTTTATCGACGGTTACAATCGGAGCCAGGCTGCAAGCGGTTCTGGAGCAAGAGCAAAGAGCAGGGGGGACAGCATACACCCCTGCCTGGTACCCCTCAAGAGAGCCAAGGACTGGGACACCCTACCATTGACAACAACCTGAGCCAGCGGATCCGTATATAAAAGTCTCACCCAACTGATAAATCTCGCACCGAAACCAAACTTCTCCAGAGTGGCCCAAAGATATGGACATTGCATTGTGTCAAAGGCCACCGTGGCGTCCAAGGAAGCCAAGATGGCCGGATCGGACAGAAACTCCGCCCTAGCGAGAACGCCATTTAAGCCCCGCAAATTAGGAGCAGTGTTCCGGTGCAGAATGAAACCAGATTGATCCGGATGGATCAGATCACAAATGACAGTGAGTAGACGATTAGCAAGGACCTTGACGAGGATCTTCGGCTCAGCATTCAGTAGGGAGATAGGCCTGTATGAGGCACAACGGTCACAAGGCTTGCCCTCCTTGGGAATTACAACTATAGTAGCCAGACGCTGGTCACAAGGGAGGGTGCCAAGATCAGGCGACTCCATAAACATATCACGAAGATAAGGTGAGACTTTATCCGGGCGCAATTTGTACAAGTCAATAGGCAAGCCATTTGGGCCCATAGCTTTGCCAGAATGGAGGGAACGGATCGCAGTCGCAATCTCGTCGACCGACAACGATGCCTCCATACACTCCCGATCCTCTTCAGACAGACAGGGCAGCGCGATGTCCCTCAGCAATAAACAAGAGTCGTCCTCATCTCTATCGGACACCGAGGAGTAGACCACACGAAAATAGTCAGCAAAACATTCCACAATCTCGCCAGGGTCAGTCACATTCACACCGTCAGAATTCTGCATCACAGGGACCACACGATTCGCTCTCTCCTTCTTATCGAGCCAGGCAATCAATTTACCCGCCTTATCCCCAACATCATACAGCCTACCTTGCTCTTCCCTGTACATCGTCTTGGCAGCATCCGTAACAAGGGATTTATAGTCAAACTGTTTCAAGCTAAGGGCGTGGAGCCTATCCTGGGTGACACCTAAGTCTAGATCAGCCTCCAACTAGAGTATTTCGGCCTCCAGACTCACGACCTCTCCATTCCTAGCTTTCTTGGTCTCAGCTATTAAAGATAGGGCCTGTCCACGAATAACAATTTTGAAGGCTTCCCACAGGGACACTGAGGACAAAACAGACCCCTCATTCTCCAGGAAGTAGTGGTCGAGCGACTTTATGAGGCTGGTACGGGTCTTGGGGTTGCGCAGATGCCAAGGATTGATACGGGCGATCCGCCCCGCGGCGTGCAGCCCCGTATCGAAAATAAGCCACACAGGAGAGTGATCTGAAATGCCCCGGGCCAAGTGGCTGACCTCTCCAACGTAGGAGGACTGGACAGCGGGCATGAGGAAGTAGTCAAGCCTGGAGAGACTCCCATGAGCCCCGGAGTGATAGGTGTATTGACGTTGCGTCAGATGCATTAACCTCCAGCAATCCACCAGACCAAAGGTGTCCAAGAACCCACCGAGCCATAATTGGGGAGCGGGAAGGTCCCTGGGGGGGTGGTGGTCCAGATCGCCGGATAGTACAGAATTAAAGTCCCCACCCATCAGGAGAAGACTACCAGGGAGCTCCAGCATCATCCGACCAACATCCGAGAAAGTCGAGGTCTGGAGACCTGGGGGAACATAGATCGTGACTAAAGAAAGAGTCTTACCCTCCCACCTACCGGTGAGGGCGGCGTAACACCCTCTGTCGTCAAGGATGACATTATCAATCTCTAGAGGGAGGGAAGACCGGACCAGAATACCAACCCCTCTGGAACCAGTGGTGAACCCGGAGTGTGCAACCAATCGGTAACCCCACCTAGTCATAGCATGACACACATTGCCGACCAAGTGCGTCTCCTGCAGGAGTACCACATCAGGAGACAAACGACGCAAATATTGCAGTACAACACCCTGTTTTATACGATCCCCCAATCCATTGACGTTCCAAGATATGAACCTCAACCCACTACCCCCCATCCCCACAAATGTTGCATGAGTCTCCCCACAAAGAGCAGGACACCTGAAGCAGAGAAAGAACGAATATGCCGCCTTGAAAAGGAAAACACAAACACAAACACCCCCTCCCACCCCCCAACCAAAACCCGTTACAACTCCCCCCTCCCTGCACCCCTGCAGTAGACTAAAAAGCCACCCCAAAATGCAGTGTGCCTGTCGCCCTAACAATCCCATTCTACAAAAAGACCCCGGAGGAGGAAAGAGGCCCATCCCCACCCATCACCCAGAAGTGGACTACCATAAGGCAAAATATACAACAACAAAAAAATAGCACCCAGCTGAGCGATGTCCAATGTTCGGAGGTCAGGGACCGAAAAGTCACTTCTGTGTAGGCTCACCCTCGACACCGCCAGGGTGCTCCGTCTGATCGCCTCGGCCAGGCAGGGAATCCAACTAGTCACTTACATTGTCCGGTCGATCGAAAAAGAGGGTCCGTTCCTCATATTCCACTCGAAGCCTGGTAGGGAAAAGCATCGCGTACTTTAATCCCAGGTCCCGGAGACGTCGCTTAACCCCCTGAAAGCCCATCCTTTGTCTCTGGACAAGTTGAGTGAAGTCTGTGAAAAAATTGACAGAAGAGTTTTCAAATTTCACCGGGCCATGCACTCTCGATGCCTGTAAGATCGCATCACGGTCTCTGAAATGAAAAAGTTTAGCGCTGATAGGCATCGGAGGAGCGCCCGGCTTGGGCTTACCGCCCGAAACACGATGTGCACAGTCCACAACGAAGAACTTGCTCAGTCCAGAGGGGGCAAGATGGGTGAGGATTAGATCTTCAACCAGGAGGTCAACCGAGCGAGTCTCGGGATTTCTGGAACACCTATGACGCGAATGTTGTTGCGTCTTGCTCTGTTCTCGAAATCCTCCAGCCGATGGGACATCAGGTCATTGGC
The DNA here is from genome assembly GCF_964263255.1 of Lissotriton vulgaris. Classification (NCBI taxonomy): domain Eukaryota; kingdom Metazoa; phylum Chordata; class Amphibia; order Caudata; family Salamandridae; genus Lissotriton; species Lissotriton vulgaris. The sequence goes on along the minus strand of NC_141694.1, from coordinate 1,198,958,309 downwards.
CGATTTCAAATTGCCAAGTTCGGTTTGGAGTTCCGACACATCAGCCGTGAGGCTGGAAGTCTTCAAATCCAATGACTTCACTTTCTCGTTAGTTTTGGACAGGTCGGCCCTGATCAGAGTGACGTCAATGGTGACCGTGTCAATTTTACGAGCCAGAGCCTCATATTGCTGGCCGATGGTCTCCCTCATGCCGGTGATGGTGCCCATTATGTCCTGCAGGGACAAGTCAACAGGAGCAGAAGGGTCTTCTCTGGCATCCTCCAGGGTACGGTTGGAGAGCCCGGGGGATCCTTTGGCTTGAGTGTACCGGTCCATAACGTTTGTCTGGACAGCTCCCCCAAGAAGAGGCGTCTTGGTCTTCCGCTTCTCGGCTTCACCCCTGCCCGCCATGCTGGAAGATGCGCCCCGGAGGGGCCCGCGAGACCTGGTGAAAATGGCCGCCGGCAGGCCGGGTACCAACAGACCACAAAAGCTGGCTCGTACGGCCGAGAGAAAGTCACAATTTGACCCAAAAGGGCTATAATGAGGAAGCAGTGCTGACACTAAATGGAGGCTGGATTGATCCCCAGCCGGGCGAAGCGGTCTCTCAATCAGACCCTGCCAGGATCCGGAAACGAAACCGAAAGTGGAGGTACGGCCACCAAGGAGGCCCCACTGCCGTTGTTGTTCAACTTCGTCCCGGATCCACAAGTCGCAAAGTCCCCGGCACAGCCTCCAGGTGGGCCTCAAAAGTCCAAAGCTCTGTAATTTCGGTTACCCAGGTCCGATTTAAATTCTGGAAAGAGTTATGGACTCAGTCGACGTTAATCTTCGAGAGTCCGTCCAAGAAATCAGGATATCATCAGGATAAATTGCGAGGAGTGGCGAGGGTCCGGGGAGCCCTGTGCTCACGCGGCCATCTTGGATGGGCGCTAAGCTCCTCCTCCGCCCAATGCTATTTGAGCACATTAAATGCTCACAAGTACGTTTCACAATGACACATTCATTTTTGTCACTGTTCCTGTATGAATTGAGGTATGTGTTTCCCTTTCATTGTCACTTCCGTCTGCTGTTGCTTGCCCATCTCCCCAGCCCCTTCTGCTTTCCTGCTTGAGCCATCCTTCCACTAGCTCTCTCAGTGCTGCTACTTCTAGTTTTTTTGTGTGCATATTCCGATAGTATTAGATTACTTTTTTCATCCTCCATCTTGCCATAGTGCTAACACCATCCTATGGTATTGGAACTTTTTAAGTGCTCATCAGTTAGATTACAGAATGACACATTCATTGTCATAAACAGGGGGAAGCATAAGTGATTTTCCCCCTAGATTCAAACCTGGTTCCCCAGTTCCCCTGTTGGCAGCTCTAGCAGTTATTCCACATACCCACTTTACTTCAAAGATCCTCAACTGTTTCTCACTATCACTTCCACATTTGATCAGCTTGACCCATAACCACTGAACAAGCACTGCAAAGCCAATAGATTTTGTCAATGCCAGAGCTATTAGCCTTAAACAGAGAAACCCTTTGTATTTTATATATAGTTGGCATACCACATCAATCAACTTGCAATCATAAACCACACGTACCACAATCAAATAGCACCCTAGGAGCTGAAGAATCCAACGTCAAATTCAGTTACAAAATGCATTTATTAAAAAGATCCTCTTGCCCGCATGAATTCATTTGCGAAATTTAAAACCATATACAATAATCACATAGGATTGCATACATTATTTCAGACATGATAAAATACACAAAAGTGATACACAAATGTATACACAAAAAGTTCAACAATAAAAAAATTCAGCTAATAGAATGAATAACACACAAAGTCATAAGTAAAAACAGGGGGGGTCATATCTTTTGTCAACACACTGTAGACGATCAATATTCAATAAGCCCTTTAGTTATAATTTATCAATCCTGGTGAGTGCAGGCTTTAATATACTCAAGGGATCTACTTAGTGATGATGTTGATATGAGTCAAAACAACCGATGATTTAGACAAGCAAAGCAACGTGTTTCGGTGGCATATGAAACTTTCCACCTTCCTCAGGCTAACAATAGTTGTTTGTAAAATCTCCCCACGATTAATCGATAAATATTTATGGGTTCTCGGAGCACAACAATCTCTCCCAACTTGCCGCTCTAATGTCCACTGGTGGTACACAAGCCCATCAATCAAAATAGTAGAGGGCAACAAAACTCACCCTCAAAGCGACGAATTTCACAAAGCTCGATATATCACACCGAATCCAAATCAAGGGGGATGTACTGTTCAAAAATTGCCTCAGGTAAAAGGACACTGTAAAAACCAAAGGCCTGCTAAATGCGCTTCGGGCTGACCTATGTCCCACGTAGTAGTTCAGGTAAACGGACACTGTTAAGACCAAAGACCTGTTAAATGCACTTCGGGCTGACCTTTGTCCCCACGTGGTGGTTCAAGTCTTGTTTATGTAAAAGATAATGAAGTCAGCTGGGACTCACAGGTCTCCAGGCTTCATACGAGGCTCTTAGCAATAAGAAAAGGGCTATTAGCCTTACAATGTGAATGTCTTTTAGATATGCTGTCTAGCAGAACACCTGCTGTTCAGCATGGCTGAAAGTCACTGAAAAAAGCGGTATGATGAGGTGAGTGCAGGTGACGTCGTATCGCTTTTTTGTGTTAGGAGGGGCAGGAAAATAACCTCAACAAGGAAGGGGAAGACACTCAGCGTCAGCTCAACATCCTGTGATTCTGGGCGTTCACTGACTTCCAGCCATGCTGAACAGCAGATGTGCTGCTAGACATCATGGCTAATAGATATTCACTTTGACAAGGCCAATAGCTCGGACAGTGCCGGGAACTTTTGGGTTGCCAATGCTGTTAGATTTAGATTCTCATACAAGGGAATTGTATAGATTTCAAGGCCATCTCTATATACTTCTGTAGGGATGCCATCTACCACCACTTCCTAAATTCTTTAATGCCTCTTCCTGATCAATTTCTCTAAGCGGTGAAGCTTATGACATAGTTAAGCCGACTTTATGGTATTGGACCACTTGCTGTTTGATGGCTGCATTTCTTCAAATGACTAATCAGATAAAGCTACTGCTACCTGTTCTTTTGAACTTTATCTGTGGCCACCCCAAAGTCCTGAAACAGTGACTGCCAGTTTTAAAACGGTTTCATGGGATTGAGTGCTCCCCAGTAATAAATACCTCACAATATTTCCACTCTTCTTCAGCAAGCAGCAAGCTCTCCTATATATTGTGACCTGTTAAGGAGGTTACACTTTGAGATACCTGCTGTCTCTAGCCCTAAATGTTCATCCCTCACAGGGCCATTAAGTAACCCACCTGCACTAGATGTACAGTATCATGTCACCTTGCCACCCCACCATCTGTAACACTGAAGGAAAATACTTTTCCTGGTGGTGGACGGAAGTGGAGGCAATGGTGGACATTTATGTCACTGACATCACTGTTGAGGTACTACGAAAGTCTCTTGGAATCTTAAAGGGACTAGGAAGAGAAGAAGCCATCCCCCTTTGCCTGCAAGCCTCACTTGATTTTGTGAAGGCTTAGTGAATTTACTCGCCAGAGAATGAGGGAAAGTTGTTCGAAATTCATCACCACCAACCTTTTTGTCACAAATAAGAATATCATGTTCAGCCTGGGACCATCCATGCCACTACGGTGATATATCTATGCCGAAAGATACAGAATTGCGATGACTTTACACAGACACGGTCAGGGAAAGGAAGAGATTGAACTTCCTGGACTATTTGTGGTAAAAACTCCCAACACCGGAAGCGTGGAAACTTATATGGGGAAGAATATATCACATTGATAAAAGACCAATATAAGAACAACCAAGTGGGCAGGACTAAAAAGAAACTATTTGGGAAAAGGAAGGATTTAACCCCACGTTACCGGAAAAAGACCGTTGTGCCCTGAAGAAACTCTCTGGAAGGGAGTGAAACGCGTTGGCTGACCTTTTTGTAAAATATCTGGTGATTTGTATTTTAAGAATGGACAAAAATAAATAAAGAACTTTTCTACATACTTGAACGAAACTTTTTTTGGACTTCTATTTGGTGCGCCCCCATAAACATTTAACAAAATATCATGTACAGCACTTTGATACCATTTGTTGGAAATGCTAGCATTGAAAAGGTTGACATGCTATTGTTCTTGGCAGCTTCTTTTATCACTGGCTTTCTGGAATTCATAAACTGTTACCAAGCAGGGGCATCCTGGCTGTATTTGTTTCCTTCTTTCCAGGAACAGTGTCTCCAGATATAAAGGGCCAATTAACACCAGTTGCATTCCTGTTGAAAGTGACAGATGACAGCAGTGAAGCCCTCGTTGATAACAACCATTATCTGAGCTGTTCTATTTTTAAAGTGCCAGGACTGCACTTAGCACTTTGCAAAGGACAATCACAAGGCAGTTGCTTTCCACATAGTGTAGTGGCTATTATTATTTTTTATAACAACACCCTTGGCTATTGGTTTGAGTGACAGAATGTTATTTGTCAAGTTTGTATAAAGTGTTCTACGGAAATCTACATCCTCGTACCCTATAAGACACAAACCATTTGGTCATTTCTTCCCTCCTTCTACAGCGTAGAAAAATATATTAGAACATGCACCATACTAAAACCGAGGCTCGTCAAACTTTGACAAAACTTTTCCATGCGCAGTATGCAATGTTAAAATGTTCTGAATTAATTTGCGCCTATGTGCCTGCCCACTTGGGGTACTGCGAAGCAGCCTCGCCTTTTTTTGCACCCTTGTTTCGGCGGAGAGTTGTAAATTGATTATTTTTCGTTTTTCCAAAGAGGGTAAGCAAGCAGGTTATTTGCATTGGGAATTTAATGCGGAAAACATGCTGAAGTTCAATAGGTGTCTGCAAAAACAATGTCCACGAAACCGAGTTCCATTTTTGAGAGGAAGAAAATCACGCCCCCGCCTTTACAGTGAATCCAAGGCGTTTAACAACAGACCTCCCAAGACGCCCCAAGCAACACAGATGAGCGCAGATGGACAGGAGACGAACAGGCCCTGACACCTGATGATTTATGGTGTTTTCCTCTGCAAGCAGCAGTCCAATATTTGCTAAAGCGCATAAGTGAATACGGGCAAGTGGGAACCAAAACCTTATCTAGTTATGCTCGAGCCTAAATTGCACTGCAAGCGAAAGTCAACAGGCCCTTAAAGAGAACTCCAAGTCATTCTTGACAGCCAGGAAATGTTTTCACACAATTGACCGGATTCTCATTGCTTTACTTTGGGTTTGCTAACAGCTTAACATTGTAGCCTCCAAGATATATTTTACAATATGCAATCTCTTATGTGTTCATCAAATTAATTTCTTCTGGTGATGAAAATTAAAGCATTGATTTACAGTACTTTAATTTTTAATTTAATTTTTTTTTTTTTTTTAGTTTGGATCTTAGCTTTGAGATGTTTTCAATCTGAAAAACATCTTGATCGTCTTCGGAACTCCATTCATCCCCCAGGATAAACTAACTACAGTTGCAGAAAACTCACAAAACCAGATAGCGAATTTACTGGAGGGAAAGATCCTGGGCCGGGGAAGGCGAAGACAGACCTAATGGGGACCCGGTCAAACGCCGTCCTGTGGCCGGCCCATTCACCTCCCATCACCTTCCATCAACGACTGGCTGGAACAGGATGCTTGCACAGTAGCTTATGCATCAGTGGAGGACGTAGTGGACTTGATAAGGCAGGAAGGAAGGGAGGCGGGCCATACTAGCAAAAAAACAGATATAGAGTCGGCTTTCCGCCTCTTGCCTGTTCACCCAGACAGCTATCATTTGCTGGGTTTCTAACTAGACGGGGAATAATACTACGACAAATGCTTGCCAATGGGTTGCTCAATATCATGTGGATATTTTGAGGCTTTTAGCTGTTTCCTAGAGTGGGAGCTAGTGACCAGTGCCCTGCGGGGGTGGGTCGACTACTTAGAAAATGTCCTTTTTATCAGCAAAGCAGACACAGGAGATTGCGCTCACCTCCTACAGAGCTTCATTGGGCTGGCACAGAAGCTAGGTATTCCACTAGCGCAAGGCAAAACAGAGGGCCCGACCACAAAGCTGTCTTTCCTAGGGATAAAGCTGGACATGGTGGCGGGAACATGCAGATTACCTCCCAACAAGGTGACAGAGCTCAAGGAGATCATGGGTAGCTGAGGCTGTAGAAAAAAGAGCATTCTAGGAGAGGGCCAGCAGCTACTGGGAACTTTTAATTTTGCCTCTAGTGTGATCCCAGCGGGGCGCACCTTTTTAAGGAGACTGTCCTGTTTGACCATGGGCATGACACAGCGGCACCGCAGGGTCCACCTGACACAAGGAGTAATAGCAGATCTAGAACAATCCTAATCCTTCCTGTCTAATTTCAATGGCACCTTCATGTGGCATGAGCCATGGGTACCAGCAGCTCAGCTCGAGTTGTACACAGGTACAGCAGGGGTTTTCGGCTTCGGGGCTATCCTAGGGAGGGCATGGACAGCAGGTTCGTGGCCGGGGGCCTGGAGACAAGCCGGGGGGACAGCGAACATTTCGCTGCTGGAGCTGTTCTCCATAGTAATGGCTTTTCACATTTGGGCAGAGTGTTTAACAAACAGACAGATTATACTGTGGTAGGACAATCACGCAGTTGTACAAGCAGTCAACACCGGGACGGCAAAATGTGCGTTAGTGGTTAGCGCGCTGCGCAAATTGGTCCAATGCCAGCTGAGGATGAACATCACGCTTAGGGCACGACACGTCCCATGAATACAGAACTCAGTTGCAGATGCAATTTCTTGTTTTCAGTGGTCAAGATTCCTGGACCTCGCTCCGGATGTGGACCAAAGAATGCCCCTGGTACCGGAAGAAGCATGGGCACGGGTAGATCTGGTTTAGAAGAGATGATGGACAACACACTGGCCACAAAAACAATGCACGGCTACTGTCTGACCGGGCGACACAGGACGGAGTGGATAGTGGGAAATTCCTACATCACACGGGCACAGCAGTGGGCGGCGGCCAGGCACGAGTTCGGCGGGAATTGTCTGCGCAACACCGACATAACTTGGATGGGCTGTTCGGGAATGAAATGGGACCAACTGCTACCGACGGTATGGGAAGCAGTAGGGAGGGGTGGCTAACCAGAAGCGGTGGTAGTCCACCAAGGAGGCAGCGATCTGGCTGCAATGGGTATGAAGGGCCTGCTAGCAAATATGCAGGAGGGCCTAGCTACAGTGGCTACGCTGGTGCACCTGGTCGAGCTAATCTTCTCGGAATTAATAGTGCAGAGGTCATGGAGGGGGGCCATAGTCTCAGGAGCAGTGGAGAAATCCAGGCGCAAACTGAATATTACCATGCCAAAAATATGTAGGGATAACGGCTGGGGTTTTGTACGACACAGGTTTATGAATCGGAGGTTGCCAGGCTACCCCCTGGAGGATGGGGTGCACCTAACAGGGGTGGGGAAAGATATGTTCCTGCTCAACATCGTGGGTGTGGTAGAACAAATGGGGTTCGAATAACGAGGGGAGAGCAGAGGTAGGAAATGGGGGAGCTACCTCCGATCAGAAAAATCATAGGTAGCATGGCAGGAAAAAACCTAGAAGGTTAGAAAAATGAAGAATTTACAAGAAGTAGATGTAAGGCTCACGCAGTGTCCTTGGGATTCCTCATGGCAGGGGCACTGAGGGAGCCAATAGTGGACATTAGCCACTGATAGAGTAGATGGAAGGCTCCCGCTGGACCCTTGGGATGCCTCACGGCAGGGACCAGAGGAGAAGGGAGGGGCCAACATGGGTTTGAAGGAAAGCGGTCTGGCACTTGTGGCCCGGCGTTCCCATGTTTCTTTTTCTTCTATCCTTTTAAGTTCTCTGATGATTTTTATTTTTGATGGCAATTTTAGTGGCTCTTAATCAATAGAACTATCCCCCCTGCAGACTGGTATCTTCCCTTGCTGATGTCCGGGCGGACACCGACCACATCAGTAGCAATTTGAAGCCTAGCACCTTGCAACAGTGGCCTTGGTATTTAGGCCCCTCCACCTAAAGTGATCTGTCTAAGAGCAGATAATGGACAAGAATGGACTAAACGAGAGATGATGGCAAATCATGAAATGAATCAACAAATGTTATGTATGATCATAAAGAGGAAATGTCTGAATATTTATGTATTAATAAACTGCGACCTTTTTTGGCACAAAGCAAGTTGTCCCTGGCATATGTGAAGGGCAAATGGGCACAGTTCGAAAAATGGGAGGGGAAGGTGACTCGCCTCGTGGGAGAGGTTTGTCTTTGTCTCTTTACAGTGTATTAAGCACCAAAATGTACACATTTGCCCCTATAATAAGTTATGAGGAACAGAATCAGGGGAAAGCATTTTGTGCACCCACTCCTAGAAAAAAGCTTCCTGTCCCTCCCTTCCCCCCACCTGCCCCGTGCCTCATATCCCACCCAGAGACCTGCACATACATTTGTCACCTATTCAGTAGGTGGTAAAAGTATGCGGTAAGCTGCATGGAAGAGAGAAATATGCGTGGTGTTACAACCAGACAAATTTGTGCCACACGAAAATTCCCCACTTGTTTTTATATTGCTAAAAATCAGAAAATAGGGCAACTCTTGATTATTGAGACATTTTGGGGTTTACTTAACGTGCATACAGAGGCCTTGGTATTAGCGCAGAGCAACATTCTTATGTGCCATTCTTTTTTGTGCTGTAGTCTGTGTATCAAAAAGCTCACTCTGCAATCCTGGGGTTCGCAAAGAGATTAGGGGGAAAACCAACCGAGGCAATCTTGGCCATTTATAAAGCCAAGACTGCCGCTATTGCTAGATACGGGGCTGCAATCTGGGGGTATGCAAAATCTGACCGTATCCAAATAGAGGAAAATAAATTCCTTCGATCTCTGCTGGGCCTACCTCAGTCAACTGCTACCTATTCCCTACAACTTGAGCTAGGCCTGGGCTACATTTTAGACATAATAAATCTGGCTCCGCTCCTGATGTGGATCAAGCTCTGGCTAAATCCGAACCTTAGCCTTAACCATAGGATTATTAAAGACTGTCTTAATCTAGACCACAGGAGGGATATTCAGTGGCTGTCCTATGTTGAGTCCTTGGCTGCGAAGCTGGGACGCCCTGAGATGTTTGACAGCCCAGAATCCCTGTGTAAAGCAGATCTAACGTGGGTTAAGACTAACTTTATTAGGCTATGTGTTGCCGAGCGTGAAGCGGTTGAGCTTTGCAAACCCTCTGTGAGGGCTCATGTAATGATAACTACATCACTTGAGTTGGCTCCTTACTTGGCAGTGGTCACACATTTTTTTCATAGGTGGCTACTGACCAAGTTCCGCTTCAATCAAATTTATATGGTCCTGTGGGACGAGAAAGACTGGTGTAGGCTTGAGGAGTCGTCCCCATGTAAATGTGATGGTTTTTCCTCCCAGGATAATGCGCACTTCTTGTTTTTTTGCTCTTTTTATTGTGAACCTCGGATTCGATACCTAAAACCAATTTTGAAGGAGATGGGTTTTGCGCAGTACAAGCCTGCACTGTTATATTTACAGATGATGGATTCTCCTGTAATTATGTATTGTACTGCTAGTTTCCTGGCTGCATCTGTAAGATGTAAGAGACTAAGGTCAAGATTGGATTCCCAATGACGAAAGATAATTAATTCCTGTCTACTGTACTGTTGAGCGCAAACTGAAATGAACTTTGTGTAATTACTCTTTTTTAAACTGTCTCTTAAATCTATGCCATGTTTAATACTGTATTAATTGATTTTAACATGTGTTAATTGTTTTAAATATGTTTAGAATACTTTTATGATTTTAACTAATCGAATAAAGTGGTTTTGACTTGACTTGACTTGACTGTGTATCAAAAAGCTCACTCTTGTGCACCTTGTCCCTAGGGTTGAACAAACAAGGTCTACGTTGGTGTGTGAAGTGAAAACACAATATAGCCTCTGCCAGAGTGCACAACTCCAAGGGTAACAGTTGATGATTGGAAGTCTATGCAGCAATAGATTAATTATTGTGCATAGGAATATTTCATGACTACTCATTTGTTGAATAATCTATCTACTTGTATTTGCAGTACAACTCAAGGCACACTAGATTACGCACATATCACAACAACACTCCCCAGGACTGAAAAGAGACATACGTACAACCCCAAGAAAACAGTGGCTGAGCTTGAAGGCACCCAAGTCTCTCTGTTTGGTATTTTGTTCCAACCCCCCTTCCCTTCTGGGGCGGCAGTTGATTCACGGTTACAATTCTCTGATTAGACACCACCCTTGGGGAGAAAGAAGGTCCAGTATTGTGTCTGCACACAAGAGCCAGGTGAGTGGCATGAGAAAGTGGAGTAGAGTGGCCTCGCTAGACATGTAGTGGAGTAAATTGTCATAGAGTGGAGTGGACTGTCGTACAGTGAAGTGGAGTGGCATGTCATAGAGCCTTGAAAAGTTACATAGTGTGGAGTAGAGTGGACTACTACAGAGTGTATGATAGTGTTGTAGAATGGTGTGGTGTGGAATACAGTAGTGCGCGGTAGAGTGTGATAGAGGGGAGTGGCATTCAGTGTTGCAGAGTTTAGTGGAATAGAATAGCATAGAGTGAAGTAGTGTAGGTGAGTAGTGGACTATAGTACAGTAGGGTGGAGTGGAGTAATGTGTCATAGAGTCGAGGGAAGTAAAGTGGGGTAGAGTGGCATAGAGGGTTTTGCGTAGAGTGTTGTACAATGGAGTGCAGTGTCGTACAGTGACAGAGAGTAAACTAGATTGCTGTACACTTGCAGAGACTGGAGTACACTATTGTATGGTGGAGTGCTATAGAGTGGAGTACTGTGTGACAGAGTGAAGGGACATATGGTGTTACTGAGTAGAGTGTCACAGAGCAGAGTAGAGTGGAGCTGGGTACAGTGGTGTGTCGCACAGTGGAATAGCGTAGAGTTGAGTGGTGTATATTGAGTGGGATAGATTGGAGGTGCATAGGGTGGAGTGGTGTGCAGTCGAATACCCTTGACTGCAGTGGGGAACAGTGGGGTGGTCTGTAATACAGTGCTGGAAAGTGAGGGTGAAGTAGATTGATTTTGATTGATTGATTTTAAAACTTATATAGCGCTTACTGTCACCCCACGGGTATCCTGGCGCTTTCGACTAAAAACTGAGTCACGATTAAGTAGAGTGGAGTAGTGTAGAGTGAGTAGTGGACTATAGTACAGTAGAGTGGAGTGGAGTAGTGCGACATAGAGTATAGTGCAATAAAGTAGCGTAGAGTGGCATAGAGGGATTTGCGAAGAGTGTTGCACAGTGGAGTAAAGTGTCGTACAGTGACATGGAGTAAACTAGATTGCTGTACACTTGCAGCGACTGGAGTACACTGTTGAATGGTGGAGAGCATGCTAAGTGGCATAGAGTGACATAAAGTAGAGTGGTATACAGTAGTACAGTGGGGTATAGTGGAGCAGTGTGTCATATAGTAGAGTGGAGTAAACTGTAGTGGCATAGAAGGAGTTGTGTTGTGTGTCCTACAGTGGAGTAGAGTGATGTAGAGTGGTATAGAGTGAGGTAGATGGTTGAACAGTGACATAGAATGGAGTAAAGGGTTGTAGAGTGGAATCTAGGGGAACAGAGTGTAGTAGAATATTGTATAGTTGGCTAGAATTTAGTACAGTAATGTAGAGTTGAGTTGTGTGCAGTAGAGTAGAGTTAAGCAACATAGAGTGGAGTGTTGCAGAGTGGGTTAAAGTGTCATACAGTAGAGTCAAGTAGAACGGCATAGCATAGAGTGGAATAAAGTGTCACAAAGTGAAGTGCTGTGTTGCACAACAGAGTGCAGTAAGGTGGAGTGGAGTAGAGTAACATAGCACTGAATAAAGTGTTATAGAGTGGATTGGCATGTGGCAGAGTTGAGTTGTGTGGAGTGCAGTAGAGTAGAGTTGTTTAATGTATAGTTGAGAAAAGTGTCATAAATTGGAGTGGCGTATTGTAGAATAGAGTGTAGTAGTGTAAAGTGTAGTGGCATGTTGTAGAGTACAGTGAAGAAGCATACACTGAAGAGGAAGACACTGGAGTAGCAAAGAGTTGATTAGCATGTTGTATAGGAAAATGGAGTGGTGTAGAAGAGAGTAGAATACCGTACAGTAAAGTAGGGTAGAGTGGAGTGGCATACAGTAGAATACCATATAGTGGAGTGGCTGATAGTGGAGTGGCCTGAAGTAGAATAGAGTAGAGAGGAGTGATGTAGAGTGGAGTGTCATAGATTGGAATAGCATAGACTGGAATAGTCTAGAGTGGAGTAGAGTACAGTGGAGTGGTAGAGACTGGAGTAGGATAGAGTGCAGTGGCAAAGAGTTGAATGCTGTAGAGTGGAGTGGAATAGAGTGGAGTGGCTTATAGTGGAGTGGTGTATAGTGGAGTAGCGTACAGTGGAGTTGCATACAGTGGAACAGCATAGAGTGGAGTGGCATAAACCGGAGTTGTGTACAGTGGAGTGTCGTAGAGTGGAGTGGGACAGAGTGCAGTGGCATACAGTAGACTATCATAGAGTGGAGTGGGGTAAAGTGGAGTGGCATAGACTGGAGTGGCGTACAATGGAGGGGCATAGAGTCAAATATTTCATAGTCAAGTGTTGTAGACTGGAGTGGTGAACTGTGGAGTGGCATGTTGTAGAGTAGAGAGAAAAGGCCTGAAGTGGTGTGGTGTGGAGTAGAATGGAGCGACATACAGTAGAGTGGCATAGACTGGAATGGCGTAGAGTCAAGTAGCGTGTTGGAGAGTGAGGGCCTGAGAGTGGAATAACATAGAGTGGAGTGGCATACAGTGGAATAGCATAGACTGGAATTGCACAAAGGCAGGTAGCATGTTGTAGAGTAGAGTGGAATGCCATAGAGTGGAATAATTTAGAATGGAGTTGTCTAGGGTGGAGTGGTGTAAAGTGGATTGGCGTACAGTGGAATAGCATTGTTAGAAATGGGGGCCCGTGTTGGAAATGGTTTGCACTGTTGTCCAAGTAGGGACTATTCTTTCTAGTCAGGGTAAGGGTGATACACTTCTAAAATAACCACTGCTCACCCCTTGGAAGTTGTCAGTGGCAAAACCCAGGCCTTATGCCTCTCAGGGCTCTCCAACCTATGTGGCATCAGAGAGTGGGTCGGTAGCCCCTGGTGCCTGGTCCCATTGTCTACTCTCCCTCTTGCTAGGTCAGGTATGGTATCCTGACACTTGCCCACCCGCCCAGGGTCTGTACCCGGCAGCTGGACAGGAGACTGGGGTGGGCTGTTCCACACCCAGTCTTCATTCCTGGGGCCTGGAGCCTACCACCTGGAGCGGTACCCCCAGGATTCAGAATTGCCAGGGTACCTGTGGAAGGTGACCTGTGCAATTCGCCCACAAGTTCAGCGTTGCTATCCTGCAACTGGCACAAAAGCCCAAGGTCCATACCCTGAGGGTAGGTAAGGAACTTGGGTGGGCTCTTCCAAACCCTGACCTCCTCCCTGTGGCTCTGCACCTTTCCACCTGGAGCAGTGCCCCCAGAAGACAAACAGGTAGGGGTACTGTTAGCAGTCATTCTTTCTTCCAGGTCATAGAGAGGGACACCCTGGACCTGGCCCTCCAACCCAGGGTCTGCACCCGTAGGTAGGACCTGTGCATGGCAACCTAGGACTTTTGGGGGAGTACACCAACCCCCAGAAGAGAAATACACTCCTCAGGAGTAGTGCCAGAGTCTGCCTGGTGCAGGTGTCCAGCCTCCTGTCCACCTGATAAGGCACACAGACCCCACAGGCCAGAAGTGGCCTCACCAGGATCAGTCCTGGGTGGCTCTGACCTCAGAGCTGGCAATCCATGACCCACTGGTCCTTCCGCTGGGGACTGCGTCCCCCCGCATCCACCTCTCTGGACTCATGTTCCCTCCCAACTGGAGAGGTGCTGCCAGACACCAGAACTGGTGAGATGTTTGTTAAATCAGCCCCAGCTCACCTCACACCTTGGGATTCCCCTCAGGGGATGTCCTCCCATAGACTTGGCCCCCCTCCTGTTGTTCCCTTATGGAACCAATCAGGCCTTGAGACTGGGCAGTGGCTTAATGAAACTTTTGGGGGACCCCTCTGCAAAATACATGGGGGGCGCCCAATCTTCAGACCCATTCAGGAGCTCTCAGGCAGGATAGCGCACAGTGCTGGAGGGGGCCACCTGGAGCTCAGGCCCCATGCATCGCAGTTGTTGCTATTGTGATGCTATTGGAGTGCTAAAAAAATGTGGGGTAAAAATGCAATGTTTTTACCTATGTTGTTCTGTCATACAGCCATGAAGATATTGCTATCTGCAAAGAGGAAAGTAATGAGCAATGTGACAGTCTGATATGTTAGTGGTATACAAATATATGATTGAATCCTCATGCATGTAGTCATTATTTTAATCAAAGAAGAAATAGTAGGAATGTGACAACTTGACATGTTTACATGATCAGTTCCCCATGCAGGTATGCAGGCATAATTCTCTTCAAAGAGGAAATAGGGAATAATGTGAAAAGCTTACCTTTACAGGATCATTTGCCCATGCGAGTAGGCATTGTTTTCTGTGAAGCGTAAATAGTAATATGACAATCTGATGTTTGTTTGTTTGTTTAAACTTTATTGTTTAGTTAATTAAAACCATAACAAATTTCCTTTGCAGTTGTGACACATTATTAAAATTTAAATTAGTTAAAATACATGTTCAAAATTTGCACCTAGATAAAATTCAAATACTCATTTTAAAAGGACAAAGAAAATGAAGTTTCAGAAAATCACAGTACAGTTTTAGAGGTATTAGTTAATTATCAAGCGTTTTTCAAAGGCAAGCAGAAACTTTACAATCTTACAGTTGAGTTCAAGCAGCCTATAATAGCTGACCTGCAGGTGCGTAATCCCTTAATCAGAAAATGATTCTTTAAAAGAAGCATTTGCGGGGCGTGTCCAAGATGGCGGTGTGATCGGAAGCAGGTCTACGAGGCTCCCTGCCCGCTCCCGCCTTAAAGCACCTAACTGCACCACCTGATCTCCCTAGAGCATGGGAAATCACGAGTACGAGCAGCGAACACAGCTGCGGCCCCGTCGCTGAGCCTGCACACCCCGGGGGAGGCTTTGGACAACGAGGAAGCCTTGGCCGCAGCCCCTGTAATGGCGGCCGCATCGGAGCATTGACCGGCCTGAGCAATCACTGCTCCTGTGCTTCTTAGCGGCAAAGCCAGTCGGCTGCCTGCGGAGCCTGCCACGGTAGCCCCCTTTCGCTGGCCTTGGAAGTGGGGCCCCTGATCGGCGTGGACTGCCGTCCCCGCGACCCGGCCAGTAGTGAGCAGCGGGCCGGCCGGGAGCTGTGAAAATTGGGGCCCCGGCTTCGGGCCTTCTGATCGAGCACCTGCGGCCTTCTGCGCGGCCTTGCCGGCTTGCCCCTGCGGCGCGGGGGAGGCCTCCGCCAGCTGAGGACCACACCGCACTACCCCGCAACAGACCGAGCCTGTGGAAGTACCCCAGGATTCATCGGCTGCGGATCTCCCCTGGACCGGGACCGACCGGAGATAGGGGTGAGTGAGGCCGGAGGGCCGGAACCGCAGCCACAGCCAAAGAAAGAAGGTGAGAAGAGTGGAGGTGGGCACTGCAGAGAGGGCTCGGGGGGCACAATCGAGCTACCGGCAAGGGGACTGACCGGTTGGGCCTACAGGCCAAGCTACATCGACGTATAGGGGGCAGGACTACACACTTCCCGGTCAAGCAACTGGGCCCATTTGCCTTTGCGGAATAGCGTGGGCGGCCGCCGAGGAGTCACCTGTGAGGGAGTGCGGCTGCTTGGAAGGGGAGGCCCACCCCGTTAGGCGCTGGGCCTGACAAGGCTACCTGCCCCCCTGGGGACACACAAGGGACCCCAGAGAATTTGCCTGCTGGCTGGTTACCCCTGGGGCTGTTAACTCCGCTGCCGCACTGCTGACCATTAAGCCACAACTGCTCCATGGGACCGGGCCCAGGCCCAGAAAAAGCCTAGAAAGATAACGCACGACCCGCCAGCGGCGCGAGACCTGCCTTCATCTTTCAACCGCTGAACCTCTGCACTTGCCCCCGACCCCTGAAGCTCGCCGTCCGGGCCATCTCGGTGGCTAGCCGCAACATGGCAGGTCTTAGAGGGAAAAAGGGGCCCCAGACACTCCCCGAAATGCTGGCCAAGACCCAACCTAAACCCAGCAAGGATCCACCCTCCCCAGTGACCAAGAAAACCTTCACGGCACCGTCCGATGACCAGGTACCCATCACCAGATCCTTCCTAGAGACACTGTTTAATTCCCTCAGGGACGACTTCAAGTCCCTGAAGCAGGAAGTGGCGGGTGAGGTCCGAGAGCTTCGGCGAGACTTGGAGGGTCTTGGAGAACGAGTGGTTGCCATCGAAGAAGTTGACCAAACCAGGAGCGACGAAATCGAGCAGCTCCAACAAGAGATCCTGCGACTCATAGACCAGCAGCTGGACCTTCAGGCCCACGCGGAGGACCTTGAAAACCGTTCCCGTCGCAACAACATACGGGTCCGGGGGGTCCCTCAGAAAGCAGATGGGACTGATGTCGCGGGATACCTGCAAACCCTATTCAGGAACATTCTGGGGGAGCTAGCAGACTTTGCCATCCGTATTGATCGAGCGCACAGGGTTGGGCTGCCTCGGCACGCTTCTGCCCCGCCACCAGACATCTTGGCCTTTCACCATGATTTCCGGCTGAAAGAGCGGATTCTCCGGGAGGCTCGACGAGCACAGCCTCTTCAATTTCAGGGTAACCCAGTCGCCCTATATCAGGACTTGTCGGCCATTACATTGCAAAAATGAAAAGAGTTTAAAATAGCGACGGACTTCCTGCGGAGACAAGAAATCCCTTACTCCTGGGGTCATCCATTCAGACTAATATTTAAATGGAACGGAACCCTACATCAAATGCGATCGCTTAAAGACACCTGTACCCTTCTTTGACTTGACCAGGAAGACGATGTGCCAACAGTAAAAGCATCGCAAGGGCCCTCCAGGGGGGGCTGGCAGACAGTGGGCCGAAGACTGTCCCCTTCACACCGCTTGAAACCTGACGCCTCCATCATCACGCAAGAGCGGGCAACAGCGGTGGCAGAGGTGGCCAAAGAGACCTCCTCCTCTGAATGATTTATATTCTTGTTAGGGAGATTGCTCACTGCACAAACCGCGCTGGTGCGGTGGGGGGTGTCGGGTGGGGGCCGGGATGGCCGCCATCGGATATGACCCTTGTAAGAACCTTTACCACGGCCCTGTGTGGTCTGACAGGACTGGGACCTTACCTTTTCTTGGTTTGGGGGCTGGGGGGAGGGAGTTGGGAGGGGGGGATGACCGTCCAGTTCTGAGACAATGGGTTTTGGCTCTGCACAGACGGTTTGACAGTTGGGTTGTTTGGGGGGGGAGTTTCGTGGTGGGTTGGTGGAAGGGATCCAGTGTGCCAAAAGGAAATTGTCAGCAGTGGAATCGCTGTGTTTCATACCATCAGCTCGGTCAGGGAGATTACAACCCCACAGCTCATGGTCTATGTGATTTCCTATGATGGAGTCCAGTTTGAAGGTACTGACTCTTAATGTTAAGGGCCTGAACAATCCGATTAAGCGGAGGACTGTGATCTCATACCTGGAGAATTCTGGAGCCGACATATGCTTACTGCAAGAAACCCACCTCTTACTCAAAGATTGGCACAGGATGCGCTTGCGCGCTTTCCCCCGACAGTTCTTTTCCTCGCTCCCAACAAAGAAGGCAGGAGTGACTATTTTAGTCTCCAAGGGTTTCCGCGGCTGCGTGGGGGACAAAGTGGGGGAGATTAAAGGCAGATTGCTAGCATACACCTTTCTCCTGGGGGGACAGCGCTTTACGATTGCCTCACTATATGCCCCGAATTTAGGTCAGGAAACCCTTCTGAAACAGGCTGCTTCTGAATTCCTTCATTCCCCTGCTTCGTTTCTGCTTGTCGGGGGAGACCTCAACTTAGTAATGGACTCAAACATGGACAGATCGGGTCGTCGGTATGGGGACACGGGAGCCATAACTGCTGCTGGTAGGGACTGGCTGCGCGACAGAGGCCTAGTGGACCTATGGAGATCCGCTCATCCCACCACAACACACTTCACGTTCTATTCTCACGTTCACCACACATATGCCAGGTTAGACCACTTCTTGGGTTCTTCCGAACTGCTTCCCATTTTCAAAGACATAAACATTACCCCTGCGGCGCTATCTGACCACGACGCTGTGGAACTGACACTACAGGTTCCCAGGTCCGCCCGCCCCCCTGGGTCATGGCGGCTGCGCGAGACTCTCCTACAGCGGCCGGAAGTCACCAAACAACTTCATGCATGCCTCACCGACTACCTGGCTATTAACGATACTCCCGGGACATCTGCGACCGCCCTATGGGGGGCCTCGAAAGCGGTGGCCCGCGGCGAGCTCATTGCCATTGCAGCAGCGGAAGCCAAGGACCGCAAAGCGAAGAGGGATGACCTCACAGCTCGTGTCTCTGAACTCGAGAGGGTCCATAGCCGTACCGGCGCTCCGAGGGTTTGGAGACAACTAAAGTCCGCCAGAGCCCAACTGGCCAGGCTAGACACGGATCGAGCGGAATTCGCCACTCTACGCCTCCGTCATTCTTATTATGTCGGAGGGAACAAAACAGGCCGCTTACTTGCTAGCGCCCTGAGAGCAAAGGCCCAAAGTTCCCAAATCACTAACCTGATGAATGACTCTGGTCAGGACATCTCTGGCGAGTCCCAGATTGCAGAAGCATTCAGGACGTTTTAGGCTACATTAAACAAAGCCGACGCTGTCGCACCGGAGGAGGTTCATCAATACTTAGAATCAGCGAATGTAACTGAGCTGTCTCAGGACAATGTAGATTCCTTGGACGCCCCTATTCGCCTAGATGAAGTCCTTGCTGCTATCTCTCGTCTCCGCCCTCTGAAATCCCCAGGACCTGACAGATTTTCAGCCGGGTTTTATAAAACCTTTTGCCAGTTGTTGGCTCCGGTCCTCACCCGGCTTTTCAACTTCTTTGAGGGCCCGAGTTCCATTCCTCCAGACATGCTGGCGGCTGAGATTATTGTGCTACCCAAACCAGGCAAAAAACCCTCATGCTGCTCCGCATTCCGTCCCATATCCCTACTTAACCTGGACCTGAAGATCTTTACAGGGATCTTAGCTGCGCGCCTTGGCCCGTGTCTGCCCGGGATCCTGGAGCCTGATCCATCCGGCTTCGTCCCAAATCGCCAATGCAGCGATAACACTAAACGTATTTTACACCTGATTGATAAGGCCCTCTTCCAGATCTCGGACTCCGCGTTGTTGGATATTGACGTGGAGAAAGCGTTTGATCGGGTGGACTGGTACTACCTCCAGCAAGTCCTGCGGCGCTTTCGGGTGGGAGATCGGTTTCAGGCCTGGATTGCGAGCTGCTACCAAGCTCGTGTCCGCATGGGAGGCCTGCGCTCTGACCCTTTTGAGATTCAGCGGGGCACGAGGCAAGGGTGCCCCCTTTTGCCCCTTCTATTCGCCCTTTACATAGAGCCTCTTGCGCAAAAGATCCGTGACAACCCTACCATCCGAGGCATGACCTTCGGTCGGGAGCCCCATGTGATAGGCCTTCATGCCGATGATATCATCGCCGCTCTGGATAGTCCGGACTGCTCCGTCCCGCATTCCTGACAGAGCTGGAATCCTTTGGAGCCATCTCCGGCTTCAAAATCAAGAAAGGGAAATCCCTCATTTTACCCTTGGGCAAGAACGTCCAAACGCACCCCCCCCCGCACCTGCTTACAGTGGAGGAGTCCCATCGGCAGTACACCTCCCCTACCTGGGCATCACGCTCATGGCATCCACGGACTCTACGCTGACTCTCAACTATACGGCCCTCTCCTCCCGGATCCAGTCCGACCTTGCTCGATGGGCCAAACAACCACTCTCCCTACTGGGTCGTGTCGCGGCGGTCTAAATGTCGGCCCTGCCTAAGATTCTATATTTTTGCCAGACTCTCCCGGTGCTCCCCCCGCGGGCATCATCCAGGCCCTCCAGGCCGCCATCCATCATTTCATTTGGGAGGGCAAACGGGCGCGCCTACATAAACACCTAGCCTATCGGAATGCAGATGAGGGGGGTCTGGGTATCCCCAATCTGTTGCAATATTACCAGGCGACGCAACTCCGATATTTGGTAGAGTGGTTCAGGCCAGAGTCCGAGAAGCGCTGGTTATTCCAGGACAGGGCAATGGCTGGTACCTCCCTCTGAAAGATCCTGTTCCTTCCCAGATAGCACCGACCACGCTATCTCTTACGGTCTCCTATTACTCGCACTGTCATGCAGGTCTGGAACGCGGTCGCGGTCAAAAGGGTACTCACCACCTTCCCCTCTCCCCTTACGCCTGTTCTGGACAATCTGGAGTTCCAACCGGGCAATGCTCCTAGGGCTTTCCCGCAATGGTGAGGAATTAGTAGCTTCTCCACTGGCCATCTCTTTGACCTGCTGGGTTTCCTCCCCTTAAAGATATAATCCAAAGCTACGATGTTGTTTTCCCTCATTTATTTCAATACTTCCAGCTCCGACATTGGCTTACCCACCCTGACTTCGCCCCCTTGGTTGGCAGGCCCATGACAGCCTTCGAGAAATGGCTAGTGACGAAGGACTCGGACAGGCATCTTATTACGGACCTTTACAAAATGCTTACACCCAATCCCCCAACGGGCAAGACAGCAGGCCAGAGGTGATGGGAGGCAGAACTGGGGAGGGCCTTGTCACCCAAGGAATGGAGTTTTGTCTACACACCACTCGCAACACAGCTTCCAGGGAGGCGGCGACGAAGCTAGCCATATATTGGCACCTCACGTCGGCCCGGCTCAATAAGGGTAACCCCGCACGAAGTGCGTTATGTTGGAGGGGCTGCGGGGAAAGGGGCACTCTGACTCACCTCCTCTGGGACTGCCGTGAAGTCCAAGACTATTGGAAGGCTGTCCTAGACAACATCGATTCCACATTTGACACGGAAATCCCCAGATTCCAGACATACACCATTTTGGGCTTACCCAACGCACTCACCTTCCCCTGAAATCCCTTAGAGGTCGCCAGATGGGGGTTGCCATGCAGGCTGCAACACAACATGCCCTATCCCTATGGGGCCCCCACCACCAGACCTACTCACACGGGTTGGTTACATAAAATATGGTTGACCCTGGGCATGGAGCGCATTCACACCACGCTTACACAGTCCACGGCTGCTTATCAGAAAGTGTGGCTTCCACTGCTCCCCTTTTTGTGCAAAGAATTCAATGAGATCACGTGCCCTAAGTACCTGCGCGTTCTGAGACTCACCGCGAATGCAAATGACTCCATACATTCACCTGAGTGATTGTATCACCCACTACACGATTGGGGCTCTGCTTGCCCCACATGTTCGGCACACTGGGCGGGTTGGGAACGGGGAGGGAGGTTGGGGGAGTGGGGGGAGTTACAGTTGGCGTTTTTTTTCTTTTTTTTTTCTTACAATTTCATTGCTGCATTGCAAGGAGCGTCTGCACTTCCAGCACCATGTCATTGTTTTACCAAGCGCAAATGATCAAACATGTGTTTACTGGATACTGCATATTTCTCTGCTTTGATTGCCTTTTATGCCTACTAAGCCTCCCTTGCAATGTATTGTCTAATGCTGCTCTTGAAACCAATAAAACAAATTTGAATTTAAAAAGAAGCAATCACTCCTGTTTCAACTTTGTACAATGACAAATAATGTGAATTATATCCTCTTTTGTATAATCACAGAGCCGACAGGCAATGGATCCCGGATGTTTCTAGGCTGGTGCATCAGCCAGCATTGGGTATTTTCCGAATCTTAGAGCCATCAACCTTTTTTGGTAAAAACTGAGTACGTAGAATCCAAGTAGAGCGCCGGAGTAAGTAGTCTGTAGCAGTTAATTACAACCTAAGAGTGGGAGCGATGGGAGAAGATTTCCTTATCAATGAGTAGAGAATGTAATTTGGCGGCTTTGTTTATTGCCTGTTTAAATTAATTAAATGGCAAATTATCATCCCATAGCTGGGCGGTACATGTTAATTCCAATGCTTTGGTCAGGAATTTGTTTGCATCTGATCTGTTTCCCGTTTCAACTTCTTGCCAGAAAAATTTGTTTAAGGTATTGTCAGTGGCGTTCATTTTGATGCAGTACCAAGTTTTAATGCACGTATATAGTCTTCCCACTGACTCGTTCATGAGACCAAATTCTAGGCGCATTTGCGCTGGTGAAGCAGTGCGGGGAAGTTGAAAAACTTTCATATAAATTTTGGTAATCAAGTTATTTAACAAGGCACCATCCTTACCGTGCATTGCTGCACTTGCGTATTTTAAGGTGGGAAGGGCTTTAATAGCAATTACCGTTAGTATTGGGCCCTCTAGTTTTTTATACAGGGAGCTAAATGCAAAGATCAAGGCTCCAGTTCGTTGTGTAAGGTAATGTTTCTGGGCTTTTAGAGTCATCTTATCGTCAATAAAATATCCCAGATATTTATAACTTTGAGACCCTTTCAAGCCTTTTGCCTTCTATGCAGATATTGTGATCTATTGAGCGTCAATTGGAAATTAGCATTGTTTTGGTTTTAGATAAGTTCAAAGTCAGTTTGTTAGCAGACAAGAAAAGCGAAAGGTCTGTTAATAGTCTAGTCATACCGACTTTTGTTAGGCTCATAAGTACAATATTGTCCGCATATGCAAGATGTGAGAGTTGCAGGTTACCTAGTCTCGGGGGGTGAGCATTGCAGGTGTTTAGTTTGCCGGAAAGATCCAAAAGAAATAGGTTGAACAAGTGAGGCGCCAGGACGCATCCTTGTTTTAATGCGGTTGCTGTGGACACTTTTCTTGACAGTCGCGTACCATCGCCTAGTTTTACTTGTGTCCATGTATCGGTATAGAATAGCAACAGGCCCCTTAGTAAGCTCTCAGGTATGTGCCATGATCTTAATTTAGCCCATAGTAGGTCCCGATCCACACTATCAAATGCGGCTTGCAGATCAATAAAACATAAGTTCAGCTCCTGTTTGTTGCGCTGGCATTTATCAGCTATCAGGGTTATTGATAGAATATTTGAAATAGTTCCGATGCCCGCTCTGAACCCCGTTTGATTGAGTGGAATCAGATCTCTGTCGCCTGACCAGGTAACCAGATCTATTAATAAAAGAGATGCAAAGTATTTTGCTTCCACATCCTGCAGTGTTATTAGTTGGTATTTAAGTGGGTTGGTTCTATCACCACCTTTGTATATAGGCGTTATTATGGAACCGTGCCAGCTTTTAGGTGCTTGACTGAATGTTTGAATGTCAGCAAAGAGGTTCTCAAAAAAAAGGCTCCAGTATTAAGGTGCATGTTTATATACCACTTGAGGAATGCCGTTTGGCCCTGGGGCCATATTACTCTTGCCCTTACTAATTACTTTTGTAATCCCCTCCGTAGAATAGGTTCCGAGTGATATATTCGAAGTTGGTGCTTTGCTTGGATTGATTGGCGACTGTTGTGTACTATTTTCCGCCTCACTTGTCTTTTTATTATGATGTTGCACATAGGGTTGATTCCCTGGGATTTTTAATATATTTCCTTTAAATTTTAGCTGGAGGAAAGTAACCCATTCATTTTCCTGCACATTTGATGTAAGAATGTTCAGCGGTCTGGTTAGTTGATTTATGATTTTCCTGAATGTAATTGCGTTCGAGGTTTTAGCACTATGGAGCAACTTGGTCTAGAATTTTTCCTTCGTAACTTTTTTGTGCTCCAAGACATTCTTTTTATAGCGCTTCCGTGGGGCCAAGAAAGCGTCCATTTGACAAGAGTCTTTATTATACGTTTGCAACTTTTTTATGTGTTTTTCTCAGTTCCTTCCTTAAGTCTCTCAAATCTTTCAGCAGTGTTGTTTGCATTCGTTCCTTTGGCCTTCGTGGCTGAAGATTTCATTTTCAGTTTTAGACTCTCTAAGAAGAGAGACCATGCTTCTATGGCATTCGTTGGGATATCACCTAAGTTGTTCATCGTGTCCACTATTGTCGAGAACCATTCAAATTTGTTTGAATTACACCAGTTTATTCGTTTTTGGTTAGATGAACTTAGTTTGCCTTTAAGAATATATGAAGATTGAAATCTTTCCATGCGTAGATTGAATTTAATGTGTTGCATTGCGTGATCGCTCATGGGTGAGTATTCAATATAAAATCTGTTTAATAAAGGAAATAACGAAAGACTTGCAATTGTATAATCCAAAGTTGATTGGGAATGCGGACCGTAGAAAGTTTTTTGGGGAGGTCGATCCTCGTTGGTCCTGCCATTCAGGAGACGCATACCTAGATATTCTAACTCTGTAACCAATTTTATTCCTATTTGGTCGATTCTGGTCCTGGCCCCACCTTGAATCTGTTCTGGAACACTCCAGAGCATGTTATCCACTGTTAGGATTTCATCCTCCTCCAGGGAGTGTATCAGGTTGGAATTAAAATCACCGGTTATTATAACGTTCCACGCTGGCTCAGTACTACGAAGGTCAGTTATTACCTCGCATAATAAAGTATTTTTTATATTTTTCATTTGAATTTTTGGTTGTGTGTAGTAATTGATCAGAATAGTTGTCACTTTGTTATTTGCAATTAATCCTGATAATTTGATTATTTGAAAACTAGTGTCTGGAGATTCAAGTTGCTCTGAGTTAATTTGTAGAACAGATGATATGTAAACTGAGAGGCTTCCAATCGCTCTACCATAGGTTTTACATTTCTCTGCAGCTACCGAGTGGTGTGTAAGCCTGCCAGTGCAATTTCTTATTGCAGCCAAGTCTCTGGTAAAGCGATTATATAGCAAACCGCCCATTCATCTAGGGCTATCCCCTCCTACAACAGTTTTTCGCTCCAGTGATATTCCATGATACAATATGTATGCCTTTTTTGTCAGTTTGCTTCATAGTATCTTTATTCGGTCAATTTTTCCGCTTCGCATTTAGCAAACTGGGAAGCCATTTCCAATCCTCTGTGGGAGATCTAATTTCTCCCCCTCTTTCTTCATCCGTCTCTTCCTGGGAGAAGACTTCTTTGCTTCTACCTTGGGCGTTGTGTAGAATTGAGTAAACGGACGTTTGGAGAGTCACTTTGGCCGATTTCTTGATAAATTGCGGGCTTCTGGTTTTTTTAACGGAAACGGATAACGCGGAGTTACGTGCTGTGATAATCGAACACCCCATTTTTTTAAATGAATCTGATCTTTCCAATATTGATTGTGCAATCCCGGGGGTCTTCCATGTTGTCAATGTTTGCTCGTTTATTAAGTTTGTAGATCCTGCTAGGAATTGCACTCGTTCAAGATCTGTAGACCCAATATTTCTTAGCTCGCTAATTTCCGCTATTAGTCTCAGGACATTGCATCTGTTCAAAATGTCATGACAACCCTGTGTCTTATATTCGGGTGCCCAGATAATTTGATGACTCTCAAGATCGGGCTTAGATGAATCTAACATTTGCTCATTACAATCTGTTTGAATCAATTGCCTGTTGTCCTTATTCGTTATATTAAATCTTAAGTTACCCTGGGTCAAATTGCTCTGTGATCCATTTGCTGATGTTATATTATTTTCAGCCGTACCCTGATCTCTCATTCCTAGCTCAGTTCGTGTTTAGGAGATAGGGTTTAGTTGCACTCCCGTTTCACTTCGATGCTCCGTGTGTTGTAGGCTGATGACGCTGCCCGAGTCCCCATGCTGATTTGTTATTTGCAAAATTTGTGGCGTTGATTCAGTTTCTATAGCCTTATTTTTTATTGGCCCCTCTGTGTTGTCTTTTTCCAGTATTGGAGTGGTATCTTCTTGGTGCTTACTTGATCGACTAGTTTTTGGCTGTGTAATTTCGTTGATCTGAGTATCACTATTTTTTATCAAATTTACGGTTTTAATTGACTTATTTCTAGGGCCGGTGTCAGGTGAAAGATTCACCCTTGGAAACCCGTCTTGCTGATTTTTGCCTGTATGTAAGGATGGTCTCACGCTTCCTAATGATTGGGAGCTCTTGATTTACTGTAATTGCGCTACCAGCCCTGAGCGTGTTATCTGCTGGATGTTGATGCTCTATTGTAGGTGGGCCTGTTTGATCTGACTCCAAGTTGTGGCTGATAAAGCGCTTGTTTAACGTGAGTATCTGCTCTAGTACAGTTGGTAATGAGCTTAACTTTTCTAGGACTGGACCACAGGTACAGATAGGTTCTAAATATCTAATTTGGTATTTATCCCAGCTATGTAGGATGCAATAACATTCATCAGATCGATCTGGATGTCCAGTTTATCAGACTGCATGATTAAGGTTGCTGTGGATGTCTGCAATGCTTGTAAAAGAGGAGCGACCAAATCCAAAGGGCCTGCTTCCACATAAAGTGCATTCTTGTCCTCGTTACTCAATGATGTATCCTGACTAACCTTTGCAGTTGATGATGAAATTTCGCCATTGACGATCGATCTCAGTAAATTCTCCGAATTGCTTGAATTGCTTGAGGTAACTGATTGCTGAGACTCACCGTAACTGCCCTTTTCGTCAGCTGCTAACACCCCTGCTTGGACTGCACTTAAGTCAGCCAAAGAATCGTTCGCTTTACTACTAACAGTTGGATTTTTTTGGGTAGGGCGTGTTGGAGAGACCTCGTCAATGCTAGATTGCGATGATTGTAAGTGATTTTGTTTGATATTATGAATTTTTCCCGAACTTTGGCTTTGATTTGTTGTACTTCTCGTAAATGACTGTTGAGTGGATGTCGTGTTAGGATCGTCAGCTAGAAAATGTATTGTAGCAATTGTAGTTAGGCTGTTCTTTTCCTTAAATAGATTTTTATTGCTGTCTGAGTTCTCCAGTTGATCTGTGCCTATGGGTTTACTGCGATTATTGCTGAATTGGGGCTTTGGATTCCCTGAAATGGGTATGTGAAAGGCATCATCTTCTTGCCTCAGTTCGTTTACTGCGTGGTTTATTGCAGTAACTATAGG
The DNA here is from genome assembly GCF_964263255.1 of Lissotriton vulgaris. Taxonomy (NCBI): domain Eukaryota; kingdom Metazoa; phylum Chordata; class Amphibia; order Caudata; family Salamandridae; genus Lissotriton; species Lissotriton vulgaris. The sequence goes on along the minus strand of NC_141694.1, from coordinate 1,198,931,256 downwards.
TGTCAATAGGCCAACAACGTCTCTGTTAGGGAGAACAGTGCTGACCCAGGATCCTTTAAAAATTGAAAGCGTGAATCTGATTGATTGTTTTTTTTTTAACGCAGATTTTTCAACGAGCGAAGCTATTGGAGAGATTAAAGGATTTTTCAGATTGATGTTTGCCTTATTTGCTGTTATTTTCTCAATTCTTCTCCGCTTAGCCAGCCCTTTTGGGGCAGATGACTTTTCTCCGGGGGCTTTCCTTCCTTTGCCGGACCTCATTATGAGACTGAAGACTGATTGTAACTCTTTTTTGGTTGACTAATACGCGGGAGGACTTGTTTTGCTTGACTTATGCGCTGTAGAAGAATGCAATCGGCTTATGGTCTTATAGGCTACGCGCTGGAAGCTCTCTCCTAACGTATCGATCCGTGGGTATCCCAAGAGTGTCCAGAGGAAGGGACATGAGCAGGCACTTATCCCTCTTCGCCCACTTAGCTGTTGGCTCGGCTCCAATTCGGGGATAAGACAGCCGATACACACTTATTATGTTTGTAGCCACTATTTACAGCTATTTGCTGCGCTTGACTTTTGGATGGACTTTTGGATGGGGGGATGGGGGAGGCGAGATATGGTGAGAGTGAAGCTCCAGGGGGGTAGATCTTAGAGAGATGAGCGGAGCGCGGAAGGAGCCTCCAGCACAATTATACCTAGTCAGATTGGCCTGGGCTGCCCCACCTGGCTCTTTCTTGGCAGCCGCCTCTAACGGTGTCCGCATTCGTGTTGTGGTCCTGGCCCCCGCCCTGTGCTCGGTCGGCCAGCCCCTCTCGCTTAACCTCTCACTTTGCCCTCTTGTGTCCCGAGGCAGTAAGGCTGAGCTGAGCTTTTGGTCGGTGATGGTGATCGGTGATAATAGAGGCAGAAGTTGCACTATTACTTGCCTGCCCACAGCAGACACCGGGCTCCTGACACCAGTCGCCAGTCAGAGCACCGGGCTCCGCCCACCTCGCCTTCCTTGCTCCTTGCTCCTCGAGTAACCCGTTCCTCGCCCTCCTCACCTTTGTGGCTCCGAGTGAACAGCAGGCAGGCAGCAGGCAGGCAGGTCCCTGCATGCTGAGGGTGGTGAGGGTCGTCGGCGGCGGCAGTGCCAACCTCTTTCTTTGCCGCAGCCACTTGGCTCGGCTCAACTTCATCTTTCTTCGATTATTACGAGGCTGTGAGTCGATTACAAGCGGTCCGGCCCCTCCGAATCTGGGACCCTGTGGGAAAAGACCTGCACAATCCTGTCGACTTCTTTCAGCTCCGGCGCTCAGGCACTGCTCCGGCACTACTCTGCTCTGCTGTGCTGCTCAGCTCTACTGCTCTGCTGTGCTATCGCGCACACTATCGCCACCTACAGTACCAAAACGTATCAACACATGATGTGTTATCTTTAAATATCTGGCATGTTTGTGAACTACAAATACATGATCGACTCGCCATGCATGGAGGCATTGGTCTCTGCAAAGAGGAAATAGTGGGTAATGTGACAATCTGACATGTTTACGAAATACTCTTACATGATCATTTTTCCATAAACAAGGCTACTCTTCTTTGCACAGTGGAAGTGTGAGGATCATTCCGCTAAGGAAGCACACTCCTTTTTATTCATGAATACTTCAGAGGCATTTTCGGTACATTTAATCATTTGGTAAAAAAAAATTTAAGCGAGTAATCATTATGCAGTTTTTCATGCATATAGCAGAAAGGGCCTTATGGAACTGCGAATCAACTACGTACAGAAAACATTGTTCAAGAGGCATGAAATAGCACAGGAACATTGTTGTTTAAAGAATCCATACCATCATAAGCAACTCTTCTAGGGCTAGATGTAGGTCGCCAATTACCGGCCGGTAACGGCCAAATTCGTTCGTTACCGACCGGTAATTGGTGATTGAGATGTAGGGGCCATTATTTTACAGAATCGGTAAATTTACCGATTCGGTAAATTTACCGATTCTGTAAAATACCGAATCGGTAATTTAACCGATTCAGTAAATCAAGATGTAGGTGGCACTCCGCAAAGTGCCACAGGCCCTTAAGAGTCGGTATTTTACCACCCAATCCTATTGGGTGGTAAAATAACGAATTCTGTGCAGGCACACCTGTGCAATGTGACACACAGACATGCCCTTAGGGCATGTATGTGTGCCACATGGCACACAAGCCTGCACTGGGGGTGCTAGAGGGTGTCAAAGTGACACCCGCTGCACCCTTGCTCGATTCGGTATTTCCCGATTCGGTAAATACCGAATCGGTATTCCCCATTGATTCCTATGGGCTCAAAAGCCCATAGGAATCAATGGGGAATACCGATTCGGTATTTACTGAATCAGTAAATACCGAATCTTACAGATTCGGTAATTCAAATTAAAAAATTACCTACATCTCCCTCCTTCTAATTTACCGATTCATAAATACCGAATCGGTAAAATTAGGTATTTAGGAGTCGGTAAATTAGATTTACCTACATCTGGCCCCAAGTCTTGAACTTTAACCTGTTAAAACCACCCTTTTTGCTCAAATTTCAAGAGCACTTCTTGAACTCTTAGAACCCTATTTACACTTGTTTGTATCAAACCCGCCCCTCAAACTCCTTACATGTTTGCAATTGCAGTCCTTTTCCAGCGTTGATGGCCTGCACTGGTAAACACTATTAACTTCAGACTCCTTCTTATGATCCTTAGGAGTTTCACCCGAAACCCTCTGTTATACAGACCTTCATATGGCAACACTCCTGACCCTGGGTGTCAAATACGGGTAGGCAGGAGTGGCATGCAGGGCTGACATTTGGTATCTAATAATACAGAAAGGATGGCTGGGTGAAAGTTGCACTGAGTTGTGACAAAGTTAGAAATTGCATTAGGAATAGCTCCAAGGATAAGGTGATGGCCATCCACAATCAACCAAAGGTAAAGAGAAAATCAATACCAAAGGTAATCATGAAGCAAAATATGTCCTGAGCTGGTAACAATAGTCAATAAAGTATTTGAGTGAATAACAACCAAGATGATCCTCGTCTCTTCATTTATTGTGATGTAATTCTTCTTAAAAAAATCTAGCCGCTAACACGTGTTTTGTCTTTGGTGGTATAGACCACAGACCTCAGGGCTAGAATGTCATAATGCATACAATCAGAATTTTACCTATTGAACTTTGGGTATTGTCTACATACAACTGGTTCTTCAGCCACTTTTTTTGCCTCTAATTTATTTAAATTTTGAGGAAACTGACACAGTTGGTTGAAATTATGTTGTTGCATTTCGTTTTGTGTTGTGATTATTTCTGACATTTGTTATTAATCAGGTAAGACGGCGAGCGTAATTTTAAAACTTCGTCCGAAATGGATGTCACAGACCCTGCTGTCAGCGAGTGTAGTCAGTCATGAGAACAGTACTGTGTGTGCTACTGTGCTGAGGGGCCACTGCAGGCAGGCGCAGTGTGGGGGTTGCGGGGCCCACCATTTCTCAGGGACTCTGACTCACCTGAGCCCTGCCGCTTCGGTGGCAGGCACAGGCGGGCGGCAGAAGACTGCGACTAGCAATTATTTATTTATTTTCTCACGGTCCATCTCAGTGCCTCGGACCCCTGTCCGATTCAAGTGCAGTTTTAAGTGCGCATGACAATACTACGGAGCCCTGCCACACCCTATGCCCCACCCTGAGGCTGAAGACCACTGTTCTGCGTACACAATGTAGCCAGTACGCACCCCCCATTTAATTATGAGGCGAGGCTGCAACGCCCGTGAGCGTAAGTTTAAAGGTACTTCCCAGACGGACATCAGGGATCCTGCTGTCAGCGAATGTAGTACATTGTGAGGTACTGTGCTGATGGGGCCCCTGGAGTGTGTTACATGTCCTTGCTATGTCTCTTTAATGTTTTAGAATGTTAATACACTGGTGATTCTTGTCAGAATGTTTTACTGACACTTTATGATTACCTTTGGATCTTCATGCATACCTGAGATTTCTCTCATGAATAAACCTTCATAAAGACTATCCTTTTTGAGTGTTTTTGTACTTTTTAAAAGTGGCGACGAGGGAAGAAACGACCCATCTCTGTTTTCATTATTTTTTTTTGCTCATTTTCTTGGCTTTTACAAAAAACGGACATCATTTACTCTTCAACCTGTGCGCAATTTAATTTATTTTCGAACATACATCCTGAAGGATTTCTCTGCAAGACGCTTCAACAACGCTTCAATCAAAACGTGAACGCTGAATAAAACTCTCCAACTTAAACGCTGTAAAAGACGCTTACATGCAACTGTCTGCCTCTATCTCAAGAAGACGTTAATCTTCTCCGTGCCAATTACGAAGGTATGACAAAGTGAGAGTGGCGTTTGGAAGAAGCGTGAAGCGTGTATCGTGAAACTGCAATTTTAAACGCGCAAAAGCGGCAAAAACTAATCCTTGGCATTTTACAAAACTTTGCACGAGCTGTGTATATTTTCGAACACATTACCTCGTGGATGCGCTGTGTCTTCCTGATTCCAACGGCAAACTCCAAGGAACACCCGAATGACGCGCAATGCATTCTGGGACCCGCAATGCATTCTGGGGCGCGTTGCTTAGCAACTCTTCGATATTCACTTGAATTAACTGTTTACATGCCACAAATTCATTAAAAACTCGATTTTAACTGCATTTTACCTACAATCAACACGCAATTACAAGAATAAGACTACGGTGACTACTTTTATTTTGTTAATTTATTTTTTTTTCTCTTCTTTTCTTCAAAATTATATATATTGACTTATAATTAATATTATGGAAACTAACACCATTTTAGCTCCTCCTAAATTCTTACAGGACCCTGGTATTCCTCCTATGAACTGGGAGGATTGGCGTGAATCGTTTGAAACATACTTAGAAGCCATTGGGGGAGAGGTATTTTTAGCTTCACGCAAATTAGCTCTACTTAAACACAGCCTTGGTGTAGAAGGTAGGAAAGTATTAAAAACATTACCCTTACTGTCCAATAAAGTTACGTCTAAAGTATGTGATGTTGGTGATGAAGACCTCAGTGATGAAGAGGTTGTGTTTGATTCTTCAAAAATTGAGACATTTTCCTCAGATGAATATCTTGATTCTTTGAAGGCTTTAGAAGAGAATTTCGGAAAAAAAACAAGTATAGTGGTAGAAAGACATAAGTTCTTTTCAAGGGCACAGTTACCTGGTGAAACTGTGGAACAATATGTTACTGTTTTAAGAAGATTAGCAGTCACTTGCAAATTTAAAGATTTGCATGAAGAAATTATACGAGATCAATTTATTAATAGAACCAACAATACTAAAATCCAAGAAAAATTGTTAGATTTAAAAGATCCTTCTCTCCACAAAACCATTTCAATTGCTAGAAGGGTAGAAAATAATTCCAGATATGTTAAAGAGTTAAGCTCTGCACATGGCAAAGATTCTAAGTTTGGTGACAATAAAGAGTCTAATGATGTGTGTGCTGTAGTTAATAACAGATCAAAATCTTTTGACTATAAACAAAACATAAAACGTGATTTTAGAATTAGACCCCAAACATTTTCCAATACTAATAAGAACACTATTTCATACAATAAACCTATGTCATACAATAAACCATCTTCTAGCAAATCTCCCAGTTTCAACAAACAGTTGTGTTTCAGGTGTGGAAATGCAAAACATACTTCAGAAAATTCTTGGTGTCCTGCATCTAATGTTACATGTTTTAAATGCAACAAGACTGGTCATTTTGCAAAAATGTGTAGATCTGACAATCCTAGTGCTTGGAAAAATTCTGTCAATTATATTGATCAGTTTAGTCACTCTGATAGCGATACTGACATAGAGGTTATGTCTATTTGGAATGAGGTCAACCATGATGATGATGAAATTCAACCTCCCAAGTGTGATATCATAATCAATGGTCACACGTTAATTCTTTGGGCTGATTCCTGTTCATTATATACCATAATTGATAAAAATATGTGGGAAGCTTGTGGAAAACCTACTCTCAATTGTTCCCAAAGAACACCTGTAGGTTATCTGAATATCAAATTACCTGTTATTGGATGTTTTGTATCTGAAATTATTTTCAAGGACAGGAATACTTCAGGTACTATCTATGTTGTAGAAAAAGGAAGAGCGTTATTAGGATGGAAAGAAGTATGGAATCTTGGTATGACTCTAGATCCCAATCATCCAGATAAAATTGTATTATCACCAAATTGGCACAAAAGAGAGTCTGATACAGTTTTACTAACTCAAGATGATGCCGGGTTAGAGTGGCACAAAAAATTTCCTAGTTTATTCAGTACAAAATTAGGGTGTCTTAAGAAATTTGAACATCGTATTATTCTTAAACCAGATTGCACTCCCATTGTCCACAAAGTACGCAATGTTCCTTTGGTGCTAAGATCCCAGCTTAAAGTGAAACTGGACCGTTTATGTCAACAAAATATCATTGAACCCATAGAGGCATCAGATTGGCTTAGTCCAGTAGTTTTGGCACGAAAACCCAATGGAAAATTGCGCATGTGTGTGGATTTAAGAGATTTAAACAAGAATATTTGGGTAGACCGCTACCCATTAGCAAATATTAATGAGATGGTTGCTTCTGTCAGAGATGCTAAGTATTTTTCGTCTATTGATTTGTCAAATGCTTATCATCAGATAAAATTACATCCTGAGTCTCGTCATTTAACGTCCTTCATTACTCCAGAGGGAGCTTTTCAATTTTTAAGAATGCCTTTTGGTTTGTCTTCTGCATCTGCTGTTTTCCAGAGAGTCATGACTAGAGTTCTTGAAGGTATACCAAATATGTTAGTCTTTCAAGATGATGTATTAGTGTGGGGTGAAGACAAAAATATGCATAATGAAATCTTGAATGATGTATTAATTAAACTTCAGAATGCAGGCTTAACGGTGGCTGCTGAAAAATGTAAATTTGCCACTAATGAAATTGAGTATTTAGGACATACTTTATCTGCACAAGGTGTTAAACCAAAGAAAAATCTATTAGATGCTATCAAGAATGCTCCATCTCCGTCAGACAAAGACCAACTTCGCTCATTTTTAGGGCTCGCGGAGTATTATTCAAAATTTGTACAAAATTTTGCTTCCAAGGTTTTTTGCTTAAGATCTTTAATGAAAAAAGGTGTTAAATTTGTGTGGAGTTCAGAATGCCAATCGGTTTTTCAAGATGTAAAAAAGGAAATAATAGATGCTGTTGCACTCAAACCTTTTGATCCCAACAAGAAATCCATTATTGTTGTTGACGCTAGTGCATATGGTTTAGGTGCGGTTTTGATGCAAGGTAAGGACAAGTTGGAATGGGTGGTAGCTTTTGCTTCCCGTACCTTGAAGGGCGCTGAACCATCGTACTCGGTTATTGAAAAAGAAGCTCTTGCTTGTTTCTGGGGTGTAAATTACTTTAGAAATTATGTATGGGGCACTAATTTTGAGTTAAGAACCGACCACAAACCTCTTGTTGACATATTTTCAACCAAAGGTGCCGGGAAAGCTACTCCCAGAATTGCGAAGTGGATCTATAAACTACAAGAGTATGATTTTTCTATGAAGTATGTACCAGGCATTAAAAATGTTAATGCGGATTGTCTATCCCGCCTTCCTATTTGTAGTGAAGATTCCGCATCTGACCAAGATGAGGAATGGTCAGTAGCTTCCATTCAAGAGGTATGTAGTGGGGTCATTGATGAGATAGAGTGGAAAAAAGCTGTTGAAGATGACCATATTTTGAAAGAAGTAATTGTACGGTTAACCTCACCATGCAAGAATTTCTCATGGAGTGATTGCGAGCTATCTGAGTATAAAACTGTGTGGCCAGAACTTTCCTATAATATAGAAACAGGTATAGTCAGAAGGGCAGATAAACTTGTTGTACCATCTAGTTTACGTGATAGATTGCTTGATCTTGTCCATGTTGGTCATTCGGGAATGTCCGGAATGAAAAGGAGGTGCCGATGTGATTTTTGGTGGCCTGGTATGGATAAAGATGTGGAAAGACGTGTCAGAAATTGTCCTGCATGTACATGTAGTGATAAATCCCATATTTCTCAAGAATCTCACATTAGTTCTGTTGTGTTTCCTGATAAACCATGGCAGAGGTTAGCTATGGACATTTGTGGTCCGTTTAGTTTTGGGAATATTGTTGGAAAATTCGCTATTGTTTTAATGGATTATTACAGCAAGTGGCCTGAAGTGGCATTCGTGAAGGAGATTAAAGCTGCTAATATTATCAATTTTTGTGATGAATTGTTTCATAGGGAAGGTTTTCCTGAAACCATCACCACTGACAATGGTCCACAGTTTGTTGCCAATGAATTTCAAGCGTATTTACGTTCGTGTGGTGTGAAACACTTAACCACCGCTGTTTATTGCCCTAGAGAAAACGGCATGGTTGAGAGATTCAACCGAGTATTGAAGGAGTGTTTACAGTTAGCTGCATTTGAGGGTACTGATTGCAAACTTGCCGTCAAAGATATGATTTGGAGCTACCGCAATACTCCACAAGCTGCAACTTTGATATCACCTTTCCATCTTCTTAAAGGGCGTTCTGCTGGCAATAAGGTAACCCCTGCTTGGATGCTTAATGCCTCTAGCCCTGTTCTTAAAAAGAGTCTGGGTGACAGAATGCATGTGTATCAACAGAAATATGTGGATAGACACAACAGTAGAGTTAAGAAGGTGGAGAGATCTTTTGTTATTGGTGATATTGTGAGATCGTCCCGTTTTGGTTTGTCTAAGGATGGTTCTTCTAGATGGTCTCATCCAAAAAGGGTGTTGGAAGTTATGGGAAATTGTGTTCTGTTGGATTATGGTCGCAAGTGGAATGTGTGTAACGTTGTTCTATGCAATGAATTAGAACGCAAGTTATGGTTAAATAGGAACTGTGATGTTTCCACATCCAAACCCTATCCAGGAGGTTCTCCTTCAACCAAATCCAATTCCAATGTGGTATCACCTAAGGTTTCTACTTCACCAACCGTCTCAACTGGAACATCTTCTCCATGTTCAAGGAGATTATCTGGAAGGATTATTGTTAAGCCTGTTAATCTCAATGATTATATGTTGTAACTTATTATTTTTTTTTTTTATTTTTTTTTTATTTTCTAGAAGGGAAGATGTGTTACATTGTCCTTGCTATGTCTCTTTAATGTTTTAGAATGTTAATACACTGGTGATTCTTGTCAGAATGTTTTACTGACACTTTATGATTACCTTTGGATCTTCATGCATACCTGAGATTTCTCTCATGAATAAACCTTCATAAAGACTATCCTTTTTGAGTGTTTTTGTACTTTTTAAAAGAGTGCAGGTGGCTCCCACAAAGCAGGGGCTGTGGGGGCCAATGTTACACCAATGAGACTGGTGTTCAGCCACCTCTGGATACAGCCCACTCCCACTTCATCTTCTCTGAGACAATACATGGGGCCCTACACCCCTCCCACTACTCTGGGACCTATCTGGGCTACCACAACCCTCCCCTACCTCACTTGGTTGGGAAAACCTGGGTGACCTCCTTTAGGATCACCCCACAGATGCTCCTTCAGACCCTCTGGAATCCACCAAAAGGTCTGCCTCCAGTGCGAGCTCCCTGGGGTCAGAGAACTCACACTCCACCAGATGTTGGCATAGCTCTGGCAAACAGGGCTTTAAAATATGCTCTCCAACAATTGATTCACACAGACCCACACAGGTATTCACAAAGCTACTATTTGCCTCACTATCCAGTGCCTCACACAAGTACCTCACATCACATTCCTGAGACTAGCAAGACAGTGTCTCAGTGCCTCTGTCACTTAACCCACACTCTTCCGGGCTGTCTCCAAACTCACATGCCAGGAGTTCTAACATGGGGGAACACCTCTCCCTGCACCTCTCATCTAGAGTCAGTTGAGTGTCCCTCCCACCACTTGGAAGATGATCCCCTGTGCCAGTTCCTCAATCCACTTTAGGGACACTGCGCACCACTGAAGCTACCTCATAAACCTGAACCCCCTGGTGTATGCTAACCCCCTCCTTCAAGTCAGGTGCCACATCTCTGGGTATATGTACTTATCCGTCAGCACTAGATAACACCTTTTGTTTTGATTGCCACCATCGGAGCTGTACTCCACCTCCAGTCCAGCCACGCTCACTTCCTGAGCTACACACATTTCTTTTTCAGCTAAGGATTGCTCTATCTCCTCGCACTCCCTGTCTAGCTGCCTCACCCTCCAGTCACAAGCACATATCTGATTACGCTCCACACAAGCCAATCATTTCCATAATGTTTCCTCCTCAGGGCAATTGCCCTCTTGATATTCTGTCTGGGGACCCCCCTAAGATTCCTCCTCAGAGTCAGCTGATAGTGCTGCCTCCCAAGGTAGTACCTCACAGCTATGCAGGTCTGCCCCAATATCCTGCCTTGTGGATTTCCTCTTCACAGGTATCCCCCTCTCCTTGCAAAAGACTTTTAGTTTCCTTATCTTGTAGATGTGCAGGTGCAGCGGTTCCTTACACCCAGGGAAGGTGATGTGTCAGTTCCTTACTTCAGGGAGGTGATGCGTTAGTTCCCTACTCTGACACAGGGGAGGTGATACGTATGTTCCTTAAGAAAGGGGAGGTGATGCATTGGTTTCTTATTGCGCCCCTGGTGTTCTTGTAGACTTGGTACCTGTCCTATGTGTGGGGATCAGGGATATGTTGGTTCTCGATGCGATGGTAGTGACAACTGCGCTGCGTTTCTCTCTCCAGCTGAGGTACCATGATGCGTTAGTTCTTGTAGTCGCAAAGCAGGACCTGTGTCAGAAGCAGTGTGGTGATCTGGGAATTCGGAGATCAGTGCACAGGATTCAACGTGTGAGGATTTCTTCAGCCTTAGGCAGGCACTGCATTTGTTTCTTCTTTTGTGCAAACACAGGGGTTTGCCCTACTGGCGGTCAGGTTCTGGCCTATACAAATCTTTATACAAAAATTTACCTAACCACCAATCTATGAGGCTGTTTACTGATTAAACAGACTTAGACCATTTTGTTACTTTATTTGGTCTAAAGAAATGTATGTACTTCTATTTACATCTTTTTTTGCATATTCAAGCATTATTAGAACATGTCAGTGAAAAAGTCAGACTAACTACAACATTTAACATTTACACACAAAATTACTCAACTAATAGAACAAACATGAACTACAAAACATACATTCAGTATTGAATGCAACATTAGATAACTTAGATTCTTATTACAGCCAGTTAGAAAAAAAGCAACAAAAGCCAAACAAATGGTTATTTCCACATCATTAGTATTGGAAACCGGGGGGGGGGGCTGTTGTTCACTGGGTACACATATTGGAGAGTCTAAAGGGGCAAAACAAGTGTTTAAACAAATGCTCCAGATAGACAAGTGAAAGTCATTGGTGTGTTATCCCAGGGAAAGTCAATGCCTCGCTGTAATAAGAATATAAATTGTCTTATATTGCATTCGGTTCTTAATGTATGTTTTGTAATACATGTTTATTCTAGTAATTGAGTAATTTTGTGTGTAAATGTTAAATGCTGTAGGTAGTCTGTCTTTTTGAAGGACATGTTCTAATAATGCTTGAATATGCAAAAAAGATGAAAGTAGAAGAAAATAAATTACTTTTGGCCAAATGAAGTAACAAAATGGTCTAAGTCTGTTTAATTAGTAAACAGCAGCATTTGTTTCTTCAGCGGCAATGCGTCAGAAACGGGTGTGGATGATTTGTGCTTCTCTTAGTTGTGACTCTTTTCCAGCAACCAATAGCAGAAACAACCTCCAGAGGCCCAAAACAGCAGCAGGCACCTCTTGGCAGGTGAGAACTCCCAGCAAGGAAGTTCAGGGGACCTCATGGTGAAGTGTCCCTGAGGCTTCAAAACAGGAACCAAGCTCAACTTCAAGCCCTTGGAGATGTTCTTCAAGCAGGATACACAGCAAAGTCTTTGTCAATTCCATGGCAGAAACAGCCCCTGCAGGCCAACAGCAAAGAGCAAACAGCAAAGGGGCAGATGTTCTCCTTCAGCTTTCCCAGCTCTTCTCCTTGGCAGAGGTCCTCTTGAGTCCAAAAGTATTCTAAAGTTCTGGGGGCTGGGCCCAATATTTAAACAATCTTTCTCTTTGTTCTCTTGTGGCAGAGAAGCTCTGTGCTCAGTCAAAACCAGTCCTGTCCTCTCTGGTCCGGCTTCCCGGCATGAGGTGGAGGCAGCATTGTGTAACTTTCCTGGAGAAGGGAGCTCACTCTAAGCATCAATTAGGTCTGGGAGAAAAGGGAGACAACCACAGCAAACATACTATTCTACAAGCCTCCCACTTGACCTCTATTTCTTTACCATAAGGGTTCAATCTGCTCCAATGGGCTATCTAAAAATATCATGTGAGATATATATTCAACACCAACATTATATTAAAAAGATATTTTTATTAATTTTGCTAAATAATTTATACTTGTTTTCTTTTGTGATATGAAAAAGTAAAAATATTTGTTTTCTTAAAAAATATACATATTACTACAAAATCTTTTTTTCATATTTTCATTTCCTTTTTATACATTTCATTGGTGCATAAGCAATTATATATTTCTTTACACAATAAATGTAATATCTTCAGAACACCATTATATTCATACCATCAAGTCAAATAACTCAGTCAAATCCACATTCATTCTCAATCAAACCATTCAAACTTGCAATCAACCCTGAAACACATACACATTCTAGTCAGAAGGGGACAAAGATGTTTTGGGTCTCCATGACTGTGTCGCGGGCTGAGCTCATACAACTAGGTCGACATGCACTTAGGTGGAATAAGCCTAATGTTGACCACCTTCTTCAGGACCTTCTCAATTTGTAAGCTGTTCATTTATTAGTAGGCGTACTATCAAATGCCATGTGAGTGAAATACTCAGGGATAGTGATATTTGGCTGGTGCCTCTCTTCTTGTAAGTCATCAGAATCAAGCAAGAACTTCTCCTTACTAGACAAGTTCAATCATACCTTGCTATTCTAACTACATTGCTTGTTCTTCTTGTTGAAGGGTGTATGTATCCAATGTTTATCAAAGGTTTACACTGCCGTGCATAGATTAATTTCTGTAGCTTATGTGTATTTAAGACACAAGAATTCAAGCATTGTGTGAGGCAGAACAGTCTTATTCAGATGCAAGAAAATCTCCTCCGCCTACTCTAAATGCAGCCCAGATCTATTCAGCCCAGTCTTGACTCATCCAGGAAAGGCAGGATACACCGCAACACCCAGAGTCTGTCTACAGTGAATACACATCCCCAGCCCCTGTCACTCCAAAGCCAGACAGCCAATCAACAAACAACAGATGGCTAAGCAAGACAATACCCACTTTCTAAAATGTTCAAACACACAGTATAAAAATCATCTTTACTAAAAGATGCATTTTTATATTCTGAGTTCAAGCAAACTAAACTCCATCTTTCTATTTTGTCCCACTGGGACGTTATACTTATGAGATGTTATAAGTAAACTCCCATTCTATCATATGGAACAAATAGCCTTTCAATAGTGAAAAAATAAATACACTGTATTTCACTATCAGGACATGTCACACACATCAATACTTGTCCTATCTTTCACATACACTGCACCTTGCCCACAGGGGTAGCTTGGGTCTACCTTAGGGGTGACTCACATGTAATAAAAGGGCAGCCTAGGGCCTGGCAAGTGGGTGCCCTGGCTAGGTCGATTTGGCAGTAAAAACTGCATGCAGGCACTACAGTGGCAGGTCTGAGAACAAGGCTGCTTGTGTGGGTGGCACACTCCGTGCTATTGGCCTATTAGCAGCATTTCAGTTACACGTCCTGGGCACACACATTGCACTGTACTAGGGCCTTAGTAGTAAATCAAATTAGACCAATTATGGAAACACCAATGCAGAATGACAATTTACACAGAGAGCATAGGCACTTTAGCACTGAACAGCAGTGGTAAAGTGCCCAGAGTCCTAAAACCAACAAAAACAGGGTCAAAAAAGGAGACTCAAAAGCAAAATGCCTGGGGATAAACTTGCAGGAAAATACAGGTCTAACAAGCATACAGTGGATTGACATAGAGTGGAGGGATGTACACTGGAGTAGCATGCGCTGGTGTGGCATAGAGTGGAGTGGCCTTCAGTGAAATAGTGTAGAGTGGGGTAGCATGCAATACAATAGAGTGAAGTGGAGTACCCTGGAATAGAATGACGTGACATATACTAGAGTGGCGTAGAGTGGATTAGTATGGAGGGCTAAGGCATACAGTGGAATAGCATAGAGTGGATTGATGTATAGTGAAGTGGCACACAGTGGATTAGCCTAGATGGGAGTGACGTACACTGCAACGGCATAGAGTGGAGTGGAGTGGCATGGAGTGGAGTGGTATAGAGTGCAATAAAATAGAGCGGAGTGGTATACAGTGAAGTGACGTATAGTGGAATACTGTAGAGTGGAATGGCGTTGGGTAGAGTGGATGTTGTATAGTGAAATAGCATACAGTATGGTGGTGTATAATGGAGTGCCTTAGAGAGAAGATCAATCAATCAATCAGTATTCGTAAAGCACAAACTACTCACCCGTACGGGTCTCAAGGCACTGGGGGTCGTTGTGGAAATTAGGTGAGCTATTGCCCAGAGTCACATGGTGCTGAGTTGAGCTGCCGCTGGAGCCAGGGATCGGACCATGAGCCCTGTGCTCCGAAATCAGCTGTCCTGGCCGCTGTACCACACTTCTCCTGCATAGAGTGGAACACTGTAGAGTGTGGAGAGTGGAGTGATGTGGACTAGAGTGACAGAGATTGCAGTGGCATTGAGTGGAGTGGCTTATAATGCATTAGCATAGAGTTGAGTGGAATAAAGAAGAGTTGTTAGACCTGACCCTTTCTGCAGGTTTATCACCAAACCTTTTGCCTCCTATTTTTCTGACCCTATTTTCATTGGGTATAGGACTTTGGGTACTTTACCACTTCTAAACAGTGCTAAAGTGCATATGCTCTCTGTGTAAATTGTGATTATGATTGGTTACCCTTGATTGGCATATTTGATTTACAGTAAGTCCCTAGTAAAGTGCACAGTGTGTGCCAGGGCATTTTAAATCCAATGCTACTAGTGGGCTTGCTGCACTGGTTGTGCCATCCACATGAGTAGCTCTATAAATGTATCTCAGACCTGCCACTGCAGTGTCTGCATGCACAGTTTTTCACTGCTAGGTTGACCTGGCAAGTGCACCTACTTGCCAGGCCCTAACTTTCCCTTTTCCTACATGGAAGGCACCGCTTAGGTAGACCTAAGTTCTCTCTGTGGGCAGGGTGCAGTGTATGTGAAAGATAGGACATGTACTAGTGTGTGTTACATGTCCTGATAGTGAAATACTCTGTATTATGTTTTTCACTATTAAAAGGTTGTCTGTCCCGTATTGAAGCTGTAGTGTAACATTTAACATGTAGAAATTTCAGTTGTGATAAGATGGAGAAATTGAATTTAGGCTCTCTGAACTTAATACCACATTTTTAAGTAAAGGTGGTTTTTAAATTGTGTGTTTGAAAACACCACTTTTGGGAGGTGGGCATTTTTTTTCTTTACCAGTCTGTGTGCCTCTTCATGTTTGTGTATTCACCATCTGGTTTTGGAGTGACAGGAGCTTGGGATGTGCATTCACTCTAGACAGTCACAGCGGGTGACTGAGGTGTGTCCTGCCTTGCATAGGTGACTCATTGCAAGGGTGAGTAGACCTGGTTTGCAAGTAGAGTGGTGGGAGGAGTTTCACTAGCACCTGAATAGGCCAAGAAGAAGAGCTAAAGAACTCTGTGAGGAGTGCTGCCTTTTTTGTGTGAAGGATGGGTTGGCCTGCAGTTAGTGCTTCTGTCTGTGGCAGAGAAAAAGGACTGGCTCTTTTTTCCCTGCTGTGATATCCTGCATGCAAACAATCTCAAAGGGGATGTGTGTGCTTGCTTACAGTTGGAAGTCTCAGGGAGATAAAAGATTTCAAGAACGTTCCTTGCTGGATCCCAAAGTAACCTATCAGGAAGGAGAGAGGAAGAGGTGTGTCAGGAGTGCCGCCTTGCTGTGTGTAGGGTGGGACAGCCTGTAGTTGCTGCTCCTATATGGATCAGGGGAAGGACTGGACTATTCTTCTCCATTTTTTTTAAAGGAGGAGTGTGAGGAGTGCTACATTTTCTAGCCTAGCATTTGGTGCCTGCATTATGGCATGGTGAGCGCTTTATTCTCTGCTGCCTCTGGAATCATTGCACAGCGAGCACTTAATTTACTTGTAGGAGTGCAGTGAGGACAGCTTACTGTCCCCCGGGGATTTCCTACAGCGCATGATGAGCATTGTATGCAGTGCAGCATTGGGATCGTTCCCAGCCGCTGATTCCCCCAGCCCTGAGGCCACACTTTGAGAACCTTCATCAGAGTGGCTGCGGTAACCTGAAGGGATTGAGATCAACGGAGGCTGTCAATGAGGGTCATTGATGTGGGTCAGAGTCAGCCTGCTGGCACCAGGAAAGAAAAGAAGCCGAAGACATCACCCAGCGAGCACCTGACGGAGATAGACACAAGCAGACACACCAGCTTCCTAAGCAGCAGAAGCAGCACTCATGAGCCACGCCTCCTTTTAGAATCCAGAACATCAGTGAGTGTTGCAAGGTATTGGCGAGTCCCTGCCCTGAGTCGTGCTGCCTGGGTGAGGCAGCTTGAGACCGGTTGAGGTCTCCGACAGGCTTCCTGAAGGAGGAGGGGAAGAGGCAGCTACACCACATGTCTGTGGGCAACTGCTGCTGGTCGCTTGATGAGTGGGAGATCCAGAGAGGTCTCTCCACCACACTCACGTTAGGGACCTGCCTTAGGGATATTGAGCCCCTTGAATAACTTGCAACTCTGCCGCACGATCGCGGGCAGCTGCCTCATAACATAACTTAATTGCATGGATGTTCACTGGTGACAATCCCGAAATGAGTCCTAGACACCTCTCAGGAATAGGCTGCAAATTACCGCACCTCTTGCAGTCGGCGTGCAGGTGGTCCTGCAGCCTGTGTTTCTGCAGGTTGTGTTTGGTGTCTGCCTGATTGGCAGTGAGCCTTTACAGTAACAATCATATTAAAGGCTGTCAGGTGTTTGAAATTCACACAGTGCTTTATGTACCTTTTTCCCAACATGCCTGGCTTTCTCGCACACCTGTGATGATTTGTGTGATTTATTGCATTCATCTGCATTTTTATGCCCTAATGTTATGATAACTGTAATTGGAATCCTTGTGAAGACCTGATAATAAATATCATTTTTAGAAACTGCGTGTTATGTAATGTGATGGTACTGTTTCCTGGCGTGGGCAACCTATAAATGTTTACTTTATTGCACTACCTATGATGTTATGACAAATGCCTAGCTGGCAAAGTGATTTATGGTTTATGTGATTGTGGTCAAAGTGTTTTATGAAATGAAATGAAATGAAAAGAAATTTTATTAAGCGCGACTGCTGCCCTGAGGCGTCCAAGCGCTAAGAACCAGATTAGTGCCTCTCATTGTGGTTAGCCCAAGAGTTAGTCTGCTTTGTTAAATAGAAATGTCTTGAGCTGTTTGCGGAAGGTCTTCAGGTTAGGATTGGATCTTAAATAAAGAGGGAGTGAGTTCCATAACCTGGCTGCGTTGTAAGAAAAGGACCGACCCCCAGCTCTAGATCTTCTGATCGGGGGGACTGTCGCCAGGAACGCATGGGCAGAGCGGAGCTGTTTGTTCGGGTGGTAGGGAGTGATCAGAGGGTGACTCATTTCTGGGCCAGCTTTCCAGTATGCTTGATGGGAGATGCACATGGACTTGAATTTTATTCTCTCCCTGACAGGGAGCCAGTGTAAGGTTCTTAAGCCAGGCTCCACCGGGGTGCTGCGTGGGAGCCCAAGCAAAATCCGAGTGGCACAGTTCTGCACCTGTTGAAGTCTTTGCAGGCAATATTCAGGCGCCCCTAAATAAAGGGCGTTACTGAAATAGAGACGGGATAGAATTAGTCCCTGCGTAACAGCCTGCTTAGCTCCGAAAGGTAGAAGTGGGAACATTTTCTTCATCATCCTGATGAGTCCAAAGCAGGTCGCTGAGAGTTTAGTTACTTGGGTATTAAAGGTCAGAGTTTTATCCAACCACACTCCTAGACTTTTGATGTTATCTCTAGGCATAGGAGGCACACCCATGCTGATGGGCCACGGAAGGATCGTAGTGGGCAAGGCTGGTGAACCGAGGAGCATAAGCTCGGTTTTATCCCCATTCAGCTTGAGTTGCAACGCCGTCATCCAGCTCTTCACCTGTTCTAGACAGGTTGTTAGACTGGTTTGTTACAGCTGGCAATTTTTTTGCATGAGAGAGACCACCAGCTGAGTATAATCCACGTATGTAATGATCTTAATACCATACGGTCAGAAGATCTCAGCCAGCGGTCTTATATACGCATTGAAGCGTAGGGCTCAGTGATGAGCCCTGCGGCACCCCACAGCTCAGGGGCTTACTTGACTAGACACAGGCTCCTTCAAAGACCTGAAAAGTCCTACCACTCAAAAAGGACTTAAACCAAGCAAGAGCTTCACCTGACACTCCTACATATAGAGACGGCGCAACAAGGTTTCATGGTTTACCGTGTCAAAACCGGAGCTTAGATCAAGGAGGATAACTGCCACAGATCCTCCTTGATCCAAGATCCGCCTGGCTTCTTCTGTGACCGCCAGCAAAGCGGTCCCCGTCCCATGCTTGGGGCAGGAGCCTATTTGAGTGACATCCAGTAGCTGGTTGCTCTCGAGAAATCTAGTAAGGCAGATGTTAATGTGTCTCTCTATGATTTTACTCATCCAGGGAAGCAAGGAGATTGGACTGTAGTTGCTAAGGTTGCCAGGGTCGAGGGTAGGCTTCTTCAGGAGTGCTCGCACCATAGCCAGTTTCCAGTTGGACGGTACGGTGCAAGTCAGTATGGAGGAGTTCAATAACTCCATAATCACTAGAAGAATGGTCTGACTGGCTAAAACTAGTGTGCATGGGGGCGCAGGGCCACATGGAGAGCCTGATTTTACTTGACGCAGCAAAGGGTCAAGAGTTTTCAAGTCTAGTAGGGGAAAATAATCTAAGGGGTTTCGGCGATGGTACCCGGCTTCTATGAAAGGGGGAGATCCTTGCGTAGCGGAATCTGATTCCGAGTCTGGGAATGATAAATAAATCTGGTTTATCTTTTGATGAAAAAAATCCGCTAGGTCGTTGCATCGAAGAGTGGGTTGTAGTTGGCGGCCTGAGGAGGTGGCAGCCTGGTCAGGCTATTTACTATTTGGTACATCTCTTTGGATTGAGATCTAGCCGACATATTTTTCTCACTATAATAGGCCGACTCTGTTGCTTTTATTTCTAATTTATAGGCTCTGATAGCCTCCCTATATGTAGCTTCATCTGTTGTGGCGTATCCCAAGCGCCACCTCCTCTCGAGCTTCTTACATAGGCGTTTTTTCTCTCTAAGTTCTTCCGAATACCAGGGAGCTATTTTTCCCTGCCTTTTTAAGTTGGTATTGCGAAGGGGAAGTATGGACTCAATTGATTCTGAGATCCAATTGTCATACTCCTTGTTGTCTAAAGAGGGATCCCCAATGAATGGGGGTCTGGAGGCAGCAAGAATGCTAATCCACTGGTTCAAAGGAAGTTTGGACTAATTCCTCATACTCTGCAAGGTAGGAGTGCTGGGTATGGGTTTGTGTATGGTCCAGGTAAAAGAGATTAAAGAGTGGTCAGTCCAAGGAAGGCGGCTGATCGAGCCTCCTTTGAGACACGTACAATTACTGAATACAGGGTCCAGGAGGTGACCTTTAATATGAGTAGGAGATGTAACAAGTTGCACAAGCTGGACTGCAACCAGACTCGCCGTCAGCTCGACGGCGGCATTGTCTGAAGGGTTATCAAAATGTATATTAAGGTCGTCAAGCAGAGTAAAATTAGAAGGGGACGTGACCAGGTCCGCCACTGAGGATGATAGGGATATGTTAAACTGTTTAAGTGGCCCAGGGGGGCGATAGATGAGAATGCCTGAAAAGCTGTCATTAGGAGAAAATTCAATAGTAAAGGCCATACTTTCGCAATCATTAATGGTCTCAGAAGGACAGCGACACATGTATTGAACCTTATAAATGTTAGCGAGCCCACCGCCCTTCCCATGAATACGGTCCTTGCGGGCAATCTGGTAACCTGGTGGGAGGGCTTGCACCACATCAGGGTCGGAATCCAAGGTTAACCATGTTTCGGTCAAGAAAACTGCGTCAGGCGAAAATTCGTCCAGCAGCAATTACATTTCCAAACTATGTTTTGGCAGGGACCTACAGTTTAGCAGGTACATTTTAAAATCCTGCATGTCATCCGTATTTTGCGAAGTTGTAAGCCCTGTGTTGCCGAAGGGACAACCCTGGGGTAGCTCCAGAGGGTGAAAGGGGTGACCGCAGCTAGTGGCTATGAGGGGCCGTAGTTTGTGAAGAGACCCCGTGCTATAGGAAATCCTATGTCCCAATGGAGAAGCAGGGGTCATGGCCCATGGCCCCGGTCTGCCGCGGACGGGTGCAGACGGGCTTGCCTTTGGCGCGTCTTTGGCGCACCCACTGCGCCCGCCCGCTGCGTGGGCGATAGCTGGAGTTCATTTTATAGGGGTAGAGGAGAGCGGGAGGCAGCCCAACCACTGGTGCGCTCTCCTCGTTTCCCCCCCAAGATGGCGGCCAGCCCTGTCTCCGACCACGTCAGAACCTAATCGTTCTGAGCAGGGAGCAGGGTTCGAATACTGCAAGGGGCAGATAAAGGTTCCTGATTAATATACAAAACCAAAATAATATTGCAACGCAACTTAGTACTC
Source organism: Lissotriton vulgaris (assembly GCF_964263255.1). Lineage (NCBI taxonomy): Eukaryota > Metazoa > Chordata > Amphibia > Caudata > Salamandridae > Lissotriton > Lissotriton vulgaris. The sequence continues at coordinate 1,198,910,395 of NC_141694.1, read as the reverse complement.
AAAGGTATTTAAAATTGACAGGCAGCCTAACCCCCGGCTTCCGCCTCAGGGGAGATAAACAAACACACTAATATGCGCCGGCGCATCACAGCGCGCTTTAAATGCTTAGGGCGGGAGACAGCCCAACAACTGGTGCGCTGACCTCGTTTTCCCCCCAAGATGGCGGCCAGCCCTGTCTCGGACCACATCAGAACCTACTCGTTCTGAGCGGGGTGCAGGGTTCGAATACTGCAAGGGGCAGATAAAGGTTCCTGATTAAAATACAAAACCAAAATAATATTGCAACGCAACTTAGTTCTCAAAGATATTTAAAATTGACAGGCAGCCTAACCCCCGGCTTCCGCCTCAGGGGAGATAAACAAACACACTAATCTGCGCCTGCACGTCACAGCGCGCTTTAAATACTTAGGGCAAGAGGCAGCCCAACAACTGGTGCGCTCACCTCGTTTCCCCCCAAGATGGAGGCCAGCCCTGTCTCGGACTGCGTCAGAACCTAATCGTTCTGAGCGGGGAGCAGGGTTCGAATACTGCAAGGGGCAGATAAAGGTTCTTGAATAAATTACAAAACCAAAATAATATTGCAACGCAACTTAGTTCTCAAAGGTTTTTAAAATTGACAGGCAGCCTAACCCCCGGCTTCTGCCTCAGGGGAGATAAACAAACACACTATATATACATATATATACATATACAATATAGGAGCTATTTTTATAAAACTTGTGTGGAGTCTCTTTTGTGGTGTATTTAGTGTGTCACTGGTGTGTGAGTGTGTTGCACAAACGCTTTACACATTGCCTCTGAGATAAGCCTGACTGCTCTGCAAAGCAACCAAGGGGGTGAGCAAAGGTTACACTGGCTGTGGAACTCCCTTACCCTGACTAAAGTGGTGGGTTCTGCCTGGTTTAGGTGCACACCATAGCCAACCAGAAACTCCATTTATAACATGAGTGAAGTGGTGTGCCATAGAGTGGAGTGGTGAGGAATGTCAAAGAGTGAAATGGACTGTCGTACAGTGGAGTTGTGTATCATAGAGTGGAGTGACTTGCCATAGAGTGAAGTTTAGCATGAATGTAGAATATGGTGTGCAGAGTAACACAAGGCAATGACTTGCACTGTCTTGCGTTTCTCCAGATTTACTAAGAAAAACAGGTGTATGCGTGCGGGCCTTGTGCTACTTGGAAAATCTGACTTAAGTATTGTGTTGCCCTTGTGACACCATGCGTGACACAAGGGTAACACAATACAATGATAAATGTGTCCCTTAGTGATATAGAGTGCCACAGTATGCAATGGTAACTTTATGGTGTACTTGGGTGCACGCAGATTATAAGACAGGATATGATTAGGTAATGTCTGCCTTAAAAAAATTAAAAGGCAGACAACTTTTTTTTATTACACTTTAGCTGTATACTGGGCCAGGGCCTTATTGGGTAGGTTTTGTTGATGTTCCATAACTATTACTGCGTTATTAAAGTGGGAGTAGGTAGGGAAATGTATTTATAAATATCTATATTGTTTAAATCAGTTTTTAAGTAGTGTGATAACTTGTGGGTATTACCGCGTTACAGTGTACACTTTTTGTAAAGAATTAAATATATAAAAAATTGTAAATACACTGTAACATACTTTATTTGTGAAATATAGTGCATTACAGTTTTATTTTCAATTTTGTACACATTTATTTTATTTTCACTTTTTTTTACCAGTCTGATGTCTTTAGCCAGTGCTGGGTCGGAAGGGGTTTGAAGTGCACTTGAAAGGGTTCCTTTGAATACGCCCCAGATCAAATACATTTTGAGTATAAGGGCAGGGGCTCTGATCTCATGATGTTAGATACTGCATTGAACTTGTAATCAGCTGCTGCTGGCTCTTCATCAGCACATTGGCAGAAGGACTGCTGTGCTGTTTAGAGGACTCATGTGGACTGCCATCTTGTTTGTTGTCCTGCTGCCTGCTGTGCTGCTTTAAAGACTCAACTGGACTGCGTTTATGCTTATTGCCCAGCTGTCTGTTATTCCCTGAAACTGCTTTGTTCCCCCCTAAGGGTTCCCCAAGGGCTTCTTGGAGTGCCCCCTGTTCCCTGTATCTCTGGGCCAGGCAGTCAAGGCCGGATTGCAAGGAGTCGTTTCCCCTGTAGCGGTGCCAAGGCAATGAAGAGCCTCCCAAAGCCATTGGAGCAACTGTGTCCCACCCCAAAGGAGTCACCTGCATTTGCTGAGGTGGGACCCATGTCATAACCCCAACTAACATCTTCTGGTGTAGGAATCCCACTCTTGTGCAGAACGCCATCACCCAGCTCTGAAGAGACCGCTGGACGCTGGGACTGAAAGGGGGCTATGCTGGATTTCAGCAGCTGTACAGGGCTCTCGAGGGCTGCTGCATTTGGCAGTTTGGACTCAAAGGGGACCAAAAGGATCTTCCCACAGGATTGGGCAGTGTGTGCTTTCCTCCCCCCCCCCCCCATATCCTGTGAGATATACCTTGGGGCATTTGTTCCCTTGTTGGTGGTCTTACTGAGTGATGCCTCGACTGAGGCCGATTACCCCCATTAGGAACGAGCAACATTCAGGGAAACAATTGAAATGACTGTATTATCTTTAGTAGGGGCACCTGATTTTTTGCACCCTAGTTATGAGGCCTGTTTCTATAGGAGCCTTCAGAAATTACCATAACCAGGATAGTAGGTGCCCCAGTGCTTCGTGCCCTTTTGGTTATATTTTCGTGATTTGCTTGTGTACCTACTCTAACTGGCATTATGCCCAAAAGAGATTTATGCCTAATATAAAAAATATCCATGGTTGTTGAGGAGTACTTATGAACCCTATCTAGTACACAAAGTACCCATGATTTATTCATAATGTGTATAGAATGTATGGTTCATGCATAAGGAACAAAGTATTTATGATTTCATGTTGATATTTGGTGATTTACCTGTTATACCTCTAATCTAACTGCTGCATCTCATGCCCTAATGCTATCATGTATGTCACTTTAATTCTTTCATTGTCAGGATAGCAAGCACTATCTCATGAGTGACATACTATGCACAGTATTTATGATTCATGTTATTTTGGTCTATGTGTTATGTACAATATGAGCATAAGTTGCGCAAATGCTTTACCCTTTGCCTCTAATGATAAGCCTGACTTCTCTGCGCCAAGCTACCGGAGGGTTACAGGTTATCTTTGGTGTGCAACTAACTTTCCCTGACTTGAGTGACGGGTTCTGCCTTGCGTAGGTGCATACCCTAGCCAACCAGAAACCCCATTCCTAACAATACTCAACAAAATAGTCACAACGATAACGTTATGATATATGTATAGTTAAAGTGAGAGGCCTAAAACACACCAAGAGCCTAGGTCAAAAACAGTGATAAGACAGTTAGCCTGCTTGTATATAGGAAAGGGCTCTATTTATATCTTGGCAGAGAGTACACTTTGTAGCAAAGGCAGGACTATGCGTACTACCAACATAAAGGTCTGCTTGCCCGATTTAGATGCAGCAGACCATAGATTTAATAATGGCAGAGACTACTCCATCTCCACTGTGAATAAACTCCTCCATAGGCCCTGTCGAGCAAGGGCCGTTGGAGGCAGACCTATCATTCTGCCCACCTGATTTAGATGGGTGGAATTAGAGGTCAGTCTTCACTGCCCATCACTGGAAAAAAATCATTGTGATAAGGAGCAGTGAAAATGGATAAATGCTCCTCTCACCATGGAAAGAGGACTCGCAAGGTGAAGGGAGTATTGTTTTTTTATTTTCAAAATATAAAATCCAGTTTCTGGATTTTCTTTCTGAAAAAAAACAACAAAACTTTTTGATGTAGGGCTCTCTAATGTTGTCGGAGCCCTGCACCAAAGAGGTAAATGCATTGACAGGAACCCACGTGACGGCGGTTACTGGCAGTGCTTTAGAAATACGGCCAGTGTGGTCATTCATAAATTTAGCTGGCAGTCCTTTCATCAGAGCAACAGAGTAATTTACTCCAGCAACCTGGCAGGATAACTGGCCATCCACCAGGAAATAAATTGGGCCCAAAGTCATGAATACAGATGCATAGAAGTGAGCACTGTCAATAGAGAGGCCTTTCCTGGAGCAAAGCAGCACACACAGGCATCCATTGGGCCCTCATGTCTTATGAAATCAAAACTTCACACCATATATGGAACAAATTGGAAAAAATCTATAATAATATCTGGAATGCACACAAGGCCCATAGCATCTCAGGTCAGAATAAGGGAAAATATGACAATGTTCTGAAAAAACGATAACTGTGGCCGACAAACAAGCCAAGGCCACAAAAACATCAGTGCAATACGCAACAATTTTGGTGACAAATTACAAAAATCAGTAACAGTATCATGGTGCCACTCAGGGCCCCATGAACCTCCAGGGAAGGATCAGAAAGACAGGCAACATTATAAAATGTGGGTAAAAAAAATATCCATGGCCTGCATATTAGAGCGCCCAGCATCAATTGCAGGAAATTTAGAGATAACTCAGTAACGCCAAGCAAAAGCCCCTTAATACCTCCCAAAGTCCCAAACGTAAGGTAAAAAAAACAAACGTAGAAGAGTAAAGGAAATTAATCAAACAACACACACACCGTGGTTGACAAAATGATTGTCTGACATAGTATTGATATATGGCTTGAAGAATAAAGACAATATGGCTGTCAGTCCAGACGCCTTCCTCTACCACCAGCAGATAGATGCAGGACAAGTATTGACAAAAATGCCCAAATTTGGCACTTTTGGCAATCGATCTAGCTCCATGTCCCTAGCACCTGAGCTATTAAAACTGAAAGTGAATCCCAAAATGCCCCGTAAACCCCACACAATGGGCACATTAAAACTGGCAGGAGTCAACATAAACTGAGAATAATATATGTGAGCTCCACAAGGTTCTACTATACTTCATGATAGCAACAGGAAGATCAGCGTACATTGATTACATTTGCTATTAATATATGTGGCCTACGCAGTGGTCAACAAGGTCCTGAACATCTCTATGACATCAGAGAGGAGCTTAGGGCAAAACAGATGGTGAAATACCGAAAAATTACCTGCCCTCCACTTCGCCTCTCCAGTACAGAAAATGTATATTGCCTTTACGCCACATAATCTTTTCCCTGACTTGCCACATGGTTTCGCTCTGGAGCTGGATGCATCTGAAATACTCAAATCCTCCAGCAGCAAAAAGCATCAAGTAGAAAAAACTTCAAAAGAACATGCTCATAAATAATTTTTCTTAGAAAAACAAGAGATGATGTAAACAAGTGTTGTATGATAACTTTTCATCCTGTATCTTCAAAATAACCAGGCAGTTAACAAACACTGGGGAGGAGTCTGGGCGATAGAAAGAGGAAACTGCTTCAGCATTATCTTATACATCAAGCTTCTCTTCAACCATGGTGTTTGTATTATTTTAAAAAGTTGGACATTTATAGGCATATTTACCAATATGTCAAGCAGTGCAGCAAGTCACCTTGCTGCATTGAATGCCAAGGAAAGGACAATAATAAGCCATATTTAACATAATACAGCCCATTGCGCCTTTTCCCAGCACTGGCACACAATGTGCGGCCTAGCGTCAACTCAGGCATGCTTACACCATGGTGCAAGGGTGCCTGCCTTGTATGCAGGATTGGTTTTGTGCAGGAAGGGGAATCTTCCTGTGCAAAAACAATCCCCTGAAGCATTTCGATTGTTCTATGTGTGCTGCAGAACACACATAAAAAGAGGAAGTATCAAGGAGAAATAAAGATATTCCTACTTGTTACACCTCACCTGGGGAGGCATAAGAGTTTTGACGCATTCCCAGGTCTATCACTTATGATAATATGGGAATGCATCAAAATCCATGAGTGCTGCGAGGGAACTCCCACACTTCACCCCTGAAATGCTTCCCTGGGGTAGAATAATGCAGCGATTTGCGCTGGGTTGCATTACTCTGAATTTTTCAAGCCACTCAGGGCGACACAAGATGGCCTTGTGTTGCTTGATGAATTGCATTTAGTAGTTGTGTTAAACGTGAACTCATTGTGTAGGGCAAAAGTGGCACAATTACTTGGTAAACATGGCCCTAAAAGTTCACTAAATTGTGCTATCGGCCCGTCATTCCATGAATTTTGCTAATTAATAGTCTTAAGGTCAGAGAAAAAGAACCATCCATCCATCCAGATGCTGTAAGTCACACAGGAAAGAATCATGCGTCCAGTTTCACAGTCCTGGGAATATTTTGACTCCAAGTTTCGAATATGAAATAGCTATGTTTTAGGTGAAAGCATAAGGAAAACTCCTACTGTGAGTACAAGTTGGGGTTGCTACTAAATTAGACCCTCCCAGACACATCTCCTGTTCATATTCTATAACAGCTACCTTCTACAGAATCAGGATGTTCCTGTTTGTGGCCTTGCCTCCTGGCACCTCAAAATTTGCTCTCACGATTTATATGATCCCTGAATGTTAGGATGTTCTTACAGGAATTGTGCTCATTTGTATAATGTATGTATTCCATTAGAAATGAGCAGTTCAAGAAGAAATACGGTATAACATAGAATACCCTCAGTAGAATCTTTGCTAGACAGCTTTGTTGATTGACAGAATTGTCTTTGGAAGTTTAAAGGTGAGAGGCATACAATGAACAATTTGGGCACAGAATATCTGTGGGTTTCTCTGGACAGTGAGGGAGTCAATAGATTCTATTAAGTAAAACATCAAGGAAAATATAAATGGAGGAGGTCTGTTGGTGAATTACTTTCTGGACTGTAACATGAAATGTCTCTTCTGCCAGGTACTTATTTCCATTTAGCCACGTTGCTCCAGCAGAAAGTAGAGTGGGGATTTCCACAAAGCTCCTTGTGAAAACACTATATTCAAGCACCAAACAATCGGATAGAACAGTCAGTTGGAAAAGCAGATCAAATAGCTCCGTAAGTGAGGAGAAAATCTGCACTACCATCAAGACTTTGGGGCACATTCTATCGTGAAATGGGACCGCCCTCTATAAGTGCGGGGGTCCCGTGGGGGCAATTAGGATGCGCCTGCCACAGTGGCGGGGGCATCCTGCACTCCTGACATTGTGGCAGGCGGTGCACTCAGCACCGCCCACCACAATGCAAGGAAGGCATGTAGTGCACTTCCAAGCACAACATGGCAGGCACCGCGCGGTGCCTGCCATGTTGTAAATGGAACTGCAGGGGTGTACCATAGGTACCCCTTAAGTGCACCCCTCCACCCCCCAGAATCACTGGGGGCCGGCTATGAGCCCCTAATGTCAAAAACCGCCTGCCAACGCCTTCACGGAAAGACACCGCCAACATATTAACTGCTTTTCTGCCTGGTAGGCAATCGGGCGGATTGCCTACTGCCAGAAAACCGGCAAACGGTCTTCCCATCCGCCGGCGTCCCTCCGCCATGGTAATGTGGTGGGGGGAAATTAGGGGCGGGCAGAGGTTTTTAGCGGGCAGATCACCACCGCCATACAGGCAGTGGGGATCCGCCCGTTATCATAATGGGCCCCTAAGTAATGAACTTAGTATAAAACGATGTGCTTTGCAGCAAGCCATAATGAGGGCCCTAATGGTCTTACATGTCCTGGTAGTTCTATCAATGATTGAATAAATGATAAGGTACTCATAAAGCGCACTGTCTCTCAAGACAGAGCAACCTGGCATTATCTCAGACAGATAATCACCATTAGTGACACCTGCTGAGAAATCTCAGAAAAAGACAAGTTCCAGAGCCATGGTGGCAGTGGCAGCTGTTTCCGGGAAGCTGGTGTGCGGCGGGGAGGGTGTGTGTAATACCAAGGTTTATCTGCGATAAAAATCGCCGCAGCTCAGCGGTAAATTTTTGTCTCTAACCAAGCAATAGCGATAATTATCGCTATTGCTTGGTAATATGCCCCAAAGTATTCTGTTCACCCTTTTTTACACACTTCTGTGCCCTAATATCTCCTATCTTAATTGTCCTTGTTTCTTTGTCATCCTGTTCCCTCTTCTCATCTCTTTAACCCCGTACCCGCAACTTTCCTTATCCAGTCTCTTTTTTGCCATGACCCACTTCCCTGTCTGTTTGATTATCTGTCAGGTCAAGTTATTTACTAGCCTGTGGTCCAAGCTTTGTCGAAGTAATATGGAGTTCCATTCTCCTCTCCTCAAGGTTTTCAAGGTTCAGGAGTGTTGATTTCAGTAAAGTGGAGATAGAGGGAGGGACATTTTCTGTGGAGTACGTTTGCTAGAATGTTGGTGGTGGATTGCAGATGCGTGGTATGGATACGATGCCCTAATCACAAATATCATGTGCTAATATGGGAATAGGCTGTAAATACACACTATACACATAATGCAAAGGTTCAGTTTTTTCCTAAAGGCAGCTGAATGCCGTAAGCAAGCACATGCTCCTGGTAGATGACTACATGCAAAAGATGCCGTTGTTTGTTTTAACAGCCTACGTTTTCTTTCTTTTATGTTGAGCAATATGGAGTTGTAGAGTCTTTCACCTTATGCATTTACTGTATTATCTAGATACTTGACTCTTTTTTTACCCAGTCATTTCCTGGTGCTCTCAGGGCAAAGCAAGAAAAATCTGCAAAGCTTAGACCACTTTTAGGATCAACTTGCTGACTGGTGCTTAGTCTGCCACCAAATACTTGCAGCAATCAGATATTTCTCACAAAAACTGTAAGCTTTGGACCTCTTGCAAGATTTCCCTAGTAGGCACCTGCAACAATTAGGGCCTTGGAGCAAGGACAGGAACAGCATGGTGGCTCAGTGTCTTCTGGGCTGGGGAAACAAGGCCTGACTACCTGCTTAGTGCTTAGGAATCTGTATTGTGTGACCTGTCGTGAAGCTTACTGAGGTCTGGGTTAACATAGTGCTGGATGTCGAGTGTTCTTGGTCAATAATTGCAGTAGGCCATGTTTGTGAGACACTAACAAGACCCCAGATGTCTAATAAGAGGCTTATGGACAGGTTATAACAGCATACTTTACAAAGGCCATCCCATGGGCTCACCTGTCACCCAGTTTTAGATTTCTTTCTGTAACAACTCTCTCCTTGGTTAGCGAGAATCCCGAATCAGCACGTCTATCTTGCCTTTCTCACATGTTAGGTACATGTTAATTACAAAGTCACCAAAGGTACAGAAGATGGTCTAGGTTTACACCTTGCCTTGTCTTCCTGCTCCATGTGGATCAACAGACAAATCCTCATGTACTATTCTAGCTTTGGTTTGAGATACCAAGGCCTGAACCTCAGGGTGGTTTGTTTCCAATTACTTGAAAGCTGTATTGCCCACTTTTATGAACTAATTAAAAAGATTTTAGACAAAATTCAGACCTACATATCAAACATCTTGATCAGTGCAAATTCTATAGTCATGTGAAGAGGTACTCCAAATATTTCCAACATAAATTACACTACACTAAATACACTATTGGAGTGAGCATACGAATAAAACAAACATGAGACTGAAAAGGTAGGTTTTTAAAGGACTGGGCTTTCTTCCCACTACTCTCCGAGAAACTCTTAGAAATTAGAGTCATGAAAAAATGCAAATCAATCACACAGGTTACAATACTTTGAATGGCATTCATTTAGCAAGGCTTACATGTGAGTCGTGTTTTAACCATTACAGAACCTTTCCTCAAAACACAGCCAAGTAGTGGTTCCTATGTTCCTTAAATACCTACCTTTTCCCTATGTCCCAAAGAGCTACACATCATTTATTTACCAGTCACCTACAAGTTATTTCTCATACAATAGGTGTATGGCCAGGTAGAGACTGCATCCATTAGTAGGGGTTTCATGGCAATCCTGCATTCCTGGCATAGACTAAAGATGCCCTATAGGGATTCAGCTGTCAGCAACATTAGCCTTAGGATGACAATCTGCCAGTTTCTAAGTCCTTAAAAGATGGTAATGGAGTTCACTAGACATGGTCTCACATTCATAGCTTTGACTATTTTCCTACAGGCTTAAATCTTCGATGAACCCAAGCTGGACAACGGTTCGGACCTATACCTCTAATCAAGGCCCTTACAAAACAGGAGACACATGATTACTCCACACACATGGATGCCCATTGCAGCTCTGGTAAGTCCTTCTCATTGTTTGGGCACACTATTAGACAGTCTATATGCTCCTTTGCTGGCCCACCTTGCACATACTTGGCCCTACTTTAGCTGCATGCCCATCACACACCTTTGGCATTAACAACACCAATCCTAGAACATGCAAATGTTGTGGCTTGGTCCTGCAATTGAGTGGCTCTACCAAAAGAGGATATAACAGACAGTGCAGTAGCACCAATTCTACATCTGGCAAAGGCTGAAGACAATGGTTGGTGGCATGGCTGATCATGACCAACCACATGAAGGATTACAATAGTTTGATTTGGTCCTGGATGGAATAACAAGATTAACATATGTGGAAATGGAGCTCCCCTGTTCTTTGATTTGTGCTTCCCCTGCATGGAGGAATAAATCAAATGGCTAACCAACTCATTTGTTATTGGCATTCAAGTGTTTCTTAAAGCTTGTTTTCTTTCCACAAATCGTATGTATTAAACCAATAGTGCATGCACAGTAGGTGTGGTACTTACAGTTCACAAATTTGTTATCTACCTCACTTATAGGTCACTTAGGAGTGGTACGCACAGGGCTGGTCCCTGTGTGGTCCTGAGGAAGAGCTTTGGGGAGTCTTCAAACATGTCGACTAATACTAGAGACATCTAACTCATCATGATTATGCTGTTTTCCTAGTATTTACCCCTGTTTTTTAAACATACCGACTAGGAACTAGAATAAAAATATTTTGCCCACTAGTTAGGTATTTTTAACATTTTCTTTTACCACTCCACAACACTGACCTACACAATTTCTCACAAAAGGGCTACTACCTAATCCCGCAAGTCGCAGCACGCCGCAAACTGCAGCGGATTCAGAGGACCCCTATCATGCAACATGTCACCAAGGGGACACCCTGATAAGTGAGGGGACTCAAGAAAGACATTCTTCTATCTTGATTAGTAGACTTTCTAACTTGACTTGAGCAGAGGTCTCTCCTCACCCATAGCTAGGTTCTAATTCCGGTATTTCGTTTTTTTTGTGTTCATTACTGAAAGGAGGGTGAACTTAGCTTAATTCACTCTACCTCCCCCCTTTTTTGAGTGTACTGCAAGGTATAGCCTTTCCTTGCTTTTCCCTTTACATCTTTTCCATCTGTCCTTTATGCTTTTTGTCATGAAGAGTTCTTTCAGCTTAGTTTTAGAAAACCTTTTGCGAAGTGTTGGTGTAACATAAAGGTCCACCAAACCCAGGGTAATAAGAGATTGCCTGACGTAAAATAACCATGTAATTTTAAGGGCATGGTCTAACTTCATAACATCTCTTAAAATCAATTGATTTAGTGGTGCTGTATTTTGTTTCCAAATTGATTGCCACAATAAAAGCGGGCCATTTTAATAGTATCACTAATATATGGGAAGCCCAGTTCTTTATGAGATATAAAATTTGAGCAAGATTCTGGGACAGACAATATTAATTTCCCAAATTTGTCTTCCAATACTTGGAGTGCCACCACCTCTTCTGACCCCCAGGTTGCAGCCCAAGTGATTCATTCTATTTTGGACCATCTCTTTCCATTTCAATTTAGAATCAAAGAGTACACCAAGATAGGTAAATTGTCATCTTCTATGTGTTTCCTCCTACAGTCATAACAAAGGATTTATTTCTATTTACCTGAAGGTCCAAATTGGCCATAAAGGCCGAATAATGTTCTAGGAGCTTTTGAAGAGCCCTGGTGGTTCAAGCCAATAAAACAGCATCATCCGTATATAACAGGGTCGGAAGAGGAATTGACTCTTCGCTTGGAGAATCTTTTTTATTTTCAACCAGGGCCTCATTCAGTTTATTTGTGTAGAGAGCGAGTATAAAAAGGGGGCAAGTAAACAGCCCTGTCTGGTTCCTTTCTCTATTTAAAACAGAATTTACAAAGCTGTTTCCACAGCGCATGGCTTCACAATGCGGTTGTTACAGCGACTGATTGTTACCACGCGTGCCCTTACATTGCAAGTCGTATCAACAACTTGCTGTAAGGGGCGTGCAACACCAGGAAATGTGTTGGATTTTAAATCCAACACCCTCCCTGCTGTTGCACAAACTGGAGTAGGAATAGCAATTAATACTATTCCTAAGTCCTGCGCGCCCCCTACAACAAGTCGTTGATAAGACTTGAGATGTAATAAAATGCGTGGTAACAACGCAGTCATTTTAACAACAGCGTTGTAAAGACATCCTTTATGAACGCATGCGTTGCAACGTCATATATTCATTTAAACAGGTTTAGTGCACTCTCCTTCAATCTCATAGCGTACTGAGGCTGTTGCGCCTGTGTAAAGTTTTCTTATAAAATCTATTATCGAATGTTCTATTCCCATGGCCTCCATAATAACCCACAATTTGCTATGTGCTATGCAATCTAGTACCTTCATGAAACCATACTGAACTTTGGTCAGAATCTTCTTTTCTGCAACCCAATTTTCAGCCTGTTCATAAGCTTTTCCGTTCTGTCTATCAATGAAATAGGGCAGTAATTAGCAGGATTAGATGCTTCCCCCTTTTTTATAGACAGGTATTATTAATGATTGTTTCCACAAGGGTAAAGGCCCCTATTTTAGCTACTGAGTTAAAAACAGATGTTTTATAAGGCATACCATATTGGTATATTAACGAGAACAACATCCACCAGGATCCCAGCTTTCAAGTAGGAGTACTGAGAAAGAGCAAGCTCTATTTCTTCAAGATTAAAAAACATGAATGTTTTGTCTTTAAAAGGAAGGGTGTCCTCATTTGGTAGGGAATGTTCAGCCTTCTGGAATATAGATTGAAAATGGGTAACCCACATTTCCTCACTTATATTTACATCTAACGACGGTCCATCCTTATCAGACCAGAGGGGGGAATTAATCACTGCCCAAAAAGCTATCGTTCTGCAATGAAGCTTGCTTTAAGTTTTCCCATGCCTCAGCCTTAGGCTACTTCTTCCTATTTGCTCTGGCCAGTTTATAATTTAAAGTTTGAATCTTATTTTTTTCCCTAAGCTGGCTTTTTAAAGCTTAACATCGGTTTGCTGATGCTTCCGAGCAGGATTTATCAAACCAGCGATGTTGAGGGACCGAATTAGCGGACCTTTAACAGGTTAGATGTAATTTTAGGTCTGCTAAGATCTCTCCAAATGCTTCAATGACCTCTATGTCTTTGGCAATGGAATTTAAACACTGCAAGACTTCATTATATGTAGAAGATATAGTCTTAGTGATTATGCTGACCTCATCAACTTTATTGTATACCCATTTTTCCTCCCAAGGATGGTTTGGGGCAAATTTACTATCCCTTTTACCATCATCCCTCCATACCACGGAGCATGCAAGCATAGCTTGATCACTAAACTCGGTCATTTTAACCTTAATCTTAGTAATACTACTTCTGAACTTATCACAAGTAATGACATAGTAAATTGTAGACATGTGATCTTATCTTTGATAAGTAGAAGCAAATTGAAAAGTGGGAAACATTAACGTGGTATCTAAAATTAACTAATTTCTCGGTTCTAACTGCCAAGTCATCAATATTCTGTTTAGGGTGCTTCCATATAGTGAGTGTGTGAGATGGTTTATTATGGGCTCCATTGTGGTCCACTATCCCACAAAATCTGATTTGCCTTTTGAACACTTTCTTGCATTAAAATCTCCAACCCAAATAAATTGCAAGGGATTTGAGTGGTGATAACTTAGATCTTCAATAGTCCTACATAGGGACTCTAACACTGATGTAGGCTTCTCAAAGTTGTTGTTATAGTAATTTGTTAGCATTAAATCCCAATTATTATACCCTTTTATTATTAAAATATGAAAATAAGGACAGTTATTCCAAAATGTCAATATTTTAAGCGTGATAGTATTTACTAGCATAACCTGCGATATTCCATGAGAGAAAGGTATAGTTCAGGTTCTTTTCATCTGTTAAAGGTATCTCCGGCTCATTAGTAGGTACATCCGTTATAGCAGTTCTGGTGCTCTGAGCCAAGGTATCCTCAGTAATTTCCCTGCTTTTCATGCTCATTGACTCGCTCCTATCACACCCCAGGAGGCTAATTAGAGGGCCTAACTGAGTGGGGTTCGCAAGTCTGTCACAGGAGTCCAGGTTTTCTAATGGGAGAAACCTATATGAGATGGAAATTTGTAGATTTTCTCTCGGGATAGGTCAATTTCTGGCGGTAAGGGGTTCCATACCTGTCACATGTAGCTGTGGTCTTGGGTTATAGCTGGGTCTGTAGGAAAATCCAAGGGGTACAGGATATATCTGAGATGCTGCTGTAAGAGCTGGGGGAGTTGTGCTAATAAATCTCCCGCAATCTTAGGGTTATTCAAGTTAAGGACAATACAATCCCCATCACAAGTCTTTGTTCAATGACCTACCCAAGGTGTTTACCTAGCCATGATCAGATGGTATTGGAAGTGGTGCCCTACCCTAACGTGATTGGTTAGGCAGTGCAGTGCTTTGTTCAAGAGTTGGACACTAGATTGTTGTTTCGTCGAGTTTAGAACTGGGGCGTTAACCAATATGAAAACAAAAGGGCAGGCTGCCGGTGAAAGGTGGAAGGTGTAAACCCTGGTGGTTAGCTCCCCCATATGATAAGAAGTAGTAGAGCTCGGAAATTGATCACTAATTTGTGACTTCCTTTCTCTCTGAGTTGGTCTAGCATTTGTGCCCCCTGGCATTGATGGACTGTTAGGGATACTAACCTCAGGTCTGCCTGGAGCCCCTAAGCTACTGTTTCTTTCATTTCATTTGTCGTGAGGGTTGGGTGTCTCATGGTAGTGTCTAGCCCTTGTTTCCCCTGGTTACTCATGTTGGGTTCAGATACAATCAATAGCACATTTGAGATGAAATTATGTTGTTGTTGTATTAGTTTTGCATTTGCCTCTTAATTTCTTAGAACAATTGGCCATTTTCCATTATCTGTTTAACTCAATAGAGTCTAACCGTTGCCTTATCGGTTGAAAGATTAAATTCAATTTGTCCAATAAAATGTCTAAATTTGAGGAGGTCTGTGCAGATTCCTGGGTTTCATTCTGGTGTTTTGGGGAGGTGTGAATGGGCGAATTCTTTCTTGGTCTCTTTGATTTCTTAAATAGGGATTTTTTTGAAGGGCCTGTTTTCCTCTTTCAAAGGGTATCTGATTGTGGGGGTATCTCCACCTGAGGAGTATGTGAGGGGAGATAGATCTCCATGAGATGCACTAGGACCTTCCTCAACCATGTTATTGCCTTGGTACCCTTTGGGCATGCTACCAGTATTGTCATTAGATGTAGTGTTACTGGTCAAAATTCCTCCACCAACTAGAGATAGCCTCCTTTGAGTTACTGCAATCTCCTTGGAGATGGCGGTAGTAGCTTTAGCTAAAAACAAATAAAGTGTTGTCACAGTTACCCCTTCTGAGTCCATTGCGTTAGGCTTCTTTTCCCCAGTCAAGAGCCTTTCCAACCGCTAACAGCCCTCGTGTTCCAAACATTAGAGGGGACCCAGTCCAGTCTCCGACAGGGGTGGACTTTATAAGTAATATATTTTCATATTGTTACATTATATATATGTTTACAAAGTCAACTTAAATACATTTTAAAATAAATTAAATCTTTGGGGTTCCGATTTAAGTACCTGTCATCATTATTTTCAATGGAGAGAGTTTGGAGTACATGTGAGTGGCCATTTGTGGTCCTACAATTACTCCAGGTCTGGACTGGAGTACAGTTATGGCTGTGTTGGGTTCTGTTTGGTTGTAGTAACTAATGAAGCACAGTTTCTAAATAGCAACTGGCTTACTCTTTCGTAGGTGGGTGTTTGTCTCTTCCTAAGCCCCTCCTTAACGCTCCCCTAAAACCTTCTTACCCTTCCTTAATGTCATCCCATTTAGTAGTAAGTCTTCCCTTTTATCCAGCTACTCCCCCTATCTTGCTCGCAATACTACTAAAACATAGGGGTGGATATCGGAGTGGATCACTACACAGAAAAGAAAGCAGAGACAGGGACAGAGGTGTAGATCTCCACACATAGGTTAGTGAACAGTATTTTGTAGTAGGTGAGCTCTACTAGTGGAGTTATTAACAAATGTAATACAAAGTGCGGATGTGACTAGAGCTCTAAGTGCTAGCTGTGGTTGCCTGGGTTCAGTTGTGTGGTGATATCAATAGTCAAAATAAAAAAAATGTCTGCATGGATTTTCAGACCTATCTTGGCATGTGGTTTCTGCATGCAAGTTCTAGGAATTCGTGTTGTGCATGCCTCCACAATTTCACAGATGTATTGCAATAGTAATTGCATTTATATAGCGCTTACTACCCCTGATGAGGCGTTGAAGTGCTTGAAGATTTCAAGACCATTTTCACTTGTATATTTCAATAAAACAAAAATGTAGACTGGTGAGGAATGACACGCATATTACTTAAAGGCTTACATGTGCTCACCACTTACAACGTCATAAGTCTAAACATAGATGATTTTACGAATGTATACTCTTTCTAATCTTAAACCCTGCTGAATTTCCACTTTGGGTGAGCATAAGTCTATGTATGCTCCAGTTTTTTTCCAATCTAGATTTATTTTTATGAAGTCAGCCTCCAGTTCCGATTTCCACCACTGGCATTTTAGAGCTTTGAGTTTTCTCACTTTTTGTCCTACCATTTACTTAAGACATTCTCTTCTGTTTTGCCTTTACTTTCCTTGAGGGTGGGTATTCCAAATCTCCATGGTAAATCCATGTAAAAGTTATTCAGTACACCAGGACGGTCTCAGGCCTCCATTGAATATACGTGTGGGCATAAAGGTGTCACAGGATACCCAATTGGAAATACAAGCCTAGCTTATGGTCAACTGTGCATGTAGGTCCGTTCCAACATTAGATGAAACACAATAGAGCATATTTGAAACAAGATCTTGCACCCCTTTGTTAAGCCGATATGAAATGTGTGCTTTCCAGACTGTTCATATTTCATTTCAGAATAGGCCTGAGTTTTTCAATCAGTACAATATTTTCCTTAACTACGCTCAAGTACGCAGTAGAGGATGTATGTATCTATTGTATTAAGGCAAGGTGAAATGTTCGTTATGCTTGCATAATTTCCTGAATTTCGTGTTGTAGTGTTTTGCGAACTACCTGGACATCTCCATAAAGAATTGTGAGGCTCTTCTAACAAGATGCAATCCTACACTGTCTTCCTCCAGTAACTTCCTGCTCCTTTACAGAACTCCAACTAGCAAGGTGACATTCCCATACGCACTTCTAGACACAGTTTCAAACCTGATAACAATACACTTTAACCTATGCTTTCTGGGTGACCTTAACATTTGGTTTGATAAACCCAATATGACCCAGCCAAAAACTATAATCACCGACCTAGATGCATTAAACCTGCATCACATTGTCCACAATCTGACACACATCGCTGGACATATCCTAGATGTCATTTTTGCTAATACTGAACTAGTTACCTTTCAAACTATAACTCCAGTCACATGGTCAGACCACCACTTGCTTGCCTTCCAACATAAAACAATGCTAAGCGACTCACCTAAAACTACCTTACATCCATCCACCTATTGGCCGTGGAACAAACTCAATTTGGAACACTTGGAAACACAACTAACATCCAGTACAAATCTGGAAAGCTTAAATTCTGTGCAACATCTATGTGAGTGTCTACAGGAAGCTTTTCACATCCGGATACCACTCAAAACCACATAACAGAACAAAAGAAAAAAAGTGCCTTTAAACATAAAACAACAAATTAGAAAGCTACAACGTACCTGGCTCAAAACAAACGCCAAACAAGACAAACTTCACCTACAGAAAATTAACTGATTATACAATCCTGCTATCAAAAAAGCTAAGAAAAGGTACTATTCAGACAGAATTCAAAACGCTAAATGTGCAAATAAAGAATTCTATAAAATACTCAATAAATTTTGCAAACCAAATTGCCTAGAAGGAACTCTTACTGTTACTCAGGATTTCACAGACAAACTGGCAAATCATTACACGGACAAAGCAGACACATTGGAATCGTACTTAAAACAGAAGCAAAGCTCCAGCACTAACCCTTGTACAAAACAACAATCCAAGAATGCTCTAATCAAGCCTCTCAGTTCCTTCCAACACATCATACACAATGAATTTATGGACCTGGTCAAAGCAAGCAGGCCTGCCGGCAGCCCTTCTGACCTCTGTACGCCACAAACTTTCAAGACATTTCTTTTAACAACCTCTGCTGCCACTCCAGTTAGAAGAATCATCAACAATTCGTTAACTACTGGAATATTTCCAGAAGAACTAAAAAAAAATCATACATACGCCCTTTACTGAAGAAAACAAACTTGGACCCGCTGAACCCTGACAACTACTTCGAAGGAAGTAAGAAACCTCGGAATGACCATGGACTCCAAGCTGTCGATGAATGCCCAAGTGGATAAACTAGCAAGATCAAGCTTTGCTACTATAAAGATGCTGCAACGAATTTTCCCTCATTTGGGATTTCCACACAAGGTCCGATCTCCCTTGTTCTGTCGAAACTCGATTACGCCAATAGCCTCTACCACGGATCACCTTTAGCGACCATGAAAAGATTACAACGGATTCAGAACTCGGCTGCCAGACTACTCTTGCATATCAAACCATGAGACCACATCTCCCCTGCCTTGAAAGCCCTGCATTGGTTACCGGTTGCCAGAAGATCCACGTTCAAGCTGATTTGTATCACCCACAAAGCAATACATGGAATGGGACCGCTCTTCATCAGGAATAAAATCACAAACACATTCAACAAAGGAACCTCCGTTCTAAAGGAGCATCTCGCCTCAAAATCCCACCATACAAGAAAAAAACCATAGGTGGCACATCCTTCTATGTTCAAGCAGCCAAACTATGGAACTCTTTACCCCCCAACATAAGGTCCACCGACAACCACCTTATCTTCAGAAAACTACTCAAGATTTGGTTCTTTCCCACATAAGCACCATACGCAAACAGAAATTTACAGCACATACCTCTGTATACAAGCATTGTTTTTCACTATAGATATGTACCTATCTTTGTGTATTACTTTGTTGTCTTATGTATTGGTATCACCTTTGCCCTGTGTTAAGTTGACATGTGCTAGTTAGAGTTGTAAACACCATTTTTCCTTTCCTGCTGCCTCTGCACACGACACATTTTGTTATTAATGCTTTTCGCCTAGTTAGGTATTTTGCTTCACACAAGAATAACATGTTTGTTTATAATGTCAGTCTTGCTTGGTAAGCTATGTCTGTACAGTGAGTGCCGAGGCCTTCAAGGTTATCTCAACACAACGCTTATTTTTGGATTGATCAGCGCACAGAGTAGACATAATATGGATGCAGCTGTGGCCAACTTTGGTTTAAGGCGCAAATGATATTGCACTGCGCAAGGCAGGAGACACACACTTGATGAATATTCGTATGCAGACTGTTGGTGTAGGAGATGATGTGATCCATTGCCACTGAACCTAAATGTATGGGCCCGCCCTTCTAAACCCAAAGAGACCTTCTGTAGATATATTATAATATACTAGCTAGGGAGGGTAAACTGAGGTTCTATTTAGACCTGTTTCCTTTAGCATTTTAACATGCTTCCACCCTTTGTATTTTATGGAATAGTAACTATGCTTTTAACCTTGATTTTTATAATATGTTTGCTTGTATTAGCTAAGATACTGCGTTTGAGAACACTGCATTAGAAATAAAAATTTCAAACTCGCACGTGTCCTCATTGACTCCTCGTTCTGGATTGATATGTTAGTATAACAAAAGAGTGTTCATGTGTTCCACGTTTTCTGAGGTGGTCTAAGTCCATGTTCTGGGTTGTCTAAATCATTGGGGTTTTGTAAGTACCAATGAGACACTGATTGCTAGTCTGGTAGGGGATTTTGTATACTAAGGTGAGTTTTGGCACACCCTAATTCACTGAGGTTCTAAGTATCTATGCACAGTTCTGTATAGGAGCGGAAATCCCTGCTACATGGCGCCCAATGTTGGTGGTCTTATTACATGACACTTGAGTAGTGCTTATATCGGTCCTTAACACCCTTCGCTTGTGTTTCCGGAAAATGGTGATGTCGGACAAACCTACCTATATTAAAATAGGTCTTTTCAAGCTTGATTCTTTCAAAAAGGTTTCCTTGAATTACTACCCAGTTGTGCTACGTACTTTTTGTTGTACCTTTCACTTTCTGTGTCACTATGGTCGCGGTGGACATTCCGCAACATAGTCGCCTTGCGGTGCGCAATAATTTGAGACTTATAATGTCCCCGTGGATGGCATGGCTGTAGTCATGGTGGAGAGTAGCTTACCCTTACAAAATATTTTATTCCTGGGTGACCTTCCCAGCTGTGAACGCAAATACAACTGTGTTCGACATGTACACTGCCACGGCTGTTCCGAATGAATATGCTCCGTATAGGACACAGGAGGTTCCGATTAACGCTTGGCAGCACCGAGTTTGGTTTAATGGCATCCTACCCCACGCTTTAACAGCTCCGAGGTTAGGTCCCTTGTCCATTCCAGGCGCGACATGGCCTGTTTTGGCTGGATTTACACCTCATCCTCAGCACAGAGCGTGTTCCGTTGCTGAGTTAAGACGACTAAATGTAGTCGTGATTAGCGTAATTAGGTCATTAGTGCAATAAGTTACCTGCAATCTCCTGGGCGGGGCCCCAGGGGGTGCGGGCGCTTCCTGCTGGACAGGGCGGAATGAAACTTAGTCCTGTAATGCTCAACGCTGTGATGGGCAAGAGTCCCGAGGGGCGATCCGGAGGAGGGGCTAGCGGTGTGCGCTCCATTTATGACGAAACACAATACGGCTCCCTTGAGCTTTGGGCCGACGGGCTCTTGGAAGATGCACCTGCGTGCCGGTTCTGGTATCGAAGCCTTTGACTGTTGTGTGGCGGCCTTTTCTTCCACCCTTATACAATCTTTCTCTACTGATGAGGGAAGTAATCCCGAAATCGAGACATGTCTCCGGCGATATCCTAAAACCCGGGACATGTATCAGGTCTATAGATTCATCAGTCCTACAAGTACCGACTTGCACCCACCTGGGTGATCCACTGAAGTACTGCAAGTGCCAGAGTCCCGAGGGGCCATCCGGAGGAGGGGCTAGCGGTGTGCGATCCATTTATGACGAAACACAATACGGCTCCCTTGAGCTTTGGGCCGACGGGCTCTTGGAAGACGCACCTGCAGGCCGGTTCTGGCATCGAAGCCTTTGACTGTTGTGTGGCGGCCTTCTCTTCCACCCCTAAACAATCTTTCTCTACTGATGAGGGAAGTCATCCCGAAATCCAAGACATGTCTCGGGCGATATCCTAAAACCCGGGACATGTATCGGGCCTAGAGATTCATCAGTCCTACAAGTACCGACTTGCACCCACCTGGGTGATCCACTGAAGAACTGCAAGTACCAGAGTCCCGAGGGGCGATCCGGAGGAGGGGCTAGCAGTGTGCGCTCCATTTATGACAAAACACAATATGGCTCCCTTGAGCTTTGAGCCGACGGGCTCTTGGAAGACGCACCTGCGTGCCGGTTCGGGCATCGAAGCCTTTGACTGTTGTGTGGCGGCCTTCTCTTCCACCAATAAACAATCTTTCTCTACTGATGAGGGAAGTCATCCCGAAACCCGAGACAGAGGAGGGGCTAGCGGTGTGCGCTCCATTTATGGCAAAACGCTGTGATGGGCAAGCGCCCCCAGGATAAGGATGAATTTCCTTTCTGACTTGCCGAGAAGTTTGACCAGCTGGAAGCAGTATTTCCTAACACAACTCCGGGTGAAAAACACAGGATTCTGACGATTAGCATGACTAAGGACTTGACCCCAGAAATTGGTGACTGTCAGTGGTGGGGGAAGATCTTTGCAGCAGTTTATGCGAGGTGCTTTGGCACGCTGTCTATGACTGTCCTTCCGACGGTCATTAAACCTGTTCAAGATGAGCATGGACCTGAGGCAGCGGTTGAATTGAGTATGCGCCTATGCGGCTCCTTTGACCGATCTCATACTTGCGAATGTCAAGGGAGATGCGGTGAACTTTCAGTTGTCCAATGCATTGCAGGCGGTTCCCGATGCCGACAAACCCCGACAGTTACCCCAGATTATTGTGGCGGGTTATAAAACCGTGGGCCGCAATAGCCTGGGTGTCAAGCCATTCTCCACTAAGGAGAAAAAGCAACCCCAAGGGCCGAAGTCGGAGAATGGCGATCAGCCCAAGGCAACATTTGCCGAATAAACAAAAACAGGGTAAACAACAACAGCAGACACAGGAGTCTCTTCCTGCATCACCAGTGTCTGCGCCTGCGGAACGCATTTATGACTTGCGCGATAGCCCAATGATAAAATCACCTGATCATTTTCAGGTTTCTGAACAATGCTCTCATCGTTCTTTTCAGGACTCATCGGCCTCGGAGACCGGTGGTGGAGGTGGCGGCAGAGGTTGGGGTGGCCAGCAGGGATGCGACCAGCTCCGCCCGAAAGACGTGAACGCAGATTCGGAATCAGACATGGGCTCTGACCTTGCTGGACAGCGCAGCGGAGATTCCCATAGTGCGAGAGACCCTGCGTCCGCTACTGAAGGTGACAGCGTCTGATCGATATGTTGTTGTGGAGACAGCTGATACTAGAGTAGCTCCCCCTGATAGACTTTATGAAATAGTCCTTTCAATTGACGGTGACATACAATGTACAATCAAAGGGGTATTTTGGGAGAATCCTACGACTACATATGACATTTTGTTAGCGGAGGCTGACTGGCCCTCACCTTTTGTGCTCGCAGCTCCGAGAGGGGAGGTGATCCTCCCTAGTTTCACGCACATGGTCTCGAAAGAGCATGCGCTGAATTTTGCAGAAGAGTGGGCTAAGGCTCTTGCACCGGCTACTTTGTACCGTACACAATGTGGTTGGGATACATTTTCCCCAAACCACGATATTCCTTTACGGACTATGTCACATCCTCAACCTCAATATCCCATCCGACGTGAAGCTAAGGCTTCCGTTGCTGAAATGCTTGAACAATCGGAATATCAAGGTGTGATTGAAACTTGTGTGTCACCGATGAATAACCCTCTTTTATCTGTGACTAAGCCTGATGGTTTGTACCATTTGGTATTGGATTACCGGCATTTGAACTCGCATTGCTGTACCTGTGCAGCACAGAATACTCATGGCTCTGCTCTGGTGGATAGTCTTGGCGTAAATGTTTTAAAACTACACTTGACATTTCCAACGTTTTTTTTGCCCACAATTTGGATGGACTGAGTTCCCAGTGGACCAGTTTTACCTGTGGCGGCAAACAAAGCCACTATACTATTTGCCACTAAGCTATTCTGCAATCTTTGCAGGCTGATCTTCTAGAATCTAAATTCTTACTGACCCGTGATAACCACACCAACCTGGTGATAAACCTGGTGATAAGAATCATCCCTGGGGCGGTGGGTTTCCCGTACCTTACTTTTAACGAAGGAGACACAGTACCTATTGCTCATAAGTCACACTTGTACACTTCGGCTGAAATGCGGTTTTCCTCTGTGGAATTTTTTTTAACAGCAGTGCAAATGGTGATTCTCAAGGAACGTGCACTGTCACAGGGAAACCGCGTGTTGGTTGTAACCCTGTTTCCTGCATTAGAGGGAGTGACGAAAGCCAGTGTACCAAATTCTAAAGCTTTGCACCCTCGGTGGATACAATGGGCAGCCTCTTTGACGTCTCCGGATGTCACGTTTATTTTTAATGCCTCCTTTCAGTCGCAGGAGTTTTTGCAGTATGAATTTGTTCATCCTGCACCTTTGGCTAGGCGGCCTTTGGAGGACTTCCATTGCATCATATAAACTGATGGTTCTGCGCAGGTTGCGCATGGGTCTAAACACGCACACGTTTCCGCTTGCGCTATTGTGGTAGGTGCCATGGTGAATGACGAGTTCAAGTCCAGAGTCGTGCACACACAGACTCTAGGGGACTGCACCACACAATTGGCAGAGCTTCATGCTGTGATGCTTGCATTGGAGTACGCAGATCCTGGTGTGTCAACTCTCATTGTGAGTGATTCTTACTACTGTGTCCAGTTTTACAATGAAAATCTTTTCTTTTGGATTCAGAATGATTTTCATGATTCCAAGGGTAGCACAATAAAACATAAAATGATCTGGGTCCGAGTGGCTGAGCTTAATGAGGCAGCAAAATCAGCGGTATCGACATATTTGGTTGCAGCAGTTACACGTTCCAAAAGTAAGATTGATGATAATATTTTGGCAGCTGTTGCTGCAACTGAGAAGGGAGGTAAATATCCAAAAGGATTCCCTTCGAAGTATTCATTCCACTTAAGTCTTGATAAAGTTCCTTATGTGAAAATTCCTGACATTGGTGAGAGATTGCTTCCCAACGTGGACCGCAGGCCTACTCTGATTACCGCAGCCCATGAAGGTGTTGCGTCTGCACATGCAGGGGCTTAGGCTACTGTAGCTCAGTTACAACAGCGTTTCTGGTGGCGGGGACTGTACAAACAGACGCGTGATTATGTCCTTCAATGTGACATTTGTCAGCAGATTAAGCCTTCAGCTGCTGAGCGTCCACCACAGACACAGTTGTACCTTTCTAATAAACCCCTTGGATGTGTTTATTTACATCACTGCGGTCCTTTTCTTCTGATACTGCGTATAAGTACATATTAGTAGCAGTTGATTCATGCACACGCTTTGTGTGGGTATGGCCTCACCGCAGCGCTGATTCACAGACTGTCATAAGAGACTTGCGTATCTTTGTAGAGATTTTTGCCTGTGGTACCTTCCATTCGGATCAGGGTCCAGCTTTCGCCTCTAAGGCGTATAAGGAAGCCATGACTTTGTTTGCAGTACAAATCAAGTTTTCGTCTCCATACAGACCTGAGGGCAATAGTGTTGTGGAACGGATGAACCGAGATTTAAAGCAGTCCTTGACGGATCGAGTTGTAGGCACTGGCAGGAACTGGCTGGCCCATCTCAATGGAATGCAACGTGCTCTCAAAAATCTCCCTAAAAGGTCTGTGGGTGGGCGGACCCCATACAAAATGCTCTTTGGTATCAAGATGTATGTACCGGACCTTGACGGTCTAGACTCGGTGGCTCAAGCTGCCTCCTTTGACGTAGATGAACATTGCAATGTTTTACAGGATTTACAAAAGACAAGAGACAGTCTTGCAAAGGAACATTTGCCCTCCACCTCGGATGATGCATTGCAGATCCCAGTAGTTGGCTGGCTACCTCAAGTTGGAGAACTAGTTCGTGAGAAGATCGATAACAAGAAAGAATTTGGTCCCTCTTATCGAGCTCTGGTTCCAGTGCTTGGTGTGAAGGGCAAAAGAACAGTCATTTTACCACCACTTCCAGGTCGTAAGGAGAACAGGTATATCTCCATTGACAATGTCAAGATACACAGAGTGGCCGATTCTTCTTAGTATGACACCGGCAGTCTCATGTCCTTCGATTTTGAGAAATTCTGTTTTGGCCTCGGTTTCCAATCCTGTTCCTGATGTTGCTCTTGAGCTGCCTGCAATTTCCAGTCCTTTATTGAGTATAATGCCTGGTGCTCAACATGATGAAACTGACTATACTTATCCTACTGACTTATCGAGGCCTGATTTGCCAACTCGCTTGGCTACAGAATCCAGATTTTCATTTGACACTGTATCCCACACATCTATTAAGCCCTCGAAGATTTCTAATTTGGCAAGACTGTTTAAAAACATTTTTTGATTCCACCTTGGACTTATATTTGGATTGTGCTTTTTTCGATTTACCTTTTTATGACAATTGGTTTTGTATTTTATTTTTTCCGTCTCGTCAATGGACACTATGTCGAGGAGAGAACTGACATTCGACATATCAATGGAAGTTTGGCTCCCCATTCCTCATTGCACAGAGTGCAGAGAGACTTAGCTTTTGTTAACATCACAGCTTGGCCTGTCCTGGATGGGATTGTGTGGGAGGCGGTTCGATTTCAAATTCATGGGCCCACTGAGGTTATAAATGTCCCCAATGTGCTTAGAGAGTCTATGGGGATGTGGTTAAACAAAATATACGTTATGATGATTGGGATGTTCAGGCCTTAGAATCATTGTTTTCTGATTTGAAATATTATGCTGCCTTTGATGCTGAAGATCTGTACTTGGAGTCTGCTAATTACGGTGATTTGTATTATTATCAGCATTTTGGCAATCACTACCTGCATAAAGCTAATACCAGGAGACTCACTGTAAATTACACACAGTGGTAACACTGTCCAGCTCCTATACAAGATGTTCTGCTACCTTTTTGAAAAGGTTCACTTACTTTACAGATTTTAATCAATCTAATCCTAATGCCTTTTATTTTAAAATGGGTGATGAACCCATATCCAAAGTTAGACTTACCGATACTAAATTATTGTATTCAAAGTCCTTTCTAGACCAGTTGGCTGTTGGGGGCTACTATTTGTGGAAGGATATAATTGACCTTAAATCAGTTTGGGGTTCTAAAAGCTGGCAAGTGCAAGGCACTGAGGCTTTGCACCGTGCATGCCTCATCCCGAACCATATGTTGTTTTTGAATTCTACTATTTCTCAAACAACATGCTTTGAATTGGCTACTCCTAAAAGATTGAATGCTCCTTCCTTTCCTGATTTAGAGGAATATTCCGGTTGGGGTAATTTTACAAAATTTTCGATGAGAGAGTTACAAACTCTATTATTGAATTCCTCCTTTAATATATCCAGTTTGGATCCCGAAGGCTGGTTGCTCTGGCACAGAAGTGCTGATTCATGCCAGCATCGTTTTCTGGGTTTAGCTCACATCATTACACAGGTCAGGGTAGATCCCCGTTTTGAAAGTGGCCATTCTGTAACTACCTATTCTGTAGGCAAATTGTGACAGACCTGGCTCAGACAATCTACCTTGGCTTCAGTTAAACTGCATTTATCTAAACTGACTAATGATGTTGATATGAATGATTTTATTAAAGGCCCGGCTTAAGATAGATCAAAAAGATGGATATATGCTGTTTATAACGAAATATGGAAAGCTTCCCAGGTTGAGGCTGCTACCCGCCTTAGGGCTATAGATCAGGCTAATTTAGAAAAAGTGCTAGGAGTTGTAGATAATAGCATTAACATGCTCTTTTCCCGCATTTACACATTAGATAATATTGTGTCATCCGTTGTGGATATTGTGCAAGATGAGGTGTCTGCCTTGTACCACGGTCAAAATCAGTTGCTTTCCATTATGCAGTTTGCCTGGGCGTTGCAGACCCTTAAGGCTTCTAAAGTGCCATGGCATTACTTGAATACGTCCGCCTTGTTTGCCCCTTTTAATTTGACTGACAAGCAACGCTCACGATCAATGAAGGGTGCTTCTTTTTCCATGTTACACATTGAGAAGTTAGAGACTTTACCTTTTTCTGTGCGGAAGTCAATGCTGCTACATGGCTTATTCATGGTTTGATTACTCTTCCGTTTCCTTTATTTGCATTTACAAATTGTGTGAAGTACTTTGCCATTGGCAGATACGAGCCTCTAGGAAGTTCTTATCTCCATGAAGCCTGGTCGCTTCCTTTTACATACAGATGTCTTAGGGAGGGAAGAGAAGTTTATTTAAATGGTGAAGAATGCACTGAAACACCGGATCATTCCTCAATGTGTCGGCATATCCAATTACATGGCTCTTGCACCTGAAACAAGCCTTATTTAGCCTGTGTTTTGAAAGGTACACCCGTGCCTGCAATAGTTCCCACATTCACGTTGCTGGTTAACTGGAGTTATTTGCTTTTGAACAATGAGGATTGTTGTGGGTTAATTAAAGGGATTGCTTATGTCGTTACAGTCAGTGAACGTGTAGTTTGTTGCAAGAATGCAATGTATCCACCCCCACATGGGAAACTTGATGTTTCCATCTGGCCTAAAATTCCGACCTTGAAAGCAGAGTTCAATAAGATGAGTCACATAAGAGCTCTATTGTCCCAGAAAGAAGTTGCCCTCACATCTGCTTGTGAGACATCTGTCCTTCACGTGGCTAACACCCGCTCAGAAGTACATGCCTTATTAAATACTGATCTGCCCTTGCACTTCGGTGAATTAATTCATACAATCTTCAATACGTCCTCCACTTCGGGGCTGGCTCACTTTTTCAAAGCTGTAAGCAGTGGCTTAGTGACTTCCTTCCAAAATATTTTCGGAGTAATTCCGGCATTCTTCCATTCTATTTTCTCCAGACTGTTTGGTGGATTTCCCTTGCTACTGGCGCTTGCTGCCGGCGTACTTTTGCTGTTCTGTCTATTTCAAAATGGATGCACATCCTGTGTTGCAAGATGGGCTGTCTTGGCTGGGGCTTCTTCGCAGCCGGATGCTTGAGTACTATGGTGCGCTGCCGCTTGCCACACTCAGTACAACGTATGGATTATCGTTTCGATTTTCCTCCTTTACATGCGTTCAGCCTGTTTTCCATTGCCTGAGTTGCGACTTCGAATGGCACCTGGATTTGTGTCTCTGCAATACGGTGTCTCACGAAGCGGATTATTTTCAGCTTATGAGTCCCTTAGTTACTCATGAATTGCTTTGTTCTGATGGAGGGATTATGGCCTTTGCAGCAATGCATGGTGTTCTGGGTCGTTGAAATGTGTTTGCAGCGGCGCAAGATTTCTTACCTCACAGTTTCCTCGAGAGCCCACCGAGTTGTCCTCTGATGGTGCTAGAGGCTCCGGTAATCAAAGAGCATGTATGTTCTTTCCCTTTGTTAAATTGGATGGCTGATCTGCTTTCAGATGATAACAGTGACTTCCTGTTGGTGTTGGAGGCTGTTGCTGCATATTTTGCCTATTCATTATTAGGATGAACTGTGTTTGCAGTCTCAGTTTTTTTTACCTAAACTTCTCGTTGGATTAATGGATTTTTTTTGGACTCTAAACATTTTTTTTTTTTGGAAAGGCTTGCCTATTGACTTTATCAATGTCGAATACTTAGTTTTTTCACAACAATTGCATTTTTTTTTTCTTCTTCGATTTTTTGAGTGTCAAATTAGAGACTTGTGTTTGAACTATCGAACTTGAACTCTGCCTTCCTAAATTGTCCCTTTATACTTGTCCTATCAATCTTTGGATCAAAGTGAGGGTGTCTTATGTATTGGTTTCACCTTTGCACTAAGTTAAGTTGACATGTGCTAGTTAGAGTTTTAAATGCCATTTTTCCTTTCCTGCTGCCTCTGCACACAACACATTTTGTTATTAATGCTTTTCGCCTAGTTAGGTATTTTGCTTTACACAAGAATATAACATGTTTGCTTATAATATCAGTCTTGCTTGGTAAGCTATGTCTTTACAGTGAGTGCTGAGGCCTTGAAGGTTATCTCAACACAGCGCTTATTGTTTGGATTGATCAGCGCACAGAGTAGACATAATATGGATGCAGCTGTGGCCAACTTTGGTTTTAGGCGCAAATAATATTGCACTGTGCAAGGCAGGAGACACACACTTGATGAATATCCGTATGCAGAGTGTTGGTGTGGGAGATGATGTGATCCATTTCCACTAAACCTAAAGGTATGGGCCCGCCCTTCTAAACCCTTCTGTAGATATAATATAATATACTAGCTAGGGAGGGTAAACTGAGGTTCTATTTAGACCTGTTTCCTTTAGCATTTTAACATGCTTTCACCCTTTGTATTTTATGGAATAGTAACTATGCTTTTAACCTTGATCTTTATAATATGTTTGCTTGTATTAGCTAAGATACTGCGTTTCTAGAACACTGCATTAGAAATAAACATTTCAAACTTGCACATGTCCTCATTGACTCCTCATTCTGGATTGATATGTTAGTATAACGAAAGAGTGTTCATGTGTTCCACGTTTCCTGAGGTGTTCTAAGTCCATGTTCTGGGTTGTCTAAATCATTGGGGTTTTGTACGTACCAATGAGACACTGATTGCTAGTCTGGTAGGGGATTTTTGATACTAAGGTGAGTTTTGGCACACCCTAATTCACTGAGGTTCTAAGTCTCTATGCACAGTTCTGTCTAGGAGCAGAAATCACTGCTACATTGTATAAACATGTAATATATTTATGTTGTTGAGAGAACAGATAATAATAATAAATAAATAAAAATCATCTTTGGTCTACATGTACATACTCCCATTGTGCATCTATGCACCTTCCATGTACTTGGATCTGTGTGTCTGTTACATTTCTCCTGAAAAAGCATATCCAATGCACTACCCTATTTCTCATCCTGTGGTTCTATCAATTTCTTTAATCTACATATACTTACCTCCTTTATGTATCTATATACTTTCAATGTAATTATGGATCTATATATTTATCACTTTATTCTAATTTAGTATTTCCTATGCACTACCCTATTTCTCAGCCTATACTTCACTCAGTATATCTTCTAGCCCAACCTTCTGACTCATTTCAAACTTCTTCTACTACTTCTTCCAATGCACTACCCTATCTCTCATCCTATACATCTATCAATATATCCCCTACATCCACTCTCTCATTTATCCCAAACCCCATACCACTACTATGATTGCCGAAATAACCCTTTCTAGACTCTCTCCTACTCTACCCCTTCTTGCATCATCTGACACCTCTTTTACTATACCGATCCCCTAAAACAAACCTTTCTAAACTCTTTCCTCTGAGTACGCCCCTCCAAAATTCCTTTTTACTTATCCAAAAGCCTCTTCCTATTGCTAAGACCTATAAAAAAAACTAAAAAAAAATCTTTCACTCTTTTATCCCTCCATTATCCTTTTCAATCGAAATTAACAGACTAACATGTTCACTTCTCATATTCCATATTAAACTATCCTAGTATGTTACCCAAATAACTGAATAACATATCCACTACTCAAATTACTTCATATTATTATTATTTTTTTTTTTTACTATACTAATTTTCAACAGTAATCCTTTATGGGTTCTGGAGTGGCGTGCTACTCGCCAGAAAAGCGATTCAACACCCATCAGGGGTAACAAGTGCTATATGAATGCAAATCTTTCTTCCCCTTTTATCCCTCCGCTATCCTTCTCACTCCAAGTAACTGACTAATATCCACCACTGAAATTACTTTTTATTTCACCATATTAATTCACCACTAATCCTTTGTAGGCTTCCTGAATAGCGTGCGTCAACAAGCGCTATATAAATACAAACCTTGGTCCTCCTCTATCCTTCTGCTATCATTCCAAATCCAAATAACTGACTAACCTATCCACCACTTAAAATGTACTTGCATGTTTCACTATACTAATTCAACACTAATCCTCTATGGTTCCCGGAGTAGCATGCTACTGGCAGAAAAAGCGCTTCGACGCCTCGTCAGGGGTAGTGAGCGCTATATAAATGCAATTACAACACAATACAATAATGACCACATGTTTGATGCAAAATGTTAGTGCGGGAGCATGGGCATACAATTGGAATAGCCAGAGCGCACGCAGCTATTTTTCGCAGCACTTATCTTTTTGGCACTTTCTTATTGCGTGGAAAGTGTCCTGTTGTCCTAAAGTGTCAAGTTTAGATTTTGAGAAAATTCACACAATTGCTGCTGAATATCACGTAACTACTCAAAAGCAAATTATGCAAACATAACATACCCCTAATTTTGATGCACATAATTTAACCCAGTGTACTTTGCGAGACGGACAGTATTTACCTTTCTTTGAAACTGCTTTGGAGTTATTGCTAAACATAATGCGTTGTGATGGGGAGTGACTCACAATACAATGGAATTTAGGTTTCTGAGCAGGTAGTGGTGTTGCGGATGGAGGCAGCTACTTGAAGTATTAGTTGTTCTAGATTAAAATAATAGACTAAAGGGGACTCGTATTACCCATCACTTTTGACTGTCTCTTTAAGATATGGTGATTATCGAAGAGGCTAACCTGTTTCACTTATGCAGAAAGAGTCCACCACGTTGGCAATCAAATACCTAGATGGTTGCTAAGCAATTAAATATGTATGTTGTGCAATTTTGCTTCTATGAATGAGATTAACAGGACCGTTTTGAAAAATTGAGCCTGTGAGAATTGTATGTTCGAGAGGAATGCGTAATTATTTTCCATCTCTTTTTCAGCCACACATTTAAATTTATTTCAAATCTGTGAGGATGAAAATATGGAGTCTAATCATAACAATAACTTGCACTTAATTAAATTGAAAAGTAGACGAATGTGCTGTTAAATACCCCTCGAAGCTATGTTATTTTTAATTCTTGCTTCATATTGATGTTTAAATTACTTTCTCTTTCCCAGGATCAGTTTGGTGATTGATGGTCCAACTATTTCTATTAAATGTGGTATTACTAAGAATGAAAAAGAATGCATGGAAACGTGGGATGAATTCAAGACCTTTTTAAAAAGCATGCCCACCTTTTTAGGCTCAGTAAGAGTAAAAAAGGCCAAGATTGGTGAGAAAAAAAGTTTAACATTTACCGCATTTCATATATATGAATGTGAAGCTATTGTTTGGTTATCGTTCTTCGATTAAAAGACCATTTGTATTTCTAAAAAATCTTGTTAATTTATGTATATGTTAAAAACAAGGGTTACAATGGCGTTATAGTTAGGTGTTGGAACCATGGTCAGCTTGTTGGCCTGCACTCCCTTGCAGGAGGGAGCTAAAGGGGGGAATACTAGCCACTGAGTGTAGATAGGAGGGGTAGCAGCAGTAAGGGACTACTGAGCAGCACAAAAGACCAGGTGGCAGGCAGAAGACAGGGGCAGGTTAAATGGACCACTGAGGGCACGAGGAGGCAAGGTAACATCAAGGACCGCGAAGGAGAAGCAGGAGGGGCATGGACAGCGCAACAGATGGAGAGCAGGAGGTTGGACCAGGGGCTGTAAACTGACTATGGAGGACTGGCAGGAGATGCCAGGGCATCACAAAGGCCCACACAGGGCAGGAGAAAAAGGCAGGGTCTGCAAGCAGACCACAGAGGATACGTGGAAGAGTCAGTCCCCTTCTACTTTGTGACTGGCATTAAAAATATTTGTTAAGAGCAGGTAGTGGTCCCACGGACCACTGCCTACTCTTAAAAAACTGAAACAGTAACGTTTCATTTTTCTTTTTTAAATGCATCCCGTTTTCATTGAGGAAACGGGCTGAATTTAAAAAATAAAACTGCTTTATTCAAAAAGCAGTTACAGACATGGTGGTCTGCTGACCCCAGCAGGTCACCATCCCTGGGAGTGCTAGCCATTCCTAATTGGGTGGTAAATTGCAGCTGCCTGATGAATATTAATGAGGTAGGGATTTTGCGACCCCATTAAGAATCGCAAACAGTGTCTGATACAGTGTAGTAAATTCCAATTTGCGAGTCGCAAAACAACGCAATTTGAGACTAGGAAATTGGAAGGGTTGTACTTCTGTCTTTAAGTGCTGAGCCTTGGGGCACACTTTGTTTAGTGAGTTTACAAGTTGAATGATATGGGGGCAGTGTTACTGCATGACAGCAATCTTGTAAATAGGAATGTATCCACTTCCATACGGTACACCCGACACCCAAATCTGCTAATCTTGTCAACAGGGTATGGTGGCCGGCCGTATCGAAGGCGGTCGAAAGATCCAACATTGTGAGAACTGTGGATTGACCACTATCAACCCTCAATGAATCTCATCCAGTGCAGTCAGTGAGGCTGTCTCTGTACCGTAGCCTGGCCTAAAACTGAACTGTTCCTTTTCAAGTAAGGCATGCGACTCTAGAAAGGATGATAAGATCTTACTAACATACTGTTCCAGGTTCTTCACTGGAAAAGGCAGAAAAGAGATTGGCCTATAGTTACTCAAAACCGCTGGGTTTGCGGAAGGCTTTTCAGCAGAGGTGTGACACACAGCCTACTTCCTGCTGCAAGGTACTGACTCTGATTACAGAGTTTGATTACGGAGTAATATTAGTGGAGGCATCAACTCGTCCATCCACTTTTTCCACTGTTAGGTGTAAGAGGATCTAATGGAGACCCCGGCATTGTAGACATAACAATTGTTACCAGAGTTTCCTCTGTCTTTTACTCAAATGATTCAATCCCACAAAGAGTATTCTCCTAGTGGCCAAATCTGCCGCCATTCACTGGTTTTGACCTTTCTGAGACCTCTTCTCTTATATGAACGTAGGCCCTTCTCTTAATTGTGCTTTCGCTAGAGGGAGCTGGTTTTATTTCAGACAGATTACTAATAGCTTCCAAAATCTTACCTATCTTTTCATCAAAGAAGATTGCCAGCTCATCACACAGCTGCTGCTGTATGGGGATCAAATCTTTCTTTAAACACCGCAGGTTGGATAGATCATGGAAGATCTCAAAAATCTTCTTTGTACTATTAGCTGTGGCTAGAAAGAGTCAATGTGGAAACTCACTTTTGCTACCCCTATCTCCTTTTAGTACTTCTTTAGTGCTGACTTTAGATGACCAAGAAGGGCCAGGCAGAGGGGCAATGGCAGCAGAACAGACATCAGAGTGGAGGAGGATAGGGACAGGGGCAGGGGCAGGGGCAGCACTGAGACTATAGGGGTAGGTGGGAGGGGTATAGTCAGCTTACGGACAATGAAGGGCAGGGGGGGCACAACAGACCATGGAGGGCAGGAAGGAGGGCAGGGACAACTGAACGTCTCACAGAGGACAGGAGGGAGGGTTACCAAGCTGGGTACAAGTCCATGGAGGGTAGAAGGGGTGCAGAGGCAACACAAGGGACCATGGAGGAAAAGTGGGAAGGCCAGCAACCTCACTAACAAGAACAGGTGGCAGGGGCAGTAAAACAAACCATGGAGAGCAGGTGAAGGGTAACAGGCAAAAAAGTTGCCACGGAGGACTGGCAGGAAGGGCAGCAGACTGAGCAAGGGCAGGGTGGTGGGGCAGGGACAGTAAAACTGATCACGGATGGCAGGAGGGAGGGGCAGCAGACTGACCATGGAGGCCAGGATGGAAGGGCAAGGTCAGCACAACAACCCATGAGTGTAGGTGAAGGATCAGGGGCAGCAGATAACCATGGAGGGCAGGATGAAGATCAGATAGGAGTAGCAAGGGCAGCACACTGGACCAAGAATGGCAGGAGGGAATAGAAGGGATGGCAAGCTGACCAAAGAGGGCAAATGAGATGGCAGGGCATCCCACAGAAAGCAAAAAGCAAGGGAAGGGCGCGGTAAGCAAAACACACCACAGAGGGCAGGGCCATGAAATTCACCACTGATGACAGGCAGAAGGAGCATGGGCAGCAAAATAGACCACAGAGGGCGTGAGGAAGGGTCATGAGTAGCTGAATGAGCCATGGAGGCCACGGGGAAGGGGCAGGACAATATACCATGGATGGCAAAAGGAAGGGACAAAGGCAGTATGCTGACCATGGAGATCAGGTTGGAGGGAAAACACAGTGGACTACAGAGAGAAAGAGGGAAAGGAAAATGTAGAATAACAGACCACAGTGGGCAGGAGATAATGGCAGAAAACTATCCCTGGAGGATAGGTGGGAGGATCATAGGCAGCACAATGGACCACAGAAGGGAGGTAGGGGCAGCAAGCTCACACCGGGGGCAGACTGGAGGGGCAGAGGCAGTATAACAGACCACAAAGGGAAAGAGTAAGATAGAGGGACAGCAACATGACCATAAAAGTCAGTTGGGAGGGGCAAGGGCAGCACAGAAGACCAGTAGGACAGGGACAGCAAGCTAACCAAGGAGGGCAGGCGGGAGGGGCAGCTCATGGACAACAAAGGGTACATGGTAGGGAAAGGGGAGCCATGTAGGACCACAGAGGGCAGGAGAGAGGGTCACCAGAACTGACAAGGAGAGCAGGAGGGAGCGCCAGCAAGCTAAGCATGTAAGTCAGGCGGGGATGCAGGAGCTGCACAATGGACCACAGAAGGCTGGCGGGAGGTCAGGGGCAGCAGCATGGACAATGAAGGGCTGGAGGGAAGGGCAGGAGGCTGACCATGGAGGACAGGGCAGGAGGGACAATGGAAGGACAACAAACCAGGATGAGTAGGACAGCAGGGTCAGGGGCAGCTAGCTGGGCATGGAAGATAGATGGGAGGGCAAGTGCAGCTCATGGACAATGGAGGGGCACGGGATAGCAAAACAGACCACAGAGGTAAGAGAATGGGCAGTACAATTAACCACAACCAGAAGGAGGGAGGGAAAGGGGCTGCAGGCTGAAAAATGCAGGGCAGGGGCAGCATAACAGACTACAGAGGGTAGGAGATGATGGCAGGGGCAGCAGGCTGACCACAGGGAGCAGATATGAGGGGCACAACAGACCACAGAGGGCAGGAGGGAGAGACAGAGCCAACACAATGATCATAGAGGGCAGGAGTGTGGGGCAAGGTCAGTACAATGGAACATAAGGGCAGGCTAGAGGGGCAGAAAGCTGACCATGGAAGGTAAGCGGAAAGAGCAGAGGCAGCCCACAGATAATTGAGGGCATGGGAGAGGGGCAAGGGAACTGCAGTGAACAATGGAGCTGAATGACCACAGATGGGAGGAGGGAGGGCATGAGTACAAATCTAACCAGGGAAGGCAGGCAGGAGGGACAAGGGCAATGTAACAAATAATGGAGGACAGGAGGGAAGATCAGAGGTAGCATAGAGAGAGTGGAGGGCCAGGGCAGAACAATTGGCCATGGAGGGCAGGAGAGAGAGGCAGAAAATTGACCCACGAGGGCAAACAGAGGGGGTTGGGCCACAAAATGGATCAATAAGGGCATGAAGGACAGGTAGATGCAGCCAATGGAAAACAAGTTCTGTGTAAAAATAGCATTGGGGAAAGAGAATTGGGAAAAAAAGAAAATACACTGGTAGGGATCCCTTCAGGCTGGTCAGGTGGTGACAATCGAGAGGCTGGCTGGGAATGTGACCCTTAAAAGTTGATAACAAATTAAAGCGTAACTCACTGGAGGTCAAGAGAACAAAACAAATGCACTTAATAGGTAATGCATGCAAAACACGCGCAGGTGCAGGAAGAGGTTCTATATATGAAGAAATAGATACATCTGTTGAAAAAATTGGAAAAATTATACTAGAGGCTTTGACACCTATAACAGCTAATTTAACCTGTATTGAGGAGCAGCGTTCATGCATGCTGCAGGATTTAAGTATGAACCCAGAAATTAACTCACAGAGTGGCTCGGGTAAATGTAAAGGAAAACTGTCCGTCAGTGCTCATTCCGATAGGACGGTCTCTTTAAGCACCATACTGATCACAAGTAAGGGTGCTTTTTCTCAAAAGCCTACCCATGTTAATCCTCTGGTTCAGACCCCATGGGTACATGTGTCTCATGAGAAAATGTCCAGGAATAATCAAAAGGCGGGACACAGGGCCACTAATCAATTGAGATCAGATTTTTTATATGGGGGCAGCTTCCAACATGGAAACCCAAATGCTAATAGCTTATCATATAGTTCTTTTTTTGACGGGGGTTCCCCATATACCCCCTGGCCGTCAAAAACGCTGTCAAAGCCTTATTAACAAATCAGCTCACTGGTGCTTCAAAAAAATTTCGTCCAAGATAAACTGGTGTGATTATATCATTATGGCAAGACGGGTGAACTGGTTGGGATACACAGCCAAGTCTGTAGATGGGGTTTGTGCGGTCCTTAATTTTAGCAATGCCAGGTGCATGCACTTTGCATTGAGGCAGCTTAAAGACACACCCGTTGAAAATGAAATGATAAGGGCTTACCTAATGGGGTTTTATACCCCCCCCCTCCCCCCCCCATCAGGGAAACATACTGAGACAAGGGTCTCCGCGGTTAGACCTGAAATTGCACTTCTCTTTACAGCCTTCCCAATTAATCCACTTGAATCGTGTTGATGCTCTCTCAGGTCTCATTGACATCGACTGACTGACTGTATAAACAACCTAGACAGCCACCTGAGAAGGGTGGAATGGGCCTGAAACGTTACCATCTAGGGAAGCTGCATACAAAGGTGACCCTGTAATCAAAGGCTTGTATATCCATCTGGCGGCTATTGCATACACCCACCCTCACTTACAAGGGTCTAGATATTTATGAAAACCTACCACCTCCCTCTCTAATTCCATCCCTGAGGGTGATTCAGTAGAGGAAGAGCCCAGAGTAGTAGCACATGCCACTGTGCCCGTTCTTAACAGCACATTCAAAGGTGTAGCAAATCAGGGCCATACCACACTTCCCTTTAAAATCATTTCCTGGAATATTGCAGGAATGCACCCAAAACTGACCAAAAAGATATGGTTAGAGTACAAAAGGGTTTTTGACATAATTCGCCTCCAAGAAACCTGGAACA
This sequence comes from Lissotriton vulgaris, assembly GCF_964263255.1. Taxonomy (NCBI): domain Eukaryota; kingdom Metazoa; phylum Chordata; class Amphibia; order Caudata; family Salamandridae; genus Lissotriton; species Lissotriton vulgaris. Next base: position 1,198,872,011 of record NC_141694.1, on the reverse strand, counting down.
AGAGACAACATTGTTTTGGATGGCTATTGCTCCTTCACTGTCCCTGCAATACTTTCTAAAGCAGGACAGGCCAAAGGAGGGATCGCAGTGGTAATCCCTGTAAAATATGGATACATAAAAGCCCTAGATGTAAGTTCATCACCCTGGTATCAATTAATTTTGATTTCGTACTTGATGCAGGATAAGATACTAGTGGTGAATTGGAATCATAATTTTATTTATAAATAGTCAAAATGTTATAGAATCCCTACTGGTGGAAATTACTAAAATCTCTGGAAGTGGCAGCTATTATGTCATCAAATAAGCTTTATTCGGCGTTTGGCCATAAAAGCAACACCATAAAATACATACACGTAAAAAAATAACTCAACATAACATTACCTAGTTAAAAGAAAAATGAGTTAAGACCCAACTAAAAATAGTTTAGCATATCAGCAGTTCTAAATAAAAACCCAAAATACACAGAATCCCCCTTTTTCACCCGCTGTTATTGTGATTCGGTGCTCGAGGACCAGGGGAAAAGTTTTGGCTGGATAGATCGCAAGTAGGGGGCAATGTTCCTGTCTTTAAACCTAACCAGAATCAAGTCCCCCGGAACATTTTTGGGCAGATGACCAAGCCACCCCACCCTTCTGACGCTCTGTATCCCACCGTGTAGCGAAGAAGGTAATGGTCTATTGTTTTTGAGCCAAAAGATGGCTTTGTTCAGTAGGTCCCGGTGCAGTTCACGTTTTCCTGGTCTGAGTGCGGGGACCCCAGAGATATTGGTGACATATGGGGCTGCTACGGGGGGTAAATCGATGCGATGTCTTCTATCAAGTGCGATCACAGGAGCTCTTTGTGGGGCATGATCAAGATTACGGGTATTATTGCGACCACTTTGAATAGGTGGTATAACAGGGGAGTCACAGGTTTGCGATATCCTGGGTGCATTGTCCGTAGGCCTTTTCTGGGTGTTAGTGGGGGTAGAGCGTGTGGGAGTTACAGTGTTTCTAGTCGGTGGGTATGACCGTGCTACCGTTTTTTCAATCCTGCACAGTCTATCTCCCAAATCATTAATTTTAGCAACCAGTGGAGAAAGAGCAGTATATAGCAGACGCTCGATTTGGGCCAGAAGGGTCGATTGTAGGGGGGATCGAGACTCATCCTTATCCAGTGGTAATGAGGCTGTATTAGGGCCGGGTACAGAGGGGCTGCAGTTATTAGATGGAGGGAGGGTTGTAACGGGGGATGCCTGGGGGGAGCAGATTGCTTGAACAGTGTCTTGAGCCACTATGGGGGGGGGATAGAACATCCGGGATATAGTTTGTGCCACAGAGGGCATTCAGCTCTTCCCAGATGGACATTGTAGTTGGGTAACTGAATCCTGGAATCCTGGTGACAACTATAAACAGTTCAAAGCAATAGGGATAGAAGGAAAGGAGCTTGACTGTACCTTCTCCAATGCTGGAGCCAAGAGTGGTGGCCCGTCCCGTCCTCCTAGTGCCTCTGAGGGCCACAGAGGGCCCGCCCTTGTCCCGGGCTTCTCCCAAGCGCGACTCGCGGGGCGAGAGGCGTTCCTCTCCCTTTACACGCCTCCGGGCGCTCTGGTCTCGTCACTTTTGCGCCACAGCCGCCGGGGCACCTGGGGATTGTAGTCCCAGCCCTCACGGCGACGGTGGCACTGGCGCTGGACTGCGGGACCCGCTGCTGCAGAATGCCGTTTCCCTCACGGCGTGGACTCTAGCGTTGGAGTGCAGGACCCGGTGAAGCACTCAGCCGTCCCCCTCACGGCAGGTAATGCAAGTCTCCCAATGTGCGCTCGGCGCTCCTCTCCCTTTACACGCCTCCGGGCGCTCTGGTCTCGTCACTTTTGCGCCACAGCCGCCGGGGCACCTGGGGATTGTAGTCCCAGCCCTCACGGCGACGGTGGCACTGGCGCTGGACTGCGGGACCCGCTGCTGCAGAATGCCGTTTCCCTCACGGCGTGGACTCTAGCGTTGGAGTGCGGGACCCGGTGAAGCACTCAGCCGTTCCCCTCACGGCAGGTAATGCAAGTCTCCCCAGCTATTATGTATTCTCTGGGTGGGGGACTATAACTGCACTACCTGTAAATATACCTCACAACGTGTCTGTGGGCTGTTGGATACCGTGGGTCAGCCTCAGCTGCAATTTATTTAGGGGTGACCGGAATTTGCATGGGCGCGCTACGTAAAGCTCCGCGAAATGGTAAAAAAATTCCGCGAGCATGCGCAGAGTTCCGTGAACACGCGGAATTGCTTGTCCCGCCTGTTCGTGATGCTTTTTTCCTGTTTGAAAACGCTGTTTGCGTGCTCGGGGAGAAATATCTTGTGAACACACATTTTGAAAGCGGGAACAAGCAAATAATTCAGTGCAGCCGCGGATTGCCGAATTTTTGGCAGTTCTGCGTTCTCCGCGGAATGCAAAATTACCCAAATTCCGCAAATTCTGCTTGAGAGGCTGGCTGGGAATGTGACCCTTAAAAGTTGATAACAAATTAAAGTGCAACTCACTGGAGGTCAAGAGAACTAAACAAATGCACTTAATAGGTAATGCATGCGAAACACGCGCAGGTGCAGGAAGAGGTGCCATATATGAAGAAATAGATACCTCTATTGAAAAAATTGGAAAAATAATATTAGAGGCTTTGGCACCTATAACAGCTCATTTAACCTGTATTGAGGAGCAGCTTCCACGCATGTTGCAAGATTTAAGTATGAACCCAGAAATTAACTCACAGAGTGGCTCGGGTAAATGTAAAGGAAAACTGTCCGTCGGTGCTCATTCCGATAGGACGGTCTCTTTAAGCACCATACCGATCCCAAGTAAGGATGCTTTTTCTTAAAAGCCTACCCATGTTAATCCTCTGGTTCAGACCCCATGGGTACATGTGTCTCATGAGAATATGTCCAGGAATATTCAAAAGGCAGGACACAGGGCCACTAATCAATTGAGATCTGATTTGTTATATGGGTGCAGCTTCCAACATGGAAACCCAAATGCTAATAGTTTAGCATATGGTTGGTTTTTTGACGGGGGTTCCCCATATATACCCTGGCTGTCAAGAAAGCTGTCAAAGCCTTACTAACAAATCAGCCCACTGGTGCTTCAGTAAAATGTGGTCCAAGATAAACTGGTGTGATGATATCATTATGGCAAGACGGGTGCACTGGTTGGGATACACAGCCAAGTCTGTAGATGGGGTTTGTGCGGTCCTTAATTTTAGCAATGCCAGGTGCATGCACTTTGCATTGAGCCAGCTTAAAGCCACACCCGTTGAAAATTAAATGATAAGGGCTTACCCACTGGGGTTTTTATACCCCCCCCCCCCCCCATCAGGGAAACATACTGAGGCAAGGGTCTCCGGGGTTAGACCTGAAATTGCACTTCTCTTTACAGCCTTCCCAATTAATCCACTTGAATCGTGTTGATGCTCTCTCAGGTCTCATTGACATCGACTGACTGTATAAACAACCTAGACAGCCACCTGAGAAGGGAGGAATGGGCCTAAAACATTACCATCTAGGGAAGCTGCATACAATGGTGACCCTGTAATTAAGGGCTTGTATATCCATCTGGCGGCTATTGCAGACACCCACTAACACTAACATGGGTCTAGATATTTATGTTATGTTATAAAACCTTTTATTACGCGCTCTATTACTCAAGAGTATCCTGGCGCGGTGAGTAAAAAAAGAAAAAGGAGCAGCCAACATAACATACAGAGAGATTACAAAGTGATATTAAACAGATGGGTTTTGAGTCCCTTCTTAAATTGAGAAAGTGAGGGGGCAGTACGAAGGGCCAGGGGAAGAGCATTCCATGCTCTGGCTGCCTTGACAGAAATGGACTAGCCTCCTGTTCTTGAAAGCTTGAACTTGGGCTGAACCATCTGACACAGGTTGGCGGAGCGGAGAGCCCGATTAGGAGCATAAAGAGCGAATCTATTCCGCAGATATACTGGACCCAACTGATGGATAGCACGATAGACCAGGACCAGAATTTTAAACAGAATTCGGTTGGCAACAGGTAACCAATGAAGACTGCGCAGATGTCCACGAACACTGGATTTCCTAGGTAATTGAAACATCAGTCTAACTGCCGAGTTTTGAATCACCTGGAGTCGATGGACCATATAGTCCGGTAGGCCGCTAAAGAGTGCATTTGCGTAATCCAAGCGTGACAAGATCAGCGCTCTTAGCACAGTCTCTCTAGCCTCACCAGGGATGAAGGGGAAGAACCTTCTGAGGGCCTTTAGAGTGGCATAGCAAGTACAGGTTAATTTCTTAATATGCTCCCCAAACTTTAAGTCCTGCCCGAACCAGACACCCAAGTTCTTTACAGGGCCTCCTATTGAGTTCGGACAGGGTAGATCAGAGGGCCAGATTTGCTCCCTGAAATTATCCGGGAAAGACCCATAGAGGAGGATCTCTGTCTTCTCCTCGTTACACTTAAGTTGGGCCAATGCCAGCCAATGGAAAACTTTCGACAAGCAACTCTGGATGGTCAAGGGGTCTAAGTGGTTTTTTGGCCAAGTGAAGAGCAGCTCGGTATCGTCAGCATATGCCATTATTTTGGCACCCAGCTGCTCAGCTAGATAGACCAGGGGGGTCACATAGACATTGAAAAGCAGAGGGCTTAAGGTAGACCCCTGCAGGACTCCCGTAGTTAGTTCCTTAGCCTTGGATGCATAAGGGGGCATCCACACTTGCTGTGATCTGTCTTTCAAAAACAAGATCAACCAGTCCAGAGCTCGGCCTGAGATACCGATGGCAGCCAATCTGGCCAGAAGCATCGAATGGGGCACCGTATTGAAGGCGGCAGAGAGGTCTAACAAAATCAGAACCGCCCTGCCACCTCCATCCAGGCACTCCCGAATTGCCTCTGAAACCTCGATTAATGCCGTTTCGGTGCTGTAGGCCGCTCTAAACCCCGATTGGGATGGATGGAGCGCGTGAGAGGACTCAATTAATTCTTCGAGTTGTCTAAAAACAATCTTTTCACATGTTTTAGCCAGGGCTGGCAGTAGAGATATGGGCCGATAGCTGGAGGGCACAGCCGGATCCAGCCCGGACTTTTTCAATAACGGGAGGAGCTTGGCCTGCTTCCAACTCAAAGGCACGGAAGCCGAACAGAGAGATAGATTAACAATCCTAGTTACCTCTTGGCAGACTATAGACAACACCCCCCCCCAAAACTCTAGCAGGGCAAGGGTCGGAGGGCGATCCAGATTTAAGGGCAGACAGGATTGTCAGAACATCCAACTCGGTAGCTGGGGAGAAGGATGTAAACAGACCCTCCATCGGAACAGCTGTCAATATAGGCAGTTAAATGGATGTCTGGGACTTGTTCAAAGCAGTCTGGAGATCCTGCTGGATCTTTAGAATGTTTTCGGAGAAGAAAATTGAAAGCTCTTCGCACCATTGATTGGAAGAAGGTAGAAAGGTATGAAAGCTCACCCCCTCCCTCTCTAATTCCATCCCTGGGGGTGATTCTGTATAGGAAGAACCCAGAGTAGTAGCACATGCCACAGTGCCCATTCTTAACAGCACATTTAATGGTGTAGCAATTCAGGGCCATACCACACTTCCCTTTAAAATCATTTCCTGGAATATTGCAGGAATGCACCCCAAACTGACCAAAGAGATATGGTTAGAGTACATAAGGGTTTTTGACATCATTCGCCTCCAAGAAACCTGGAACAAGAGACAACATTGTTTTGGATGGCTATTGCTCCTTCACCGTCCCTGTAATACTTTCTCAAGCAGCACAGGCCAAAGGAGGGATCGCGGTGTTAATCCCTGTAAAATATGGATACATAAAAGCCCTAGATGTAAGTTTGTCACCCTGGTATCAATTAATTTCGATTTATTACTTGATGCAGGCTAAGATACTAGTGGTGAATTGGTATCATCATTTTTTTTATAAATAGTCAAAATGTTATAGAATCCCTACTGGGATTCTATAACGTGTCTGTGGGCTGTTGGATACCGTGGGTCAGCCTTAGCTGCATTTTATCAAGGGGTGGCCGGAATTTCGTGAGCATGCGCAGAGTTCCATGAACACGCGGAATTGCTTGTCCCGCCTGTTCGTGATGCGTTTTGCCTGTTTGTGAACGCTGTTTGCGTGCTCTGGGAGAAATATCTTGTGAACACGCATTTTGAAAGCGAGAGCAAGCTAAAAATTCAGTGAAGCTGCGGATTGCGGAATTTTTGGCAGTTCCGCGTTCTCCGCAGAATGCAAAATTACCCAAATTCCACAAATTCTGCGAACGGAATTTACCGCCCAGGCCTAATTTTATCCACACACCTCAAGGCGAAGCTTTAAATTCCATCATTATTGGGAATGACTTGGGGCTGAATAATAACTTGGCCTGTAGTTCCTTACCCCAGTGTCCTACTTCTGTTGGTGGCGGCAGGGAAAGTTCCATTGATTATATGTTTATTTCCAGAAAGTTAATTTAGCTTGTCAGCGATTTTGAAGTGGAACGTAATAATGCTAGTGATCACAATCCCCTCACTCTATTTTTCAGTGTAACAGCCCAGGTAGGGAAAGGCGGTGGCCGCCTGATCCAATATAACCCAAACAAAGGGGTAAGATTAAACTGGGGCAAGATAAATCCCCCTCAGTTTGAGGAAGAAACTATCATAGCAAATTATCACCTAATTATGAGGTGCCTACAGCAAGACCCTCCCCTATGTGAGGTTGTCTGGGAATTTAAGCTGCTTTGCTCGGACGTAGCCGAGAGACTAACTAGACCCGCCCATAGCAATGAACACCAGGAGGCCCAATGGTTTAACTCTGAATTTACAAAGGCCCAAAAGGACCTTAAATGGTTCTTCATGTTATCCCTCATGATAGAAATCAAATTAAAAATGCAAGGATAACATACAAAACCATAATTGAGAAAAGAAAATAGAAATTGAGCAGATTGGCATGGGAAGATCTGAAGAGACCTTTCGGACCCCGGCAGCGAGTGGGTAGGTCTGCCGACATACTTGCCACTGAGCAAGTGACACTTGGTAATTCAAAGGGTCTGGTCTGCCGTGAGTTGACGATGAGGATAACCAACCCTATTTGGGTTGGTCATCCAATTACAGGTACCGCACTTTAGGTTTTATGCTGTTTTATGAGGGACACATCATAGACAACCACCCACCGTGTAGATAGCTTTGATTTTTTTATACTGGTCTTGACGAATCACCGCTAGATCTGAGAGCTATAAGGCGAGAAACATGTTGACCACTTAACAGTGCACCAATCCTGAAACATTATTTCAGAAGTGCACCACCCAATTTTTTATCAGGTTGGAAGCCCTGTTGATTACAATTGTTCTCTCTGGTACTTGCAATTCCACTTGGTTTATTCACTTGGACTCCTTCCATCTACACACATAGGTCCCTCACCCCCACAACACCATATGGCAATTTGGAATAAAACATCGTTGCCAAAGAGCCCCTCAAAGGGAGCCCTTCAGGTATTGCAGTGCCGACCTGATGATGCGCGCCCTATGATGAAGCATGACACCCAGCCAGGTGTGTGAGGGCCCTAATTCCAACAGAGAAATTCCCCGTTTCCCCTGTAATACGTGATGACTTATGACCACCAAGCCCTCCTGCCCCCCGTATTCCAAGTTAGGAACTGTATTCCTTCATGCATCTAAGATCTGGAGAGAGCCAGCACCCTCGAAGACACTAAAAGCTTTTGGATATTATTAACTGCCCACTATTTACAAAAGATGTGAGACTGATTTTGGGGGGTGTTTGGAAATCCCATGTCTCTGCAATATTTAACCCGTATCGGAAGCAGTTAGAGGAGAATATTGAGGATTTGCCCCCAGATTTAACTGCAGCGTCCCAACTAAGTTTAACCATCTCTGTGGCTGAGGTTGAGGAGGCTTTAGTGTAGGAATTTGTCTGAAAATCAAGGGCAAAGGACAAAGCTGATTGTTTCTACAGAAGGTGTCCGGCAGGGGGGCATCTTAGCGCCTTTTCTTTTTTTTATCTATACAAACGGCCGAGAGGCCTTTTTCCTGAACAAGGAAATTGATTTCCCTCAAATTGGTGGCAAATCCGTCCCACTACTATCATACGCAGATGACAGAGTGCTAATGGTAGTGACAGCAAACAGCCTTCAAAAATTGCTTAATGCTTTTACTGATTTTATGTTGTTGCTTGATTTAAAAGTCAATTTTATTAAATCTTATACCATGGTGTGTGGCCCTAAGTTGACCAACATTAGAAACATTTCTGTAAGGGCAAAAGGAATAGATACGCTGAATAGATTTACCTAATTAGGGAGCTTATTTAATATTTTGATGAACAGGGAATTATTTATAAGAGCAAGGGTGCAAAATATAAGTAGGGCTGTGGATCGGCTTTTTCACTTCACATGTAAACTAGGCCACAAGCCTGTGAGAGAGTTAGTTACTTTTTACAAAGCTAAGGCCCACATGCATCAAGCACTTTTTCATTCGCAAACGGTGCGATTCCTTAAAATCGGCCGTTTGCGAATGCAATAGTGCTTTTTGGGATGCATGAAGCAATTTTAGAATTTGCAACATTGTTGCGAGTTCTAAAATTGCGGGTGCTTTTAAGAAGTCGCAGATGTGCGACTTCTTAAAAGCAATGCATCATCACTTTTGACAAGTGAAAATTCGCACTTAGGGTTCCAAATTTACCGAGTGGTTGAACCACTCGGTAAATTTGGAAAAAGTGTTTAAAATGCTTAAAATGTTATTTTTTCAACATTCATGTTACGGACACACATGTCCTTAGGACATGTGTGTGTGCAACATGATGCGAAAAATACATTTCAGGGGTGCATGGGGGGGTCCTTTGGACCCCCCCCTGCACCCATGAAATTTTCTAAGTGCCACTCGCAATTTGCATTGACTCCTATGGGCCTTTTGGCCCATAGGAATCAATGGAAATTGCGAAAATTAACTTAAGAATTCGGTATTTCTTTGGGATTCGGTAAAAAATGCGATTTTTACCGAATCACAAAGAAATACCGAAAAAAATGATGCATAGCATTTTGCATTTCCTAAATAGCGATTCCTTAATTTTCGCTATTTAGGAAATGCAAAATCCTACAATGATGCATGTGCCCCTAAGTGTTTGTCTGTGACAACTTCAGTGGCAGGGGTGTGGGGTTACCATCGTAGCCACCAACTATACATTTTGGTAAACAAATTTATAAAAAGGTTATTGATGAAATGGAAAAGTCCTCCCACACTGTTCTGTTATCAAGTGTTGGGGTTATATTTTATAGAGGTCTGCATAGGTATCACCCCTCTGCTCCTGTGGGATAAAATATGTCTTTATGATGTTTTAAAGTTCTCAAGGGACGTACTTAAAGATTTTATTAATATGGATAATACCTTATCGATCCCATCGCTCCAATTCGTAAGAGATAAACTACATTAGATAGGCTTGAGGCATCTCTATGTTAATCCTGAAAGTATCCCCACAAATGGTAAGGTCATCATGAAAGAGGCACATCACTCTAGAGCCAATAGGCCCTACTCGCAAAAAGAGGAGATGGGCATCTTCAGTTTGTTCCCCTTTCAGCAGCAATTTTATCTAACCTTCATTACCAATGTGTAGATCAGATTTCTCTTAACTAGATTTCACTTATGCACTTTGCACCTTTTGTAGTGGCATCTCGGGGTCGATCAGGGTGGGCCTCTAATCTCACGCCCTGTCCGTGTGACAATTTGGCAGCCCAGAGCACTATGCACTTTATCCTATTTTGCCCCCTATATAAAGAGGCAAGGGGTTCATTTTTAGTTCCACTTTTAAGGGAAATCTGTCCTTGCACATATCTTTTTTGCACTCTTTTGCCACTTCTGTTATCTGCATTACGGTATCTAACTAGATCAAAGTCACAATGGGTATTAGAAAGCGTTCTACATCCTGTTAGTCCTCTTCCATGTTTCCATTTTTTCCCTGTGATAATACCTATGAAACCTTATGTATGGTAAGTCTATATCCTGACATTCAAAGTTAAAACAGCAATTTTATCATACTTTTAACTTTCATTTTGCTTTTTTACTGTCCATAGCATAACTTCCCAGTAACACAACTGCATATCGTGGTAATAATGACAGCTTCTCCAAGCACTCTTTTTTATTCTCTTACACACCTTACGCCTCCCAGCACATCAATGTTACTTTGAGCTTTCATGACAGATGCCCTGCCATGGCATCTGCCCCTGGTGGTGCATCGTGAATCTGAGCATAGATGAGATAGGCTAAAGTCAGTAATGTACAACACTTAGAGCCAAATGTAGGTCGGCAAATACCTGTTGGTAACGGACGAAAATCAGTAATTTCGGCCGTTACCGACCGGTATCCAGGAAATGAGATGTAGAAGTGTAATTTTTTCCGAATCGGAAAATATGAGTTGGTATTATTCCGAATCGGAAAATATGAGTCGGTATTTTACCGATGCGGAATATTCCGAATTCACAGTTACCGAATTCTTACTTACCGAATCAGTAAATAATAAATGGTAAAATAATGGGCATGGAGATGTAGGAAACCCGAAAAATACCGAAATTAACAATATTCGGTATTTAGGAGTCGGTAATTACCATGGATTGAATGCAGGTGGTAACCAGGTGCAGGCTATAAAATGAGGCCCAAAATGCAACAGTGTAACCAGAATGGCGGCTTTCTACGTCATTGCAAGGCGGCAGCGACTACAGGCAGCAGGAGAGAGTGAATGGCTAAGGGAGGAGCAAGTATACAGGCAGAGGATAACACTTTTCCAACTGACAGAGCCAGAAATACTCCAAAGGTACAGGCTACATCCCCAAACCATCCTGAGCCTGATCAGGGACCTACACCCACTCCTGGAGAACCCAACACCAAGGGCGCATGCCATCCCACCCCTTGTGCAGGTGCTGTGCAGCCTATACCTGCTTGCCTCTGGGAGCTACCAAAGTGTGATAGCTGCAGTAGGTGGTGTGTCCCAGAGCTGCCTATCCCGTTTCTTCAGGAGGTTCCTTGACGCCATGATGCAGAGGATGGAGCATTGTATTTAATTCCCTGACACACCTGCGGAACTTGCAAAGACCAAGACTGATTTGTATCACCTGGCACACTTCCCTCACGAGATAGGCTGCATAGATGGCACCCACATAGTCAAGTCATAAGTCAAGTCATAACATTTGTATAGCGCACTACATACCCAGAGGGTTTCAAGGCGCTTAGGAGGAGGTGGAGGATTATTTGTCAAATATCCACGTTTTAAGCTGCTTTCTGAACGCTATGTGGTTCTGGGTGAGGCGAAGGTAAGCGGGGAGTGAGTTCCATGTTTTAGCAGCCAGGTAAGAAAAGGATCTGCCTCCCATGGTGGTCTTGTTGATGCGAGGTATAGTGGCGAGGGCTTGGTCGGAAGAGCGTAGTTGGCGGGAGGGGGTGTAGAAGGACAGTCGGGAGTTGAGGCAGTCTGGTCCGATGTCGTAAAGTGATTTGTGTGCGTGGGTGAGCAGTCGGAAAGTGATCCTCTTATTGACGGGTAGCCAGTGGAGGTCTTTAAGGTGGCCAGAGATGTGTTCGTTGCGTGGGATGTCTAGTATGAGCCTGGCTGCGGTGTTTTGGATTCGTTGGAGTTTCTTCTGGAGTTTGGCGGTGGTACCTGCGTAGAGGGTGTTTCCGTAGTCCAGTCGGCTCGTGACCAGGGCGTGGGTGACTGTTTTCCTAGTTTCGGAGGGGATCCAGCGAAATGTTTTTCTGAGCATGCGAAGAATGTTGAAGCAGGAAGAGGATACGGCGTTGACTTGTTTGTTCATTGAGAGTGAAGAGTCCAGAATGACGCCAAGGTTCCGTGCGTGGTCTGTCGGGATGGGTGCTTTTCCGAGGGCTTCCGGCCACCAGGAGTCGTCCCAAGCAGAGGGGGATGTGCCTAGGATGAGGACTTCTGTTTTGTCTGAGTTCAGTTTCAGACGGCTATGTTTCATCCATTCGGCGACTTTTTTCATTCCTTCGTGCAGGTTAGCTTTGGCGGCGTCGGGGTCGTTGGTGAGTGAAAGGATCAGTTGAGTGTCGTCCGCATAAGAGATGATGTTGAGGTTGTGTTGGCGTGCGATGGTCGCGAGGGGGCTCATGTATACGTTGAAGAGGGTGGGACTGAGTGAGGATCCTTGAGGTACGCCGCAGATGACTTCAGAGGCCTCGGACTTGAATGGAGGAAGGCGGACTCTCTGGGTTCTACCGGTGAGGAACGAGGTGATCCATTCCAGTGCTTTTCCTTGGATTCCGATGTTATTGAGGCGTTGTAGAAGGGTGCTGTGGCAGACTGTATCGAATGCTGCAGAGAGGTCGAGGAGGATGAGGGCGACTGTGTCTCCATTGTCCAGTAGAGTTCGAATGTCATCTGTTGCTGCGATGAGGGCGGTCTCGGTACTATGTTTTGCTCGGAAGCCAGATTGTGAGGGGTCGAGGGATTTGTTGGCTTCGAGGAAGGCGGCGAGTTGGTTGTTGACGGCTTTCTCGATGACTTTGGCCGGGAATGGAAGAAGCGAGATGGGGCGGTAGTTTTTGAGTTCGGTGGGGTCCGCTGTTGGTTTTTTCAGAAGGGCGGTGAGTTCAGCGTGTTTCCAGTCTTCAGGGAAGGTAGCGGAGTTGAAGGAGCAGTTGATGACGTCTCGGAGGTGCGGTGCTATGACGGAGTCTGCTTTGTTGAAGATGTGGTGAGGGCATGGGTCTGTGGGGGATCCTGAGTGGATGGAGTTCATCAGGCGGATGGTGTCCTCAGTGGAGATTGGCTTCCAGTCGTTGAGGGTGTTAACGGGGGGAGGATGGACAGCAGACGGTAGGGTGGGTTGGTTTCCGGGTTGGTTGTCAAAGCTGTTGTGGATGTCTGCAATCTTGTTGTGGAAAAAAGAGGCTAGGGAGTCGCAGAGGGTTTGAGAGGGGGTGATGTCGTTGGAGTTGGCCGAGGGATTGGAAAATTCCTTGACGATGTTGAAAAGTTCCTTGCTGTTGTGAGCGTTGTTGTCGAGTCGATCCTTGAATGCTGCTTTCTTGGCTTTTCGGATTAGTTGGTGGTGAGTGCGGGTGGCGTTTTTGAAGGCGTCCTTGGTGCTGGTGGTTGGGTCTTTTTTCCAGGCCTTTTCAAGGGAGCGGCACAGTTTCTTGGACTTCTTGAGATCATCGTTGAACCATGAGGCCTTCTTGCTGCCTGGTTTGTTTTGATGTTTTTTCAGAGGTGCTAAGGTGTCCACTCTGCCCACCTGCTGCCACAGAACGCATATTCAGGAACCGGAAGTCGACACACTCCATCAATGTGCAGGTCATATGCAACACTGGCAAGATCATCATAGACATCGTGGCAAAATTCCCTGGGAGTACCCATGATTTGTACATATTCCAGAATAGGGGTATATACACATGCCTAGTTGCCGGAGAATTTGGGAACGGATACCTGCTAGGTAAATGACATTGACACACCCTGACAGTCACATCAGATGAATGTATCATGATAATGCAACTAATGGCAATCTTTCTCCCCCCTAGGCAACAGTGCATATGCCCTGCGGTCCTTTGTGCTCACCCCCTACCTTAACCCATCCACCAGGAGTGAAAGGCGTTACAATGTGGCTCACAGATCTACACGCAACGTTGTGGAGAGCACATTTGGACTCCTCAAGAGCAGGTTTCACTGCCTACACAAGAGTGGAGGGGCACGCCAGTACACTCCAATCCTGTGCTGCAAAATCATTGCAACCTGTGCCATGTTACACAATCTTGCCACCAAGGTAGGCACAGAGGTGGAGATCACACATCATGAGGACATTGATGATGACACAGAACAGGCAGAGCCCTATGCTACAGTAGCAGCACCAGCTACAGATGGGAGACTAAGACGGGCAGAGATCACACAGCAATATTTCTGAGTGAGTAATGAGACACAGACAGGCTAAGCTTATGATGTACATAGTTCAATTTTCACTACGCCATTCCAATAATACCACACAATGGTAACACAAAATAGCAATGTCCATGACTGGGTGGTCACAGTTAACCCCACCGTGACCTGTCCTTTGGGTTGAGGGCATAATTTATGTTTCCGTCCACCGATTACAGGGTGCGACTGACGTGGCTGTGTTTCACGGCATTCAGTGTTGCCTGGCTCTGTGGATTGAGGCCTGCCGCTCCTGCGTATTTCCGGAACAGGAGTGCTAGTGGATTTTTCACTTTCAACCACACATGTCTCGCCTCTAGTGGATGTCTGTTGCGTAAGCATCAGCTCCATGGCAGAGGTCACTCTGCCCATCCCCATAGATAAATCAGTGCAGCAGTGCACGATTGCATCCTGCATCGCTACTGACCGTCTGCACAGCAGGGAGGTTGCAGTTGCAAAGCGGTTTAATGCTTTGGTCTGCTGGCGCACATCCACACGAGCCTTGCGCCTCTCCAAGTGGTCCCTGTCCAATTTGTCACACAGGACAGTCATGCACTGGGTCATGTCTGTCATGCATTTGCCGGCGACTGCATGCTGTCCGAAATGTTCCCTATGCCCTTGTCAATGTTATCCAGCTTGTTGTAATGGTGCGCACCTGCCTCTGAACACCCATCATTGCCTTTGCCTGCAGGCGCTGGACCTTGACCATGGTGGCCTCCAGACCGCAGAAGACCCCCTGAACGTACTGCCCTTCAGCCCTCTCCCGTGCCCTTCGGCCTCGGACACTGGCCCGCACAGCTCTTTGAGTGGGCTGCTGCTCAGCGTTTTGCTGACTCTGGTGGATTGCTTGCCATGTCACCCTCCTCCTCTTCCTCCTCAGATGTTTCCAGAATGCGGGAGGGGGCACATCAAGCCGCCTTGCCCTTTCCTGCACAGGTGACGGTGTTGATGGTGTGGGGGACTGTGCTGCTGCTACTGACTCCTGAGTCCCAAACAAAAGAGGTGACTGAGGCTGTGGTGTGGTTGTTTGCTCAGGTGACTTGGCTGCCTGCTCTGTGTTCTTCCCTTGTTGAACTGTGCTGGGACCAGCTTCTTCTATCCTCTTCTCCCTGTCCATTGCTGTGTTGCGCGATGACTCTCCTGTGGACAGACATGGACATTGTGTCAGTGGAGTAGTTCACCTGTGTGTCTTGATTAATTCACACTACTATCACACATTTGCCTGCTCCTCATTTGCTTCTGCTAATAGTGTGTTGCATCCCTTGCTGTATGGTATGCTGACTGCATTGCTTTATCTACCTATGACTACGTCTTCCATGAAGCATTACAGGGCATTAGTAAAACCTGTTCTGGAGTGTGATGTAGGCACACCGAGTGGGGAAGGGGAACAGGGAAATGGGTTAATGATAATGTCCATGCTTCTTACCTTGTTTCTTTGCAGCTCTGGCGGAGCTTTAAGCGTCCCCAATGCCATTCATGCTTTCCGGCTCTAGGGTGGCTTCCACAAGCTCCTCAATGTCAGTGAGTCGTGGTGCTCGGTTTCTGTCTCCCCCTGTTACTGCAGCTTCTTTTCTGTGGGCAGCTAGTTTCTTTTTGGTGATAATACGAAGGTCATACCACCTTTTTTTTAAATCATCGATTTGCCGGTGGGTGACCCCAATGGCTTTTACCTTTGCTTGGATATCAATCCAGGTAGTGCGCTTGACAGACTCTGCAACATGCAGAGACTGTTTGCCAAACATTTTGCAGTAGTGTTTCACCACCTCTTCAACCAGCACCTGCTGTTCTTCAGGGCTGAATTTCAATTTCCTCCTGCGCTCTGCTGCATCCCTCTTTCCATCCTGGGTCTCCATTGTGCTGCTTAGGTAAGCTCATGGAAGTCTGCTCCTCTGTCTGTCCTCCTGCTCTCCTGACTGTTCAGTTTCTACACCTGCATGGGTGTGGCCACTCCCAGGTACTGGGGAGGGGTGCTTGATTCTGATTGGTTGATTCCACTGTAGCTTTGTTTTTGGGTGTGGTTGATGTCTCTGATTGCTTCACAGGCTCACATGTTTGTCAGTTTCAAATTTCCGAATCGAGGCCCATTGGAATGAATGGGTTTTACCGAATCAGAATTTACCGATTCTGAAATTACCATTTCGGTAAATACCTATTTCAGATTCCGAGTGATTCCAAATCGGTAAAATTTACTGATTTTTTTACCTACATACCAATTTCTGATTCTGAAATACCGATTCGGTATGAGTTGGCATTTAAGAATCGGAAATATCAAATTACCTACATCTGGCCCTTAAACCTCTGCATGGGGTAGGATATCATGTTAGAATGATGATATTGCAGAAGAGTTACAACCATGCTCAATGGACCCCCGGTGCTTGTTGGGCGACTGCATTTCTATTAAAGAAAAAGTATTCAGCAATATGATGGAGCAAGGTTTCACATGTAAAGTGACTTGCTCACACTCAACCTTCTCGAGAATAATAATAATGTACTAACTAAACATGTTTTGTCTTATTAATATTGCATTACACAACACATTAGATATCTAAGGGAAGCTTGTCAATGTGCTTTTACTAACTATAATTCGCTTGCACTAAAATGGCTGCTGCTACGCAGGATTTTCTACTGCACATTCGTCTGTCATGGCCACGTGACATGCTTGGTGGGAAAACTTTTGCTTCTGCGCAATAGAACTAAGATGGCTGTTATGTGTTCTACTGTGCAAGAAGCTTGCATCTCTGCTTTGCTAAGCTGTTTTTTTTTGCTTAATATCTAACGCAATAGTTAAAATAAAATAATGGGAATAGAGTAGAAAGAAATGCTATACAGTGCATTAATTTATTCTGTGTTTCTAAAACTGTTTAGTTTCTATTTTTTCATGTTACCAAACATTACGAGCCTAAATGCTTTGCTGAACTCCATCTTTGGAGAAACTGCGCATGTGCGACAAATGTCCTGAAGCCCCAGAAGCTGTAGCCTTGAATCATGGCCAAGACGGACATGGAAGGTGGAGAACAGTGAACTCCTTGCCTTGACGGAGGAAGCTGAATTGATTAAACTGTTTAAAAACAATCATTGATACATTTCACTACCGGGAGGAATAAAGAACATGGGTAGATAAAGTCATGGGAGGGAACGACTTGAATACATGATTGACAAGTTGCTTCTAGAAAAGTATGGTGTGATGGCTATTCCTCGTTCTTCGTCCAATAAAATTGTGGGATTCACACATTTGCAACATTTGGGGGTGGTACACTGACCTGAAAAATAGTATAACTAGGGTAGGCTTAGTTAGTTAGATTGTCTGACTTGTCCGAATAGCTGACCTGTCATTGACCCAACGCACTCAATAGGTAATCGGGTGCAGAGTTGGTGGCAGAGCACTCTGTCAGAAGATTCGATAACCCAATCGGGGTTCTGGGAAAGAGATTGATGACCCAATCGGCGTTCGACTGTTAGCTGCAGAGAGGGTTTACAACGCTGGGGTTTAGAACTTTAACTGTGGTGCTGATCTTAGCCTGTGGTGGTCCTATCCTGATCCAATTTGGTCCGTAACTTGTCCTGATTCTGGCTTGCACCTGTTCTTTTCTGCTGGCACCTGTACTTTGGGATCCAAATTTCTTAGTCATCAGCCTATGACCAGGGTTTGTCATCACACCGAAAGAGGTAACTATTAAGTGTGGGTTTGTGATTGTACTGTTTTCCTTTTTTCTCTTACCCACCCTCTGTTCAAATGCTTAACGACAATTTCTCTCAAAGTTATTGCAATGTTATGTTTTAAATCTACGTTAGTCTAAACAGAATAAGAAATCAATTTGAGTTTTCATGTTTATAAGTTTTACAAGATTTTACTTAGATAAAGATTTTAAACCTTTCAAGAGTTTGTGGTTATTTATGAAATGCTAAATGTTATTATTGCTACCTATTTTCTCTCTAACTCCCTTGATCCTTTAGGACTTTAGGTATCGGTGACATGGATTGGTAAGATAAATGGTATAAAATCCATGGTAAAAAACCCCAATTGATTGAGTGTAGGCTTACCTTTTTAATGTATACATAGATATGTGGGCCCAGGTGAGTATGTTGAGTAGGTGAGCCTGCGCTCTATCAGTTATGTTGGTAGCAAAGGCAAGGTTAAGGATTAGTGTAGA
The DNA here is from genome assembly GCF_964263255.1 of Lissotriton vulgaris. Classification (NCBI taxonomy): domain Eukaryota; kingdom Metazoa; phylum Chordata; class Amphibia; order Caudata; family Salamandridae; genus Lissotriton; species Lissotriton vulgaris. The sequence continues at coordinate 1,198,853,947 of NC_141694.1, read as the reverse complement.
TAGGTAGTAAGTAAATATTGATTATTGATTGATTATTAGTTATTTTTTATATTGATTTTATGCATTAACCAAAACTGTTCGTACATGTTTTTATGTTTTGTCTGGATACCCCGAGGACAGAATAACAGGTGGTAAATGGAAACCATTCTGTAGTGAGGTCACTTGTTCGAGGTAGTAAGTGCATGGTTAGGTAAAACTGGAAGCACTGTTTTAGGGATTTTTCTGTGTAAATGTGTGAATAATTGATAGCAAAGAGTTTGCTAGTAAAACTTTGGTGTGATATCACCTAGAAAGGGTCACACTGGAGGAGTGATTCAGAAAAGGGGGGGGTGGTGATGAAAAGAGTGTCTGAATTAAGCAGACCACTCTTACCCAGTCCAAAGATCAGGGCTTGATCCATCACCGTTATTTATCTCACTGCACCATCCCAGCTCAGAACCTGGCTATATGCAAATCAGTCTGTCCCTGGCCCAGTGCATCATGGGAACAGGGCAGACTAAACTACCAAGCCAATTTTTCACCAGAAAGGAGACAAGCTACCGGGGACCGGTTTCTGGCATTTCAGCCGTCTTCGGCCCGGCTTGCTTGAATCCTGATGGTGCAGTGAGAAAGGGACTCATGTCTGAGTATACCCTGCCACACCTTTAGTGGCCAAAAACGATTCAGAAAAGGGGGTGGTGATGAACAGAGTGTCAGAATTAAGCAGACCACTCTTACCCAGTCCAAAGATCAGGGCTTGATCCATCACCGTTATTTATCTCACTGCACCATCCCTGCTCAGAACCTGGCTATATGCAAATCAGTCTGTCCCTGGCCCAGTGCATCATGGGAACAGGGAAGACTAAACTACCAAGCCAATTCTTCACCAGAAAGGAGACAAGCTACCGGGGACCGGTTTCTGGCATTTCAGCCGTCTTTGGCTCGGCTTGCTTGAATCCTGATGGTGCAGTGAGAAAGGGACTCATGTCTGAGTATACCCTGCCACACCTATAGTGGCCAAAAACGATTCAGAAAAGGGGGTGGTGATGAACAGAGTGTCTGAATTAAGCAGACCACTCGTACCCAGTCCAAAGATCAGGGCTTGATCCATCACCGTTATTTATCTCACTACACCATCCCAGCTCAGAACCTGGCTATATGCAAATCAGTCTGTCCCTGGCCCAGTGCATCATGGGAACAGGGCAGACTAAACTACCAAGCCAATTCTTCACCAGAAAGGAGACAAGCTACCGGGGACCGGTTTCTAGCATTTCATCCGTCTTCAGCCCGGCTTGCTTGAATCCTGATGGTGCAGTGAGAAAGGGACTCATGTCTGAGTATACCCTGCCACACCTATAGTGGCCAAAAACGATTCAGAAAAGGGGGTGGTGATGAACAGAGTGTCTGAATTAAGCAGACCACTCTTACCCAGTCCAAAGATCAGGGCTTGATCCATCACCGTTATTTATCTCACTGCACCATCCCAGCTCAGAACCTGGCTATATGCAAATCACACTGGAGGAGTAGCAGGTTCTTCTGAGCTTGATTGACAGCAAAGGGGTTTGTTGGTAAAACTTTGGCCTTGCATAACTTAGAAAGGGTAAGCCCGAAGTAGTAACAGGTTCTCCGATGCTTGTGTGAAAAGTAGACAGAAGGGATCTACTTGTAGTGTATGGAGAGTAAACGGAAGGGAGTTACTCGCAGTGAATATAAATCATTCTTTTCTTTTGAAACAGTTACTCGGACACAGTGGCGAATGTTTATACGTTCGTAATGAATGAAAATGAGCATTTAAAATAAATCTCTCATTTTACCTTGCAAAGGAGGGAGTCAGTTTCGGAGATGTGCTGACGCCACTTTTGTAAAGGAGGGGTGAGTACAGGAGTGCGAGAAATCGTCTCATGGAAAAAAGCTGCATAACCATTGGTTGAATATATTTTGGATTCTAATTGTTGATTGGTCATTGAAAATAAGAAACGTTTTGGTATTGGCGTTTTTTTTCGTAAACAAACTGAGGGTTATTACGAAGTAAAGCGGCATAAAATGTATGTGGCATATAGATCCAGAATTCGTAGGAAATAGACCAGATAGAAAGTATCTAGGTTTTGCTAAAGAACATATGATAGGAGGGAGACCTTCCATCATGTACGGAGACAAAAGAAAAATAATTTGTCAAGAAAGTTAAACATTTCTTTAAAAAGGATAAACCGATTAAAACCAGAGAAGGGATTATTATTCCACCATCGAATACGCCTGCATCATACATGATGGTTGAAAGGGGCTACCATACTTGCATATGGTTAGAAAACTGGATAGAATACACAAAAGATGATGGAATTTTGGTATTTCCAGAAAATTGTAACTTTAATGGTAGAGTTTTGTACAATTTAAGAGCACACATGAATGAATTAGATCCACGACCTAGGTTAACCCAATATGAGGCATCGGAGGATTGGGAAACAGAAGCTTTTGAGCGAGACAGATCTAGAAGTGATAAAAATATTAGTACATTTTATCCTAAATTCCCTAAAGAGACAAGAGATAAGCAGATGAAACAATGGAGACAGTCCATGTTGGTGGAAGGATTATATCCTGTCCGAGCATTAGAAGAACCAACAGGGAGTAAAACTACTGAGAAAAATAATAAATGTAATGACAAATGCTGATCCAGAAGATGATTACTTGGAGGATTTATTAATGAAAATCTGCCACCTTATAATGAGGAGCAGAATCAGACAAATGCTAGTGCTCCGTTTTTAAAGCCAACTTTAGTTCCAAAAGTATTACTTGAGGCATCATTAGAAAAAAGTGCTGCAGGAAAAGGAACAAGAAGCAATAATTAAGCAAAGGAATGAGTTAATTCAGAAAATTACACAGTTAAATATCAGTCCTGAAGCCTTGACAATTCCGGTGACTATAGGTCCAGTTGTTCCTTTATATGGAGAAAAACAGACTAGTCCCAGACCTCCTGTTTTAACTACACCTGTAGTACAGCCAAGGAAAGAAACCTTAATAGTGGATGACCAAGCAAGTGAATGTGGGTCAGAAATTTCTTTGATGAATTTACCTATAAGAGAACCAATAAGTAGATCGGTTAGGAAAACTACACCTGGAAATACTAGAGAAGTGCAAATAGAAAACTCTTCACGTACGATAAGTGCAACTGTAGTTACGCCAGAAGAAATTGAAAGATGGTCCAGAGAAATAGAAAAAACAAAATCCCAGTCAAAGACATTGGATATTTTTAAATTAAGAATTGAATTAGAAGAAATGATTGCTGGGAATGTGGGATTATATCGATTGAATGCATTACATGAAGATGAATTGTTGTTTATATGTCGAAGTATCACTCGAAATACAAAAACATTTCATGAACAATTAACGAGTTTAGCAAGTGAAATGGGGATTGACATTTCGTAAATCAAAAGTGTTACAGAAACCATATCGAGCTGAATTTTCTGACAAAGATTTAGAAAATATGAATGTGTCAGGTCGTAAATTACAAATAAAAGAACTGTTATCATATTTGCAAAAATGGGGTGACATAGACAGATGGAAAGCTAGATGGTTAAAGAAAAAGGAAGTAGCACAAGGGAAAAGCACTGTATCAGAATATATGTTGAAAGAAACAGAAAAAGTGGAAAGGTTGTGTCTAATGAGAGAAGTAACAAGTGGAGGTTATGTGCCTGTTCCATGGTCCCGACAAGATATATTGTCATTTACAAATGAATTTCCAAAACTCAGAGAGAAACTTGTAGATCGGTACAGACAGGTGGAGAGATTTGTAAAAGTTTCATAGGTGTTATTAAAAGATCTAGATGGGTTATTTGACATCGTTGTTCGTGTCAATTTATGAACAGAATATAAAATTGCAGTAAACTGGCCCAACAATGAGTATCCTAGAGACCCGAAAACAGGAGCACCATCAGACGAGGTGATGACGCAGTATAATCAGGTTATACTGTATTTGAAAGGGAAAGTACCTCCAAAAGAAACAGACTGGACTAGAATAGACAAAACTCCGCAGAATAAAGCTGAATCTGTGCATGCATATTATGAACGTCTTTTGCAAGTTTTTAAACAGTATAGTGGTTTAGAAAATATTGACACCAAAGATATGACGCATTTTATCTATCGGTTTGTGTCTGGATTAAGACCAGAAATTTCACAATGGATTAAGGATAATAAAATCTGTTGGCAGGCCAAACCTGTAGATGAAATGCTGAAATATGCAAAATATTGTGAAGACGAATTGGATAATAAACGAAAGAATTTGGAAGAAAAAGTAATGTGGGCATAGGTAAAATTAGCAGAGCAACAAGAACTTCCATTGAAAAACATTCAGACCCAAGGAGATGGAAATGGTAATAAACCTAGAGCTACATTTAATCGAGAAGTAGCTAAGGAAACATTTCCTTGTCATGGGTGCAACAAGTTGGGGCATTGGAAGAACGAGTGTAAGGCTGTGCTAAATAATAATAATAATTTGAATCCACAGACGCAGAATGAGGTATCGAAAAAGCAGCAAAAACAGGAAATACAAAATCAGTTTACATTGGGGCCTATGCCAAACCCTGGGAGTCAACCAGCATACAGTATAGATGCCAAAAGTTGGGAAGGAAGTGGTAAAAGGGACACAGTGATACCCCAATTTCTTTTGAGCGACTCATACTTTGATGAAGATAGTTTCTGACCGGTGGAGGATGAGGAGTGCGTACTTGGCGCATCCTTGCAGGTAGATCATTCAGGTCCATACATTGAGGGAAAAGTTGAAGGAAATGATGTTACCTTTTTGTTGGATACTGGCGCTACCCATTCTACTGTGAGAACAGCAGACGTTCCAAACCTACCCCTCTCTGGAGAGCGATCCAAGTAGTGGGCATTTCTAATAAACAAATTAGTACCCCAGTTACAGAACCAATGGAAGGCAAAATAGGCAATTTTAAAGAAATGCACAAATTTGTCGTATTTGACTCCAGTCCTGTAAATCTATTAGGCAGGGATTTCTTGTGCAAAATAAATTGCACTATCTTTTGTACACCAAATGGTGTTGAAATTCAAACTCCAGATGAAGATGGGATTTATTAAATTATGCTAGCAAAACAAGAAACTGAAAAACAAAAGTTTACCATAGAAGACTTACCAAAAGAATTACAACATACAGTAGTAAGTGTGGGATTTCACAGGAAAGGATTTAGGATTAATGGCAAATGTTGACCCAGTAAAAGTGACAGTAAAAGAAGGTGCAGTTTATCCAAATATTCGACAGTACAAAATGAGCCCAGAAATCAAAGCAGGAGTCACACTATAAATAAAATGTCTAGAGGAAGCAGGAATTTTGCAGGAGATAATGAGAAGTCCATATAATTCACCCATGATTGGCATCAAGAAACCAAGCGGAAAGTCGTAGAGGACCTCCGCAAAATTAATAAAATTGTCGGCCCATGTTGTCCAGTTGTGCCAAACCCTGCTGTGATTTTATATCAAATACCATGAGCAGCAGGCTGGTTCACCGTAATTGACCTTTGCACTCTATGGGGTCCAGTTGAAGCATCATATTTACCTGGAGTAAAATCTGCACAGATAGCAGAATTAATTGCGTTGACAAAACTTGTAAATTTGGGAAACATCTGAAAGTGACTATTTTTATTGATAGCCAATATGGCTATGGAGTTGTGCTAGATTTTGGCCAACTCTGGATGCAAAGAGAGTTTCTGACTTCTTCAGGTACTCCAATTAAAAATGGATATTTTGTGAAAGATTTACTAAAAGCAATTCAATTACCAGAAACAGTAGCTGTGGTTAAGTGTGCTGCTCACCAGTCTGGCAATGACAAAGTGACAGCAGGTAACCGATATGCTGGCCAACTAGCTCAATATTGTGCCAAGAATAAAATGGCAATAAACACGAAAATTGAACCAAAAAGAAACAGCTGCCAACTTATGTTGATTGAGAAAGTGAAAAAGTGGGAAGAAGTGAGAGATTTGCAAAATGATGCCGAACAGGAAGAGAAGGAAATTTGGGCAAAAAAAGGATGTCAGAGAAGGGCTGAAGATGGTGTCATTGTTTACCTTGATGGGAGGCCTGTGTTGCCAAACTGTATGCTTGCTCCTATGGCTAGGATGTATTAAGGTGATTCTCATCTAGGACAAGATGCTATGGTCAGACTATTCAGACAAACTTGGTTAAATGCAAGGTTCAGCAACGTTGCAGAGACTCTTTGCCATAGGTGTTTGATATGTCAAAAAATGAATCCTGGGAAAAGAACTGTGGTTTTGTCAGGAAAGATTGGAAAGGCAGAAGGCACTTTTATTCGACTTCAGATTGATTTCATTCAGCTACCCCCTTGCAGAGGTACATCCTTGTCATTGTCTGCCTATTTTCAAAATGGGTGGAAGCTTACTCTACACGTAGGAATGATAACATTACAGTAGAAACATTTGTACTTAGAGAGCTCATACCACGTTTCAGTTTTCCAGTAACGATTGAATCAGACCGAGGAAGACATTACAATAATGAAATAATTGGTCTAATCTGTGAAGCGTTTCAAATTGAGCAAAAGCTGCACTGGGCATACCGCCCAGAGGCTTCTGGAGTGGTAGAACAACTGAATGGCACAATCAAAACAAGATTGGGAAAGATTTATGAATCAACTCGATTAGAATGGCCAGATTCTTTACCTCTTGTTCTGATGGGACTCAGAAGCATTCCAGACAGAAAAACAGATTTGAGTCCTCATGAAATACTCATGGGAAGAGCAATGAGGCAGGCATGGGTGCCAGAGCATAAGTTGATAAATATATCTGATGACTTAATACTAGGGTCCTGCAAAGAACTGGCTGACCAAGTGCATTCTATCTCTCACCAGGTTGGAGAAGACGCTGTCACCAAGCAAACAACTCAAGCACACGATCTGATTACAGGTGACTGGGTTGTACTAAAAGAACATACACGAGAATCTTGTCTAGCTCCAAGGTGGCGAAAACCAAGACAAGTGATATTGGCTACCACTACAGCAGTAAAGTGTAAAGGAGTTCCGAATTGGATCCATGCGAGCAATACAAAAAGAGTAGCTGAACCTGATGAAACTGAAGCTGAAGATTGTGCAGCTGCGGGGTCTCGAGAAAGTGATTCCAAAGTAGTTGATGATGAACAACCGAGCACCAATCAGGATGAATTGATTCCAGTGATTGACATTGCTGCAGATGTTGTGAGAACCAGAAGCAGACTTATTTAGATAGAAAAAGTGATAGTGAGGATGAGATAGGAATAGAAAAACGTACTCAGGTTACACAAATTAAAGTCAAAATTAGGAACAGATAAGGAAAGATCAATATACTCAGACATTCCAAATACCTGTCACAGTTCCAGAGTCTGAGAAGGGACAGATAGGTAAAAGGACGAGAGCTCAGGAAGAAGAAGAGCAAGAGGCCGAGATACCTGAGCAAGATCAGATAGATATAGATAAATATGTTCAGGAAGAAGAAAACAAACCAAATCAAAGTCAATTGCAGCACATACCTGAACAAGGCTAGATTAGTATCCAGGCAGAAGAAACAGAAGAAAGACCTGGACCAAGTCAGATAGAGAGGGATACAGATGACGAAGATACACAAATTGTGCCACAACGGAATGAAAACAAAGAAACAGGGTTGGTCATCACACCGAAATAGGTAACTATTAAGTGTGGATTTGTCATTATACTGTTTTCCTTTTTTCTCTTACCCACCCTCTGTTCAAATGCTTAAAAACTATTTCTCTCAAAGTTATTGCAATGTTATGTTTGAAATCTACATTAGTCTAAATAGAAGAAGAAATCAATTTGAGTTTTCATGTTTATAAGTTTTCAAAGATTTTACTTAGATAAAGATTTTAAACCTTTCCAGAGTTTGTGGTTATTTATGAAATGCTAAATGTTATTATTGCTACCAATTTCTCTCTAACTCCCTTGATCCTTTAGGACTTTAGGTATCGGTGACTTAGATTGGTAAGATAAATGGTATAAATTCCAAATGGTAAAAAACCCCAATTGATTGAGTGTAGGTTTACCTGTTTATTGAACACAAAGATATATGGGCCCAGGTGAGTATGTTGAGCAGGTGAGCCTGCGCTCCATCAAATATACAAAAAATAAAAACGGAGTCTTTAAAGACGACTCTAATGGTTAGTTGAACTTCATATGGGCTGTCAGTGTGAGCTGCTCAGCAGAAGATTTGTCAAGAGCTTTGCCCACAGGATGACATGATGGTATTGTTGACTCGCGGTGTTGAGAGTTTGAAAAGTGGATGAATGCTGCCTGCAGTGACATGACTATATTCTCATGTGCTAGACGTGGGTTTGAGAAGGGGTGGATGCCACTCTGTAATGTGGAATGACAGCTTTAACTAGAGACCTGCAAAATGATTTAGAACAGCAAAAAAATATATAACACGTGAGTCACAAATCCTGGCTGTCTGAGATAAATGTGCCCCCATTGTTCATATGGAAGGAATCATTAACCTTTTCACAAATGCATTTTGGAGCAGGAAGATGTACTCCAGTAGTACTCTTTTGTATGTATCCTTACAAGCTTTTGAGAATTCGCCCCATGGGAACAAAATGGAAATATTCATATACGATTATTACAGAGAGGACAGTGCCCTCTTTGCACTTAATTTCCTCTCCAATAACATTCAGAATATTTTGGGCCGATTCACAAAGGCATGTAAGAGATATTTCTGTACTCCTGCATCCTGTACTCATAGATGTTTTTGTAAATCTGCTCAAAGCCTGTGAGCATTGGATTTCCTGGAGACTAAAATGTTAAGAGTGCATTAACAAGCATTTGCAATGCAATAGGTCTCGCATTCATGAGAGTTTGAGCTATTTGCATCGTGAATAACAATGCCTTGTATTTATGTTTTGGGTTTTTAAACATAAATGAAAGGCATTGTCCTTTACAATACTGATAGCTTAAACTCTCGCAAATGCGAGACCTATTGCATTGCAATAAAGGGCCTTCTCGACCGCTTGTGAGATTGTAAATTTCAGAGGAAGAGACCAGCCTGCGACATCTTTAAAGTAGTAATAATAGTGCAGTGAGGAAGATGTGTAAGTGTTGTAAATTACACAGACACAAAACAGACACTAAACAGACACAAAGTGTGAAGTGAGAGTTACATGTGATCCGAGCTATAAACACTAACAAAGCGCTCCAACACCTTTCGCTCTGTGATTACACTGTTGCAGCTCAAGAGGAAGAGCGGGAGTGGGGGCTATTTCCTGCCCATTCCGTAATTTCAGTGTGGACTGTAGCATTTTGTAATGTCATTGCTATCTTTGGCCTCATAAAAACACTCCAGCTGTAGCAGAGCCCTGGCTTCACCTCCTGGTGCAGGTCAGGCTGTTTTTTATGGCTGGGATGGAAGAAGGGAGGATGGTTTTGGCTGCAGCTCTGGCCTCGTACAGTGCCCCTGCTATTACTAGTGAGCGAGAGACACTGAGGTAGGGGTATTTGTATTGGTGGTGGTGGTATTGGTGGTGGTGGTATTTATGGTATTGGTAGTGCTGGTGATATTAGTATTGGTGGGATTGGTGGTGGTATTAGTATTGGTGGTGGTGGTATTGGTGGTGGCATTGATGGTATTGGTGGAGGTGGTGGTGGTATTGGTATTGGTGTTGGTGGTGGTGGTATTGGTATTGGTGGTGGTGCTGGTATTGGTGGTGCTGGTATTGGTGCTGGTATTAGTGGTGGTGTTGGTGGTGATGATGGTATTGGTGGTGATGGTGGTGGTGGTGGTATTGTTGGTGGTATTGGTGGTGGTGGTATTGGTAATGGTGGTGGTGGTATTGGTGGTGGTATTGGCTGTGGTGGTATTGGTGGTGTTGGTGGTGGTGGTATTAGTGGGGGTGATGGTATTGGTGGTATTGGCAGTGGTATTGGTGGTGGTGGTATTGGTGGTGGTATTAGTAGCGGTGATGGTTTTGGTGGTGGTGATGGAGCTGGTGGTGGTGGCAGTATTGGTGGTGGCGGTATTGGTGGTAGTAGTGGTATTGGTGGTGGTTTTTGTGGTATTGATTCTGGTGATGATATTGGTGGTGGTATAGGTGGTGGTATTGGTGGTGGTGGAGGTGGTAGTATTGGTGGGGGTAGTGGTGGTGGTGTTGGTGGTGGTGGTAGTGGTATTGGTGCTGGTATTGGTGGTGGTGATATTGGTTAATTGGTGGTTGTGTTGGTGGTGGTGGTATTGGTGGAAGTGGTATTAGTGGTGGTGGTGATATTAGTGGTGGTGGTGGTATTTGTGGTGGTATTGGTGGTGGTGGTAATGATGGTATTGGAGGTATTGTTGTAGTATTGGTATTGGCGTTGGTATTGGTATTGGCGGTGGTGGTGGTGTTGCATACGGTATTGGTGGTGGTGGTGGCATTGGTGGTGGCGTTATTGGTGTTGGTGGTGTTATTGGTGGTATTGGTGTTTGGATTGGTGGTGGTGGTATTGGTGGTGGAGGTGATGGTATTGACGGTGGTGGTTGTGATATTTGGTTGGTAGTATTGGTGGTGGTATTGGTGGAGGTATTGGTGGTGGTGATATTGGTGGTGGTGGTGGTATTGGTGGTGCTGTGGTTTTGGTGGTGGCAGTGGTATTGGTGGTGGTGGTGGTATTGGTGGTAGTATTGGCAGTGGGGATGGTATTGGTGGTGGTGGTATTGGTGGTGTTGGTATTGGTGGAGGTGTATTGATGGTGGTGGTATTGGTCGTGGTATTGGTGGTGGAGGTATTGGTGGTGGTTGTATTGGTGGTGGTGGTGGTGTTCTTCTTAATAAAACAGGCTTTTGAAAACAACCCGTCAGGTGGCTTTAGTACAGATGACATGTAACACAGATGTGCCCATTGAGCACAGGATTATGTGCTGCCTGGAATTCACATGACTTAATTCGCTAATCATTTCTAAATCCATTTTACTTGGGGGGGTTTGAAACCGACACAATGCCAGTTTAAAGTGATTGAAAGCAGGCGTCAGTGTTACGAGGCGGGCGTGCTGCCTAAAAAAACACAAGAAGTTTCAGCTGAAGCATTGCATGTCCGGCTTCCAGTAAGAGAAACTCAATAAAGTAAGTAGTGCTTACAGACTAAATAACAGGTCCCTTGAAACAACAAAAGTAAAGGGGCCAGTTGCCATGGGAGGATACAAATGAAGACACAGCCATACTAAGGAGTGACAAACAAGCCTATTTATGAATCTGAAAGCACCCTTTACGAAATACAATGACACAAGTTAATGAAACATATGGGATAAGAGTGGGCATGGCTTTTCTCCCATTTTCTACTACAGCAGTCTTGCTTCTACTGGACTGCTGCAGACACCTCCTGTGAGTGCTTAGGCACCCTCTTGTGGAGCGACCCACTGGGGCATATCAGCCCTGCCTCACGCCCAAGGGAGACGGGCTGAAACCAAGCCATGGTGAAGAACCGCAGCCTACGTAATCATGCTGTGAATGGCTGGTCCTTGCCCAGCGCAACCATCTGCCCCTCCCGCCCTGGACTGGAGTCAACAGGGGTCATTTAGGGCCAGTGCTGAAAATGTCATCTTATATCTGAATGCTCTGCGCCTCACAGCAGGAGCATTCCTGCTCCACCGGATGAGATAACCTGTGGTGGGGATAATTGCAACAGGGAAGCTCCCTGTGTCTTGCCTTAACTGGCCCCAAAAGGCCATTGAGACGGGCCGGCGCCACCTGCCTTGGGAGGACAGATGAGTCCAGAACCCTGCCAATACACCCAGGATAGCATGCCCTTTACTATGAAAGACTGAAAGCACAGAGCCAGTCCCCCTTCCCTTGGAGGGAAAGATGCCCATGAAACAGCAACCATCCAAGCTTGGGCAAACACACATTCTTCACATATTGTCCTCTTTGCAGGGCCTAGTTCTGGCCAGACAAACCTAGGATGGGGCTGTCACCCCTGGATGACCTTGAGACCACACAGGTCCACCTGTAGGGCCGTGTCCTGGAGCCTACTTCCCCCACTGGTAAACCCCACCACAGCCACCCACACCCGATCACCACGCGGGAGGAGCTTTACTTACCCACAGCTTACAGACCAGCCACCAGCAACAGCCGTCACATGGTGGCAGAGACAGTCACACCATTATATTAGACACTCAAAACAGCGCAGGATATAGCCAGAAGCTCCCCCAGGAGCTACTACTTGCCACCCCCGATGCCGTTGAGGTTCCCTCTCTGGGGCAGGCCTAACCTTCATGCAACAGCTACATTGGGCTCCAACATAGGCACCCCCGTGAAAGAACGCTGTTTTCCTTGCACTCTCCAGATAGTCATGTCCCCTCAGCCCACTTTTCCCCACAGTGCACGCTTTCAGCCCTCTATGAGAGGCCTACCAGTTCCCCACCACCAACATTAGCTGCAGCTATACCTCAGAACCGAGGATACCACCGCGTCTGAACGCTTCTAGGTTGCCTGCTCCGTACCCACCCACAGCATTAGGGTCATCAACAGTGTATCGTGTCCACAAGCACGAGAAATGCCACTGACATGCCAAGGATGCCTTCTGGAAAAGTGGCAGGAGAGCCCACATGACAACTTCTCTTTACAGAAGCCCGGGCCCAGGGCCTACCTGCCCCGGGTATGCAGGAAAAGGACTCTCCGGCATTAAAACCACCCAAACCTATGATGGCCACCCCACCAGACCTCATAATGGAACTGATTCACGAGGAAATCGCTGCTGTGGGACGAAGACTTGAAGGCATGGAGACATACATCTCTGATCTCACTATGGAGACCAAATCCATCTGCGCAGACTTTGCCGGATTTCAGAATCCGGTGGATTGTCTCACCACACCGCTTCGCTGCCATAGAGGAATGCCTTAATACTATACCTGATCGGGACCAAGAACTCCTCTTCCTATGAAGCAAAGTGGCGGGCCTAGAAGACAGGAGTCGTCGGGACAATATCTGCTTTTTGGGATTCCCTGAAAGAATTGAGGGATTGGATGCCAATTCCTTTCTCAGTGCAACCCTCCTGAAACACCCAGCCCTCACTTTTGACCCACCACAGGAGATGCAGAGAGCCCATCGTATAGGACCACCTAGCACAGGAAAGAATGCATGATTGCACCCACTTATTATTTGCTTTCTATTTCACAAACAGGCCCGCCAACTGCTCACGGTGGTCTGTGCTAATGGCCAGAATTCATTAGAGGGCCATGAGATCTGAATGGCAGTGGACTTTTCAAGGGAGACCAATGACCTTCGCAAAGCTTTCCTCTCTCTCAGACCCCACCTGTGACAACTAGACATCAAGTGTGGCCTCTTCAAGCACGCACAATGCGGGTCACTTAAGACGAATCTCCAAAGACTTTTTCAACCCAGAAGACATTCGTTTTAATTTTGGATAGTGTCAATCCTCAATGTAAAGAACTTGCTGCATCAACCCTGGAGGACAGATCACTATGCCCATCATCAACTTCCTTACAATCCTCACTCAACCTCTAGCGCATCTCAGGCTGCTCCCAGAGCAGGGGCAGAGACCCAGACAGGCCTGCTCGCTCCCTGGGTGACAGAGCACAGGCCCTACAGGCAATGGCCAGCCTTATGCAGGAAAGGCAGAGAAAAGTCTGATTTATTTCATACATCAAGGACACAATCCCCATGCCTGACCTCAAGATGGCCACCTCAGTGGGTCGCTCCATAATGCTCTACTACTCCTGGACAATATAACTGGCCTACGAGATTGATCTTGATCACAGGCCACTCCTGAGACCTTGATCCTGCTCACCCTTCTGGACGTTTACTTTGGGATCTTTCTCGTGACCGTGGAGACTTAGCTATTTGACCAATACCTGGTGGAGCTACTTGATAGCTAAAGAGGAGATGGGCTGCGGACTCCCCCTGGACCGTCAAATACCCAGCTGGACTTTGGGCAGACTTCCCTTAGTCTCCCCGTCGTACCCCCCCTACCACCGCTCCCCCTTCTCCCTCTATGCTCCTTACTTTTCATCTTCTTTAATGTTTTTCTGTGGAGACTTAGCTATTTGGCTGATGCCCAGTGGAGCTACCTGATAGCTATTGAGGAGATGGGATATGGACTTCTCCCTCGGCCCTCACCTACCAAGCTGGTCTTTGGACAGATGCTCCCTTCATCTGTCCGACGTATCTGCCCCACTCCTTTTCCCTACCCTCTTACCTTTCTTCACTCCATGAAACTCGTCCTCTATGCTACTTAATTGTTTTCATTGGTGTATTATGTAATTTGTAACGGGTGTAATTTTTGCAACTTTGTGGAACCTTATGTAAAGCACTCCGATACCTTCGGGTCTAGCCAGCGCTATATAAAACTATTTAAATAAATAACTAAATAACTAAATAAATAAAATAAAGACAAGTCACGCTCTCCCCTGGAACCCACCCATGCCGAGGAGTTATACACCTGATGAGAGGACTGGAACCCGATGCCGACACCTATTGAAGCAAAAGACCAGCTGAGTACCCTCTCATTTGTCATGTTTTACATGTTATGTACTGTTTTTTCCCTTACAGGTGCTCCCCCTCCCTCTCTACCCTTTCTCTCTCCTAGGCATGTACTCATGAAAATGTTTTTATTGCTACTGCTGAGTTGAATAATACGCTGGTTTACACTCTCTACATTGCATGTTCTACATAATACATATTGTACCACCCTCTTTCCCTTGTCCCGTCACACCGCTATCGCTAAGCGTGCAATCCCACAAAGTGCAGGATTAACATAAGTATTATTGATTTATATTGTCTCAGTTTACAACCATATTTCCTTTCCCATACACTACTGCCCACTGAGACGCCACAACAGCTCTACTCTCCCCCGGCTCCACCCGGCAGCATTGCATTGACCGAGTGCCTGAACCTTCCCCCCTCAACAAACAAGTGGACCTAAACTCTGGGACCACCACCCTTCCCCCACCAGGTCTCATCCCACCCCACTTCCCCCTTAGTTAGAGTGACCCCACTGACTTCCCCCTGACAGAGAAATCACCAGATGAACGATTGCCCTACATCCTCCATACTGATAATATTGCCGGTCTGACATGCCTCACCGGGGGCCCGGCTGCCCCACGGGGCTCCTCTGACACGCAGAGCCGAATGTCTAGACCTGCAGAGAACAGCCCAACTCCCCTTCCCCCAGTGGTACTCCTTTTCTGCGCAGTCTACCAATTTGCCTCACACTTTCGGCACGTACCAGATATCTTTGCTTCTAGCCCTCGCCCTAAATCCAAACCCCAAGAGTCACCTAAGAGCATCTCCTTCCCTATCTAAAGTCCCCCTGGCCCAGATCCTCCCCACCCCTATCTTGACCCTACCTCCACTCCTACCCACATTGCTCCTTGTGGCCTCTCCCCTGTGCAGCTCCCACCTCCCCACCCCATCATCTAACCCAAACCCTTCCTCCTTATACTAACACCTCTTCCTCCTCTCCCTCCCTCCCCCACCAACCTACATCCTGCATCAACCAACAGATGCCAGATGGCAGCGACTGACCCCCTTCCTCCCACCCATTGCGCACCATTTCATGGAATGTAAACAGCCTTACCCATTACATCAAAGAGTAGACGCTGCCCTCCTACAGGAGATGCACCTATATTCCTTAGAACCCACCACACTATGCAGCGACTTGGTGGGCAATGTTATCCATAGCAGAATGACTGTTCAGACCCCGAAGGGGGGAGCCATCCATGGTAATCTGGAGCGCTCTAATTCTATGTAAATCCCTATCTGTGACAGCTGTCAAAATATGGGTCAACCCGAACTGCAGATATGTCTTCCCCAAGTTAAGATTGGGTGACAAATTCTTGTGTGTTGGTTCGATATATGCCTTGACGTGTGCAAAACAATCCTTTCTTATATGCCTGAACCGCTTACTAGTAGAAATAGGGGCATCTAACTATGGAATCTTGGCAGAGACGCAGTCCTCAATAGAACAAGCCCCCTTGGACAGGAGTAACGAGGGAGACAGAACCCTCTTAGGAAACATAACATCTGACCATGGACTGGTTGACCACTGGAGCCTCTGCCACCCCAGTATCTAGGATAGTCTACTTTCTAATATCCCACCCTGTTGTTGCACTTATCAGCTAATCCCATATAGTGGAAGCTGCCTTGTCTGATCACTCCCCAGTGTTACTGGCTCTTGACATGGGACTTGCCTCCCCAGGCTGTAAACCATGGTGGCTGAACATCCAGAGGTGCCACTCGCCCCAGAGAAAGGCCCAACTGCGGTCTCATCTTTCTACCAACCTGGTCAACAACAGGACATCTGCTAACTCCAGTAGGATCATTAAAATTCTGGCCAGCATCCTGGCAGCACAATTGTGAAAGGGCATCCAGTCCCTTATCCGCCACACGCAAGGCTGATTTGTGCAGGGCTGTTTCTCTAGAAAACACCTCTGTACACTGTCTCTATGGACAGCAAAAGACCTACCAGAAGATGCAGAAAAAGCATTGAATCACATTGATGGAGGCTATCTTTTCTCTGCCATAAAACGCTTTGATCTAGGTGTTCAGTGTATCTCTAAGGTCTGTCTACTCTATAACCGCCACGTGGCCAAGGTCAACCTCAAAGGATTCATATCTGATGCCTTCCAGATTCAGAGAGCACCCACCATGGCTGCTCCCTCTCCTCCTTCTGTTCTTGCTAGTCATGGAACCCCTTGCCTCCCTCATACGCCACTAACCATAGATCTAGGGCATCCCCATTGAAGGGGGCAAGACCATACTATATCTCTATGCAGACAATATTCTTCTCATGCTCGGGGACCTCCCATATTCCCTACCCGCCCTGCTGGGGATTATAGACAAGTTCGCAGCCCTGACCGGTTATAAGGTGAACTGGGATAAAAGTGAGGCTCT
Organism: Lissotriton vulgaris; assembly: GCF_964263255.1. Classification (NCBI taxonomy): domain Eukaryota; kingdom Metazoa; phylum Chordata; class Amphibia; order Caudata; family Salamandridae; genus Lissotriton; species Lissotriton vulgaris. Next base: position 1,198,837,091 of record NC_141694.1, on the reverse strand, counting down.
CCCAAGGACAACAACGGTATCGATCTATGGGTTTCCCTTCCATTGGCAACCATCATGACTTAAATACCTGGGAATCCTGGTTAACAGGGGCATGGAAGGTATGGTCACTGATAATTTGACACTCCTCATAACACAAAGGATCCCTCTAGGATTCTCCATATGGGCAAGAGTGCAGGCCTTGCGAATGGTCACACTACCTCCCTTCACTATATTCTAGGAATGCTGCAGATTGTGATGCCTCTAGCTGCTCTATGCCTCATAGATGCCGGTATCCATGCCTTCATCTGGGGCTCTACCCGTTCCCGCCTTGCCACAACCAAACTTATAGCCTGCCACTATAAGGTGAACTGGGATAAAAGTGAGGCTCTCCCAAGGACAACAACGGTATTGATCTATGGGTATCCTTCCATTGGCAACAATCATGACTTAAATACCTGGGAATTCTGGTTAACAGGGGCCTGGAAGGTATGGTCACTGATAATTTGACACTCCTCATAACACAAATGATCCCTCTAGGATTCTCCATATGGACAAGAGTGCACGCCGTGCGAATGGTCACACTACCTCCCTTTACTATACTCCAGGAATGCTGCAGATTGTGATGCCCCTAGCTGCTCTATGCCTCATAGATGCCGGTATCCATGCCTTCATCTGGGGCTCTATCCGTTCCCGCCTTGCCACAACCAAACTTATAGCCTGTCACTCCCACGGCAGCCTGGGTTTACCTTCCCTAAAGCACTACTCGCTGGCCCTAAGCCTATTACAGCTGGACTATCTACTCCCTGGCATGCCAGACACCCCTGTGGGTCATATACGAATGCTCGCTCTTCCATTCCGATGAAAAACTTGGTTTCCTTTGCAGGCTCCACACCCCAGTACCTCCCCCCAACACATGATGATGCAGATCACATACAAAACATGGCATCAGGCATATCACCTCTTTAGAGTAAGCCACCGATAGCACTCCAAAGCCCCACTCTGGGGAAATGAGAGTGTTTGCATAAACGGAAAAGGACTCCACTGGCCTATTTGGAAAGAGGGGGGAACTCGGATGCTGCATCAGATCCTCCAAAATGGTGAGTTGAAACTCTTCGCCCAGCTCAGAGACAAATTCGGGCTCCTCCAGCAACACGCCTGGCAATAGTTAAACTACAACACTGCCCTAGACACTGCCTTGGCATTCACCCTTGGATACTACAACCTTCACCAATACTGGAACTCCTACTGGCATGTGGTCGATATAAGGGTGTGATGTCCGGCCTAAATGGCACACTGACTAACCACTTGCACTCTCAACCTCTCCTTAGCAATCTCCGCAAGAAATGGCAGAGGCGCATAGATATCACCATAGAAGAAGAGGACTGGTCGAACATACTATAATCCCTTGGCAAAGGTACCAGGGAAGCCCAATTGAAATTCTCTGTTTAATACTTTAAATGATTGGTACTGGATGTCCCTAAAGCTGTAACTGCTGTAGGTGACTGTCCTTCAATACAGTGCTACTGGTCCTACATAGGTGACACTTTGGGAGGGACAATGCCCCTCTGCCTCCCCAAACCCCACACACCATCTTACTCCATGATATTAGAGACACTCCTGGCTTAACACGCCTACAGCGTCGCTTACTCCACACAGTGCTCGCAACAGCAAAAATCTGCATCTTATAGCAATTTGGGGGTTCTCCTCAGGACATGGACTGGAGGTGGCCTTCTCTGTATTTACTTTTTTGGCTCCAAAACTGCTGTCTACAGTTTAATGAAGGGCAGGGACTCTTTGGCCGTTCTTTTTTGTGAATGATCACTTACAAAGGAGAACCCCCAAACAGATTCAGGGTTCGAAACGCGTAGACTTTATGCTGGAATATGAACTGCATTGGGTGCTACAGTAATGTAATTGAGGATAAAATTTCCCCTACAAGCAGACCGTTATAAAATTGTTTTCCAGCATAATTAACAAGCTAGCCTGTATGAACCATTATTTGGCCGCTTGTTTGTGTTCTTTACATTAGGGCTGGTGAAATTAAATTAATTGAGGCATCTCTATCCCGCCCCTATTTTGTATATGGTGTCTATAGGAATGTTTTTCATTTATGATTGTGTGTAATGTGTTTTGTATTTATGGTATAAAAAGTCTTGACAATTGTGTTTTGTTCTTGGTCATATGTAAATATTTCAAAAATGTGTAAATAAGGAAAAAATGACTACAATGATGTTATTGCCCGCTTAGGATTATTGGCTAGGTGTGGTATATATAAAAATATTAAGTGTATCCATCTGGCCATCTCTTTCTCAATGAGTTCACCAAAATAAATCACTTCTATCTTAAAATATTGCATCTTTGTTGGGGGAACCTTATTTCAGTGGTCAGCTAAATGATTCAGCATGGAAATTGTGTGAAGTTTACAGTCTTCTTTTTCCTGCAGGTTGGTCCTATTCCTGCAACGATGGCGGCTAGAAGCTCGTCCAATCACCGTCATAATCAACCCCTTAATTTAGGTTGGTGATTCTTGCCCCTGAGTGCACTGGAGCAGGTGCACTGACTAGGGTGGATACCACTAAATAGAAGTCTGTCTAGTGGGAATTGTAGTACTTTATGAATAATTTCCAAATTTTATATTTTTGCTTCTGAATTTTGTTCTTGTTTCTGAAGTTTCATGGTTTGCAATTGATTGTCTTACTTGATTTACTGACTTTTTTCTTTCCTTTCTAGGGTAAACAGACAATTGTTAATGTAGTTTATTGGTTTCCCATGCTGCCAGTAATGGCCCCTCCCAACACACCTGAGCTCCATTGTATGTGACTGTCTATGAGGAATACACAAAGCCCAACTGCCATCTACACCAAGTAATGTGACCAGAGACAGGCTGCGAGGGCCAAATGGCTGAGGTAAGAAAATGTCAACTTTCTAAAAGAAGGATAGCCACACATTGATAACCAGGATAGTTTTTCATGTCTGATTTATATGTTCTCTGTTGTCAAAGTTTTCAGAGTTTTCTCGTTGTTATTTCTGTACCCATGTTTTTCTTATTTGTGATAATTGAAGTAGACTTTTCGATTTTGGTTCACCCAGTTGCTGTAATTGATTTATTATGTCATTTTGTACAATTCAGTTTGATTTATTCTATTGAGTGTTATTAGATGTCATGCCATAGATATCCATATAGAATTTTTCTAAATAATTTCATAATTGAATAAATCCCTTGTAGTTATCTTTACCTTTCTAACAATAATACCCAAACCCACAAGGGTTGATTGGGTTGCCCAATTACTTTCTATAACATTCTAAAAATGGCATTTTCAGAATTGTAATTTAAGATCCAACTTCACCATAAATTAGGATTGTAGATTAGTATTCCAGAGGCACCAAACATAAAACAGATATCTCTTTCCATTCGTAAATTACATTTATAAAATCATAAGGTAACTTAAATCATATCAAGTGGGAGAGATAGGCCTTGCAGTAGTAAAAAATAAATGGAAGAGTTTTTAATTTCCAGGACATGTAAAACTTAAAAGTACATGTCCTAATTTTTAAATACATTGCACCCTATCCTCAGGGATGTCCGGGTCCCACCCTGGCAGTAACGTATAAAAAAGGAAGGTTTGGGCCTGGCAAATAGTTTATTTTGCCAGGTAAAAATGGCAGTTTCAACTGCACACACAGGCTCTGCAATGGCTAGACAGAGGCATGTTTGAAGTGGGTGGCACATTCAGTGATGCATCCTCACCAATAGCATTTACCTAACAGTCGCTGGATATATATAGTATAAAGGTAATAGGGAATTATAAGTAAAATAAATTTGAAAATTGAATATATGCCAATACTCCCATCTTTAGAGGAAAGAGCACATAGACCTTAGCACTGGTTAGCAGTGGTAAAGTGCTCAAAGTCCTAAAGCTATAAAAAATGCAGTCAGAAAAAATGGAGGAGTAAGGCAAAATATTGGGGGGGTAACCACCCGAAGAATGACAAGTTTAAAAAGTGTCCCCCTCTCAGATGAAATTTGGGAAAACTACCCAACTCCTTGGTTTTTCTCATTAAGCCTGGGTGGAACTTGCAGACTTTTGCTCTGCGGAATTCCCAAAAATCTCTGCAAGAATTCACACGAATGTGCAGAAGAATGCTCATCTCCCTCTTCCTGCTAATTTTGCAGCCCAGAAGTGCCTTTTGCGCTGAAAAAATCAGCACAAACAGCATCATACGGTTCTCATGGGCATGGCCAATTTTGTTTTCCCTGTTTGCTGTTCTGTGCAAGGTGCGGGCCTGCTTTTTGAATCTCTTTGAATCTTTTCCAATCCTCCCCATCTCACTCTTCCACCCCTCATTTACCTTTTTTTATCAGTGTGTGCTGTGCTTTTCTATCTGTGTAGTTTACATTTTTGTCTTTTATTTCTGTGACTTTTTGTACTTTTTTTGTTTTTCCTTTCTTCCTTGCATTCGATTTACTTTAGTTCTTGCTTTCTTCTTTGTATTTTTTGCACATCTTTGTTTTTTTTACACCAGCACCATGTTTGAACAACAAGCAGCAAGTGGTGGTGCCAGTTCAGCTGCAACAAGCCACACACCTTGTTGCCAGTGCTGCTAAGAGGTGCAGCATGCCCCATTTGTTTTGGAGGCTGAGGTAGCCTTGCTTGTTTTTTTGTGCAGTGCTGCATCCCTCAATGCTGGCAGGGTGAACAGCTTCTGTGGGGGACATTGCACCGGTGTGTGCACAGTAGCACACAACACAACAGCTGACACATCACTGGGTAGACCTGCTAGACCGCGAACAGGACCTGCTTGGTGTTGAGGTTGCAAAGTTCGGTGAGTAACATTTGATTTTTTGTTCCTAAAATGCAAAAAAAAGTACTGTGCTGCTCACACTCAGAGGTAACTTGAGTTTATGTTAATAATAATATCTTATTCAGCTTGAGCTAGCCAGGTGCTTGGAGCTAATACTTGTACTCGTCGGAACTCACATTGGCTGATTAAGAAGTCATGCAGACACCTCTGTCCCGAAATAATACAGTGATAGTATAAGAGTGAATTAGGATTCTCTGTGCCTTTCTTTATGTAGCTCAAACAGTCTCACTTTCTCAGTGATATGTAGGTATATATGAATTGAACGGACAGACTGCGTTGGGCCATCAAATGGGGTAGAGAAGAAAAGATCAAAATGTAGTTTAGATTTAGAAAATTAGGAATAAGGCTTAAGTTATGTTATGTTATGTTATGTTATGTTATGTTATATTATGTTATGTTATGTTATTTAATGTTATGTTATGTTAGGCGCCTTTATAAAGTGCATGGCTGCCCCATCATCGGGGCATCCCAGCTCTAGCAGACAAGGGGGGTCAGAGCGGATGAGGTAAGTGGAAGAAAAAAGCCATGTTTTAATCAATTTCCTAAATGAGCCTTAAAGGAGCGTCCAAACGCTCTCCCCTGCGCACTCTTGGAGTACTGGCCAGGTGCAGCTTGGCAGAGCCTGCGCCGAAACGTATAAAGAACAGAGCCCTTGCAGGATTTGAGGGGCTTGGCCATGAAAGATCTTATGCATGGTGCAAAGAGCGGCAAAGGAGATTGGAAGCATGACAGTGCTTCGGTACGGCAAAAAGGGTACATGCTGCCATGAACTTCAAGTAGGAACCTATTACAATAGTCCAGACAAGACAGCACAACTGATTGGACACTCGTTTGGCGGATAGATGCATGAAAGAATCCCAAGACGGGTTTCAGGCTGTTTGGGCTCGGCTGGGGGTATTTTTTCTAGGTTTTGGCGCCACAAGGGAAAATCCACCTACGTAATTTCTCGTGTTACTTATGGCACTAAACCGGGAAAAGTAAACACTGCTTCATACATACAGCAGAGGGGACAGAGATCGAATAACGAGAGCAACAGCGAAAGGTAAGAGAGCGTTCTCAAATTCGGAAATACGAGAAGGCGCCAATCGCCAATAATGTAACACGCTACCGCTACCTAGAATCCCCTTTAAAAACACACTGCGAGGACGTGTTGGGGTAACGCTAAAGATTAAGCAAGGTTAAAATATATATCCTTAACGAATAGTATATTAAGACCGCATCGTCATGTTGAGGTGTCACTGGAGAGCAAATATGGCTAAAATACTTTTCCTTGAAGAATAGCACACAATGACAACAGGCTACTAAATTCATATTACTTTAACTTTTTTATGGAAAAACGCGAAACACAAAAATGTAGTGTTCCACTGTATGATGGTTGCGTGTTTTGCCTTATTAAAAAATAACAATACTAAATGGCAAGACAAGGTTAATAGAAAACAGTAATGTAATTGAGAAGCCAAATGGTTAAGCAAGACTGCCAAATCCAGAATAATATCTAACTGGCATCCTTTGAATTTTTTACTAATAACAAAGAGGTTATTTTATTAAATAAATATTAAAACTTTTTTCATGCCCGCTAACAAATCCCCAACTCCCAAATTAAAATGCTATAACCGCAGATTCTGTGCGTTTATAACCAAAAATATGGCAGATCTATAATTCATGTATAAATTGAATTACAGCTGCCCATCTGAATAACCAACACACTGGTTACAACTGAAAGAAACATACTCCAAGAACGAAGTCCCCAAACAGAACCCCTTGAGGGTTGGAATTATCACCTCAACAATTGTAAGTATGTCTTATGCAGACAAAGAAAAGAAAACTTTAAATGTGAAGACGCCTATAATATACTCAGGTCGGTTTTTAATTTCCTTCCGTTTTCTTCCACACAGAAAAAACGACAATAAGGAGAATAGGTACCCTAAGCATTTCTTACGTTATGCATGCTATCACAGGTAGAGGCACACCATAGTAGCACTATCTGTTCAAAAGAGATCACTCTGCACGTTGATAGTCATGCTGCACGGTGATAAAAGGAAACACTGGTTTCGCCATAATCTCTCAATGGGCCATACACCTTCTGTATTTTCAGAAGCATATTATGTATACTGCCAGTTGAACATCATTTACCCATGCACTTTTATTTGTAATAAGCAATGTAATTAATGCATAAAACTGCATAACCCTAAACACCACCTAATCATGTTAGCAAAATTGGTACACTAAATGTATTTAAATGTACTGAACACCATGTAATGATCAAAACAATATGTTACATCGTCCGTTTCCTTTACCTAACAGCCTTGAGAAAGTCGTGGGTTACATTCCCCTAACGACGAAACACGTGTTGGCTGTGACGTCTCCAGAAATTAAACAACACCAACGACAACCTTGACTTAAAAGGATCTGAATTATTTATGAATGTATGATTGCTGTATGGTGGAAACACATGTATACTACTTGAACTATAAAACGTGTGCTAAGGAGTCTTAAGCTTTGGGTTTCAGGCTGTGTAAGAGGCTGAAACAAGTCCCCACAACTTCTTTTGCGTGGTTCTTGAATGAGAGGGCATTGTCCATCAAGACCCCTAGGTTCTTAACTGCCATTTTTTGTTAGGGAAGAGTACTCTGAGCCTTCGGCCATCATTGGTTGTCCCATTGAGGATACCCCGACCTACCAGGAGCACCTCAGACTTGGTGGAGTTCAATTGTAGGCAGTTGTATGTCATCCAGTCTGAGATGGCCAGAAGGTCCTCTTGGAATTTCACTTGATCCTTTTTAACGTTGTTAGAAAAGGTAAATACCAACTTGGTATCGTCAGCATATGATACCATCTTGATGTTCAGGGCTTTCGCCAAGAGGGCCAATGGGCCGACATATATGTTAAACAACGTGGGGCTCAGGGCAGAGCCCTGCGGGACACCACAGCTGAGGAGACAGACACTGGATTGATAGGGAGGGGCATGGATCTGAAAGGTGGGTTCGGTCAGAAAAGATGCGAACCAGGCTAGAGCCTTGCCTTTGACCCCAATCTCCCCAGCCTTTGAAGTAAGATCTTATGGAAGATTGTGTCAAAGGCTGCACTGAGGTCAAGCAAAACCAATTCAGATATGTTACCTTCATCCAGTGCAGTCCGTAACTGCTCTGTAACTGCCAGTAGGGCATATTCCGTGATGTGTTTGGACCGGAAACCATTTTGTGATCCGTTCAAAATCTAATTTGCTTCCAGATAGTAAGTCAGGATGGTGATTACATGGGACTCCATAATCGTAGCCAGATATGGGAGTAAAGAGATTGGGCAGAAGTTTTCCGGCAGAGACGTGTCTAGCGTGGGCTTCTTCAGCAAAGGAATCACCTTAGCGGGCTTCCTTTATTTAGGAATCTCAGCAGTTTTGAGTGATCTATTAATCGATCCCAGACCCTCAATCAGGAGGCAGTCATGGAATTTCCTAAAGAGGTCAGGTTTTAGTGGGTCGTCGGGGGAGCCAAATTTGACCTTAGCTGCAAGCACATCCAGATCCTTAAAGGACATGGGTGGCAGATCTTGTAAGGAATAGGATATGACTGTCATAGAACAGTTCATTGGAGGTTTGGAGACTCTTACCCTCCTTTCCAGGGCACTGTAGACTCACAGTGTGTGTTATCAGATATAAAATTATTAGCCTCTGCTGGGAGTTTCACCATCTCTTTCAGAAGGGAAAAAGTAGCTTTGGAAGGGTTGGGGCTTGACGAGATCCGTTGGAATAAAACGAAGCTTTGGTCTTTTGGACTAATTTATGATAGGCTTTAATTGCTTTCCTATAAGTGATTTTTTCAGTGACGTTATAGGCAGATCTCCTGGCCTGTCCTAAAATTTTGCATTTTTTCTTTTCTTTGGTCAAGGTCTCGTTTATGAAATTAGGAATGGGTCAAGTCTATACTAGTACTATATGCGATGCGATTTCGAAAACTACAATGCTACTGTGTCTAGCTGTCAAATATGTTTTGGGAGATTGACTTCACCACTAACCTATTTTTTTAATCTTCTTTATTTCTTACATCAGCATCCAAGGGCAGGAGGTCATCACAGGTGGGTGAAGGGGCTGCCACCACCGGTTCCATGGTGGGAGGAACGAGCCCCATGGCCAATCGGTCTGCTGGCCCGTAAGCCATGTTATTATGATTTACCTAACTTTTAACTCTCCCACTAGTAGAATAATTATTTCCCTTGTTTACGTTTATACTGTCTCCTTTTTTAAACTCCTATATCTAATGTCTATTAAATTTGTGTTATCCCTGCATTATACTTTTTTCTATATTTAATGTTTCTATAGCTGACCTCCTCCTGTCTGTACTCTGTAGCTTTCTCCTTCTTTTTTTAGTAAGCTTTGCCTCTTGTGGCACTATAAAACTAAGAGAACAGATTTTTGGTACTGTGAAGATTGCACACCCCAGTATGCTATTATTCAACACGCATGTTTGTTGAGAAGGCTTTCTTGCTCATGCTCAAAAATGCAAAATGAGAGAGTAGCCACTGTCATGGACTGCCCTAAAGTTCTGTTATCATGACATTTTTACACTATACCAGCAGTTTCCATGAGAGTACAGCATGGCAGGAAGGTATGAGACCCCATTACATTTGCCAACTAAGACCATATATCTTTCAAGAAAGAAAAAGAGATGACAATGGAATTAGATTGGTAGCACATGCAGGAAAGATTTTAAGTGTACATTTGTCAATTTGGTGTGCTCAATGGAACGGGGGACACCATGTCACCAAAATGAGCTAGCCACACATATAAATCTAAACACAATTTGTCCATAGCCCCACCACTATAAAACAATTGCACGGTCTATATTTTCTGTGGTTCCTTTCTGTTGTGTCCAGCAGTATACATAAGTAAGTACACAGAAAAAGACAGTGGAAAATTCAGTGACTGACTAAGCCAAAGCTTAGCACTTGATGATCATGGACGCCCCACTTAATTTTGCTACATAATGCCTTACTCATTAATGATGCAAAAACAAGCTATCCTGGCTGAAGACGGCTGATAGCCAGAAACCGGTCCTAGGATGCTTGATTCCGGTCCAGGAAAGACATGGCTTGGCAGTTCGGGCTGGACTGTTCCCATGAGGCACAGAGTTGGGGCTGATTTGCATATGGCCATGTCTGATCGGGGTGGTGTGGAGTGCAAAAAAACAATGGATTTAGGCCCAGATCTCTGTACTGGGGTGAATGTATGACATTGTTCTGCATTCTGTCCATCAACTGTTGTTTTTGCATTTGTCACCCCGAGTGGGATGGGTATGCTCAGACGTGAGTCCCATGCTCTCCACACCACTGGAGTCAAGCTACCCTGGCTGAAGACGGCTGATAGCCAGAAACCGGTCCTAGGATGCTCGATTCCGGTCCAGGAAAGACATGGCTTGGCAGTTCGGGCTGGACTGTTCCCATGAGGCACAGGGTCAAGGCTGATTTGCATATGGCCATGTCTGAACTGGGGTGGTGTGGAGTGCAAAAAAACGATGGATTTAGGCCCAGATCTCTGTACTAGGGTGAATGTATGACATTGTTCTGCATTCTGTCCATCAACTGTTGTTTTTGCATTTGTCACCCCGAGTGGGATGGGTATGCTCAGACTTGAGTCCCATGCTCTCCACACCACTGGAGTCAAGCTATCCTGCCTGAAGACGGCTGATAGCCAGAAACTGGTCCTAGGATGCTTGATTCCGGTCCAGGAAAGACATGGCTTGGCATTTTGGGCTGGACTGTTCCCATGAGGTACAGGGTTAAGGCTGATTTGCATATGGCCATGTCTGAACTGGGGTGGTGTGGAGTGCAAAAAAACGATGGATTTAGGCCCAGGTCTCTGTACTGGGGTGAATGTATGACATTGTTCTGCATTCTGTCCATCAACTGTTGTTTTTGCATTTGTCACCCCGAGTGGGATGGGTATGCTCAGACGTGAGGCCCATGCTCTCCAAACCACTGGAGTCAAGCTATCCTGGCTGAAGACGGCTGAGAGCCAGAAACCGGTCCTAGGATGCTTGATTGCGGTCCAGGAAAGACATGGCTTGGCAGTTCGGGCTGGACTGTTCCCATGAGGCACAGGGTCAAGGCTGATTTGCATATGGCCATGTCTGAACTGGGGTGGTGTGGAGTGCAAAAAAACGATGGATTTAGGCCCACATCTCTGTACTGGGGTGAATGTATGACATTGTTCTGCATTCTGTCCATCAACTGTTGTTTTTGCATTTGTCACCCTGAGTGGGATGGGTATGCTTAGATGTGAGTCCCATGCTCTCCACACCACTGGAGTCAAGCTATCCTGGCTGAAGACGGCTGATAGTCAGAAACCGGTCCTAGGATGCTTGATTCCGGTCCAGGAAAGACATGGCTTGGCAGTTCGGGCTGGACTGTTCCCATGAGGCACAGGGTCAAGGCTGATTTGCATATGGCCATGTCTGAACTGGGGTGGTGTGGAGTGCAACAAAAACGATGGATGTAGGCTCAGATCTCTGTACTGGGGTGAATGTAGGACATTGTTCTGCATTCTGTCCATCAACTGTTGTTTTTGTATTTGTCACCTCGAGTGGGATGGGTATTCTCAGACGTGAGTCCCATGCTCTCCACACCACTGGAGTCAAGCTATCCTGGCTGAAGACTGCTGATAGCCAGAAACCGGAGCTAAGATGCTTGATTCCGGTCCAGGAAAGACATGGCTTGGCAGTTCGAGCTGGACTGTTCCCATGAGGCACAGGGTGAAGGCTGATTTGCATATGGCCATGTCTGAACTGGGGTGGTGTGGAGTGCAAAAAAACGATGGATTTAGGCCCAGATCTCTGTACTGGGGTGAATGTATGCCATTGTTCTGTATTCTGTCCATCAACTGTTGATTTTGCATTACTCATTAATGAGACACAATTTATTTGTCTGTTTATTTTTCTTTTTACTAGGAAATCCTTTAACAGAAGAAAATCTCTGTCAAGAGTCTTACTTGAAGTTTCCCCAGTACTTCACAGGAGCATAATGATGACTTTTCCAAATGCCTCCCTGAGTTTCCCTCCACGCTTCCAAAGAGTTTTTCATAGGAAGACTGAATAAACTCCCGGGGGGGAAGGGGGATGGAATAAAGAAGAGACAGCCTTGTCTTCTTATCTTGGGTGCCTTCCCTGAACCGCTACCTCTAGTTTTCTTCTTGTGTTTCAGCATATGGACACTGTAACATAAATAAACAAATTACTCAGGTCCAAACAATCTTTTAAACATTCAATCTATGAACTTCCTGTTCCTAAATGTACGTACCCTTTTTTTAGACTGGGCTGTGCCTCTCGTCTATAGTGTTAAAGTGTGAGCTTTCCTTTATTTAACACCTTTAAATTACAAACAACATTCACTCAGTATTAAGCAATTCTTAATATTTAGATGTGTATTTTTCCCTGTAATTATCATTTATACCCTTTTAACTGGACTCAGCCACTTTGCCGTTGTCTAGTTCAATGCTTAATGTTTATTAACAAAAAGCTAACTTGACTGCTTATATAGCACCAAACCAAATCTCTAGCGAGAGCTAAACTATTTGAGTAACTAAATCTTCTTTCTTTTCTTTTACAGGAACTCAGGATATGTAGTATGCTAGGTTAGCATAAGACTTCTTGGTAAGTATAGTTGAATGTGAAATAATGTTCCTTTACAAACAACTGCAAACTAAACTCTCTTCTTTTTTTGTTTCTACAGATGCCAAGAACTGCGGAGTGCTTGGGATGACACAAGGCTTTCTGGTGAGTAAATTATTCTGTGAGACTCGCTTTTAACATTTCTTCTAAACAGTACTTGTGTGTCTGGAATGTCTTTCTCTCGAAGACAGGATGCTCCGAGAATGACTGAAAGGTCAAACGGAGTCACGTACAATAGTCCCTGGATTCTGGAAATATTTAATTCAGCTCGAAGGATAGTGTTTCCTAAAGCTACCACTGTACGCGTTACGAAGTATCTCTTATACACTAACTCTAAATGCTGGTGACGCAGAAGCTGTTCCTTCTCTAATGGCTTCAGTGAAGTGCAAGCAGCTGCGGGGGACCGCAGGCCTAGAGTGGTGCTCAAGGTCTCGTGCTCAAAGCAGGAAGGCTGATGCGAGGTCTCACTGGTTGCCTGTCACTAGGCGTATTGAGTTTAAGGCACTTTGTATAGCCTTTAAAATTCTGAAAGGTGCATCTCTGGAAATCTTGGCCGATTTACTTCTACTCTATACCCCCACGCATCTGCTTCGCTCTATGGGACAATGCCTGGTAGTGGTCCCCCGCATGAGAAGGGTTCACGCCGGAGCCCGTTCCTTTTGTAATAGAGCTGCCATCCTTTGGAACTCTTTGACGGCCCACATCTGGGGGCTCACTAACTTCCTCCAGTTCAGAAAAGCAATTAAAACTTTTCTTTTCCCCCTTCCGTAGGCCTTCCTGTTGCCCTTCTGTGCATGGTTATTTCTATCCTATTCAGCGCCGGGACGCCTCTTTGCTGGGGCAGCTGTCGCACTATACAAACCCATAACATAACATACCCCTTTGAAAGGGGGTTTCCCCAGGTCTGGCCTGTAAGGGAAATTGGTCATGAAAGGCTTTTACTAATCTCGGGGCATGAACGTTTGAGGATGGTTCCCAAGACCATTCCTCCTGAGGTTCCGTGACGGTTCCGTGACGATTTGAACCCGTGTTTTCAAATTTGTAGGAAATACATAATATTGGTATCAGCGAACCGCAAATGATCCATTTAGTATATCCTGGTGTTTTCGCTACGCTACTAGCAAGAGCACTCCTTTTATAAACACATTTCTGATCTACCCACGGCATCCATCTTAGATCATGGCAGCCATTTTGTGATTCTTGCCCTCACATATGCAATAACCTCTGATCACTTCATTTCGATTAAGGACACGTAGCCTTAGCCGGAGATTCACCTCTCTAGTGACACGTGCACCTTAAACCAGATCACGCTGTAGCTGCATGACTCGACAAAGGCTGCCTCCTCTGCCCGAGGCCAGCCCTGCCAAACTGGTCTTCGTGTCCATTGTACCTGATCATGATTAGGCGGCCGAAGCCGGTAGCCTTGCCCATTTACAACCCACAAACATCCCTTATCCCGCTTTTCCATCTTCCACACCTGGCTCCGTTTCTTTCTTTCTGAATCTTTATTAGGGGGAGGTAACGAACTTTACCATGAGGCGGTCCGGGTCCTGAATGTAATATTGACAGGGGATTGTGACAAACTAGTGGGAACCCCTCTTTTTGCAATGTTTAGCCTCAGATATTATCGACGGTTCCTGTGTAACACCAAATATTTATTGTTTAGAGACACAAAGGTTTGGGAATGTACCGACATGTGAAATATTTGCCTTGAGCACAATTTTTAGTATATAAGGAGCAACCCTCAATGTACAAATCGAACAGGCTCCTGATTACTGCCCGTGTGTAGTATCTGTGACTTCTGTGTCCCTGCAGTAATAAACCTTTGGTCTTTGACGCCACCATCGAGAAGCCCGTGTGTCTGTTCATTTGTGCACCAAGGCAGGTGGAACTCCGGGGTCTTTGGGTGTTGTTCCCTGACACCTCTGGACGGAACCAAAAAGTCCAGAACTCCAATTGGCGCCCAACGTGGGGCGACGTCATTCGGTACCGGTCCAAAAGCCTGAAGAGTTCGAGAAGCTTTGTGTGAAGATTCCTGAGGGAGGCGCCCCACTTCATCGATCCCGGCATATCGCAAAAGTGGCCCAAAGTTCTCTTCCACGAGGGTTTCCCGTTCAGGACGGCTGCAGTGGGCCGTTGCCTTGACCGTCGCCCTGTCTTGGACCCGAAGTGGTGCAGTCCTTAGTACGGCGAAACGTGACGGGTTTCTCCTTGGTGACGTCTTCAGTGACTCAGTTAAGTATTTAGTGATAGCTAGCTGGTTACTTTTTGTGAGGGTTGTTAAAATCCTTGATCGGTTCTTGGTTTCGTTTGGTTTCGTAAGATTATCACTGGTTGTTCTAGTTACGATAATCTATTTGGTTTAGTTTGGGTATCGATACATCAGTTCGCTTTGGTAGGCCTAAGTTCTTGGTTCTAGTGCACAAATTTTGTTTCGTGTTTGTTTGTTTTGTGTTCCGGACTGAAAATGGTAAGTCGGAAAATGTTGTCTTGTTTTAGTTGCAACAGTGACTCACGATTGGAGGACTCTTGTCTGGTTCCTCCGATTGGGACTCCCCTATATGATTTATATTGTAAGTATGGCGTGGGTCCTATATCTTATCATGAGGTATGGGTCCGTTATTGTAAGAAGGATGGTGTCCTTAGTTGGCCACTGCACGGTAGTTTCGAACCAGAGATTCTCGACAATTTAGAAGCGAAATTGTTTAAGAAGAAAGCCCGGCCGGCAATGTTTGATTCTTTCCGTTTCTGGCGAAAAGAATCCAAACAGAGAGAAATGAAAAGGTTGAAGAAAGAACAGAAAGAACAAGAAGAGTTAACTCTAGAGCAAGCGGCTAAACAGTTGCAGTCTAACGAGTGTGAGAAGGCCATAGATGTAGCAATTAGAGAGCATAACTTAGCGATCGACAAGTGCTATCCTGCCTTGCCATCGAAAACAGCTAAGATACTGGAGGATTCCGAAAACGATCCTCTGTTATCTTATCTGTTACGATCACCTCCACCGTATGCACAAGGTGCTGCGGCTCCACTCGTCCCAAATGTTCAATTGCCGGTTGCTGGACAACCTGGTGTTCCTGCTCCTGTCCCCCAGAATCAAGTTCCCGTACCTCCTGTGATGAATGTGAATGTTCCTACAGCTCCTCCTCTTCCTACACTGCCAGCCACTATACCTACATCTGTACCTACTGTTCCTCAAACTATTTTCCTCGATACTCCTACTGTTCCGTTATCTATTCCTACCTCTACTGCATTCTCTACGTCTGCGAGTGTACTAACTCCGCTTTCTGTCCGTCGAAGAATCACTGATTCTGTTACTCATATGCTGTCTCCTATATATAAAACTTTAATCAAGACTCCTACTCCTGATTCAGTTCAGAGACGTAGTCAGCTACCAAGTATTGAGGAACGAGGAATTTTAGATTCCACGGCTCTCAGATGGATTACGAAGGGTAGAAGATATAGTACGAGGGATGTGTTAGACACATTTATGCAGTGGAAGGAACCAACGCAACGGTACGTCTTTGATGAGATGTGCTCGTTGTTACGTGAGGAAATAGAGGAAGACGATGTCGAATCAGATTTGGAAGATTTAATTAAGGTTCAAAAAGATTTTGCTGCTGGTATGATAGTGGGTGAGAATATAAAGGAAGCGATGGAACTTATTTTAAGTTTTAGGAGTGATCCATCTCTTCGTTCGCCGAGAGATTTAGAAAAAGGTAAAGTGAAGCCAAGTCGCCAATATCCTATGAGGGAGGTTCCTCCAATTTGGCGCGAAGCTGTGCAAGCTGATCATAATGCTGGTATTGTAGCTGCTCCAGCACAGTTCCAACGAGTGTGGATACACATTCCATGGAAGCGAGCTGAAGTGCTAGCGGTGAAACAGGCCTTGCCAGATCCACGTAAGAATCCTGCTGGATATTACAAGGAATTAACACAGACAGTTGAGGCTTGTATAATGAACTTAGCAGACATCGACATGTTGTTTGGTAACGTAGTACCGCAACCAGTGTGGGCTAAAATTCGTAGAGAGGATCATCAAGCTGCTTTAGGTGGTGATTGGGCAGCTATCACTGCAGCGGATGGTCAACAAATAGGTGGTGCGAAACCAGAACCTTTAATTGCTAATCTGCCAGGTAGAATAATAGATCTAATGAAGACTCTGATGCCAGCATTGCGTGTTAATTGGGACAAGCTGTCCGCATGCAGGCAGAAGAAAGACGAAAGTGTCTCCGACTTCTTCACGAGGTTTGAAGAGACTTTTGTAGATCATAGTGGTCAGGACATGAGTACAGAAGGAGGACAGAGACTGTTTGTCGATAAATTTGTGCATAATTTGTTACCTGAATTATGCAATAAATTGAAAGACTCAGAAAGTGCGTGGGCTGTATCTACGACAGCGCAAATACTTGCGACTGCACAGTATTACGAAAATAGGGACAAAGAAGAAAAGGAAAAATCAGAAAAGAAAACGAAAGATTTAAAAACAAAAGTTCTTTTGCAGCAGGCGTATCCGCCTCGCACGAATCAGACTAATACGCAGCAAGGTTCATACCAAAGGACAGATTATGGTTCATCAAGACCTCAATATCAGTGGAATCAGTGTGCGTACTGTAAGAAAGAGGGTCATTATAAAAATGAATGTCCGATCTTAGCGCAAAATAATGCAGCAGCAGCTCAGAGAGGTCGTGGTGGTTTTGTGCAGAATTCTAGAGGTCGAGGACGAGGTGCTATGCCTCCACAAACGAATGATCGTCCCTCCAATCACTTTGATCAACGAAATGGACAGTCTACTCAGCAGAATAGATCTCAGCAATATCTTGTTGAAGACTATTGTGAAGCGGATGAGGGATTTCAGCAAAATGGGTACTAGGACAGCCATAGACAGAGAGAGGGAGTAGTATCAGTTCCAGTGGATCAGAGTGGGCCTTATGTCGCAGTAGCAACATCAGGTGTAGTCGAACCGTTTCTGTTGGATACTGGTGCCGCAAAAAGTTCTATCATTCATGCGAAACTCCCTGGCGCACCTTTGTCTGGCTCAACAAATGTTTCCGTAGGTTTTTCAGGCGCCCCTGTTTACAACCCAATATCTGGTCCTTTGTCTATTTCTGTTGGACCGTGTCATTTAAAAGCACCTCTGATTTTGACGACAGGTTGTAATGAAAACCTGCTTGGTTTAGATTTGTTAAAACGACTGTATGCGACATTGTACTGTTCTCCGGAAGGAGTACAGCTTACATTGGGTAAAAATATCACCTCTCCGATGTACTTGTCAATGGACGCACTCCCGCCAGAGCTACGTTCACTCCCTGATTCTCTTTGGGCGACTGGTCCTAATGATGTAGGTCTCCTAGAAATTCCACCGTATGTGGTAACTTTGAAAACGAATGTGAAATTTCCAAGAATTCCCCAATATAAAATATCTAGTGAAGGAGAACGTGCACTTTTATTGATTGTGCAAGATTTGATTAAAAAAGGTGTGGTTGAAGAAACTAGAGGAAATGTCTGTAACAGCCCTGTACTACCGATTCTAAAAAGAACTGATCCTACAAAACCTCCAGTTTATAGGTTTGTCATAGACCTTAGAGAAGTTAATAAGATTGTAGTCCCGCAGTTTCCTGTAGTGCCAGACATTACTGCCTTGTTAACATTGATTCCTGCAACAGCCACATGGTTCTCAGTCATTGATCTAAAGAATGCCTTTTTCAGCATTCCGATAGCCGAAGAAAGTAGGGATATTTTCGGCTTCTGTCTAGGAGGTCGCAGTTTCAGATTTAAACGCGCTCCACAAGGCTATTGTGAGAGTCCATCCATCTATAGTCAAGCTTTAAAAAGCCAGTTAGATTCTTTTGTCCTTCCTCCAGGTTCTGCCCTAGTACAATACGTAGACGATCTTTTAGTGGCTGCCGACGACAAGGAAACTTGCAAAGCAGCTACAATTTCTCTATTGCATCATTTGTCTAATTTGAATCACAAGGTGTCACCTTCCAAAATGCAATACTGCTGCCAAGAAGTGACCTACCTAGGTCATCTCTTGTCAAAGGAGGGAAGGAAGTTGACCCCAGAAAGAATAAAAGCAATTACGCAGATGAGTGTTCCACGCACGCAGAGAGAAGTACGTGCCTTTCTAGGTATTACCTCTTACTGTAGGCAGTGGATTCCAAATTTTTCTCTGTTAGCGAAACCATTGGTATCTTTGACTGGGAAAAATGTTCCGAGTCCGGTGCCATGGTCTGATGAATGTCAAGAGAGTTTTACTGAATTACGAAAAGCATTGTGTTCAGCTCCTGTATTGGGTACACCTGATTACAGTAAGCCATTCACGCTCTACGTTCACGAAAGAGAAGGTTGCGCGTTGAGTGTTCTGACACAGAAGTTTGGTGATAAACAACGCCCTTGTGCGTATTTCTCATCAACATTAGATCCGGTAGCCAGAGCGTTGCCTAGTTGTTTGAGAGCTACAGCGGCAGCTGCGGCTTCCATTCGACAATCTGCTGGTTTGGTGATGAACAACATGCTAGTGGTCATGGTTCCTCATGCAGTGGACACACTCATGAACCGAACGAAGACACAACACCTTACTAGTGCGAGATTATCTGGTTACGAGCTGACATTACTAGCGAGTCATATTCAGATCAAAAGATGTAATGTATTGAATCCAGCAACGCTGTTGCCGACTGATCAAGAGTCGAGTGATTCCGAGCCACATGACTGTTATTTCAAAACGGAGGAAGAGACAAAAGGACGCATCGATTTGAGAGACACTCCGCTATCAGATCCGGATGGTACGCTGTATGTGGACGGGTCATGTTTTAAATTGGAGAATGGTGATGTGACTGCTGCCTATGCTGTAACGACTTTGAAGACGATTGTGGAGACTGCAAGAGTGAGTCAGAATTCTGCCCAAGCTGCAGAATTAATAGCTCTAACGAGAGCATGTGTTTTAGCTGAGGGAAAGAGAGTGAATGTGTTTACAGATAGTCAGTACGCATTTGGCGTGGCCCATAGTTTTGGCCGGTTGTGGAGAGAAAGGGGTTTCATTACGTCCCATGGGACTAAGATCCAACATGGTCAGCTAGTTAACGACTTGTTGGAATCACTAACCTTACCGACTGAAGTTGCGATTGTGAAGTGCAGTGCTCATAAAGCAATCACGGATGATGTTGGTCGTGGGAATGCTTTTGCCGATGAAATTGCTAAACAGACAGCTAGAGACACGATGAGCAGAATGTATGTTGCTACGTCTGCAAGGTGGATTGCTGAGTCTGGAATGTGTGAAGATACTATGGAGAGTGTGAAAGAGATTCAGAAAGAAGCAACTGAGGAAGAGAAACGTGTATGGAGAGAAAGTATGGGCAAGTTGGACTCGAATGGATGTTGGATTGATTTGACAGAACAGCAGCGTTGGATGTTGCCCGATGCGTATGTGCTTGCAGTGGTGACAATGGCGCACGGAGTAGCGCATATAAGTTCTAAAGGGATATGTAAGATGTTGGCTCCAGTCTGGAAGAATGAGGGAATCAGTAAGTGTGCAGAAAGAGTGGTGAAAAATTGTATGGTGTGCTTGATGCATAATCCTGGCAAGGGAACTCCCACTCCAGCTGGTCATTTCGCTCCTCCTTCCTGCCCCTTTGAAGTAATTCAGTTAGACTTCATACACATGGAACGCTGCAACAATCTGAAGTACGTCCTGGTGGTAGTTTGTGCTTTTTCCAGGTGGATAGAAGCATACCCACTAAAGGACAACACTGCCCTATCTACTGCCAAAATTCTTCTGAAGGAATTTTTCCCTAGGTATGGAATGCCACGGATTGTATGGTCAGATAACGGAAGTGAGTTTATAGGGAAAGTTATGCAGAGTGTGTGTGCCGGTCTAGGATTAAAACAGAAATTTCACAGTGCAAACCATCCCCAGTCTGCTGGCTTAGTCGAGGGTTACAATGGCACCCTCAAGCTTAAGATAGCCAAAATACAAGCATCCACAGGTTTGGCCTGGCCAGACGCACTTCCTTTGGCCCTATTATCAACGAGAGCAACAGTGCATTCTAGAATAGGACTTAGTCCTTATGAAATTGTTTTTGGTCGCCCGGCAAATATCTGGGGTGTGCCGAGGCCTAAACAGTTCTGCTCCATTGAATATCCTATGTTGATAGACTATCTTTACGACTTGACTGCTAAATTGAGTCTTATTCATCAACAGGTTTTCGATGCTTTGCCAAAGCCTCCGGAGAGTCCAGGGCATCAACTGAAACCCGGCGACCACGTGGTGGTCAGAAACTTCGCGAGGACAAAGAATCTTCAGCCCCGCTACATCGGCCCCTTCCAGGTCCTGCTGGCAACGAGGACAGCGGTTCGTGTAGCTGGCCGTAAACACTGGATTCACGCTTCCCATGTTAAGCGTGTTCCTCTGCCGCTACCTTACGACGACTGGGTGAAGAAGGGAATTGGTTCCTCCGAATTCGAAACCGGACCGAAATTCATCCCTTTCAGCGATGCCGATTTGATTACTGACACTTCAAAACCTGACTCTCCTCCTGAAAAGACTCCTTTGAACACTGAACATTTGTCTCCAGCATCAGAAGAAACTTTGCTATCTGCGAACTTAAACTCTGCAACAGCTGCTAGTGATACACTATTTTCCGATCAGACAGTACCAGCAAAACAGAAATACAACCTAAGAAGCCGTAAAATGGACAAATAAAGCAGGCAACTGCATATTGTGATTTTGATATATATTGAACTTTTGCTTTCAGCCAGGAAGTTTGCTATTGTTTATTGTTTTTAAAATTGCCTTGCCGTCTGGGTAGCCGTAGGGTCGTGGCTGTGTGCCTAGTTTGAATTTGCAGGGGTCTGACACAAGGTCGATCTTTCTGTTAGTTCTGGGAACTCCCAGGGCTGACAGAGGCATTTTCATCTACGTACACATCATCAGTGGTCGCGAGCGGATTGTAGAAGATGGAGCTTCCTGCGCTGCAACGAGAAAATGTGATCTATGTTCGCAGAAACAGACTTAATAGAATTCTTCATAGCAAATGTTTTCTGATGCAATGTGCCATTACATTTTTGATTGTTTTAGCAACATTGGTGGGTGGAATCGTCTTTAGTATAAACTTGATCTTTGTGCCAGTTACTACAGTACCTCCCCTTGATCCTGCTATTTCTACTGTTTCTTCTATACACTCTTTTCACTCGTTTCCAGAACATGAGCAAGCTCGACGCTCAGAATTCACCAACAACACTTTTGTACAGCTCTTGCACCAACACCAACTGGTAGTTAACACTACAGACTGCTGGGTGTGTGGCTTGATACCTCACACTATGGATAAAGGTATTCCCTATCTGGTTTTGCCTTACAGCTATAATGGATCATTTCAGGCCTTCCAAACCATCTTTGCTTATGCTCTTGAAACCTATCCTCCACGTCCACCGCGTTCCACTAAATATAACTCTGCCAACAAAGCCTTAGTCCAGGGAATTATTGACATGGTCAAGGACGTCAATAATACTCCATCTTACCCTAGAGACGAATTACGAGTATATTTAAGTTGGAATACTTCAGAGTATCGCCTTAGTTTAGGAGAAAGCAAGCGTAAAAGCTCAACTCCAATCTGGGTCGTACCTCACCGAGGTCAGGTCTGTTTGCAAGGTAACGGGAGAAATCCGAGAGCTCAGCTAGGGAGGAGTGAGTGCGTAGAGACTTATGTGTTTCCGGCTAACTCTTCCCCTGCCTTTCTTACTGCTAGGGGTACCTACTTCATTTGTCAAGACAGAGCTTATACATGGTTGCCTGCCGACTTTTCAGGATCATGTTATATTGCTCGATTATTGCCTCCGACATACACTGCTTCACCTGATTACCACAGAACCAGAGTAGCGAGAGGTGTCTTCAGCAAGGAAGATACCGCTGGTCAGGAAGCTGGAGACTTCTTCAAAGGCTTCCTTCCGTTCTGGGGGCCTATGGCCAATAGTAGAAACATACGTCAGCTAACACGGGTGGTTGAATCTACTATTACCGAAACTGCTGGTGCCCTTAGCAATCTGACAGCTGAGCTTCAGGCGGATAGGCTCATGACATTGCAGAACCGTATGGTTCTAGATGTTATACTTGCAGATCGAGGTGGGGTATGCAGAATGATCCAATCGAGCTGCTGTGTCTTTATTCCTAATAATGCTCCAACAGTCTATGAGGCGATCTCTAAGTTGCACAAGATTTCAGACTCCATACATGTAGACAAGGGAAACTGGTCCTTCATGGAGTGGTTTTGGACTCTGATATCAGCGTGGGGATGGAAGGTTCTAATGGTCATTGGTGTCATCTTAGTATTCCTATTCTCATGTTGTCTGATTATCCAGTGTGGTCCTGCTCTGTGTAGTCTTTGTGCTGCAACTTGCCTCAGAAAACCACCTGCGTTTGGAGAAAAGACACGAGAAAGGATGATGATACAACAGCATGTCACTGACCTGATGAGCATAGAACTAGATTCAGACATAGATTAAGTAATTGCCTATGTAAGGGCAAAAGGAGGGTCTGAGGTTCCGTGACGGTTCCGTGACGATTTGAACCCGTGTTTTCAAATTTGTCGGAAATACATAATATTGGTATCAGCGAACCGCAAATGATCCATTTAGTATATCCTGGTGTTTTCGCTACGCTACTAGCAAGAGCACTCCTTTTATAAACACATTTCTGATCTACCCACGGCATCCATCTTAGATCATGGCAGCCATTTTGTGATTCTTGCCCTCACATATGCAATAACCTCTGATCACTTCATTTCGATTAAGGACACGTAGCCTTAGCCGGAGATTCACCTCTCTAGTGACACGTGCACCTTAAACCAGATCACGCTGTAGCTGCATGACTCGACAAAGGCTGCCTCCTCTGCCCGAGGCCAGCCCTGCCAAACTGGTCTTCGTGTCCATTGTACCTGATCATGATTAGGCGGCCGAAGCCGGTAGCCTTGCCCATTTACAACCCACAAACATCCCTTATCCCGCTTTTCCATCTTCCACACCTGGCTCCGTTTCTTTCTTTCTGAATCTTTATTAGGGGGAGGTAACGAACTTTACCATGAGGCGGTCCGGGTCCTGAATGTAATATTGACAGGGGATTGTGACAAACTAGTGGGAACCCCTCTTTTTGCATGTTTAGCCTCAGATATTATCGACGGTTCCTGTGTAACACCAAATATTTATTGTTTAGAGACACAAAGGTTTGGGAATGTACCGACATGTGAAATATTTGCCTTGAGCACAATTTTTAGTATATAAGGAGCAACCCTCAATGTACAAATCGAACAGGCTCCTGATTACTGCCCGTGTGTAGTATCTGTGACTTCTGTGTCCCTGCAGTAATAAACCTTTGGTCTTTGACGCCACCATCGAGAAGCCCGTGTTTCTGTTCATTTGTGCACCAAGGCAGGTGGAACTCCGGGGTCTTTGGGTGTTGTTCCCTGACACCTCTGGACGGAACCAAAAAGTCCAGAACTCCACTCCGGACCATAACCTTTCCAATGGACTAAATAATGCAGTTTTCTCTTCTTTCACTTAGAGTCTAGGATCCTCTTCACCTCAACTTCCTCTCCATCTACAGTTTGGATCGCTTTAGGAAGTGCTCTGGGTCGGAGGTATGGTGAAGATTTTTTCAGTAAAGAGATATGAAATACAGGATGAACTTTCAATTGCGTAGGTAACTTTAGACTGTAGGTTACAGAATTTAATTTTTTCTCAACCTCAAAAGGACCTACTAAACAGGGCTAGAATTTCCGATTCCCTTTTAATTTCAAATTCTTGGTGCTAAGCCAAACTTCATATCCAATTGGATATTCGTCCTCTAATCTTCTCCTTTTATCAGCATGGTGTTTGTACATCTCTTTTTATTTCTCTAACTTTCCTCTAGCTGCCTCATGGGTTTCACTTAAATGAGGCACAAAATCGTTAACTGCTGGAACTGAAATTTCACTAGTAGTAATCATTCGATTTGGATGTCGCCCATAATTTAAGTAGAATGGAGAATGATAAGTAGAGCTATTTTGGGTTGTTTTGTGCAAATTCTGCTGCCCAGAGAAGTCTCGGCCAGTCCCCTTCCTGATCTAACAAGAACAATTTCAGGTACTGCTCCAGCTCTTGGTTTGCCCTCTCGGTCTGTCCATCAGTCTCTGAGTGATAGCTAGTGGAGAACCTAGTTTCTATATTTAACCCTTGTTTGCAGGCCTTCCAGAAATGGGACAGGAACTGAGTGCCACGGTCTGAAATGAGAACCTTAGGGATTCATTGTAACCCCACCACATGTAAACCAAATTATGTGGCCAATTCCTTAGCACTGGGGATGTCTTGCAAAGGAACGAAGTGGGCCATTTTGGTAAAGGCATCCACAAAAACCAGGATCACACTGTAGTAACGACTAGAAGGTAGGTCTACAATTAGATCCATGGTCACTGTTAATGTTAATGATATTTGTAGAGCGCACTGTTGGCAAGGGCGTCCTGGCGCTATGAGTGATGGTCCCCTATAGGCACAGTTGGAGATGCCTAGAACTTTATGCATTAAACAACCAGGTTTTTAGGGCTTTTCTGAAGACAAGCAGCTCCGTTGTATCTCTAAGAGAGATTGGGAGGGCATTCCATGCCTTTGCCGCGCCCCTAAAGAAACTTCTACCACCCCAATTGGCTTTCTTTTCCAATTGAATCCAAATCAATTTGGCTCCCGAGGAACGCAAAGACCTGGACGGGACATACCACTTTGTATTTTGGATCAGGTGTTTTGGACCCATACAATGTAGTGCTTTATGGGTTATGCACAGGGCCTTGAACAGCACTTGTTTCCTAACTGGCAGCCAGCGAAGCTTTTTAATTTCTGCCGAGATAGATTTGTATTTCGACGTGCCCGATAGCAATCTGGCAGCTGCATTTTGTAAGAGTTGCAGTTTTCTAAGGAGGCCTTCTCGTACGTTGACATATAGGCCACTACAATAGTCCAGCCTAGACATCGCTAAGGCTGTGACCAACGTTTTCTGACTTGCTATGGAGAGATAATACAGTATTTTTTTGCATGATTTTAGGATGTAAGAAGTTGTAGCAACAACTGAGTTGATCTGATCTTTATGGGTTAGTTTATTGTCAACAATGAACCCTAAATGTCTCACTTTCCTCACTGGTGTTGGAAGATAGCCCAGAGAATCTGGCCACCAATCTGGAGTCCAAAGTTGAGGATTATTTCCGAAGAGGATCACCTCCGTTTTAGCCGAGTTAAGCTTTAAACAATTT
Source organism: Lissotriton vulgaris (assembly GCF_964263255.1). Classification (NCBI taxonomy): domain Eukaryota; kingdom Metazoa; phylum Chordata; class Amphibia; order Caudata; family Salamandridae; genus Lissotriton; species Lissotriton vulgaris. The sequence continues at coordinate 1,198,811,329 of NC_141694.1, read as the reverse complement.
TGGGTCATCCAGACACCTACAGCTGTCATACAGTCATGAAAGCGCCTTCCTGGCTCCTGAGTTTCCTTAGGAAGTACGGAGGCCACTATCTGAGTATCGTCAGCATATGAGGTCAGTTTGAGTCCAAAGGAACCAATAAGGGGAGCGAGCTGGGAAACATAAACATTAAATAGAGTGGGGCTCATAGACGATCCCTGTGGAACTCCACAGGGAAGAGAAAAAGGCTTAGCATAAAAATTGCCAAGCGAACCTGTCTGCTCTCTATCGGTTAGAAAAGATTTAATCAGTTTCCAAGCCGTGCCAGTGATATCAATCTCCTGGAGCCGGTCCATCAATAAATTATGATGGACCTTGCCAAACGCTGCAGAGAGGTCCAACATAATCAGGGCTCCATTACTTCCTTGATCGAGAGTGGCTCTTATTTCTTCCGTCGATTTAATGAGGGCCTATTTAGTACTATGACTCCCTCTAAAGCCGTACTGCGTAGGATCCAGTTTATGACCCTCCTCCAAAAATCTACTCAGTTGGGTATTTATAAGTTTTTCAATGATTTTTGCGGGAAGTGGTAGTCTAGAGATTAGTCTAAAATTATTGGCATCCATGAGGTCAAGTTTTGGTTTCTTGAGCAGAGGCAAAATTGATGCAATTTTCCATGCTTTCAGAAAGAATCCCTCTAAGAAAGACATATTGATGATCTTGGTCAGGGTAGATTTGACTGGTTCTGATCCCATTTTCAGTACGGAGGGGGGACAGGGGTCTGTTGGGGATCCTGATTTGATTTTCATCAGACTGTGTACCAGGGATAAGGCGGTGTAGGCATTGGTAGCAGTAGCCCCTGAGGTGATTGCTGTGTTGGTTTTCCCTGAGCACAAATTCCACAACCTAACACATATTGCTTGATGTCTTTTGTCATTTTAGGCCACCAAAAGTGTCTCTTATTCAGTTCTTCAGTCTTGTTAGTTCCCTGATGATTAGCCATGAGGTCCTCTTGGCAATCATACAAAATTTGTTCACGCAAATCCAGGGTTGGTACAAACAAGACTCCACTATGGTTAGGGCAACCCATTTCAGACTTCTCGAGATGGATCCACCAAAACCCATTGCTGAAGTTCTTCTGAAGTAAGAGACTTCCTTACTTTCTCTTCAAAGGTTTCACTGGTAAAAAAGAAAAGAAAATGTAAATCCAATATTTGTAAAGCGCATAGGTACCAGAAGGCATCCCAGTGTGGGGGGCAGTCAGGAAGATTAAGCGAGCTATTGCCCAGAGTCACATGGTCCTGGGCTGACCTGCCGCCTGTGCCGGGGATCGAACCGTGAGTCCCAGCATCCGGTGTCAGCGGAGACATTCTGTAGGTCTTGCCAGACATGTCAGGCAAGTGGCAAGAGCGGAGGGAAGTGCAAGGCAACCCTCCAACCCTTTCCTGTGGTGAGCACCGCTTTCGAGCTGGTGGGCATCAACTTTGTGGGGCCACTGGACCCCAAGACAGCCTTAGGCAAAAGGTTCATCCTGGTCTTGGTGGACCATGCGACCCGGTACCCAGAAGCTATCCCTCTCAGGACAATCACAGCCCCAGTGACGGGCCGTGCATTGATGGGGATCTTTTCCCGTGTGGGGTTCCCCAGAGAGGTGGTCTCGGACCGGGATACCAACTTCATCTCTAGGTACCTGCAGTCTCCGTGGGAGGAGTGTGGGGTAACTTATAAGCTCACCACTCCTTACCACCCTCAAGGAAATGGGTTGGGTGAAAGGTTCAACCGCAACCTGAAAGGTATGATTATGGACCTGCGGCGTCCGTGAGATGGAAGTGGGACATCGTTCTACCATGCCTGTTGTTTGCCTACAGGGAGGTGCCTCAAAAGTCCTTAGGGTTCAGTCCCTTTGAACTTCTGTATGGCCACCCTGTTAGAGGACCTCTCACACTGGTAAAGGAGGGGTGGGAGAAATCCAGCGGGAAAACCCCCCAGGATGTGTTCAGCTATGTGCTGGCCTTCCACAACCAGACACAACGCTTCGGGAAACTCGCTCAGGAGAACCTGGAAGCTGGCAAGGAAGAAATGAAAAGATGATACGACCAGAATACCACTCTGGTCGAATTTCAACCTGGGCAGAAAGTGTGGGTGGTGGGGTGCCAGTCGAGCCTTGTGCGCTCCAAGACAAGTGGACTGGGCCATATGAGGTGGTGGAGTGCAAGAGCAAAGGTTCCTACCTGGTTAACTTGAAGACTCCCAGGCAGCCCCTTAGGGTCTTGCATGTGGACCGCCTCAAACCCCACTTTGAGAGGTCTGATGTGACAATGCTCCTGGCTACAGATGCTGGAATGGAAGAGGAAAGTGACCCTCTTTCTGACCTCCTGGCAGCCAAGGAGCAAGACGGGTCAGTGGATGGTGTGGTCCTCTAGCCCACCCTGACCCCAGAACAGCAGAGGGACCCTGGCCAGGTGTTGGTTCAGTTTGCCTCCCTGTTCTCCCTGACCCCAGGTGTCACCAATTGGTGCGTCCATGATGTGGACACTAGAGATAGTCTGCCTGTGAAACAGAAATTTTACAGGGTAGCTGACAAGGTCAGGGCCAGCATCAAGGAAGAGGTTTCCAAGATGTTGGCGCTAGGGGTAATTGAGCCCTCCAGCAGCCAGTGGGCTAGCCCAGTGGTCTTAGTGCCAAAAGCTGCTGTGCCCTGTGCCACTCCAGAACTCCTTTTTTGAACGAACTACCGTGGGCTCAATCGGTCACCAAGACTAACGCACACCCCATCCCAAGAGCTGATGAGCTTGTGGATCGGTTGGGAGCTGCCCAGTACCTCAGTACGTTTTACTTAACTTCTGGGTACAGACAGATTGCCTTAACTGAGGGGGCCAAAGAGAGGTCTGCATTCTCAACGCATTAGGGGCACTTCCAGTTACGTGTCATGCCCTTTGGGTTGAAGAATGCCCCTGTCACATTCCAGAGACTGGTCAACCAGGTACTGACCGGGCTGGATGAATTTAGCACTGCATACCTGGATGATATTGCTGTGTTCAGTTCCACGCGAGAAGAACACTTGCAACACCTCTCTGAAGTGTTGAAGGCTCTGCAAAGGGCAGGCCTCACTATCAAGGCCAGTAAGTGCCAGATAGGGCAGGGATCTGTGGTGTACTTGGGACACCATGTAGGGAGCAGCCAGGTAGCGCCCCTACAGGCAAAGATTGGTACCATTCTGGCTTGGGAGCCCCACAAGACCCCGACAGAGGTGAGAGCCTTTTTAGGTCTCACCAGGTATTACCGACGGTTTGTCAAGGGATATATATGCAACCATCATTGCCCCCTTGACAGAGCTGACTTCAAGGAAGCAGCCTAGGAGAGTGAATTGGACCGATGGCTGTCAAACTGATTTTGATGCCCTGAAGACTGCCATGTGCACAGCACCTGTGCTCAAGGCACCTGATTTCTACAGTGAGTTTGTAGTGCAGACAGACGCTTCAGAGCATGGTGTGGGAGCAGTACTGTCGGATATCAATGACGAGGGCTGGGACCAACCTGTTGCTTTCATTAATAGGAGGCTACTACCCAGGGAACAGAGGTGGAGTGCAATTGAAAGGGAAGCTTTTGCTGTGGTATGCGCTCTGAAGAAGCTGAGACCCTACTTGTTTGGGACTCACTTCCGGGTTCAGACAGACCACAGGCCCCGAAGATGGTTAATGCAGATGAGGGGTGAGAACCCAAAACTGTTGAGGTGGTCCATCTCCCTACAGGGAATGAACTTTATGGTGGAACACCGCCCTGATACAGAACACGCCAACGCTGATGGTCTGTCCAGAATTTTCCACCTTAGTGAAGAGAACTCCCAAGAGGGTGGGCAGTTCTCCCCACTTTCAGCTGGAGGGGACATGTGTTAGACCTGGCATCTTTGGCGTGGTTTCCCCTGGCATTTTGCCTCTACCTCCTGTATTTTTGACGCTGTGCTGGATTTCGTTTTTGCTGGTTTAGATGCCACTGCTGATCAGTGTCACAGTGCAAGTGCTCCCTGAGTAAATTGTTACTGTAATTGGTTATCCATGATTGGCATATTTGTATCACCAAGACGTGCCTAATAAAGTGCACTGAGTGTGCCAGGGCTGGTGATCCAAATGCTACTAGTGGGCCTGCAGCACTGCTTGTGTCACCCACATGAGTAGCCCTAAAATTGTGCCTCAGGCCGGCCACCACATTGCCTGTGTGCAGTCTGTGAACTGCCATGTCAACCTGGCCAGTGTCCCCACTGACCAGGCCTAACCCTTCCCTTACTGTACACATTGGACACTCCTATGGAAGGCCCAAGTAACCCCCCCTGGGCAGGGTGCAGTGTATGTGAAAGGTAGAGCATGTACCAATGCAGGTGACATGCAGGTGACATGCTCTGGTAGTGAATTACAGTCATTTTCGTGTTCCACTATTGTAAGGCTATCTTGCCCATAGGCTATCATGGGGAATGCTGTGTACAGTGGTTACCTGCATATCTTCCTATGGGAGCAAGATAGGACATAAAAGTATGGTATCCCTGAACTCAGAATTTAATAACACCTATTTTAGGAATGGTGGTTTTTAAATCCTGTGTTTGAGAACAGCACCTTTAGAAAGTGGCTGTTCTCTTGTCTGACCTTTCTGTGTGCCTTGACCTGTTTGTGAATTGACTGTCTGGTTTGTGAGTGGCAGGGGCTAGGCGGCTCCCAGAGGCTCAGTGGTCCATCCCTGGGCTGAATAGCTCCATCTGCATTTACAGTGGTGGGAAGGGGTAGCACCTGGGCCTGAATAGGGCTGTGCTTGCCTTCCACAATGCTGGCTCCACCTCCTGCTGGGCGGCTGACTACCCTGCGCCTCTCTCTGAAAGGAAAGGAGAAGCCAGGAAAACAAAGTGCTCAAGGAACACCCAGAACTGGTCCAGACCGGGCTCAGAGCCCTCCTGCACAAAGGGAACAAAGACTTTTAGGGGTATAAGTACAGGACTCCAGACTACAGAAAATTAGATCATCCTGGAATCAAGAAGGAACCTCTGGCAAGGAGAAATCTGGAAGACTGAAGAGGAAGGACTGTCCTGCTGTGTACTTGTGGGCTTACCTGAAGTTCCTTTGCTGTCAAGGAGAGGGGAAGTACTTTGCTTTGTGATGTTTCCCCTGGCTTGAAGTGATCAACAAAGGGCCTGAGTTGAGATGGCTCCCTGTTAAGAAGTCCCAGGAACAAAAGGACTTCACCCCCAGCTTCCCCCCTGAACTCTACTGATAGAGTTCTGTCCTTCCTAAAGTGCTTGGGCCAGTTGTGGAGCCTCTGGAAGTTGTATCTGTTGTTTGGGAGGCTGGACAAGAAGGAACTGAATCTTTCAACAAAGTTTCACACATCGCTCGCTTGCGGAGCGCATCCCCGTCAGTGCGAGGAAATTCCTGTTGCCGCGAACATCGAGATTGTCACCGCGCCTGTTGCCGCTGCAAGAATGGACGCATCCTTCACTTGCGGAACGCATCGCTCCGGTGCGGGAAAAGTACCATCGCTGCAAGTATCATCGCAGAGCCTGTCGTCTCTGGGTGAGATCGTCGCACCGCCTGCTTGCGGACCGCATCACCTCACTGCTAGAGTCATCACAGAGCCATCGCATCGAGGTGCTGCGAGAGAAGATCAACGCTGCGCTGTGCATCACCGCCACACCTGAGTTCATCGCCGTCTGAAGATCGTCGCATCATACCTTTGCGAGACGCTTCCTATGAAACCTGCACACCGGAATCCACACAAGGTATCGCATCCCTCCCCATATAGACCAGAGTCACTGTAACACGCCCGCTGCGTCCAGCGGGGTTGTCACATTGCCCCCCCAGGGTCTCAGGAGTGATGCATTGCTTGTTTTTTAACGCTGCAGCTTTTACTTGGAACTTTTGTCGTATCTAAAGGTACTTTTGGCTAAAACGTGACGCAACTGTGGATTATTTTAACACAACCTTAAGAACTCTTTTGAAACCATATTCTTGAACTGTGTATGTTGGATTTTTGTTGTTTTGGTCTTGTTTAGTTTAGAATAAATACTTCTATTTTTCTAAACTGGTGTGGAGTCCATTTGTGGTGCTTTCACTGTGTTACTGTGAGTGTTGGTACAAATACTTTACACATTGCCTTTGATAAGCCTGTCTGTTCGTGCCAAGCTACCAACGGGGTGAGCAGGCGTTATCTAAAGAGTGTATCCCCCTTACCCTGACTCTAGGCCAGGGTCCATATTTGCCACAAGTACCTACCTGTGCCAACTAGAGACCCTGAAAATCTAACAGTTATACATCTCTGGACTGTGTTGTTGCTGTTGAAGCAAATGGAAAATTTACTCTGCCTTATAAATGGGTTAGTGTTATTATTATTTCTATGACGATCATCATTCTGATTTGTCCAATATGTTTTATCGCTAGTCATGCAATACTAAATTTGCTTATTATGATGTATGTCTAAAATGTGTGTAAAAAACCCTGTTTTTTAGGTGAGTCAGAGACGTTTAGTGTTTTTTCTCACACAACTCTGTCCGATCATTCTGATGACTTTCCTGTTTCTCTGGAAATTCTGTCCAAATATTTTGAGCCTTTCCTTTTCCTCTAGAGGTGCTCTCTGTTCTATTTCGGATTTTCACAGTTTTTCTGGAATTAGAATAATACTGATTTCTGACCATGTAATCTATATCCGATCTTTAATGGCATATATTTGTTATTTTTCTTTAATGCTTATTTTAAGATTTTGTAGTAAAACCCTTTAACTTTTCATTGATCTTTAACTCAGTTATTGAGTGGACCAGACATTTTTACATTACTCTCCTACTTTGTTGGGACTAATGTCAAAAAGAGTGTGGGCACATATCGCTAGATCAAGGGCGCAGTAGCCAAGCTGCCAAAAGTAAATTTTGGAGTGATTGGAATATTGAGGTACAGTAAAACATTGGGGTTCGGGTCCCACAGATGCCAGAAATGTTTCAATGCAATTGGCATATCTGGTCACTCCCTAATTACCACTGTCTTCAACCGAGTTGCCGACCTAAAAAGCAATCTGGCAGTGCTACTGAAAAGGCTGGTCGGCAGGGCAGTGTGTGGGCCACATTGAATGACTGTAGGCCTATTTTATGGTTTTGGTAGGCTAATTGTTGCCATTGATTCCACTAATCTTACCTTAAACATTTCCAGCAGCATGCACAAATGCAAGCAGGGTTCCATACATGCAAAAAATCTATACAGCATTACAAGTTCAAAACTGCCCAAGTATGCAAATGTATGCAAAGTTTTTAGCCATCTGATTCACTAGTGGGGGCCATATTTGTAATGGTGCCCTGACCTATTTTCCATTGGAGTTTTACCATGTCTTCATCATCAAAGATTCCTTCGGGGTCACCATGTCTTTTTACTCCCAGGGTAGAAGTTGAGGGGACAGTGAACCCACTACTTGTCTCCTAACAAAGGGATATCCAGCGACAAATATATCACTATCTTTGTCATGTGGTATCCTCCCCGGAATCTTACTTTCAGCATCAATTTTATCAGAAACAGGAGATTCACTATATTGGTTCAAATTATTTATTCAGATGCATAATTCATCTTTTTTATCCATTCAAACATTTAAAATGGTTCATGACGTCTTGTATCAAATTTTACATAGAAAAATATGGAAAGATTTGATAATAAAGAAAGCGTTAGAACAATGGTGGTTTTTCGTCAGGAAGTTTTCAAACAAAAGAGAATTTGTCACTGGTGGGTAATGTAGCAGGTTAGCGGTCCTGCTTACAGGAACGCAACCAGACGTACATGCACCACATCCTCTAACTCAGCATGGCCAGAGGGGTTAAAATAAAAGGGGGTAGACCACTCGAGATTAAATTCCTTTAGATGCACCTGTAAGTGTTGTATCAGTTATTAGAGGGTCAGCAGTATTCGGTCTATGCAGCACCTGTAGGCATGAAGACAGTGCCATGCAACACTGGTGACGAGGGTGGGATCCTGACCCTGTGCACCTGGAACTACTGCCCATTTTACTTAGTTACTTACTTACTCACTACCCAGTGAGCGGGAGCCCCTCAGGAAACAGCCAGCAGCAGTGAAGACCGTCACACAAACGATCCCATGGATCTCGACAGGCCAATGAGAGGAGCCATGGCAGGGGCCCACTCCAGTCATCAGCACATCTCCCTCTCCCACTCCTGCCTCCCTGCGAAGAGTTTACACAGTGTAGGCACCACCAACAGGTCTGGAGATGGCAAACCGCCCGAGAGGATCACGCAGTAGAAGCTCTGCCCTGACGACAATAAACAAAGTGAGTAGCATCTCACACTAAGCCTGGTTTGCTGTTCAAGTGAACACTTTCTCCCCAGCAGGGTAAAGGCTATGCGGGAGCCTGCATATAGAGAAGAGTGCCCCGGCTCACCTGCAAAAATCCATCTCACACCAGCACAACCAAGAAGGTATTCAAGTAGACCCCACAAGTCGCAATCAATCAAACAGCATCCTGCAGCAGCCTCAGTCTCAGAAGTACGATGTGATGGATGCCAAGTGGGTCTTCGACCATCAAGAAGGAGAGGCATTCCTCGAAAACACCACGTTTGTGTACTTTGATTCAAATTGACGCATCAAACTGCTATTAGACACCAGTCCCATAGGCCTAGGGTCTGTTCTTGCTCAGAAGAAAGAGCCAGACCGGGGCAGTGTTAGCGTTTGCCAGAAAAGCTCTAACACCAACACAGATGTGCTATGCTTATATCAAATGAGAGGCCCTAGCCATCAAGGGGGCATGCAGACATTTCCACCTGTACTTAAGCAGTCAGCCATTTAAGGTTATTACTGACCCCCAGCCACTCGTTCCATTGTTTCGCAGTTCAGCTCCTCACCATCCTCCGAGGATCGAAATATAGCCTAGCCAATTACAGCATTACCAGATGGAGATGATCTACAAACCAGGAGCCTAGAACCCAGGTGACTTCCTTTCACATCACGCCATATACCTGAGTAAACCAGAATTCAGCACGACTTAGGATGCCATTTGAGCCTGGAATCTGAACAGTCCTCAGAAGTGATGACACATGGTGACTGTAAAAAAAAAGGGAAGAGGTATTACTCAGAAAAATCTCATGGTTTAAAAAGATTAAAGTCTCGTCCCAACACTTGGGTCAAGGTGATCGCGATTGGCAAGCTGACTGGCCAAGGTGTGAAGACAACAAAGAGGTTACCAGAGTCCCAGCGGATCAAGCAATGTCAAGTGCGGACAGGAGTCCAGCAAATGACACACTCACGAACCGATCATCCATCTAGTCACTCTAAACATACACAATACAAACTCCGGCCCAACCCTCATTCCAGCTAGAGGCTTTGTACTTTGTATGCCACTTCAAAAGAACATTTATTTTTCAAGACCAAGTTGGGATGGGATGTAGCAGGTTAGAAGTCCTGCTTACAGGAACGCAAGTGGATGGACATACACCACATCCTCTAGCCAGGAGTGGCTAGAGAGGTTAAAATAAAAGAGGGTAGACCGCTCAAGGTTTCATTCCCATAGCTGCACCTGTCAGTGTCATGTTATTTATTAGGTGAGGTCAGCGGTATTCAGCCTATGCAGCACACGTAGGCCTTCGAGATGGTGCCACTCAACAGGTCAGTTCGTGATCAAAGAAATAAGATCAGGATGCAAAATCAACTCCATCGAACTCATAAAATCATGATCACACATGAGAAGGAGCAGTGGTCTAATTGTAAGGTCCTGCTTTTCTTTAAGCAGGAATAATAATGAATATCATGTTACCCTACCGCACAGAGCTACCAACTCTTAACATTAGTTCATGTTGCCTAATGAGTTTTCATTGATTCAAGCATAAGAAAATGCTGTTTGCGTTCGGTTGGTTGCTTTACTGTGCCTATGTATAAGAAGTGATATACATTAATCATTCATATGTTTTCGGTGTATTTCAACAGACCCCTTTTATTCATGTTGCCATATTTGTTTTCTTTGTTGTAGCTGGAACAGAGTCTGGTAAATAACGTTTTTTGGTTAACTTTCATTAGACAAGAGAACTTTGTCTACCACTGGATGTTATTCACGTACTGAAGTTGGTGTTGCATATTGCATTAGCCCAGTTGGACCTACATGTGCTCAGTGGCTTTCTCCAAGGTAGGACTGGCCATGGGAATCGGGTTTTTCCCCGGGAGGCTTGAAGGGTGGGGGCTTCTTCTGTTTCCAGTCGCTGGCTTTCTAGCAGTTCGGTAGTTTTGAAAGCACTGCAGAGATCCTTGTATATCCAACAGCTTTCTGTAAACAATAAAAGTGCCAAGATAAGTTTGGTGATGCATCTAACTGCTGGAGAGAGATCAGAGTTTTGTCTAGTGGCAGTTTTGACTCATCTAAGGAAGCACAGGGGGTTAAATATGCCTGCTACAAATAGTGTGTACTATGCAGATCACAGAACAGGGTTGAGATCAGACAGAATATCAATAGTGTATCAATTGTGTATCTAGATATGTGGTGTACAATATCGTATGCAAATGTAACAAACAAAACGTGGGCAGCAAGATTAGAATGCTGAAAGAACGAATCAGTGAACACACCAGGGCAAATGTATGACGTTACAATGCAAACATTTTACAACCCATGCACTTACAACACATTTTTTACATTGCAACATCCACTACATCACATGACACTACATCGCATTTAAAAAAAGATACCTTTACAACTCATTCCATTACATCACATACTACCTTTACAACACATATCATTACAACACATACTATTATATTGCATTTAAGGTAAGTATTGCATAGTATAGGGGGTAAAAATTACTATTCTAACTCCGGGGGTGCAAAAGTAGGTAAAGTGTTGGATAGTGTAGGGGTAAAAATTACTATTCTAGCTCCAGGGGGTGCAACAGTAGGGCAAGTGTTGGATAATGTAGGGGTTAAAAATTACTATACTAACTTCAATGGCATGAGTTGTTATGGTTTGCGTTGTAATGCCTGCGTTGTAGCGTCATGTGTTGTAAAGGATGTTGCAATGTAATGCCTGCGTTGTAAGTGTAGTGCGATGTAATGGTTGCGTTGTAAAGGTTGTTCCCCCAGCAGGGCACTGAAACAATGCAATGAAAGGTATGCAGTGGCAGTCCATGCCATAAGGGTGCAAGGCCCAAGTCCCCTACAAAATTTTTTCGTTCTTTGGGATTGAACACGCCCCACCAAATCAGAGAGGGGGTAACAGGGAACTGTTACTCTGCCGTATGGAGGCCTCTTGGATCATGTGACTTAGAGCAGTAGAATGTGGTTTGAACACTGATCACGAAATGCAATGTTTTTTGGGTGACTAACTTGCCTCACATATGGCCCCTTTTAAAACATGTTATGAATCACAGGTTCCATTCCTTGGTCTGGAGAATGAGTCATAGGTGGTACTCCAAGTGCTCACAGCAATAGATATGCTACTGAGAATGTAGAACAACCCTCAAAATATAATGTATACATTGCAGTGAGGGTGGTGACCTCCTGATTTCCACTAGATCTATTGTATTTAATGTTTCTGTACCTAAATGTTGGTAACAACTGTTTTTCATGACACTCACAACATGTATATTGATTTTCACCACAAAGAATCTCCCCTGGTATTTCACCATGGTTGGGATTTCCTAAATATTGACTGAACTCCCAGGTCATTTTGCGATATTACTTATGCCAAAAGGGGAAAATAATAATTTTGTTTCAAAACACCCATGAACTGTTATATGATGGTCACGGATTCAGGGATTGCGAGTTTGTCAGTTTTGCCTTCACAACTAAAAAAATGTGTTTTCACTCACATAAAAATGTTTTACTCACATAAGAATGTGAGGTACTAGGTACTAAACTCTCACCTTTTACCTCCACTACATCTGACTCTGTAACTTCCTATTCCGAATTCTTAGAGCAGTTTCTCTGGTCATACACAAGACCGATAGTGGACTTATGCTTTGCCTTCCTTGTCATGGACTAAATACATTTGAAGAATATGCACTTCCCTTCGCCAGCCAGGATGGAAGTACAACCGGCTGAGAGGTGAGAAGCCTGTCTTACCTGCCCTCCGCTATTTCTGTGTTCCCTTTTTGAGACTCCATCCCTATCCTTAACTTCCTCCTCCTTTCATTATATTTTAGATTATCATCTCTTTCCATTTTGCAAGAAGGTAGGGCTGCGCCATTGCACGTATCATATTTTTAGATCACTTTAGAACTTTCTGCTCAGATTCTATAGTTCACCGTGGGCCACTGTCCCCGAGCAGCACTCTGCACCTTAATGGTCGACCTCCTACATAAACATGCACGGTGAAACTTTGTCTCACTGGCCAGCTTGTTGTATCTCCACTTACCATGAACTATTTTATGTTTACACTGGTTCTATGTGATAGCAGGTTTCTCTTCCTCCCTTCCTTTGGACTTTTCCATGGGTCTGTGGACATCCCCCTCCCTTCTCCTTCTTTTCCCCATGTCTTCTCCCATTCTCTCTCTTGCTTTCCTCATCTATGTCTCTTCTCTTTCTTTACATCTTTCTCGGTACCATCTCTTCACCACCCGCCGTTCGATATTTTTTTGTCTATGACATGTTATACAATCCATGCTGACTATTACCTGCAACCTAGTCACTGGGGTATCAGCACTTAACCACTTCCCTGCTAATGACAAGGTCAACTCGTCATGGGTTTTACCTGCCCTGTGCTTATGACGAGTTGACCTTGTCATGAACAATGATAAATCTGGGACTGCAGCACCCAGCGGGAAAACCCCTTAGCAGCCAAGGTGATAATATATGTTTTTTTATTAGGATTTTGCCACACACGTTATTTTGTTTCACTTAGGGTGCTCACTCATCATGCATTAGTTGTCATGCATATACAACCTATGACCATTTCTGGTATGTTTAGGTTCTGAGATAATCTATTGTACATCTTTACAGCCCTGAAGAAGTCATGGGGTACTTCCCCAGACGAAACACATGCTGGTTGGGCAACCGTTCTGGAATAAAAAGAAAAAAAAATACTACTCTGGATTATTCATTTTTATTGTCACTATACACATGTGATGCTGTGCTTTCATTTTGTGACAAGATACGACATAGACAACTGACCTGGAAATACTGTTTACGTGTGCACAGGCTTGTTGTAATTGAGATAACTTTGTTTCTGTGCATTTCATAAGCTGCAATCGTAATCTAGGTTAGAAAGTATTTTTTTTTGCCCCAGTCTTTCATTATCTTATTCTGCTACAAAGGGTTTGTTTGGGTACAAATACATTCCTATTATTAAAGTCAATGCTACCCAATGTGTTTCATTCTGAATCCTGAGTTTGTGCTTCCCCAGACCAAGCACACTTAAAAAGTGCATACCTCTATGGATGACATGTCAATCATACACCCTGTAGTCCAATCTGTTTCATGTAATATTTTCTAAATACTGATTTATGAATGTATGATTCATTGTCTCTGTATGTGTGTGTGGTGCTCTGCCCCCCAACACTGGTGCGAAAGGCGGCTTGAAACAAATTAAATGCATGTGAGAGAGGGGCTGTGGAGCAATGAGAGATACTGCTGCAGGGTGATAGTGAGGGACTCATCGAAGAGCTCCAATAAAGATTGTTGTATCCTGGTGCACTGTAAGGTCATCATTTACTATGCTTTAAAAATGAATACAATTGAATATATAATGAAAAACCTGGGGGACTATTATCAAGGGGGTTTATCTCCGCTTTTTTGGCTTTAAAAGCCAAGAAAGCAGAGATAAAATTATCTCCCTATTACCTAGCTGTCGCTAACACCAGTTAGCGACAGCTAGTAGGAGATAGCGACCATCTTGGGCCCCGCTTTGCATGTCAGTAAAATGTATCACTAATGACATGTAAAGTGGGCGTGCCAAGATGTTAGTGACTGGAAACAGTCGCTAACATCGCTATCTCTATTACCAACTTTTGGAGATATTCGCGCTAAGCGCGAATATCTCCAAAAGCTAACACCTGCCCCTGAGCAGTTCTTAGCCATGTTATCCAATGGTAGGTGGATAACATGGCTAAGAGCATTAGCTCAGTAATGCATGAATATCGCTGACTTTTCAGCGATATTCATGCATTTCGGCCGATTTTTATCGCTTAGGAGATATACCTTGATAATAGCAATGCTCCTAAGCGATAAAAATCGTCGCAGCTCGGCAATAAAAATATTGCTGCTAAGCCAACATAGCGATAATTACCGCTAGTTGTTGGTAATATGCCCCCTGGTGTCAAAAAGCACACTATTTGCAATTTTTCGCCACATTTTCTGGAGGGGAGACCCCCCAAACCCACTTGTAGTGGTTAGGCTCTCTTGTTAGACTCGCTCGCTATGCACCTTACTGAGGCTGGTCTGACAAAATTTGCAAGCGCTGCTTTGGGTTCTCAGTCCGGCCTTGCCTTCCTGACATTCTATTGTGCATGTTTTGTGGTTTCAAGAACACTGTGGGCATCACTTTCCACCGCAGGGTGCCTTTGTCACAAGTTTTTCAATATCACCAAGTTGCACGCATCTGCTTTTAAATCAAGGGGTGTATGTTAATGTCCTGTGTAATGTGTGACACTGGAGTAACTTTTTACTCATGAAAGAGAGAAAAAGCCATGGGCACATTCTCGATATGTTGCTAAAAAGGATTGCTGTATTTGAGTGTTTCAACATTAAGGCCTGCATGAATTATTGCCTGCCTTGGGCGGCCCAGCCTTGGTTCTATCCATATCCATCTGCTTTAGGGCAGTGGAGACAGTCGTATGCTGTAGACATCTTCCAACACTCAGTGGAAATGAGGCATGTTATTGCTATCTTGTGCGTTATGCTTTCCTATCATGTGGTCTTGTGATTTGTGTGTTCAACAGATGCCCGGTGAAATCTATCACTTGAGGAAAAGCAATTTCCTTCTGTTACCTTGGATAGACTCCAGTGCTTACCTGAACTGATCAACTTGCACAGAGGTGCCGCGCTGCTGGGCTGTTTCCATTGGTCAGGCTCTGCTTGTGGGCATCTGGTACCATGTGTGACGAGTGGGTTTAATCACCCCATCATAATTTGACATGCAGAAGAAATGTAAACAGCCCGCATACCTCTTCCGCTGCCATCATGAATAGTGGCTCTAATAACCATGATATGCTTCCGTCTCTGCCTCCTTGTTGTTTCCACTCTGATCATGTGGCGCGCGGTCCTGGCGTCAGCAGTGTTTTCTAGGTGAATGAGAACGCTGTGCGATGCCTTCAAAAGGCACAGTTTAGACTTGTATAAATTATTTTCGTACCTCAATAGCACTAGAATCACGCTGCAACCTACACAGTCAGCAATAAAATGTGCATTGTGCAATGGCTGTCTCCCATTGTGAGACCGGTAAGGTGGAGGAGTCACCTAAGAAGCAATGGGTCAGTGCAATGATTACCCACATAAAACAAACATGGAACCCTCCTCCCTCACACCCATTCTTCCCCTTAATGGTTTATAAGTCCTTCCTACGAGTTTTTCAGATGTACTTTAAGTGTGTCTTGTACTCTATAAGGAACATCCTATAATATGGGAACCCTTTGTGATGCTTGCCACCTGTTTTATCTACTTCAAGCTTCGCTTTCGTGTTATGGTGGACCTTACTTTTAAGGCCTCTTTCCCTATATACTTTAATGTATGTGAGGATTCTTGTAACGTTTATATGGAACGGGTTACCATTTACTTGTAGTGTTTGTCTTACAGCAAACCATGCACCTGTATCGCATGCCATGTTGCTATATGTCTATACACTCAATAAAATACTTTGAACAAAAGAAAATATAATAAACATAGAAGATCTCCGCTGTATGTCCAGAGCTTGCAGTCAGAGAAGTCGAACATAAGATAAGATTTTGGGGTCGCGTGGCAATCCCGGGTAGTGAAAATGAGCGCCAGATGCCTTGCCTGAATAGGTTGTGGCGAAAGCCATTGTGATCTGGTGGTCCTGTGGCAGATGATCCTGAGGTGAAATATTTAGGCCACTTGAGTCAGCTAGCACTAGAGACCCATGAACCCCTGTGGCTTTTCCACCTGTAAAGGCGGTGAGGGACATGAGTTTGACATGATTGGAGCACCATGAATTTACAACAGCTCACCCACCCCACCAAAGTCTACAATGAGCCCCTGAGGTATTGTAGTATCCTGTATATGTATTTAACCTGTTGCGTTCTACCCAGTGTGAATGTGCTGAGTGGAATGTTGGTGTGGTGATGATGAATGGAATGTTTGGGTGCTTGTGGCATGAGGTTTGACAGAATGAGCATGGGCTAAGCACATCTTCATTACAGTTATCCAACTAGTACTCACGACCTCGGACCAAAACAAAGTTAGACCTGACTTTTACTCCAAGCCAAACAATTGCCTTAAACGTAATTGAGCATTTTTCCAGGTTCTCTTGGACACATGTAATTATTTCTCTCTGGATAATACTTATTATTGTGCCTCTTTTCTTAACGATACCTAGAGGAAGAATCAGCACACTTTTATTAAGGGGCAGATTCGCAGAATCACACCCAACTAATTTACAAGGGGTCAAACACCTGTTGTAAATGGGCAGTAACAATTGCTGCACGTCTTCACTCACAGTCAGGGCTTTGGGGTGAGGTAGGCCTACATGGTACCTGTGTTTATTATATTTCTTGGCAAGTCCACTGGGCATATTGCAGAACCAGGTTGATAGGCCTGCACCAATATGGATTGGCTCACATCAACCACTTGAGGCAGCTGCTGATATCAGCAGTCACCCATCTTCACTCGCATGCTGCATAGTAAAGCATGTCCAGGTGCAGGCTTTAAAGGCCCATACATGGACATTCAGGGGATTACATTCCAGGTCCTATGTGTGGTAGTTGTGATCTAATTGTGTAGTCATGCATTATATTTGTGAGTCCTGGCTTACTGAGTCTAACATACAAGCTTGGTGAAAAATGTGACCTCTCTATATTGTGCCTTTCGCTACTGCAGACACCAGCACGTTTCAAACTGTAGTGGGAAAAGGGGAGGTGCACCAGGTGCAAATTCCTGCTCTTACCTGCATGAATGGAGAAGGCTGATGCCAGCCACACCCCCTGGCATGCCCCCTCAAACAGATTTTGAATGTGGGGCAGATACATGTGTGCAAGGCAAATTGTGCACAAGAAGCACAATTTGAGAAAATGCTATTACACATTTTTAAATGTAACTGCTAGTGTCATGGCGTTGATATGAAAGGGATTAATTAGTTAGTTATTATTTACCTATCAGTTTCTTAAAAGCTCGCTGCAGGGTGCAGAGTTAATGTTCACCGACTCATAGAGAAATTCAATGCAGACAACAACATGTGCGTGAAAAAGAAATACATATATAGAGCAAACTTATTCAGTTACTTTAAATAGAAGTAAAGTATGAATGGGAAACATCTATTCAAAATCATTTTCATGGTAAACATGTCCTCCATCGGCTTAGCCATTAAAGTGACTGCTAGGATAATAGCTGCAGATAGGGGGTGTTGTTTAATGGAGATTAGTAGATTTTCCATTTTTGCTCACTAGGGTATTTGGACGTGGAAGGTAGAATTTGAAGCTTCAAAACTACAGCAGCGAAAACTTTTTTTTCTTCCTGATAAATTGTGCTACGTTCCAGATTCTGGCCTTGATGAATCACCTTTTAATCATGTTAAAGCTAAAGAAAACTAAGTTGCACACATGCTCATCTATTTTGTAAGACATTCAACAGTTGACTGGATTTCTCACCCACATTAGCACTTCATGAAAACAGTTTCCTGAAAAGCACTGATTGAGAATTTAAATACTTCCAACACAAATAGGGGCTGATTAAAGGTTAAGTGGGAATGGAAAATATTCTGATTGGGATGTAAGCTTAAGACTGCCGTGGTATCGGAGTGGGTAGCCATTTGTCAGACAATGTTCTTGTGTCTGCTTTATTTTTGATAAAACGTTTGGGGCGATGGTGGGGTGAATAAAGGTGGGGATATACCTTTTCACTGCAGTTTAAGGTCAGTCTATTCTCTAAATGGGTATGTGAGAGGAATAATAATGTAAAAACAGCGTAGCAGACTTATCACCTGCCATACTTAACAAAGTGGTATTACTATTTATGAACGTAGATCCCTATATTAATCATGGGAACATCATCAGGGCACATTTAATTATAGAGATTTCTAGCAACCGGGCCCAAAAAAATCCAGAAATGGTCCTTAAATGGCATAAAAGAGAGAAGAAACGAACAAAAGGAAAGGAAAAGTAGGAAAACTAGAAGAAAGGGGAAAGGAAAAGGGGAAAATGGTAATCAATGGATCAGAGACATTGAAAAGAGGGAGGAAAGGAGAAAGAAAGTAAGTCATTGCAGAGAGGATAATTACTTACTGCATAATTAATGTTTTGACCCATGTAATGAAGTATTTTAGGAGTGTGGCCACACGTAATATGGTCCACAAATTACTCTGAAAACAAGGGCTGACTCACAGAAAAGTAGATCACAAGAGTAGGGAATGCCTAGCACATAGTGTAAAAAAGAAAAAAGAACTAAAGCCATCACCAAGGGTGTGATCCACGCAATTCACATGTTAAAAATGTGAGGCACCCTATTCTCAGAGTGGGTAGGACATTTGGGAAAGCTGCAACCTATAATGCCAAGATAGTTTGAGGCAAGAAGTGAAACCCGCTGCAAAGTGTATGCTGATCACTAATCATAATGCGCATCAGCACAGTAGAGATTACCTCAATAGTACATATGAAGGACAGACTTGTCTACAACAGGACGAATGACAGACGACCCCAAGAAAATCTTTGGGGGATATTCTCAAGAACGTGTGATAACCATTGCAAAATTAGCTTAACGCAACTTTCAACATCGCAGTCTATCATGGGAAAAGAACGCCGTGTTAACTACGTATTCACAACATGGAGGCACCATGCGATAGGCCCCAACAACGCGTCAAATGTCCGCGATAAAGTCAACGCAATGCCGCAAAAATGCGAAACACGAACGCAAAAAAACTTGCGATGAGGCCAATTGCGATACAAGAAGCAGCGAAAACCAGCAACAGGCCAGCAAATCCCACGCGTCTGGTGGGCAAAAACAACAAAAATGAACACACCAAAAACAATCCAAAGTGCCTATCAACATGGATGCAACCGGACCGCGTGCAGAGGCCAACGCGAACCCCACAAGCTGACCCACAATTAGACTACCGTGAATGCAGTCGGAGTGTCAAGGAGGTCAATGGAGGAAGCCAAGAGGCGCTGGCATGATGTGAAAACTAAACCAAGCACAAACCTGCTGCCAACAGGAAGGCAGCAATGGCGACAGGAGGTGGGAGTCCTACGCCACAGGAGGAGCTGGAGGAAACGGAGGCCACAGTCATCAATGTGGAGACAGTGCAAGGAGTTGGGAGTCCGGACACAGCTCGACAGGACCTGACACAACATCAACAGAGGGAGTAATGACCAGGGACTGGGGGAACGGGGGGGAGAATGGCACAATGGCAAAGATGCACAACGATGTGCAGCACACTGCACACCCACAATGACCCTGGATCATGTCCCTGATCCCTGTGGCACACGGCAGCACACACACATAGCAATAACAGCATATCCACATTGATGACAATGTGGTACAATGTACAACCCCGACACTGCAGATCAGAGGACACAACTGGCTTCGCACATGTGCAAAAACAGGCCAACTACATCTAACAGAGCAGGAACTGATTGAAATGTACGTGTACAACCTCACATCCATCATGTAGTCCAAATGTCAACTTTCCACCATCAAAATCCAGCACCTAAAAACAGTTACAATGTACATTGCCATACAGTCTGCATGTAAACAAGAACAATGTGCCAACATACATGTCAACACCATGTCAACATGCATATCCCCTTCATATTGCAGAGGAACAAACAACACCTCCAGCAGAGCAGAGCAGACAACTCATCAGTGATGCCGGAGGTGACCACCACACCTTTGACACCAATGCCCTACAACAGGCTCATGGACATCCCAGGCAACCCACCACGAGGGCAGCCAAGCTACATAGAGGAGAACCCAGCCCCTGCACAGACCACACAGCAGGAAGTCCCCGCAAGCACGGATACCTCACAACACTTCACCGAGCCACACAAGCCATTCCAATGCCAGGTGTCAGAATGCCAAAAGGAGGTGGCCAAACAGGTGCGGGTGGGGTCCGAACCCATGAAAGACGAACTAGATCACATACATGGGTGTCTAATACCCTTAAGGGACCACCTACACCCCACAAAGGAGACCCGCACTGCTACAGAGACACATGCATATGCACATTTCCAGTACAGAACCATGCCTAGAGGCATGCAATTATCATTCACACACCCACGTTGGCTCTGCATATGAGGGCCCAGAACACTCTTCTTATGTATTGAGTGGGTGACGACAAAGCTACATGTCCGAGCTCTAACCCGCTGCCTGTAGTGACATGTCTGCATCCGTTGCACACAGCAAAATGTAATTTGTTAGGGCCCAGGGCCCTCATGCATACATCATGACCACACAGATACACGGCAATAGTATATGGAACTGGCTACGGGCAGGTGCGCCTGGCCCCTTTATTGGCAGGGCCAAATGTACAGTGACGCCTGTGTTGGATGTGTATGGGGTGATTGTAAGCCAGCCCATATGGAGTGGTTGGGACTGACAACAACTTGAACAGTGAACACCATTAAAATGGATACTGAAAACACCAGCATAACAGAAATAACTGCTGAGCAACATGGAGGTAGCACAAGCAAGTACAGAGGTCACCCAATATGCAAACAGAAGTGTCCGTGACTTGCAGTGCACTGAGGTTATGGCACTAGAGTTGAGCGTGCTCATGTGTACAAATTGTCTAGGATTGTGTTCCTTCAGGATATACAGAATACAGCTGCAGTGGGGTGTGTTACACCTGCATCATCTTCCTCACCATCGTCCCAGGTCTCCCACACTGCCTGAGGTGACATTGCTGCGTAACCTCTTCACACCATAAAACTCAATCAGTAACGGTTCATGGGTTGCCGTGCACTGAGTCAGTGGCACCTGGAGTGCTGAGCAGGGTATCAGGCAGATGATGACATCCACAACAGGTGTGAGCAACGCCGTTAGTCTGCCAGTATGACTGTTTCGACTCTGGCAGTTGGCGGTTGGAGGTGGTCCTGGCAATGGTGGTGTGTTCCTCCTGTGGTGATTCAACGTCCAGGCTGGTCAGAACTCGATTTGATGTGTGAGCCATGCTGGACCGCAGTTGAGGCCAGAAATATCGGACAGTGCAGGGCCACAGCCACATGGCGGACCCCAAGGCCATCGTCTCAGAGGCCATGCAATATTCAATCAGACAGGGTCCCTGACTTGAGCTGCACAGAGTTAGTGGCCCCGGATGCACAGCGGACGGCACAGGCACACAGCCACAGGATGGTGACTTGCTGTGCACTGAGGTAGGGCCACTTGGACTGAGAGGGCCTTCGACGATATCCAAGGAGAATGTGGCAGAGGGTTGCGAGGGACAGTTGCAGGTGTCCTCCAGGGCATGATGCAGAGGGCAGTAGCCGTCCGGAAGCAACAAATTGAGGCGTGGAATGCTACAGACTCCTTTTCACCACCAAATCAGTATAATTTACATGAGGATGAATGCACCCCCAGTCCACAGACTCAGACGCCAACAAAGTTCAACCAGAGAGTGACCATGAATGTCAGGGAAAAGACTTAGTGCCACCGGGGCTGAGAGGGGATGCAGCCTGTAATGAGGCCGGTACAATTATATGACCTTGGCCATTTCTAAATCAAGACTCAGTCCCAAATGTATGACCTACTCAACCGCAGTGTAGGCCAGAGGCAGTGGTCAGCAGTGGCCCACAGCCACGTGTCGTTGGCTTGAGATGCACAGAGTTAGTGACACCAGGGCAGTTGTCAGTAGTGTTCGATCTCCTCCGTAACGATTATCCTTTTTTTCCTCGTGACAGAAACGGGTCACCCTTTTACACCTTTCCTTACATGCAATGATATGTACTCTGCCATTGAAAAATCAAGAATCAGTTCCAATTGTGTGACCTACTCGAGTGCAATGTGGTGGGCCCTCTTTGACACACGCCGGTGTCGGCAGGTGAGCATTGAGGCCTGGGTGCTCAGGGGTGGGCCGGACTGGCTTGGGGACTAGCGGCCTGGGGTGCAGCAGGTGCACAGGATTGCAGGCAACACCGCTCACGGCGACTGCCTCGTGGCGGGGTGAGAGGCGCTGCCCTGGCAGAGAATTTGGGCTTTCCGGAAGAGAACCATGCCCAGAGTTACGTGCCTTTTATTCACACCTCTACGCTGGCCTGGCGTACGCTGAGCCAGCCCACTCCGCTCACACTTCCGGGGGGATGTAACAAGCTATAGTTCCCCGATCTTCCCCACTGGCTGGGGTGATATGGTTGCATCCACTGTCCACTACACTTCAAGTACCAGCAGTGCATGTTGACATGGATAAGTTTGTGGTCTGCATACTGCAGTCTGGTCCTCACATCCATGCCACACTTTGTGTACATTCTTATTCATTGGTCACTTGCCTCCTTCGCACATGCCTGGTACCCACCTCTACCCACATTCTGCTATTGTGTGACTGAGGTGGCATGCCATTGATGGCTAATGTACATGGCTGGCCCTGGTTCCCACAGTAAGTTGTGCTGTCGTGTCTGGTGGTTGTGCATGTTGTTTGGCATGCTTAGGCTGTCCTGTTTTCAGTTTCTATTTTTGGTAAATTCTGGTGGGGTTTTTTCAGTGTTTTCACTATCTTAAAAAACAGTTGTTATCAGTGGTTACACACTTCCACGCCACTAAAACAACAGAAAAAGTGTTTTTCCGGTGTTTATGGAACGTTTTACTTTTATCATTGCTTGCTTTCTGCACTGAAAGAACATGGTATATAGACATTGTACGTATAGTGTATATGACGTCCAAAGAGATTTTTGCAAATTAATCTTATTGCAGTACACCATACAATACTTCTTCAGTGAGTCTTTGGTCATGTGCGCTCGTGCTTTCCTTCCCATGTAAACTTCTGTGAAAAGGCCCTCTCAGCATTCATAGCCCCTTGGGCTGAGAACCGTCAGCTAAGGGACACAGTTGGGATGACTCTTTCTTTGATGCCACATAAAGCACGAAATGATAAATATTTGTGTTTTAGTTCCTGGGCATAAGAAAACAGTGCACCAGAATGGACTAAAAAGCATCCCTCATTAACTCTGAAGATTGTAAAGATTCTTTCAGCATACCATCTAACTAGTGTCAAAGATCTCCTACAGGGAATCACTTCAGCTCGCGTATCAATTTTGACAGGTAATCACACACATTTTTTATATACGTAGCTGAATCACTACAAATACAAACAATATCACTCCAATCTTTGTTGAACTTGGAAAGAACCTTTGTTGCAGAGCATAACAAGTGACACTGCGTTCCATGCTTTCCAAAAGTCTAGTGTCACGTTTCCACCACTATCCCAGATGCTTGGTAATATACATACTTGTCACTATACCTTGTCTTTAATGTTTAAAGCCTGAGGTGTTGGGAATTCACCTACTATCAATACTGACCCACTAGAAACTATGGTCTGATGTATTAAGGGTTTTTACCCATTCTCTGTGGGTAAATGTGATGACACATATTAGGAAAGATTTTTATGAAACTAGCCATTTTACCTATTAGTGAAAGAATCAAATGCAGCCAAAATATCAAATGTGAGTTTGATATGTCCTGATTCTCTACAGTTTATAAAATAATTAAACTAAACCTAAAACGTGAAACTAAACCCTGCATCTTTAGACCAAATGCCATAAAACTGAAAAAAGTAAAAGGAAGAAGAAACAATATTTTAGTGGCATCCCTAAAGAACAAAACTCAAGCAGAATAATGTTAGCCAGTCTTTCTTACTGCTTACTGCTAGCTTGTATAACAAAGTTACATTTTATTGACCCCTTCAGTAAGAACAAAATTACTCTTTCACTTTCTTTTTCCTTTCTTTGAATGGCATTTAGTTTGTGGTTGTGCAGGTGTTTTTTCAGTGTTTATATGTTTTAACCGGTGAGGGCTATTTTTCTTTCAGTGGGGTTTTATCAGTTATTATAGGTTTAAACCTAAAACCCCACAGCCTAGGCATGCTGTATGTGAGCTTGTAACTTGTGCTTTCCCAGTGTTGTGAGTTGCATGATTGTGGAGTTGAGGTGTGTGGTGTGCTTATTTGGTATTTTCCAACGAGCAGTACATTTCCGTGGGTGCCATTCTGGTAGCGCTGGTTGATGATGGACTGTCGGAAGATGTAGGAATCATGCACACTGCCTGGGTTGTTGGCGTCGACATTGGTCGAGATTCCCCAGTGGTCCACTATTGCCTGGACTTTGGTGGAATACGTGTGCTTTCTGCTGTGGTTATTGTGTGCAGTGTTTCCAGGGGGCACAAGTAGGACATGTGTGTAGTCAATTGCCCCCAACACGTGCGGGAAGCTAGCTGTGGCATAGATGCCTTGCTTGGTCTCCGGCTGTTCCTGCGCAGTATGGGGGAAGTATAGATAGTAGGGTACCAATCTGATGGTGTCATCAATGACCGTTGTGAGGGACTTGGATTGGGCTGGCTGTGTGACTCCCCCTACTTAGGTGGTTGTTGGTTGGAGGGTACCAGAGGCCAACACGTGCAGCACAGCAGCTTTGTCTGAGATGGGATGTTGGTTGTCTGCTGTGTTGCTACCATCAGCCTGTGGACAATGGTGGTCTGGATACGGAGGATGGTTGCCCCTTTGAACCTGTAGTGGGCAATGACATTCTCTGGTGTTGGGTCTGTGAGGTTGGTGCCTTTTCTGAAGGTCGCTGTCTTTGTCTGCGCTGCCTCAGTGTTGGTCTGGGAGGGGTCCTGGGGGGTGGTGGTGGGTGTTGGGGCCCTCTTGGGTGTCTGAGCTGCATGATAGTTGACTCAATGGCATCTGTTGTACTTCAGTTGTGGCTTTGGGCTAGTCTCCCCTTTGTGGTGCAGGCTGCCGTCAGACTTTACACCAGGTCAGAGCAGGTGTTAATTTCCTGCTGCTAACGCGCCTTTTTGCATTTTTGGGGATATTATCGCCTATCTGGCTGGTTGTTGAGAATGTTGCGGAGTGGTATTGTTGCAGCTTTTTGCACGGGAACGCCTACTCTGCATCTCATTAGCGATAGTTGCGGGGGTCATCTGTGGCAATGTTTTTTGCAACTGCTATTGCAGGTAAACTGGTGATATGGTCTGTTAGCACCAGCTTGTGAATGGGGCAATACAGTTATCGCCACTTTGGCTGCAATAAAGTGCTGTTAACTCCGCAATAAATCCTTGAGAATATGCCCCCTAGTCTTACCACACACAGACACACACGTGAGGAGTGTGATCGACAGGGATTGAATCCAAGGTGCTTCTGAGGAGAAAGTCCTCCAGAAGGAAAACCTGTACATCAAATGCCAGAGGATTTTGAGTAAAGGGTCCAAGTGTGCCTAGAATTGGATACGCTTGAGGTCTAGAGATGGAATCTAGGTGACATGGCCAGGAATCCACTGGGAAAAAGTACCTTTGATAGGTTATCAGAACACTAAACAATAAGTGAGATTCAAAAGGTTATGGATGTTACATACGGTGAAGAAACACTGCCTGAAGAAGGGTTGGGTACAAAAATATTACAGAAAAAGTCTAAAATATTGAATAAACATGTGTAAAAGAATTAATGCAAAGAACAAAGAATTGGGAAGTAAGAGAATGACAAGAAATTGAAAACAGGAAAAGGACAAAAGTAAAATGACAATGAGAGGTCCTACAACCGAGACCATTAAGCTTAAGACAAGTAATTATTAGGCAGAAAACAATAATTAGGCTCCATAGATAATCAGATGATCGGTACAAATGTAAGAAAATCATTCAAAACTTTATTTTTGCATAGTGGAAAAAAAATATGAATATAACAGTCCTTACGAAAATAGCAGATTTGTTTCAATACAAATGGAGCTCAGTCATTATTTTCTGCCACTACTTACTTTATTTTATTTCCACTTTTCATCACATTACCTTTTTTCATTCTCCCTTCCATTGTTTATACTTCTCCCTTTTTCCTTCCCCAGCAATCAGAGATTCTACATAAAGATTCACCATTTAATCAATGATACGTAGCACCAGTGAAAGGTGAATCTGCCAAGATAGTGACCAGCTATAGGAAGAACACCATTGTGGCACAGGCTGGCACCAACACCACTGATCTTATAGGGAGAATGTAACACAGCCAGGTGTACTTGGCTGGCAGGCATTTGTATTATTACATAAAAGAGCTTTAAACAATCCTAAATTCATCCATAATAATAAACCCCTTTTCTTGCAAGCAGTGTTGTGGTAAGGACAGTCCAAAATTCTGTAGGACAATCTCAGGGAGATATACTACAAGACATTCAATTGCAGTAACAGAAGGTCACATTGCTCATAAGCAGTGTTGTTATAGTGTCATTGGTGGCGAGGAAGAAAAAGTTGCGTACTCATCTATATTTCTAGGCTCTCCAAAATTTGCTGACAGTATTATTAATCTGTATAGGAAACAGAATCAAGCAAATGTTCTTCTACAAATACAGACTATATAGAAAAATGACTAAGGTAAGTTTGCATGTGTAGATCCACTCACATCTAGAAATAAATATTTTGCTATTTGCCATTCCTGGATGGAGATTCAAATCTAGATTTAGACGTAAGAGTCTCCTTGCTAAAAAAGTTACAATACACTTCCTACGAAAATTAACTTTTCAATAAATTGAACATTAATTTAAATATATTATTAGTTTTCTAAAATTAAAATTTTGAAAAAAAGCTTAAAATTAAAATCACTTACCCTTACTTATATTTTTGTATGTAATTTGTGTAAATGAAGTCAAACATGGAATTTAAAGTACTTAGTATATTATTGAATTTGATAAATAATAACATTTAGCAGTAATGATACTAACGTTTTTTTACCTAAAAATTGATTATATATATCTATATATTGCCCAGTATTTCCGTCAAAACAACACCCGAATATCACAACCAGAAAAATCCTAAAAAAATGGATTTTAAGATGAATTTTAATCCGGACAATTTTTTATTGTGGAACAAAACAAAAATTTGGTGCAATGTGAAGAAAAGAAAGGTTGGGCTGGATGGCATGAAGTAATGCCCAGTACAATTTTAGAGAATGAATAAGAAAACAAAATGTAAATAATAGTCTCTGTTTCATTCAAATGCCTTTATTAAGAAAGCATAAAGTAAATGAAAATTGTAACACATTGCAACTTGCAAATATGTCCAGAATTTCTATGATTTTAATAGAAAATGTGTTAGAAATTTCAATCGGATGTTGTGAATTGCCAAAAAAACAAATGAGTCTGTTGTCCGTGTCCATGAGTATAATGACCATGTGACCTTTTGCTCTGGTATAAAGATGTTATACTTTTAATGGCTGCCCATGTGAACAAGGCAGGTATGCCGAAACGCGTCATGCTTTTATAATAAAACAACCCTGAAAGGCTGATGATCTAATCTGCTCCTGTGTCGGTGTCCGTTTTTTTAAAGAGAAATCGGGTGTGGCTGGAGAATATATATATATATTACCTACTGGCGGTCGCCAGTAGGTATATATAGTTAGAACCTAGTTACCATAGGAAATCCCCAACATTCTATTGGGAATAACTTTGGCGCCGATTGAGGAATCTGCGTGTAATTTTACTTAAAATTGCTTCGCTCCGCTCCGCTATTTCCCTGAAAGTTTCGGGGGGATTCGTCAAGCGAGGACAGAGAAAAAAGGGGGGTCCCAAAACGTGTTTTCCCCATGTTAATTTCCATAGGGGCCTTTAGACACGGCTACAGCCCGAACGGCTGAATGGCATTACACCAAACTTGGCAAAATGGTAGGACCTGGTATGCAGATGTGCCTTTGCTATGTCTGGTGAAAATATCTCCAGTAGTTCTTGAGAAAATTGAATTTGAAATTTTTCAAATGGCATTTTCTATGGGACCTTTAGACACGGCTACAGCCCGAACGGCTGAACGGAATTACACCAAACTTGGCAAAATGGTAGGGACAGGTATGCAGTAGTGCCTTTTCTATATTTGGTGAAAATCCCTCCAGTAGTTGTTGAGAAAATTGAATTTGAGCAAATTATATATCTATATGTGCTCAACATTCTATTGGGAATAACTTTAGCGCCGATTGAGGAACTGTGTGTAATTTTCCAGAATTTTGGCCAACTCCGCTCCGCTCCTTCCCTGAAAGTTTCGGGGGGATTCGTCAAGCAGGCGATGAAAGGGGGTCCCAAAACGTGTTTTCCCCATGTTAATTTTCATAGGGACCTTTAGACACGGCTACAGCCCGAACGGCTGAACGGAATTACACAAAACTTGGCAAAATGGTAGGGACAGGTATGCAGTAGTGCCTTTTCTATATTTGGTGAAAATCCCTCCAGTAGTTGTTGAGAAAATTGAATTTGAGCAAATTATTTATCTACAGGCGCTCACCATACGAGCACCGTAAGCGTATGGTACGCGTACGTGCGCGTACCCTTAGGTGCGCAAGTGAGTTTCTGATTGGCTGGCAGTTGACTGTCAACATTCCAAACTGTCCAAACCAGGAAGTGTTGGCCACCAGCTTGTTTTTCAGGAGAACTGAGGCACAAGAGAGCCCAAAACAAGAGTGGAAAACACAAAAAGGGGGCAGGGTAGAGACCCCCCAAACCTCTCGCCCTTCTCAGGGGGTCCCAAAAGGACCCCCAAGGACAAAAAAAAAATTCAAAAAAATGGCGGGGTACGCGCACTGTACACGTATGGTATGCATACCGTGCATGTACCCCGCAATTTAAAAAAATAAATAAAAAAAATTGCACTGGGTGGACCTTCTGGAACCCCCTGAGAAAGGGCTAGGGGGTCAGGGGGTCTCAACCCTGCCCCCTTTTTGCGTTTTCCACACTTGTTTTGTGCTCTCTTGTGCCTCACTTCTCCTGAGAAACAAGATGGCTGCTCAGGTGGTCCCAGAAGGATAATAACATATATAAACGTTATCCGCTAATAGAATTAGGATTTACAAAACCTTTCAATTTATTGAAAAAAAATATAGGTTTCACGCCTGATATAGTTAGGAATTAGCATTTAAAAACCTTGCAAATTCACTGAAAAAACTATAGGTTTCAAGCCTTATATAGTTAGGAATTAGCATTTAAAAAACCTTGCAAATTCACTTAAAAACCTTGCAAATTCACTGAAAAAAACAATAGGTTTCAAGCCTTATATAGTTAGGAATTAGCATTTAAAAAACCTTGCAAATTCACTTAAAAACCACACGTTTCAGGCCTTATATAGTTAGGAATTACCATTTTGAAAACATTGCAAATTCACTTAAAAAAACATACGTTTTAGGCCTTATATAGTTAGGAATTAGCATTTACAAAACCATTGAAATTGTTCCTATATAGTTAGTTGTACTAACTATATTTTGCGCACCCGCAATCCACTGCTGATGATGTCACATATTACATCATTTATGACATGGTCAGTGACATCACTGATGACATCACTGATGACATCTCAAATAACATCACTGATGACATCACTGATGACATCTCATTTGACATCACTGATCACATCACTGATGATATCATTCATGTGATAATACGATGCACCTCATCACACTCTAATATAACCTTTGATACACCCAGTGTTAAATACAGACTACCATTCTTGAAACCATTGACACACCAATACCAGTTACTACATACGCACTCACTGATTCCTAGGTCTACACACACATTCACTCATTCACCCATAGAATCACTCATACATACAGTCACTCATCAATACAACACTATCATATGCACTCATACACCTATACAGACACTCACACACTGCCACTCATCCATGGAGTTACTCACACACCTAGCCAGTCATGCAAAGAATCAATCACACTTCCATTTCCTCAACTATACAGTTATACACGGGGCTTCAGGAGGGCAAGATGGCCGCTGAGGGCTTCAGCGAGTAAGTCGCACACTTCACTTCTCCCTACCACTGGATAGATGGATGGCTGAATTAATGGTGGAACCTGGCTTGGAAAAGAATACTTTTTGGTACTCCATACAGCTTCAATGCGACAGCAACCCCAGGAAAAGCGGATTCACATTCAAAGAGTTAAGTGCAACTAAACGAGTTGCTTTGATTTTCTGGAGGAATTTTACAGCAAACACCAGGCTGATTTTGAGATCCTGGTTCAGAATGCCGCCTAGGCTACAGCGGGTAAATGAGGCTAAGGACGGCAAAGACAGCAAAAGCGGAAAGCTTATTGAAACAGATGCTAACGAAGGTCAAATTTTCAAAGAGAAAGCCAAGTTTGATACAAAAGCGGAAACAAAGACGGATACAAAAGTATCACTGGCTGCCCAGAAAAGCGGAGCTATCTCTAAGAAATCAACCCTGAAAAAGCCAGGCTGTGATAATTCAGTTACAGCTTCGGTGAAGGAGATTGGAAACAACAAAAAAACAAAAGAAAGCACAATGCGTCAGCCCTCAGTTACGGAGAGCTTCTCAAGCGTACCTTTGAATCCAGGCGGAGGCAGCGGCGGTGGCAAGTTTGGGTACAAGACTGATGTCATCCCGGTGTCTGCTGCTACAATTGCTGGCGGGAAAACGGGGCTTGTCAGTGAAGCCCATAGCTCGTCTCCGGGACTGGGAGAGAAGGCTGAAACGGGCGCCAGCGCTGGGTCGGAGGTTGCTAAGCAACAATGTGAAAGACCCGATGTGGTGAAGCCGGCTGAGGCGTTGCCTGCTACCACCGCTAGCGTTGCGGGAGAGACGAACGGAGGAGCTGCAGCAGGTGAGAACAGAGCAGAGGCTGTTTCTGACCCTGCACAATCTCTGAATCCTATGCAACCAGGAAAGCATATTGCGCTGCACAAGGCCTGTAGCGGGTTGATTGATAATAGAGCTCTGGGTACACATTTGCCGGATGAGGATAACTGTGGGATACAAACCACTGATTCAAATACAGGATTGGTGAGAGGATTGGCAACAGACTCAGATATACAAGTATTGCCTCGAGAGCAAATGGGGATAAATGAAAGAGTGGCTGATACTTTATGGGCGAATGAAGTGGATTCAAATATGGAAAGAGAAGGAGTTAAATCAGGTGGTGAATCTTCTGCTTCTGCTTCCAACTCTATTGATCTACACATTATGTCTGAGGCGGCCTCAGCAGAAAGGTTTTACTCGGTTGAAGAAGACTCCCAGTCACAATCACTACCCACAGGAGAGAGCTCCGATGAGTCAACTGGGAGAGACACAGGTAGTAGCTCTCCGGTCCAGAAATTCACTCAGAAAAAACGTTTAGCCAAAAGAAAACCCTCTTCAGCAAGTAGTACCACTGACCCTACCAAGAAGTTAGCCTGGGATTATTCTACTACCACATTTTCCTTTGTAGAGCAGGATAGCCCAGCTACAATGATTGGAGAACAGGGATCTTCGCAGTCTACACAACCCCCAGTTACTTTGGATTTATTATTTAATACTCTGAAATTAATGCAATCTGAGGCTAGAGGGGAAAGTAGGAGAGCTAGGCATGAGTCAAGAAAGGTCCAGAACAAACTGAGGAAAATAAGTCAAAGACAGGACGAGATGGTTGAAAGGGTGGCCCACGTGGAGGAAAGAACTGGGAAAGTGGAGGATGATTTGCGAGAGATGAAATCGTATAAGGAAGAACATCAGAAGGTGGCTGAAGATGTAAACTGGAAACTGGAGGACTTTGAGAATAGACAGCGTCGAAATAACATCAGACTGCTAGGAGTAGAAGAAGGACTGGAAGGGGGGGACATTAGAATGTTTGTTGTAAATCTGCTAAAAGGTGCTTTCCCAGAACTAACAACATGGCAATGGGAACATGAAATCCAAAGGGCCCATCGCTTTCCGTTTTTCAAAAGAGGGCAGGAAGGAGCCCAAGGGGGGAAACCAAGGGCAATTTTGATTTTTGTTGGGAATTTTCTTTTGAGACAGTTGATCCTGGATAAGGCCAAACCTGAGTCAAGAAAGACATTTAACAATGTTACGTTTTTTGCAAGGCCCGATTTTTGCCATGCTACAGTAGAGCGTAGATGGAGATTGAGGCAATTGATACCGATTATACAGACCCTGGGCTCAGAAGCTTACCTACTGTATCCTGCTAAGTTGAAAGTAGTAACCAAAAGTCAGGTTAAGTTTTTCTTTTCTGAAATCAAAACAAAGGCCTTCATGATTGAAGTTTTGGGGTACAAGGAGGGATAACTAGAATAAGGAGGCTGGATATTTGACATAGAGGTGGCATAAGGTGGGGAGGAGTGGCGACTGCTGATTCCCTGGCGATCACACATAGGTCATGCGTGACCTATTTTCCTGTAGGGGAGGGTGGGGGAGGGGTAGCTCGGGGTGGGGAAGGGGGGGACCAAAAGGAGGGGGGAGAAAATGGCACACATCATGCGTAGCAGTATACACACAGAGATCTAGTAAGAGTCTGGTACTGCTTTTAAGTATAAGGTGGAACAAGGAAATAAAGAAAGAAAAAGGAAACTGGGAGAGAAAGATGGTTCTGATTTTTGATGTTTTTTAATGGCTTGCCGAATTATTTCAATGAATGTGTGTGGTCTTAATGACCTCCAGAAGAGATTACGGGTCTCTGCTTTTTGTAAGGCATTAAATCCAGATTTGATCTGTCTCCAGGAGACCCACGTTGAGGGAGGCAAAGGTTTTTTGTTAGGGCAGTTGGGGTTTGAAGTATTAGCGTATACTAAACAAGCCTCAAAAACACGGGGGTGGCAATTTTGGGTAGGGGGAGAGAGTGCACGGTGATTAGGAATAAGGTAGATATGTGGGGAAGATGGGCCATTGTGGAAGTAGTGTTCAGAGGAGCTAGATTTACTCTGGCATCGGTCTACGGTTCAACGTGTGATGAACCAGACATATTTGAATTTTTGGATCAGGAATTGACAACCTGGGTGGAACCTATCGTTTGCTGTGGGGATTTCAATATTAATCGCCCTGCTAGTGTAGAGCTACAAAGGGATTATGGTTATACTGGGCGCAAGAAGAGGGTACATAAGGCAATAGTAGATTTGGCTGCACACAACGCATTGTCAGATGTATGGGCAAATTTAAATCCAATGAGTGACGGGGATACTTTTTTTTCAGCACCCCACAGAATTACTGTTAGATTAGATTATTTCCTAATTTCTAATGTTTTGCTATCCAATGTATGTATTAGAAAGCTACCACGTCTGATGTCAGATCATAACCCATTGTTACTGACATTGAATCTCAATGGCATTACTAGAAAAGCTTATAAATGGACAGTTGAAAGGGCGCTGTTAAAAGATGAGAGTTATTGTAAACATATGGAGAAGTGGATAACCGAATTCTGGTTTAACAACAAGGGTAGCTCAAGCAGTGGTAACATCTGGGATGCCTTTAAAGCAGGGATAAGAGGTGAGACAATTAGTTTTACAACATTTAGACAGAAGAGTGAAAGAGAGAAGACAGAACAGCAAATGAATTCACTTCTGGCTGCAGAGGCAGAACTTAGTAGACTTATTATATCTGGGAGCCCACTGGATCAAAAAATATTAGAAATAATGGTCTTAAAGAGTGATATTGCTGAAATTGTTACGAGTAAAACGGCTGTAAATTATTTCGCAAAAAAGGAACAGGTGTTTGAATACAGTGAGAAGGTGGGTCATATTCTTGCTGTTAGAACTAGGCAGAAAGCTAACGCTGGGGATATTAAAAATATGGTAGATAATTTAGGGAATGTGATATTAGATTCTAACGGTATAAGGAATGAATTCTGGAAATACTATACGAACTTATATGATGTTGACAATAGGGTGGGTAGTGATGAAATAAGTGATGAAATAAAAGACTACTTGGGAAATATTCAGCTAGATATGTTGGAAATGGAAGATCAGATTAAGCTGGATTCTGATATAACGTTAGAGGAAGTTACATTAGCATTATTAGAACTCCCATCCTCTAAAGCCGCAGGACCAGATCTCATTCCAATTGAATTTTATAAAACATTTTTTTCTTCTATAAGATTGGAGTTACTAGATACTCTTCTACAAGCACAGCGGGAAGTGTCAGTCCCAGATTCTTGGGGGGGCACTGAAATTATTGTCATTTTAAAAAAGGGTAAGCCACCCACAGCCCCAGGGTCGTATAGACCAATCGCCCTAATGAATGCGGACGTGAAATTATACTCCAAAATTCTGGCAACAAGGCTGTCCACCGTTATAGAAAAACTAGTTACATCAGATCAACACGGATTTATCCCAGGGAAAGGCACCACTACACATGTTAGAACAGTGATCACTTGCTTTGATGCCATGGAGGTCGCCGGTGGTCCTTTGGCAGCCTTATTCCTAGACGCCGAGAAGGCTTTTGATAGGGTCGCATGGATATACTTGTGGGAAATAATGAAAGTATATGGTTTTGGCAATAAATTTATAAGGGCAATTCAGGTTTTATATAAGGCACCTACAGCTAGAATTAAAGTAAATCGAGATTTAACTGCACCTGTACAAATTAAAAGAGGCACTAGACAAGGTTGTCCTAGTTCTCCCCTCCTTTTCGCATTATATATGGATCCGTATTTGCGTTATCTAAAATCTAACCCGAATATCCCTCCTCTTATCTCAAATGGATTAGAGGTTAATGTATTAGCGTATGCAGATGACGTTGCCATAATCACCCCAGATCCATCTAAAGCAATGGATGAGGTGGAGTTGGAGGCTAGTAAATTTGGCAGAATATCTGGGTACAAATTAAACAGTGCAAAAACACAAATTATTAAAAATACAATGGTTCAATACAATGATACTCGGGTGGTTCCAGCAGCAGTTTATTTAGGAGTTGAGATATCATCTAACTTGGACACAGTGGTAGGACGGAATATTTCCCCTTTAATTAAGGACGTAAGCGCAGAATTGGCCAGAATAGATAAGCTTAGGCTTACGTTAGTTGGGCGTACAAATGTGATAAAAATGATTATTCTCCCCAAATTCCTTTATTTCTTTCGCACCATTCCTCTTTTGTTTGAATCAACTTGGTTTAATAAGCTGGAATCAATATTAAATAAATTTATATGGTCATATGGGAAGACTAGAAGGGCTTACAAGTTCATGACGTTGCCAAGGGCTAGCGGAGGGTGGGGGGTTCCGGACTTCAGGTTATACTACTGGGCATCTGTACTACAATTCACTCAGGGTTTGGTGGGTGCAGGTAATTTAGATTCGAATGTTAGATCCTTTTCGACAATGGTATACTCTATCGTAATGGGGGCAGATGCCGCAAACGCTTTTCTAAACCATGCCGACTTTCTTTACTATAAACATACACGTTTTAAAACAGTTAAAGCTGCATATAACATCTGGATAGCAGTAGCAAAGAAATGCGGACTGGGAAGATACAATAGGTATACTAGAATGTATAGGAATAGGACACTACCCCCCTTGATCTTTTCTGATTCTATAATGGCAGACTGGGATATGAAAGGTATTAAAAAAATAGGGGACTTGATGGGGATGGATGGGAATATCTTACAATTTTCAGATTTGATGGGAAAATACGATATAACAAGAAATAGTTTTTTAAGTATTTGCAAATAAGGAGTTTTTTGGGTAAGAAAAAAGGTGGAGAATGTGGATTTCGGAAGAGTAATCTTATGGAATCCCTAGCTCAGGGGGGAGAGTGTTCTATACGATTCTTTTATGCTAGCTTAGCAGAATTAAAAAAAGATGATACTGAGAAATTTGGAGACAAATGGGCAGGGAAATTAGGGGTACAGAATCAATGCTTTTTGGATTCATTGGAGTTAGGATGCTCTGTTTTGTGTTCTGCTCCTCTTCAATCGCAGAATTTTAAAACTTTATATCAACTTTATCACACACCGGACCGCATTGCACAGTGGGGTGCGATTACAGGGACAACCTGTTTTCGCTGCAATGCTCCGGCAGCAGATAGCATCCACATTTTCGCACTTTGTCCCCAATTAGATAATCTACGAAAGGGTATTGAAGAATTTATGAGGCATACTCTTGGTTTAAATGAGACTCTAACACCAACTGTTATTATGCTAGGGGTTAGGGGATATAGGGGTGACAATACCGAATTTGTATTCTTAGCGATGGCAGTGTATAGATTATTAATTGCTAGAGCATGGCGGGACCCTATCCCTCCCACGACACAACAATGGATTGCTTTACTATTGGGGATATTTAACCTTGAAAAAGGTATATATGCTAGGAAGGGTAAAAGAGCAAGGAAATTGGGTTTGAAAATATGGAAACCTGTATATTGCTGGAAAGAGAGAGTAAGTGTATGCCTTGGTTAACAATATGTAGGGCTTGTTTTTGTTCTCCACCTGTATATGCGTTTGTTTAAAGTATCTCATACAGTAATTATTTTGTTTAAATTTTGCATTGTGATCTCTGTTTATACAAATGCCATTTTATGTATGGTGTGTGCCAATAACATTTTTTTAAATAAAAATAAAAAAAAAAAAGAAAAAAAAAAAAGAAATCTTCAATGTTTTTGGTATGAAGTAAAAATAAAAAAAATTAAAAAAAAACTATACAGTTATACACACAACACCTTACTTATTCAAACATATACTAACACATACTTACTCTCTTATACAATCACTGATACAAGTACACAATGATCCATACAGCCACTTGCACATTCACTGGCTCTCATGTATAGTCATTTATATATGCCAACTCTCACATGCACTGTGTTTTACATATGTACTTACATGGACATGTAGCACTGAGATATCCATTCACTCACCAACACACCCATGCACACAGTCAACCGCCCATATAGCTGTTTCCACATGCACTCTTGAACTCGTACACCTAGTGAATCAACTGCTCACACATCTATGCACAGAGTCACACACCTCCCAGCCACCCACAAACACACTCAGTCTCCCATTCAAATACTTGGGTAACCAATCAATAACCCAAATAGCCACTCATATAGCTACTGATCAACACATGCAGCAGCTTACACAACAACAGAAATACTGATGCACACATTCAGACAGTTTAGTCACTAACCCATGCATTTAGTAAGACACATTTAATCACTCACTCATACAGTCAGTCTCGCACCTACTAAATCCTTCATATACATCCACTCATTCTTCAATATATAAAACATATTTAAAGTTTACAGAAACACACAGTCACTGGATGATGTCATCAGTGATGTAAAATGAGATGTCATCAGTGATGTCATCAGTGATGTCATTTGAGATGTCATCAGTGATGTCACTGACCATGTCATGAATGATGTAATATGTGACATCATCAGCAGTGGATTGCGGGTGCGAGAAATATAGTTAGTACAACTAACTATATAGGAGCAATTTCAATGGCTTTTTAAATGCTAATTCCTAACTATATAGGGCCTAAAACCTATGTTTTTTAAGTGAATTTGCAAGGTTTTTAAAATGCTAATTCCTAACTATATAAGGCCTGAAACCTATTGTTTTTAAGTGAATTTGCAAGGTTTTTTAAATGCTAAATTCCTAACTATATAAGACCTGAAACCTATGGTTTTTTAAGTGAATATATATATATACATCCATATATATATATATATATATATATATATATATATATATATATATATATATATATATATATATATATATATATATATATATAGACCCTACCATAGACTGGACTATGGTAGGGTCCCAGATGATGTTAGAAAAGGACATTGTCAGGGTTTTTCCGGGTGGCATTGAAGGCGCAAAATTTAAATCAACACGCACGGAAGGCTGCAGCAAACCACATGGCCCAGCATGCAGCATTGAAAAGAACAGCTGAAATGCGGTACCCAACAAGGGGTTAACAAACGAAGCACCGACACACTCCTGGCCGTGTGTGAGAGCTGTAATCACCTTTTCCTGCGGCGCCTTCTCCCTGACGAAGCTCACAGTGGTGAGCGAAATGCATTGGAGCCAAACAGAACTATGCCGCTTTCGAAAAGAAAAATAAATGCTTTTTTAAAACTGGACTAAGGTCGCGACTCATTTTCCCTCTCGTGTGGAGGGGCTGCTGGAATACATATGGGCCAAGGTCCGGCCTAAGAGAAACGCACCGCCCTCAAAGAGCGCCATTCACACCCGAACTTGGACCGCCTTGCTGAACGTGTGAAGCACGAAGCGCGTGGGGTGCTCCCATAGACTGGACTATGGTAGGGTCCCAGATGATGTTAGAAAAGGACATTGTCAGGGTTTTTCCGGGTGGCATTGAAGGCGCAAAATTTAAATCAACACACACGGAAGGCTGCAGCAAACCACATGGCCCAGCATGCAGCATTGAAAAGAACAGCTGAAATGCGGTACCCAACAAGGGGTTAACAAACGGAAGCACCAACACACTCCTGGCCGTGTGTGAGAGCTGTAATCACCTTTTCCTGCGGCGCCTTCTCCCTGACGAAGCTCACAGTGGTGAGCGAAATGCATTGGAGCCAAACAGAACTATGCCGCTTTCGAAAAGAAAAATAAATGCTTTTTTAAAACTGGACTAAGGTCGCGACTCATTTTCCCTCTCGTGTGGAGGGGCTGCTGGAATACATATGGGCCAAGGTCCGGCCTAAGAGAAACGCACCGCCCTCAAAGAGTGCCATTCACACCCGAACTTGGACCGCCTTGCTGAACGTGTGAAGCACGAAGGGCGTGGGGTGCTCCCATAGACTGGACTATGGTAGGGTCCCAGATGATGTTAGAAAAGGACATTGTCAGGGTTTTTCCGGGTGGAATTGAAGGCGCAAAATTTAAATCAACACGCACGGAAGGCTGCAGCAAACCACATGGCCCAGCATGCAGCATTGAAAAGAACAGCTGAAATGCGGTACCCAACAAGGGGTTAACAAACGGAAGCACCGACACACTCCTGGCCGTGTGTGAGAGCTGTAATCACCTTTTCCTGCGGCGCCTTCTCCCTGACGAAGCTCACAGTGGTGAGCGAAATGCATTGGAGCCAAACAGAACTATGCCGCTTTCGAAAAGAAAAATAAATGCTTTTTTAAAACTGGACTAAGGTCGCGACTCATTTTCCCTCTCGTGTGGAGGGGCTGCTGGAATACATATGGGCCAAGGTCCGGCCTAAGAGAAACGCACCGCCCTCAAAGAGCGCCATTCACACCCGAACTTGGACCGCCTTGCTGAACGTGTGAAGCACGAAGGGCGTGGGGTGCTCCCATAGACTGGACTATGGTAGGGTCCCAGATGATGTTAGAAAAGGACATTGTCAGGGTTTTTCCGGGTGGCATTGAAGGCGCAATATTTAAATCAACACGCACGGAAGGCTGCAGCAAACCACATGGCCCAGCATGCAGCATTGAAAAGAACAGCTGAAATGCGGTACCCAACAAGGGGTTAACAAACGGAAGCACCGACACACTCCTGGCCGTGTGTGAGAGCTGTAATCACCTTTTCCTGCGGCGCCTTCTCTCTGACGAAGCTCACAGTGGTGAGCGAAATGCATTGGAGCCAAACAGAACTATGCCGCTTTCGAAAAGAAAAATAAATGCTTTTTTAAAACTGGACTAAGGTCGCGACTCATTTTCCCTCTTGTGTGGAGGGGCTGCTGGAATATATATATATATATATATATTCACTGAAAAAACAATAGGTTTCACACCAGTTATAGTTAGCTGGAAATTTTAGTTGGACTCACTATAACTTACGCGCCTGCAATGCACTGCTGATGACGTCACATATTACATCACTCATGACATGGTCAGTGACATCACTCATGACATCACTGATGACACCATCCAGTGAATGTGTGTCTTTCTGAAAAATAAATATGTTTTATATATGTATTTGTAAAGGTCGATGGAAGAATAAATGTTTAAATAAGTGTGTAACTGGATGTTTTTTAAATAAAATATTGATTGGTTAACTGGCTTATTAAGTGTATCTTAGTGAATACATATATTAGCGAGTAATTTTTAAATATTTAAATATATGTATCAGTGTTTCACTTTGTGTATAAGTGGCTGCATGGGTTGGTGACTGACTCACTGTTTGTATGTGTTTTGAAGACAGAATATGTGCAGGACTGTATGGGTGGATGAGTGTGTGTATATGTGTGTTAGTGAGTGAATGCTTGCCTCACTAGTGTCTTTATGAGTAACTACATATGTTTTAATCTAGTATATGTGAGTATTGATGTATATAAGTAAGTATATGTGAGAGTGAGAGATTGAAAGAGTTCCTGTTTAAATAAGTATGTGTTTCTATAAGTTATTGTTTAAGAGAGTAAGTATGTGTAAGTTTCCTTAGAAGTAATGTGCTAGTGTGTGTATAGCTGTATATGCAAATAAATGGATGTTCAATAGTTTATTTGCATGTGTGAGTATGTGTGTGAGTAACTTTTGGAAGACTGTCGGTGTGTAACAGGATGTATATATGTATCACTACATATGATGAGTGAGTATATGTATGTGTGACTATATAGAACTGTTGCTGAATGAGTGGATGTGTATATAGATGGTGGAATTACTGAATTGGTTGTTGTAACTGGTATGTGTATCTCCATTTTTTTTAAAATGTTAGTTTCTATTTTTTAATATGTGTTTCAAGGGTTACATTACACTGAAAGGAGGTCTGTCACTCTGTCACAAGGATGGTGTCATCAGTGATGTCATGAGTGATGTCACTGACCATGTCATGAGTGATGTAATATGTGACGTCATCAGCAGTGCATTGCAGGCGCGCAAGTTATAGTGAGTCCAACTAACTATAACGTTGGAATTTCAATGGTTTTATACGAGTAAAATTTCCAGCTAACTATAACTGGTGTGAAACCTATGTTTTTTTCAGTGAATTTAATAGGTTTTTAAAATGCTAATTCCTAACTATAACTGGTGTGAAACCTATGTTTTTTTTTGTGAATTTCATAGGTTTTTTAAATGCTAATTCCTAACTATAACTGGTGTAAAACCTATGGTTTTTTTCAGTGAATTTCATAGGTTTTTTATTAGCAAATCTCTATAGGTATGAAATGTAATATTTTTTATGATGAATTTTATATTTTATAATTATGTAATACTATTTTTTTATGTTTTTTTTTAAAATGTGTTTGCCCCGGAGCGCTCCTGGGGCGCGTACCGATGCGCTCACCGGTGAGCGCATTGCTACGGCGCGCCCCGGTGCGCGTACCGGGGAGCGTCCCGTTAGCGCTAATGCCGCGAACGAAAACATCATGGTGACGTTTCGCGTAGCCGCGTCCGCGTGATACGCACGGCGTAAGCGCACCTGGAAGCACCCACGCGCATACAAACGCGCTACGTAAGTGCCGCCGGGTGCGCACCGGGGCGCGTAATTTAAGCGCGTCGGGTCATTTGACCTGAAAATAACACTTTTCATTGGTTCAGAACAGTTTTGTTTTCCAAATGATGAAAGCCCCCACCTTTTTTCCTCATTCTCACTTTATTCTATGAGTGAGGAAGACCTGCTTTTTTCATACAGATATGGCTACAGTACTGTCAGCAGCTGGAGCATCTGCCCCACCACCACCACCACCATCACCATCACCACAAGGACCACCAGAAGATCACATTGGTGGTCAAGAAGAAGAGGAGAAGGAGGAGGAAGAGGAGGAAGGGACAAGGCAGTTCCTGCATGAAGACAATCCCCCATACAAACCAAGAGAGCACTTCATATGGGAGTTTTTCAAAATCCCAAGGGGTTTTATAAAAGTAAACGCTTCAAAGGTGACTTGTCTCATCTGTAAAGCTGTGCTATCCAGGGGTAACCCTGCTAAAAAATATTCCTTTGGGAATCATACTATGATACGACACATGCAGCTTTTACACCCTAATAACTATTCTGCAGCAGAGGTTAGGGAAATCTGCAGTAACCTACCCCAATCATCATCCAGAACCTCTACAACTAAAGAACCCACTCCATCGGGTCCAGAAGCAAGTGAGGTGATTCCAAATATACAAACAAAGTTTGGGGGATACAAAATTGTTTGTATTTATTGTAACAAAACCATTAGTTATGGTGTAAAAAGCATTACACTAATCACTGTTGCTATGGATCACCACAAATGCCAGAGGAAACCATAATTTTTCCTGGGTTTTTTTGTGCTCCAGTTGAGCCATTTTCAATTCCCTTTTTTTTGTTTCTCCCCATAAAAAATACAAAAAAAATATAAAACTGTTCAGAAAAGCCAAAACAAGAAAAAAATGTTCAAAAAAACAATAAAAAAATATAAAACAAAAAGAATAAAAAAAACAGTTCTTTTTAGAACTACCTCCAATTTATTAAAAAAGGCTTCATTTTTAAAAAACTCTGTCATTCTTTTTTCCTCATGGTACGCTCCCCGGTGCGCGTACCGGGCGCTCCTCCCGCAAAAAGCGGAAAAAATTAAAAAAAATGTTTTGCCCCGCGGGCCCTTTTATAGCCCCCACATCAAACCTATGGGGTCAGGGGGGTCTACTCTGCCCCCTTATGGTCATTTCCCCCTTTTGTTTTTGCCACCTCTTGTGTCTCGATCTTACCGAGACACAAGATGGCGGCCGCTCCGGACTGTTTCGAATGTTTACAGACACGCAAGAACCAATCAGCTTTCTGCGCGCAAGTCGCGTGTCGCGCCCGGAGCGCTCCCCGGAGCGCGTACCGGGGCACGCTTATAGATATATATATTTTTTTAACCTAAATTACTCTAAATCCACTGTAGCACATATCTTGAGACATAGCAAAGGCACATCGGGCTACCAGTCCCTACAATTTTACCAATT
This sequence comes from Lissotriton vulgaris, assembly GCF_964263255.1. Taxonomy (NCBI): domain Eukaryota; kingdom Metazoa; phylum Chordata; class Amphibia; order Caudata; family Salamandridae; genus Lissotriton; species Lissotriton vulgaris. The sequence continues at coordinate 1,198,768,478 of NC_141694.1, read as the reverse complement.
TTGGTGTAAATCCATTCAGCCGTTCGGGCTAAAAGTGAGGTCGACCGCCCTATGGAAATTAACATGGGGAAAATGCGTTTTGGGACCCCCCTTTTATCTCGGCCCCCGCTTGACGCATCCCCCCCAAACTTTCAGGGAAGGACCGGAGCTCGACGAGGCCATTTTGAGGAAATTTTCAGGCAGATTCGTCAACCGGCGCCAAAGTTATCTCAAATAGAATTTTGAGATTTAACATTGAAAAAATCCTAACTATAACTACCTACTGGCGACCGCCAGTAGGTAATATATATATATATATATATATATATATATATATATATATATATATATATATATATATATATATATATAAAGTCGAACTTTTTGACACTTTCTCCGTCAAAAAACACACGAACACCTTTTATCTTCAAGAAACGCTTTAATGCAGGTTTCTGGCAGTAAACTCTACGCGTTTCAGGAGCTCACCTCCCTTGCTCACGAGTATATATATATATTCACTGAAAAAACCATAGGTTTCAGGCCTTATATAGTTAGGAATTAGCTTTTAAAAAACCTTTGAAATGAACTAAAAAAACTATAAGGTTCAGGGGTGTTATAGTTAGCTGGACATTTCACTCATACAAAACCATTGAAATTGCTCCTATATAGTTAGTTGTTCTAACTATATTTCGCGGACCCACAATCCACTGCTGATGATGTCACATATTACATCATTCATGACATGGTCAGTGACATCACTGATGACATCTCAAATGACATTAATGATGACATCACTGATGACATCATCCAGTGAATGTGGTTTGCTTCGTTATTTAAATATGCAATGTATATATAGCAATTTGCATTGAAGTATGAGTGGATATATAAAAATAAATATTTGGATGGAGGACTTTAACAATGTATAGTGTCTCACTAAATATAGTGGATAGTGACTAAACTGTGTGAATATCTGTATCACTTTGTCAGTTGTTGTGTAAACTGGTTCTCCAGTTGGTTACTAGCTACGTGAAAGTCTATATTAGTTATTGATCAGTTAATCGAGTATTTGTATGGGAGAGTGAATGTGTGTGTGGTTCGGTGGAGGGTGTGTGACTGCCCAAAGATGTGTTAATAGTTGATTCAGTAGATATATGAAGTTAAAAGTACATGTTCTAACAGTTGTTTGGGTGAGTGAATATCTTTATGGGTGTGGTGATGAGCAAATATATTTCTCAATGGTACATGTCCAACAAACTAGAAAAATAAAAGGCAGTGTATGTGTCAGTTGTTGTATATAAATAAGTATACATAAGACTCAATGATTGTGTGAGTGACTGTATGGATAACTGTATACTTGTAATAATGATTTTATAATATACTAAATATGACTTACTATCTTAATGAATAGATGAAGTGGTGTTTGTATAAGTGTGTAGCTAAGTAAGTATGTAAGTATGATCCATTGCTTGCATAAGTGAGTAGGATAACTTCATATGTGAACAGGTTGTGTGCTGGTGTATAATGTCGATATAGGTGTATAAGTATTTTGATAGTGTTCTATTGTTCATTGAAAGCATGTATGAGTGAATCTACACGTAAGTGATTAGATGTGTGTATACATCTAGGATTCAATGAGTGGGTTTTTAAATACTTGTATTGCTGTGTCAATAGATTGAAATATGATACTCTGTATTTTACAAAGAGTGATGAAAGATTTTACTAGTGTATGAAAAGGTGTATGCGAATGTCACGTGGATGATGTCATCAGTGATGTCATCAGTGATGTCACTGACCATGTCATGAATGATGTAATATGTGACATCATCAGCAGTGGATTGCGGGTGCCCAACATATAGTTAGTACAACTAACTATATAGGAGCAATTTCAATGGTTTTGTATGAGTGAAATGTCCAGCTAACTATAACACCCCTAAAACGTATAGTTTTTTGAGTGTATTTCAAAGGTTTTTTAAAAGCTAATTCCTAACTATATAAGGCCTGAAACCTATGGTTTTTTCAGTGAATTTGCAAGGTTTTTTAAATGCTAATTCCTAACTATATAAGGCCTGAAACCTATGGCTTTTTCAGTGAATTTACAAGGTTTTTTAAATGCTAATCCCCAACTATATAAGACCTGAAACCTATGTTTTTTAATTAAATTTGCAAGGTTTTTTAAATGCTAATTCCTAACTATATAAGGCCTGAAACCTATGGTTTTTTTATTTAATTTCGACGTTTTTTTAAATGACAATTTTTAAATGTATATTTTTTTTATACTGATTTACTATATTTTTGCAGGCAGGTGTTCAGAGGGCACACCCCCTTTTTACAGCACTCTGCAGCGCAACCACTGGCGCGTTTGCAGAGGAGGAACTAATTCCCCTTGCATACTGGGGTCCCTGGGGGGCAACTAGCCCACCAGGAGCATCCAGTATAAGCCAGGGGGCTGCATTGCAGAGAGGTGTAATGAGGCCACACCCTTTTTTACACCTCTCTGCAATGCAGCCCCCGGGCGTGTTTGCAGAGGGGGGAACTAATTCCCCTTGCATACTGGGGGTCCCTGGGGGCCAACTAGCTCACCTGGAACCTGCAGTATGTGCCAGGGGGCTGAATTGCAGAGAGGTGTAATGAGGCCACACCCTTTTTTGCACCTCTCTGCAGCGCAACCCCTGGCGGGTTTGCAGAGTAGGAACTAATTCCCCTTGCATACTGGGGGTCCCTGGGGGCCAACTAGCCCACCAGGTGCCTCCAGTACGCGCCAAGGGGCTGCGTTGCTTTGCCCCGGGGGGGGATTGTGGACCCCCCACACTTCTTTATCACTATGCCCCCGCTATTTGGTCCCCCCGTGGGGTAATTTTTTAAAAAACAGACCAGGTTTTTAAAAAAAATATTTTGGTCCTTTTTTGTCCTTGTGGGACCACCTGTTTAGGCCTAGGGTGTCAGGGTGTATCTACCCTGCCCCCTTTTTGTGTTCTTTACGTTTGTTTATTTGCTTTCTTTTGCCTTTGCCTATCGAGCACAAAATGGATGCCAACCCTTCCTGGTTAGAAGTGTTGACAGCCAATGAGCATGCAGCTTTCTCAGGAAGGCATGCTGATTGGCTGCCACTGTCTGTCAACACTCCAAATCGGGAAGTGTTGGCAGCCATCTTTTGCCTGGGTATGTTATTTTGTGACCCGGCATGCCGAGGGTGGACACTGCAGTGAGGATTGGTCAACTCGACTGATGCAAATTCTCCGAGCTACGCTGAGTGTTTTACAACCAGTTTTTCTAGAATCTTTCACCAGCAAGTTTGCATACACCATATTGCAGATTCCAATTCAATCGTTGGATCCTTTACTCCACATCTCTTGCTGTTCATTGAATTTAGAAGCGAGCCTTTGTGAAATTTCAGGGGGTTTTCCCAGCAACAAATTATTTTGTCCTGATGATGGTCTTCATGACAACTGCATATTAGACCGAAACTTCGACACCTCCATCATCTCCAGAAGCGTTGCGTTGTCACCAACACACGACCATTGTTTATTAATGAATTTGGTTGTTTGTTATAATTACAAGGAGTTGATGTCTAGTTGTGAACTGATGAGTAGATGTCATATATACCTCTGTTCATAACTGTTTTGCTTGAATTTATTTATTTATTTCTTTGTATCTGTCTCCCCAGATTTACATTTCGTGCTTCATCACTAAAATACAAACTTTCTTTGAATACAATTTACTTCCTCCGTGTTTCTCTTTTCCTTCCTTTGATTTATTCTAGTAAAACTTTTAAATGTGATATCCTGAGGATACACTGGAGTGTGATACGTTTGTACGACTCCCATCAGAGATTTACTGTTTTCTGAATCAAGTCCCATGTCGCATACTTTGACCTTAAATAATCGGTAGAACCAAGGTACAAGAAAGCAGTAAAACAAAGGTGCAAAACACGCAAAGGGAGCAGGGTAGATGCACCCTGACCCCCTAGGCCTGCACATAACACAATAGCTCTTTTTAGAGCTACCCGACCTCTAAGCCCTCCAAATTCTTATTGTACACTATTTTCTTTCCCTGTTTTTCCCTGTGGTACACTCAGGGTACGCGTACCTGGAAGCGTACATGGGAACGCACCCAGCACTTACCTCGCGATTTAAAAAAAATATATATAGGTTTTTTGCCCTCCAGGGTCCTTCTAGGCCCCCCTCAGAAAACCTAGGGGATCAGGGGGTGTCTACCCTGCCCCCTTTTAATCATTTCCCCCTTTTTTCACCTCTTGTGTCTCGATTCTACCGAGACACAAGATGGGGGACTCTCCGAACTGTTTGGAATGTTGACAGACACCCGTGAGCCAATCAGCTTTCCGCTCGTGCACTTCCGTGGTGCGCCGGGTGCGCTTACCGGTACGCGTACCCTGAGCGCTCGAAGCGTGCATATAGATATATTAATTTTTTTAAAGTTAATTTTCGTAAAAACCACTGGAGCAATTTTCACCAAATATAGAAAAGGCACTTCTGCGTACCAGTCCCTACAATTTTGCGAAGTTTTGTGTAATTCCATTCAGCGGTTCGGGCTGTAGCCGTGTCTGAACGTCCTATGGAAATTAACATGGGGAAAACACGTTTTGGGACCCCTCTTTTTTCTCGGCCCCCGCTTGACGAATCCCCCCGACACTTTCAGGGAAGGAGTGGAGCGGAGCTGACCTAAATTTTGGGGAATTACACGCAAATTCCTCAACCAGCGCCAAAGTTATTCCCAATAGAATGTTGCGGATTTCCTATGGAAACTAGGTCCTAACTATATATACCTACTGGTGACCGCCAGTAGGTAATATATATATATACATATATACATATATTACCTACTGGCGATAGCAATTAGGTATATATAGTTAGGATTGGCTACCATAGGAAATTCCGAACATTCTATTGGGAATAACTTTGGCGCCGATTGAGGGATCTGCCTGTAATTTTCCTTAAAATGGTCTCGCTGCTCTCCGCTCCTTCCCTGAAAGTTTTAGGGGGATTCGTGAAGTGGGGGCTGAGAAAAAAGGGGGGTCCCAAAACGTGTTTTCCCCATGTTAATTTCAATAGGACGGTCTGACAAGTCTACAGCCCGAACCGCTGAACGGAATAACGCCAAACTTTGCAAAATTGTAGGGACTGGTACGCAGATGTGCCTTTGCTATGGTTGGTGAAAATTGCTCCAGTGGTTTTTATGAAAATTAGGTTCAAAAACACATACATATCTGTATGAGCTTACGGGTCGGCGCACCGTACGCGTACTGTTCGCGTACAGTACGCGTACGTGCGCGTAGCCTTACGGCTGATTGGCTGGCAGTCGACTGTCAACATTCCAAACTGTCCAAACCAGGAAGAGTTGGCCACCATCTTGTTTCTCAGGAGAACTGAGGCACAAGAGAGCTCAAAACAAGAGTGGAAAACACGAAAAGGGGGCAGGGTAGAGACCCCCCAACCCCCTAGCCCTTCTCAGGGGGTCTCAAAAGGACCCCCAAAGGCAAAAAAAAAAAAAAAAATCATGGGGTACGCGCACGGTACGCGTATAGGCGCGTATGCGTACCATGCGCGTACCCCGTTATTTTATTAGAAAAGATATATAATAATTTTGCCTTTGGGGGTCCTTCTGGGACAACCTGAGAAGGGCTAGGGGGTCAGGGAGTCTCTACCCTGCCCCCTTTTTGCGTTTTCCACTTTTGTTTTGTGCTCTCTTGTGCCTCAGTTCTACTGAGAAATGAGATGGCTGCTCAGGTGGTACCTGAAGGATATTAACATATATAAACGTTATCCGCTAATAGAATTTGCATTTACAAAACCTTTGAAGTTTTTTGAAAAAAAATATAGGTTTCACGACAGATATAGTTAGGAATTAGCATTTAAAAAACCTTGCAAATTCAATTAAAAACCCATAGGTTTCAGGCCTTATATAGTTCGGAATTAGCATTTAAAAAACCTTGCAAATTCACTTAAAAAACCATAGGTTTCAGGCCTTATATAGTTAGGAATTAGCATTTGAAAAAACTTGCAAATTCACTGAAAAAAACATAGGTTTCAGGCCTTATATAGTTAGGAATGTCACTGACCATGTCATGAATGATCTAATATGTGACATCATCAGCAGTGCATTGCGGGTGCGCGAAATATAGTTAGTCCAACTAACTATATAGGAGCAATTTCAATGGTTTTGTATGATTGAAATGTCCAGCAAACTATAACACCCCTAAAACATTTTTTGAGTGAATTTCAAAGTTTTTTTTAAAGCTAATTCCTAACTATATAAGGCCTGAAACCTATGTTTTTTTCAGTGAATATATATATATATCGTTAACAAACCCCGCAAGTCTGGTGCTTCTATCACAGCTGTCCTGGACGGGTTCCGGACATATGTATATCAACAGCAGACTCTTCGAGTGATTCAAACATTATTACAGGACGCCCAGGAGTGCTAATTCAAGATTTATTTTACCCAATAAATCTTGAAATACAAAGGTTACAGGGAAGGTATAGTTAGGGTCAGACTTCACTGCCAATTATGCAGCCAGTCACACACCCATTAGACAAGTATACATACAGTCACACTGCCACTCACATGATACATATTAAAAGTAGTATCGCTCATTAGAAGTACACCTAGTATGCATATAGTACATTAGGACATATGTTTAACAATCATAAACTCTTATAAAATACTTACACTCACTTGATGGTGTCATCAGTGATGTCATCAGTAATGTCCCTGACCATGTCACGAGTGATATAATATCTGAGGACATAAGCAGTGCTTTACAAGGGGCGTAAGCTATAGAATGCTCAGGTAACTATAACTGCCGAATTTCACTGGTTTAGTTCAAGTGAAATCTGACTCTAACTATAACGTCTGTGTAACCTTTGTTTTTAATGTTTTTTAAATGCTAATTCCTCATTATAATTTATAATTTACCTGTAACCTTTGTTTTTTTCAGTGAATTTGTATGGTCTTTTAACTGGTAATCACATTTGCAGAGTGGTAAAGAAAGGGTGCTGGGCCGCGAACCAGCTCTTAGGAATCTTACTGTGTATGACTTACAGGAGGTATCAGAAGGGCTTCTTGGTCCCTAAGGTCCCTCAAGAGTAAAGTGCACTTCATCCATGAATCAGTTATCCACCACGAGCCACGTTTGCAGAGTAATAGATGAAGAGGAACACTTTTTACCAATCCCGGTGTGTGGGACTTACTGGATGTAACAGGAAGGGGGTCACTGACACAACATCGATGTAAAAAGGTATTGATGTAAAAAGTATTGAGTAAAATATATAGACAACAAAAATATTGACTCCTATACTTAAACAGGTAAGTACAAAGTTTGTGACTAAAAAATAACAATGTAAAACCATATAGATGTATAAAATATTGACTGTTTTATCAATATAAAATACAATACAAATTAAATATATTAAATATATGTTATATACATTTCAATAAAATATACAAGTAAACATGATAAAAAAATAAACACACAAACATAATCATTTAAACATATATATTTACTTTAAAACAATTAGTAAACTATTATTTTTAATTTATGTTAAACGTTTAAAATAAAATAAGAATTTGCAATATATATGAATGATTTGAAATATAACAAACCCAAAAATCTATATTAAATTAAAACATTAAACTATTAAAAAATATAAAAAATGTAATTTCACAATACAATTAGTGCAACAGTAGGGAATGGGTTGGATAGCAAAAGGGTAAACATAACTATTCCCACTCCAGTGATTGCAAAATTAGGGTAATTGTTGGATCGCTGAGGAGTCAAGAATACTTTATTCGACTCTAAAAGAGCCAGGAAAGATAACACATACACGTTTTCGCTAAAAAGACAGCAAATGCATGTACACACAAGTTACAATTTCTAAAAATATCTAGTATTTACTACAAATCTTAAAAACAGTAAAAAGATAATTTAAAATACAATATATGATCTCATTTGCTCCTAGGGAGAGTATATATTCCATTGCACTTTATCATTTCTAATCCCTGCTGCAAGCAATAATGGACAAATTAACTGCTTACTCTGGGGGTATAAAATCTACAGGATCAAATAAAGTGCATAGTGATTTGGCATGAGCAACTGTCACAGGGACAGACAGGGAGTGATGCAAACCATGAGCCTTGAATAGGGAAGGCAACTAAGAAATATACAGTTTTTAGATGCAGTCTAGTCAACAGAAATTTCTGCCTTTCATTTAAATTAATTTTCAGATAAAGGGCAGGTTCTGTTTGAGGCTGAGAGTAAGGCTCTGGATGACCAGTCGAATTACATATAGGGCATGCCCGCTCATAACTCGGGATTTGTATAATATTCTGTGACACCCAACTTAGCAAAGCTTGTTTTGACATACCTTAACCAGGGTATATCTAGGTTATTATCCAGCTTCATACAATCTGCCCATATTGTCCTACAATGGGCGGCCTCTGGATTATTCTAGGTTTCAATCCAGAGAAACAATGGTTATAATGCAATGTGGTCTGTCAAATACCTGAAACAGACTTCCTTATGACAGAAAGAGACAGAGGAGCTCTGGGGTACTGAAAGAAGGCTTGTTAAAAACATATTTTCTATTATTTGAAGTGATTTGCAATTTACGCGTCCCCAAATCCCAGCTCCAAATGTTACTACTGAAAGGCATTTACTCTTGTGAATACATAAAATCTCTTTAGTTGGTTTATGACCCAGTCTTTTGGTAAATGTAAAAATAGATCAATCTACTTCTGAAATTGCATAGTTTCAATATTTAAAGCATGTTTCCCTTTACAATCAACATCAAATGGTAACCCCAGGTAAGTAAAATGATGGACTTTATTAATTTCTTCACCTCCTAATAACAAATTTCTCGTTATGGATTTCTTCGGATCACATTTCATTATAAATGATTTAGGATGATTAACTTTTGACCCAGATCATTTATAAAAGCATTAAAAGAATCAAGCAATATTTGTAGGCCATTTGCTGTCCTAGCTAACAGGACAGGGTCGTCAGCATGTAGTAGTACGGGGATTTGGCACAAGTTAAATATTGGGGTGTCCTTCCCCACCATACATAGTTGATCTCCCAACCCATTATTATATAGTAAAAAGAGGAATGGGGCTAGTACACAACCCTGCCTAACCCCTATATCAGAGGGAAATTCTCCAGTCAAATCTATATTTCTACTATAGCGTACTGAGGATGATGTATGCTCATGAAGCCTGCTAAGCAGGCTGATAATTGCACCATCAATCCCCATTTGTAATTATTGTGGACAATAATTTAATGCAATTCAATGTAGCAAAAGCACAGGTTAGGTCTGTAAAGCCTAGATGAACACAGTCCTTTTGCTCTTTGGTATACCTTTGAACAATTTGGTCCAAATTTAGGGGGCCATTAGGATTCCGGGCGGATCGCCACCACCTGCATGGCGGTGGCGATCCGCCCGACATCCGTACCCGCCCGCCACCCATTTCCCCCCGCCATATTACTATGGCGGGGGAGACCACGGCGGATGGAAAGACCGTCAGCCGCTTTTCCGCTTGGTCGACAAGTCGACCGGGCGGAAAAGAGTTTAATATGGTGTTGGTGTCTGCTAGACACCGCCATCCATATTATGATGGGGCAGACACATGCCTTTCCGCGGGGCATGCGGGAATCTCTTGCGGGGGCCTGTTGCGGGCCCCTAGGGACTCTGAGGCATGGGGGGGCACATGGGGGGTACCTATGGTACCCCCCTGCAATCCATTTATACCGTGGCAGGCACCGTGGGGTGCCTCTCACGTTGTGCATTGAATTGCATGACGTGCATTTTTAGCATTGCGGTGGGCGGTTCTTTCAGCACAACCCGCCGCAATGTTAAATGAGTGGGATGCGCCCGCCAGGGTGGTGAGCGCACCGTAATGGCCTCCACAGGACCCCCGCCCTTATGGCGGGCGGTCCCTTTTTATGACGGGATCCACCCGCCATCCTAATGTGCCCCTTAGTGTTTGTTCCACAGTTCCAAGTCCTGGCTGAAATCCAAACTGAATATCAAGAGCACCTGATGTTCAAGCACATAAGGTTCTAATTTGGCCAATATTACCCTGCCCAAGATTGTAACTGAACTATCAAGCAGGGAAATTGGACGATAGCAGTGAGGTTGGGTTTTATCCTCCTTTTAAAAAAATCCAAACTATACTGGCTTCTTGCCAGATCTTGACTAATGGGCCCACTATTGCAGCCTTTTAGGACTTTTGTTATCAAAGGGGCTCAAACATCTGGTAAATGCCTGTATAGGTCAACTGGGATTCAGTCCGGGCCAGGGGCTTTCTCTGGGTGACTCTTCTCTGTAGCCAACAGTGCATCAATCACTTCTTTTGAATTACTTAGAGCCTGAGCAGATCTTGTATCAGAAGGAGTTTTTAGAGCAGAGGTTCTATTTACTATCATTGATTTAGGGGAAAACATTTTGAAAGATGATTTACCCAGGCTTCAGCTGGGACTACAGTATCTAATTTGGGCCAGACATAGGGATTGAGTTAACCATCCCCCAAAAAGCACGTGAGTCTTTTAGGGTTGAAGTCATTTTTAGATCTTCCCAGGCCTTATCCTTCAAAAACCATTTCCTTTCTGCAATTTCACTTTTATAATTATTCCTGGCTTTTGCTATTTCAGCCTTATTCCTCTGGGGTCTTTTTTAAGGCAGACCATAGCGCCTTATGGGCTTCAGAGCAGATCTTATTAAACCATTTTGGGTTGTCAGGAGCTTTCCTGCTACATTTGGTTAATTTATGTGCCATGAGACCATTTAGATTTGTGAAGGCCACTATAACGTTTTCTGGAGGGCGGAATCTAAGAGCACTGTCCTAATATCAGTGTTGCTATTTGTCATAAGGTCTGTGAGAAAAGCCATCTTATCAACATTTTCCCATTTGATAATAATGCCCTTATTTCTGTTATATGCTACCCATGATGGATTTTCTTGTCCCTTTCCCCGCTCACAGGGAAGTTTAGGGGGCCATTATGATGTTGGGCAGATCGCTGACCTGAAGTGGCGAGCAGCCCAACATCTTTATCCAGCCGAACTTCAATTACCCCCGACATATTACAATGGCGGGGGTACAGCGGCAGACAGAAAGACTGTCCGCCGCTTTACTGCTGGCAGGCAATCATTACGATTGCCTGCCATGCGGTCCTGGGCCTGAATATGGTGCTTACAGCACTGCCCGCCATAATGTTGAATATCCGGGTTGGGACTGCCAGGGTGGCGGTCGCATCCTAATTGCTACTGTGGGACCGCCTCACCTCTGGCGGTCGGTCCCATTTCCTGGTACGGTGGCGGGAGGACAAAGTCAGCTCGCATTGTAATAGACCCCTTGGACTTCAAACAATGGTGTTCTGGTCACTAATACAACGAGCCTTTACTACTCTTCCCTTGCACAACTGAGCTCGGTCCTCACTAAGTAAAATATGGTCAATAGTTAAAGACGACATGGGGCCCACAGATGATGGAATCTGGGGGAAATATCCACATCTAAATCTTGTGCAAATTTCAGATTCTTAGTAAAGGCAACTCTGTTCTGTGAGTCCCCATATGGTTTATGTTTAAAATTCATCAGGGGTTTATCCCTCTCATTACAGATGCCACAAGATTCCTGAAACCTAGAGTCACAAATTCCTATATTAAAATCCTATGCCCAAATTATTTGTAGGTCCTTTATATGATTATTCTGGGCTTGGGTTACAACATACTCTAGGTCATCTATGATGTTTGTCACAGTTGAATCAAAAACATTGTAATAAAAGCTAATTACAAGCAAATTAAATAACTTTGGCATAATAATTACAAGCAACTGACAATATTGGGATTTACACAATTCTCTAATTGAGATATCTGTCACTGTCACTGATATAAAAGTAACTAAGCCCCCTTTCACTCGCCCTGATCTTGATAGGACAGCTGCTACATAATAGGAGGCGTAACGGTCAACGTGAAAGAAGTCCATTGTCCAAGTCTCTTGGCAACAGACAATTTGGTGTTGTTCAAGGAACATTTTCCATTCCGGATTATCAATCTTGGAATGAAGACCCGCATTTTTCCATGAGGCAATAATAAGACCCCCTTGTGGGTTGGGCTCAATGTTAGGCGCAGGGTGGAGTTATGCAGGTAATACTATGTAGTGATTGTTTGATATTACTGAACCCTCTGAGAACAGTAACTGTCCGCCCTGTACTTCCAGGTCTGACAGAGCTTCAAATCTGTTTGAAAGAGAGAGAACATTTGTCAATCTCGGGGAAGCAACTTTGACTATTTTGGAGTCAGATTGCAGTAAACTATTCATATGGCTTATTGGTATGCAAGCTTTTAGTTGGTAAAAGAAGCCTAAAGGTTGTGCTCTAATACCTGTGACATAAAGAGTTTTTTGCAAGACTGTAAAAGAGATTTTAATAAGGCGGGGATTCCTGAAATTGACAATTGTGCTGTCCCTGTACGATTACTTTGATGCTGGACACACCCAGTTAGCTCTCTTCTTTTAGAGATGATTTCCCTTGATAGATCAAAAGAGCAGTTGGAATGCCTCTTCAGGCAGAAAGAGACTTTATTCTCTAGGGATCCGTGAGATTCATATTGTGCCTGGTGGAGCGGGGGGGGGGGGCATTTTCCAGAACTATTATGTAGGGAGTACTTTCCGGTGGAATATAGGGATGTGTATTATTTTGATTAGGTTGATTGGCACCACTAGTACCCTTAGATTAGTGTCCTGTCAGTCTTGAGCCGTTTGTTTATCTGGTGGCAACACAGGTGGGAGTGGTATTTCAGGCCTTAGAGATGATATTTGTTTAAGTTATTTCCTCTGTAGGTTAGCATGTGCTTTATTTACCGGCCCAGTATTTGCCCCTTGAGACACTTGTGACCCGTTAAAATTCCTCTGTTCTTCCAGGACTCCTAACCTTCTTATGAACCTTTCTTGGGCCAGAAATACTTCCTCAAACTTTCCCTCGAGAGAGAGAGTTCATTTTTCAAATGTACCAGAGCATAATTTGAATATAGTGTTTAGCTGCTCACACAGTTGGTCAAGGCTAACGGTGTGATTTGTACCCAATTTGTTCCCGGCAGGGCCTCCATTAGAGGTGTTTCTTGTGTTATTTTTCCCTATATTTTTCTTTTCATTTCTTCCTTGTGTTACTAAGGGGCTGAGGATTAATTACGGGGGTTCAATTTTGGCAGCTCTTCTATATTTGAGTGCTGCCTACTTTTCTTTGCAGGGCAGACTGTCCAAACATGATATGAGTTCTAATGCTGTTAATGATTGCATGTCTGAAATCACACAGGGAATAGAGGTCAGACGAGTAGAACGCTCCGAGGACTTCCTTCTGGATAATGAATCCACTTTCTTTGAGGATTTAGATGATGGCGGAGCCCAACTCTCATGTTCTTTCTGTGCTTGTTTCGTATTGATAGATTTAGCAGTAATAGGGCAGGATCTTTTTATTGCTGAGTCCATCCTAACTTCAATGTTACCTATCTCTTTTTCGATTGCACCCATTACAGAGGTCAGATAGCTTTTAATGGAATTGCTTTGTGTGTCACCCTACTCCCTTATTGAATCTAAGTGACTACCCTTTCTATTTCCCATCATGGAGTTATAGTAGACTACAAACAAAGTTACCTTCTAGAGCTCCTCCGGGTCTTAAATGACCTCTTCATTGATGGTCCTCTCCAGCCCAATTGTCTGTTATCCACTATAGGGAGACCAGAAAACAATACAAATAAAAAAAACAAGTGACCAGGCCCAGCTCAGCCTCTGTTGGACGCTGACGGGTGCAGGCTTTTCTGGGCATGTCCAAGGTTTTGGCAGGGCATGACCCGGGCACTCCTGCGTGTGTGCCAGGCTGTGGGAGCCCTGAGTTGCCTATGAGCACCTCCTGGCGCGAGTGACGTTCGTTGGCGCAATGCCAAGTGTGGGTTGTGGTCCCCCAGGAGAAAGAAAGTGCCAAGTGCAGTATCGGTAATGGGCTCCTGTGCTGCGGTAGCCCTGAGCTGTCTTTTAGAGCTTCCTTACTATTCCCATTCCAGTGAGTTCAACTGTAGGATAAATGTTGGATAGCGGAGGGTTAAAATTACTATTCTCACTCCAGTGAGTGCAACAGTAGGGAAAATGCTGGATAGAGGAGGGGTAAAAATTAGTATTCCAAATCCGGCGACTGCAACAGTAGGGAAAGTGTTGGATAGCGGAGGGGTAAAAATTACTATTCCCGCTCCAGTGAGTGCAACCGTAGAGAAAGTGCTGAATAGCGAAGGGATAAAAATTACTATTCCAACTCCAGTGAGTACAACAATAGGGAAAGTGTTGGATAGGGTAGAGACAAAAATTACTATTCGCACTCAAACAGTTAAAACATTTTTTTAAAAATCATACAAATAAATAAACTATATATAAGAAATGAAAAATATAATATATTAAATATAAAGAAAACATTTTAGAATATTATTACGTATAACAAAAACCTACAAATAATATACAAAATAAAATAATAAATATGTGTATATAAAATACTTCTTTCAAACTAACAAATATTTACAAACAAAAAAACTATTTAATACATATATTTATTTTATTTCCTACCCTATAACACATCACCAATAACAAAACAAGTCAACATTTTTAATCGAATTTACTTTCATAAGGAACATAATTAATAATCAAATAATACAATATTATTATTAAAAAATACCAATAAACATTGACTACACACACTTTACCACTATAATATCCACAACCCACACTTAAATATATATAAAATAATAAAACACAATTAAAACATAGTTTTTTTATTAAAAACTGTTAAAAACTAATAGTAAAGTAATTAAAATGTATTTAATACCCACCTGTTACCCCTTTAAAAGTAAAAACAATACTCAAAAAATATACAATTACCAAAAATAAATAACAAATAATTAACATTATTTAACAACTATATATGAATTAATTAAATAGAAATTGCTTCCCACCCTCTACTTCTATATTCACCACAACACACACCTAAAATTAATTACACAATTACCATAAATAACTACCAATTACTTAATTAAAATTAATTAACAACCAATTATTAATTCATACATTAAAAATAAATCATTTTCCACCCTTTACACATATAAACACCACAATACACACCCAAAATAAATTACACTATTATCATAATTAGGGCTCCCGGTTTTATGGTATTTATTTTTTGACCATTTCCGTCTGTATTCATCCATATTTTATTTTGGGGCATTTTTTCTGTATTTATCCACATTTATTTTTGCCACACGCAAAAGACGCCACTACATCTAGTATTTTTCTGCATTTATTTAAATTGACAATGCACACCAGCGCCGGGTTGTTATTGGTCAACACAATACATTCATCTGAAAACTTTGCCATTGTAGTACAAGCACATATGCATTTCCAGAGACTTTCTGGTTTGTTAATGAAATGAAGACCACTGAAAACCCATTCAATATTTACTGATGACACTGGAATGGCTCCTTCGAGCCCTGCTAACAACTGATGGCTATGGGAGGGACTGCTTGTCCTCACTTCTACCAAATCAACAATGTGCAGGTGAGTTTAGACAGAAAGCTAGGGTGGGCAAGTATAGCATGCAATGGGTATGACTGTGTGCTACCCAGCAATGTGAGGTGAAAGGGCCACTTTAATTCTGCTATGAGATCGCACCTTCCATGCTGTGCATATTCATCAGATGCCATTCAAAATGTTACTCTCAAACACAGCATGATTTTGTCTTGCAATGAAAAAAAGGATCACCATTGTATTACTCCTCTCTTTCTTACCCCAGTCTAAAAAGGTTTATGTAAAACATATGCACTGTTAAACTCAGCAGAAAATAAACCAATCTGTGCATGTGTATTGCAATGCGGTTCATCAAATGTAATCTTTATGCCCGATTATATTTTAAAACCCGTCTGGAGCTGATGGTGTTTTCTCTGTTCACTTCATAGAGGCTGTGGAAGTTCCATTTCCAACAACAAACTAAATTACAGAAACGTATTTTACATTTCATATTTATTATGCAAGATTATTATTATGAAGTAAAACTTGTATATGGCAAAGAATCATGTTTGATTGCCTAATCACTTGTGTGATTTTATGTAAGAAAATGTACCCCCCCCAAAAAAAATTCTGGGGCTTAATCACTGGCCTCTCTAAGCTGCTTCTCTCTGTCCCTTTGCAGCCTCAGGCTACTGCCCTCCCTCCCCCACACCATGTACGCAGCACCAGCTGTTTGCATCCCCGGTATTCATTTTGTTTTTTCTTGTGATTGCATTTTTATTAGTCTTAGAAAAGTAACAAAGTCATATATTTTAAGATTAAAAATAGGGTGACCAACTGGCATTGGTGCAATTCAGGACGGTGAGTGTAAAAATTCAGGACAAAGGGTCAAAATTCAGGACACAAATTCAGGACAGGAGGTCAAAATTCAGAACAAAA
Organism: Lissotriton vulgaris; assembly: GCF_964263255.1. NCBI lineage: Eukaryota > Metazoa > Chordata > Amphibia > Caudata > Salamandridae > Lissotriton > Lissotriton vulgaris. The sequence continues at coordinate 1,198,752,011 of NC_141694.1, read as the reverse complement.
CTTCAGGACAATAGGTACGTTTTACAGACACATCAGAGGTCGCGCAATAGTATATAAGTAAGCCCAGCCATTTCCAAACATATTTAACCATTTGCAAACCTATCCATCATGTATCCTTCCATCTATCATTTCACTCATCCATCCCTTCATCCATCCCCTCATCCATCCTTTCACTCATCCTCCATTATCCATCCATCCATCCACCCTTTCACCCTATCCATCTGTACACTTATCCATCCACTCTTCATCCCATCCATCCATTCACTCATCCATTCAGCCATTTACCCTTTCACCAATCCAGCCATCCTTTCACTTACTTATCCTTCCACCCATCTACTCTATTAGTCTTTCCATCCTTCCATCCATCCTCCCTTTCTCTCTCCATCGACCCTTTCACTTAGCCTTCCTTCAATCCATCCATCCACCCACCCATCCATCCATCTACTCATCCACTCATGGATTTTTCTCAATTTAGTAGTAGTAAAGTTAGGACTCCTAACTTTAGGACTCCTAAATGCCTTCTGTGAATACCGAAAGTCTTAAAATTTGGATTTTTCTCAATTTAGTAGTAGTAAAGTTAGTACTCCTAACTTTAGGACTCCTAAATGCCTTCTGTGAATACCGAAAGTCTTAAAATTAGGATTTTTCTCAATTTAGTAGTAGTAAAGTTAGGACTACTAACTTTAGGACGCCTAAATGCCTTCTGTGAATACCGAAAGTCTTAAAAGTAGGATTTTTCTCAATTTAGTAGTAGTAAAGTTAGCAGTCCTAACTTTACTACTACTAATTGTGCCAACTTCCCCTCCTGTTGCCTACTGCAAGTCCCACACTGTGGGTTTACTGAGAGATGTTTTGTGGCCACACCCCCTTTCTCCTTTCTCCACCACTCTGCAACCGCGCCTCCTGGTGCACGACTGGTTGGGGGATGAAGTGCCCTAGGCTCTTGAGGGTCCTTGAGGGGCAAGTACTCGACCAGTTACCTCCAGCAAGCCTCACACAGTGGGTTTGCAGAGAGGTTTTTCGTGGCCATGCCTTCTTTCTTCTCCACTGTTCAAGTTTGCCTCGTGGAACACTACTATTTGGTGGATGAAGTACCTTTGGCTCTTGAGGGTCATTGGGGGCCAACCAGCCCTCCTGTTAACTCCAGTAAGGCCCACACAGCAGGATTGCTGAGAGGTGGTCAGATGCCATGCCCTCTTACTCCAACACACTGCAAACACACCTCCGGGCTCACTTCTGCTTGGGGAAGAAGTCCACTTTAGTCCTGAGGCCCTCACACAGTGGGTTTGCTGAGAGGTTTTCTGTGGCCATGCCCTCTTTCTTCTCCACTGTTCAAGCTTGCCTCGTGGAACACTACTATTTGGGGGATGCAGTTCCCTTGGCTCTTGAGGGTCGTTGGGGGCCAACCAGCCATCCTGTTACCTCTAGTAAGGCCCACACAGCAGGATTGCTGAGAGGTGGTCAGATGTCATGCCCTCTGTCAGGCTCCGCTCTATCTCTTCGGAACTGTGCTGAAAAACCTACACCTTCCCTCGAAGAACCACCCCAATGTCTGAATTATTACAGAGACCATAAAGGAAATTCCACCAGGGAAGGAAAGGAAGGGAACAGCGGGGAGGGAGATCTGGAATGACAAATGAACAGGCAATTAGAATAAGTCCCCCCCATACCCACTGATTACTATCACTCCTCCAACTTAAATACAAAGCAGTTGCATAACCTTTCCTTCATACCTGTGGGAGAAAATAATAGGGACTAAATGCGAGGAGAAGAGACTTGAGGTGATACCAGGGATTCTGTTTCACTGTAAACAAGACAAAAGGAACCTGCATGAAACCCTGAGGTTGTTAAAGACCACAATACTCATTCATACATGTCCACGCATACCGTCTCCGAACTGCTCACCTAACAGCACAGGACCCCTTACTTTAGATACCCCTCTCTCGGTTCTCCTGCATATGAAAACAAAACAAAATAAGGTTGTGGAAACAAACAAAAGACAGCAATCAAGGTTAATTCCTCCTTAACGTTGCTTGCCTGTAGAATGTCTTAATGTCTCTATACACGTGTTGCAACTCCAGTAAATCCAAACATGACTTATGCAGCAATACGACGTGCAACACTGCGCCGGTACTTCTGCACATTCAATGTCCTCACTGATCCTTTTTTCTTCCCTCTCAGCCGAGAGAGAGACTGGTACACTTGTACACACGCTACCTGCGTGTTCAAAACTGAGGCACAATAAAAGTCACCGGAGGGCAAAAACACACGCTACCTGCGTGTTCAAAACTTTAGTCCCCGCCAGAGTAGTGAGGGTCGTGAGAAAACAAACAGGCTTACCGCTACCAATGCTTAATGCACCAACTCCTCCGGGCTAAGCTGAATTATCGGCGCGCCGCTGGTTTCAGATGCGTCTTTATTTCCGGATGAGCACCTGACCCAGCGTCTCCTGTGCGCCGTGATTCTCGGCATGCCGGGAAATGTAGTCACACCTCCGGCCGCCTCAGGACTTCGTGATGTTCAGCGCCTCTCCACACACGGGCGGAGCATAGATTACTCATCGTATCGGGGGCGGGGGGTGGAGCTCTGACACCCTCTTTCTCCAACACACTGAAAACTCACCTCTGAGCTCACTTCTGCTTGAGTAAGAAGTCCACTTTAGTCCTGAGGCCCTCAGGAGGCAAGGGGACACCATCCCCCCACCAGTAGTGCACTGAGAGGCACATTTGCAAAGTGGTGGAGAAAAGGGTTTGGCCCCTGACCATCTGTCACCACTCCTGCTGTGTTGGTTGTACTGGAGGGAACAGGAGGTCTTCATGGCCACTAAGGGTCCTCAGCAGTCATGGGGACTTCATTCCCAAAACAGCATTTGCAGAGTAGAGAAGAAAGGGGGTGGGGGCCTCCCGCAAGTTGTGGCATTTAAAAAAAAGAATTAGGAAGGGAGATGCGTGTTCTACCTTCCCTGGACCACTTTGGGCCCCGGTGTCCCCATCTTCTGGCCTAGCTTTTTTTTAAATGTGTTTTAATTTTCAATGGGAGGTGGGCCATCCGGCCCCCCCTCCAAAGGGCAATTTCGGCTCTGGGGACCCCATGAAATGAAATTAAATAAATTTGTACTTGTAAAGGGCACTTGTACCCAAACCGGGGTTTCCTGGCGATGTACGCATACCACTGTGGAACCATTCCTGGCTTTTCCCTGTGAAATGTCCACTCCTGGGCACCACCAAGGTGAAGCCAGGCATCCCAGCGCTGTTGGGGCCATTGTGGAGGTTAAGCAAGCTATTGGCCAGAGTTGCAGAGTGCGACCCATGATTAGAATAGGCACCGAGGCGAGAGAATTATCAGGTCGGAAGAAATTGAGCCCAAGACCCGCCGAAGTGGGATTTGAACCCTGGTCCCAGGCCAGACCTCTGCATCAGGGTCTGCCGCTCTAACCATTGAGCCACACTTCTCCACATCCCCCGGGGCAGGTCTTTTTATAGTTTTTGAAAAAAGATAGGGTGCTGCTTTTTTTGTAATGGGGAGAGCGGCCAGCACACCCCCCACTCCCCAGGTCGATATTTTCTCTGGGACCCTTTCCACCTGGGAATGAAGGGTGAAGCCTAAAGGCCCCCACGGTCCCAGCCGGCTCCCCACCTATAGCAGGAGCTGGCATTGCTTTTGGACAGAAGGAGCTGCTGACATGCAGATCCCTCTCTCCAAAAGCAATTCTGCTCCGCTTCATGGAAGTGAGACCTTTTTCAATGCACTCGCTTCCATGAAGCGGACCAGAGTTTGTAATGGCAAATGCGGGAGCAGTGCTTTTGCCATGCCATAGCAAACTGCAATGTCCCAGGAGTGGGCACTCCGAGACATTACTGGAGACGTCACAGGGGGCCGGCGATCCCCAGGGACATGCGAGGGTCACCAAGGGGCATGCCCCCCCCACCATCTTGTAGATTGCCCCGGGGAGGTGGTGGCCCTAAGGGTAGGGGGTCCACAACAGACCCATGTAAATACTTAATTTCTGCCCTATGGGGGTGGTGATCCCCGGGGATGTATGGGTGGGCCATAGGACCTCCCCTGCATTAAATAATAAAAAACAGTAGTTGTGCACCAGGGATGTTGTGGTCCCCGGGGCAGTGTTTTTTTTATTACAGTATGTCCCGGGGAGGTGATGGACCTGGGGGAGCGGGGGGAGCTGAGAGGGCCACCCACTCAAAGTTGTAATTAATGGTGCCCTGGGGAGGTGGTGGTCCCCTGAGCTGTGGTGGGCAAGGCGCCCCCTCACATTTTCATTGTTACTGCCCTGGGGAGGTGGCAGTCCCTGTGGCTTCTGATAAGCCCAAGAGGGGGCCCCTATGAACCCCCCTCCTTCATGTCCCAGGATTTGGCACACCCGGGGGCTTTCAATAAAGACACGTGGGAGACCTCATATCTTTTTTTTTATGTTGCCACGGATTCATAGATCCACCATGACTCTGTGTCAAAATGCAAACGAAAAGCTTTTAAAATGTGGCGGGGTCCTTGTGGTGCAGAGTCAGGGTATTCCTACCCAGCCCCCTTTTCTTTATGTTTCACTTTTTTTCTGAGACTTGGCTTTAAGCCGAGTCTCAAAATGGCTGCCAACACTTCCTGATTAAAGTGTTGGCAGCCAATCAGAGCAGTGCATTTCGCTGCACAATCTCGTCTTTGGTTCGCGAAGGCTTTGTGCCCAGTGATATCACTATACATTTCGACTTAAATTACTCAACAACTACTGAACAGATTTATACCAAATAAGCAAAAGCCATTTCCTTTAACCAACATCTACCTCCCTGCCAAATATGGTGTAAGCCCGTTCAGCAGTTCAGCCCATGGGTGTGGCTAAAGGTTTTTATGAGAATTAACAAGGCAGGGCTGGATTAAATTCAAGCCTGGTTATCACTACTAGGGCTGTATAAGAATTCAACGTATATATTGTGAATAGCAATTCCTTACATATATATGGCCGTATGTTTGGTATTAGCATAGTCATTTTAAATCCCCCCTTACATTTCCCTTAACCCGACTATTTTGTAGCATTTTTTTCCTTTTTTTCCCCCTACACACCTTTCTCCCTCCAACATTTACTACATAGGGGCCGATTCGGATTTCGGCCGAAAGAGCTCCGAACCATGTTCGGAGCCCTTCCGACCGAATCGGTCAGTGCCGGCCGGATTCCTTCCCAACCGAGCCATTCCGATGGGCTCGGTCGGGAAGGAATCCGACTCGGATTTCCGGATTGCGGACGACAGGCTCGGAGAGCCTGTCCGCAGTCCGGAAATCCTCCAGTACTCCCCCGGTCGCCTCTGTGCAACCGAGGGAGTATGATGGCAGCTTTTCACTGCCTTTTCGTGCCGGTCTGTCCGGCACGAAAAGGCAGTCAGAAGCTGTCTCTGGGGGCCCTCAGCAGGGCCCCATGGGTGTGAGTCCACCATTTGGCGGCCTTGGGCACCAAATGGTGCCCCTCCGTTGATCCCTGCACCCGGGGTGCCGGCCACAGGGTGCAGGGATGAACTGCACCCCTGCTTTCTACATTGGAAGCATGCTTTCCGGTCAGAAAGCATGCTTGCATTGTAAGGTATACAAATGCATCGTACTAGCAGGGCTGTAACCGACGACAGCAGGTCGATCAGTTACAGCTCCTGCCCGATGTCGGACGGACTTAGGTCTGTCCGACATCGGAATAGGCCCCTAAATCGTATAATTATGTATGTGGAGATTTCTACCGCTGGGACAGAGATCTCTGTACAGAAATGATAGACGATGCAGAGGTGGAGATCTCAAGCCATAGGTTTACGGATTGCATTTTTAAGCACTTGCTGTAGTTCCACTGAAATACCACCTTACGAACTTCAAAATGCCTTTTGAGAATTGGACCCATAGTAGCAAGCACCTACAACTCTAGGCTCCGAAAACCAATGAACAAATTGGCACAGGCTTCCAGAGAGCTAGGCGCATTAGAAATGGCAGCATTATCACTGATTGCACCACAGTTGAGAAGGCAAAGTTCAGTAGTGTATAGTTTCATTGATTTTTGAACTACCACTAACATTATACTGCAGTTATCAGAATAGATAGTACATTGGGCATTGTTGAGTGCCAGGCTTTCATTTATGACAACTAGAAAGCAAATAATACGCCTAAAAACAATAATTCAGCGCACTGTTATGGGAAACAAAAACAAACATAAAACCTCTCAAAAAAGGTTTTCTTCTATATACACAGAGCTTGCAGTCAAAGAAGGAGAAGTTGATGCATAAACTGGTTTATTGAACATCACGATGAAACAACACATATCTGCAACCTAAGATTGAACAGAGATGTCACTGCTCCTCTTACGTGGCCAAGTCCATGTAGAAATGTGTCCCTTACGCCTAGCGGATCTACACATACATTCATGACACTAATTTGTGGCATTAACCGAAATACAAGCTAGTATCATTGTTCTCACCAAAGATTCTGTTCACCACAGATGTCACTCACTCTTGAATCCATTCAACAGCCCAGTTCCACCATGAAAGCTGACGAAAATTTTGTCACTTCAGTTCTTGAACGTGCTCTGGTGTGTAGAGAAGGAATCTGAAAATTTGTGGAGGCCATTTTTATGAAATATCTTATACCAGCTGGCTCACCCTTTACTAATGTTGATGTGACACAGTTATACAGAAGAATATTATTTTCCGGTGCAAATTCAATAAAAGAGTCAGCTGTGCACAGCATTCAACGTGCCACTGAAATGTGGGGAAAGGGGGCACATGACAAGCTACATAGGTATCACTGAATCTCGAGTTACCCCCAGGTTATTTAACCCAGTATATCCTCACTTCCATCGCCATGCAGCTGGTTACCATTGCTAAATTCATCATGAATAGGCTGGAAATATCCTGTTAAAATTCAATGGCAAGCTGTTTATGGCTTTTTTTTTAAGTTTGAGTTTATTAAAGAACAAAAGAATAGAACAGCAAATGAAGAAACAGGTAAGGTAATGAAGCTGTACAGGTTATACAATAAAGAGATAAAATAATAAAGGAATTACAAGGCATATAAGAATAAATGAGAAATGCAGTCAAAACTATGCATATAGAAAAAACAACGTAAGCATAACAATATTGAAAAAACTGAAGAATTATACAATATGTTCAAGCAACAGTAAATAACAATCAGTTAGAGAAATTGATAAAAGGCATTGGGAGAATCAAGGTGGTTTTCATACTTCAACTGATATAGTATGGGAGGTGGTGGTCGAGGGTGAAAATGAGGATAAATAATTTACCAAAGGGAGCCAAAGGAGATCTCTATTGATTGCCAGGGAAATGGGAGAAACATAATTAGTATCAAGTCGGTGATGAAAACAAACAGCATTCCACCAAGAGCGAAGTGTAACGTTATTAGCTTGTTTCCAGTTGGAGATGATAAGGCGAAAAGCAAGAGCTATCAAAAGATCAATGAGTATGTAATGTTGTGAAGATTGAGGGTAAATAGGAGGAAGAGAACCTAGAAAATGTGAGTAATGGAAAAGGGGATTTGAATCTGAAAAATCTTTTGGATTTGAGACCAAACCAGTTTCCAAAAGTGGAGTATGGAAGGACAGTCAAATAACATATGTTTTAAATCAGCATTAGGACAGGAGCAAGACCTACAAGTAGAGGGAGTGTCTGATGAAAAAGATGATAAAACCAATGGAGTAAACAAAGTTCGATTATAAATGAAAAAAAGGGTTCGGATAGTATTAGCAGCTCTAGAGGTTTTATGAAGTCTGGACCAAATCTTATCCCAAAAGGGGACTGACCAATCTTGTGAAAGGTCCTTTTCCCAGGCTAGGTCAGTCTTAGTTTTGGGCCTGTCTATTGAAAGTTGAAAAGATTTATAAAGAAATTAAGCGGAGGGAGATATATATTAGGGATTCATTAGTATTAGGAAGGGACTGAAGGTATTAAATAAGAATGGGACAAAGCAAATTATAGTGTGAACGAGAAGAGGAAGGCAAAGAGAATTGAGATTGGAGTTCTGAAAAGGATAGAGGCTGATTGTGAGAGAGGAGTTGAGAAATCCATTGCAGGCCTTTAGAATACCAAGTCTTCCAGAAAATAGAACGAATACGAATCTTGAGTTGTTTATTATACCAAATAGGCTGTACGTGCGTCGAAGAGAGAGAGGGATAAGAAGAGGACAAAAAAGGGATAAGGAGTTTACGAGAGTGGGAAATAATAGGATTGCGGAAACAAGTCATAATGGATATAAAAGATAGGATTTCATGGAAATCAAAGGGAGCAACAAATGAAGATTCTATTTTTAGCCAAAGAGGAGGATAAAAAGGAAAAGCAGGTGAGAGCCAACGGGATGCCTGTTTCAGGGAAAAGGCACGATGATAAGCTTTAAAATCAGGGAATCAGATTCCAGCATTAGATTTATCCTTCCTCGAGGAAGCAAGAGCGATACAAGAGCATTTACCGTTCTATAAAAATTTAAGTAGAGTAGAATCGATCATCTTAAAATAATAATCAGGGATATGAATAGGAATCATGGAGATGGCATATAGTATAAGAGGCGATAACATCATTTTTATTGATTTGAGACGTCCCCACCAAGATAAAAAGAGAGGGTTCCATCGGGTAATGGCAGCATTCAATTTTTTAGTTACATAATCAACGTATATTTTAAGAGTGTCAGACAAGAGGGGAGCAAACCAAACGCCTAAGTATTTGATCTTGGATGGTTGCCACGAAAAACCAGAATGTTCAAAGAGGTGTTTTTGGCAGAGAGGATTTAGAGGCAAAATTTCATATTTGTCATCATTAAGACGGTATCCAGAAACATCGGAAAAGGAAGAAACCTGTTGAAGGAAGGAAGGAAGAGAAGAGTGCGGATCAGAACAGTGGAGAAGAATGTCATCGGCATAAACCGAAAGTTTAACTTGCTGGGAACCAAAATGAAAACCAATAATGGTATCGTCTTGTCGAATCTTGGTGAGAAAAGGTTCCAGGGCTAGAACAAATAATAGAGGAGACAGTGGACAGCCTTGTCGAACACCTCTTTGGAGTGCAAAATAATCTGACACCATACCATTAACAAATATTGACGCCTGAGGGCCAGAATAGAGTAAGGAGATAACAGAAATAAATTTGGGTGGAAAACCTGCCCATTTAAGAGCCTGGAACATGAAGTCCCAACTAATCCTGTCAAATGCTTTCTCAGCATCTAGAGAAATAGTGGCCAGAGGGTGGTTTAGTGAGGACGCCTTACTTAGAATATCAAAAAAGACACACGAATCATCAGAAGAGAGGCGTCCTCTAACAAAACCTGATTGTTCAGGCCAAATTAAATTAGGAAAAAGGGGATCCATTCTAAGAGCCAAAATCTTGGCAAGAATCTTGTAGTCAGTATTAACCAAGGAAATAGGGCAGTAGTTCTTGCATAAAGAATGATCCTTATCGTCTTTAGGAATTAAACAAATCAAGGCTTGTTGAAACGTGCTACTTGAAGAACCTGTGTCGAGAAAAGATTGAACTAAGAGTAAAAGCTTTGGCAAAAGAAGGGAGGTGAAATGATTATAAAATTCAATGGTGAAACATCAGGGACAGGGGCTTTCCCACGTCGTAACACCGAGGTGGCATGAGAGATTTCTAAGAGTGAGATATCAGATTCTAGAGTTCCAAAATCAACGTGATCAGAAGGAGGTGAATGAATAGATCAAAAATAGGAAAGAAGGTCAGCTGAAGTAGGAATGGTTTCGGGAGTGTAAAGTGTTTTGTAAAAAGTGACAAACTCATTTAAAATGTCTTTGTCTTTGAATAAAGAGGCACCAGAAGAACCCTTAATGGATTCAATTTTCGTTTGTTCTTTCCGTATTTTCAAGTAATTGACGAGTAGTTTCCCCATTTTGGTCTGACCTCCATAATAACGGGAATGAAATTTTAATAAAAAATTGGAGGCAGCATCTATGGTTAATTTATTAAAAGTAAATTTGGGCTCAATGAGGTCTTTAAGAGAGGATTCGGTATTGGAGGAATAATAAGCATGTTCAAGTTGTTTGATTTTAGTAAGGAGTTGAGTAGATTGAGCTTCCAAGGACTTTTTCATCTGTGAGACAAAATTGATGATAAAACCTCTAGAAGTTGCTTTAAAAGAGTCCCATACCATAACAAAAGTGGAATCAGGGGTATGATTAATCAGAAAAAACTCAGTGGCAAAAGCATTGAATTTTGTACAAATAACGGGGTCAAGGAGTAAAGAATTATTGAATCTCCATCTGCCTGAATAGGGGGAAAAGGGAATAAGATCAATATCAACATGAACAGGAGCATGATCTGAAATTAAAATAGAGCCAATGTCAGAGTGTTTAGCATGCTGAGCTAAAGATTTGCTAAGAAAAATATAGTCAATGCAGGATTGTGAGTGATGGGAAGGAGAGTAAAAACTATATTCTCTAAGGTCTGGATGGCATAATCTTCAGATGTTTTCTAGTGCATTATGATGAATAGAAGTAGTGAATTGGGAGTGCATTCTAGATGGTGAGAATTTAACTTTGGAATGTCTTTCCAGGTTAGGGTCAACAATTTGGTTGCAATGACCACCAAAAATAATATACTCATCATTACGTAAAACCAACTTATCAGAAATGGAAGGCCAAAAGGATTTGTCAACACCAGTAGGAGCATAAACATTGAATATAACAATAGGAATCTTATCTATAAGTAATTTAACAATCACCCAACGACCATCAACATCGCATTCGTGAGAAACTGTAGAAACATTTAACTTTTTATGGCACAAAATCACAACTCCGTTTTTCTTACCCGCAGCAGGAGAAATAAATACATGTCCCACCCAACAACGTTTGAGTTTCAAAGCTTCAGTCTCTGAAAGATGGGATTCTTGACCAAGGGCAACGTCAGTTTTAAGTCTGGCTAGATGGGATAACACCTGTTGCCTTTTAATTGGGTTATTTAAACCTTTAACATTCCAAGTAGTAATCCAGAAGGTGATTTAGAGAAAAAATATAAGCAGTAGTATGCTTACTAGTACAAAAAAGATAAATTGTAGAGAAAAATGCAGGAATAAAGAAAAAGGAGCTGAGATAAAAAAGTGAAAAAAGGAAAATAGAAGGGAAAAGAGGCAGAATAAAAGCGAAGATGACGGCGAAGAAAAGAAGGAAGAAGGAATATTGATGAAATGAATAAAGAAGAGAAAGAGATAAAGAACAAGAAGACAGTACAAGTCAAAAACAGACGACTGAAAGAGATACTTACGGGAGCAAATAAAGAACGAGGGTGACAGCGCCAAAAGACGACGACAACAACAACGAGAGCAAACACCAGACATCCGCTACAAAAACTCCAAGAAATCGCGAAATGAATGTGACACACCGGGAGAGGTAAGAGGAATGCGACATCTGTAAAAAGAGAAAAAGAAAATTATAATACAAGAAGAGGAAATATGGAATCAGGCTATTAATAGACAAAGGGTAAATATAATAGGTAAAATATAATGACAGTCAGAGCAGGACCAACATAACGAGGACAGAGCCGACAGGACCAAATTTATAAAATCTAATTAAACATTTCTAGAAGTGTCTATAACATCCGCTCATGGTGACGAAGGAATTCTTGTAGAGCCACTGGATCCTCAAACGTGGTAGTCTTGTCCTTATAAGTAACCTTGAATAGACAAGGATGAAGCAGACCGTATCTTGCATTGAGAGCTCGCAACTGTGGACGCATATCCAGAAACTTTTTCCAACTATCAGCTGTGGTTTTGGGTACATCTTGTGACAGGGAAAGACGATGACCTTCCCACATAATTTGTTTTTTAGCTTTAGCGGCTGAAAGTACCTGTAAAAGATCAGTATATTGTGGTTTGTTAGATAACTTGGGACCAAGACAATGTTCTCTCTGAATGTTAATAGAAGACAAAGCGGGTGAATCCAGAATCTTTGCAAGAAAGGATTGTAAAAAAGCAGTAGGGTTTGACCCCTCCGAAAGTTCGGGAAGACCATAAAGGCGAAGGATATTCCTGCGGTTTCTATTTTCCAAATCCTCCGCCTGCCATTTAAGTTGGAGTATGTCAGCCTCCATGGAAGAGATATGAGAACAGGCGTTCTGAAGAGACTCTGCTGATTGTTCTATAATCAGAATACGAGAGTCCAGGGATAATTATTTATCGTGCATAGTCTGAAGAGTTTTAGTGGTCATTTCCATGAACGGCTTGAGAGCTCGTATCTCCTCTAAAATGAGATCCATAGAGGAAGAGGATAAAGCAGATCCCGGAGAAGGAGGGTCTTTCTTTAGGCGTTTAGTCGACGCTGACGTTGTTGGAAGTTTACTGGCATTGTGCGATTTAGGAGGTGGCCCGGACTGCGAATCAGACTTTGACATAGAATTGTCCTCCATATCTTGTAGAGTAGAGTCAGAGTCGGAGCAAGCAATTAACTTGGTAGTAGCAGAGAGCTTAAGATTACGAAGTTTCCCCATGTAGAAACAAAAATTAATTTGAGAAAAGGCTCTTATTATCAATTGCGCATGCCACAAAAAACAATTCCATATAGTTGCAGTTGGTCAAGAGGAAAGGAAACATGAAACATGGAGTGAAAAATTCTAAATGGCGGCAAATCCGGTTCAAACAGCATGTTTGAGGAGAAAAAATGCGCAAGACCCTAAAATCAGCAAAGTGAATAATATAGAGCCCAAATTAGAAAGATATTGCTGGAAAAGTCATTCGTATATTGTTGTTGGACAAGAAAAATGTAGTAGAGAACATCGCACCTCAGTGGAGAATCGCGCGAAAAGAAAAACAAAATGGCGGCAGGAATCGGGAGAACCGAATTGCGCTGAATTCAAAGGGTAAAAAGCAGCCAAAAGTGGAAGAAATGAGAGCGTTGGGCTCACCTCATGTTCAGACCCCGAAAAAGATGGTTTTTAGCAGAAGTCCGGCGGTAGTGCCGCTGAAAATACAACAGGAGCGGAGGTTGGCGTCAGAGCCTCGTCCCTACGCCGCCTTCTTAGACGACACGCAAGCCACGCCCCCAAGCTCTTTATGGCTCAGTCAGAAGTTTATTTGTGGTTTGATTGCACTTGAATACAACAGTAACAGTTATGTTATGTTATTGTATGTATGGTATAGCGCTCAGCTACTCCGAGGAGTATCCCGGCACTTCAAACCTGATGAGGAGCAGGGCAGGCAGAGGATGGCCGGTTCTACTGAACGAAAAGCCAGGACTTCAGGTCTTTCCAAAAAGCTAGCAGGGTGACAGTCTTTCTCAAAGTGACCGGCAAGGAGTTCCACAATTGAGGCGTTAGGCGTCTAAAAGAACGGCCTCCGATACGGACTCGTCGAATACCAGGAACGGCTGCCAAGGCCAGCTAAGCTGACCTAAGTGATCTAGATGGCTGGTAGAAGACCAGCCGCTTACTGATATACTTCGCACCAGTTCTGTGGAGAGCTTTAAAGGCCAGCGTCAGCGTCTTGAAAACGATACGTTTCTGAATAAGAAGCCTGTGGAGAGTTTTCCGAAGATCTTTAGCACTGGCTCTCCGGTGAAGGGCAAAAATGGCGCTCGCTGCTGATTTTTGGACTATTTGAAGATGTGATAGGAGATACTCCTGAAGTCCGAGATATAACACGTTAGCATAGTCCAGGCGTGAACCTATTAGTGCCTGCACAATGATTTTTCTATGGCCAGGGGAGAGCAACGGAAGAAATTTCCTGAGCATCTTAAGAATGCCAAAACATTTACCAACTAGGCCAAGAATCTGGGGCTTCAAAGTGAGGCAGTTGTCGATCATTACTCCTAGATTCTTGGCTGTGGCAAAAGCGGTGGAAGGAGGAGACATAGCGGCAGGCCACCAAGCTTTCCACCTAGGGTCCGAGAGGCAGCCAAAAAAGAGCACCTCTGATTTGTCCGAGTTGCACTTGAGGCTGTTTAGCTGGAACCATTTGAACACGGCCTCAAGGCAACCGTTAATACTCTCTCCATCAAAATCAGCGCCCTTCATGCAAAAGAAGAGGAGCTGGGTGTCATCCGCATATGAAACGATCTGGGCACCGTATGACTCTGCCAGTGTCGCCAAGGGGGCCATAAAGATGTTAAAGAGAGTAGGGCTCAAAATTGAGCCCTGAGGAACTCCTACCTCCAATGGCGGCACTATGGCAGAGTATGGAGGGGCCCAGACCGTTTGATGTCGTTCCGCTAGAAAGGACTCGAACCAGCTGAACACCGTCCCCTGCAGACCAATCTCGCTGAGTCTTGAAAGGAGACCGCAGTGGGGGACGGTGTCGAAGGCCGCCAAGAGATCCAGCATTACCAGCATCGCCTTTCCCCTCGAATCCAAAACCTGCTTAATTGCCTCTGTAACTTCTAATAGAGCAGTCTCCGTGCTCATATTAGTGCGGAAGTCAGACTGGGTGTTATGCAGGATGTTGTTGGTCTCAAGGAAGTTGGAGAGGGAGCAGTGGACATGCTTCTCCACGACCTTGGCAAATGCTGAAAGGAGCGAGATGGGCCTATAATTGGCATGTACCAAAGGATCCAGATTAGGCTTTTTAAGAAGCGGCAAAATAAGAGCCTGCTTCCAAGCCAAAGGGACCACTTCCGTGCTGAGTGAAAGGTTAAGCACAGGATTAATCAGAGCGTTAATAGCTTGTGCTGATTTTGCGAGAAATTTAGCTGGACAAGGGTCCAGAGGGGAACCTGATTTTAATTTAGTCAGAAGATCCAATGAGGCTGACAGAGAGAGAGGAGAAGTTAAAGAGGGTAGGGCAGTCGGTAGCAAGGGGCGAAGAGGGGAGAACCGTAGTACCGGGAGCTACCGCTGCATCAGAAAGTAAAAAAGAGTCCTGAATGGACTTGATTTTATTTGCAAAGAAATCAGCTAATTGGGTGACCCAGACTTCGGAAAAAGAGTAAGCAGGCGTGCTCATAGTGGGGGACGTGAATTCCGTGAATTAGTGGGGGACGTGAACAGTCTGCGTGCACTGCAAGCTGGTAGGTTATTCAATATGAAATATTTTGCCTGCACATTAGGGCTTCCTCAAAACAATCATAAAAGGTTTGTAACCTTCTGAAGAACATGTTCTAGTAACAGCCAGTTTTTTTGAAACCCAAAGGTAGCTTAGGCAATAACCTCTTCCATCATGGTCTCATACACGATGTTCAGACCATTCTCTAAATACCCTACCACCTCTTTGAAAAACACAAAACATAACATTTATATCAAATGCAGGGAAGAGGTGGTGATAGGCCCCTCCTGCATCAACACCTCAGCAATGGGGCTCAGGGATAAATACTTGTTTTGGGTATGCTTCTCCACTAGCAAGCAAGGAGACCCTTACTGTGAGCTATGTCGTACCTGTGGTTCATGCACTGCTCACCAAGATGGCGATTATGGCAAGCTGATTCGAGGCTCTACGGACATTGGACCATGCATCTGGTCAAGATCTTGATTTGACACACTGAGAGACAAATGGCATGCTCATGAATGACATTTTAACCTTCCAGGAAGAAAAGTGTACATCTCCCTATTGAAACCAAACTACTGAACTGCCCCAATCATCGAACACTCATGAAAAGTAGAAGAGCAGTACTGTGGACAGAATTACAGTGCATGTGAGAAAAATATAGATGTTCAAGGGCAAGAAAGTAAAGAAGTGCCCTCACTTTCTCCTTGACAGAGCAGTCTTAGGTCTGCAATCTTGTGAAAGAGGTATGGCGCAACAGTCTGGGTGTCTTACTCCAGACCACAGGGTACAGGGTTCGATCCCGGGCTCTGGTGGCAGGTTAGTCCAGCACCATGTGACTCTGGGTAATAGCTTGCTTAATTTTCCCGACGGCCCCCAGCGCCGGGACACCTCCGTCGGAGGTAGCTGTGCGCTTTACAAATGCTGGCATTAGTGCACTCGCAACCCCCAGCATATTCTGGTACTGTTTCTCCTTCCTACCCCTTGCAGTGGAACCCGCCCACAACTCTACTTCTCAGATCCATGGCTTGCTTGCACACCCCTGTCTGCATTCAGGCAACCAAATAGATGTCATCCAAGTTCTGGTCTTTCTTTCCTTTAGCACACCGTTTTCCCAAAATGGAAACATAAAACTGCTCCCATTGAACCTTAACAATTAGCCTCCAAAACAGAAAAAATGCATAACAATGCAGTGGTCAGCAATGCCTTCCACTACTGGTATCACAGCTCCTCCTCTGGAAATATATCACTCCGGCTACACTTAAAATGAACTGTACTTGAGTGAGTGCTGAATGCTAATGTCATGATGTTGTATCAAACTGGCGGTTAGGATATTAGCACTACACATTAGCACTGGAGACATTTAGGGGCAAATTAGCAAGGGCTTCATCGCCGCTTTAGCAGCACTTTTTGCCGCTAAAGCAGCAATTTTTTTATCGCCCTATTAGCAAGCTGTCGCTAACAGCGGTTAGCGACAGTTTTAAGGCGCTAGCGACCGGGTTGGGGCCCACTTTGCATGTCAGCAATATTTATCGCTAATGACATGCAAAGTGTGCGTATCCAAACTGTTACACTGCTATCGCCCATTAACAACGCAGGCTGTGCGATAAAATAGTCACGCTAAGTGCGATTATCACCAGAGTCTAACGCCTGTCAAGACCTTACTTACCTGTGTTGTGTGTTGTCAATGGGGGTAGATTGTCATGTTAGGTCCCCATTGGCGTTAATGTGTGAATATCGCTGGATTTCCAGCGATATTCACGCATTTAGCCTCTATTGCTGGATATTTTATCGCATTAGAGATAAATGTTGCTAATAACGTGTTATCTCTGCGATAATATCCGGCGATAGGCGGCAATAAAAAAAAACGCGCTAAGCACTTTTAGCGGAAAGTACAGCATGTCCTTGATAATATGCCCCTTAGTTAGCAAATGTTCAATCTAGGCAGTCATTATTTATTCAAAAAGGAAAATATCATACGGCTAGGCACACTTGAGAATAAGAGTCAAAGGCAATGGTGTCAAGTTTCAAGAGACAAATGCACTGGAAAACGACACAGACAGCTGCAAAAACAGACACTGATAAGGGAAGTGGAAAGAGAAATGAAACCACTCTGTTGGTGTGACAGTGCACTGCACACTTAGCAAGTACACCTTGACATTATTTACCATTGGTGTTTTTTTTGTTTTCACTGCAGTCTTCTGAAACTGAAAAAAGCCAACCAAGTAACTCTTCTGATACTGAAACAATAATATAAGACCAGAATTATTCTTCAGATTCTATGACGTACAGTTGGCTGGAGGATGACTTAGGTTATATTACGCCTGGGCCTGATTAGATATACTGTATGTCGTGTGTTCACTGATACAGGGCAAGCAAGTAGAGCAGGTCTAATGAGGCCCAGCTGTTTGCAGTGAAAATGTGAGGTTTGCAAAGTGTTGCATACCATAACCTGCGCATAGATTGCAATAAGTATGGTGCCAAAAACACCTTTGCAATAGATCTTTGTGAATTCTATTTTTACAGAACTGGGTTTTGTGAAGATTTTGCACTAAGCCAGAACACAGGGGCAGATTTACAATTACTGGCGCATCCCTGCAAATTAGCAGGGATGCACCATTAGTTGTGCGCCGCAGCTCCGCCACCCATGATGCGCCGCATTTACAATGCGGCGCACCATGGGGCCAAAACGGCACAGGTGCGTCACGCATCTGTGCCGTAAAAGCGGCGCATTGCTGGAGTTGCGTCACAAGCGCGACACAGCTCCAGCAATGCTCTGGGGGGGCCTATTCTTTCAATGTACCTCAAGCCTTACGCCTGCTTCAAGCAGGCGCAGGGTTTTGACGCAGCATTGGCCTAAAAGTGACTCACTCAGCCACTTTTAGGAGGCGTTCCTGCGCAGGAACGCCCCCCTCCCCCACTGCGTAGGAACTCCTTCTTATGGCGCAGGCTTTACAACGTGACGCATCTCCCAGGTGAGTCACTTTGTTAATACCCCGCACCATGGCGCATCTTTTGCGCCCCCGCTGCGTCACAAAAGTGACACAACGGCGTCGCAAAAGGGGCGCAAGGGGCTTGTAAATCTGCCCCTCTATGCTTAAAATCATTTGGCAAATGTTTGGGGCAAAAATGCGAATTATTATCAATGGAGCCTATTACATGCGTCGATTATTTATGACACTTAATGCATTTTAACTCTGGATGAAGCAGAACAAATGTGCAATTTTGGTGAGGTTTGCAACGTTTCATATGAAGCTACATGAAGATTACCGAAATTATGCTATTCACCTTCCAATGTTCCTATCATAACCATACATTATAAATGTTACTTAGCTTCGGGAAAATGCGATCGTTTGCCAAAAATATGTTTTAATTTCACAAAGCTCTTGGAAAAGTTAAAAACGTTTGGAAGCAATCCCACATTTTAAAGCTTCTACATGCCTTCTGTTCTGTTATAAACCTTGATTTTCCAAAAAAGAAAGGTAATACGTCCTATAGCGATTGCTGAATTCGGAGTTTTAAAACCTAGGTATAATTCCTATAATAAGGCCTCCAAAAACATCTTCGTGAATGAAAAGGGCATGAAAGTATGAAACGTGGGACATAGTCTCCTTCAGATTAAAACGCAAACCCTGCTCACCTACATTGGCAGTGAGCTGCAATGGATTTGGGCATAACAAATGTATAACTGTATGTAAAGCTACATAAAATGTCGATATTAAATCCATTAAATTTGAAAAACAGTGTTAGACATTTTTTCTCCTGTTTTTAATTTTCTGCACAGTTTACAAACCTTGTCAAAATTATGTGCTTTTTTTACAAGTTCATCAATTTAATGCTTAACATTTCCCTAAAACATAATTTAAAAACACAACAATACGTTTATTACCTTGAAATGAATATTTCTATGTTATTAATTATTAAGTTCTGAAAGCTCTTTTTTATTGTCATAAAGCAATATCAACATCTTTAAACGATGTATGTTTAGGTAGTCATATACTAGCATTTACAAAAGCTGGATTATATTTAACTCACATTCCTCAACCTAGGTTTTAGTAAAAAAATAGCCAACTTGAAAACAAAGTGACATTTTAGATAGAAACTATAATTGTATCTAATTCTTATATATATATATATATATATATATATATATATATATATATATATATATATATATATATATATATATATTACCTACTGGCGGTCGCCAGTAGGTAGTTATAGTTAGGATAATTTTCAATGTTAAATCTCAACATTCTATTTTGAATAACTTTGGCGCCGGTTGACGAATCTGCCTGAAATTTTCAGGAAAATGGTCTCATGGCGGTCCGGTCCTTCCCTGAAAGTTTGGGGGGGATTCGTCAAGCGGGGGCCGAGATAAAAGGGGGGTCCCAAAACGCGTTTTCCCCATGTTAATTTCCATAGGGCGGTCGATTTCACTTTTAGCCCGAACGGCTGAATGGATTTCCACGAAACTTGGCAAAATTGTAGGGACTGGTAGCCCGATGTGCCTTTGCTATGTCTCAAGATATGTGCTTCAGTGGATTTTGAGAAATTAACGTTCAAAAAAATATATATATCTATAGGCGCTCTCCGGTGCGCGCACCGGAGAGCGCTCCCGGCGCGACACGCGACTTGCGCGCAGAAAGCTGATTGGCTCTCAGTTGTCTGTAAACATTCTAAACAGTCCGGAGCGGCCGCCATCTTGTCTATCGGTAAAATCTAGTCATAAGAGGTGGCAAAAACAAAGGGTGGAATTGACCATAAGGGGGCAGGGTAGACCCCCCCTGACCCCCTAGGTTTGATATGGGGGCCATTAAAGGGCCCCGCGGGGCCTCAAAAAAATTTTTTTTTTTTTCGATTTTCGCGGGGGGAGCGCCTGGTACGCGCACCGGTGAGCGTACAATTGAGAAAAAGAATGACACTTTTTTTTTAAAAAAAAGTGTCATTTTTTTTATAAATTGGAGGTAGTTCTGAAAAGAACTTTTTTTTTGTTTTTTTTGTTTTATATTTTTTTTATACTTTTTGAAACGATTTTATATTTTTTTTGGTTTTTTTTCAGGGGAAAAACAAAAACAGGGATTCAAAAAATGCTCAACAGGAGCAAAAAAATGAGAAAATTTAGGGACGGGGAGAGCATTGGTGTTCCTGTTTCTTTATTGCAATGAGTTCAACGCTCTGCTCCCCGTAACAGAGTAGTTCGTCACAGTCCTTGCATAAAAATTTTATTCCTGCAAATACCGGCTGGACGTTAGGGACCATTCTTGCATGTCTTGAACCTGAAGGTGTTGGTCCACCAGTGGAGGTGCTGCTGCCATCTCTCCGTGCCTTCTCTGCCAGCTCCCTGACACTCTCCCTGGAGTAATTGTTGGGGTGTTTTCTTTTGACATGCCTAATTAAATTGGCATTTCCAAAGCTGTATTTTTTTAGAGGATTGCCTCTGGATAAAATACTGCCACATATTTTACAAGTAACTTTTCCAGCATTAACTTTTTTTTGTCCTTCAGGGATCTCATAAAATTTCCAGATGAAGTGGTTCTTTGTTTTCGGGTGAGGAGGGTCCTCTTGCACAAATCCATCTGAATCACTGCTGGATGACTCCCTTGCAGCCATTGCTGTAGATCAGGATATTAATGAGTAGACAATTCAGAAAACACCTCTTGCTCTCTCCAAGTGCAGATCAATAGTGAGAGAAATGGGTGGGTTTCTCTAAATTTAGAAAAAAATAATTTTTGAACCAATGAAAAGTGTTATTTACAGGTCACATGACCATGGGCTTCATCATTATGAAACCAAAACTGTTATGAACCAATGAAAAGTGTTATTTTCTGGTCACATGAACCGACGCGCTTACGCGACGCGCCTCGGGGCGCGGCCAGAGGCGCGCCGCGTAAGCGTGTCAGACGCCTACGTTGCGCGATCGTATTCGCTCGAGTGCTTCCGGGTGCGCTTACGCCGTGCGTATTACGCGGTTGCGGCTACGCGATACGTCACGATCATGTTTTCGTTTGCGATATTGGCGCTCACGGGACGCTCCCGGAAGCGCGCCCCGGGGCGCTTTTCAGAAATACGCTTTTCGGGGCGCTCCCCGAGGCGCGCTCCGGGAGCGCTCCCCCCAAAAATTAAAAAAAAAAATGGGATAATTGTAGGGTCAGGTAGCCCTATTCTGAAGTGGTTTGTAAAAAAATTAACTTTAGAAAAATATGTATTGTGCTACATTGGGCTTAATATATGTTAGAGCCCAAAGTAGCCCAATGTAGCCCAAAGATGGCCACCAGAGACCAAAAATTGTAAATGTAGCCCAAATTTCAACTAGATGTAGCCCAACTGTAGCCCAATGACAGAATGTACCAGAGTGTTAAAAAGAACAACTAGAGTGCTAACAGTCTTATTTATAAAGTGAAACTTATAGTTAGGAATTAGCATTAACAAAACCTATGAAATTCACTGGAAAAAACATAGGTTTCACACCAGTTATAGTTAGGAATTAGCATTTAAAAAAGCTATGAAATTCACTGAAAAAACCATAGGTTTCACACTGGTTATAGTTAGGAATTAGCATTTAAAAAACCTATGAAATTCACTGAAAAAACCATAGGTTTCACACCAGTTATAGTTAGGAATTAGCATTTAAAAAACCTATTAAATTCACTGAAAAAACCATAGGTTTGACACCAGTTATAGTTAGCTGGAAATTTTACTGATATAAAACCATTGAAATTCCCACGTTATAGTTAGTCGGACTCACTATAACTTGCGCGTGCAATGCACTGCTGATGACATCACATATTACATCACTCATGACATGGTCAGTGACATCACTCATGACATCACTGATGACACCATCCAGTGAATATGTGTCTTTCTGAAAAATAAATATTAGTGAGTTATGTTTAAATATTTAAATACATATATTAGTGTTTCACTTTGTGTATAAGTGGCTACATGTGTTGATAAGTAGCTACATGCGTATGTATATGGGTTATTTGATATTTTTATTAGTATCAGTTTGAGTGTCTATATGGTTTGGTGGAGGTATTACTTAGCACATAGATGCATGAGTGACTGACTCTTTGTTTGTATGTGTTTTGAAGACAGCATATGTACAGGACTGTATGGGTGGATGAGTGTCTATATGTGTTTGTTAGTGAGTGAATGACTGTCTCACTAGTGTCTTTATCAGTAACTACATATGTTTTAATCTAGTATATATGAATATTGATGTATATAAGTGAGTATATGTGAGAGTAAGAGATTGTAAGATTTCCTGTTTAAATAAGTATGTGTTTCTATAAGTGATTGTTTAAGAGAATAAATATGTGTAATTTTCAATAGAAGTAAGGTGGAAGTGTGTGTATAACTCTATATTCAAATAAATGGTTGTTCAATAGTTTATTTGCACGTGTGAATATGTGTGTGAGTAACTTTTGGATGAATGTTGGTGTGTAACAGGATGTATAGGTGTATCTCTTCATATGATGAGTGAGTATATGTATGAGTGACTATATAGAACTGTTGGTGAATGAGTGGATGTGTATATAGATAGTGGAAGTACAGAATTGCTTGTTGTAACTGATATAGGTATGTCCATTTTTTAAAAATTTCAGTTTCTATTTTTGAATATGTGTCTCAAGGGTTACTTCACACTGAGAGGAGGTCTGTCACTGTGTCACAAGGATGGTGTCATCAGTGATGTCATGAGTGATGTCACTGACCATGTCATGAGTGATGTAATATGTGATGTCATCAGCAGTGCATTGCACGCGCAAGTTATAGTGAGTCCGACTAACTATAACGTGGGAATTTCAATGGTTTTATATCAGTAAAATTTCCAGCTAACTATAACTGGTGTCAAACCTATGGTTTTTTCAGTGAATTTAATAGGTTTTTTAAATGCTAATTCCTAACTATAACTGGTGTGAAACCTATGGTTTTTTCAGTGAATATATATATATATATATATATATATATATATATATATATATATATATATATATATATATATATATAAATATATATATATATATATATATATAAATTCTTTAAGAATTAAATTACATTTTTTAAATGTGCATTAATAACTTTTTAAACCTATGAATACATTAACTAGCTTTAACAAGCATTAGAAATGCAATCGGGCTCGGATTTATTTGAGTTTCAGCTAATGGCATTGTAAATGGCAATGTCTTTTCGCCATGTGTTATGGAGTGTGTGCATGTGGTGTGTAGTGGAATTATGTGGGTTGGATTGTAATTTTACTGCGATTGCTACAATAGTTAATTGTGGATGCGTTAACAATTGATGCGTGCACTGATGGCTGGTGGTGAGTGTGCTTGGTGAAAAAGTGCACTGCCGGCTGGAGGTGTGTGTGCCTGGTGGAAGGGTGCACTGACGGCTGGTGGGTGTGTGCTTGGTAAAAGCGTGCACAGATGGCTGATGGTTGTTGGTGTTTGTGCATGGTGAAAGCATTCATTGACGGCTGGGGGTGTGTTGTGTGTGTTGTTTTCTGTGTACTGGTGAGTGTGTGGTGGTGAGTCTGTGGGGGTGAGCCTGGGGAGTGAGTGTGGTGGTGAGTGTGTTGTGTTGAGTGGTGACGAGTGTGTAGTGTTGAGAGACTGAGGTGTGTGGTTTGTGTGTGCGTTATGTGTGTGTGGTGTGTGTGTGGTGTATGTGTGTATGGTGTGTGTGTGGTATGTGTGTGTGGTGTATGTGTGTGTGGTGTTTTCTGCACACTCACACACTGCCCCTACACATTCACACACTGCTCACCCGCACACTCCCAATGTCACCCTGCATAGTCACACACTGTTTATCCTGCACACTCATTCTGCACACTCACACAATGTGCACCCTGCACCCTTACACACTGTCTCTGCAGTCACTCTGCACTCACTGTCACTCTACACTCACTCTACACTCACTCTGCACTCACTGTCACTCTGCACTCACTGTCACTTGCTGACACTCTGCACTCACTGTCACTTGCTGTCACTCTGCACTCACTGTCACTCTGCACTCACTGTCACTCTGCACTCACTCTGCACTGTCACTATGCACTCACTGTCACTCTGCACTCTGTCACTCTGCACTCACTGTCACTCTGCACTCACTGTAAGAAACTTTCTTGAAAAGGAACTTTCGCACACAGCTCTATGAGCCATCGAGCCATATAGTGCCTACACTCCCAGGTATCCAGGTGTGGTGCAGTAAATTCAGTGAGAGTGGGGAGAGTGCGAGCTATCATCCGTCCTCGCCTTGGTGGGGCGCTGTAGAGGTTGCGGGGGCGAGCCTAGCAGTGAGTGGAGTCACATAGCGCCTAGATGCTCATATACGGAACAGTTAGCAGTAAATCAATCTTCTAAATCAAAGTGGAAGTATGTAGTTTACATCCTGTCAGCATATGTACAAGCGATGCACTGTGAGGAGCATTCACTATATTAGTATGTTTTTTTTTCACCAACCATGTCTTGCATTTTGCACGAGGTCATGATTTATATAATTCTAATTTATGTTATGATATTCTGTAATAATATACAGTACTTGATCGCTAAGATGCATCATAGTTTTTATTTTCATAGGCGTGATTCACGTTCGATGGAAATAGGGAACGTGTGCCCAATGGTGTGTTACATGCAGTAAATTATACACTCCAGTGCGGTCGTATAGCGCCTAGTGTATTGCACTACAGCCAGAGTGGCAGTGATTTCGTTAGGGGGGCCGGGGAATTATGAGTGTTAGTCAATTAACAGAGGGGGAAGAACCTTATGCAGTGAGTGCTGACACCGAGCGTGGGGGCTTGCAGTTTAATCGCACAACTCTCGGGACCATAGGCGCACACTGGCTCCTTCTCAGCCTCTTCCTGCTGCACGAAGCCCTTCAAAATGATGAGTGACGGGGGAGCTGTCAGTGGGTTAGGAGAGGCCTTCTCGGACACGGTGCAGTTTGTCCGAAGTTAACGAAGGCCGCTTCCGGTATGTCCGTTACCTTGCAGAACGCATTATATGCAATTAGCAGTAAATCAATCTTCTAAATCAAAGTGGAAGTATATAGTTATCATCCTGTCAGCATATGTACAAGCGATGCACTGTGAGGAGCATTCACTATATTAGTATGTTTTTTTTCACCAACCATGTCTTGCATTGGTCGTATAGCGCCTAGTGTATTGCACTACAGCCAGAGTGGCAGTGATTTCGTTAGGGGGCGGGGAATTATGAGTGTTACTCGATTAACAGAGGGGGAAAAACCTTATGCAGTGAGTGCTGACACCGAGCGTGGGGGCTTGCAGTTTAATCGCACAACTCTCGGGACCAGAGGCGCACTCTGGCTCCTTCTCAGCCTCTTCCTGCTGCACGAAGCCCTTCAAAATGGTGAGTGACGGGGGAGCTGTCAGTGGGTTAGGAGAGGCCGTCTCGGACACGGTGCAGTTTGTCCGAAGTTAACAAGGGCCGCTTCCGGTATGTCCGTTACCTTGCAGAACGCATTTTATGCAATTAGCAGCAAATCAATCTTCTAAATCAAAGTGGAAGTATGTAGTTTACATCCTGTCAGCATATGTACAAGCCATGCACTGTGAGGAGCATTCACTATATTAGTATGTTTTTTTTTTACCAACCATGTCTTGCATTTTGCACGAGGTCATGATTTATATAAACTAGCAAAAGAAGGGTTGGAGCAAAGTGCCTGCACCTGTCGTAGTCAGTGACTCCTGAGTAATGTGATGGTGCTTGAGAAACCTAGGAACACAACCCTATAAGTTCCTTTCAAGGACAAAAGTCCTAAACAAAACAACATACACTGTGGAATCAGCACCCATCAACAAAGTACTTCTTGATAATTACAAATAATGTCCTTTGAAACAATAAGAAACATCCGTATCAAATGAACAGGACCGAGCTGGGCAAACGTATATTTTCAATCCTTTATTTTGTTTTCACGGTAGACAAATGATCCAATTCACAATGGATTTTCTTTTTCTCTTTTCTAGCCAACGCGTTTCGTCTCATTTACTGAGACTTCTTCAGGGCTCAAACACCTGTCTTTATGGTAAGTGGTATGGGCTGGCGAATTCTTAGTATGCACAAGAAACTTGTAAGAGATCTGTCATATCCTATAAGTATTCAGGAATGACTAGGAAACGGCATGGTGACCTGCTAGAAGAACAGCGTGGATTCAAAGTGGCGAACCTTTGTAATTTGTAATTATCAAGAAGTACTTTGTTGATGGGTGCTGATTCCACAGTGTATGTTGTCATGATTTATATAATTCTAATTTATGTTATGATATTCTGTAATAACACTTACAGTACGCGCTGGCCTGAGCGCTCACGTTACACGCTGCAGACGAATGCGCGCCCGACACATGCAATGCAGAATGGTGAACTCGCTCCCACCATCTGCATTGCATTAGAAGGGCACCCTGACAGCTCCTAATTAAGATTAATGGACTGCCGTGGGCGAAACCGCACAGAAAATGCCAAAAATGGCGGACGAAAATTACATATAGCCTATCGCGTCAAGGCTACTAAAAAGACAGCACAGCGAAGACGAATCACTATGCAGATGCCATAAAAAAAGCTCGCGCACTAAGGAATGTTTCTGGCCCGAGCCCTAAAGAAACTTTTTTTTTTTTATAACAATAGGAGCTCGGAGCTCCGCCCCACTTCGTGGTGACGTAGGCCAAGCCCTAAAAAACGAGTATTGTTTTATAAACATAACTACCAGTATAAACTTTCACCATTCAAACAATTTAAAATGTGATGAATCCTTTTTAGAAAGGTATATTAGCTATAACTCACACTCCTGCCATGCAGAGCATTGTCATCAAGGATGTCATTTCAAATGTCATCAGAAATGTTATCATAGAACGTGTCATGAATGATGTAATATGTGAGGTCATAGTCAGTGCATGGTGTGGGTGTGAGTTATAGTTACTTCGCCTTCAGCTGTGTGCAGCATGCTGTTGGTTGCAGGGCCTGGCCTGTGGTCAGGCTTGTTGCCCAACACTGTGTGCGCAGCCACCTGTCCACTGCGCCCTGCATTTAAAAAAAATAAATAGATTTGCGATACCATTGGATTTTTTGTGGAAACTAGGGGGGTCATTATGATTGCAGAAGGCCCATCACCGCCAACCGTGCGGTGGCGGACCTTGCGGGCATTCCTCCATCATACCACAATTTCTCCCCACCAAATTATGGTGACCAGGGGTGATACCCCGAAACACGTGTCCAGGGATGGCGAATACAGCGAAGATAGCAGAAGATCGAAAGATGATGCATCGCGAACACGTTACTACATTGACCAGAGTCCTTAGGGGCGACACCGCCGGTGTGTGAGTAGTAGTGTGCAACCCCACCCCCATTTGTAACTTTAAAGCTCCCTTGAGCAGCGGGCTGACGAGCCTGGGATCCCGCACATACGCGCCTGAGTGGTACTATACCTGGCAGATATTGGCAGCCATCGGCAACCCCAGTACACGGCCTATCCCTGCTGACGAGGGGTGATACCCCGAAACACGTGTCCAAGGATGGCGAAGACAGCGAAGATAGCAGAAGATCGAAAGATGATGCATCGCGAACACTTTACTACATTGACCAGAGTCCTTAGGGGCAACACCGCCGGTGTGTGAGTAGTGTGCGACTCCACCCCCATTTGTAACTTTAAAGCTCCCTTGAGCAGCGGGCTGACGAGCCTGGGATCCCGCACCTACGCGCCTGAGTGGTACTATACCTGGCAGATATTGGCAACCATCGGCAACCCCAGTACACGGCCTATCCCTGCTGACGAGGGGTGATACCCCGAAACACATGTCCAGGGATGGCAAAGACAGCGAAGATAGCAGAAGATCGGAAGATGATGCATCGCAAACACTTTACTACATTGATCAGAGTCCTTAGGGGCGACACCGCCGGTGTGTGAGTAGTGTGCGACCCCACCCTCATTTGTAACTTTAAAGCTCCCTTGAGCAGCGGGCTGATGAGCCTGGGATCCTGCACCTAAGCGCCTGAGTGGTACTATACCTGGCAGATATTAGCAGCCATCGGCAACCCCAGTACACGGCCTATCCCTGCTGACGAGGGGTGATACCCCGAAACACGTGTCCAGGGATGGCGAAGACAGCGAAGATAGCAGAAGATCGAAAGATGATGCATCGCAAACACTTTACTACATTGACCAGAGTCCTTAGGGGCGACACCGCCGGTGTGTGAGTAGTGTGCGACCCCACCCCCATTTGTAGCTTTAAAGCTCCCTTGAGCAGCGGGCTGACGAGCCTGGGATCCTGCACCTACGCGCCTGAGTGGTACTATACCTGGCAGATATTAGCAGCCATCGGCAACCCCAGTACACGGCCTATCCCTGCTGACGAGGGGGTGATACCCGGAAACACGTGTCCAGGGATGGCGAAGACAGCGAAGATAGCAGAAGATCGAAAGATGATGCATCGAGAACACTTTACTACATTGACCAGAGTCCTTAGGGGCGACACCGCCGGTGTGTGAGTAGTGTGCGACCCAACCCCCATTTCTAACTTTAAAGCTCCCTTGAGCAGCGGGCTGATGAGCCTGGGATCCCGCACCTACGTGCCTGAGTGGTACTATACCTGGCAGATATTGGCAGCCATCGGCAACCCCAGTACACGGCCTATCCCTGCTGACGAGGGGTGATACCCCGAAACACGTGTCCAGGGATGGTGAAGACAGCGAAGATAGCAGAAGATCGAAAGAGGATGCATCGCAAACCCTTTACTACATTGACCAGAGTCCTTAGGGGCGACACCGCCGGTGTGTGAGTAGTGTGCGACCCCACCCCCATTTGTAACTTTAAAGCTCCCTTGAGCAGCGGGCTGACGAGCCTGGGATCCCGCACCTACGCGCCTGAATGGTACTATACCTGGCAGATATTGGCAGCCATCGGCAACCCCAGTGCACGGCCTATCCCTGCTGATGAGGGGTGATACTCCGAAACACATGTCCAGGGATGGCGAAGACAGCGAAGATAGCAGAAGATCAAAAGATGATGTATCGCAAACACTTTACTACATTGACCAAAGTCCTTAGGGGCGATACCGCCGGTGTGTGAGTAGTGTGCCACCCCACCCCCATTTGTTACTTTATTTATTTGTTATTTTAAAAACATGGTGACAGAATCCCCATGTCTTGAATGGCAGCCACAACATTTCTCTGCATTTTGTGGCTAGACATTCACAGCACGAGCACAAGTGGGACTTGCGGAAGCCTCTCGCTCTTGTAGGAGTCAGGTGCCAAACAAGGAAAAATAAAACCTTGGACAATCAGATTGATCTATTATAAGAAATTGTATGGAGAAATTGCATTTTTTTCTCCTCCTTTATATCTCCCCAACTCAAGCGAGCTCCCTGAAACTTAGCAGGAGAGAGCTGAAGTGGATGAACTTTTCCCTAAGAAAGTTTGGAAACTTTCCTGAAGATTTAAATATTTATGAAAAATGTGTTACATTTTAGGAGCAGGATGTTAGGTTTATAAGGGATAAGGGTGGGGAGTAATTAAAAAAATGTTGAATAAAATGTAAATATATTTGCAATTTTTGAAAATGTTTGGTTTATAGGGGATAAAGGTGGGGAGTAATTTAAAAACGAATTTAAAATATTGTGTGTTCAAATGGAGTAGTGGAATGATGGATTTATGGACGAGAAGAATGGGGAGTAATTTAAGCAAACATTTAGAAAAATGTTAAAAGTTTTAAAATTCAAAATTTATTTTTAGGAGTGGTATGTTGGGTTTATAGAGGATAAGGGTTGGGGAGGAAATTAAAAATATTATTTGTAAATGTTTAAAATCTTTTAGAAGTTTTTTAAAATAATTTAGTAGTGTGATGTTGCCTTTATAGGGGTTAAGGGTAGGGAGTAATGTTTTAATGTTGTTGAAAAAGACATTTGTTTTATAAGTCATTTTTTAAATATTGAATTTTTTTTAAATAGCATTTTTAAATGACACAAAAAATTGATAATTTGAGGTTATATTTATTTATAGATAATTTTGTTACATATTTTATAATTTATTTACAAAACATTTAAATTAAAAAAATACGAATAGTTGATCAATTTATAATTATATTGTAAAAAATGTTTTAAAAATGTTGTTTTATAATCATAAATTTGGATTTGGAGTAGTTATTTATTATAGTGTATTATTCAGCACTTTCCCTGATTTTATTTGGGGGGTAGTTGGAATAGTAATTTAATTTGGTTTATTATCCAGCACTTTCCCTGAGTTGGATTTGAAGTTAGAATAGTAATTTATTATGTTTTATTATACAGCACTTTCCCTGAGTTTAGTTGGTTTTGGAGTTGGAATAGTAATTTATTATGTTTTATTATCCAACACTTTCCCTGAGTCTAGTTGTTTTTTTTAGTTGGGATAGTAATTTGTTGTGGTTTACTATTCAGCACTTTTCCTGAGTTTTGTTGCTTTTGGAGTTGGAATAGTAATTTATTATGTTTTATTATCCAGCAGTTTCCCTGAATTTAGTTGGTTTTGGAGTTGGAATAGTAATTTATTATGTTTTATTATCCTGCACTATCCCTGAGTTTAGTTGGTTTTAGAGTTGGAATAGATATATATTATGTTTTAATATCTGCACTTTCTTAGAGTTAAGTTGGTTTTGGAGTTGGAATAGTAATTTATTGTGTTTTATTATCTGCATTTTTTCTGAGTTAAGTTGGTTTTGGAGTTGGAATAGTAATGTGTTATAGTTTATTACCCAGCACTTTCCCTGAGTTGTGTTGCTTTTGGAATTGGAATAGTAACTTAATTATCCAGCACTTTCCCTGAGTTTAGTTGGTTTTGGAGTTGGAATAGTAATTTGTCATGGTTCATTATCCAGCACTTAACCTGAGTTTTGTTGCTTTTGGAGATGGAAAAGAAATTTATTATGGCTTATTATTCAGCATGTATACAGAGTTTAGTTGGTTTTGGAGATAGGAATAGTACATTTTTATGTTCTATGGATTTATTGAATTTCTAGGATTGTCTACTGCTACATAACTCTAAGTTATTTTTGATTAAAATGGGTGGTAAATAAGTTTTTTGTTACATTGATTTTTTGATACTTTTTTATTTTAATAATTATTTTATGTCATACATATTGGTGTTATTTTTAAATTTTTACATGACATAGTTATAATTGTTAATGAAAAAAAGAGTTATGTTGTTTAAAGGTTTGGAATTTTTAAAATGCTTATGGTGTTTAGCATTGTTTTTTCTTTACAGTATATATCTAGCTACCATGTCTAGGTATTTTAAATCTTTGGTGTTTGCAAATATTTTTGTGTTGTAGATATTCATACATTGTTTTAGTTTGATTACTTAGTTTAGGGCCTATTTTAGTTAGAGATTGCTCTAGCCTTAGCTGTTGATAGCTTTGTTTTGTTCTTTTTTAAAAGCTTCTATAAGTTTATGTAGTGTTGGTTGCCATTTCCTATTGTGGCATGGAAGGCATTGTGCCATCCTTCCACTGCGTTGTTTGTGTGAGCTTTTTTGAGCTAGAGTACTGTTGTAGATGTTCCACCAAGGTATTTGGAACTTGGGTTGTCTACTGTTCCCTGAACCTATGTAGCCTTCCCACCCAAGTGTTTTCAAAGTAGTTGAGGAAGGGAGTTAGTTTAGTTTGATTTGCTTGAAAGAAGGGGTTTTTAAGAAGTAGGTTATAATGGTTTGCTACTTCAGTTGTTGGAACATAGTCCAGGGCTAATACTTTTTTTTATTTGGTAGGCAAAGTTGCTATTGGTGGCGTAATCTATACTTAAAGTACATTTTTGTAGGTGTCTGCAGATACTCTGGTTAAAGTGGTAATAGTAACTATGTATTGCAGTGTGTGGGTATATTCGTTTAAATTGATTGATTCGTTTCTTGTTCAAAATCAATGATGGTTTTTTGAGGAAAGTAGTTTTCGGTGTATTGTTTTAATATTGTTATGAGCTCTATGTATGTGGTGTTTTGTTTATTAGGGAGTAGTGCGTACATGAAGGGGATGTCAGTATCTTAATATTCTCTGCGGATAGTATATAGTTCATAAAAAGGCTTGGGGCAAACTTTGCATGTGATATCCATCATCCACATTTCACAGATCAGATTTTAAGTTTTTGTAAGTTGTTGTTTGTTGCAAAGATGATAATTAGTTTTTCATGACTGTTGTTGTCATTTAGTAGGCATTTTTCATCTTTGTTGGTGATGGTGTATTCTGGTAATATTTGTCTTTCTGCAAAAGTTTGGGGGTTGGTGGTGTTTGAGCTGTAGTTCTTTTAGTTTGTGCAATTAATCTTTTCAGAGTGGGTATAGATGCTAGTTGTCCTGTGACATGTTCAGGTACCCTAGTTAACACATTTTTAAGTATTTGGATACTTGTTTGCTGGGAGCTGGTACTTGTTTCTCTGGTTGTTTCACAAGCATCTCTAACCTCAATTTCAGTTACATTGGGGGATGGTTGAGTTCTTTGACATTTACTACATTAGTTTATATTGTAGTGGCTCTCCCATAGCAAGAGTTAGAGTAATATTTCCTGCATTTCCTATTATTTTTGTTTCCAGTTATTTTCTCTTTTGTATAGGTGTAGCCCATGTAGCACAGATGTAGTTTTCCCTTTTGTGAAGTAATGAATTTAGCTCCTTCTGCTATTTTCTGTTCTATCCCTGAATATATGTATATATATTTGTTAACTATATGATATTGAACAGTAAACATTTTGTAAAATTAATAATTTTGAAAATAAACGTGCATGTATTTTGACTTTATTTTCTTTTTTTGTTTAAATTTCTTGATTTGCATTTGTTTACATTAGTATTACAGAGTTCACATGTTACATGGTAGAGAATGTATGATGAGGTCAAACTCATGGCATCTGTACACATTAAGCATAATAACAAGACATAACAACTTGGCCACCTCATCTATGAGACGCTTGTTTTTTGATTCACGGTGCATTAGTAACAATTACAGTATGGCCAATGTATCCGGCGACAACGGCAGTGAGTACCACCTGTTTGTAATATGTGCCATGAGTCGACAGAATCATGAACCGATCTGCCCACTGCAACGCGGCTGGATCTGCACGTCCTTTGTCACAGACAATAGTTCAATGCATATTTAAAAAAGAAAAAAAGAAAGGAAACAAGTTAAAACAAACCAACACACTAGGATCTCTTCAGGCTATTGTTGGTGCTCGCACCATGTGCGTATCCATCTTTTGGACCCGAGCACCACCACTGCAGGATAAAGAATAGACACAATTCTATAGTTATCCCAGTCCCCAAATACAGCAACAGTACACAATCATGTGATATCAGTATCAAGTTTTTATGTGCAGTATCTGTGTCACGGATCATTCAGGTGGTTACAATTGACCTAGTCCTGTCGCTGTTTTGGGAATTAGTGCCATCTGAATCTTGATCTGATTGTTTTAACTCTGGCTATATCATGTCCCAGTATTATGCAATGGGGTATTTACGCCAACCAGCTATTTAGTCCCTGTGTAGTGTCGTGCTTTCAGCCTGTGACTGAAGGAAAAATCCCCCCTACAATACTTTTAGGTCCAAGAGGAGGGGGAAAAAAAAATGTGGAAAGAACCTCTATGCCGACCTAATTAATTTAACAACAGACTTGTAAGGTTCTAAAATGCCACAACACCCACGTTGTGTTTAGCTACCTGTACACATTTCATAACATTTTATTGTATACATCAGACTTTTTGTAAATTTTAAAACTTTTAATTATGCATTTGATTATTTTTATATATTTTCTTTATATACACACATATCTCTAAAAGTTATTACAAAGATACGTAAGTTTGTGACAAGTGTTATTACTAAGTTTTCATAAATTATTTCTTTTAAGTATCAAACAATAATATGTAAGGTTAGACATCCCAAAACGAAAAAATAAAACTGAATCTCGTCATTCATTACCAATATTCATACTCACTCAGACCTCATTCTTACAGGTCTTCCACACTACACATACAGCATACAGGAGAAGAGAGTTTTGACCCTGTGGAGGGCCCCAAGATAGTTGTGGGAGAACAGGTTGAGTTGTTTCCAAAACACCCAGCTTGATGAATTAGGCTCCCAGGGACCACTTCTCAAAAACAGTTATGAACCACACCCGTTTCAATGGTAAGACCACCTTCCTCAGGCCCAAGATGTATTGAAACTCTATATGGAAATGTGGGATGTCTGTGGATTTATGTGAAAAGTTAACTGATACAATTTATGTAATGCCTGCAGGTCGCCAGTCTATGTCCAGAATTCCCAAGTGGGACGGAAGTCCCTTTTCTATAGGGGTACAGGATATTCTGTAACTGGGATCTCTTCAAATTAGTCAGTAGTTTGGTGAGCACATGTCTGCCCAGTAATTCCTTCTTCTAAAGGCTAGGATGGTCCTTTGAAGAGCAATACTAATGTGCGTATTTTCCTGCTGGCTCCGATTCCATTCTCGTCAGCCCATTCCACTAGGGAGTTTTTCCATTTGTTAAGGACTGGAGGGTGCTTGCTTTTCCATCAGTTAGTGATTAGCTGCTTAGCTACAATAAGACCTAAATCTGTAAATCTGCAAGTGACTTTGTGCTTCTTGGTTCTAGGAAATAAGCCCAATATGCATTTCTCCCATGTGCGCGATTAGGGCCTTACAGTTTAAGCCGCTAACGCCACTGTCACTTCTTGCCAATATAGCTGTAGAGTAGAGCAGGATCACAGCATGTGTAGTAAATTGGCACCCACCTGCATGCATTACAGACAGGCAGAATTGATTAGTCGGAAATAGCTGTTTAGTTTGTCTTGGGACAAATATGCTTTGTATATGATGTAAGTGTAAATTACACAAAATGTGGCATTTTTTGGTGTCTGGTGGGGCTGGCCAGAATCGTATCCCACTCGCCATCCATCCATGGAATGCCCCTGTCTTCTTCCCACCGCGAGGTCAGTGACAATAAAGGCTGTAGTGTGTGCTAGCAAGGCCTCCATCAGCCAATGTAGAATGTGACTTCTGTTACCAATAACGTGCAAGTACTGGATCAGAAGGTACCTTTCAGGTTCGGCATTCATGTCCCCCATAATGTTGTTAGTGATCTAATGATTACATTATGTAATAGGAATTGGCCTGCTGGCAAATCATGCTCACAAGACAGTCTGTCAAAAGGTATTAGGGTGCTGCCATCCTACTGATTACCAAGCGTGTGTATCCTGGATGTATGCCGGAGTAAGAGCACACTTTTGGGGCTGCCAGTTTTGCTTCTCGGGGTACACAAGCGGGGCAGCGCTGGAGCTTATAGAGTTTTTCTCCTGGTGAGGTATAGACTGCATTTGTGACATCGAAGGGCCAAGGCCAGGTAGGTCGGAGATGGAGTGGGGAATCGGGTCACTCGGTGAAACAGATGATAAATCTAGGATTGAGACCATGGTGGTAGTGTTGAGGCTGTGACTGCTAACCTAAGTCCTGCGAGCCAATTAGCCACTCATTGGAGCTACGCTGCTAAATAATAGAGTTCCATGTTAGGAACAGCCAGTCCACCCTTGTTTGGGGGTGCATATATTTTCCAGAGTGCTATTCTGGGATGGCTTGAGTTCCAGATAAATCCCATAATCAAGTGCTCCAGGTGGGGACATAGACGGGGCGGTTATAGAAGTAATACAGGAGCCTAGGCAATATCACCATTTTGGTCAAGGCGATTCTGCCCGTCACATTTAGGGGCAATGTTTTCCAAAATGTTACTTGGGTCCTAATGGAGGATACGGTTCTAATCAGATTGCCCTCCAAAATATCGGCAGGACTACGGTAGACAAAAATACCTAGGTACCTTAAGGTGCAAGGTTGCCAGTTAAGAAGTGAGCCATTTATGAAAACCCCTGGGTTTTGAGTCTCACCTCTGAAGGGATAGAAGCATGACTTAGCCAAGTTCACTTTCAGACCCGACATGACCTAAAACTGCCTTAATGTGTTTGCTTTAAAACTTGGCATACTATGTACATCCCTGAGATATAATAAGATATCATCCACATTGAATTTGAATATAAAAACATTTATTGAGCGCACTTATACCCAGCGGTTTCATGGCGCTTTAAGGATTACGACCAGCAAGCAGCAACAGGAAAGGGCAGATTAAGTAGCAAAGGAGCTAGAAAAGAGAAAAGTTTTCAGATTTTTCCGGAACTCTAAATAAGAGGATGAAGTACGAAGCGCCAAGGGAAGAGAGTTCCAGAACACTGGTGCAAGGGCCGCGAATTTCGCCCCGCCGGCTTTCTTTTTCTTGAAGCGGGGTATGGTCAGAAGTGCCATGTGAGTTGAACGGAGCTCTCTGCCCGGTAAGTAGGGACTGATAGCTGAACTGATGAACTCGGGGGCAGTGCCCATCCTGGCCTGGAAAGTGAGGCAGCCTAGTTTGAATAGGGATCGCTCTCTCACGGGCAGCCAGTGCAGTGCCTTTAGCAATGGAGTAGCTCTGTGGTATTTGGGCAATCCATGGATCAGGCGGGCAGCCTGATTCTGCACTAACTGCAAGCGATGTATGGCGTAGGCCGGCGCGCCGTTGTAAATTATGTTTCCATAGTCAAGGCGCGAAAGCACCATAGCCATTACGATGACCTTTAACGCCTGGATGGAGAAAAAGCGAGAGATTTTCCTAATTGTCCTGAGGGAAAAGAAGCAGGAGGATACCACCGAGCTAACTTGGGAGTGCACGGAGAGTTGTGAATTGAGCAGGATCCCAAGGGTCTTGGCTTTAGGGACGGGGAGTGGGGGAACACCAAGTGAAGGGGGCCAAAATAACGGGGACCATGGACTGCAACCACCTCCAGTCAAGACTAACTCAGTCTTGTCTGGATTGAGCTTGAGGTGGTTGCAGTTCATCCAGTCCTGGATGAATAGCATAACAGTTTGAACATTCTGAGCGGACGAAGGGGAATGGGAAAGATTGAAGATTAGCTGGAGGTCGTCGGCGTAGTTGAACACCGTGACCTCCAGCTGCTGCAACATAAAAATGAGGGGGTAAATGTATAGATTAAACAAAAGGGGGGAAAGTGATGAGCCCTGGGGGACGCCACACTCCACCTTACGGGAGGCGGCAGTGAAGTCAGCAAGGTGGACCGCTTGAGCCCTGTCGCATAGGAAGGACTCAAGCCATGAGAGGGCTAAGCCCTCTTTGCCCGCCGCCTTGACACGGGTGAGGAGGATGGAGTGATCCACCGTGTCAAAGGCGGCGGACAGGTCCAGGAGGATAAGGGCCTGCGAGAGATTGGTGTCAATGCCCTCGCGAAGTTCATCCATTACCGAAATCACTACCTTCTCCGTGGAGTGTAGCGGTCGGAAGCCCGCCTGGCGGGGGAGAGACAGTGATTTGCTTCCACGTGAGCGCTCAGGGTGGTGGTGACATGAGTTTCGAAAACCTTTCCCAAATAGGGCAGCAGGGAAATAGGGCGGTAATTGGAAGGGGATGAGGGGTCAGCACCAGGTTTTTTCAGGATTGGAATAACGACCGCTGCTTTGTGAAAGTTGGGGACAACACCGTTGCTGAGCGAGTCGTTAAGGAGTGTGAGGGGGGGGACAGGACAAGTTAGGTAGATCTCTCTAAGGACGTGAGCAGGGCCGAAGTCCAAAGGAGAGCCCGATTTTACCCATTGGAGCAACGGGGGAACGGAGTCCGTGGTCAGTGGAGGAATGATGGTCAGTTTAGAGGCAGGGGGAGGGGGAGAGGGGTTGACAAATGTAAGTGAGGGAGGGGGTATGTTAGTTTTAATTTTTGCAACCTTCTCAAGGAAGAAATCGTTGAGCGAGTTGCATAGATGTTGGGAAGGGGGGATCGTGGCCGTGGCTCTGTTGGATAAGGCTAGTTCGTGTACTGTGGCAAAAATTTCTTTGGACTGAGACTCGGCCGCTAGTATCCTGTTAGAGTAAAAGACTGTCTTGGCCTCGAGAATGGCTTAACCAATGGCATATAGCGAAACCACATGTAACCCACCACCCAGTTGAATACGTCTGTCCCCTCCTCCACCACGCAGTTGTGTTGCTAACGGCTCCATTGCTAGCAAGAAGAGCAGTGGGGCAAGGGGCAGCCCTGCCTGGTACCTCTGTTAATGGTTATGCCCTCCGACGTTATGCTACCTGTGTGGACCTTGATGGTAGGTTGTATGTAAAGCAGTCTATCAGCTGGGGAAAGTTATCTCCAAACCCGTATTGATGTAGAACCGCAAAGAGATAGGGCCACTCTAGTGAATCAAAGGCCTTCTCCAGGTCCAGGACAATGAAGCCTGAACAAGGCCAAGCAACAGCGGCATACTCCTGAATTCTGAAGAATCTACGTATATTCAGGGAGGTGTTTCGGGTGGGGATGAAACCATTTTGGTCTGGAAGTACAAAGGATTTTACCAGTAGAGGTAATCTTGAAGCAAATATAGATGCTAAAATGTTATAATCTGAATTAAGTGCAGCCAGTGTCCGGTAAGAGCTTAATAAGGTCGGATTCCTGCCTGGTTTGGGGGGAGAGACTAGAAAGGCTCTCTCAGTGTGGTCGTGAGTGTGAAATTTGCAAGGGCAGCATCAGATACTCTTTTGAGCTCCAGTGCTAGTATATCCACGTAGGCTTTGTAAAATTTGGATGGAAATCCATCTGGACCTGGGATTTTCCTTGTGGCTAAGGTGTGCATACTTGGCAGTATCTCCTCTATGTTTATTGTGGCGTCAAGTTCAAGCCTCTGCTCTGGGGTGATTTTGGGGAGGGCAATGGCAGCAAGGTATTTGCGAATCCCATCTGCCATTATATTGACTGTGGATTTGTATAATGTGGCATAATGAGATTAGAATTCCCGGTGGATGTCCTGTTGTATGTAGAGTAATGTGCCTTGGGGGGAAGAAATAGATGTGAAGGGGGACCTGGCCTCATCTTGTCTGATGAGTCATGCAAGCAGCTTGCCAGCCTTATCTCCAGTATTCTGCATACATGCGGAATGAGCTGTGTAATTAAGGCAACAAAGTCTTTCCAGCTAAAGGAAATTTTCAGCCCTGGTATCATGTAGTCTTGCGTCAAGTCATGGGTTAGTGGTAGCATGTTTTTCGAGGTATGCTAAGCCGTTTTTCAGCTTGGTGGGCCCACTTCAAGTGTCCTGAGCATACCGGCCTGTGTACCTAAGCTGTGTCCCCTCATTACAGTTTTAAAGTTATCCCATTGTATTAAAGCAGTGGACGCAGAGTCTGTATTTTCAGCAATATCGTTTGTCACTGCATTCCCCAGGGGGTTCCGGAATAGTCTGTCTTCTAATGTTTCAGTGCGTAAGCGCCATCTAGGAGTTGGTGGCATGTCATTACCCTATGTTAATACCAACGTGTGCGGGTTGTGGTTGGAGTGAGTTTTTCCAATATATTGTGGCTGTGCTATTACTGGTAGGTAGCCCTCCAAGACTAATATTTTGTCTAGACGGACATATAAATCATGGGATCCTGAATAAAAGAATAGATCTAATCTGGGGGGTTTCTGTGTCACCAAGCATCCGCTAAGTGCCATTGAGCGATCCAGATGTGCAATAGTTTTACGGCTACTACAGTAGGTGCCGCGGGTACCGGGGATACGAACAATCCGGGGACGTGTCAAGCACGCAATTATAATCCCCTCCAAGTATCAATGGAATGCCATGCCAAGTCGCTAATTTCTTTGATAGGGAATTTAGAAATAATGTTTACTCAGTGTTGAGTACATATATTGATGCTATTGTCTTCTGCTTTAAATGGGGTGCCTGGTCTCACTCACACCAGTGTGCCTCTCGCGTGGGCTGAATAACCTGCGGCGTGTAACTGCCCCCTCCACCTCCTCTGTAGGTCCGACTCCTCAGATTGGGTTAAGTTAGCTTCTTGTAAGAGGGCGATTTGGACCCGATGGTGCTTGAGGTAGAAATAGCTCAGATATCTCTGGGAGGGAGTGTATCCCCTATGCGTTCCACGTAAATATCTTTATGTTGGTCATAATGTAGGTGGGAGCATTAATTCAATACATGTGATGGGTGTTGGGAAAACTGTGAAATTTGGAGTGAGGCCTGGGAGTGACGCCAGCTGGTGCAGGTTTACTAGGTTGACCCAGATAATGTATTGGTCCAGTGTATGTTGGGCAACTAATCCAATAAAACCTGAAACATATAATACCAGTAGGGCAAGAATGCAACAATCAGTCATACAAACCTTACAACAGATAGGCATATTGTCAGTGATCAGGGGGCAAGGTCATCAGACAATGTATGTCAGTGGATAAAAGGGAGGTGGTGATCCTCTTCTTTAACACATGAAAACGTTGCCCGTGTGTCGTGTAGGGTGACAGTCTTTGATCGGTCTGGTTACAGT
Organism: Lissotriton vulgaris; assembly: GCF_964263255.1. Lineage (NCBI taxonomy): Eukaryota > Metazoa > Chordata > Amphibia > Caudata > Salamandridae > Lissotriton > Lissotriton vulgaris. Next base: position 1,198,711,714 of record NC_141694.1, on the reverse strand, counting down.
TACATTAGTTCTAACATAGGAAAGTAGTAAAGGATACCATGACTGTGAGGTGAGCATATGCAACAACAACTATGCATGAGTCCCATCATACTTGCGTAGTCGTCCCAGGTGTCTCTCGGTCTATCAAACAGCATTCAAAGGGCTAGATTATGCAATCTGCCATCTGAGGTGTGACCACCGGAAGAGTGTCAGAGTTCTTTGAGTTCAAGGGTTCGTCCATTGATTTAGCATCTCTGGTTCTGTCTGGTATGCTGGGGTACAACAGCGAGCCAACCTGTGAATGTTCTGTTTGTGCTGTAGCACTTGTAGCGTATTGCATTGGTCCATCCTCATTTGTTCTAGATTCTGTCCAAGAGTACGTTACAATGTTTGTTTTCTGCACCTTTTTTCCTTTCTGCGCTGCCTGGCTCCAGCAATCAGATGTGGCTTTACTGTACTCGAGGTGGGTGAGCCATCTTCTGCGGTTTTCAAAGTGTCTAGCCACCCCCATGCAAAAATTGGAGTATCAAAAAAATGGGATTTGCCTTTTTGGGATTATGCACAGACGGGCAAAGAATAGCAGGGAGTACTTGAGATCTAACTGGGGAAGCCTGCGTTTCTCCTCCAGAAAGGAGTGCCTTTGTTTCTGGACTGTCGAGGTATAGTCTGGAAAAACATTACTGTGTTGTTCACCACTTTTATCCTCTGTAATTTCCTGGACTCTTGTAATATCGCTTCCCTATCTCTGTAGTTAAGTACGTGAAACACGAATGGTCTCGGGCCCATGCCTGGAAGAGGAGGTTTATTTGGTACCCTGTGTGATCGTTTTATGAGAAAGGGTTGCAATAGCGATCCCTCATTCAACAGGCTCCAGATCCAGGTCTCTGTGTATGTAGTTGTGTCTCATCCCTCTTCTCCTTCTGGCAGGCCTATGATGTACACATTATTTAATCTAGAGCGGCCCTTAGAGTCTTATGCTCAGCTTTAAAGGTATTTCACTCGCGCCATATGGTGTTTGAGGCATCAGCGCCTGTGGTGAGACCTCTGCTATTGTTGCCTCACGATTGGATGTTCTGTCCATGAGCTTCGATAGTCGGCATGTAGGAGATTACAGTCCAATACCACGTTATCAATTTCATTTTCAAGTGAGGTTCATGTCAGCTCCACTGCAGTGCTCATCTTCTCCAGTGCAGCCTATACCACATCTAGTTTGTTAGAGATAGTGTCTGCAGGTGCCACACTAGGCATCTTGTCTGATTGGAGGTGGTGGACCCGGCATACCACCAGCACCCAACCTGAGACGGCCCATGTGAGACATATGATAAGGGTGGAAGGCATGAGACTCTCAGCAATTTAATTTGTGCCTATCCCACATTATTTCAGTGCCTGGTCGCTTTAGCCAAGATTTGGTCGAATGAGTACTCCATGCATGGGATAGTAGGTGATAGCTGGAAGCGATACTCCCAGCACATTGGCACGGCACCCTCTTGTGATTCCGCAGAGTCAGTACCTGACAGTACCTGACAATTTGACATTGATTGCTGTGTTGATAGTCCTCCTTGATGCTATGCAGCTACGGAAGGTAATGTCTTTACAGCTCAATGGTATTAGGCGGCCCACTGTCGTAGCATTTTGTTGGCTGCTACAAATGATGTGCCTACTCTCTTCATCATCTGCAGTTCCACCTCATGTGTGGCATTGGGATTCTTCTCATATACCCAGGCCATGAACACGCCAATAGGCTCAGCACAGGGGAGGCAATCATATGTACAAGGAGTCCTGCTCACAGCCCTCTCCAAAACTCCTCTGTGTGTGTTGTTTCCCAGTGCAGTCGAGGGGTCATTCAGGTGTGGGGGCCATGTCGACCATAGATCCTTATGTATTGAGAGGGGCAGGGTGGAATTTGAGGCTTTTTTGAAGAGCCCCCAGCCCTTCAGGGCCTCTCTGATGGGTCACTCTGTTGTCACTTTTCCAATATCATCCCCCTATACTGGACATAGCGTGTCCTGCCATTCATCAGCAATGATGGGCTCCAGACTCCCTCTGTCTGCAAAATAGTGCAGAGGAAGCATCGCTCTCCCCGCAGCGACACTTACCTCCGGAGTAGTCCCATAACAGAATTGCTAGGCGGCGCGGCCTGGAAACACCCAGTCCCTCCCTAACTAGGAGAGTGCCGCAATCTCCAAGCGGCACCGCCAAGACGCGGTTTCCGGAGCCGGCCGCTGCCCGATCCCGGCGAGCGGCCAGCCAATGTCACCATTTGTTGCACTAAGAAGGTGAGAGGGCTCCTTTTCCTTCCCCCTCGTGGGTCTTCCGCGACGAGCCGAATGAATCCCGGCAAGGTCCGATTCCCTCAGCAGTGGCAGGCAGTGTCCCACACTTAATGGCACTAGGCCTGCGACTCCTCTGGTCTGCTGTGCTGATACACTATGGTGCGCCAGTAATCGCCACCGGGGTCAGCCACAAACTTCTCGGACCCCACAGAGCTATCAAGTGGCCCCTGGACAGCATGAAGCTGGATAAATTGCCGGATCTCAGGGGATGAGCATCGGAGCTCTAACAGTGCACAACCGCCATTATTGCAAGCGTAGCCATGCCCCATTTACTTTATTTTCTTGATGTCTTTTTTTTTATTGTTGATGTTTATCCAGTGGATTTTTTCCTGTTGTTTTAAAAGCAAAATGTTATTTTTAATAAAATGTTACATTTTATTGTGTTAATTTATTTATTTAGTTTCTATTTTTATTTAGTTGAGAAAAAAATACCTACTATTTTTCATTGATGATGTTTTTTTGATGATTTTATTATAGGATGCAGTTTGTAGAAGCTGGCAAGAGAAAAATCTTTGTTAGTTATATTTGTTTTATAAATTATTTAATTTTTTTAATTAGTTTGTTGTATTTTTGTTGATTTATATACTTATTTATTTTTATATTATTCTTTAATGTCGTGTTTGTCTTTGTTTTCTCAGTTAATTCTTGGTTTAACTTTTTTAGTTGTAGTTTTATTGGTGTAATCTGTAAAATATAAAATACAAGGTTATAATTTTAGTATATTTGTTTGTTTCACTTTTTATAATTTCTATATTTATTTGGAGAACAGAAAATACTTACTGAATATAGTTGGTGAAGTTTCTTTTGTTAATGTTGTTTTTTGTTGAAGTTTGTAGAAGTTGGCAAGAGAAAACTGATTTTTAAAAATGATTTGGTTTTTGTTAAATTTATCGTTATTTATGGTTAGGTTTACTTGTTGGTTAATTTATTTCTTTCTTTGCATTTTATTTTTCTCCTATGTTGGTTTTGTATTTGTTTACAAGTGTAATGTTTATTTTGGGGGTTTTCGGTGGAGTTATTGTGAAGTATAATCTGTGGAACATAAGAGAATACATTGTAATTTTACTTACTTGGATTATTTATATCATTTAGTGTATTTTTTATTTCTTTGTAATTAAATAAATATACTTATTCATTTTAGTTGATGGAGTGTCCTTCGTACATTCTGTTTTTTTGTTGAATTTGGAAGAAGCTGTTAAAAAAAATATATTTGTTAGGTATGTTTTGCTATTTTATTAAATGTATTACTTTATATAATTTACGTTATTTGTTGGTTAAGTTGTATGCTTCCTCCGTGTTATATGTTATTGTTATTGCATACGTAAATCTTTGTGTGTAATTTTCTAGATGCAATTTAGTAATGTTAAATCTTTTTTTTTGTAAAATAAAACATGCTATAACATTTTTAAAAGCTTATTTCATGTATTTAGTTACAAGGTTTTGTGCTTACCTTTGTTGTGGGATGTTGGAATAGTTTTTGGTGTGGTTGTTGTTTGTCCTGTATTCTCTCTCTCGAAGGTTAGCTCTTCCTCCGTGGTTATCCGTTAGATGGTACATTTTGGGGCTGATTCTGAATCAGTAAAATCCCTTTACAAATAGCCGTACGGAGCATATTTCCTGTACAAATCGTACCCGTAAACATCCCGTACGTACGATGAAGTATGATTCGGATCCAAAGCAGATCTCCATACGAATTGTACTAAACACCGTACGTCAAAAAAATACGTGCGATTTGTAACCGGAACACGCATGGCGCGACGTCCGTATGTAATTAAGCAGCAGTTTCCAGCGCAGCAAGTACATTTCGTCTCTGCAACACTTCGCATGACCCTTTTTCTACAGGAGCTCAGAACATCCATAAAAGCAGAGTCCAACCCGAACCACATCCCCGGTACGCAACATACACGCCATGAATCCCATCGCCCGTGACATCCCAGTCCTGTACGCCTCGACCTGGTGCACAGAAACCGATGACGGCGCATACGATGAGAACAACAACCAGGAGTGATTGGGGGGTGAGGGGCGGTAAACATCACCCATACCAATGTCCCACCCCATAATCTGGATGACATACATCACCACCAATGTCCGGGTACTTGGGTGTCGTGTCCAGCAATCCCTGCATACTGCAACAACGGAAGTGTACTTGTACGATGCGTTTCACACGCTCGCGTATGGCACCGTTGCAATAGTGATACGATGCACACACACGCCAGGAATGTAGGGTTACGGTGCACTCGCGTATGGCACCATTACAATAGTGATACGATGTGCACACACGCCAGAAATGTAGGGGTACAGTGCACTCGTGTATAGCACCATTACATAAGTGATACAATGCGCACACATGCCATGAATGTAGGGGTACAGTGGTTTCACATGCTCGCGTATGGAACCATTGCAATAGTGATACGATGCACACACACGTCAGGAATGTAGGGGTACGGTGCGCTCGCGAATGGCACCATTACAATAGTGATACAATGCACACACACGCCAGGAATGTAGGGGTACGGTGCGCTCGCGTATGGCACCATTACAATAGTGATACGATGCACACACACACCAGGAATGTAGGTGTATGGTGCATTTCACACGCTCACGTATGGCACCATTGCAATAGTGATACGATACACACATACACCAGCAATGTAGGGGTACGGTGCACTCGCGTATGGTATCATTACAATAGTGATACAATGCGCACACATGCTATGAATGTAGGGGTACGGTGCGTTTCACACGTTTGTGTATGGCACCATTACAATAGTGATACGAGGCACACACACACCATCAACCCTATCGTCCGTGTCACCCCAGCCTGTACGCCTACGACTTGGTGTGAGAACAACAACCAGGGGTCATTGGGGGGTGAGGGGCGGTAAACATCACCCATACCAAGGTCCCACCCCATAATCCGTATGCCATACATCACCACCAATGTCCGGTTACCTGGGGGGGGCGTGTCCAGCAACCCCTGCGTCCCGCACAAACGGAAGGGTACGCGCCGATCTGGCCCTGCATTTTACCCTCACATTGGTATGTGCAGGTCCAGGCCAGCAGTGTCCAGCTCCAAGGGGGGGTGGGTGTATATGACTACCAGCAGTGGCGAGCACTATAGGGGTGGGTGTATATGACTACCAGCAGTAGCCAGCACAATGGTGGTGGGTGGATATGACTCCCAGCAGTGGCCAGCCTTATGAGGGGTGGGTGTATATGACTACCAGCAGTGGCCAGCCTTATGAGGGGTGGGTGTATATGACTACCAGCAGTGGCCAGCACTATAGGGGTGGGTGTATATGACTACCAGCAGTGGCCAGCACTATAGGGGTGGGTGTATATGACTACCAGCGGTGGCCAGCACAATGGCGGTGGGTGGATATGACTACCAGCAGTGGCCAGCCTTATGAGGGTGTAGTGTAGTTCCTATTTTCCCAATAGGCTCTGCGCATTGGAATAACATAAACAGCAGTGTAGACGTAGGACTGAGGTCATCTAGGTCTCTACTGACTATGTTAAACTTAATTTAGGTTTGTGCCAGCTAGCTCAGAGGTCACTGGAAACTTTCTTGAATGAATAGGGAGGGATAAGCTTCCCTGGCTCAGACAAGAAGGGATTCAGTTTCTGACAACTGCATAAACATGACAACTTTGCTCCCTCAGAATAAGAGTGTATCCCTAGAGTTGTGTGAAAACAACAGACAGCTATTTCACTCAGTCAGCAGTGCATACTTAGTTTCACCAGAATGCAGAGAAATAGAGAGACGGGTGTTTTCAATAAAAGGTGTTATTTATTGAGCAGTCTTCTTTCTCATGTAAGAGAAATGTATTGCCACAATTGCAATACTTAAAGTAAAGTAAAGTGCGTACAGTAAAAGTAGTATTAGGAAATAATACTGTAAAAGAATTGATATGGTTTCTTAGCCATATGATACTTTAAAATGGATAAAATATATACATACATAAATACATTGACTAACGTACTCAACTTGTGCTTCTAACTAAGCCTACCCTGGTGTACCTGACCTAAGCCTAATACTTGGGCAGGGATGAGTAAGTAGCAGTTTAAGTTAAGTTGGTTAAGATTATTTTGCCAAGAATCTGCATCAAGAATTCTCTTAAGGGTTTAGTCAGCTCCGTACCTTGGTAATAGAATGTGGGAGGTCTGGTATATCTTTCCTCAGGACTGGATATCCCAGCAACCCGCAAGGGTAGGCTGGAAACACCGGAGCTGGATTTTCCCGGCTGGAGAAAAAGACAGCGTCTCTCTCAGTGCGTCAAATGGGAGGGGTGGCTTCCGTGGGCTCTCGCATCAGCTGGGCTCTCGGACAAGTAGATGGCCGCTCTGCTCCAAACCACTGTGTGTTTGCTTAAGGCAACTGTTGGTATTTTATACCTGGAAGGTGCCGGGTTTGACGTAAGGTTGGACATAAGACGTCACTAAGAACTAACAGTTCTTTCTGGACTTCAGGAGTTCTTGTTCAAATCAAAACAAAAGCAGGGGGGATTTCCCGGGCTGCTGGAGGCTTGGTTTGTTTAAAGAACGCGTTGTGCTTTCTAGGAGTTGATGGGAGTAGCCGTGCTGTGCTTTGGACTGCATGGGCTATTACTGAATATGGATCTGATTCTTATATCTTTATCAGGATATTATTGATTATAACCTCACAAGGGCATAAATCGGGAATATCGAATTAGGGTCCTAGATATAAACATGACAAGGGGTGGGTGGATATGACTACCAGCAGTGGCCAACACTATAGGGGTGGGTGTATATGACTACCAGCAGTGGTGATCACTATAAGGGTGGGTGTTTATGACTACCAGCAGTGGCCAGCACTATAGGGGTGGGTGTATATAACTACCGGCAGTGGCCAGCCATGTGGGGGTGGGTGCAGAGGACTCCGCAGTGTCCAGCCATATGAGGGGTGGGTGGATATGACTCCCAGCAGTGGCCAACACTATAGGGGTGGGTGGATATGACTACCAGAAGAGGCCAAAAGTATGGTGGGTGGGTGGATATGACTACAAGCAGTGCTCAGATGTAGGGGGGTACATCAGCATACCACAACTACATGGGGGTATGTGCACATCCCTAACTTGTGACTATAATGATAGTGCTATAGCAACACATCACTTACAGCAGTGTCCCACTCCCGGGAGGATGTATTACTTTCACCCACTGCATGACACACCACATGTGGGTGTGATGTCAAACACCACATGCATACCCACCCTTGGCAGCTGCAGGCTAAATACACACCCTACCATCATGACACAATAGTGTATAGTGATGTAACTGCCTACCAAACAAAGAGAGCGAAAGGGAACACACACTGTCACGCACATCCCAGAACTGATATGAATGTCCAGGTGGTGGTCAGACCACCAAGATGTGGTCTCTCGTGGAAGGAATTGGGTTGAATCCCCTTAGATACAATGCACAAATTTGTGAGTCATGTGCCCAAATACCCTGCATAACAATTCCCATCATAGGGATAGGCTGTGATTACACACATGCATAGTGGTGAAAAGGGTGAATGTGTCCCCGAAGGCATTTGTACATGCTCAAAACACAGGTACAGTGAGTAGCAAGGATGGCACAGACGAATGAGCAGTAGACATCTGTGAGCAGGCATGGCCATTGTTGAAGGGAACCGTCATCAAAAAAGGAAATGTGCACACATGTCAGCACAACAATTGTGCAACTGTTTGCAGTGAAGAAGTCAGGTGCCACAGAGGAAAGAACACTCCTTGGACAATGTCTCATACCAAAATGAACACACACTACAAATGAGGAATTGCAGGGACACTGTTATTGCACACAGATACCAGGGCCCACATCAGGACCTTCAACAACAGACATCATTCATTACCCACACATAATACCATGACACCAACTCCAGGACCCTCATCTGCAACATCAAGTACCTACAATGCAAAAGTGTTCAAAGTAAAAAAAAAGGCTTTATTCAGCACAGAAAATATAAGTGGGTGAAAAAGAGTCCATGCTTAAATTAGTCCAATGGCCAGTCATTTACAGATGTTCAGAAGGGGGACATTGGGTAGCCCGTCTACCCCTACCTTGCTTGCACATAGAGTTCCTCATGGGACGTCGACCCTTGGGGGGGCACAATCGGGGGCAGGACTAGGCACAGCAGGGACAGGAGTGGGAAGGGTAGGTGTGGAGGGTGCAGGGGTGGACGTATCCACCTCAATGGGTGGGGCTGCGCCGAAGGCAGACATATACTCGGCGCTGCACACTGCAGCCAGTTCGTCCAGCCCAACCCCTGCACCTGAGGACACTATTGTAGTGGAGGGAGAGGGTTGTGAGGAATGCGGACTGTGACTCTGGCTGCGTGTATGAGGTTTAACCCCAGCCCCTGTGGGTGTGCCTGCAGCCCCCTGATTGTGCATGCCAGGAGGTATGCGCTTCACCATATGTGGGGGTGTGCTGCCTGTGTCTGTGGGGGTGCGTGACCATGCCTTCCTGCCTGTGCGTGGGACATGTATGGGAGAGGGGAGTGTGGATGGGTCCAAACGAGGTGGGGGGACGGACTGCTGCAGGAGGTAAACTTCTGCCGTCAGTGATGAGTCCCTGGACTGCATAATCCAACGTTGGTCAGACATCGTTGATGACATGCCCTCCATGAAAGACACCAACTGCGTAAGGATTTGAGTGTGGACATGGAGGACATTCAGCATCAATGTCTGACCAACCTGTAACTGGCGGAGTAAGTCCACAGACTCCGCACTGAGGGCAGCAGGGGTGACAGGGGCAGGGACTGCGGTGCCGGGGCTGAAGGAGACATGGGGGGCTACATGGACAGTAGGGGCGGGAGCAACTGGGAGGGTGGAGATGGTGATGGAGGAGGCGGGGACATACTCGGTGCTGCTGCCAGGTATTGCTGAAAATTCACCCTCCTCATGGGAGTCAGATTCGGATCCATCGGTGTGGGAAGAAGCGTTGCCTACCAACAGGTCAGCTGACTGACTCCCCTCACTCTCCGTGCCACTTGCTCCCTCGGACTCCTCCATGCTGGTGGCACTGTGGGTGGGTCCCTCCTCCTGGTCTGTGCAGCTGTCTCCTCTAGTTTCGGGTGATGATGCTGTGGGAAAGGAGCAGAAACAGAAATGCATCAGTCACCTGTATACATCTGACACATGAGCACAAACTCAGTAGGTCACACTGCAAATCATGCCATGCATCATGAGTAACAGCCAGATAACTCCGCACATATTTGAGCCCTGTACTGCCCAGTTGGTATACACACAATGCTACTTGGACACAAAGATCCAAAAAACACACCAGGCCACAACTTGAATGAGAAATACACAGAGAAGCTAGTGTTTGTGTATAGGAGAGCATATCAATTCAATTAAGTGATGCCACCTCTCGGTCACCAGGAAAGAAACAGTAGTGGTGCCCCTCAGGGTAAACTAACCCACCTCACACCCCAAGGTGTCACCACACTCTGAGCCCTGTAAGTACATTTGGCAATAAAAAAATAAAAATAAAATATTGGTACCTTGGGACTCAAAATACTTTACACAATCAACATGTATTGAGTGTGGTAATTCGCCATTTTGTGAAAAGAACACGTATGTGCCTGCATGAAAGAAGTCTCACAAAAAAATGTCCACCTTCATTGAAAGAGCTGGCACCGTTTCAAATAAAACACTGTTAGAAACAAATGGCGTTGCAGAATGTCCATATACATGGGCCAACGGAGGTCTTGATGTCTTGACACTCCTTAGTTTGTATCATCGACAACAAAGGAGTTTCAAGACCTCAAGACCACTGTGGGAACATGTATATAGAGATGCCAGCGTCTTCCATGAAAGTGGAGATGTCGTTTTGTCTGCACTTCCTTGTGAGACATAAATCATGTAGGCACATAAGTGTTATTTCCACAAATCATTAAATCACCACATGCAAAACATGAAGAACATTTAACAAGTGTTGTGAGTGCCGAGGTACAATAATTTATGTGTCACAAATTGAAATATGTCAGTCGTCAGATGGGCATCCATTCCCTGCTGACACAGTTGCCTGCACAAAAAACCTAATGGCTGTCATGTGGAGTGGCACTCATTTCCCAACTCAGGACAATGCTTAAGCTAATGGGCCTGCAATTGTGATGGACAAAATCATTGCTGCATTGTGGACACACCCTTATCCCCAGGCAAAATGTTGACAAAGATGTCTGTAGACAAAGACAAAACAGTGTTGCATCTGAACTACATACATGTGACAAAAATGTATGAGCCTGAATCATGTATGGAACAAAATGACATAGGCTGCAAAGCCCAAACAGTAAGCACTGGCCACCATCACAGGGGCAGTGCATGGTGAATCATTGTTCAGCCAATTCTCACCCACAGGTCAGACCTGGCAAGTCTAAATCAGGCGTGCCCATGTAGACCTCTAACGCACAACACCCCCATACCTCAGTCAATGTGATTGATACAGCTCAAGAAGTGAGACCTCGGAATCGGGGTAACAAAAACTGTGCAGCAACAATTCCAAAAGTAACCCAACCTCACCTCGTGGGGCTGGCAATACATATTTGTGACAAACAACCTTCAACAGATTGTTGTGAATAGGCACACAGGCACTGCCCAGTGTGAGTACGCACAAGCCAAATGTTGTATCCCTGTCCAGTGTACACATGTAGCAGACACAGGAAAAATACAAACTATGCCAGGGACCAATGCCACGGAGGCAGACCTATGCTGAACCCACATAGAATGGGCACAGTGTTGGATGAGACACATGATTAGGAGGCCAGGGTGTCTCAGGGGACTGTAGTGGGAACACTGCTCCGTGGGCCTGGAATGAACTGACTGTACCATGAGCAACTGTCATGGCACTATGCATATCTCCCACTCATGTACATCATGTCAGAGGCCACAACATTGGTCATGCATGCTGCAAGGGTATGCCGTTGAAACCTCACACTCCTATGTTGTGACTCATCATCAGTGCCAACAAATATGGAGCCCCAACACAGTGCACAAGTCATGGCACAGGCAAGGTCCCAACACATGTCACAGACCACCCTCCCACATGATGTGGAAATCAATGTGCAGTTTGATTTTCTTGCACCCTAGATGAACATGTGCAAATGTGATTACACACAGACCAGGGGACACATGTTAAGGAGGGGAAGGGATGAAAATGAGCACCAGGTGAATATGGGGAACCGAAAAGGCACTGCACATATAACCTGTCTGAGCAAACACCACAACTATGGGAGTGTAGTCAGGCTTCAGAGCACTTCAAAAACCAGGAGACACACAACATAACAAACAGCCATGTACTTACCCCCTCATTGCTGCTGTCTTTCCTGCAACTGCCCATCGAGGTCTGGGAAAACCACCGCCAGGACACGGAGCATGTGGTGGGTCAGGCGACGGCATCCACTATGCCAGCGCGGAGGTGACAACGTCAGCGGTACCCGGCGATACGTCGGGTCCAGCACCGGATGTACTGCCACCTCTTCTGGACGTTCCTTAGGTGCCGACGAGGGCCCCTCGCTGACCTGACGGCCCTGATAATGTCACGCCAGATTTCCCCCTTTTCGTAGGGTGTTACCTGTCAGGAAGACACAGTGAGACAACATCACTACACCTGCTCCATGCCCCAGAGACACACACTTGAACATCTTTGATAATGTGAACAGGGCATATGATGCTGACAGGAATTGCATCATTGTTCATGTTATTTCTGGCCTGTGTGCAAGCCCCAATGCACTACATGGCAATGAAAGCCAACAGATGACGTAACGGGTGCAACACACTCACTGATCATGGCACACACTGGGTAGCACATGCAACTGCAGGGTGCCGGACAGCACGTGCCAAGCAGTCACATATCCCACTCCACTGACGAACCCTCAGCAGACCAGACAGACACACCCTGGCAGAGATCACTCGCCTGTCACTGACAACAGCGGATACAACCCTCACTCTGCACATGTGTCACTTGCCTGTGGGGTGTCACAGGTGTCATGCTAGCTTGGCACTCCACACCACTGGAGTCAAGCTAGCCGGGCTGATGAGAGGTGTTACCTCGAAACCGGTCCGGTCCTCGGATGCTTGATTCCGTTCTGGGAAGGACATGGCTTTTGTAGTTCGGACTGGACTGTTCCCATGGGGCACAGGGTCAGAGCTGATTTGCATATCGCCATTGTCTAACCCGGGGTGGTGTGGAGTGCAAAAAAACGATGGATTTGGGCCCAGATCTTTGGACTGGGTTGAGTGTGTGACATTGATCCACATTCGGTCCATCACCTGTTGTTTTTGCAAAAGCTTTGCAAGTCAGGCACACAGCACTGATTACTTGTCGCATCAGATGAGGAGAGCTGCTGCATACGCCATGCAGCCGTGGTACAACACATCACATAGACACTCACCCACATGACAAGGCACATTCACACACATCAATGTCCATGAGGTTGTACACATCATTTGGACAATCTCACCACACGTCCCCTCAAGTCATAAATATCTGTGAGTACAGTCACCTGTCACTCCAGGGTACCATTGTTCCACCTCAGGACATTCGGAAATAAAGCCACAAAGGTTTGGCCCAGCTGAATGTGTCATTCACTATGCAGTGAATGTCACAGTAAGCACAATGCAAGTGAGGAGTGAACACACATGAGATATATCATGCTCTGCATGAGAGACATCAGCATGTACACCCCCTGGAACTCACTCCAAACCACATTACATGTCTGTCCCACCTGGACATAATGCCTGTTGTGACACTCACACAACAGGTGCACAGTCAAAGGTAGTAGAGTCAGCACTCACATGCTCCTCTAGTCTCCCATACAGCTTCGGGTACTGTGGGAGGAGGCTGTCCAGCAGGGCCTGGTTCTGATCCTCTGTGAATGCCTTGGCCCTCTCCACAGTACGCGCCATGGTAGCCAGAGGATGCAGAGACAGCAGCAGTGTGCTCCACTCCAATGTTGTGCAGGCAAGTGCCTCTCAGGGGTTCATGCTGCCTTAAATCAGTGCAGTTGAGGGGCATTCAGTTCGAGGAGTACAGAGTGATAGGCCAGATTCGTTCGCATCGTACGTTTCCTCCAATCCCTTTAAACATACGGCTCTGACACGCATTCGCTTCATCTAAACAATCACTTTGCAACATTGTATTTTTTGGGCCAACTGACTTTTGCAGGACACCTGTTGGACACATAGCAACTCAAAACTCCGTATCTATGACACCCAGGATGCATTCAGGGCCTACTGCTCGTCCCCTATGTGTCCCCCATGTAATTTTGAGATCCATAGACATGTACTGTGCGTTTCATACGCTCGCGTATGGCACCATTACAATAGTGATACGAGGCACACACACGCCCAGAATGTAGGGGTACTGTGCGTTACACACACTCGCGTATGGCACCATTACAATAGTGATACGAGGAACACACACGCCCGGAATGTAGGGGTACGGTGCGTTTCACACGCTCGCGTATGGCACCATTACAGTAGTGATAGGAGGCACACACACGCCCAAAATATAGGGGTACGGTGCGCTCGCATATGGCACCATTACGATAGTGATACGATGCGCACACATGCCCGGATTGTAGGGGTACGGTGCGTTTCACACACTCGCGCATGGCACCAATACAATAGTGATACGAGGCACACACGTGCCCGGAATGTAGGGGTACGGTTTCCACAAGGATGTCTATCAAGTACTTGTCATTATATACTGTCATGTGCAGGCCCTAGGTGTGGTAGCCAGTGATATAGCACAGGGCATCTAATCTTGTTGCACAATCGATGTGTGATGACCTGTGAACACATGTCATGTGTGATGGTGCACTATGTGGCACACATCACCGTGACACTTGTCACATGTGTATCAGTAGTTCGATTTTGTGATGCACAGCAACACTGGGAGGGCACAGAAATCACTACTGGCACCTGTCTCCTGATACCAGGGACAGGGGCACTTTGTCAACTGACATGTCACGCTCAGCATGACCCTATGTGACTATGTCAGGTGTGTGTCATGTGTTATATTGAGTTAGCTGTTTGTGTTCCATAAACTCCATCTGCTGATGGTGCATCGAACATGGGTCTGTGTTGAGATGGGAATGGTTTCACATCTACGCACACCATGCCACATGTGAATTCCTACGGCTGTTGGGTCTGTGTGCATCAGACATCATATTTCCCCAGGCATACATGTCTGCGTCGTGTCAATGGCTGAGTTGTTTTGTTGTCACGTGTACCCCTTAATCGCAATGTGTTTGCTGTGTACATTTGACCTGTGCGTGTGCCTTGCAGGCAGCTGTCTGGATGGAATGACATCCTTCCACTGCAGGTATAGTGACGTGTGCCAGTCCGGTGATATCTCTGGCTGTTCACTCAGATCCGCCCACCAGCTAATTTCAGGGAATGTCATGTTGATTTGTCAATCAACAGGTGTATCTGGCTTTTCGTGGGAGTGCCAGCAAGCTGGCATATGTGTCCTGGAAGTATTGCACACGCCAGACTCCATAGTGACCTGGTGTCTAGTAGCAGTTTTGCATGTGCTATGTTCATTGCCATTGATGTTGGTTTATTCCCAAATATGTCCTGCAGGGCCCAGCCTGTACCAAGGCCATTCCCGGACTTGGCTACCACGAGGGAAGGTGCCTTAATCCGACATTACAGATTCACTCAACAGTTGATTGACGACTTGACGAACAAGCTGGCACCACATCTCCAACCGTAACACAGGTATCCTACTGCGCTGACCCCCAAGATAAAGGTGATGGCAGCCCTACATTTTTGTGCTACAGGTACGTTTCAATTAACCATAGCTGATGTTGGTGGGATGTCACAGACGATGTTCAGCCAAGTCCTGCATGATGTTTTGGCAGCCATGTTGGAGCACATTGATGAATTCATCAAATGTCCTACTCCTGAGGAGTTGACAGATGTCAAGGGTAATTTCTATGCCAAGGGAGGGATGCCACAAGTCATTTGGTCCATTGATGGGACACATTTGGCTTTGGTGCCACCACGGGCACAGGAGCAGGCTTATGGCAACAATAAACATTACCATTCAATAAATGCCCTTGTGGTGTGTCTTGCTAACATGTTGATTTCCCACGTTTGTGCACGTTTTCCAGGTTTGGCACACAATGCATTCATCATGAGGCGTAGCAGGGTGCCACAAATGATGCTGGGACTGCGCAACGAGCGGGCATGTCTTGTAGGTGGGTAAACTCTGTTTGCCCTGTGTGTTTCAGTATCTTTAGCTCTTACAGCATCTCCTGACCCACTTATTTACATGATGTTTCCATGTAGGGGACTCGGGATATCCCAACATGCCATGGATAATGACACCTCTCTCCGCAACGCAAGAACAGCTGCAGATCAGCGGTACAATAATGCACACGGGCAGACCAGGTGAGTGATTGAGAGGACGTTGGGCCTCCTGAAGAGCCGATTCCAGTGCCTCGATAAGACCGGCGGATCCCTCCCATATGCACCGGACAAGGTCTTTAAGATCTTCATCGTATGCTGCATGCTGCACAACATGGCAGTTGAGAAGGCAGTGCCACTCATCCTGGATCCTGAGGAGCAAGAACGTCCACCCGTTGAGGATCAAGGGCTTGGTCACGATGCAAGTGATGAGGAGGAGGAGGATGATATCCGGAGTCAGCTCATACGCAACTTCTTCTCATAATTGTGATTCACTGGGTATGAGTGAGCAAGCTTGTAGCATTGAGTGGCATGTGTTGCAATGTGTGTGTTCAGCTGACTGAATGCAAAGTGAATTTGATGTGTGTTCTGATGTGTCACTCGAGTGCTGATGTCATGCCACACAGTAATGCGCAATTACTTTCTTTGAAATTTGCATGTGTCCTACATTGTTCATGTTTCATAACTGCCCATGTCTGCTGCTAAATATTTTTTCGGTGACCTTTTGTGTGTGTGTCATTCCCAGGTTGCTGTGCCTGTTGTCTGCTCGTGTCATCTTTGTCCTCCTGCTATTCCTCATGATGATTGCAACGTGGGCAGATTCAACATTTCATGCACGGACATGTGTAAATGTCAGTTCGGGTAAGGAACCCAAACAGGCTTTTTGGTGTTGGTACCGTTTGGGAATGTGTGGGAACTGTTTCTGTTCATGTTGTAGTACTATGCATACATGTCTCCTCACGATGGATCATATAACATGTAGCATCACTCCCATGACATGACAGTCACCCTTCTTGACAGTCATCTGTAGTGGAGTGTGGAGTCTGGTGAAGGCATCAAGGTGTGTAAACCTTGCCCCATACACATTGCGGATGCCACAGGCTGACAATCTGTGGGACATCACAAC